>NC_140582.1:1066994245-1069394245 GCF_964204655.1 Triturus cristatus | reverse complement strand
GAGTGTCTATATAGGTTATTAGTTGGTTTTTTGAGTATCAGTATGAGTGTCTGAGTGTCTGTATGGTTCAGTGGGGGGTATTACGTAGTGCATAAGTGCATGAATGAGTGACTCACTGTTTGTATGTGTTGAAGACAGCATATGTGCAGGACTGTATGGGTGGAAGAGTGTGTGTATGGGTGTGTTAGTGAGTGAATGGCTGTCTCAATAGTGTCTTTATGAGTAACTACATATGTTTTAAACTAGTATATGTGACTATTGGTGTATATAAGTGAGTGTATGTGAGAGTGAGAGATTGAAAGAGTTCCTGTATGAATAAGTATGTGTTTCTATAAGTGATTGTTTATAAGACTAAGTATGTGTAAGTTTCCATAGAAGTAAGTGTGGTGGTGTGTGTATAACTGTATATGCAAATAAATGTATGTTTGATTCTTTATTAGCATGAGTAACTATGTGTGTGAGTAACTCTATGGATGAGAGGCATTGTGTTACAGGATGTATAGGTGTATGAGTACATATAATGTGTGAGTACACGAATGAGTGACTGTACAGGACTGTTGGTGAATGAGTGGATGTTTATGTGGATCTTAGAATTATTGAAGAGGTTGTTGTAATTGGTATTGGTATGTCCATTTTTTTGAAAATTTCAGTCTCTATTTTTGAATGTGTGTATCAAAGGTTATATTAGGGTGAGAGGAGGTCTGCCACTCTATCACATGGATGATGTCATCAGTGATGTCATCAGTGATGTCATTTGAGATGTCATCAGTGATGTCATGAGTGATGTCACTGACCATGTCATGAGTGATGTAATATGTGACGTCATCAGCAGTGCATTGCGGGCGCGCGAGTTATAGTTAGCTTAACTAACTATAACGGGGAAATTTCATTGGTTTTTTACGAGTGAAATGTTTAGCTAAATATAACGTGTGTGAAACCTATGGTTTTTTCAGTGAATTTGCAAGGTTTTTTAAATGCTAATTCCTAACTATAACGTGTGTGAAACCTATGGTTTTTTCAGTGAATTTGCAAGGTTTTTTAAATGCTAATTCCTAACTATAACATGTGTGAAACCTATGGTTTTTTCAGTAAATTTGCAAGGTTTTTTAAATGCTCATTTCTAACTATAACGTGTGTGAAACCCATGGTTTTTTCAGTGAATTTGTATGGTTTTTTAAATGCTAATTCTTACATATAACATATGTGATTCCCATATTTTTTTTTATTGATTTTGTCTGATTTTTTTATTATAAATTCTTATATTAAATGTGTTTTTTTTTTAAAAAAAAAACAAGTTTTTTTTTTAACTTTTTATTCTCTTAAAACACTATGTTTTTTTAAAAAAAAATCTGCAATATATCAAGTTTTCTCTTTTTTTTTTTTACCAAACAGGTAAGATATATTAGTATAACATAGAAAATATATATTTTTTTTTTTTTTTTTTAGTGCGCGTACGGTAAGCGTACGGTAAGCGTACGGTTTACGCAATGTCCGTAATTTATCTACTCTGTTTGCGTATAGTTACGCAATTTGCGTAGCTGCGCGTACTACGCGTGGGGCGCGTAGGCGTGTACGCTACACGCGCACGTTACGCGGAAGTGTTGTGGAGTGACTGTTTTGCGCATGCGCGCGAGCGCGTGTCTTTTTTACGCGCATGCGTACTTTTACCGTAAGCGCACCGTAAGCGCATCGTAAGCGTAACGTACGCGCATGGTGGGTCATGTGATCATGAAACACAACTTTTGATTGGTTGAAACTACTTTCAGTTCTAGAACTCTCCTACACCACACCCATTCCCCTCATTTCTGCTTGTGATCCCTTAGGAGAAGGAGCTGACCTGTCTTTGTGATACGATGGCAGACCAGCACTCTTCTACTGAGAGTGAGGCTAGCAGCACCACCATCAGGCAGAGAAAGAGGAAACAGAAGAGCTCTTTCATATGGGAGTATTTCAGTTTTCCAGAGGGTGAGAAAAAAGTCAATGCTGCCTTGGTGACTTGCAAGCTGTGCCAGCGTGTACTTTCGCGAGGTAATCCCAACAAGAAGTATTCCTTCGGGAATCACACTATGTTGAGACACCTTCACGACGTACACCCTAGGACACATGCTAGACATACTAGGGGCAACCCTAGAGTAAGTCAACCAAGCACATCCACAGCAGCTCAGCCGAGTTCTTCTTCGGAAACTCCGCAGAGCCCTTCATCTGTGGGGGCACATTCACCTTTTTCTGATCCTGTGGAAACGAACCCTCGGTTTGGTAGGGTTACTATGCGGTGTTCATTTTGCCATGATCTAATTGTTCATAGGGAGACCAGTGTTCCCCTCATTAACAACAAAATAGACCAGCACAAATGTCCAACCAGCTAATGTTCCCATACTTCCTTTCCTCTGTCCCTGCATGGTTGGTTTTTTTTGAAAATTTTCTTTCACAATCTGAAAAAAAAGAAAAAAGTATTAATATTTAATAAATCAATATATAACACAGTACACGTATTTACATATTTTTCCAAAAAAATGTTTTGCCTTTTTTTTGCTGTTTTCAGAATATATTGCATTTCACTATAAATTGTGAAAGCAATTGCATTCATCATTTAACAGCGGGCAAAAAAAAAATAACAATCTCAAAGATTGTTTTAAAAAAGCCCACAATCTCTTTTTACTTAAACATAACATTATAGAAATGCATAATATTCTAAAAAAATATCATCTAATATCAATACTTATTTCTTTAAAATACCGTCTGACATTTTTGTTTCAGAAGTATAATCACAAAAACATATCTCAAATAACTCCACAATACATCTGGTTCCATTTCCTTTAGGCCAAATAGTAATTTTAAAATTATTTTTTGATTAAATTTCCAATGGTAATCCAATAAAATTCTAAAGTTTAAATTGTACAGATCTCACCGATTCTCTGTAACATTTTGGTTTCCGAAAGATTAATTAATAATTAAATAAGTCCACAATACAATTGTTTACCTTTCCTCATGGCCAAATAGTAATTTTAAAAATCTTTTTTGAATAAATTTCCAATGGCAATCCAATAACATTCCAAAATTTAAATTGTGCAGATGTTACCGATTTTGTCTAAATTTTTGGTTTTCCAAAGTTTCATTAAAAATTTAAAAAGTCCACATTACAATTGGTTACCTTTCCATTAGGCCAAATGATAATTTGAAAAATCATTTTTTTTGAAAATTCCAATGGTAATCCAATAAAATGGTAAAATTGTTTTGTACAGATCTTGCCAAGTCTCTCTAAAATTTAGGTTTCAGGAAGATTAGATAGGAATTTGCTAAATCAAAAGGCAAACGTTGCTTGAAAATCAATTGGGAATCATTACACAGTGTCCAGCCTTTTTCACATTTAAGATAAACTGTGTAATGTCCAGAAGTAACAGTAGGTCCTTCATGGAAAATTATTGCAACTGTTACAAAAGTTTTTCCTGAAATTGATAATTGCTGTCCTGTAAACTTCTTTATTAAAGTATCCAATTTTGAACCATCAGCTTTACATCGTTGCATCATTAAAATTACATATTGTCCGTATTCCTTTAAAATTAACGTTGAAAACATTTCAGATTGACACTCACCGCATTCCATGTTATGATTAGCATCTTTAACTAATTTAGCAAAAGTGACTGTTTTACTTTCTGGCAATGTTAAATAAATAAACCTTTCATAATCAACATTAGAGCCACATGTATTGTAACAGTTTTCACAACTATGTTCCCATTTATAAGAGACACCAAACATATTTTCAATGGGAACCCCTTCTTCTTCCAGTACCTGAAGAAAAAACATCAAGAATTCCTGTGCGTCTTGCTGTACATTTTGAGAAAACTGTGTTCGTCCTGAACATACATCTAAAAGTTTTCTAATTTCAGTAGCACTTTCTATTTGAGTTTTATCATTACTCAGCTTTTGAAAAAGGAGACTGACCCATTCTAAATCGATCTTTCATAACACAAAATCTGCTCTCCTAAAGTTTGATAGAATCCTAGAATTCAGCATCAGGGGCTCACGTTGGGAATCCCTCTGGGACAACCGTAACATTTTGTACAAGGGCAAACCCATGCACAACGAGGCATGGATCAAAAAAGGCATACTATTCCCACACCAGTTGTACGCGAGGGAATACCCCATTCCCTTCCGAGACCTACAAATCAAATACGATCTTGCACCAATTGAATTCTATAACTTCCTCAATGTAAAAACGGCTTTGTCCAAACTCAAACTCTCCCCTACGCCGCCCTCACTCCCACCATACCTTGCCAGACTAAACAGACTAGGACACCAGGTTTCCTTTCTCTATAAACTCAGCCGTCCTCAACATTCTGGCCTTACTGCCCCAATCACACAATTCTGGAATAACCTCTCATCTAGGCCAATCACTGACTCGGATTGGACCAATACATGGATATCCTGCACGCGACACAAAATCAGCCCCACACTTTCACAGACAAAATACTGGCTCTTGCACAAAGCCTTCTGGACCCCTGCACGATTATTCGCACACAACCTCTCCCAAGATGCCTTTTGCTGGAATTGCAAACGCGCGGAGGGTGACTTATCACACATCATCCTAGACTGCGACTGCGTGGCGCACTTCTGGGAGAATATATTCGACTTGATCTCAAAGCTATTCCACATCTCACCGGTGAAAGAGCTCCCTTACCTAGTTTTCGGTTTCACCCAGGACCCATCCCTTGATGCAGATGATAAGGCATTACTTGACCTCCTCCTCTCGGCTGCAGTTAAGACAGTCCTCAGCAACTGGAAAGATACCAGCAAAGCTAACTACGCAGGGTGGTTGAATTGGATAATTAGCTTACGTGGAGCAGACAATATTACAATCCGCCAGACACCGTGGCGACCAGCCACGAGAAAAATATGGTCGACTCTTGATAACTACTTCACGACACGTAAGCCACCTTAGATGGGCCCACACACCGCCACGACTCACCAACACGTGCTGCCCGACTGCCTTCATTGCACTCCTAGCCACCATAAATACGTGTCCTTAATGATTGAGTATAATGCTGTTGTAATACAATGTCTGTTACTGAATTGTTGTGAGTATGTGATACATACTCTACTGTTATACTTTTGTACTGTCATCTACTATGATCTACTGTAGCGTACAGTAATTTTGATTCGTAAATTTGTGACTCATACTACACTACTGGACTTGCTTTATATATGTCAATGCTGTAACAACCAATAAAAAACTTTTGAATTTAAAAAAAAAAAAAAAAAAAAAAAGAAAAAGGAGACTCAACTCAGAACAGAATCTTTTTCTCTGATTTACTATTATCTGCTCTTGCACACTTTCCAGATAAAATGCAACATTCAGCACTACATTAGCGTAGCAGTTGACACCAGAGCTATTTTCAAAATGACATCCTACAACCTCTTCTTCATTTTCCTTTTTCTTTTTGCTTGCAATTACATCACTCCTCTTTTTTTTCCTCCTCTCTACATCTTCATTACAGATATTCTCATTTCTCCTTTTACGAGAAACTACACGTTTCTCCAACACAGGATACTGACCTAAATGAGGAGCATAGGTTCTTCTTAATCTATTATACTCCTTTACACAATTTGTATCAGCACTAACTTTTGAGTCATCAAAGTCTATCATGAATAAACCAGATAATGTTTTCACTCGTGACAAAGCTACATAAGCCATACCTTCTTTGAACACAGTTGAACCAATGTTCACAAAAGCACAATCTACAGTCAATCCTTGAGACTTGTGAATAGTTACAGCATATGCTAGAGAAAACGGAAACTGCTTCCTACGTACATATAAGTCTTTCACAAGCATGAAACGAACTGAACAACGACAAATGTCTTTAACTTCTTCTATCTGATCAAATTTTATTTTTAAACATTCAATTCCATCTTTTTTCTGATAATTAATAAAACCCACAACTCTTTCCATAGCTCCATTAACTAAACCTTTTTCAACATCCAAATTTCTCCTTAAAAATACTCTACAGTTCATGCAAACATATAGATTTTTTTCTAATCCAGCTGTTTTGGAAATGTTCTTCTCTAGTGAATCCAATTTATTTTTCAGTGTGCCTGTTAATGTGATAGTAATTCTTCCATCCTCAATTTTGTCCACTGCTTCCAATTTCCTGATATCTTCCTTTTCCAATTTTAAAAGCTCCTCATTGAATATTGAGCATTCACGTAGAGTTGGCATTAAGCAGATGACACTTTTCTTTTCTGCAATGTTCTTGTATATCTTCTCTGCAACTATTTCTTCCTTTGGAAATAAATTATGTAGCAGCCGACTCTGTAATGCTTTTTTGCCAACTTCTGTGAGTAGTCCAATTCTGATATCTTTCAGAATACTTCCATATTCTTCATTGTTTGCTTGCCTCATATTAGTAGTAAGTTCCTTGTACTCAAAGAAGGACCAAATATTTGCATTACCGATGCTTCCCAATGACTTCTTTGTGTCTTCATGTGCCACAGTATTAAACACTGGTTGTCCTTTAACTGGAGTAAGTTGTAGAAGATCCCCAAAAACTATGACATGTTTTCCACCAAATAACACGTCATAGTCTGTCCTTAGAATTTGCTGCATTCTTAAATGCACAAAGGCAAGCATTAAGTTTGATACCATGCTCACCTCATCAATAATGAGAACTTGCATCTTCTTCAATACTCTTGAAACTTCCAAGCATGCTTCTCCAGTTAGCTTGTTGTATTGTATTTTGTTCTCATGCTCCACTGGTAACATTAGCAAACGATGTAAGGTGATTCCTTTTATGTTATATGCTGCTAACCCAGTTGGAGCAGTAACCACACAAGACAAAGTAGAATCCGTTTTTTGCTGTAGGTAGCTTCTGATGACTTTTATTAGGAAACTTTTTCCAGTTCCAGCTTGTCCGCTTACATACATCCTGATTGGATGAAATGATGTGCATGAGCACTCTTTTTTTTCATGTAGAAATCCGTGATCAATTTTGCTTCTGATCTCTTCATAAATTTGTTGCTGCTCTTCATTCAGTTGTCTTTCCAAATTTTGTAAGTCTATAAATTCTTCTTGAGCTTGATTCATAGCCGTTTCCACTTCATTCATGGCTATTGATGCTTCATTTTCAACGATTGGTTGTCCTAGGGGATCTTGACTGAGTGTTCCTGAACTTTGGCTGTCTTGAGAACTGTCTCTAGCTACTTCAGCTGCAATTGTAGTTTCCTGTTCAATTTCTTCATTTAACATTTGCAGATAAGTTGAGAATGTACTGCATTGTATGCTGTCTTTGCAAGCATTAAAAGAATCTTCATAGCTTTGAATTTCTCCCAGTAGTTCATCCTCTGTACGCCATGGTTTAAACAGCTGTAAAAGAGACAAGTAGTAAAATTCCTTTTTGTCAGTAGTGTCACAACTCAGCTTCCTGTGATTTATCAAACTTCCTTTTGTTTGCTTCACCAAACATCCTTCCTCACCAATGACTTTATATTTTCCATTGTTGATGTCTTCTGCGGCTTTCCGTGAATAAATGTAGTTCTGCAGCACTTCATAGAGACACATGTTCTCCAGATGATGACTTCTTTTTGGATAATATGTGTCCAACATGTTTGATTTCAAAATATCTGTACTTTCTGGGTCATTCTCGGCCAAATATTCAATTTCTCCAACAGATTTCAGTACCCGATTTCTCATTGCTGCAAGGCCTAAACTTGCCCAAATTATTCTTCTTGATTTCGAGTAGAGACTTGCAGAAGATAACCTATCTGAACATTCGTAGGATCCAATTTCTCGATGCGATAACATCTTTAAACTGAAACTGTACAGCTTCTTACTGACAGTCTTCTCGTGAGAAATCTCTTCCCACATTTCTTTCAATTCAGTTTTTTCAGATTTAGTAATGTAAGACGTTACATATCGAGCAACAGCAATGGAATTGTCAGCTACATACTGTATATCCATGTTAGCATTCCACATGGATAAAATGACTGGGTTGCAGTCATTTATATTTTTTGATTCTTCTTTTCTTTTTAGGTTGTAGGTATTCTTAGGTGATTTTCTTGTGATAGTATGTCTCACAGATGACATAAAACTGTTTACTCTTCCATTTGAAAGAACAGGTCTAGGAAATCCAAATCGACATTTAGTGTAGTATTTATCTTTGCTCTTGTATTTCCGTCGACAGTATTTTCCACACCGATGACTTTGGAAACGTAAAACTTGCTCCTTTAACTTTTTCTCTTCTGTGCTTTTTGGTATAGCACATGTTGCATATTCTTCAATGTAAGATAACACTGCTTCATCAGTATCTGTTCCAAACTTTGGGGCATCCTTGATCCACAACAGCATATGAATATGAGGAGCACCTCTTGCCTGGTACTCTTTTCTCCAAAAGAAATCCACTACTTCTCCAAGAGGTGGATTTTTTTTATTGCAGATGAAGGACATCATAGCCTCAAATCTATGATTGAAATATCTGCAAACATTAACCGGATCCAATGAGCACAGTTCTCCTGCTGTCTTGTATTCGATGTTTTTAATGTTTGAATTTGCCTCTCGTAGAATAATCCAGTAAATCATCCCAAGCGTACTCAGCACAGCTTAGGGTAAGGAACCATGTTGGTGTTCCTAAATTCCGTAACATGCATTTTAATTCACCATGGCGTCGGTACCAATATTCATTTGTCCCACGCTGACAAGCCATCAGATTGATCAGTTGTGTTTCCAAATGATCATCTCGGTGCTGCACTTTCTCCATAAAATCCTTAGCAGACACATTTTGTAAATGTACTCCACTTTTTAAAATGTGATTTACTGCATAAGATAGTGCAGACAAGTCGCTTTCAAATAAAAGATGGAACAAATAAGGAATACTTTGTCGAAATCTGGGATCTTCTGCATATAGTCTTGTAGTCCAATACTCAGAAGCTGGAATCTGTTCTGGACGTTCATCGTATCGTCCTCCTTTTCCTTTAGGAAACAGCTGGGGAAAACATCGAGCTTCCAAGCTCTCCTCCCATACACTCACGGGAGTTCCTTTTGCTTTCTTCATCTGAAACAGATCAATATTGTCTCCCATAACTTCTTTTGAATGTAGAGGATGTATGCTAAAATGTTCATAAATTTCTTCTTCCTTTGACTTGTCCACTTTTTCAATTTGTCCAGTTGGTGTTTCTGTGTCTTCTTGTAAATCTTCTTCTTCTTCTTCTATATAAATTGATTCATACCATTTGTTATTCCTTTTCAAATACAAATTTGCTCTTTGTACTTTCCGTACATCTACCAGCTCCTGCCAAATCTTCTTATTCTTTGTAGGTACACCATTAACCAGAATAACTAATGGTTCAGTTTCCAAAGTATCTGCATCAATAGTTTCCATATTTTTTTTCAAATCCAAGGGCAAATACACCACTCTACCTTTTAAACCTCTCAGTAAATCTGAAGGAGGTAATTTACCAGTTTTGGGCTCCATACGTACTATGGTCTGGAACGGATGAACACATTGAATAAGTATAGACTCATATGTATTTAATTCAGAAAGTTCGGCAGGAATAACATCCAATTCTAAATTATTATGTACAGCTCTGGTTGGCATTCTATTTTCCTCTAACTTGTTGTAACAGTATTTACAAATACGCTGATCTTCACCCAATTCAAAACAATTTTCAAGAAATATATATGTGGCAAAATCCTTCCACTTATAATTATCTTCATTTTCACTCTTTCTGTAGAGATCAACATTCCTAGTTTGTTTTCTATAATGAGTTCTGCGGCAACAAATACAAGTTATATTTGGTCTTTCATTAGAGATTTTTGCAAATTTTGTTATGTGATCATTAAATGTTTTACTTACAGAGGGTTCTACATTCTCTTCCACTTCTTCCTCATTTACTGTGTCCTTTTCTGCACTGTCTTGTTCAGGACCAAAGTAACAAAACTGAATTTCATCAATAACCTTCTCTACATCTGATACCGATCCACGGAACAGAGCCCTATTCAATTCATCTAACTTTAATGCTGGACTTTTAGCAAAATACAACCGTCTCACAAACTTTCTCATTTCAGTATGATGAACAGCCAGCATCCTAAAATGATGGAAAACACTATTACACACTTTTCTAGATAGACAAGCCAGAGAATGACCCTGCAAACCAGTATTCTCTCTCACTCTGCATGGATCTAGACTTTGAAGCACCTTAATCTTCTGTTTTACACTTTTTTTTACTATATTCTCTTAGAAACTCACGAAATTTATCAATAGATTCCTGACGCACAGTGCAAATACTACTACAATTCCAAGTGTACACTGGGGCTTTAGGACGTCTCCCCATAGCCTCATCCGCCATCACTTGTACCTCATCTCTTGGAACCATTATCTCCTTCTCCATTATGCAACCATTTTTCACTTCATAAGCACGACCTCTGGTGTCAACTGCATGCAGCAAACTATTACTTTGAAAATAACTCTCTTCATTAAAAAAAGGTTCACTACTTGAACTATGCATCCATTCTCCTAAAAACACTTTACAAAAGTTTGTTCTTTTCACTACTCTTTTCCTTTTGCTTTGTGATTTCAGTACATTAACCATTTTATCTAATGTACGCATCCTATTCAAAATTAAAATGAATAGTTTCCTTTTTAATTCTAATGCCTTTGCTGCAATGGCTTCAATTTCTTTTTTTCTCTTGTAATATTTTGCCTTTTTCTTATATTTCTTCACATCCTTTATCAAATTGGACATAACTCTTCTCTGAAACATTTTTCTACGTATCTCTTTAAACGCTGTTTTTCTGTTTAAGGTAATCTTTGTTATTGCAGAAGGTATATTTGCATTAACTAAATTCTCAATTTTTTCCTGTTCTTTTCTATTGAAAACATTCTTTCCAGTACAGACATGTTGTACATTTTTCCTTTTTTTGAAGATGTTCTTTAAAAAATCTTTTGTCTGCTTACCAGAAGACTTTCTCTTTTTCCCAACATGAGCATCTCCAACTAACTTAGGTCCTCCAGTTGTCTTCAAATATAGTTTTTTTTTGTGGTTTTTCCTTACTCTGGATTTTGTAGGCATCTTAAATTTTGTTCACTGCTCTTCAGCAATACCTGAAAAAAACTAAAAAAAAATCCTTTTTTATATTTAAATATATTACTACATTTTTTATGATCTTTTCAAATCTTAAAATACTAAGTACCCCTTTCCTAGAAGTGAAAATCACAATAACACCTTCACAAATTAAATATCTAAAAACAATTCCTGTGTGCACACAGAGTCATGCTTTGAAATTAGTCAGAAAACGAAATTTCTTTGCCAATTGGAAAGCACACATTCTACTACTTTTTTGGCAAGTGATAAGTACTTTTACAGTCTGACACATTTTGAATCCACTTTTCAGATTCTGATAAAAGCACATGTCCAAACTGCTTTTTGAGACCAGCACCATGTGTAACCTGGGTGACTGACTACACTCCAGCAAGGGCAACCAGCCTTAGTGATGCTGAATGTATTTGCATTACTGACTGCAACCTCAAACCCAACTCGGTTGTGAATACTGTGCATGATTCCACAGGATAAGCAGCTGGGTGTGTGCTAAGAGTCTGCTTCTGCATAAAAAAATAGCTCCCCCTTTCCATCTAATGCAAATGTAAAATCACCAGAGCAATACCAAACAGATTTCTGAGACCAGCAACATGTGTAACCTGGGTGACTGACTACACTCCAGCAAGGGCAATCAGCCTTACTGATGCTCAATGTATTTGCATTACTGACTGCAACCTCAAACCCTAAAAGTATTCCTCATTTATACCACTACACCTTAATTTATGGTGAAAACATAGTCCATATTATTTTACATGTTTGTATTTGCATTACTAAGTGCAACCTCAAACCCCACTCGGTTGTGAATACTGTGCATAATTCCACAGGATAAGCAGCTGGGTGTGTGCTAAGAGTCTGCTTCTGCATAAAAAAATAGCTCCCCCTTTCCTACTAATGCAACTGTAAAATTACCAGAGTAGTACGCAATAAATCTCTGCCTGTAATTCCTCTTTGCACACAGAGTCAGGTTTTCATATTAGTCTGAAAACGTAATTTCTTTGCCAATTTGAAACCACACTTACTACTCTTTTTTTGGGCAAGTGATAAATACTTTTACAGTCTGACACATTTTAAATCCACTTTTCAGATTCTTAAAAAAGCACATGTCCAAACTGCTTTTTCAGACCAGCAACATGTGTAACCTGGGTGACTGAGTACACTCCAGCAAGGGCAACCAGCCTTAGTGATGCTGAATGTATTTGCATTACTGACTGCAATCTCAAACCCCACTCGGTTGTGAATACTGTGCATGATTCCACAGGATAAGCAGCTGGCTGTGTGCTAAGAGTCTGCTTCTGCACAAAAAAATAGCTCCCCCTTTACATCTAATGCAAATGTAAAATCACCAGAGCAATACGCAATAAATCTCTGCCTGTAATTCCTCTTTGCACACAGAGTCATGTTTTCATATTAGTCAAAAAACAAAATTTCTTTGCCAATTTGAAAGCACACTTACTACTCTTTTTTTTGGCAAATGATAAGTACTTTTACAGTCTGACACATTATGAATCCACTTTTTAGATTCTTAAAAAAGCACATGTCCAAACAACATTTTCAGACCAGCAACATGTGTAACCTGGGTGACTGAGTACACTCCAGCAAGGGCAACCAGCCTTAGTGAAGCTGAATGTATTTGCATTACTGACTGCAACCTCAAACCCCACTCGGTTGTGAATACTGTGCATGATTCCACAGGATAAGCAGCTGGTTGTGTGCTAAGAGTCTGCTTCTGCATAAAAAAATAACACCCCCTTTACATCTAATGCAAATGTTAAATCACCAGAGCATAACGCAATAAATCTCTGCCTGTAATTCCTCTTTGCACACAGAGTCATGTTTTCATATTAGTCTGAAAACGTAATTTCTTTGCCAATTTGAAACCACACTTACCACTCTTTTTTTTGGCAAGTGATAAATACTTTTACAGTCTGACACATTTTAAATCCACTTTTCAGATTCTTAAAAAAGCACATGTCCAAACTGCTTTTTCAGACCAGCAACATGTGTAACCTGGGTGACTGACTACACTCCAGCAAGGGCAACCAGCCTTAGTGATGCTGAATGTATTTGCATTACTAAGTGCAACCTCAAACCCCACTCGGTTGTGAATACTGTGCATGATTCCACAGGATAAGCAGCTGGCTGTGTGCTAAGAGTCTGCTTCTGCATAAAAAAAATGCTCCCCCTTTACATCTAATGCAAATGTAAAATCACCAGAGCAATACGCAATAAATCTCTGCCTGTAATTCCTATTTGCACACAGAGTCATGTTTTCATATTAGTCTGAAAACGTAATTTCTTTGCCAATTTGAAACCACACTTACTACTCTTTTTTTTGGCAAGTGATAAATACTTTTGCAGTCTGACACATTTTAAATCCACTTTTCAGATTCTTAAAAAAGCACATGTCCAAACAACATTTTCAGACCAGCAACATGTGTAACCTGGGTGACTGAGTACACTCCAGCAAGGGCAACCAGCCTTAGTGATGCTGAATGTATTTGCATTACTGACTGCAACCTCAAACCCCACTCGGTTGTGAATACTGTGCATGATTCCACAGGATAAGCAGCTGGCTGTGTGCTAAGAGTCTGCTTCTGCACAAAAAAATAGCTCCCCCTTTACATCTAATGCAAATGTAAAATCACCAGAGCAATACGCAATAAATCTCTGCCTGTAATTCCTATTTGCACACAGAGTCATGTTTTCATATTAGTCACAAAACGAAATTTCTTTGCCAATTTGAAAGCACACTTACTACTCTTTTTTTTGGCAAGTGATAAGTACTTTTACAGACTGACACATTATGAATCCACTTTTCAGATTCTTAAAAAAGCACATGTCCAAACAACATTTTCAGACCAGCAACATGTGTAACCTGGGTGACTGACTACACTCCAGCAAGGGCAACCAGCCTTAGTGATGCTGAATGTATTTGCATTACTGACTGAAACCTCAAACCCCACTCGGTTGTGAATACTATGCATGATTCCACAGGATATGCAGCTGGCTGTGTGCTAAGAGTCTGCTTCTGCAGAAAAAAATACCTCCCCCTTTCCATCTAATGCAAATGTAAAATCACCAGAGCAATACCAAACAGCTTTCTGAGACCAGCAACATGTGTAGCCTGGGTGACTGACTACACTCCAGCAAGGGCAACCAGCCTTACTGATGCTGAATGTATTTGCATTACTGAGTGCAACCTCAAACCCTTAAAGTATTCCTTATTTATACCAGTACACCTTAATTTATCGTGAAAACATAGTCCATATTATTTTACATGTTCCTCACATTTAAATTTCTCCCAAAACAGAAAATGATAAACACAACTTCAACAAAAGGAATTCCAATTCTATTATTCATTTCTTAATTTACCATATACATCCCCTCTCAAACTCTAAACTCACCTTTAAAATTAGTTAGCTGTGAAAGAAATGTGGCACTCAAACAGCAGATTATCAGAGCCAGGATCTCTGTTCTGTACACCTCTCTCCTCTCAGCAGAACCAGATAATGGGAATGTTTCCCTCTTTTTTTCCACACATATACATGTTAATTTCAAATCTCAGTGCTTCCCCCTTTTTTTCAAATGTAATCACACATTTCTATTGGTTGAAAACCAACCCTTTTCCAAAAGTACCCTTCCCCCAACTTGACTTCAGCCTAGTACCCTTCCCCCAACTTGACTTCTGCCTGCTACCATAGCAACAGCTCTTGAAACACTGCTGTTTAGAGTTAGGTCAGAAGTTCACCACACAATGTTTCATTTCCAAAGAGCAGGAGTGCTTGACTTTTCAAACCTAACAGCAAATCCATAGTACTGTTCTTTGGTAACACATTTTTCTGTACCAATACAAAACATGCTTCTATAAATTTACACATACAGCCTAGTTTTTATTGTAGAATGGTATGAAACAGCCAATCAGTTTAAAAAAAAAAATATATATGTATGCCTCCATTTCCAAACTGTCTTTCATTTCTTTTTACCATTCTACTGAATTACACCTCCTGAGTGCATCCAGTTCTCCTTTGAAGATGTTCACAGTGTGGATTGTAGGGCACAGCTATGTCTTCTGGAGTGAAAAGTATGCAGAGAAAACAGGTATGGTGAGAGACCTTGCTTTGCCAAATGTAGACATTAAATGGATTGGTCAGAGAGGGTTAAAGTGGCACCAATTGATGCCATTGGTGAAATCCTTCATGCAAATCCAACACCCTGACCTCATAATAGTGCACTGTGGTGGCAATGACCTAGGCACTTTGACTGGGGTAGGTCTGGAAATGCTTATGAAGGAGACCTTTGCACAACTGTTTTCACTTTTCCCTAAAACTGCCTTTGTGTTTTCTAACATATGCCAAAGGCAAAAATGGAACTGGTCCAATCATTTCTGTCCACAGATTGACAAAGCAAGAAAGCACGTCAACAAATCTGTTTCTGCTTTCCTCCGAGACTATGGTATGGGTTCCATTTACCACAACAACTTGCGTTACGACATGCAAGACATTTATAGAGGAGATGGTGTACACTTCAATGATGAAGGGAACAGAGTCTTCCTCTTGAACCTTAGACTCTGCATCGGTACTTACTTGTAGGTACCACTAAAAAATCACTTCATAAACACAACGGCTCTTTTTAGAGCCCCCTAATATCTAAACACTTAAATCTGCATTTCATTTCTTTTTTTCTTTTTTTTCTACCGTACGCGTACGGTAAGCTTACCGTAAGCTTACCGTACGCGTACCCCGCGATTTTTTTGTAAAATTAATAAATGGTTTTTTTGTACTTTTCTGTCCTTCTTTGACCCCCTTTCAAATGTTATGGGGTCTGTAACTCTATTCCTTGCCCCCTTTTCAAGTTATCACCCTTTTTTTTCTGAGTGAAACACACAAAATGGCGGCCGCCGCTTCCTGTTTTCGACCGATTCGAATGTTTACTAAGATCTAACAGCCAATCAGAATCGCGCTCGCGCACGTCACCGTACGCGTACGGTAAGCGCACCGTAAGCGCACCGTAAGCTGGCTCAGATATATATATTGATTTAAAGGCTATTTTCTCAGAATCTACTAAACAGATTTACACCAAACCTACAAAAGGCACTTCCTTGACCTGAGGACTACCTCTCTGCCAAATTTCATTTAACTCTGTTCAGCCGTTCGGGCTGTAGCTGTGTCTAAAGGTCCTATGGAAAAATTCATGGGAAAAACGCGTTTTGGGACCCCCCTTTTATCTCAGCCCCCGCTTGACGAATCCCCCCGAGACTTTCAGGGTAGGAGCGGAGCGTAGCGCCCCACCTATTTTGAAAATTTCGCGAGGATTCGTCGACCGGCGCCAAAGTTATTCAAAATAGAATGTTGCGGTTTTCCTATGGTAAGAGGGTCCTAACTATAACTACCTACTGGCGACCGCCAGTAGGTAATATATATTATCTACTGGCGGTCGCCAGTAGATAGTTATAGTTAGGACCGTGTTTCCATAGGAAATCCGCAACATTCTATTTGGAATAACTTTGGCGCCGGTTGACGAATCCTCGCGAAATTTTCAAAATAGGTGGGGTGCTCCGCTCTGCTCCTACCCTGAAAGTCTCGGGGGGGATTCGTCAAGCGGGGGCTGAGAAAAAAGGGGGGTCCCAAAACGCGTTTTTCCCATGCAATTTTCCATAGGGGCCTTTAGTCCAAGGTACAGCCCGAACGGCTGAACAGAATTACTTGGAGTTTAGCAGAGAGGTAGTCCTCAGCTCAGGGATGTGCCTTTTGCATATATGGTGTCAATCTGTTCAGTAGTTCCTGAGAAAATCAAAAGTAAAATCATATATATATGTGGGCGGAGCCTAACGACACATCTCATCCTGAGATCTGATTGGCTGTCAGCACTTCATCCAAGAAGTGTTGGCAGCCATCTTGGGACCAATATACATGATAGCACCTCATTAAAAAGCATTGCAGTTAATAGAAGGTTTTAAGACTTTAGTTACATTATAAATCATTTGTTGATGGTACCATACTCATTTTAGGAATTGTGGTATGTTCTAAGGTGATTTCACCATGTGAAAAAGCCTTCTGCTGGGATATCATGATTGAGAGAAAAATATTTTCTCATGCTTTTCCCACAGAGGTTTGGAAGGTGATCTATAAGCTAAACTGAGAGCTTATTTTCTGTAAATTCACATTATCTTTCTCAGTCATGTGAGAATGAAGTCTGACATTCTCAGTAAAACATGTACATCCAACAAGGGCAGAGACTGTCAGTTGATTCCTTTGTGTTCTACTGCAGCTTCCCAGAGTGTTCCAAAGAACAACTAGAGCGCTAACAGTCCTACTTATGATAAACGTATGGCACACCTGAAGCCATCGTGCTTGTATTAAAGTGGTAACTCTTAAAACATTTAATTTAAAAAGGAACAAAATGAGGGGGTTCATTTTTCCATAAAAAGTATGATTAGTGCTGCAGAAAGAAAAATTAAGGCACATTTTGAGTGACTTCTCAAATCCTCTTCTATTTCATTAAAACATTCTGACATGCAGACTGAAACATGCACTTTCAATACCAGCAGCAGTTTTTCCTGGTGAGCAGTAGCTTTACTACAGTGATCTAATGAGCAAAAAGAGTGCTAACATTCTGAATTTATGGCAAATGTGTGACACATCTGAATGCCTTCTTGATGGAATCAAAGTAAAAAACTGAAAGTATTTCCTACTGAAGAGACTGCAGTAAACGAGGAAATTAGGAAACTTCATAACAAATAAGTCTCCCAAGATGGCCACCAGAGACAAAAGAGCCCAAATGTAGCCCAAATATCACCAAGATGTAGCCCAAGTATAGCCCAATGACAGAATGTCCCAGAGTGTTCTTAAAAACAACTAGAGCGCTTACTGTCTTCATTATGACAAAAGTATGGCACACCTGAAGCCATCTTGATTGGAATAAACTGGTAACACTTAAAACATTTAATTT
Source organism: Triturus cristatus (assembly GCF_964204655.1). Lineage (NCBI taxonomy): Eukaryota > Metazoa > Chordata > Amphibia > Caudata > Salamandridae > Triturus > Triturus cristatus. The sequence goes on along the minus strand of NC_140582.1, from coordinate 1,069,376,212 downwards.
AAAAAGGAACACAATGAGGGGGTTCATTTTGCCATAGAAATTATGATTAATGCTGAAGAAAGAAAATGAGGGCACATTTTGAGTGACTTCTCAAATCCTCTTCTATTTCATTAAAAAATTCTGACATGCAGACTGAAACATGCACTTTTAATACCAGGAGCAGACTTCCATGGTGAACAGTAGTTTTACTACAGTGATCTAATGAGCAACTAGAGTGCTAACATTCAGAATTTATGGCAAATGTGTGACATATCTGAATACCTTCATGATGGAATCAAAGTAAAAACCTGAAAGCATTTCCTACTGAGGAGACTGCAGTACATGAGGAAATTAGGAAACTTCATAACAAATAAATCTCCCAAGATGGCCACCGGAGACAAAAGAGCCCAAATGTAGCCCAAAATCACCCAGATGTAGCCCAAATATAGCCCAATGACAGAAGTGTGCAAAACACTTATTATTTTGTGTTTTTGCAGTATTATATAGTGCAGACCTGTCAGGTATTGGAGTGCTTTACATGAGCATTGGTTACATCACACAAGAACAAATTCATTTTGGTTGCAGACATGGGGAGACTAAGTGATTTGACCAGAATCACAGAATGTCGAGCTGAAGCAGAAACTCCAACCTGGTTCCCCAGTTGCAAAGTCTGCAGTTCTGGAAGTAACACCACATCCTCTCCCCTAAGTGCAACATTTAATCAAGTGGTCAACTGGATAAAAAAACATAAAGATAACAAATAATTTAAAAGTGCTTTGTCGCTATTTGAAAACTCAGAAAATATGTCCTTATTTTAGTCTTTTAGAGCACTAACCATAATTTTGATGCCAATAAGACGCTCTCATATATGTAATTTCTAAAGGAAATGCTCTAGGTATTACAGTTTTGATTACATCAAGATGATGTCAGGCGTTCCACACTTTTGTAATAAATATAGAATGTTAGCAATCTAGTTGTTCATTAGGATACTGTTGAGAGGCAGAGGCCAGGGGCACGGACTCTGAAAATTGAAGGCAGGTAGGAGGGTGCAAAGGCAACAATTTAACCACACTGAGCAGGCAGGAAGGGCCGTGGCAGCACAACAGACTATGGAGGGCAGTGGAAAGGGGGGCAGGGGCAACAAACCAACAATACAGGACTTGCAAGAGAGGCTGTGGCAATGTGATAGACCATTGTGGGCAGAAGGAAGAGGCAATGGTAGTACAACCATACATGGCAACAGACCCGATTCAGCCAGGAAACGTCCAATGTTTTTAAGCTCAAATGGGCTTTATTTGATCTGTCTCCTGTCTACAATCTCCTTTTTTTCAATGTAACTCAAAGGGGAAAATCAATGCCCCAGTTTTTTTTCCAAATCTCCCTCTTACCAAGATCAAAATGTTCGCAAGTATGTTACATTGGATCATGAAAGGAAATGGGGTAGGGACATGGATTTGGATAACAGAGGACAGGAGGGACATGGAGAGATGCACCAAACTGACCCTGCAGGGCAGGCATCAGGGTTTGCAGCAGCACAATACACCACACAGGGCATGCGGGACGGGAGTGCAGCACAACAATCCATAGAAAGCAAGAGGGAGGGGACAGGACCATGCACATGGACAACAGAGAACAGAGGGGCAAGAGGCAATGGTAGCTAGCTGACCATAATGGACAGACAGGAGCGAAAGCTGCAGCATAACAGACCATAAAGGGCAGGAGGGACGGATCAGGGGCATTACAATGGAACAGACAAGCCAGGAGGGAGGGAGTAGGGGTCTGCACATGTAAACAGAGGGCTGGGGGCAAGGGGGCAGGGCAGGAGCAGCAAGATAGCCTTGGAGGTCAGGCAGGATGGGCACTAGAAGCAAGACACACCGTGAAGAGCAACAGTGAGACTGTGATGGAATACACACAGACCATGGAGGGAAGGTGGGAGGGGGTCAGGGGCAGCTAACTTACCACACAGGGAAGGTGGGAGGGGCCATGGCAGTACAGAAGACCATGCATGGCAAGTGGGAGGGTTAGTGGCAGCACAATGGGTATGATGGGCAAGAAGGAGGGTGCAGGGGCATGCACAAAGGACGATGGAGGATAGAAGGGAGGGTCAGGACCTGTGCACAGACAAGAAAGTTCAGGGGAAGGGGCCTCACAACAGACCGCACGGGGCAGGCAGGAGGAGCAGATGCAGCACAACAGACCAGGGAGGGCAGAAGGGTGTGGCAGTACAATGGACCATGTAGGACAGGAGGAAGAGGATAGGGGCATGGCATGTGGACAGGCAGGGTGGAGGTGGCAGGGACAGGTTACAGTCATCTGACAATGCTAGGCAGGTGGGAGGGGAGTGGCAGCTCAACAGAACACTCAGAGTAGATAGGAGTGGCAGTTCCATGGAACATGGTGGGCAAAAAGGATGGAGTAGGGGCATGCACAAAGACATCGGAGGGCAGGGGGAAGGAGAATAGGGGCAGCAAGCTAAGCACACAGTTTAAGCAGGAGGTCAATGATGGTGCATAGAATTGGGCAATGGAGGGCAGGAGGGACTGGTACATCATACTAAATTGAGGGCAGTGGCAGCACATCAGACCATGCATGGCAGGAGGGAGGAGGCTAGTCCATGGATTCACACAACAGAGGATAGGGAGGAGGGGGATGGGGCAGCAAGCTAACTGTTCAGAGAAGGCGGGTATTAGGAACTTTATTGTTTTTAAAACGTGTGTCTGTGCGAACTACTTAAAATATGAACAAGTATGCAGCATAATCTCACTTTTATTCAGGAAGAAGAAGACGTTTGTGACTGTGACTCCGGGCTCACTTGGCAGAAACACCCCCTGACCCTCCACCCCCTATCGCAAAATGTATTGCCCGTGAAAAGGGTAGGTGAACACAGTGTTATATAGAACATAGTCCTGAGAGCACGATTGAAAATGAAAACTAGATATAGTGTATGGTATAAACTATGCACCAAAAAGTGTGATATAAAATGAACCAGACGTGAAATATAATATGCAATACATTGTGCGCAATGACAGATTCATTGGAGAGCGCGAGATAGCACAGGCACTAGCGCGTGCTATGCGATATGCGCCTTGGAGTGTAATATGCACAGGGCAGTGTTGTGTAGCCTAACTAGTCTCTAAAGTTGTAATATAAAATATGTGCTGGGGAGTGTAACGTTGCATATGCACTGTGACAAAGATATGGATCCCAGATTGTAATATGTATGGCATAGCACTGTGTGTTATAACATAGGCATCGAGGAAGGCACGTTAGATGGGGCAATATAACCTGTGCGAAGACAAGTGTGGCATGACATATTCACGGGGTGGTGTTGCAGTGCACATGGGCTAGAGAGTGTCATAGCATATGCACTAGCTGGTGGAATACAACACAGAGGTGTGTGGCACTCAGCAGGCAATGGTGGGTGTAACAGAGCATTGGGCTCTGCCAGGAGCGCGCTGTGACTCTCAAGTGATGTTTGTCCCCTTTCCAGAGAGTAAAATAAAAAGTATTACACATCCGGCAGTGGATGTGTGTTTTATTAACCGTGAGGGGGGTTTCTTGCATAGTTTTGGTCAAATTTTTGTCGAATCCCCTTTGAATGGCTTGGTGTGCATGTGTATTAAATGTGCCCATCAATAGCTACCCATGTTTGTATAAATAAATGACAAGGGTGTCTACCGGGATTAGGCACGGTAGGGCATCAGACATGTCAGAGCTTCACTAGTGGTGTAAATACATTCCACGTGGATTCATTGTATGCATAGTCGCCTTTTAATGAATATCACGCAAATCGTCATGGTGATAGGTACGTACGGTTTGTCAAGCATGTCCTAGGTGTGTCTATAAATATATATTTTTTTAAAATAATAAAAAACAGTGGCCGGCCTTGGGGATTGGGGTCAAAAAAATATAATTAGGAGACAGGCCCTGGGGGATGAGGTCATCAGGGCCAATAAATTAGAATAAGAAGGGGAACCACACAGCCCCCCTTCTTAAAAAATTAAAATAAATAAAAGACTGGCATCGTGCCGGAGGCCACGCCCCCTCCTTGCAGCACTCTGCAAACGCGCCCCCTGGTGAGTTGTAAGTTGGGGAATTAATTCCTCTTCAATACTGAGGGTCCCTGAGGGCCAACTAGCCCAACAGGCATCTCCAGTATGCGCCAGGGAGTTGCACTGCAGACAGGTGTTCTGAGGCCAAGCCCCTTTTTACACCTCTCTGCAACGCAGCTCTGTGGCGCTTACTGGAGGTACCTAGTGGTCTAGTTTGACCCTAGGGACCCTTAGGATTCAAGGGGACTTAATCTCTCAACTTAGAACAGCCACAGGGCGCGTTTACACAGTGGTGAAGGGAGGGGACGGGGCCTGAGGTGACGTGTGCAAACACGCACTATGGCACGTTTTAAATTGGGGATATAATTTCCCTTCAATACTGAGGGCCCCTGGGGGCTAACTAGCCCACCAAGTGCTTCCAGTAAGCGCCACTGAGCTGCATTGCAGAGAGGTGGTCCAGGCCGTGCCACTTTTTACACCTCTCTGCAACGCAGCTCTGTGGCACTTACTGGAGGTACCTAGTGGGCTAGTTGGACCCTAGGGACCCTCAGGATTCAAATGAACTTAATCTCCCAACTAAAAACGAACACAGGGCGTGTTTACACAGTGGTGAAGGGAGGGGACGGGGCCTGAGTTAACGTGTGCAAAAACGCCCTGTGGCCTGTTTTAAGAGGTAGTTTTAATCCCCCTGCCCTATTATATACTAGGGGCTTACAGAGGAGGTCATGCTAATCACAGGGGGACCCCAACGCATAATGTTCCCTAGTGTATGTAGGTGTTTTCACTGTATGCTAAGTGTCTTTTAACATAGCACTGGCTCTAGGACTGGTTAGTCAGACTCAGTTACCACCAGTATCCGTCTGAAAAAGTTGAGGGTACAGGATGATTTTGCAACAAGGCTTCTTTCTGCTCTTCTTTTTGTTCTTTCTGCACGTTATCCTTCTTCCTGCACTTTTCTTCGTCTTTGAGGACTTCTGTTGCTTCTTTTGCACTTCTTTTTTTTCTTTCTGTGCATTTTTTCTTCTTTCTTCACATGTCCTATCTCTGTAGGCATAGCTAGAAATTAGCATTTAAAAAACCTTTGAAATTTACAGAAAAAACCATAGGTTTCAGGCACGTTATAGTTAGGAATTAGCATTTAAAAAACCTCAGAAATTCACTGAAAAAAACATAGGTTTCAGGGGTGTTATAGTTAGCTGGACTTTTCACTTGTACAAAACCATTGAAATTCCCCCGTTATAGTTAGTTCAGCTAACTATAACTCGCGCGCCCGCAATGCACTGCTGATGACGTCACATATTACATCACTCATGACATGGTCAGTGACATCACTCATGACATCACTGATGACATCTCAAATGACATCACTGATGACATCACTGATGACATCATCCTTGTGATAGAGTGGCAGACCTCCTCTCACCCTAATATAACCTTTGATACACACATTCAAAAATAGAGACTAAAATTTTCAAAACAATGGACATACCAATACCAGTTACAATAACCTCTTCAGTAATTCTAAGATCCACATACACATCCACTCATTCACCAACAGTCCTATACAGTCACTCATACATGTACTCACTCATCATATGTACTCATACACCTATACATTCTGTTACAGAATGTCACTCATCCATAGGGTTACTCACACACATAGTCACTCATGCTAATAAATAATCAAACATACATTTACTTGCATATACAGTTATACACACACCACCACACTTACTTCTACGGAAACTTACACATACTTAGTCTTTTAAACAATCACTTATAGAAACACATACTTATTCATACAGGAACTCTTTCAATCTCTCACTCGCACATATACTCACTTATATACACCAATAGTCACATATACTAGTTTAAAACATATGTAGTTACTCATAAAGACACTATTGAGACAGTCATTCACTCACTAACACACCCATACACACACTCATCCACCCATACAGTCCTGCACACATTCTGTCTTCAACACATATAAACAGTGAGTCACTCATTCATGCACCTATGCACTACGTAATACCCCCACCGAACCATGCAGACACTCAGACTGATACTCAAAAAACCAACTAATAACCTATATAGACACCCATGTAGCTACTCACCAACCCATGCAGCCACTTATACACAAAGTGAGAGACTGATACAGATATTTACATATTTAAACATTACTCACTAAGCCATTTATTCACTATGATACACTTAATCAGTCAGTTACACAATCAATTTTTCAAAAACAAATCATCCATTTAGACACTTATATACCCATTTATTCTTCCATCGACCTTGAGATATACATATGTAAAAAATATTTAATTTTCAGAAAAACACACATTCACTGGATGATGTCATCAGTGATGTCATCAGTGATGTCATTTGAGATGTCATCAGTGATGTCATGAGTGATGTCACTGACCATGTCATGAGTGATGTAATATGTGACGTCATCAGCAGTGCATTGCGGGCGCGTGAGTTATAGTTAGCTGAACTAACTATAACGGGGGAATTTCAATGGTTTTGTACAAGTGAAAAGTCCAGCTAACTATAACACCCCTGAAACCTATGGTTTTTTCAGTGAATTTCTGAGGTTTTTTAAATGCTAATTCCTAACTATAACGTGCCTGAAACCTATGGTTTTTTCTGTGAATATATATATATATATAGATATCCTTTCCAAAACCCCAAGCTTTAGAGACGCAGTCCACAAGGAACAGTTCATCCAAACTTTTATTTCACAGGAGACAGCATTTACAGCCTGGTAGATTAGTGTTCCTGACGCGTTTCGATGCCTCCGGCATCTTAATCATAGGGTGGGTGATTTGGAAATCCAGAAACAGACTGCCACTTATTTTCACCCAGCATGCCTTCTCCAGTGAATGGCATGCTGGTAGTGGTAGTCCCAATTACTCCCCTTCGGTGGGGTCCGTCATTCCAACGATGATTATACTCCCAATTTTGGAATATTTGGCAGTTAAACTTTGTTTGTGAAACGACCTCACCGAGGAGGAAGAATTGGGACTACCTTTCCCGGTACACCGCTTACTGGAAAGCGAGTGCCATAGAGGTATTAAAATGAGGCAGTCCGTTTTTGTTTCACCTACAAGCCAACCCTATGATTAAGGTGCTGGAAGCACTGAAACGCGTCAGGGTGATAATTGAACTGGGTTTCACAATGCCGCTTCATGGAATAAACAGGTTTTGTTAAACTTACCTTGTGGAGTGCATCTTCAAGAGCTCGGAGCTTTTTGGAATATATATATATATATATCCAAACAAAAGCAAGTTGAGTAGTGCGCTCTCAGTAAGGAACAGGCAGTCAGCACGGTAAGTAATCCAAGTGTTTTAATTCACACAACGCGTTTCGGCAGCAAGCCTTGTTCACGTGTGAAAGTGCACGGACAAGCAGTCTTAAATAAAGCATAGAATGTTTGTAAGTGGTCATCACACTCAACGAAGGACTACACACCAGTGCGTGCAGTCGCCATCTTGGAACGGTAAATAAACACGGGAAAGAATAAGACAGTGCATCTGTATGTACCTGTGAAACACCATGTTATAACACAACAATATGTATCTATACAAAAATATATAACATTGTAATTAAGCTGGCATGCGTCACAACGTAATGGAATATGCAGTAATAGCCGCCAACTTGAGCTGATTTGCCAACAAGGGTATGAAATGACATAACATAAGAGGGTAAATACCCTTGGATATCGTAATGTGCATCCTGTCGGCAAAAATATGATCAAACAGTAAATGGTTCCACTGGGATAAAACTGAAACACATGAGGATCACTCTCACTGTAAAGGGGGTTGGAAGAGCTAACGGATAAGTGGCTAGTGCATTAAAAAGTAAGATACTAATCAATATCCCAAAATAAATGCCACAACTTCCAAAGGGTCCCAGTGTATAAGTCTGCGGGCAAGTGCCCCGACAGCCGGCTAGTGTGCTAAAGTCTCAATCCCAGTTCACAATAATAATGGTGGCCAAAATAATTCTGAAATTGAGCTATAAACAGACCACAATCATCAAATACAAATAATGACCTAAGGTCAAAAGAACTTATCTTAAACCATGAGTGTGAGCAGATAACGTGCTCATATGCTTTAACAAGAAACTGCTGGTGAAGATGATGAAGTGATGAGCTAATGAAGAGTGACAACATGGAGGAAAAGGGTAGGATGCCCGTGCCGGTGAATATAAGTGAAGGGCTCCTTCCTTCTCTCCTGTAAAAAATTCAAAAAATATATATATCAATACAAACAGATAACACAATAGCTCAAGCAAATTACACACAAGTAAAATCAGTACAGTTAGTTTCATAAAGCAAGAAACGGAATGGCAAAAAGCAGGAAATATCTCAATAAACAGTAGCAGCAAGAGTGAAATCAACTCATCAATACCCAAATGCAAACTTAAGATCCCTCTTTGAGGTGGATTGACATTTCCTCATCCATGTTCAACCCACCCGGGCTTCTAGTTTGAAAATCTATAATGTACCTAGACTCCCGTTGTCTAAGGGTGAGAGTCCTGTCCCCACCTCTGGGATTTCTAGGTATGTGTTCAAGAATGAGATAACTCATGTCACGTACATTAGAAAAATGTTTTTCATAAAAATGGCGTGCAACAGGGTATTTTTGGTCGTTGTTGGTAATAGCTCTCAGATGCTCCAACACCCTCTTTTTGGCTGGACAAGTGGTGCTCCCAATGTACCAGAGTTTGCAGGTACACTCGATGGCGTAGATCACAGAACAGGTACTGCACGTTAGGAATTGGGTAATTTTCTTGGACACCCCTCCATAATCCAGACTGTCTGTGAATTTGCTGTATCTGCAAGCTTTACAATGACCGCATGGGAAAAATCCCACGAGGCCATGACCAGTGTTAGTGGTATAGTTAGTGATATCATTTCTTACTACTATATCCCGTATATTCCTATCTCTCCTATAGGTTATACTGGGCCTTTCAGTAACCAGGGTGTCTACCACCCCATCAGATTTCAAAATGTCCCAATGTTTAGCAAAGATGTGTTTGATTTTGTGCGCATCTGAGTTGTACGTGAGAATCATACGGACCCCAGTTTTGTTGGCTTCAATTTCACTCCCAACTTTATCTTTAAGGGTGTCTGCTCTACTGATCTCTTCTGCGCGTTCCTTTGCTTTTTTCAGACCCCAGTTGGGGTAACCTCTGGTTTGAAAACGACTGACGATGTTGTCTCTCTCAGCTGCATAAGCCTCAGAGCTGTTACAATTTCTCCTTGCCCTCAGCAACTCCCCGTACGGTATGCTCCATTTGAGCACATCAGGGTGGCTGCTGAGGGCATGCAGAATGCTATTCCCTGCTGTGGCTTTCCGAAAGAGAGTGGTACAAACCTTGTTCTGTTTAACTTCTAGTCCCACATCTAGAAAGTCAATTTTGGTGGCACTAATACTACCAGTTAGAACAATATTATAACTGTTAGTATTGAGTTTCTTGATGAACTCCTCTGCATCGCTACTGGAACCATTCCAGACAATGAATAAATCATCAATGTAGCGACGCCACATGACGACTTTGCGGGGATCAATTTCCAGGGTACTGCTGGCTGATATTTCTTGCTCCCAGTAGCCCATGAACAGATTGGCGAAACTGGGAGCAAAGCAAGAACCCATGGCAGTACCGTTCACCTGCCTATAGAGGGCGCCATTGAAGGAAAAAAATGTATTTTTGAGACAAAAATCAATCATTTCAATTATCATGCGGCTGTGTTCCCGATACCTGATAGGTCTTTGCTTAAGAAAGTGCTCACAGGCTTCCAACTCATGCTGGTGATTGATTATAGTGTACAGGGACTGAACATCTAACACAATGAATAGGTAGGTAGGTTCCCAAATCAGATTATCAATTTTACAGAGGAAGTCTTTGGTATCTCTCAAGTAGCTGGGAAGTAAGATAACAAATTCTCTAAGAAAATGGTCCACATATTTAGAGATGTGTTCACTTACACTCCCTATAGAAGAAACAATAGGGCGACCAGGAGGTCTGATGTTGTCTTTGTGTAATTTCGGCAGCAAATATAATATGGGAAGTTTAGGATGGTCTCTCTTTAAATAACAAAATTCTTCCCACACCAAAAGACCCTTGTCCCTCCAAGTAGTGAGTTTATCCCAGATATCCGTGATGCTCAAATTATAGATATCCCAAGATATAGTTATGTAAAAATTGGTGTCTTGGAGTTGTCGTAAAGCTTCACTGATGTAGTAGTCTTTGTCTAAGATAACCACATTGCCGCCCTTATCTGCAGGGCGAATAACTATACTAGTATCGCTAGCTAGTGTTTTAAGTGCCTGTCTCTGAGTGTAAGATAAATTGTTAGAGAAATTGCCTGACTGTTTTTTGCTAAATCTAAGATCAATCAAAGATTTAACAATGCAATCATGGAAAGTATCAATGTTATCATGGGGGAGAGGAGGTACAAAAGTAGATTTAACTCTAAAATCAGTACATGCTGCTGCCCCCTGATTGAGATCCATATCCTCCAAGATCTGAGTGGTGTGGATTTTGCTGTCACTTAATTCATTGTCTTGTGCTAACTCTGCCAAGGTGAGAAGATTGTCAACATCATTAATCATCAAATTATTCGCAAAATCATTGTTAGTGGTATACTTATCCTGTTCACGTTCTTGACCTTTCAGAGTATACCACTTTTTAAGTTTCAATTTCCTCACATATTTAAATAAATCAATGCGAGTTTCGGTATAGTTAAAAGAGGAGGACGGACAAAATGAAAGACCCAGGCATAGGGTTCTCTTTTCAATATCAGACATAGGTCTCTTGGATAAATTCACTACAGTTAGATTTACCATGTTCATATCCATCAGTAATTTCTGTTGGAGCGTGTTCTTCGATTTCCCATGGCTCCCCTTCCTTTTTCTGAATTCCCAGCGTTGTTGTGATCTCTTTTTTCTGTTGCGGCGCTTCCCCTGCCTCGTCCTCTTCCTCGCCACCGTATATATATATATTACCTACTGGCGGTCGCCAGTAGATAGTTATAGCTAGGACGGAGTTCCCATAGGAAATCTGAAAATTCTATTTTGAATAACTTTGGCGCCGGTTGACTTATCTTCGTGAACTTTTCAAAACTAATGGGGCGCTCCGCTCAGCTCCTACCCTGAAAGTCTCGGGGTGATTCGTCAAGCGGGTGATGAGAAAAAAGGGGGGTCCCAAAAAGCGTTTTCCCCATGCATTTTCCCATAGGACCTTTAGTCGAAGGTACAGCCCGAACGGCTGAACAGAATTACTTGAAATTTGGCACAGAGGTAGTCCTCAGGTCAGGCATGTGCCTTTTGCATATATGGTGTCAATCTGTTCAGTAGTTCCTGAGAAAATTGCAGTTAAAAGTACATAAATATCTATATGCGCGCAACGTTCGCGAACGGTGCGCGCACGGTGCGCGCACCAAATGTCCGCAAGCGTAATTCTGATTGGTAGTTAGATGTCAGTCAACATTCCAATCGGTCAAAATCAGGAAGTGTCGGACGCCATTTTGTGTGTGACAGTGAAAAAGAAAGGTGGAGAACGTGAAAAGGGGGCAGAGTAGAGAGTTCCTGACCCTCTAGCCTTTGTCAGGGGGGCCCTGAAGGACCCCGAAGGGTGAAAAAAACATTTTATTTCTTTTCAAAAAATCGCGGGGTGCGCGCACGGTGCGCGCACCCCCCAGCCGCCATTTTGAGTTTTAGAGGCAGAAGAGAGCTAAAAACACAAGTGGAGAACGTGAAAAGGGGGCAGGGTAGAGAGTCCCTGACCCCCTAGACCTTTTCAGGGGGTTCCTAAAGGACCTCGTAAATCAAAAAAAAACATTTCGTTTAATAAAAAAAATTGCCGGTGCGCGCACGGTCCGTGAAAAACCCTTAAAAAAAAAAACATTTAAAACTATTTATAAGTTTATAGAAGATATTAACTATGCTGTTCAACTTTATCCAAATTCAAAAAAAAAGAGCTGAGCCATTCCATATTACAGGATACAGTCAATCTATAACTATATACATAGGTAGTTTATTGTAAAATAAATATATAAAAAATATAATAATACATACATAAATTAGCATTTAAAAAACCTTACAAATTCACTAAAAACACAATAGGTTTCACACACGTTATAGTTAGAAATTAGCATTTAAAAAACCTTGCAAATTCACTTAAAAAACCATAGGTTTCACACACGTTATAGTCAGGAATTAGCATTTAAAAAACCTTGCAAATTCACTGAAAAAACCATAGGTTTCATACATGTTATAGTTAGCTGGACATTTCACTCATACAAAACCATTGAAATTCCCCCGTTATAGTGAGTTCAGCTAACTATAACTCACGGGACGCAATCCACTGCTGATGACGTCACATATTACATCACTCATGACATGGTCAGTGATATCACTCATGATATCACTGATGACATCTCAAATGACTCACTTATAGAGTCAGTTACGCACCTAGAAAATCATCCATTCACACACTTGTACAGCCACTCATTCTTCCACAGGCTTTTCCCTATATATATTATACATATTTAAACTTTACAGAAACACACACTCACTGGATGACGTCATCAGTGATGTAATATGTGAAGTCATCAGCAGTGGATTGCGGTCGCGCGAGTTATAGTTAGCTGTAACTATAACGGGGGAATGTCAATGGTTTTGTATGAGTGAAATGTCCAGCTAACGATAACATGTGTGAAACCTATGGTTTTCTCAGCGAATTTGTACGGTTTTTTAAATGCTAAGTTATGTATTTATACATTTTTTTTAGGGTTTACACCGTGCGCGCACCATGCGCGCTCTGTGGGCACTCGGTGCGCTTCGCGCACCGAGCACCCACTGTGCGGCGTGCGCGCACCGTGCACGCACCCCGCGAAATTAAAAAAAAAAAAAAAAAAAAAATGTTTTTTTACCCTAGGGGGTCCTTCTGTGACCCCCTGACAAAGGCTAGGGGGTCAGGAACTGCCCACCCTGCCCCCTTTTCACGTTCTCCACACTTCCTAGTTTCGACCGATTCGAATGTTTACCGACATCTAACAACCAATCATAATTGCGCTCGCGCACGGCAGGGTGCGCGCACGGTGCGCGCGTATAGATATTGATATGGTTTTAATTGCTATTTTCTCAGGAAATACTGAACAGATTTACACCAGACCTGGAAAAGGCACTTCCTTGACCTTATGGCTACCTCTCTGCCAAATTTCACGTAATTCTGTTCAGCCGTTCGGGCTGTAGCTGCGACTAAAGGTCCTATGGAAAAATGCATGGGGAAAACGCGTTTTGGGACCCCCCCTTTTTCTCGGCCCCCGCTTGACGAATCACCCCGAGACTTTCAGGGTAGGAGCTGAGCGGAGCGCCCCATTAGTTTTGAAAATTTCGCGAGGATTCGTCAACCGGCGCCAAAGTTATTCAAAATAGAATTTTCAGATTTCCTATGGAAACTCGGTCCTAACTATAACTATCTACTGGCGACCGCCAGTAGATAATAGATATATATATATAGATATATATATATCCTCATTACCGCGTTGTGAATTCGGCAATCCTCCGGACATCAACAAACTAGGTACACGGACCTCAGTTAAGTGCCAATTATATTTTATTGCGAAAAGCAACAGCCATAATGTTTCGGCTCCTCCGAGCCTTGCTCACATGACAAAGTAACCACCAATGAGTGCAGCTTTTAAAGTGACAGTACCAGTTCATTCGACATCACGTGGGAAACACAGTCATAGATACTGAAGATATACTGCATCGTACATCCAGGGCTCAATAGTATTGAATCGTCAAGTAACCTGCAGTTATACATCAATATAATAGAAATATCAAACTGTGGTTGGTTGCAATAAATGTACATCCATAAGTACAAAATGAGCTGCATATTATTCAATCAAAGCTTAAATGCCTAGTTTCAAAATGAATGATTCAACTCACAGTAGCCAAATAGCAGCTCAACTGACTGTTAATAAATACCAGAACCTGGATGAATATACTATTGCAATACAGTCAGGTAAACGTTCCCCACAATGAATAAAAAAACTGCTACAGTGCATAATAAAAAAGTGAAACATATCATATCTAAAAATAACACATATCGCATAAGATTAAATAGTTCAGAGATCAAGATGGGCGATCCTGCGTTAATAGTACAGATTATTGGAAACAGAGTAAGACCAAGTAAAAAAAGGGGAATTAGGGCTATCGCAGGTTTTTTGATCACAATTCCCCATAAAATGGAGGCCAGAATATGCCTCAGTGTGCAAACTGCTGCATACAGTACAAATGTTTGAAATAAGTTACATTATGAATACTAAAATATGTAGAATAAAATCCATAAATAGAAGAGTAAATAGGTTTAAGAACATAACAATAAAATATTGCATGATTCCCATTGACCTGAGGGGGTTAAAACATAATAACCCTCCTTCTAACAATATCATTCTTCGATATTAAACTTCGTATCTTAGTTGCAATCAAAACCATACAGCACTCCCTAAACCCTACTATCACTATATCCTGAGATGAAAAGTCAGTAAGCCATGTATAAAAAGTGGTAAATACCGTGTTGTACAGGTCAGATATTCAGCCTAAACATGTGTGGAGGTCTTCTGTAATATTTAAGCCCTCTGGAGACTTAGAATCCAATTGGAGAATGTATCGCGTCTCTAATCTACGCAAATTGGATTCCCTGTCACCGCCCCTCCTGCTAGGCGCAATAGTATCGATGACAAAATACTTAAGACCACTGTTATCACTGTTGTGTGCTTCTCTAAAGTGTCTAGCGACTGAATAAGTATTATAATGGTTGGAGATAGCACGAAGGTGTTGCAATATGTGTTTATGTGTGGCTAACTTAGTGCTACCTACATATCTGAGACCGCACGGACATATAAGTACGTAAACAGCGTACTCTGTTTTACAGCTTAATAGTTTGTTGATCCTGTTTTCCCTACAGCTAAAGGGGTCCACGTAGGTCTTGGTATTAATACCATGGAGACATGCCTTACTAGTCTTACATTTGTAAAGCCCCACTATTGGTTTGTAACGAAGTGGTCTTGTCGATCACCTCCGGGTTGGTATTGACCAAGCGGACCCTCATAGATGGTGCCCTGCTGTGTGTGATCAAAACCCTCACTGGGAGCATAGGGCCAATGACAGGGTCACTAAGGACAATCGGCCAATTCCTATTAATGATCTTGTGAAGACTAGCATGTTGTCGACTGTAGCCCATAATGATTCTAAAGGGATTGGTTGTAATGACTTTGGCTCCTGCTTCTGTAACGTCCTGTTGCAACGGTAACCTGGCCTTGGAGGTATTCCGTCCCAGTAACTCTTCTCTGCTGATCTTCATTGATTTGGTAATGGCACTGTCTATTGTGTTCAGCCAATACCCTCTTTCCCTGAATCTCTGTTTACTCAAAACTTGTGCCATTATAAGATCATCCTCTTTGCTGCAAACCCTTCTCAAGCGCAGCATTTCCCCGTAGGGGATGCTGCTAATAAGATAGAGGGGGTGTGCACTAGTCCCATGCAATGTAGAGTTACCTGCAGTTGACTTACGGTATAGCCTAGTTTCCATGTTGCCATTGTGTATATAGACCTCTGTATCAAGAAATGTGATACTAGTTTGACTAAAAGAGGCAGTAAAGTGAAGGTTAAGATCATTATCATTCAATGCAATAATAAAATTAGTAGCTTCTTCACTAGTACCATTCCATATCACAAACAGGTCATCAATATAGCGTAACCAGACAACCACATTCTCTTCGAAGTTCTTGACATGTTTGTTCTTAAGCACAAGTTCTTCCCAGTGACCCATGTGAAGACAGGCGTAGCTAGGTGAAAAACTAGCCCCCATAACTACGCCTCTCAACTGACGGTATAGAAGATTATTGTACATGAAATTATTGTTCATAAGGCAGTGCTCCAACATCTCAACCAATATATCATTATGATCTTTAAACTGTGATGATTTTTGGGAAAGGTAATACTGGGTTGCCTGGATACCGTCTATATGTTTAATGCTAGTGTATAAAGATGTCACATCCAGTGGCAACATCCAATAGTTTGATCTCCAAATCATATTCATGATTTTACGTAAAAAATCCCCAGTGTCCTGAACATAAGAATCTAATGATTTCCCAATATCCTGCAGAAAGAAGTCAATATATTGTGAGGTTTTTTCATACATTCCATTCCGAGCAGAAATGATAGGTCAGCCCGGCGGATTATCCCGATTTTTATGTATCTTCGGGATAAAATATATGGTAGGGATGACAGGATTGTCGTTTCTCATTAATTTGTATTCAGCTTCTGAAATCAGTTTTTGCCCTTTCCAACATGCCAATTTAATATTAAAATCTTTATTCGATGCTGAAGTGGTCCGAATATAAGTCTCTGTCATTAAGTTGTAAATAAGCTTCATGATCATAATCTTCCCTTGTCAAAAGTACAATGTTGCCTCCCTTGTTGCTTTGGCGAACAATAACATTTTTGTCCTGCTTAAGTTTGTGCATGAGATTCTCATACTGCTGGGTTTGATGATTGTGCCGACGTTGTTTTTTCTGAGTCTCGATATGCAATTTTTAAATTTGGGCTGCCACATTCTCATGAAAGATATTGAGTAAATCTCCAGGCATAATGGGATTAAATGTGGAGGGGAGTCTAAACGGAGTTACTGGAATAAATTGTTTAATACCAACAGTTCCAATAATATTACTGGTACTACCTGCTTCCTCCCTCGTGTCCCATAGATCTTGCATAGCCTCTAATAATGGTACCTCAGATAAGGGCGTAGCCATTGTGTTGCCTTGTTTGATATT
This sequence comes from Triturus cristatus, assembly GCF_964204655.1. NCBI lineage: Eukaryota > Metazoa > Chordata > Amphibia > Caudata > Salamandridae > Triturus > Triturus cristatus. The sequence continues at coordinate 1,069,359,321 of NC_140582.1, read as the reverse complement.
TTTTAGTGCAAATGATTTTTTCAGTTTGAGTTTTCTCACCGTTTTGTATACGTCTAATCTTGTGGCGGCATAGTCAAAATTGACTTGGGGTGAGAAGGACAGCCCAAGCCTGAGAATTGCTTTTTCATCCTCCATGAGTGTCAGTGGGGTCAAATTGACTATGGTATTGGTACTGGTGTCATTAGGAATTATTTTTTCATCCAATGCCCTCTCCCCCTCTTTTTGTTTTGACCTGGGACTCCTCTTACTCGCCCTGCACCTCTGTCTGCGCCTGAAATTTGCGTGTTTTCATCGTAATTCTTTGTTGTTAATCTTGGACGTAAGGTTTGTCTCCTTTCTGCACATAAAAAATTGATTTCTTCTCCCGGGGATGGTTTGGAAATCTGGCCTGTTGCCAGCCCATTACGTAACTCTGACTCCGAATCGCTACCCCCTGCTGAGCTTAATTCGGAATGAGAAGTGTCAGCCACATTAATATTCTTGCTAAATCCCTTAGGAGTCGGTGCAGATTTGGCCTTAGGAACACGTAATACATCATATTTTTGGGCGAATGTAAAGATCTGGCCAAGTTGGCAATCATTTCGATCCCTCTGGAATTTAAATGCCTTCCTTTCCATGATTTTTGCTTCTTCCTTCTTTAGTCTTATGGTCATATCATTAATTAGTTTCGTTTTTTCATCAGTGATCTCTATTTTGTCCAGTTCCTCATTAATTTCAGCTATTTCTTTCAGGAGTTGCGCTCTATCAATATCTGCATATTTAATTAAAATCAACACCAATCTCCGGGATGATTCCAAGTTGCTTTCCGTCCATATATATATATGTATATGTAAATAGATAGATCAGTGGTTCCCAAACTTTTCACTCCTGAGGACCCCCATTGAGTCACTACTGGAATCTGGGGACCCCCAACCAATTTGTATGATTTAAATCTCAAACAAAACTGTAATTCGAAGGAAAAAAAACACACATGTGTGCACATCAAACAAAGACTGACTTGAATTACTAAAGATTTTAGATTTTTATATTAAAAATATTTGCGAAAATTGAAAAATCCTAATGGGAAGGTTGGTGCTGTATCTTGCGACTAACTTTTCATTGTTTGATTTTATTGACCGCCCGAGGCTCCTGCTACTGTCAAGGCTGGGCTGGAAACCTAAAGCTGCTCTGGCAAATGTTGTCAGACCAGTCCCCGTACAGTGCACAAGTGTAGCGAGTGAGCCTGACCACTACAAAGGGGGTTGGGGGAAAATGGTGCATTTTACAACACATTTGTCATTATATATTAAATTGTATTAGCTTTTAAAGCATAGTAAACAATGACCTTACTATGCACCAGGATACAACAATCTTTTGTCAATCTTCAATGATTTACAATCTTTAATGATTCCCTCCCTACTACCCTCCAGTGCCTCTCATCTCTCCATAGCACCACTGTCACATGTATTTAATTTATTTTATAGCACCTCTCATACCACTGTAGGGTGTAATAGCACTTTACATCACACACAAAGAGTGACCATGAATCATATGTGTGTAAATCAGTGAATAGAAAATGTTACATAAGGCAAAGGGGACTACAAGGTGTAGGATTCACATGTCATCCATACTGGTAGGTATTTTTTAAGAGTGCTTGGTCTGGAGAAGCAGAAACTCAGGATTCAGAATATAACACAGGGATTAGCATTGACTTTAAATAATAAGGATTTATTTCTACCCAAACAAACCTTTTTAGCAGCATCGGGATAATGAAAAACTGGGAAAAAGCATAACTTACTAACTTGTACTGTGGAGTTTGCATGCAGCTCTTTGATGACAGTTCATAGCTCACTATGCTAGACTACGATTGGAACTTGTGAACTGCACAATAACAAAAGAATCTCTGTGGCAAAAGCAGGAACCCACTGAGCTATGCACAAACCAAAATAATGTTATTTATAAATGCATGGTAGACATTCTTTGTAGCAGGCATATTAACCACCAGCGCTTCCTAAGAGGAGTCAAAGCTGCCACTGGACAAAACCTCCATCTCTCTACAGCAGGTACATTAATCACCGGAGTTATCTCGACACTTTTATTGCTACCCAAAAACTGCTGATTATTCAAGGAACTTTGCAGTGCTTTTAAAACTGCTGCCTGGGGACCCCCTAGGAATGTGTCACGGACCTCTGGGGGTCCGCGGATCCCAATTTGGGAACCACTGAGATAGATCATTATTTTCTTTAATTGGGGAAGACCCACCAAACCCCCAATTTTGTTTTACTTTACCAACCCATTCCCATATCAACCCTTAATCCCTAAACTCACCCACCCTTAAACCCTACGAACACCGTTACCACCCTATATAGTCTTGTCCACTCCAAACTCTAAAATCACCCTTACCACACTATACCCTAACTCACCCTAAACCCTAGAAACACCCTTACCATCCAACACCCTTATCCACCCCTAAACCCTAAAAACACCCTTACCACCTAACACCCTTACCCAACCATAAACCCTAATAACACCCTTACCACCCATTACTCTTACCCACCTCAAACCATAAAATCACCCTTAAAACCCTAAACATAGCCTTATCATCCAATACCCTTACCTACCCGTGAACCCTAAAAATACCCTCGCCACCCATTACCATTACCCCATCCACCTCTAAACCTTAACAACACCCTTACAACCCAATATCCTTACCCACCCCTACACCCTAAGAACAGCCTTACCACCCAATACCTTTAACGCTCCTAAACTCTAAATACAACTTTACCATGCTATTCCCTTACCCACCCCTAAATCCTAAAAACCCTCTTACCACACAATACCCAAACCGACCCCTAAGCCCTAAAAACACCCTCACTATTCAATACCCTTACCCACCCTTAAACCCTAAAAACACCCTTACTCTAATATATCTATATATATTACCTACTGGCGCTTGCCAGTAGGTAGTTATAGTTACAACCTAACTTCCATAGGAAAAGCATTTTTTGATTTGCTAATAAGTTTGGCGTCGTTTGACAAATCTTTGCAAAATTCTCCCCCCAAAAAGTCTATCCAGGTCAGATCCTATCCTGAAAGTTTGGGGGTGATTCGTCAAGCGGGGGTTGAGAAAAAAGGGGGGTCCCAAAACGTGCTTTCCTCATGTTAATTTCCATAGGAAATTTTGCGACGAGCTACAGCCCGAACTGCTGAACGGAATTACCCCAAATTTAGCAGAAAGGTAGAGCTTGGTTCAGAAGGCGAACTTGTTTTTAAATGGTGTAAATCCGTTCAGTAGTTTTTAGGAAATTCAAAGAATAAGATTCCCATAGGAAACTTTGTGCAAGGCTAGAGCCGAAACTACTGAACTACTGAACCCTGGGGTTGCAGGTTCCCATGTTTTATTTCAATGAGACCCGGGGGTGGGTAGGTCCCGGGGGAATTTCTTAAAAAATGATAGCAGTGGCTGGCTAGGGCTGCGGGGGGTCCCTGGGGTCCCCGCAGACCCGGGGCTTCACTCATGTTGGGAGGGGGGTTGCACGGCCCCCCTCCTGAAGCCCTCCATTTGCTTATAACTTTGGCGTTGCTTAACGAATCTTTACTAAATTTTCCAGAAAGTTTCTCTTTTTTGATCAGCTCGTATCTTGAAAGTTTAGGGGTGTATTGAGGACGTACAAGGTTGGTTGTTGATTGAAAGCAAGTTTATTGTGAGATATTTGCACCGATGACCGGAGCCATCCAGCTGTGAAGACATATTACAGGGTGATTGGTCAAGGGGGGCTGAGAAAAAAGGGGGGTCCGAAAAAGTGTTTTCTCAATGCATTTTCCATAGGAAATTTTAGACAAGGCTACAGGTCAAACTGCTGAACGGAATTACGCCAAATTGGGCAGGGAGAGAGTTCTTGGTCCAGAAAGCGTGCTTTTGTTGAAATGGTGTAAATCCGTTCAGTAGTTTTTGAGGTATTAAAGGAAAAAAAGATAAATATATCTGGACGGTGCCTCACTCCCGAGTACGAGCTTGCCTCTGATTGACAGCTAACATTTCAAACCAGGAAGTGTTAGCAGCCATCTTGTGCCTCGCATCGAGTGAAAATATAAAAGAAAGGTCCCAGGGGCAATTTAATATACCGGAGCTCTGTCTGTGCGAGATACCACTTTCACGCTGCGTCTCCCTACATCAGCAGGCAACGCACCCTTTACCCCCATCAAAAGCATATCTCCAACAACATTCTTGGGCCCGCAAGTCTCCCTCTGGGAACCACTTGTCGGCTCACAGCTCTTTGGGTGCGAGTTCTCGGGCCCGCAGTTGTATCTGTGAAGCCAAGACTGGAAATATACCGCAGGTCTCTCTCTGCGAAATACCCTGTTCAAGCTCCCTCTCCCCACATCACTGTTCCTCAGATATCCCTTTGGAAGCCGACGGCCCGCACCTTTCCCTATACCAGTCGGTCCTCAGGTGTTCCTCTTTAAGCTGGCCCACAGCTCTCCCTCTGTGAACTGACAGGCCGCGGTTCTTCCTCTATGAGCCTGCCAGTCGGCTCGCACCTCTTCATCTACGAGCCAGCCCGCCGGCTCGTAAGTCTCTGAGAACAGATGCAATAGAGGCAACGATCATGCAGGTCGGACACCCTACACTGCTCCAACATCCCCTAGCAGGACCTCCTTGTCCGCCATCCCCCCTCACCCCCATAGAAAGAGAGAAAGAGTGAGAGAGAGAAAGTAAGATACAAGGAAAAGAGAGTGAGAAACAGTGTGAGAGAGAGGAAGAGAGAAAGAGAAAGAGTGAGAGAGAGGAAGAGAGAGAAAGAAAGAGAGAGGAAGAGAAAGAGAAAGAGAGAAAGTGTGAGAGAGAGAAAGGAAGAGATGGAGAGGGAGAGGGAGTGTTGACACTGGAGAAAATCTTCTCAGCTCACCTTTGTGCCACCGGTGTGTCTCCAACCACGTGCCGGGACATAGTGCACCCTCAAGTTTAGTCATCTGAAAGATATTATAGAATTAGTAATTGCAGAGTACATACAACTGCATTTGCCTAATTCTATATTTTGGCAATGCGCACTCAGGCTGCTGCAGCCCATCCACTCCCACTGCTCGGAGGTGTCTGTGCACTCTTGTGCGCCCAGGCTGCTGCACACTATCTACTCCCAATGCCCAGAGGTGACTGCCCGCTGCTGCAGAAAGAAGCCTCTCTGCTCACCTTCCGCCACCAGTGTGTGTGTAAGAGGGTGCACCACGTGTCGAAGCAACTTTCTGAGGAGTTTTCAGGATGGCCACGCATCATCGCAGGTTGTACACGCGTTCAGCTGTGGTGGTGTTGGGAGGGGGACGTTCATTAGTGAATCACAGCCTGTTCGATAAAAAGCAAGATATGATTGTGCGTCATGTGTCCATCAAAGGAGAGAGAAAGAAATAGTGAGAGGAAGACAGAGAGAAAAAGAAAGAATGAGTGAGAGGAAGACAGAGAGAAAGAGAGAAACAGTGGGAGTGAGAGGGAGAGAGAGAGAAAAGGAAAGAAACAGTGAGAGGAAGACAGAGAGAAAGAGTGAGAGCGACGAAGAGGGAGAGAGAAAGAGTGAGAGAGAGAAAGAGAGAGAGAGAAAGAGTGAGAGTGAGGAAGAGAGAGAGAAAGAGTGAGAGAGAGGAAGACAGAGAAAGAGAGAAAGAAAGAAAGAAAGAAAGAGTGAGATACAAGGAAAAGAGAAACAGTGTAATAGAGGAAGAGAGAGAGAAACAGTTTGAGAGAGAGGAAGAGAGAGAGCGAAAGAGTGAGAGAGAGGTAGAGAGAGGAGGAAAGAATGAGAGAGAGAGGAAGAGACAGAGAAAGAGAGAAAGAGTGTCAGAGAGAGAAAGGAAGTGAGAGAGAGAGAAAGAGTGTGAGTGACAGAAAGGAAGAGATGAAGAGGGAGAGTGAGTGTTGACACTGTGGAGAAAATCCTCACAGCTCACCTTTCTGTCACCGGCGTGTGTCAAAAAGGGTCCACCACATGTCGAAGAAACCTCCTCACCCATTGTGTACAGGCGGTGCAGCGGAGCTCACAATTTAGGTTGAGTGTTGATTGCAGGATGGCCACGCATCATCGCAGGCCTGCTAGACAAAAAGCAAGATAAAATTGTGGGTCATGCGTCCATCAAAGGAGAGAAAAAGAGAGATAGAGAGAGAAAGAAAGAGTGAGAGGAAGACAGAGAGAAAAAGAAAGAAAGAGTGAGAGGAATACAGAGAGAAAGAGAGAAACAGTGCGAGTGAGAGGAAGAGAGAGAGAAAAAGAAAGAGTGAGAGGAAGACAGAGAGAAAGGGAGAAAGAGTGAGAGAGACGAAGAGAGAGAGAAACAGTGAGAGAGAGGAAGAGAGAGGGAAAGAGTGTGAGAAAGAGGAAGAGAGAGAAAGAGAGAAACAGTGTGAGAGGAAGAGAGAGAGAAAGAGTGTGAAGGAGAGAAAGGAAGACATGAAGAGGGACAGTGAGTGCCCATACTGTGGACAAAACTCTCACAGCTCACCTTTAAGCCACCGCTGTGTCTCTAACCATGTGCCGGGACCTAGTGGAGCCCTCAAGCTCCCACATCTGAAACATAGTACAGAATTAGTAATGGCAGAGTATATACGACTGTGTACGCCTAAATCGCTGTGCCGCCGCTGCGCACACAGGCTGCTGCACCCCATCCACTCCCGCCGCCCAGAAGTATGTGCCCACCGCTGCATACCCAGGCCTCACTGCTCACCTTTTCGCGGACAGGGAACCCTCCACATCATGCAGCCGAGCTCCGCAAGCCTAAAAGTCTTAGATTTTGAGCTGCGTCTTGATTTTTCCATGGCAGAGGACATACTAGTGCACCTATCATCATCGCAGGTTGCACACCCGCTCAGTCCTTGCGGTACCACTAACTCAGTGACCAGTGAGGCCACGGTAGGCTGCCCTGTTCAATGGCTCAGGCCTACATGAGGTGTCCGGACCACTGGGACGGGCCATCACAGTGCATGCGGTGGGAGCAACTCTAAAATGGCATAGAGCACGTGCGCCCGGTCTTATTTATTGGTAGGGTCACGTGTCCTGTGACGTCTGTGCTGGATGGGTGTGGTGTGGATGTATACCAGCCGTGAGGGAGTGGCTGTGGCATAATGACAACTAGACCTGTGACCAGCAGATCACTACAATGAAAATCTGGGCCATGTAGCATTGTTGTCCTTTCCTATAAGCGTAAGCAGAGTGGGCTGGCCTGGCGTATGCCAGTCCTGTGTGAGGCTGTGAAGAATGACTCTGGAGCTATGGACGTAGCTCCATCATGAGCTGTATGAGGAATCAACTGATGTTGCCAGATTGGGCTAGATCACGCACAATTGGGCTATATTTTTCCCGGTGGTGCGGTAAAATTTCAGTTTGTGCTAGTTGCCAGATTATAAATATATATACAGCGCTCCAGCAAAGCGCTTTATTAGACAAATATTTACTTGGCAGCCTGCTACAACATCAATTCCAATGCCTTCACCGCCTGCTTGACGATGTCCCTGCCCCTCCTTCCTTAAAGTAGCAATTTTAGGCTACTTTGGGCTACTTTTTCGTTGGCTTTTGGCTAGAGAATGCTGAAAACATCTGGCAACACTGCCATGCGGGTGTTCTTGTTGTAGTACTGCCGTCACCCAGGTCGCAAGCGTCAATGTGTCACTCTGTGAGCCAAGTCCCACAACATGGCCAACATGGAAGGTACGGGGAGTCACTGACCCTACATTGATCCATAGTTCCACACAAGAAAGATGGTGGACATGACACATCTGTGTGGATGTGAATGTTTATTGCACATTCAGTGGAGTATTGCAGCTGAAGCAATACAGGGCCATGCAACGTCCAAATTTCAGTTTTTGGGACATGGAGAGCAGCCAATTAGAGACAAGCTCATTGTCGGAGTTAGGCTGCGCCAACATATGTAGTTAAACAATCACTCCGCCAATCCCCACGCACTTATAAATTCACTATACACTCTCCTTGCAGTACTCTAATCATCCAGTCTCTACGTACGTACTTGTACAATGACTGAGACAAAGTTACATACCCAAAGTTTTCTCCCACTGTCAAAGTTAAGTTGGTTGCATACGCTTTCCAGAGCACAATGTAATGTGGTAGGGCCCAGGGGCAGCATGTTGCATACATAATGAACACACAGACATAGATAGATAGTGGAACTGGGTACGGGCATGTGCGCTTGACTCTTTTTTATTACCAGGGTCACATGTCCAGTGACGTCTGTGCTGGATAAGTGTGGGGTGAGTGTAAGCCAGCCCTCCGGGAATGGTTGGTGCTGGCAACAAGTACAACAGTAATCGTTGGATCAGACACAGAGATTCAATTGTAAAGGGTCAATGATTTCTGCTGCACTAAGGTAGGGGCACCAGATGTGAAATAATTAACAAAAGATTCTATCGTAAAGGGTTCATGACTTGTAAGACACTGAGGTAGGGGCACCAGATGTGCAATTATACACAAAACATTGTATCATAAAGGGTCCATGAGTTGTGCTGGGCATAAGAAGCATTCAGCGTGTGCGCAGCCAGCGATGATGCGTGGTCCGGGCGGGCCGCACTGGGAGCAATGTCTCTTGCCTACTGGACTGCGTCATCTGCAATTGCGACTCGATCTGAAATGTGAGCCCTGCAGTCCGCAATGTAGATGGAAGGCAGTCGTCAGCACAGACATCGAGGAATGCTTTTTGTCACTTCCTCTTGGCCAAAATCTGAGGACATAGAGTACAATTCTGTCTGCAATTATTAAATCATGTCTCAATTTAACTTGTGAGCTCTGCTGACCGCAGTGTAGGTAACAAAAGATGAAATATGTATGGAATACATTGTCGAAATGTGTAGGTTTCGGGGACGTTATAGTTAGTTGCCTACTGGACTCTGAAATTAATGAATCAATACTGAATTCGAACTGTGAGCTCTGCTGGCTGCAGTGTAGACGGCCATTCAGTGTTCCTTTGGACTTGCAAGATGAATTTGGTGATTGTACTAAAGCTATAATTGATATCAAAAAAGTTCTTGAAGCAAGGATACTAAAAGGATGTTATTTAGGTTTCGAAGACATTGTATTTAGTTGCCTACTGGACTCTGTAATTAATGAATAAAGACTCAATTTTAATTGTGAGCCCTGCTGACCGCAGTGTAGGCCGGAGGCAGCGGTCAGCAAGGGCCCACTGCCACGTGGCGTTGAGTTGAGCTCCTCAGTTATTGGCAATTCAGCATGTGTGCAGCCAGCGATGATAAGTGGTGCACTGAGTTAGTGGCACCTGAAGCAACCAGCATGTGCGGAACCTGCGATGATGCGTGGTCCGAGCGGGCCTCACTGGGAGCAATGTTTTTTGTCTAATGAATTCTGCCTCAGTAAGGCCACGTGGCAATGGCTTGTGGTGCACTGAGTTAGTGGTGCCTGAAGCACTCAGTGTGTGCGCACCCTGCGATGATGCGTGGTCTGGGCGGGCCGCACTGGGAGCAATGTGTCTTGTGTACTGGACTGCGTCATCTGCAATCGTGACTCAATCTGAATTGTGAGCCCTGCTGTCTGCAGTGTAGATAGAAGGCAATAGTCTGTACAGACATAAGTCTGTGGTGCTGTGCTGCTGGGTTCGCAGAGGGCCTGTGTTGAGGAGGCCGGCGGTCATGGCAGAGGTGTCGTGGCAGGGTGAGGGCTGCTGCCCTGGCAGACGCGTTGGCCTTCACACACGTGAACCACGCCCAGAGCCCCGGCCTATTTATTCACACTTCTACGCTGGAGTGACGTACGTTGGACCAGTCCACCGCGTTTCCGCTTACAGGGGATGATGAAACAGGTACATGACCGAGATCTTCCCCACTGCCTGAGGTAACATGGTTGCCTCCACTGTCCACAACACTATAAGCACCAGCAGTATATGTACACATGGAGAGGTTTGTGCTCTGCATAGTGAGGTCTGTCCAGCATATCACCGCTACACTTGGTATTGTGTGCATTATTATTGGTGGGTGACTTGCGTCCTTCCCACATGCTTGGTTACCACATCTTGCAACATTCAGCTATTGTGTGGCTGAGGGGCCATGCCGTTTTTGGAAGATTCGCTGTCCTGTTGTGCGCTGCCTCGGTGGTAGTAGGGGGGGTGGTCCGGTGGGGAGGTCCTGAGGGTGGTGGCAGTGGGTTTTGTGGCCTTCTTGGGTGTGGGAGGTGCATGATCAGTAGCTCTATGACATGAGTTTGTCTTCAGATGTGATTCTGGGCTGGGCTCTGTTTCACACTGTAGGTAGTCATCTTACCTTACACCAGTAAAAGGCAGATGTTACATTCCTACTGCTAACGCAGCTTATTGCCTGTTTTATTATTATTATTAGCATTAGTTTTTGCTCTCATTTGTGGCAATTTTTTTTTGTGGAAGCTATTGCTGGAAAACTGGCGATATCGGCTGTTTTCACCAGGGTGAGAATGGAATGATAATTTAAAATCACTTAAAAAACATAGGTTTAATGAACATTATAATTAGAAATAGGCATTAAAAAAACCTTTGAAATTCACTGAAAAAACCATAGGTTTCAGGGACATTATATGTAACAAATTAGCATTTAAAAAACCTTTGAAATTCACTGAAAAAACCATAGGTTTCAGGGACGTTATAGTTACAAATTAGCATTTAAAAAACCTTCGAAATTCACTGAAAAAACCAAAGGTTTCAGGGACGTTATAGTTAGTTGCACATTTCACTCGTACAAAACCATAGTAAGTAAGTAAGTAAGTACATTTTTATTGTTTGGTCAATTAAAACTTTAACAATATAAACACATGTAAAAATAGAAATTTAAAACATTATAAAGGAGAAAAAGCAAAAAAAAATCCAAAAAATAATCACTGTACATCAATTTAAAAACGAAAAAGGAAATTAGAAAATCGTAAAATGTCATTGTTTAACAAATAATTTACCACATTATTGTCCTTTTTCTGATATCAGTCCTGGTAACGAACTTGTGTGTGCCTGTGCAAAAAGTTTGATCAATCTACAGTTTAGTTGTATGTCTGATGGATTTAAACTTGCTATTATTGCGGCTCTACAGGACCTGACACCTCTGTCATTTAAAATTTGTCTAAGAAGGGTAACTCGAGCATTGTGGAGTTGGTTACATATGCAAATAATATGAATAAAATATTCTTTATGGTAACCGCAAAGTCGACATGATTTTGTCCCTTTGTATAACCAAGTAGGCTGATCCGCTATTGATGGTAATTTTCCGAAACGTATAGCCATTAGTTGCTTTTTCAAGTAAATAGAAAATGTCACGTTCAGATAATGGGAGGGTGCAAGTGTCTTATAGTTGTTAATCACCATCCAAGCGTGCGACCTTGTCCTGAAGATGTTTTAGTCGATTAGTAGTGAATGAATTTTTGCTTACTTTATTTATTGTTTGTTTGAAGCTTTGATAAGACAAGTTTTTATTCCATATTCAGCGTTATAGTTAGTTGAACTAACTATAACTCACGCCCCCGCAATGCACTGCTAATGACATCACATATTACATCATTCATGACATGGTCAGTGACATCACTGATGACATCACTGATGACATCTCAAATGACATCACTGATGACATCATCCAGGGACTGTGTTTTTCTGTAAAGTTTAAATATGTTTTATAAATATATTGGCCAATGTATATTGAAGAATGAGTGGGTGCCCCATTTTCTTCTCTTTCAATCTTTTTTCGACTGTTTTCTAGTAACTCGGTTCTACCGAGTCACAAGATGGCTGCCAACACTTCCTGGTTTGGAGTGTTGGCAGCCAATCACAGTGAAGCTCGTGGTCGTGGCACCCAATCAAGGTGAAGCACGCGGTCAGGAGGGTGCGCGAACCCACCGCTGCCCCAGATATTAAAACCTTTATTTTTTTTAATCTCTCAGCAACTACTGAACGGAGTTACACCATTTAGAAAAAAGACGCTTTCTGAATCAAGCACTACCTTTTTGCCAAATTTGGTGTAATTCCGTTCAGCAGTTCGGGCTGTAGCCCTTGAACGTTTCCTATGAGAAAATGATTTTTTGACTTCTATTTTTTGAATTTCTCAGCAACTACTGAACGGATTTACAGCAGTTCGGGCTGTAGCCTGTAATAAAAGTTCCTATGGAAATTAACATGGAGAAAACACTTTTTGGGACCCCCCCTTTTTTCTCAGGCCCCGCTTGACAAATCACCCCCAAACTTTCAGGATAGGAGCTGACCTGGATAGGCCTTTTTTTGGAGAATTTCGTGAACATTAAAAAATTATTAGCAAATCAAAAAAATGCTTTACCTATGGAAACTAGGTTCTAACTATAACTACCTACTGGCGACCAATTCTAATTGGCTGTCAACACTCCAAATCAGGAAGTGTTGGCAGCCATCTTGTGCCTCGGTAGAACCGAGGCACAAGAAACCTAAAAAACAAACGCGCAAAACGCGAAAAGGGGCCAGGGTGGAAACACCCTGACCCCCTAGGCCTGCTCAGGGGGTCCCACAAGGACCCCCAGGGCCCCAAATGTTTTAAAAAAAATCAGAAGAATGCACGCAGTGTGCGCGGATCTTGCCGATGAGAAAAAAAACGAAGCGCAGGCTCCCGCACTATATTACTTATTACCCCTCGGGGGGCCAAATCCCAGGGGCAATAACATAGTTTAAGTGGGGGGCCCAAAGGGGCCCCCCCAGCCCCAGGGACTGCCACCCCCGGGGCTTTATTATAAATTGTGTGGGGGACTCATAGCCCCCCCCAGCCCCGGGGACCACCACCCCTGAGGCTTTTTTTTTAATAAAAAAAAACCTGTGTGGGGGGGCTTGAGCCCACACCACACGCCCCGGGGGACCGCCACCTCCCAGAGGCACTACATTTTTTGGGGGGGTTCGTTATGGACCCTCAAACCCTGGGGACCACCACCCCCGGGGCTTTTCAAATGATGGGAGGGGGGGCTGCGTGGCACCCCTCCTGGAGCCCTTGATGGCCCTGGGGACCGCCACCCCCCAGGGCCGGCTCCTGCAGTGTCCCGGGTGAAAAAAGTTCGAAGTGTCAACTTTTAAAATACAATAATATTCCTTAAAAATCAATACTGTAACCAAAATGCTTTTACTCAACTGTTTACAGGAGATGTCCAAGGACTGAATCTAGGATCCAGTCCTATGGTTAGAAAAGAAATCCATAAAGTAACTAATTGCATTTAACTAGAAATTCACATTGAGCTCAATGGTGCATTGTGTTTGAAATTGTGTTGCCCATTGCAACAACTGTAACTACTGTACTTAAAAGTCTATTGCCTATTTGCAAAGTATTTAAACTAAAGTAATTCATTCTGAGAAAGTATATTTTGTAATGTAATGTATAATGTAATGTATAATGTAATTTAAAAAATAAAATATCTAAAAATAAATAGTTTAAAAAATGTCGGAAATCAGTATCAAAAAAATCAATATAACAATTAATACGTTTAAAAATTGTCATTTACAAAACCTTTGAAATTCACTGAAAAAACCAAAGGTTTCAGGCACGTTATAGTTAGGAATTAGCATTTAAAAAACCTTAGTAATTCACTGAAAAAACCATAGGTTTCAGGTGCGTTATAGTTAGTTGGACATTTCTCTCGTACAAAACCATTGAAATTCCCCCATTATAGTTAGTTCAGCTAACTATAACTCGCACGCCCGCAATGCACTGCTGATGACGTCACATATTACATCACTCATGACATGGTCAGTGACATCACTCATGACATCACTGATGACATCTCAAATGACATCACTCATGACATCACTGATGACATCATCCTTGTGATAGAGTGGCAGACCTCTTCTCACCATAATAGAACCTTTGATACACACACTCAAAAATAGAAACCAACATTTTCAAATAAATGGAAAGAGCAATACCACTTACAACACACCAATTCAGTAATTCCAAGATCTACACACATATCCACTCATTCACCAACAGTCCTGTACAGTCACTCATACATGTACTCACTCATCATATGTACTTATACACCTATACATCCTGTTACACAGTGATACTCATCCATAGAGTTACTCAGACACATAATCACACATGCAAACAAAGTATCAAAAATCCATTAAATTGCATATATACAGTTATACACACACCACCACACTTACTGCTACAGAAACTTACACATACTTACTCTCTTAAGCAATCACTTATAGAAACACAGACTAATTTATACAGGAACTCTTCCAATCTCTCACTCTCACATATACTCACTTATATACACCAATACTCACAGATACTAGTTTAAAACACATGTAGTTACTCATAAAGACACTATTGAGACAGTCATTCACTCACTAACACACCCATACACACACTCATCCACCCATACAGTGCTGCACACATGCTATCTTCAACACATACAAACAGTGAGTCACTCATTCATGCATCTATGCACTATGTAATACCCCCCACCGAACCATACAGACATTCAGACACTCATACTGATACTCCAAAAACCAACTAATAACCTAGATAGACACTCATGTAGATACTCAAATACAGCCACTTCTGGGTCTGGAAGTGACTTTGATCAGTGATGTCATCAGTGATGTCATTTGAGATGTCATCAGTGATGTCATGAGGGATGTCACTGACCATGTCATGAGTGATGTAATATGTGACATCATCAGCAGTGCATTGTGGGCGCGCGAGTTATAGTTAGCTGAACTAACTATAACGGGGGGATTTCAATGGTTTTGTACAAGAGAAATGTCCAACTAACTATAACGCACCTGAAACCTATGGTTTTTTCAGTGAATTTCTAAGGTTTTTTAAATGCTAATTTCTAACTATAACATGCCTGAAACCTATGGTTTTTTCAGTGAATATATATATAGATAGATATATGAACTCGAGCATTTTACAATGAATCCACTGGGAGGCAAGAGTTTATTAATTGTGAATGTTTGGCATTGTACACCCACTGAATGGGTAATAATAAACAATGTAGAAACAAGCCCTCCATTATTTATCCCACTGGCTAGAGGGTTCCTGGACAGGAAGCATCAATGGTATTCGTTAGCTGTTTATACACACTTTCATTAATTTGGTTACTGTGCATATATGATGTTGTACGTATAGTAAGGCCGGTGGGTTCTTGTTATTATTTTATTAGTATTGTATTGTACACTTTCATGATGAAATTGTTATATGGGAATTAGTAGCAATATTTAAACGGTCTTTGTGTATAGATGTTAAATCGTGTGCCCGGTCTTGATCAGACTAAAACGCTGCTAAGTTTTGATTTTATACTTATCAGTGATCATCTTGTTACAAGTGATTTGACAACGGGCCACTTTTAATTGATATTGCCATTGATTATACTGTACTTTTTTTTCTTTACATGAAATGTTTTTAAGATGTTCTCTTTTATGGCTGGTATTCAGCCGAATAAAGAATATTGAAGTTGAAGTTGAAGATATATCTATATATATATAGATGTAGATATATATATGCATGTATGTTTATATATATCTATCCATCTATCTATATTTATAGATTCTAGGGCGCACAATATCGCTTTAAGGAATGTCAATGAGTCACTATCATGCACTCTTTCTGAAGTGGGGTCCTGGATGTGGAACATACGTGATGGATTGAGGGTAGTTGCCGCATTCGAGGCTCATGTGAGAGCTTATATTGAGCAGTAATTTTGGGTGCATCCATACAGGAATTAATAAGGACTCAGTAGGTAGGTATAGTTAGGACCTATTTTCCATAGAAAATCTGCAACATTCTATTTGGAATAACGTTGGCGCTGATTGACGAATCTTCGCGAAATTTTCCAAACTTTTGGCCAGCTCCGGTCCGCTCCTATCCTGAAAATTTCATGGTGATTCGTCAAGCGGGGGCCGAGAAAAAAGGGGGGTCCCAAAACGCGTTTTCCCCATGCATTTTCCCATAGGACCTTTTGACGCAGCTACAGCCCGAACTGCTGAACGGAATTACACCAAATTTGGCAAAGAGGTAGTCCTCAGTTCAGACTCGTGCCTGTTGCATAAATGGTGTAAATCCTTTCAGTAGTTCCTGAGAAACTTAGAGGTAAAAGTACATATCTATGGCCTCGGAGGATCCACGCACCCTCCCCGCACCCTCCCGAGCACGAGCTGTATTCTAATTGGCTGTCAACACTCCAAATCAGGAAGTGCTGGCAGTCATCTTGTGCCTCGGAAGAACTGAGGCACAAGAAACCGAAAAACGCGAAAAGGGGGCAGGGTAGAAACACCCTGACCCACTAGGCCTGCTCAGGGGGTCCCACAAGGACCTCCAGGGTAAAAAAAAGCATTTTTAAAAAAAATAAATCAGTGAGATTCGCGCACCCTGCGCGAATTTCGGCCGAAAATAAAAAAAAAGAAGCGCGGGACTCCCGCGCTTCTTTGGTAATTGGCTCCCGGGGGCAAAATTAAAAAAAGAAGTGTGGGGGGGTCCCAATTTCCCCCACACTACCCCCGGGGACTGCCACCCCCGGGTCTCAAAGATAGTATCGGCGGGGGGCTCATGGCCCCCCACAGCCCTGGGGACCGCCACCCCCGGGGCTTCTTGAAAATGGGTGGGGGGGCTCGCAGCCCCCCCAGCCCCGGGGACCGCCACCCCCCGGGGCTTGAAATAATTTGG
Source organism: Triturus cristatus (assembly GCF_964204655.1). NCBI lineage: Eukaryota > Metazoa > Chordata > Amphibia > Caudata > Salamandridae > Triturus > Triturus cristatus. The sequence continues at coordinate 1,069,342,706 of NC_140582.1, read as the reverse complement.
GATGGGGCTCTCAGGCCCCCCCAGCCCCGGGGACCGCCACCCCCGGGCCAACTTTTCCCCTCCTGGAGCCTTGAATAGGCCCTGGGAACCGCCACCCCCCAGGGCCGGCTCCTGCAGTGTCCCGGGGTGTCCACCCCCGGGACACTGCTGTTTGCAATGACAGGGCGGGAGCCTCGCGGCTCCCGCCCTGTTATTGCAAACTGCTTTGCTTCATTGAAGCAAGAGCAGGGAAACCTGCTCTCGCTTCAATGAAGCAAAGCTGATTGCTTTTCCACATGGGGAGCAGCAGGTTAGCTGCTCCCCATGTGGAAAAGCAATGCCGGCTCCCGCAGGACGCGGGGAGCCGGCTCGGACCGTGGGGGGATTGGGGACCCCCCACGGCCCCCAACGGAGGCCAGGCCCCGGGGGATGGGGTTCCCGGACCCATAAGTGGACTGGGAGAGGGGCCACGCAGCCACCTCCCCAATTAATTTTTTTTTTTTAAACAATGGCCGGCCCTGGGGGATGGGGTCCCCGGGGCCTTAAAGTGGCCAGAGGAGGGGGGCTACGCAGCCCCCCTCCATACATTTTTTAAAAAAATTTAAAAAAGGGCCATGCCCCGGGGGATGGGGTCCACGGGGCAAATTATGGCCTCGGGAGGGGGGCCACGCGGCCCCCTTCACGATTTTTTTTTTTATAAATAAAAATTGGGGGCAGGCCCTGGGGGATGGGGTCCCCAGGGCCAAAAAATGGAAAAAGAAGGGGGGCTACACAGCTCCCCTTCTAAAAAAAAGAAGAAGAAAAAAAAGACCGAGATCGGGCCGGAGGCTGCCCCCTCCTTACACCACTCTGCAAACGCGCCCCCTAGCACGTTTGCAGAGGGGGAACTAATTCCCCTTGAATACTGGGGGTTCCTGGGGGCCAACTAGCCCACCATGAACCTCCAGTATGCGCCAGGGGGCTGCGTTGCAGAGAGGTGTAATGAGGCCACGCGCCTTTTTACACCTCTCTGCAACGCAGCTCCGTGGCGCTTACTAGAGGTACCTGGTGGCCTCGTTGGCTGCCAGGGGACCTCAGGATTCAAGGGGACTTAATCCCCCAACTTAAAACGCACCACGGTGCGCGTTTGCACAGTGGTGAAGGTAGGGGGCGGGGCCTGAGGTGATATGTGTGCAAACACGCCCTGTGGCGCGTTTTAAGTTGGAGAATTAATTCCTCTTCAATCCAGAGGTCCTCTAGGGGCCAACTATCCCACCAGGTACCTCCAGTAAGCGCCACGGAGCTGCGAATGCAGAGTGTTGTAAAAAGGGGCGTGGCCTCTGAAAACCTCTCTGCAACGCAGCTCCCTGGCGCATACTGGAGGTACCTGGTGGGCTAGTTGGCCCCCAGGGGACCTCTGGATTGAAGAGGAATTAATTCCCCAACTTAAAACGCGCCACAGGGTGTGTTTGCACAAGTCACCTCAGGCCCCGCCCCCTTTCTTCACCATTGTACAAATATTCCTCTAAAATCAGCCGAACTATGAATCCTGATTTACTCACCTGTTATCAGGAGAGAACCCAGTGCTGCATCTTTTAGCCCAGCACTGGCCCTGAAAAGTAATTCTAAGCGTACTTACCAGTAACTTGTATTTCCTTCCATAGGAATCCATTGTGTGGTTTTCACCAGAAAAGTTTCTAAGTGTCCATTTTTGAAACTTACAAATATCCCTCTAAAATCAGTTGAACTACGAATTCCGATTTACTCATCTGTTATCAGGAGAGAACCCAGGGCTGCATCTTTTAGCCCAGCACTGACCCTGAAAAGTAATTCTAAGCATACTTACCAGTAACTTGTATTTCCTTCCATAGGAATCCATTGTGTGATTTTCACCAGAAAAGTTTCTGTGTCCAATTTTGAAACGTACAAATATTCCTCTAAAATCAGCCGAACTACGAATTCCGATTTACTCACCTGTTATCAGGAGAGAACCCAGGGCTGCATCTTTTAGCCCAGCACTGACTCTGAAAAGTAATTCTAAGCGTACTTACCAGTAACTTGTATTTCCTTCCATAGGAATCCATTGTGTGGTTTTCACCAGAAAAGATTCTGTGTCCAATTTTGAAACGTACAAATATTCCTTTAAAGTCAGCCAAACTGCGAATTCCGATTTACTCACCTGTTATCAGGAGAGAACCCAGGGCTGCATCTTTTAGCCCAGCACTGACCCTGAAAAGTAATTCTAAGCGTACTTACCAGTAACTTGTTTTTCCTTCCATAGGAATCCATTGTGTGGTTTTCACCAGAAAAGTTTCTAAGTGTCTATTTTCACAAACTAAAAATATTCCTAAAAAATCATCTGTATGACTTAAACACATTCTTTCAACTGTTTACAGGAGATTGGCCAGTGCAGGATCCAGGATCCACCACTGAGTAAGAAAAAGTAACGATAACGCTACTTACCTGCTAAGTGAATTTTCTTCCATAGGATAACATTGGTCATTCTATGTGAAAAATGTTCTGATATTCCTTAAAAATCACTACTGTAACCAAAAGCATTTTACTCAACTGTTTACAGGAGGTGTCCAAGGACTGAATCTATGATCCAGTCCTGTGGTTAGAAAAGTAATCCATAAAGTAACTAATTGCATTTGATTAGAAATTCACATTGAGCTCAATGTTGCATTGTGTTTGAAATTGTGTTGCCCATTGCAACAACTGTAACTACTGTACTGAAAAGTCTATTGCCTATTTGCAAAGTATTTAAACTAAAGTAATTCATTCTGAGAAAGTATATTTTGTATTGTAATGTATAATGTAATTAAAAAAATAAAATATCTAAAAATAAACAGTTTACAAAATGTAGTAAATCAGTATCAAAATAATCAGTATAACAATTAATACATTAAAAATTGTCATTTACAAAACCTTTGAAATTCACTGAAAAAACCATAGGTTTCAGGCCTGATATAGTTAGGAATTAGCATTTAAAAAACCTTTGAAATTCACTGAAAAAAACATAGGTTTCAGGCTTGATATAGTTAGGAATTAGCATTTAAAAAACCTTAGAAATTCACTGAAAAAACAATAGGTTTTTGGGGTGTTATAGCGACCTGGACATTTCACTCGAACAAAACCATTGACATTCCTCCGATATAGTTAGTTGTACTAACTACATCTTGCGCGCCCGCAATCCACTGCTGATGATGTCACATATTACATCATTCATGACATGGTCAGTGACATCACTGATGACATCTCAAATGACATCACTCATGACATCACTCATGACATCATCCATGTGATAATCAGATACACCTCATCATACACTAGTACAACCTTTCATCACTCACTGTAAAATACAGAGTGCCAGATTTAAAACCATTGACACACCAATACAAGTTTCTAAACACCCACTCAGTGATTCCTAGATCTATACACACATATAATCACTTATCTATAGATTCACTCATACATGCTGTCAATGATCAATAGAACACTATCAAATATACTTATACACCTATATCGACATTACACACCAGCACACATCCTAATCACGTATGAAGTCATCCTACTCACTTATGCAAACAATGGATCATACTTACTTTTACTTAGCTATACACTTATAAAAACTCCACTTCATCTATTCATATAGATAATAACTCATACTTGGTGTGTTATAAAAACACTATTACAAGTATACAGTTATCCATACAGTCACTCATACAATCATTGAGTCTTATGTATACTTATTTATATACAACAACTGACACATACACTGGCTTTTATTTTTCTAGTTTGTTGGACATGTACCATTGAGACATATATTTGCTCATCGCCACACCCATAAAGATATTCACTCACCCAAACAACTGTTATAACATGTAGTTTTAACTTCATATACCTACTGAATCAACTATTCACACATCTTTGGGCAGTCACACACCCCCACCGAACCACACACACATTCACTCTCCCATACAAATACTCAGTTAACTAATCAATAAATAATATAGACTTTCAAGTAACCAACTAGTGCAGCAGTTTACACAACAACTGACAAAGTGATACACATATTCACACAGTTTAGTCACTATCCAATATATTTAGTGAGACACTATAAATTAGTCAAGTAAACAGTCAATCACACTGCCACTAAATCCTCCATCCAGATATTTATATTTATATATCCACTCATTCTTCAATGCAAATTGCTAGATATATAATACATATTTAAATAACGAACTACACCACATTCACTGGATGATGTCATCAGTGATGTCATCAGTGATGTCATTTGAGATGTCATCAGTGATGTCACTGACCATGTCATGAATGATGTAATATGTGACATCATCAGCAGTGGATTGCGGGCACGCGAGATGTAGTTAGTACAACTAACTATATCGGAGGAATTTCAATGGTTTTGTTCGAGTAAAATGTCCAGCTAGCTATAACAACCCTAAAACCTATGGTTTTTTCAGTGAATTTCAAAGGTTTTTTAAATGCTAATTCCTAACTATATCAGGCCTGAAACCTATGTTTTTTTCAGTGAATATATATATATACATATATATATGAACTCAGACATTTTACAATGAATCCACTGGGAGGCAAGAGTTTATTAATTGTGAATGTTTGGCATTGTACACCCACTGAATGGGTAATAGTAAACAATGTAGAACTACCAATTCCAGCTTGCATTTAGACTTTTTGCTCACTTGGGAGGTCCACCAGAAGGCAATTTTGGTATTGCGCAAGTTAATTGATAGCCTACATCTGTTTTGTAGGTGTGCAACATATCTAGTCTGTGAACAAGGACTGAAAAAGTCAGAAAAAATGATGATGGCAATACAAACCACCAAATTTGTTTCAGCCGTAAATAGAAGAAAACCTGCATGAGGAGTGCATCTCTGTCTTTAGACAATGTTTGGAAAAAAAATATATATATACAAGAATGTACACATATATATATCTTACCAACTGGGGCTCACCAGTACATAGTTATGGTTAGCAACATGTTTCCATAGGAAATGCATTTTTTGACTTGCCTATAACTTTGATGCCGTTTAACAAATCTTCAAGAAATTTCCACAAAAAAAGTGTTAAGTTGGGTCTTATTGTGCATGGAAAGTTTCAGGGTGATATGTGAATCAGGGCTGAGAAAAAGGGGTGGTCGAAAAAAGTGTGTTTTCCATGTTAAATCCCATTGAGTCTTCAGACACGCTTGCAGCCTGAACCGATGGATGAAATGACAACCAGAAAGTATTGGTAGCCATCTTGGGACACTGCCGAGTCCTAAAAAAATCGCAGAACAAAAAAAGAAGTGGGGGTATTGTGCGAATACCCTATCCCCCTACCTTTGTCCACAGGGTCCCCAGCAGGGCAAAAAAGCATTTTTAAAAAAAAATTCCTAGCGAAATTCGTAACTATCACTGTGAATTAAACAACCACTTGTTTTAAATGTAGCCCCCAGATGGGTTAGGTCCCGGGGACATACAGAGTTTAATAAAGAAATTGAAGGGGGGGGTGCATGCCCCCCCTCCAAAGGCTTATTTATGCGCCAGAGACCACTATCGCCCTCTGGGCTAACGTCAATATTAAGCGGGGCTGTGTGGACTCTCTGTGCCCTAGGGACCACAACCTCCCTGGGGCTATAAATAAAAAATATATAGGGGGTACGCAGACTCCCCCACCCACTGGGCCCAGGGGACCACCACCATCCTGGGGCGAAAATAAACATTAAAGTAAGGCTCTGCGTGGACCACCATCTCCCCAGGGCCAATCATCTTTTTAAAAAGTGGGGGGGCTGCACCGCCCCCCTCTGGAGCCATATATGGCCCTGGAGACCGCTACCCACTGGGCCAGCTCCTGCTATCTCCCGAGATGCCCACCCCCGGGAGATAGCTGTTTTTGGTTTTTGTTTGACAGGACCTGTGACAGCTTGAAAGACTGTTGCGGGAGCACCAATTTAAATATGTAATGTTCTGATTGGCCCAGGGAGCTTTATTTCCCTTGGGCCATCTCGCTCCTGCAGGAGTCAGACTCCTGCTGGAGTGAGCACTCTGATTAGCTGCCGGCAACATGAGAAAAATGTTGCTGGCAGCCATCATAGGGCTTGGGGACTTAGTCCTCTGTCCTGAACATGTTTAAAAAAGGGACCAGGGATATCCTGACCCCATAGGCCCAAATAAGTAGACCCAGAGGAAGCCCCTGGGCCAAAACGAAAATAGATCAGAAAATAAATGGCGGCGGGCCACATTTATTAGGCTTATGCCCTGGAGGTGGCGAAGTAAGCTAAAGAAAGATGATGGATTCAACCCAGATCTGTGACTGGGGGTGAGTGTCTGAAAAGTTTCAGCGCTCCATCCATCATCTCCTTGTGTTTGCTTTGTTTGCCCTAAGTTGGCAGGGTATGCCCAAACGTGGGTCCCTTGCTCACTTTGCCACTGGATTCAAGCTAGCCTGGCTGATGAGGGCTGCTAGCCCGAAACCAGTCCCAGGATGCTTGTTTCCGGTCCAGGGAAGACATGGCTAGGCAGTTCGAGCTGGACTGTTCCCGTGAGGCACAGGGTTAAGACTGATTTGCATATAGCTGTGTCTGAACTGGGGTGGCCAAGTGAGCTAAACAGTGATGATGGATTCAACCCAGATCTGTGACTGGGGGTAAGTGTCTGAAAAGTTTCAGCGCTCCATCCATCATCTCTTTGTTGTTTGCTTTGTTCGCCCTAACTTGGCAGGGTATGCCCAGACGTGGGTCCCTCGCTCACTTTGCCACTGGATTCAAGCTAGCCTGGCTGATGAGGGCTGTTAGCCCGAAATCGGTCCCAGGATGCTTGTTTCCGGTCCAGGGAAGACATGGCTTTGCAGTTCGGGCTGGACTGTTCCCATGACGATACCAAAGGGGATGATGGACGGAGCGTTTGAGCAAATCAAACACTCACCCCCAGTCAACTGATCTGGGTTTAATCCATCATCATTCTTTAGCTCACTCCACCACCCCAGTTCAGACATGGCCATATGCAAATCAGTCTGACCCTGTGCCTTATGGGAACAGTCCATCGCGAACCCTCATCAGCCAGGCTATCTTGAATCCAGTGGCAAAGTGAGCAAGGGACCCACGTCTGGGCTCACCCTGCCAACTTAGGGCGTGTGTCTTTTGGACTGTTCCCATGAGGCACAGGGTCAAGACTGATTTGCATATTGCTGTGTCTGAACTGGGGTGGCGAAGTGAGCTAAAGAACGATGATGGATTCAACCCAGATCTGTGACTGGGGGTGAGTGTCTAAAAAGTTTCAGCGTTCCATCCATCATCTCTTTGTGTTTGCCTAATGCCCTGGGGAGCCCGACCCCTGGGATGCATACATAAAGGAGAGGGAGGCTGCCAGGCCCCCCTCCACGAGCCAATAAAGGCCCCAGGGAGCTCATCCCTGGGGCCAAAATGTGCATGTTAAGGAAAGCTCCCTTCCCGAGCCTGCAGAGGCCCCAAGGAGCCCAACCCCAGGGCCGATTACTTTAAGGGAGGGGGACCGCGCGGCCTAGCAACAGTGATGTCAGTAATGATGTCATTTGAGAGGTCATCAGTAATGTCATAAATGATGTCATAGAACCAGTTATGAGTGATGTCATATGTGAGTTCATAAGCAGTGCTCGGCAGGGGTGCAAGTTATAGTTAGCATACAATTGGTGAATTTCTGTGGTATTTTTTAGTTCAAAATGTTAATGTTGTCACTGACAAATTTGCCAAACTATTACATTACTTTAACCTCTGGTTTTTTTCAGTGAATTTCAAAATGTTTTTGAAAAACAAAAGCAGATCTTGTTATCACACCTAATAATAACATTATTTTAACCTTTATTTTTTTCAGTGGAAAAAGGTATATATATTTGCTGATCCCATGCTTGTTTTGACATAGGACTCAAGCTGTGCCTAGCTGATAAGCAACACCAATCTGAAAAAAATAAATGTGGGTCACCACACTTTATCTTAGGAAGCTGCTGTCCACTTTCTTCGATAGTGATGCCTACTTCCACCATTGCAGCTGACAATTTAGTTATTGCTAAACAGTTCTCTTGAAAATTCACTTTGCACCAAAATGTAGTAGCTACTTTGCATTATATCTTTAAAAGATCGTTATTAAAAACTGCTAACCACCTCTGTCTAAATAGGTCTGGCTTGACAGTACAAATATCATGACTTAATGTTATCAAAGAAAAAGGGCTTTTTTTACTGTGCAAGTGCATATTTATTGTCATTGCTATTTTTTTACTTGAGCCACATAGTAGTTTTTTTACTATGATTATTTAGTACCAATGTTCACCTTGAACTAGGCCACATTTTATTGAGAAGCAAACTTTTTGCACATTCAGGGTGAGGGGGCAATTTTGTTGTTTTTTCTGGGTTAGCTTTTTAGCAGCTAAATGTGCAGGCCTGAGGAGGGTTATTTAGAAAATCAGTCATAGGTGCACCAAAGGCAAGGCTAGCTCTACTATCTGATCCCTTGACACCATCCTAGACAGCAATCATGCCAGTTTGAATGGGAATTTTAGCAGAAGAACATACTCAAATGCACTCCTTCAGCTAGTACCTCCCACCACTACTTTTGTAGGTAAGGGATATGACTTCGCTCCTCATGATGAAAATGAGTGTTCTTCCCAAGTGAGCAACTCTACAAGACCTAACACGTCTATAAATGATCTAGCTGTGACTCCTCACTATGTTAGAGTTATTCCATTGCACATCAGTCCTGACTCACACTTTCTTCAGCTATCCCATACTCGATCCCACAAGAGGGGCAGCATTTTGTCTTTCCATTCTAAATCCCCTACCGTCTGTCATACACATGCGTCTTATAATGGACTGGTAGTGGCTGCTGTCCTTAATCTTCAACCCCTCGCGAAACATTCTGATCTCACGTCAAATGTTTTTGAGGATCACAATTTCAACTTATTATTTATAAATGAGACGTGGCTTATTTATAAATGAACAATTACTCATAAATAATACACTGGCTGTGTCTTCTGGCTATAAAATACTTCATTGTGACCAGTCTGGTAAAATATTTGGATTAGTGATCATTTAGTGATCTTAATGTTAGATCCTTAGACATGGCAACTTTCCCATATGCTGATACATTGCCTTTCTCTTTTTCCCCCTCTTCCTCAGGCACTCTGGTCTATCATTCTTCCAGTTCAGGACATTTCTGCTCACATTTGCAAATTTGTTATCTAGACTAGGGTGCCGATTAGGATCCTGGAAAAAATTTCCCTGTACGACTCGTATCCGGTCTTTTTACCGTACGAATCGTACAAGTGCCGTACAAACTGCCAAGTACGATTCGCATGGGAAAAAGTCCATACGAATCGCATTGGGAATAATTCCTCACATGTCCTCGGGTCGGAAAATGTGTCCGACACGTCCCCGGACGATTTACCATACAAATGTGAAAAGTGAAGTCCGACCGCGCAAGGACGATCCATCCCGTGCGTCCGATGTCACAACCGTATGGAAAAAACACCGTCCGCACCGAACTCCCATTGCAACCATGGAGACATGTGCCCGCATACGCGCCGAACACCCCCCCAGCCCCTGTATGTACGCGCCCAACCACCCCCCCAGCCCTCATATGTACGCGCCGAACCCCCCCCAGCCCCCGTGAGTACGCGCCGAACCCCCGTGTATGTACCCCCGTGTATGTATGGCCCGTACCCCCATCCGTGTATGTATGGAGCGTACCCCCCGTGTATGTACCCCCGTGTACGTACGGCCCATACCCCCACCCTTGTATGTATGGAGCGTACCCCCCGTGTATGTACACCCGTGTACGTACGAGTCGTACCCCCCGTGTATGTACACCCATGTACGTACGAGTCATACCCCCGTGTATGTACCCCGTGTACGTACGGCCCGTACCCCCACCCGTGTATGTATGGAGCGTACCCCCCGTGTATGTACCCCCATGTACGTACGGCCCGTACCCCCACCCGTGTATGTATGGAGCGTACCCCCCTCCGTGTATGTACACCCGTGTACGTACGAGTCGTACCCCCGTGTATGTACACCCGTGTACGTACGAGTCGTACCCCCCCGTGTATGTACCCTCGTGTACATACGAGTCGTACCCCCCGTGTATACGGGGGTACATACAGGGGGGATACGACTCATAAGTACACGGGTGTACATACACGGGGGGTACGACTCATACGTACACGGGGGTACATACAGGGGGGGTACGACTCGTACGTACACGGGTGTGCATACAGGAGGGTATGACTCGTACGTACATGGGGGTACATACAGGGGGGGTACGCTCCATACATACACGGGTGGGGGTACGGCCCGTACGTACACGGGTGTACATCCACAGGGGGGTACGACTCGTACGTACACAGGGGTACATACACGGGGGGTACGACTCTTACGTACACGGGTGTACATACACGGGGATACGACTCGTACGTACACGGGTGTACATACACGGGGGGTACATACACAGGGGGGTACGACTCGTACGTACACGGGGGTACATACACGGGGGGTTCGGCGCATACTCACGGGGGCTGGGTGGGGTTCGGCGTGTACTCACGGGGCCTGGGGGGGTTCGGCGCGTACTCACGGGGTCTGGGGGGGGTTTGGCGCATACTCACGGGGGCTGGGGGGGGGTACGGCGCGTACCGGGCCCCCTAATCTGGTCGTTTCGCGGCGTACTTCGCTTTTCCGGCACCTTTTGGGTGCCGTAAAAATATTGCCGTCCGGACTGCTGTCGGTTCGAATCGTACTTCCTGGTTCGTGAAACGCTGCTTGAAAGCGTCCCGACGTCACGTCGGCGCTTTCCCCGGATCACATTGGTATGTATCTTTTCGTCGGTCGGTGTTTTGTACGACTCGTACGGAAATGGTGTTTCCGTGCAAATCGTACTTCCATGTTTGTAATGTTTTTTTCCCGGGTACGAGTCGGACGGAGAAAATGCTCCGACCGACGGTTCGTACCCGGTTTCGCCAGGATCGGAATCGGCACCTTTTTCTATTAGGTAATTAAAATATCTGTATAGATTTCATCCCTTTGGTAGCACCAAAGAAGCTATTATCCTCATGTTTACTCCTGCGCCTCACCCAGCTTGTTTCAAAATATACTCATTCTGCGGTTTATAATCTTGACCTTATATTTACATTCATATTGCACATATAAATTATATACCTGTTTTGTGGTCATATCATGTTGCATTTAAATTTTTTATAAAATCTGAGAGTGGCAGCCAGCCCACTACATTACATCAAACTGACTAACACCTGTTGTGCCAGAATTGGGTCCCTTTTAGAAGATAATTTCTGTGATCTACAGGATAATGTTTTGGAAAAAATCAATTTCTCGCTCTTCTCTGCTCTTGATGTTTTGGTTTGATAGTTACCTCCTCCTCTTATCATAGAAACCCTTCAGCCCTCTAGTTTTCCAATGAGTGGGCTAATGCTAAGTGTTTGTAAAGTCTAGGAAAATTTAGTGCGAAGAATATTCATTGTAAGACAGGAAGAAATACAAGGATGGGTTAAGCAAACTGAAGAGCACAACTTGCATGCTGATCATTTTTTTCAATAATGCACCTTAGAAGTTCTTTAAAATTGTTAAGTAGTTCTCTAATACTAATCAGTCACATCCGTGTGTGTCACCTTCTGAAAAACTATTTCATAGAGGGAATTCAGACAATGTAGGAAAGTGGATTATTAGTAAGTGGGGGTATTCACACTCAGTTAGTATTAATACCACAATCACGAATAGGTCCAGCCAAGTCTCAGTAAATGAATCCTTGATAAACCCTTTCTAGCTTAGCAGTCAGACTTAGCTTAGCAGACAGGTCTGGTAAAGCATTTAACAGCACGAAAACAGTCAATAAGTAAAAGACACAACACAATGAAAATCCAACACCAATGTATAGACATAAAGGATATTTGTATTTTTAAAATTACACCAAAATGACAAAAATCCAATGTAGGGAATTGGAGATATGAAGAAAAAGAATGAAAGAGCTTAAAGATCGACTCCCAAGGCTATTTGGTCATGCTGGACCAAGATAAACCCAAAGTTTTAGGCTGACTGATATTGATCGTGGGTCATATAGGCTGTGGGTTAGCTCTCGGTCAAATGTTTTCCTTTGGATTTAGGGTCTGATTTAGATGTTGGCGAGACCGCAGTGGAGTGGGCTTTTTTAGCGGTCTGGCCGCTCTATTACAATGTTGCTGGTTTGACGGACTAAAGACTGTTGAGGTCCCGCCAACTCCCCAAGGAAAGTTCACCCGTGTCAGCGGTGCAATAGGCCAAAGCAGCTGTCTACCACGTTCACCCCACTGCCAATCACGATGTGCCTTTCCGCCAGCATGGCTGTAGAGGTAAAGCCGCCACACATGTGTTGGCGATTTGGGATCAATATAAGGTACGCTCTCACCTTTACTCATGTTTACTCTCCTTTACAACCATGAACCCGATCTACCGGTTGGTGCCCCTGATCCTGCTGATAGAGCAAGAAGAAAATCAACACCGTTGCAGATGCAATCGACAGTAAGCAACACCTTTACCTGTTAGCTTTTCAATTGCCACAGATCTGAAGTGCTGTAATATTGTTTCAGAAAATCGTACTTACAAGAAATAGCTTACCAATGTGCAATGCATATGTCTGAAATGTTCATAGTTAAGAAATTGAAAGAAACACTTAAATCAACACATTGGAGATACATATTTGGTGCAAGCTGCCTTCAAACAAATTTGCACTTGCACAAAAAAGGATAACAAACCAAAAAATAATAAAATACATGCAGGTGTGTTTAAAAAAAGTAAGATAATTGTAACATCCAAAGTATGTGCAACACACATTGGGGGTAATACAATGTGACATAATGTACAAATTGCACAACACTAGCTGGAAGATTTACCTTATTAATTAGCACAAAAATCAATGTCAGCTTTAATTTGGACATATCCAACACATACATCCATGGAACTTTATCCTTTGTCTACTGCAAGTCCTGTACCATTGCCCAATTCAATTGTCACAATACGTGATCAGTTGTAATGCATATGTTCTCAGACTGAGCAGGAATCAGGGGAAAACAAACACACCTACACTTACACATTTAGAAAAACAAATGTCCATCATTAATTATTTGGCAGAAGTGGCCCTTTCTAGGATCAAAGCCTGTACCTACATCAAATGGCCATCCAATACTATGCTAACCAGTGTATGCACTTAACCAACTAATCTAGCAGGAGTACCTGCCACCATGGTAAAGAAAAAGAAGTACTTCACATTTTAGTTAGAGCCATTGCTGGGACTCAAACAATTGTGAATGAAAATTATTGACATGAGAAACTTGATGAAAATATAAAAAATATTTATTTTGAAAGCTGAAATCATTCTCTCAAAAATGATTTGGTAAACAAATAAGTAAAATGTATCTTGCACTCCTGTGCACTGGCACAACAACTTGCCTCCTAACGGACTGCCATGGGAACGTCCTCATCTATGTGGCAGAGCAGGCACCGCTTGATTTTACATTGGAGGGGGTTGTTTGAGATCGGTAGGGGGGCTTTTTGGCTAGGGAAGGAGAGGGAGGTGTTGGGTTTTGGCAGTGGAGCTTTTTGCTGTTTCTTTGTGCAAACGTTTGGGCTTGGTAGGGGAAGAGGGGTTGTGTTTTGGCAGGGGAGCTTTTTGCCTTTTTTTATTCAATCGTTTGGCAGGAAAAAGGGGAGTTGGATTTTGGCTGGGGACTTTTTTGCCTTTTTCTTATCTAAACTTTTGGGTTTGGGAGATAAAGGTGGTTTTCTGAAGGGAGGGTTTCTCTTTTATAGGGGTAGTCTTGGGAACGGGAGGCGTTCTTTTTGATTTGGGAGTGGGGTTTGGAAAGTGGAAGGCATTAGGGCAAGGGTAAACAGGACATCTTCTCTGGGAAAATAGGTGGCATGTTCAGGAAGGGTTGAAGTTTGGAAGGGAGAGGGAAAGGGAGTGGATATGTCTGCTGGGTGTGTTGAGGGTGCAGGTCCCTGTGTGTCTGGTGTATGTGCTGAGTGTTTTGTGGTCTGTCATTTGCAAGGTGTGTGTTGTGTGGGTGAGTGTTGGCTTTTGTGTTCCTGAGGTGTGCTTCCTAATGTATGTGTGGATGTATGTGGTATGGAGATGTAGGGTGTTGGTGTGGTACATGTAGAGGGGGTGGTGCATGTGCTTGTATTTAGTGTGGTGTCTGTAAGTGTGATGGTGGTGGGTGTGAGGGATGTGTCTGTGGTGGTGTGTACACTGCCAGTGGGTGTGTCGGGTAGGGGGTGGTGAGTGTGTCTGTGGTGGTATGTGTGCTGTTAGTGGTTGTGTCAATGGAGGGGGTGGTGAGTGTGGTGGATGCCAGTTTGTCAGTGTGCCTCTGTTTCTTTAGTTTGTTCTTGTCTGTGGTGGTGGTGGGTGTGGTGGATGCCAGTTTGTCAGTGTGCCTGTGTTTCTTTTGTTTTTTCTTGTGTGTGTGTGTGAGGGGGGTGTGTTTGTGTGTGCGCACGCTGCTTGGGTCTGTTGAGGTGTCTGCATGTAAATGTTTTTGTGGGCTTTGGATAGGGCTGAGCATGAGGAATGATGATGGGGACTGGATGGGAGGTGGGGCAGGAGGCTGTGTAGGTTGCAGAGTTGCAGTCAGGGAGGAGGCCAGAGCCTGAAGCTACCACTGTAGGGCAGACATACCACTGTGAATGCCTTCCAGGAACGCTGATTTGTGCTGCATCTGGTGGCTAAGCCCCTGCATAAAATTCAGCAGGGCAGTCTGCCCTACAGCAATCAAGCATAGGAGGCCAACAGCCTCCTCACTAAGTGCAACCAGAGCAACAGAGGCAGGGGGTGAGGCGCCTGGGGCAAAGGAGACTGCGCTCTTTTTAGGAGTGTGGGGGTGGCCAGATGGGGGGAGCAGCATGGAGGGTGGAGTTGGGACTCACAATGGTGTGTAAGGATGGAGGTGTAACACTTCCTGGCGGGTCCACCACCACTAGGGAATGCTTACTGGTGGAGGCCTCTGAAGAAGATGTACTAGAGCTAGAGACCTCCACAGCACTCGCCTCACCCTCCATGAGACTGGGTCCCTCACTGTCCCTGGTGTTGGCACCACAAGAACTGTAGGAGCTAGCTGCTTCCCCGTCTTGTTGGTCACGCTCTTCTTCGCTTTCTGCCAAAGATACTCTGGAGATATATCCAATAGATCATTGTATCTTTGTAAATGGAACTGATCATGAACTTAGATCATAATACATTTAACAAGATTTCAGATTGCACCTGTTTTAAGCTCTACAACTTTGTTTAGACATTATCATAATGGCATGCATGTAGGCAACATTTCCTGAAACTTTTTGGTCACAGGTTAGTCATTAGACATGATCGCTCCTATATCATGAATAATCTTGGCTCTCACCTATCCATTACATTTCTACAGAAACCATTTAACACCTCTGACAGTTTGGCCTTTGTTACATACAATAAGGAACTTTCTTCAGCATAAGTATATCAACCTAAAATACCTTTGAACAGTGTATTGAAAAGCCCTAAAATTCTGCATCTTTTGCGTTCACAAAAAGGGTATACTTGTATCAATGTGTGTCCACAAATACTGCAATTGTGTACCAAAGTCTGTATGCACTGAAAGCCTGTTTGCTTTGTGTGGGCCTTTCACAATGCTAGCACTTACTCCAAGTATATGTCTAAATGACTATATACATCCTGTGCTAAAATAGCTAATCAGTGTCTAACGCACTATGTTGATACCTATGTTGTAGAAGATGTATTTGTATCACTCTGTAGGCTGCATTGTCCTTTAACCTCCATAGCATAAGTAAATACATAGGCCTTGATACACTGCTAATACACTCCAGTACATATCATAAACATTGTCACATTTTCCTCATGAATCTCTCTAGTCATGAGAGAAAAATGTGTACTAGTGTAAAAACTGTGGTCATAAACCTATGGTGGCTTGCACTTTAGGTGGAAATTCGTACAATATCAAAGTCAATAGTTCAGACACTGATACAGACATCATGATCACGTCTAGACAAAGGTAACACCTTGCAAGATTTCTACTTTTGACTAATGAGTCCTAACTTGGGCCTGATTCTGCTTTTTCAAGATGGGAAATCACTATATACGTGTGACGGAACATTCCATCATCAAAAGGCCGTGTAAGTATTCCCTCTGACTCTATCATAGATTTAGCTTCTGGACACAAGAAAGGATAATGATCAATGGCTTGATCTGTTACTGTGTCACCAATGTGTACACATTGCTCTCTGTGTAGTTCTTGCGTATGCCTCTCACAGAGTTTTATGAGTAACCGGACTGGCTAACATCAACACTTGTGAAGGAGTAATACATCATGCAAAACTCTCACCTGTAATAGGAATCAATATGTATGTATGATTCTCAGCAAATTTTGGATATGTATAGAACCTAAAATCTAGCCATTGTATCTGATTGCATTAGAAAATCTGGCTTACTTGGTCACTCTTGTGTGGGGATGAAACCAACTTACCAAGGTGACATCTGGAACATCCACTGTATGATGACTGCATTGTATGCTATGTCATCTGTATAAAGGCTAATCCTAGATCGTTCACAATAGAAAAGGATCATCAAATCTGACACATGAAGAACTAGTGACCTATTAAGTACAACTGTCCCTCTTACATCCAAACAATGTGAAGTAACTCAAAAGGAAGCTCGTGGTGGATTCCAGATATAATTTATTTCATCAGAGAGAACAGCTTGTACATCCACACAAGTCAATCCCCAACCGCCAATGATCCACAACCCACAATGGAACCTAGAACTCTCGTAGAGCAATAACACTCTAAACTAGAGCGTGAGCGTGGATAATCTGAACACTACACACCTTCCCCCTATGAAAAAAAACAATAAACAAAAAAAATAAAATAAGTAAATGCAAAATACTAACATTTAAAATCTAACAAAATCATTCATTTTAACAGGTGGTTTTCCAATACGAGAACTTTTCCTTTGAGCAGATATTTCTTCACCTGAGATAGACACCTCTTCAGCATGTTGGTTCTCAACAGGGCCATCACTAGGTGTCACAACAGTACCCTGAGTTAAAAGAGGTCCATTAACTTTACTACTCGCATCACTAATGTCAGTGCTCAAAGATGGTATCACCACCTCTGATTCAAAATTAGAACCACCCAAAACATCCAAAAAAATGTGGAAATCATCACTCTCATTTGTAACTAAAGATTCTTCCCGTGAAGGTACAAGTGATTCGCAACAAATACCCTTGGATCTAAAAATGGATATTCGTCTGAAATTCCAAATTTTACCCCCTTGTACCCTGACAGCTTTGCTGAACACTTCAATTACCTTAACTGGGTCAGACCATCTAGACCATTTTTTGTCTACACCACCCAATTTTACACGAACTAGATCACCCACTTTGATTTTGCAGTTCACAGAGCAGTTGTTACTCTTACTCCTCTGCATTTTATCTTGATATTTTTGAATTCGCTCTCTAACTACTTTAAAATCCAAAGTAGGATCATGAATATTATTCTTCTGCAACCACTATGGCATAAGCTTAGAACAAGGTCTCCTCCCTCTTAACATCTCAAATGGAGAACAACCAGTAACTGAATGAGGAGACATCCGATATGTATGCAAAGTGGCCCGTAAAGCTTTCCTCCAATTAATATTACTCTTGATAGCTAACTGTATGGATTCTTTCACAACCTTATTAAAACGCTCAACTTGACCATTAGCCATGGGATTGTAATTGGAGACCCTTTTGTGAGTGATACCACATTTGTTTAGAAACATTTCAAATTCATTACTGATGAATTGTGGTCCATTGTCTGAAACCAGCTCAGAAGGAATACCCTCTCGACTAAAGATGTTATCCAAAAATTCTATAATGTGGTTGGAAGTTACTTTATCTACCACTTTAACCTCTGGCCATTTTGAGAAATAGTCAACTAACACCACTGCAAACACATGTTTAGCACAGGGTAGATTCAAAGGCCCAATAATGTCAATGCCTAATTTCCTCCAGGGACCTTGTGAGTATTCAATGGGAGAAACCCCACTGCTGGATCTTGTACTTTAACGTTGACAGCTTGAGGTTGACCTCTAATCTCACTTACAAACTTTTCAGACTGTTCGATGCCTTTAGCAATATTGACTACAGCATTCAATGAAGATTCAGTGCCTATCCATAGCCTTTCTTGTATCTTTTTGCTTTTGGTTCTCATCATTATTTGATCTCTAAGCACCTGTTCGTAATTAATAGTATCGAACGCACAGGAACCAGCTAGGGAACGTAATGCAGACACTTAGGGCCCGATTCACAGAACTAACTTAAGATAAAATCCTAAACTTACTACCATTTTCGTATTCACAGAAGGCACTTACTCATTTTGGTATTCACAGAAGACACTTACTCACTTCGGTATTCACAGAAGTTAGGAGTCCTAACTTTAGGACTCCTAAATGCCTTCTGTGAATACCGAAAGTCTTAAAATTAGGATTTTTCTCAGTTTAGGAGTCCTAAAGTTAGGACTCCTAACTTTACTACTACTAAACTGAGAAAAATCCTAATTTTAAGGCTTTCGGGAGTCACTGAATGCATTTAGGAGTCCTAAAGTTAGGATTCCTACTTTAGGACTACTAAATTGAGAAAAATCCTTATTTTAAGACTTTCGGTATTCACAGAAAGCATTTAGGAGTCCTAAAGTTAGGAGTACTAACTATACTACTACTAAACTGAGAAAAATCCTAATTTTAAGACTTTCGGTATTCACAGAAGGCATTTAGGAGTCCTAAAGTTAGGACTCCTAACTTCTGTGAATACCAAAATGAGTAAGTGCCTTCTGTGAATACCAAAATGAGTAAGTGCCTTCTGTGAATACCAAATTGGTAGTAAGTTTAGGATTTTGTCTTAAGTTAGTTCTGTGAATCGGGCCCATAGTTTTCAATAGACTCGTCCTCTTTTTGAGCGCGAGAATAAAATTTAAATCTTTCCATCACTATATTTATTTTCTTTCCAAATCTGGTACTCATTTTTTTAATAGCTACTTCAAACACATTTATGCCTTCTGTACTTTCGAGAGGAGGTAGGTTGTCAAATTCTTTAATTCCTTGACCTCCCAAGCAATGCCTCAGCAGGTCTAATTTCCTTTTAGGAGAGCAGCCCTCCTCCTCTAACACCTCCACATAGGCTAAAAACATGGGATACCATAGATCCCATTCCATTTTAGGTTCACCTGCTGTCGGCAAAAAATGTGGTGGTGCTAAAATATTTGACATCTTGACACTAGTAAACCAAACAATCAAAGTATAGAAGAAAGATGTGAAGACTTTCTTTTCTCCTCTGGATGTAGTACAGATGAAAATATCATCAAAGATACTCTGTTTGTTTGTTCATACTTCACTGCTTCACTCACTTAATGTGAAATTCACTTGAATTAATAAAAAAAAAATTGGTAGTAACACGATCCCCAACAAAGATGTCTCTGTTAAATGCAGCTATTTGAAAAAAAAAACGAGTCTTTGAAGCGTTTCCGTGTAGTTACACCTAACATCATCACGCTCCCAGCATGCTTTGCACTTCTGATTGTTTTCCCCGAAGGTGAAACGCGTAGCACTTCCGATTATTCTCCTCGAGGTGGAACGCGTGGAGCAGGAGCTCTAAGCGAATGTTGGTGAGTGTGTATTTTCGAATAAACTATTTTCCCGTTATAGCCACACTTCAAAAGTTGCCGGTGCCTCCATACATCCAAAATACCAATCCAGCACAACCTTTGTATACACTGCCAAAATCTGCCGCGGGCGCGATCAAAGCGCATAAATAGTACACGGGTCACGCAGCCGCCGGCACAATCAGAGCGCAACCCTCGATTAGGGCATTCTTCAATACTTTTAAAGTATCACAAATCTTTTTAAGCTACTTGGATCAAATCATGCGGTAATCAAATAATTATTACAGCCGCTGGTGCAATCATGAGCACATCATTCTCAAACAGCCGCAGGTGCATACACGCACTGATACAAGATACCTTATTGGGATTTTCTTTACAAGTGAGCGCTGTCCTCTTCTGACTCCCAGTCGTCGCCAGTGTGAAGTAACTCAAAAGGAAGCTCGTGGTGGATTCCAGATATAATTTATTTCATCAGAGAGAACAGCTTGTACATCCACACAAGTCAATCCCCAACCGCCAATGATCCACAACCCACCATGGAACCTGGAACTCTCGTAGAGCAATAACACTCTAAACTAGAGCGTGAGCGTGGATAATCTGAACACTACACAAACACTCATGAGTAACCTGTTGTTTTGGCAGGCATTTGTGTGCTGAAACCAGTTCACTGGTAGTGAACACAATGCAGGTATCCTTTTCCATAAATTCATTTACTAAACAGTTCATAATACACCTTGTGTCAAACTTACACCTTCAAAAACTCTTCTGTATTGGACATGAGTTAACCTTCATGTAGATGTCAAAAATAAATTGCTGTAATAAAAAATAGTTAACATGTTTAACTCACACTACAGCGTATCTCCTTGCTGCTGCTGTTGGGTTCTCAACTGCCCATCAAGTCTTGAAAGGCAACCACAGGAATGAGGGCAATTAGGGGGGTAAGTATGCAGCACACGCTCTTCCCATGTTGGGAGGACTGGCCGAGCTGGACTTCAGCTGACTTTTGGTTCCATAGTTGTTGGTCCTCCCACCTCTACCTGCAGTGAATGCTACACCACTTAAGCAGCACACATATAAGTGACAAAATTGCATTTAAAGATTGTTTATGTACAGGAAGGGGGACCTTCCTGTACATAAACAATCTTTCCCCTGCGCGCAGATTCCCTTGTACTATGTGTAAGGGAGCCTGCGTTGGTGCTACACTGCTAAGTGTAGCGCGAGGGCAAGAGGATAACGCAAGGCTTCACCACATCGTTGGAAGTATGGTGCAGCTTTGCGTTTCTGAAGTGGCGGAGTGAGGCATTAAGCCATGACGGCTAATGCCTCACTCCACCAATTTCTTGAACATTTGCCTCTCGGTGTGTCTGTCTGACGAATTAAGCTACGCCTCGCTATGGGATGGGACGTGCTGTGCTGCCGAAGTAGGAGGTTGGAGGAGGAGAACGCGGATGCAGCTTTCGGCCTTCTGGCTCTGCCTTTTCAGACCGTGTCAGGCAGGAGGTGGCTGTGGGAGGTTTTTAGCCTGATTTTGCCAGCATCTGGCTTACATCCAGCCGCAGCCTGATTCAGGCCTAATTCAGGCCTCATTGGACTTTATTTGGACTGCACCCACCCGCTTGACTCCCGTCGTGGCCAGCACCTCCATCCTGCTCCCAATTACCCACAACTTTGATCAGGCATGGCAGGTGAGGCGGGTGGGGTTTTTGGGGGCCCGTTGATGTCTCCTGGCTTCCAGTTAGTGGTTGGTGGTGTTAGGCGGCGGCAGTTATAGCAGTGGACCTGCCTCTGGGAGCGACTAGTTCCGTGGGTATTCTCTGACAGTGCAGAAGCTGCCAACAATAGGTTGGTGCGGCTTGCACTGCACTGCAGACAGCCTGCTTTGCCACCTAACGAATACTTGGACTGAGTTTCTACCCTCCTTTTGAAACACCGCTACCATAGCTTTCACAGCCCCAAAGCCCCACTAACTGCGATATGTTATGAGAGTCAGTGTTTTGGAGGGATTGTTTTGGAGGGATTGTAAGCAAGATCGTAAGCAGACCCAGTAACGTGTAGATGCCTAGACCTCGAGCATAGTGGCATTAGACACTGCTTGCAGAGTGTGAGCCCAGGTCCAGCGGAAGCGGCCACCTAGGTGTGGGTGACACTTGCAGTGGGCCTGGAGTGCTCCCACTTGCGCCCCTTACTTCCCTCATTGCCTCTCGCTGCCTCAAGTTTTTCTCTTTCACCTCTCTTATCTTTCTCCCTTGTAGCCCCCTTGTGAGCCCCTGCTCAACTAACCAGGCAGAGGGTTGCCCCGTTTTGCGGAGTTGGTGAGAAAGCAAAGGTCATAGTGTGGGGGAAAGAGGGCAAGCAGGTATAGGGAGTTTATGACTTCCGTGGCTTTGCAGATGCCTGCATTCTGGCCGATCAATTGCTCCTGCAGGTTCAGCTAGTTCAGCTGATCTAATAGCTAATCACACCTGCTCTCCTAAACTATTAAAAACTATTCGACGAAAGAAGCCACAAGCCCATCTGTCCCTCTTGAATTCCCACCCATCTGTATTGTCTCTGTTTACTAAGGGGCAAAGCGGTAGGAAACAATGAATGGGGCTTGTTCACAGGCAGAAGAAGAGCTGGGTATAGTGACGGCCTTTTTTTCAGGGTTCAGTCCCGGATCAGCTCAATCTCCTCACACATAATTTATTCCAACCCACTCTCCAAACTTATTGTATGCAGCCTTGTTACACGGAGGAAGCAGTGGATGAAATGGACATGGAGGATGTTTCAGAGATAAATACTGTTGGTATAAGATTGAACTCTGAGCATGTGACGGTGCCCTGAAGTATCAGAGGACTTTTCTTTCCCGGACATTGCTATTCCCATGGAGAAAAACCAAGTTACAGAGGCCAATCTAATTTCGTCAGTCGCCTCGGTCATCGCCTTGGACCCGTCCTGGAACTGTCCTGTCAGTCGCCCCCCATTACAAGTTTTATACTGCAGTACGCCCATCTCAAGTGTTTCTTTATTAGGCTCACTGGATTTCCTGAATCCTGATGTCTCTACATGCACAGGGGCACAAGCCCACCGGGGCCTCTGAATGTGGACATTGATGGGAATGGAGAGGGGAGGGCATATTCTGATATCCTGCATTCTATAGAGCTGATTTTTTCCTCAATCCTGGCTTTGCTGAACAAATCTATCACTAACTCTGATTATTTGTTGGATGTGTTGTCCCCCATTTTAAGGGGAGTGCAACCTCTGTTAGTTTATGTCCAGTGAAGAAAAAAAGGGGTATAGAAATAAGATCTCAGGCCTCCCAGACTAACACAGTGGTATCAAATGGGGTGGTAGAAATGGGAGTTCAGGTGAGAAACTACGTGGGTACAGGGTCCACTCCCATTGGACAATTCAAAAATATTCTCGAAGCTACAAATATGCCCAATTCTTCCTTTTATAACCGGGTCCCTGGGGACCAATGTCAAAAACAAATGAGTTAATGAAGGATGGGGACCAATATCAGGCCGCCCAAAGGGAAAACGTAAATTCATCTGTACTCAAGAATTCCCCACTCATTTCTCCCATTTTTAAAAAAGGGGTACCCCTCACTCCCCGGGTTGTAGATTTACAAAATGATATTCACAGTGTCAAATTGTGAAGGATAAAGAACAGGATTATGTTTTTCCTGTGAAGGGTTCTTCTCCCTTGAGTTGTAATGGGAAAAAATCCCGTCGGAAAAAAGACTCAGCATATTGTGAAGCACAAGTCTAAAAAACTGAGGTTACCAAGTGCTCTTGAAGAGTCCAGTCACAATACCCGGCATCCAAAAATAAATGAGGTAATGAAGGATGAATCTCTTCAGGAAGCTGAGTCCCTGGAAGTAAATATCCTGTCTGAGGAGATTGTAGATGTTTTACTAGATAACCAGAGGGTGGACTTGCAGGGCCCCGCTAGAGTAGTACCTAATAGCAGGGCGGCTGTAAACCCGAAGGACATTATAATCTCTATTTGTAGTGTTACAGGGAGAAGAGTGATAAGCATCTCAGGATATGAGGACCAGAGGGTCAGAGAATCTAGAATGGCAGATGAGTTAGACCCTTGGGTATATACCCCCTGGGAGGGCGTCTGACTCCTTAGTTAAATCTATGTTCTCCTTTGTGCATTAAGTCAGTACCTTAGAAGAATGCACACTGGTAATTATTGTGGGAGATTTTAACGCTAAAATCTCTAATTGTTCCACTTTAACCTTTGGCAATTCGAAGTTGGATGATGTATTGAGTATCCCAAAGGCAATTTGGGCTGGTTATATTAAATCTGACAGACGAGGTTTAAGTTTTCTGGACTGCCTGAGAACCAATGACCTTGTTATTTTAAATGGGAGGTTTCCAGAGGATTCTCCAGCTTCCTTCACCTTTCATTCCTCTCAAGGGCAATCACTAATTGATTATATTGCGGTATCCTACCAAATGTTTGGTGTTTGTATACATTTTAAGGTATTGAGGACGAACTTGAGTGATCATGTTATTCTTTCGGTCGTTATCAAGGTGCTTGAGTTCTGGAATCCTAGAAATGATACAATTGTCCATAACACAACATTTGGCTATACGTTTTAGTTAAACAAAAATTTGATAAACTTGGCAGGACTTGTTAAAACAGCAAGCTCTGGGCCTACACAAGAAAACCCCAATGCCTAGTTTAAGAATCAGTTGAGTTTATTTAGATCATGTCGAAGTAAGAAAAGAGTCACTGGTGTAAAACCCTTGGTGGCTTTTTCTTGGGAGGTAAAAAAGTAAAATCGATAGATAAATTCTCTTGTAAGGGAACAATTTAAAGATTTATCACTACTGAGGTAAAGGGAAATTAATTGATTGAATCGGGTGAAAGCGAGATTAAAGGTGTCGGAGTCTAGAGGAGACGAGGATCAGAAGTGGATAAAGCTGAGAGAGGTTGCACTTTCTGGTGACTCATGTAAATATTGGGCCGTAATAGTTGAATACTGTGATTGTAGAGTTAAGGCTGAAGACATCTTGATCTCAGATGCAGAATGAACCAAATATATTTCATAGTTATATGCAACAAATTATAGTGACAGGTTTCAGTTGGAGTCGATAGTTGAGCCTCTCTTATTGAATGTATATGGTCCCCTCCTGTGAGGAGATAGAAAAGTTTTATTAAGGGTGCAAGGTACTCTGGAACAATGGGTCAGGACGACCTACCAATATCTCTCATTAAACAAGATACTTCTGCCTGGGCCCTTTTTCTCCTGCCAGTGTTCCAATACTATTATGAACATGGGACCAT
Source organism: Triturus cristatus (assembly GCF_964204655.1). NCBI lineage: Eukaryota > Metazoa > Chordata > Amphibia > Caudata > Salamandridae > Triturus > Triturus cristatus. The sequence goes on along the minus strand of NC_140582.1, from coordinate 1,069,317,757 downwards.
ACCATCCTCTTGGAAACTAAGTATAGTGGGACCTTTATATAAAAAGGGTCCAAAAACCTCTCCTGACAGTTTTAGGCAGATTGCATTACTGGATACGATTGGTAAACTGTTCGCCAAGAGTATTCTCTTGTACATTCAGGACTGGGCTTTTGGGAATAACCTCATCTCTGTGGAGCAGGATGGCTTATGTTAGAATTGCAGCGCTTTAGATAACATTACAGCCCTCCAAACTTTTCTGGAAAAGTACCCAGTAGGTAAGGGTATGGCCTTATATGCTGCTTTTATAGATTTCTCCACAGCGTTTGATAGGGTTGATCGTAGGATGCTGTGGAGGAATTTGGATGCATTGGGGATCCCATCACATCTGCTAAGGCTAGTTATCGCATAGCACTCTTCTACCTGGACACAGGTCCTGATGGGAGGTAATTCGGGTTTGTCGAGCAAAGTGGAAACTCATAATGGTTTGAAACAAGGGTGCTTATTAGCGCCGCTTCTTTTCTCTCTTTGTATCAACAACTTGCCTTATGCCCACCTTCAGATCCCTTTTCACTAATCATTAAGTTTGTCGGGTACCACAAGGCTATGCGCTCATTCCAACCCCTTTTAACTTGTATGTTGCTCCACTGATAAAACTCATGACGGATTATCACGTCTCCTGTAAGCGTTATTCAGATGACACATAAATAATAATGAGAGCAGATGGAACATTTTGTTCCAGCGAACTTTTTAAGTGGACTAAAAGCAGTGGCGGACCGGATGTCCTGTAACTGTTTGAATTTGAACTCAAACAAAACAGAGGGAGGGGTCTGTAAAATATTTGAGAGTCATTCTGGATAGTATACTGCTCTCCTCACAACATCCTGTCTTCCTGATTTCAGCTACTAAAGTGCCTATTGAAAATGTGTAGAAACGTATGCTACCATAATATTTCCAAACAACTCACATCACAAATATATACATACTAGGGCAGAAAGACAGATCTCTACAGCATGTATGGTCATACGAATTTGTTAATAATGAGCATTCAATATTCAATATGTCAGAAATATAATACCTTCTTTTTAACAAAAATAGAAGCCTACACGTCAATCTTAATCTCAGAAGTCTTTAAGTAGTTCAAACATACAACTTTCGCATTGACATTCATTCTACCACACAGACAAAGAAGCAAGGTGCAGAAAAAAATCATTAAAATGCATTATCAGTGAAATATTGTACGAAAATGCTATATGTAATGAGAGACTACAATCACTCTTAAAATATATCAACCCACTGTATGGTACTGATACATCTTTGTATGACTTGCATTCAAATAACCTTTTGTATATTTGAACTACTTAAAGACTGTGATTAAAATTGACGTGTAAGCTTCTAGTTTTGTTTACAAGATTTTATACTATTTTTGATATACTGATTATTGAATGTTCATTATTAATAAATTATTAAAGTTTATGTATTTGTTTTAAAGTTCTGCTTTATCTTGGCATGTTTTCCATTAAGCAACTGTTTACCCTGTACATTCGCACAAAAATCCTTCAAGTTCCCAAGTTGAAGAAAGCACATCAAGAGTACAGATTGTTTGTTTATCGGGTGGTGATCAAATGAAACTTCCTTCTATGCCATCTGAGAAGTCAAACTTGTTTGATCATATTTAGGATACATTTAATAACTTGGCTGTAACTTCTCACTGTAGGGATAGTCTGTCAGATCTTCTGCTAGCACCAGGATACCTTGGGCTAGTTGTAGACTTACAAAATACAATAAAATAAATGAAAAATAAATGAATAAAGGCAGTACTGAGCAAGAAGCTTTGGCTCCATCCACATGTTGATTCCCTTGAGTACAGCATTTAATTGGGCAGATGTTGTGTGCTTCCACTGAAAAAGCATGCTGCTATTGCACTGTTTGCTTTGTGGGAAAATGTATTGTCAATATGGCGGCACTGACGTATTTATGGTGACAAGTAAGCCTAGGCAGAATTTCAATTAAGTCATAGAAATCAGAGTAATTTCAGTAATTCTGCGTTACTCTTTGACACTTAATTACTGATAATTCCGAAATTACTCTTGCTTGCGTAATTAAGAGTTATTTTTTAGGAACAAAATGAGTTCTCCTTATTAAGGTAGAAGAACCTTAATGCGTTGGAGTGTTCTGTGCCAGGGCGATGTCCCACCGTAAAGTACATTCCCTTTAGGGAGACGGACCACCTCAACAGTTTTGGGTTCTCACCCCTCATTTGCATCAAACATCTGAGGGGTCTGTGGTCTGTCTGAACTCAGAAATGAGCCCCAAAAGGTATGGTTCTAGCTTCTTCAGTGCCCAGACCACAGCAAAAGCTTCCCTTTATATGGCACTCCACCTCTGTTCCCTAGGGATTAGTCTCCTGCTAAGGAAGACTACAGGCTGGTCTAGGCCCTCATCATTTAGTTGTGAGAGCACTGCTCTCACACCATGCTTTGAAGCGTCAGTCTGCACTACGAATTCCTTGGAGTCATTGGGTGCCTTGAGCATAAGCGCCGTGCACATGGCTGCCTTCCGGACCTCAACGGCTTTCTGGCAGGAATCAGTCCAGATCGGCTTCCTGTGCTGCTTCCTGGAAGTCAGCTCTGTCAAGGGAGCAACAATGGTGTCATAACCCTTGACAAATCTCCTATAATAACTGGTGGGACCTAAGAAGGCTCTCAGCTCTGTCTGGGTCTTGGCGGTTACCAAGCCAGAATAGTGTCAATCTTAGGCTGTAGGGGAGTTACCTAGCAGCTTCCTACCTGGTGCCCTAAGTCGCCACAGACCCCTGCCGAATCTGGCACTGACTGGCCTTGACCGTGAGACGTGCCCTCTGCAGAGCCTTCAACAATTCCCAGAGGTGCTGCAAGTGTTCTTCCCAGCTAGAACTGAACACTGCAATGTTGTCCAGGTAGGCGGCACTGAAATCCTCCAACCCAGCCAAAACCTGGTTGACCAACCTCTGAAAGGTAGCAGGGGCATTCTTCAACCCAAAGGCATCACCAGAAACTAGTAGTGCCCGTATGGGGTGGAAAATGCTGACCTTTCCTTGGCCCCCTCAGTTAAGGCAATCTCCCAGTACCCAGACGTCAAATCAAATGTGCTAAGGAACTTGTCAGACCCCAACTGATCAATGAGCTAATCAGCTCTGGGGATGGGGTGCATGAGTCCACACAGAACCTCAGTTCAGGAGTGGCACCAGGTACAGCAGCCTTTGGGACCAAGACCACTGGGCTGGCCCAAGGACTGTAGGAGGGCTCTATCACACTAACTCCAACATCTTAGAGATCTCTTCTTTGATGCTTTGTTCTGACCCGGTTAGTCAACCTGTAAATCTTGTGCTACACAGGAGGGCTGGGACCAGTGTCCATGTCATGGGTACACAAGTGTGTAACACCTGGGGTCAGGGAGAAAAGCGTGGCAAACTGCCCCAACAATTGGTGAGAGTCCCTTTGCTGCTCTGGGGTCAGTGTAGGGGAGAGGATCACACCTTCCACTGACCCATCATGCTCCTTGGCAGACAGGAGGTCAGGTAGAGGTTCACTCACCTCTTCCACCCCATCATCTGTCACCAAGAGCATGCTCACTTCGGACCTCTCAAAGTGAGGCTTGAGGCGGTCCACATGCAGGACCCTCAAAGGGTTCCTGGGAGTCTGCAAATTCCCCAGGTAGGTGACAATACTTTTGCGCTCCACCACCTCAAAAGGCCCAGTCCACTTGTCATGCAAGGCACAAGGTTCCACTGGGGCCATGACCAACAGTTTCTGACCAGGCTAAAACGCTACCAGAGTGGCATTCTGGTCGTACCAGTGTTTCATCTCCTCCAGGCTTACTTCCAGGTTCGCTTGAGCGAGTTTACTGAATTGGGAGGTTTGGTTCCTGAAGGCCAGCATGTAGCTATATACATCCAGGGGAGTTTTCCTGGGACGGTCTCCCGGCCTTCCTTGACCAAACTAAGAGGTCCTCTCACAGGGTGCCCATACAGAAGCTCAAAGGGACTGAACCCTAGAGACTTCTGTGGTACCTCCCTATATGCAACGAAAAGGCATGGTAAAAGGACGTCCCACTTACACCTCACGGGTTCTGTCAGACCCTTAATCATGCCCTTCAAGGTTTGGTTGAATCTCTCCACCAAACCATTACCTTGTGGGTGGTAAGGAGTGGTGAACTTGTAAGTCTCACCGCACTCCTCCCACAGGGATGTTATATACTTCGATATGAAATTGGTTATACAATCAGAAACCCCCTCTCTGGGGAAGCCCACATGGGAAATGATCCCCATTAACGCCAGGCACACCACTGATGCTAGCATTGTCCGGAGATGGATTGCCTCCGGGGACCGGGTGGCATGGTCAACCAAGACCAGGATTTACCTGTTACCCATGACTGCATTTGGGATCCAGTGGCCCCACAATGTCCATCCCAACCCTTTCAAAAGGGGTTCCTACTACTGGAAAAGGATGGAGAGGATCTCTACATTTTCTCACACTCTTTCCACTTGCCTGGCAAGTTTGGCAAGACCTGTAATGTCCAACCTGACTGCCTTCACATTTGGGGCTAAAAGAAGTGGGTGACAAGCCTGTCAACGGTCTTGTCCTGCCCCAAATGTCCTGCCAAAGGCACGTCGTGAGCAAGATCCAGTAGGAAGGTCCAGAAGACCATTCTCCCACTAGATGCAGTGTGATCCAGACTGTTCACCATCTGCCTGCTTTGCAGCCTGTTGCTGCAACCCTCCAGAGAAAGGCATTCTTTCTGTTCCTTGCAGGATTCCCCCCTGGTGGGACCACCTTCTTGCTGCCAATGGGTCAGTTCAGATAAGTCCCCCAGTTCAGCCACCTGCTCCTCTGTAGGTACCGGGGGGCATACCCCTCAAAGTCAACGTCCTCCCGGTCCATGGGAACCTCAAAGGTGGGTTTTCCTTGGCCCCTGCCCTTTCTCCTGGCAAGAACCTGGGCCACTGTTTTATGCTCCAGGTCCTTCTGATCACCCTTTCTAGCTGCTATTGACCGAGTGGTCACACATGCCCACTCTGGCAACCCAAGCATCTCCAATTGAGACCTGAGCTCAACATCCTTCCACAGAGACTGCTCCAGGTTGTTCCCTAGCAGACAATCTACAGGCATGGTAGGACCTACAACCACCCTCAAGGGACCTGAGACCCCCCATTCAAAGGGAACCTGTGCTACTATACATTGGCGCTCTGCGTTGTCCACAGCAACTACTTTGTAGAATGCCCTAGGGACTACTTGCCGGACTGCGGTCACACTGGCTCCAGAATCTCTAAGAGACGCTACCCATCTCCCATTGATGGTCACCAAGGCACTGTATTTCTTCGTGTTAGAAGGCACCTGGTTTTCTGGGACCATCTCACTGTCCCCTAGTGAGACAAGGGTCATTTCTGTGGGATCACCACCCTCCTGTGGGTACCCCTCTTCTCCAAACGCTACACAAGTCAACACCTTGGACTGCCCACCGGTGGGAGGCTGGTCCCTCTTGGGACACTTGGGATCCCCCTTCAAATGACCCACTTGCTCAAAGGCATAGCACTTGCAGGGCCAGTCTCTGCAGGCTTTCTTGAAGAGACCCCTGGTTTCTTATTTACTGGGAGATGGGAACCTTTACCCTGGGTATTCGTTTGGGGCGCTTTAGAGAACTCCTGTGCTTTACCCTTGTTCCCCCCACTCTTCTGCTGGGGACACTGACCACCTTTGGCTGATTCTCCCCCAAACTCCTTCTGGTGAACCCCGGCACTCACCCAGACGTCCACCTCCATAGCAAGCTACCTGGGGTCAGTCAGCTTATTATCAACCAAGTGCTGGTGAAGCTCTGCAAAACATAGACTAGATAAGTGCTCCCATGCAATCAAATTGTAGAGCCCTGAAAATCTGTCACATTACTGCCCTTCACCCAGCTATCTCGTGACCTGCAAAAAGAATCCACACATTCCAACCAAGTGTTTGCATCAGTTTTCCTACTGGATCTAAATTGATCGCTGAATTTGTCAGGAGTGAGACCATACCTGGTGAGGAGGGCTTCCTTCATGTCAGCAAAGGTGAGGTTCTGCTCCTTTCACAAAGATATCAAAGTATCCCTTACTTCTTCTGGAAAAAGAGGCCACAACCCTGCGCCCCGATTCCTTTCAGGGACCCCATTCATGTGAATAGATGACTCATAAGCCTGAAACCACATTTGTATGTCATCCCCCTTCTTGAATTATTTGCCTACATTCTTGGGGATGTGAACAATTCTATCTGTCTGAACTGAAGAATTGCTGCCATTGTCTGTGCTGGATTTACTCTTCAACTCCAGCTCCTTGAGCCCACGCTCATGGTCTAAAACCAAAACCATCCTTTGCAATTCCATCTTGGGCCTCTCAAGCTCTATCTAATGCCTCCTAGTATCCCTTCTGTCCTCCAGCTCCTCTGGGGACAAACCACTGCTGCCTGGCCTGGAGGGTTCCCCACCTCCCAAAAGCACATCGACCCCAGGGCGATGCTCCTCTGCCTCCCCACAAAGGTCTCCAGACTGGGCACTGGCTTGTCTGGCTGCTACCCAGGCCTTCAGTGCCTTTTGTAGTTCTACCTTCCTTGAGAGGCCTCTGATTTGACTTTTTAGGCTTTTACAAATAGCCTTCAACTCCTTGACGATGAAGGTTTCCAACCTTTCCTCCTCAAAGGTCACTTCTAAGGATGCAATGGATGATGCTGCTGTACCAGGCATGATGCAGTCAAAAGTTTAAGAACAAAACGATGGGATCACAAAAATAGACCAAAAAGAAAAAGTATGTGGTATGTAATTATCTGTGATATGATAGTAGTGTACACCAATCACTGTAGGTCAAGTGCAAACTCAAGTCCTATCCTCACCACTGACCACCAATATTAGAAATGGGTGTCTCTAGTTGGCAAAGTTTTGCACCTTTGTCCAAGTAGAGACCCTTCCTTCTAGTCAGGGAAATAGGTATGCACTACTGAATTAACCCCTTCTTACCGCCTTGGAAGCTTGGCACGAGCAGTTAGACTTATCTCAGAGGCAGTGTGTAAAGCATTTGCAAATAACCAACAGTAATACAGTGAAAACACTACAAAAAGACACCATGCTACTTGAGAAAAATATCCAATATTTTTATATATTTAAAACAGGACCAAAACGATAAAGAAATGCACCAGACAATACTTAAATGCATGCACCTTGCAAAAAGTACCTTAAAATTCAGTTACTTGAAGTCGGTAGCTCCGTCCGGTGCTACCACTGTACTGAGAACAACAGAATCCAACAGTCCCGTCTGACCGCGCAGGTCGGGTTGTCGGCAGACTCGTAAATAATACCTTTTAGTTGCGGACGATCGCTTTGGTGAAGGCCGGTCGAGGCAGCGGTTGCGGTTGTGATGTGAAGCGTAGCAGTGTGGCGTGCGGTGCCCTCAAGTCATGGTGCAGGCAGGGGCTCGTTTGTGATTGTCCAGTGGCGTCAGTGAGACCAGGGCTGCAGTGCTGAGTTAAGGCGGTGCTACTTGCAGTGCTGACAGATCACGGTGCAAGTGACAGAGCTGGTTATGGGAAGCTGGTGTTTGTTGGTCCGGACTGCGGTGTGGGACGGGGCGGTGCATCGTGAGACTTAAGAGCGGTGCGCCACGCCACAATGCGATCACGGATGTTGAAGTCAGCAGGCAGCAATGGCGTCAGTGATAGTATGGCGGCGAAGTTAAGTGAGGTGGTGCAGAGTGCGGTGCCCAGAGGTCCCGGTGCAAGCATTGGCTTGGAGGTGGCTGCATTGGCTGTCATCGTCGGTGAAACCAGGGTTGTGGTGTGAGATACGGCGGTGCCCTTTGCGGTGTCTTCAGGACATAGAGCCAGCGACGGAGTCGGAGATTAATTCGGTTGTTTCCCCTCCTCTGTAGCAACTGAAACCATGGTTCCAGAGGCAGTACTCAGAAATCAGTGAAGTCTTTGTGGTCCCTGAGACTTCAGAACAGGAGGCAAGCTCTACTTCAAGCCCTTGGAGATACTCAGCACAAGTAAAGAAAGTTCAGTCGAGTCTCTTGACTGCCCAAGGCAGAAGCAGAAACTGCAGGCCAACCCAACAAAGCAACAACACAGCAAAAGGGCAGTATTCCTCCTGGCAGTTCTTCCAGCTCTTCTTCTTGGTAGGTTCCCTGATTCCAGCGAGTTCTAAAGTTCTGGGCCCTAATATACATACTGCAATTGTCTTTGTTTTTTTGGGGGCAGAGAGTGTCTGTGCCCAGGCCAAATCAGTTCTGTTCTCTCTGGCCTGGCTTCCTGGCAGGAAGTGGAGACAGCATTGTCTAAGCAGACCAGGCCCATTTAGGTGCAAGGAAATCTCCTCCCACTACTTTAAATGTAGTCCAGGTCTAATCAGCCGAGCCCTGACTCATCCAGGAAAGGCAGGACACACCTCGACCACCCCCCAGTGGCTGTCTGAGGAGAATTCACATCCCCAGAACCTGTCACTCCAAAGCCAGACAGTCAATCCACAAACGTAGCAAAGGTACACCGGGTGGCTAAGCAAGAAAATACCTACTTTCAAAAAGTGGTATTTTCAAACACAGAACATAAAACTCATCTTTACTGAGGTCAGTTTGAGAGATGTCAGTCTCCAGATAGGCATATCAAAGACAGAGTCAGATGGAGATTCTTCCATATATATAATCCTTCATAAAACTGAACACATTCCTATAACATTTCAGGATCGTTATAGTTTAGATCCTGACGATTAGCCATGATTGATTTGATCCTTTTTTTGTTTTGTTTTACTTAACCTTAAGATAATTAGCTAATAGTTTTTCAGACTTGTTTTGGCCTCCATACAATTTGACACTGGTTCTAAAAATATAGAAGGATGCATGCTCTGTGGATAATTTATTAAATTGAAGTTTAGCCTTAATCAGTTCTTGTAGACAATATTTAGATCTGGATGTATATTAGTAGTGCTCTCGACTCTCAAAATGCACAAGTATTCTTTTAGTGTGTAAGAGAATGTTTCCTCTTTTGAGATAGATAATTAAAAATTAAACTACAAGCTAAAGCTTTGAAGGCATCCCAAACGGTGTGAAAATCAATAGCATCAGTTTGATTGAGAGGGCAATAGCCATTAGAAAAGAATTAAAAGCTGAAGTAAAGGTGTCTAGTAAAAAGATAGTTATTAAAGTACCATCTTTGTGGTAGGGCAAATTCTGGGAGAATATCTAAATTTATAGAAAGTGGAGCCACGCCTGAAATTAGAATGGAACCTGTATCAGCAGAGTGTAACGTCTGGCACAGGCAGGAGAAACAGAAATGTGATCTATTGTCGACTGAGTGTGATAGACCGTAGAAAAATATGTGTACACTCATAATGCAGGATTGCACAATCTTCAAGCATCAATCAATAAAATGTCTCTGTTTAAGAGCATGGATAAATAGTTTTTGTGATTTGTTCAGAATATACTGAAATGTAGAACTCCTATAATAAATGGGTCAACAATTTGATTACAGTCACCAGCAAAATAAGGTTATTATCAGAGCATTTAAAAAGATAATGGCAACATCACACCAAAATTGACAATTAGCAGCAGTAGGTCCATACATATTAAAAACAGAAAGCGGAAGATTATCAATCAATAGTTTAAGAAACAACCACCTTCCGTCAGTATCCCTATCCTGGGAAACTAATTGAATAGGAAGAGACTTACGGCATAGAGCTATAACTCTATTCCTCTACCATTTCCAGGAGAGAAAAATACTTCACCAACCCAACCTCTTTTCAACAGATTCATCTTCTGTAAGATGTGATTCCTGAATAAGTGCTGTATCTGCACCAAGCTTTGAAAGATGATTCAAAACTCGTTGCCGCTTAATTGGGGAATTAAGAACTCTGACATTCCAAGATATTAGTTTCAAAGACATGGGCGAGAGTTTAAAAGAAGAATTAGTTTAATATAGTGATAAAAAGAATGAGCAAGAACAATGTAAGACTGAATAAGTATAATAATGCGCAGACGAGACAAAGAAGGATACAGAAAAAAGAGGCAATATCGTGGAAAGGAAGAATTCAGAGTGAAACAAAAAAGAGAAAAGAAAGATAACAGCGATCATAAATGCATAAGGATAAGAACATGGAGATGAGAATGAAAAGAAAGAAAAACATACCCACAAACAGTTCAGAAAAGAAATGGATGGGTGAGGTCACATGAAAGGGAGGACATGTCTGCATTCTGGGGGAAAGATGGAAGGAGGACTGCTGGGCATAAAATGAAGAGCGTGGACAAGCATAAAACAGGAACACAGTACCTGCAAGAGAGAAACAAGTTAGCTAGAAACAAACATTAGTGTAAAAAATATAACAATAAGGAAATATAACTATATAAAATCTATATAACTAATAAAAACTGCTAAACAGAACCATTAAAGCAAAAACAAGCAATGCAATACAGGCAGTTTAAAAGTGAGGAGGTCTCAAGATGTCCATGTTTTCAACTCTACAAGTCTCTAGATAATTCTTCAGTTTAATGTGGTCCTCATAAGTTGTTGTATTGTTTTTGCAAGTTACTTCAAATGGGCAAGGATCAACCAATCCAAAATGGGTCCCCATAGAACAAAGTGTTGGTTTCATGGTGAGAAATTCCCTGCATATGTCTGCAGTGGCCTTGGCATAATCTTGAGAGAACCATATAGAGTTATCAGACCAGGAAATTTGCTTGATCAACTTAGCTGCGGAGATGACCCTAAGCAAGTCAATATACATCAAGAAGTAAAGAATCACTCCTCTGGGTCTTTTGGAAGTAGAAGCCATATTAGGTAGATGAACTAAACAATGAGCTCGCTGTATGTTGAGCGCTGGTGATCATTGAATATTTAATACTTTGGGAATGAACGATTTTCAGAAAGTGATAGGATCGGTACCTTCCGAACCTTCAGGCAGACCGTATATTTGTAAGTTATTTCTTATGTTTCTGTTATCTAGGTCCTCCACCTGCCTTTGTAAGGTAGAAACATGTGACTGAAGAGTCCTAACTTTGATGGTAGTACCTGTACAAACAGTGATGTGGTGTGAATCTGAGGAAAGTTGCTCCTCCATGTGAGACCATCTGTCGCTAAGAGATTGGAGTTTTACATTTGTCTGTTCCTTGTAAGAGCGTAAGGCTCTAATTTCTTCTACTAGCAAATTCATAGAAGCAAGAGAAAGAGATTTTGTGAGAGAAGGTGGGTCCTTTGTGAGTCTCTTATTGGATACTTTCCCCATGAGTAATGGTGTTGGTGTTGCTATGGAAGATATAGTGGAAGTAAAAGCTAAATTTGTGTGCAGGGGTGCACAAGAATCTTCTATCACTGGAAGTTGAGACATTATGAAGGAGGACTGCACAAAGGAGATTAAAATAGCGCTTTGATAGATTTCAACATGCCCATTCATTAAAAAATGAAATTTGAGTGATGTTAATTCACACATACACAAAGAAGAAAAAAGCTGTAGACTTTGTATTAAATCAAACAAATAAGCTCAGAAATGGCAGGTAAGGATTATCACATTTGTCACATGGTTAGCAGTGAGTTGTAGCACATAATACGTTTCCAAGGAGGAGAGAACATGGTAGAAAGTATTAGTTCTCCATTTTTGTGACAATTGTATATAAAATCTATGTCAGAGAAGAAAGGCAGACATTCCAAATGAAATTGCAGTCAAAAATTGATAAGCAGGAGCAAACCTGGTGATTTAATGCAGCACAAAGGCAAGTTGAGCATCTGTTCAGCTCCTGCAATTAGCCAGCGTCATAAAATGGCACCGCTTCTGAGGAGAGGTAAGCACACTGTTAGTCAAAATATGGAAGCGCGATATCCCCGATGTCTAGGCTGAAGGGAAGGCATGTCGCTATGGAGAGGACATGTTGTGCTGCTCAAAGAGGCTGCCACAATCACCAGTCTTCCCGCGCCGTCCCTCGGAGACTCATGTTGGCGCCCCCATCTTCCTCGGGCGCTACGCTCCACCCCCTTGCTAGACTTTATTATGTGAGTCTGACAGGTAAAGTTGTCTGACAGGCTCTTGTATAAATGTATATATCTATATATATATATCATAAAAAGTATGTACATAAATACATAACCATATACATCCATGTACGTGCAATAAGAAGTTTTGCATCAGCCCTCTTCTGCCATTGGCTTGTTGTTCATTCTCATTCTGCTTCCACCCATGACAGCATGGCATAGTGGGCCAGCTACATTTAGCCATTAAGCATGACAGGACATCTGCCTTAAAATGCGTACACTTCCATTCCAGGGCTGGTGGATCAGTCCTTTCATTTTGTGATGACAATTCAAATCCGTGACAAAAGCTATAGGCCTTATTTGTGTGCAAGTAAATGTTACACCAGAAGAAGTTATGCCATAGGTCTGGCCTGTTTATTATGCAAAGTTATGACAAAAGTAATAAGTTTGGCTTTGAGTGAAAAAAATAGTGTTTGTTAAAGCCAATATTCTTCTAACAGTGAATTGTTATCCTACTATGTTACAGGCTGTGAGATGCGTTTTGCTACAAATAATGTCACAGATTACCATCGTAGGCAAGAGTTCTGGTGTTGGTCACCCACTCTAACAAACCCTAGGAGTAGAATATTTGCTCTGTGGTGATACTTAATGGTGCTAATGATCAGGGTTGTATATTGTTTTGCCAACTGTAATTCTGCTGAGAGTTGTAAAGTTATAAAAATAAGTATTAAGGGTTGCCAGTTTATGTGCACTTCAGTAGGCCTGTGTTGGACATAGAGTCAAATCGATTGTAAGGGGTACAAGACTTACCAGTTAATTGTGAAACCGTATATCAGATTCCTTAGATGTGATCTGATTATAATGAAAATTAATGACACAGCAAGTAGGCCTCATCTACGTTTGTGAAAAGCATGTTTTGAAGGCAATAGGCTTTTAAGGGTGGATTGTTATTACATTGTGCTAAAGTCTGTAGACAGGTATTTTGTAACACAATATCTCTTAGATTACAGTAGTAGGCAAGGGTTGTGGTGCTGGTGACCTACCCAAACAACCAAGGAGAGAGAAGATGTGCAATAGGCTCTACTAGAGGGGAATTTATATTATTTTGACAGTTGCACTTTTACATATATTTGTAATATTATTCTGGATATCAGATGGTTGTCTTGTGGGAAAGCTTATGCCTAACATAGAAGTTTTGTTTTGGTTACTGTGGCAAGCCAATGACAAAGGCTATCGGGCTGATTGTTTATTATGAAAAGTTATGATAAAGGCAGTAGGCCTGACATAATGATTATGATAAACATATGTTAAAGTCGATATACATTTAAGGGAGGATTATTATTACTCTGAATTAAAGCCTACAGATTGGCTTTTGTTACAAGAAATTACACATATTAGTGTAGTAGGCAAGGGTTTTGGTGCTGGTTACCCCCTCTGACAAACCATGGGTGTTAGACCGGTCAACCTGAGAAAAGTATTCCCCCAACCTTTTGCCTCATTCCCCGTTTTTGCTGAACTCATTTTTGTTGGCCTGGTGACTCTAAACACTTTAGCATTACTAACCATTGCTAAAGTACTTGTGCTCTCTCCTTTAACATGGTAAAAATTGGCTCACACCCGATTGGCACATCTAATTAACTTATAAGCCCCTAGTAAAGTACCGAGGACCTCTAAATTAAATGCTACTAGTGAGCCTGCGGCACTCATTGTGCCACCCACTTACGTAGCCTTTTAAACATGTCTCAGGCCGGCCATTGCAGCCTATGCGTGTGCAATTTTGAACTTCAATTTCATCCTGGCAAAATAAACCTTTTGCTAGGCCTAAACCTTCCTTATTAAGACATATAAGACACCCCTAGAGTAGGTCCTAAACAGCCCTTAGGGCGGGGTGTATTGTATTAGGAACGTTGGACATGTACTTTTCAGTTTTACATGTCCTGGTAGTAAAAAACTCCTACATTAATTTTTCACTATTGCAAGGCCTACCTACCCCAAAGGATAACATTGGGTTCCCTTACACATTTAATAAGTGATACCTTTTTATTGGGAGCACTTAGAAAAGTCATGTTTGGTGTCTGAGGAATTAAAATGTAAACCTTCTTTAATGGTAAAGTTGGACTTTTAATCAGAATCCAGAAAATGCCACTTTTTTGAAGGTTGGCATTATCTTGCCCTACCCATTTGGTGCCGGTAGCCTGCTTCCTAGGTCACATGGCTAGGTTTAGTAGGCCTTTCTGTATTCCTCCCAGACAGCATCACAGTAGAGGGTTTGGTGGTGGCTGGATAGGCCATCACTGGCAGGAAGGGGCGGGCCTGTCACCTACTATTCTTGCACTTCACATGCACTGGATTAGCTCACACACAAAGGAATTCACACTAGTCCATTGAGCCCTCAGAATGACTGGTACCAGGGCAGGAAGGTAGGAATTCCAGACACTTCTGCAGAAGGGCACTTCAGAAGCTTCTCCCACTTCGAAGTGGGCACCAGATATAAAAAAGGGACTTTCAGATTCACTCTTCAGTACACTCCTGAGCCTGCGGATACTATAAAAGAAGGGCACTGCTGCTATGCTGCTTGAGAGCTGCCCTGCTTGCTAAGAAGTAAAATTGGATCTGCAGCTTTTATCCCAGACTAAAGTGACTCTAAAGGTCTGACTGACTTCCTTTTTCTGATCTACAGGGACATTTCAAGTTCCAGAGGCCTACCTGCATCTGCTCACTCGTGCCTGGACCTGTAACTAGAACTGTCTGAGCACTGCTGGTCTCTGCTGGAGTGAGCTCCTCAGGTCCTGGACTCGGTCGAGCTGCGTCTTGAAGAAAGGAAGAAATGCTGATGTCTTGGGCTCTTTGCAACCGCAGATTGGTCAGTTTATGCCAAGAATTTAATGTCCTTCTTTGGAACTTTTATGAGATGATTGGTTGTCATTTGTTAGGTGATGTCATCCATAAAAGTAAGGGTATAGTAAAATATTCTCTTTTTCTAACTTTTGGAAACTTATTTCTATATTTTTAATGTTTTAACTGTTAAATAATCTAAGCATTGGCCATATCTGGAAAATCATTTCCTTAACCTTTTTCTATTTAATTTTTTATTAATTAAATAATTTGTTCAGAGGAATCTAATTAACTCCATCATGTTAATAATGTTGCAGATTATATAAGGAGACATAACAACTTTGGCTGAATATTGAATATTGAGGAACATTAATAAAAAAATGGAAAAATAAAGAACGTACATCAGAGTAAAGCAGTAACGATATAAAAGCTTATCACACTGATAGTTCATAATTGCTAAGTGTTCCCTTAGATGGGGTGTTTAAGAACATGATAGGCTATGCTCGCTTTTTATTAACAAATGATTGTGTGTTTTTGCTTTTCCCGAACATTCCGTTCCAGCAGCTTTTAGATGGCTGCTACTGGCTCTCTAGCTCATTAAAGTTAAGATTCCACTACAGGGCTCTTTGTATCCTTCAAGGGCTTCAGAATACCCTTTTCATATACTTATACCCCCATAAATTATCACAGATTTACCTCATGCATGTATTGATATTATGGTTCAAACATCTCACAATTGTATCATTATCCATGAAGGTATCACCCACATCTAAGCATATCTTTAGCCCTTATCCTTCAGCTTTGGTACATTACCATTGAAAATAAATAGGCTAACCGTGGGCAAGATTGCACATTGTCTTCGATTTTATGCTCCATCCACTAGATTTTAATAATAATACTTGTCATTAGGAGCAAAATTATTGGAAAAATACCACTAAACACACAGATGCACCTATTCATCTTAGCTTACAAATCACAGCATGCTAGATATTTCGACTTGAATCATTTAAGCATCCAATACTTAGTGAGACAACCTTTCTTAAGCTCCAACCACCACACAGTTAGCAATGTTGCATGGGTCTGTATGTGAATATTGATTCATAGTAGGAACTGCAAACAGGGTTCTTCCAAAACCATAGAACAGGGTATGTCTTTTGTAACTTTACCTCTTTGGCTATGTCAACTGTGTCCACTTCTGCCTGCCACAGAAATTGAGTCATATGTTTAGACCATCTCTCATTTATGGCTGCTCTTTTAGCATATTAAGTCATGTGTTTAATTACTCCAGTAGAGAGATAAGAGACAGGTGATTATTGACCAGATGTTAATTTTAGGTTTAGATACTTCTAACTTGCTTACATGAGGGTTCATCTTTGGCAAAGAAGGAGTATCTTAAAGAATTACTAAATGTGACCCAGACAGTTGCCTAGACATCTAAGAGTGATTTCTGCAAAATATAAGGTATGGGATGACAGGTTTAATGGCCTGTACATGTAAAACCATCCCAGTGAGAGTTTGTTGGATAAACAGCTTACCTCAGATGTTCCTGGGTGGAGACTCAGAAAATCCTGCTGGCAAACAGTAGGTAATGGGTAATTAAGCACTAAGTAATCACATATTAAATGATAATAAGTGTTTGACTTTGAAACAAAGTTGTTTGGTAGGCAATCAACTAGTAAGCAATAAAATGTTTTCTCACCAATTATTCACCAGAAATAGCAGTTAGGGATTGGGATGAAAGGCTAGCATCAATCAATGGATTCTATAAGAGTGCCCATCCTGATAAATTACATTTCTTAAGCCCGGATTTTACAAGCAAGTGTAAACATCATTGTCCTGAAAAAATGGATTTGAAAAATCATCCAAGTACTATGAACAAGGAATAAGGAAACTGAATGAGCAAAGCGAGAACATAGAGTCCATCAATAATCAATTCGATTTTATGCACAGTCTAATCACTGTGTCTCCACCTCTGGGTTTAGCTAGATGACTTTCTAGATTACTTGCCACCAAATTTCTTGGACTTGGTGATGCATTTGTTGAAAGTGATCAACCAATGAAGCTTTAGGTACGCAACTTCTGAAACATGTGTTGAAAAATGAATGACTTGATTTTCTGAGTTGTTTGACCAACATATATCTTTGACATGGGCACCAAATTACATTTACAACATTCACGAATCATAGTGCGACTGGTTCACTTGATTTCAATGACTTTGTCGGTAAATGACTTTGTATTCATCGTATAATTATATGCAGTGTGGATCCACATTTGTAATGACCAGTAATTGATACTAAGCCTCATAATTGAGTGACAGAATTGTTCATTTCCTTTACTCACTGTTCCTGGATGCTTTTACCTCTTCTTAAGAAAAACAGAGGTTTCTGTAATATATCATCTACCAATACCCCAATATGGACCAACACTCCAACTTCCTCCTTTTCCAATTCTCATCGGAGGACTATGAGTCCAAATCCCAATGAAAGTCTATGGTTTAACTCAATACCACTTATGCTAGCTGCCTACTTGAGAGAGCCTCCTCACCGAGGCATTCTTCAAATGGAATCAGAACATTCCATGTATTCAACTAGCCCACTTACAGCTTTATCTGATAATGTTGTATCTAAGTCTCCAGTATCTGAGAACCCCTGCCATGCACTCTCATATGATATGTTACCCTCCCTCTACCCTTGCCCCCTCTCCTTTGCTCTCAAACAATTTAAAATAACTTTAAATGCATTTTAATACCACACCTGATAAACTGCTCCACGAGCATCCAGGCATATCTAATATTGCACAGTCCCTACAATGACCTTTGGTCCTACCTCAAGCACACTCTTAAAGCATAGCATACTGCCATTACAAATATGATCCCAAAATCATTCCTTACCATCTCAACCTCCACCCCTGATCTGACAGTAAAGGATCCCCTTTCTTTCCCCTCCTCTCCCTCAATAATCCCTGAATGTGCCGACAGACGCTCCCTTTACCACAGAGCACCACACAAGAATCATTGCACCTTCTATTCCCCAACACCCACCCCATATGCTTCCCTCTACTCTCATCTTCAACTCAAAAGCTGTAGCTGACACCACTCCAATCAAACCTTTAAACCAAGCAGATAACATGGGTCAGGTAAACATGTTCAAGGTTGTGAATGTCAACACAATCTCTCATTATGAGTCATTCATCTCTGCCTGTCATGAATTCCTGTCTACTGCAAAGGGAGATCACTAGTCATGACTAAGATGCATACACAAAAGAGAACAGCCAGGATCAACATGGGCTAAGCTCTATAGTTCAGGATCTCCATTCAAACTTAGTCAAAAGGAGCGTAGTGAATATCGAAGTCTGCTAAGTTTGACAGACCAAAAACATGTTAAACAGAATTTAGATCTCCTTTACATTAAATGATCATGGCTATGAACCGCCTAAGCATCAGGTTATCTGCCTTTTTACATTTTTCATCTCCTCGGTGTTCCGAAGCATCATAATCTTTCTGGCGGAACCGCAGACCACGAGTCGGTCTAGTTTCCGACCGACATTTTAATGAGGCCCTAAGTTTCAAGATTGAACAAAAAGTAATGGAAAGATGAGAAGCTCTTCTTAGTGGATCCCTACTTGGGGTTCGCCACAGGACAACAATAACCAAGCAGTGTTCAAGCCACTAGACCCGTGGGAGTAGGGCAGCGGCCCTACCAGGCATGACCAAGCACTCCTCACTCAGAAAACAAAAGAAATCAGCCTTTTTTCCCACTTTGGGGAATGACTGAGGGTGTCTACTCTAATGTCCCATCCCAGAGGGGAGGAAAGCCCAATAGCCACCAGCAAAATTACTTGGTCAAAAAAATGGAGTGGAACGGCTCATCAAGAGATTGGGCAGTGCTTCCACTCCAGAAAGTGTGCGACGGTCAATCAACACTCACTAGACACCAGAGATTGCTGTATGCCTCTGTCCCAAAGGGGAGCAAATTTGGGGGGGATGTTGCACAAAAAAAATCCCTCAGGCGGAGAGAAATCCCACTAGACACCAAGGATATTTTTAGGGCAATAAAGAGGGGGTGGCCCACCCTGGCATCCAGCCATGCCACCAGCTGAGTAGAGTGAACACAGTCTTTCTCTCCCCCGGGGTCAGGTAGGAAGCTTGCCCGAATTTTCCCCCCAGGGACAGAATCGGACTATTAGACACTGGGTATTTTACTTAGGGATAAAAAAAGCATGATGGGGGTCCAGCCAGGTATCTGGCCATGCCTTCACCCAAAAAGGGACAATACAATATTTCTGCCCCTCAGTAGGCAAATGGGGGAGTTTTCCCCTAATCTGCCACCTGGGTAGGGCAGAAATCCCACTGGTACCAGGGATATTTTTAAAAGAAAGAATGGGTGTGGCCGGCCCATCCTTTTATGAGGCTGCAATCCCATCTCTAAAGCCCCAGCCTTCCTATCCACATTGCAAGTGAGAGGAATATTTGATTCAAGCGTTTATATTTGTACCTGCAGAGAAGGGGTAAATCCTTATTTGCTCCAACCATGTTAAATGGATGAACGATTCGCACATAGGGTCAGATACCAGGGAAACCTACCTAAACACTAACATTTCAGAAAACTACACACCCAGGGAGTCTAGAGTGGTGTGCTTTGCATGGATCTCATCATGGTTTCGTGCAATGCTATGCACTGGAAAACTCACAGTTTGGCTAAAATCCAAAAATGTACACAGATTTCTGGGCTTGAAAGTTCTGGCTGCTGCTCGGATCCACAAAATACCTACCACCCAGCATTCCCACACTTCTCCCGATAAAAATTGTAGCCCATTGGATCCTTGGAAGGTATGCCACCTAGACTCCTCTGTGTGTCTAGTTTTAATAAATGTCTGCGTTTCCCTCAGGGGCGACCAAGCCAATTCCGCAGCTACCCCCATTGCCAAAACAGACCCTTTTTTGACAGGAAATGAGATGTTTGGGCCTTTTGAGCCAGGAGTGGTAGGCTCAGACTCCCAAGTGGGGTAGTGTTTTTATCAAGAGATGTGTGGTAAAGCTGGTTGATAGGAATTTAGTGGCTCCTCACAGATTCCAGAAGTTTCCATCACAGAACTATGAGGAATATGCGTGATTTTAGGCAAAGCATGAGGTTCATTGGACATTGTGGGTATGGAAACCTTGTGGGATCCACACAGGGCACACCACCCTGGACTCCTCTGAGTGCCTAGTTTTCACAAATGTCTGTGTTTGGTAGGTAGCTGCCGAGCTCGCCTCAAATACCGCAGCTAGCCCATCTCAGCTCTTTTTTTCTGGGAAATACTGTCTCCGCATTGTGTTTTGAAGCATTTTTCTTCATAGGCACTAGGCTCATCCATAGAAGTTGGTGGTGCAAATATTGGGAGAAGGGTGTGAATACAGATTAGTATAATATTTGTTAATGTTATTATGAATAGAATTTCTCTCAGAAAGATCACATTTTGAAGATTACACTTTAAATTGCATGAAAGTAAAGACAATCCCAAATTCAGCTGTGTACAAATACCTACTATTCCTAAACTCAGAAACTTGTACACATTTAAAAAATACATAGGTTTTTTTCATGCCCATTTTTCATTCATTAGATTTTTCCATATGAATTACAGCCTGGTCGGTTCAAAATGAAAAACCATTGCAAGCTACAGCTCAGTTGTTGGTTCTGGGTGTCATCTGTTTTTGGACAACCAAAAAACAATATATATCCTTGCAACCAGGAGAATCTGAAAGATGTAAATCGTATCCTTTCAACCAGAAGAGTCTGACAGACGTAAATCTGCCATCAGGCAAGAAATTACAGATGAAAACATCACCAATTTCAATTTTTTCCTTCTTATTTTCATTATGTTCTATTCCAATGATTAGCTTATTTGGGAAAACCAAGAGCCAGCTACAGAAATGACCCCTTGCTGGATTTGGAATGTTGCCTAGTTTTCAGAAATGTATTGCTTTCTGAGTTC
Organism: Triturus cristatus; assembly: GCF_964204655.1. Classification (NCBI taxonomy): domain Eukaryota; kingdom Metazoa; phylum Chordata; class Amphibia; order Caudata; family Salamandridae; genus Triturus; species Triturus cristatus. The sequence continues at coordinate 1,069,296,968 of NC_140582.1, read as the reverse complement.
ACCCATTGGTTTCACATTTGATTTCATCACAAATTGTAAGTAGGTTGAAACTACAAAAAATAGGAAAAATGGACTATCATTTAGAAAAATGCAAAAACTGTGGTTAAAAAATGGTATTCTTTAACAACTCAGCTTCTTTCTAAAAGCTGTGAAGATGGTGATCTTAGCACAGCAAACCTTTTGTTAATGGCATATTTAGGGAAAAATGTGCACTTTCTCGCACAGCACTTTTTTCCATTTTTCCAACAAAAACCAAAAATGTTGCTATATTTTGGCTGTTTTCTTGGGGACATGACCAAGATGGCGGTTGCAGCGGATGCTCTGTAGTTAGCTCCACTCCGTATCTGCTAAATATACTGACCTGCATGATCAACTGGCCCGCAAACTTTTCTGCAGGATTGCACGCTGTGTCGCTGGGCTGCGCTGATGCTGGTGTTGAGTTGAAGCTGCTCCCGCTCGCTGAGACTCTGCAATCGAGTACATGACCCAGCGTTGCTGGGGTGGGCCTGCTCAGCTGACGTAGCCCAATTTTACCGAGCCTCATAGCCATGTGAGCGGCTGTGGCGGGGCCCTGCAAGGCATGAAGACCACCATCCTTGATGTTACAGAGGCGGGTGCCCGGACCTGCGAGACGTGACTTTGCGAGACACGGACAAAGACGAGGCAGAGCGGACAGGGGCTTTGCTCATGTGTGCACCGAGCTGAGTTCCCCAACTCAATCACCATGCCCCTAGGCAGACTGACCTGGCAACACAACTGCTGCTGCCCGCGGAGACACCTGGTGAGGAGAGGGGCTTGGGTGATGCAACAGGCTAGTTGTGGATACTGTGTCTGTGTGCCCTGCGGCAAGTAGCAAGGAACTGCAGGGGGGCCCAGCCTGTGCGTGGTGGTGTTGGCATGCGGAGAAGGGACGCGATCTGCGGTCCTCACCCAGAGTGGGTGGCCTGACCTTGGTAGACGCCTGAAAGCCATAGCCCAGCACAGACACCAAGAAATTAAATCGGAGGTACTAGAGGAGTGCAGACGAATGATGGAGGAAGGACCCGGGGACCTGGGTGGGCGGAGTGATCTGGGCCCACACTGTGGCTTGGGACCTGGTTCTGATCATTGGTCAGATAATCAGGCCCTCCGCCCCTCCCTCCTTTTTACAGTTGCTCAAAAAAAGAAACCCATGCGCGGAATATGCGCAATATTGATCACAAGTCATGTGTGTGACTAAGGAAAATGCAGTGCAGCCCACCCTGGAGTACCAGAGCCCCCACACTGACTGGAACATTGCACAACCTCCTCTCCCTGCATGATGGGTAAAATCAGGGTGGACAAGCTGCAGGCCCATACTGGGAGTGCGATGGAATCGGGGGTTTGTGCAGCCGATGCCATCCAAACCTCAGAACCGGCAGCGACGGACCAAACAGACCACTCGCACCAGTTTGATGAGCTTCTGGCAGTGGTAATGGACATAAAAACTACGCTGGGCCCCAAAATAGACTCACTATGCACGGAAATGGGATTCCTGCATGAAGGTAATAAAAAATGAAAGGACAGGGTCGAGGAATCGGAATCGACGCTGGCGACCAGGAGACCTACGGTGGCGGCGGCATCAGAGCAAATAAAGTCACTACAAAAGGAGGTGGAGTACTTAAGAAACCGGGAGGAGGACCAGGAAGGGAGGTATCTGAGGAACAATGAGTGAATAGTGGGCCTATCGGAACGTGTCGAAGGCCAAAGTATGGAACTATATCTTGAGGCCGGGTTCTCCGAAGAAATACTGAAGGGCAGACACTCCAAGTTCTTCTCCGTGGAAAGGGCCCTCCGGGTTCCGGGTGGACCTTCTCTCCCAGGTAGCCCCCCCAGACCGGTAGTAGCACGCCTGTTCAATTACCGAGACAGAGACCGGAGTGGGAGTATTTCCATGCAGTGTTGGTGAGATACGGCATGGGCCCCCAGTTTCTGCACCGGGTGAGGATATTATACACCACACAGCGTGTGCAGGTAAAAAACTGGCCAGGTCATTTCCGAACCCTTTTAAGTAGACAGGGGCACCAGACAGGGCTGCCCCCATCACCTATTATCTTCGCCCTGGCCATGAAGCCCTTGGCGTGTGTGCTCCGCAGCAGAGTTATTGACTGGGGCATCAGAGAATATAATTGATGGGGCATTGTCTCGCTATATGCAGACAATGCACTGGTTTATCTCCGAAGCCAAGAGGCAATTTTACAAGGCTTGATGGGTCTGCTTGACAACCGTGGCCGCATACCAGGTTTGAAGGTGAATTGGAGTAAATCACTACTATTCCCAATGAAACCCCTGACCGCAGAACTAAGGATGGGCTTACCCAACGCCCCATTCTCCTGGACCTGTTACTCTTTCAAGTACCTGGGCGTGTGGATGTACCATTTGCAGGAGGACCTGATAGAAGGGAATCTGGGCAGGGTGATCGCCAACGCCCATGCTACACTTACATTCTGGATGGCGCTGCCCTTATCCCCCATGGGCCGCATTGCCATATCTAAAACAAATCTACTTCCCATACTCCTATATATCTTTGCAACCCTTCCCTTTCAGCTCCCTAGCAACATATACAGAGATTTGAGGACACTCCTCACATCCTTAGTCGCTCCAGTGGCCTATGCACTGTCTGGCTGGCTGGCCGTAACCATGCCGAGTAGAACCCATGGGCGCTGGGCCTTCAGCAACCTGAAATGCTGGAATGGTTCTTTGGCTCCAAAACATTGACACTGAAGACGGAAGGGAATATCCTGATGTCAGCTGCCTGCAGAAGCTGGTTAAAATATGTACTAGGAAGACATAAATCCCCAGCATATGCCCCGGATCTTCCTCTCGAGATACCACCCGGCTCGTATAAATGTCTTAAGAGACCAGGAATGGCAGAGTGGGCTGCTGTAGGCCTCAATACTTGGGGCGATCTATACACAGACTCAAGTCTGGGCGACTTTGAAACACTGATGGACGATTATGGGGTGTCCCCCGTGTCGGCCTTACTGTATGCGACACTCACACAACAGTTGACGCGGACATTGGGGGAACTCAGGAGCCGAACCCACAATATCCAACACGTTACAGGTATTACTGACACACGGCGCTAGCCATGCTATACAATTCCCTGAGCCCAGAAGCATTGCTACTGCTGGCGCCACTGTGAGAGTACTGACAGTCACGATCACAGACAAACAATGGCTGAAAGGCATAGGGGTCCCCAAAGTGATATCTATGAACGCCAGGTTAAAATACACACAATTTAATTATCTCCAACACACATATCTAACTCCACACAGGCTGGAGCACATATATGTGACGTCCTCTGACATATGTCTCCAGTGCCAGAGCCCAGAGACCACATTCCCCCATATGGTCTGGACATGCCCCCAAATAGCGGCATACTGGTGTGATGTGTCTACGGTATTATCAGAGGCAATGAAAACGGAGCTCACTGGCCAGGGAACACATTTCATACTAGGTAAAACAAAAAGAAATGCTTGTCGCAAGAATCTCAACAAATTCTTGGACCTGGCACTCGGCCTGACCAAGCGCAGACTAGCCATGGCCTTGAAATTGCAAAGGTGCCCTGTGTTACCACGTGGCTCGCTGACCTTTGTAGGGCAGTAGTGGCGGAACATGAGGTCTTCCAATCCAACGCGGCATGCGCACCCACCTCAGCAACCCCCATGGACTGGCATAAATATTTGTTTATGTATAAACAAAATTAAATGTGACAAATAGAACCCCACAACAGCAAAAGCCCAAAAGCAAGTACACAATAACACATTTGTAATACAACATCACAGTGTAAAGATGGAACTGATCTGCCCCGACCTCTCTATCTTTCATTCCCCCCTTCCTCCTCACCCTGCCCCGCCTATCCACCTCAACCTCAACGACGCCCGCAAGGGCCAGTGAGCCACATTTGGCCCCCACCAGCCCTGGACATCACTCCAGCAACATGAGGAAAAACCTGCACCGGCATATGCCACACTACTCTTACAACAGACCTGCCCCAAACCCATGACGCAAGACAAACACATGTATCGGAGTGCAAATAGAGATGTGCCAATTAACAGCAGACACCGAACACTTATGCTACTAGTAAAAGTTTATTGAAAATGTTACTGTATTATGTACCCAACTGTAAGACCCAGTAGTGTCACCAACGTTACGACACTGGGATATTTGTCTATACAATGTTACCTGTAAATTCCCTTATCTATGCACTATTTGTCGCGTAATGGATAAGAATATGCATGCCACATATTGTCAAGGTTAAGTGTTCAAACTTGTGAAAATCAATAAACAGCATTTTAAAAAAAATAATTGCCTGTTTTCTTGGCTCCCTATAGGGGAATTCACTAGCCCTCATTACCTTTAGAATCCAAGGTAAGTGCCAAGAAGGACACAAATTTGGCCTGAATACCTTTTGTGAAAAAATGGTTACACAGGCAAACTGCCCTAACCACTCAAAAAAGGTCTCAGCACCAGAGAGTAAAACCCTAATACATTTACTAGATTTCTCTTCAGACTTTTCTAGACCTTCTGGCACTTAAAACTGAGGGACAGATTTATCAAAGTTTTGCGTGGTCCTGAATGGCTTAATAAATCTGGAGTAACACAAAGCAGTGCAAATCGCCGCCTTGCGTTACTCTGCCCCAGGGAGGAGTTCCATGGGTGGATCATGGGTGTTCCCACTCTTCCACCCATGGATTTTCCACATTCCCAGATTTAACATTAGAGACAGTTAAATACGGGGCATTCCTGGCCTTTCCCTTTCAGCAAGCACTGGGCAGCAAGGTGGCTTGCTGCATTGCACGGCGTGAAAAAATGATAAATATTAACCTTAATCCATGTGCTAATATAAGACTGCAACTGCCCACGGCCCACTGACCATATTAGGTAACTGTTTGTGGTGTGAAACTGACAGGAATAGTTAGTGAAACCTAAACCACTTTCATCATGAATAGACACACTCAAGACCACTAGGAAATCTGAAATACATTTTCAAGATTAAGGTCCTTATTTTGAATTTGGCAGTGTGGGAGTGTGGGAGTGGAACCGTCCCGCTCCCTTACCACCAAACCCATGTTTGAACCGCCCGCCAGATTAGGAGGTTTCTCCTGTCTGGTGGGCAGTTCTTTGGCATTCCCACAGTTGTGCCTATGAAATAGTCACCACAATGGGAATGTCAAAATCAGTATGTAGCTCTACCATCTCTTCAACAGCTTCAGGTTCAGCACACTTTGTCACTCTCGTGGGCTCTCTCTGGTGCTGACACATAAACTTCTATTTAGACCAGACACAAACTACAAACTGTGACTTGGGAACTGTCATATTACTGGCTGGTAGTGGTGGATGGCAGATAAGGTAGTACAAGACACATAAAGCATAAAGGCTAGACTGGAGGGTTTGGTTTGGGCCACATGGCATAAGGCAAGGGATGGCTTGGAATGTGGATGTACAATAGTATGATGTTGGTAAGTCCTGGTCAATCTGTAGCCTGAATGGGGGTGTCTCACGTACCTGTTGAGCTTCTCTTTTGGTTCTGGTGGAGCTACTTCATTTTTCTCCTCCTGCAGTTGTTGGAAACCTGGGAAGTCTACCAATAGCTGTATAGCTGTCTGTAGCTGGTCATGTAGACATTTAGCACTTTGGGCCTAATTACGAGTTTGGTGGTCCATTGAACTGCCAAACTTGCAGTGAAGTTGAGGTTACGATCGGTGACCGCCACACCAGGTGTCCAACCGCCATATTACAACTATGGCGGTCGGACCTACAGAAGACCGCTGCAACTGCCAGGGATCCGTGATCCCTAGCAGTGGTGCAGTGGTTTGAGAGCCGCAATATGCTTGGTGGTACTGTGAGGCACTGCCAAGCATATTACAACTTTCCTCACCACAAGCTGTCTTATGGAGGTTCCTCCTCCATGCAACATCTGGTGGTGAGGAAAGAAATGGGGCCCTACAGGGTATTCTTGCACCCCCAGTTCCTGCACGTGAAGGAATGCATGACATAGTGCATTCCTTCACCTGTAGGAACATGCACTGGCAGTCCTGCAGCTTTGCAGTTTATGGCTCACTATGAGCCTTTACAATGCCCCGCTGTGAGACCGGCATGCTGCCCGCCAGACAATGAAAATACTCGTAATCTAGCGGGCGGGCGGCGTTCGAGTTTGACAGTCCAGGAGTGGGGCGCCTGTGTGGTGGCCCGCTCCTGGACTGCCAACTCATTATCAGGCCCTAAGTGTTTATGTGACTTCTGTGCCTGATCAGCAGAGAAGGTTATGCTGAGACCATCAGGTCTGTGAATCAAAGGGTGGTTTTGGCAGAATGCAAGTGCCTTAGCCCAGAACCATCCAAGACTTTAACTTTGTGTCTGCCCCAATCCGAATTCAAATAATACTTGGCATTCGACAAGCAGATGGGCCCTATGGCTCCTGATGATATTGTTTGTGGGAGATTGAAAATTTTGAGAGTTTGAAACAGAAGTTTTCAAATATGCATGTGGATTATGTATGTGCCAGATATGAAAGAGCACATACTGTCTTCTACCTGGTCATTTTGTCTACTGCAAACATGCATCACCTCAGTGGTGCTATTGGTATAACTAAATGGTGTATTGTTATGATGTAATAATGTTAGCTGTCAGCTTGGAAGGAAGTCAAGTGGGATGTGCCCAGTAAAGAAATCCTCATGAGTTGTAGTCAACAGGGATCTAGCACAAGGTGACGGCTCTTTCTGATGTTGGACTACTCTGCTTAGGGCATGAGCCTCCCCGAACAGTACCTCCCTCTGAAGCCTACGGCTGCTGCCTACTTCCCTCTTTTGGTACCTTTGCCAAATATCCCATCACCAAGTAAAACACTGTAGCTGTGGGAGTCACAAAGCCCAACAGGATCTGTCAACAAGGTCCACCGGCTCTCCATCTGCTCTTTTCTTCACCATTATGATGGATTTCCTATTGACTCTTCCCTGTTGGCCCCAACTGGGGCCCTGGCAGTTGCAAGCAGCTTGTAACTTTATGCAGGCTCAACAGGTTATGATAATGAGACTGCTAAACACCGACTCTGCAACAGTCCAGAAGTCCACCTCTCCTGTCCATCTAAGCACTCTGCTCCCTGTGAGCCTCTGCATTGTCCTGTAGCCAGAAGTATAGTTTCAATATGGAGTATAAGTGATTACATAACCTGATATAACGAAGGCCTCATGCAGCTAGGAGAGGCCACCCCACGCCTCCACCTCCTGCAAGTGATGACTTTCATCAATGCTTTGTCCCTGCAAATGCAATTCGGGGACAAACAATTCTGCCTTTTGATTGGTCAAAGGATGCCTAATCAGGAGGCAAAAAACTCAGAATTGATGCACACTGTACACCTGTTTTCCTTCATCTGTCAGCAAGAAGCAGGGCAAGCGGTAGATTACAGGCACCCCAGTGGATCATAAAGTGGGGGAAATTTGCTTTCTTGTTTGGATATTTTTTTGCCCCCAGGGAATAAACAAACATTAAAAATGCAAATTCCTGGCAGGGGAAAGTAGTTTTGCTGCTGCGGGTCTTGTGTTCCAACACCCAGGAAAACAGAGAGTGGGACCAGCGATCCACTCGCAGTCAGGCAGAGCGGAATTCCATACAGTAGAACCACTGCCCTGATCCACGGCCTACATAAATGAAGGCCTGCCCCATATCTATGCATATGTGTATTTGCATACAAAGCTTTCCAGTCTTCACTCATAAACACTTCTATGGATATGTGTACTGGCTTGCAACATTTCTCAGTTTGTTCACTGTTTGATATACCTACATAAATTCTTGTAAGATCCATTACATACTACAATAACTAATAATTAAATATAGAAATTAAAAAATATATTTATATCAACATTGTTCCATACTGTGAATGTTGTGTTACACCCATGCAACCATTTTACGCAGTCACACTACATGCTCGTGTCGCGTGAATCATGTTTTCCCCTTAGACTGATGCCTCTCAGCGTGCGCGCAGGCAGTAGCCCAACTAAAGACAGCAGTATTAAGTATTTAACAGCCAATATTTTGCAAACTTGTGCTGGGAAAATCGCAGAGAACCCAACAGCTGCGGCTCAGCCTCGCTGTGAACCGTAGGGAGCATATTATTTTCCACACTCAAGGGCTGTTGCAGCTCCCACTGAATGTGGTACATCCTTGCCAAGCGAGGCAGGCTGTGTAACAGGTTTCCCGCGCCCTGCCAAATTCTCCACAGGGAACTTGGCACGGTGGGCAGAAACTTTTTTTGTTTGGGCTGCTGCGTAAAGAGATCACACAAAGAAAAAGGCAACACGAGGGCAGTGGTGTTATTGTGATGGCTTCCTCTCCCCACAATTAAAATATTGGTTAAGCTGAAAAGAGCCTAAAAGTGCTTTCATAAATCTTGCACAACTGAGAGATTGGGTCATGTCATGACCGCTCCTTACAAGTTATTAGTGTCATAAATTATTGTCTTATTATAAACAAACTGGCTGTGCATGCAGCTAAATTCAGGAATAAATCAAGTTACACAGTCCTAAAAGGAAATAAGGATATTTAATATATGTAAGTATTATTAATATGAAGAAGTTGAAGAAACTTGCCCTTACAAGATGGCCTTGTAGAGAAACATGACACAGTGGGTCATACAAATAGATCATAAACCAGATACTCTGGTGCGAATGAAGGTGTCTCCATTCGATGGATCTGCACTTGGAAATGTGTCCAGTGTAATCACTCTTTGAGTAGGGAGTGTCATTACCCACTAGGCATCATTAAGCAGCTAAGACTCAAGGGTGTGCATGTTTTTATTTCATCATACAAGCTCGTTTTTGTCCCTCGGGGTGGATAATGATTCCACCCTGTACCTTCCAGTGTTATTTTCCACTCCACCGTAGGCCAGGGACAGATCCCAAGCGCCTTCCTTGTAGCCTTCCTGTACTCGAGCACTTCTGTGCTCTTACAGTGTGAACATACACAGAAAGCCTACAGAGTAGGCCAGCTGTGCCTGGCCATATTGATGGCCAGGCACACCTGGCAGGATTAAAACATATTTTAGAATACCTTGCCCCCTACCTAACTTAAAGCAGCACTAGCCATCAAGGGATTCAATTCACAGAATAAAGTCTGGAGAAGGGATGACCAGATTTTGAAAATGTTAAATTTTCTTATGATAATGACAAAAGCTAATTCATAAAATAAGAAATGTGCAGTTTTTTACCCCGATAAATTCAATTTCTGATGGTGAAACACCTGGCATACTAGATTTTCCACGTCCATACAGTTAGGTGACTATGCAGGAATATATATCATCTCAGGAAAGGGATGGGGTGTAGACATCCATAGTTGCTTTTTTTTCACTCCCAATTGGCGCACCTACACTTAATGCCAAAAAAAAGAATTGTGAATGTGTGCAATATAGGTATGGAAAACACCCAAACACCGTCTTGTTTTACGGGGTCAGCTGGAGAGTAAATATTTTCCAAATGCTATAAAAAAAAAGTGAAGAAAATTAGGGTACGTTTAGATCTTGCATATAGTCGTTAAACTGATATGTTTTATTCAGTGGAAAATGGACAGTATGGGGTGAGTTCTCTATATGCATGTGTGTATGTATATCGTGTTTCTATTGCACGAACTTAGACAAAGGCAAGGGAGTGCTGTACATGGTCAAAAACAACCTTAAAGTCAACAACTGACAGGAAAGGAAGCTGGGTTGTGGACAGTTTATTTATTTATGCGTTTTTATATAGCGCATACTTTAAGAAACACTTGCATTACATAGAGACTTCAGAGGTCATGAATTACATATAAGAGACAGATACATGCGTCTAAACACAAAAAGAAAGCATTGCAATGGTGTGTACGAAAGATGTTAAACTAACAGACTAGATATAATGTGGGACTATTGGCAGGAAGTGAGCGCAAGGAATATAGAACTAGCATAATGATGCTACATAGCTTAGGCATATGTGCATAAGCTAGCAGTGTTGCTGCCAAGTGAGCAGGAAAGCATGCAGGCATACCATAATTTAATTTAATTTAAAGTTAAAGCATTGTGATGAAGTGTAATTGTTTTCTAAATTGGAGCAGCTTGTTCTAGAGGGACTCTAGTTTTTGACAAGCAAACCAGCCGTCAGGACCGGCTGAGGAAGAACTTGCTGACCTGTTTCACCAGGGATATACGTCCTTGGGTTAAGTAGGTTCTACAAAGGTTTTTTCTACTCCAGGTTGCTCTATACTCAGTCCTGATGAAGACCTGCACAGATGTTTAGAAAAATAATGTTACATTGGAGGGTCAAGACGTTGATGATGTGTTGAAATTGTCTGTACTGAATCTCCACTCCTTTTGGGGATCCTAAGAGAGACTACATTTGCTCCACTGGCTTCCAGTCAACAAAAGAATCACTTTCAAGCTCCTCACATACGCCTACAAAGCCCTCAACAATGCTGACCCAGCATATCTGAAGCACTGCCTCTCATAATCATTCCACCGTACTACACTTATGCCCGGACTGAGTGCGGACACAAAGATTGTACTCATAAATGCGCTTTGTAAATTCACAAAGTAGTAAACTTAGATGTTTGGTCTAAATTCAGACCGTCTTTGTAAATTGGGCCCAAAGTTTGTGAACACCAAAAGTACCAAACTTACTGAAAAGTGTATTTTACCTTTGTACATCAGGCCCAATGTATTTGGCTTAAGGCCGCAGGATCATTTTGCAAATGCAAACCATTAACAAAATTATAACATTTGCTGGCATATCTTTATCCACTCTATCGCCTTACTCAGAAGGGCAAAACATTGTTAATCTCCCAAAAAGGCAAAAAGGCAAAGAAATCCCCCAATAAGCCTAATTTGAAGGCGCATTGAAGTTACAGTGCAAATTGCAATGGCCAAGCCAATAGATCTCATCCGTGAAACCGTTTGGCTTTTCTAATGCATGTTTGATGTTAGGGCTAAGTCACTGGGCTCAGCTATGTGTAGGCTAAGACTGTTGATGCGAATGTACGCATATCATTGTGGTCATCTTTGAATGCATTCTGTTATTATTATAATGAAATGCATTCAAAGGAAGGCACCTGTATTGAGAAGGGATATAGTGGAGGGAAAGGAAAGGGGGATATTAATGAATTAGATCAAAAAACTAGAAAAAGGAAGAAATATTCAGATTCTGAGGAGGGCAAGGGGAGACAGAGGTTTAGCGAGGACGGTGACATGGGGAAGCCCATCACCATTCTTCTTTGGATGGCACCCACCTTCAAAGTGAAGGAGACTTATTAGCACCAACAACTAATAAAAATCAAACTTGAAAGGTGCTTATGAAAAAGGAAGCACCAGGAAACAGCACTGATCCTAGAAAGTATAATTATTGATCTATAAATGAAAACAGAATAGAATTAAAAAAATAGACACAGTCTAGCACATTACATTTGAGTGTATGTGCCAGCAGTTGAGCAGCTGGGCCAGCTCCTGAGACTGGGGTGTAACAGCTGCCGCAGAAGGAATCTAAACAACTCACTAGTTGATTATCCTCTTGTCAAAATACATTAAAAGTTTCCAAATACTGGCCTGTAAGCGAAACAAATCATCCACGTATATGACTTGTAATAATGGCCACTATCTCAAAGCCATTAAAACAAGTGATTCTCTCTTATCCAGAAAATTGATAATTCTCTCAAATAAATCTCTCTTGTCCAGAAGCTGATACGCGATAGAGACTGATAGAGCGTGGTATTCCATTCTTAGTTGTTTCAAAGTCATAAGTGGATCTGTGTTTACTCAGGGTACATTTGGAATAGTAGATTATTCTGTGTATTCACATCTGCCAAAGGTAGTAGATAAATGCTGAAATGTAATGGCAAAAAAGGCTGACCTCAGTGTAATTCCATATGAAACATGTGTGATTGATGAGGTTAATATTGACTGTGGTCTAAACCGAAAGACCAGATCCACTGTACAGATAATCCAGGGACAGTCCCCTTCATCCTGGACATATAGATTTGTAAAGAACACCTGCGGTCAGAAATGAATTTACTCTCAGTAATGACAGTGGGGTAATGTTACAAAATTTGTAAAGTATATCAGATTTATGTAGTTGCCAATAATCAATGGGGTTATCTAGGTAAGACTTGTCATGTTGCCTAGCATGTTTGGCCCCAGGCAGTACAGGCATACCATCTTACCATTTTGAGTGGAGATAGAGGAACTGGTGTCCCATGAATCTCTCCAATAACTTACTGAAAAAGGAGTCATGTTAGGAACTCACAAAAATGCCAGAGTGGAACAGGTTAGATGTTTGGCTTACCTACACCTTTCCTCTAATTAATAAACACAATACATCTGTGCTAGTTCGATAATATGCTTAGAGTAGGAGCCATATAGCTACAGAATATATACAAAACTATGGTAATACCTGTGAGAAAGCAGAATATAAGTTAAGGTGGATGGTAGTCCGCCACAAGTAATAAGGGCACTGTTTGTGTTAGGGCCAGTAAACATTTCAGTAATTTATACCTGAGTTCATCCCCTGGTAGATACGACACAGAGCAGACAGACTTAGTTAAATAAAATGTGTAAAGCATACATAGGTACAAAAACAGTTACAAAGTTGAAACACAGCACAATAAAAATCCCACTCCAATTATAAAACTAAATAATATTTTAATGAACAAAATGAGACCAAAATGACAAAAATCCTATAAGGGGAACTGAAGAAATGATTTAAGTTTTAGTGTCAAAAAGCACAAATCATTAACCATAGACAACTGGTCACACTAGACCCGGCCAAAGTCAAAGGTTAAGGCTGACTCAGACGGAGCCGGTCGGATACAGAGACCAGATTCCACCTGCTCTATAGTTTCACCTTCTGACTTAGGGCCTGCTTTAGAGTTTAGCAGGTGGGATACTCCCTCAGAAATGCGATGGATATCCCGTCCACAGTATTACAAGTATCCTGTCTGCCAAACTTTAAATTCGGCCTTGGGGCCTATTTATGAGGGAGTAGCGTTGCCCTTGCACAACGCAGTGGGGTACAAGAGCAATGAAAAGTGAGTTATTGAAAAGTTTTATAAATTTGCCTGGAGCACAGCATAAGCAGAATGATTTTGAAATATTAGAATATATAATAAATGATTATAATATAAAAAAAATTTATTCACATGCAGATATTTACACACACTTTGTAGTGTGATCATCTCTTTTGGGAAATTTGGAATGATATACTTTTTCTATATCATAGAAGGTAATGCCCTGTCTTTTTCTGCTCGCATTTATTTTTATTAGGTGACGAAAGTTTAGTGTAACGTCATTTTTTTTTTTTTTATTTTTAAGTTCACACTATTGGGATGCATGTTTTTTTTTTATTTCACTTTATGGGTATTATGAGGGTCGATTGTGGTCAAAGTTCACTCATTTATTTTTATATACTTTGCACTTTGGTATTTTGCTAAGGCTGTCAATCTGGGTCCCATATCTTGTTTCTCAATCATTTTTTTTGTTCTTCACATGATATGTATTTTTATGCTTTTACAGCCCTTAGGAAGTCTTGTTTAAGACAAAAATAGTGTTGGCTGTGTTTGGACTGTATATTATATTGAGACATCTACCACATTATTGTATACAGCATCAAAATACGTAATGGTCTACTGTTCTGTTTATTTGTGGATATATGTTTGTAACGTATTGTATGAGCTGGGCAAATATATACATGTGCATACATTTTTTTATAATACAATCATTGATTGTAGATTCTAATAATTTCAAAATCATTCTGTTTATGTTGTGTTCTAGACAAGTGTATAATGTTTTGCAAGATATTGCTCTTGGGAAATTTCCATGATCACAATTCTTTGCAGCAGAAGTGTTGTATCTTGTAGCACATGTAACCATAAATTGACCACACTTTGTAGAGGATGTCAGTGCTAGTTTTACTGTCCCACTGCTGCATTTTGTAATAGTTATAAGTATTAAAAAAGGAAGGTTTCGGTCTGGTGAAAAGTTTATTTTGCCATGTTGAATTGATAGTTTTAAAACTGCACACCTAGACTACAGAGGAAGGCCTGATTTGCGTTGTCACTTTTGTGGTGGAACACCATTTTCTGCAGTCACTAGTAATATTATGCTTGCAGGCCATGGGTATACTTTGGTTCCATATACTAGGAACATATCAGCATGTAAAATATGCCAATCGGGAGTGTAGCCAATTTCACCATGTTTTTGGGGGTCAGAGCATATGGACAGGGGCCTGGTTAGCAGTGCCCCAGTGTACAGTGTCACAAATCAGCAGACAAATCTAGAAAAAAAGAATGGGGGTGACCATGCAAAAGGGACATTTTTCTACAGTAAATATTACATTGATTATGCCAATGAAAGAAAAGAAATTAACAATAAATAATTATTATGAAGAAAGGTAACATAATATTCTGCATATTTGCTCTTCAAACAAAAGTATCTGCTTCTAATTATTAGCAGCTAAAAAGTCTGCCTTTGTGAGAGGCGGGATACAACAACAGCATACCTGATGTCAATGGCAAACTGCCGTTAGTTAGCACAGCTCACCACCTGTGGCAGGAAGTCTTCAACCAATGTCTTTGGGATGATAATCCTCCCTGGAGAAATGAATGCCCTCTCAGCTGAAACAAAGTATGACAATCCTCTGTATGAGGACTGTGAAAAAGTCTTCTTGTGATGTTGATGCATGGCCAGAAGTATATCATGAGAATTAATACTGCCATATAACCTTGTATGTATGTAAAGAAAGGCTGTGTCTACCTAAAACACTGCACCACATTAGGGGGGTGATTACTGCTAGTCGTAGGCTTACCGACCCACTCAGTTGGTTTGTGGTCCGACCGATTACGATTTTGGCGGTCAGAACATAGACCGGCCAGTCATTCCGACTCGGTTCTGACCGGCTCTCAGAGTTTTCCAGCTGTAATCCCCTATGGATGCCGTTTCCGCTGTCGGGGTTACAATGTCAGTTTCTCACAGCCTTTACGTGCCAGCCTTTTTGACATGGAAAGGCTGTCAGAAAAGGTGACCTTGGGGGCCCCTAGCAGGACCCCCTACCCTCTGCTATCTACGATCGGTAGTCGTGGGTGTGCCTAGGGTACCCCCCTGTAAAACCCTGCACTGTGTGGCAGGTACCATAAGGTGCCTGCCACAGTGTGCAGGGTTTTACACACACACCCATTTCTCTATAGGATCCTGTATTACGTCCGGTTTACGGCTGTGACACAAGCTCCCATAGAGAACAGTGGGAATCCAACTGAACAATGTTCGGTCACATCTTAATCAGGCAGTCGGAGCCGCTGAACTCAGGTCGGTCGGTCGGTCGGTCCAGAGTCTGAGGCGGTGTCCGTTATAGGCAACTATTATCGACATCGGAATAAGCCCCAAGGTGTATGAAAAGAATGGACAATAAAAACATGAGAGCTACATATGGAATCATGAATTTGAATGTGATGTTTAACCATAAGAATTAAAAGACTTTACATTGGAATGACTAGGGACACAGGGGGCCTGATTTCCAAAGGTAAAACGTACACGCTTGTCTAAGTTAAAAAAAAAATTGGTATTAAAAAAATGCAAGTTTAATTTTGAAAATAGTAATTTTACGGCTGTGGAGACTCCCCATATAAGAAGATAGGAGAGGCCTATCTTTTTATGTATGGAGTCTCGGCAGTCGTATAATTACTATTTTTAAAATTAAACTTGCAGTTTGCGAATACCCCAAACATTGTCAACTTACACAAAAGGTTTGCCTTTGTGAATCAGGCCCTCTATTCTCTCAGAAAAATCATATTTGGATATATATATTACACAGTGGTGGTCGCCGCACCCTTGCCATGCACTGCTTATAACCTCACAAATGACAACGCTCATGACATGTTCTATGACATCATTGATAACATTACTGATGACAACTGAACTGACATGATTGACAATAACACTGTGCATGGCAGGGTCACGAGTTCTAGTTACTTGAACTAACTGTTGAAATTTAGTGTTATTTTTGTAGTTTAAAAGTAACGCTTAAAATGACATTTTCAACTAACTAAAACGTCCCTTTAACCTTTGCATATATATATATATATAACTAATCTTGAATAGTGTGTTATCGAGACATAGGCTTGCTTTCCTTCGCATATGCATGTATGGTTTATGCCATTCTGTTTTTTCATGTGTCTTTATTCTAGGAAAGATATTTAATCAACAACAGGATGTAAATTGTTAAAGCAGTAAAGAAGCAGTGTTACCATTAGAGGAGTTGCTTTTGTGTGTAAAGTCATTGTAACATGCAATGTGTGGAGGCATTTCACAAGGTTTTGCTTATTTAAACTTCAATGTACTGTGGTAATAACATAGAATGTGGCATTTGCACTGTAGCAATACATCTGTGAATAAGTGTTTATTAGTATACGTTGCATACACATAAGAGTGTCAGAAGGAAATCCAGAGGGAGTCCTTACTTAGAGTCAGTTTTCCCTATTGTCAGTTAGCATCCAGAGTTGAATGTTTGGAGCTGCCAAGCTATTCAAAATACTGCCTGTGCTGCCTATAGTTAAATGTACAGGCCCACTAAGAGAGCATTCTGTGACTGGCCATCAACCAGCATCCCTTTTGGGTGCTGTGACAAAAGAGTGATGCGGAAGCATGAGCAGGGTCTCACCTGATTGCTCAGAAGAAGAAAAACATCTCCATCCCCCTGTGGTGCTCCCTCAACCTAGCAGATATTTCAGGTATGGCTGTCTGGGCTTCTCCCCTCTGTTTTATTGGGAGGGATACTCAATCAGGCAAAGAAAATTACACAAATCTAGCCATACTTTTTCTACCTTTCTATGACTTACCTCCGACAAATGAAAGAGAATGAATTCAGACAACCATCTATCTACAAGCAGGTGCTAGGGAAGGAACTGAGGGAATGCCATGGAAGGATAAGACAAATGTTCATGCAAACATTCATAATGTAGGCGAAAGGGGGTAGTGGTTTCAATTGCCTTATTGCCCTCACCTACAGAACAATAACAGCTGTATATGTCCTTACATGCAGCACAGGCCCATAACTATGGAGAAGTGATTAACAGCCTCTATTTCCAGCACCAGGCAATAACGATAGACAGTTATAACATGATTCAAGGGATGGTATTAGTAAGATATGGTATTTACCACTTTTCCCAGAAATATATGGAAAGTATTGTTATAGATAACTTGTAGCATGACCTACATAATTTAAAAGAGAAATTTTATGTAAACAGACTTTTTGACTGACCAGCTCACGTTACACAAAGTTTGGAAGGATTAGAATGGGAGTAGTCTGTATTGAGTATGGCTTTCATACATTATTGTATGTCAAAAGTGGATACAAACATTAGAGCTGCTGTGAATATGTTTACAGAACACTAACTCTGATTTACCTTCCAGTACAATCATCCCAGATGTCAATCACCACATCTTGAATTTGTATTCCTGAGATCAATTTTACACCCTCCCCTCATTACCCCCCTCCTCCCGAGCCTCCTCCCAAGCCATTCCAAGTAGACTATTTTCATGGTGAAATGAAGGATAGTGTGCAGAATAGTTTTGACCTTATTCGATTTCGCACATTTGCCCTTGCCATGACCTGTTTTCCACACACAGAGCGCAATGTCACTGAACATCTTGCAAATGCAAATTTAGGCACAAACACCAGCAGAGATTTACCCCTCAAATCCGAATGAGAGGCTATGTGTAAACTATTCCCCCCTTCCTATACCAGTCAAGAGGGTGCTATTTCTACTGTATAGAGTATAGCCTTATAGCCTGCCATAGCGGACTATACGTGCCATAAAAGGCCCACTGCAGCGTTAGAGGACCAAGCTGAAGGCGAGGACATTTAACAAGAGAGTGGACCTTTAATCAGATGCGGCCCATGCAGGTAAGCACAGTGGTGCCGGCGGGGGTAGGAGGTGGAAGTGACAAACGACAGAATAGGTGGGAAAAAAACCATTTACCTTACACTTGCCGCATCGCCGGAGAGCACAAGGTGACTGTTTTTTTTCTTTTTACCTACCTATTCCGACACTTGTCACTAGCACCCACCGCGCTTACCTGCATGGGTCGCAACTGCCTTTAATGGCCGGTATAGCCCAGCTACGGCGGGCTATAAGGCAATAGAACATTCCACCACTAGAGGGCAGAATGTGCTAACAATAATACAAAGGCCTCAGTGGGCCCAAGGGGATTTCAATCCCCTCAGACTCCATGAGCCATTTGTTCACAGCAACACCGTTGAACGACAAACATTAGAATATTGGAGCTCCGGGCTTTTACCACCCATTAGAAGCCCTAAGCACTTCACTATCTTCAATGGAGCTCAAAACATTCCAATGTTCTAATAACCAGAAAAAAACAGTAAAGTCTGTGGATTCCTTTGACCCAGAAGAAGAGACCCAGATAGACAGGCAATCGGTCTGACCAAGCAACAAACAGAAAAGTGAACCTATCAGCATTTTCAGCTCCTGAACTCCCCTCACAGAAACCAAGGGAATTACATGTTGTAATTAATACACCTGGCTTCATATTTACCTGTTCAAACTCTCTGCAGCTTTACAGGCACCAAGTACTAAGTCATTTAATACATGGATCTTCCTGGGGGTGAGTCAACACTACATTTAGTTTACTCATATATGTATTATGAATTATGTTTGTTCAGTACGGTTATCATAGAGAGCCACTAGCATGAAGAAATGGGCCTAAATCCAGTAATTCACTGCTATGACATAGCAACAGTTGTTAACAAAAGCCTTTACCCACTGTTGCTCTAGCATAAAGGAAATCCAGGCTGCTCTGGCGGGACTCTCAGAAAGCCAGTCAGACAAGTCTTGGAAAGTAGGGTGCACAGCTTTTGGAAGAGAGGAAAGGGAAGGCACGGAGTGGGGGTGGGTGGCAGGAGGCCATTGATGTATGGGACTGTGTTGCATATAGCTCCCCCATCACTCCTCTGCCCCTGCACAGCAGTTGAATGCCAGGCAGATGATTTTGGGGGCCATACATAAATTAATATTTTAGATGCGTAACAGTGAATTACTGAGATGTTTTGTTACCAAGGGTTCCAGGTGACATCAACTAAGAACCTAGAATCCTCTAAATGTTACACTGGATTACCTATGAAATAAATCCACAGCATAATGTGGGCCTGATTGTGAAAGACAAAAGAGAACATTGTATGCGCACCACAATTATACATGATGCACTGTCAAAAAAGGAAGCACAATTTAAGGGTATAAATGTGTACTAATAGTGCGTGTTATATGTTGTTCATGCACAAGTTACATTTAACTTAATTCAATATGGGCTTGACAAAGTAGGCATGCTCAGGGGGACATTAGAGAATAGACAAAGGACATTATATGCAAATTAGGGGCCTCATTTATGAGTTTTTGCCGTAGGGCAGTCCAGCAGGCCTTCCTGTAGCGCTGCCCTATGGCAAAAGAAAAGGGCAGGAAAGCGCGGTATTTATCAGACACGTGCATTACTGTCCTTTTTCCCTGTGCTGGCACACAATGGGCTGCCGTACGCCAACACAAGGGTACCTGCATTGCAGGGATGATTCATTTTGTGCAGGAAGGGAAACCTTCCTGCACAAAAACAATCACATGAGGAAAAATGAAAAAGGAGGAGAAATATCTCTAGCGTGCCTCCCTTACTCCTCCCTGGGGAGAAGTAGGTTTTTGGCACTGCCTCAGAGTTACAATTTTTGTAAATCGGGGGCAGTGTCAAAAAGCCATGGATGTTGCTGGTAACGCCCCCAGCATCACCCAGTGCATGCTCCTTTAACACAGAAAACTGCATTAAAAGGAACAATATTTACATGGCAGCATTAAGCCAAAAAAAGTGGCATAGTGCTGCTTGGTAAATATGGAGCAGGCTCCTGTGCCAACGGAGCGTTACAAAAAGTGACGTACCGGCGGCGCAAGGGTTTATAAATAAGCCCCTAGGTAATCACTGGCAAGATGCTAATATTTTATACTATCACAGATGTTTAAATATTCACTCGACAATGGTGTAAGTTACACACAGTCAGGTTAAATGCATCAGCAAGTTCAGCATTTAGATCTCACGCATGAGAAACCACAACATGCATTACGTTAAATGACTATTATACAACACTAGTCATATTTTATCTTTTCAAGGTGTTTTGCATTCCTGAGGCAGTTAGAGGAGAAGGCAGATTTCAACCTTTTACATTTTGCATGCACAGTTAAAAGGGATGGTATAAGCTTAGTAAGTTATTAATTAATGCAAATATTTGGATTGGCAATTTATCTCTGAGTAGTATGTCCTTAGGACCTAATACAAAAGTACTTTTTGCGCCTATGTTCAGCTAAATTTCACAAATGCCTAATTTACAAATGCAAATCCATGTTTGGGATTCTCAAAGCTTGTGAGTAGATCTTTACCCCGAAGTTGAAGTGAGCATTCCAGGGCGAGAGTACCCTCAGAGGTTTGTGCACACTCACACAAATTACATATTTGTGTTTACACAGCCCATTCCTACCCTCAACATGGCCATATATTTACTCCCTGATGGGAATAAGTAGGGAACAGGCCTAAGACTTGTGGGGTTCCAGGAGAAGGAGTAACTCCAGGGTCAAAGTTTTTCTCCCTCTGAAGAAAAAAGGAAATAAAGGGATTTAAGGGCAACTGTGCCACATTTAAAGATACATAAATGAACACTGTGCATAGGTACATGTGCTCACGTTGACCTGAATAGAAATTCACAGAAGATTTCCTTAAGGCCTCCTTAGATGCAGCAGCTGCTGTAGCATTCCAGGCATACTACTTGATTCCTTTGTAAATTCAATAATGGTTAATATTTTACACCTACAGTAGCAACCTTGGATAATTTCAAAGGAACAAATTAGGGTAAGGCATCGGACATCAGTGATCTGCAAAAGGAAAGCTCAGGACTGAAGACACGCGTCTTGTTAGCATGAAGTCACCGGCTTCCCATTCAACCACAACAAATCACACTGATAGCATGCATGTTGCATCAAGGGAACCAGAAATTTTAAGAATAGCAAACACAAAATATTTTTTCATACAATGAAGAACAACTTCCTGGCTGGAGTGGAAAAGAACGTTGCTTGCACTGCATGGGAAGTTTCGGGAAGGGCAAAAGCTAACTACAGTAGCAAAGTCCAAGGTGAAAGGAATAGGAACTCCTTTTTTGATGATGTATCTTTCTTTAGCCCCACACTTGCTTATTGCTGAAATACAGTTCTATTCCTGCTTTATGAGTCATGTTGACATCCATAGCCATAAACAATAATTTCCTAAAAGGAAAATGGGGTCTAAGGGACAGTTTAACGACCAACTAACAGTTCAAATCCCCTGTACCATTATATTTGAAAAAACACTGTGAACTGGTGGTCACACAAAACTTAGAATGAGGAAACAAGAACTGAGGAACAGCAACCAGAAATAAGTGAAAAGAAAACAAGAACAAGGGCAGTTCGGTTGGATTTCCATCAACTGCCAAGAGAGGCCAGTGTCATCACTTGGTCATCCTTAGGTCTTGTTACTACTCCTCTAAGCCTAGAGGCAGACGTAGTAGCCAAGATTAGAAAGAGGGTAGTAGAATGTAAGTCAGAAAGACAAATCGACCAGGATCGGCCATTAGTATTTCATGTGACGAAAGAAAAAAGTGTACAAGATTGCAGTGCAAGTGAGAGTTTAAAAAGGGAGTTGGGAGGGAAAAATTCTTTAATATGTATCTCTCTCCAATCCAGTTAAAAAGCGTGTAGCGGCAACTTTTAACTAATAGGTTGCATTACAGAAGGGTCAACTAGTTTCAGCCAGAAGGGATTGTGTTCCCGGCTTTCTTCAGGACCAATTTATAATAGCTACTGCAAAATTAGTGATAAAACAAAAAGTATAAAAAGTTGTTCGACAATACAACCTGATACAAATGGACCTCTGAACAAGTAGGGTGTATTTCACTCCTGTTGAAAAAAAGTGAAAAATTATGGACGTGTAAAATAAAGATGCATAGACTGCACTCAGTTAAAAGATTCCTCAAAAATCCAAATGTCTCTCAATGTACACAATAACAGTACCACCAAGTGTATCTTGTATGTGGAGAGTGGTAGACTCACCTTACTTGTGTGAGTGTCTAACCTCACCTCACCCGGTAGCCAACTCAGGTAAAGGAGACCCCGCCCTGAAAGCATTAATCATACAAGGCATATCAATCTAAAACCACATTGATCAACAAGGTATATAAGTAATACTTAGGTATACAAGAAACACTTAATATCTTGTCATGTTAAAAAGAGCGGTTTATGATAAAGTTCTATTCGTTAGTTTAGGATAGGCAGCAACAGTTGTGTTCTGGGATATAGGGCTACCGGGTGAGGTGAGGTTAGACACTCACACAAGTAAGGTGAGTTTATTTTACATGTCCATAATTTTTCACGCTTTTTAACTGGATTGGAGAGAGATACATATTAAAGAATTTTTCCCTCCCAACTCCCTTTTTAAACTCTCACTTGCACTGCAATCTTGTACACTTTTGTCTTTCATCACATGAAATACTAATGGCCGATCCTGGTCGATTTGTCTTTCTGACTTACATTCTACTACCCTCTTTCTAATCTTGGCTACTACGTCTGCCTCTAGGCTTAGAGGAGTAGTAACAAGACCTAAGGATGACCAAGTGATGACACTGGCCTCTCTTGGCAGTTGATGGAAATCCAACCGAACTGCCCTTGTTCTTGTTTTCTTTTCACTTATTTCTGGTTGCTATTCCTCAGTTCTTGTTTCCTCATTCTAAGTTTTGTGTGACCACCAGTTCACAGTGTTTTTTCAGACATCCATAGCCAGTCTGGACCACAATCAAAATGCCTTAAACAATGCATCAAAATAATAATCATAGAATCATTTGTAAAATCTCTGCATATTGGTTTGCATTATGGAACCGTGTGAAGCTTTAAACATTGAGCAAAAAAAAGGCCTCTGAGGTTGCTTTACTGTTTGTTCTACTTTTGGGCGTCTCCCAGTTCTGTTCAGCAAGGGAACTGTAAGCAATAGTCAATTGGGTTTCTTGTTATCACAACCTCCATGTTAGAATCACACATGTTTAAAAGGTTTTCCCTCATCACTTGCATGCCCCCACCCAAAACATTAGAATCACAGCAGTCTGCAGTAATTTCCTGGGGCATTACACAAGTATAAGCACTAACATTTTTGTTTTTCCACAATGTCTGTCATCACATTGTTGGACCCCTTTGAGTATGAAAGGACACCAATCCACAAATGTCAAGCACCTTCACTAGGCAACATCCATGGGTTGGTGGTTTCGGGTGTCACCAACCCCCACAGTAAGGATAATGACTGCATTGCCAATTCATTAAGAACAGTCTCCATAGTGTGTGAGCACAAAATCGGGTAGTGGAGTGGCTTTAAAATGTTGATGAAACTGTGACTCTTCCTTATGGCAAGAGGTAGTGGCACGTCCTGTTGAGATTCTGGGTCTGAGTTAGTTTGGCAGAGTATGAGGACCACTGTAAATTATCAATCCTCCTGCTCCATCAAATTTGTAGTTAAACGCCTATAAGACAAAAGTGTTGATTGCTAATGGCTGCATCCATTTATGGATAGATGCTCATTGGCCAGAAGAGATGGTCACTATTCCTCCACCTGCTAAAATATGAAGAGCCTGAGACTGAAGACTGATAACTCATTAATGATGTCTTACCAAGTCTCGACAGTGGTGTCATCTTGTATGCATCTTATCAAAATATTAGGAAAAATTGCCCCTTATCTGACTTTAGAAATCAGGTGTTGTGTCCCCACAGTTTTGACATGGGGAGTGTCCCACCCAGATTATGCAAACATGCTTTGTTTAGAGTTACCTAAAGTCCTTTTGAAAAAATCTCAAGTCATTCACAACACAGCAGCTGGATTGGTGGTAACCACCCTACTTTTTGTTAACACCAAGCCCATACCCCTGGAAGCTCAATGGTCTCCCAAGGAGACAGTGGATACACTGCAAAGCTACATGTATTGTGCAGAAATCTTGTTTGGAGGTTCTCCAGCTTTCATTCAAAAGCACCTTCAAGCGTGTGTGCCTGGAAGAACCTCAAGATCATCACCTTCTGACCCAATGGCTATTCCTAGATCTTTCAAATATATATATATATTTTTGGGTGAAACTGTTTTTATTGAGTTTTCATATAAACGCATCATGACAATTACAAGCATATATACTGTTGGGCATTTAAGTTGAAACAGATCATGCCACATGTGGATGTTTATACAGTATCAGTACATGTCTCATAGCAACGTAAAGAATCTGGGAGGATAAAGTCAATAGGTGGTGCATTTCCAGTACATCACCAATACATAAGTAAGGGACGGAGAAAGGGAATGGGAGAGGGGACATAAGGATATGGGAGTCCAGGTGTATCTCACAGTCCTAAGTGTCCAATGAAACTTGGGTATTAGTTCATGTTTTCCTCCGCATGCGTATGCATATGTGACCATGCAGAGTCCTTGGTCGCACTGGGGCTCGTGTACAGGTAGGTAACAGTAAAAGATTCACCGGTAACTACGCAAGAAACGCATGTAACAAAATATAAAACATATACAACATATGACCCGCAACCCACACACAGCTGCATGGACAGTGGCACATGTGGTCCATGCAATTCACAGTTATCAACTGCTTTCCCGTTTCCAAGATGTGCATATGTGTGTTGTGTCAACCAGTATGTGCTTGCTGTGATGAGAGTGGTGCGGTGTATTCGCTGCGTCGATCGGTGTATGCACTAGTGGTCTGCAGCCTGGGCGTCGGATGGATCTACAGGCGGTGTGTCTGTATTATATTGTAAATCAGTATATATAGTGTCCCAGTATGTGGCGATAGGTATCTGACATAGCCCCAGGGTTTCCTCAGGTTTAATAGCGAAACTTTCCACTTTGGCCCATGCGAGAATGGAATTACGCCAAGCGCATATATGAGGGGGGGTCAGATGCTTTCCACTTTTTACTAATCTTGGTCTTGGCCACTATTAATTCCAGATCTACAAATCTGGACATGACTTTCGTGGTGGGTGTCCTGCGGAACTTATGTAATAGGTATGCAGGCCATTTGAACGGCAACTCCGGACCAGTGCAAGCGTGTAGCAATACGGCCACCTCCCTCCGAGATGTGCCCACTCTATGGCAGCTCCAGAACATGTGAAGCAAGTCAGCCCTCAGTTCCTCGCATCTTGGGCATGTAGCACCACCATGATTAAAGTATTGGTTAATTTTCACAGGCATGAGATATGCCCTATGTATAACATACAACTGTATCTGTCGGAAGCGCTTATTCCTAGGGATGCGAGTCGGGCTCTCAACCTAGATCTTTCAAATATTGATGAGGGGGATCCTGCTTTTTTTCCAATGCTGGAAGTCTCTTCCTCTCTTATTTACATGCGGAAAATCTTTACTTCAGTTCCGTCATCAGCTGATAACATTCCTGTTTAAACAAACGTTTGCTGAGTTAAAGGCAGTGTCTGTTCGAGTTGATCTCATGCACATTTTGAGGAGCTCCTAGAGATAAAATGAGATAGCGTGCTTTAGCAAATGCTAGTTTATCAGAACAGTGTAAATAACCCCATTATTAATTATATTTTGCAATGTGTCCTCAAGGTCAGGATGCTCAGACTTAAGAATGAACAACTTCTCTCTCCATTTGAGCTCCTGCCTTTTGAGAGACCATGAGCAATACTGATGTGTCCCCCTACTCTGGGAGAGTCACTGAAAATTGTTTATGACTTCGCCTGTCAGAACATCAATAAAAATACCTGATGTTCATGAAACTTTTCTGTAGATGTACAGCAAAAGATTTTAGTGTAGGTGACTCCCACTGCTAGGTCTTAAACTAAGTCAGATCATTTCTAAGAAATGTAGCATACTAGGAATTTCAAGACTCAAGATCAGTAAACATTCTTGATCCCCTCGCCACCATCCAAATCATTTATAGGATTTTTCTATGAAAGTAAAAATAACCTCCTCTGGTTATCATTCATTCTACCAGGAAGCAAGTAGTCCTCTGAGTTGAAGATGTGCAGCTGTGGTCATTCTGTTGCATCCGGTGCAGCGTTTGTATAAGATCTGGCATCTTGACAAACCTTGCCTGGCTATACTGCTTTATGATGTTGAGGAATGTCCCTTGGAGCAGCTCAATAGTCCTTCCTAGCTGGCATCTGTCTGCAATAGACATATACGTTCCGTGCAGCTGTTGGCCTAACAGATGTTACAGACAAAAGCACTCAAGCACTGAGCAATCCAGCCTTGACTAGTGACTCCCAAAGCAATGTATGCCTGGAGTGTGCACATGCAAATGTGCTACTGTTGAGCCAGTTACAGATGAAGTTGATAAGAAGCAAACACTAGGTAACAAGGCTTTTTTCTATCTGAGGAGGAGCTTTACGTTATTTTACCGCCTCCACTCTGCAAGTAATAGTTCCTGTCATAATTTCTTCAGTGCATGTTTGCACAACTGTGTATGTTCCCTCCTTTCCCAAAGTCTGAAATGCAGCTACTTATACTTAAAATCGGGGGCCAAGGAAAGACACCAGCAGATATTCACTCCTTGTATGCTTTGTATGCGTAGAGCTTAATGTAAGATGGTAAGGCATTGTTTCATCTTATGTGCCATATATCACTCTCTTATATTCTGCCTTCATGGTGGCAAGTTCAAATTTAGCAAGTATCTCAATAGAGGTTTCCCATTGCGGCCCTCATTATGAGTGGCTCAGTAATTCTCTTTTGGCTGTAAATGGCCACAGGTGGTGCCGCTATCCTGGGGGTGTCAAGGGTGCATTTTTCACCGTGGACAAATATTTCAGGTTTAATGTCTGCAATTATGGATTTACATCTGGAAATTAGTGCAGAAACTCTTATTTCCTCATACTATAATGGACTGTAGGCGTTTACATTTATGATTCTAGGGCAATAGCGGGATCCAGTAGTATGACCAATAATCTCATTACTCTGACCAAAGGTTCATTATGACCACCACATAACTCGGGCCAGCTGGTAATAAAGTCCTAAGTGACACAAAGCTTTGGCTCACACAATTAGTGACCTCTTCAAAGTGCCTTAGCACACAACACACATGATGCTTGAGCTGGCAGTGAGCTAGTATAAAAAAGGGCCTCTAAAATCATCGGCTGTAGCATGGCTCCTGTGTCATCAAGAATATGAAAGTTCAACTCAAGGTAGTGGTATGGCAGTCTGTGGTGGACCTGAAATCTTCACAAAGCATTTCTCACTCTTTATAACTAGTAGGAATACAAATTGAGTGTGCCTGCAATAGCAAGTCTGTCAGGGACAGGTAAGCAAAAATCTGACAAAAGATGTCACTACAAGGGGAACTTGGCAAAGTAAAGGTCATGCATAAATGACATTCAAGTTACTTTTCACCATCATGAAGCCCATACCTAACAGCTCCAAAGTGCAACCTGCCCTCAAAACCCTGCATGTACAACAAGGCTTGATGGCAAGCAGTATGCACTTTATGCAATCCTTCCTGTTGTCTGCTACTGGAGGGGAAGTTAAACGAGTGATTGGTGGTATCTACGATGTCTATGTTTCTATCCTGACTGTGAGAAAGGCATCCTTTTTGCTCATTTTATTGACTGATAGCGGTGGCTCTTGACTCTGATTGTACCCTGAGCTCTCCTAACGAAACACAGGGCCTGTGCTCTGTTTAAAAAGAATATGGTAATTAGGTGTAATTACAATTGGTACAACGACCTACCTGTCAGCCCCTAGTATATGGTAGACTAGCATATGATAGGTCATGTAGGTTGAGAGGCCCAGTAGATTTAATGCATGCACTTAAGGGTGCACTGCTGTCACTTTAAATGCAGCCTGCTTTGCAGGCAGATTTTATAACAAAACAATATGTAAATTCGACTTTAGAATTAAAGGTACATCTAAAGTCTTAAACAACCTGATTTTTACATATAAGTCACCCCTAAGGCCTCCCCTAGGTGCTCCAGGGGTAGGGACATTGTAACTATAAGCAGGGATATTATAAAATATGTTACTAATGCCCTGGTGAGCGAAACACTGCCAATTTAGTTTTTTCTCATTGTAGTACATTAGCTCCATAGGCAAACACCAGAAGGCTTTATTAAAAGCTAATAAAGCCTAATGATTGACACAAGTGTGCCAAAATGATGTTTGTCTAAATCATAGGGAAAATAAATCCAACAATTTGCCAAGGTTAAATTTAATATAACTATGACAGAAATAAAGTTATAGAACTTGCTTTTCTGATATGCCTAAATCCAGCTCTAGAGTTGCCTCTCCTGATTGCCCAGCTTTGACAGGCTCAAGCCGTGCTGCTCGGATGAGGAGTGAAGCAGCCTGAAAGGAAACACAGATACATTTGGTGGTAGGAGCTCTGCAGTGGCAGAGCAAAAGGCAGTAAGGGGGCTGGGTAGCCAAACTGGTCTTCAAAGAGGGAGACACACTTAGGATAGGACACAGACCCACCCCTAGCCAGAAGGGAGCCCCAGTAATTAAATTAGCAGAGGGGCTGGAAGGGAATTGTTAGGAGAAGTTAGCCACACCAGCAGGTTGAGTTAGCCAGACCCTAATCTCCAGGAGAGATTTTCTTCATTTTGGATTTTAAAGAATAGTGCTTTCTGGGAAAAGAATATGGCACACTTTGAAGGCAGTTGTCATACCTGAGGGGGGTACCCTGCACCCCATTGGTCAGGGGTGCCCCACTGCTTGTCACCTCATAAGCCAGGATAAATATGGGAGAGCTGCCCCAGCAACTCAGATGCCTGTCTGAAGAAATAAGAATGGCTGCTTTGCTGGAACCCTGGCCTGAAACATGAGAATTGCACTCTGAATGACTGCACATGCTGCACACTTTGGAACTACAGCAAAATAAGGAGTTTGTCTTGCTCTGAAAGCAACAGGTGAAAAAATCTCCACCTGCATCATCTTAAGCAAGAAGAGACCATCTGACCACCTTCATCAGGACTTTAAAGGGTTTGGCCAGGTGCATTGTGGGAACCATAGACCCAATGTCACAAGGATCAATTCAGAGATTCTGGAGCCCTGAATTGGTGTTGTGGACACTTTGGAACCCCAAAACGACCGTCTGGAGAAATCTCCAGAAGTTTGAGATCATTTGGAGCATTTTGACCAAAAAGCTCCATAAGTTGTTCGACACCGAGCTCGACACCGAGAGAAAAAGCTCCAAAAAAGTAACTACGTTAGAAAGTAAAAACTTGACTGGGCCCAACCGCCCACTATATCTGACTCACACTCTGTCATGCAATTATACTGTACCTAGTGCAAACTTTTCTATAAGTGGCCAATACAAACAGGCAACGAAAAGTAGAGGAACTGAAACTTTGACTTTGGCGTAGTCAAGCATGACTTGATGTCCCAAACTAGCGCTTTCTGCTTTTAGGCCTTA
The DNA here is from genome assembly GCF_964204655.1 of Triturus cristatus. Lineage (NCBI taxonomy): Eukaryota > Metazoa > Chordata > Amphibia > Caudata > Salamandridae > Triturus > Triturus cristatus. Next base: position 1,069,267,482 of record NC_140582.1, on the reverse strand, counting down.
GAAAGTGTTTATTCTTTAAAATACATATCTCCGGTTCCCTGTATTAGATGTTTCTCATTTTGGTGTCATTTTAATCATAAAATATTTCCTAGTTTTATAAATTGATGTTGGATTTGTACTGTGTGTTGTATCTTACTTATTTATTGTACTGGTGTTTTTAAATGTTTTACACGCCTGTCTCCTAAGTTAAGCCTGCCTTCTCACAGCCATTTATTGATAACTTGACTTGACCTTATACTGTGATTGTGGCCTTAATACCAGCAGTATGTATTTACCAACACCTACTAATAGACCACCTTCCAACACAGACCCATTCATCAAAGGTAAAGCAGGCTTTCTCACTTTCTAACCTACCCAATGTGTTTGTTCCTAAAAGAATTACCTCCCTTTATAACTGAGGTAGAGCTTTTCTTGAAAAGTAATTTGTGGGGATTTTTGTCAGCGCGTATAAGGGCATGCCAACATCTACTCCCTAAAAAAATTAAATTCTATAAAGGAATTAAGCAGAAGGTGCCCAGAAAACATTATTATTGGTTTGACACTAAGCAGATAAATTCTATAATGGTGCACAATGGTTCACTAATTTTGTGGTGGATCATGGATGAGTCACCGTTCTCCTGTGTCTTATAGGGCTGTCACAGCCACTAAGCACAAGAAAATGTCCTTGTTGATAAAACTTTCCAGAGTGCTAGTTAGAGGCAAGTGCTGGCACGCTTCTAACTCTTCACTGAGTCACAGGAGGCTTCTGCTATTCTCATTAATTTTGGCACCGCTTCATAAACTGTAAAGAAATGAGGTTATGTTTGCAGTACACATTTTAGGATGCAAAACGGAGTGTTCACCCTCCAGAAAACAGTCGTCATTACATGTATTTTTTGGAGACGTGCAGGGTGCACAACGAGAGTGAACATGGCATTCAGCATGGCATGCTGGTGCTGCAGCCCCAGCCTAGGTTTCAATGGTTGCAGAGGTAGCCTTGTTGTTGCTAAGGGATACGTCAAATATGGGCACTTTTGGAACTTGGAGGTATCTCTGTGGTCTCAAAAACAAAATGTTCAAAGGAATTTGTGTGAGTATTGAGCCATACTATACTTGTACCTCAGTTCTGCCAAACTCTATATCCAGGTGGTTTGCTTTATTGTCAGGGGGGGGGTGTTAAAGTTTATCTCACTCAGTGCTTCCTTATAACAAGGAGGAGGAACCTAAGTCATGTCTTGATCATCATCCTAATCAATGCAGTCAATAAAACCATACTCCATAGGGCCTAGGAAAGGGAATGGTGCAGCGGTTGTGCAAGTCATTGAGACTTTGCGCTCCTCTAAACCTAGTTAGTCATCCTGGCCATGACGTCATCCTGAGAACAACAACTCTGAGCCCACAAAAATATCCACTGCTGTCACTGCGTTGGATGATTCTCCCTTAGAGCTTGACCAGATACTTGCAGCGCTTTAAAGTGTATTCATGGCTGTCACAGCATTGATACTAGATTTCCACTAGAGTCAGACTCTTAAAATTAGGAACTGGCTGCAGTGATGTCTCGGGCACAGGTGATGATGTTGTATCCACAAATGCTGATAAAGCATGTTTGTTGTGCTTGCAGAAGTGAACAGTGCGTACTTCAGTGTTCTCATCCCTTCATCCATAAACACTTCATGCATCTCCACCAGATGCCGCGTCAGCCGCTTTAACAGTATATCAACCTGTATTTCCAGGCCTTCTCCCTTCTTTCCAGCTTTTGGCTGCTGTTGCGACATGTGGATTGTTACGGCTTTTTGCCCAAACACCCTAGAGGCTAACAGCTCTCATCAAACAGTTTACTAAATTTAGCGCACTGTGCTCACACGCCTACTGCTCTGTGCGAGCTGTAATCAAAATAGTTCCTGCCAAACAATCATGAAGCAAGCAAAGTTATCACACAAAACAACCTGTCTGCACCCACATCCAATAAGCAATGCAACACTTCCAAAAAGTCCTGATGGAATGGAATCAAAGCCATAATTTATTCTGTCTGCTGAATGAATATTCAATATAGCTCATAACATTAAACCCTGAAGCAGGTGGTGTTATATTTCACACCAGGCAACCTGCCTACACCCACTCTTGCTCCAACTCCGCAATAGTCCCAGATCACTTTGATGAAATCAATTGCAAGCAATATGGTTTGCATTTTATATAATGCATAATCAATGTAGCGCCAGGGCTAAATCCTTGAGTCATGTGGCATTGAGTCATCAAATAACCTTCCTACTTCCACCCTCCTTCAAAAAAGATATTGCCCTGATGAAGGTCTGCTGATATTAAGCGCGAGGCAAGAGTTTCCTATGTAATGAATATAGTGACAAGCACCTGAAGCTGGCTGTGTGTTTTTTTATCCCACTCGAAACACCCTACTTATGCCTGCCTTCTTCCAACCAATGGCACACTCCCACAAAAATATTGAAATTAAGTGCTAGTGAATGGTTGTGGGTTTTTTTGTAATGTACAATATAAAATTCTGGAGTAGGTAGTGTTATGTCCCAAAACAAAGAATGTGTTTCCACTCTGGTCTCTTCCCCAAAACAGTATTGCTTACCCAATAAGTCATGTTCAAATCAAGAGGAAGCAAAAACGTACCTGTTCGGAGAAAGATGTTGGCAATATAAGGTCTGCCACAAAATGATGTGCCATCCTTATGTCGCTCACCAATTTTCTTGTGCAGATTCGCCCTCTTCCAAACAATGCAGTCTTCCTTATGGTCCTGTGGTGCTGTGTTACACAGTAAACAACTTGTCTTCAACCATTCCCCCACAAAGTAGGCGTGGTGAAATTAAGTGTGGACAAAAGATAACATATTCTGGCTCAGGTATATAATCAATACAGCAAGAGAGCGTCTGACACAAAATTCAGGGGACAACAGGAACAACATCCTGGCCAAATGACGTAAACGCTTGACCTGCTGTGCGAACCGGAACAGAACAGCATCATCCGGGAGGTTCGGATGGGCTAAACTTGCTGACCAGTGATTATTCATGTGTCTGTTCTTTTCTTTCGAAAACGTTAAAACAAGAGATGTTATAAGCAGTGTGCTCACTTTTCAACACTATGTGGTAAATTACTTACTTCTAATTAAAATTGCACGAAGAATTAGACAGCTGTAATACCCTAAAACGACGCGAGGCCTACGACGTCTGATTCAAGCAAACACCAATACCTGGATTAAAATCAAATGGCTCCAATGCAGACACAGCAGAAGTTTCCAATAATGACGTAACACAAACCGCCCCCCCCCCCTCCCCTCCGTAGAATGTAATGAGGGGCCCCTGGCACCCCCGCGCGCCCCCATATATTGCAGATATTCATAGCTTTTAGGCTGAATGGAGACCCCTAAGGTTGGTAGCCCCCCTGCGCAGCAGCGCCTTTAGCAGCCTGTGTTACACCCATGGTTTCCAAAAACCAATAAAGTACTCAGGGCTTTATTTAAAGTTTGGCGAACAAGGGACTGTCAAACACATGGTGGATCTCCAGTCCGCCATTTTAGAAGCCATTACAGTCCATGGCATTCTAAATAGCAATGGGTGGGGCATCGGGCACGTTTTGAACCAGTAACTTGTCGGTCAAATTCGAAATGAGTCCCCCAGTTTGATGTGTGAGGCTGATACATATGTTTTACTGTGGTAGTGTCTGACGAATCACATAAGCAAGAAAGTCCATTTACAGTGTAACAAAAAATTTAAACGCAACAATGTATACATTGAAAAAAGGTAAACATTTTCTCAATTACAGTATCTATAGAAAACACAAAACATCTATTTTTAACAAAAGAATAGGTCATGTGGGAGACAAAGTTTATTGATGGGATACAGGAGAAAACAAAAAACAAAACATTAGCCTTGCTTTTCTTTGCTACTTTTAGTGCAAGCAAATATTTGTATCAATATGTTCCTAACAAATCCCAGGGAAGCCCGCAATGAACCTATATTCAAAGGAAAACATGTTTCCAAAGTACTAACCTTAGTCGAACAGGGATGCTGGCTTTGTCAGTAAAGGTGATTTCATGCCACGGGCTTCTCCAGTCCTTTGACTTTTAAAGCTAAAAATGTATGTTCCTTCCAACGAAGCGGGCGAATACCATAAAATGGCAGCCTCCAGTACACTGGCCAGCTTGGTTTATTTGTACCTGCAGGATTATTCTCTGGTGGTCTGATGTGTGGATCCATCATGGGCCTGATGCATCAAAGGGATTCACCCATTCTTTATCTGCAGAAATACAACGCGACATACGGACCAATGTTCTGTTTGCTCTTCTGATGCAACAACATCGGCTGAGTGTGGCAGCCTGATCTGGCAGAGTCTACATTATGAGTTCCTGAGGGGGAAACAACTTAGTCTGAGATAGGGAGCAGAACACTATTTTGATTCGCCTTAGTTTGTCACATATCTCATGCAAGCTTCACTTTTCATGGGAGATTATCTCTGGTGTGGAGGAGTTTACAATAGGGGTGGGCGGAATTTGCGAAATTAACTTTTGCAAATTATTGCGAAAATGTTTAAAATTATCGCAAACAAGCGGAAATATCGCGAAGATGCGGAAGTTTTTTTCCGGCATGTTCGCGAGATTTTCTGCATGGTTGCGGGTCGCCAACTTACCCATGTGGTTGCTTGCGGGCGCGGCCATCTTGTTTTGAGTTGTCTCGCGGTGCATGATCGCGAGAAGAAAGACGTGATCGCGCGACACATGACGTCACTGCGGGCGCGAACTGTCGCGAGACAGCGCAAATGGCTAAAAACAATACAACATCTCATGGAAAACGCGACCGGATCAAGAAAACTTGTCGGCGAATGCAGGGATTCAGGTAAGGAGATCGCGCACGCGCGAGAATGTATTAATTTACAGCGCGAGCAAGAAACAAATTATCGCCAAGCTGCGGAAACCGGAAATTTTGACATTTTCGCGCTCTCCGCGGAACGTGAAAATGTCAAATTATCGCAATTTCCGCGAACGGAACGAAATTTTCCCAGGCCTAGTTCAAGGATAATTGAGCTGCAGATGTTCCCTTTAAAGCAGGGAATCTCATTGTTGGGCAAAAATTGGTTACTCCAGATAATGAACTAGTCACACATTGGGACTTAGTTATAGTTTGGTTGTAATAAAAAATGCTCCAAAACGCAGAGTAAAATCCACACGCTGAATGCACTGATCGAAAGACTCCACCACATCTCTATCCAATGGGACGTAGTCAGATGGATCATCGCCTTCCTCACCGGAAGGACCAAGAGGACTCACCTCCCACCTCTGAACCCAAGGAGATCACCTGCGGTGTCCCCCGGGGCTCATCCTTCAGCCCCACGCTCTTCAATGCATATATGACTGTTCTGGTCAATATCATCAGATCCCACAGTCTCAACATCATTTTCTAAGCAGATGACACCCAACTCATCAACTCACTCACCAAGGACCTCACCACCGCCAAAACCAACTTCCACAGTTGCATGACAAACATCATCGACTGGATGAAGAACAACTGCCTGCAGTTCAACACAGACAAGCCAGAAGTGCTGATCTTTGGTAACAGCAGCAACACATGGAATGATTCCTGGTGGTGATAAGACCTAGGACCTACTCCCTCCGACCACTCTAGAAACCTTGTAATCATCATTGACAAGCTCACCATGAAATCACAGATAAACACCTTCTCCTCTATATGCTTCCTCACTCTGTGCATGCTATGTAAGATCTTCAAATGGCTGCCCCTGCACACAAGACACACTGTGATGCAAGCCCTCATCTCCAGCCGACTGGACAATGGTGATACCCTCTTCGTAGGAATCGCCACACACCGTCTACAGAGACTTCAGACCATACAGAATGCTCCAGCCAGATTCATCCTCGGCCTTACCCGATGAAGCAACATCACAGAAGAGATGCCAATTCAAGCTGCTGACCAACGCACACAAGGTTCTACACAACCAAGAACCTGCCCACATTAACCACCACCTGAACCTTAACCAACCATCGAGAAGATTACGTTCTGCCTCCCTGTCACTTGCCCATACTCTTGCATCTACCGAAGCAGAAGTGGGGGGCGCTCCTTCTCCCACTACCCAGCAAAGACCTGTAACAGCCTCCCCATGTACCTTCAGACCATCACCCATTTCCGGAATTCCGAATGGCCCTCAAAACCTGGCTGTTCGAATCAGCCTCCAAAGCCTTAAAGCTCCTGGATGCCGTATTGGGTGATTAGCGGCACTTTATAAATCCTGATTGATTGGGTGAATACTCTCTCTATGATGGAGGAACTTCCGCCAGTGCACTGTGCTACATTTTAAGAATTTTTTTTCTCCAAACATTGGAAAAACATTTCCCTCCAAACTCTAAAAGACTCTCATCAACTTCTTTAAACATCTGAGTCTTAGTTTCAAAAAATAGTTTCGGAACTATAGTCATATCAGGATGGATGTTCAGGTTTGCCTGCAGACATTTGATTTTGTCCAACTACTTAGGGGTGAACTTTATTCAAACCAGAGGTCAAAGTGAGCAGGATCTGTGGAGCATGGAGCGCCCATACTTTTTTTTATTTAACCCAAACAGTTCCTCTACATTTTGTTAAAAGACAACCATTGGCAGATGTTTTGTACGGACGGTTGACATGCCTTAGCTGAAATAGAAGGGATGAAGCCTTCTGTGCTGTGAAGCAGAAGAAGGAGTAGAGAGCTATGCAAGAATGAAGCCTTCTTGCCAGGGTGCCTGCTGCCTGAATGAAATGTAAATGAAATGCTTCAAAGACGGTATTAACTTTAATTGATGGAGTCGCTTGAAGCTTTTTGATGACAGAGTTTTAATCTTTTTGAGAGTTAATGTAAGGGTGATACCAGCAGAGCTTGGAGTGCCTGTTTTAATTGTCCATTTATAGAAAAGTTTGCACTAGGTACAGTCTAATTGCACATTAGTAAAATATGTACTTTTGAAAGCACTGTTTTATCCTAAATCTAAATATCTTTGCACATTTTGTGGCAGCTTAACATATACTGAGGAGGAGCCAACCCCATCATGGCTGCTTGAAGCTGATGCTCCTCGGTGAACCATCTTACCAGCCTCCGGATCGGTATTCTGCCGCACTGTTATTCCTCCCGGAACAACGATTCAGCTACTGGATTTCAGCCTGATCTTTTGAAGATCAATATCGCCATTCTCCGTTCCGGCTTTGCTGAGAAATGAGCCGTGACTTTCCGTGCCAATGAAGATGCAAAGATGGCGCCCGGTGCTCGGGGAGCTTTCAGAACGCTCCCGGGGCCGAAAGTAGTGCTCCAGGATGCCTCTGACCTCCGTCTTTTTCCATCTAGAAACGCCCCCAACACTCGGCCCACACCCTGACTTGCCGGCTAACCCCCCCTCCGGGGAGATTACCCCGCATTGTGCCACTCGTTTTCCTGCACTGCCACTGAGTTACGGGTGCAGCTGGAGGGGGAGGGGCACACAAACCTGACATGCTGCATCCCAAAAGACCGGACTTCCGGGGCCCAAACCTGGTCGCGAATGGAGGAGGAGGGGTATATGAGCCAGACCTGCAGCGTCCCACGAGACCGGACTTTTATCATGACCCACACCCGCGGCTGCTTCTGAGGTACGGTTGTGGCTGGAGGGGAAGGGGCACACAAGCCTGACTCGCAGCGTCCCATGAGACTGGTCCTTTACTGGGGTCTCAACCCGCGCCTACCTCTGTGATACGATTTGCGGTGACTATGGACGTGACAGATGCAGTTACGGAAGTCTGATCTTGCTAGACTATTGACATCTTCCTAGCAACCCCCGGCGGCAACAAGGGGACCCGGGAGCACATCGTCTTGTATAGCGAGCGGTGGAGGGGCACAGGGGAGAAAGCGCCTTCGATGCAGCCATGAGTGCTTTCCTGCAAACACTACACGTGATGCCTGCAGTAAGCGTGCACATCAAGCACCCCCTCTCTTAGAGAATAATTAAGTGGTGACTGGCGGTATGTAACACCATGGACATAACCCTTTACATGACCTCAAGATGGCTGCCTCAGTGGTCCCTTCTGTCCTGTACTACTACTCGGGGATTAAATCTGGACTTCGAACAGAACTCGAATCTTAGCCCCCATCAGGCCTACCCATCTAGTTACTGAACCTGCGAGCGACCATGGAGACCTTGCTTTTTGGCCGATGCTCGGTGGAGCTACATGATAGCTATACAGGAGATGGGCCGCGGACTTCCCCTCTGCCCTCACCGACCCAGTCAGCCATCGTTCTCTCCCTCCTACCCCTTGACCCTACCCTTTCCCCTCTACTCTCCTTTTACCCCCCTCTTTGCTCTTTGAATGTTTTCCCACAGAGACCTAGCATTCTGGCCGTTGCTCGGTGGAGCTACCTGATAGCTAAAGAGGAGATGGGCTTTGGACTTCCCCCCACTGCCGTCACCTATCCAGCTGGTCTTCGGGTAGATATTCCTTCGTCTCCCTGTCCTATCCTCCCCTACCCCCTTCCCTGCCCCCTTACCCTTCTTCGCTTCCATGCTCTTGAAATGTTTTTCTAGCAACTGATGTTACCTGAATCTAATGTACTGTGTAATTTTGTGGAACCTTATGTAAAGCGCTCTGATACCTACGGGTCTAGCCAGCGCTATATAAAACTCATTAAATAAAATAAAATAAATAAAATTAAATGCTGTGTATTTTACATTTAACATAATCACTTACATATTCACCGTGCTTTCTGTAGCAGGTTGGGACCTCAATGCACTGACAATACACAATCACAATAACCAGAAGAGGTTTCATAACTTAAAATAGTGCTTTTCCCATTAACTAGTTTAACTTGCATTTATCTTTCTTTTAAGGTGTGTTATCATATATTTAGTTGCCTGAAGATGAAAGCCCAACAAAATAGTTACAGAATAATTAGTTCTTCTAAGCCACACCTTTGACTCCACCTCTTGCTAACTGACTCCAACCCCATTGGAATCAGGATCACAGTTTCTACAATTTATTAGTGTACTTTCCCCCCTACAAACAAATAGTCTTGATATCTAGCTGCTAAATTAAGGAACACAAGTACTATAATGAGGAGGATTGAGACTGAGTTGATCATTAATAGTTTTCAGTAAAATGGACTCCCAAGAGGAAATACCGATAGAGCTGGTTTCAGTATTTCACTGTGGCAAAATTATTACTGTATGACCTTTGAGGAAAAAATGACATCATAAATTGGTGTTTGCTCAACCAATTTTCACCTCTTTTCTTTGATTCTGGAGAATTTTTCCGCGATAAATTCTGCCTGCTTTTTGCAGGGAATTTTAAGGGCAATAGGCAGGTTTTGCCACATAACTTGTAATGTGAATTCTGTCAGTAACTCCAGCTACTGGGTGAAACAGGATTAGTAAAATGTGCCTAAATGTAATGGAATCATTACCACTCTGTCCATCTTCTTCATTTTAGTCCCTGCTAGAATCAGTGCACACCAAAGCATAATACTTCAAGCGACCGTCTTCATAAATTGCAAGACATTTAAATACTGCATCATCATTGACTATTTTATTTATTTATTTATTTTATAAACCATTTACACAGAATTCTAGGGGGATCCTTTAAAGTCTGGTGCAAAAAATCATTCCAATAGACTCCTTTGCACAAATAACATTTGCAGCTTGTGTTTTATTTATTTTAAACCCAATTTTGAAATGTTTTCAAAATGGGGAAATACATATGTATTCGCATTATTTCTGCATATTTCTAGTTTTGGAGTAGTGGGTACCACCAATGGTGAACACACAAACCACTAGGCAATTTTAACCAAGCTTTAAATCAATGATCTTTACAAAATGGATGAAAATACCATTGTGCCTGATGGAGCTTTATTGTTAGGGTCCATAGCTCCGTTAGCATAGGACTGAAAAAGTATTCATCGCTAGTTGGTCCGTATTAAAAACACAATTCATCTAGCTACAGATGCCTGAAACAGCTGTACCTTGCATTTGAAACAAATCTGTTCTTCCAAATGAATATATCTAGTGAGGTACATCAGAAAAAAGATGCAATTAAGAGTGAAGGCTGAATACACAACTCCTTTCGAGCGCTGGTAATAATTGTGTTCACATAATCACAAATAAATACATAAAGCCTTTTACCACGTGGACAGAATGTAGTTGATCTAGTGTTTATTTCTAATGATCTTGCACGTGCTTGAACAATCCAGTTTAAAATCGGTCGAAATTATTTCTGCGTGGATAAAAAATAGTAAGGCTTCTATTGGCCAGGCCCACTTCAAAAAACATATATGGCGCTTGATGAACGACAATGTGGAGGTAATGGAAAGTAAGGTAAGGGAGATTAGTCTCTGCTAAGATAAGGAAGACTAAGCCTGAGTATGGGGTACTCCAGCTCAGGCATTATGGATATCCTGTCTTCCTTATTACTATTGCCATAGGATATAATGTACTCGTGATACGGTGGACTAGAGATCCGTCATGTTTGTGATGGAGTAGTCCATCCGCAGAACTCTAAATTGGTTGTCTGTACACTACAGTCTTCCCTTAAAAAAAGATGTTGATGTGTTTCAATTCTATTCCTACTCAAAGGCCTCCTCAGGAAAGCGTCTATACTGTATCACTGTTTGTGGACTCTCAGGGACTCATCTAATTTAAGATGGAAGCCATCTGTTTTATTGGTCATGTTTGAATCTTCTGCCACTTTTGATACCATGGTTAAGCAGGTCATGGTGTCAAGGCCAGACTCTATACTACTGTCTGGTTTTAGTCCTTTCAGGCCCGTGATAGCGCTAAAATCTTGTGGTTTCCAACAGGGCTTTCACATTTTTGCGCACATTTTTAATAAATATGTATCTTTGTGTTTCAGATTCTAGTTGACTCCAATGTTAAATGTCAGATGTTAAATTCATCCGCCACTTCGGTGAGGCAGAGTTCCAGGTCACTGCACTACAGAATTTGCCACTAGTCATCTCTATTTAGCTTTTCAATTTGTACTATTAATCTGCCCACTGACACTTTGGCTGCTGCTATTGTTAAGTACTATTGACTACTCACTATTGCGGCCTGTCATCCTGCTAGCCAAAGGCTATATTGAAGTTTAGATTTAAGAACTGCAGCACTATATTTTAGATGGAGAATGGTGGGCAAGAGGAAGGTAGCTCAGCAGAGAATGTTAAGTAATGATAGTAACACTGACAGACTAAGAGATACCAAATGTACTTCTCCTCATGGTTCTGGCCCTAGCACTAGCACGGCTAAGGACGCATGGGCATATATTTAAATGGCATTGGCGTCATAATATAACTAGGCCCGAATTATCTGTCCTAATAACAGCTAGTATGAATGTCAATAATATTAATTTAAAAACATGCTGCTAACCCATCCTCAATAACACCTAATTGCAATAAGAGTTTGTTGCACTCTTACCCTTGCAACAGGGCCAGTGACATGCAGAATAGTTTGAGCAGTAAAATATATGGTGTATAATACCCTGCTGGAGCACCTCCAATGCTAGGTAAGTCTAAGACCTGAATTGCTCTGTTAAGCTTTTGGCACAAAATACTGTGATAATAGAAAAAATGTTAAGCAAACTTAAAGACTTCAAAATGAATCTGGTAGCCATTGTGCAGGAGCAAAGGACATGAGAAGATGTGATACTGGCAGCATCATACAACTTTTTGGCAGAGAGTATTGAGCTCCGATCGGTGGTGGTTGAAAAAGAACAATACAGGAGGAAGAAAATAACAAATAAGGACATGGAACGAAGGGTGTGGTGCTTGCGTCAATGGCTAAGAATGGATGTCTGTTAATGAACATAACTCCGAATCATTGAATCATTGGGTAATGCTATTGAAAGTAGCAATACTAGTGCTGCCCCAAGGGACACCACAACTCGACTTGTTGTCCCCACCAGAAAGAGTTGTTGAACATGGTTTTCTATTGTCAGGAGATCCCAGGAAATGCAAGACAAGGAAACAAGAATCTCAAGACACTCAAAGTTAGGGTGCCTAAAAAACATAAATCAACCAATGTGTATGGCTTAAGAGAGGCAAACAGAGCTAAAAGGGGTTACAGTTGGTGAATGCCAGCACTCACATAGTGCATGAATGGCATGGGTAAACAAAAGCATGTTCTCCCACCTCACAAGAAAAGTATAGCATGGGAGCCAGGTAGATATTAGGTAGAAAACAGGGTGCATTTATCTAGCCTTGCTTTAGGAAGAGTACCGTGCGTTGATGTCCTCAAACATGCCACTGGGTGAAATAAAATGTAAGGATGATACTAAATAGGGGAATGATCCTTTGCATCCTGCAAAAAAATGTATGACCTAAGACAAATAAACACTGGGGAGATAGAGTTCTTACAAAGCGGTTTGTATCCTAAAATGGAAGAATAAATGTATATTTCAAAAATGTGGGACTGCTTGGCAGAGTACTGAGGTATGCAGATCAGTTGAGGATTATGAGAATAGTGGTTTTAGCAGCAGGTGCTAAAGAAAGGAAACTGCAGAAGGAACTACTGAGAGCGAGGAAATCTGATCTTGACCTATCTAATCTTCATTTAAAGTCCATACTGATCGAATTGCCATTATAGTTGTCAAGATATAGAAAATCAAAGTCAAAATCTTTCAGCAGAGCAAGGCAGCAGGCTGTGTCTGAGGAGTGCCCTATGACATCAGATAATCATTGAACGAGGACCTGATGAAGATCTGAGCAGGAAAATGTTAATGTCATGCCTAGGGAAGTCCTCTCGTCATTCGGATACCTTTGGTGCGGTCGCTCAGTCAAGATTTCTACATTTGGACTTAAGCTGTGATTTATATTGCGGCAGCACCGGAGTTTCTCCCCCCCCCAACAGAGTGATACCCCCATGCAATTTAATTTCAGATGGAGCATCAGTTTTGCCATGGCAAAGACTACTTTAACGATGCCATGGCCAAACTTCTCTGATGGCCCTTAAATGGTTACATGGCCGCCCACCCTATTTAGATGGGCAGACATATAGCCATATTTTACTGTTCCTCACTGCTAGGTAAAACCTGGCAGTTGGTGACAGTAAAATCGTACTAATGCCCCCCCCCCCGCCATGGGAGAAGGCTCCATGGCGGTCATTTATAAATTAGGCCGCTAAACTCTCCGCCACATGGGCGGAGTAATTTACTCCATCCCCATGGTAGAATTGGCGAGCCCTCTGCCCAGATATAAATGAGGACCTTAGTGTCTTTTTCAGAGTTCGGTCTCCTCCAGAGAGGCTTGGCTGTGATCTCTAGCTGACAACAGCTCCACAAGACTGGCTACCTTCTTGCCGAGGTCCAGCTGAAATGTATGTGCTGCTGGAGAGAAGGTCAAAGCAGGAGAAACTTATTTTCTCAGCTCAGCAAGGATGCACCCTTAGTGCCTAGGCTAGGATGGTTCATCCCAGTCCTCCAGAGGTCTGGAAGTCCAAAACATTTCTAAGTCTCGATTTTTCAGGGTTGGGAAAAGTCCAGCCAAACTTTGCCAAGGGTTCCAGAGGGGCGACCTATTAATATTTAAAAATGAAGTTTTTTACCTGTCAAAAGTTTCTCAGGTCGCAGATCATGTTCAATCCATGATACAATGATAGGTCTGAAGCCGTATTTGCACTGCCATGTACAATAAGTTCTACAATCCACTGGTGGCATTTAAACTCCAGGACCAAGGTACATTTTGTACCATATACTAGGCACTTATAGGCATGTTTAATATAGCAATTATGAGTATGTCAATTAGATCACTATGAAACGGGGAGCTAAGGCACTTTGCTACTGGTTAGCAGCAAAACACAAATCATCCAGCAAAAGGCTAAAAATCCAGTGTGACTATGCAGGAAAGGCAGATTTCCTATAGGGCTGCTTTGCTAGGCCATATCAAGGAGATAGAGAATAAACCTGTGAGGTATATGGTGTTTAAGCTGCCGACCAAGATGGCCGAATAGCGTTGAAGTTCCGCTGGCCTCCCCGTAATCCTTGCCGTATTCTACTTCCTGAACGACATCCTGTCTGCAGATGCAGTCCGATCGTAGAACGGTCACGCTGGGCGCGGACCATGAGGAGCGGGAGCAGAGAGAATAAGCCTAAATTCACCGGGAGATTTGCTGCTGGGAACTGCGAGCGATGGCCTCGTGGCCGACCGGGCCTGGCATGATTAAGCGGCCCCTGCAGACTCGGCCACTGAGACTGTCTGACTGCCCATCGGAGGCCTGGTGATGAGGACAAGCAGAAACCCTAAAGACCTGGTTGCCGGGGCGGGGCGGGCGCTGGATGGCATACTACAAGCCCCCTCTCCTTACCAGATCCTGAAGCTCCCTGCACTGCAGCCCTGCTGGCGGAGACGTGCGGGCCGAGAGAAGGTGTGCCCTGTAATGCCCGGTTTGCCCAGAATTGCGGGGGCAGGGTGCCGAAGTAGGGGAACTGCTGGGGCCCAGTTGGTGCAGTGGACCCAATCGTAGGAGACCTGTTGGGGATGGCAGGGTGGTGGCGCCTGGCCAGAGAGATCGACCCCCTTCTGTACGAAAGGCCACTTGGCAGATTCCAGGGATACGCAGGGGGTGCGCATAGACCTTCACAACAAAAAGCTCAACACTGTGGAGGGCAGGGTTTCGGACCTTGAGGATGGAGCTGCCCAGTCGGTCAACAAATTGGACCGCATGGAAGAACTTCTCAAATCCGTCACAATGAAGGTCGAAGATTTGGAAGCATGAAGTCGGCGCAACAACTTTCGCTTCCTGGGAATCCCGGACTACACAAACACTGGCCGTCTGGGTCTTTTCGTAGAGCAACTACTGGCCGACTTATTTAGCAAGGACTCCTTCACAGCCACATTCGCTATGGAGAGGGCTCACCGATCCCTAGGGCTGCATACTGACTCTGGATGTCCACCAAGACTGCTTATCGCCGGGCTGTTAAATTTACGGGATAGAGAAGGCTCACTTACCTGGCAAGGCTCCTCAGTTTCCCTCTATCCAGAGTTCACTGCCATGGTTCAGGATGCCCGCCGTAAGTACACCAGAGTCAAGGCCATGCTGCGCAATCTGGGCCTCCGCCACGGCATGATATTTCCGGCCCATTTACAAGTCGAGGTGGAGGGCAAGCCACGGCTTTTTGACACCCCAACAGCAGTACAGCTCTGCCATAAATCCTCAGAGGCCCGCAGGAGGCGCCGGATATACTCGCCTCAGTGATCACCATCTGATAGCAACTCAGGGGCCAGTGCTGAACTTTTTTTCACACAATGACTTCCTTGCATAAATATGGCTGCGTCTGGACAATGAAATATATTATGTAATAAGGTCTGAGGTTACATGTTGCCACCCACACTTTACTGATTGAGGGTAGAGTTATCGCACGTGTCAAATTCTTGCAGCAATGTTGCCGGGATTGGGATTTCCCTGTCAAAATGGAAACAGGGATGGGTGAGTGAGGGAGGGGAAAACACCAGCTGTGGTTGGGGTAGTTATGCAATGATTTACTGTAAAGGTTAGTGTTCATAATGCAGCGCAGTACTCAACACTGACATCATATCCTACATGTTCCCCCCATGACCAAGCACGTTAAGCTACACCCCTTTGCAGACATACTACTAGCGACCTCGAATATATGGGGCTTGAACAACACACACAAGGATGAGCAGGTTCTACACTAATTGCAGCGACACCAGGTTGACATAGCCTTTTTACAAGAAACACACCTGGACCCTACACCATCGCCCAATTTTGCATCCACATGGGGAGCTCACCGATACTTTGCAGGCTACAGCAAGTATGCAAGGGGAGTCACCATACTAATACATAAACGAGTGCCCTTCCAATTCTCCGCGGTCCGCGCAGACATCGAGGGACGCTACCTGTTGGCAGCAGAATGCCTACTAGAGTACAACATACTCCTCATTAACATATATTGTCACTTAATACGGATAGCCCGGAATTTTTCTTACTTACCTACTATACCGATTTATACACCTCCCAGGTCACGGACGAAACTACAGACAGAGCGCAATACGTGGAAGAGATAGCCATTGTGTGGCTTAGCTCTGTCCACCAGAAATTTCTCGGAGAACCCTTTACAGTGGAGGAAATAATCCAAGCTATTGAGGCAATGTATAGAATGAAGGCAACATGCCTTGACGGGTTTTCTGGCATAAAACATACAAACACTTACTAGACCCACATCTCCTTAAACTGTACCGGGAGGCCCTGGAGAATGAAATCCTTCCACCTACACTCTGTGAAGCAGTGATTATACTGCTCCCCAAACCCAGGAAGTACCCACAACTATGCAGCTCGCACAGGCCACTTTCCTTATTGAATTTCAAAAACAAAATCCTGGCTAAAATGATAACAACATTGCTCTCCCTCTGCTTAACCAAATAATATCTCCATAATATCTCCAGCACAGTCAGGCTTCATTCCGCATAGATCCACAGCCTTGAATCTACGCACATTGTTCCTGGTTCGACATAGAATTGCCCTCGCTATGCAAGCAATAGCTGCGTTGTTGGACGCTGAGGAAGCTTTTGACTCACTGGAGTGGCTGTTCTTGCAGGCCAAGCTGCATAAAATGGGCATCCCATCGGGGTTTACGGCTCTCATTACCCTGCTGTACACTCAGCCCACAGCGTGTATCCGCTTGAACGGGAAGCTGATGCCCCCCTGCCCCTTAATGCGAGGAACAAGACAAGGCTGCCCACTTTCGCCTCTACTATTCATTATAGCGCTAGACCCCCTAATACATCAACTATAGTAACGGCACCTTCACAGGGGGCTACGGTTTAAAACTGGTCCGCTCCTCATTACACTCTATGCAGATGATAACATCCTTTATGTGGGACACGTGTTCTCGAGAACAGAGGTTAATCATCTCCAGACGGCCCCTTTAATGGACCAGTTTGTTTTGAGGTGATTGCAAGGGGTGCTTAGGGCTCAGGTTCCCAGCTACCTCCTGGAGACGGACACCCCCACCCCCTTGATGCTACTTAACACAGACACAGGTGGGGATCATCTGATATCTAAACTCTACAAAGCAAGTCTGGCCCTGCTCCCGACTAGGGACACTGGGGTTCAAGCAGCCTAGGAGCGTCATAAACGACTCCATTTCAAATTCCTTTGGGGTGTGTACGCGACACCGGCTAAACTATATAAGATTGACCCCTAACGTTCTCACGCATGCCCCAAATGCCACGCACCACTAGCGGACTTCGTTCACATGACGTGGACCTGCAGTAGAATAGAACGGTACTTGCGGGCCATATTTGCAGAGCTGTCGAACCTGACTCACACTACTATCACACCCTCACCAGAGCTAGCGCTCTTGGGATAAGTACATGATATCCCTAAATCCTCATGCTATTTATTGCCATCTTCCTTATGTTGGCTAAACAGGAAAGGTGCCATAAAATAGGGCAGCAGACACCCTCCTCCACAAAAAGCATGGCTCAATAGCTTAATCCACTGTAACACTAACTGTGAGCTATAAGCTAACTTGCAAACAATATCATCTAGACCTTGTGACATATAACAGCCGTTGCATGACTATTTCCTTGTGATGGAAGACACCCCCAGTTCCCTATCTCAGCAAGCTTGCTCTCTCTCGACACCCACAGATGCCATACTGAGGGCTGTGCTGAGTGGCGGTAATGCATAGGAAACCTTTCTAGGTTGATCTACTGTGGAGCTAGACCTCGATGCTCACACTCCTCTGCTTCCACTTAGTGCTTAGTGTATGTCAGCATGGAGGGGGGGGAGGATGAACTGTATTGCTTATTCGTGTACTGCAAACTGCAATCACTGAGTGGTGCTTTTCTTGTTACTGTTAAAATAAAAAATAAAGGTTCAAAAAAATAAAAATTATATGGGCGCTTCAGGTTTGGCAGGTAAAATAAATAACAATTGCTGATCAGTGAAAATTAGTATCTTCACTTGGAACATAGTTGACTGGGCCTCAAAGAAAGATAACAATTAATTTATACTTTGCTTAAATATGTTTGATGTCTTTCTCTTCCAAGGAACATGGTTGCTAACAAAGCCTGAGCTACCTGATTAATTGTTGTTGATCCAATGGTGACCGGGATCTCAGGCCAGGCTCAATGAGGGGCTTGAGGACAGCAAAAAAAAGATATATAAAACTGAATATAACTGGCCTGAAATAAGCATATGATCAGGGAGTTCTGCTTTACCGGACAGAACCTATGGGAAATAAGATAATGCTGATTAAGGTTTATCTTCCACCGCAAGAGGCAGTGGGTGAGAGCAAGTTTTATTTGCTGAACTATGTATGTCCCTAATGAATTTCATACAGAAAATTCCTTTAGATAGGGTGACAATATCCAGGGACTTTAATGGATAGAATAAAGTCAAATGGCATATTCTCATTGGTCAGTTTGAGGCCATGGGTTAGGAGGAGTGAAACAAATGATCGCACTGGAAAGTCACTAAGATCCAACAAGGCCTGCCATCAATGATTGACTGCACCTGCATTGGTGGCCCGTTCTGGAAGCCATGTATTGACTTTCAAATTTGCCCTTATTTATGAATGGCCATTGCTCTCAGATATTGCTGTCAGCAGCAGAAGATGGGCAGGAGTAGCCAAGCATATCAGAAAATATTCAGTATGAAGTAAACAAAATCAAGCAGTGGGATTTGAAAGGCCTTAGCCTCCCTTCTGCAAATGATGAGTGATAATGAGTTGTGTATGTTAGAAGCAGTAGGTGCACTAAAGCCTCAAATGATATACAGATTTTTCAAGTATTTGAAACTATAGTTAAGCTTCTACTAAAAAAAACAGGTGTAAAAGGAGGGGTAAGGTTAATTCGCTGAGGGAAGGTCATAATGTCACTTAACGTAAGAATGCAACAGGTTGCTGTAGGGGAGAACTACTTAGGCATGTCACTTTAGTGTTCCACATGAGAATGCTGTGGGCCTTAAAAATACAAAAGACACATATCTGAAAACTATTTGTGAGATGAAATTGTTAATACAGAGGTTAAGGCAGGATGCGATCCAGTTTGCAATGGATGACCCCAAATGATTTTGGCAGCTAGTTGGCAAAGGCTTCTGCAAGAAGGCAAATCACTAGCTGTGTAGGGTGCATATGAGCAACAGGATGACTTTTTTGCCAGGGCTGTATACCAGAGACGAAATGTCAGAAAGTATTTATACGCTTCAAACTGCTGATGGAGCTAGGGTTATGATCACGAAGAGTGTAGTTTTTGGAATGTGAAAAAAAGAGAAGGATGGCTGGTGGCCATGATACAATTCCTAGTAAGATTTATTCTGCAGACCTGGACAGGTTGAGGGATGTGTTGGTGGTGTTTGTTTCAGAAATATTTAGGCCTGCTGTCAAACCTAAAACATAGAGTGTGGGTTGTAGTTTGTCCAACCTATAAAATGGGACAAGGAGGAGTTGGCTAATTTCCATTTGTTTTCTTTACTTCCATTTGTTAGAAAGCTTTGGCAGGGGTTATTCTTTCAATAATTGAACCATGGATTAGTAATGAAGGGATCCTCCCTCCCAACCAAATGTTGTTCTGGTCTGCTAGAATGGAAACTCCATTCTAGCAGACTTGCTTAGCTCATAATGAAGGCAGCATATCCCCTGAACAAGTGGACCTTCACTGGCTTCCTGTAGAATTCACAATAAAATTTCAATGATCATGCATCACATACAAAGCCATTCATAGTCAACTCCCAGACTACTTAGGTACCTTGCCTAAAATGTCTGATGGCATTAGGAACTTGAGGAGTTTTGTTAAGCTTAGTATGGAATCCAAAAAATTTAGCTCCTGCAAAGCTGTCACACAATCCTTTTCCAATGCAGCTCCTGCCATCTGGAACTTACTGCTAGTTGATCTGAGATGCACCAAAGGCATAGTATCTTGTGTATCCCCATCTCCTGTGTGTCTGAGCTGGTGTTTGAATACCGAGAGTGAATGACGTAATAACATATTGGTGTGTGGTCTGGAGTCAAAGCTAGGTGATAGGTATACTTGGAGGAAGAAAGGAGCCCTAGAATGACCCACATGCTGTTTCTGTAGCCTAAGGACATAATATGTAATAAAGAAATTGCCTCCAACCAGAATGGCTCCAGATTCTTGTATGAAGACACTGCCCTCTCACTTCAACAACGGGTTTAAACTATGTGAGTTAATGTCCTTTGCTGACCTCCTGCTTACACCATACAGCATCACTCTCTGTTAACCTCTTTAACATTCCTGCTTCACTGACCTAGCTTTCTCACTCTACAACTCTTCCTGTCTTCACGTTCTACTCTACCTTCAACATCCACCCTTTCTCTTATCAGAAAAAGGTTAAATCCTTTCTACTTGATATCTCTCATTCCAATGTCTCTATCCACTTTCCCCCTTCTAATTATTCTCTCTATCTTGGTCTTACTTTACACCCCTTCATATCTTCCTTTAGAAATTCCAGGGTCACACTGTCTGCCCTTTTATCTCATCCTAACCTCATGACCAATTTACTTCTACCCTAACTCTTCATGTAACTCTTAGCTCCTTTCGAACTGAGGTCATTCCACCTCATGTTTTTCCACTTTCGTATTTCCTAAAAGCTCTCCCTTACAGTTTCCCTTTATGATTAACCTGCTAAACCCTATGCTTCCTTCCCTTCTCACCTCACTCCCGTGTGGCATTTCATCTTCTGTTATTCTCTGTTCTTTTTCCTTTATGCACCATATTGTAACTGGCGTGAATCATTGCCATTATCTTTTCGACGATACCTTCAGTGGTTACTTGTTAGTCCTATGTAAGGGTTTAACACAACCCAGCTTGTCATTCTATTATAAAAATGTGACATACATAATTAAGCAATTTTTCCATTAATGTACAGAAAACAAATGTGTTTGTGTTTAGAGAAAAACAACTTTATTATGGTCTCTGAACTCTGTGAAGGACTTTGGCATCCACAATCCAGCACAAGGCATCCACTGTCCAGCCCAGGATAGAGATTGCACTCACTCATTTACTTATAGAATAAGAAAATTATAGCACACCTAAAGTACTAATTGCAAATAACATTTGAATATCTGTTTTCTATTCAAAGTATTTACACCAAGACAAACTTATAGAGCATTTGTGCCATGCACAAATACTCTGCCTTACTGCGAATTCACAATTGAAATTCACAAAACATGAATTTGCCCTCATTAAGAGACCTAGGCCCTGCGTCCTACCCTCCCAGCCCATGTCCTTCGTCTGTCCATGTGTGGGTTGGCCAGTGACGAAGGCCTGCCCCCAACCCCTGCTAGTGCCCAACCACCCTCCTCCCCGCTGCCACGGCATAGAGCTCCAGTAGATTTAATTGAATGACCCAGGAGAACCAACCTATAAAATGGGACAAGGAGGAGTTGGCTAATTTCCATTTGTTTTCTTTACTTCCATTTGTTAGAAAGCTTTGGCAGGGGTTATTCTTTCAATAATTGAACCATGGATTAGTAATGAAGGGATCCTCCCTCCCAACCAAATGTTGTTCTGGTCGTCAATATCTGCAATACACTTTCTTGCCTCATATTACCTACAGATGTGTAATCTGCTAGTTCCAGAATAATCCCAAAATGAAGCATATTTGACCTATCCAATTTACCTCAGAGAGGCTATCCACGTAAATAACCAGAGTCATATGCCCATTAGAACTGTACAATATAGAATATTTACCATTCTCAATCGAATGTACCAATTTTTATACTGTGTATTCTTTAGGCTCACATATTATTTTTAATCACAAATGTCTTTTCTTGCTCTTAGAATTAAAGTTTATGCTCTGGAATTATGTATAAATGCCTGTGCTCGAACTGTTACAACAGGAATACTATATTACTATGAAGCGCTCTGATAACCAAATGGGACGTGTTTGCACTATATAAAACACTGAATTGATAAATTGCAGAGTGTTGAAATATACTAAAAACATAATGGCTGCTTACTTGGAGTTTTTTACCTAGTGTGTCAAAATAAATGTCTGAGGCAGTACAGAAGTAGTAAGGACTGGGACGCAGAGGGGATTATTGCACAGATGCCAATCAGCACTTTTTGATTTGTTTGAAGCTAACACGCCAAAATGTCTACAGATTCCAGGTGTGTATACCCCAAAACTGGGCCACTGACAAATCATATCCTTCAGTATTCTGTTTTGCAAGGTAGGACTCAAAATGACATACATCATCAATCTAAATCTCTGCACTTTTGTTCAATCTTGCTTGGGTTATGGAAACTCCATTCTAGCAGACTTGCTTAGCTCATAATGAAGGCAGCATATCCCCTGAACAAGTGGACCTTCACTGGCTTCCTGTAGAATTCACAATAAAATTTCAATGATCATGCATCACATACAAAGCCATTCATAGTCAACTCCCAGACTACTTAGGTACCTTGCCTAAAATGTCTGATGGCATTAGGAACTTGAGGAGTTTTGTTAAGCTTAGTATGGAATCCAAAAAATTTAGCTCCTGCAAAGCTGTCACACAATCCTTTTCCAATGCAGCTCCTGCCATCTGGAACTTACTGCTAGTTGATCTGAGATGCACCAAAGGCATAGTATCTTGTGTATCCCCATCTCCTGTGTGTCTGAGCTGGTGTTTGAATACCGAGAGTGAATGACGTAATAACATATTGGTGTGTGGTCTGGAGTCAAAGCTAGGTGATAGGTATACTTGGAGGAAGAAAGGAGCCCTAGAATGACCCACATGCTGTTTCTGTAGCCTAAGGACATAATATGTAATAAAGAAATTGCCTCCAACCAGAATGGCTCCAGATTCTTGTATGAAGACACTGCCCTCTCACTTCAACAACGGGTTTAAACTATGTGAGTTAATGTCCTTTGCTGACCTCCTGCTTACACCATACAGCATCACTCTCTGTTAACCTCTTTAACATTCCTGCTTCACTGACCTAGCTTTCTCACTCTACAACTCTTCCTGTCTTCACGTTCTACTCTACCTTCAACATCCACCCTTTCTCTTATCAGAAAAAGGTTAAATCCTTTCTACTTGATATCTCTCATTCCAATGTCTCTATCCACTTTCCCCCTTCTAATTATTCTCTCTATCTTGGTCTTACTTTACACCCCTTCATATCTTCCTTTAGAAATTCCAGGGTCACACTGTCTGCCCTTTTATCTCATCCTAACCTCATGACCAATTTACTTCTACCCTAACTCTTCATGTAACTCTTAGCTCCTTTCGAACTGAGGTCATTCCACCTCATGTTTTTCCACTTTCGTATTTCCTAAAAGCTCTCCCTTACAGTTTCCCTTTATGATTAACCTGCTAAACCCTATGCTTCCTTCCCTTCTCACCTCACTCCCGTGTGGCATTTCATCTTCTGTTATTCTCTGTTCTTTTTCCTTTATGCACCATATTGTAACTGGCGTGAATCATTGCCATTATCTTTTCGACGATACCTTCAGTGGTTACTTGTTAGTCCTATGTAAGGGTTTAACACAACCCAGCTTGTCATTCTATTATAAAAATGTGACATACATAATTAAGCAATTTTTCCATTAATGTACAGAAAACAAATGTGTTTGTGTTTAGAGAAAAACAACTTTATTATGGTCTCTGAACTCTGTGAAGGACTTTGGCATCCACAATCCAGCACAAGGCATCCACTGTCCAGCCCAGGATAGAGATTGCACTCACTCATTTACTTATAGAATAAGAAAATTATAGCACACCTAAAGTACTAATTGCAAATAACATTTGAATATCTGTTTTCTATTCAAAGTATTTACACCAAGACAAACTTATAGAGCATTTGTGCCATGCACAAATACTCTGCCTTACTGCGAATTCACAATTGAAATTCACAAAACATGAATTTGCCCTCATTAAGAGACCTAGGCCCTGCGTCCTACCCTCCCAGCCCATGTCCTTCGTCTGTCCATGTGTGGGTTGGCCAGTGACGAAGGCCTGCCCCCAACCCCTGCTAGTGCCCAACCACCCTCCTCCCCGCTGCCACGGCATAGAGCTCCAGTAGATTTAATTGAATGACCCAGGAGACTTACTCTTGGGAAGCAACTGCACTTCCTGCAGCACCCCACAAAATTGAAACAATGCTTGGTGGTGCCCCTCCCCATTCCAGGGGCACCACGACGCTCAAACAAATCAGTAAAAAGCCCTCTCAGAGCATTATAGGGCACTCTTTGCTTGGGGCAGTGAATAGTAAATATGCGGCTCCTGCCACTCATTTATTCTTTTTTTATTTTTGGGGGGCCCCAGTATCCAAACAGGACATTCAAATCTTTATTGTTTTGTAGTGGGCTGCTGGGGGCAGCCAAAGGGAGCCCACAGCCTTACCAGTTCCCTGCAAGCAGCCCCTTGGTCTGAGCAGGAGCCAGTACTGTGAACCAGGAGGGAGCAATTCTAAATTTCCATGACCACAAGAGAGCGGGCACGAAGAAACATATGAACACCCACACGGCGGGAGCAGCTTTCTGCACCCACCAAGTGGGAGCCCATACGAGTTCCCTGTGTGTGCTCTCACGGGCAGGGGAACCTAGGGGTCCCAGGGTTCATGTCCCCAGGACACCACAACATAGCTAGTCCCATGGGGATGGGGTCTCTAAGACCATACAAGGAGGCATGGGGAGGGGAGCTGCACGCCCCCTTTCCAATTAGGAGATCAACCCCAGGGAATGGGGATCCTCAGGCCTCAAGGAGGCTTTGGGAGAGGTGATGCATGCCCTCTCCCCCTTATTTAACACATCAGCCCCAGTGGATGGGGCGGGACTAAGATTAACGATATCACCTGTGAAAACGTGTGCATGCTTCCGTTCTCCCTACAAACGCCATGCCATGAAGAAGGGACAAGTTCTCGAAACGCGTAGGCAAGTGGCGCTACACTACTCTGTGGGGTTCTCCCTGAGTCCGCTGCTGCCTCCCGAATAAAAGAAGGGTTTAATC
Organism: Triturus cristatus; assembly: GCF_964204655.1. Lineage (NCBI taxonomy): Eukaryota > Metazoa > Chordata > Amphibia > Caudata > Salamandridae > Triturus > Triturus cristatus. The sequence continues at coordinate 1,069,242,574 of NC_140582.1, read as the reverse complement.
CAGCGTTGTGTGGGTGTCTTCAATTGCGGAGCAAGCTCATACGGAATATATATATGTATATATATATATATATATATATTACCTACTGGCGGTCGCCAGTAGGTAGTTATAGTTAGGACCACGTTTCCATAGGAAATCCGCAACATTCTATTTTGAATAACTTTTGCGCCGGTCGACGAATCCTCGCGAATTTGTCAAAATAGGTGGGGCGCTCCGCTCCGCTCCTACCCTGAAAGTCTTGGGGGGATTCGTCAAGCGGGGGCTGAGATAAAAGGGGGGTCCCAAAACGCGTTTTTCCCATGCATTTTTCCATAGGACCTTTAGACACAGCTACAGCCCGAACGGCTGAACAGAATTACTTGAAATTTGGCAGAGAGGTAGTCCTCAGGTCAAGGAAGTGCCTTTTGTAGGTTTGGTGTAAATCTGTTCAGTAGATTCTGAGAAAATAGCCTTTAAATCAATATATATATCTGAGCCAGCTTACGGTGCGCTTACGGTGCGCTTACTGTACGCGTACGGTGGCGTGCGCGAGCGCGATTCAGATTGGCCCTTAGATCTTAGTAAACATTCGAATCGGTCGAAACCAGGAAGCGGCGGCCGCCATTTTCTCTCTCGCACTCTGAGGGGGGAGCTGATAAACAAATGCCAAAAACATATAAAGGGGCTGTTTAGACAGCGCCCATGCACATAACCATGTTAGTTGAGTCTTCAAAGATCCCCCAAGGCAAAAAACGGTAATTTTGTATTTTTCGAAAATTTCGCCGATTACGCTTACCGGACGCTTACCGTACGCGCACGGTAAAAAAATTTTTTAAAAAAAAATCCACACTCTCTCCACCCCGTGTGCAAATGGTGGCCGCACGGAACGAACTGCGTTAAGTGGGCGCGCACGCCACGAATGGCGCAAAGTAACTTAGCATTTAAAAAACCGTACAAATTCACTGAAAAAACCATAGGTTTCACACACGTTATAGTTAGGAATTAGCATTTAAAAAACCTTGCAAATTCACTGAAAAAACCATAGGTTTCACACATGTTATAGTTAGCTGTACATTTTACTGATAAAAAACCAATGAAATTCCCCCGTTATAGTTACTGTAGGCAACTATAACTCACGCGACCGTACTCCTCTGCTGATGACATATGTGTCTTTATGAAAAAAAAATATTTGTAATATATGTATAGCTAAAATTTAATGGAAGAAGACATGGGCAAATAAGTGTCTAAATACAGTATAAGCATCAGCAGAGGATTGCGGTCGCGTGAGTTATAGTTGCCTACAGTAACTATAACGGGGGAATTTCATTGGTTTTTTATCAGTAAAATGTACAGCTAACTATAACATGTGTGAAACCTATGGTTTTTTCAGTGAATTTTATATATATATATATATATATATATATATATATATATATTATCTACTGGCGGTCGCCAGTAGATAGTTATAGTTAGGACCGAGTTTCCATAGGAAATCTCAAAATTCTATTTTGAATAACTTTAGCGCCGATTGACGAATCCTCGCGAAATTTTCAAAACTAATGGGGCGCTCCGCTCCGCTTCTACCCTGAAAGTCTCGGGGTGATTCGTCAAGCGGGGGCCGAGAAAAAGGGGGGGTCCCAAAACGCGTTTTCCCCATGGATTTTTCCATAGGGACTTTAGTCGCAGCTACAGCCCGAACGGCTGAACAGAATTACGTGAAATTTGGCAGAGAGGTAGCCATAAGGTCCATGAAGTGCCTTTTGCAGGTTTGGTGTAAATCTGTTCAGTATTTCCAGAGAAAATAGCATTTAAATCAATATATATATCTGTACGCGCGCAGCGTGCGCGCTGGGTGCGCGCACCTTGCCGTGCGCGAGCGCAATTCTGATTGGTTGTTAGATCTTAGTAAACATTCGAATCGGTCGAAACCAGGAAGTGTCAGCCGCCATTTTGTCTCTTGCACTCTGAGGGGGTGAAAAACAAATGTGGAGAACGTGAGAAGGGGGGCAGAGTAGACAGTTCCTGACCCCCTAGCCGTGGTCAGGGGGTCCCAGAAGGAAATAGTGAAATAGTTTTGTTTAAAAAAATATATTAATAAATACATAACTTAGCATTTAAAAAACCGTACAAATTCACTGAAAAAACCATAGGTTTCACACATGTTATAGTTAGCTGGGCATTTCCCTCGTAAAAAACCAATGAAATTCCCCTGTTATAGTTAGTGCATGTGAGAAGTTGGCCTGGTATATGATGCTCACTAGTTAAAGTGATCACCTTGTACCATGCCAAGCAACCCTTATGGTGTGGTTGTAAGTCAACCTTTTCGGACTAGCTGCCCTAGTGGTAGCGTAGGCTAAGCAGTCTTTGAGGCTAAACTCGTGAAGCGTGTTAAGCCAGCTGTTTTACCAAATGTAACCCCCTTTTATACCAATGAAAGGACACCACACAGATATATATTCAAAATATATATGTATTTATTTCTCAAAGTAACCCCTAGTCTCTTTATGAGCACAGGAGCACAAATCGTCAAACAAGATTATCACAGAATACACAGAAGTTGCACTTTATATGGATAGGCCCTGGTGGCCACTCGAACCATATACTAAAATAGTGGTATAAGTACCACGAACAGAAAAGGGAAAAGGCCTAGGGCCTCTAGAATCGCTGGGCCTACAAGGAGCTAACGTCAGTTAGTGACCAGGAGGTCCACGGGTGGCGTGTGCAGAGCAAATAGTCACACGCGTGCTCCCATAGGTTTCAATGGGTGCGTAAAAAGTACAAAGTTACTGCAAAGAGGATCTTCCGGATGGACTAGGAACTCAAGATTTGGAACACAGGCACTAGAGATGTAATACTACACTTGGGCACAGGTGTGCCAGCTTTACCTCACCCACAGGAAGCGGGTGCATAGGCCTCGAAGTGCGTCGGGTTTCTTCTATCTGTTCCGTGGAGCTTGAAGACAAAGATGCTGCAGGCGGTCGGTCCGGGAGAGATGCAGTGGATCCAAGAGTGGATCGGAGATGTTGAAGACCTGTAAGCAGAGGGGACAGTGTTCACAGTCACTAGCCAGTGACCAGCGTGGCACCAGGTGGGTACCAGGCGATGTCGGGTGCAAACAGGTGATGAGGGGTAGCTTGTCTCCGCAGCCACGTGGTCCCTGAAGGTCGACGACGTCCAGGAGTCGGCTCACGAGCTGTCCCACGCAGGCTCTCGCTGTCGGCGGTGTCGGCGACTTGGTCGAAGCAAACAAGCCTTGGCAAAAGCAATTGTAGGAGGATTCGGAAATCAGCTGTTGGTTCTGACCAGCAAGGTCAGAGGGATTGCTCCTTTGGAAAGGAGCAAGGGCCAGTCTGGAGCAACCAGACCAGCGGTGTTTTTCGTAGAGTTCGTCGCCAAGATGGCCACTAGCCAACGGGCCAGCAACCGGTTAGGCGCGTCGAGTGGCAAAATGCAGAAGGGCCCCACGCAGATCGTGGAGATGCTGGAGGGCTCACCTTTGGTGCAAATGCTGCTCGAGAGTTGGGCTTCTCAGATCCCAAAGCACAACTTGGAGGGAGCCTCGGTTGTTGCACTTGTCAGCTTGTCGTAGTCGATCCAAGATGGCTGGCTCCACGTGTCTCGGTGCCTCCACGGGTCTCCTCTTTTCAGGGACTGTGGATCGGGCGGTGAGAGGTCTGGAGGTCCAGGTCTTGTCAGTCTCTGGGCTCGGGCTCTGGCGGGAGGCGGCGGCAAAGCAGACGTTGATTCGCTGGATGGTGCTTGCGTTAGCAAGGTGGTCACTCCCTGACCACAGGGGAGATTGGCTTCAGTCCTCTGTGCAGCAGAGCGTCGAAGTTCCCGTCTTCTTCTTAGTGTTAAGTTGATTCCAGGATGTCTGAAGTCTTAGGACACAGCTCCTACCTTTAAGCGGATTCTAGGGGCCGGACTACCTGCTAGGTCCCTCCCTATGGGTGGGACCAGGAAGGGGGGTGGTTACACCCCCAATCCTTTGTCCAGCTCGCCCCAGGCCCGGGACTGGTGTGCCCCAGGACCGGTTTGAACTGGCATATGCACCGAGGCTCCTTGTGAGCCACAGGCATGTCTGGTTTCTTTCAAGCCCTACCTGACCAATACACAAAATCCTGTCTGGGGTGGTGCACGCACCTCCCCTGGCAGGAAACCCTTTGTCCACACCTCCCAAGCTGGAAGGACTCCCAGCAGCAGGAGGGCAGACTTGTGTCTGTGGTGGCAGCATCCATTTTGTGGAGCTGAGGCTATGTCTGATTTTACCCGGGTTTCAGGCACTGTACATGTCGTGTCCCTCTAGAAGGGTGGAATGCTAACCCCGTCGCCAGAATTGGCGAGGGGTTAGTATTCCAATTCGTATGACACCTTACTCGACATGTTTTGATAAAGCCAAACCAAAGTTAGCATTTAACCGCGAGGTTCATAATGCACTTAAGAGTATATGGTATGACGATATCTGGAAACAGTAGAAGGAAGTTGTTCCGACCACTGCAGACAGGCTCAGCTCATGCCAGAGCACCATCTCACATGGAACCAAGCACTCTGCCTTCAGGATTGTTAAGGCCTGCCATAGGAGTGACTTATAGGTTACCAGGTGTCCCATTTAAGGTTAGGTATAGGTATACTACACCTAAGTAAGAGGTGATTACACCAACTTACCCCAGCTGAGTGATCAGCCAGTTGTGTCAGATTGTTAGGCCAAGCCTGGGGTGGCATAATACATGCTTCAGCCCTTGGCAGGCCTTGGGTACACCAATGCCCTGGGTACCTATTGTACACTGGTACAGGGGCTGACAGGGTGATCCACTTCCAATTGGTTATGCACCTAGGGTGCATAGTTTTAATTTAGTAGAGAGAACAGCAGGCTGGGGGCCTGATTGGCAGGCCCACAGCCTCAATATGTCAAAAACCAGTGAAGCAAAAAGAAAAAATTTGGGGTGACCATAGGATAGCAGACCCTACTCTCCTACAGTGCAGGCAACTATAACTCACGCGACCGCAATCCTCTGCTGATGACGTCAGATATTACATCACTGATGACATATGTGTCTTTCTGAAAAAAAAAAAAATGTAATATATGTATAGCTAAAGATGAATGGAAGAAGACATGGGTAAATAAGTGTCTAAATAGAGTGATGTAATATCTGACGTCATCAGCAGAGGATTGCGGTCGCGTGAGTTATAGTTGCCTGCACTAACTATAACAGGGGAATTTCATTGGTTTTTTACGAGGGAAATGCCCAGCTAACTATAACATGTGTGAAACCTATGGTTTTTTAAGTGAATAGATATATATATATAGATATATAGGTATATACGCTTCGGTTTCTGCATAAGAAACACACTGCACTCGCGGGAACCCCTTTGAAAAGTTATTTATTGCAAGGACGCGTTTCGGCGTTTGATGTCTTCCTCAGCTTGCTAAAGATAGCGCCACCTGTCCTGTACGTTATTTAAACAGGTAAATTGGTTTCCATTGGTTGTGGCCACTTGCTATAGAAAGGGGACTGGTGTTTTTCACGGTCGTAATGCCTTTTCCCACTCAGATGTATTGTGGGAGTTGTGGTCTGTGGGATACGAATTTCTCTATTACCGCTCCATTGACTCCATCTGTTGGTATGCATCTTGCCTCTATATAGACATCTCCCAAAGAGTCACAAGTTCTTATAAAACAAAATTGCACAGTCCCGTTTCCGTTCCTCGAAGCCCAGTTCAATTTCGTTTGCAAGTGCCACAAAAGAGGTGCGCTGCTGATGATATCTCCTCCCGGAGGCCCCCTTCGTCCAACCTCAGAGTCCCTTGGCACTCACCGCAGGAGTCGGTCAAATGGCCACTACTCCACCAGCAATGATGGCTGTCGACAACGTCGGCGATGGTGCCTGCTTTCTCTGCATGCGGTGCAACTGCATGAATAAATCAACGTTCCAAAGTCCACTTCGGCAGTATGTGCACTCTTGAAGACGGGTGCAGTGAGTGTGGAAGTGGGTCCACACAAAAATGTACGCTCCGGTTTCTGCATAAGAAACACACTGCACTCGCGGGAACCCCTTTGAAAAGTTCTTTATTGCAAGGACGCGTTTCGGCGTTTGATGCCTTCCTCAGCTTGCTAAAGATAGCGCCACCTGTCCTGTACGTTATTTAAACAGGTAAGTTGGTTTCCATTGGTTGTGGCCACTTGCTATAGAAAGGGGACTGGTGTTTTTCACGGTCGTAATGCCTTTTCCCACTCAGATGTATTGTGGGAGTTGTGGTCTGTGGGATACGAATTTCTCTATTACCGCTCCATTGACTCCATCTGTTGGTATGCATCTTGCCTCTATATAGACATCTCCCAAAGAGTACTCTGGGCCTACTTCATCGAGTCTTTCTTTTCCTTCCTGATTTTACTTTGAAGACTCTGACTCAGGCACTTATATTAAGCCGTCTGTGATGGAGCAAGGTTTCGCACGAAAGAAACTTGCTCGTATGCAATCCTCTCGAATAACAACCTGTCTGTGAGTACTAACAGTGCACCACATTTTACATTTGTATCCAGGGGAAGCTTTCCTATGTGCTTCACTAATGAATAACCTGAGTGTCCTAAAACGGCCGCCAAAAATCTACGTAGTATGACGTTTTCTGTTGCTTGGAGTTAAATCGTTGCAGCTGCGCAATAGCTTTTAAAATGGCTGCTTTAAAGTAACGCACTAACGCACATGCTGTGCTGAAACTAGCCTATGCAAGTTTTACTAGGCCATTAGTGCAAAAGATTTATTAGGTAAATGGGGTCAGAATAGAAGTAAGTGGTATACAGTGAATTCATTTAATTTTGTATTCTAACATGTTCCTCTCTGACTTTATTAATAGTTCGTATTTGGGCCTTGGAGGGTGACCGCGTCTCTGTTTCCTTGTGGCTTCTACGCAAGCGCAACGTTTGCTTGTCCTGAAAACAAGCAAAGTTATTGACTGGCTGTCAAACCCGAAGTCCAGCAAGGACATGGGAAAACCAACTCTTGACCCAACGAGAGGAAGAAGAAACAACATTGTATTACAGACTTATCGATCAACATATGAAATGCTTGTGGGAATAAAGCTTGCGGGTATTAAAATTAAGGGGCGGGGAGCTAGACAATCGACTAAAGAAAAATATTGCACTTAGTATGGTGTGATGTCCTCACCCCACTGCTTGGCCCAATCAAATTGCGGGTGAACATGGAATTGAAACATTTGGGGGTGGATCATGCATTTGAATTGGTATAACAGAGGTAAGTTCTAGTCAGTTAGACACACTTGATGCTGAGATACTGATGCTATGCTGAGATGCTGCCCGGTTTTGCTGCAATCTGACTGAAGAACCCAACACTAGAGAAATTCGCGGAACAACCGAGGAGGCACATCTAGGAAGGGGTCCGGACGAGCCCGAGCCGGAGAGAGTAGCACCAGAGAGGGGTGTAACGCTGACGTTCCACTAGGAGAGGTCACCTTCCCAGTCTTGAACTGATCCTAAATCCTTGACACTCTGATGTCGAGGTCCTCGCACCATTTTAGGTAAATATAATTGTAGGGTTAATGCTTCGTACTTGCTCTCTATCCTTTCTCTCATCAGGTGCTGTCATTGCAAGAAATTAATTAATGCAAACTGATTATAAGCTAACTGTACTATTTTTCCCTGATGGAGAATTCTGGCATAACATGTGTATTCTGATTTGACTCACAAAATTATTAATTCAGATAAACTTTTAAAACTCCGTCCGAGTCTGTGGTTCTTTCAATACAATAAAAAGGAATTTTTGTATCTTCCTCCCTATTCTAATCTACTACTAGATCTTTCAAATGTGCATTTACTCAGGAGACAGGAATGGTAAGAATTGTATTTGAAATTTTGAATTATTGATTTATGTTCTAACCAAAACCCGTTATGTATTGTTTCATGTTGTCTGGAAATTCCCAGGAATATTGAATAGCGGGTGGTGAATGGAAACCACACTGCAGTGAGGTTATTGGTCTGGATCGAGAAAGTGGTGAAAGTTATGCAGGACTGGAAGCTCTAAGTTAGAGAAAATTTCTTGCATGTTAGTGAGAATAATTGGTAACGAGGAATTTACTGGTGAAATTTTGGTATTATCTCACCTAGAAAGGGTAATACTGAAGGAGTAGCAGGTTCTCTGATGCTTGTGTGAAGAGTAAGCGGAAGGGTTTTACTCGTAGCGTGTGAAGAGTAAGCGGAAGGCTTTTACTCGCAGTGAAAGAAATCTTACTATTCTTTGAATTAGTGGGTCAGACACAATAGCGAATGTGTATACGTTGTTAATTAATTAAATTGTGTGAAGCTTTTGGAGAAAATAAGTTTTCGCATTACCTTGTAAAGGAAGGGTCAGTTGTGGGTGCTGCACTGACATCACTAAGAGCCGCGCTGGGATTGGTTGAAACAGCGGGTGTGTAGTTGATGCGAAATTGTAAAGGAGGGGTCAGTAGTAAGGAGTGATACTGACGTAACAGAAAAGCCGTGCAAGCATTGGCTGAGCGAGCGAACAGAGTAGAAGCTGATTGGTCTACGGAATACAAAACGCACTGATATTGAAGATTTTTTTATTTTATTTTTAGAATTAAAAACAAACGTCTGATTTGTTGACAAAATAGAAGTTCCAAGAATAATAATAGATAGTGGAGTTTGCATCTACAATCCAACATTAACAGGGACTAGACCAGATAGAAGGTTTGTACGGTTTGCTTACGAGCAGTACCTTAACAAGCACAAGCACGCAATGTATGGAGAAAAGAGAAAAATGACATTTATGCAATAGGTTAAGAATTATTTCAAAAAGGACAAACCCATTAAGAGTAGAAAGGGGATTCTCATTCCTCCTCCAAATACGCCTGCATCATACATGATGGTGGAAAGAGGCTATCATACCTGTGTATGGTTAGAAAATTGGGTAGAATACACAAAAGATTATGGTATATTAGCACTTCCCAAATACGGAATCTTTAATGGAAGAATATTTTGCAGCTTAAGAACACGAATGAATGAATTAGAACCCAGACCTAGATTGACTCAATATGAAGCTTTAGAAGAATGGGAATTTGAAGCCTTTGAACGTGACAGGCCCGAAGTAACAGGACCTTAAGCAAATATTATCCGAAATTTCCCTGAGAGACTAGAGACAGTCAAATGAAACAATGGAGACAGGCCATGGTGGCGGAAGGTTTATATCCTGTGTTAACATCAGAAGAGCAGACAGGAGGTAAATGTACAGAGAAAACCAAGCACTTAACAATGTTAAGTAGCGGGGAAACAGAAGAGGGATACCTAGAAGACATATTGATGAAAAGTCCTCCACCTTATAATGATGGATTCAATAGAATGACCCCAAGTGCCCCAATGATAGGAACACCTTTGGTTCCACAGCTAGTACATGACACCACAGATAGGGTGCTTCAAGAAAAAGAAAGGGAAGCAAAAAATAAGAATAGAGATGAATTGATTCAGAAAATAGCTCAGATAAATGCACATCCCGAAGCATTGACCATACCAGTGACAATAGGTCCGGTAGTTCCATTGTATGGAGAAAAATCAAACTGTCCTAAAGTTCCTATAATGCCTACCCCAAGTATAGAACCTTGAAAAGAAAAGATAATAATAGATGATCAAGCAAGTGAATGTGAATCAGTAATATCATTGATGGGTTTGCCCATAAGGGAGCCGATGATGGAAACCCCGAAAATAAATTTGCCCAGTTGTTCAAAGGATGTTAGACTAGAAACATCATCAGGAACTAGAAGTACCACAATAGTAACCTCAGAAGATATAGAGAGATGGTCTCAAGAAATAGAGAAGCCAAAGTCAGAGCCAAAATTATTAGACATTTTCAAATTGAGAGTAGAATTGGAAAAAATGGTTACTGGAAATGTGGGACTGGACAGGTTAAACACATACAGTGAAGAAGAATTACTGTTTATTTGTAGAAGCATTACACAAAACACAAAGGCATTCCATGAGAAGCTGACAAATCTGGCATCGGAAATGGGAATTGACATAGGGAAATCAAAAGTGTTACAGAAACCAAATAGAGCAGAATTTTCTGATAAGGATTTGGAAAACATGAATGTGTCTTTAAGAAAGTTGCAGATCAGGGAATTGTTATTTCTGTTGCAAAAGTGGGTAGATCTTGAAAGATGGAAAGTGAGATGGGCAAAGAAAAAGGAAGAAGCACAGGTAAATCGGTCGACATCTGAATATGTCATGCGAGAAACAGAAAAAGCTGAAAGGTTGTATCCGATGAGAGAAGTACCCAGAGGGGGGTACGTACATGTGCCATGGAATAGACAGGATATTTTGTCTTTTACAAATGATTTCCCAAAATGGAGAGAGAAACCAGTGGAATGGTACAGACAGGTTGAGAGGTTTGTGAAAGTTTCAACGGTTTTATTAAAGGATCTGGATGGTCTGTTTGACATAGTAGTACCTGCAGATTTGTGGACAGAGTGTAAAATTACTGTAGATTGGCCTAGTGAGGAATATCCAAGAGACTCAAAAACAGGAGCCCCATCAGAAGATGTAATGAAAAAGTATCATCAGGTAATCACCTTTCTAAAGAGTAAAATTCCCCCGAAAGAAACCGATTGGGTAAAGATAGACAGAACAACCCAAGAAAAGAATGAATATATACATGCTTATTATGAACGTCTTTTACAGGTGTTCAAACAGTATAGTGGGTTTGAAAGGGTAGAGAACAAAGACATGACTCATTTTGTGTATCGATTTGTGTCTGGGCTGAGATTGGATATATCTCAAATGATTAAGCAGCACATGCTGTGCTGGCAATCAAAGCCCATTGACGAAATTCTAAAATATGCAAAATATTGTGGGGACGAAATTGATAATAAACGAAAAGCCTTAAAAGAAAAAGTAATGTGGGCTCAAGTAAAATTAGCTAAACAGCAAGAGCTCCAATTAAATCAAGAAAGAGCACAAGGCAAGGTGACAATAATGGGGGAAAGCCACAGGGAAGATTAAATTGGGAAGAGGCAATGAAATAATTTCCCTGTCACAGGTGCGGGAAGTTCGGGCATTGGAAGAACGAATGTAAAGCTATACAAGTTAATAATGCCCCGAATCAAAATTTAAATCCACAGACGCAGAATGAGGTGTTAATGAGTCATCAGCAACCGGGTATAGACCTACAGAGTCAATTGCCACCTGCCCCTAAATCAAATTTTGTGAGTCAAGCCAAGTACAGTGTGGACTGCATATTTCCAGAAGGAAGTGGTAAGAATGTTTTTGTAACATCACAGTTTCTTTTGCAGGACCCACTGATTGATTGTGATCAGGAATGACGGTGCCTGAGGGGGGAGGGAGGGGAGTGTGTGCTTGGCGCATCTCTACCGGTAGATCAGTCAGGTCCATACATAGAATGTAAAGTGAAAGAAAATGATATCACTTTTTTGTTGGATACTGGTGCTACCAGGTCTACTGTGAGAACAGCAGACATTCCTAACCTGCCCCTCTCGGGAGAGAACATCCAAGTTATAGGTGTTTCAAACAAACGGATTAGAACTGCAATCACAGAACGAAAGGAGGTGCGAATTGGAAATTTTAAAGAAATGCATACGTTCGTGGTCTGTGACTCAAGCCCTGTAAACTTGCTTGGAAGAGACCTGTTGTGCAAAATGAATTGCACTATATTTTGCACACCGGATGGTGTTGCAATACAAACCCCAGATGAAGATTGAGTTTGCAAGTTCATGTTAGCTAAACAGGGAACAGATGTAAATGAATTATATTCGATGATGACACAAAATGAATTACCTGCCGAAGTCAAACTGACTGTAAATGCAGAGATATGGGATTTTACTGGAAAGGATATAGGATTAATGGCAAATGTAGATCCTGTAAAAGTGACAGTGAAAGAAGGTGCTGTTTATCCGAATACCCGACAATACAAAATGAGTTCAGAAGTAAAGGCAGGTGAAATAGAGCGATTGGTCGAACAAGGTATTCTGAAAGAAATAAGTAGCTCTTGTAACTCGCCTATAATTGGCATTAAGAAACCTAACGGAAAATATAGGGTGGTTCAAGATCTTAGGAAAATTAATAAGATTGTTGTACCATGCTGCCCAGTAGAGCCTAATCCAGCTGTGATTCTTTATCAGATACCATGGAAAGCAGGATGGTTCACAGTAATCGATTTATGCCATGCATTCTTTTCTATTCCATTGCATCCAGATAGCAAGTTTTTATTTTCGTTCAAATTTGAAGAGCATGTTTACGTCTGGAATCGTGTGCCTCAAGGGTACACTGAAAGTCGTTCAATCTTTAATCAGATTCTCAAAAGAAGCCTTCAATCTCCTGTATTGTCCAGAGAGTCAGTCCTGGTGCAGTATATTGACGACCTATTGGTGGCGTCAAACACATGAGATGACTGTGTTACTGATTCAATTGCATTGTTAAATCATTTGGCAAAGGGTGGACATAAAGTGTCCCCTGAAAAACTTCAGTTTTGTAAAAATTCAGTTAAATACATAGGACATCAAATAGAAAGAGTAGTTAGAAGGGTGACTTCTGAAAGAATTAGAATAATAAGACAGATGCAGTTGCCACAAACCCAAAAGGAAATAAGAATGTTCCTTGGAGTTGTAGGATATTGTAGGCAGTGGATTGTAGGGTTTGCTTTACTATCCAAACCCTTGATACAAATGACCAGAAAGAGAGCGAAAGATCCTATAAAATGGGATGAGGAAAGTAGAAGATCTTTTAGAAAATTGTGGGATTATTTGTGTGAAGCACCCGCTTTGGGCATCCCAGACTATTCAAAAGAATTTGCATTATTCTGCTATGAGCGGGGTAATTGTGCACTTTCAGTTCTGACACAGAGACATGGATTAATGAGAAGGCCAGTGGCATACTTTTCTGCTACCTTGGATTCTGTGGCCTGCGCATTACCAGGTTGCCTGAAAGCTGGTGCTGCAAACTTATGTAAGCATAGAGCAGAGTGAGTCAATTGTGATGGGACACCCTGTCAAGGTGTATGTTCCTTATGCAGTGGTGATTTTACTGACCAGGACCCGAACACAGTACCTTACTCCCAGTAGGCTGACAAAATATGAAAGAATAATACTGGGGGCTGAAAACGTGACAATAGTGAGGTGTACTGTTCTTAATCCAGCCACCTTACTACCTGATCCTTACGAAGGAGAAGTGAAAGATGAGATTGAGAATGAGTCTCTTGATGTGACTGAACTTAGCACCAAGCCACATCCTGACATACAAGAGGAACCCTTGAAAAACGCAGAGCATGAACTGTTTGTAGATGGCTCATGTATGCGACACGAGGAGGGAGGAATGAGTGCTGCTTAGCTGTATGTACATTAACTGGAATAGTCTAAGCATCCTATTTACCAGAGGTCAGATGTGCACAAGTAGCTGAATTAATCGCTTTAATTAAAGCATGCAAATTGGGAAAAATTGGAGAGTAACCATATTCACTGACAGTCAATATGGTTATGGGGTTGTGCATAATTTTGGCCAACTGTGGATGCAGAGGGATTTCCTGACTTCCTCAGGGACCCCCATTAAAAATGGAATTTTTGTCAAAGAATTACTTGAGGCAATTCAATTACGAAAAGAGGTGGTTGTGGTTAAGTGTGCTACTCACCAATCAGGAAATTACTATGTGACAGCCGGTAACCGATATGCTGACCAGGTTGCCCAACACTGTGCAAGGCATAAGATTGCCTTAAACAAGCAAATCGAAACTTGAGGAATCAGCTGCCAACTCATGCTACTTGCAGGAGTGGGAACCTGGGAGGAGGTGAAAGATCTGCAGGACGCAGTAGACATGAGAGAAAAGGAAGAGTGGGTGAAAATAGGATGTCAAAGAAGGGCAGAAGATGGTGTGTGGGTTTGTTATGATGGCAGACCAGTCACGCCAGACAGTATGCTTGCACCAATGGCTAGAATGTACCATGGAGACACACATGTGGGTAGAGATGCAATGATTCGACTTTTCAGACAAGATTGGTTTAACGCGAAGTTCAGGAATGTAGCAGAGAGCCTTTGCCAAAGATGTTTAATATGTCAACAAGTGAACCCTTGTAGGAAAACTGTGGTCTGTATGGGAAAGATCGGAAAGGCAGAATGTCCTTTTGTGAAACTACAGTTAGATTTCATTCAACTGCCTGCTTGTAGAGGGCTAAAGTATGCACTTGTCATAGTTTTTTTTTTTTCAAAGTGGGTGGAAACATACCCGACCCGAAGAAATGACAGCTTGACAGTGGCCAAACTTTTATTGAGAGAACTCATCCCCACATTTGGTTTTCCAGTAACGATTGAATCAGATAGAGGGTCTCATTTTAATAATTAAATAATTCGACTGATTTGTGAAGCATTCAAAGTCGAACAAAAATTGCACTGCGCTTACCGTCCAGAGGCTTCTGGAGTGGTAGAACAATTAAATATCACAATCAAGTCAAGACTCGGAAAGGTGTGTGCATCCACCCCTCTGGAATGGCCTGATGTTCTGATGAGACTCAGAAGTATTCCAGACAAAAATACTCGATTGAGTCCCCATGAAATACTCATGGGAAGAGCAATGAGACAAGCATGTGTACCAGGACACAAGCTGTTGAATATAACTGATGACTTAGTTTTGGAGTATTGCAAAGAGTTGGCTGACAGAGTGCGTTCTATCTCTCATCAGGTTGGGGAAGACGCTTTCAACAGACAGCTGAGCCACTCGCATGATCTGAATCCCGGTGACTGGGTAGTTGTGAAGAATCACACTCGAGAATTGTGCCTAGCACCAAGGTGGTATAAACCGCATCAGGTCATATTGACTACCTCAATAGCTGTAAAGTGTGCAGGATTGCCTAATTGGATCCATGCAAGCCATACCAAAAGGGTACCAGCTCCTGAAGAAGTAGAGTTACAATTGAAACAAAAAATTTATGGTGCTGAAGGTTGTGCAGCTGAAGAACTTCCTATAGAAGATCCTGAGGTAGCTGCCCAAGATCAACCGAGCACTTATCAGGACGACTGGATCCCAGTGGTGGATATACCTGAAGTGCTTATAAGAACTAGGAGTCAAACACAGTTAGATGGACAGGAAGAGAGTGAGAACCAGACAGGTATAGAAGAACTCGCTCAGGAAAGAAGGGAAACGACTGTTAGGGAGCCTGAGCAGGAACAGCTAAGGAGAGAACAATATACTCAGACAGAAGAAACTCAAAGCCCCGTTCCGGAGTCTGAGGAGGGACAGTTAGGACTTAGAGAAAACATTCAGGCAGAAGAAGGTAAAGAGGTAAAAAGGCCTGAACAGGACCAGATAGGCATAGAAACGCAAGTTCAGGATACAGAAGAAAAACCAGATATCACTAATCCTGAACAGGGTCAGATTGAGGTAGATGAACCCATCCAGGCAGAACAGGCCAAATTAATAAGCCCTGGACAAGGTCATACAGAGAGGACATCTGAAGACGAAGCTGATCAAGTTGTGCCCAAATCTAAAGAAAATAAAAGGAGTCTTGAAGAACCTGGCAGTGCAGTGAAGTTTAAGAAAAGTCGAAAAGGTGATAACTGGCCAAGAATTATCAAGAGATTAAGATATCGTCTTATGACAATCAGTGAAGAACCTGATCAAGTAAATGAAGTAACTAGTCAATCTGGATCTTCCAAAGTAATACCAAAGCGAAGGAGTCAAAGATTGAAGACATTGAATAACAAGTTCAAGGGTCCTGAGTGGACATATGTTATTCTTGAAGACTTTGAAAACCTCAATTTAAATGAAGAAAGTGATGAAGAGCTGAATGATGAACAAATTGAGGAAGAAGTAAGACCAACCTGAAAGAGAGAAGACGCTTAAAGTGTTATCTCATATCAGGTTCTGAATGAAAGAAGAGACAAATCTCTTGTCCAAATATGTCGGATGATAAAGTTACTGGAAATCCAAAACAATGCTGTATAAAGAAGTGTTGTAGAATCTGTATATGTAGTTTAATATTAGTCCTTGTAATATGGATAATATTAGCAATAGATATTCCCTATTTGATGGTTACTGACAAACAGAATAGTACTAACACACATACAGAAGTTGCAAACATTAAAGATGATAGAGTAGACTTAGAAACACCAGATGAGTTACATTTACATCACACCGTAGATGGGAATGAAACTGATTTAAATGTATTTGCAAATCTCTTAGTACATTATGTAGAAACTATGGAAGTTAGTGATAGTTATGTTTGCATGAAATTGCCAAACTCAGTAGCCGAAGTGGTAACTCATCATCATTTACCCTTGACATATGGTATTTCATGTAGTGTACTAGCTAGTTTATTTTATAGAACTGGAAAACTGCAGTATTATTATTCAAATTTAGATGTAATATTTTCAGAAGTTCCCATGTGAAAGAGCATGAACCCTGTCTTTAGTACTAGAGACTCACAATTCATGGGTGAGTATTTCCTAACAATGAAGACAATAGATATAGATGATGCACATAAGTGTAACTTAACCTGTAAATTACATGAAGAAGAAAAGATATTTTTTAATTTAGTAGTACACAGGAGACAGGATTTCCAAAGAAGGGCCTCTGAACCGAAAGCCCAGATACCTAAATGGGCTGAAAGGGAAGACCTTTTAGTAACTGGCAAGACTCATGCTGCTATTTCTCTGGATTTTGAAAAGAAAGGGAAAATCTGTCTCCACAGACTTAAAACAGAATATAACAACGTATTTATTGGTTCCAGTGAAAATGAACATAATTTCTTAATAATTGGGGGTTGGGGGCTAAAAGGAGGAACTGATCCAGTTTTTCCTGGAATTTATTATATTTGTGGAAACAAAGCATATTTTAGGTTGCCTGATCACTGGTATGGGAGTTGCTATTTCGGAATAGTATTCCCTAAAGTCTATCATGTTAAAAGAAACACTGGAATCAATAATGACAGTAGTGGACTAACCAGATATAAAAGAGCTAGTTTCTCTGAAATAGTAGGTGATATATTTGGTGCATTGATACCTTCAGTGGGAGGTCTGCTGAATTTTTAAAAAATCTGTCAATTGTCAACAGTAGTTGATCGGTTATGTACTGACACTGCTGGAAGATTTTTACTGATCAATACAGAATTAGTTGCTATTAGATCTATGGTTTTGCAAAATCGACTTGCCCTTGATATCTTATTGGCAAAAGAGGGTGGAGTCTGTAATATGCAGAAAGCGCAACATTGTTGCACGTATATACCTGAAAAAAGTGTAGAGATGGGAAGATATATTAATACTCATTTGGAAGAGGAACTGAAACCACTGGAGGTTGACAGTGTATGGAAGAAAATACCAAATAGTTTTTCCACCATCAGTAGTTGTTTTTCTAACATAGATAAAAGTATCTTAGGTCAAATATTATTGCCAATCATAGGCATAATTTTGCTAGTTTTGATGATAATGTGTTGCCGCAAATGCAGTGGGAAAGGAAAAAAGGTACGAAGTGAATGAGAAGGGTGGGAAAAGAAAATTAGAAGAAATACGACTTGAAGAATTGAAGGGAAATATCTACAAAAGAATGAAAGGATCACAATTTAGGAAAAATAAAGTAGGGAATAAAAGATTTGAAGACATTGAAATGGTAGAATGCTAAAGTTGGCATCTGATTTAATAGAATTTAGTGATGGCATAAAATGCCATCAGAGAGGGGATTGATGGAGCAAGGTTTCGCATAAAAGAAACTTGCTCGTATGCAATCCTCTCGAATAACCTGTAACATTATAATCAATCTGTCTGTGAGTACTAACAGTGCACCACATTTTACATTTGTAACCAGGGGAAGCTTTCCTATGTGCTTCACTAATGAATAACCCGAGTGTCCTAAAATGGCCGCCACAAAACGCGGGAACTCTTCTGCGCATGCGTCTACTACATCTACGCAGTATGACGTTTTCTGTCGCTTGGGGGGGAAATATTTGCAGCTGCGCAATAGCTTTTAATATGGCTGCTTTAACCCCTTGTGTGCCACGCCCTTTCCCCGCCCTGTGTGGCGGGCGTTGCATTAGCGGGCGGGGTTCATGACGAGCTGGACTCGTCATGGGCACAGCGCAACCGCGGCCCATGACGAGTCCAGCTCGTCATGGGCACCCAAGGGGTTAAAGTAACGCACTAACGCACATGCTGTGCTGAAACTAACCTATGCAAGTTTTACTAAGCCATTAATGCAAAAGATTTATTAAGTAAATGGGGTTAGAATAGAAGTAAGTGGTATACAGTGTGTTAGAAGGTGGTTCTGACACTATGGGCCGCCCAGATTTTTCGCTTTTTGAGCACCTTATTGTTGAGCTTTTACTGTGGGGGAGCCTCATAAGTTGGGACTCACCCACAGTGAACTCAGGATGGAAGAGACCTGCCAGGGAAAGTCAGTGTGTTTTACTGTGTTTTCACTTCCTTATTCCCCTATGGGAATGTGGGGCTAGATTAACTTCAATTAGGCCTACAGATTCCAGTGTAGCAAATGTGAAAAGAAGTATTCTGCAGAGTCCAAAGTCATATTTGTACTGCTTTTGGGTCATCCAGAACTGTCATATTTCTCTGAGCCAGCCATGACCAGACCCAGGCTGCGGGCTGACCTCAGCTGGAGGGATTGATAACCTTTCTTCCACAAGCTAGGGCCTCCTCTCCACGAAGAGAAGATGGGTTGGGCTGCAGACCAATCCATCAACTGCTGTCGCTGGGTGCCAGGCACCAGGCTGCACCAAGGAGGGAAGGAGTTGGGTTTCAGAGGCCATGTGGTCAGAGACACTGGACAACGCCATTTTGAACAAACCCAGAGGCTGGACAAGAAGGAGGGAGCAGGGGCAGGAAAGTGATGTGTCGCTGTTTGATAGGACCAACAGGGACTTCCTGCCAGCCCCCTACTCAACTTTTAAAAAGTGCTTGCACAGGAAGAGAAGGTCTCTCTGGGGTGTGGTCAGCTGAGGCTGAAGGCTCTGGAGCCTGGCGCAATGGGCAGTTGGAAGGAGCGACCCCCTGACTGCCCCCAGGACCCTAACAGCACCGGAAGAAGAGCCCAGGACCGGTGCGCAGGAGCAGTGGCCTCTGCGCAGGGAGAAGAGAGGACCAGAACAAGAGCCGGGCGAAAGGCTGGTGCAGGGAGCCAGTGAAGACCGTTCCCTGCAGAAGGCAGCCTCTTGGAGACCCGGAGGGCGAAGGAGAGTGCTCTCAGTGGCTGGGGGGCACCACCAGGAGCGAGAGGATGTGAAAATGAGGGAGATCGGAGCCCTGGGGGCTGAGATATGCCCCCAAGAAGGTACACAACCTTTGACCTTTGCTGGGACCGACGACGAAGCATGTGGGGCTCTGCCGCCGGTCTTGAAACTGCCCCCGGGGTGGGTCAGGTCCCGGGGGCTGCCCCCCAAGGAAGGAAAGTCGGGGTACGCCGTCGCGCACCCCGTGAAGGTACCCCCGCGGGGTGCAAGGAGCCCACCCTGGCCTCCGCCGAAAACGTAGCATGGGGAGCGCCGGCGCGCTCCCCGTGAAGGTGGCCCTAGGCAGGGGGCCAGGAGCCCACCCTGGCCCCCACCGATGCAGAGCGAGGGGGAGCGCCGTCGCACCCCCCCAAAGATGTTCGGGGGCCCGGGACCCCATACCCAGGCCCCGAGTGTGGAGAAGGTGGGGGGAAGTGCCGTCGCACTCCCCCCGAAGAACCGCTCCCGGGAGGATGCTGCGTGTCAGCCCGCTGGAGCGGGCAGACGAGAAGAGTCGTGCCGGCTCCCGCGGTAGCACGCTAGGGTGCTGGCCGGGTGGGGAGCCGGCGGGGGCAGCCGGGGGTGGGCTCCCCAGGCTGCCCTCCATCACAGAGGCATGCGGGGGTCCCGGGTGGGACCGGGACCCTGAACACGAAGAGAGGAGGCGTAAGGGGCCCGGGTGGGACCGGGCCCCAGAAACCAGAAGGAGCGGCCAGGGGTGGGCTCCCTGAGTCGCCTAGCAGCACCTGGGGGTCCGGGTGGGACTGGGCCCCCCACCGAGGGAGGAAAATGCGGCAAAGCCGACCGGCACCACCATTGCGCGGCTCTCCTCGGCACAGCGGGAGAGCCGCTCATCTATTATGCATAGAAAGGAGCTCGAAGTGCCCCATAATGCCTTGCAAGGCATGGGGAGAACATCGTTTTTGGCGCCTGGTGGCCCCCAGAGGAGGGGGTCACCCTCATGTGTGAAAGGAAGTGCATGGGGGCTGCAGGAGCACCACAGCCTCCCCCAGCATAAAGGAGAACAGTCCCCGCATAAGTTTCATGGGGCATCTGAAAGAATAACCCCTCAAGGGCTCAGCCAGCATTTATCACCTTCTGGGCTGGAACTTATGTTCTACAGCTGAGGGTGTACTACGAAGTGCATCATGGAGTGAAGGGCGGAGTTGGGGATGTCTGGAGAAGGGCATCCCCTGGAGGTGAAGTGGTGTAACTGCAACGAAATGCATTTACTAATGGTTATTTCTTTCAGAGGGACTGAAATTCATTTGTTTAATGTGATGTGCTGGTGTAAGGTGATGTCATAAGCCAAGTGGGGTTATGTTGTCAGACAGTCTTGCTAGGGTGTCTGGCTGTATATGCGTAATCCTGTGATTTCATCTGTGATGCCTTTAGGGGCTGTAATTGCAATGCATTCAAATGATCAACCAAGGTGATGAGTACTGTCATTCTAAAGTGTGCGTAAATATGGATTCTTGCTGCTGCGCTTAGGTGAAGTCCCAAGACTGCTAGCCCTTAAGATATAGAGGTGCATACTTTATGGTCAGTAGGAGAGGCTCAGTCATGGTCATGTGTCACCAAGGCAGGTTTACCCCTTTTTAATGCTTGTTGAGGTAATGGGGTGGGTCGCCACTGGGATGGTGCCAGTGCGCAGGGCCCTCGCTCCAGGTTATGTTCAACTATCTGCATTGGGGGCAAGTTGATGTGCATACATGGGAGTGGTGGTACTAGACCCCACCCCCCTTTGCGGGAGGGGTGGAGATGTTATGCAATGTCACAAAGTAATTCCAACAGCTTATGTATATTTGTAAATTGGTGTATAGTATTGAGTAATGTGTGTGTTTAATAAATGTACTCTTACTTTTATAAAGCCAAGAACAGACTGGACAATCAATTATTGAGTGTTATTTTTGTGCACCTGCAAATAGCGATTACTAGCCCACACCACCTCCCTTGAGTAAGCCTCAGACTGCTCTGCAACGCTACCCTCTGAGAGTCAGGCGCTACAATTGGGTGTTTGGTTCCCAGTGAAGGACAAATGTAGTCATGTTATTTGTGCAGGCCTCACAGATGCTGCCTCGTTTTCCAACACAGTGAATTAATTTAATTTTGTATTCTAACATGTTCCTCTCTGACTTTATTAATAGTTCGTATTTGGGCCCTGGATGGTGACCGCATCTCTGTTTCCTTGTGGCTTTTATGCATGCGCAACGTTTGCTTGTCCTGAAAACAAGCAAAGTTATTGACTGGCTGCCAAACCCTAAGCCCAGCAAGGACATGGGAAAATCAACTCCTGACCCTACGAGAGGAAGAAGAAGCAACATTGTATTACAGACTTATAGATCCACATTTGAAATGCTTGTGGGAATAAAGCTTGTGGGTATTAAAATTAAGGGGCGGGAGCTAGACAATAGACTAAAGAAAAAGATTGCACTTAGTATGGTATGATGTCCTCACCCCACTGCTTGGTCCAATCAAATTGCTGGTGAACATGGAATTGAAACATTTGTGGGTGGATCGTACATTTGAATTGGTATAACAGAGGTAAGTTCTAGTTAGTTAGACACACTTGATGCTGAGATGCTGATGCTATGCTGAGATGCTGCCCAATTTTGCTGCAATCTGACTGAAGAACCCAACACTAGGGAAATTCGCGGAACAACCGAGGAGGCACATCTAGGAAGGGGTCCGGACGAGCCAGAGAGAGTAGCACCAGGGAGGGGTGTAACACTGACGTTACACTAGGAGAGGTCACCTTCCCAGTCTTGAACTGATACTGAATCCTTGACACTCTGATGTTGAGGTCCTCATACCATTCTAGGTAAATATAATTGTAGGGTTAATGCTCCGTACTTGCTCTCTATCCTTTCTCTCCTCAGGTGCTGTCATTGCAAGGAATTCATTAATGCAAACTGATTATAAGCTAACTGTACCATTTTTTTCTGATGGAGAATTCTGGCATATCCATGTGTATTCTGATTTGACTCACAAAATTATTAATTCAGATAAACGTTTAAAACTCCGTCTGAGTCTGTGGTTCTTTTAATAAAAGTTAAATGCATTTTTGTATCTTCCTCCCTATTCTAATCTACTACTAGATCTTTCGAATGATGTGCATTTACTCAGGAGACAGGCATGATAAGAATACTGGTGTAAAGGCTTCCTTGGGTAAAACAAAATTGATGACCAGTGGATATTTACTAGCTCATTTAGTGTATGAATGTATATGGGCCCAAATGAGTGTTGTGCGTATGAATGTGTAGAGCTGGTAAACTCCGTTGCATCAACTGGACTACTGTAACGGTCTGCTGATCTCTGCCAGTGAGACTTCGATCAGCAGACTGCAGGTGGTCCAGAACACGGCGGCGCGACTAGTTCTTAACATGCCCCCTAGGATGTCCTCCTGCCCTCTTCTCCTGCAACTCCATTAGCTTCACAAACGCCAACGGGTAAAATTCAAAATTCGCTGTACCATCCATAAGGCACTTTCTGATCTTGTCCCCATTTATCTTTCAGAGAAATTCATACCCTACCGGCCCTCCAGGTCTCTCCGCTCGGGCTCCAAACATCTTTTGAGGTTCCCCGAGTTAGGAGGGCAAGACTAGCCTCGCTATTGGAATGAGCTTTCCCTGCACTTGAGACAGTGCTCTAACCATTTACATTTTAGGAAGCTGCTTAAGACCACTCTTTTCTGTTTTTGATCTTAGTCACATTTGCACTCACCTATGACACCAGTCCGAAGCACAGAGATACTGCTTCGGGAGTCGAATGTGGCGCTATATAAACAAATAAATAAAATAGAAATCCCACTAAATACTTTGGAAAATAATTCAAAGAAAGAAGGATGAGGGCAGCCTCCCCAGGCTTCAGGTCATACCACTACCACTTCAGCGGCAATAAGTGTGGCTTGCATGGATTCCACTACACTTTCTTACTCACAATGCCCTGCAAATGTCAAACTCTGGCTTAAATCATGCATTTTCCTTATATGTCTGTGAGGCAAAGTTCTAGAATCTGCATATTCTACCACCAAATATTCCCACACGCATATCCAGATAAAAATAGTACCTCACTTCCATGGCTTGGCCGATTAACAGAGACAAGGATAGACCATGCCAGCAACTACGCACAGACAGTGGCAGCTCCTCCACTATGGCAGAGGAGCGTCAGCCTCCCACCAGCTGCCTCAAAAACAGCAGGAAGGAAAAAAGAAAACGATAATAAACACACGTCTTTGGTGGCGGGACCATGGGGGATGACAGGAGAAGTGGTGGGCACTGGAGAAGTGGTGGGCACTGTTGTAAGTGCGCATGATGGTTTGGCCAGCCATCTCAGGCCGGTCAAACCACCATGTGCATTGAAGCTCTCTTCAATCCGAGGTGCAGTGCCGGGTTGAGGAGAGCTGGCGCAGGCTCCCAGTCTGTCTTGAAGCACAAATTGAGGGCGCTCAGGCCAATCTTGAAGCTGCTCTTATGCCTGAGAGCAGCTTCAGAAATGGCCACAAGGCAGTCTGGCAGCTTGTGCCTGCAAGGAGAGGAGCACGACATGGCTGGCTGCAGGTACGTTTTTTTAATTTAATATACTTTATTTATTTTGCCGTCCCTCTATGCCTCCGTCTATGCCCCCACCACTGCTACCCCCTGCCCACAACTCGTTCAACACTGGCCACTACTGTGCACAGACTACATTGACTTCATGTGGAGATTGTTTTCATCCGTTCCAGAAGCTGGTAATAGGCCCAGCCACAGAAGTTGGGTACCATTTTTATTGGAAGAACTGTTGGACCATTGGGTGATAGGAATTTTGTGGATACCCTCAGACCCTGGAACTTTCCCTCAAAGAAATGTCAGGAAAATATGTTATTTTTGCCAAAGTTTGAGTTTAGAAGAATATACTGGGTAAGACAATGTAGTGGTATCCATTCAAGCCCTACCACCCTCGACTCCTCTAATGTTTAGATTTCTTATTTGGGCTTATTAGGTTTCCCTGAGTGGTGGCCGAGGCCAGGCTCAAATACTACGGCTATCAATTTTCATAGCAAAACCTTGCTTGTATCCACATGCATTTTAGGGCCTATCTTGTTGCCGGCAATAAGCCAAGTTGGGAATTGTATTTGTTGGAGAAGTGTGGGAAAGCTGGGTGGTAGGAATTTAATGATCTCCATAGAATCTAGTACTTTCCCTCACAGACATTTGAGGGAAATGCAAGATTATAGCCAATATTTGAGGTTTACAGGGCATTTAGGGTAAGAAATAATCTTGGGATCCACACAAGTCATCCGACGCTGGACTCCCCTTGGTATCTAGCTCTCAAAAATGTCTGGGTTTTATTGGTTTCTCTAGATGGCAGTCAAACCCATGCCAAATTACCACAGCCACTTACATCATCAAAATGGATCAATTCTTTTTATGCTGAAAAGTAGATGTCACCACGTTGTATTCTGGGGCCAATTGTGTTGCGGCTATTGGCCTCTCTTTTTAGGAGAAATATGGAAATATAGGAAAGTAGAACAATTGTTACCATCAATTTAATTTCTCTCCAATTTTGGCTTCTAAATGTAATCCAGTGAGCAAGAAAGAACTCGTTTAGGAAAAGGTCCTCTGAATCACATGATAATATGGGTAACCCTAAATTCATAGATGACAAATGACTACTATTCCTAAACTTTGTATCTTGGGCACATTTCAAAAATGCATAAAATGCATAGGTTTCCTTGATAGCCATTGCTTATTTATTAGATCTTACTGTATGAACTGCTGCATGGTAACTCGATACACAATTAAATATAATCTGCAATTCAGTGTTTGGATTTGGGTATTGAGTGTTTTTGGACAACAATCAAACTCTATCTATCCCGTGACCAGAAGTGGCTAATGAAGAACAGTATATTACTTCTTTTAATCTGTTATCAAGGAAAATAATAACAGCTGAACACGTTGCCACCTTTTTCTATTTTTTCCCCCACATATTTTCATTATTTCTATTAGTTTCTTTGGGAAATTCATGAGCAGGCTACACAAATTACCCCTTGCTGAATTCAGAACTTTGTCTACTTTTCAGAAATACAAAGGTTTCCTAGATCATCAATGGATATCACACCTTTTTCCATCACATACTCTGTAGACAAAAATCACAAAAATGACAAAACCTGCTGCAACTTCGAAAAATGCAAACATTGATATTTCTTTTACCACTCTGCTGTTCCTTAAAGCCGGAAATATGGTGATATTAGCACAGCAAATCTTCTGTTGTTACCACTTTTAGAAAAAAACATTTCTTACATAGCACTTTCCCACAGTTTTGCAAAAAAACTACATTTCTCTATATTTTGGCTATTTCCCAGTTCCCTTCATGGGAATCCACACACCCTGTGTACCTTTAGACTCCCCAACATGTTGGAAAAAAGGAAGCTATATGTGGCCTTCATGCTTTTGGTGGAAAATATTATGAAGAATTAAGAGCAAGGTGCACCAAATATTCGAGTGCCCAGCACATGGGGGCTGATGGATGAGATGGCCGCGGTAGCTTAGGGGTTAAGACATATTCCTGTCATCCAAGACATATCCATCACATTAAGACAGTTACAATCTGCCTTCATTTGTCATATTTTCTTTTCCAGCAAATGAACTAAGAGCAGTTCATAGGCAAATCCTGCACCACTAACCAACAATCACAATTGTGTCTTTGATTATCCTTAGCACAGAACATATATTGTTCAATAACTCAACAGCTGCAAAGAGATGGTGAAAAGAGTGTGAGTTAGCACGAATAGCATCCATTCTGAAATGGATGGTTCAGTATAGGAAATGTGAAATTTTGATGTGCATCAAGCATCTTATGCAAAACCTTGGATGAGCAGCTAAAAGTGAAAAGAGACCCAAGGGCTGTGCCAAGCGTGCGGAGGACAGGTTTGCATTCACGCACAAAATGTGTTACCGCACGGTTCAGCACATGTGCAAAACAAATTATATACTGTCTTTTTAATTGTAAGTGAAACAATCACAGGTGAGACTTTTTAGTCTCCTAAAAATCAGAGCTGTGTCAGTGCAGTGGCCACAGCGTCTCCGTCTTCCTCCTTTCTCAGGTGGTTGTATATCAAAATATCATTACCAAAATTATTATCTGGCATAAATATTGTGTTTATCATCAGCTATAGATTTTTATCATTAATTCCAATGAGGTCATATTCTTGTACACTGTCCTAAAAGATGTTTATATTATAATATTTTTGTCAGACAGTATTTATCCCAGTATCTGGTGCTATATTGCTGTGACAGGTCACTTCTTTATTGTTCTGTGAACTTTGCAATTAAAACTTCAAAATGTAGAGAGGGTTTCTAGTAAAGAGAGTCCTGGAAGACTGTTGCTCTGTCAGGACTTACATTGCCTCACTGTAGAGGGGAACTGATCCAGTTAGCTTTTCAGGGACTTTCTGCTTGGCCCAATGTCAGGAACCCCATTACCCCCATGAGAATATTCCCCTGCCACTATAATAACTCATTCAAGAAGTATAGTGCGACTTTTTTACAAAGTGGCATCAATGTAATAGTTTTAGTAGTGAATGATGATTGCAACAGGTGCATTGAACCAAAGTTTATAGCAGCAACAACATTGCCCTCAGCTAACCTCTTTGCCAAATTGAATTTGAACATAGTTTGACATTGTTCAAATGCCTAGGGAATACCAGGCTAGCACATGTATGGGCCATTGCCTGCTATTAAAAATTCATTTGGTGGTACCAACTCATATGCTAAAGAAACCACCATGTCCTCTGCCAGCTTGTTCTGTGCTACCTTGTTGAGCTCTGATTTAACTTTTTACTTTAATAAGGCACTTCCATGCACGTGAGTTTCTTACCACGGGAATTCAGACGGTCAGACAGAACAACAGTCAGACAGAACAACCCAAAGGAATTGCCATTCATTTCAATAAGATAGACTAACCCTCATTCCACTAGGGCCAAGTTTTATTTTTTTCCCTAATTGTGAAATGGGAGTAGTTGCAGGCATGTACTCTATGTAAGAAAAAAATCTTCCTCCTATCTCTGGTAAAGAATCCAGATGTCAAAATATTTATTTCTGTCAACCTTCGAGGATTTGACATTCCTTGTTGGCACTGTTGGAAGTGAACTGTGAGCGGGAAAGCTGGAGTGGGAGTAGGACAAGCATACTCCTCTTTAATATGCTTTGCAGGTGTCACTCAAGCACTTTGCTCATTTAGTCCTCTATTAAGAATTTTTGGACAGCCATACAAACAATTAAGATACTTCATAGCATCTCTGGAATAGGGTAACAAAGGGGTCGTATGGTTGTTCTAGGACAAGATGGTTCAATTAAGCACATGAGTTCAAGTTACTATACTTGCAACGGCCTTGGATTGCTGGAAATGTAATGTCCACTGGAAATCCTTCAGTCCTTGATACCTGGAGATTTACCCCTGACAACAGGAGTCAATCCACACTTAGGTGTATAAACTGCAGGTAAAGGGGGAGACCAGAGGTGCACTATTCGGAATGAGGAGACCAAGATACAGGGTAATGTGGGGGAATTGACAGATCTTACTACTCACTATAGCAGATCTCCCTCAAGTATGCGATTCCTGTGAAGGAGTTACAGAATGAAAAACTTTGGATATGCAGGTTACTGCCACAGAAGCAACGGTAATTAGATGGCCAACAGGTTTTGTGAGGTCAACCTGTGCCTCCTGGCTGGACAGTAGGGATTGAACTATTTCATATGGAACCAAGAATACCTCCATGGAGTGTGTTGTGGATTAAACAAAGAGTTTTCTCTTTAACAATATGTCTGCTCAGTGTGTTGTAAGCAGGCATTATGTGGTATGCTGCTTCAAGCCGAATATGATGCAGGCATCAATGTTATTTATGAGTTCAATATAACATTTTTCCTTTTTGCTTATGTGATGTTGGCCCTAGTCTTTATGGAAAAATGTATCTTGACCTTTTTCAGGGATTAAACTTAGTGTTGGCATGCCCTTAGTCAGTTCACTCCTATTGAGTCTCTGGTAATACAGTCATCCAATTCAGAGTTTTCAGGGATGGCTTGCATTTTCTTATGTGTGGAGATTCATAATTTCCAAATTTTCCATAAATAAAATGCGTGGAACATAGACCTGTTGATATGGACACCATTGGTGCTTTCTTCTCTTCACCACATAGCTATTCTACCTAACCTTACCCAAAAACGTAATCTCCTTCCTCATGTTCGACAAACCAATTTACTCTAATCACATTGTACGACCTCAAGACCATGTTATACTGTTTCCTTCCTCCAAGTTTCTGATGCCTTCAGCGCAGGCTTACACTAGTAACAGACCTGATAAATTGCTATGCCCACAAACAGTGCTGTACTAGACACCCCAGGCTGTGTTTCACTAGTTGATGTTCTCCGAGTGATGGTTGTTAGCTACAAGCTGCATGTGAGTGATGGTTATAAAGTGCTGCACACAATTCTTGATTTGTATGAGCATGCAGCTAAATATTCCATTGTAACACCTTGCATACCAGTTTTGTGACTCCCCTTGCCACTGAAACATTTGGCTGATGATGTGTCACATTAAGGTGTTGAACTAACTCTCAAAATGCATATGCTGAGTCCCTTATTTAAAAAAGCCAACTTATAAAAAGAAAAATATATCTTTCTCATCCATTAGACCTACACAAACACATGGCTGTGTTTTGCACCATGTTTCTGGTCTTGAGAAGCAAGGTCATATACAGCAGAATACATTTCTTTCAAGCTATGTTATGTTATGTTCTCTCATAACCCTGACCCATGCTTATGACAAAAGGTACCATTTTTAAATATGACTAGTGTCATGTATTGTCATCTTCAGTAAATACAATCAATGCCACAGTCTCTCTCTGTCCTCAAATTCCTCTGTTCCTACCTCACTCTTTGAAATAGAAACTTTGTATGAAATATTTAATCAAGCGGTTAATCTCAGATACAATGAGCCATGTGCCTTGTGGGTGTCTACAGACCATGGCAGCAATGTGAGCCTTTAATATTCATTCAGCAATTTTTTCCAGACACAAGAAAATCATATATTTTAGCAAACCATTAAACTTCCACATTTTGCCAGATATTATGCATATTGATTCACATACTTGTAGAGTCTTTACTAGAATTATTTTACTGTCAAGGTGCACTAGCGTTGCAAACTGGGTGCAATGAGAGTGGCGTCTGCATCCACACTTTTCTGAACACACTACCAACCTTACATTGACAATATACTGCTTAGTAGTAGACCTGGGGAAAGGAGATTGGGGCAAAAAAGAGAAACAGAAACATTGAATATTGTCACACTGCTTGGCTGCACAGCTGGACTTTGTCTACACCACACTGTACTGAGACCTTAAATATTCCTAAGAGACTGACTCCAGAACCTAACTACTATTATTTATATGATATACCTTTTGACTATCTCTATATTCCCAACTCTCTGTAGTTGGAAGAAACTCTAAGTCTTCCTAAAGCTGAAACACAGTTAGAATCTACAAAGCATATGCCAATGACAATCTGAGCTATTATGCATTACATTCTACAGATAACTACCTTCAGACTTTTGCAATAATTTTCTGTGGGTTGAATTACTTTCAAAAGGACTGGTTCACAAACTGTAACATAATAAATGTAGATTAATATCATATAGTTCATCTTACAACCATCAATCATTTCCCATCTAAAGCAATACCATAAAACCATATGTTGGCAAGAAAGGTCATCCAAGTATGTGCATGATGAGGAACCTTTTTGATCCTCTTGTAGATACAGACAAGTGCAACTCAAGTTCAGGTTCAAGAGTCCATAATCGTTATTGGATGACTTCTGAAAAGGGTGTTCAAGGGTAAAATCTTTATCTTGAAATACAAGAGTTGTGTTTCCTTAAGTTAGGACTACTTAATTGCAGGTCCTTACCGAAGCACTCCATACAAATCTCCGAGCTGATTCAAGACACTAACTTAGATATCCTGTATCTGACCGAAACTTGGACGTCAGCTTCTTCACTTTGACTTAGTTAACACTCTTCCTCCCGGCTGTCTGATCCAGTGCCTCCATAGACCGCAAGGAAAAGGAGGTGGTTTAGCCATCATTTACAGGGACAATTTTACGTGCAGAGTAGTCAGAGGTCCTATTCTGGACGCTGAAAGTGGTCATTTTCGGATACAGCTTTCTCCTAATTACTCTCTATCAGGACTGTTAGTTTATCGCCCCCCGGGGACGATTAAACAGTTCTCCAGCTCTATATTGGACCATGTCCCCGTCCTAGCGGCATCTTCCCCTAATTTTGTGCTACTGGGGGACTTTAACCTTCATTTTGACCTGCAGGAAGACAAAAATGTAACTGACCTCAGATCTGAACTTAGGACAGCTAACCTTAATTTACACAACCTGGAACCTACGCATGTGAAGGGTCACTTGCTGGATTGTGTGTTCTCGAACATCGCGCACCTTCGAACAAGTTCCCCCCGCCCCCTGCCTTGGTCGGATCATTTCCTGGTGTCAGGGGAGTTGAATGTCAGCTTGGACCCTTTTCTGTCTCCGCACCAGAAGACACCTCCTATTTATAAGAGAATTTGGTCTCAACTCTCTATTGACAATCTCTCACGTACCCTTGCTGAGTCTACTCCCTCCCCTGGACGTGGTCCTGTGGAAGCTGATATTGCTTTCCATGACTGGCTTTGCCAAGCTTTAGATGCTGTTTTGCCTTTCAAAAAGACCACAAATAAAAGTAACAGCCACAAGTCGTCTTGGTATACCCCAGAGCTGGGGAGGATGAGAAAGAATTGCAAAAGGTTTGAACGGGAATGGCGGAAGAACTGGGCCGCTAATAGCAAAGACAATTATCGTGAAGCCATAAGATCCTACAAGGTGGCCCGTAAATCAACTAAGGCCGCCCATCTTGAGGATAGAATAAGCAAGGCAGGCAATTCTTCAAGGGAAACCTATAAGATTCTTAAAGAACTTCTCACGGTCCCCACTCCCCCGACCACTCAGGTGGTGAATTCTAACAAATGCAATCAGCTGGCTCAGTTTTTTGACACCAAAATACGGAACATCTTAGCCAGCCTTCCCCCTAGTTCGGGAAAGATGGGCATAGCAGCCCCTGAGGTGGTCTCAGTTGAGAAGGGGCTAGATATAATCTCTCCCATTTCAAGGGAGGATTTCTGTGAGGAGCTCTCAGCTCTGAAGAGTGGTTCCCCGTCGGACCCCATGCCCATCCGGATCCTCAAACAATTTGTGGATCTCATTGCCGATCCTGCAACTGACCTTTTGAATGCCTCTTCCACCCATGGCATAGTTCCACCTAGCTGGAAGCAGGCCACTGTCAAGGCACTCTCGAAAAAGCCTGACCTTGACCCTACTGATCTGGCAAATTACCGTCCCATCTCGCTTCTGCCTAGCCTGAATAAGATCGCTGAGAAGTATGTCAATCACCAGCTCTCATGCTTCCTGGAAGCTAATAACTTGCTAGGTCGGACGCAGACTGGCTTCCGTCCAGGCCAGGGAACCGACTCGGCTGTGATATCGATGGTTGAGGAAGGCAGATGCATCTTAGATTCGGGAGGATCCGCGGCGATGGTCCTCCTGGATCTAAGCGCTGCATTCGACACGGTGGACCTTAATATTCTGATCCACCGTCTGGGGGAGATTGGAGTTGGAGGGTCGGCCCTTCAATGGTTTAAGTCATATTTGAGTGGTCGTTCCTATCAGGTTTGCGATGGCAATTTTAGATCTTTGCCTACCCCTCTTCAGTGTGGAGTCCCGCAGGGCTCTTCACTGAGCCCTACGCTCTTTAACGTCTATATGGCCCCACTGGAGGAGGTGGTTGCACCCTTTGGGGTGAAAATCGCAACCTACGCGGACGACACTCAATTGATTGTCTCTCTGTCCCTGTCTGAAAGCCAGGGGGTGAAGTTTGCCGCATGCCTTACCAATATCATGGCATGGATGTCGGATTCCCGGCTAAAATTGAATGGGACCAAAACGGAGCTGATGCTCCTTGGCAATCTGTGCACGTCACTGCCCAAATGTATGTGGCCGGCCAGTTTGGGTGTCCCCCCAGCCCCTAAGGAGGCCATAAAAAGTCTCGGGGTATGGCTGGAACCTGAGCTGTCTATGACTACTCAAGCCAAACGAGTGGCGGGGACGTGCTACGGACTGCTCCGTTCAGCACAGAAAATCTTGTCGCTTCTCCCTGATAATTCCAGGAAACTATTTGTGCAGGGATTGGTGCTCTCGAGGCTTGACTACAGTAATGCCCTTTTTCTTGTGGCATCTGAATCCACATTGAATGTGCTCCAAAGAGCGCAGAATGCAGCTGCGCGTATGCTCACTGGTACTGCCAAAAGATCTTCGGCTCGGCCTGCCTTGAAGGCCTTGCATTGGCTACCAATTCGAGCGCGCATTAAATTCAAATCCCTCTGTATAGTGTTTAAAGCTTTGCAAGGATCGGGTCCCCCCATTCTAAGAGATTTGGTCCGCTCCTATAAACCTGCGCGAGCCCTTCGCTCTGATGATGGGAACTTGGTAGTGATACCCAGGGCAAAAAAGGTGAAAACGGGTGGCCGCCGGTTTTCCATTAATGCGGGTCAATTATGGAATGCCTTACCGCTGACCCTGCGTAAAGAACCAAATTTGGCAAAATTCCATAAAGGATTGAAGACTTACCTTTTCCCTCTGTAGGTTCCTCTTGGTGTCCTGGGGTAGTGGCCCTGTGTATTGTTTAGCGCTGGGACGCTCGAGGGCAGCCATGCGCTTTAGAAATCCTTTTTCATTTCATTTTTTCATTTCATTGTGATAGAATACTTTTCTGAATCTGGTTCAGCCTTTTGCTGACTTCCAAACAATGGGAAACTGTGAGGTTTCTAAAATGTTGACAACCAAGTCCTGACTCCAGCAACTATGCATCTTGATTGCCTAGCAAGAACTCTATGGACTACGAGGAACTTGTACTCTAAGCATTCAAGATGGCATGTCACCATCTGCAAGTCTTTCAAGAGTCCTGTGACTCAATGTGCCAAGAAGTCCTTGGCTTCACTCATGTATTTAGGGTAGTGTGTTGATCTCAGATGTGAAGCCCACGTTCCAAGTGGTGGCATACTCTACTCACCCTGCCAGCCTTTTCTGATCCTAAAGAGATGTATACTCAAGGGGTACGGTATAGCAGGCCTCTATTCAAGACCAGCACGAAATGGCAAGCACGTCAACAGATCATGATATTTAGTGTCTCACCTCAGCTGAAGATGTGAGAGTATGATAGCTTAAGCATTACATACCAAAATAAATACCTTTGTAGTTCAAATGAGATAGAATGTAAACATGTACTTATTTGAAAAGTCATCCAGAAATGTTAAGCCTAAAATACTGTCTCGATATGTTGAATGTTATGAATTTCATCCTTTTTACCTAAAACGGTCATACCAAGGAACGAGGTTGAAAGTAACATACCCAACAAGCTCTTTGTCTCTTTAAAGTGCATTAATATGCTTAAAATGGCTGAACACCATCCACATACGTTTTTAGGTCTATCTAGGGAGTGGGCTGATCCAAACATTGCCTTGTTTGGATCAGCCTCCTACAGCCATTGCTTACAGACAGTGTTAATCATATTTTGACTTAGTCTCATCATCTTGCTAGTGCCAGTTCGGTGTATCATTCCACTGCCTAGGAAGTATTTCCATTGCCATGCGTTTGGGATATCTGAAAACTAGACTAGTTTAAGCTTTTGTTGAGACTCGAGTGTAAGTCTGTCCTTAATATGGCCACTCTTTTCCCTCTCTACAGATTGGGACATTCTGACCCCAAGATGGCTTGCCTAACTCTTGCAAGATCAACAATAAAAGCTGAAATCTTGAGAGACTATTTAGCAGATAGCTTTAGATCATGCCATCCAATCTCACACTGATGCTTGTCACTGGATCAGTAAGTGTATCAGTAAGAAAATCCCTTATTAGAGATCTATGTATAGAGATTTGTTTTCAAATGCTCAGATGAAAAGCCCCATTGGCACAGCAGAATACGTCTGCATTTTTGTGTCAATGTGGAAGAATATCTGGGGCCTCATGGCCCCATTATCTGGAAGTGGGCTGCTCCGAATGGAACATCCTAAAGTAGATGCAATGTGCTTTATTGGCTGCAGAAAAAGTTGTGATTCTCTTTGTTACTTGTTTAATTCATTTGTTTGTGTTGTGTTAGTGAGGTTATTGTGTGTTGTAAGCAGCAAGAGGGTTTTGGGCTGGGGGTGTTGTGAGGAAGCAGGGACTACTACTTTTTCAAGTCTCAGAGAGGAGTTGGAAATTGTGACACTCACATGAAACATTTACAAATGGTGCAACCCTGCCTTCTATTTTCTCTGAAGGGTTACTGGTCAAGGGCAATATTTTGCATTGAAAACAATACTAAAAACTGTGCTAACCGTGGACAAGGCGTGTGTCCTTCCACTTCTTTTCAATTACTCTCCGAACTATTAGTAATGCCAAGTCTATGAATTGATTAGTGGCACTTATCGCTTTCCTGCACCTGTACAGCCCCAATAGTCCAGTTTCCATAATACATACATTCCCCTTTCCGTGATGGTTGCCAGGACATCTGTGACCGCCTTCCACAATGACATTGCCTCTGGGTAAGTCCAAAACATATAGGCCAAGCCAACGCTTTGAATGCCACATCAGGGGAAAATCGGCACAGAGCCATATGTTCTATGTAGGGATGAAGGCATGAGGTACGCTCTATGTAGAATGTTGTGCTGAATATATTGGAATTTAGCATTGCGAGAAAGCTTACGTGGGTACAACAGAACCTTAACCCACTCTCTTTGTGACAGGGTTCAACCGATATCACGCTCCTAAACTTGTCTGATGTGGCGCAGTAAGTCTTGTGGGGTGTATACCAACACACAGGTGAACCACATGATTAGGCGACGCTCACTGCCCATAATGTGTAGTGCGTGTAGTAGTGGATGTGCATCTGGTTCAGTGTCCGTAATCTACCAGTTAACCTGCACCTCAGCCAGTAAGGTGTGATAGGCCACCAAAAAATGGCCCAATCAAAGGTTGTGGTCTGCGCACAGTTGCTCAAATGGCATAAGGGTGGAATTTTGGATCCCAGGGTATCTACTCCTATTGACTCGCAGAGCTCCATCCCTTGGGACGTTATGTTATACACATTTGTGGAGCACACTGTCACCCAGGAGGGAATCATGGTGTGGAGCAGGAGTGAGTGCAGCCCAAACTAGGGCCTAATGGAACTACCTGAGAAACCAGGACTTCACCTTCTTGCAGAATTCAAGAAGTGAGGAACATGCTTGATCATAGGGCACGCATCAACATCCTGACGCCGACCGACACCTAGGATGGAGCGAAACAAACTTTTTTTCAAAACCAGCTGTGGAATTCGAGTCAATCCCTTTATCCCAAATGGGATCAGGAACCTCTCAACACAAAAATTAAAACCTAGGTGATCGTTCACTAAGTGGGAAGGGTATGCCTCGACGTGGGTCCCATGCTCACTGTACTACTGGATTCAAACTAGCCTGGCTGATGAGGGGTACCGCCCCAAAACCAGTCCCAGGATGCTTATTTCTGGTCCAGGGAGGACCTGGCTTGGCAGTTTGGGCTGGACTGTTCCCATAAGGAACAGGCTGAAGACTAATTTGCATAAGGCTGGGTCCAAACTGGGGTGGTGTGGTGAGCAAAAGAATGATGGATTAAACCCAGATCCTTGTGACTGTGGGTGAATATGTGTTTTGTCCGCATTCCGTCCATCAATTCTTTCTTTTGCATTTGTTGCCCTAAGTGGGAAGGGTATGCCGAGACGTGCGTCCCGTGTTCACTGCACCACTGGATTCAAACTAATCGGGCTGATGAGGAGTGATGCCTTGAAACCGGTACCCGGATGCTTGTTTCTGGTCCAGTAAAGACCTGGCTTGGCAGTTTGGGCTGGACTGTTCACATAAGGAACAGGGTCAAGACTGATATGCATATGGCTGTGTGCAAACTGGGGTGGTAAGCAAAAGAATGATGATTAAACCCAGATCCTTGTGACTGAGGGTGAATGTTTGCATTGTCCAGCATTCCGTCCATCAATTGTTTCTTTTACATTTGTGACTCTAAGTGGGAAGGAGATGCCCAGGCAAAGGGCCCGTGCTCACTGCTCCACTGGATACAAACTAGCCTGGCTGATAAGGGGTGATGCCCCAAAACCGGACCCAGGATGCTTGTTTACGGTCCAGGGACTACCTGGCTTGGCAGTTCAGGCTGGACTGTTCTCATAAAAAACAGGGACAAGACTGATTTGCATATGGCTGGGTCCAAACTGGGGTGGTGTGGTGAGCATAAGAATGATGGATTAAACCTAGATCCTTGTGACTGGTGGTGAATGTTTGCATTGTTCAACATTCCGTACATCAATTCTTTCTTTTGCATTTGTTGCCCTAAGTGGGAAGGTATGCAAAGTCATTGGTCCCGTGCTCACTGCACCACTGGATTCAAACTAATGGGGCTGATGAGGAGTGATGCCCTGAAACCGGTACCCGGATGCTTGTTTCTGGTCCAGTAAGGACCTGGCTTGGCAGTTTGGGCTGGACTGTTCACATAAGGAACAGGGTCAAGACTGATTAGCATATCGCTGGGTCCAAACTGGGGTGGTGTGGTGAGCAATAGAATGATGGATTGAACTAAGATCCTTGTGACTGAGGGTGAATATTTGCATTGTCCAGCATTCCGTCCATTAATTGTTTATTTTGCACTATGATGAAGCATAACCCTATCTAGTGTGTGAGGGCAGTATTTAAAACAAGTGATATTTCCCAGTGCTGATTGTGAATCAGCTTTCAGGGACGGAATAGTAGACCTGACTACCCTTTTTCTTCCTAGTGTGTGTGCAATATAAACTTTTTGTCAGGCCTAAAATTCCTTTTTTAATACTTATAAGTCACACCTAAGGTAGGCCCTAAAGGTGCTTAGAGCAGGGTGCATGGTATATAAAATTAGGACATGTGTGTTTTACATGTCCTAGCAATAGAAGTCCCGCAAAGTCTTTTTCATAGTGGCAATGCTAGCCTCCCATAGACGACTACTATGTCACCTTATTACATTTAATAAAGTTTGGGAATAGCTAAATAAATACTTCTTTCACTCATTTGAATTGTGATTTAAAATCCTCTTTAATGGTGAATTCAGATTTTCGAATTTTGAAATTGCCACATTTATCAAGTTGTAATTTTTCTGCCTAAAGTAAATATGCATTTCTGCCAGTGTCCAGGGTCACATGCTGTTAATGGTCTCCTGTGATATGATGTGTATTCCTTCCAGGCAGTGGACAAAAGGGCCTTGAGTGTGGGGGAGGGAGTTCCTCTCCAGAGCAGGATAGGGTAGGGGTTGTACCTAGGCCCTTAAAGAACTTTAAAGGGTAGCCTGAGGGCTATACTCAGCCGCTTTCTAACTTTGGAATATGCATGCCCTGCCACTGGCAAATGCAACTCAATACTGGGCCTGCCTGACCATTGTTTCATTAGATAGGCTGGAGCCAAACTCAGGAGCAAAGGAAGAACTGACCTGTTTGAATTAGGAGGATACAACAGACTTCCAGAGGCCCTTCACTGCAATTGCCCAGCTAACCAGTACCAATGGAACCTGTCTAGACCCTACTGCTGGCCTCGGCTGGAGGGAGTCCTAAATCCCAAGAGGCGCTGCCCAGGTCCAGGACCCCTGGCTAGCATTAGAGTGTACTCCTTCACCATTCAAGCTACATGAACTGGACTCCAGGTGAAAAACCAGAGGAGAAGTGGGTGAGGAGAAGGCAAGAAAAAAGCGTTGGGGCAGTTGAAGGAGAAGAAACAGGGGAGCAGGTATTTAAGATGGGATATACAACACATGAGAGAAAGCAGGAAAAGACATACACTCTCGTTAAGTGCTAACGAAAACGAAAACTAAAAACATATATTTCCATAAATGCAAACAGTTGAAAGGTATGTCAGCCAGTCGAAAGGATGGTAAAGTGGGTATGCTCTAGAAGAGAAGGAAACAGAAGAATAGGAAGGCAGACTATCAAATATGAAGCAAGAAAATGAGAGTGACAATAAAGCCAACCACTATCCCAATGTAAGTTTTCAGTATGGTCCACAAGAGGTCTATTACAAAGAGCTTTCGGGCATATTATCAAGGACGGAGTTAAAAATTATCACCGGTTTAGCGGCAGAAAACTGCTGCTAAAGCGGCGATAATGGACGTGATAATATGCCGCAGAGAATTCCAATAGAAGCCCATGTTCTGGTGTGAACATGGGCTTCTATTGGAATTCTCTAGGGCATATTATCAAGCCCCTTATCGCCGCTTTAGCGGCAGTTTTCTGCTGCTAAACTGGCGATAATTTTAATGCCGTCCTTGATAATATGCCCCTTAAAGCTGTCAAAACTAAGGCGAGACCTAAAAACTTCATTCTAAAACCCTAGTTCATTTAGTTTAACATAAGCAGACCTCTTTTACTTTACATGCCTTTAATATGTAAAGGCTTGCATTTTCTATGATAAAATTGCTTAATTAAAATGTCTTCTTCGGAAACAAATTGAAACAGTGCATGACATTACTGAAAAGTCTCATTTAAAATTACCAATTTCAACATTTTAAGACACCTCTTTTTGCTTGCGATATTTCCGATTTTACAGGCTTTCCTTCTAAGCTTCACCACAGCTCTGTTTGCTTTCCCTAAACCAACATTTCCTCAGCTGTCTGAAACTCTGGAAAGGAATTCGAGCCTTTTAAATTCCACTCGTGTATTTTTAATCCAACTTTTGGCTGCATTAGTATATACTTAAAAGTCTTTCAAGTAGAAAACCTTCTGTGCTGCAGACCGGTTGAGTGCATAGTTACAATTCATAGCGTGCTACAGCACCGGAACCATGGAAGACAACTGAGGTATCGAATGTATTTTGTCATGGTGCGTTGATGTTCTAAGGTTAAGCATTGTCTTATTAACTTGTACAGCCATGCAAGTGGCCGCCATCTTAGTAGAGGATCTTCTTTCATTTATCCCAAAGGACTCACTCAATCAATTGTACGAGTCGAGGCTGATGCTGCTTCCTGAAAAATGAGTTGGTAAATGCACTTATGGGAAGTACCCTTACTGTTCTGACTCATATTTCCTCCGAAACCGAAACGAATGTAGTTTCGTTTTTAGCAATAATTTGTGTCTAAACTGAAACTCGACAACCTGTTCCAAGCAGATGCTTATTTTGTGTCTTTACTCAGCTCCTGAACACTCATTTTTTTCTTGAAAATACAAGGCTCTTTGTATCAGACGCCACCAGATGCCTCGAGAGGCCGCAGAAGCTTTAGTCCTTCCTTTGTTTCGAATTACGCCAGGAACATGAATGTGCAAGGGAGCATTGCTGCTGCCTTCTGTGTTGCATAGCCCTTCCATGCCTACCACCCTCGTGTTTACTCAGTGTCTACAGGACCTATTGAATTATGGTTCATTACCAATAAAAAAAAGCTTTGTGCGGACTAATAATAGAGCACTGTAGGTGTGGGAACACAAGTGGCAGGGCTTTCTGCTGGACAGTGATGAAGTATAACTGGGAAGGCGCAGATTGCAGAAGAGGGCCTCAGGTGCAGCTCTAATACTTAGGGGCAGATTTACAAGAAACTAACGCAATCATTAGATGTTAATTCCTGTTCTTTGTGCTGCAGAATGCAGCAAGCATAGAAAGAGAAAAACAGAAGCATTTGCATAGCCAATAGGTCTCGCGTTTGGGGCCTTATAAGTCTTTAACCATGCAACAGTTAATGTTGTTGCACCAAGGATATTGTGCTGCATAACTAAATACTTATAAGGTCCCAAAAGCGATACCTATTGGCCATGCCAATGCTTGTTATGTTTGTTAATTGGGTTTCAGTCTCTGCACCAGCCCACCCTCCTCTGATTATTCCTGCTAATGCAACTTTCAGTTGAGTGTTTCTATAGCGCCTACATGCTGGTGAATTGCACTTTAAATGTGCTCTGCAGAGGAATGCATTTTATTCTAAGCAGCATGCAACTTAATATACATAGAAATGCACAATACCCACTAGAACTGATATAGATGAAATCCGTAAATAAAACTCTCTGATTAAACGTTGTGCCGATGTAAGCTTTTTTTTAGTCTGCAGAAGTGGTCAGGGAAAGTGCCTACCTGGGCAAGAAGGTCATTAAAGCACACCACGTATATGCGTCTAATATAAACTTACTTTCATTGATCAGGTTACAGAACAGCAGTGTAAAATGCTTACAAACAAATAAACATAAGTACAAAACGTTGTCATCTACAACGTCAAAAGCTCTAAGTTTCAGAAATACGAGACCGATTCCATAGCAAATGCTTGTTTTTTTAAGTTGTTATAATGTTTTTAAGTGACATTGCAACATAGTGGCTGCCTGAGATTTGAGGGGTGATCTATTCTTGTCTCTTTCATGGGTAACAAAATGCACGGTGCACTTAAAAATCTTGTGATTTAAAAAAGCACTAATAATAAAAAGTTGCATCATTTTTTTTTTTAATGTAGCATTTTCATTATTAAACTATAGAAGCCACCCCGCAGAGGTAGCATGTAGTCTTGTTTTCCATTTCATTTTTATGGTGCATGCTTGCACTAAAAAAAATATTTAAAAAATGCACCAGCTTGCCAGTGCCAAACCTGTCGGCTTTGCCAATGCATTTCTTTTTGGATTTTTTAAATTGCTGGCTTGAGGCTTATCTTCTGCTTCTTGCAGAGATGAAGGTGACCTTCTAGTGAAGAACACATTCCATTCCATCAATGGAAGTTAATCGCGTCCATCTACAATAAGTATTGGCAAGGCCAATAGGTCTGGCCTTTAATGGCTGCCTGTTAACGTATGACAGAGCTATTGGCTTTGCCAAGGCTTACACAGTTATGTTCCCGTCAGCAGCACAACTATGGTGTAATCTCATATAGGAGAAGTCCAGTAAGGTACAGGTGCAAGTAGGGTCCATCACCTCCAGAGCTGAAAAGGGAAGTGAGAGGCTTTTGGAAGTCTGATTGCTGTTGTTTTTGTTTTGAGCGATGCATCATGGGAAACGTAGTAATTAGAAGCAAGTGTGTTTTCCTAGTAACTGGAAGCAAGTGCTTTTTACTAACTTTCACAGTTGTTGGCGAGTACAGGAAGAGGCCAGTGGGAGTTTACTGTGATCATTTGAATATATTTTATGAATCCAGCAATGTCCGCATCCGTTCCCTGCAGGGTGGACAATGTACTCTAAAGAGCGGTATAGGAACATTTCAGAGTGGCGGTGGTCCCTCAGATATATCCAACCTAAAGGATGCAAACCAATTTCTAATTAAAGCTCTTGAAGATTACGTTTTTAAAAGTTTGCTATATGCACTGTAACAATTTGTGCAGGCAGTAATCTTGTTGCCTTGGCGCACAGTCTAATCAGCTAACATAACAAACATTTACACCATAAAACTTGACCCGGTCTAACGTGCTTAATAACACAACTGTTTGCTAATGACATCAGAATGTAAAGTGCAATCATGTGTTTGAATCTCTACCAGGGCCGACTAAGTTCGTCATCCTTCTGAGGTCGATTAACTCAAATGCATTAAATTGGACTATAGCAAAGATCTTATTTCCAGCTTTACAACGCTGTAGGAGCGAGGACAAAGGGGGAGGGTGCATAAACACGAGAGCCTCAGCCCACACTAGGGCTTGTGCCGGTATGTACGACCCTGACCACTCCTAGAGCACGCAAAGGGCACTGAGGCAGATGAACATATACATGGTGCCTGCGGAGGCAGCACACACAGCCTGGTGACACCGTCGTTGTGCGCTGATAATGCTCGCTGCAGCTACACTCCGTGGCTGAAATTCCTGCTGTGTTTCCTCGGCTCGCGCCACTCCTTTAGCACACAGACCAGTATTTTTAAACCAATCAGGGGCAAGAGATTTTAGGTAAATGCTGCCTTTTATTAGCAGCCTAAATAAAGAATGTCAAGTGCTAATGTATTTCTTCTAGGTCTATTCTGTAACAGGTGGTCTTAGGTTTCTGGAACGGAAGGGAAGGAGGGCAGCAAGTGAGAAACACGAGGGAGACAGTAAATAAAAATAAATAAAACAAATTACGGTAATGGAAGCGGGAGAGCGTGTCATCCCGGGTCCGGTTGAAATTCACCGCACACATGGAAAAAAACAAGCATTGTCCGCACGCGAAAGTGAAAGCAGCGCGACGCGGCGGGGGAGGGGCGGAGGAGCGTGAAAGCAATCAAGTTAGAGGGAAGACAGATGGTGCCTGAACGGGCGCTGAAAGCTGGCGGTTGCGCGCGTGCACGCGCGTGTGAATGCAAGCGCTAGGCCAGCCAAAGCAGCTTGTGGTAGCACTTTTTAAAGCCCTACTAAATGTCTCGCAGAGCAGCGCATGCGCTGGCTCTAGCGAGACCTAAACAAGGAGAAATAAATAAATTTCTCCTCGTTGCTCCTCCCTACACCTCCCCTGGGGAGGCATAGCATTCAGACGCATTTCCAGATTAACGATTTCTTGTAAATCTGGAAATGTGTCTGGTTCCATGGGTGTTGAGTGGAAACACCCACAGCAAAACCCATGAAACACCCTTTTCATGCACTGTGCTGCTTGTAAAGGGAACATATTTACAAGGACAGGAAAAGCCGGGGCAGAAAAATGTGCTGCCGGTGCATCACAGAAAGTGACGCACTGGCGAAGAAAGGGGCTTGTAAATTTGCCCCACAGTGCCCTACCTACTGTAGTCACCAGTTGTGGGGGTCAGAGTTGCTGCATGCGTCACCTTTGGTGCATCCTGCAGAGGCAGAAACTGGACAGGAGGCTGTACCAGTGCTTTTGCTTATGACAGCAGGTCTGTGAAGACCAGCTGAGATACCAGAGGGAGACCACGTTCTAGGCCAATCGCCAATGGAAAATAAAAATGGAAAAATGGAAACATCCACAAAACGTTCTGAGCTGATCCAGAACATGAATGGCGTTTCAGATAAACATTGAGTGAAGGAGGCTGACTCAAATAAGCCAATGGCTGAATGGTGCTGACCCGCAGCCAATTCTCAGCATATAGACATACATAGAAAGGCTTTGACTGTGCCAGACCTAATAATATGACTGTCAAGAAGCCCAAACAGAGTATATAGCAAAACATTTAGCCACAGTAAAAAGTGGAAGGTGATATGGCCTGGTTGCTAAATGATGTCTTTGGACCCTGGACAGCTAGACTTAATCATGGCTCTGGTAGTTGTCTGTCCTCGCCGATGCTGCTCCCCCGCTCCAAAAGATAAGAGCTTACCTTGGGGAGCAGCGCTTATATCCCCCCGCGCTTTCCCGCCCTGTTCGTGGTTTTCCCCTATTGGGGGATTTGTATCGCGCTCGGGCCCCCATTGGCTGGGGGGGGTACAGCGTCTCTCTGGCGGCCGCAGCGGGGGGCGCGGGAGCTTTCCTGCTCTTGGGCGCATCAATGTGCTAAAAACCATTTCTGTCCGGGGCTCGGCGGCGGTTATGGCGCCGGCCCTCGAGACCCCCTTCGGGGGAGGCCTCTGCGAAATCTCCCTGTGCCTGCGTTTGTAAATATGACTGAAAGGTAAATGGGCCTGAAAATGTAAAAATGTCTGAAATGTAATGTGATTGCAAATATGTGTAATTAGCTTGTGACATGCTAAGTTGTAACTCCCCAATGGACGTACAGCACTCCTTTGCTACCAGGCGAGTTTTGTGCTATGTAAAATATGTACACGCGCACTACAACTACCTGAACTTAAATCAGAACTCATAGACACTGGAACTGCCTATAAACATGCAAGACCTTCTAAATGCAACTTGGTGCAAATAACTGTCTGAAAAAGGGAGGTTTCCTGGCTCAGATAGCTCCATTCATTCATTATTAAACAAACTAAGATTCACACGCCTTTAAAGGAAACAATCGAAAAACAACACATTGAAAGAAAACACTTCCCAGATCTATTAAAACTTCAGTCATCTTTGAAATGATTAAATATAGAAAGTGCTCGGTAAAATTCCGATACACCACGTAACCTCATGGAATGTGAAGTTGCAGGTGATTGGAGCTCTAGTGGTGACATTGACATCAACAAACCCCACTCATAGCTTTCCTCTCAGAGACTGATGGGCCGAGACTGGGTTCAGGAACTACAGTTGAACTGACAAAACGTTCAGGCTGAACCTGCTCCCAGTGGGATTTGCAAATGATTTTGTACTTTTGTTATG
Organism: Triturus cristatus; assembly: GCF_964204655.1. Classification (NCBI taxonomy): domain Eukaryota; kingdom Metazoa; phylum Chordata; class Amphibia; order Caudata; family Salamandridae; genus Triturus; species Triturus cristatus. The sequence goes on along the minus strand of NC_140582.1, from coordinate 1,069,198,120 downwards.
ATGAACCGAGGAAATCCAGTAGCCGAGGTTAGATTATAGATGAACGTTTTATTGATCTTAATTGTTAAGATGCTCTTGTGGTAGGTTCTGTAGCTAGCCCCACCAGGAGCAGCCTTCCTGCTGCTCAGCCCATACTCCAACTGACACTCCATATCACAGTAATCCTCACATTCTATAACATCTCCGTGCACACCAACATTCCACACAGCACATTCACACTGGCTGAGCAGCAGATATAACACATCTTCCCCCTTAACAGAACACATAAAATATTGTGAATACAAAACTTGCATGTGAAAAAGTTGCAATTGCGAAATGGAAACATGCATTAAAAAGAGAACACAACGCATTTCAAAAGAGAACATGAATAGAAAATGCTGCAATATGCAAGATGGAAACATTGCATAAGATGGAACCCAACGCAATGAATAAAAGGACATGCATTAAAAATACATAAGACAACATGGGAAGAAAAAAATGCAATGTGCAAGATGGAAACTGTGCATTACATATACCACATCTCCCCCTTATACAGAGAAAATGAAAAAAACAATAAGAATGCAAGATGACAACAATGCACTTAAATATATGATAAATGTTGCACAATAAAGAACGCATAAGGAAGGAAAAATATAAAAAATACATATATCCCCCCCACACACATACCAAATTGAACGCACACCCCAAGCAGACGCATTAGGAGCAACCAAAGTGCTCCATGTTACCACCACAACACACCTGCTTGCCAGACTAGCATGGAAATGAGAGATATCACAGAACACCAACAACTAAAAGGCAAGAGACACAACATCAAGGACAAAATAGGGTACTCCCATATACAAATGAAAACCACTAAACCTAAAAAGGAAGCAATGGGTGGCTTACACCCAAAACATCATCCCTGATGAAGGGTATATAGTGGTAAAGCAATGAATTGGTGAACTGCACCCCACTAGTGTATCAAGAAGCAGAAAATCAATGAATGGGTGAACTACACCCCACTAGTGTATCAAGAAGCAATGGGTGGCTTACACCCAACAAGTCTTCCCTGCAGAAAGGTCATCTAGTGAAAAAACAATGAACGGGTGAACTACACCTCACTTGTGTATCCACAAGCAGTAAAAGCAAAGAATGGGTGAACTACACCCCACTAAATTATCAACAAGCAGAAAATAAAACCAATATGACACTAAATAAGTGCAGATTCCACGCACAAGAACCCTGCGCCCAGATGGAAAAGTACAATGTCAATGGAAATCTCATAATGTAGCAGAAAACACAATAAAGTTCTCTCGCACAGGAAACGTGTGCACCAATAACAAAAATCAGACCCACATGACAGCAATGTAAATGGTAAATCCATGTACAAGACCCTTTCACACAGGTGGTATAAACACTGTCACGATACACCTTTATAAGATAGCAACATCACTACAAAAACTCCCACTCATGGGAAACTAGTGTGACTAATTCATACTAACACAGAGAAATGTCACTTATCCTTCAAACCATTATAGTAAGGTAAGCATACTTTTGAGGACAGAACAATTAGCGCACCGGTAAATTCACACTACTAAAGGAAATCATCAGTCTGACCATCGTGATAGATTAAGAATACTATAGCAGAAAACAGTACTAATATCAAGGCAACAAAATGTATTGAGTGTGACATCCTGGAAATGAAGGTAAAAAGCAACTTACTAATGGGAAGCTAAAGGGTCTACAGAACAATGATCATGAGACGCACACCCTGGCACAACATTGTGGCAGCCATTCATACGACTACATACAGCAAAAATACATAAAGTCTATGGTGAGCAACCTCTCACCCGCAAACTGGTCCAGTCTTACCGGTATCCCCAGGGAGAAAGAAATATCTTGCAGTGACTTGCAATATATGCAGACTTAATTGGTCACCAACAACGCCTCGTAACCATTGTTACTATGTGAACTGAACAGATCACATAAAGAAAGTTAACTGTAAAGTGTGAGCTTCATAAAATGGCTGCGCAAAACTCAGATCATGTTGAGGGTACAAAATACCGGTGTTAAGTTCTTCCTGTATCCCAACGACTCCTCCATATGTGTAAGCATGTGTTTCCTGCCAGCATGCACACGGATGTACCCTGAAAAATCTATGAACACCAAGATCCTCGGTGTTCCGCTGCACTGAACAACAAGCATTGGCATAGCCAATAGGTCTCGCCTTTGGGACCTTATAAGTGTTTAGTTATCCAGCACAATATCCTTGGTGCAACAACATCAAGTGTTGCATGGCTAAACACTTATAAGGTCCCACATGCGAGACCTATTGGCTATGCCAATGCTTGTTTCCTATGCAATACTTCCATTGCTCCTCAACTGATGTCATTTGATGCCCCTTTGGTTGCTTAACGAATGCGTCCAGTAGTTTTGGCCTTCTGATGAGCCTGTGTGGACTTAAAATCAGGGGCGGCCGCAACCAATCTAAAGTGGAGGGCGGTGGGGGTACTGGGGTTGGGGTGGGTTGAGGGAATACAAATAAATGAATAACAAAAGACTTAGCTGCACAAACGCTGCCTCGCAGCTCCTCTCCAGCTCTCCTCTGATATCCCAACAGTCCAAGCACCTCAAGTCAGGCTCCCCACCCAATCCAGACACTGTTCTCATGCAAGCATGAGAAAGGTTGCCTGGATTGGCCTGAGCGGGCTGGTCTGACACTTGCTCAGGCAAAGGGAGCCTATGGCTTTTCTCCAACCAGGCTATGCAACACAGCTGAGTTGGAGAAATAAAAGTGTGCAGGTCTGTTTGCCCGGCCGGACAAACTAACATGCGCACTTTGGTGCACCCAGTCAGTCACTGCTCCAGTCATCTGCTGACAATCGGCAGTAGAGAGCATGCCCCCTTTTTTCCTGGTTCAGGAAGGTTAGTGCCCCCCACCCACTTAGTGTGGCACAGTGGGTGGGGGGCAATGCCTCCCTGACCTAATGAAGAAACCACAGCTGCTTAAAATGTTCTAATGAACTCAAATGAAACACATCAATTCCGTTTTTTAAATATGATTCTTTCTGTCCCTAACAATGGTAAGCACATGCACAACTGCATCGATTCTCACACTCTCTGCTACACCCATGCTTATGTGCATCAGCATTCAGTGCCCAATGCTTACAGTACTTGTTCAAACCTCAGGCCCTTCACCAGACGTGTCCCATCTAGGATAAAAACTGAGTGGCAACTTACTGGGAAAACAAGAAAGTGCTTTCAGCCTTGCAATCCACAGTAAAGCGCTATACAAATAAAACTGCAAAAAAATGTTTTATGTCCCAGATAGCTTGGTTACTTTATGCCTAAGTATACACATAACACCCAAAGTCACCTCAAAGTATACACACAACCTTGGATCCATCAGCAGGCCAAGCACTGCCTAACACACATGCAAAATGTGATACACCAGAGCGGGCTCTATCTCGGTGCCTCCAACACACAACTGTTGCTACATAGATCAGTGGTGTTTCCTTGCTCTAATATGACCCTCTAAAGACCCTCACACATTTTGGAATTTTGTGTGGATATTGTTGAGTGATTTTACTCTGTAACCATCTGTATGACAGAATATGAAACATGACAATATCTTTCTACCACAATATGTACCCAGAGTATTTACTACCAAAAATATGTTGGCAGTAAATATAAATAGGCAAGTATAAATGATATATTCTTAACTCCATATCGACGTACGCTGAAGATATATGTATGCTTGGAGTGGAGTATAGTAAATCTCTACTTACATATATCCCCACCTTGACGATATTTTGATAGTCGATAATCTGACTACCATATTTAGGGAGCACAATATTCCAAATTCGATATTCTGGTAGTACAGCCGCCCTGGGAAATATCTATTGTTCTATAAGTATTTGTAGAGGAACTTGAGTCAGGACCATCATTTAAAGGTTATAACGCTGAGAGCGATGGTGTGGGTATTAGTATCTTACAGATGTGTAGCCTCAAACAGATCAAAATTGAAATGTTAGACTTAGCCCAAAACATAAGTCGAAGCCAAATGTTAAATAATGGTTTGTAAAATACTGATTCCCGAATAGTAAAATAATTTTTTTTAAATCACTTTATTCAGACATACATTTCACAAAAGGAAATCAAATATTTGTTCATGAGAATTTGTTGATTCCGGTCTTTAATTGTACAAATTGCACTGGAGACGGGAAGAGGAATGCAAAACATGTAAACAGGCACGAGTCTGCTCTATAAATGGTTGTTTTATCAGGAACTAGTTCTAAACACAAACAAGCATTGGCATAGCCAATAGGTCTCGCCTTTGGGACCTTATCAGTGTTTATCCATGCAACAGTTGCATAACTAAATACTTATAAGGTCCCAAAAGCGAGACCTATTGGCTATGCAAAGCGGCCGCGAAAGTGAAAGTGATCGCGATCACGATCACACATCAAAGCGGCCGTGCGGCCGAAAGTGAAAGTAATCGCGGTAAAACGCGGCGCGCGCGCCCGCGCACATGCACTGTGGCTCTAGGCTGGCCTGGTAGCACTTTTTGGAGCCCTCTCAATAAGTCTCGCCAGCCCAGCGCATGAGCTGGGTCAGGCGAGACCTAAAAAACACTTTACGGCTCTGTGCTTGCCTTCGGCCAAATAAGGGACCAAATGTTTGTTATTCGGACAAATACTTAGGGCGTGGTCCTCGGTCCATGGTGTTAACGATCATTAAATGGCAGTGAGACCACATTTTCTTGTACAGTTCATTTTCTTGAGATCTTTCAAGTGATGGAGCCAGCACTTTACACATGGCAACTGTGACTAGTCTGTGTTCCCGATCCCATAGTTACCTCCTTATGCTGCGCCAGTATTGGAACTCCGGTCATGCAGCTCTTGCGGAAAGCGCAGCAAAACTCGAAAACAAGCATTGGCCGCGTGGCCGTGAAAGTGACATGGCCGCGCGGCCCGCGAAAGTGATCGCGATCAAAAGACAGATGGCGGCTGCGCGCGTGCACACTCATGTGAATGCAAGCGCTAGGCCTCCAAAAGCCTGTCGCAGCCCTTTGAAAAACCCACACACAAAATTTCTCGCAGAGCAGCGCATGCGCTGGCTCATCGAGACCTAAAAAAATGGCGGCACGTAGTAAAAATACATCCCAGGTGGCTCCGGGCACGTACATGCTGCAAATCGTGCTGCGCTGCTGGTAACAATGAGAAGAATGCTGTGAACTCACAGCAGCAGCTTCTGATATCTTCACGCGACCGCAAGGACAAGGTAAGGGTGCACGAGCCATCTTCCTCATGAGGAAGATTCAAATTCCACATACCAGCAATGGCCAAACCGCTCGGCCTAAAATAATGCTGAATCTCTGCATAGAAAAACAGGACATGTAGTAAATCTGACAATTTCCATCTGCGTAAATCCTCAATAAACCTCAGTGGAAGTAAAGTTTAAGACATGGGTTGATGCTCATTCCCTTTCTGACTTATTAATAAAGTTGATGTCACTGTAGGTCTCCTCCACAAATAAGCGCAGGCTGCTAGTAACTCCACTTATCCAGCTGGAACCAAAACTTGATCACGAACTGCTAACGTAGCTGCCAACATGGTGTAACATGTGGACGCCTGTACTAATACCCTGGAGAGAAGGCTGTTAGATGTAAAATACCACTGTGGGGCGATGTCCAGAATATAGTAGATTTATATTGGCTTCATTATCTTGATATGTCTTCTCAATTTCAGAACAGGTCTCCTGAAGATTTTCCTTGTAGTATTTTATTCTCAGTTTGTCTCTGTAGGTTAACTTCATTAAAACACCTTGCACACGTAGTTTATTCGCCATATCGTCACCAAAATATGTTATGATGAAACGAGGAAATCCAGTAGCCAGGGTTAGGTTATAGATGAAGGTTTTATTGATCTTAGTTGTTGAGGTGTTTTGTAGTAAGTTCTGTAGTTAGCCTCACCAGGAGCAGCCTCCCAGCTGCTCAGCCCATACTCCAACTGACACTCCACATCACAGGTATCCTCACATGCCATTACATCACCATGCACACCACCATTCCACACAGCACAGTCACACTGGCTGAGCAGCAGTGGCAGGGAGACAGGAAAGATTCATAATACCATAAACCAGATATAACAACTTTGTAAGTAAAAATGTGCGTAGGTGCGCCTTACGTGTGCTTTCTGAGGTTCTGAAGGTAACAAGCGTACAAAAGAAGCAAAAAGGAACGTGGAAAAAGCATGTGTCTCGCTCACAAGTAGCAAGCTGGGTGAGGACTCGATGATGAAGCATACCACATAATTGTGTGGATGAGAGTCTTTTTACAAAATCGTGGTTACCCAATTTCTGTCTGGGTTTACTCCCCCTAGTTTTGGGATGGAAATACATTGTCACAGATTCTCTATGGGTGACATCCCCCTCTGTCTAACCTGCTCTCTCACAAGGAGACCACAGCATAGATAGATAGATAAAAGTACTATGCCAATAAAACAGCGCTGCTAAGATAAACAATGGGAAAACACTGGTTACTTCCAAAATCTGAAAGAAAACTTTAGACAGAATCGAGAAAGCAACCATTGCACATACAGGAATATGGCCATCCCAAGCAATATAAACTAGTACCAACCCAGAAGGTGTGGGCCATCTGGAATTAGTGAAGTGTGCATTGAGTTGGGTGTGGTTAATCGAAGCTGGTGTTGATCAAGTGCTGGAAGGAGAAGTGTCTTATGGTCACAGAACTGCTTGAGCCACACAATATGAGATGTTGAGCGGTGAACTGAGGGACTACTCTGTGTTGTACTATTTACTAGGCAGATGCAGCACTGTGGGGACACGCCTATACCCAAATGGACTTGCAGCAGAGGGCTGGGGCAACTGGCCAGGTTCTTGTATGAAACAAAAGAACCAAAAATAAAATTTGGTATAAAACAGCAATAATGCGCATTAGAGAAAATTGACAATTTCTGGACATGGTGGCCAAATAAAAAGATAAATTCTGACTGCCTTAAAAGACAGCCCCACTTAAATCCTGATCTCAGCAACTATTCCCTCCCCCAGTGCCAACATCCATAATGCCAAAATGCAATTAACCTTTGACATCCTGCTGTGATTTGGCAGGTGTGCTGCGAAAGCCATAGTCAAAATGGGGGATTACAGCAGTGTGCTGGTGTGTAGACTACAGGGTTTGGGTGCCCTGGATTTTGTCAGCAGAGAAACTTTATGCTGAGCCCTTAAAAGAAGGCATCTCATGTCTCCAGGCACTTCTCCTACTAAATAAATTAGCCATTCATGTTGCTGGAGGGTTAAACTACAGTTAGGCTTTGAAAATGCTGTAGTGTGCTGTTGTGGAAACCAGAGGGCCAAGCTACGCAAGACCCATCAGCTAAGAAGGTTTGTGCAGAACTCTTACATTATTGGGACATCCTGCCTATGACCCCAGTCTCTGAATAGTGCAATGAGCCAGAAAGCCATTGTAAAATGGGAAAATAAAATAAATAATAAACACATCATAATCTTGTCAATAATGGGTTTAAACCCTCTATAGTAGTGCATGTTAAGATATCTACCTCTCTCTACAAAATAGGAAAGCCCAGTGGTGGATGGAGCCTTCCACAAGAGAGGTCCTTATTTACAGTTTGGCAGAGTGAGTGAACTAACATACATTTGCAGTTCAACCACCCTTCCAAACTTGCGCTCCATCTGCCCCATTAATGGGTGAGGAAACCACAGGATTTCCAGCTGCAGAACATCAGATAGCGAAACAGAAAATCTGAGCAGGGCCAAGATCCACGCCATACACGTCGGCAAATAGCATCTAAGCATGTTCTCTAAAAATTTTAGAAACACCAACATTGACAAATCTGGGTAATTGAACAATGATCATAACAACATATGAAAAGGTTTGAGATATTTATAAGAAATCTATTTCTTAAATCAAAAATACTTGTGTTCCACACAGTTAAAAAATATGCTTCGCAATACACTGTCAATTTATACATTAAAATTGCATCATAACAGATAGAAGTGACAGAGGATCTTTGAGACTAGGATTTGGTTCTCTTGTATTCCACCATTGACCTGAGCCACAGCTAATGTGTCTTTTGAAAGTAAATTACTGCTTCAGCAAGGCTCTGTTGATCTCATTTTCAACATCTTTGATTTTAACATGTATGTCTCATAATATATGAATAGTACAAAGTAAGACACCCTCTGCAGCAATGGAAAATTAATTCTGACAGATTAGTCATATTAATCCGATGAGTAAAATTAATAATTACTGCCCATGTTAAGGCAACGAATGCTTGCACAACTCTCACGTACAGTCCTTCCTGTTAATGCAAGAGCATGTTGGCATGTTATAATAGAACCTACATAGGTCTTAAAATGGCTCAAAAAGTGTAGAATAGGACTCCACCCAAAGTTGGTTGTAAGGACCAATAATTATACACCGCTCTGACTCTCACTCCAATACAGACACGCCAGGAGAGCTGGGGGTCACTGACATCCAATCCCATCCACAGTTGGAGACGGGAGAGAATGCTTCGGAGCTGAGCCAGGACAAAATGGCGACATCCCTGCACCGATCTAGAGCCACAAGCAGAGAGGAGAAGCAGTGGAATAGAGATAACATGTGGGTGGGAGTCCCTGTGGATGGACAGCGCTAAGCCCGGTGTGCTCTGTAGTGTCAAAAGTGGCTGATCTGGGCCAAGATGGCGACCTAGTCGGACGCAACTCCCGGAGGCTCCTCATTAAGGATCCCCCCTCCCCGGTTCACTGCCATTGAGATCCCCAACAGAGCTCCCCAATTCCGTGGCACAGCTTGGGCACACGGAACGCCGTCACCGGGAGCTGCTTGTATGGCCCGGGGCGGCGCGGTGACTCTCCTTCGGCCTGGCGCGTCCCGATGAAGATGGCGCCCGAGCCGCGCTCGGCACGTATGGATGCCGCGGTGGGCCGCCGCTAGTTCCTGGAGTTGGAGGACGCTTCCGGACCGGCCGCGGACTCCGATGGAGGAGCCTGCTGTTTTATGAGGGCTGGCGGCTGCGCGTGACGGGGGGCTCCGGACATCGGGAGAGGAGCGGCCCGAGGCGGAGAGCCGGGAACCAGCGTGATCGCGCCCGGGGCCTGGGGGCCTCCAGCTCCAGGTGATCGCTTCAGCCAGGGGTGCCGCGAGGCGGAGGCCGGGAGGCGGACTGAGCGCCAAGTGGTGGGCGGCAATATCGCAGTCCTGTTGCCCGGCCGGGAGTGGCGGTGGGTGCGCGCCTGCAGGCCCTAATCGAGGGTGAGCGTGAGGCGCAGGAGAACGGCAGGAGGGCCTACACCGGCAGAGAGAAGGACCCTGGCCTCCCAAGGTGCCCGTCCCAGCAGAGGGTAGCTAGCGGTTGCTGGACTGCGCAGCGCACATGCTTAAGTCGCACGCAGTGGCCCACTAGCAACAGGTGGAGGGTGGTCCGAATGGGTGTCGGGCCCCGTGGGCAGGCCCTCGCCAGACAATTAATAGCGGCCAGGGAAGGGTCCGAGTATGGAGGCCCTCTCTTCGCTCCCGACCCAGCTGGGTGGGCCGCCTCCATGGCGAAGGTTGGCTGATATCGCTAGGCACCCCCACATGTGAGATTGGCAACGGTGATTGAGGGCGCACCAGGGGCCTAAGCTAGGTCATGATCCCGGTGCTGGGGGTGCTTCGCCGGATTGCGGGGCCGCCCGTCTGAGTCCTGTTGCGCAGGAGCGCCCGCCGGTGAAGCGGCAGGAGAAGCGAAGTGGTCTGGGGGGCGGCCCGGACCCGAAAGCCAACAGGCACGGATAAGCCGCCTTGAACTGTCTCCGGAGCTCCTGGAGGGGGGCGGAGAGCCTCCTGACCCCCTCTTTCCACCTTGGCGGGCACATCAGGATAGTCCACTGCTGGGGGTTCGGCCGGGGGTCCTGCAGTGAATGTGCGGACAAGTTGAGGTGAAGCAGTGGGACGATTGCGGAACAGGTCTGGCAGTGGTGCAGCGTTTCCTTAGTTAGCTGGACACCTTAGCAACCCCCGAGCAGAGGAGCAGTGTGCGACTAGACGGTGCTGGTGGGTGCCGCAAGATGGCTGGTATAAGGAAGAAGGGGGAGAGAACACTCAAAGAAATGCTCACCAAAACCTCTGCGCCGGGAGATGCTGCGCTGGCGTCCCAGCCCCACCCTGACCAGGAGCCGAAGGACATGCCTATCACTAGAGAGTTTCTGGAGAGGCTCTTTAACACACTCCGGGACGACTTTCAGACTCTGAAACAGGAGGTTGCAGGCGAAGTCAGAGAAATACGCCGTGAGGTTGACGATCTTGGGGAGCGGGTAGCAGTCATTGAAAACGGAGAACAGTCCAGGAGCGAGGAAGTAGAGCTCCTACAGCAAGAAATTATCCGCCTCAAGGAGCAGCAGGTAGACCTCCAAGCGCACGCTGAAGATTTGGAGAATCGGTCACGACGTAACAACATTCGCGTTAGGGGGGTGCCGCTGCGAGAAGAAGGAGCAGACGTGGCTGGATACCTTCGGGACCTCTTCAGGGAGATTCTTGGTGAGCCTATGGATTTTGAGATTCGTATCGATCGAGCACACAGGGTGGGAACTGGGAGGCGGGCCTCGGCGCCTCCTCCTGACATTCTTGCCTTCCTGCCGGACTTCCAGCTGAAAGAACGTATACTCAGGGAGGCCCAGCTGAAACAGCCTCTCCTATATCAGAGCCGGCCTGTGGCCCTCTTCCAGGATCTAGCTTCCCTCACCCTGCAGAAGAGGAAAGCATTCAAGGAAGTGACAGCCTACTTGAAAGACAATGGTGTGGCGTATTCATGGGGACACCCCTTCCGCCTCATCTTCAAATGGAATGGCAAGTTGCAGCAGCTGCGCTCACTCCAAGAAACTTGCGATCTTTTGGGTCTAGCGCGCCGAAGCCGGGCGTCCTCCCCCAGCCCCTCGCAGCAATCGACAGGGAATGGATGGCGGAGGGTGGGGCGCAGGCGCTCGCCCACAACTGAATCAAATCTGGACGCAGTGGTTATATCCCAGGAGAGGGCATCGGCCCTGGAAGCGGTGCTGCGGGATACTTCGACTCCCGAGTGACGTTGAAGAAGCACATGGGGATTCCACAGCAAGAAAATATGGCTGAACTGGGGAGGGGGGAGAGCCGGGGTTGCTGGGGCTACACGAAGACCCTACTCTCTCCTTTTTTTTCCTCTCCATTTGCCGGCATCTCTGGAGGGCGGGCATTGGACAATGGTGGCTTGTTGGGGGTGCTCTGTTGGGGTTAGGGAGGGGGGGAGGCACCGGGCAGGGGGTGAGGGGGTCGGTTGGGGCGTGGGTAGGGGGAGGTGGGGAGACAGGGGCAGTTTTGGTGGGTCACCCTGGAGGAGGTTTAGTTGGGGGCTGGGTGGGGGGATTGGGAGAGGGAGGGCAGGGATGGGAGTTGAGAGGAAGGGGGGGAGGGCGATACCGGTGTGCAGCCAAAGGGAGAACACGGTTGGAGGTGACATCTATGAGTGGGTGCTTCGCAGCGGACTCCTCACGTTAGCTTCCCTTACACACAAGCTCCTATGGCTCCGCTGAAACACACACAGCGACCTACCACTTCTACCCTTGCAACCCAGGTCCTCACTCTCAATGTGAAGGGGCTGAATAACCCCATCAAGAGACGGGCGATTCTTAGCTATTTGGAGAACTCTGGGGCTTCGATCTGCCTGTTACAGGAAACACATCTGTTGTCCAAGGATTGGCATAGAATGAGATCTCGGGCATTCCCCCACCAATTCTACTCTTCTGGGCCAGATAAGAAAGGAGGGGTGGCTATACTGTTGGCGAGACACTTCCATGGCAGACTTGGGGATAAAATAGCAGAGATAAAGGGACGACTGTTGGCTTACAGGTTTTGGGTGGGGGACACCCCCGTCATTGTAGGATCCCTCTACGCTCCCAACACTGGGCAGGAGCCCTTTCTTACAGACTCCCTGTCGGAGGTACTTCGTTATCATGACAGGCACATTTTAATTGGTGGCGACCTAAACCTCGTCATGGACTCTGGAAAAGATAGATCAGGTCACCGTCATGGGGGTGCATGGGCGATATCGAGTGCAGGACAGGACTGGCTACAGAGCAGGGGGCTGATAGATCTCTGGCGAGCAGCTCATTCTCACAGCACACAATACTAATTTTACTCCCATGCACATCAAACATATGCTCGCCTTGATCACTTTATAGGGTCATCCGACCTCCACACCCTGGTCCGGACCGTCGATATCGTCCCCGCCGCTCTGTCTGATCATGATGCCGTGACTGTGACTTTGGACATATGCCCTCGGCGCCGTCTAAACGGGAGGTGGCGACTCCAGGAGTCCCTGCTACAATTACCAGACGTCACGCAACAGGTTCTTAAATGCATCACTGACTACTTGACGGCTAATGACACTCCTGACATATCTTTGGCTACATTGTGGGGAGCCCTTAAGCAGTGGTGAGAGGGGAACTAATAGCCATTTCAGCGGCCGACAACAAAACCCGCACAGAGAAGAGGGAGGAGTTAGCCGCTAAGGTGGCAGAACTCGAGAGAGTACACAGTGGCACCGGGGCCCCACGAATGTGGCGGCAGTTGAAGTCAGCCAGGGCCTAATTGGCTAGCCTGGACCTTGATAGGGCGGAGTATGCTGCCTTGCGGCTTAAACACTCCTACTACATAGGGGGGGAAAAAACCGGGAAGCTACTTGCGAGCAAACTCCGAGCCCGGGCTCAACGCTCCAAAATTGCGGCCCTTCACACTTCATCTGGAGAGCGGGTTGAAGGCGACGAGCAGATCGCAGAAGCCCTTCGTGACTTTTACGCAAATCTGTATAGCAGGGTGTGAGCCGGAATGCGAGTCAGGCCGGAAGTGGAGCGGGACTGTGCCGCGGCATGTGGCACCGGAAACGGGAGACGGTCTAGTCTCGAGACCGCCCTTAGAGGAGGGGCCAGCCACGGAAGAGGAAGCGGGACGCTTAAAAACGGCAGGGAAGGACGAGGAGTGGTGTGGGATGCAAGGAGTATCGAGCGGAGCAGGAGTATCGAGCGGAGCAGCGGTGACCGGAGGAGCAGCGGTGAGCAGAGGAGCAGCGGTGACCGGAGGAGCAGCGGTGAGCAGAGGAGCAGCGGTGACCGGAGGAGCAGCGGTGAGCAGAGGAGCAGCGGTGACCGGAGGAGCAGCGGTGACCGGAGGAGCAGCGGCGATTGGAGCAGAGGTGAGCGGAGGAGGGGGACGACGAGCGAGAGGAGAGACAGCAGCGGGGAAGAACGACGGAGCAGGTCGCATCAGCAACATCTTTACGGCGATCAAACCCGGTGGGCAGCAGGGAGAAGAAACCACCCCGGGTCCCAGCGACGCGGTCCGGAGAACGGGCCGTGGCTCGAGGCAAGTGGCTCTGCGGGGACCTTTTGGGTGGGGGCGGTGGGGAGGTTGGGAAGGGCTGTGACACACGTGAGAGGTGTAGAACATCCCCGACCCCACACTTCCCCTCCTACACATCCCTTGGTGACGGTAGCACAACAAGAGATCCTGGTAGCAGTGACTCAGACCTGTTCTCTTTTCTCTTTCTTTCTCCCTGCAAACCCCGAGCATATGTGAAGATTGAGAACCCTGAAACGTGGAGGCGCAAGAAAACACCCTACAGGGAGGAACCTCGGGGAAGACCTACGTTGTTTTGTTCTGCCTTGTTACAGTTCGGAGACTCTCCTATCAGTGCTTGGTACTCCACATATCTGTAAATAAACAAGAACCTAAACCTATTCGTGGTATACCCGACTTCTTACTGACAGTAAAACCCCATTAGGGACCGCACACCCCCTCAACTTGGTGTCAGAAGTGGGATTGTCACCGGGTGTCGACAATGACCCAACCCGTGCCTAACACGATAGAAAGCATAATTAACCAATTGGCGGAAGGACAGAGACATCTACAGTTGGCTCTAGAGGAACAAGCTCTGGCAGCCCGGACAGATAGGGAGGTGTTACATGGGGCCTTGCGGGATCAGGCAGTGATTCTGTCAACGAACCAGCAAGTCCAGGACACCGCAATTCTTAGATTGACTGACGCCATCGTCAGTGCTTGAGTCCGCCCTAATGTCCCCGGGTCGGTCCTCCAAAAGTTCCAGGAAGGAGACGACCCCGATTACTTTGTCGTGAACTTCGAAAGGGTGGCCACAACAGCGGCGTGGCCCCCGGAACGCTGGAGACAGTACATAGCCCCCCTGTTGGCGGGAGAGCTACAAGTCGCCTATCAGGCCGCCAACCCTGCTGGAACAACAGCCTATGAAGACGTGAAAAAGGCCATCTTGGAGAGACTCGGTTGTGACCAAGAATACTATAGAAATAAATTTAGGAGGGAGAAATGGAACGCTGGGGATAACCCCCGTGCACTGTACTATAGGATCAGGGATATGGGGAACCGATGGCTGACACCCCATGTGTCTACAATGGAGGAAGTGACGGAAAAGATCTTCTTGGAACAATTCCTGGACGCTCTGCCCCTCACGACTCGATCTTGGATAAAACAGCACCCTAATCTCAACACTTCCACGGCAGTTGACCTAGCCTGTGCCTTCCACAGATCACCCGAGTTTAAGGCAGGGACAACCCGGACCCCCTCTATTCCCCCTAGAAATCTCCCCAGGCCTGAGATCAAACCCCGTATCCAGACTAGAGCGCTTCCGCCTCTCCCAAGCGTAGGAAATCAGGGACCACAGTGTTTTCATTGCTCCGAGTGGGGCCACATCGCTCGACAATGTCCACACAAACCCTCAAACGTAGAACCCATGGAGGTAAGATATATAAGGGGGCGGATATGTGTGGGAGGACAAGGGGCTCCTAGATACAAAAAAGAGGTCCTCTTAAACGGAAGGAAGCAACGGGCGCTGTTAGACACTGGGTGTCACGTGTCCGTGGTGGATAGGTCACTAGTACCCCAGCTTCAGTTACGAGAAACAGACACAGTGCAAGTCACCTGTGTACACGGAGACACAAAGACCTATCCAGTCGCAGAGGTCCTACTGGACATATCACATGACCCACAAATACGGCGAGTAGGGGTGATACCGTCCTTGCCCGAGGCAGTCATAATAGGAACAGACCACCCCAAGTTTGAGCAGTATCTAAGTGAGATACGAAACGAGGGGACTTCATGGTTACAGGAAGCTCCCTTTAGCGAAAGGGGTCTGGAAACAAGCGCAGGTAAAGACAGAAAAAGCAAGACTGAGAAAAGGAAAGCCAAACACCTGTATGCAGAGGCGCATGACCCATATCACGCATTTCCTATCTCCCTTACAGAACCTGTGAAGACGGTCCCGAGTAGCTTCCGTTCAGCACAGAGAGAAGATCAGACCCTTATCCATGCTTGGGAACAAGCACAGGAGCAGAACGAGGAGAAGGTAGGACCTTATTTTTATGTGTCTAAGGGTCTTCTATACCGCTCAGGAAAGGGGGGGACGGGGTAGGAACGCAGCTCCTGGTGCCTTCGGTCTTCAGGCCTCATGTCATGCAGTTAGCACATAACCATACAGGGGGTGGGCACTATGGGAAAGAGAACACTCTGAAGTACCTACTGGGCAGATTCTACTGGCCAGGCGTCTATAAGGATGTTGCAAAGCACTGTGTGTCCTGTGTTAGGTGCCAATACTCAAACCCCGAAGGGGTTAGGAAGGCCCCACTTCATCCTTTGCCCATAATAGACGTACCCTTCCAACGGGTCGGGATGGATTTGGTAGGCCCCCTCACGCCCTCTGCCAGAGGTCATAAATACATCTTAGTCATTGTTGATTACGCTAGCAAGTATCCAGAGGCGTTTCCCTTGACCTCAATGACTTCACCCGTCGTAGCTAGGGCCATGGTTAGTTTCTTCACCCGGGTGGGATTTCCGACAGAAATCCTCACGGACCAAGGAACTCCTTTTTTGTCACGATTAATGGCCGAAGTATGCAAGGTGTTGGGCATCCACCAGATCCGGACGTCGGTCTATCATCCCCAGACGGACGGTCTGGTGGAACGTTACAATAAGACCATTAAAAACCTGCTTCGCAAGGCCATATCCGAGACAGGAAGGGACTGGGACCAGCAGTTACCACTAGTCCTGTTCGCCATTCGAACACATGAACAAAAATCAACGGGATTCTCTCCGTTTGAATTACTATTTGGTAGAAAGCCAAGAACCCTGCTAGACATGGCAGCCGAGCAATGGGAGACAGAGGAGGAGGAGGGACAACCCCTACCCAAATATGCAGCCGATTTAAAACCTGCTGTTGAGAAACTATGGGGCCTCGTCCATGAAAACATGGAAAAAGCACAAACCTCCCAAAAGCTCCTGTATGACCGCAATAGCAGACTAAGGGAATTCCTTCCCGTGATAAGGTACTCCTATTGCTCCCTTCCACAGACAACAAACTCTTGTCCAAGTGGCAAGGCCCCCATGTGATCGAGAAAAAAATCACCCCCGTGACATACAGTGTCCTTCAACCGCTCAGAACAGGGGGTAAACAAATATACCATGTCAATCTGTTAAAAAAATGGGAGGAGCCCACAAACCCAGACGGGCCTGGGCCGTCTGTTCTCACGGTAAACACAGAGAGATCTCTAGAGATAACCACCGCCAACACAACCCCGACCACGAGTACTAAGGCCCCTGAGGGCAACATTATGACACCTGACCAGAAAAGCCAGTTAGCTTCTCTACTAGATCGTTTCCCAGGTCTCTTCTCCACAACCCCGGGGCTGACTTCAATGACCCAGCATGACATTGTGTCCGTGGACGACCGGGTGGTAAAGCTAAAACCATACCGAATACCCGAAGCACGAAGAGAGGCGGTAGAACGAGAGGTCACCGACATGTTGCAGGCGCACATCATAGAGCCCTCTACAAGCAACTGGTGTTTACCGATAGTGCTTGTACCAAAACCTGACGGGAGTCTAAGGTTCTGTATGGACTTCCGTCAAGTGAACAACGTCACTAAGTTCGATTCTTACCCAATGCCTCGTATAGACGAATTAATAGAGAAAGTAGGGAACGCCAAATATTTGACAACCCTTGACCTGACCAAAGGTTATTGGCAGATACCCCTAACACCACAAGCCAAAGAGAAGACAGCCTTCTCAACACCATCGGGGCTCTATCAGTTCCGGGTACTACCTTTCGGCCTCCACGGGGCACCCGCGCCATTTCAACGTCTCATGGATCGCATACTGAAACCACACACAGATTACGCAGCAGCGTATCTGGACGATATAGTCATCTTCAGCCCATCGTGGACAGAACATCTGAGGCATCTAGCAGAAGTGTTTTCAGCCATTCAGGACGCCGGGCTAAAGATAAACCCAAAGAAATCCCTGCTAGTGACTGATACAGTGCAATACCTCGGATATACAATAAAAGGGGGACTGATTAAACCTCAGGTCACAAAAACAGAAGCAATAAGAACCCTGCCTCAACCAAAAACCAAAAGAGACGTCCGCTCCTTCCTCGGGTTCCTGGGGTATTACAGACGGTTCGTCCCTAACTTTTCGACCTTGGCAAGCCCCCTCACGGATCTCCTAACCAAGACACATCCCTCCCGCATACAAAACTGGTCAGAGGCACACGAACGTAGCTACCAAGCTCTGAAAGAAGCCATATGCACAGCCCCTGTGTTACACTGTCCAGATTTTAGCAAACACTTCGTCCTGCAAACAGACGCATCAGGTGTTGGTCTAGGGGCTGTGCTACAGCAGCCGGACTCACGGGGGGACCTCAAGCCGACCCTCTATATCAGTAGGAAATTGTTTCCTAGGGAGTGGCATTACTCAACAATAGAGAAGGAGTGCTTAGCAATAAAATGGGCGGTGGAAGCACTACAATACTATTTGTTAGGGCGTCGCTTCACCATACTCACCGATCATGCCCCTTTAACCTGGCTTGCAAAACATAAGGACTCCAATCCGCGTATACTCAGATGGTTCATGTCCTTACAACCTTTCTCTTTCCAGACATTCCATATCCCCGGCACTCGGCAAGGCTGCGCCGACTACCTGTCCCGGAATCCCTCCACAGAATGGCCCCAACGTCCATTCCTAGAGGGGGAGATCTGTGAGCCGGAATGCGAGTCAGGCCGGAAGTGGAGCGGGACTGTGCCGCGGCATGTGGCACCGGAAACGGGAGACGGTCTAGTCTCGAGACCGCCCTTAGAGGAGGGGCCAGCCACGGAAGAGGAAGCGGGATGCTTAAAAACGGCAGGGAAGGACGAGGAGTGGTGTGGGATGCAAGGAGTATCGAGCGGAGCAGGAGTATCGAGCGGAGCAGCGGTGACCGGAGGAGCAGCGGTGAGCAGAGGAGCAGCAGTGACCGGAGGAGCAGCGGTGAGCAGAGGAGCAGCGGTGACCAGAGGAGCAGCGGTGAGCAGAGGAGCAGCGGTGACCGGAGGAGCAGCGGTGACCGGAGGAGCAGCGGCGATTGGAGCAGCGGTGAGCGGAGGAGGGGGACGACGAGCGAGAGGAGAGACAGCAGCGGGGAAGAACGACGGAGCAGGTCGCATCAGCAACATCTTTACGGCGATCAAACCCGGTGGGCAGCAGGGAGGAGAAACCACCCCGGGTCCCAGCGCCGCGGTCCGGAGAACGGGCCGTGGCTCGAGGCAAGTGGCTCTGCGGGGACCTTTTGGGTGGGGGCGGTGGGGAGGTTGGGAAGGGCTGTGACACACGTGAGAGGTGTAGAACATCCCCGACCCCACACTTCCCCTCCTACACATCCCTTGGTGACGGTAGCACAACAAGAGATCCTGGTAGCAGTGACTCAGACCTGTTCTCTTTTCTCTTTCTTTCTCCCTGCAAACCCCGAGCATATGTGAAGATTGAGAACGCTGAAACGTGGAGGCGCAAGAAAACACCCTACAGGGAGGAACCTCGGGGAAGACCTACGTTGTTTTGTTCTGCCTTGTTACAGTTCGGAGAGTCTCCTATCAGTGCTTGGTACTCCACATATCTGTAAATAAACAAGAACCTAAACCTATTCGTGGTATACCCGACTTCTTACTGACAGTAAAACCCCATTAGGGACCGCACACCCCCACACAGGGATCCTACGGTCGACGATACTGGGGAAGCTTATCTCAGCCAGGCGGCGGTAACAGCCATTGATGCATCCGGTGCCACGGCGTTAGACGCACCCATCAGAGTGGAGGAAGTCATAGGCGCTATCTCCCGCCTCAAGCCGCTGAAATCACCAGGGCCGGATGGGTTTTCAGCGGGCTTCTATGAAGCCTTCTGTCAATCCCTCGCTCCGATCCTGACTCGCCTACGGGATCTTCGTAGGTGGCAGACACATCCCCTGTCGCTGTTGGGCCGAGTAGCAGCGGTCAAAATGTCCATTTTGCCTAAAATACTATATATATTTCAGACTATTCTGGTAGGACCTCCCATGTGCTATATTCGTTCATTGCAA
The DNA here is from genome assembly GCF_964204655.1 of Triturus cristatus. Lineage (NCBI taxonomy): Eukaryota > Metazoa > Chordata > Amphibia > Caudata > Salamandridae > Triturus > Triturus cristatus. The sequence continues at coordinate 1,069,178,685 of NC_140582.1, read as the reverse complement.
CAAGAGATACATCATTTTATTTGGGCTGGGAAACGTCCGAGGGTACGTAGGGACTTAGCCTGCCGACCTCCGGATGACGGGGGCCTGGGCATTCCCCATCTACTGACATACTACAGGGCGACGCAACTTCGCTACCTCGTAGAGTGGAGTCGACCGGAGTCAGAGAAACAATGGCTCTTCCAGGACAGGGCGATGGCTGGCCTCTCTTTGTGGAAGATACCTTTTCTGAAACCTTCGGATAGACCAAAGTACCTCAACAGATCTCCCATCACTCGCTCCGTACTACGTGTGTGGGACGCGGTGGCGACCCAACGGAACCTTACTTCCTTCCCGTCGCCGCTCACACCCTTATTTGACAACCCATATTTCCCCCCCGGATTCGATACACGGGCATTCCCAAAGTGGCGAGCTTCGGCCTGTAGATCTGCAGGACATCTCTTCGATCTAGACGGGTTCCTCCCGTACACTGAGTTGTCTACTTGGCATGGGATCAGGGACCCCAAAAGATTTCAATATTTCCAACTTCGCCATTGGCTACTTCACCCCGACACGCGCACTCTGGTTAGCAGACACCTTACGACCTATGAGAAATGGCTATTATCAAAGCATTCTGGCCGTAAGTTGATTTCTGACTTATACCTCTTGTTACGCCCACCGGCACCCTTGGAGCGCTCGGAGGGGCAGCGACGGTGGGAGATAGAACTGGGCAGGACCCTCTCGCTAAAGGAATGGCAACAGATCTATTATAGAGCGAATCACACTGCCAGGAACACAGCCAGCAGGGAAGCAGCAGTTAAAGTCGCCCTTTACTGGTACCTGACCCCGGTCAGACCGCACAAAATTAACCCAGATCGGAGTCCCACTAGCTGGAGGGGCTGCGACGAGGAGGGAACGCTGACGCACATCCTCTGGGACTGTAGGGAGGTGACAGGCTACTGGACAGCAGTCCTCAATGATATTGACACTTATTTTGAAACCGAAATACCCTGCTTTCCTGCCTATGCCCTCCTAGGGTTGCCCAACTCACTCACCTTCCCATTGAAATCCATTCTGGGGAAACAAATGGGGCTAGTAATGGGCGCAGCAGTACAACATATCTTATCGCTTTCGGGCATGCAAACTCGCCCGACGCACACTGGGTGGCTGCATAAGTTGTGGTATATTATTGGGATGGAACGGATACACGCTAATCTCACCCACTCCGCAGATTCCTTTCGTACTATCTGGCACTTTGTTGGCACAGGAATTTAACGAAGTCACATGCCCCAAATACCTCCGCTTGCTCAGACTTACTGACGCCCCACAGTCCGCGAATACAGCTTAGGAGACACCTCATTGACACGCTCACACGGCACAGCTGCACACCGGTATCGGGGAGGGAATGGGGAGGAGAAGTTGGGGGAGTTGGGATAGGGAGGGAGGGAGGGGGAAAATAGGGGGGGTCTGACCAGGGAATGGACTTACGTACAGCCCTTTCAACTAGACACCACGTGCCGGGCCTAATGTTGGACATTCTCTTCTTTCGGACACGATCCTTAGGAAATGGCTTCGGCTACGTAAAAGTGGGCTTCGCCACTGCACATAAGTATGGGGGTCGGTAGGCCGCACATGGATGGCGGTGGGTCTGTTTGCCTGTACGACTGCCTGTTTGAAACTAATAAATAAAGTTATTTTTTTTAAAAAAGTGGCTGATCTGGGTACTTGACCCTACCTCCTGGGAGTCTTTGGTCTCAGACAGAAGGGGTAGTCTGGTGGCCTGAGATTGCTTAAGCATGGCAGCCGAGTCCATGGGGCAGAGAACAGGACCGAGTGACCTGTACAAGGACAGCGGGGGACAGAGTAGAAGAACCCTCCTCGGGCTAAACAATAGACACAGAGAAGCTGCTGTCTGAACACGTCTCAAATCCCAAAGACCAATGCCATGAGTGGAAACGATTATTATATATATATAGGTCCCTGGCCTGGTACTGAGCATCATTTTCCTAACATTATAAAGACAACACAATTCAGAAGTATATAATGAAACAAAGAAATTTGGACAAAGAGAAGGAGGTAAACAGAGAGACAGTGTATAAACAGGAAAGAGGTCCAATTAGCGGCTAAATATAGCGTCCTTCAAATGAGTTCACCCAAAGTGATTCAGTCACAAGAACAAAAGCCATAGAAGCAACTTCCCTGTGCCCAAGGGGTCACCCATGGAACAACTGCCAAATCAAGAGTGCCTTAAGCTGAATACAGGTCATTCCACCACATGAACCAAGACCATTCCAAAGGTACACCTATCTATGTCTATGTCCAAATCATGGGGGAACACTTCCGCAGTGTCTGACACCGACATAGAGTCGAAGAATACTGGAAGCCTCACTAAAGAAGATCTGAAAGCATGCCTCATAGAATTATTATTATTATTTTATTTTTTTACAGAGTTTTATATAGCGCAAACTTGACCCGAATCGGGTATCAGACCGCTTTACATAGCACCAGTTACATTACATGAGAACACAAGAATTGAAAGCAGACTTTGAAAAATCACTTGCTAATAATCTGGTGTAAATGAGAGCAGAACTCAGTAAAGATATCTCGGAGACAAGGACTCATCTGTGGGTGGTGAAGCAGCAGAGACATAAATGATGACCTTTTCAGAGACAGACCAAGTGACCACTATTATAATTTGCAACATGGAATCCCAGCTTAAATGGGTTGAAGACTAAATGCGAAGACTTGGAAAACAGATCCAGCAGAGACAATATCCAGATAAAGCATCTCGAAGAAGAAACAAAGGGATCCAATATTATTGCCTGCGTAATACAACATTGAAACAAGAGGGGATGGCTAGTAGCATTGTTATTGCTAGATCCCACAGTGGCACTGAAAATGAGTTGCCCAGAGTGTGGTTGTTTCCAGTGTTTATCCCACTGTGGGAAATTTTCATTTGAAACAGGGCAGTTAAAATCCCATGCAAATAATGTGATGTAAAACTGCCCCGCACTTAACATATGTGAAAACAACCATGTGTTAACTCTGAATTCAAGAATATCTTTTTTCTGCATGACCAAATATCCCACCTGGAGTCATTCTGCATCCAATTTTACCACCCCGGTAAAACCACATGCACTAACCAGGTGCGAAATTGAGACTACTTGTATTAGCTGGTATTTCAGCTTGAAAATGGGTGAAACTACCTTTAGAATTATTAGTTAAATACATTCTAATTTGTTATAATGTTTTATTTTATTGAAACATAACAAATAGTTTTGATAACCCTAGTTAAGAAAAAGCTAAAGCAATTTTGACAATTAACTTACTGAAGTTATTACCGAAATCAGTAAAATCCCGCATGTACACCTGAACAATGGGCCATATACAGCACTATGAAATGTCCACACCTCATTCTTCAGACCAACACCATGGAGGGAGGAGTTGAACAGGACATCGGCTAAAAGCTATGCAGATCCAGATTCAACTAATTATTATGAATTAACAGGAGGAGGACGCAGCTGAGGTCAGTGACCAATACATCACGGAAGGAGATAGCCAAGACTAATCAGGACATGCATAAATCCTTTCAATCAATCCTCAGCCTGCATCCTCAGTACATATCAGCATGATATGGATTTCATACTGACTTGCTGTATACAATGGGAAATGCCCTAAAACTAAATATAGGCATAAGGATTTCTTACCATCTCTAATGCAATTACTATCAGTGCTGTCAGTCAACCACAGTCACAAGTACTTTATTTCGCTGGTTATAAAAAACAGCATAAAAAGTATTCTACCATCATTTAAAAGTGCTTAAGAATTAAACGAAACTATACATTTAAAGGTTATACAAAATAATCCTCATCATCGGCATTTGCGAGTCTTTATAACACTTTGGAAGAACCGAGCCATACAATAATAAATATACGGGTCAGGCAACTGTTTTAGAAGATACAGAGGTGGTCAACACTGCCTCAGCCCAAGTTTACTCAAAATAGGGCAAATAGATCTCTTCCTCTGGCTCCCCATCAAGGCAAGAATCACCTTCAAGATTCTCACCCATGCACACAAAGCCCTCCACAACACCGGACCAGCATACCTGAATAGCCGACTTACATTCCACGCACCCCAAAGGACCCTACAATCAGCCCAGCTCTCCCACGTCATAGTCCCTCACACCAGGAAGTCCAGATCGGGAGGCCGCTCCTTCTCCTTCCTCGTGGCCAGAGCCTGGAACGCCCTCTGGCTCCACCTCAGACAGACAACATCACTCCCCAGCTTCACGAGGGACCTCAAGACATGGCTATTCGATATACCTCCTCCTCGCACCTCCACCCCAGCACCTTGAGACCCTTATGGGTGAGTAGTCGCGCTCAACAAACCCATGATTGATTGATTGATTGATTGATTGATACACAACCATGCCTTACACCGCAAGCTAAAGAGAAGGAGCGAGAGCGCTTCCCCTCTGTGGCCATACGTACGCAAGCCTCAGCTGGGGGATACATTTTGCGAATGAAATCAATTATTGTTCCATCAATCCCCATTTTAGCCATTATGGACCAGAGCTTCGAATGGGCCACTCGATCGAAAGTGGCTAACAGGTCCATAAAGACCTTATAAAGCTGACCTGTTTTAGCCGTTGTGTATTTACCTATCAACAAATTTAAATTGAGGCACTGATCCACTGTCCCCTTTATCTTTCTAAACCCATATTGCATTCGAATTAATGTATTGTTCTCTTCCACCCATGACTCTAGCCTATTTAGCAAGAGTGCGCCCATTAATTTTGCTGTGCTGTCTAACAGCGAAATAGGGCGATAGTTTTTCGCTGGCGCTTTGTCCGCCTTTTTAAAGATCGGTATAATAATAGGTTTTTCCAACAATCAAGTGTGTACGTTTTGGACACGGCATTAAGAGCGTTAGTAAGTAAAGGGGCCCAGAGGTCCTTGTTGTTTAGAAAGAAATCAATGGAAACCCCGTCAGGGCCTTTTGCCCTAAAAGTACTGCATTGATTCAGTGCCAATTTCAATTCACCTAAAGTAAAAAATAAATGTGATCCATCCCGTGGGGACTGACACTGAGATTCTTCTAATGAGGCTACCCTTTCTCTAACAAAAACCACAGAGAAATGCCTTACCCAGTCATCCTCCGTCACATGCTGGTCTGTAGATGGATCAGACTCGTCTCTATGTAACGGGGCATTAATTAGACGCCAAAAGTCCTTACTATTTTTTAAAGTAGCTGCTTTTGTTAATTTATCCAATGCCTCTACTTTTAGCTCCCTTAATCTATTCTCTCTTTCTGTTTTGTAAGCATGGCATAAAGATTTTACCATAGGGCACTATGAAGATTTTTAAGAGCTTTAGTGCAACAGTCGTTAAACCAGTGCACTGTGCCACTAACCGTACTGCTATAAGGGCGTAACAAAGTGTAATTAATTTTGGTTAATATTCGCTCAAAAGCTATCGCTAGTTGCTCTGGGTGTGAGAGTGGATCTCCACAGGTTGTAATTTCGTTTGCCATGGTAGTAACTATTCTCTATGTAAGAATTGGTATATCCACTTTCTCCCACTTTAGGATAATAAAACTTTTTCTCACAGTAGAGGGTGTGGGAACTTGTTCTCCTGAGATACGGGCTATGCGGCAGCTAGTTGCCGCATGATTGCTAAAGGGATAAACTGTTGTCTTAGATGAGGACACCTGAGATCTTAGGTGTTCAGAGGCCAAGATAAAATCTATTGTTGTCTTGAAAGATAGTGCAAAAAAGGTATGGTCTTATAGGCCTGTATTGACATCTACTGAGTTTATTATCTCCAGATTATGAATTGGTAATAGTCTATTTTAAGAGGTGCCGTAATAATTATGGATGAAGGGGTAAATGGGGTCTCCATAATCATCCGTGATACCACACATGGGAAGGTGTGACCTATTGCACGTGTGAATTTTAAAGTCCCCCATCCATAGAATATTTAACAGGCTAGGATTGCTTTCCTGCAGTATATCTTTCTCAATTGAGTCTATTACCTCAGCAATATCGCCCGCTAAGTTGTTATTGTATAGGTTAATTAGGAGCAAATCCCTTCCTTGCCTGCCTTCACATAAAAGAATGTGATCATATATCTACGTACTTATAAACTTTTTTACCTTGGTCCCACTACTACAGGCTAGTAGGCTAACCAGCCCCCCTCTTGCTTGGCCTATAAGTGATGCGACTGCCTGTATCTGATAAGTTCTGGACCCATCTATGTTCATCATTTTCAACTCTCAAGTTTCTTGCAGACACACAATGTCAACATTTGAGATGATTTGTTCCCATTCAGGATCCTGTGATTTCAGTCTAAAGTCCGCTATATTCCACAAGATAAAAGTCAGGTTGTGCTATTCGGGCACTAGGGTAGATGTTAACTTGCATGGGAAGACGGTTGCAGGGCTTGTGCTACAGTTTGATTTGTGAGTCAATCACACGCCTCTAGGTCACTTAGGAGCTCATATCTATTTGTCAATGTCGTCGGTGACGAATTATCAAAATGCAGATTGTGGGGCAAAATGGGCAGGGGCCTTGTCTGTCTATTATAAGTGTGACTTAGGGGTTCTGGAGGTTTATAAAAGTAACCAAGTGGCAGTGCAAACATCTGTGATTCAAGGCTGGGCACTGTTGGTAATTCTTGCAGCAGGTACTCTACCAGACTTTGGTTGTTGAGGTTTATCACGACATAGTCCCCCCTATAGATTTTATACCAGTAACCACCCATTTCACCTGTCTCGCCATTATAATATGGTTATACAGCCTAAGATCCCCCCTTCTGAATTTAGAGAGCCAATGTAAGGCCTTGTCCATCAGCTGCTATGTTGTCTTGTTCTGATGCTGTCGAAATTCGGGTGTATTGCCTAAAATAATAACGTACAGGCAAGCGTCTGGAGGTAAATCCAGGTGTTCATTCTGTGACATAGGTTGTTTTCCCTCCATCAGGCTTGAGTCCTCCACGCACTTGGGGCCATTTGTGTCTCTGCAATATCCCTGTTGCTCCTCATAGACCAGACCCATCCTGTCCTGTCCCTGTCTCCCTCGTCCTGCTAATGTAGTTGATTGGGCAATATCACGCTTTAAAGCACCATCTTTTGGAGGTTCCTCAAGGGCTTATCTACCTGAGGTCTTTCTTGCTCTCCAGAACCCCTGTATAGCACCATGCAGATTACTAAGATGAGTTGGGCCAGGGCCATGGCCATGGTCTAATGTCTGTTGAGGTAGCCTTTGATTGTCTCTCAGTAAGGACTGGAGAGCGTCTTCTATATTGCTTAGCCTATCTGTAAAGCAGTACGCAGAATAAGGTCCATTTTCTGCATTAGCATTTGCAATAGAGCATCCTCTAGAGGGGGGTGAGGAGATGCTTGCATTGTGGGTGTGGTTACAGTGTCCCTTCTCGCTTGGTGTGTCACTGTCACGGTATTTTTGTGCTGTTTCGGGCCATACCCTTATTATTACTGGTATTTGTGCCACCTACCTTTACCCTACCCCTCTTTCGTTTGCCAGGAGGTTCATTTGGCGGGCTGCATTCCATTCCAGTCAGGTTAGTGTCCTTTAAAGGCTCCCCACAACTACCACAGTTAGGGAAGGAATACTAGGTAAAGTAGTCCCAGGTGTTGAAGGGCCTTCTCCCTCCCTTGCATCTTCTCGATTGATATTAATGAGGGGGAGTCTTACCTCTTTCAACGAGAGGCGTCGTTCGTTGATTTCAATTTCCTTTGACAGGACATCTGCCGCTCTAATCAAGAAAGAGTCCATGTCCAGCCGGGTTGCAATGGAAGGATCGATTCCCATTTTCAGCTGAGACCAGTCGAATTCACGGCCGTCATTGCCGTACACATTGGCCATCCTGTAATTGTTTTCAATGCAATGTTAATCTAAACAATCACCTATTACAGATGCTGTGCTTAAGTTGTCATGCACTATTATGGAATGTAATGGTGAGCAAAAAAACGATGGATTTAGGGCCAGATCTCTGTACTGGGGTAAATGTATGACATTGTTCTGCATTCTGTCCATCAATTGTTCTTTTTGCATTTGACACCCCGAGTGGTACAGGTATGCCCAGACGTGGGTTCCGTGCTCTCCATGCCACTGGAGTCAAGCTATCCTGGCTGATGAAGGCTGAAAGCCCAAAACCGGTCCTAGGATGCTTGTTTCCAGTCCTGGGAGGACCTGGCCTAGCAGGACGGGCTGGACTGTTCCCATGGGGCACAGGGTCAAGACTGATTTGCATATGGCTGGGTCCAAACTGGAATGGCATGGTGAGCAAAAAAACAATGGATTTAGGCCCAGATCTCGGTACTGGGGTGAATGTATGGTATTGTTCTGCATTCTGTCCATCAACAGTTCTTTTTGCATTTGTCAACCCGAGTGGGACAGGTATGCCCAGACGTGGGTACCGTGCTCTCCATGCCACTGGAGTCAAGCTATCCTGGCTGATGAGGGCTGAAAGCCCGAAACCGGTCCTAGGATGCTTGTTTCCAGTCCAGGGAGGACCTGGCCTGGCAGTTCGGGCTGGACTGTTCCCATGGGGCACAGGGTGAAGACTGATTCGCATATGGCTGGGTCCAAACTGGACTGGCATGGTAAGCAAAAAAACGATGGATTTAGGCCCAGATCTCTGTACTGGGGTGAATGTATGACATTGTCCTGCATTCTGTCCATCAAGTGTTGTTTCAGCACTATTGTTGTGCCTAATGTGTACAGATGCCATGAATCCGACCTCAACGCATATTTTCTCCTATGTAACATGTCAATTACTCAGTATTAATGTTTAAAAAATGCAAATAAAGAAATGTAAACAACAACAAAATCAAGAAAGAGTCCAGGGTAGTTATGACCTCCCCTTCCGGTTCTGCAGACCTTGTTTTCCTCTTGCCCATGGCCCGTGGTTGGGTCTCCCCCCTCAAAAGCCAAATGAAAGAGGGATGGCCCAGCCTCTTCCGGGCGATGACGGGCGTGGACGGGCAGGCCCTTGGCCCGGGCTTCACCCAGGCGCGTCCCCGCACGCGTTCCGCTGTATTTGTTATGTAACATATGGATTTCAAGCATCAGCCCTCATTTTCCAACGTGTTAAAGGAAATAAAGTAGGTGGCCTCTTGAGAAAAAATAGAGCGCAATATGTGATAGAAGGCTACTGTTGTATGAGCAGGCAAGCTTCCACAAAAAGAGACATTTGATAAAATGAGAGAAAATGCCTGAAAAAGCCCAGGGCAGTATGTAAAGAGGAGGTTGGCTGTGATAGCCTATCTGGGAGTCAGAGGTCCTTCACAATATCATTTGATTAATAACACAAAGCAATGGAGTGAGAGAGAGCAAAGAAGAAGGAGACTTCGAGCATGGAGCAGAGATTCAGTACCTTCGCCGCCAAAGATTACACCAGGAGTATCCCACAGCATACCAGATTTTCAATGCAAGATATGGCCCATGGTAGTCTCTGAGACTTACCAGTCCTTGTTAGGCTTACTTTAAGTGCCAAAGAAAGGTTTTTGAAAAATGATTTTTAAAGCTTCAAGTCACTTATTCCCTGTAGTACCCAACTGAATGTCAAGACACATAAAGGGAGCCACAATAAAATTACTCAAACATTCATGTTTGACAGGCCTTAACTCCAAAAAAGGACTACAGTATGGAGATATCTCAAACACTCAGACCCTGGCATTATTTATTTTCTTGCAAGACACCACCTTACTCAAAGTAGATGTATTTTGGGTACCCTCTCCAATATTGGGCCACAGTGAAAACAAAACCAGCAGTGACAGCTATAAGCAAGATTAAGAGGTCAACAATTGCATAGTGATTAGAGTCCTCAAATAAAGCTATTCCACTGCAACTGTAGATATCCAAGGTGAAACTTACACTTTTGTTAACCTACATGCTCCCAACTCACACCACAACGATTTCCTAACTAAAACTAAAATCATTAGGAAATAGGTTGCCCAAGCTTGGCACTACGTTAATGATGGGAAGTGAAGTGACCTTAGCCGATTCTGGAACCTAGACCCAGACAAAGCAGCGCAAGCTTCTCAAACCACTAAAGCCATTACTAGGTAGTTGATGGCCCTGATCCTGGATCAGGCTTTAACAGATCCATGGAGACATCTACATCAGAGGGTTAGAGACTATTGCTTTTACCCTCAATCCATAGAACAAACACAAGAATAGACCACAATTTTTCCTACCAACAAATCGTTTAGAAAGACTACTCAAGACCCAAATTGCAGGGGAAACTGTCTCAGACCATTCACGGGTGGACATTGAGTGGGAGTGAGGCAAAACCCAGCACCTACAAAAGACTTAGATGATATGAAGACCCAATAAACAGTGAGGAGCTTCTTTAAGAGATCCAGAACTATTTTGCTAAAAAATGATCCCCAAGATAACCACTTACAAACACACTGGGATGCTTGCATAGCTGCACTCAGGGACACAGCAACAGCATTTGCAGCAAGGTGTTGATGAGATGAAAGATAAACAGAGACCAAACTGCTAAAACTATTAGACAAAACAGAGCTAAGACATAAGGTGACACCATCACATAAATTAGCTACAAACCTAGCCACAATTAAAGGACAGCAATAGAGGTTGTAAACAAACAAGGCACAATACTTCCTTTTGCACCTAAATACCACTTCTGTGAGAAAGGCAACAAAACTGATAAATGATTGCCAATGTGTCTGAGGGCACAAAGAGCCCCAGCATATATAGCAAAGATTAAAGCTCCAAAATGTGATTCGGTGTCAAATGAGAAGAGCATGAGAGGCCACTTCTTCAAATGTTATCAAAAACAATATATTACAGAAGCAGGAAACAAAACATGAAACACTTTCTAAGAAATGTACTAGACACAAAAGTATCCCAGCTGTGGAGGGATGATTTAGATAAACCAACTGAAGCACAAGAGGTCCTGTGCACAAGTAAAGAAATGAAACTGAATGATACACCATGCCCGCAAGCCTTACCGATTGTTTTCTATGGAGAAAGTGCTGGCCTACTGATTGGCCCACTAACAGCCCTGTTTATCTCCTTCCATGCAATCTCTGGAGTCAAATCCACATTGTGTGAAGCTGGGATTACTCATATCCCTAAACCAGGGAAAGATCCAGTGCACTGCAAATCTTACTCACCCATTGCGCTTCTAAACACTGATGTTAAACTATTCATGAAGGTCCTCACAAACAGACTAGATAAAGTCTTGCCCTTACTAGTCAAGCAAGACCAAGTGGGCTTCATCCAGAGGAGATGGAGTCACAAAATATCTTTGGAGTAGGACATTTATTTGAAAAAGGCAAGGGGATCCTGGCCGCCCTGGTAAAGTTAAATGCAGAGAAGGTGTTTGATTGGATATGTTAGGAATGTCGAGAAGCATCCTCAGAGGGACAGGGATAGAACCCAAAATAAAGGGATGGAAAATGGCTAATTATTGCTCCTGGGCAGCAGGATTTACGGTTAATAGAGTTAACTCTGCCAATTTCCTTCTTCACAGGTACACAAAGCAATGCTTTCCCCCATCCTATTGGTCCTGGTTATTGATCCCCAGAAGCACAAATTCACTAATTCAGTAACATTAATATATTCACAGGTGATCTCCTCCACACAATTACAGAACCAAAATCCACAATCTCAATACTGATGGAAATTCTACAAGAATTGAGAAAACTTTCCGGCTTTAAAATAAATAAGAATGAATCTGAAATCCTTCAAAATAACCATCCTCCGGCGAGGGTAGTAGAATTGGGACGGCAATCCCAGGTGATACGGATCACCTATCATATCATATATCTGGGCCGAACCATTGCTCTGCATCATCCAAACGTAACTCCATGCAGAAAATAATACTGTTGTTTACCTGGGCAGATGGCAAAGCCCGGACAGCAAGGAAGAAAGAAATCCTGAGCCATATTATCAGCATTAAGGGTCCAATAATTAATCATAGTCCAGAGTTTGTTCTCCTGCATACAGGAACCATTTCCCAAATTGGATGCGTAAAACTGCTCAGAGCCATGATCTTTCGTATTCTGCAAGGAGACAAAAGACGAACATCCATTAGTGGCCCCCTAGATTACCTATTTATGCTACAAACATTATTCATGATATTCCACAAACAACCAGGAAATTAGAGCCTATTTACTATCTCTGGACTTATTGCAGTCTTCATACCAAAACTTAGGGCATTGTGGATAAATGAGACAAACAATAAGGAAGATATCCCCAGCCCTTTAATCAATCAAATCAATGAAATTAAATCCCTAAGGAGGAGTAAGTGGTGCTCCTAAGTGATTTAGGAGGAGCTCCGGTGCCACTTGAGCCAGTGGCACCGGAGACTTACTCCTGAAGAGAAAGATTTCTTAGTAACATCTAAATGGGATTTCTATTGCGTATAACAAATATCAGAACTTAGTAAAAGTTGTCACAAATTGCACACTCACTTTTACGAAAACCAGTCCATTTTTTGCCAAATGACCAATGTAGTAATAGGTCGGTTTGTAAAAATCCGTTGCGTGTCACAATTTGACCAACCTCATTAACATTAATGGGGTAGGTTTCAAATTGTCACCCACTATGAATCTCAGCCATCACAGGGATGGTGGCCTGCTGAGGTCAATAGACCACCATGTCTATTGTCATATTGCTTTTAAATAAAGCATTTTTTTTAAAAATACAACCCGTTTTAATATTTTCTAAAACGAGGGTGCGTTTAAAATACAGAATGGAAAAGTTTAATTAACCTTTTGTACTAGTAAGCAGTGGTCCTGGACCGTTTGCTGCTCCTAAAAAAAGTTTTTCAACATTCACAAAGGAGAAGGGTCCTTTGGGGACCCTATCCTGCTCGCAATTGGTTTATCACTACAAGTGTGCAGTCAGTAAAGTATTAATATTTTCCAACCAAATTCGGTAACTTGTTATTGAATCGGTATTTGGGTTTTGCAGCCGTTTCCGGGTCGCCTACGGTTCGATTCTGTGCTTCGCACATCTGGCCCCAAGTCTTGCCATGACTTTGTTCACAATTTGTTTTGTTAAATTACTGTTAGTTCTTCCATGTTGAGGTGAATGTGAAATCAGAAAATGCAACGTAGAAAACCAGTGCCGATTTACTATATAAACCATTTGTGTTCAATATATATGCATTCTAAGTGATTTAGCCAAGTATGATTGCTTTGGGGGAATTAAGAGAGATATCTAAGTTTAGTAAATGTATGGAGGGTTACACATAAAGTCAAAAGCACAATGTATAATATGAAATAAGAGCAGGTGCCTCCAGTTTTAAATGCACAATCTCATTCAAATCTTTTTACAAAAGGAGCAGAGTGGATTTGCACTGGTGTAAACATGAGATACAGACTCAGTGCTTTAAAAAAAAATCAATAGACTCAGGAAAATAAATTATGCCTGGCTGACATTGGAAGATAATGAATCATTATGTGGCCATTAAGTTCTAACTTAAATCGCTTATACTTGAGTGCGGTATCAGCCGTCTCTAGAACACCATTCTACCTGTATCTGCATCAGCAACCAGGCAACCAGGCAACCAGGAGACCAGGTCTCATAAATATCCAGAAGCCAGAGTCAAATCCACTGGTGAACCACTGCAGGTGCAGGCGACTTGTGGACCTGCTTTGTAGTAGCGGCCATGGCAACAGCAGGTTACGCTAGCTATGACGGCCTCCAGTGACCTGCAATCACAGGTGCTAATGGCGCACCTGGCACACATTAATACTGCTGGCTCTGATGTTTAGCAAGTGCATAATGTTTGCACCATCCTGAGATCAGGTGCGCAAACACAGATTTCATGCTATGTACCTGCTCGAATTGTGCCAGTCATTACCTTGCAATAACTCATACAGCCAACCACCTGTGCTGTACACAATTAGTACCTGAGTTGTAATCCCAGTTTGGGTGAAAACATGAGTTTGTGTCCTCATTAGGATTAACAACCCACTTAAATAGTTCATGTCTTACCAAGATCCATAAGTGTAAATTGCCACATATGTAGAGTTCTGAACCTATTATGTTTCAACTGATCCATGCTTGCAGATATCCTTGCAGTCACACAGGAGTGCAAAGACTTTACCCTGTTTTCACTAAATTCCTCTTAGAGACCATATTAAGATCAGTTAGACCTCTATTTTAATCGATCCCTGTAGACAGAGTCCATAACAGTGTTTGCCCGTGAAGCCTATTATACTTTACCTCTATTAATAACAATAATATATTTAATAAAGCGCATGGTTACTTCACATGAGGTGTCCCAGCGCTGAAAGCAGGACTTCGCCCCAACGCATCACCATAACTCTCGGACCTTCTGCCTGAAAAAACAGGTTTTAAGTCTCATCCTAAAAAGCTCTTCAGATGGCATCTGGTGAAGCGACTGGGTCAGGGCATTCCATAACCTTTGCCCTATTACACTAAAAGAGCTACCTCCAGAGCAAACTCTCGTTACCCAAGGAACCATCGGCAGCACCTCCACTGATAATTTTAAATTCCTTAGGGATTTAAGGTATCCCACCCTCTGTTGGTAAAAGCTTTGTGAGAATAACACAAAGCTTTAAAAGCTGATCTCTGCTCTATCGGTAGCCAATGTAATTTTCCTGGCGCGGACCTAATGGATGCACGGCTCAGCAAATTCAGTAGTAGGCTTGCTGCTGTTTTTTGTACTCTCTGTAGTCTTTTATTTCTTTTCTGAGTATCTCCATGATACAAGGCATTACAATAATCAAGCCGTGACATGATCAAGGCTTGAATAACCGTTTTTTTGGCCAACTCTGGCAGCAGGCACAAGGTTTTGCTCAGCATTCTGACCAATCCAAAGCATTTGCCCGCCACTGCAGTGACTTGACTGCCAAATGACAGTCTATCTTCAAACCATACAGCAACATTCTTGGCCTTATTGAAGCCCACGTTAGAAGTCTCAGTGGAGATGATCTGTGTAGTTAGATATTTATTATTCACCACTGACAGTCTAAAATAATTGGTTGACGAGGCTATCCTGCATATGCTGGGATGCCTCCGCCCATTCCGATTCGAAGCCTCTGAGATCATCTGCGGCGTACCCCAGGGATCTTCCCTCAGCCCGACACTGTTCAATATCGACATGGCCCGCTCGCACACGTCGCCCGACAGCACGACCTCAACATAATCGCCTATGCCGACGACACTCAACTGATCCTCTCCCTCACCAAGGACCCCATCACCACCAAATCCAACCTCCACGAAGGAATGAAGGCCGTCGCCGACTGGATGTAGATCAGCCGATTGAAAATGAACACGGACAAGACATAGGTCCTCATCCTTGGCCCCAACCCTTCAGCCTGGGACGACTCCTGGTGGCCGACGGCACTGGGGGCAGCCCCGACACCCACCGACCACGCACGCAACCTGGGAATCATCCTCGACTCAACGCTCTCCATGACCACGCAAATCAACGCCGTCTCCTCCTCCTGCTTCAACACCCACCACATGCTCCGCAAGATCTACAGGTGGATCCCGACAGATACAAGAAAAACAGTCACCCAGGCCCTCGTCAGCAGCAGACTCGACTACGGAAACGCCCTCTACGCGAGAGCCCCAACCAAGCTCATCAAACGACTGCAACGCATCCAAAACGCCTCTGCACGACTGACCCTCGACGTACCACGCCACAGCGACATCACCCCCACCTGAGAAACCTGCACTGGCTCCCTGTCAACAAGATGATATCCTTCAAGCTCCTCAGCCACGCACACAAGGCACCCCACAAGAACAGCCCAACCTACCTCAACAGACGACTCTCCCCAACCGCCAGCTCTGCTCCGCCGCCCTCGCACTCGCCACCGTCCCTCGCATTCGAAGAACAACCACCGGCGGGAGATCCTTCTCCCACCTCGCCGCCAAGACCTGGAATACCCTCCCACTGAGCCTACGACAGACCCAAGACCTGCTGACCTTCAGAAGGCTACTCAAGACCTGGCTGTTCGACCAGTAGCATCCCCCCCCCCTCCCAGCGCCTTGAAACCCTCGCGGGTATGTAGTGCGGTCTACAAATGACTGATTGATTGATTGATTGATGCCAATGCAAGCTCACTACCATGGGGCTGCTCAACAGCTGTCATAGCAAACCAGAAAGGACATCTTTCCCTCTTCAAAGTAGAATGGAGTCAAATGAGATCTCTATTTTCTGATTACAGAGCTGGCCCATGCACCTCTGCAAATAATCTAAATTCATTCATAAAGAAAGGGCAAAGTATACTTTTTGGAGAAAATAGAGCAACAATGGCATTCAAACAGTATGTATGACAGAGCACTTCTGAAGTGTAATCCTAATTTCCTTGAACCATGCAGGGGGAAGATCTAACTCCAGACCCACATCATAGCAAACCCAAAGGCTAGGCCAACTTCGGCAGGGAGAAACACATGTCCATTGATAAATATCTGGAGGTGCAATCCTTCATTTGAAAATTAATTCTCCTACATGTTGGAGCTTTTCATTTGAACTTCCCTAGCTGACTTTTTGCTCAAATGGCCATTGCCAAAATCACTGCCAAAGCATCCAAAAACATTCAAATCGAAAAGACAAGAACCCGCCTTAGGGAAGTTGGCATTGCCAGATTTAAATACTAATACCATAACACAACAGTCTCGAGAATCTAACGAAAAGATTTAAAAAATAATTATTTGAAAGAACCCAAGCCCTCCTGTAGACAATGTAGTTATCACCAGAACAGGTAAGATAACCACCAACTTACAATGTATCAAGCGCAAAAGCCTAACACAGAGTATTCTCTTAGAATCCCACTGCCCCAAACCCAACAAAGATCCCAGGAAGAACAAACTCATAATAACATTCCCCAACACTTTCAACAGTCGTTTTTGAGATTTGGCAATTTGAAGGTAAACAGAGTAACTAATCCCACAATATTACCATCTATGTCCCCATGACATATACAGAAAGACTATTCTTCAGTACGTTTGTATGATCAACTCTCGACTTAAGCTTGCAAAACACTGCTACATAAACCTCCATCCTTACAGAACAAGCCTGAATATCTCACCCTGTTCTCATAGGAGACATGGCTCAGCGGCCACTTCACGATAAACCAACCACAGTGATTCACACACAAAAGGGGCCAGTTATAACCCAGACATCCAGACCACCTCTATCCAGCTCAAGTCCTCTACCTATGTTGAAATCCACGCGCCAGAGGGGAATGCTAGGCTTTACTGTATCCCTGTCAAAGAACCTCCTGCATCTAGAATTCTTAAGTCTGGCAGAACCAATCGCTAACAGCTTCCCGTGTGATCAACCCATGTCACCACTGTTTAGAGAACCACCTAGCTATTCAACCAGGTATTCTCCAAACCTAGCCAGCACCACTCCTGTGAGAAAAACTGCAACAATCCACTAATACTTGACTAAGAAACAGTATGTGTTGACTGGCAGCAGAATGCATGTGTAGCTCAAGGTGACAGAGACCATGGTGTAACCAAAAAGAGGTGGAACTGACCTGCGCAGTGAGTGGGAGGAGAATGAGCCAGGTGAGGATTCTGGCATGAAATGAGAACACGTGTGGGTGCAGTGCAGACAAACAGTTGCGAGCAGAAGGAATGGGTCTCACTGGTTTGTTTTCCATTCTCTGCTCTTTACTTCAAACTGAGTATAGAATATATATCTTAACAACCAAGGAGAAATAAAGTGAAATCGATACATCAAATTTTTAAAATAACATGGAAAAAGTATAGATTTTAAAATGGTTGTAACTAGTTTTGCAACATTAAATAGCAAAAGTGAACATAGTAAAAATCAGTTCCTGTTAGTTTTCATCCCGTGGGTTTGGAAGAGGACATGTCCCTAGCACTCTGGATGCACTAGCTCAAAAACGAGTAGCCAAAAAGTTACATAAAGTTGCAAATATTTAGTCAAAATGTGACAGAGGTAGCTCTTTGGATCTGCGCTATCGGCGAAGAACAAACTGAACCAATGTCAGCGCATATTGGCAATGCAACGTCACTTCCAATGCAAATGCTGAAGCAGAACCAAATGACACAACCTACTGACGCACAGAGGCACTGCTCACGATTTTCCGGATCCAGTCTAGTGCCAAGGAATATTCTAAGGTGAGCAATTTGCAGTTACTCATGTACTAGTGTGAAATCTAGCCCTGATTTCAAAATTTGTGATTCCTTTTAGGTCGCAAATAGACCTACCTAATGAATATTAATTAGGTATGTTGTAATTTGTTCAAAAAGAAAGTTGGAAGGTGCACTCGTTCCAAAGTCAATACAGGCAACGTAAAGAATTATTCCATGATTGTTTCCCTTTATTCAATAGGTTTTTTTAAACTGGCACACAGCCAACACGTTTCGTTCTCGATTCTTTGCCAGAGGGAACTTCGTCAGGGCTGTAACATTATAAACAAAACACAACTTCAATATGTCATAACCCAACATTGACAAGAAAGATATATATGTATAACCACATAAATAATATAGGATGACCCAAAACATTCAAATAACAAAACATTCAAATACCAAAAAGTTAACACATGAATAATAATAACTGAATATAACCAAAAGATCCCAACAATTCACATGACAATCCGTGGCGTGAATAGTGCATGTTTCACTACGAGAGCATGCTGCATATTTCTCAAAGAAAACATATAACACACATATAAGAAACATATATAAAAGACATAAATAAAAAACATATATAAAAAACATATGATATATACACAGACATATACATAATACATCATTACAAATAGTTTTTTTAGATTACCAACTAAACCCATATGTCTGAAGGTTTGCATAATATCTAACCACATCCGTATCTAAAACTCTGCCATCAGGGACATATCTATATTTATCCAATAGTACTTTTACTGCAAAGAAGACTACAAATAGAGTTACTTGTACGATAGAAAATGTTTATCTCTCACCTCCTAGCTGTTCTATTGGGAAAATACCCATAGGGCTGTGTATGTTTTGAAAATCCAATCACATAAGGCATAAGGTAAGCCTCAATTTGTGGTATGTACAGAAAAGTATCTGAAAGAAGGGGCAAGGAGAGGGAATAAATAAATAAGGAAGGATACATAATCACAAAGAGGAACTGAATCAGAGCAACCCCAATAAGAGTCACAAAGAGTGCTGAACTCACCTCATAATAATAAATATTGGTCATGTGCTCTGTCTAACGATATGAAACACCTCCCTTTAGGTTTAATGCACAGGATTTCTAAAGGGAAGAGTAGAAAGCTAAGGTAAGAAAAGGAAATGAGCCTCACGGTGGATAGTCCTAAGCGAGGACTCAGATAAAAAAGAACTTGCGCCTAATATGGTGCTCAGGGAACTCACCTCTCAGCTCCAAATTAACAGGCGTGAGAGCTTCTTATATATGAGCCAATCATTCAGAGGCAATTTTAAGAACAATAATGAAATCGCAAGGGAAAGGAAGGGAGACCACCAAGAAATTAGAAAAAAGGGTTTTGTATTGCAGGTAGTTATAGCAGCACTACGGTACAATAAAGGTACAAATGACCAAAAACACAAATGTGAGCACTGGGCGTGCTAGTGATAGTGAACGGCGCAGTGAACACAATAAGTGAAGACAGCGTGAACGGCGATAAAATGATAATGACAATGTGATCAAAATATGATTATGTACAAACAAATTTAAACAAATTTGTAAATGACCACAGAAAAAAGCCAAAGTTCTTTGCTGGGGGTTGTCGACGGCGTTTCAGCCTGATTGATTCCAGGCCATCATCAGGACAATGGTCATAGATAAACGTGTGCTGTGGAGGGAGAGAAGAGAAAAGGAGGGGAGGGGGGGGGATGGGGGGGGGGGGGGGGGGGGTTGTGTTTTAGTTGTCTAAAAGAGAAATTAAGAGAAAAAAGAGAAAAACCTTGAACGTATAGCCCACGAAGAAGTGAAAAAGAGCTAATTACCTGGGCGTAAATTTCGTACACGAATTCCAAGGGTAGAAAAAGTCCAAGTCGTGAAACAATCGTAATTTCTAAAAGGAAGAGAGGGACGAAGGGATTCGAGTTACTTAGCCAAGTAATCTTAAAGGGGTAGAGGGGGAATTGAGGGCCACACAAGTAATTACCAAGTTGTCAATGAATGTTGGACATCAAGGAGCAATGAGGCCAGGGAATAACCGGAAATCGGAAGCCTGGCATGGGCATCAATTTCATTATTGTTCTTAAAATTGCCTCTGAATGATTTCCAGTTGAGACATTGTTGTTTTGTTAAACATTATCGCCCGGTCTCTGCTGGGACAACGGGTCTACTCCTGTTGTTTGTTTCTTTTTCTTATATATGAGCAGCATCAGAAAAAAAATCTGTATTCACCAATCAGCAGTACAGTGGCGAATCGATATGTAAGCTGTGTAGGAAAATAATGAATATAAGTACTGGGAAGCATACATCATATGTATGAGTAGTAAAATATTACCACAAATATCCATCCTACCATAGAAAGTAATCGCTAAAGATAGCCCTCAGCGAACTGGTGTGAAGTCCCTTGTTCACCGTTATATTAATCAAGAGCCAAATAGCCTGATCATCTCAAGGCAAGGTAAGTATTAAGAATAAACACATATAATGTAATTGTATAGTATCCAAAATGAATTTCAAATGTATGTTGGGCTGCCCACAGATTAGACATCAATCAAGTCTGATTGCGCATTCCCGAAAAGTTTTTTAAAAACATTTTTTGGCCACCAATAAGTATCATTATAATGATAAAATCGAATACATATAAAATTATTTATACAGATACAGCCAAATGCATGTAAAAATCATGGCCGCTTCTGCAAAGCTCAAACATAATATGAAAGTAAGACAAATGTGAGGTTGAGTCATCAAAAAAACTATCTCAATTCACATACAAGTAAACGGAATGCAGCCGAGGCGAGCTCTAGAATCACCTATCACAAAGCCAACACGAGGAAATATTGGGACTCAGAGATCGTCAACAATACACATCCATTTTAAGGGTAAACCAATCCGAAGCAGGGCGCGCTTCAGAAATACAGTCAAGTAAGGCAGCATGTAATTACAGACCACCCATACTGAATCGCATACATTCGACATCATGTCAAAGGAAACCATCTCATAGTGAGGTAAACTCTAGATTTAATAATTAAGCCAGAGCCCTGTTGAAAAACGAGTATCATCGTCAGCGTGCCGGATCTAGCCGCAAAGCAGGTCATAATACAGCAAGAGCTTATTAAGTAACCGTGCAAACAGCAGGAGGCTGTTCCGATTGGCGAGCCAAATTTTACCCAGGAGTTAATATATCCCGGAATGTATTCATAGCGAGTCACTTGTCCCTTTTCTGATTTTCCGTTTATCTCTTTTTCCCACGCTGTTATTGACCCCGCCGCTACTGCCCCAGTGGCCCCTCCTGCGTGTTCCCTTTCCCTGCGCCCGCCGCCCAGATGTCCCACCCCCAAACCCTCCTTAATGGGGGACGCTTCCACTGGCACGTCCAAGGCACACCAAAGGCAAGCCCGTCTGCGCCTGTCTGTGACCCGACCAGCGCCAGGAACCGTGCCCTTCCGGCCCACCAGCGGTACAGCTCCTTGGCTCTCCACAAACTCAATAACGGCAAGAACTACAACTGCAAGCTCTCCTCACCTCTCAACACACACGGACCCTTCACCTGCCGTCACTGCCGCCATTCCTTCACCTGTGCCAAGACCCAGGACCCTACACCTGCCTCCAGCAACGACTCCACTGCATACCAAACCCAGTGATGCATCCTCCTCAACGTCTGCTCCCTCCACAAACATGCCACGGAAATTTGGGACCTCCTCGACAGCACATCCCCAGACATTGCCTTCCTCACTGAAACATGGACAAACGCTGCCTCCGGACCAGACATTGCGATCGCCATCCCCGAAAGATCCAAATTTACCTGTAAGGATTGCCCTAACCGCCCCGGTCGAGGCATCGCCATCGCACACAAGGCCAATCTTCGTATGAGCACCTACACCAATGGAACCACAGACCTGATCGAACACTTCCATTTCAAGATGCAGACCAACCCGTCCACCACCCTCCAAGGCACCCTCATCTACAGACCCCCCGTATCCCACGCACCCTTCTCCGGTTCCATCACCGACATCATCACTTCGCATGCCATCACCTCCATCGACTACACGCTGCTAGAAGACCTAAACTTCCACCTCGACAACCGCCAGGACCCCAACTCCACCTCCCTCCTGGACAACCTCCACATCATAGGACTCAAGCAGATAGTACCAGAACCTAAGCACTCAGCGGGACACACACCCCTCGATCCCATCTCCACAGCAGTGAACTCCATCACCTTCAGCCACATCTCTGAAATCCCATGGACGGACCACCGCTGTGTTCACTTCACCTTCAAAACCAAAATCTCCCGCAGACGTTCACACCAGCACCAGGGCAGGAATTGGAGCAAGATCTCCGACGACCAGCTTGCAGCTGCCCTCAGTAGCTCTGTTCCCACCACCACAGACAACGACCCCACCACTGCCGCCCGCACTCTACACAACTGAATCACCGACTGCGCCAAAACCATCACCCCCCTCAAGAAAGCCTCCAATCCTCGCGGCAAGCTGGTTTTGCACCGAACTCCGAGACCCAAGACGCACCTGCAGATGACTCAAAAAGCGTTGGAGGAAATCCAAAACCCCAACAGACATCAACAACTTCAAAACAGCCCCCACTGCCCATCACAAACTTATCAGACACTCTAGGAAGGAAGCACTCCAGGACAGAATCTCCACCCCTGCACATAACAGCAAGGAACTCTTTGGCATCATCAAAGACTTCGCCCAACCCAACGGCGAGTCTACAGACATCCCACCCTCCCAGGACCTCTGCGACAGACTGAGCACCTTCTTCCATCACAAAATCAAGACCATGTATGACAACTCCCACGAGGAACCCCCTCCCACCACTTCCTGCACCAGGCAGCCAACACTAGACAGCCGGACCACCCTCAGCATCAAAGAAACCCTGAGAATGATGAAGACCACCCACTCCGGAGCCCCCACAGACCCCTGCCCCCAACACATCTACCACAGAGCAGCAGACATCATCGCCCTGAGCTTCAACGAATCTTCAACCACTCCTTCAAGACCGCCTCCTTCCCCGATGACTGGAAAAACTCTGAGATCAACCCTCTCCTGAAAAAACCGTTGGCGAACCCCACCGACCTCAAGAATTTCAGACCGATCTCCCTACTCCCTTATCCAGCCAAGGTCATGGAAAAAGCCATCAACAGTCAACTCGCCACCTTCATAGAAAAAAACAGCATCCTCGACTCCTCCCAATCAGCCTTCAGAAAGAACCACAGCACCGAAACCACCCTTCTCGCGGCTACAGACGATATCTGCTCCCTCCTCGACAGAAGAGAGACTGTGGCCCTCATCCTCCTAGACCTCTCTGCAGCCTTCAACACTGCCTCGCATCACACCCTAGCATGCAGACTCCACAATGCCAGAATCCGGAACAAGGCCCTCCACTGGATCCTCTTGTTCCTCTCTGGCAGAACGCAACGGGTCAGACGCCCTCCTTTCCTCTCAGAACCCACACCGACCACCTGCGGAGTCCCACAAGGATCCTCTCTCAGCCTGACCCTGTTCAACATCTACATGGCCCCACTCGCACCCATCGTCAGATCACACAGACTCAACATCACATCATACGCAGACGACACCCAACTCATCCTCTCCCTGTCCAAGAAACCCAACATCACCAAACACAACTTTCAAGACGGAATGGAAGCCGTCGCCAGATGGATGAAGAACAGCTGCCTACAACTCAACACAGACAAAAACCAAGGTGCTCATCGTGGGCCCACACCCCGACAACTGGAACGACACCTGGTGGCCCCGACCCTCGGGAACCCCTCGTCCCACATGGACCACACACGCAGCCTCGGAATCATCCTGGACTCTGAACTCAAAATGGACCGCCAGATCAACACCGTCACCTTCTCCTGCTAACACGCCTTCCACCTACTCCAAAATACCTTCAACTGGATCCCCCCCGAACACAGGAAAACCATCATACACGCCCTCATCAGTAGCCGACTGGACTACGACAACGCACTCTATGCCGCGATCAACAAGAACCTCACCAGAAAGCTCCACCAGAAAGCTCCAGAATGTCCAGAACGCCTCCACTAGACTAGTCCTCAAAGTAGCCACCACTGCCACATCAGCCAACATCTACAGACACTACACTGGCTCCTTGTCGAGAAGAGAATCACTTTCAAGCTTCTCACCCACACTCACATGGTCCTTCATAACACCGGACCCGCCAACCTAACCCACCGCCCACTTTCCACGCTCTCCAACATCCACTCCGCTCGGCCCAGCTCTCCCTTGCGATGATACCTTGCATCAAGAAAACCAGAGCAGGAGGACGCTGCTTCTCCCTCATCGCTGCTAAGGCATGGAACTCCCTCCCTCTCCACCTTCGACAGACTCCTTCACTCCCCAAGTTCTTAAAGGACCTCATGACCTAGCTCTTCGATGGAACTCCGTGACCTTGCCAGGGTCTGCGCGCCCCTCCCCCCCTTTTTCTCCCCATCCCTCAGCGCCTTGAGACCCTTTCGGTGAGTAGCTTGCACTTTGCAAACCCTTGATTGATTGATTAATTGATGTATGTTATTGTTTTTTTAAATAACACTATCTTTTTTTTCAAATGTAAAAATTGGATGCGTTTCAAAACAAAATTGAAACTTTCATTTTTTAAGAGCAGCCAGTGAGCCCACTGGCTGCTCTTAAAATATATTTTTTCAAACAATCTCAAAGGGGAAGGCATCTCAAGAGGACCTCTTCCTATTTGCGCATGGGTCACCCCCAACTTTTAATTGGTGGTAAAGTGCAAAAGTTTTGCAATCACTTTTCAGTCACAAAACATTATTCAGCTTCCCTATTTGGAAGAGACACCCTGAACATTCATTCTGTTTTGTTTGCAAACCCAAACTGCGTATCGGGCCATTTGCGATAACAGAAATGCTTTGTACATCTAACCCTTAGTTTTGATGATGTTCGATTTACTGTTCCACAATTAAAGTGTTCCTCTGTTAAATATGAGTTACATTAAATATAGGAATAAATTTTACAGGGGTCTTATATATTTGTGTAAAGATAGTCTTTCTATTGTTATATGCAGGCCTTCGAGATTTACAGAAGCAAATTTAATGATCTAGCCTGTAAACTGTATACTGTGAAAAGGTATGCATTTTTCTGATGGATCTCAACTATCGTTCTGTAATTTCTGGATGTGTTTTAACCTCCCCTCCTGCTTCTTGTATATGTTTAATTCGTGTCTTTCCTCGCATCTTTACCGCAGTAACAAATATAGCTGTGCGGTGAACCACAATGCCAGAGCCACTGTGCACACACACCATATAAAGTAGACACCTGCGTTGAAGTAAGCGGGTGCGTTTTTTGCCCTCAATTGACACTTTGGTGGAAAACCTGAAAAAAACAGGGCAAGCGGTTTTTCAATACATAAACCGTTAGGTAACATACAAGCAAGAGCAGTTTGAACGCTGCTCATTTAGGGCCTTATGTAGGTAAATTACATTTACCGAGTCTTAAATACCGAATTTTACCGATTCGGTATTTATGAATCGGTAAATGTAATGTAGGTAAAAAAATACCGATTCGGTAAGTGTCGGTATTTTAGAATCAGTATTTACCGATTCGGTAATGGTAACCTGTATCTCATTGATTCCTATGGGCCAGGAGGCCCATAGGAATCAATGGGAAGCCAGTTACCATTACCGAATCGGTAAATACCGAATCGGTAATGGGGGGAGCTCAATCAAGGGTGGCAGGGTGTTACATTGACACCCTGTTGCACCCCTGATTCCTGCATGTGTGCACATGTGGCACACATACATGCCCTGAGGGCATGTGTGTCTGCCACATTGCACACATCTAAGGGCCAAATAATGCATTAACAGAGACATTCGTCATTTACCACCAACTTTCAGTTGGTGGTAAATAACGAATCCCCACACCCACCACACACTCCCCCTACATCTCATTTCTGTATTCGGTATTTACCGAATCGGTAAAATTACCGATTCGGTAAATTACCGAATACAGAAATGATCCCCCTACATCTCAAAAGCCTAAATACCGGTCGGTAACGGTATATTTACCGAAAATCGGCCATTACCGACCGGTATTGGGCTACCTACATATGGCCCTTAGAGCGAGAATTCAGACAAAGATGTAAATAATGCACCCGTTTTATATTATGAATGTTTATTTCCTTTATTTAGCCAATTTCATAGAAAATACAAATCAAGCCATCATTTATTTATTTTAAGCGCTTTGGCCACATCAAAGCACCCCAAGACAATGCTTCCAGCCAGTGCTTTAAATGGAAATATAGAAGTGCAGGCACTCTGTACCAGAGTACTGCTTGTTGCTGTACTGGTACTTTCCAATTAAAAGTATTACATATCTCTTTAGAAGTGCAGGTAATCTCCCTCTCAAAATAAACAAGCATTGGCATAGCCAATAGGTCTCGCCTTTGGGACCTTATAAGTGTTTAGCTATGCAACAGTTGCATAACTAAATACTTATAAGGTCCCAAAAGCGAGACCTATTGGCTATGCAAAGCGGCCGTGCGGCCGCGAAAGTGAAAGTAATTGCGGTAAAGCGCAGCGCGCGTGCCCGGGCACATGCACTGTAGCTCTAGGCTGGCCTGGTAGCACTTTTTGGAGCCCTCTCAATAAGTCTCGCCAGACCAGCGCATGCGCTGGGTCAGGCGAGACCTAAAAAGTGCTGGCACTTAGTACCGGACAGTACTGGCCCATTTAAACACTGCTCCCAGCACCGCAGCTACCCTGGCTTTGTATGTGTACTGCATCTGTCAGCGGAATCGTTTATGCCTCCATTACGTACCGGGTAATTGCATTACTCCGAGTCCTATTCACTTGCTTCAACTCATAGCACATTGTGGCAGTCTTGTCTAGATAGACACCCCACCCCTTTAACTTATGTTATCAAAGTCTCTTCCACCCAATGGTCCTCATGTTTAGTAAACAAGCTCAGCCCAATATAGACTCAGTTGCCCGGACTGTAAAGGGAGGGATGTACGAATTGAAGCGACGGAGTAGGGCTCGGAGTAATGCAATTACCAGGTAAGTAATTGAGTCATTATCCCCCTTGACCCTCCCTCACTTAAATTTATAACAAATTGAGACGTAGTAATCAATATCACAGACAGGCAACTAAGGCCGCAATGCAATCCCCACCTCCCGTGTTTAATATTGAAGATAGACAAAGTAGGTTAAACAAGGACAATGTACTAATACTACATAGACCACAGCACCTTGGTTACCAACACATTTCTAACTCCACCCCCTGCAAAATCCTGCAATGATTTATGAAAGTAGACAAAGTAGACCATTTGGCTGCGTGGCAAATATCTGCAATGGAGGCTCCGTGAAGTTCAGATATCGATGGGGTGGATTTAAAACCTTAATCCCAGGTGAGAAATCTGACTCATTATCCTATATGTCAAAGAGATAAGCGTCTTCATTCAATGACTGAAAGAAGCAGCAGAATGCTTTTCCCCTTTCTTTGCATTCCTGAAATTAAAAAAAGAGATTCTGATAATCTCATAGGGGCAACTAATTACAAGTACATAAGAAGAGCCCTTCTTAGGTCTAGCAAATGTCATAGTCCCACTATTGGCAACACACCCCACCCACACCACAACAGAGTATGTATGCATGAATAAATACATTACACAACTTGTGTTTGGGAAAAATTTGCTGCAGGTTTATTCCATACAAAAGTATGCAACATGGTGGGTTATTTTATGGGCGATCCAAGGGCAGGCAGCTGTACCAACCTATGCTGCCTTGCCCGCCTGGTGAGTCAAGCACTGTGGCGAATCCAATCAGCGCTACCCTTATGGGGGTGATCCCCTTACTGGATCAAGTGACACATTGGTCCCTTATTACTCACTCCCCTTTCAGGGCGGAGCGTAGTAAGGCAAGCCCCCGGTTGTCCAGGCCCACAACCGCCCGAAGGACTAACGGGGCGCCGACGTAATTGTTCCAGGACTCTCCCGTGAGGCTCCTGGGATTTGGCTCTGGCACACCTCTTGTGCTCTTGCAGAGGTACCCTTCTGTACCCATATGCTTTCAGATCGTCCTGTAACTCTGCCAAAGCTCTGGAGGCAGCCACCATCGCCTAAAGAGTCCCCCACTAAAACAGTTACTCTCCTGCTATTTCCCGGGCTTCCTGCATGTCCAAGAGGAACAGGTCCATTCCAACCTGTGACAAGTGAACCCCATCCATATCAAAATAGCCCTTTACCTTCATTTGGATCAGCTCATGTCTGATAAAGCCAAACCCCCTTTGGTCTGTTCCCAACTTTGTCTGAATAACCTTTGGTGTTCGCCCGGCTTAGCCCATGCCTGATGAAGCTAAAGCCCCTTGCTCTGCGAACTTGCACATGGAGCGGTTTATCCTTCTCTGGGAATGTGTCACTGCCTCACATGACCTGCAAAAATGTGATGGCCTCCCAGGACGGAGCTTTACTCTTAACCATCGCTATCTTACCCTTCAAGCTGATGTAGGCTCCCACCTCCTGCACCCTGTGGTTGCACTCCTTCCAGCCTTTCGTGCTCCCTAACACCTGTTTCCCCAATTATGGAACAGCAGAACACTTGCTTAGAAGACCATCTCCCCAACCAGCCTATATACTATGGCTATGTGGGCAGTGCATTTCATGCACAACTGAAGCAACCCGTAACCTGCCCTGGGAGCAGAGTGCACCTACTTTGTTGAAGTTGACTAGACATGTGCGCAGACCTTTGCGTTTAATAAACCCTGGTGAACAGGACTGTTCGCATTGCTTAGCTATTGCAGTCACAGCAATCATTTTGGGGTGACAACTTACGCCACCTACTAGGCTTGCTTAAGTAAGGCCCATCACGTGACCCATGGAGCTCAATCCAGCTAGAGACCCAGCTCACTCTGTTATCCCTGGAATGATTGCCCTCCACAAATCCAAAGCCCCTTCAGCTTGACTTCTAGTCACCTTAAAAAATTCAGGGTAGGACTACCTACCACACAAGACCACGGAGTAGTGTGTATATTACCAATGATACTATTAGAATCTAAGGTTCCCAGTGTCAAATGGTGACTATCCCGCCATGGAATATGTGATATTAGGCAAGGGAGTCTTCGTGTATTTGCCATTATCCCACCTGTCATACGGTAATTTTGCCTTACAGTTGAATCTGTGGTATTTGCCCCCAGACTTCCCAGGCTGCGTACTGCTGGCCATGTGCCCGCTACTGGCGTAATGAGGGAATCTCCTAGTTGTAACTTGCAATAAAAACGCCCGCCTGAATGTGCTACGTTGTATGCAATTGAGTGCCTAACTGCGTGACTGTGTTATACACTAGCAGAAGTTGGGGAGTGCAAGACTCCACCTAGGGGTGTGGCTGGCTGAAATTGATGGACTAGTCCGAAACGTTTCACAGCAACTGTATGTGGGAGAGTGTCAATTACCTGTGCATAGTTCATTCAGTCACACAGTATCATATTGATTTAAATAAGCGCTGTAAGTTGCAAGTTGCAAGCATGCGATTCCCTCAATGTCAGAAGCTGTTCACATTGTCAGCAATAAAGCTGCCTGGGAAGTAAATACGTTTAATACATGTGTGTCTCTGGCCTTACGGTAGTTTAGAGCCATTCTCATTTAGAGGTATGCCCATGTGAAAATTGTGTGCTTCTTAAGACTAGTCCATCAATTTCAGCCAGCCACACCCCTAGGTGGAGTCTTGCACTCCCAAACTTCTGCTAGTGTATACCACAGTCACGCCTCCTGTTCAGTTGAATTTAGTCATTCACGACACTGACAACCACAGGGGCCTAATACTGGGCTGTGTATATGCGGCCCCAGATGGCCTTAAACAATCGGCTTGGTGTGGATGGGTGTTAACATTGCCTGGCTGAAGTGCAATACCTTTGACAATCATTCCTGACAAGATGTGCCAATTCAGGTAGAAGTAAGAGTTATCAGGCCCACCTTACTTCCTTTCCCAGTTATCTGTGTCTAGCGCTTGTTGGAGCCTGATGCTTGTGTATTTTTGTAGTGCAAGTGTTCCCGTAGGCATGTTGCCGTAGGATCAGAGATATATCTTACCCCACTAATTGATATTCATTTTAACCGCCACAGAAGTAAGAAAGGTTGATTGAACACCACGGGGGTTAGATCCTAAGACCCTGAGGTCAAGCCACCACCAGGCCCAAAAGCTGAATCGGTCCAAGTTTTCTTTGCCATGACCCCTCCTGTGTCCTTTGAAATCACCTTTAAATCCGTAAATGGCCAATTGGCTGACACCAGCGGGACCTGGCAGTCAAAGTTACCCTTTATATCCTTACAGCATAGCTACACTCACCGCTGCCAAATGCCTTGGTGCGACAACGTCTGCTGGTCGTACTAGTCAATCCTCTATTATTTAATTAATAATACTGTGCATATGAATAAAACTATGCACTGGCGGCTGAAAATTTCACACGTTAGGAAATGTGAAAACTTTGGATTTGCCCATCGAATTAGGCGTAGGTGAAGTCTTGCCCTCCCGAACTTCTGTTGGTATACCACGGAGCAGACAAGGCAGTGGGAACAGGAGGGGAACAATATGTATCAATACCTGCCCTTTCTTGAATACTGGGTGTGCCAAATGTTCTTTAATACATTGCAGCTTATTTGTGTTTTGGCTTTAACTTACTGCTCTAACCCAGTTTGACCCCAAAACTTTGGGTCAACTTCAGTAGTAACATGCCCTTATGGTATGTGGCATTCTACAAGCACTGCGCCGAAATCCCCCTCTGACCTGCTCGAGCCTGTGGCCATTCTGCTGTAAGCCCTGTGGGCCTGGGGGAGGGGAGTGCTACTTACCCTCAAGTCCTAGGCACTCAGGAAGCTCCCTCACTGCTGCAAGTACCCCAAAGCATTTATTATAAAAGATTTAATGGGTAAACACCCGGTTTGCGCCCACCTTAATGTGCCACGCTGTGGGCAATTAGATACCCCACATATCTCTACCCTATGCCAAGATGAAACAAACCGGCCAAAGCACAATGCACAGGCAGTGAGTGTGCCCAATGAGACACCCCCAGTTCTGAGTGATACAAAGCCTAGCGCACTGTGTGCCAGATTTTGCATATCATTCTGGGGTGACTAAGCCCTAATGTGCTCCTTACCTGGATGATCCCCCAGTAAGGGGTACAGGCTGATGACCAAGTGCTGCGCCAGCCAATAAACATGTAGACATAGCTTGAATTTACACTATCTCATGCCCTACAAGGCCGCTCGGTGTGCCACCTTGCCTAAACCATGACAAGGGTGGATCACCATGTCCTTATAGCCTGCAAACCCATCCGTCATCTGCACTGACAGATGCTGGGTCGGCACCTTCTGGATGCATGGTCAATGCATATGTGTGTGGGTGACCCGTATGCTGCCGTTTTGTATAAGCTTAGTGTGCCGCCGGCTGGCATTTTGTGGCTTCTGTCATTGCCTTCAGCTATATACTGCAAAACCACACTACACCTGCAATACGTCACTACCATTGGCTTAGACAATGCTTGTTTAGTTGTATAAGGTAAATTAGGCCCCGATTTAAGCTTCGTTGCATAGCGTATTGAGAATGCTTCATTCTTAAATGGTGGGTCTTTCCCTCTTAATGTGTTGACCATTGAAAAAAATGTCTCAATTCACTCGAAAGCAAGTTGAACCGCATATAAGAGCATTATCACTAAGCAACATCACATCATGAATCAACTGAGATCCAGTACCGCCCCATGAAGTAGGTAAATGTGTGTAAAACCCAGCTGTAGCCAAACAAAACCCTGAGAAGCAGTTTATCAGGGAATCGTAGAGACCACCGAAGTCCCTCCGTGCCCTCCGTACTTCCGCAACAGCCAGACATGTCACCTGCACGCATGCCAGGTGCCAAAACCAGAAAGCGGCAGCCATTTTGCAAACGGAATGGCGGTGCATAATCCTCGCATTGGAGACAAGATTGGCTTGTGCCGGCATCCGCCCCACACTGGGCTAGCTATTTTATTGAACCATGTTGCTTTCAGTGAA
This sequence comes from Triturus cristatus, assembly GCF_964204655.1. Classification (NCBI taxonomy): domain Eukaryota; kingdom Metazoa; phylum Chordata; class Amphibia; order Caudata; family Salamandridae; genus Triturus; species Triturus cristatus. The sequence continues at coordinate 1,069,146,544 of NC_140582.1, read as the reverse complement.
TTGCCCTTTCCCAGTGAACTGGAAGGTCATGGAGGAAGCTGCATCTATCCTTGACCTGACAATTCTCACCGGCACCACGCAGGTCGGTACCCGTGAACTGCGTGTACCACGATGCAGGAGTCAACAACCCTGGTGCTCCAAGGCCCAAAACTGGTAAAACAATGCACACGACCAGAGCACCGTACCTGCACTGTTAGCCTGTAGCGAGATCTATAATGCGTTTCTTGTAAGTTACCTCACATTCCAACATTCCACAAAACTACTGCTTTAGCGCTGTGCCATATGAATATTGGCAACCTATCCAAGCACTACAAAATGTAACTAAGAAATTGAGCCTCAACCTTGAAAAGTAACAATCACTGGCCCTGAAACGAGGCAGACAATGCTTGAGCAACTCAGCAGCTTCACTTTCCTGCAGGTTATTTGCCCACAAAACTGGGCAGCTAATAGCTAAATGACCAAAAATATTGATTATCTTGATATGCTTGTACCTACTCTTTGTCCGTAAGGAGAACCGGGCCCATTTCATGGAGCACCGACAAATCCCACTTTGGACTGAGTCACAGCACGCAGACAGCAAAATATTGCGCTGGCCAGGCTCAGTGCTCCGTAATCAGGTTGCCTATCTTGGAAAAGGCCTAGTTTGAGGATCCTGAATGTGCATGCTAGTTCGGCCCCATCCATAGCTGCCATTGTTGCAGATTGCTATGTATGGCATTTGCATAAATCCAGTGCATCTGTGAGTGACATCAAGAGTATGCCTGACATTTTCTAGCACTACACCTACAACAAGCCCATCCATTGGCTTAGTCAATGCTTATTAGTTGCATACGATAAATAAGCCACCATTATAGCTTTGTTGCATAGCCAACAAAGAGCTAGCTGCCCCCATCCATAGCTGCCAAGGTCTCAAATTGCTATGTGTAACATTTTCATCATTTCAGTGCAACTATAAGTGACATGTAAAAGTCTATGAATGACACTTTCTTGCGAGCAAAATCAAACAATGAAGATGAGGGAGACATACCGATATCAGTAATTATACCCCTTTGACCAACGAGAAACACTAAGAAGACCAAGGTTTAAGGCTGTTTTTGTGAGACATTTCCGAGCTTGGAGTGTGCATGTGTGTGACATTAACATACATGTGATACCTTGGGAGGCAAAGTGCCTGATATGGTATGAGCCTGACTTAGCTCAGATGGAGCAGAGTACCACAAATATTCACAGTCAGTCTGAACACCCTGGCACCGTTAAGTACAGGAAGGCACATGCAAATTACAAGTCTTGAGCAATGTACACACCTTGCGCTGAGAGGGAAACCGGCTTGTGTCGGCTTTGTCTCACACTGAGCACGCCACTCACAGACCCATGGTGCCTTCAGCGAGCTGCAACCCAAAGGTCCCCCAAGCAGCAGCTGCACCTAGAGAGAGCACTGCTCGCCACTCCCCGGGGACGGGAGGCCCGAATCTGCCGCTCTCACTTACAGGACACCAACTAGCAATCAGCCTAATATGGCTTTGGTGTAGTAGTATACTGAAAATGCTACGATTCTGTACAGGTGGGACTGTGGCAGGTGCAGACTCAGAAAGCAGTGGCCATTTTGAAACCGGAATGGCAGAGCACAATCCCTGCGATGGAGACAGAACTGACTGTTGGCATCCGCCCCACACGGGGCTACTCAAATTCCCTGAAACCGAACATGACACTGCAGCATACCTACAGTACAACAATTAGCTACATGCACACACCAGACTGCTCAATTGTTCCCCCCAGCTGAAACCACACGAATTTGACCAATGAACCTTCGGAGTCAGTACTCACTACTGGCCCCCGCTAGACTGCCCGAAGGCGGGCACCACGCACACCAAGGAGGGCCTACGTGAAACAACAAGGATGGTTGAATGCAAGATGCCTATACATGTACAAGCTGGCTAGGATCATGGGCCACGAGGCACAGCTCCATCGTGCAGTTGCAAGTGCCACCAATGATCGAACTACACGTAGGCGACTCAACAAACCATAGCCTGCTACTCGTTCCTCTGGGGGCTTGGGGGTGCTTGTGCACAAGGGCAGTGTGAGGGTTAAAGTGGTCCCTTACCTCCAGGCAGGACGCCTCCCTTAGCGCTGGGCACAGTGAAAAGTTTGGACCGCCTACCCCGCCCCCAGTGCTCTGAGGCACGGCCACCACGTCACCCGCGCCGACAGCCCCAGGGAGTCACGGAGCTCACCGCTGAACTCCGGTCGGAGCGACCACTTGTCCTCCCGAGCTTGAACTCAGGACCTCGGTGTTGTGAAGACACACTGCCTAGTGCTAGAGAGGCTGCTGACACACGGTGCCCAAACCCAGCAGCCCCAAACCGGCTCACTGCTGTGGCGTCACCTATGGTGCACGACCCTGCGTACGTGTTTTGATCACAATGAATGCCACCTCCGGAAGAAAGATGGCGGCGCAGCCCCCTTGTGCCAACATGCATTCTCCCCGTTCCGTGCCTACAGCCACCCTCTATGTGGCAGACACGAAGCTGCCATTGCCTAGCAAAGCCCGCAAAGGCATTAAGGTGATCAATGCACCTATAAATGGCCTCAGCACCACCCAGGTGAATGAATTGTCCAATACGGGCATGACGAATGTGTGATTCCTCGCATGCCTTGAGGCACCTGGTATTCCCAGGCGGTCTCCCATCCAAGTACTAACCAGTCCCGACCCTGCCTCGCTTCCGAGATCGGACGAGATCGGGTGCATTCAGGGTGCTATGGCCGTAGACAAACGTATGCCTCCGGCAAATGCCCTCCTATCGAGTCGCGAGGAGATCCTTACTAATTGGCGACTTGTACTCCCAGCTGACTGCGTGACGTAAAGAGAAAGGAACGCAGGGAGCGCAGTGGGTCAACAGATTCCGCCCCCCCGGAGAGCCGGGTATACAAATGTATATGGTATACCCCTGGTTCCCCGCGACGCTGCGATGGGGGATGCACCAGGGTGGACAACATGCACAGGCCTGCATACTGCTGGGGAAGGTGCGTGATAGCCTAACCGGAAAGCGAAATCATCGCTCCGCTCGCACTACCCCCTCACGCCCACTGCAGGGGGAATGACGCGCTTCCGACCCCCGGCATGAAGCACCCACTCTCGCCCCCAACACAAAAGCCCAGCCCGGGACACACCATACATTGATTGGGTCCATCGTGCTTTCCACGATCCCGCGAGCCTGCGCTGGAGCGCTCGGACCCGATGCTGCTACCCCGGCCCATGACCCCCCAGCCCTCGGGAACCTGCAACATCCAGCTGGATCTGCTGTTGGCCCCCTAGTTGGCCCGCCAGGCACCAGAAGGCTGTGTATGCCAGGAGGACGGGCGGTAGTACCAAGGGGCACGGCACTCGCACACACCCCCTGCCGGGGACGGTTAAGGTAATGGCTTGGAGCATGCTCCGTTTCCCCGAGCATAGCCCATACCACGCCTCACAAAACGCCCATCCCTCCCTATGGCCAATCGCGCCATGGCCACCTGGGACTGTCCCTGAGACGAGGATGGGGGGTGGCCTGGGGCAGGCGTATGGAGCATGACCGGCTTGACTGGCTTCGATGGTGTAGGGCCGCCCGCAAGACGTACACCGGTATGGGCCCCCCGAGAGAGGGAGGCCCGTGCGGGCAGAATGCAGTCCCCAGGGAGGTGGGGCACTCTCGTGACTCCCGTGACAATCTGCAGCTCCTGGGGAAGCCCCGTGGAAGCAGTAAGCAAAACCACGTCAAGCTACCGGAGAAGGGGTTGGGGGGTTAAACGGCGCCCGCAGCGCTGCAACCACCCCCGCCTCGTGGTAAGCATTTCCGCCTCCTACACCACTCTTGCCTCCTATGCCGCTCTCAAGCCCCTAGTGACCCGGGAGCCTGACCAGACACCTGACCTTGTATGGCCCCAATGCCCCCGGGGGTGCATGACCCTTTTGAGTGGCCTGCGCCCCGGATGCTGGCCTGGGCGTGCCGGGAGCAACCAAAGCCCCACCTCACCCTCAGGCACACAGAAGCCTCGGCAATGGCTTGGCTAAGCAACCCGGCCTGGGGGACTGCCCACTAGTGGGGCTGAGTGGGGGGGTTTGGGGGTTCACTTACTGTGCACACAGGTCCAAGTGACCTTGGCCGGAGTCCAAGTGGGACACGTCCCAAGACGGCGTGCCAGGCGACAAAGAGGACATAAAATGGAGGGGGGAGGCTTAAATACCCTCCCCACTTCCAGCCGCATTTCCATTCCTCTTCTAAAGCAGGAAGAGGAAAAATCTGTGGCAGAATCAACTTGGGTCTCTATGGAATTAATAATAAATTTTCGGAGTAAAAGAAGGTAAAAACCTAAAACTATCCTGAAAAATTTTACAGTAATGGAGTTTACAGGCGAAGGCTCTAAGGGCCACATGTATCAAAGTATTTTCCATTCGCAAACGGTGCACATCGATAAATTCACCCGTTTGCAAATGAAAAAGGGCCTTTCTGAGGGGAACAACCTTTACAACGCAACTTTTACAACGCACTACACTTACAACGCATTTTTTACAACGCAAAATCCATTACAACGCATTCCATTACATAGCATGACACTACAACGCATTTTTAAAAACTACCTTTACAATGCATTCCATTACAACGCATACTACCTTTACAACGCATACCATTACAACGCATAATATTACACTACACTATCCAACACTTACCCTACTGTTGCACCCCCTGGAGTTAGAATAGTAATTTTTACCCCTATACTATCCAACACTTACCCTACTGTTGCACCCCCTGGAGTTAGAATAGTAATTTTTACCCCTATACTATCCAACACTTACCCTACTGTTGCACCCCCTGGAGTTAGAATAGTAATTTTTACCCCTATACTATCCAACACTTACCCTACTGTTGCACCCCCTGGAGTTAGAATAGTAATTTTTACCCCTATACTATCCAACACTTACCCTACTGTTGCACCCCCTGGAGTTAGAATAGTAATTTTTACCCCTATACTATCCAACACTTACCCTACTGTTGCACCCCCTGGAGTTAGAATAGCAATTTTTACTCCTATACTATCCAACACTTACCCTACTGTTGCACCCCCTGGAGTTAGAATAGCAATTTTTACTCCTATACTATCCAACACTTACCCTACTGTTGCACCCCCTGGAGTTAGAATAGTAATTTTTACCCCTATACTATCCAACACTTACCCTACTGTTGCACCCCCTGGAGTTAGAATAGTAATTGTTACCCCTATACTATCCAACACTTACCCTACTGTTGCACCCCCTGGAGTTAGAATAGTAATTTTTACCCCTATACTATCCAACACTTACCCTACTGTTGCACCCCCTGGAGTTAGAATAGTAATTTTTACCCCTATACTATCCAACACTTACCCTACTGTTGCACCCCCTGGAGTTAGAATAGCAATTTTTACTCCTATACTATCCAACACTTACCCTACTGTTGCACCCCCTGGAGTTAGAATAGTAATTTTTACCCCTATACTATCCAACACTTACCCTACTGTTGCACCCCCTGGAGTTAGAATAGTAATTTTTACCCCTATACTATCCAACACTTTCCCTACTGTTGCACCCCCTGGAGTTAGAATAGTAATTTTTACCCCTATACTAGCCAACACTTACCCTACTGTTGCACCCCCTGGAGTTAGAAAAGTAATTTTTACCCCTATACTATCTAATACTTACCTTAAATGCAATTTAATATTATGCGTTGTAATGGTATGCGTTGTAAAGGTAGTATGCGTTGTAATGGAATGCGTTGTAAAGGTAGTTTTTAAAAATGCGTTGTAGTGTCATGCTATGTAATGGAATGCGTTGTAATGGATTTTGCGTTGTAAAAAATGCGTTGTAAGTGCATGCGTTGTAAAAGTGTGCGTTGTAACGACAAACATCCCCTTTCTGAATGTATGAAAGTCTTTGGGATTCGCAACTTAGGTAATTACAATTTTTTGTGATTACCTAAATTAAAAATGCGAACAGGGAATCGTAATTTGCGAATCCCTAATGCACATGTAAGAAGCCTTTCCTAAATGCGAACTGTGCATTTAGGAAAGGGTACTTCAAGTTGATGTTAACCATGAGCAAACTTTGAAAAATGCAAAAATCTACATTTTTCAAAGTGCCATGTAGCGCACACATGCCCCTAGGGCATGTGTGGGCTTTACATGTACACATTTTCTTTTTTGGGGTGCTTCAGGGGGGCCTGAGGCCCCCAGGTACCCTTGCATTTGCATTAGCTAATTAAGATTACCAATTAGGTAATCACAAATTAGCTAATGCAAAACCCTTGGCACCTATGGGCCTTTTGGGCCATAGGAAGGAATGGAGTATATTACCCAATAGCGATTCGCTATTTGCCGAATCGCTATTAGGTAATATTAAAGAATCGCAAAATCTTTGGCGATTACTACATACATAGCATTTTGCGATGACCAAATAGTGATTCAGTAAAAATCTGTATTTTTTAATCTCAAAAGGCTTCTTTCATACATGTGGCCCCAAGATCCTCTAATCTCCCATTATTGGGCCTAAAAAGAAGACCGTTAAAGTCAGCATTTTAACATCCACCTCTTCCAGAAGATCAAAAGGAGGATCAACCAAAGCTTCTAGGACCAGCTCCAAATCCCATGCTGAAAACTGTTTGGGTATCTGGATTGACATTCTAAAGAACTGTAAAAACAGACCAAAAACCAGATCATCTTCATTCTTCAAACTACCCCAGGAACTCCTGAATAGCAGCCAACTGAACTCTCATGGAGGCAACCTTCAAATCCATAAATGCTCCATCCCTGAGAAACTGAAGGATCTGAATTAAACTCGGCTTTATGGAATCTAACTCCTGTCGGCAGCACCACACAGAGAAGGATTTCCAATGTTTTGCATATGACATAAGCATTGAAGGCCTTCTTGTGGCCTGTACAGTTGACGCCAGCTCATCTGAGAAGCCCTTCTGTCTCAGATCCCCTCCTTTCAAACTCTAAGACGTCAAGGGTAGTCTGCGTAATACATGGAGATTCAAGGATGGATATAAAAGTGGCGAGAAAATTAGTTAGATTTGACACTCTTCTGACTGACTCAAACTCACTAAAAGAGGATACCAATTAGCCAGGGCCAAGAGGGCGTTATTAATATCACAACAAAAAAGACCGGAAAAGGGAAAATTAGGGTAATGCATGGGGGGGCTTGACGGCCATCTGCACAATGGGGAGTCCACCGTCCAGGTCATTGTTTCTCGAAACCTTTGGACTTTTGTATTTGCTTGCTGTCACAAAAAGGTCCAGTACCGGCATCCCCCATCTCTGAACCAGATGATTGAAAAATGGAGGATGAAGAGAAAAACAGGTCGATGAACGAATCTCTCGACTCAAAGCATCTGCTTCAACATTGTTGACCCACTGAATGTGAATTGCCCTCAGTGGCAGCACTGTTATCTGAGCCCAGCTAAACAGATTATCTGTGATCATGTCCAAAGAGTGAGATATTCTTCTCCCTTTGTCTGGTTTGTCTGTTTACAAAAGCCTTGGCCATGACATTGTCTGTTCAGAACATTTCTGCCCTGAATAAAACGGGAAGAAGGACTTACATTTTTCTTACAGCCTTTAGTTTCCGCCAATTTGATGAATTATGACTTTGAGGAATGGACCAAGAACCCTACATTTTTCTCACTCCTAGCCAGGCTTTCCATCCTGAGAGACTCACATCTCTCGCTACCGATCGAGGGGATTAAGGAACTCCGTTTTGATATTCGTGTTGACCAGCTACCAAGAAAGTTCCCTTTTTACCTCTGGAGGAATAGACAGCCTTTTATTAAAATCTAAAGAAACCGGTGATCAGTTGCTGAAAATAAAACTCATTAGTAGATAAGACAGTGGCGGCCAGATTCCCCAAGACTTGCATCCTAGATTAAACTTTGGGAGCCTCCTGAGCCATGAGATCTGTTGTGTGAGACTTGATTTTCAAAACTTGAGTGTCTGAAAGAGACAGTTCCATTTGAAATCTTGATCGTATGAAACATAAATCTTGAGTGGGTACCAAATGTGAATTTCCCCAATTTATGTGGAACCCAAACCTTCCAATACTGATAGGAATCTTTCTGTATGTGCTGATACATATTCTCTTGACTTCCCTTGAACAAGCCAATCATCCAAACATGGATGAATGTAGATCCTCTCTTTGTGAAAAAGAGCCACAAGCAGGGGTAAGCATTTCTGTAAAGACTCTTTGGGAGGATTTTAACCCAGAGGGCAGAACCGTGAATTGGAAATGATGGTCTCCTAGGGCAATTCTCAGAAATATTTGAAGTGATTCTCTGATGGGAATGTGAAAAGAGGCGTCGTGGGGATCCTTTGATGCAAGGGAATCACATAGGGATTGTCGCCTGTAAAGTAATGGGTAGTTTTCACCCATGTATTTACCAATTTCAAGTCCAGTACTGATCTGAATGAGCCTGAAACCTTAGGTACTAGAAAAAGAAGTGAATAAGTTCCTCTGTACCTTTTGTCCTCCGGTACAGGAACTGTTGCTACCTTGTCCAACAATGCCTGTATTCCTTCTTGAATAGCCTTTCTCTTTTTGGCATATTTTGGGATTCAACTCACTATGGGCCCTGTAAATAAAGGCCAACTCACAAAGTCTACTTCATATCCATTTCAGACCACGTTTCGTACCCATCGGTCCAAAACTACACTGTTCCAAAACTGAAGAAAATGATGAATCCTTACTCCCATCAATTGACTGAGAGCTCCATCGTTGTGAGGAAATATGAATTTTGTGATCAGTTATGTCCCCTATCGTAGACCCCAACGGCTCCATGTGCATGCTATAAGTACATGTATGTTCCCTCCAGTTCCAGTTTTGAAGACGCAAATACATGTGCGTCCACCGTCAACATGTCCTCTCTTAGATCCGCCATGAATGGGTCAGATATTCCATTCCTAAGTATGAAAGGCCACCGACTTTATGTGGTTCACTTTCCACATTTTACAGATTCAGGCGAGTAGGCCCAGAGTTCTGTCATCAAGTCTTTTCCTGCCTTCTGCCTCTGAAAGCTCCAGTCTGAGCCTACATCTGTATCCATGAACTTTGTCCTACTCCCTGCGCGGCTAACGGTGCCTGATCCAGCCTGTTGCCTGCCAAAAACTGTATTTCACCTTCAAGATTATCTACTCCGCTCCTCATCCGATGCATTCCTGTCTAGTAGTTTAGGTAAACATTCCTCCAGCTACCGTGCAAAGGGCCAGGCCTCGCTGTCCACATGCAAGTAATTCATAGCCCCGTTACCATGGAATATTCCTACCCCCTCGCATTTCATGTAGACATTTAGACGCTTGTACACGCACTAACCGTCAGTATAGAATAGATTCTATCCTAGAGACCTTTCCTTTTGGATAACACAGTTCTTTAAACATAGGATATTAGATATGATTTGGGATTAGGTTGACATAACCCCCAGACTTCTGTCTCCACATGTAGCGTTAAATGTCAAGTCCCCTTCACCCTCTAGTTGCACGTCAATCACACGTCATACGGCTGCGCGCGCATCTCTGCCAAATATTTCTGGTGACATTGCAGGATTCTTTTATGGATCCACCCACTTGTGACATCATGTATAATGACGTTTATTAAATTACGCCCATATGTCCGCCTCTATTAGTTACGTATGCACAGTTTATCTGTATTATCAGCTGTTACGCCTCTTGCATCTATCTCAATGTAATGCTTTCCATATAAATATGATTACCTGTCAATAATGTATGCCCTTCCTTCCTGAACTTTCGTGGTGATGGAATAGAAGCCTACAATTCGAATTGTATTCCTTTGTATAGGAATAAAGCCTTTTAAAAACCTCTAATACCACGGATTCTGCCTCTTATATTTACTGAGTTATTCTTACTAGACTTTACCGCATAAAAATAGTACCGGTAATGAAATATTTACCACATAAATTGGCGCCCGAACAGGGACACTTTCTCATCTCACGCGCCGGAGGTGCGTTGCAGGCCCGGTCTCCTGCTACAGCTGAACGGACAAAAACGCGTACCCGCAGGATTTCCTGTATCTCCCTCCGGCCAAGCGGGGGCGACTGAGGCTGCGATCAACACCCAGACGAGGCGGTGAGAAGTGCGAAGTATCCCGACCAGAGCCTAGCTGAGAGAGCAAGATCCGAGGTATACAGAGGCCCACCAGGTTCCGAAGCTCCGAGTCCAGTCGAGTCGAGTCCAGTCCGGTCCAGTTTCAGTTCCGTTCCGAGGCCTTCCGTTCCGAGCTACCCGGTGAGTACCATTACCGGGGAGGCATTTAACGTGCACATAGTCTGTGCCGGTCAAGACGGGTTTGGGTACACAAATCCGGTCTGCACTGTTTCAGCAGTGTATCTGTACTGTTTAGCAGTATATATAGTATGTCTTGCATATAAACAAGTATTATCTAGTGTCAGTATTATGTCAGTAACTAGTTTTCTATTAGTTATCATCATTCGTTAAACTGTTAAATGTTAAATGTTTTAATACGTTTTATATATATATTGTGGTGTGAATGACTGTTCATTATTGTGTTCCTTGTATAAAGTGTGTTCTAGTAATAAGGTCTAAAAATGCCGCTCTTTTCGAAACTAAGACAGATCAAAACTAGAAAAGGTGTACTCGAAGAAGCTGTTCCCATCCCACCTAGGGACACTCCAGGGTACTTTATGTATCATAAGCATGGCCTAGATGCCGTATTATTTCTTGATTTATGGGTGGACTACACCAAGGATTTGCCAGAAAATCAGAGATGGCCCGCAACGGGGACCTGGGATGCAGATTGCATCATGAGAGTAGAAGAAGAATTATGGAAAAAGAAAGCAAGACAGTCACAGAAAGATGCCATTGAATTATGGCGTAAAGAATCATATAGACGTACAGAAAAGGCGCTCAGACAGGAAGAGAAAGGTAGAGAGAATTTAAATAAAACCCGAGAAAATCTATTAATTGAGGAAGGTACCCGAGTAAAATCAGAACAAGTAGATAGACAAAGAAACACTCTTATGAATGGTATGTATCCTCTTCTGACCGAAGGGTTACCTAAGGCTACCCCGGAAATACCAAAAGACTTAACTCCTCCATTGTTCCCGATAAAAGCACATCCCAAAACACATCCCAAAACAGCAAAGGACGTTTTCCTTTCCTCCTATTTAGATGACGTAGCTCCCGAGTATGCTAATGCCATACCACACATACCGCTTGCCGATGGTGTTCAACACCAAGAGCATCCGTCTGTATCTCCGCAACTACAACCTCCTACACAAGTTCCCACAGGTCCGTCTGTGTCTACAGTTTTTCCCGCATCTACAATCTCTATCCTACGCCCAACGAATCCTTTCTTGCCCAGCACCTCAGATGGTGCTACAGGAGGTACGACAGACATGTTTGCCACCCCGCCGCGAGATAAACAGACCCTTAGAGATTTAGCACTCCAACGTACACCCCAATTAGCGACATCCGACATGTTTAAAGAACAACTTGTGGATTGTAGATACGATCCAGTGCCAGGTAGACAGGACAAACTGCTCATATCATCACTACGTATACGACGAGCTACATTATATTTAATAACGATACCAGGAATGGTTGAACACCTAGACAATATATATCGCTTTGTCCAAACAGGGCGAGGTTCAGCAAGTATTAACGAAGCTATGGAATACCAGAAAGTGGATGTACAGAGACAACTACTACGTTTTTTCATAAATTGTGTAATTAGGAATCAAGACAGGCCCGGGGCAGATCATGATACCATGCAAAAACTTGCCAAATGGGGTCAGAACATATCAGAAGAGAAACATGATAGACAGGCGTGTATAATCGCCATGTGTCGAAAGATCCGCAAGGAAGTAGAACGAATACATAAAGAAAGACGAGAAACAGACAGAGTAGAATCAGAAGAAGAGGAGGAGCAAGAATCAGAACAATTAGAAACGATAGCTTATGTAGGTAGAGGAAGACCCCATAATAATACTAGAGGCTTTAATGACCCGATACGTCCAATACGTCCAGAATATAATAGGCATTTTCCAAATCCTATGTTAAATACAAGATCCCCTGAACACCTATTCCAAGCCGTTGATAAATTACTCCGAGATCGAAGGGGGTATCATATGCTCGATTCCATGGACGAACAAGAATTAGCCAGGTCAGCAATACAATGGGCTGATAGCCCCAGCGAATACAATGATGATGCACTAGCGCACACGTTTCTGAATCTTGACCCCTACGAACAGCGTTTAGCTAGTATATACATGATTCAACACCTCCTTATATTATATAAAAGCCAACATTCCGATCCAGGACCCTTACCTGACATATTGACAGAACTACTCACGAATAAATGGAGAGGGTCAGGTACTGATTTAATCAATGAAATTTTAGAATTTCGAAACCAGTATATAGCTTTCGTATGCCCAGAACACGTTCCAGTTCCCATTATGGGAAGAAAAATGTATCACATAGATAGACAGAACCCGTTACGCGAAGTACACCCAATCAGAGGTGACGGTAATAACTTTACACGCGTGTTTGTATACACGCCTATAACTAAACTGGAATTATTAGAAATGAAGAAAGTAGTACCCAGTCATGACAAGGACCCAGCAGGTTTCCATCGCGAGATAAAAGACATGTTACTCATGGGAGAGTATACCTACCCCGACATTATGAAAATATGAAAAGTCCTATTACCCGCCGGTGTTTACGAGAAACTCAAAGAAAAGGAATGGGAGGTGGGAGACCAAAGGATAGATTGGACAGCATTAGAAAACGAAGAAAGGGCCCGAGCTGCAGGAGCAGGACTTGGGGAAAAGACTACAGCACTAGCAGGACTACTAGTACAGGTACTGCCACGTTTATTAACTACGAAAAAGGAAGACTGGGGTGCAATATCAGCCTGTAAACAAAAGCCAGATGAAGACACTAGTGATTTCTATTCCCGATTTGAAAAATGTTTTGGTATAAATAGTGGCATAAAAGCCAGTAGTGAGTCATATCCACATCTGTTTGTGACAAAATTAGTTGAAAATTCTCTGCTACAAGTCAAGAATAGAGTATTGAAATTCGAAAGTACCTGGCAAGGTAATACCCCATCACAGATGTTGCAGATGTTACAATATCACCACAATAGAATTAGAGAAGAACAAGAACACGAACAAAGACGTATGAAAGATACAAAAATGAAAATGCTTGTTGCTCAGTCAGTCCCAGTTGATGGTCATCAAAAGGGTGACTCCGCAGGTCCTACGAAAGGGACATGCAACTATTGTAAACAACAAGGTCATTATATACACGATTGTCCAGTCCTGAAACATAATATTGCTACAGGTAGAACCCAGGAGAGACCACGTCCACCTAGACAGGATCAGAATCAACAACAAATCCCTCAGCATGCACAACCCAGGTTAGCTCCGCAACAACTAGTTCCGCAACAGGCAGCTCCTCAACAGACCATAGCACCACCACAAACGCAGCCTATTGCTGCAACACAAGCAACAACACAACAGATGTATCAGTATGCACAAGCAGATTATCCCGATTATCAGCGATATACATGAAATAGCCTAGAGAGGGAAGTTGGCTTACCCCTTATTGAGGTTCCTGTAGACCAGGAGGGACCTTATGTACATAGTGAACTATTAGGGGAAGACAGAAAGTTTTTACTTGATACAGGGGCAAGCAGAACAACTATAAGACGCAGTGAAGTTCCAGGGGCACCCCTCTCAGGCTCACAGAATATTTCCCTTGGATTCTCAGGAAAACCTATCATTAATGAAGTAACACAACCTCTTCCACTTACGGTCGGTCCATTGACACGCACTACAGATTTATTGCTTACTAAATCATGTCCAGAAAACTTGTTAGGTATAAAAACATTGAAAGCTCTAGGAGCTATAATATGTTGTTCTCCGGAAGGAGTACGACTATTTCTACGTGACTTCAAAGGTCACTACGTGTCAAGAGATATGGATCACCGATTACAGAATTTACCTACACATTTATGGGCACAAGGCCCCACTGATGTTGGTTGCATGAACATTACACCATATCGAGTTACATTAAAAACAGGAGTAGTACTACCACGAATGCGACAATACAAGTTACCACCAGATGCTGTTGTGGCTTTGCTGCAAATCATTGACGAGCTCATTGCACAAGGAGTGGTTGTCGAAACCGACTCCAATGTATGTAATTCCCCGATAATTCCGATTCTTAAAAGAACGGATCCAAAAGCACCACCAGTATATCGATTGGTTATTGATCTGCGCGAACTAAATAAATGTATTGTACCACAATATCCTGTAGTCCCAGATATCTCTTCATTACTAACAGCTATTGACTCAGAAGCAACGTTCTTCACTGTAATTGATCTCAAGAATGCTTTCTTTAGCGTCCCAATAGACCCGGAAAGTCAATATCTGTTCGGATTCAGTTTAAACGGACGAAGTTTTAAATTCACACGCGCACCTCAAGGATTTACAGAAAGCCCCAGCATCTATAGCCAAGCACTGAAACGAGAACTTGACAGTATCCACATTCCAGTTAACACTGCCTTGCTTCAATATGTCGATGATCTGCTGATCACCGCCCGAAGCGAACATGAATGTGAAAAAGCGTCACTGACGGTTTTGAAATTTCTGGCCGACAAGGGGCACAAGGTGTCCCCTTCTAAGCTGCAATTCTGTGTCCAGCGAGTTGTTTACCTTGGGCACTCGCTGTCCAAGGAGGGAAGGCAGCTTACACCCGACCGCATCCAGTTAATTGCTAACATGTCAGTACCCAAGACACAAAAGGAGGTGCGGGCTTTTATAGGCCTCACTTCATACTGTAGGCAGTGGATCCCTCAATATGCATTTCTAGCAAAACCACTCATCCAGTTGACAACACAGGAGGCAGCCACATCGACTGTCCTCCCTTGGACTCAAGAACATACACACGCCTTTGAAAGCTTAAAGAAAGCTTTATGCCAAGCACCTGTTTTAGCAACACCATGTTACAGTAAACAGTTTACACTCTTTGTTACAGAACGCGAAGGTACTGCCTTGTCAGTACTCACTCAGGAACAAGCAGGATCACACAAACCATGTGCTTATTTCTCTAGTACATTAGATCCAGTAGCTCAGGCTCTTCCTGCGTGCCTGAAATCGGTGGCAGCAACGGCTTTAGCAATCAGACAAAGCGATGCCATAGTGTTAGGACACCAATTGACAGTACAAGTACCACACGCAGTAGAGGTTCTCTTGAACCGCACACAAACACAACACTTGACTATAGCGAGACTTACCGGTTACGAATTGACATTATTTCAGCCACACATAGAAATCAGACGTTGTAATACGTTAAATCCTGCCACACTGTTACCAGTGGGCGGAACAGATCCATTGGCACATGATTGTGTCGAAGTCATTACTATCACGACGAAACCCAGACAAGACTTGACAGATATCCCTTTGTCGGATCCAGACTTGACATTGTATGTAGATGGGTCATGTATGAGAACAAGTACAGGAGAGTTAGTGGCCGCTTACGCAGTCACAACAGACACTGAAATCATTGAAACAAATTGTATTAACACTGTCAGCTCGAACAGCAGAGCTCATCGCTCTGACACAAGCCTGTATTCAAGCCAATAATAAGAAAGTCAACATATACACAGATTCACGTTATGCATTCGGAGTCGTCCATGACTTCGGCGTACTGTGGCGAGAGAGAGGTTATTTAACTTCTCACGGTGCCCACATCCAACACGGACCCCTCATTCAAGCCCTACTAGACGCGATTCATCTACCTACTGCAATATCGATTATGAAATGCAAGGCCCACACACAAGTTACCGACATCATTTCTCAGGGTAATGACCTAGCTGACAGAACAGCTAAACAGACTGCTCAGAATCAGACTCACACAACTGACATGACAAAGACAATAGTTCCGACACCAACACATTGCATGACAGTTAAGGATCCCGCCCTTGATGTAATTGACATACAGACACATGCTACACCAGAAGAAATAAAGAAATGGACTGAATTAGGAGGGATCCAAACGGATCAAGGATGGATGACGAAGGAAAAATCTATATGGTTTCTTCCCGACTCCATGGTTCAAGTCATCATTAACACAATACATAGTCCAGCGCACCTAGGAGAAAAAGCTATGCTGGACAGCATTCAACACATTTGGTTCAACAAACACTTGCGAGCAGCAGCTAAACAAAAAGTTCGTACCTGTATGATATGTTGTCAGTTTAATCCAGGTAAAAGCATCCCCGTAGAGCACGGTGGATTTCAACCTCCCGATCATGCTTTTGAAGTCCTCCAGATGGATTATATCCAGATGGAACGATGTCGAGGATTCAAATATGTTCTCGTAGTTGTCTGTGCTCTTTCCCGTTGGACGGAAGCCTACCCGGTTTCAGATTACACTGCCCCGACTACTGCCAAACAGTTAGTTCGAGAATTCTTCCCACGGTACGGTTTACCACGTGTTGTCTACTCAGATAACGGCCAGCCGTTCTCATCCGAACTAATGAAACACGTTTCCCTTTTGTTAGGCTACCAATGGAAATTTCACTGTGTCCGACATCCCGAGGCAGCAGGTCTCGTGGAACGCCATAATCAAACTCTGAAAATTAGATTGTCCAAAATATGTAGAGAAAAAGGTGTCGATTGGATAGTAGCCTTACCAGTTGCGCTCTTTTACATGAGAATGGTAGCACATTCTCGAACAGGGCTATCCCCGTACGAGGTGATCTTCGGTAGACCACCAAATATGTGGGGGACGCCTATACCTCGCAAAATCACTGATGTTGACTGTAATATGCTGACAGATTACCTGGCTTCCTTGATGTCTGCACTACAATCTTGTCGTTCACAGGTAGCCGCAGCTTTTCCCGATAATACTGAGGGGAAGCCCCATGACGTGGTTCCTGGTGACCTGGTTCTGGTCCGGAATTTCGACCGGAAGACCCAACTGGAGCCTAGGTGGAAGTCGCCGAAGCTAGTTCTACTAACTACAAGGACAGCCGTAAAGATCGAGGGACGAAAAGGGTGGTTGCACTCGAGTCATATCAAGAAATTTTATGGACTACCATCCAGTGTGAATACTCAACCGTGTATTCCCTCACAGACAGACTCAAAGCTCCCCTTGGTTGAGCAGTCAAAACCAGAACTTTACAAACTAAAATTAAGGTCTAGCAAGTCAGACAATTTGATTGTTTAAGTCCTCTCCAAGGTGAATCGGTTGAATTTGTCTCTGACATGTATCCTCTAGACCGGAATAGAGAAAGAAATCAACAGATGCAGCTTAAGAAGCATGCGTATTGTAAATCACTTCGTAGTCACTGCACAGTAACATTATTAATTTTGTTTTTTCTAAGTCTTCTGATCATCTTTTTCAGCATACTATTGCACATGTATTACCCTATTCTTAAGCGTGCTTACAATGTAACTGCAGAACATTCTTTTAGCGAATTACCTCCGCATGAATTGTCCTATAGATTTGCGCTGCGCAACAACACATTCATTAGTATGTTACATCATTCCCATCAGACCAGCAATGCCACAAATTGTTGGATATGTGGCCGACTCCCTCCCTATCAGAACTATAAGGGAGTTTTGCCCCTCTTTCCCTATCCGTTCACACACAATGGCTCCTGTGGAGCATGGTTTAGTTTGATTAATTCCCTAGATTCAAATTCCGCAGTTTATCAAGACAACTGGGTATGGGGAAACCTGAACCTAGTTTTGCTTAAAGTCTGCTACCCTAACAAGGAGGGACTTCCCAAGAGAACAGGAACTGATCTAGAAAATGAAGTATATGGATTAGGTAATTTTACACTTAACCTCATGATCCTGAACGTTGAATCCGAAGCTACACCAATCTTGCCCGCCATGTCAGTATTCCCAGTAAAAGGGGAATTATGTGTAAGAAAGAATGGTTCCATACACATGGGCCATAGTAAATGCACCACTGTAATAAAATTCAGTGATCAAGGCAAGTCTACATTTAGAGCTTCCCATCATTCCTACTTCATATGTGGCCAGACCGCATATATATGTCTACCTTTAGATTGGGATGGTACCTGTTACATAGCATTCCTTCTACCACCTGTTTTCCTAGCTCCTCCTGATTATCACCGAAATACCCATTTAGTACACAATAGACAGCAGAGAGATCTCCAAATTGTCGATTACACTGAAACAGCATGGGAAAAATACACAGATTTCAATAAAGAGTTCTTTCCCTATATAGGTACAGTCACTAATAGTAAGCTGATACGTAGATTAACCAGAACCCTTGAAGCAGTAGTGAACGAGACTATTTCCGCCTTAGGCAATTTAACAGAAGAGCAGTCTGCTATGCGGATTGTTGTGCTTCAAAATCGTCTTGTCCTTGACGTCAACCTGGCCGATAGGGGCGGAGCTTGTAGGGTCATCGGATCAAGTTGCTGCATTTTCATACCAGAAAATTCGCCGTCAGTATATAAAGCCATAACCCGCCTTCATAAGATTATAAGCCAGATACACCAGAGTCCAGGCACCTGGACTTGGTCCGGTTGGTTTTGGAGCGTGTTGTCAGCCTGGGGATGGAGGATCCTATCCTTCCTAGGTATTGGCTTCCTCATACTATTCAGTTGCTGCTTATGTCTACAATGTGGGCCAGCGATTTGCGGCCTGTGTGCCACGTCGTGTATCCCACCTTCAAGTTTTCGTTCAAGATCCCGGAAGAAGAAAGAAGAACAAATGATGCTATATGAACAGATCGATGGATTAATGAAGATCGATATCACCTGAGGGTCCGTAGGGGACAAGGAGGGAATGAGGAAATATGAATTTTGTGATCAGTTATGTCCCCTATCGTAGACCCCAACGGCTCCATGTGCATGCTATAAGTACATGTATGTTCCCTCCAGTTCCAGTTTTGAAGACGCAAATACATGTGCGTCCACCGTCAACATGTCCTCTCTTAGATCCGCCATGAATGGGTCAGATATTCCATTCCTAAGTATGAAAGGCCACCGACTTTATGTGGTTCACTTTCCACATTTTACAGATTCAGGCGAGTAGGCCCAGAGTTCTGTCATCAAGTCTTTTCCTGCCTTCTGCCTCTGAAAGCTCCAGTCTGAGCCTACATCTGTATCCATGAACTTTGTCCTACTCCCTGCGCGGCTAACGGTGCCTGATCCAGCCTGTTGCCTGCCAAAAACTGTATTTCACCTTCAAGATTATCTACTCCGCTCCTCATCCGATGCATTCCTGTCTAGTAGTTTAGGTAAACATTCCTCCAGCTACCGTGCAAAGGGCCAGGCCTCGCTGTCCACATGCAAGTAATTCATAGCCCCGTTACCATGGAATATTCCTACCCCCTCGCATTTCATGTAGACATTTAGACGCTTGTACACGCACTAACCGTCAGTATAGAATAGATTCTATCCTAGAGACCTTTCCTTTTGGATAACACAGTTCTTTAAACATAGGATATTAGATATGATTTGGGATTAGGTTGACATAACCCCCAGACTTCTGTCTCCACATGTAGAGTTAAATGTCAAGTCCCCTTCACCCTCTAGTTGCACGTCAATCACACGTCATACGGCTGCGCGCGCATCTCTGCCAAATATTTCTGCTGACATTGCAGGATTCTTTTATGGATCCACCCACTTGTGACATCATGTATAATGACGTTTATTAAATTACGCCCATATGTCCGCCTCTATTAGTTACGTATGCACAGTTTATCTGTATTATCAGCTGTTACGCCTCTTGCATCTATCTCAATGTAATGCTTTCCATATAAATATGATTACCTGTCAATAATGTATGCCCTTCCTTCCTGAACTTTCGTGGTGATGGAATAGAAGCCTACAATTCGAATTGTATTCCTTTGTATAGGAATAAAGCCTTTTAAAAACCTCTAATACCACGGATTCTGCCTCTTATATTTACTGAGTTATTCTTACTAGACTTTACCGCATAAAAATAGTACCGGTAATGAAATATTTACCACAGTTGTCAGGACTTTTTCTTGGCTTGCGGTAACTATTTGGAGAAGTCGGTCTTTACGCAGGACTTTCTTGGTTGGCATTTTCTATTCCTGTCCGACCATCATCTCTTATCTCTTTAAGGAGAGGATCTTGAAGAATAACTCCACTCTTTTTTACTGGATGAGGTAGACTTTCCCTTACATGGAAGAGCATATTTGCAGTTCTTAAACATTTTTGTTATCATTAGGCCCAGGCAGAATTTTTAATTCCTCTCGCAGAACTCGCAATATTTGGTGACTCACATTACTCTTTTTGGGCCATATGTAGGTAGCTAAATACCGGTCGGTAACGGCCGAAATTCGGTAAATATGCCGTTACCGACCGGTATTTAGTCAAGTGAGATGTAGGAGGCCAAAAACCAGTTTTCGGTAAATATGAAGCGGTAAATACCGATTCATATTTACCGAATACAGATTTACCGAATCGGTAAATATGAAGTGGTAAATATGAAGTGGTAAATATGAAGTGGTAAATATGAAGTGGTAAAACTGAAAAAGACATGTAGGTAAATTCGGTAATTAAGAAATCCATGAAATTCGGTAATTAAGAGTCGGTAATTAACACGGATTGAAAGCAGGTGGTAAGCTTCAACAGTGCATATAAGCAATCCCAAAATGCAACAGCGTGGACAACATGGCCGCTCTGTATGTCATTGCAAGGCGCCTACGTCTACAGGCAGCAGGTCTGAGGATTTGGAGACGGGAGGAACGCATCTACAGACAGCGCATCACACTCTTTCAACAGACTGACGCAGAGATACATGAAAGGTACAGGCTACACCCACAAACCATCATGGACCTGATCAGGGACCTGCACCCACTCCTGGACCAGCCAACAAGAAGGGCGCATGCCATACCACCACATGTGCAGGTGCTCTGCAGCCTACATCTACAAGCATCTGGCAGTTACCAGGGGGTGATAGCTGCGGTGGGCGGTGTATCCCAGAGTTGCCTGTCCCGTTTCTTCAGGAAGTTCCTGGATGCCATGATGCAGAGAATGCACCACTACATCAGCTTCCCAAACACACAGGCTGAACTGCAGAAAACTAAAACTGACTTTTATCACATGGCACAGTTCCCCCATGTCATTGGCTGTATTGATGGCACACACATCCCAATCTGCCCACCAGCTGCCACTGAGCACATCTACAGGAACAGAAAGTCCATCCACTCCTTCAATGTGCAGGTAATCTGCGATGCAGGGAACATCATCACTGATATTGTAGCGAAGTTTCCTGGGAGCACCCACGACTCCTACATCTTCCAGAACAGTGGGATCTACACACGACTGCTTTCTGGAGAATTTGGAGACGGATACCTGCTAGGTAAGTAACAGTGACGCCCCATGAGTCTTGCAAATCATAGTGTATTGAGACATGTGACTGATGGTTCACTTTCACTCACCTAGGCGACAGTGCATATGCCGTGCGGTCATTCATCCTCACTCCCTACCTACACCCAGCAACCCAGAGTGAGAGACGATATAACGTGGCACACAAATCTACACACAAGGTGGTGGAGCGCACGTTTGGACTTTTGAAAAGCAGGTTCCGCTGCCTCCACAAAAGCGGAGGCGCACGCCAGTACACACCCATCATCTGTTGCAAGATCATTGCCACTTGTGCAATGCTGCACAACCTTGCCACAAAGAGAGGTACAGAGGTGGAACTAACAGATTTTGAGGACAATGAGGATGATTCAGGTCAGCCAGAGGACAACGCTGCTGGAGTGCCAACAGCAACAGATGGGAGAGAGAGACGGGCAGAGATCACATGCAACTATTTCTGAGTAAGTAAGGGGACACAGCCAATTGTTGTATGTCATGACGTAGTTTTAATGCGGCACTACGCCACAACACCAAAAATATGCCATTCTGGCAACATTGCGTATGTACAAGGAGTAAGTCCAGGGTTACGTCACCCAGTAGTATATGGCTATGCGGTGCAGCATTAATGCTTGCGTCCACGCGCTACAGTGTGGGATGGCACGGATTGAGCCTCCTCACTACTGCCAACCCCAAGCCGCCTGCTGCTCCTGCGGGTTTCTGGGACCGGGGGTGTTATGCTGCTCCTGCTGCTGGTGTCGATGCTTTCTGCAGCATCCCCTGCACCACTTGTGGCCGCCTGACTGGTCAATAGCACCTCCAGGGCACTGGTGACCTGCACCATCCCCCTAGTAACGTCGCTGCTGCAGTGTGTCAGGACCTCCTGCATGTTCACTGAGCGCCGGCAGAGTAGTGAAGTTGCAGTTGCCAGGCGGTTGAGTGCCCTGGTGTGCCTGTCTCCCCTCTGGCGTTCCCGGCGCCTTGCAGCTCTATCTGCGTCTAACTTGCTGCACAACAGCTTCATGGACTGTGACATGTCCCGCAGGCCCGCTGCCATGTCAGTAATCCCCGCCGCCATTGCACTGATGTTCCTGTCCATGTTTTTGAATGTGGTTCTCAGTCCCCGCACATGCCGCTGAACTGACATGACTGCCTTTGTTTGTAGGCGCTGATGCTTGAGCATGTTGCCCTCGAGTCCCGCAAAGACCCCATGGCTGTCACCGTCTGCTGGTGGACTCTGAACCCGCGACCTGCGGCGCCGTCTTGCACCCGTGTGTGCTCCCTGTGAGGTGGTGGGCACAGTGGCATAGCTCCCCTCCTGGGGCATTGTGTTTGGCTCCGGGCCCCTGCTGTCGTCCGATGAGGTCTCTAACGCTGCCAACCTGCCAGCAGCACGCCTCCTCGGCATCACATTTGCAAGTGGTGATGTGGGCGGTGACTCATGCATGAGTGGTGATGCGGCCTGTGGTGGTGGTGATGCAGGCTGTGGTGGTGGTGATGCAGGCTGTGGTGGTGGTGATGCTGGCTGTGCAGTACTCGTGCTGGCCAGAGCTGACCTGTCTTGCCGGTGTGCCCTCTCTCCTGTACCATGTGCAGTCCTGCGCGATGTTACATCTGTGGACAGAAATGCAACATCAGCTCAGTGTACCTGAAGGGCTGCATTGCAAGCATCACAATAAATTCATGTAACACTCTCACATTGTCCTCTACCTGCTTTTGGCTAATGTGTGTACCATGCATTGTTGTCCTGTGCTATTCACTTCATGGTTGGGGGTTCCCTGACTACATCTCCCATAATGCATTGCCTGTCTGCACTAACACATGGACTGGAGTGGGATACTCTTTCACAATGGGGGATGTGGGAGAGGGGTAGGAGGGGCTACATTGCTGTGCATTCGTCTTACCTTGTTGGGTGGCGGCTCTGGCAGAGCTGTCGGCATCCCCAAGGCCCACGACGCTCTCGTGCTCTATTGTGGCCTCCACCAGCTCCTCCAGTTCGGTGAGGGCAGGTGCCCTGTTGATTCCACCTCCAGTCTGGCTGGCCTCCTTCTGGATTTCCCCCATCTTCCTCTTTGTCACAATCCTCAGGTCGTACCAGCGCTTTTTGAGTACCTCAATGTCCCTGTGGGTCACTCCCACAGCATTGACCTGCGCCTGGATACCCAGCCATATAGTGCGCTTCTCAGACTCCGGCACTTGCAGGGACTGCCTCCCAAACAGCTTCTGGTGCTGCTTCACCACCTCCTCCACTAGCACCTGGAGTTCCTTGGGGCTGAATTTCATCTTCCTCCTCCTTTCCCCTCCATCTCTCTGTGTCCTCTGGCTGGACATGATGATTTTGAGCTGCACAAACAAGCACTGGCTCCCTGCCTCTCCTCTGCACTCCAAGCCTCTCCAGAGTCTGTTAATTGTGTGCACCTGCCTGGGTGTGGCCACTTCCTGGTTGGGTGGGGTGTGGTTGCACAGGATTGGCTGTTTCATCCAGTCATGTGATTTTCTTTTCCCGATTCGGTAAATACCAATTCGGTATTTACCGAATCGGTAAATACCACCTCGGTATTTACCGATTCGGTAAATACCACCGCGGTATTTACCGATTCGGTAAATTCCGATTCTTGAATACCGAATGTTACCGATTCGGTAAATATTACCGAATTATTACCTACATATAACTTACCGATTCTTAAATACCGAATCGGTACGGTTCGGTATTTAAGAATCGGTAAATTTTATTTACCTACATGAGGCCCTTAATGCAGAGCTCCAGCCAAATTCCGCCAATTGCCACGTGGTGGAATTTTTTTCCCGTTTGAGCAACATGATGATAACGGGAACAATGTGAGGCTCCAGTAAGTGAGCTGGTGAGATTTGGTGTCTCCTAGTACGATTTCTGGTCACTAAGAAACCTACCGTGCAATTTTATATCATGAGTGGTTGCGGGAGCGGTTGCAGGAGCGGTTGTGGTCAGAGGGCTGCTCCTCAAGAAGATTTTCTACTTGAGCAGCACAAAATCCACTCAAATGGCCCTGCATTCTAGCATACTATGTGTTGCCATTCCCATGGATTTTTCAGCATGAAATTGGCTACAGACACTAAATCGCAGCAGGATGTGCATTTTTTCAGCCCTTTGGCTGAACTCTACGGAATCAGGGAAGTTTTGATGTAACTTCTGGAATTGCGTGGAGTGAACTTTCACGAGTTCTGCCCATACCTAGTTATCACACTCTGTAATTGTTCTCCAATCAGCATGTTCCCATTGAACGGGATCTTCAACAAAGCTACATTTTCTGCTGGATCAGCTTTCCAATATCTCATCCATAGGTTTCTGTGTGTCAAGATCATAGCCATAACAGTAGTTCTGACCATATCAGAGGATATGTGTGTCAGAAGTTTAGAGTGTTGGTTCATGGCCACTAACTATCCTGCACAATCCATACCCTTTTGAATTGCATCAGATTGATTGTAAAAGTCTTTGACCAGCGACTGAGCTATATATGCTCGGGATTTATGGAATTCCTCCCAATCAAAGTAGCAAGGATGGAATCTACTTGGACAGAATGTTGTAAAGGATCCACACTCTGTTCGCCGATGTATAACTTCTGCAGAAATCTGGGAATCTATGCTTTATACAACTCCATCCCTTCTGGCACAACTAAGGCCTTTATTCTGCCATAGAAGGGCACTGCTATAGAAGAAGGTTTAATTTTTTTGTGGAACCAAACCTTCCTCATTCATCTCCACTTGGAAGGGGGGGGGGGAACCTAAATTCTGTCTTACGTGAAAAAAAAGCCCATCATCTCCTCTCCCTTCACATACTTTCCTGAAGAAGTAGAAGGAGTATCAGCATCCAACTGGGAAGAAGAGATTGGGGATGGGGAGCTTGTTCTTTGTGATCTTTTCTTTGTCTTAAACTTAAACTTAGCTGCCAATGCTTTATCATCTTCTGGACCTCTGCAGGAGTCATGGAGGTCACAACCTTATCAGGTAGAGAACCTGAGCCACAAGACCTGGGTTTCCATACTGGAATTGAACCCTCCTTGTCCGAAGAAGAGAAAAGAATGTGCCTCAGTTTGAAAGGTCTTTTTCCCTCCATGTCTGCACCACTATTGCCAGCAAAAAGAGACATAGTTAAATACTGATAAAGTGCCTCAGAGTTGGCCATTCCCAGGCACCACTATAATATCCTGACCAACGTAGTAATTTTATTATCATCATCCAATCGATTAGACTTACAAGAAGCCCATTGAATCAGTATAAGAGACTGGGTCTGCCTTTCCAGGCTCTCACCTGAGCAGAAACCCAGACATAGCTGGCAAGTTTCCCAGGTCCATGCATGATGTGCTACTCCAGTGCATGTTTTTTCTTTGAACCCTGGGACTTGTAGTCCTGTTTTATAATGGAATAAACAAGACTACAAGTCCCAAAATTCAGAGAAAATAAAATGGACTGGAGCAGCACATCATGCATGAACCTGTGAAACTTGGCATGGCTGCCCAGAAGCCAGCCGCACAATCCTCTATGGTTGTAAGTGAGCAGCACAACGGCCCCCACAACGCTAAGGACGCCTGGCCTCCACCTTAGGGGTGCCCAGGAGTGGACACCTCACAGGGAAAGCCAGGATGGGTTCCACAGCGGTATTCGTACAAGCGCCTTGAGACCCTAGCGGGTGAGTAGTGCGCTATACAAGTATCAAATTTACATTTTACATTCACATCACCTCTCACCCAGATGAGCAGCCTCAGATACCCATGAGCCAGCCAGACTCTGTCTCAGCAGCTCTGGAAGATGTGAATGTTTTTTATGCATTTAAATCTAACTTAAAATAGAAGTTTCCCTGCGTCAGCCTGCCTTGCAAAGCTGCGCTGCCAGAGTGCACTACAAATTAGTAAACAACACATTCCTACTCTGAACAATCCGTGAAAAGAATGTGCCTCCGTTTGAAAGGTCTTTTTCCCTCCATGTCTGCACCACTATTGCCAGCAAAAAGAGACATAGTTAAATACTGATAAAGTGCCTCAAAGTTGGCCATTCCCAGGCACCACTATAATATCCTGACCAACGTAGTAATTTTATTATCATCATCCAATCAATTAGACTTACAAGAAGCCCATTGTATCAGTATAAGAGACTGGGTCTGCCTTTCCAGGCTCTCACCTGAGCAGAAACCCAGACATAGCTGGCAAGTTTCCCAGGTCCATGCATGATGTGCTACTCCAGTGCATGTTTTTTCTTTGAACCCTGGGACTTGTAGTCCTGTTTTATAATGGAATAAACAAGACTATGCTGGAGCGGGTAAAATAAAAATATTGGTATACCCAATCCATTTATATATGTTTATATTAAAAAGACTAAACGATAAATCTTATTAATTAAACAGTATGCTGTGATAAACTAACCAACCTTATTAATCAAGAGAACATACGTGGGAATGCATTTGCATGGCTAAACTAATAGGTGAACTTAGATTGTATGCATATTAAAAATTATATGTTTAGTTTAAGCAATGTTTATGTGATTTGCGCCTAAAAAAACCCGCATTTAACGGCTTTAATTGTTGCATATGGCTAGATAAATGTATACACATAAGGGTATTAGCAAGGGAATAACATTGTTTTATTCATTTCTATGTATTAATTACATTTTGTGTTTCTTTACCTTAAGTTGACTATTTCGGCCTGCTAAAAGATGTCCGCCAACTGAATCCACACTAAAGTACATGAGTTCATGCAATTGACAGCAGAGGAAGGCGTCTGCACTGACTACGTAGCAACCTCTCCTTGAACCCCTGAACCAGGTCCACGAAGACTACTCTGGGCGAAATGCCAATGTCCCTGAACATGGAGGAAATGTTGCCATTTGGGAACCAAAAGCCACCTTTTCCACAATAGACTGATACTTTCCTGACCTGGGAACGATTTTCCCATACGCTTAGTTTAATACATCATCCGTATGTGAACATTTAAATTGTTGCTTAAAATCTTGGGACGGGGCTGAATTCAGCCAATGAAATGACTAGAAATTATGAAATGTTTCCTTTATATGTAAAATTTCAGTATAAATATTAGTAGTCCAGTGAGGGAAATTAGGTTACCACCCTACGATCATGAGACGCACCCTGATCGATGCTATTCACGACGCTGACAGCAGAGGACGAGACGCAAGACTCTTTGATGCTTTTCTGAGGACCCGATTCTGACTTAGAGAACGACAATTAGCCAGAATAGGTAATTATGACACAAGATTCTATTGCACTTGTTAGGATTTTGACTTGCAATTTAATTAGATAAAGAAATTGATTATTTGAAGAACTGTGTCGGGTGGTTATTTCTTGAAATGTATAGTTTATTAGCATAAGAATTAAAGTGTTTATCATCAAAATCACTAGTACAACTAAATGATCCAGTTGGCCTCCGGATGGAGGAATTGTCAGGATAAATAAATAAATGTGGTCTCCTCCATCCAAGGGAAATAAAGCTGTAGTTCGGAAGGGGAATTTAAACCCAATCTCCCCTGTAGGCACGGATAGATTGATGGGAATGAATGTTGGTGTTATGGGCCCCACCAGCGTGTGATGTGTGTATGTGCGTATGACTGTGGAATCATTCCGTCCGTGGAAGCAGGAGGAGATTTTGTGTTCTGAACTGCACCAACTACAAGTCCCAAAATTCAGAGAAAATAAAATGGACTGGAGCAGCACATCATGCATGAACCTGTGAAACTTGGCATGGCTGCCCAGAAGCCAGCCGCACAATCCTCTATGGTTGTAAGTGAGCAGCACAACGGCCCCCCCAACGCTAAGGATGCCTGGCCTCCACCTTGGGGGTGCCCAGGAGTGGACGCCTCACAGGGAAAGCCAGGATGGGTTCCACAGCGGTATTCGTACAAGCGCCTTGAGACCCTAGCGGGTGAGTAGTGCGCTATACAAGTATCAAATTTACATTTTACATTCACATCACCTCTCACCCAGTTGTGCAGCCTCAGATACCCGTGAGCCAGCCAGGCTCTTTCTCGGCAGCTCTGGAAGATGTGAATGTTTTTATGCATTTAAATCTAACTTAAAATAGAAGTTTCCCTGCGTCAGCCTGCCTTGCAAAGCTGTGCTGCCAGAGTGCACTACAAATTAGTAAACAACACATTCCTGCTCTGAACAATCCGTGAGGCTCCGGCGACAGGTCGGGTTGCTCCGAGGTAAAACAAAACAAGGAGGTGCAATGTAAGGAATGAGCTTTTATAACACAAGTTAAAGGGGTGGGGTGTCTATCAAGGCAAAGCTGCTTCAATTTGTTATGAATTTAAGTGAGGGAGGGACAAGCTGGTAATCGAACTGATTCACAACATTCAGATTCATGCTCGTGCCTGCTGTGGCACCTTCTCCCATTGCAGCTACTCCTGCATTCCTTACAGTTCCTCAAATAGCTACCAAAGACAGGCCCAGCTTAGACTGGAGGTCTCATCCAGTTGAAAATCCGCTTTGGACAAGTTGAGGTGCTTTTTAGAGCTCCAAGGCCACAAATGGTTAGAAATCAATCATCTCAGAACTGGGACTTGGAATCCCTTGGTGGTACTTCATTGGCAGATCTTTTTAGACTGATGCAAACATTCTTCAGATCTTTGAGGGTCCGCAGTGTGTCAGTCATGATACAGCAGGCAAGTTGGCGCCTACCATTGCTCGAATGAAGAGGTTGAGCCTTTTGGAAAATGACTTTCTGAGAGTGAAAAAAGGATTGCTTGCAAGAGTACTTTCCCCAACGTAACCTGGCCCTCTTTCTTCAAGCAATCACTCTTACAATACTCATGATTGATAGCAAATAAAATCGACTTGTGAGGCTTCTGTGGACCCATGCTTCAAGGAGATGTGTGAATTTATGCCCGATCATGAAGCATTGAATCTCTCCGCAGTTGACTCTCTCGACAAATGCAGGGAGATTCTAAGAACAGTTTAGGAAAGACAGGTATTGGTAGGTGGAAAGAACATTGGTCACATAGGATTGTTCCCTCCATCCATGAAATAGAACATGCAGAGTCCTGGGAAGGAACGGATGCCATTGCAGGCATCCCTGGAAAAGGTGGAGCTTATGGTGAGATTGTTTGAAAGCTATTCACTTGGTGAAAGTGAAAGCCCTGAATTAAGTGTATCCATGGATGCAGGACTGTTTAGTCCTGCCTCAGCTAGATGAATAGGCCAGGTAGGCAGCGACATAAACAGCATGGTGGCAAATATAGAGAAGTTATAACATGAATTAGTTTCTGTAGAGATGTTTAAAGACCTATTCCTTATTGTGGTTAAAAGATTTAGGGGCAGATATGCAACCATTTTCCGAGTGCAAAATCGGTTGGAAACCAATTTGCGCATGCAAAAAATGTGACCGGTGTTTGCATTCCGAAAATAGCGACTCGCAGTCAGCGACTCACAAATGACAATGTACAGACCATTCGCAAATTGCGAAAATACACAAATTGGCCAATTTGCGCATGCAATTTACCACTAATCAGAACCAGGTGGTAAACAGGCCCAAATTATAAAAAGTGGCCCAGAATGCATCTGAAATCTTTCCACAATGGCTGCTCTGTATGTGATTGCGAGGAGGATGCGGATACTGGCTGCTCAGCAGAAGAGGCGGAGACAGGAGAGGATTTTCAGAGTCAGGCTGACATTGTTTGAGAAGACAGAGGAAGAGATATATGACCAGTACAGACTGAGTAGCACTGTCATCCTAGACCCCATAGACACCTTGACGCCACAATTGGACAGCAGAACCCTGCGCAGCAATGCACTCCCCACACATGTGTAGGTGTTTTGTGCCTTTCACCCATTGGCCACTGGTAGCTACCAAGATGTCATTGCATTTTCTGGAGGTGTGTCGCAGAGTGCGCTTTCGCGTTTCTTACACAATTTCCTAGATGGCATGCTTCACCACATCCATCAACACATCTACCTGCCCAGGAATGATGTGGGACTTGAAAATACAAAAATGCTATTTTATAGAATAGCAAGGTTTCCACAGGTCATAGGGTCATGGGACCCATGTGGCCATATGTCCCCCCTCACAAATAGAAAACATATTCCGTAATAGGAAAAGCACACATTCCGTCAACATCCAAGTTGTCTCTGAAGCAAGCAACATCAATACAGACATTGTTGTCAAATATCCTGGAAGCACACATGACTCATGCATCTTCAAACACAGTGGCATATACCAGAAATTAGAGAGAGGTGGCTTTGATGAAGGATACCTATTAGGTACTGATTCTCATGTCCACAGTGAAATGTAATTGCACTATGATGTCTGACTGCATGTTGTCTCACCATTATATGTCCCCCCAGGTGACAGTGCGTATGCCCTGCAGTATGAATCCTCACTCCGTACCTGTCTCTTAACAACGCACCTGAAAGGCGGTACAACAGGGCACATACACGAACCAGGTCAGTCATTGAGCGCACATTTGGCATCCTAAACTCACGATTCCAGTTTCTTCACAAGAATGGCGGAGCCATGCAGTATGCGCCTGAGACAGTCCGCAAAATTGTGGCAACCTGTGCCATACTCCACAGCATTGCCTGCAGGCGTGGCTTGCCCATGGAGGTGTCTGATTCAGACTCAGGAGATGACAACCCTGACCCAACATCCAAGCGAGGGAAGCTCAGCAGCAGAGGGGAGAAGGCGTAGGAACCACATAGCCAGACATTATTTTTCAAGGTATGTCATTACCATTGACTGTCCCAGGGACACCACTTCCTGGTTTGGGATTCCTCTGCTCTCCCAGGAAGTATTTTATTATTTTTTTTTATTTGTGCTCGCTATCTGCGCTTGCAAAATGCCCTTTCCAGCTGCGTATGCTATTTGCGCACGCTAAACTGGTTGTTCCACCGTGAACGCTATCTGTGTGCGCTTAGTGAGTCGCAATTTGCCTCCTCGCAAAATTGCGATGCGAGTCATTTGCGAGTTGCAAACTGGAGAACAGTTGGCTACGTACATTGATTTTTGCAAAATCTTACGGTCATACATCTGGCCCTTAGAACACAAGTCTTACTCCCTCATGCTGGACACACTTTTTTTATTGCATTTGTGAGAAATTGAGTTGTAGGTAGGGTCTACAGCAAGGACGCTGCCACTGCCACTGGTCTTCCTGAATGGAGCGGGACCAGACTACACGTCCCGGGCTCCTCTTGCCAATTACCACAGCTATTTCCACACGTGCATACTTAAGCCCGAGAGGGCTCCCGCAGCGCGGGTCTACAGCAAGGATGTTGCCACTGCCGCTGGTCTTCCTGAAAGAAGTGGGACCGGACTATACGTCCCAGGCTCCTCTTGCCAATTACTGCAGCTGTTTCCACACACGCATACTTAAGCCCCGGAGGGCTCCCACAGCGCGGGACGTGCGTGGGCGCGCCCGGGCCGTGCCCGTCGTAGCCCGGAGGAGGCTGGGCTGGGCCCACTCTCTTTCAGCTGCGTCTGAACAAGGTACTGTTTAACCTTATTTTGTTCGATTGATTTCCTGGTCCCTGTCATGTCGAAAAGGAAAGGGAGTTAAGGAGAAGAAGGGAGTGGGTGTTGGAGCTACGCTAGACTCTTTTCCAGCATTCTCCCGCATGAGATAGAGCTGACCGAAAGACGTCTCTCTTTGGACCCATCCTCCCTAATATTGGGCCTGCCCTTAGCCCCCGAGACCGTTATGTCCCCATCGGTCTCACCACTAGTGCCAGTACATGTAACCATAATAACCCCACCACCAGATTAAAGTGGATTTTCTCCTTCGAACTTGAACATAGAGAGTGCCTCAGGAAGGGTTGTAGACTGTTTTACACAAAACGTCTCTCTACTCGATTCTTCCTTACCACTGCCATCTGCTAAGCGAACCAGAGCGGAGGGGGCACCAACAGCGCAAAAAAAAAAAAACTAAAAATACATGTGCCACCAAAATGAAAGCTGCTCAAACAAGGCAGTAGTCTATGAATGCTCAAATGCCAACACCCCCAACGTTGCCGAACACTCTGCCGTCCCAGGCATTGCAACCTGACACTATTTGGTCGGACATTACACTGAGACTAAACAATATAGTGGCTCCTATTCTTGCTAAATTGTTCCAAATAGAATCGCGCCTGGCGGAACTAGAATTACAGAACCAGAACATACTTGCCCGAATTCTCCCGAGGCATGATTACCCCATAACAACATCTACAATTACTGATCCAGCACCACTGAGTGTACCACGGGAGTCATTCATAATGGCCAAAACACCTCAAGCAACATCAAAATTCGCACCTTCTGGTGGATCCATTAGTGTTGCAACCCGGCCCTCTAATGTTACCCCAAATTTTGATTCCTCACGGGCCGTCCAACATCTCCAGGGACCGACTGAAGGGGACTTAATCAGTCGAGTACCATTACCCCAGTAGGGAACAACAGGAATAACACAGAAGGCAGGGTGCCTTGCTAATCACACAGGAGTACAAGAGCATTTCCCGCAATGACCTCTCCATCTTCCACCTGCTGCTGCTCCGTTGGTCTTAGTTCTGGCAAATGTCGGGCCCCCACCCTTCGTGACAATCAGAGCGAATCGACTAGACAATTAATAGACAAAAGTCTCCATTGGTTACTATGTAGTGCTAAAGTGTCTGAGCGGGAGAGGAGAAAGCTAGCTCACAAAATCATTATGTCTAGGAGAGTAGGTTGGGTGGGGGGTCAAAGGAGATCGTTTGGTGGTGACTGTGTGGTAATTAATTTTAACAACGTGCATGCAAGTGCTTCCCTTTTAGCTAATCTTCATAGTCCTGCCCTAAGGAACACCCAGATTACACCTTTACCTTTGGAGTTTTTCTACACTGGCCAGGGTGTTTTTGAGGGCAGGGCTCAAACGGTTAGAAATCTGAACCCATGTAACACTCTGAATGAAGGCCTCATTCTAAATCCTGAGATTAGATTACAGAACATATTTGCAGCTCTGTCAAATTTGGAGGCCTGTGATTGACTAACGCTCCCACCTTCCCCATCACCTAGCAGGCCTATCAGGCCAATTGCCACTGCCCCCGTAGACCATGGCTCACCGATGTTCCTACTCATTATATCACCTTCAGAGGCTGCTACTGAAGTCGTAACTCTAGCCCCAAGTGTGCACGGACATGGGCAGACTCTATCACTTACGATGAGTAATAATGAGGGAATTAGGGCGAACCTGGTATCCTAGAATGTGGCAGGTGTAGCCGCCAAAATGGATAAATTAAATTGGTTAAACGGTGGCAATCTATGGAAATAGTACTATTCCAGAAAACCTGGTTATAAGATCCTCCCTTCTTTGCGGGTTTTCGCACTTTCCAATCCCCAGTGATACCCTCGGTCTCTGGAAGGGAGGCCGACTTGCCTTAATCTCAAATACGACCACACTCCAAGTTAGGCAAGTTGGCCCCTTACATACTCAATTCCAAATCCTTGAGCTTGGGACCACTTGTATACTAGTTAACTTTTATAAGAACGAGTTTGGGAAGAACTCGAGGGAAGTGGTAGATGTCTTAGCGATGGAGATTGGGAAATTGCAGAAAGGGAAAAAAGGGGATAATATGAGCATAATCTGGGCGGGGGATTTTAACAATCACCTTTGCAAACTCAATGGGACTAGGGTATGTGGAATAGAAGACGTTTAAGGCAATCCCCTCTCACATTTCTCATATAATAAGTATGGGGAGACCAGAACGCTTTGCTATTACGGTGGAATTTAACTATATTGGATGTGATGAATGACAGAGGGCAGGGGACTACCACCTTTAGTAGGGACACCAAAGAGTCCACTATTTACTTTGTGTTAGTGTCCGGACATTTACTTCAGAAAGTGGCCCTTATGAACATGCGATTCTCACCCAATAGTGACCATGCCTCACTATTGACCCATTTAAATATTGTATTCAAATCCAAAGAACATAATCAGGTTGTAAAGGATGTATACCTGTCCAGGAAAAACGGTTACCAATTGAAATGTCTACAGGTACAAAAATTGAATGTGGCCCCCGAAATTCTAGCAATGGCAAAGGGAGATATAATAGCATGTTTGGGAGAAAAGTTACTGCCCACAGACTTGGTTATCGGATTCACTGACCTTCTGGTAACAATAAAAACAGCACTCACGCGGGTGAGGTCCTCAAATGCTACAGCTAATAAGGGGTGGTTTGACTCGGCCTGTTCAAAAGCCAAAACAACCCTTGTAAGTGCCCTAAAAACCTTTCCTAGTGATTATCCCAAGATTCGCCTACTGCAGAATGATTACAAAGTAGCCAGGAGGGACAGAGAGAAAGATCTTAGGGTACAGGCATGGGAAGTTCTTCAGCAAGCAGCTATCTCTGGTAGCAGCAAAGATTTCTGGTAAATTGTGAATGCCCCTCATTTTAAAGATACTAATGACCTTGCACTAGATGTGCTTGTAGATGAAGAGGCATGGGTGAGACATTTTGAAGGCATATTCGGATTATCAACCTCTCCACTCATCCCAGTATGCTGCTCAGAACCTTTACCTCAGGAAGGGTTAATCTTCTCTGTATCTGAGGTTCAAAAGGAGCTAGAATCCTGTATCCCCGGCAAGGCCCCGGGACTAGATGGAGTGCCAATTGACCTGTTTCAACAGAACTATGACTTGTGGGTCCCTTTACTCGCAAATGTTTTTAATGGCATCCAGATAGTGGACCCACCCACCTCCTTCATGGAAGAAAAGTGTCATTGTGCCGATTTATAAAAAAGGGGACAGGGGCTCTCCAAAGAATTATCGCCCTATATCCCTCCTCGATACCACTGACAAATTAATGGGCCGGCTTCTCCTGGCCAGACTGGAGGAATGGACAGAATCGCATAGTATAATCATGAAGGCACAATATGGGTTTCACAGAGTAATGTGGATGGTCGATCAGTGCCTAAACCTTTCCCTAGTTATAGGGAAGTACTCGAAAGCCAAAAGCGGGAAGCTATATATGGCCTTCATGGACCTAACATCAGGCTTTGACTGTGTGTCACACTCTAGGCTGTGGTCCATGATGGAGGGTATGTACATTGAACCGCCGATTATTGGATTCATTCGCCAGTTGTACGCCAATGCCACTGCCTGTGTAAGGTATGGAAGGAAGGGGGAGTGCACTCGCCATTTTAAAATCAAAAAGGGAGGGGTGTGTTCTTGCCCCATTCCTTTTTTCTATCTATACGAATGGGGTTGAGTCCTCTCTGTCTGCCCTTTCACTGGACGTGCTCAAATTTGATCAAACCCCCCTCCCGATTTTGGCGTAGGCCGATGATGCGATATTGATAGCTAGATCGGGGTTGCCCTACAAAAATTAGTTAAAGCATATTTCATCTTTATGGCCTCCCTTGACTTAAAGGTTAATGAATCCACGTCATTTATAATCATGGCCGGAGTGTCTAAAGGTGAGAAACATCCCCACTTTAGCTTGGCAGGCAAGAAAATCGAGGTGGTAGACTCCTTTTCATACCTTGGAGTGCTCTTCGATAAAGACCACTCGTGGTCCAAACTGGTGGAAACAAGAGGTCAGGGTATGCAAAGGAGCCTTAATGCTGTTGGAAGGTTTGCTAAAAAACTTGGGAGGAGACCCACTAAATGTGATTAAGAATATTTATTTAGCAAAAACAAAGTCGTCAGCAACATATGGGGCAGGTGTTTGGGGGATGGCTAATGTGATCTCGTTACAGCAAATTAAAGATTCTTTCTTCAAAAAGTGTGTGTCCTTACCCCAATCAGCCCCAAATTACATTTTACATCTTGAATTGGGGCTTCCCAATTTGAGTGACACCATAAGGTTGGCCCCAGTTCTACTGTGGCTCTCAATATGGCGGAGAACCACGGTGGACTTCACCCAAACCATCATTAAGGAATGGTGTAAATTAGAATACTATAAAAGGATTGGTTATCTAAATTATATCAAGTCTGAATTGAAAGTCCTAGGGCTGGTAAAACTTTTCCAGGACCCAGATTTATGTCAAAAGGTCATGAACACATTGGAGGGACACCACTTGGAGGGTCAAGACTCACTCAGGCAGGGTTCAGATGTGTGTTCAAAAAGGCTGGAGCCTTTTCTGTCCTTGAGTCTCTAATTATGAGGCTAACAAACTACCCCTTGGAGTCAATCTAGAAGTCCGAGCGTCATGTAGAAAAGCAGGGCTCAAGCAGCATGGCAGACCTCTTGGGGGCTTAGGGCAGGCTTCAGGCAGCAGAGCAGTCCTTCTTGGTTCAGGAAAGCAGTCTTCTGAAGTACACAGCAGCCCACAGGTAGTTTATTTAGGTCTGCTTTTCCATAGAAAGAGCGTTTTTTGTTTTGCTAATAGCTTTGGCGCCTATTGTTGAGTCTTCACAAAACGTCCCCCCAAAAAAGTTAATTCACTTCAGCTCCTTCCTGGAAAGTTTCAGGGTGATTCATCGAGCGGGGGTGAGACAAAAGGGGGGATCCCAAAATACAAAATACCCATGTATTTTCCAACGGCTTCTTTGGACAAGGCTACTGCAAAAACTGATGAATGCAATTACGGCAGGAATTAGGCAGGAAGCTAGATCTTGGTCCACAGAGTGTGCTTTTTGTGATTTGGTGTAAATCTGTTTTGAGAAATTTTGGGTCAAAATGATTTGTATATTTAGGCAGTCGCGTCCACAAGAGTCTCGAGTGACTCTTGTGGGAGAGTCAATTTAAAACTGCATTGTTCTGATTGGCCTATGGAGCCTTATTTCCCTTAGGCCATCTCGCCTCCGTGGGAGATAGACTCCTGCAGGAGCAAGTACTCTGATTGGCTGCCAGCAACATGAGAAAAATGTTGCTGGCAGCCATTACATGATTCGGAGACTTAGTTCCCTGTCCTGAGATAAAAAAAAATGTTTACGGGTGCACAGTAAGGATTCCTTGATGTCCTGGATCTCATGAGGGGAGGACCCAGAGAGATCCCTCTGGGGCCAAAAAAGGCAAAAAATGCTGCCATCCTGCAAGATTCTCGTAGGATTAGAAAATAAAAATGGCAGCCTAACCACATTTATTAACAATAAGCCCCAGGGAGCCTGCGAACTGGACTTTATTCTTAATTGGGAGGAGGCTTCATGGTCCCTACCCACAAACCTTCAAAGGCCCTGGGGAGCCAACCCCTGGGACTGCAAACATTGTTTATAGGGAACGAGGATGCGCTGCCCACCTCCCCGAGCCACCAGAGGCCACGGGGAGTCCACCCCAGGGACTGCACATATTCTGTATGGGGAGGAGGGACATGCAACCCCTGTCCCCATGCCTCAAGAGGCCCCAGGGAGCCCAACTCCAGGGCTGAAGGTACATTGTGTGGGGAGGAGGGTCACACAGCCCCCTCCCAGAGCCATGACAGGTACCAGGGAGTTCCCCCCAGGGCTGAGATTTTGTAAAATGTGGTGGGGGCCATGCAGCCCCCCTTTCTGAGCCTCTACAGGCCCTAGGGAATCCACCTCTGGGGCCGATTACTTCCCTGAGCCATGAATAGCCCCAGGGACCCCATCCACCATGGACGACTCGGATGCTATGACCCGGGGAGCCCACCACTGGGACAAAGTGCTCACCCTGTCCACAGCGATGCAGGCAGGGATGTAAATGTAAATGTGCAGATATTTATATAGCGCAAATCACCAACCGGTCTCTAAGCGCTTGCTTAGGGAACCCGTCCTGGTATTCCCCTGTGAGATAACCCAGCAGGGCATCCACAAGGTGAAAGCCAGGCATCCCGCCGCGAGGGGCCATTGTGGAGATTAAGCAAGCTATTGCCCGGAGTCGCAGAGTGTGAACCCATGAATCGAGTATGCACTGGAGCGAGAATTATCGAGTCCATGGACAATTTATGGACTCAAGACCCAGCCGAGCCGGGAATTGAACCCTGGTCCCGGGCTGACCTCTGCTTCCAGGTCTGCCTACTCTAACCAGTGGGCCACACCTGTGTTTACTCTTGCTTGGTGGGAGCATTTTCAAAGCTTTCGCCAAGCATGAGCCAACACTAAGTCTGCTCCCAGTGGGCGGGAGCTTAAAAAATTATACCAACGGCTGGGAGCAGACTTTTGATCTGTTTCCTTGCCCTCTGTGATGGGGCAGGGAAACAGATCAACATATTACTCCCACCCGTAGGGAGAAGCATAAATAGCTTCTCCATGCAGGCGGGAGCAATGCAGGCTCCTGCTATATGCGGGGAGCTGGCTAGGGCTGCGAGGGCCTTGGGGCTCCCCCCCACAGGTCTCAAAGAATATATGGTGGGTGCCCTGGGTGGGCACCAGGGCACCCACCTTTAAAGTGTGAGGGCCCTGGGGGATGGTATCTGCATCCTTAGATATCTATACATTTCTTTGTTTATTAACTCCCAAAATACCAAACAGATTTACACCAAATTAAAAAAAAATAGATCTTTCTGGACCAAGATATCGTTTTTTTGCCAAATTTGGTGTAATTACATTCAGCGGTTGGGCTGTAGCAGTGTCTAAAAACTGCAAAATCCCCATAGACATTGCATGGGGAAAACGTGTTTTGGGACCCCTTTTTTTGGCTCCCACTTGACGGACCACCATGAAACTCTATGCAGAACTGTGCAAAGTATGGCACTTTTTTGGGGAATACTTCGTGAAGATTTGTCAAACAGCACCAAAGTTATTAACAAAACAAAAAACACTATATATATATATATATATATATATGCATTTTTTTATCGTTCTTTTAGCCTGTTCCTGCTTTGGTTTTTACCTAGTTTTTAACCTTCTGGTTGGGATTGGGTTTTTATCAGGGTCTGGGTTCAGGAGTTTTTAGACGGTTTTTAAGGTGCCACACTTTTATCTTCTTATATTACAAATTCAGGTTTTTTTTTGGTATTATTTCTTTTTGATGTCTGCCTTGATTATCGGTTACTCGTTGTATATTCTTGCCTGATTGCACATGTCATATGTTTTACTGCACCTGTGGTTAACGATTGCTGCTCTAATCTTTTTTTGCACTAATGCGCTTGCACTTTAGCTTTTGATAATGTGATGTTTTAAACCTCATTATATCCTAACCATTTTAGCCCATTTTTAGTATTTTTACTCCTATCTTTATTTTATAGATTGTTGATATTTATTGCAGTATGCACTTTATCATACATCGGAGTATCTATATTATTAGCATTTTTTAAGTCCACTATCAGTAGTTTTGATTTATTACATAATGGGCTTTAGGTATACCCTGGCTACATGTGGTCCTTATACGTCATGAGGTTTCCCATCACAGCACATTTGTTCAAGTAATGCCATTTGGTTTTAAATAAGATTAGATCATGGCTGGTAACTTTATACCATGCTTTATGGCAGAGATGTACAAACTGCAAGAGTTATAAGCCATCCGCTACGGTCTCTCCCTCTCTCTCTTTTTTCCTTCCCTTTTTTTTATATCTCACACACTCTCCTTTTTTACTCTTGGCCCGGCTATGATTCGAATAGAGGCCAAGACTTATGAATATTAATGAGTTGTTTTTCACTAGCTCACTTTGGGTTTATTTTTTTCATGCCTCCTGATTTAAACTGAAGTTCTAAACCAGTAGACTATGGTCGCTTATGCATGATCAGATATTACTCATTCAACCACTATGGTTTTATTTATATATTAGTTAACACGTGAAGAACATCAATTCATGTATTTCTCATGTATAATTCTCCAAAATGGAGTGTTCTTTCTATGTATCACTGCTGACTTACATTGGGCTTGTATTTGTTTTTCATGTCCATTATTTACTGTTATTGGTTGAGCAAACAGGAGGGTCCTTTAAGTACACTATATATAGAAAAATGGTTCGGGCGTGTCATGTGATCAAGGTCGTGGCAACACGACCGAAACGCGTCGTGCCAAATCATCCGAAATAAAATTGCACTGATAACTATACCAGCACGCTGTGGTCTGTACCTGTGTTTCTGCATGTGTGAACTTATGGATTTGTGATTCCTTTGATAAAGAAGCAAGAAGCTTTGAAACGCGTTAGGCACAGGAATAAAGAAATCGTGATGAAATGCTGCTTTCCTACAAATAAATGGTTGTGAAACTTACCTGTTGTGGTGTGCATCCTCAAGAACGGGGCAACTTTTGGAACATATGTTATCACGGCGGTTCCGGCCGTGGAGTGATTGCACTGCCCATAAAATGAAAATGGGACTGCAGAGATGGAATTATTCCTAATCATGTGCAGGCACCGCAGTGAATATTAAGGGAAGAGAGTGTTTTCACCACGAGGCACACTGGAGAGCTGTTAAAAGTGTCCTGAAAATGGCGTGAGTACCCAAACCCACTGGAGAGGCAAATTATGCAGAAATTCGAACCACAAGTCCCAGGGTGCTTTGTGACTGTAATCTATTAAGAGGGCACACCGGAGGCCAATAAAGTAATGAATGCGCAGAGGACTGTGGTTGAGCAAGCATTCTGGGCATTTCTCGCGCTGCTTTTGATAAAGAAGCAAGAAGCTTTGAAATGCGTTAGGCACAGGAATAAAGAAATTGTGATGAAATGCTGCTTTCCTGCAAATAAATGGTTGTGAAACTTACCTGTTGTGGTGTGCATCCTCAAGAACGGGGCAACTTTTGGAATATATATATATATATATATATATATATATATAATCTACTGACGGTCGCCAGTAGATAGTTATAGTTACAACCTAGTTTCCATAGGAAATCTCAAAATTCTATTTTGAATAACTTTGGCGCCGGTTGACGAATTCTCGCAAAATTTTCAAAACAAATGGGGCTCCTACCCTGAAAGTCTCGGGGTGATTCGTCAAGCGGGAGCAGAGAAAAAGGGGGGGTCCCAAAATGCGTTTTCCCCATGCATTTTTCCATAGGACCTTTAGTCGAAGGTACAGCCCGAACGGCTGAACAGAATTACGTGAAATTTGGCAGAGAGGTAGCCATAAGGTCAAGGAAGTGCCTTTTGAAGGTCTTGTGTAAATCTGTTCAGTATTTCCTGAGAAAATAGCATTTAAAAGCATATAAATATCTATACACGCGCACCGTGCACGCACTGTGCGCGCACCCTGTCGTGCGCGAGCGCAATTCTGATTGGTTGTTAGATGTCGGTAAACATTCGAATCGGTCGAAACCAGGAAGAGTCGGCCGCCATTTTGTCTCTCGCAGTCTGAGGGGGAGAAAAACAAAGGTGGAGAACGTGAAAAGGGGGCAGGGTGGACAGTTCCTGACCCCCTAGCCTTTGTCAGGGGGTCCCAGAAGGACCCCCAAGGGCAAAAAAAAGATTTTTTTTTTTCCGAAAAATCGCGGAGTGCGCGCACTGTGCGCGCACGCTGAAAAAACAAGTAAAACATTTTTTTTTAATTTTTAACGGAAAATTAAGCGAGGTTCGCGCACCATGCGCGCACGCTAAAAATCCCATAAAAAAATAAAAAATACATACATAAATTAGCATTTAAAAAAACCTTTGAAATTCACTGAAAAAACCAAAGGTTTCACACACGTTATAGTTACGAATTAGCATTTAAAAAACCTTGCAAATTCACTTAAAAAACCATAGGTTTCACACATGTTATAGTTAGCTGGACATTTCACTCGTAAAAAAACCAATGAAATTCCCCCGCATCAGCAATCCTCTGCTGATGACGTCAGATATGACATCACTGATGACATATGTGTCTTTCTGAAAAATAAATATTTGTAATATATGTATAGCTAAAGATTAAGGGAAGAAGACATGGGTAAATAAAAGTGTCTAAATACAGTGATGTAATATCTGACGTCATCAGCAGAGGATTGCGGTCGCGTGAGTTATAGTTGCCTGCACTAACTATAACGGGGGAATTTCATTTGTTTGGTTTTTACGGGTGAAATGTCCAGCTAACTATAACATGTGTGAAACCTATGGTTTTTTAAGTGAATATATATATATATATATATATATATATATATATATATATATATATATATATATATATATATATATATATATATATATATATATATCTCGATGACTACATCAGTCATCCAATAGGGTTCCCTGCCACAGACATTTAACATCGTCCCGCCAAGAGCCTCATTTCGAACTATCTGGCTGTCAACCGGCATTGATAAAGGCATCCGCCGAAACGCGTCTGCCAGGAGCAGTCTCTGAGGACATTGTTTTCTCTTTATTGTGCGTACTGGTGGCATTAAACTTACCGCTGAGCAACTCCAGCATGTGTCTGACCCGTTTTTGATGTAAAGCGGGACTGGTGGTGTATTTGTAGCGGAAGTTGGCTCCGCTTTCAGGCACGCCTCTCGTTCTGGAGCTCCACGTATTACCGACAAAACTCTGTGGATTAGTGTATGGACTACACAACGTGGCGCCCCCCCAGCCTGGACTGTGTTAAAGGTACTGGGGAGAGAGCAGCAGATGGTCTGCTGATAGAGTCGCTCAGCGGTGATGGAATCCGCCAAGGATCATGCTGATATGAGGGGGCAAACACATCAAATAGCTGACGAGGTCAGGGCATAACTGTATGCACGGGCGGGTTATTATACCTTGCTCGCAAAGTTGGATGTGCGTGTCCCTTTCTGTCGGATTGTTGCACAGGGCGGAGTGAGGGGAACCTTGGACGGACACATTGAGAGAGGAACAGTACTTACTGAATGGAATTTTCTTTGTCCTCTCTCGATGACTACATCAGTCATCCAATAGGGTTCCCTGCCACAGACATTTAACATCGTCCCGCCAAGAGCCTCATTTCGAACTATCTGGCTGTCAACCGGCATTGATAAAGGCATCCGCCGAAACGCGTCTGCCAGGAGCAGTCTCTGAGGACATTGTTTTCTCTTTATTGTGCGTACTGGTGGCATTAAACTTACCGCTGAGCAACTCCAGCATGTGTCTGACTCGTTTTTGATGTAAAGCGGGACTGGTGGTGTATTTGTAGCGGAAGTCGGCTCCGCTTTCAGGCATGCCTCTCGTTCTGGAGCTCCACGTATTACCGACAAAACTCTGTGGATTAGTGTATGGACTACACAACGTGGCGCCCCCCCAGCCTGGACTGTGTTAAAGGTACTGGGGAGAGAGCAGCAGATGGTCTGCTGATAGAGTCGCTCAGCGGTGATGGAATCCGCCAAGGATCATGCTGATATGAGGGGGCAAACACTTCAAATAGCTGACGAGGTCAGGGCATAACTGTATGCACGGGCGGGTTATTATACCTTGCTTGCAAAGTTGGATGTGCGTGTCCCTTTCTGTCGGATCGTTGCACAGGGCGGAGTGAGGGGAACCTTGGACGGACACATTGAGAGAGGAACAGTACTTACTGAATGGAATTTTCTTTGTCCTCTCTCGATGACTACATCAGTCATCCAATAGGGTTCCCTGCCACAGACATTTAACATCGTCCCGCCAAGAGCCTCATTTCGAACTATCTGGCTGTCAACCGGCATTGATAAAGGCATCCGCCGAAACGCGTCTGCCAGGAGCAGTCTCTGAGGACATTGTTTTCTCTTTATTGTGCGTACTGGTGGCATTAAACTTACCGCTGAGCAACTCCAGCATGTGTCTGACCCGTTTTTTATGTAAAGCGGGACTGGTGGTGTATTTGTAGCGGAAGTCGGCTCCGCTTTCAGGCACCCCTCTCGTTCTGGAGCTCCACGTATTACCGACAAAACTCTGTGGATTAGTGTATGGACTACACAACGTTGCGCCCCCCCAGCCTGGACTGTGTTAAAGGTACTGGGGAGAGAGCAGCAGATGGTCTGCTGATAGAGTCGCTCAGCGGTGATGGAATCCGCCAAGGATCATGCTGATATAAGGGGGCAAACACTTCAAATAGCTGACGAGGTCAGGGCATAACTGTATGCACGGGCGGGTTATTATACCTTGCTCGCAAAGTTGGATGTGCGTGTTCCTTTCTGTCGGATCGTTGCACAGGGCGGAGTGAGGGGAACCTTGGACGGACACATT
Organism: Triturus cristatus; assembly: GCF_964204655.1. Taxonomy (NCBI): domain Eukaryota; kingdom Metazoa; phylum Chordata; class Amphibia; order Caudata; family Salamandridae; genus Triturus; species Triturus cristatus. The sequence continues at coordinate 1,069,102,211 of NC_140582.1, read as the reverse complement.
GAGAGAGGAACAGTACTTACTGAATGGAATTTTCTTTGTCCTCTCTCGATGACTACATCAGTCATCCAATAGGGTTCCCTGCCACAGACATTTAACATCGTCCCGCCAAGAGCCTCATTTCGAACTATCTGGCTGTCAACCGGCATTGATAAAGGCATCCGCCGAAACGCGTCTGCCAGGAGCAGTCTCTGAGGACATTGTTTTCTCTTTATTGTGCGTACTGGTGGCATTAAACTTACCGCTGAACAACTCCAGCATGTGTCTGACCCGTTTTTGATGTAAAGCGGGACTGGTGGTGTATATATATATATATATATATATATATATATATATATATATATATATATATATATATATATCCAAACGAAAGGTGTTGCCTAATCGGACGGCATGAAAAAAGCAAGAAATGCGTCACTACGATCATCCAGCAATCTGAAGGATCTTATATTTTGGAAGATGTGAGTTACTACTGCTGCCACTAAAGGATTTTACTCACTAAAGACTATGTTAACCATAATGCACTCGATGCATACGCCCACTGGGGCGGGATTATGAACATTTAAAACGGCATGTAAAGTATCAGCAGCTGTTTCTTTCCCTCATCAGCTTGCCATTGAGAAAGGGAGCCTTGCTCCGGAAACGCGTCTGGCATGAAGCTTGTCAAAGACTTTGCAGGGATTAGTGTGCCGTGATTTCCTGCTGCCTTCCGATCAAATAAAGGTTTTAATAGAACATCTTGTGAGGCGCTCCGCTTTTTGAGCAACCATCGTTTGGATATATAATGGCCTGCTCTGGCCATGGAGCTGCCCCCCTGCTGACAGTGCGGGTCCGGTACTCTCACGCTGGGAGCACCATTGGGAAAGGTGCTGCCTAATCGGACGGCATGAAAAAAGCAAGAAATGCGTCACTACGATCATCCAGCAATCTGAAGGATCTTATATTTTGGAAGATGTGAGTTACTACTGCTGCCACTAAAGCATTTTACTCACTAAAGACTATGTTAACCATAATGCACTCGATGCATACGCCCACTGGGGCGGGATTATGAACATTTAAAGCGGCATGTAAAGTATCAGCAGCTGTTTCTTTCCCTCATCAGCTTGCCATTGAGAAAGGGAGCCTTGCTCCGGAAACGCGTCTGGCATGAAGCTTGTCAAAGACTTTGCAGGGATTAGTGTGCCGTGATTTCCTGCTGCCTTCCGATCAAATAAAGGTTTTAATAGAACATCTTGTGAGGCGGTCCGCTTTTTGAGCAACCTTTGTTTGGATATATAATGGCCTGCTCTGGCCATGGAGCTGCCCCCCTGCTGACAGTGCGGGTCCGGTACTCTCACGCTGGGAGCACCATTGGGAAAGGTGTTGCCTAATCGGACGGCATGAAAAAAGCAAGAAATGCGTCACTACGATCATCCAGCAATCTGAAGGATCTTATATTTTGGAAGATGTGAGTTACTACTGCTGCCACTAAAGGATTTTACTCACTAAAGACTATGTTAACCATAATGCACTCGATGGATACGCCCACTGGGGCGGGATTATGAACATTTAAAACGCCATGTAAAGTATCAGCAGCTGTTTCTTTCCCTCATCAGCTTGCCATTGAGAAAGGGAGCCTTGCTCCGGAAACGCGTCTGGCATGAAGCTTGTCAAAGACTTTGCAGGGATTAGTGTGCCGTGATTTCCTGCTGCCTTCCGATCAAATAAAGGTTTTAATAGAACATCTTGTGAGGCGCTCCGCTTTTTGAGCAACCTTCGTTTGGATATATAATGGCCTGCTCTGGCCATGGAGCTGCCCCCCTGCTGACAGTGCGGGTCCGGTACTCTCACGCTGGGAGCACCATTGGGAAAGGTGTTGCCTAATCGGACGGCATGAAAAAAGCAAGAAATGAGTCACTACGATCATCCAGCAATCTGAAGGATCTTATATTTTGGAAGATGTGAGTTACTACTGCTGCCACTAAAGGATTTTACTCACTAAAGACCATGTTAACCATAATGCACTCGATGCATACGCCCACTGGGGCGGGATTATGAACATTTAAAACGGCATGTAAAGTATCAGCAGCTGTTTCTTTCCCTCATCAGCTTGCCATTGAGAAAGGGAGCCTTGCTCCGGAAACGCGTCTGGCATGAAGCTTGTCAAAGACTTTGCAGGGATTAGTCTGCCGTGATTTCCTGCTGCCTTCCGATCAAATAAAGGTTTTAATAGAACATCTTGTGAGGCGCTCCGCTTTTTGAGCAACCTTCGTTTGGATATATAATGGCCTGCTCTGGCCATGGAGCTGCCCCCCTGCTGACAGTGCGGGTCCGGTACTCTCACGCTGGGAGCACCATTGGGAAAGGTGTTGCCTAATCGGACGGCATGAAAAAAGCAAGAAATGCGTCACTACAATCATCCAGCAATCTGAAGGATCTTATATTTTGGAAGATGTGAGTTACTACTGCTGCCCCTAAGGATTTTACTCACTAAAGACTATGTTAACCATAATGCACTCGATGCATACGCCCACTGGGGCGGGATTATGAACATTTAAAACGGCATGTAAAGTATCAGCAGCTGTTTCTTTCCCTCATCAGCTTGCCATTGAGAAAGGGAGCCTTGCTCCGGAAACGCGTCTGGCATGAAGCTTGTCAAAGACTTTGCAGGGATTAGTGTGCCGTGATTTCCTGCTGCCTTCCGATCAAATAAAGGTTTTAATAGAACATCTTGTGAGGCGCTCCGCTTTTTGAGCAACCTTCGTTTGGATATATAATGGCCTGCTCTGGCCATGGAGCTGCCCCCCTGCTGACAGTGCGGGTCCGGTACTCTCACGCTTGGAGCACCATTGGGAAAGGTGTTGCCTAATCGGACGGCATGAAAAAAGCAAGAAATGCGTCACTACGATCATCCAGCAATCTGAAGGATCTTATATTTTGGAAGATGTGAGTTACTACTGCTGCCACTAAAGGATTTTACTCACTAAAGACTATGTTAACCATAATGCACTCGATGCATACGCCCACTGGGGCGGGATTATGAACATTTAAAACGGCATGTAAAGTATCAGCAGCTGTTTCTTTCCCTCATCAGCTTGCCATTGAGAAAGGGAGCCTTGCTCCGGAAACGCGTCTGGCATGAAGCTTGTCAAAGACTTTGCAGGGATTAGTGTGCCGTGATTTCCTGCTGCCTTCCGATCAAATAAAGGTTTTAATAGAACATCTTGTGAGGCGCTCCGCTTTTTGAGCAACCTTCGTTTGGATATATAATGGCCTGCTCTGGCCATGGAGTTGCCCCCCTGCTGACAGTGCGGGTCCGGTACTCTCACGCTGGGAGCACCATTGGGAAAGGTGTTGCCTAATCGGACGGCATGAAAAAAGCAAGAAATGCGTCACTACGATCATCCAGCAATCTGAAGGATCTTATATTTTGGAAGATGTGAGTTACTACTGCTGCCACTAAAGGATTTTACTTATTAAAGACTATGTTAACCATAATGCACTCGATGCATACGCCCACTGGGGCGGGATTATGAACATGTAAAACGGCATGTAAAGTATCAGCAGCTGTTTCTTTCCCTCATCAGCTTGCCATTGAGAAAGGGAGCCTTGCTCCGGAAACGCGTCTGGCATGAAGCTTGTCAAAGACTTTGCAGGGATTAGTGTGCCGTGATTTCCTGCTGCCTTCCGATCAAATAAAGGTTTTAATAGAACATCTTGTGAGGCGCTCCGCTTTTTGAGCAACCTTTGTTTGGATATATAATGGCCTGCTCTGGCCATGGAGCTGCCCCCCTGCTGACAGTGCGGGTCCGGTACTCTCACGCTGGGAGCACCATTGGGAAAGGTGTTGCCTAATCGGACGGCATGAAAAAAGCAAGAAATGCGTCACTACGATCATCCAGCAATCTGAAGGATCTTATATTTTGGAAGATGTGAGTTACTACTGCTGCCACTAAAGGATTTTACTCACTAAAGACTATGTTAACCATAATGCACTCGATGCATACGCCCACTGGGGCGGGATTATGAACATGTAAAACGGCATGTAAAGTATCAGCAGCTGTTTCTTTCCCTCATCAGCTTGCCATTGAGAAAGGGAGCCTTGCTCCGGAAACGCGTCTGGCATGAAGCTTGTCAAAGACTTTGCAGGGATTAGTGTGCCGTGATTTCCTGCTGCCTTCCGATCAAATAAAGGTTTTAATAGAACATCTTGTGAGGCGCTCCGCTTTTTGAGCAACCTTCGTTTGGATATATATATATATATATATATATATATTCCACAGCAGGATCCCAGGGGTAACACCATCCAAAGAAAAGCGCATCACCAGGAAACAGACTCCAAAGGCAAAGTTGAGAGTTAAATGATGATTTATTCAAGCATCAAGTGTCCACATTATATATATATAAAACCTACTGGCAGTCTCCAGTAGGTAGTTATATTTAGGACCTCGTTTCTATTCAAAAAGCGTTTTTTCTTTTGCCAATATCCTTGCCGCTGGTTGACGAATCTTCTCAAAATTTTCTAAACTAATGGGGCACTACAGTCAGCTCCTGTCTTGAAAGTTTCGGGGTGATTCGTCAAGTGGGGGCCGAGAAAAAAGGGGGATCCCAAAATGCCTATGTTAATTTCCATAGGAACTTTAGACAAAGCTACAGCCCGAACTGCTAAACGGAATTACACCAAATTTGGCAAAAAGGTAGGTTTTGGTTCAGAAAGAGCCCTTTTTTTAAATGGTGTAAATCCGTTCAGTAGTTCCTGCGAAATTAGAAAAAGAAAAGTTTTGATATTTGAGTACCGAGGAGGGTTCGCGAACCCTCCCGGGCACGAGCTTTACTCTGATTGCATGCCAACACTCCAGACCAGGAAGTGTTGGCAGCCATCTTGTGACATGGTAGAACCAAGTCACAAGAAAACAGTGAAATAAAGGTTAAAAAACAAGAAAAGGGGGCAGGGTAGAAACACCCTGACCCTCTAGGCCTGCTCAGAGGGTCCCACAAGGACCCCCAGGGCCAAAGAAAGCATTTTTTCTTTTTTAATCGTCTGAATTCACGCTGGGTGTGCAAATCCAGCAGAGAAGTGTTTAAAAAACGAAGCGCGGACTCCCGCGCTTCATTATCCTTAAGCCCCCCGGAGGGCCAGGTCCCGGGGGCAATGCCTATTTAATTAGCAGGGGCCCACGGGGGCCCCCACAGCCCCGTAAACCGCCACCTCCCTGGGGCTTAGTTTATTGAATGCGGGGAGGCTCGGGGCTTCCCCGCAGCCCCGGGGACCGCCAACTCCCCGAGGCTTTGTTTTTTAAAAAGTGTGGGGGCTCCTGTCCCCACGCTGCCCCGGGAACCACCACCTCCCAGGGGCATGCTTAATTAAGTGTGGGGGAGCCTCATGGGCCCCCCAAACCCCAGGGACCGCCACCTCCCTGGGGCTTTCTTTATTAATGGGGGGCATCATGGGTCCCCAAAACCACGGGGACCACCCCCTCCCCGGGGCTTTGATTAATTAGAGGCGGGGACCTCATAGGCCCCCCAAGCCCTAAGGACCACCACCTCCCCAGAACTTTGTACTTAATGGGAGAGGGGCCACGTGGCCCCCCTCCAGGAGCCCCTGATGGCCCTGGGGACCCCCAACCCCCAGGGTCTGCTCCTGTAATGTCCCAGGGTGCCCACCCCCGGGACATTGCCGTTTGCTATGGCAGGGCAGGACATAGCAAACTATGCTTTGGTTTTTGGAAGCAAGAGCAGGAAATCTTCTCTCGCTTTCAAGAAACCAAATTGGAATTGTTTTGGCACAAGGGGAGCTGCATGTCAGCAGCTCCCCTTGTGCAAAAGCAATGCCGGCTCCCGCAGGAGGTGAGGAGCCGGTGGGACCGTGGGTCATGGGGCTCCCTCCACGGTCCTCAATGCAAAGGGCCAGCCCCGGGAGATGGGATCCCCGAGGCCTTAAAAAATTGTGTTGCAGAGCTGTGTTGCAGAGAGGTGGTCCGAGACCACGCCCCTTTTTACACCACTCTGCAAACGCGGCTTCTGGTGCACTGCTGGTGGGGCGATGAGGTCCTCTTGTGTTCTGAGGACCTCAGGACACAAGTGGACTTCATCCTCCGAGCAGCAGTGCGCCAGAAGCCGCGTTTGCAGTGTGGTGTAAAAAGGGGCGTGGGATCGGAACACCTCTCTGCAAGGCAGCTCTGTGACGCTTACTGGAGATACCTGGTGGGCTAATTGGCCCCCAGAGACCCCCTGGATTCAAGGGGACTCAATATGGACGTTATAGTTTGAAATTAGCATTTAGAAACCCTTAGAAATTCACTGAAAAAAACATAGGCTTTAGGGACGTTTATAGTTAAAAATTAGCATTTAAAAAAAACCTTAGAAATTCACTGAAAAACCTGTGGGTTTCAGGGACATTATAGTTAGAAATTGGCATTCAAAAAAACCTTAAAAATTCACTAAAAAAACCACAGGTTTCAGGGTCGTTATAGTTAGTTGGACTTTTCACTCATACAAAACCAGAGAAATTCGGCCGTTATAGTTAGTAGAGCTAACTATAACTCACGCCCCCGCAATGCACTGCTAATGACATCACATATTACATCACTCATGAGATGGTCAGTGACATCACTGATGACATCACTGATGACATCTCAAATGACATCACTGATGATATCACTGATGACATCGGCCAGTGAATGTGTGTTTCTATAAAGTTTAAATATGTTTTATATATATATATATGTTATATATGTTATATATATATATATATATATATATATATATATATATATATATACATATATATATATATATATATACACACATATATATATATATAATATATATATATATGCCAAAGTGTATTGAAGAATGAGTGGGTGTATAAGTGTCTGAATGGATGATTTAGTAGGTGCATGACTGATTAAGCGTATCTTACTGAATTCATGGGTTAGTGAGTAAACTGTGTAAATGTCTGTATCAGTCTGTCAGTTGGTGTATAAGCGGCTGCATGGGTTGGTGAGTAGCTATATGGGTTATTGATTGGTTGTATGAGTATCTGCATGGGTGCGTGAGTGTCTGTGTAAGTGGGTGGGGGGTGGGTGACTCTGCATAGATGTGTCAGTGGGTGAGTCACTGGGTGTATGGGTTCAAGAGTGCATCTGTGAAGGGCTGTAGGGGTGGGTGGGTATGTATTGGTGTGTTGGTGAGTGAATGGATGTCTCAGTGATATATGTGTGAGTAACTACATATGTGAAAGGCAGTATATGTGAGTGTTGGGGTATATAAATGACTATACGTGAGAGTGATTGTGAGAGTGGCTGTATGGATAAGTGTGTGCTTGTATCAGTGATTGTATAAGAGAGTAAGTATGTGGCAGTATTTGTATAAATAAGTGAGGTGGTCTGTGTATAACTGTATAGGTGAGTAAATGGGTCTGAGTGATTCTTTGCATGACTGAGGTGTGTGAGTAAGTCTACGGATGAGTTGCAGTGTGTGAGTGTATGTATAGGTGTATGAGTGCATATGTTAGTGCTGTATTGATGAGTGACTGCATGTATGAGTTACTGTATGGGTGAATGAGTGGATGTGTGTGTGTGTAGACCTAGGAATCACTGAGCAGGTATGTACTAACTGGTATTGGTCTGTCTATGGTTTCGATATTGGTAGTCTGTATTTTAAAGTGGGTGTATAAAAGGTGTATAAAAGGTTTTATTAGGGTGTGTGGAGGTGCATCAGATTATCACATGGATGATGTCATTGGTGATGTCATTTGAGATATCATCAGTGATGTCACTGACCATGTCATGAGTGATGTAATATGTGATGTCATCAGCAGTGCTTTGCGGTGGCGCAAGTTATAGTTAGCTCTACTAACTATAACGGCCGAATTTCTCTGGTTTTGCACAAGTGAAATGTCCAACTAACTATAACATCCCTGAAACCTGTGTTTTTTCAGTGAATATATATACATACATATATTCCCTTATCAACCCCTAAACTCACCCACACCTAAACCCTTAAAACAAGCTTGCCGCCCAATACCCTTACCCACCCCTAACCACTAAAAATATCCTTACAACCAATACCCTTGCCAACCGCAAACCCTAAAAACACCCTTACCACCCAATAACCTTACCCACCCCATAAGCCCTAAAAACACCCTTAAAATCTAATACACTTACCCATCCCTAAGCACCCAAAATACACTCAACCCTTTCACTGCTAGGTCTTTTCCCCCCTTATACTAAGTGTTTTTTTGGCTATTTGGGGTAGTTCCCGATTAGGCCCCTGTAACTTTTTGTCCACATAAGGTATCCATGACAAATTTTCTTTCAACCTCATGGGGATTTTAAAGGTACCCAAGGTTTGTGGAATCCCCTGGAGGTTACCCAGATATTAGCCAAAATACAGCTATGTTTTTTTTGGGGGGGGAATGGGGAAAAAGTGCTGCAGAAGAAAGCATCTGGTTTATTCCCTGCAAATGATATCAGCAAAGGGTTTATGGTGCTGAAATCACCATCTTCCCAGCTTTCAGGGACAGGCAGAAAAACAAAATTTTCTACACAGTTTTGGCATTTTACTGGGACATTGCCTATTTTTGCTTTTAACGTCCTTCCAGTTAGTGGTAGAAATGGGTGTAAAAGCAATAATGGATCCCTGAAAGCTATACATTTCTGAAAAGTAGACAAATTTCAGAATTCGGCAAGGGGTCATTTGTGTAGATCCTTCAAGGTTTTTTTTATAGAACTTAACAGTTGAAAGTAAGAGATATTGAAAATGTTCTGAAAAAAACAGCCATTTGTTCCAATGTTTTCACCTGCAACTTCTTCTAAGTATGACAGATTGTTTAAAAGCAATATACCATTACATCCGCTGGACTCTTCTGGTTGTGGGGATATATAGGACTTGAGGGTTCACCAGGAACCCAGAGCCAATAACTAGCTGTGTCTTACAATGGTTTTTCATTGTGTACCAGGTATATAGCAATTCATTGGGTAAAATACATATAGTGAAAAATAGGTATCCAGGACACCTATGTATTTCCAATAGTTTTTGAATTTGACAGTTTTAATAATAAACTGCATGATTACTTAAAATCTTTACAGTATAAGATAAAATAAAAAGAAAAAAATAAGCTTTATGAACGTCCCGACTCACCCCCTCACAAGTCCCATCCACACATAAAAGTGAAAGTCACTTTGGGTTAAATATTAACATATTAGTCCTGATTGGCTGTCCAAAGCAGAGTTCTTTTAAAAGAAGTGATGTATAGGTTGTACCAGTATTTCCCAACTGATAAGGGGAGGCACATGAAAGTTCAGTAGAGTCAATTCATGTACCAAGGGCTGTTGACGAAAGATGGATTCTTCGTGGGTCTTTAAACCAGCCCAGGTTAGATAACTGGGGCGGAAGGCTTCCAGTTACTTTACAGACAATGCCGTTAAGTGGGAGTCGAGTGCCATTTTTACCTGGTGTATAAATTTCGCAACTCTGGCTATCAAACAGGTCGTGGAGACTGAGAGGCACCAGTCCGAAGCCTCTCTGCAAGTTCTATAGTCCGTATTCCGTAAAATCGGAAGCAGCAAGCGATGGTGATCATTGGCCAGCTTTGTGCAGCAGCACAGCAAGTGTAGCCAGGATTCTCTGCGGTAATTGCATAGACGACAGGCCAGGGTGCCATCCGTACGGGCCCATTTGGGGTTGAAGTCCATGATCCTGAGGGCCAAAAGTCGAAAATACAAAATTTTCTTTCTCGCGCAAGTGGATACTGGATCTTGCAGGTAAGGTTGGGGTTTACCTGGAATATATGATTTGTCCAGGGCCTGAGTTAGTGGATTTTGCCGAAGAGATGCAAGGTCAAGTCCAAAGGAGATGATCCGGACTTGGCGCTTAACTACTTGGGCCCAGGCTGAGAAAGGAATTTCGTGCAGGGGCAAACTCCTTCTTTCGATTTTCAATGCTGCAATAGCTTGTCCTACCTTTGAGTACCAGGGGGAGCCCACCTCATCAAAGATTGATTTTAGGGAGTGCTTTAGCGAATGTTCTGGTGCTTTCAATACTCTAATATAGAGTTTTAAAAGGTCCCCCAGTAATACCAGCTCCGGTCGATTAAGGCCTATTTCTAGCCTTAATCTAGTGTTCCTTGCGTATCTAGGGGCCTGTAGCACCATCTTATAGGCTTTCGCTTGGGCCGCGTTTACCACTTTGTCAAATGCACCAGGGTAGGCTATATGCCCATATGCAATGGCAGGGATCAGTTTTGCCCGGAGCACTGTCAACATTGGTTCTGCTGAGGGACTGTCCAAGCGGTGGCATAAGCGTCTAACGACAGAATGGTTTTGTTAATTTTAGGTTTAAGCTCCTTCAGATGTTTGACTGCAGAGGCACTCTCAGAGACCCAGGTGCCCAGATAGTTGTAGGATGGGGCAGTGACGATACGGCGCTCCCCCAGAGACCATGAAGCTTCTTTTTTGAGGGGGTATTTGCCAAAAATGACGATTTTGGTCTTGCTCACGTTGATCCGTAAGTCATTTGACTCATTGTATAGGGCCAAACTGCTTAAGGCTCTTTGGAGCCCCACCCTAGTGTGGTCCATGATCACCGTGTCGTCTGCATACTGGAGTGTTCCCAAGACGAGCCTCCCCAGTTTTGGAGGTGCTAAGTTGGCATCTTTCAGAGCTGTCCCCATGTCCGCAGTATACAAGTTGAAAAGCATGGGGGCCAAGACGCACCCCTGCTTGAGGCCCGAGTTGGTTTCAATTCTTTCAGTTGTTATTGTGGGGCTTAGCTTCACCTTGACCCAGGTGCCCTCATAGAGCGCTTTTATAGCTTTTAGCAGAGCCTGTGGTAGCCCCCACGAGTCAAGTTTTGCCCAGAGCCGGCCCCTGTTCACTCGGTCAAAGGCTGTGGAGTAGTCTATGAAACAGCAGAACAGGGGCGGTTTGTTCCTCGTATTGGCCTTCTTCGCGAGGTAGGAAAGGGCTAAGATGTTGTCAAGAGTGGAGCTATGGGCCCTAAAGCCGGTCTGTGTGGGCGGAAGAATGCCGTTCTTGTCCACCCAATCCTCCAGATCCCTGAGAAGAAGGCGGGCGTATATCTTTGCTTCTATGTCGAGGAGAGCTATAAGCCTATAATTGGCCGGGTTCGTGTGGTCCCCCTTTTTATGGATGGGGAATAGAATAGAACCTTTCCAAGAGGATGGCAACGTTGCCGTGGCAAAGGAATGGTTAAATAAAGAGGTGAGTCTGGATGCAAAAAAGGCTGAGGCGGTTTTCAGAACCTGGGCCGGAATCCCATTTGGGCCTGGAGCGCCATCAGTTCTTATGGCCTTGATGCACTTTAGTACCTCCATTTCTGTAAATGATCCGGTGCAGGTCGAGTTTACGCCTTCTGACGTAGCTCTTTCGGGTTCGATAATTTCCGCCGCCACCTTGGACCACGCACGGCTTCCTGCAGTGGCCTGATTTGACTCACAGGTATACAGCCCCTTGGCATACTGTTCCCACACTTTCCCTGTATTTCCAATATGGGACTAAAATATAGAGTTTAGAAGCAATAGTTATTTGCACATCTCCGAAATTGTGGGTACCCATACTAGTATGTAAATTGTAGGACACTTTTTTAAAAGTGACTTCTTTTTTACACATTGTCCTACATTTGGAAGGCAGAAATGCATAGAAAGTCAAAAGGTAATGACAGTTGCTCTACAATTCTGTGTTTCCCTAAGTCTCCCGATAAAAAAGGTACCTCACTTATGTGGGTAGGCCTAATGCCCACGACAGGAAACGGGCCAAAACGCAACGTGGACACACCACATTTTTACAGTAAAAACGAACCCTTTTTTGGCACAGTGCCGACACCTAGGGAAACCTAGCACACCTATACATATTTTGAAACTAGACACCCAGGGGAATCCAGGATGGGGTGACTCGTGGGCTCTCACCAGGTTCTGTTACCCAGAATCCCTTGCAAACCTCAAACTTTGTAAAATAAAACACATTTTCCTCACATTTCTGTGAAGGAAAGTTCTGGAATCTGTGTGGATCCACAAAATTCCACCCACCCCGCATTCCCCAAAGTCTTTCAATACACATGGTACCTCACCTGTATGGGTAGGCCTAGTGCCCACAATAGGACACGGGCCTTAAAGCAACGTGGACCCACCACATTTTTAGAGTGAAAATTGCCCCTTTTTTTTGCAAAGTAACTAGCTGTGGATTTTGAACCCTAGCTCAGCCGACACCTAGGGAAACCTAGCAAACCTATACATATTTAAATACTAGACACCCAGGGGGATCCAGGATGAGGTGACTTGTGTGGCTCTCACCATGTTCTGTTACCCAGAATCCCTTGCAAACCTCAAATTTTCTAAAATAAAACACATTTCCCTCACATTTCTGTGAAGAAAAGTTCTGGAATCTGTGTGGATCCACAAAATTCCACCCACCCCGCATTCCCCAAAGTCTCTCAATACAAATGGTACCTCACTTGTGTGGGTAGGCCTAGTGCCCATGATAGGACACGGGCCAAAACTCAATGTGGACACACCACATTTTTACAGTGAAAACTGGCCCTTTTTTTGCAAAGTACCTAGCTGTGGATTTTGAACCCTAGCTCAGCCGACACCTAGGGAAACCTAGCAAACCGATACATTTTTAAATACTAGACACCCAGGGGAATCCAGGATGGGGTGACTTGTGTGGCTCTCACCAGGTTCTGTTACCCAGAATCCCTTGTAAATCACAAACTTTGTAAAAAAAACACATTTTCCCGACATTTCTGTGATGGAAAGTTCTGTAATGTGTGTGGATCCACAAACTTCCACCCAGCCCTCATTTTCCAAAGATTACCGATAAAAATGGTACCTCACTTGTGTGGGTGGGCCAAGTGCCCGTGGTAGGTAAGGGCCCAAAACGTATTTTGGAGACATCAAACTTACCTATCATAAAACGGCCTGGATTTGCAAGGAGGGAACCTTGGTTTTTGGCCCCAGGCTCGGCATCCATCCATGGAAACCTACCAAACCCACACATTTCTGAAAACTAGACATCCTGGGGAGTCCAGTGAGGTATGGGTTGCGTGGATCCACAAACGTTTTCCTACCCGAATCCCCTGCAAACCTCACATTTAGCTGAAAAAATCACATTTGTCTCAAATTTCTGTGTGGGAAAGTTGTGGGATCACCGGGCTGACACTAATTTCCTACCACCCAGCGTTTCCCCAGGTCTCCTAATAAAATTGGTACCTCGCTCATGTGGGTGGGCCAAGTACCCGCGACAGGCAAGGGCCCAAAACGTATTGTGGAGACATCAAAATTACCTATAAAACGACTTGGTTTTCCAAGGGGTGGCACCTTGGTTTTTGGCCCCTGGATCGGCGGCCTTCTAAAGAAACCTACCAACCCCATTTCTGGAAACCTAATGCCCTGGGAAGTCCAGTGAGGTATGTCTTTCATAGATTCCCCCAAAGTTTTCCTACCCAGAATCCCCTGCAAACCTCAAATTTAGCTGAAAAAATAAAAGTGATGTCACTGACCATGTATTGAGTGACGTAATATGTGAGATCATAAGCAGGGTATTGTGGGGGCGTAAGTCATAGTTAGCTCAGGTAACTATAACTGCTGAATTTCACTGGTTTTGTACAAATGAAATTTGAGTCTAACTATAACTTCCCTGTAATTTAGTTTTTTTCAGTGAATTTTCAAGTTTTTTTAAATTCTATTTCCTAACTATAATGATTCTGTAATCTTTGTTTTTTTAAGTGAATTTCTAAAGTTTTTCAAATTCTATTTCCTAACTATAATGTCCCTGTAACCTTTGTTTTTTTTAAGTGAATTTCTTTCGTTTTTTAACTAGTAGTCGTGTTTGCAAAGTGGTGGAAGAAGGGTACGGGCCTCTGACCAGTTCTCAGGAATCCTGCTGTGACAGACTTACTAGAGGTAACAGGAGGGCTTCTGGGCCCCCAGGAACACTCAGTATCCAAGAGGACTTCATTCCCCAACCCCCAGGATGCGCGTTTGCAGACTGGTGAAGAAAGGGTGCATGGCCTCCGAAGACCTCTCAGCAATTTTGCTGTGTCGAAATTATTGGAGATAACAGGAGGGCTTGTTGGCCCCAAAGGACAATCTAGAGCCAAGGGGACTTTATCCTCCAACCAGCATTGCACCAGGAGATGCATTTGCAGAGTGGTGGAGAAGGGGGCGTGGCCTCCAAAGACTTATAAAGCAATCGCGCTCTGTGGGGCTTACTGGAGGTAACAGGAGGGCTTGTTGACTTCCAAGGACCCTCTGGAGCCAAGGGGCTTTCATCCCCCAACCAGCAATGTGCCAGGAGGTGCGTTTGCAGAGTGGTGGAAAAAGGGGGCATGGCCTCTGAAGTCTTCTCAGCAATCAAGCTCTGTGGGACTTACTGGAGGTAACAGGAGGGCTTGTTGGCCCCCAAGGACCCTCTAAAGCAAAGGGGACATAATCCCCCAACCAGCATTGCACCAGGAGGCACATTTGCAGAGTGGTGGAGAAAAGGGGCATGGCCTCCGCTGTCCTCCCAGCAATCATGCTGTGTGGGACTAACTGGAGGTGAAAGGAGGGCTTGTTGGCCCCCAAGAACCCTTGGCATCCAAGGGGACTTCATCCCCCAACCAGCAGTGCACCAGGAGGTGCGTTTGCAGGGTGATGGAGAAAGGGGGCATGGCCTCCAAAGTTGTCCCAGCAATCGTGCTCTGTGAGACTTACTGGAGGTAACATGAGGGCTTGTTGGCCATCAAGGACCCTCTGGAGCCAAGGGGCCTTCATCCCCAATCAGCACTGTGCCAGGAGGTGCGTTTGCAGATTGGTGGAGAAAGCGGGTGTGGCCTTGAATTCTTCTCAGCAATCACGCTCTGTGGGACTTACTGGAGGTAACAGGAGGGCTAGTTGACCCCCAAGAACCCTCTGAAGCCAGGGGGACTTCCTCCCCCAACCAGCAGTGCGCCAGGAGGTGCGTTTGCAGGGTCATTGAGAAAGGGGGCATGGCCTCCAAAGTTGTCCCAGCTATTGTGTTCTGTGGGACTTACTGGAGGAGCATATGCAGAGTGGTGGAGAAAGAGGGCATGGCCTCTGAAGTTATCCCAGCAACCACGCCGAGTGGGACTTACTGGAGGTAACAAGAGGACTTGTTGACCCCCAAGGACCCTCTGCAGCCAAAGGGACTTCCCCAAATCACCAGTGCGCCAGGAGGCATGTTTGTGATGGATAAAGGTTGGCGGGGCCTCCGGCAACTTGCCATATAGATCCTCATTTAACTATTCACCAACCCATGTAATCGCTTACACACCAACTGACAAACTAAACTGTGCGAATGTCTGTATCAGTCACTAACCCATGCATTCAGTAAGACACATTTAATCACTCACTTATACAGTCAGTCACGCACCTACTAAATCATCCATCCAGACACTTATACACCCACTCATTCTTCAATACACCTTGGCATATATATAGGCTTTCCTGTTTTCAGTTTCTATTTTTGGTAAATTCTGGTGGGGTTTTTTCAGTGTTTTCAAGTGATCTCAATACCTTAAAAAAAACAGTTGTTATCAGTGGCTACACATTTTCGCGCCACTAAAAACAACAGAAAAAGTGTTTTTCCGGTGTTTATGGAACGTTTTGCTTTTATTATTCCTGGTGATAGAACATGGTATATAGACAGTCTATGTATAGTGTATAAGTGCAAATAGATTTTTGCAAATTAAACTTATTGTAGTACACCATACAATACTTCTTCAGTGAGTCTTTGGTCATGTGCGCTCGCTCTTTCCTTCCCTTGTAAACTTCTGTGAAAGGCCCTCTCAACATTGGCACTTGAGACGGGCAACGCCAAAACAGTGCCCACAATAGGACACGGGCCTTAAAGCAACGTGGACCCACCACATTTTTAGAGTGAAAATTGCCCCTTTTTTTTGCAAAGTAACTAGCTGTGGATTTTGAACCCTAGCTCAGCCGACACCTAGGGAAACCTAGCAAACCTATACATATTTAAATACTAGACACCCAGGGGGATCCAGGATGAGGTGACTTGTGTGGCTCTCACCATGTTCTGTTACCCAGAATCCCTTGCAAACCTCAAATTTTCTAAAATAAAACACATTTCCCTCACATTTCTGTGAAGGAAAGTTCTGGAATCCGTGTGGATCCACAAAATTCCACCCACCCCGCATTCCCCAAAGTCTCTCAATACAAATGGTACCTCACTTGTGTGGGTAGGCCTAGTGCCCATGATAGGACACGGGCCAAAACTCAATGTGGACACACCACATTTTTACAGTGAAAACTGGCCCTTTTTTTGCAAAGTACCTAGCTGTGGATTTTGAACCCTAGCTCAGCCGACACCTAGGGAAACCTAGCAAACCGATACATTTTTAAATACTAGACACCCAGGGGAATCCAGGATGGGGTGACTTGTGTGGCTCTCACCAGGTTCTGTTACCCAGAATCCCTTGTAAATCACAAACTTTGTAAAAAAAACACATTTTCCCGACATTTCTGTGATGGAAAGTTCTGTAATGTGTGTGGATCCACAAACTTCCACCCAGCCCTCATTTTCCAAAGATTACCGATAAAAATGGTACCTCACTTGTGTGGGTGGGCCAAGTGCCCGTGGTAGGTAAGGGCCCAAAACGTATTTTGGAGACATCAAACTTACCTATCATAAAACGGCCTGGATTTGCAAGGAGGGAACCTTGGTTTTTGGCCCCAGGCTCGGCATCCATCCATGGAAACCTACCAAACCCACACATTTCTGAAAACTAGACATCCTGGGGAGTCCAGTGAGGTATGGGTTGCGTGGATCCACAAACGTTTTCCTACCCGAATCCCCTGCAAACCTCACATTTAGCTGAAAAAATCACATTTGTCTCAAATTTCTGTGTGGGAAAGTTGTGGGATCACCGGGCTGACACTAATTTCCTACCACCCAGCGTTTCCCCAGGTCTCCTAATAAAATTGGTACCTCGCTCATGTGGGTGGGCCAAGTACCCGCGACAGGCAAGGGCCCAAAACGTATTGTGGAGACATCAAAATTACCTATAAAACGACTTGGTTTTCCAAGGGGTGGCACCTTGGTTTTTGTCCCCTGGATCGGCGGCCTTCTAAGGAAACCTACCAAACCCATTTCTGGAAACCTAATGCCCTGGGAAGTCCAGTGAGGTATGTCTTTCATAGATTCCCCCAAAGTTTTCCTACCCAGAATCCCCTGCAAACCTCAAATTTAGCTGAAAAAATAAAAGTGATGTCACTGACCATGTATTGAGTGACGTAATATGTGAGATCATAAGCAGGGTATTGTGGGGGCGTAAGTCATAGTTAGCTCAGGTAACTATAACTGCTGAATTTCACTGGTTTTGTACAAATGAAATTTGAGTCTAACTATAACTTTCCTGTAATTTAGTTTTTTTCAGTGAATTTTCAAGTTTTTTTAAATTCTATTTCCTAACTATAATGATTCTGTAATCTTTGTTTTTTTAAGTGAATTTCTAAAGTTTTTCAAATTCTATTTCCTAACTATAATGTCCCTGTAACCTTTGTTTTTTTTAAGTGAATTTCTTTCGTTTTTTAACTAGTAGTCGTGTTTGCAAAGTGGTGGAAGAAGGGTACGGGCCTCTGACCAGTTCTCAGGAATCCTGCTGTGACAGACTTACTAGAGGTAACAGGAGGGCTTCTGGGCCCCCAGGAACACTCAGTATCCAAGAGGACTTCATCCCCCAACCCCCAGGATGCGCGTTTGCAGACTGGTGAAGAAAGGGTGCATGGCCTCCGAAGACCTCTCAGCAATTTTGCTGTGTCGAAATTATTGGAGATAACAGGAGGGCTTGTTGGCCCCAAAGAACAATCTAGAGCCAAGGGGACTTTATCCTCCAACCAGCAGTGCACCAGGAGATGCATTTGCAGAGTGGTGGAGAAGGGGGTGTGGCCTCCAAAGACTTATAAAGCAATCGCGCTCTGTGGGGCTTACTGGAGGTAACAGGAGGGCTTGTTGACTTCCAAGGACCCTCTGGAGCCAAGGGGCTTTCATCCCCCAACCAGCAATGTGCCAGGAGGTGCGTTTGCAGAGTGGTGGAAAAAGGGGGCATGGCCTCTGAAGTCTTCTCAGCAATCAAGCTCTGTGGGACTTACTGGAGGTAACAGGAGGGCTTGTTGGCCCCCAAGGACCCTCTAAAGCAAAGGGGACATAATCCCCCAACCAGCATTGCACCAGGAGGCACATTTGCAGAGTGGTGGAGAAAAGGGGCATGGCCTCCGCTGTCCTCCCAGCAATCATGCTGTGTGGGACTAACTGGAGGTAAAAGGAGGGCTTGTTGGCCCCCAAGAACCCTTGGCATCCAAGGGGACTTCATCCCCCAACCAGCAGTGCACCAGGAGGTGCGTTTGCAGGGTGATGGAGAAAGGGGGCATGGCCTCCAAAGTTGTCCCAGCAATCGTGCTCTGTGAGACTTACTGGAGGTAACATGAGGGCTTGTTGGCCATCAAGGACCCTCTGGAGCCAAGGGGCCTTCATCCCCAATCAGCACTGTGCCAGGAGGTGCGTTTGCAGATTGGTGGAGAAAGCGGGTGTGGCCTTGAATTCTTCTCAGCAATCACGCTCTGTGGGACTTACTGGAGGTAACAGGAGGGCTAGTTGACCCCCAAGAACCCTCTGAAGCCAGGGGGACTTCCTCCCCCAACCAGCAGTGCGCCAGGAGGTGCGTTTGCAGGGTCATTGAGAAAGGGGGCATGGCCTCCAAAGTTGTCCCAGCTATTGTGTTCTGTGGGACTTACTGGAGGAGCATATGCAGAGTGGTGGAGAAAGAGGGCATGGCCTCTGAAGTTATCCCAGCAACCACGCCGAGTGGGACTTACTGGAGGTAACAAGAGGACTTGTTGACCCCCAAGGACCCTCTGCAGCCAAAGGGACTTCCCCAAATCACCAGTGCGCCAGGAGGCATGTTTGTGATGGATAAAGGTTGGCGGGGCCTCCGGCAACTTGCCATATAGATCCTCATTTAACTATTCACCAACCCATGTAATCGCTTACACACCAACTGACAAACTAAACTGTGCGAATGTCTGTATCAGTCACTAACCCATGCATTCAGTAAGACACATTTAATCACTCACTTATACAGTCAGTCACGCACCTACTAAATCATCCATCCAGACACTTATACACCCACTCATTCTTCAATACACCTTGGCATATATATAGGCTTTCCTGTTTTCAGTTTCTATTTTTGGTAAATTCTGGTGGGGTTTTTTCCAGTGTTTTCAAGTGATCTCAATACCTTAAAAAAAACAGTTGTTATCAGTGGCTACACATTTTCGCGCCACTAAAAACAACAGAAAAAGTGTTTTTCCGGTGTTTATGGAACGTTTTGCTTTTATTATTCCTGGTGATAGAACATGGTATATAGACAGTCTATGTATAGTGTATAAGTGCAAATAGATTTTTGCAAATTAAACTTATTGTAGTACACCATACAATACTTCTTCAGTGAGTCTTTGGTCATGTGCGCTCGCTCTTTCCTTCCCTTGTAAACTTCTGTGAAAGGCCCTCTCAACATTGGCACTTGAGACGGGCAACGCCAAAACAGTCAGTACACAATTTGCTAACTCTGGCCACTGACATAGCTTTCCATGCCAATACTGGTGCACTTGAAGATTGCGATTCTCAGGGCAGGTTCTGCAACATTTGCATTGAGCTGGGCGCTTATGCCTCAGAGTTATTGAAGCGGTCAAAAATGACCAAAGATCCTCATATTTCTTGCCTTTGGCATCATCACTCAGCAAAAATTCTGTAAACTGTTACCACATGGATAATATAGCATCCATAGGCCCTTGGACTGAGAACCATCAGCTAAGGGACACAGTTGGGATGACTCTTTCTTTGAGGCCACACACAAAACACAAAATTATAAATATTTGCATTTTAGTTCCTGTGCATAAGAAAACAGTGCACCAGAATGGACTAAAAAGTCAATAGCATCCCTCAATCACTCTGAAGATTGTAAAGATGCTTTCGGCATACCATCTAACAAGTGGCAAGGATCTTCTTCCGGGAATCACTTCAGCTCGGGTATCAATTTTGACAGGTCATCACCCAACTTTTTCATATACGTAGCTGAATCACTGCAAATACAAACAATATCACTCCAATCTTTGTTGAACTTGGAAAGAACCTTTTTTTGCAGAGCATTCCAAGTGACACCGCTATTTATGTTTTCCAAAAGTCTGGTGCCATGTTTTCACCACTATCCCAGATGCTTGGTGATAGCACTCTTTATACATATACTTGTCACTATACCTCGCATTGAAATGTTTAAAGCCTGAGGTGTTGGCAATTCACCTACTATCAATACTGACCCGCTAGAAACTGGTGGCTGATGTATTAAGGGTTTTTACCCATTCTCTGTGGGTAAATGTGATGACATATATTAGGAAAGATTTTTATGAAACCAGCCATTTTACCTATCAGTGAAAGAATCAAATGCAGCCAAAATATCATATATGATTTTGATGTTTCTTGATTCTCTACAGTTTATAAAATAATTAAACAAGACCTAAACCATGCTTCTAAACCCTGCATCTTTAGACTAAAGACCACATAACTGAAAAAACAAAAGGAACAAAAAACAATATTTTAGAGGCTTCACTAAACAACAAAACTCAAGCAGAGTAATGTTAGCCCAGTCTTTCTTACTGCTAGCTTGTAACACAAAGTTATATTGTATTGGCCGCTTCAGGAAGAAAACAAATGACTCTTTCACACTCATTTTCCTTTCTTTGAATGGCATTTAGTTTGTGGTTGTGCAGGTGTTTTTTCAGTGTTTATATGTTTTCACTGGTGAGGGCTATTTCTCTGTCAGTGGGGTTTTATCAGTTATTATAGGTTTAAACCTAAAACCCCACAGCCTACATATATATAAAACATATTTAAACTTTATAGAAACACACAGTCACTGGATGATGTCTTCAGTGATGTCATCAGTGATGTCATTTGAGATGTCATCAGTGATGTCACTGACCATGTCATGAATGATGTAATATGTCACGTCATCAGCAGTGCATTGCGGGCGCGCAAGTTATAGTTAGTTGATCTAACTGTATTGGCCGAATTTCTCTGGTTTTGTACGAGTGAAATGTCCAACTAACTATAACCTCCCTGAAACCTGTGGTTTTTTCAGTGAATTTCTAAAGTTTTTTAAATGCTAATTTCTAACTATAACGTCCCTGAAACCTATGTGTTTTTTCAGTGAATTTCTAAGGTTTTTTTAAATGCTCATTTCTATCTAAAACATCCCTGAAACTCGTGGTTTTTTTCAGTAACTTTCAAAGGTTTTTTAAATGCTAATTTCTATCTAAAACATCCCTGAAACCTATGGTTTTTTCAGTGAATTTTAAACGGGTTTTAAATACTAATTTCTAACTGCGCCTACAATGGTAGGACATGTGAAGAAAGAGGAAGAAAAGCGCAGAAAGAAGCAAGACAAATGCAGAAAGAGGCAACAGAAGTCCAGAAAGATGAAGAAAAGTGCAGGAAGAAGCAAGAGATGTGCAGAAAGAACCAACAGAGGAGCAGAAAGTCCTCCTGTGCCCACAACTTTTTGCTGATGTGTACTGGTGGTAACTGACTCTGACTACCCAGGCCTAGAGCCAGTGCTATGCTAAAAGATACTTAGAATACAGTGAAAACACCAAAATACACTAGGGAACACTATGCGTTGGGGTACCCCTGTGATTAGCATGACCTCCTCTGTATTTGCCATAAGTTAATGCCTGGGCCATTGCATGAGTACATGCGTAGTGACTGGATGATTAGAGTGCTGCAAGGAGACTGCATGGTGAATTTATAAGTGCTGGGGTTTTGGCAGAGCGATTAGATAAGTATATGGTGCTGGCAGAGTGATTGGAAGAGTGCACAGTGAGTGACAGAGGGATTGTTGGACTGCATGGGTAGTGCTCTGGGGATTGTAGCAGTGCATGTGGTAGTGCCTGGGCCATTGCATCAGTACATGAGTAGTGACTGGAAGATTACAGTACTGTAAGGAGAGTACATGGTGAATTTATAACTGCTTGGGTTTTGGTGGACTGATTGGATAAGTACATTGTGCTGGCTGGGTGATTGGAGGAGTTCATAGGTAGTGACAGGCAGATTACTGGACTGCATAGGTAGTACTCAGGGGATGTAGCACTACATCTGTTAGTGCCTGGGTCATTGCATAAACACATGGTTAGTGACTGGATGATTAGAGTGCTGCAAAAATACTACATGGTGAATTTATAAGTGCTTGGGTATTGGCACAGTGATTGGATAAGTATACGGTGCTGAAAGGGCGATTTGAAGAGTGCTCACGGAGTGACAAGGGGAATGCTGTAGTGCATAGGTACTGCTCTGGGGATTGTAACAGTGAATGTATTAGTGCATAGGCCATTGCATGAAGTGTGCACAGGGAGTGACAGGGGGATATCTGGACTGCATGGGTAGTGCTCTTGGGATTGTAGCACTGCATGAGTTAGTGCCTGGGCCATTGCACGAGTACATGGGTGGTAACTGGATGATTAGAGTGCTGCAAGGAGAGTGCTTTGTGAATTTTTAAGTACACATGCACTCCTGCAACGTCCCAGGCACTAATACATTCACTGCTACAATCGCCAGAGCAGTACCTATGCACTCCAGCATTCCCCCCTGTCACTCTGTGAGAACTCTTCCAATCACCTTGTCAGCACTGTGTACTTATCCAATCACTGCTCCAATACCCTAGCACTTATAAATGTACCATGTACTCTCTTTGCAGTACTCTAATCATCTAGTCACTAACCATGTACTTATGGAATGACCCAGGCATTAACAGATATAGTGCTACAATCCAATGAGGACTACCTAATTACTCTAGCAATCCCTCTGTCAGTCTTTGACCACTATAGGTGTTATAGTTGCTTGGATTAGTGGATGGGTCCATGAAGGAGTGCACGGGGAGTGACAGTGTGATTGCGGGACTGCATGGGTACTACCTGGGGAATTGAAGGAGCAAATAAGAAGGGTGTAAGTGGTTAGAGGACTGTATTGGTAGTGCATAGGGGATTGTAGCAGTGATCAGTTAGTGCCTGGATAATTGCATGAGTACATAGCTACTGACTGAAAAGTTAGAATACTGCAAGGAGAGTGCCTGAGTGAATTTATAAGTTCTTGGGTATTGGCAGACTGTTTGGATTAGTACATAGTAGTGGCTGAGTGACTGAAAGAGTGCATGGGGAGTGACAGGGTGATTGCTGGACTGCATGGGTACTACCAGGGAAATTGAAGGAGCGAATGAGAAGTGTGTAGGTGGTTAGAGGACTGCAAGGGTAGTACACAGGGATTGTAGCAGTGCATGAGTTAGGGCCTAGATCATTGCATGACTACATGGGTAGTGACTGGATGATTAGAGTACTGCGAGGAGAGTGCATGGTGAATTTATAAGTCCTTGGGTTTTGGCACAGTGATTGGATAAGGACGTAGGACTGGCTGGGATATTGGAGGACTGCATAGGTAGTACCAGGGAGATTACTGGACTGCATAGGTAGTCCTCAAGGGATTGTAGCCGTGCATGTGTTAGCAACTGGGTCATTGCATGAGTACATGGGTAGTGACTGGATGATTAGAGTGCTGCAAGGACAGTGCATGGTGATTTTATAACTGCTTGGGTTTTGGCGGAGTGATTGGATAAGTACATAGTGCTGGCTGGGTGATTGGAGGAGTGCATGGGTAGTGACAGAGGGATTTCTGGAGTGCATGGGTGCTACCTGGGTAATTGGAGGAGTGAATCAGTAGTGTGTAGGTGGTTAGAGATCTGCATGAGAAGTGCTCAGGGGATTGTAGCAGTGCATGTGTTAGTGCCTGGGCCATTGCATCAGTACATGGGTAGTGAGTGGATGATTACAGTACTGTAAGGAGAGTACATGGTGAATTTATAACTGCTTGAATTTTGGTGGACTGATTGGATAAGTACATTGTGCTGGTTGGGTGATTGGAGGAGTGCATAGGTAGTGACAGGCAGATTACTGGACTGCATAGGTAGTCCTCACCGGATTGTAGCACTACATCTGTTAGTGCCTGGGTCATTGCATAAACACATGGTTAGTGACTGGATGATTAGAGTGCTGCAAAGATACTACATGGTGAATTTATAAGTGCTTGGGTATTGGCACAGTGATTGGATAAGTATACGGTGCTGACAGGGTGATTAGAAGAGTGCTCACGGAGTGACAAGGTGAATGCTGGAGTGCATAGGTACTGCTCTGGGGATTGTAGCAGTGAATGTATTAGTGTCTAGGCCATTGCATGAAGTGTGCACAGGGAGTGACAGGTGGGTTGCTGGACTGCATGGGTAGTGCTCTTGGGATCGTAGCACTGCATGAGTTAGTGCCTGGGCCATTGCATGTGTACATGAGTAGTAACTGGATGATTAGAGTGCTGCAAGGAGAGTGCATGGTAAATTTGTAAGTACACATGTACTCATGCAATGTCCCTGGCACTAATATATTCACTGCTACAATCGCCAGAGCAGTACCTATGCACTCCAGCATTCCCCATGTCACACAGTGAGCACTCTTCCAATCACCTTGTCAGCACCGTGTACTTTTCCAATCACTGCTCCAACACCCTAACACTTATAAATTCACCATGTACTCTCTTTGCAGTACTCTAATCATCCAGTCACTAACCATGTACTTATGGAATGACCCAGACACTAACAGATGTAGTGCTACAATCCCCTCAGGACTACCTATGCACTCCAGCAATCGCCCTGTCAGTTTTTGACCACTATAGCTGTTATAGTTGTTTGGATTAGTACATGGTAGTCAGTGGCATAACGATAATTGAGGGGGCCACTCTGCAAGGTACGTGGAGGGGCCCCCTCCGGACTCTATCAGGAACTCCCCAGCCGAAGTGCAGTGCTGAGGGGGCCCCCTGGAGCTTGGCCCCTCCACGCACTGCGGGGGATGCGGGGGCCTGTGTTACGCCCCTGATGGTAGTGGCTGGGTGACTGGAGGAGTGCACAGTGTGATTGCGGCACTGCATGGGCGCTACCTGGGGAATTGAAGGAGCAAATAAGAAGTGTGTAAGTGGTTAGAGAACTGCATGGGTAGTGCATAGGGAATTGTAGCAGTGATCAGTTAGTGCCTGGATCATTGCATGAGTACATAGCTACTGACGGAAGCATTAGAACACTGCAAGGAGAGTGCCTGAGTGAATTTATAAGTGTTTGGGTATTGGCAGAGTGTTTGGATTAGTACATAGTAGTGGCTGAGTGACTGGAGGAGTGCACGGGAGTGACAAGGTGATTGCTGGACTGCATGGGTACTTCCAGGGGAATTGAAGGAGCAAATGAGAAGTGTGTAGGTGGTTAGAAGACTGCATGGCTAGTACACAGGGATCGTAGCTGTGCATGTGTTAGTGCCTGGATCATTGCATGACTACATGGGTATTGACTGAATGATAAGAGTACTGCAAGAAGAATGCATGCTGAATGTATAAGTGCTTGGGTTTTGGCGCAGTTATTGGATAAGGATATAGGACTGGCTAGGTGATTGGAGGACTGCATAGGTAGTACCAGGGAGATTACTGGACTGCATAGGTAGTCCTCGAAGGATTGCAGCAGTGCATGTGTTAGTGACTGGGTCATTGCATGAGTACATGGGTAGTGACTGGATGATTAGAGTGTTTCAAGGAGAGTGCATGGTGAATTTATAAGTTCTTGGGTTTTGGCGGATTGATTGTATAAGTACACACGTCACATCAGGCCCGCCCACTCCCTTCACTACTGTGCAAATGCGCCCCCTGGCGGGTTTTAAGTTGGGGGATTAATTCCCCTTGAATCCTGAGGGTCCCTGGGGGCCAAATAACCAAGCAGGTACCTACAGTAAGCGCCACAGAGCTGCGTTGCAGAAAGGTGCGCCAAGGCCACGCCCCTTTTTATACCTGTCTACAACGCAGCTCTATGGCGCTTACTGGGGGTACCTGGTGGGCTAGTTGGACCCAAGGGACTCTCAGGATTCAAGGGGAATTAATCCCCCAACTTAAAACCCGCCAGGGGGCGCGTTTGCACAGTGGTGAAGGCAAGGGGTGGGCCTGATGTGACAAGTGTGCAAACGCGCCCCGTTGCGCATTTTAAGTTGGGGGATTAAGTCCCCTTGAATCCTGAGGGTCCCTGGGGCCCAACTACCCCACCAGGTACCTCCAGTAAGCACCACAGAGCTGCATTGAAGAGAGGTGGTCTGAGGCCATGCCCCTCTTTGCAACTTTCTGCAACGCAACTCTATATACTATACTATATATATATATATTTTTAATGGTTGGCCAAGTTGAATGGTATTTGCCAAAATACGTTGGCTTCCCTATATATTTGTATGGATTATTGGTGAACAATAAATGCAGTATTTGCACTAAGGAAGATTCTTCAATCTCTTTATTGGATGCTTGCATTTTACTCACCGGGTGCCACTGGTCTCTAGGATAAGGCAGTAAGGATGTGGAGAACTGAAAACATATGTATGTGTATATTAATGTTATAGTTAGGGCCTAGGTACCATGGGAAGAATGTTTTTTGGTTTGCTAATAATTTTGCCACTGTTTCACTCATCTTCACAAAACTTTTTTTTTTTAAAACCATCCCACTCAGCTCCTTCCTTGTCAGATTTCGGTTGATTCTTCAAGTGAGGTTTTAGAAAAGAGGGGCCCTAAAACACAATTTCCCCATGCAATTTCCATCCACATTTATGAACAGTGCTACTTCAGTCCAAACAACTGAACAAAATGTACACAACATTTTGCAAAAAGCTAAATCTTTACGAAAAAGAATGATTTTTTGTATAAATCCGTTCAGCAGTTTTTGAGAAATTAAGGTTCAAAATGTATGTATATCTAGAGGATTGGGTTCCTAGGACTCTCGCGGGAGTCCTGCAATCACACAACTACAAATTAAAGAGCAATCTTATTGGCCAAGTGGGCCTCTTTTCACATGGGATTGAGAAGCTCCTGAGAGTCCTGTGTGAGCTCATGTTCTAATTCGCTGATCACAGCATGAGGAATAATGTTACAGATGCCATTTCATGACATAAAGATTCTGTTCCTGGATCCTGATTTTTAAAAGAAATAACCCTAACAGGCATAGTAATGGGAACCCTGACCCTATGAAACTTGCCGGGGGCAACTTTAAAAGCAATTGGGATATTTTCCGGTTCCCGCAGGGTTCTCGTGGGAGTCAGTGCTGCTCCTGAGTCCCACCAGGGCGCACAGCCATGCTGGCTCCTACAAGAATCCCATGGGATCGGTAAACCATTTTAACCCCTTCGCTGCAGCGGAAATTCCGCCGCAGCGCTGGGGGGGGGTTTGGGGGCAGCGCGGTGGCACTGTGCTCATGACGGAGTGGTTCCGTCATGACTCCGCCCACGGCGCTAATCGCGCGCACAGGCGGGGAATTAGCCCCGCGTGGGCGGCGCGGCCGCCAACGGCCGCAGCATGACGGAACCACTCCGTCATGAGCACACGGCAACCGTGGCTCATGACGGCGTGGTTCCGTCATGAGCACGGAACGAGTTATAAAAAGGGGGTATGAGTGTCAATGGTGGGTTAATGCGTATAGGCACCTCATCCTGTGACTAACCCACACTGTGCAGAGCCAAAGACTGTACACGGTGGGTGTGACTGTCACCAGAGGGTTAGGCACAGGGCCTGCTGCCAACCACACACTGTGCACCACCAAAGGCAGTGCTCGCCCATGAGGCATTGGGCACAGCACCTGCGCACTGCACATTCCTGCAAAGGATTGAGCAGTGGGCTTGGCCACATATAAGGGGTGAGCACAGGGCCTAGTGCAGGTTGTGTGTTGCGGGGGTGGCCACCTATGTGGGGGTTAGGCGCAGGGCCTGGCCAGTCTCTGATCCATTCAAGGCATTCTTACCAAGGCTACTCCAGACGCTTAAACATTTTCAGATCAGGAGCTACTTGACCATCAAAGATAGTAACTACAGAAAATGAACATTTCTGAAAGGCCTTTGGCCATTCAAGGGGGGGTGGTCGCTCACGGGGGGTTGGGCATAGGGCCATATATGTATATCATTCCCTGAAAAAAACAAAGGTTAAAGTGACATTATAGTTAGGTATAGTAATAATATCTTAATTTACAATAAAAAAGCTTACAAATTGATGGGTGAAAAACATAGGTTAAAGGGATGTTAGAGTTTGGTGAAGGTCAGTTAGAACCTTACATTTTAAACTAAACAAAATGCTGAAATTCACCAGTTATAGTTATCTCAAGTACCTTTAACTCATACCTTAAAGTAATATGAACTTGCGGCCTCACCATGCACAGTGTTGTTATCAAAAATGTCATTTCAGATGTCATTAGGGATGTTCTCAATGCAGTCACTGAACATGTCAAAAGAGATGTAATAGGTGAGGGTACAAGTAGTGTTCAAGAATAGTGAAAAATAATGCCCTGCTATAACAAATGTTTACATCTTAACTAGGCAATCCCACTGAAAGGGGAAAAAAACCCTCATCAGTGTAAACATATATACACCGGTAAACACCTGCACACCCACAAACTAAAATGCCATTCAAAGAAAGGAAAATGGGCAACTTTTATATCTTCCTGAAGGGGCCCACACAATGTAACTTTGTTATTCAAGGTAGCAGCAAAGAAGACTGGTCTAACATTATTCTGCTTGAGTTTTGTTGTTGAGGGATGTCACTAACATATTGTTTCTTCTTCCTTTTGTTTCACCTGATTATCTGTGCTTGACTTTAAGGTGCAGGGTTTGAGAAGCATGTTTTAGGTCTGATCTAAATATTTTATACACTGGAGTGAGAATATTAATGTCATATTTAATCTTTTGGCAATGTTTAAATCTTTCACTGATTTGTGAAACAGATGGCTCATAAGAACCTTGTACCAACACAAAATACCCTGTACCTTTGTCTATGGATGTATCCCAGATTACTCCACAATGATCTCAGTTCCAAAGCCCCTAATGGGTTTTCTTGTGACCCTAACACAACCTATTGGTGTCATGCTTAACCATCTGGTCTCATCCTGGTCCCTAAAAACCAGGATGAGCTCAACCATGTTTTAGGAAGCACCTTGGAGATATTTTCTCTGATGGGGGTCTATATGTTATAAAATAAAAATGCCTAGGGTGTACCCCGGTGTTAGACCTGGCATCCTTGCTTTGAACGCTTTGCCACTGCCGACCAGTGTCAAAGTGCAAGTGTTCCCTGTGTAAATTATGAATAAGATTGGTTCTCCCTGATTGGCATATTTGATTTACTAGTATGTCCCTAGTAAAGTGCACTAAGTGTGCCAGGGCTGGTAAATCAAATGCTACTAGTGGGACTGCAGCACTGATTGTGCCACCCACATGAGTAGCCCTAAAAGAGGTCTCAGCCCTGCCATCGCAGTGCCTGTGTGCAGTTTGCTAACTGCCATGTTGTCCTGAGAAGTGCACCCACTTGCCAGGCCATACCCTTCTCTTTCTATGCACATGGGACACCCCTATAGCAGGCCCAAGGTACCCCGTGGGCTGGGTGCAGTATATATGAAAGGTAGGACATGTTCTGATGTGTGTACCATGTCCTGAAAGTGAAATACTGCCAATTTCGATTTTCACTATTGAAAGGCTATCTTGCCCATAGGCCAGAATGGGGAATGCTGTGTAACATGTTTACCTGCATTACTTCCCATAGGAGTGAGATAGGGAATTAGAGTTTGGAATTCCTGAACTCAGAATTTAATAAAACATATTTTAGTAAAGATGGTTTTTAAATTCTGTGTTTGAAAATAGCACTTTTAGAAAGTGGCTATTTTCTTTTTCAACCTTTCTGTGTGCGTCTGCCTGTTTGTGGATTGACTGACTGGCTTGAGAGTGACAGAGGCTGGGGTGGCTCCAGGAGTCTGTTTGAGTCAGCACTAGGCTGAATAGACTGATCTGCATTTGGAGTGGTGGGAGGAGTAGCACCTCGGCCTGAATAGGGCTGTGCCTGCCTTCCACAATATTGGCTCTACCTCCTGCGGTGCGTCTGAAGACCCTGGCCCACATTCACAAAGGAAGAAGTTGTGCACTGGCAGAGTGCACCCAGAACTGGTTTGGACTGGGTCCAGGACCCTCTTACACATAGAAAACAAAGACTTTTGGGGTATAAATGTAAGAGCTGAAACCCCTGAAAATTAGACTACTTCGTTATCAAGAGGAATCTCTGCCAAAGAAGATCAGCTGAAGAGACTGAGGAGAAGAACTGCCCTTGCTGTGTGTCTGGGGCTAGCCTGCAGTTTGCTGTTTCTACTAAGGAGATGACAAGGGACTTTGCAGTGTGCTGTGTTCTCCCCTGCTTGCAAGAAGGACTTTGCTGTGAGCTGTGTCCTGAAAGAAGAACAAGTCTCCAAGGGCCTGAGGAGAGCTGGCCTCCTGTTGCTGAAACACAGGGATACAAAAAGTTTCCAAAATTTGTGCGGCTCACACTTGCTGAACAGTGCTTCGCTTTTATACTGCCTCAAAAAGATAGCTGTGTGTTCCAGGACGCCACTTGTGTCCTTCGTGAGACACGCATTGACTGCATGTCATTTGCTCCCAGGGTCATCGTTTCCACGCTGTGTGCAAGTTGGCGCACAGCCGAAGACCTGCGGGGATTCTACCCGGCCCCAGAGTGCTGCGTGCTGATCACCGCCGCCGGCCCGAGCCGCGACCGGAGAAGTGCATCCCTTTTAAACGTCCCCGTCATGCTGACATGTGTCTTTGCCTGGGTGCGGGCTACAACCTCCTGGAGGCCCACATTTCTGAGCAGCGATTTGCTCCCTCACCCACCTCATGCGGCTGTGTGATCGTGCCCTGCGGGTGAATAAGGAGGCCACGCTCCAGCAGGATCCGCCACGGGCCGTTGCCCAGCAACCCAGGATTCTTGAATGTGGGGGAAGCCGGCGCTTGTCGCGCTCCACCCAGCCGGCCAACGACAGCGGAAGAGTATGAGTAACTCTCCTTGGACCGGAATCCTGTACCAGAGAACGAGCAACCCTCCAGGTAACGCGTGGGCTGAAGTCCACATCCTCCACGTGTGTTGCTGCCTCGGGCGGGTTGCGGGGACCGCAGAGAACTGCTTCAATACTGGAGGCCTGTTTTAAACATTCTTTTTGATCCTGAGGGGACTCAGGGGCAAGTTGCATAGAGGCTGACAACGGAGGAAGCCTCGTGTGGGCAAAGCAGCGATCAAGCACCAGAAAAACACTGCGCACCGGCACAGAGTAATTTGCACTGACAACCGGACGGTGCAGGCACTTAAGAGATCAGCGCTAATGATATTTCACTTGATGGTGAAGAGAAATACAGTCTCAAGCACACATTTCCCTTTTAACCCTGAAACTGAACTGTTAATCCCACGATATTTGCCTAAAGAAGTACAGAACCTACAGGAGAACATTTAAAAGAACAGAGTAATTGTGTATGTCGGAATTCTTGTCGTTTTGGTCTTGCCTAATTTAGATAAAGATAACTTTATTTTTTATAATACCTGTCTGGTGTCCATTTGTGGTGTTTCACTGTGTTACTGTAGGTGTTGGTGCAAATACTTTACACATTGCCTTGGGGATAAGCCTGTCTGCTCGTGCCAAGCTACTAAGGGGGTGAGCCGGGGTTATCTACAGTGTTTAGAAGCAAGGGTCCCTATTAGGTCAAAGGTACCTACCTCTGCCAACTAGAGACCCCCATTTCTAACACCCGCTATCCGTTCATTATAAGGTGCCCCTGGTATAGTTAAAAAACTGTGTGGGTTCTACATCCAGGTATAATGTACCCTTATCTTCATTATTGTCAACATGTTTCAGCCAACGTTCTCTGGCCACTTGGGCTCCGGTGCTTTCGTCAGAACTAGTGCTTGTACCCCACTCTCTATTCGTCACTATGTCCTGTATCCCTACTCCTATCTGTCAAGGCTCTTTAAGATTTAATAGACAAATAACATTAAAACACACAAGCCTACTTGCCTGTCATAAGAGCACGTATTTGTGCCTGTTGTTAAGCAAAGGAAAAGAGATGAATAGGTAATTTATACAATTTACGCACAATTACATGAAACAAATATCACAAGCTTCTTGTGCACATGTAATTGTTGAAGGACGGGCACATTGATTCTTGACATGCAAATTACCATGCTCATAACAGCTACCACAACTTTTCTTATGCACATGTAGTTATTGATGGACGGACACATTGATTCTTAACATGCAAGTTGTCATGCTCAAAACTGATACCACAACATGAGTGTATATGGTGAATTATGGCACACATCAAATGCTCTCGAAACATTCTGTGATACACTCACATAGCTATGCTTACCCCAAATGGTTTCTATTGTCACCTCTTAGGACGGACAGGCCTAAAGGCATGTCCCTATAGTCACACTGTGCTCATTGCTTGTAAAGGAGCCGCTCACAAGTGTCATAGCCTCCTTACGCTTCTTACTGGTTATGCCATTGCATTGTCCGCTTACTACTGCAAAGGTGCTTGCCTCAGTTTTACCCATTATCACTCTGCCCTGTCCCGCTTTTCATCATTCCCATTCATGCTGCCGGTGTTTTAAGGATTCCATGTTATCGCAGGTCTGTTGCGTCCTCCTATGTCATCCCGTACTTGTGTCTAATGCCACATAAGAGTCTCAAGGCATCATGGGAAATGTATTTCCCTATACATTTTCGAACATCATGCCACATACGTGTCTCAATGCATACTGGGAATTGTATTCCGCCTGCTTTTTCACGCTCACAGTCACCAGAAGTTCCACTATGATAGGGGACCTCTTGCATTGATAGTGTGTGCTATCGGTGTACAGGGCTCAAACTCCTCATTACAAACATATTTCTTTTGACAATTTAACCCCTTCAGTGCCCGCCCCTTTCCCCGCCCTGTGTATTAGCGGGCGGGGTTTATGACGAGCTGGTCTCGTCATGGGCACAGCGCAACCGCGGCCCATGACGAGACCAGCTCGTCACGGGCATTGAAGAGGTTAAGAACAACTGACCTGCTGTCCAACACCCACTATTTAATATACCATGTCATTGAGAGCACTTTTTCAGCGCTGTTAGAATGTTGAATAACCAGTGCATTCCCTCGTATTCCTTCCACTATCCTGCATAAAGAAAAGGAGTCCTCTAGTTTAAAACCACTACATTGAACATAAGGATCATCTATTGCTCATCACATTGAGTTCAGTAGAGTCCAAGGGATCTCATCATTGAGATCATTGTGATGGGTCCCCAGTCCACAGACCCACCTCTGTTCCCATTCTAGTAGGGCTTTTGTCATGTTCCCCTTCAGTACTAATTTCTCGATCACTGTCCATCTTAAGTAATTTTCATCAAATCCAACCTCTACAAAGTGAGAGGTCATTTTAGTTGCCATTCGTTTGCACCTATTGGTGCTACGATGTTCAATGATCCTCTGCTTGACCCTACTGGTAGTCATCCCCACATACTTCAGTCTACAGGGGCACGCAATCATATAAATTAAGTTTGTAGAATTACACTTTGTGTGACTTCGTTGTTCCCACAGGTGTTCTAGTCCTAGGTCTATACTGATAGTGTGTGTTGTTAGCGTCCACACAGAGCACTGGCCACATGTTAAATGGTCCTTTACTTGTGGTAACCCCTACTGTGTATTCTGCTCTTGTCTTTCTTTTTGTCTAGGTCTTGTGCGAGTGACTCTATCTCTAATGCTGGTGTTGCATCTGAACGAGAACATAGGGTTCTAAAATTTTAGACCATTGCTGTTCAATATGCGCCAATTCTTGCTTATCATTCTTTTTACAGCATTGGAACTGATGTATAGGTGCTTACACAAATTAATTGGTGCATTTCCTTTCTATTGTTGTTTACTAGTAAGCTGTCTCTGTCACTATTTCTTCTCTTTTTGCTGCTTTTCTTATTAGGTGTCTGGAATACTCCCCTGTCTATCAATATTTTACTTAACACGTTGGCCTTTACTTTGTAATCTGCCCGATAGGAGCAATTCTGTCCTAATCGTACAATTTGCCAAAAGGTGGGCACTACTAAAGTCCAGGAGGGGATTCTTGTTTGTGGGATTTGTGTATACATTGTAGTCATTGTACCCCCTTCTGACCTAATCCTCAGGTCTAAAAAAGGTAATTCATGTTTACTCATTGTCCAAATAAACCTCAAATAGGATTTCTGATTGTTAATCTAATTCACAAACTCGTCTGTTCTTTCTCTTGATCCGTGCCATATGAAAATCACTTTTTTCTATGTATCTCCACCATAATTTCATGTGATCATAATAGGGATTGTTGATACACATGTGTTTTTGCTCAAAATGATGTACACACAGACACGCCAAGCTTGGAGCAAAAGTGCTGCCCATCGAAGTGCCATGCTGTTGTTCATAAATTGTACCCCGAACTCAGAGTAATCTATTTTCAGTGCAAGAGTCGCACTGATGAGTTTTAAAGGGGCTTTCCTGTCCCAAGGTCTCCGAAATAGGAGCTCCTCAATATATTTTTAGACTTTCATCTTTGGAAATACTCGTGTATAGTGCTTCTATGTCTAAACCTAACATGCAATCTGCCTCAGGGTCAAATTCTATTCCTTTGGCAGTGTTGAGCAAATGCTTAGTATCTTTTAATTATAAAGTTGATAAAGTATGATTTTGGGCCCTACGGGGGGGGCAGCACAGACCACAGGCTAGCTTGTTGGTGTGAAAAAGGCCACTTTATTGGAAACAGGTGCACCTTACATAAAAACATCCCTTGGCCTGTGCCGTACAAAACGAATCCTCACTAAATATAGCCTTCCTATCTGGCCCCCCACCCCCTCCCCTAAAATGGTTTCCCCCCCTGCAACAATCATAACACAACTTACAATTCCTAACTTTCCTACCCTACCTAACTAGGTAACTTCTTATGTCCTACCCCACCGTAACCATAACTCAGTATATGTCCCCCACGACCTAGGAAAAACGCCCCCAAACCCTAGCGCACCACACCAGCACCTGTTCCAGCGACAAACCCCAAACAAAGCATCCCCCCCGATGCACCTGTCCCCAAGAAAACCACCCCGGCTTCCAAACCAGAAACGACACCCCCCAACCCCTAAAAGAGGGGTGGGCGCCCACCAGCTCATAGGGAGGGAGGGCGGGACAAAGCTCGCACCAACCAACCCAGCCGGCCGTTGTGTCACGATCCACCGAAATGGTGGGTCGCCACACAAAATGGCCGGCTATAAACCCCACCAGCCCCAAAGGGACCTTGTGTCTTCTCTGGCGCCAGGGGCACACCCAGGTAGCCCATGAGCTCCGTAAAAGTGTCCAGCTGCTGCTGGCAGTCCGCCGAACCGGGCAATCCCACCAGGAAAAAGTTATCCAGGTAGTGCGTCATCGTCGCCTTCCCCGTGTGCCATGCAAATGCCCACTGTAAGAAGGTACTGAAGCGCTCAAACAAAGCACAAGAAATCGAACACCCCATTGGCAGTGCTTTGTCCACAAAAATGGCGCCGTCGAACTGTATACCCAACAGTTGATAGTCATCCGGGTGGACGTGCAACAACCGGAACGCCGACTTTATATCGCACTTCGCCATGAGCGCGCCGGAACCCACCGCCATCACCAAACACCGCGCCACGTCCACTGATGCGTACGAAACTGATGACAATTCCGTCGCAATGTAATCGTTGATCGACGCCCCCTCCGGCCATGACAGATGCTGGATCAGTCGAAACTGTCCCGGCTCCTTCTTTGGCAACACTCCAATGGGCGAGATTATCAGATCCCGGATCGGCGCCCCACCAAACGGCCCCGCCATCCGCCGGGGCGCCTCCTGAAATGTACTAGACAAGGCATTACTCCGCTCCCCTCCCCCCCGCTCCTCCCCCCGCTCCCGGATTTCCCCCTCCTCTTCACTCTCCTCCTCATAATCCAGTGACACTCTTCCATCCTCATCATCCACCCCGCTGTCCTGCCACAGGCCGCCCTCCGCGGGCTCCAGCCTGCTCAGACCAGCCCGCTCCCTACACGTGTGCAGCAGCTCACTAAGATCCACACTCTCTCTCCGCCGCTTGGTATGCCGATCTTCAGGGTCCCGATCTAAGCGGACGGACCGCTGCCCCCGTCCCCCAGTGGCCACATCTACCCGTTGGGGTGGGGCTGGCGGGGACTTACCACCCCGCCTTTCTCGCGCCACCGCTGCCAGGTCCCTCGCTGGAGCGCGACCGCCCGCATGAGGCAGAGCCAGCCCATCCCCTCGGCGGATTGGAGCCGGATGCAGCTCTCCCGAGCACCTCGCCAGCCTGTCCTGTGGAAACAAATAGGTGGAGTCCAATATGCCGAGGTTAAAATGGCCCGCCCCCACCCTCCCGCATCCCCCCACGCTCCCCCGCCCCTCCCGACCGATGATGAAAGACCCCCCCCGTCGCGCAGGGGATGATCGCCATGCCCCCAATTCCCACCCCCCGCCCCCCATCCCGCTCCCTCCTCCCCCTCACTCCACTCCAGTGCTTCCAATTCCTGCCGTACCGCCCCGCCCCCCCGCTCTGCACCCATCCCCCCCACCCCACCCCCATCCCCCCGGTACCCCCCAAGCCATTACCCCGCGTGCCCCCCCCGCTCCCCCCAGGTCCCTCCCCCCGCTGGACCTCCCGCACGCCACCTCTGAGACCACCCCCCCGGCCTTTCCCCACCCCCACCCGTCCACCACCTCTACCCACCCCCCCGGCACCCCCCCGTCCTGCTCCTCTCCCCCCCCGAGCTCCGCATCCTCGCCATCTGCGCACCCCCCTGCTGCCCGCCGGGTGCCCCCCCGCTGCCCACCTCCCCCTCCCCCTCCTCCGAGCTCTCTATCAATAAGGGAGAGGCCCCACCCCCACTCCCCCCGGCTGTCACTCGCCCCTCCCCCCATTCGCACGCCTTCCTCCCGGGCACCCTCCCCCCCTGCTTGCCCCACCTCTCCCGCCAGCGCCTGCCCCCCACACACACTGAGAACCTCACCCCCACCCCCAACAAACTGCAGCACGGGCCGCTGTGCCCCGCCCCGCCGCCCCCCCCGCTTCCGACGCACCGGTACCGCTGCCGCCCCCCGCAACCACGCCCCCCCGCCACCACCCGCTGCCGTGCCGCATGCAATGATCGCCGCGGCGACTCCGCTCGCCGCGCGCCTTTGAGGCCTCACCTTAGCGTCGGGCCGCAACAAATCCGTGCGGCCCGCTTCAGCAAGGAGGCGGAGGGCCTCCACCACCCTAGGATCGTCTTGCCGCGCCATCGCCGGTATTTACTGAACACCGGAAATATGTGTCACCAGCCGCAGGAGGGAACCGAACAGTGCCTATGACCGTGAAGCACCGAAAGTGCCAACCGCAACCTTCTAGGCCCACCACGTTCGCGAACAAAGCTCGCACCAACCAACCCAGCCGGCCGTTGTGTCACGATCCACCGAAATGGCGGGTCGCCACACAAAATGGCCGGCTATAAACCCCACTATCCCAAAAGGAGTCCAACCAGCCCAAAACGCCCAAGGAGCCCAAGTCCCGGAAGTCCGCCCCGTGCTCCGGCTGCCCCCCCCGGCCCAAAACCCCCCGGGAGGGCGAGCCTCCCGCTGGTCGGCCGCCCCCCCAAAGCCCTATTCTTAAAAAATTGCTTGCATCAACGGCCCAGATCTTTTTTCCACATTTCCCTGAATGATTTCTTTTTTACTTTTGGGCTCATTAATACGAATTCCTTTACCAGCGAAAAAGTGACAGCCATGTACCTTTTCATTCACTTTTTGTGTCTTTGATTATACAATACATAAGCTTCTAGTAATGTTTAACTGCTGCTCAATTTAGCGCCGTAATCTCGACCATGTGCATTCCCTGGGAAATGCTAGAGCTGCTAATTTGTATTGGGGTGCTGGCTAAATTCACTAAGAAAAAGAGTAAATATTCGCCCTCTTTAGATAAAGATGGCCTAACATCACTCATCCCAAATATAATTAGGAATTTGCTTACCTTAATATCTTGCAGTAATTCTTTACCGATTTGCTCGATCGTCCTCTCAAATAGTACTGAACTAGTAGCTTGTTGCATACATACAAATAGTATCTGCTTTTAGGCCTTCTAAACCTCGACTATTCCATTATTTCCATACTAAAAGATTTCATCTTTGCTGGCAACTCATATAATTGATATAAAATGAAAAATGTATATGTTTAAAAGATGCCTATTTAAATGTTCACTGATGTTTTACAAGTCAGAGTCAATTCCTTCTTTCAGTTTTTGTTGCCCAGATATGAGTTATCCTCAATGCAGTCTTTTTTGATTCCATAGGATCCTACATTCTTTTCTACCATCACATGTTTGCCTTTCAGAAATTTTCATTTGCTGTAGTTTCTATCTCTGATGGTCAAGTAGCTCCTGATCTGAGTACGTGTAAGCAGATGGTAGCTTCAGTGAGCATGATTTGAACGGATGAAATACCTTAAAGTCTTTGACTTGAATAAATCTAACTTCATAAAATTGCCTACCTAGAAATCATTTAAAACACCTGGTACTGCAGTGGGCAGGTAACACATTGGCAATCTGAAAAGACAGTGATCTGGGTGCCTAATATAGCATGACCGTCGGTATCTCTCGGGCAAGAGTATTGGCCACCACATTCTGCCTGTCTGTTTTTCCCTGACGCTGATAGGGATGAGGACCTGGGATGATAATTAGAAGCAACAAGAGACATACAGCATGATTCAGAAAAGGACCTACAAGTGCCCTATTTCCAAAAGAGTAAGTTCAGATGCCCAAAGTGTTACTGCTAGACGCCAGGGCTGCCAAAAACCAAGAGGCATATTTACTAGGAATCTGTCGGAGGCTAACGCCGGGCTCCGAAAGTTTCCAAACACTTGGATGTGCCGTATTAACAAGAATACGGTGCACCCCTGCCTTTCTCTTAGCCAACGCAGGCATTCTTGCATCATTGTGCAAGTGTGCCTATGTTGCAGGGAAATATTGTTTATGTGCAGGAAGGTGTCACTTCCTGCACATTAACATTCAGGAATGTCAATTTGTAACTTCTATGTGTGCTGTAGAATGCAGCACACATAGAAGTTGGAACTCGTAAAAAAATTAATGATTGTTTATGTGCAGTAAGGGACACCTTCCTGCACATAAATCACCAATGACGTTTGGCTGTTTCTATGTGTGCTGCACAATGCAGGATACAAAGAAACAGCAAAAACGAGGAGAAATAAAGCATTTCTCCTCGTTTCGCATGTTAAGACAGGTTTTCCCTGGTCTTAATTTTTGCGCTGCCCTGTATTTACTCCACCCTTGTAAATATGGGGTAGCATCAAAATCAATGGGTGCTGCGGCGGAAGGCCCACCTCAACACCCATTGCCCACCCCTTTCACTCTAAGTGTAGCGTATTGTGAATAAGGCGAAGCCCCTATCACCCCAGGAACATCGGAAAAAGTGACGTTCCTGCGGTGATAAGTGCTTGAAAATATGCCCCCAAGTCTCTCTAATATAAATTATCTCTTTATCATTGTTTTCCTAGCTTTCAATTCCTCCTTCTTTCTCCCTTTTCTGACTTTCTCGCTCTTCACCTATGGGTCTGATGATGAAAAATGAGTCCCAATCCCCAAAATGAGTATTGGTTGACACCACCTGGAACCAACGGACCAAATTAAGGACTCAGTGCTCCCCATGATGGAACTCTTTGCACTGCTGAGCTATTACTCATCAGTGCTGTGTGGGCACATTCAAGTGAATCAGTGTGTGTCATTAACTGGTGTAGTACTTTTTGCAAGATATTCATCAGAGACCACCTTGTGTGCAAATGCTTGGAAATTCTGAGGCTCCACCAGACATCTGCAGATAGCAGGGATGGAAAAAAAAATTGCGGTTGTTTAGGAGAACCTTATAATTGGGTACAGGGACCTTCTCCAAATTAGATCTATGACATGTAAGGTTTATCATATTATATGCAATGGGTATTTCAGGATTGAAAACAATGTACCTCCCATAAGAAAACAAATGTCAGACTGCCACTGTTAACACGTGGGCCAGGTTTACTATGAAATCACACAACGCTGTGCAGCAGCTAAAGATACTAAGATGTGGCGCTGTTCTCCTCTCTCCCTGCGCGACAGCCACTTGCATGATAGTGCAATGGGGTCTGCGTTCTCTAAAGCATAGGTTTTGTACTGAAAGATGTTCCTTCCAGCACAAAACTATGCTATAGGGTTTTCACGCTTTGTGTGTCTGCTGTAGAATGCAGCACACATGAAAAGTAGGGAAAACAAAGAGAAATTAAAACACTACTCCTCGTTACGCCTGCCTCGAGGAGGCCCATGATTTGGCATAAATCCCTGTCTATGATTCTGTGCAGAAAGGGATGTGCATCAACACCCTTGGATGGTTGCATGGGAACGGCCATGCACCACCCACGGACAGCCCTTTTGACATAAGGTAATGCAAGACAGTGCATTGCACAACTTTACATTCCTTTAGGATACTATCCAGGGATTGAATGCCAGTGTTGGCAAATGCCAAGGCACTGAAGTTAAAATGTTCTTTTTGCCATTGTTTTCCTGTCTTTCAAATCCTCTTTCTTTCTCCCTTTTCTGCCTTTCTCTTTCCTATCCTCTGAGTCGGATGATGAAAAATGAGTCCCAATCCCCTAATGAGTGTTGCTCCCCACCACCTGCAAACAACAGAACAAAGTAAGGACCCGGTTCTCCTCATGATGGACCTCTTTGCACTGTTGAGCTATCACGCATTAGTGACGTGTGGGCCCCATAAAGAGTGTTGCTCCCCACCACCTGCAAACAACAGAACAAAGTAAGGACCCGGTTCTCCTCATGATGGACCTCTTTGCACTGTTGAGCTATCACTCATTAGTGACGTGTGGGCCCCATAATGAGTGTTGCTCCCCACCACCTGCAAACAACAGAACAAAGTAAGGACCCGGTTCTCCTCATGATGGACCTCTTTGCACTGTTGAGCTATCACGCATTAGTGACGTGTGGGCCCCATAATGAGTGTTGCTCCCCACCACCTGCAAACAACAGAACAAAGTAAAGACCCGTTCTCCTCATGATGGACCTCTTTGCACTGTTGAGCTATCACGCATTAGTGACGTGTGGGCCCCATAATGAGTGTTGCTCCCCACCACCTGCAAACAACAGAACAAAGTAAGGACCCGGTTCTCCTCATGATGGACCTCTTTGCACTGTTGAGCTATCACTCATTAGTGACGTGTGGGCCCCATAATGAGTGTTGCTCCCCACCACCTGCAAACAACAGAACAAAGTAAGGACCCGGTTCTCCTCATGATGGAACTCTTTGCACTGTTGAGCTATCACTCATTAGTGACGTGTGGGCCCCATAATGAGTGTTGCTCCCCACCACCTGCAAACAACAGAACAAAGTAAGGACCCGGTTCTCCTCATGATGGACCTCTTTGCACTGTTGAGCTATCACGCATTAGTGACGTGTGGGCCCCATAAAGAGTGTTGGTCGACACCACCTGCAACCAGTGTAGTACTCTTTGCAATAAACGAATAAGAAGACCATCCTGTCTGTGAAAGCTTGCTTGGAAATTTTGCGGCTCCAACAGGCCTCTGCAGACAGCAAGCACAAAACAGAATCTGGTAGAGCTGCCTCCCAGCTCTATCAGAGGAGCTTATAATTGGGCACGGGAATCGTCTCCAAATAAGAAATAAGCCATGGTATGTTTACAGTCTTATAGCCAATGGGTTTTTCAGAATTGAAAACAATCTACCTCCTATAGGAAGAAAATGTCAGACTGCCACTGTAAACACTCAGGGCTAGCTTTAACAAGGAGTCATGCAATGCAGCGCAGCGCAGCAACTAAAGGTACAGACACGTGGCACTGTTTTCCGCTCTCCCTGCGCTGGCACAGTTTTGGCAGCCATGTGCCCACACAGACACTCTTGTGTCATAGCGTTCTCTAAGGTGTAGGTTTTGTACTAAAATGTGTTCCTTCCAGTACAAAAATCATGCTTTACGTCTCTTCACGCACAGTATGTGTGCTGTAGAATGCAGCACACACGCAAAGCTGGAAACCTTTTCCTCGTTACGCCTGGCTCGAGAAGGCGTATGATTTTGCCGCAAACCCCTGTACATGGTTCTTTGCAGATAGGAATTTGCATCAAAAACCATGAGTGGTTACATAGGAACGCCCATTCACCACCCATGGAACACCCCCTCGACGCAAAGTAACGCATGGCAACACATTCCACAACTGTGCGTGACTTTGGTATACTATCCAACGCCAATCCAGATTAGCATTCAATAGTAAATCCTACCTTAATACTTTGCGTTGGGTTTTCATTACAAAATGAACGCATACCTAACTCAAAGCATATGTAAATTTGGGCCCAAATATATTGTCAATTCATTTCTAATTACCATTGGGCCCATTAAGAAAACCAGAACATAGTTCCAAAGAATAAAATAAAATAAAAAATAGAATAAAATTATAATGTAGCTGGAGGTTTTAATTACAAGGTCATGCTTAGCTCTTATAGAGAGGCTCTATCTTTTTTTCAGTTTCTGGAAGTCATAACTCATTGCTATGACATCACAACAGTTGATAACAAAACTGGTTGTCAACTGTTGCTATGTCATAAAGGCCTTCTAGGCCAGGTGACAGGGCTCAGGGCTGCGCTGCTTGCCTGCTTTGACTAAAAGCAGGAAGCACAGCTGCAGGAGAGGGAAGGAAGGCAGAGAAGATAGTGGTTTTGGTTAAGGATGGCAGGTAAGCCATTTATTTTTCGCATTTCCT
This sequence comes from Triturus cristatus, assembly GCF_964204655.1. Taxonomy (NCBI): domain Eukaryota; kingdom Metazoa; phylum Chordata; class Amphibia; order Caudata; family Salamandridae; genus Triturus; species Triturus cristatus. The sequence goes on along the minus strand of NC_140582.1, from coordinate 1,069,059,435 downwards.
TCAGGTAGGAGAAGGTATGTTATTTATAGCTCTCCAGCAGCGGCCGGTGCAGGTAAGCGCAGGGGGTGGCATGGGGGATGTCGACAGAAGACGGACAATTTAATTGATTAAAGAACTACTTTTCCATCGTTTGTTAACATCCCGCCCAACCGCACTTACCTGCACCGGCCGCCGCTACTGCTCTCCCATTATACCCTCTCCCTGTGTGGTTGAAGGCAGGAACCGATGGTATTGGGGGCCATATATAACATAAAATTATATGGGGGCCATATATAACATACAATTATATGGGGGGCATATATAACATAAAATTATATATGGGTGAAAAGTTAATTACTAGGATGTTTTTCACCCTGGGGTTCAGAGTGACATCATAGACAACTTGAGCTTCACTTTCATTGTCTATTTGACGTCACTCAGAACACTTCGGTGAACAACATACCCGTATTCAGTCACCCATCTATAACTCTATATAAGATCTGTTTTCCCATACATCTTATGGTGGAGGGCACCTTCCATTACTAAGCCAAGCCCCTCCAAAATAATACTTCTTCGTTTTAGAGGTGTTAAAAATTGCAAAGTTCTGAGGGTTTACTAAGTTCTATGGAAAACATCGAAGCGGAGGTTGAAAAGTTTTCAAGTTTCCAAATGATGCATAGAAAATAAATCTGCTAAACATAAACAAACCTTCAGAGAATAATTCTGCAGACCTTTGCCGTGAGGCATACAAAAAGCGTCTCAGAAGGTTAACTTGCAAAGACATATTCTGTAAATATTTTCTAGCCTGCCGGGTCCGTCGATTCCGCTTCCCCGGGCATTTCGTTGAACTGTGACGTCCAGGAAGTCAAATATGTTGGTATCATTTGTCTATAAAGCTGCAAAACATCCTCCCTGAGAATAATACCTCCCACACGTCTCAGGAAAGCGGATGAGCATTGCGATGTGCGGTGACCGGTGAGTATGGTGAAAGGATGTGTGAGGGGTGTTCTGCAAATTTAGAGACACTGCGGTTACGTGCATTAAAGCGTGATTCGCTCGCTTATCAAATGCAGAGTGATGGCAGCACTCTGGGCTGGGCGAGGTTATCTCGCGCACCATTCCCCGATGACGTCACCGCCATTAAAGAAGCAGGCCTATTTTTCACGCGTAGGTAAGATTTGCTGCTCTAGCGCCCGCACTGCCAAGTAAAACCGAGGCCTTTACTCAGCAGATAAATGTATGTTGAGGCCATATCAGATGAAACCCGGGCTGAAGTTACATAGGAAGGACGGGGCCAATTTATACGGGTCTGAAGCGTTTCATAACGAAGAGACAAACAACTGTTGTGAGAGAGATAAGTCCGCAGCGACAGTGCCTTGGCAAGGACCCGGCCCCGAATGCCACAGTACATTGTGCCTACATTAGCTGAAGGAGGCCTGTGATTATAGCCGCTCAGGTAGCATGCCGCACATTGTGCTACTGTTTGATAAACACCCCTTACATTCCTTACACAACTGCCTTGGCATACTTCAGAGAGGCTAAATAGAAAACCAGAGCCAATGTTTATTTAACAAATAGCTTTAAGAGACTTCAGTGGGCAGGACGCCTAGTCATCCATATTTCAATGCACTCTTGCCATGTTTTGCTTATCCGGAGCCCGAAGCACACCCATTTGCACACAGAAATCAGCTTTAGGGCTGGATTTTTGACAGCAAGGAATTGATGAAAAGGAGTTCTTGCAGTAGTAAATTATTTTACTCTGGTGTATTATTACCCCATTATCACGTAATATTATGAAGGAGTAAAACCCGTGCAAGGACGGGGCGTGGGTTTTTCAAGATATAATTAGTTTTGATAGTTTGTGAATCCCCACAATCACACGAGTTTGTGCCATCACCCCCTCATTGGTCCCCTTCGTCCCAGTTGGCGCTCCATGGCGAGGCGGTATGCCCACCACAGGTCCATTATCACGCTTGAAAAACAAATTCCTACCTTTATGTCCATGACCTACATCAACTTAAGCAGGGCCGGCGTTAGCACTGGTGGCGCCCTGGGCGACAATGTTTGTTGGCGCCCCCCAATGACCACCGCTGCCTCATATTCCCTCACTACCACCCTTTAACAGTGCCCCTCAAGTCTCCATAACCAGTCTCTCAGATTCATTTAGCTTTATAGCGCCACTTCATACCAGTGTGAGGTATCAGAGCACTTTTATCAAAGACAATCACATGTGTAAATCAGTGTATAGGTAATTTTACATAAGACAGAGGATTACAAGATGTAGGCGTCACATGTCATCCATACTGGTAGGCAGTATAGTTTGAGTCCTTGGTCTGGAAAAGCATAAATTCAGAATTTAAAACATAACACTAATTGTTAGGGGTTCTCTATAATAATAATAAATCATTTCGGCCCAAATGAACCCTTTCTGCAAGATTAAGTTAAGGAAAGACCAGGCAAAAAAACATGTGGGTCTAATATACACCTTGCACTTTGCATTCAGCTCTTTGATGACAGTTAATAGCTCATTGTTCCATATTAGGATTTTAACTTATAAACTGCAAGTAACAAAAAGATCTCTCTCACAAAAGCAGTAACCTATTGACCTATTAACATAATATGCACTTTGTGATCTGCATGGCACACGTTCTTAGCAGCAGGCATATTAACCCTCTGAGCTACCTTACGAGGAGTCAAACTTCCACTAGACAAATCTTTGTCTCTCACCAGGAAGAACATTAATCACCGGAATTATCTTGACATTTTTATTGATGTCTTAAAACTGCTGGAGGCAAGGAATGCGGCAGCAGGTGGTTTTCAAGCCATAATATATTTGCAAACAGGGCGCCCCCACCCCAAGTCAATGCCCGGTGCGGAGGCACTGATCGCACCACCATAGAGCCGGCCCTGAACTTAAGGCTCCTCCCCGCCACATCCCGTTCTGTTAGTAACAAGACACCAGAGAAAGGAGTTACAGAACCCCTCACCAAGGAGAGAGGGAGGGGTTCTGACTGGGACGAGAGAGACCATATTCGGAGTAATGAAGGTTATTGGTAAGTAATGGAGTCATTCATACACTCTTTTTTGAGCTTTTACACACATTGGAGAAGGTTGAAGATTTACTTTAGTCAACAGCTAGAGTAATTTCCTTTCTAGGATTGGAAGGGGAAGAGAGCACCCCATCCCAAACTTTGTGTGGATGTAGAAAAAACATAGAGGTGCTGGGTTGCCACAATGTAGAATTGTACTATGTATACAATTTTATGTCAAGACCGCAGGCTCCTATTATGTTTTCTAATCTTGCTTTTATTTCTATAGCAGCAGTCAAGAACAGTGAAACTACAAATCCCAAGAGGCTTAGTAACAGACAAATCAATGGGAATGAAAAACGTAATCATCACAGTAACCAATAGTGTACCAGTAATATGTATAACGCCATACTTGACTGTAAACAGCCTTCTTTTCTTGCTGCTCGCAGTCAAGATAAGTACTTTATTTATTCTCATTATTACATTTATTATGGTGTGTTAAGGTTTAACTTAGGGTACATGGTTGTAATTCTACATCGCCCCCTTTGTGGTTTGCTATCTTTATTGTAGTCCGTTGCGCGCTCTGCACGACCGTTGCTTCGAGTGTTCGCTCCGCCCCACGGCGGCTCCTGCATCCATCATTTTCTTTCTTCATACCTCACTCCATGCTGTATGATTTTACAGTCGCGGCTTCCTTGCTTGTTCTATTGTGGCAAGTGTTGATTTTCCTGGGCTTCTTCCTCCAGCGGGGCTCCTATTCCTTCGCCGCTTGCTCCCGCAGTGATATTGAAAGAGAGAGAGGCTTCCAGTTACGCGTTCCTTCATCACTATTGCTGCCTTTTTTGAATTGTACACACCCTGGGGGAGTGTCTTGGGGTTTTCTCTCCAACCCTGGCTTTTTCCTTGGATTTAACCCTTTTTCTGCCTTCATTTGGTTACTTTCATAATTCACTATGGAATTAGACAGCTCTCCTTTAATAAAGGAGAAAAATGATGATGGGGAAACTTTTAAAAATGAATTAAATTACTTTATTCGTTCCTCAGTTAAACAGGCCGTTGCAGCCTCGATGGATAAGATGGCAAAAAATATTGAAAATTCTCTAAGAGCATGATGTCAAAGACCTTAGTGGCCCATTCTGTGGGGCAAAGCAGAAAATGCAAAATGCTGTCTTTATCAATAAAAAAAGAAACATGCATCTATCCTCATTCCTGAAGTTACATTTTTGGGCATTGAGGTTTCCTCACACCAGACTGCGGACGTCATTCCTCCCAAGCCTCGTACAAAGGAGGGGAATTCCAAAACCCATTGTAAGTGCCAAAGTAAATTAAAACATGTTCAAGAGGTTGCCCAACAAATATTGATTTCCAACATTTTGCATACTGATGATGACATGGGGAATGCAGATGATAGTACTGATAATTTTAGGTATAATGATTCTATTCCTCATTCTTTGAAAAAATCCTAAACATACTCCTTCCACGTCTGATTATTTTCAAGCCAAAATGATCCTGGATGCATAGCGCACTCCTATGTTTGATACAATCCTCATTCGCCATCTTAATTCCATGCAATGGTTTATAGCCACCCACATTGGGGACTATATAATATATCCTCTAGACTGCATCCTATTCTGGACAAGCAAACTAGGGTTAAGTTGAGATCAGAATGCCCCAGACCTTTTCTTCCCTCCAATATTACTGCCACGCCATCTATTGATCCCTCTTTACTTACTTCCGTTTTTAAAATTTGGAAAAGACCCCTGTAAGGGAGTCGATAAGTCCTGGTCGACTAGTCAAGACAAGTTGTGAGACTTGGTGGGCCTTTGGCTCACATTTTTTATATGACAGAGGCTGACAGATTGGACAACCTAGACATCAATCCTCTTGATTTATCTTTGTAGGTAGAGAGAGATTTTTTTTTGCTCTGCAATGCCAACTCAGCTAAAACTCACGAACAGAGGAAAGACCCCCTATTAAAGCTGGACACGAAATTGGCAAATCTGGAAACAAGGCGGATAGTCTTCTGTTTGGGGACTCCTTTATCAAAGTCCTTAGCCGTTATGTTGCCACGTTTTCTTCTACATATAAGGCCCAACAATCTCAGAAAAAGGTGTTTTCCCAGCATGTTTTTGCACGGGACGGTAGTGGCAGAAGCTGCTTTACCGACCGTTCCTTCTGCAACCAGGGAACCAGAGGCTCCTTCAATTCATCTTATGGCTACCAAGATTCTAAACCTTAGTTCAAACCCCAAAGAGGGAGGGGATATTGAGGTCATGGACAAAGAAACTTCAGGACTACCAATCAACAAGGTGAGTCTTTCTTCTGGCACTCCTCCTGTAGGAGTCCGTCTTCAGTATTTTCTCTCAAAATGGCAAACAATAACTGCAGATCCTCTGGTGTTAAATACAATACAAGGTTATCGTACAGAGGTTTATGTAACACCTTTTCAAAACATTTTCCCTCCTCCTCCAAAGTTCTCTTCAGCCATGTCCAACCACAATCTCCATATTGATTCAGTTGCTATTATGCAAACAGGCAATTCAGGTTTCCAATCCAGATCCTTCTGGGTTTTTCAGTTGCCTGTTTTTAATCCAAAATAAAAATAAAAAGATGAGACCGGTCATCAACCTCAAACTCTTCAACCAGTTTGTAGTTTACAGTCACTTCAATATTGAAACTATCAATCACCTCAGAGACTCTCTCCTTCAACATGACTGGTTGTTTTTTTTTTTTAAATACTTTATTGATAACCGCAATATACCAGATGCATAAAATAAGCAAGATTCACTCGATACAGTCTGTCTCGTTCTTTTCCCTTAGTACATGTAAAGATCAACAATCCAATATATTTAAAAATGTTTAATATTATAAGATGCAGCACAGCAACAGGAACCTTCAGCTGCCAGATGAGCTCAGTACAACTGACTCTCTGTGCAATCTCAGGTTCCAACAGTACATTCCAAATGGAACTAGAATGTGACAGGACCAGCAACATCACTGTACAGATACATGTAAATTACAACATACCTCCTTTTTTTTTACAAAACAAAAAAAAAAACACAAATACACTTACTCCAGTACTGTTTAACAAAAAAAACCTATCTAACAACTAACATGCATAATCTAACAACTTCCTGGGTAAAAACCTTGTTCGAGAATAATCTTTGACTCTCAAGGCAACGGAATCATTGTGTAATGTTGTGGTATCAGCAGTACAGCGAGGTGACTCACCAAAGCCATCATAATTATGTAGATCTGAAGATGAGCGATTAGAATTAGAAACAGGCCTAAAATTCACTGGACACTTAGCCACCCGTCTGAGATTCCACATTTTACCATCCTGCGTTATAATAGAATTCCTAAACATTTTTGCTACCTTAATAGGCCTAGAAAACCTGTTTGAACACTTCCTTAGAAAACCAGGTTTCTTAATCCTCACAAACTCCCCCACTCTGAAGTCATGCTCCTTTGTATTCCATTTCCTATCATACCATTCCCTATTTTTCCTTAGTTTTTCTTTAACTACCAAACTAGTGTCCACGACATTGCAATCATTCCTGATATTGTTACCACACTTCTCCTTGAGCCACCAGGGACAAATATGAGAAACCGGCTCTCTACCCTTCAACATGCGAAATGGACTAACCTCCGTAACAGAATGTGGTGTGATCCTATACATCCACAATCTTTCCCTCAAAGCATTCTTCCAATCACCTGTCTCCTTAAGAATCTCTGATATATAGTTCTTTAGTACCCGGTTGAAGCGTTCAACCAGACCATTTTCATGTGGTGCATACAATGATGTGGTAATATGTGTTATATTGTGACATTTAAAATATTCTTCCATTTCTTTTGAAGTTAACTGAACGCCATTATCAGTGACAATAGCTGATGGACAAGCTTCTCTAGCAAACACTTCTTTAAAGAAGTCAACAACTTTATCCTTGGTAGCCATAGAAACAAATGTAACCTCTGGCCATTTTGAATGGTAATCTATTAGCACTAGTGCATAACGGGAATCCCGTGGAAGATTAATGAACGGCCCAGATATATCAAATGCCAATTTCTTCCATGGTTCCTCCGGCCATTCAGTAGTCTTAAGAGGCGAAATATTCACCTTAAACATTTTCTCATTGGAAATGCAAACATCACACTCCCTAACAACCCTATCCGCCATGCGGTCCATTCCTGGCCACCAAAAATATGACCTAATTAAACGTTTCATAGCCGACATCCCTGGATGTGACTTGTGCGCTAAAGTAAGAATCATTTCACGGACTCCAAAAGGTGGAACACACTTACCATTTTTATAAACAAAATCACCTTCTAAATCCAACTGATCTGCAACATTAAACATTGGAACCAGTTCCTCACTAATATCTTTCCTTCTTGGCCACCCTTCCAAAATGTAATTCTTCACTAACTTCCACAGCACATCATTCTCTTCCGAAGATTTCCATGACTCCTCAGATATGTCTGAAAACGCACCTACCACTACATCCTGAATAGTAGTAACAACTTCTGACTCCTCATCTTTTCCATCTGATTCTGAATGACAGGGATGACGTGATAAAAAATCTGCTGTCACATTTCTTTTTCCTGGCACAAACTCAGGCTTAAAACAGTACTCTTGCAATCTGGAGGTCAACCTAGCAATCCTAGCTGTGGAGTTCCAACCTCCACCTGGGGACAGTATATTAATCAAAGGTTTGTGGTCCGTTCTCAAGGTAAAACCTGCACCCCAAATATAATTTCTAAAATGTTCAATTGCCCACACCCATGCAAGTAATTCTTTTTCTATTACCGCGTAACGCCTTTCTGTCTCACTTAACGTTCTAGATGCAAAGCATACATTCCACTCTTCATTTACAGCCCTCTGCGAAAGAACACCCCCAGTTCCATACAAACTTGCATCCACAGTGATAATACAATGTTTGTTCATGCAAAACGGTCTTAATATTGGCGCATTTAAAATGTCGTTCTTAATAATCTTGCTTGCATGTTCCTGTTCCTCTGACCAATCAAAAACATTATTCCTTCTCAACAATTTCCTTAAAGGTTCCATCTTACTAGCAAAATTTTGCACAAATTTAGAATAGTACTTGCACATTCCTGCAAAAGATAGTAACTGCTCCTTGTTTTTCAGAGACGGAGCATCCAGTATAGCATCAACATTTGATTTTTTAGGAATTACTCCATTCCCCGTTAAGGTGTGGCCCAAATATTCTACAGATTTTTTAAACATCTTACATTTGTGAGCTTTAAGCGTTAAACCATTTTTCTTTAACCTATCACATACTAATGAAAGATGTTTTAAATGTTCCTCATTATTGGTAGAAAATATTAAGATGTCATCCTGAGAGCATTTTCCTAAGGAGTCTGTAAAAACCTCCTTATCAGAAACCTTAATGAAGTTTTCCATATCCTCTGACCCTGTAAATGACACACACATATTATCCATAGATGCATCCAACACTACAGGTTCTTCAAGTCTTGGATTCAGCATAATACCTAACTTCCACTGATCCTTCCAACCCAAATCATTGATACCTTTAACCGCAATATACAGTTGTATCTCTGCTTTCCTGGTTTTAAACATTATTGAGGTTTTGCAAAAACCCATCAAGTCAATACGTGACCCGTCATAGCTTACAGGATTTATATCCGGTGAACATATGCTACTGATATCAAAAACTCTGTTAAGTTTTTCTTCAAAATATTGCCTAGATATTATTGTCCAGGGTGATCCAGAATCTGCGATGAGATCTAGACTCACCTTGCCTATTAAAACTACACACATGGGTGTTTTTTTTACTGGTCCAATTTCCTCATTCTTTACCGTAGAAATATTATCCCTGAGGGACACAATAAATCCAGAATTTTGTGATTCCTTACCATTTTCCAAATCACCTAGATCTTGTATGGAACCCTGAGATATACAAGAAATTCTGGAACGATATTGATTAGGAAATCTTTTCTGATCCCTACACATGTTCGCAAAATGACCAATTCTCCCACAACTCTTACATTCTCTTTTCATGGCTGGACATCCTGGAAAAGAAGCCATGTGATCTTTGTTCCCACATCTGTAACACACACCATATTTCCCCATTCTATCAAACCTTCTAGGGTTATTTAAACTAACATTTTGAACCGACGTCGAATTTAGATTATGACTTTCATTCTTAAGAGCAGGTTGACGTTTAACAACCGCCACCTCTTCTTGTTTATCAGCTTTGTTACCATTATCCTTTACAACATGCATCCACTTTTCCGTTTGTTCAAACGCTTTTGCGGTAGATATTGCCCATCACCCATAGTTGCTTTTGAGTTTCCTTACACCTAACATGAACTAAAATTTGGTCTCTTATCATTTCATCTGTGATGTTACCGAAATTACAATGTAGGCTTAAGGTGCGCAAACTTGTTAAAAAATCATCAAATGACTCTCCTTCTTCTTGTATTCTAGTATAAAACTTGAATCTATTTAAGGCTATATTACTCTTTGGTTTAAACCTCTTTTCTATCCTGAGTAAAGCTTCGTTGTATACATTTGTCGCTTCTCCATTCTCTGTTACAGTTATTTGCGGTAATGCTCTGAACACCATTTGTCCTTCTGACCCTAAACAGTGTAACAAAATGCTTTTTTTTCTTTCCGCTCCCATCCTTTCACCATCAATTGCCTTCATATAGTTAATGAATTCCTCCTTCCACCTTGCCCATGGAAGTGGTGGCTCCCCTTTAGATTGCAAAAACTTTGCTGGCGGATCAAATTGCATTTTTTTTAAATTAGGGTAGTTTCAGGCTTAATTTACATTTTCCCAATGATGATAATCTGTTTGTTTGTTATTTTGGTAAAGTCAAATTATTTAAATTCAAAAGTGACAGCACCCTCCTTTATGTATACATAAAAGTCTCTTAATTTTTAAACTATGTAATTAAATCCACCACCTGTTGTTATTGACTCAGCCTTTATAAATTTTGTCCAATGTACTTGTTGACTGTATATGTATGTCTTCTAATCCCTTGACCGTAGCGACTTTGATGACTTCCAGACATTACCAATGAGCATAGTTATTTCTTTGCTCCGTAAAACAACAATTTGATAAAAGTATTTGCCCACCGTGTTGCTACGTTACTATTCGTCTCTCCGATGCCGAAAATGTCGTGTATATCCTTCCGTGTGGTTGCTAGGATACAATATAATACAAAATGGCCGCCGCGTCGTTTCGTCATGACGCACGTTCCAGGATGCACGTTCAGTTCCCAGAATACCCTGCGTTTTTGTGACGTCGATGACACGTCGAGTATTGACAGTCTACCTTCACTTCTAGAATGTCCTTGCTCCCGACTCGGTCGCTCTGAATGTCCACGTTCCAATTAACCTCGCGAAGACCCGGCAATTTTAAAAAATGCCTGCAGCACTGTTGCAGAAACAAACTGGTATGTTGATTTCACCAGTAATGTTTCGACGTTTACCTCAATTAGATGAGATGTTGTGTTCACCAGTAACGTGTCGACGTTTACCTCAATAAGATGAGATCCTTTCCCTGAAATACGAATAGTAGTCGGGTCTTTACTGTGACTCGAGATAATCCAAAATGTCTTAGTTTTCCTTCTCCTTCAAGCATCACGCTGTCATTTTCTATCCGTTTTTTCTCCTTTTAAGTCCAAAATTTATGTCGTTTTCCTTCTTCTTCTTTCCTAGTTCGATTTCTTTCTTCCTCTAAATCACATCTGTTTGATCAGTCCATGAATCCTTTTAATCCAAAAATATGGGTTCTGGAACACTTATCTTCTGTGCTGCTGTAATGAAAGTTTAGATAGTGTTCCTCCGCTCGTCGCCAATGTAAAGATCCACAATCCAATATATTTTAAAATGTTTAATATTATTAGATGCAGCACAGCAACAGGAACCTTCAGCTGCCAGATGAGCTCAGTACAACTGACTCTCTGTGCAATCTCAAGTTCCAACAGTACATTGCAAATGGAACTAGAATGTGACAGGACCAGCAACATCACTATACAGATACAACAACAGTACATCAATCCCAATATATATGCCCACACAGAAGTTCTGTTTCCAGTGTCCTATATGCTATAAACAAGAGAAAAAGGACCAAAGGTCGCATTCAACATGACTGGATGGCAAGGTTAAATTTACAAGACCACAAGTCCCAATCATCTTTCTCATAGGAAATTTCTTCAATTTCAATGGCAGGGACGGACTTACCACTTTTCTTCCCTTTGCTTCAGTCTTTCTTTGGCACCATGGTGTTTTACAAAAGTAATGAATACCGTAGTTGCGTGCCTCAGGTATCTGGGGATCAGCCTGATAATTTACTTGGAGGATGTATTGCTCATTAGTCAAAATATTCAGATTCTTTGTTCCATCTTCCTCTCACTTGTTCTCTGCTCTAAGAGTTGTGCTTCCAGGTAAACACAGAAAAATTGATCATGGTTCCCACTCAACAGATAGTTTCTAGGTTTTCTGGTAAACTCTTCAAGTGCTACTCTGCATCTTCCTCAACAAAAAGTGAAAGCTATCAAAAGCAAAATTCTTCAGATGGTTCACAGTTCCCAAATTTCCCTCAAATCATTAGCGAGTGTGGTGGGCCTTCTGTCCTCTTCCATCAAAGCCATCTTTCTGGGTTCTCTTCATTGCTAGGCTCTTCGCGTCTCAAGATTCCTCATTTGTGAAATGGTCTTGCTTATTTCAATCCAATCAGCATCGATCCAGAATCCCTTCTAGAGCTTCAGTGGTGGATTGACCATTTAGATGCCTGGAACGGCAGGACTATCTTTGCGTCAGCCCCCAATCTGGTTTTAGAATCAGATGAAAGCCAGACAGGCTGGGGCGCCTGCTGTGGTCCAATCTTGACTGGAGGTACGTGGTCTCTCAAGTAGTCCAAATTGCATATCAATTGTTTAGAGATGCCGACAGACACCTTAACGATCCGAAGTCTGGCAAAAGGCAGGGTGCAGTGTTCCATTCTTCTCCACATGGTCAAAGTTTCCGCAGTCCATTCTATCAATCATTTAGGAGGCACCAGATCCAAACCGTTAGCGGAATTGGCAAAACGTTTTTGGGGGGAATTCTGTGTACCCAACAAGATCTTGGTTCGAGCACAATACCTACCAGGCACTCTAAATTCAATAGCAGATTAGCACTCCAATCATCTTCGGGATTCCATCGATTGAAGACTTCACCCATCAGTATTCCAGTCTCTGTCTCACAAGTGGGGTCCTTTCAGCATCGATCTTTTTGCTTTCCGGCTCAGCACCCAGTTACCTTGTTTCATCAGTTAGTGTCCAGACCCTCTAGCCTTAACTACAGATGCTTTCTTGCAGGATTGGCCCCTTTCAGTAAATTATGTGTTTCATCCTTTTTTATGATCAGCAGTGTCCTGGCTCAGGCAAGATGTCAACAAGGTACCCTGCTCTTAGTGGACCCATTCTAGCAATCACGGGTATGGTATCCCCCTTCTCAAACTAGCAATAGACTTCCCTGTTCTCCCATCCTTTCCCAATCTTCTTCTGAACCCATTTAACCACCCTCCCAACCTAGTTCTCGACAACTCCCTCACTCTTTCTGCTTGGAAAATTGCAGTCAAAACAATCTGTCAATTTCATTTTGCCAGAAGCTTCAGAATTCATTACCAAGACTAAAGATTGAAATTTGAACACAGTTTTACACCTTATTTTCCGGACCAACCCAAACTTTGTGTTGGTCAATGTCTTAAAGTATACAAACAATGGACTTTTGAACTCAGAATGTCCTTTCATTCCCCACTCCTCATTTCCATTCGGAAACCCCACAGTCCAGTTTCTTCCGCCTTCTGGCCCATTGGGTAAAATGGATTATGTCTTTGGCAGGCATTGATACCTCGGTGTTCGGAGCCCATCCCTCCCAGGAATCCATGCCTCTTAAGCTGTTTGGCCAGGTTCCAGACTAGAGGACATTCTGAGATTGGCTGACTGGTCAAGCGATAATTTATTTAGGACATTTTATTGTAAACCTGTTCATATTGTATCTTCTATAGAATTAACATGCTTTAAACAAGCATAGTAGGAGCCTCCAGTCTCGACATAAAATATACATTTTCCTAGTAATTTATGAGACACAGAAGCAAGTATAATTTGTGTTTGATAGCAGCTCCAGCATTGCCACCTACTTCCTCTTAAGGATGCCATGGTCCAAGCAGGACTCTCAACTTCTTCCTCTGTTTCAGCACATCCCCATGGATTTCTTCCTGGAGTCTGGGACATTTCAGGTTAAGACATCACCTTATCAAAGGTGTTGAACCAGTCCACATTACCGTAAAGCCAAATGCTGAGTATCAGAGAATCACATAATATAACCTGACCCCTGAAACCATTTTCTGGGATTTCTTCTGTGATGGACTCAATTACTGAGCAAGGCATTCTGAAAGAGATAATGGGGAGTCCATGAAACTCGCCCCCCATCATGGGTTTGCAGAAACCCAACGGCAAGTACCGCATAGTGCAAGATTTGAGAAGGGTCATTTCTATTGTTGTTTCATGTTGTCCTGCGGTACAGAATTCAGCTGTGATTTTGTTTCAGATTTCATGTGAGGTCGAGTTGTTCTCTGTCACTGATTTCTGTCAAGCCTTAATTTCTATACCAGTGTATTGCCAATTCATCCTTGTGCCCTGGGCACCCCCCATATTTTGCTGACTGGTATTGGTGGTAACTGACTCTGACTGTCCCTGGGCTCAGCCTAAACAGGACCAGGGCCAGTGCTATGCTGAGAACACACTTAGAATACATTGAAAACACCTACATACACTAGGGTATACTCTGGGTTATAGTACCCCTGTGATTGGCATGGCCTCCAATATAAGGCCCTAGTACATACTAGGGCAGGGGAATCAAAACTACTTTTACATCCCTAGTATATAATAGGGCATGGCAGTTTAGAGGCCAGCTGCCCTTTCTGCACTTGCACATGTGCACTGCTATGGCCTGAGGTCAGTTTAAAAGCAAAGCAGCCCTGTTGTGCAGGAGTGCTTTTCATGTAAATTGGGTCCACACTCAACTGTGGTGTTTGGGGCACTTAGAAACTAATACACTACAATATTGAGGAATAGTAGGTACCCCCAGGGTCTCACCTAGGTGTCTTAGTGGTGAGGGGTTAGGTACTTATATGCAGGACCTTTATAAAATAGATAGGTTTTATATGCCTAGGGTTTAGTGAAATAGCACATTTCACTTTCCACATTGTAGTAAAGTGCTTCCCCAAATCGAATTATGTACTAGGAGCACTGTGGAGTGAGGATCTGCATTATATTTACATATTCAGAACCCCTAATGTCTCCCCTAGGTGTTTCATGGATGGGGGCCTCTAACTATAGACAGGGGCCTTATAAAAAATGTTTTATAAGCCCCGGTGTTGGAAAAATTGCCCAGTCCGATTTACCCATTGCAGATCCCCAGCCACATAGGTTAACATGGTAAGTAGCTATTAATTAATAACTCACACCAGAAATATCCTTCAAGGAGTTACTAGAATGGTATTGATAAATTCAACACTATGCTGTTCTTGAATTATCCTAAAATGTACAGACAAGAAGTTATACTACTTTCTTCTTTGTAAGCCAAAATTCAGCCTTCCAGTGATCTGTCCTGATTGGTCAGAGTTAAGTGGATTAGCCAGGCTGCTTTGATGAGGTGATAAATAGCCCCTGGGGTGACGAGCCATTCTGGGAGGAGAGGGTTCTGCTGCAGAGGAGTCCCAGAGCAAGGTGGAGGGGCCATAAACCACGATCTTCAAAAGAAGGAGGGGACAGGCAGAACACGCCAGTTTCATTTACACCCCTACCCTGTGAACCCAGCCAGATGGCAGGCTTAAGGAAGGATTGTGCAGATGCCATGAGGAGAGAGAATATGGAGAAGAGCCATTCTGGAGGTTGGTTTAGCCAGCTCTTGCCTCTCTGCTGAGACTTCAACCATATTAATCTTTGGAGAAATAGTTCTTTCTGGGAGACCATTGTGTTACACTTTGGAGGAAATGGGCATGCTCAGAGGTGTTGCCCTGCACCTAATTAGACAGGAGTGCCTTCCGATGTGACCCCACAGAACACTGAATAAGTATCTGAGAGGGGTAGTACCTTTCAGCTGTGCTGCTTGGAACTGAGAGAAGAAGAAGGATTGCCAAGCTGGAAACTTGATTTGCACCATCAGGCCTTGCATTCTGACTGACTACGCCTGCCGCATTATCTGGAACTACAGCCCTTTGGATGTACCTTGCTTCAAGAGGAATAAGGAGTGGACGCCAAGCTGGAATCTTGATTTGCACCATCAGGCTCTGCATTCTGACTGACTGCGCCTGCCGCATTATCTGGAACTACAGCTCTTTGAAAGTACCATGTTTCAAGAGGAATAAAGAGTGAGCTCCCTGCAAGCTATGGGTTAACAAGCTCACCTCCATAAACTCCACCAAGAGCCCCCTGCCTGGAGTGCATCAAGTGGACTTTTAAGGGCGTTGTCCAGGTGCATTGTGGGAATTGTGGTCCCAACCTTTCAAGGACCATCTTGGAGATTCCAGACCCTTGGATTGTGTTTTGGACATTTGGACCCTCACTGGGAACTTCAGGAAGAAGTTCCAGAAGTCTGGCAAAGTTTGGTGAAATTTTGTGAAAAAGCTCCAGAGGATGACTGGACTCTCACAGAAAGACAATCTGGCGAACCCTCACCGAATCCGGCCTGCTGGAGGAGGCTGCATGACGCCTGGTGAGAAATCCTACAGAAATGTTTCTAAGTGTGAATGTAAAATCTTGGCCGGGGCCTCTAACTTAGTGTATACGACCATAGCTCCATCATGGTCGGCCTCAAACTTTGACTTTGTCCTGTTCAGAGGTGACAAAATATCGAGAAGTGGCACTATTGGTTTCTAAGCACTAGAAAGTGTTTAATCTTTAAACATTTATATTCCTGGTTACCTACAGTGGATTTTGTCATCTTAAAGATAAAGATATTTCCTATTTTTATAAATTGGTGTTGGATTTTTATTGTGTGTTGTGTCTTAATTATTTACTCAATTGGTATTTTTAAATGCTTTACATTCCTTTCTCTGAAATTAAGCCTGCCTGCTCGCAGGCAAGCTACCAAGTTTTGAGCATGGGAATAATTTTCTGAGATCTATTCTGAGCCCTAGACTGTGTTAGTGGCCTTATTGCCAGTGGCAGATGCATATTTGCTACTACTTATAACCCACTTTCCAACATTTGGTGGCAGCAGTGTGGATGAGGACTTGTGTTTAAAAACTACACCTTTCAGTAAAGTGAATTAAGATTTTTTTTAAACCCTAAATTGCCTTAGAACAAACCTTTTAGTGGGACCAAACAGTTTTTAATTCATTGTTTTGATTTTTCAATAATTGTTCAAAGTCTGTTTTGTTAGTTGTTGTGACCCAAAACGAGGGAACAATGGAGCTAGACCTGGCTAACCTGCCTCAGATCAGGGTGGCTGATCTTAGGGTGCAGTGTAGACTTAGGGGGCTGCCTGCTTCCAACAAGATTAGGAAGGCATAGTTGCTTAAGGTCCTGGGCTGGGGTAGCTGATGAGTTTTAAATGGGGGGGGGGTGGAGGGTGTTTCCCCAACCTCACCCAGGACGATGGTGAGGATGGTACCCTCTTCCATTTTCTCCAGGGTTAGCCACGTGAATCCAGATGGTGGGTGGAGGGCAGGGTCCCCTACTCCGGAACCCTCACTGTCCCTTGCAGAGAGACAGCTTGAGGCCCAACTAGCTTCCATTGCCTTGGAAAGGGAGACGTTGCAATTAGCTAAGAAGAGATTGGAGAGGGAGGAGGAGAAAAGAAATGGCGGCAGTGAAAATAATGGAGAGTTTGAGATGTCAAGGGGTGGTGGATTTGACCACAAACTTCCCAAGGGTATAGTACCCAAGTACATGAGGGTAACCCTAGGCGGTGAACTCTGCTCCGATCACGGAGTTTGCAGATTTTTCCGCACTCCGCTCTCTGCATAGCATGCAAAGTTCGCGGAGGGGAGTTTTTTCATCGCTTGCTCACCAACGTCATGTTGGTGAGCAAGGAAACCACCTCCCAGCGAGATATTTCCTTGCTCGGGCTCGCCAAGGCCTAGTTGGCGAGCGAGGAAAATCACCCTTCTGGCGAGATTTCTGAACATGGGTGATCAGAATCCTCAATGCAAGTGGTTGCGGTAGGTCGCGACCACTCATGTTGAGAAACCTTGCGTTCGTGTTGAGAAAGCTGCCGCTCGAGTAGAAAATCTACTCAAGCAGCAGAAGGGAAGCTGCAACCCTCTTGCGCTGCGAATGGTGCAGTTTGTGATGATTTTATAGCATGGAACAAACACCAGCGCTCAAAATCACCGCGAACGGCATGACCCTAATGCACTGTAGAGTTTTTCTGTCACTTCGTAGAGTTCTGTGAACTCCGCCCAGGCTTAGCAGAGGGGATTATATTGATAAGTGGCTAGCAGCCTTTGAGAGGGCCCTTAGGATGAGTAGGCTACACTCTAAATATTGGGGTGCACTTCTGTGGGAGTTGAGTCCAGTAGCTGGGAGGGATATGATCCTGACTCTGAGGATGGGAGGATGCAGAATCACACCAGCAGATGAAGGCATGCTTGGTCAAGAGATTTGGTATGACTCCAGAGCAGTACAGGGTGAAGTTCAGAGACACCCAGAAATTGAGTGCAAAGTCTTGAGTATACTATGTGGATGTCTCAGTGAAGCCACCGAAAGGCTGGAATGTTGACAACAAAGTTGACACATATGAGGGATTGTATAATTTGTTGTTGAAAGAACATATTTTGACTCATTGTGCTGAAGGGAAGTGACACCAGTATCTAGTGGGCTGTAAGCTGACAGACCCCAAAGAGCTGGGGGAAGCAGCTGATAAGTGGGTGAGAAGCAGGGTTTCCATTCAGCACCAGAAGAAAGGAAGAGAGGTCTCTCCCCAGGTGAAAGCCCAGCTAAAGGAAGGTCAAAAGCAGAAGGAGTCCTTCAAAGACCCACAAAAACCTGAAACAGTAGGGGGACTCCGAACCCAACCCAAATTCAATGGTTGGGGGTATCAGGGAAAGAATGGTAGGTTCTTTGATCCCTCAAAAGTGGGCAACTGTTTTGACTGTAATCAGCCAAGGCACAAAAAGGGAAATGTTGTCTGCACCAAGAAGCCCTTCACTAAGGGGCCATCCCCAGGGATTTTAAGTGTGGGGGTGAAGAGTGCTGCAGCAGGGAGGGGTAGGCAGGTGGTGGAATAAAATCTAGTGTTCCTGGGTGGGGTGAATATTGCAACCCTGGCTGCCTTACCTTCAAACAGGGATAAGTACAGGCAGTGGGCTAAAGTTAATGGGGCTGAGGTGGAGGATATAAGAGACACAGGGGCTATTGTAACTATGGTCCTGGGCAAACTGGTGTCTCAGGAGAGGTTGCTACCTGGTGAGTTTCACCAGGTGACCTATGCTGACAACACTACCAAACTCCATCCTAAGACTATGGTGGATTTGGAATGGGGAGGTGTGACAGGCTCTATGAGGGTAGTTGTGTCTCCTGTGCTCCCAGTCCAGTATTTACTGGGCAATGATCTCAAAGCATACGAGTGGTCAGAGGTGGAGAGAGGTCTCCATATGAAAATATTGGAGCTCCCTGAGTGGGTATGTGCTGTGACTAGGTCACAAACTATCCAGAAGGGAAAGGCTGGACACTTGGACCCTGTAACAAAGGGCCAAGCATCCAAGGACAAGGGCGCTGGGCCTGGTGAGCCAACTTAAGGAACTCCAGAGGTGCAGGAAGAATCTAACATTGATGGGGAGGATCTGGCCTCTGATGGAGGCCAGATCCATCTCTACCAGAGCAGTCAGATTTGTCAGAACTGACAGGAGCAGGTGGACCCTCGAGAGAGTATTGGGTAGAGAGACTGCCCCACACTTGAGTGCTTGAGGTGGACTGCTTCTAAGCAAGAGGAGGGGGATGACAGTGGGTTTCACTGAATCTACTGGGAAGATGGACTGCTTTATACTGAGGCCAGAAACCTCCAAGGGGGCACTGGGAGGTTGGTGGTGCCCCAGAAGTACAGACAGTTCGTCTTGACCTTGGGTCAAGATATCCCCTTGGCAGGACATTTGGAACAGACACTCCCGGGAGACGCTCTGCCGTCACTGAAACCTGATGTTCCAGGCAGTACTCCCAGAAACCCTTAGCAAGATCCGCCAAGGCCTTGGAGTGAGTTTCTCCCAGGTGATTGATGTAGCGGACCGCCTCTACATTGTCCATCTTCATTAGGACGCAGGACTGGGTTAAGTCTTTGGTCCAACACCGGACTGCGAAGGAACCAGCCATTAATTCCAGACAGTCGATGTGAAGAGACCGTTCCACGGCGGACCAGCCGCTACTTGTGGTGAACTCTCCACAGCGGGCTCCCCAGCCTCAACCACTGCCATCTGATTCGATCACCATATCCGGTTTGGAGCCTAATATGGCCCGTCCGTTCCACGCCTTCATGTGCTAGAGACACCAATGAAGCTCGTCCTTTGTCTCCTCAGAGAGAGGTACTTGTTATACGTATGCTAGACCCCCACGCAGGTGAGACGCTTTGAATCTCTGAAGGGCTGGAAAATGAAGGGGCCTCAGAAGATAGCCAGGATCGAAGCCGACAAGAGGCCGACCACTCTGGCAATGCTGCGTAGTGAGGTCTGAGGTTTCCGTAAATAATTCTGCTGTCCCTTGTGACGGATCTTCGCCATCTTCCTGGAAGGGAGACTCAGCGTGGCCTCCACCAAATCAATCACAAATCCTAGGACAGTGATCGAATGTGCAGGCATGAGATTGGACTTCGCTTGATTGATTATGACTTCCAGAGACTGAAGGATCTCCACTGCGCACTGCAGTTGATGAGACAATACCCGGGGACACATTGGTTCATGAACAGCATGTCGTCCAGATATACAATCATTCGGATGCCTTGAGCTCTCAATCTCTCCAACACCGGGTGTAAGACCTTGGTGAAGGGCGTTGACCCCTGTGTCGGGGCACTGCTGTGCTAGCACAAGGCCAAAAGGAAGAGAGGTGAATTTGAAGGTCTGGCCTTGACACTGGAACTGGAGGAAGCGACGGAGTGGCAGAAAAAGAGGGACCATGAAATACGCGTCCTAGAGGTCCAGCCGGACCATCCCGTCGTTGGGACACAGGTGAGCAGGTGAATGCCCTCCATCTTGAAGTGGCGGTAGACCAACCACTCATGGAAATCTCAGAGGTTTATCACCGGCCGCTGACCCCAGTCTTGTTTTTGTACCAAGAACAGATGGGTCGCCAAAGAGACCGCCCTGAGCCACCTGGCCTGCTTCTGACATGGCTAGGTCACCAACTTGGGGTCAATCAATCAGGGGTTTTTTGAGCGCGCTCCTCACCTGTGAGGGTCTCAAGGCGCTAAGGGGGGTAGGGGGCAGATCCGTTTCAGCCGAAGAGCCAGGCCTTGAGGGTCTTCTTGAAGGTGTTCAGGGAGGGGGCGCGTCTGATGTCTGTTGGTAGCTCGTTCCAGGTTTTGGCTGCAATGTGGGAGAACGATCTACCACCCACTCTGGCTCTGTAGATGCGTGTGGTTTCAGCTAGAGGTTTTTTTTGGGTACGTGGAAATGTATTCTGTCATTGAGGTATTTGGGTCTGCTGTTGTGTAGGCATATGTAGGCGTGTGTGAGGATTTTGAAGGTGACTCTCTTCTCTACGGGGAGCCAGTGGAGTTTTCACATGTGCTGGCTGATGTGTTCGTGCCGCGGGATGCCGAGTACGAGTCTGGCCACGGTGTTCTATATCGTCTGGAGTTTTCGGAGTAGGGATTTGTTGATGCCGGCATAGAGAGCATTTCCATAATCAAATTTGCTGGTGATGAGTGCGTGGGTGACTTTTTTTCTTGACTCAGGGGGGATCCATTTGAAAGTCTTTCGAAGGATGCAGAAAGTGTTGAAGCAGCTGGAGGTGACGGCGTTGACCTGTCGGGTCATGGTCAGTGATGAATCGAGTACGATACCGAGGCTTTTGGCGTGATCCGCGGGGGTAGGCAGGCTTCCGATGGCAGTGGGCCACCAGGTGTTGTCCCATGTTGAAGGATTGGTTTCGAGGACGAGAATTTCAGTTTTTTCGGCGTTGAGTTTTAGGCAGCTGTTGGTATCCACACTGCGACGTCTTTCATTGCTCTCTGGAAGTTGAGTTTAGCGTTGACGGGGTCCCAGGTGAGACAGAGGATGAGCTGGGTGTCTTCGGCATAGGATACAATGTTGAGGCCGTGACGTCCGACGATGGCTGCGAGGGAGGCCATGTAGATGTTGAAGAGGGTCGGGCTCAGAGATGATTCCTTTGGAACTCCGCAGGGGCGGAGAGGAAGGGTGGCAGTGTGATTCTTTGGCTTCTTCCGGTGAGGAATGATCAGATCCAGTTCAGGGCAGTTCATTGTATGCCTGCGTCGTGTAGTCTGTCAGTCAGAGCGCAGTGCGAGATGGTGTCGAAGGCTGCAGATAGGTCGAGGAGAATGAGGCCAGCTGAGTGGCCTTGATCCAGGAGGGCACGGCTGTCGTCTGTGGCGGCGAGTAGGGTGGTCTCGTGCTGTGATTGCTTCAGAATCCGGATTGGGATGGGTTGAGGACGGCGTTCTCTTTTGATGAAGCGTGTCAGTTCCCTGTTGATCGCTTTCTCAGCCACCTTGGCTGCGAAGGGGAGGAGCGAGATGGGCCGGTAGTTCTTGAGTTCTGAAGGGTCGGCCTTAGGCTTTTTGAGCAGGGTCTGACTTCTGCACGCTTCCAGTTGTCGGGGAAGGTGCCTGTTGTGAACGTGGTGTTAATGGTCCGTTGTAGTTCCTGTGCAATGGAGTCCTCGGCCCTGTGGTAGATGTGAGGGGGGCAGGGGTCGATGGGGGCCCCTGAGTGGATGTCTTTCATGGTTGTGGCGGTGTCCTTGGACGTGATTGGTGTCCAGTTGGAGATGGTGGACTGGTTGCCGTCTCTAGGCGGCAGAGGGGCGGCTGTGGCATCTTGTGGGTTGTTGACAAAGTTGTTGTAGAGTGTCTTGATCTTGAGGTGGACATAGGTTCCAAGCTTGTCGCAGAGGTCTTGGGACGGGGTGGTGTCTGTGGTTTCACTGCTTGGGTTGGTGAAATCCCTAATGACACTGAAGTGTTCTTTGGAGTTGGCGGAGTTGGCGAGAATTTTGTTGTGGAGGAAGTTCCTTTTGGTTGTTCTGATTTGGTTGTGGTAGTCTGTGATGGCTTGCTTGTAGGTGGAGTAGTTTTCAGTAGTCTTGGTGTTTCTCCAGTTCTTCTTCAGATGTCTGCAAGTGAGCCTGAGTTCCTGGAGATTAGTGGTGAACCAGTCGGCTTTTCTGGGACGCTGTTTGCCGGGGTTCCGTAGCGGGGCGAATTTGTTCGCGCAGCTGGAGATCCAGGTGTGGAGTCCTGTGGCTGCTATGTTTGCGTCGGGTGTCTCAGTAGGCGTGCCTAGGGTGAGGGCGGAGTTCAGTTGCTTGTCAGTAACCTTGCTCCAGTTCCTTCATGGCAGCCAGGGGTCTGGGTTTTGCGCATTGAGTTTGTCGGCGGTGAAGTACACGCAGTGGTGGTCAGTCCATGGTGGTTGTGTTGTATGGCTGAAGTGAATGCTGCTACCTGCCGCGAAGATGGGGTCAAGGGTGTGTCCTGCTCTGGGTGTGGGTGCGGTGACGAGTTGGTTGAGTCCGATGCTGGCTAGGTTGTCCCAGAGAATGGTGGAGCTCGGGTCGCTGAGGTTGTCGGGGTGGTAGTTGAGGTCTCCAATGAGTATGTAGTTCATTGATGCGATGGCGTGGGGTGCGATGAAGTCTGTGATGGTGGTGACAAAGGGTGTCCTGGGTCTGGGGGATTTGTGGACGAGGGTTCCTTTAAATGTGGGGTTAGGGGTGGTCTGGATCAGGAAGTGAAGGTGTTCAGCGGAGGGGAAGGTTTCGCTGGAGGTGGTTAGACGGAAGGAGCTCTTGTGTGCGATTGTGCGGCCCCCTCCTGGGTGGTTGGGGCGGTCCTTCCTTTGGATCTTGTATCCGTCCGGGATGGCGGTGTTGTTGTCAGAGGCGGAGGAGGGATTGGTCCAGGTCTCCATGAGGAAGGCGATGTCGGGGGAGGGAGAGTCGAGTAGGTCCCAGATTTCTGTGGCGTGTTTGTATACGGAGCACAAGTTGAGGAGCCAAACTGGATAGGACATCTGGAGGGATCAGGGCCCCGTAACACCCTGGCATCCTCCGCCATATCAAAGATCGCCACCAAGGGGCCTGTGATGCCCAACAGTTTGTCTTGGCAGGTCCGCCAAGACCTCTCAATGCCCTTCTTCGGATCTTTGATATATTTAGTTAAGAAAGTTGCCATCTGAGCATCGATCTCCGGAGTGACCGCTACCTTACCCTCTAGCAAAGGACGAGGGCACTCCGTTCTAAGGCGGGAACGGACCTCTTGGTCTAGCAGTTTAAGCAACCGGCCGGCCACATATTTAGCCACTTTCTCACTGGGGACCCACTCTGAGGACTGGGGGTGTAATAGCTCTTGAGGCTCCAAGAGATTGAATTGGGCATCTCGTGGGCTATCCCCTGCCTGGCATGGCTTTTGGAGCGGGGAGGGACGCCAGGTTCCGTCGAGGTCTGAGTCACCATCGGACCTCGTAGGGAACTCATCAGAGGGCTGAGGGGAGGCAGCCAAGCCCTGTCCACCCGGAGGCAGTAGGTGGGTGCTTGGTCCCCAAGAATGCCTGCTTCAATCTCTCAAAAGTGTCCAGGTCCACCCCTTCTGGGAGCGGGTGTTTACGCTGGTTCTCAGAAGGGGGTCCGGTGGCCTGCGCTGGAGGTTTGGGGTCTGAGGGACCAGGAAGTTCTTTCCTTGGCATGAGGGGTTGCAGACACTTTTGTGCCTGGTCCATTAGTCTCCTCTCCAAAGGGGCCCCCGCTTCTGAGACTGCCCTGACTATGGAGGCATCCATCACATCACAAACGTCATTTGTGACCAGTAAATAATGCATGTCATCCTCTTCCTTGTAATAGTCATCAAAACCCTCCATGAAGTAAGTATCCCTGGAGGCTTTGAGGGCCAGAGGTAAGTATGAGGTAAGTATAGGGGTGGCCACGCACTTCGTGAGAGGGCCTATATCGCTTGGGCTGGGGCCCAAAGGTCAGAGTCCCTTTAGGAGGTGAAAAAAATATTCATTGGGGATTATATGACCACGCACATGTGCGGGCCTTATGGAGGCAGCCCCAGTTCCCTACACTCTTACAGGGTTAATTTGGTCTACACGACCAAAGCAGACAGACACTCTTTATTCCTACGGGCAAGTAAAATTGACAGCCTGGGTAAGTCTGCAGAAACAATGCAGGCAAAATCAGCCTGCACACTTACCCTGAGGGGTGTTAAACTCCAGGCTGGCCGGGGAGATTCTGCTCATCCAACTAACGCGGGCAGAGGCACTCGGCAATGGACGTAACTGATGCGCTCTCCACCTTGTGTTAGATCTAAAACAAGTGTCCCAGGAGTAACAGAGGAGGCACGCCCTCTGGTGGCCGGCGGACCGCCGAACACTCCGGACCTAGGCTTCTCACACAGATTAGATCGCGGCCACATAGAAGCGACAGAGCTTTCCCATGGCCACTGAAGCGAAGCGGAGGCTTTGCAGCACAAAAGCAAAACCGTTATATGTATTAGGCAAACAAATCAATACTGTGAGACAAAACCATGAGAGAACGTGCCTCCACTTCACTGACACAATAAGGGAGTCCAACGAGGGTCATCACCAGTTAATGAGGCGGGAGTCTCCTGATTAGACAGACATTGTTATTTTGAACTTGATGGTTTTCTCAGGCTTCATAGGATATGAAGTCCTTTTGTTGATTGTTGTCTCTTTAAAATGGCTGCTGTGTTGAATTAAAAGAAGATAGAAATGCCTAATCCTCGCCTACTTGCCCTGACATTGAATTACATGTAGATTCTTCTAGAGGAGATTATTCATTGAATGTTCATTCAATACTGCTTTATGAATCTGTTGACACAATGGATGCTAAGGATTGCTACATTTGTATTCAATTAGTTGCATCAGTTGCTGAGGGGATTACTTATCATCACCTTCCTTTCACCTATGGAGTTACCTATAGCTTATTGCTGAGCTTATTCTATGGAAAAGCTCATTTTCAATACTTTTACTCAAATCATGACTTGGTCTTTTCATAATTTCCAGTGCTGAAGCACTTAAATCGCTAGCCTAATGCTAAAAACACCAAGATAGTGGGATTGCATTTAAACCCACTTGACACTGGGCACTGCTTATGCACATAGACATAACATAATGTTTTCCTTGACAGGTGTAGAAAAGAAATTCATATATTCAGTAGAAGATAGAAGAAAAGATATTTTGGCTAAAGCAACATATCATTCAAAAGTGCCCCATTGGTTAAAGATGAAAGTGAGTATAGATTAGTGAGAAACATGGCAGCATTCGCTTTAGACTGGCAACATAAAGGGAGATTATGAATATTGATTAGGAAATCCACCACTGACACAAATTTCGCAGGGACCAGTGAATGTGATCATACCTTTGATGTTCAAGGAAACTGGGGATTATAGTTAGATGGAGCAGATCATGTTTTCCTTGGAGTTTATTACATTTGTGGGAAAATACATTTTACAGGTTACCCAAGAGAAGGTATGGAATATGTTTCATGGGATCGTTTTTCAAAAGATTTATCGCATGGTTAAAAATTGATGATTCAACAAGGGAACAACATGTGAGAACAAAGAGAGGTGCTGGTGCTAGTACAATTATAGGAGACATTTTTGTTGCTTTGATACCATCTGTAGGAGTTATACCCAACTCACACACGATTAGAAAGCTTTCTACTGTAGTTGACAAGTTGTCTGCTAGTAATACAGAAATGGTTGCGTTCAGATCAATGGTTTTGCACAATTTACTTGCATTAGAAGTTCTTCTTGCAGAGGAGAGTGAAGTCTGCCGGATGTTAAAGCTTCAACAATGTTGTAATTACATTCCAGATATGAGTAAGGACTTGAAAAAATACATTACCAACATTACCTATTTGAAGAAAGATTTGAAAGGGTTAGCAGCAACAGGTGCTTGGGAAGCAATGGGTAATGGCTTTTCTGCCATAGGCAGATGATTTGTAAACCTAGGTAGTGGAATTTTTGGAAGCATTTTGAAACCCTTAGTGATAATTGCTCTTTGTGGATTACTTCTGTTTGTAACCTATAAGGGATACAAATGTGTGCAAGTGAAAAGCGGAGTGAAGAGCAAGAGACCAGATATGGAACTAGAGAACAGAGATAGCAAATATTAAGATCACATGACATTTCTGGAGGATTCTAGAAGAAAGTTGATGAAAACAACCAGATTGTGGTTTGTCCATCTGAAAAGACAATGATGTGATGGCTTGAATCGCCATCAGATGGGGAATTGGTGCAGCGCAAACGTTGACCCCTTTTTAAACTTCACAAAAAAGTCACTAATACTTAACAGACGCATAACATGAAAGTGCACTAAAAATATGTTTCTTGTGTGGTTTAATGATTAATGTAAGTGTTGCACTTGACATCATTATTAAAGAGTGCATTCACAGTAGGATTCGAAAATGTACTCATATAATGTGTTCTTCCATAACTAATTTAGATATTATTTGAGGTCTTGATGAAATAAAACGTTCTTATTTAGTAGATAATGCACTTCCTGAAAAGGTGTAATTCAACTTTCATAATGTGTGCTTGCATACCTTGAATGACATTTATTGGTTAGCAAGCTAAATAGAAACCATCCTCATATATGTAGAATGTGATTTGACTCCAAACAATGAAAGAGTTATGTAATGCATGCAATAATATTTCATATATTTGATTAAAAGTAGTTACTAGCCATACCTACACATGATAATTTTAAAGATTTACTGAATGTTATATGTAATGTTAATCTAATGCAGTACAAAAGGGGGTGGTGATGGACGGAGCATCAGAACCAATCAAACACTCACACCCAGTCAACAGATCTGGGTTTGATCCATCACCATTCTTTAGCCCACTCTGCCACCCCAGTTCAGACATGGCCATATGCAAATCAGTCTGACCCTGTGCCTCATGGGAACAGTCCAGCCCGAACTGCCAAGCCATGCCTTCCCTGGACCAGAATCAAGCTTCCTAGGACCGGTTTCTGGCATTTCAGCCGTCTTCAGCCAGGCTTGCTTGAATCCAGTGGCAAAGTGAGCAAGGGACTCATGTCTGAGCATACCCTGCCAACTTATGGCGAACAAAGCAGTACAAAAGGGGGTGGTGATGGACGGAGCATCAGAACCAATCAAACACTCACACCCAGTCAACAGATCTGGGTTTGATCCATCACCATTCTTTAGCCTACTCTGCCACCCCAGTTCAGACATGGCCATATGCAAATCAGTCTGACCCTGTGCCTCATGGGAACAGTCCAGCCCGAACTGCCAAGCCATGCCTTCCCTGGACCAGAATCAAGCTTCCTAGGACCGGTTTCTGGCATTTCAGCCGTCTTCAGCCAGGCTTGCTTGAATCCAGTGGCAAAGTGAGCAAGGGACTCACGTCTGAGCATACCCTGCCAACTTATGGCGAACAAAGCAGTACAAAAGGGGGTGGTGATGGACGGAGCATCAGAACCAATCAAACACTCACACCCAGTCAACAGATCTGGGATTGATCCATCACCATTCTTTAGCCCACTCTGCCACCCCAGTTCAGACATGGCCATATGCAAATCAGTCTGACCCTGTGCCTCATGGGAACAGTCCAGCCCGAACTGCCAAGCCATGCCTTCCCTGGACCAGGATCAAGCTTCCTAGGACCGGTTTCTGGCATTTCAGCCGTCTTCAGCCAGGCTTGCTTGAATCCAGTGGCAAAGTGAGCAAGGGACTCACGTCTGAGCATACCCTGCCAACTTATGGCGAACAAAGCAGTACAAAAGGGGGTGGTGATGGACGGAGCATCAGAACCAATCAAACACTCACACCCAGTCGACAGATCTGGGTTTGATCCATCACCATTCTTTAGCCCACTCTGCCACCCCAGTTCAGACATGGCCATATGCAAATCAGTCTGACCCTGTGCCTCATGAGAACAGTCCAGCCCGAACTGCCAAGCCATGCCTTCCCTGGACCAGAATCAAGCTTCCTAGGACCGGTTTCTGGCATTTCAGCCGTCTTCAGCCAGGCTTGCTTGAATCCAGTGGCAAAGTGAGCAAGGGACTCACGTCTGAGCATACCCTGCCAACTTATGGCGAACAAAGCAGTACAAAAGGGGGTGGTGATGGACGGAGCTGTGATGCCAGAAACCGGTCCCGGGAAGCTTGTTTCCTTCCCAGTATAAGAATTGGCTTGGTAGTTTGGTTTGCCCTGTTCCCATCATGCACTGGGACAGGTACAGACTAATTTGCATGTAGCCAGGTTCTGAGCTGGGATGGTGCAGTGAGCTAAAAAACGGTGATGGATTAAAACCATGATCTCTTGACTTGGTAAGAGTATTCTGCATCATTCAGAAACTCTGTCCATCACCACCCCCTTTTTCCCAAATCGATTTATCCACACTCAGTGTGGGAGGGTATGCTCAGACGTGAGTCCCTTGCTCATTGCACCATCAGGATTCAGGCAAGCTGGGCCGACGAAGGCTGTGATGCCAGAAACCGGTCCCCGGAAGCTTGTTTCCTTCCCAGTATAAGAATTGGCTTGGTAGTTTGGTTTGCCCTGTTCCCATCATGCACTGGGACAGGTACAGACTAATTTGCATGTAGCTATGTTCTGAGCTGGGATGGTGCAGTGAGCTAAAAAACGGTGACGGATTAAAACCATGATCTCTTGACTTGGTAAGAGTATTCTGCATCATTCAGAAACTCTGTCCATCACCACCCCCTTTTTCCCAAATCGATTTTATCCACACTCAGTGTGGGAGGGTATGCTCAGACGTGAGTCCCTTGCTCATTGCACCATCAGGATTCAGGCAAGCCGGGCCGACGATGGCTGTGATGCCAGAAACCGGTCCTCGGAAGCTTGTTTCCTTCCCAGTATAAGAATTGGCTTGGTAGTTTGGTTTGCCCTGTTCCCATCATGCACTGGGACAGGTACAGACTAATTTGCATGTAGCCAGGTTCTGAGCTGGGATGTTGCAGTGAGCTAAAAAACGGTGATGGATTAAAACCATGATCTCTTGACTTGGTAAGAGTATTCTGCATCATTCAGAAACTCTGTCCATCACCACCCCCTTTTTCCCAAATCGATTTTATCCACACTCCGTGTGGGAGGGTATGCTCAGACGTGAGTCCCTTGCTCATTGCACCATCAGGATTCAGGCAAGCCGGGCCGACGAAGGCTGTGATGCCAGAAACCGGTCCCCGGAAGCTTGTTTCCTTCCCAGTATAAGAATTGGCTTGGTAGTTTGGTTTGCCCTGTTCCCATCATGCACTGGGACAGGTACAAACTAATTTGCATGTAGCCAGGTTCTGAGCTGGGATGGTGCAGTGAGCTAAAAAACGGTGATGGATTAAAACCATGATCTCTTGACTTGGTAAGAGTATTCTGCATCATTCAGAAACTCTGTCCATCACCACCCCCTTTTTCCCAAATCGATTTTATCCACACTCAGTGTGGGAGGGTATGCTCAGACGTGAGTCCCTTGCTCATTGCACCATCAGGATTCAGGCAAGCCGGGCCGACGAAGGCTGTGATGCCAGAAACCAGTCCCCGGAAGCTTATTTCCTTCCCAGTATAAGAATTGGCTTGGTAGTTTGGTTTGCCCTGTTCCCATCATGCACTGGGACAGGTACAGACTAATTTGCATGTAGCCAGGTTCTGAGCTGGGATGGTGCAGTGAGCTAAAAAACGGTGATGGATTAAAACCATGATCTCTTGACTTGGTAAGAGTATTCTGCATCATTCAGAAACTCTGTCCATCACCACCACCTTTTTCCCAAATCGATTTTATCCACACTCAGTGTGGGAGGGTATGCTCAGACGTGAGTCCCTTGCTCATTGCACCATCAGGATTCAGGCAAGCCGGGCCGACGAAGGCTGTGATGCCAGAAACCGGTCCCCGGAACCTTGTTTCCTTCCCAGTATAAGAATTGGCTTGGTAGTTTGGTTTGCCCTGTTCCTATCATGCACTGGGACAGGTACAGACTAATTTGCATGTAGCCAGGTTCTGAACTGGGATGGTGCAGTGAGCTAAAAAACGGTGATGGATTAAAACCATGATCTCTTGACTTGGTAAGAGTATTCTGCATCATTCAGAAACTCTGTCCATCACCACCCCCTTTTTCCCAAATCGATGTTAATCTAATGCACCAGAACGTTATATTCACTTGCATTTAAATGTGCACAGTATATTAAATGTCCACCATTGAATTAATGCTTTAAATTTGCCCTAACTAGGTCTGTGTTTTACCATACTGAACAAGTGCTGTTTTCCATTTTCTGCTAACGTGACATTTCTTGCAGGTATTCACATGCATTGTTAGTTGAGACTAGATATATTACTGTACTAGAGATAGAGAAAGAGATCTCTGAGCATCAGATAATGCTTTTGATCTTTTGTATTGTTGTGACTCAATTGCTTGTCTGCCTTACATTGGTGTGCCCAAATTTCTTCTGTAGTTTGGGACTACCTGTTGCTATTTTGTATTTCTATAGCATATGTTTAAGAGTTGTGTACCTTAACTTGATTTTGAATTTGTAATAAACCTTCTAGCTACCGATTCCTAGTCCTCATTGTGTAGCCAAATGGGTTGCACTGTTAATTGAATTTTTATTGAAGTCAATGTTAACTCCCATCACCTCTCAGTCGGAGAAAAAAGATCCATCGGAGGACCAATGGTAAACAAGTGGGCCCAGAAAACGCTGGATCAAAAACAGCTAATCAATAATGGCAATGATATTGTGCACAATCAAGAATATTTATGCAATTGTATGCCTGATTTCATCATCCCTGTTGCTAAGCATATTTAAGGTTTACCTGCTCAATGCAAAATGAAAGCCCATATCCACCTGGTGTAACTAGGAGAATTCCGCCCGCACCACAGATGTGTTCTGCTATAGTTGTAGTTTAGGTGTCTGATCAAGACATATCCTCAGGGGATCTGCTTTCTGAGAAAAACATCCAGATGACCAGAACTAACTCACTGTGTCAATCAATCAATCAGGGAAGTTTAAAGTGCGCTACTCACCCGTGAGGGTCTCAAGGCGCTGGGGGGGGGCAGCTCCAGTCAGTCGAAGAGCCAGGTCTTGAGAGTCTTCCTGAAGATGTGCATGGTGGGGGGGGGGTGTCTGATGTTGATCTGCAGCTCGTTCAAGGTCTTGGCTGCGATGTAGGAAAAGGTTCTTCCCCCTCTTCTTGCTCTACAGATGCGCGGAGGGTAGGCGAGGCCAAGGTTGGCAGAACGGAGGTACGTGGAAGGAGATTCTGTCATTGAGATGTCAGGGTCCAGTGTTGTGGAGGCATTTGTAGGCGTGGGTGACCCCCCCCCCCCCCCCCACCCTGAGGAACCTTTGGAAATTTCTGTCGGTGTGGCTAATGTGCTCAGTGGTGTTTCACTATGCTTGCATGTTATGCACCATTGCTATACAGCAATCTCACCTTCCACTCCACTTGGCCATTTGTTTAGCACACAACTGAGTCTCATTGCCTGTCTCCAGAACCTAATGCTTAACTAATTTGCAGGGCTGGAAGCTCTAAAAATTTTGTGAGTCTGTAGCTGCATTTTTCTGGCAATAAAATATCTTTGGTTACTTCTCTGCTTTAGCCTAGGGCCCATTAGTCAATGTGCCCTCTAACGCAAAATGCCTGTGAGAAATTTGATTCAGGCATGACTTTCCGTATGCGGTTCTAGATGTTAAGTTCAGTTGTCCCATTTTTATGTTTCTTACACTTATAGTGTGTAAATTTGTTTTTTGGGTGCTCGGCCTTTATGTTCCTAAAAGCCCCAACGGCAGACATTTTGATGTCAAGTAGCTAAAGGTTCTACAGTGACTTTCAGTGATCAGGCTAAGTCCTCAATCGTACTAAATATTCCCTGTGGGTCTTTTGTTGCCAGGGAGTCCATTCTTTGATGTATAAGATCCATTTTAAAGTCATCTCTCTAAATGATGCTGTACAGCATGTCAGCCATTTCCTTCAAGACTTCACTGAAGTTTGATATTGAGCTATTTGTTGAAGCCTGATATATAGCACCAGGACGGTGACCATGTTACAGTAGAGCTATCCAGGGGGTGCAGATGACTGCAGCCCTAAAGTGTTCAGTCTTCTTTTGTTTGTGATTTCCTTTGCCCTCCTTGTAAATATTACAGGGTCCCAAAAACACTAGCATGTCTTTCCTCACTGAATAAACTAGAAGAAGGTCTTCAGTTTCCTTTTTGTGTTAAGGAGAGGCAGGAGCAGCTGAGCAGCATCATGTCACCACCAACTTTATGTTTACTTTGTATTTACAAATATACTCTTAACTACATGTGCTACTGCAACTGGGCACATGAGAGAAGTCTTAGTACTCAATGGGGTATCATCTAAAGATACAATCATGCAGGCAAGCAAAACAAATCTAGGCAGACAGAAAATATCACGCTCAGATTACTAAAATGTATGCTATAGAAATTTAACGTACGTTAAAGGGCCCCCACTTTGTAATATGGTTAAAAGAGCACAGTGGGGATTATTTAACTTAGAAGAAAATCAAGTGCCAAGAGCCCCGAAATTAAATTTGCAGCCAGCTTTTCAGCTGAGAGGATTTACACACACTGAGGTGATCCTCATTCCGAGCTGTTGTTATCCACCAGGCATGGAGAGGCACATTATTTCCATCTAGTGAGTCGTCCTCAGCTCCCTCTCACAATCATGGTTCCACCAATATCTGTGAAAGTCCTGGACTCCTGGCCATCCCTCAATTATTTTACTGCTTCAGAAGCCACGAGCTAGACCTAGCACCAGTACAGCCATGCTTTAATCCCAGTATTTTTGGTTGCACCTTAAGTACCAGCCTCCAAATAGACCTACTGGATATATGTGGAAATTCACTTTGCCACAATGCACGGGAGGCCTTCATAAAATCCTGGTCAAGTGGTCTTCGTCCACAGCTGCCCATTGTACCCGTCCTTCCTCAGTTAGCTTGCCGGCAAAACATTGGAGTGCAATGACTGCTAAAACTCCAAAGGTGCTGAGCTTGAGAATGTACTAATTCCTATCTGGAATCCAACCCAACCAGGACCTTGGCTGGTAGACATTGATAGCCTATTCCAGAGAAGTGGCTGTGATAGCTTCATTCTGCCAAAACACCAAGGTCTTTCATTCTCTGCCAATGTTCCTTTCTGAAGAGCAAACCAGACAGACTCTCCATGATAGATTGTGGCTCCTCACTACAAAGTATAATTTGGTGTGCTTTGCACTCCTTTCTTCTAAGATTATTGAATATAGAATTTGTGTGTTCTGGATTAGGGTAAAGGGCTGTATGAGGGCAGCACCCAATCTGATGAGGCGGCTTAACAGATGCTGGTTGGCCTAGAAATGTGTTTTGTGGCTTAGTTCCTTGCTTAGCTCTCTCTGTACCGCTGCGGACCCAAGGATCTCAGTATATTAGAAGTTGTATCTCCTTAATCAGATACCCAGACTCACAACTGCTATGTAGTCTTGGATTCCAGCACTATAGGCTTGCACCAAAGCTGCAGGGTACCAGGGACAGCCACATTGCCCTGCATATTGTCACTGCTGCTGCTGTACTTTTCAAGAGTTCTGAAAAAACTTACATTTTTGGAAGCCAGGTGGTAAGAGAGTTTCCAAACGGGAAGATAATATCAGTGCCCCAAACTCAGCTGCCTTGTACCCAATTAGTAATCACTAAAAGTAGGAGAGGAACCAACCTTAAGTGTTTCTCCTGAGAAACAGAAGGGGGGCTCATAACTCATTATTCCTACTCTGACCTTTGACAAGGGAGCTATGGAGGTAGACGCTGTGGCAAATTGGGATCACTGGCTATGATACCTTAGCTGGCAACAAAGGAAGCCCACAACCACCACAATCCTGTCCTGTGCCCAATACACCCCACAAACATTTTGAGCCCTCCATAGTTATCTGTCAAGGAACTTCCTACCTCAGTGCCACAGGAGATAGATGCAACTGACTTACACAAAAAAGTGCACACTAAGAAAACAAATGTCAAAAGGGCACTGTTAACAATTGGTTTACCACCGCAGTTGCTATCGAAGTGCCTAGGTATGAGCATAAAAACAAATCCCTTCTTACAAAAGGTGACTGTGCACTCAAGAGTCATATTAAGTGGTGAAAAGTGTAAATAATTTGGAAAAACGCGGGGCTAATGGATTTACTGTTGGCCCGTGTGCAGTTCCAGTAGTGGGACAGTTTATTTAGGGCATTCGGGGGCCACTTGATGCTTTATGTGTATTGAATAAGATAAAGTTAACTAGCGAATTCAGTATACCAATTTCAGAAGATTACTTCAGTGTAGTGCAAGGTATTTTTGAACTGAAGTGAATTTATTATTTTAAAATTGAACATCATCACGGTGAAGCCACAGTGAGGAATAGAAACCTTCATAAAACTGCATTTTTTTGCAAAGTACATAGGGGCAGATTTACAAGCCCCTTGCGGCACTTTTGCGTCACTTTTCATGTTAAAAATGACGCAAAGGTGGCACAAGGGCCTTGTAAATAAGCCCCTCAATTTTCCATTTGGTGCGGTCATACAAAGCCGCAATTTGCTCTTTACATCATCAAAAATTATCTGGGATAAAATAAGTTTAGCATTTTGTGTTAAGATATCACTCACACATTAGGTAAGGTGACGTGACGATGGGCTGCATATGCTATGAATTTCATCACACATTAAGTTAATGTCAAGAGTTTGCCCATTTTCATTGTGGGCCACAAATCACGTCTCCACTCTCAAGAGAATACAGCTGGAACAGCTTAAGAGGAACAGAAACCCTTCTGAAAGACAAAGGCCACTGTTCGCAAACAGTTGTTCCCCTAACTTGTCTTAGTGTCACACTGACCTCACCTCACCCGAAAGAGATAATTTAGAATCAAAGAAGACCGGCTGAAGTGAGCTAAAATGTCCCTCTGACTTAAACCCAAGTTAACTAGAAAACTGTTCTGTTGTTTAAGTACTTTACACAACAGACCATCAGTAAATGCAATTGGCATATTATGCCAGAGAGGAAAATTGATATTTCAAATGCCAAATGCCTAAACGAGAATGATCCTATAGGAAACTATTGGCCCGATTCACAGAACTAACTTAAGACAAAATCCTAAACTTACTATCATTTTGGTATTCACGGAAGGCACTTACTCATTTTGGTATTCCCAGAAGGCACTTACTCATTTCGGTTTTCACAGAAGTTAGGACTCCTAACTTTAGAACTCCTAAATGCCTTCTGTGAATACCGAAAGTCTTAAAGTTAGGATTTTTCTCAGTTTAGGAGTAGTAGAGTTAGAATTCCTAACTTTACTACTCCTAAACTGAGAAAAATCCTAACTTTAAGACTTTCGGTATTCACAGAAGGCATTTTGGAGTCCTAAAGTTAGGAGTCATAACTTTACTACTCCTAAACTGATAAAAATCCTAACTTTAAGACTTTTGGTATTCACAGAAGGCATTTAGGACTCCTAAAGATAGGAGTCCTAACTTTACTACTCCTAAACTGAGAAAAATCCTAACTTTAAGACTTTTGGTATCCACAGAAGGTATTTAGGAGTCCTAAAGTTAGGACTCCTAACTTCTGTGAATACCGAAATGAGTAAGTGCCTTCTGTGAATACCAAAATGTGTAAGTGCCTTCTGTGAATACCAAAATGGTAGTAAGTTTCGGATTTTGTCTTAAGTTAGTTCTGTGAATCGGGCCCCATGAGCCTAAATCCCAAAGAATGTTATTCCAGAGTTAGTTGTGACTTACATATTTCCATGAGTAAAACATACAGGGGAAAAAAACGTTGTAAATCACAAAACGTTTTTTGATAACTAGGCCTGTTTTACTCCTGGTAACTAGTGCTTATGTCACATCAAGTCTAAAGTCAAATACATCTAATCTCAAAAAATTCTTTGTGAATCAGGTTGAACACAAACATGCAAATGGGGTGGGGGTGGGGGTGTCTGTCTGCCTGTGCTCCCAGTGGCAGAGCGTGTGGGTTCCAGGGCAGAAGTACCCTGGAGGGTTTCAGAACACCAACATACTTGTTTGTAAATAGCCACACGCATTTCTGTGGTTCATTCATATCTTGTAAACAGTCTCAACCTTACTCCTGTCATAACCCCCAAACTGGTGGGGTTGTAGAGGAAAATGCTTCTCTGGTGGTAAAAACAATTTCCCATGGAGAAAACATTTCAAAATGAAATTGAACCCCCACACTAGACATTTTCAAAAGCGCAAATGTTCACTATATACATATAGAGATGTGGAAATGTCCTTGCATTATCATGTAGGGGAATTCACAAACGTTTTCCAGGAGTAGTTCAGGGAACCTGCGGTTCATACACTATTTCTGGAAACCTTTATGAATTAAAACAAAAATTGACTATCATGCCAAACAAAGGAAGAGCCATATAAGAGTTAATTTCTTTGTTGTGCTCTGAGTGGGCTTGAATCATACTTTTAACACAATTTACTGACACAAATCTCTAATTTTGCACCGTCAAGTTGAACTTAAGTGAGCAATGGTTGTTGTGCATCGGCCGACAGCTTATATCTCAGTGAGTGTTATAACTTACACCACCAAAACCGACATTTGATAAAGTAACTATTACTTAATTTATGAGAGAGTTAAGAGGTTACAGAGACAAAGGCTAAAACAGATTCCCAAAGATTGTTCTGTGAGTAGGTTTGTCTTACTCCAGCCTCAATCATAAAAAACTGATTTATGCTTCTCAAAGTTTATTTTTCTGTGAGTAGGCATCTCTTACTCCAAAAATTAACGAGTAGATTTATTTATTTTTGTATATTTTTTACAAAGTGGGCGGCTGACAAACTGTATATGGTGCTGAGCAATCAATCAATCAATCACCAGACAAGCAAACCACACAACTCCAACAGACGGAGTGGAGAGGGAAAAAGGACCCAACCGCAGCCTGTGATTGGGGGCAGAGGACTCCCCCTTCCCTTTTGCAAAGCTTTATGAGTGTCTGGCTTTGCAAAGGTCAGCCTCACAGACACTCACCATGTCTTCACATGTGCCAAATGCGCAGGCGCCTGGCAACCTGTGCCATGCTTTGCCGGGCTGAAGATTTCACAGCCCTGAGGTCCTGCCCTGATCAGCCCTCAAAGTCTTTTGAGAGCTTCCCCTTCATGGCGAGGGGTAGTGTCCCTGATAGAGTCAGACCTGGACGCTTCAGGTTTAAGCAATGAAATGCCCAGGATTGACTGTGTATCATGATGCCTCGTTACAGAGTGGAGTGGGAACAACAACTCTCACTGACCCCATCCCACCTTGTGGGGAGGTAGGGAAGGTCCCATGGCAAGGTCAGCCAATAGGAGGAGGTGGCTGGATCCTCCAGTTGTCCCTTCCCTACCAAAAACATCCAGCTCCTTTCAGTGCTTTTTGCTTCCCCTCCTGCCACTGCCTGGAAAGTACGTTTTTTTTTAATAAACTCTTTTTATTAAACAAGAGAATCGGAGGAATAAAGCAACTTTACACTATAATTACATCTGGACATTGAGTCATACAGGTGATGATGACTGAAGTAAGAACTCAAGGCGTTACAGGTTCCTCCAGGGAAGGGATCACAGGTGCAGCACAAATGTCACCTCGGTATGCGTTCCATTTATTCCAAATTGCAGTCCACGTTTTGGGGCACCCACGCGCTGTATACATCATCTTCTACCTAAACATGCATCAATCCATGTCTGCCCTCCATTTAGTGAGTTGAGGCGGCACTCCAGAGCTGGGCTATATTCCTTTTAGCCAGCATCAGGCCCAATGTGGCCCATGTTTTGTCCTTGCTGTTCAAATCCGTGGGTTACCATATATTTAAGAGACAGCGCTTGGCTTCAGGTCGCAGGCTTACCCCAAGAACCTCTTTCATGCACTTGTGTATTTCCTGCCAGTACCTTTGGATGTAACCACATTCCCATAAGATGCGCAAGAACGTGCCCTCCTGCCCACACTGTCTCCTGCACCGCCCATCATCTACCTTTCCCATGCTGACAAGTCGAGACCCAGACACATACACTTTATGGAGAATCTTTAGCTGTATCATACGCAGCCCAATGTGCGACATCACGCCTGAGTCTCTGAATGGGGTGGGGGGGGGGGAGCAGGTTTCGGCCATATCGAGTCTTGGGGTCCGCCGAGATGAAGACTCCCAAGTGCTAGAACCCCCCTCCAGCAATCTGAATCGGACAATAGTTAGGCAGTCATGGAGGACCACCAATGAGGACGTACAGCAAGGACTTGGCCCAGTTTATTGTATAGCCAGAGTACCTCCTAAAGATGGCAAATATATCAAGGACTGCATTAAGCAACGACCTGGGGGAAGCCAGATACAATAGGATATCATCCGCATAGAGGGAAATGCGGTCCTCCCAAGTCTCAGACCCCCAGATTACCGGGTCTCTGCGGATCCATGTCACCAAGGGTTCGAGGGAAAGAGCAAACAGAAGCGGTGACAACGGACACCCCTGACGCGTTCCACGACCCAGTGCAAACACCTCCGATTTTTTATTGTTTACCACTACTTGCGCTAAGGGTTCGGCGTATAATAGCCGTACCCAGCCTATAATCTGGGCCCAAAACCTAACTTTGCCAGGACTGCGAACAAGTATGACCACTCAATAGTATCGAACGCCATAGTGGCGACCAACGAGACCACCACTGTGTCTTCATGGATCGTCCCAGTTCTCCCCAACACCCCGTGCAATCTCCTCAGGTTCAATGCGGTGTTCTGGTTGGGCATAAAGCTTGATTGGTCAAGGTGTACCAGTCTGCTAATAACCTGGGTCAAGCGGCTCACGAGTAGGTTGGCCAGGATCTTGGGTTCAGCCTTCAAGAGGGAGATGGGTCTGTAGGATGAACGCCTGTCTCTGGGTTTGCCAAATTTGTATATTGTAACTAGAGTTGCTATCTTTTGATCCCGGGGAAGCAGTCCTGTCTTTCCGCTTTCTTCAAACATCTCCCACATATGCTGAGCCAAGGAATTCAGTTTAAGCTTGTACAGTTCAATTGGCAGGCCGTTAGAACCCAACGCCTTCTCAGGTTGGAGATTTCTAATTTCTTGTGCTATCTCGTCATTAGTAAAGGTGCTATCAAGGGACTGCTTTTCCTCAGGGGACAGGGTCGGGAGTCGGACGTCTGAGAGCATTGCTCGTGAGTCCTCCTCAGACAGGGCAGAACTCGCCCGGTATACCTGCCTATAATGCTCTGCAAACTCGTTGGCGATCGCCTGTGGATCTGTTATTTTCTCGTCACTAGCATTCGTGAGTTCTGGTACTAATCGACTAGCCAGCTCCTTCCTGTCTAGCCATGCTGTGAGCTTCCCAGCCTTATCACCCAGGTCGTATATCCTGCCTTCCTTTACCCTGCCCAACGTTTTGGCCACATCAGTAGCTGGTAACTTGTACTCTTCCCTCTTGAGTTTGAGCTCATGGATTACTTCTTCTGTGGCTGCTCCCTCACTATCGTCCTCCAATCAGAGTATGTCAGCTTCCAGAAGAACTTTTCATACCCCCGCAATGAGCGAGCGAGAGCGCCTGCCCCCTCAGCACTGTCTTGAACGCTTCCCATATGGTTCGATGCGAGGTCACGGATCCTACATTGTCCGCAAAGTATTGGTCTATGGCCAGAAGCAGGGCCTTTTTTACTACTGAGTTACGAAGGTACCAGGGGTTGATCGGCGCAACCTTCCCTACCCTTTTTTCATGTAGGACTGCCTCCATCCAGATTGGAGAGTGGTCTGATATACCCCTTGCTAAATGTCGTATCTCGTGCACATCATGAGAAGGTAGTCTATACGGGAAAGGCTGTTGTGTGCCCCTGAATGAAAAGTCTATTGGAGACTCTGTGGATGAAGTGCTCTCCACACATCTGCCAGGCCCATTGCTTCCACAAAATCCGGAAGCCACTGTTGTGAAGGTCAAATGTTTCATAGGATCTATTCTCAAAAAATCTGTTTAGTCTTACTTTCCTAAAAAACACTCCTCATATCTTTTTCTAGTTCAAATTTGTTGGGCGGGCAGTGGGTCTAAAACTAAAACCTTAGTACCGCCTGCTCTTCTTTAGTCAGAATCCTATGGAACAAATTAATTATGGGAAATTCGTCTACCTCCAATATCGCTGGTTCCTGGTCTTGAGGTAGTCCTGTGCCGGATAATTTTGAGGTGGATGATTTCTCATTTGGTCCTCCCTGACATAGTTCGATACCCTCTCTGTCCTCGATTCTGGCGCCCACCTAAAAAAGGCTCGCGCTCAAAATTAGTTACTGATCTCCCTGGTTGTTTGCTGGCCTGTTCTTCCTCACTGCTTGAACCTGATGATTCGGAGAATGTTATTCTCTTATTCCCACCTCTTGAGTAGACTTGTCTCTGGAGTTGTGGTTTCTCCCACCTTTGTTCCTTCTTGTTGTTGTAATATTCTTTACCTAGGAAGGGGTATACCACCTCTGCACTAAATTTCTCTATATCCTTCCTCAGTTTGATTGCCTTTTTATTTATGAGATACTCCCGATATCCATTTGTTTCTAGCTCTGATTCTTCTATTTTTGTCTTTGCATCTTCAAATGCTGTATTTTGTTAAAATGCAGTCTCTAGCTCCTCAATTGCTTTCCTCTCTATAATCATTACTTCTTGGGCTGTTTCAATAATTAAAATCAACCAATCTCTGCTGCACTGATTCGCTATGTGGGGCCAAAGATCCAGAATTTTTTTGTTTCCAATAAAAAGCCCGGCTCATTTCTGATTTGTAATCATATAGGGATAACTCCGGCTTTTAAATATTCAATTAAAAAATCAGCGTGGAGTTCTGTCCTTAATAATTTTTTCTTAAGATTTAGGATTTTTATTAATTGCTCATGACTAGTATTATTCATCACGGATTTACCCCCATTTCGTGGGTTCTGATTAATAAGCCTGTTAAACTGATTCTCCGTGAAACCCAAACTTTTGAAATTATTCATGGAGTTCACCTGGGAGGCTTGCTCCCCACCTCTTGAAAGCAGAAACCACTGCCAGAAAGTGACCTCTCCAACCCAAAGGGCTGTGCCGGAAATATATTAAAAGAGAGAGGGACCCCTTGTGCCACGTCAAGGGAATAGGGTACTACTAACAGGTAGAAACAAAATATCCCTTGACAGAAGAATGTAGAACCATTAGAGTTAAAACAGAATCATAAGTTCCAAA
The DNA here is from genome assembly GCF_964204655.1 of Triturus cristatus. Classification (NCBI taxonomy): domain Eukaryota; kingdom Metazoa; phylum Chordata; class Amphibia; order Caudata; family Salamandridae; genus Triturus; species Triturus cristatus. The sequence goes on along the minus strand of NC_140582.1, from coordinate 1,069,018,032 downwards.
AGGTAGAAATTGACAGCCCGTGTAATAGAACTGAACAAGTTTAACATACAACAAATTTTGTTAGATCACCAAGGTATATCGAACGGTAAAACGCTGACAGCCAAGACACTGAATAATTGTCGGAGCAAGAACGTAATTTACTTGCTTGTTTGCCCTTGTAGGCCACGAGGGCGAAACAGGCAGGGAACTGCGTGTTCGGCTGCTAGAACATAAATCAGCGCTGAGAAACAAGAAAGAAAATGCACCCTTGACTGATCATTTCTCGACTAAGAACCACGACTGTAATCAGTTTAGTTGGTTTATACTTGAAAAAGTGAGCATAGGCAGAAGAGGAGGGAACCTAGATGCCATCAAAAAAGGCGTGAACAATGGTTCATGTGTTATTTAGATACTATAGATAGAGGACTTAATTCCCGAGAGGAATGGATGAAATTGATTGTAGATCAGTAAATTTCTCCCTCCCCGTGTCATACTGGTTAGGTATATCAATTTAGATTTACTGAGATACAAATTGCAGGTCAGTTTTGATAACACAATACATGCAAGAATAAGATAATACAATTGATGTAATAATAAAAGAAAACATTTATAGCTTAATCAGTACGAACTATAGGCTTTGTTGGCAGATAGAATATATTTTCCTCCTTTTTCTTTTTAGATCATTACAAACTTCGATTCTTAATATCAAAACAAGATGTAAAACAACTAAAATATATAGATCGAAGTCAGCTAATGGATTAGAAACACTAATGAAAATTAGGGATAATAGCGCAGTGCACCTCAATCAATTGTGTTTACTGGCTTTAGTCAATAAAGTAAGATTGAGGTTTCAGGCAGATTGCACGTACGATGTTTTGATCACTACTTCCGGGTCAAGAGAGCTAGAGCCCGCGCTGGGTGACTAAAAACCACATATTACTTCCGGGTGAACTATAACAGAGTCAGCGCTTATGGCGTAATACGCGAGAAGGAATCCACGTGTAAACAATTAGAACGCAGTCCTTCAGCCAATCAAAAAGGAAGAGCTCGGTATTTAAACAAGGTATGCAGATACGGTTTCTGCCTGCATGACCGCGACAGAAGGCTCGCTCGTAGCTACGCCAAACGGTGTAACTCAGGTAAAGAAGGGAGGCGTTCGAGGGTAATTTCAAAGCTAGTGACTATTTTGTTAGATCTTTGTTAAACTCTAAAAGAGAAAGGGCTTTGTTTTTCTGTCTTCCAGCACGCATAGGTGCAAGATACAAGCAGAGACCATCATTTCTGAGTTTCAGTCTTCGTTTCAAGAAAATTGAAACGTTTGTAAAAGAAGATAACTGAGTTGGAATAAGCTTCGAGGTAGGAATGCTCACAAATTTGATTTAAATTAGCTGCATAATAGTGCTCTATAAGTAAGAGGTGATATGTATAAGATCCTTATTTATAGATCTCTACAAAAGTGAAATACCGAAATACGATTGGAAAGGGAGCTCTATTGAGCCAATGGCAGCACGCAAAAGCTAAATCTAACAGGTGAGAGATGGTTAAATTGGGGAATTTATTATAATATTCCTCTATAACATAAGATAGATGAGTGGTCACATTTGATCTGTGGTATTTCCCTAACTATAGATATTCTGGACTTTTACAAGTACGAATAAGGATCACAGGCTCAAAGTATGCCAGGTTGATGAAATGATTATAAACACCAACCGATCACAATAAGGTAAAATTTTAATTGTAGGGAAGCATATTACTACTCAGATGGAAACTGGCATAACGGAGGCGTCGCTATGCGATGACATCCTCCTTCTGGATATCCTTATGACTTGGGGCGGGAAGTCTTTCAATAATCCTTTATAGACAGAATTTGCCCATGTGATAGACGTAAATTGAAAATGTATATTGTAGGTTTGGGATGGGATGTATGTCACTCTGAAACCACTAGAAATAAATGAAATATAAATGACATCTAATGGCATGAAATTGTACAGTGAATATGTATGTAATGGACAATATGTCTATAGTGGATGATGATTTATGAGCAGAGGTTTTTAGGTACAAATTGTATTTGCTCCATACAGGACTTAGGCCAAAGGCAACCTTACAGTGCCAATAAGAGAGATTTATAGTAACTGTCTTGATAAAGATGGGACATCAATAGAACCATTGAAAAGCGTCGATGCCTCATCTACATAATCCGTGGAAGTAATTAGCTCTGTAGATATGAAAAAATAGATTATATCCAGGCCTAGTTACACATTTGTTCATGACGGATATGTTCTTTTAATGACAAAATATATTATCTTTTCTTTTTCTCTCTTTGTTAATGTGATGTACTTTGTGCATTAGTAGAAGCGTGTGAATTGGAGTTTTTTAACCAAATTAATCATTTTAAATGTACAGGATTTCACAATCGAGAGCTATTGCAATTGTTTTTTACTTTTTTTAATGAAATTGTTGTGATACATGTAACTCTTTTTTAATAAAAGAATATATCTTGGTGATTAAACAAAATTTGTTGTATGTTAAACTTTTTCAGTTCTATTACATGGGCTGTCAATTTCTACCTTTTGGAACTTATGATTCTGTTTTAACTCTAATGGTTCTATATTCTTCTGTCAAGGGATAATTTGGTTCTACCATTTAGTAGTCATGCCAGTATGGGACGCGGAGGCGCACCGGGTCTCAATCGTCTACCGGGGACTCTGTGTGCTCATTCTAACACGAAGAACTTGGAGAGTCCCTCCAGCTGCAGGTGATTAAGGATAAGGTCTTCAACAAATTGGTCTGCTGCTTGCCCCTCTGCCTTTTCGGGCACCCCAATATCTCGAATATTGTTCCTCCTGGTGAGACCTTCATAATCGTCAAGCTTATTTTCTGTGAATTTACGGAAGTCCTGGAGTTCCTAGACTTCTTGTTGCAGCTGTGACGTGTCACCCAAGAGACTAGAGGTAACGACCTCTATTTGCTGCACTTTGTCGCTAATCTTCGTCATGTCTGCTCTGATTAGGGTGACCTCCATTGTGATAGTGTCCATTCTTTGCTCCAATGACGACCGGACCCCAGAGATAGCTTCCATTACGTCTTGAAGGGTAAGTTTTGGGCGTTCGATCTCTCGCCCTGTTGCCATTTTACCCTTGGGGTGAAGCTCAGGGTCCATTGTTTTTGGTAATGTGAATTTGTCAAGTTTCGTTTGCTGAGCGACCTTTACACCCTTTGGCCCGACATCACTCCGACCGTTGAGATCACTTATTAACTGCTTCCAGGTAGGGTACCTCCTCCGCTGACTGGAAGGCGTCTCGAGTGTTGTCTCAGGATACAGTCCCGACCCTAGAGACAACAGGTGCACATCTCGTGTAGTCCAATTCGGTAACACAGGAGGCCGCGGCCACACACAGGCTCCCGGAGTGGGGCAGGGAGTAAGAGTTAGTCGGTGCACCGGTAGGCACCAGTGAACCGGTGGGGCCCACGGATTACAGCTGCGCCAGGCCAGAGGTATGCAGAGCAGGGGCCGCTCCCAACACCGACTCACACCCAGCACCCAGAATGGGCCCCCTTGTCCTTTGCAGGCCCCTGAAATCACCACCAACAATCACCGCCCGATGTATGTGCGTACCTGCACAGTTACAAAGCCTGCCCACTCTCCGTCGTTTGCCTCCAGGTCCGGCAGTTCCTTTGCATGTGGCCAGTGCAATGTCACCAGCGTTTCATCAATGGGGAACCGCCTCGGGATTTCCACTGTGGGGCAAACCGTAGGGGCACACTGCACCGCGCCAGCCAGAGCAGCAGGCCGGTGGCGCCCAGCCTCTTGGCCATGGCCCGGTCACAGCCGCACCCCCACTCTCCCGCAGCGGCGGTCACTGATGCCACAGCCTCCACTGTCGACGAACTCACTCCCAGGCTGGGGGGGGGGCCCGCATGCCCAGTAGCCCTTCCAGATGCCGGTGGGAATTGATGGAGTGGCGTCTTCGCCCCCGCCCGGGGCATCGATGCGGGTGCTCCAACAGCCCAGACAAAGCCACCAGGTCCGCCTAGGGACCACGCCAACCGCTGCACCACACAGCCTTGGGGGTCCCTCTGGGCGATCACCAAGCCGCCACACCGCCAGCGTCGGTCACCGCTGCCACCGGCACTGATGCAGGCCCAAGCCACGGCCTCGCGTCGAATGGAGGTCGGATCCGGTACCTCGCCATGCCCACAATATCAGCACGCGAGCGCCCGTCTGCAGGCTCCGTGCAGGCCCGATGGCGCCACAGCAATCTCCCTTGGTCGGCAGGGTCAGGGAAGCCGGAGTTCTCAGCCGCTGGCCCTCTGGACACTCAGATGGTTAGCCCACTCCTCGGGCAACAGATAAATGCAGCGGATATTGAGGGGGAGCTCGGGTTTTGGCAGAGCTCCTCTACATCGCGGCCATATCGCACCACCTGGAAAGTACTTTCATTTAATGTTTGGGTGCGTGTGTGCATGTATGTATATGCGTATATATATATATATATATATATATATATATATATATATATATATATATATATATATGTGTGTGTGTGTGTGTGTGTGTGCGCGTGTTATGAATGGGTGTGTGCTGTTTGTGAATGGTTACTGTATGTGTGTGTGCTTGGCAATGGATGGGTGTGAGTGAATGTCCCTGTAAATGAGTGTGAGTATGTGTGTGATTTTGTGGAGGAGAGTGTGCATGTGTGTGCCCGCCTCACCGCATCTGCACATTACGGGTCACCACTGAAAGGACCACAACCAGAGAGACAAGCGACGACCAGTCAAACCTAAGCCTAGAGTATGACACAAACCTTGCCGAGAATGCTTTGTGAGTCGAGCATAAGTATTCAGTTGTCATTCACACCTAAAACTAGAATATCACAAAAATGTCCGTAGAAAGGGCTTTGACAATCGGACCCACGTTCCATGTAAAAAGCATGTATGGGTTCAACTGGCACAGAGCAGCCATTTCCTGTGACATGAACATCTATGAAAGTTCCAGGATGTCCCAGACCCCCCATGCCTGTGCAACTGCTGCAAAATGTCTCATGTGATTAGCTCATTCTCGCTTTTAAAGAGGTCTCTTTTTGTTCCGCAGTCTATTCACATGACAGCCATCCGCTGGCTGCATGTATTGACCCGGGCAGATGGCCATTGCTGTAATGTAAGCAGACACAATTAAGTCCCGGGACCCATGCGGTGTCAAATGTTGTAGATGGATTATTAAGAAAAACTTGCGGTGAAGTATTCCGTTGTTCCCCGATACCAGTGCAAGCCAGGCCTCTCTTCAAGAGGCGTTGTCCGCATAGCTGCCAAAGGAGTGCATCTGTGCGCTATTTCCATTTCAAAAGCTATTATATTTTTCTTTTCAAGCTTACCCACAAAAAAGTGTGGTGTCTGGAGAACCTCGAAACAATGTCATCCATCAGGTTGGGCTCAGCGAATCTCACAGGCATAAAATATTCAGCAAGATGACCATATCTGTAGGATTATTTTTCTTTTCCGCACACAGAAATGTAAATAGTTCCCGGTAGCCATGTGTTTTACTCAAAGTACACACATAGAAATCTGTGCTTACATTTATATGGCGATATGATCTAATTTTGGAAACAGCACGAGCTATCAAGCAGAGACGAGCATATGTCTAGTATGAGCTGGGCAGCCCTGAACTAGATGGGCAAGCGGGCTCATGGTTTCCACAGAGCCCTTGTGAAGACTGCCACCTGCCCAAGAGCACAGGTCGCATCCGCTCGCCACGTGGCCCCATCTGGTTCATAAATAGATTGTGTGATTTGGGAAGCGCAGAATGATAGCGCCGCTTCCATTTTTTAATTAGAGTTTTTCCAGGCTGTCTTTTGGCCAAACACATAGACAACAATAAAACAAGAGGGCAACAAAGACAAGGTCAAAGTTCATTAACAGCTCTCTGCCAGATCTCAGGGGGGCAAGGGAGGGAAGACAAAGCAAGTGCCCGGGGCAGGCATTCAGGAAGAAAAATCCCCCTGTTGTAGTTTTTAATTGGGGGCTTGAGGAAGCAGCCCACCATATACAGCGTGTGAAAGTCGGCTATGAACAGCCTACCCCCGTTATGCTATGCTACAACTGGTTTGTGGAGCAGCGCCTCGTGCTGCCTTTTGATGTAGTCTGGGACTATTGTTTGTGGACACTGAATTCAGGGGATCAACTGGAAAACTCACAGGCCTTTATTGAAGCTGGTTGAGCTTGCTGTTCTGATCTTTTATGTTTTGTTGTTATGATGTTTTGTGCTGGCTTATGTTGTGTTTTCTCGTGCTATTTTGGTTTTGTAGTGTGTTGATCCTAACTTGTTGTGTTGTTGGGAATGTATTAATAATGCTTTTATTATTATTCTGGTGTTATATTAATTTGTAGTTTTCCTGTATTCTGCTCTGTTCCACGTTGTTAATTAGTGTTGTTTCGGTGTTGTATTTTTGTGTTGTAGACTTGTAGTGGTGTTTTATTGTTGCTTTGCTGTTGTGATGTTATGTAATATTGTGTTATGGTGTGCTATTTTGTTTGGTTTTTACATTTTGTTTCATTGTGTTGTGTTTCGGTATTGTTCAGTGGTGTTGTGTTTGTGATGTTTTGTTATTGTTTTGCTTTAGTGTTATGTTGTGTTATTTTGTGTTGTGTTGTGATGTTGTTCTGCTATGGTGTTGTATTTTTGTGCTGTTGTAGTGGAGATCTCTTCAAGTGTTGATATGTCATTACTCCCATATTCCCAAAAAGCTGTCTATGTGCCTGGGATTATAGTGAACAACTATTGACTGACATATGACCATCAACGAACCAATCAGTAAACAGGCAATTTAATAAGGCCTTTATACATATACATATATATATTGCACCGAGGTCCTTTCCAAACACCCACCAGGAAAGAAAACGAGCCACACCAGTCTTGCAGAATATAGTGTAAAGTTTATTTACACCAACAAAAAAGACGCGTTTCGGGCTGACACGCAGCCTTGGTCACATGACCTCCTCGTCAAACCAGGAAGTATAAATACATTTCACTTCAGCACGTCGCAGCGTGCACATATGGACAGTGAAGACAGACTTGATTCAGGCTCTGATTAAAGTTTATGTGCGTCCTCGATGTCAAACTCGGAATAGAGACTACAGTAGTCAAACAAATAATAATCAGCGTGATTGGAATACAGTCTGAAAAGCCCTTACATTCAGGGTAGTTTGAAAAATACATAACTATAATATCCACATCGTAATTTTCTCAAAATATCCTCAAATATAAGTAATTTCATTCGTGAACAATTGTTTTTAACACTTTCGTTCATGGCATTGCAATTTATCAAATACTCCATTGTTTGAAAATCAAAATTCACATTTTTTCATTTTGTATTTATGTTGATTCTGCAGGAAGAGAGTCATAATTAAGGTTACATCACGGATAGGTGAAATTCACCTAGTGACCAGAAGTGCGAGCGTTTGGGTATAGTACTCGAAAAACCTCCAGGATTGCTTGCTCGATCTATATATATAGAAAGAAATGACTATAAATGACTAACAAAATTCCTGTTAACATATATATACACACTGTACGCTGGTAAAGGTATAGTACCCCAATGTGATAATCTCAGAAAGCTATCCAGTGTTGAATGTGCTCATACCAGGAACTTTAGCCAATACTTTCTACCGGTGACTATTCTTAGTGAATCCGTGTGTTCATGAGCCACAAGCTGCAGAAACAGAGAGATAACACAGCGTTAAATGCCATATCTTAACCCCTAATGCAAAAATCACATATTACTTTGCAAGGATATACTATAGGGAAAGAGACAAGAAAGAGATATGTTCCAATCTGGTTAAAAAACAATACATTCCACACACAAAAAGAGAGAGCATCAGGGACCAACAGAACTAATAATAAGCTTCAGTGATCAAATCTGTCAAATCAAATCTGGTTTACAGAGAACGGGGAGGGAAGGATATAAAAAGGGGTGGATTGCCAGTTATGTTCAAAACAGCATAAAAACAGCATATCAGTAATTACAAGTGTGAAGGCATCTCTTCGTCGTTGTTGAGCCCTATCGGAAAAAGGCTGCCTGCTTGTAGAATAAAACGAGATTCCAGTCTCCTCAAGGATTGTACTCTATTGCCACCCCTGGGATGTTTCGGCACACTGTCTAGAGCAAAGAACTTAGCACTCGTCCAGTCACTTGAGTGATGTTCCTTAAAATGTCTAGCAGTACTGTAGCTCATATCCTCATTGGTTATGGCTCTCCAATGCTCTAAAATGCGTTTCTTCACAGGAAATGTAGTTGATCCTACATACCACTTGGAGCACGGGCATGTGATGGCATAGACGACATGATCAGTATTACAATGGATTAGTTTGGGGACCCTCCATAGTTTGCCTGTTCTCAGTAGTTTAACCTCTTTGATGTCTTCAGAATGGCTGCATTCTTTGCATTTCTTGCATCGTCTGAACCCCTTTCCCTGTTCTAACCAGGTCCCTTTCTTAGGTTTCAGATGGCTATTTACTAATAGATCTTTAAGAGAAGGATTCTGCCTAAAAGAGAAGGATGGATTAGATCCAATCCTCGTGGATAGAATTTTATCCTGTATGAGGATATTCCACCTGGTTTTTAGAATCTTTTTTAGTTGGTCAATCTGGGTAGAAAAAGTAGTTACAAATCTGATAGTAGGTGCATCACCTGGGATCGGTGATGGTGTTGTTGATGCCTTGAAAAGGGCCTCATTTCTGTTCATGCTGTCAACTTTCTTCAAGCCTTTGGCTAGCATTTTGTCTGTATAGCCTCTCTCTTTGAGTCTGGTCAGCATGTTTTGCTTAGTCTCCTGGTATGCCTCCTCAGTACTGCAATTACGTTTTGCTCTGAGGAGTTCGCCATAAGGAAGACTCCATCTGAAGCTGGACAGATGACAACTGGTAGCATGTAAAATGCTGTTCCCAGAGGTTTCCTTTCTGTAAAGCGTTGTGGTTAAGATATTATTCCTAATCATATATATATATATATTCACTGAAAAAACCATAGGTTTCACACATGTTATAGTTAGCGGAAATTTTACTGATAAAAAACCAATGAAATTCCCCCGTTATAGTTAGTGCAGGCAACTATAACTCACGCGACCGCAATCCTCTGCTGATGCTAATACTGTATTTAGACACTTATTTGCCCATGTCTTCTTCCATACATTTTTAGCTATACATATATTACAAATATATTTTTTTCATAAAGACACATATGTCATCAGCAGAAGATTGCGGTCGCGTGAGTTATAGTTGCCTGCACTAACTATAACGGGGGAATTTCATTGGTTTTTTATCAGTAAAATTTCCGCTAACTATAACATGTGTGAAACCTATGGTTTTTTCAGTGAATTTGCAAGGTTTTTTAAATGCTAATTCCTAACTATAACGTGTGTGAAACCTATGGTTTTTTCAGTGAATTTGTACGGTTTTTTAAATGCTAAGTTACTTTACGCCATTCGTGGCGTGCGCGCCCACTTAACGCAGTTCGTTCCGTGCGCGCACGGTGCGCTTCGCGCACCGTGCGCGCACAGTGAGCACGCGGTGCGCTTCGCACACCGCGCGCCCACTTTACGCAGTTAGTGCCGTGCACGCACGGTGGGCACGCGGTGCGATGACAAAGCAAGAAAGCACGTCAACAAATCTGTTTCTGCTTTCCTCCGTGACTATGGTATGGGTGCCATTTACCACAACAACTTGCGTTATGACATGCAAGACATTTATAGAGGAGATGGTGTGCACTTCAATGATGAAGGGAACAGAGTCTTCCTCTTGAACCTTAGACTCTGCATCGGTACTTACTTGTAGGTACCACTAAAAAATCATTTCATAAACACAACGGCTCTTTTTAGAGCCCCCTAATATCTAAACACTTAAATCTGATTTTCATTTTTTTTTTTCCTACCGTACGCTTACCGTAAGCTTACCGTACGCGTACCCCGTGATTTTTTTTAAAATCAATAAATGTTTTCTTTGTACTTTTCTGTCCTTCTTTGACCCCCTTACAAATGTTAGGGGGTCTGTAACTCTCCTCATTGCCCCCTTTCCTTGTTTTCACTCTTTTTTTTCAGAGTGAAATACACAAAATGGTTGCCGCCGCTTCCTGGTTTCGGCCGATTCGAATGTTTACTAAGATCTAAGAGCCAATCAGAATCGCGCTCGCGCACGCCACCGTATGCTTACCGTAAGCGTACGGTAAGCGTACCGTAAGCGGGCTCAGATATATATATTGATTTAAAGGCTATTTTCTCAGAATCTACTGAACAGATTTACACCAAACCTACAAAAGGCACTTCCTTGACCTAGGGACTACCTCTCTGCCAAATTTTGAGTAATTCTGTTCAGCCGTTCGGGCTGTAGCTCGTTCTAAAGGTCCTATGGAAAAATGCATGGGAAAAACGCGTTTTGGGACCCCCTTTTATCTCAGCCCCCGCTTGACGGATCCCCCCGAGACTTTCAGGGTAGGAGCGGAGCGTAGCGCCCCACCTATTTTGAGAAATTCGCGAGGATTCGTCGACCGGCGCCAAAGTTATTCAAAATAGAATGTTGAGGTTTTCCTATGGAAACGTGGTCCTAACTATAACTTCCTACTGGCGACCGCCAGTAGGTAATATATATATATATATATATATATATATATATATATATATATATATATATATATATATATATATATATGAAATTCGAAAGAGTTGCCGCTCCGGTGGAACGCACTCGCTGGAGGTCAGGCCAAGAACAGGACTGCTCACACAAATCTTCTCCCCACACGCAAACGCTGCCTACGCGTTTCGGGACACCTCCCTTCTTCTGGGCAGACTAAAACACAGTGCGAGGCAACAGCAGTTTAAAAAGGCAGTCCCTTCTTTATTTTGCATATTTCAAACCTCATGTAGAATCAGGTGAGTAACACTGCTGCATGATGGGACTGGAAGTCCTAATTATAATACCCATGTGGGTGCTGGCCTTTAAGACGTGTTGCAATTTCCTCATGGGACAAACAAAGTTCTGCAAAACGTCCTGGAAATTCAAAGGGGCCCCTCCAGCTCCGCGATGCATAGCAAGTGCATTGCTGCGGACCCACTCGGGTCTCGTGGTGGTGCGAAGCCGTGGCCTGGGCTTGGCCACACAAATGAAATTCGAAAGAGTTGCCGCTCCGGTGGAACGCACTCGCTGGAGGTCAGGCCAAGAACAGGACTGCTCACACAAATCTTCTCCCCACACGCAAACGCTGCCTACGCGTTTCGGGACACCTCCCTTCTTCTGGGCAGACTAAAACACAGTGCGAGGCAACAGCAGTTTAAAAAGGCAGTCCCTTCTTTATTTTGCATATTTCAAACCTCATGTAGAATCAGGTGAGTAACACTGCTGCATGATGGGACTGGAAGTCCTAATTATAATACCCATGTGGGTGCTGGCCTGGAAATTCAAAGGGGCCCCTCCAGGACGCTTTGCAGAACTTTGTTTGTCCCATGAGGAAATTGCAACACGTCTTAAAGGCCAGCACCCACATGGGTATTATAATTAGGACTTCCAGTCCCATCATGCAGCAGTGTTACTCACCTGATTCTACATGAGGTTTGAAATATGCAAAATAAAGAAGGGACTGCCTTTTTAAACTGCTGTTGCCTCGCACTGTGTTTTAGTCTGCCCAGAAGAAGGGAGGTGTCCCGAAACGCGTAGGCAGCGTTTGCGTGTGGGGAGAAGATTTGTGTGAGCAGTCCTGTTCTTGGCCTGACCTCCAGCGAGTGCGTTCCACCGGAGCGGCAACTCTTTCGAATTTCATTTGTGTGGCCAAGCCCAGGCCACGGCTTCGCACCACCACGAGACCCGAGTGGGTCCGCAGCAATGCACTTGCTATGCATCGCGGAGCTGGAGGGGCCCCTTTGAATTTCCAGGACGCTTTGCAGAACTTTGTTTGTCCCATGAGGAAATTGCAACACGTCTTAAAGGCCAGCACCCACATGGGTATTATAATTAGGACTTCCAGTCCCATCATGCAGCAGTGTTACTCACCTGATTCTACATGAGGTTTGAAATATGCAAAATAAAGAAGGGACTGCCTTTTTAAACTGCTGTTGCCTCGCACTGTGTTTTAGTCTGCCCAGAAGAAGGGAGGTGTCCCGAAACGCGTAGGCAGCGTTTGCGTGTGGGGAGAAGATTTGTGTGAGCAGTCCTGTTCTTGGCCTGACCTCCAGCGAGTGCGTTCCACCGGAGCGGCAACTCTTTCGAATTTCATATATATATATATATATATCCACATACAACCCAGATTTCCGAAGTCAATGGCCCGTTGGCAGGTGGCGAGTCAAAACCAGGCAGGTCTCCCGGTTAGTTACATTACACACAGCGTCTTCTTCACAGAAGGACTCGCACTCAAAAAGTAATCCAATAGTTTATTCGTAACGCGTTTCGTCAGACACACTGACTTGATCACACGAAGTACTACAAACACAGGAGGCATTACATAGCTGCTGAAATAAAGGACAGACTAGTTGTTTGACAAATGTTGTCGTTGACCGTGACGGCCATTTCTAAATGTCTGAATACACAATCATAGTGATAGATATCCAAGCATGCTAGTGATATATACACATGATAGAGTACTGTAGTCCGCAATTAAATGCTAATTTTTCGTAAACTTTCATTTTTGCATTTTTATATTTTAGTATGTCGCTACTGCCATCGTAGGGAAAATGAGCAGATGCTGAAATGAAGCGTGCAATGAATAGGTCGAGCGAGGTGCTGGCTCTTATAGACAGATTAATACACTCTATGTAACATCAGTGCTAGAAAGCCACATATTGGATACAAAAGCAACTCGAAAAGATATTCTTTTTAGCAATTCAAAAAAGAAGAAAGGGAGAAACCTAGAGTCGGCATAGTGTCATCTTAGATAGAGTGAACAGATACTGAAATCAGGCACACAATAGATAGAAACAATGCTTGGCTCTTTAGACAAATTAATACAGTCTAAATAACATAAGTGCTAGAAAGCTACGTATTTGGTACAAGACAGCTCTAAAAGTCAAAAAGATGTTCTTTTTACCAATTCAAAAAAGACCTAAAGTCGGCATAGTGCCAATATAGTCAATACCATGTGGCCTAGGTTTCTCCTTTTCTTCTTTTTTGAATTGCTAAAAAGAATATCTTTTCGAGTTGCAAACCGGGAGACCTGCCTGGTTTTGACTCGCCACCTGCCAACGGGCCATTGACTTCAGAAATCTGGGTCGTAAGTGGATATAATTATGGAGAAGTCTAACGGCCGGCCACTGCCACTGTTCTTGGCTCAAGAACTGGTGATTTTCTACAGCCCCCGGGAGGTAAGTGTCTCTTTTTCCTGCTGCGGGGAGCGTGAGGCGTGGGGGGGTAGGCTATCGTTTGGGAGCAAACGCACCCGGTCCCCGCCCGTCACATTGCTTTAGGAGACACGGTTTTCCTTGGGTGGCGCCCGTATTATGCAAGTCAGCTGTGAAGTATAGAGTGTTTCGTTACAAGCATTGCAACAGTGCGGATATCTACAACACTAAGAAGCGCTCAAAATACTAAGTGTAAAAACCATCATAAAGTACAAAAACGGGACCATAGAAATCACTAAAGATCTTAAGCCATATATTTACTTACTATATTTGAATTGCGCTGCAGCAGGAACCTCCAACAGCGTGGAGGGGAAGGTAAACCACATGATTGCGGAACGTAAGTGCCTTCCGCTTTGAATGAACTACGTGTGCTCACTTGTTGCTCAAGTGCGCATTGACTCACAGTTTTCTTGAAACACCAGCATGAACACCGAAGCAGAACGACGGGCAGCAGCGGTAACGTATTAGCACGCACACCAGGTGTAGGAACCAGCGCCCAAAAACTTGTCCATCAGACTGATACATCGCTGAATGTTAAATTAAAACGCCTAGAGAAATTTAAAAAATCTGAAACGGCCAAATGGTGGGAAGCCATCTCGTTGCAAGATTACGTAGACAAACAAATGGTTCCTAGAGGTTTACGTATTTACATTATGCCCTCATATGAATCTCAGAATCCCCGTATGCTACAGGACTGGTAGGAGAACTCGGTCAACAGCTCAAAGAATATGCTTAACATACTTATTAAGTATGCATGGGAGGACAGAGAACTTATTTTATCTGAAATAAGTACAATTGAAGATGATCTATCTAAATGCAACGAACAGGATGTGATTAATAAATTCATGGCAGATTTAAAACCTAAACTTCAACAACATGAGGAAGACATAAAAAAACATAAACAAAGGAAACTCCACAGAGACTGTGTGGACTATGAATTGGGTCGCATCCTGACCTACAGTCAAAAGTTTGATCATTTGTATGACGATTTACCACAACCTATAGAAACAACAGAAATTATGGTACAAGAAGTAGAAAATCCAGTTTCAGAAGCCAGTGGATGAGACACTGAAATCTCAATCTCCACGGTCAGCTCAATATCTGAAAGACAAGCACCAATAAGAACGGCGACTTTTTTAGACGAGTTCAGGGTCTTGAGAAAAGGCCGGCAAATACCAAGATCAAACCCACAGTCACCGCCGAGAAGGGGAAGAACACCACGAGGCAGAGGTCGTGGAAGAGGAAGAGGGAGGGGAGGAGCAAACAAAGACGCAAAAGAAGAAAACAAAGGGAATCAAAAGATAAATGCAAAGGAGCCTATGGGAAACAAGACACGTGGCTCAAAAAGCAAGAAGTAATGGATCCGGACACGGTAAATAAATCTATCATTAATTTAAGTGAAAGACAATTGACATTCCTTGAAAAAAGTACATTATGTTTGGGCCTTACTTTTTGCCCTACGGAAATCTTTAATTATGCAGACACACGTCTCCCTCTTGCCTGCCCCTGCAAAGATGCTTGAAGCCCATTTAAATTCTCACCTTTCCACCTTCCTTGATTCCTCTGGGTTCTTAGATAGTTCGCAGCATGGTTTCAGGAAGCTTCATAGTACGGAATCTGCCCTGACTATGGTAGTGGATAACATCCGGCGTAAAGTCGATCTGGGTCAGTCTACGATCCTTGTTCTGCTGGATCTGACTGCAGCATTTGACACCCTGTCTCCCTCCACCCTTACATCTCGGCTGAGGGAGGCAGGGGTTGCAGGACAGGCCCTCAGCCTTCTGGACTCCTTCTTGCACCAGAGAGAGCAAAGAGTTCTGCTGGGGGATTACCTCTCCCCTGCTAAATCTTTGCAATGTGGAGTGCCACAGGGTTCGGCCTTGAGCCCTACCCTATTTAATCTGTATGTGGCCCCCCTTGCAAGATTAGTAAGATCGCAGGGGATGGAGGTGGTATCCTATGCAGATGACACTCAGATTATGGTGTCCCTTAACCATTCTCTGAGTGTCTCTGCTGCGAACTTTAGGGCCTGCATGCAAATGGTGGCTGAGTGGATGGTGCTCAACTCCTTAAAACTCAATGCCGACAAAACGGAGGTCCTTGTGTTCGGCAAAGAGCAAAACATCTGGTCCAATGAATGGTGGCCTCCTTCCTTAGGAACTTGTCCTATTCCTTCCTCCACGGCTAGGAATCTCGGGGTCATTTTTGACACCTCACTTGCCATGAATAGCCAGACCAACAGAACTGTGGCTACTTGCTGGGGAATCATTAAAGTCCTAAAACGCATTATTCATTACCTGTCCCCGCAGGCACGAAAACAGACAGTCACGGCCCTCGTGGGCACGAGATTAGATTACTGCAATGCACTATATGCGGAGTCTAATAATTATTTGATACAACGCCTGCAGGTAGTACAGAACGCTGCCGCTAGATTTGTCCTAGCACTCCCCAGGGACTCTTCTGCGACGACGGCCAGGAGGAACCTGCATTGGCTCCCTATCAGATTCAGAATTTCCTTCAAGCTCCTCTGTCTCACATACAGAGCCCTGCAGGCTGGCCCCTCAAATGCATTGGGGTCTCTGCTTATTCGATATGTTCCTGGCCGGACCTTGCGTTCTGCAGACGCTAACAAGCTTGTGGTCCCCCGCTCTAAAAAATCTAGATGGGGGAGCAGAGCCTTCTCCACCGTTGCGCCTCTACTCTGGAATGGCCTTCCTCTAGAGATTAAAGCGCTTCCCTCTTTGGCCTTATTTAGGAAAGCGTTAAAAACTTGGTTTTTTATAAAGGCATACCAATAAGTTCTCATGTGTTCTTCCAGTCAGCTTTTATGCTAGGCGCCTTGACGCCCAGTGGGCTAAGTCTGCGCGTTACAAGTTCCGTTTCATTCATTCATTCATTCATTCATTCATTCATTCATTCATTCACGTATTGATTTATACAGATTTGTTAGAAAAGCCAAATTAAAGAAATGGCATTTCCTCTACAAACGAGATCATGATAATCATCTTCCTATAGAGGAGAGTATCAACCGTCCTTTCCAAAATCTGAACATTGCAGATGCAGAAATATTAAGTGACATGCATGATTTGGCTATGGGATATGAAATACAGAAGAGTACCCCTAATGAAACATGGGAGCTGGAAATTCCTACTGAATCTACAGCTTCCACCAAATTTAAACCCCGGTCCATTTTTTACCCTAACCTCCCTCATGATAATATAGATACTCTTCAAGAAATTGTCACACAAGCCTTGCGGAAACTCAAACATCAAACCAACGAAAATAAGAATATAAAGTTCAATTTATCTATTGAACAAAAAGAATTTCTTAAAATATTGGCAGAAGACCCTAACATCATCATACGCCCTGCAGATAAAGGGGGGAATATTGTTCTTTGGGCTAAACATATGTATACTGAGGAAGCATACAGACAATTGAGTGATCAAAAATTCTATACTAAAACGAACATGGACATGTACAATGCTAGCATTTTTTACACTTGGGACAAACTAAAAGAATGGGAAGAAAAAGGCTATGTAACTTGGGAGTAATATTGTTTTTTAAAGCGTGACTATCCCAAATTATCAATTCTGTATCTTTTGCCAAAAATTCACAAGAATTCTAGCGTACCACCAGGGAGACCCATTGTGTCATCAATAGGTAGCATCTTAGAAAACGTGTCTAAGTATGTTGATCATTTTCTCCGGGAGTATGTCATTGAACTCCCTTCATATGTAAAAGATGGTAAAGACTTTCTTACCAAACTGAAAGAGATCAGATGGGAACCCACTGATCTAATGATAACACTTGATGTTAATTCCCTCTACATGATTATAGACCATACGCAAGGTATGAAAGCATGCCAACATTACTTGAATCAAAGACCAATAGAATATCTAGAACATACTAAAATGCTGTTGGAAATGATGCACTTATGCCTTACCAATAACATCTTTATGTTTGATGGGACAATCTATAAACAAACCCTCGGTACTGCCATGGGAAGTGATTTTGCCCCAAATTTTGCCAATCTTTTCTTGGGCAAATGGGAGGAGGACATTAGAAACGACAATACACTCTTCTCCTTTTTAAGCAGAGTCAAAATTTGGCTTCGCTATATAGACGATCTTTTTGTAATTTGGACCGATACTGAAAATATGGCAATAGAATTTGTAGAGAAACTCAACACCAATGGTCTCAACACTACCCTTACCAGCAATATGAGTGGGCATTCTATTGAATTTCTAGACCTACTCATTAAACCAGAGTGTGATATACTCCAAACTAGCCTATTTTGCAAAACAACAGCGAGTAATACCCTTCTTCACGCTCTCAGCAGCCACCCAGATACCCTTAAATGGAGCATTCCCTATGGGGAGCTGCTGAGAGCGAGAATGAATTGCAGTACTGACACTGCATTCAGACTTGAAAAAGAAATCATGATTAAAAGATTTAAAGATAGGGGTTATCCCATGTGGGTTCTTCAAAAAGCCATTAACAGGGTCAACCAAATTGATCATGTCCAAACTTTCATAACCGAGTCTGAAAGCACCATTGAGAATACCATTACACCTGAGGAAAATAATAAAGTTATACTTACCTACAGTGGTAACTCTGGACAGATACAAAAAATATTGGCTAATAATTGGGATATACTCAAAAGTGACCCCGTCATCGGCCATACCTTTCAAAATAGACCCAGAATAACTTACAGAAAAGGACGTAGTCTTAGAGATATTCTTGTTCATAATGACATAACATCCAGATCAGCTGTAAGTGAACATAATCTCAAAGGCTTCCATCCCTGTGGCCACTGTAAAGCTTGTCGTAACAGCTATATGACAAAAACAGTTGCCATTCCTGGCTATGATCTACCGAAAACTATTAACCAATTTTTAACTTGTAGTACACCTTACTGTGTATATGTATTGATATGTCCATGTAAACTGTGGTACGTGGGCAGTACTACATGTATGGCAAAGAAAAGAGTGCTTGAACATATGCGTGCCATCAACAAGAAAGACACCAATTATCCGATTGCGAGACATTTTGACCTTTTCCATCTGTCGAACAGTTCCCTGCTGAGTTACTTTGTCCTAGAACAGGTTCACACTGGCCCAAGAGGTGGTAACAGAACTTTACTACTTTGGAAACGCGAATCTAAGTGGATAATTGAACTCGAGACAAAGTTTCCTAATGGTCACTGTGAGGAAGACCGGGATATCACCCCACCCATGACCCTTGTGAAAACCCCTAACATAACGAAGATACCTCTCGCTAGCCAGGGTCCAGCACAGAAAGAGTTAACCTCCGTCGGCTCCTCTCCTTCGCAGGACCAAGACCGCCCTTCCCGAGGCGTCGGACAATGGCGTAAGACGTCGTGGGCTGTAGGGGCAGACCCTTGCGTTGAAAACCAGGAAGACGCCGAGATAGAGGCGCGCGAGAGAAAAGTGCCGGGAGAAGAAGAGCGAAGCAGGGGAGCGGAGACAGGTCCAGGGTGTGCCAAGCCAGGACGAGAAGCAGACGAAAAGCCAGGACGAGAAGCAGACGAAAAGCCAGGACGAGAAGCAGATGAAGAGCCAGGACGAGAGGCAGACGAAGAGCTCCAGCCATCCGGAGGAAAAGGCGACGCCGAGCGGGAAGAGTGGTCCGAAGAGTGGTGGACACCCCCGGAGGACGCCATAACACCGCCACAGCTCCGGAGAGCTGTGGCTCCAGCGGTACGTGGAACGGGGCCGGGGACAGAGACATAGGGAAGGGGGAGGCGAGTCTGAGAGACTCGGGGCACTCAGGGACGTGTGGTGGTCACAAACTCCTCTACCGTTCACACCCTCCTATCTTCCCCGTTTTTTTTGCCTTGTTATTTTTTTTTGTGTGGGTCTCTATTGCGGCGGCCGCTCCCTCACTCATGTTCGAGAAGGGAGGCTTCCACTTGGACGCTATTTTGGTGTGGACCCTTTCTTCTTTTTCCTTCCCCCCCCTCTGTAAAACCAATCTTCCAGGGTTTCTTGCCTGCCACACCCATTCACTTCCTCAGTGGTGGCCTAAATACTACGGTGGTGGAACGTACCTTGTTTCACGTTAGCCTTAAACATTCGAGACAACCATACTGATTGTCCTTTCCCCGTTTTCTTTTGTACTCCGGGGTTGTGCCAACATCGCTCCAAGAAGAGGAGAAGACTACCCCTCACCAAACCAACGGGAGAAGACGACATCCAAGCCCCAACCTCTATAATCCTCCGATTAATTGATTTTGTTGATTTAACTTTTGTTAATAAATGCAGCCATCATTCAGCCCTACCTAAGACCTCCTCGCTTTACTTTCCGCCCATCCCTCTCACAGTCACAATTTAGACGAAGAATTAAGTATACACTTACATAGCGAATGACTCATGTTCCTACTCTCTGTGTAAACCTGCTCAAAAATACTATTATGATTAGATATGTTTCATGCTGGTTGCTTAATGAATTTTAGCTAATGGTATTTACTATGATGTAATAGTATGACTATGTGCAATTTTAAGGAATAACTTTTAATATCACTCTTTTTCTCTTTTTGCACAGGAGGAAAGGAAGGGTCGCAACATCAGCGGATTGTTCCATCCGTTCCGGTCACCCTACCCTTTTCTTCCCCGTTCTGTGGGTACAGATAAGATATACACTTTATCTTTCCTTTTCCTTGTTCTATCTTGTTTACTTTGGGCACTTTTGTTCTAAAAGGAGGTTGTAAGTTTGCTGGCATTGGTTTTGGTCAGCTGTTTGTAATTTTCGGTTGTAATTTTCGGTTGAATATTACACGTGGAGCTTCACTATATGGACATAAGTATGTTAAATGATAAGACCATTATGAAGAATGAACATATCTATAGGTAACAATTTATCATTTGAACTGTTACGTATTTTGATGTTAGTACTGAAATCAGAGTGTTTCTTTCTATAATCATGTGTGCATGATTTGCCTTATAACCGTATCACTTTGGTTTGCTTTTCAGGCCACATGGTATTGACTATATTGGCACTATGCCGACTTTAGGTCTTTTTTGAATTGGTAAAAAGAACATCTTTTTGACTTTTAGAGCTGTCTTGTACCAAATATGTAGCTTTCTAGCACTTATGTTATTTAGATTGTATTAATGTGTCTAAAGAACCAAGTATTGTTTCTATCTATTGTGTGCCTGATTTCAGTATCTGTTCACTCTATCTAAGATGGCACTATGCCGACTCTAGGTTTCTCCCTTTCTTCTTTTTTGAATTGCTAAAAAGAATATCTTTTCGAGTTGCTTTTGTATCCAATATGTGGCTTTCTAGCACTTATGTTACATAGACTGTATTAATCTGTCTATAAGAGCCAGCACCCCGCTCGACCTATTCATTGCGCGCTTGATTTCAGCATCTGCTCATTTTCCCTACAATGGCAGTAGCGACATACTAAAATGTAAAAATGCAAAAATGAAAGTTTATGAAAAATTAGCATTTATTTGCAGACTACAGTACTCTATCATGTGTATATATCACTAGCATGATTGGATATCTATCACTATGATTGTGTATTCAGACATTTAGAAATGGCCGCCACGGTCAACGACAACATTTGTCAAACAAATAGTCTGTCCTTTATTTCAGCAGCTATGTAATGCCTTCTGTGTTTGTAGTACTTTGTGTGATCAAGTCAGTGTGTCTGACGAAACGCGTTACGAATAAACTATAGTTTACTTTCTGAGTGTGAGTCCTTCTGTGAAGAAGATGCTGTGTGTAATATATATATGATCAAGTCCCCAGGGAGGGACGAAACGCGTAATGGCTGCCGTTCTGTTTGCGAGATGTTTTGAATAAACAGAGCGGAATTTTAAGGATTACGTGGTCCGTGCTCTTTTTACCCACTAACTGAAGGAGAGGAGAAGTGGTGGAAGAGTGTTTATGCGATATATATATATATATATATATATATATATATATATATATATATATTCACTGAAAAAACCATAGGTTTCACACACGTTATAGTTAGGAATTAGCATTTAAAAAACCTTGCAAATTCACTTAAAAAACCATAGGTTTCACACATGTTATAGTTAGGTGGACATTTCACTCGTAAAAAACCAATGAAATTCCCACGTTATAGTTAGTTGAGATAACTATAACTCGCGAGCCCGCAATCCTCTGCTCATGACGTCACATATTACTTCACTCATGACATGGTCAGTGGCATCACTCATGACATCACTGATGACATCATCCTTGTGATAGAGTGGCGGTCGCGCGAGTTAAAGGCAAGCCCGTCTGCGCCCGTCCGCGACCGACCGGGACAAGGGGCAGGCCACTATGCGCAATTCATAATATATACTCCTGAACAACTGTGCCCTCTCAACAAAAAGTGGCCATTGAATGTCGCAACACTGTCTTATGTTCAACTTCTTGGCATTGCCTTGTCTAGGTCCACTCCACCCGCCCCTCCTCTTTCCTCTTCTACTGCTACCCTCCTTCTGAATACGAGGTCAGCCGTCAAACACCAGACTGAAATATTTGACTTATTAGACTCCAACTCCCCTGACCTATAATTTTTAACTGCAACATGGTACAGGTCGGATTCCCTACCCAGCATTCTGGCAGCCCTCCCGCCTCACTATTCCATGCTCCGCGCAGACCGCTCGGAGAACAAAGCAGGCGGCGGGGTAGCCTTAATTGTCCGCAAAGACCTTCATTTTCAGACACTTGCCTCATCCATGATTCCAGCAGCCGATTGTCTTGTAGCTCGTTCTACCTCTTTTAAGATTCCAATTACTTGCGTATTAACATATCGGCCACCCCAATCATCTCCAGGCTTTCTCTCTGCCTTCCAGGACCTATTGGCCACCTTAGTGGTCAATAACGCCTCCGTTCTTGTCCTGGGAGACTTTAACTTTTGGCCTACCGACCCTGCTGAGGATACCAAATCTAAGGACTTCACACAACTGCTCCTCAGCCTCAATTTTATCCAGCATGTTCAAGGCCCTACTCATACTCAGGGCCATATTCTTGATCACATATGGACACTAAACATCCCGACGTCAGTCCCTACTATTTCCCCCTGCTCATGGTCTGACCACTCCATGCTCGCCTTTTTCTTGGATTTGAGCTCTAAAACAACTCCTTCCTGCCCAAGGAACTGGAATCGAGTCGATATTCCTTCCCTGTGCAACTCGTTAATCACTACCTGCCCAGACTTATCGGGCCTGACCCCCCACTCCCAGACTACCACTCTAGATCGCTGGCTCATTAAAGCCTGCGATGCAGTGGCCCCCCTAAAGCGGATTACTATCAACCGCACCCACAATGCCAACAAGTGGTTCAGCCCTGGCCTCAAAGCCAAAAAATTGGAGTTACGGCAGGCCGAACGAGCCTGGAGAAGAGAATACTGCCCAACCCGGAAACAATACTACATCACCATTCTTAGCGAATACAAACAAGCCATTCTGGCAGCTAAAACAGAATACTTTTCGGAGCGTATTTTAGCTGCAGAAAGTCAGCCACAGGAGATCTTTCCCACCGTCCACGAGTTGGCATCTTCGGACAGAACTCTGCCCAAGATCCTTCCTTCTCAGGAGCTTTGTGATTCGCTTAATGAATTTTTCATTGACAAAATAGCTTGTATTAAAGCAAATATTCCCACCCCCTCGCTCATTTTCTCCCACCCCCTCCCTTTAGGCAATGCTTTGTCCCTTACTTCCTTCCCCACACTTACTAGAGAATCCCTGCTTCCCTTGCTTAGCCGTGTTAAGTCAGGCTCTCCAGTTGACATCTGCCCGGCACGTATTCTCCGTCAGATCATTGCTGAATGCCCATCCCCGGTCCTTACCCTCCTTAATGATTGCTTTATGCATGGTCTCGTCCCCGCCCCTTTTAAGACGGCTATAATTTTCCCCATACTAAAAAAACCGGGGGCAGATCCTTCTTCCACGATAAACTACCGTCCGATATCCCTTCTCCCCTACCTGAGCAAGATAGCTGAGTCCCACGTCACCCAGACACTTAGCACCTTTATTGAGGACAGTAATTATCTTGCACCCTGCCAGGCGGGTTTCCGCCCCCGCCATTCCACCGAGAAGGTGGTTATTTCGGTCATGGATCAACTCAGGGAGGGTCTTGATACCAGCACTCCTCAAGCCTTGGTCCTCCTGGATTTGTCCGCCGCTTTTGACACGGTGGACCATTCTATTCTCTTGTCCCGTGTCGAGGCAGCGGGCATAGGGGGACAAGCACTAGCATGGACAGGCTCCTTCCTGGCTGACCGCACTCAGGCCGTCCATTTGGCCGAATTTTCCGCTCCACCCCGCAGGGTCCAATGTGGTGTCCCTCAGGGCTCCTCTCTCTCCCCCCCTTATTATTCAATCTTTATATTTTCCCCCTTATCTTCGCACTGCAACAAATGGAGGTCACAGTCTACAATTATGCTGATGACCTCCAACTTATTTTTAATTTCTCCTCCCCCTCACTAGCTGTTACTGCCTTCCAGTCTGTCATTCTGTTTATCCGAGATTGGATGAATGCGAACCATCTCAAACTCAACCCGGACAAAACAGAGTTGATTCTGACGGGTGGCAGTGGCAACCCTTGGTCTTCTTCCTTTTGGCCCCTTTCCCTTGGCTCACCTCCCACACCCTCCCATTCAGTCAAGACCCTTGGCATCACACTTAACCATCATCTGACACTCCACTCTCACATTAGCTCGGTTGTTTCTTCCTGTTTCTTTACATTGCGTATCATTAGTATCCTGGTTTTTAGGTCTCGCGAGCCAAAGGCTCGAAGAGACATTTTATATCTGGGCTTCTCAAAGTGCTGCCGTGGCCTAAAGCTACAGTGCACGTGAACGTGCACGCGCGCAGCGCCATGTGTCTTTCCTCCGTGGGGATCGTAAACACGATCACTTTCACTTTTGCGGGCTCCTCTGTTGCTCACATTCCCCCCTCCCTTCTCGCCCAGCCCTTGTTTAATCTCCCTTTGCCTCTGCCCTCACCGCCTGCACGATACTGCGTGCCTACAGCTGACAGCAGACACCAAGCCTCCTGCGCTCTGATAAGCCGTGCACTCTTAGGGATATTTGATGTGCTTGTATTTATCCCTCAATGAACCGCCGCTCGTCACAAAAGATCACCGACCACTGCACTCTACTTTAAATTTTTTTACTAATAACACTTAAAGCACTGGTCCTGTTACGTGGACGCAGGCTTGAAGATGCACTGAAAAATACATTGTTTCCGGTGTCGGAACAGCTAACCGTCCAGTCAGTACTGAGCATAGAGTCCGCAGATGTCAGATTCGTTAACAGTCCGCGCCATCCGCTACCATGGAAACAGAACAACGCCGCTCTACGGTGCACAGGAAGCTCTGGACTCGTGCGCCGAGAGGAGGCAACCCTACGTAGTCACATGAGCCGAGGACTTTGTACTGAAGTAACCTCGGCCAACAGTGACCTTTGCCCCCTTCCAGTCTTTGCTGTCATCAGTCCTCAACCAAGATGGCTGCGTTCAGCAAGTCTATCCCACATAGCTGCTATGAAATCGGGCATACCTGGAACCCTTCCTGCACCGTCACGTACCTTCAGATTACACAGGGCGCTCTGGAGGATTTCCTGAAGATATATGCTCCGCTCTACTTGGTGAGTGACATATCTCCTTCCCCGGGTTTCCCAGGCCTGGGTACAGCATCCTCCTACTGCACTTTACACTGGTGCATACTTTGCAACCTAGCCCTGCATCCCAGGTCTCGCAGTTGTTAAGAGTTTGAGCTATTGGCACTATAAATGGCAATGCCTTTTATTTATGTGTGGGTTTTTAAAACATAAATAAAAGGCATTGTCATTTACAATGCCAATAGCTCAAACTCGTATAAATGCGAGACCTATTGCATTGCAAATGCTTGTTCTCTTTCTCTGCACCTAAACTGATTGTTTTCTCTTTCTCTGCACTTAAACTGATTGTAATGGCCATGGTTTTATCCAAGATCGATTATGGGAACATTATTTATAATGGTGCCCCCGGTTACGTACTTCAACGTCTTCAGCTGGTGCAGAACCAGGCAGCACGTCTGATACACGGCTTACCTAAATTTCACCATTCGTCACCCCTTCTCATCGCCCTTCATTGGCTCCCCATTAAGCAACGGGCCTTGTTCAAACTTGGCTGCCTTACCTTCCACGCCCGGATGGGCACGGCCCCTGCCTTCATAAATTCCGTCATTATCAACTACTGTCCTTCCAGAGTTCTTCGTTAATCCACCAAATCCCAATTAGTCATTCCTCGTTTCAAGAAACAAAGATCAGGTGGCCAGAAATTTGCGGTGCTTGCGCCCACTTTCTGGAACACCCTCCCTCTCTCCATATCAGACTCTCCCCTTCTTATATGGAGTTCCGTAAGGTCCTCAAGACTTTCCTGTTTAAGCAGGCCTTCAGCTTATAGTCCTCTGTACTCTTCTTGCCCAGGTATCCCTCTAGCGCCATGAAACTGCATTGTGAACGTGCGCTTTACAAATTTTTAAAAATTCAAATTCAAATATATATATATATATAATCTACTGCCGGTCGCCAGTAGATAGTTATAGTTAGGACCTAGTTTCCAAGTTTCCATAGGAAAAGCATTTTTTGTTTTCCCAATAACTTTGGCACCGGATGACGAATCTTCGCGAAATTTTCAAAACTTGTGGGGCGCTCCGGTCAGCTCCTATCCTGAAAACTTTCGGGGTGATTCGCCAAGCAGGGGCCGAGAAAAAAGGGGGGGTCCCAAAACGTGTTTTCTCAGTGTTAATTCCCATAGGAAACTTTAGACACGGCTACAGCTCGAACTGCTGAATGGAATTACACCAAATTTGGCAAAAAGGTAGCCCTTGTTTCAGATAGAGCCCTTTTTTTTTTTTTAAATGCAGTAAATCCGTTCAGTAGTTCCTCAGAAATTCAAAAAATGGAGGTCGGAAAATCAATTTCCCATGGGAAACTTTAGACACTGTTACAGCTGAAACTGCAGAAAGGAATTACACCAAATTTTGCAAAAAGGTAGCCCTTGGTTCAGAAAGAGACCTTTTTAGGTCTCGCTGAGCCAGCGCATGCATTGCTCGGAGAGACATTTTGTATACGGGATTTCAAAGTGCTGCCACAGGCTTTTGGTGGCCTAGCGCTTGCGTTCACGCAAGCGTGCACGCGCGCAGCTGCCATGTGGCTTTTATGGCACATTAACCCTTGCTCTCCGAAGTGCCTCGCTCTACCCCTCCCCCACCACAGAGCGCGTCCCTGCCATCACTTTCGCGGCCAATGCTGGTTGTGGAACGAGAACAAGAAAACTTTGCGAACCCGACCCCGTATACAGCCCACCCCACTGGAATAACTGAACGGTCGGCATACCAAGACACCAAGTAGGTCCCAGAGGACACGCAATGCGTAAACGCAGCACTATACATTAAAAAAAAACCTTCACGCTGCATTTTTTCATGCAGGTGGTTCATCGTCTCTAATGCTTCGCCGTCTCTAATGCTTCGGTGTCCCTGTACACTCCCTCCTGACCCCGTATACAGCCCACCCCACTGGAATAACTGAACGGTCGGCATACCAAAACATCAAGGAGCTCCCAGAGGACACACAATGGGTAAACGCAGCACTATACATTAAAAAAAACCTTCACGCTGCATTTTTTCATGCACGTGGTTCATCGTCTCTAATGCTTCGTCGTCTCTAATGCTTCGGTGTCCCTGTCCGCTCCCTCCAGTGACAAGTTGGTACTTCATTACTGGCACCATTCCATTGCACACTGGTGTGTCCCGGATGCGGTGGTTCCGAGCCCATGTCAGCTATTTTGCAGACAGCTTGAGAGATTTCCTTCTCTAGCACTCCTGCGCAGGGATCCTCAGCGTCAATAGCGAAGAACCAACGGGAAAGACTCCCCTTACCTCGGGCTAAGACAGGGAGACGAAAAGGAGCATTTATCTAATTCTGTTTCATGTTAAAGACCCCGGCGATGCTTGCTGTAGCAGATCTCTAAGCAGCAGCTTTGAAGAACTCCGAACTCGTGCAGGGCGGAAGCAGATCATCTTCCGATAGAATGAATTTATAACTTTTACAAAATGGGAAAATGGGACAAACTGCATATTTTGGGCTCCATGAACTATGGCAGGTGGTGTGTTTCAGAGAGGCGGTCAACCTGAAAATTAGGAACTTTGGTCGGGTGGAGGGGTGCATGTCCACGGCAGTTTTTCAACATATTGCTCTAGATACATTTACTAACAATTAATTGAAAGGGAGACAATGCTTATACTTTAGTGCTGCCGATCATTTGGCATACATCAGCCCTCCCTTCTGCCCTGAAACAATGTGGCCTGCTTACCCTGGTCCATGCAGGGCTTCCAGGACCTGCTTAGGTGCAGTGTTAAGGTGCAAGTGGTCTAATGCCCAAGTTGGACAATGGGAAATTAAGAGCTTTCCTGAAATGTCTGCGTGTCCTGCTCATAGGCCTGGACATGCATGCTTCTACTGTGTAGCTTTATAAAGATTTGGCTGGCCACAAAATTGCCATCCTATGTCGAAGCTCTTTGTAGTTCTCAGCTAAAGATAGGTTTAGATGTCTGTCACATCCTCTTGCTTCCATCACCTTACAATTGCTCAAAGTGGGCTTTGGGTGAGCCCCTGTCTCATGGCTCGTACATGCCAGAATTTAGAAGGAGAAAAGGGGGATATTTTAAATAAACCATAGGAATTTATTTTCCCCATTTAATTATATTGAAGTGTGGGCAATTTTAAAAGGAAAAAGGCTAACATGAAGCCATTCCTTGCTTTAAAAAGTTAGGAGTCTCCCGCCTAAGTTTGGTGAATTGGCATGTATGTGACTAGAGGGTTTTGTTGGCCATTTCAAGTCTCTGTTGTTGATTCAGTGGCTTCCTCAATATTATTTGTCTCACTCAGGAGCAGTTCGGTCTCCGTGTTCTGATTGTAATCTTTCACTGCTGACTTGAGCATGAGGTCTTTTTTTATATTTCCAAAACTCACGCACTGCAGAGCATGCCTACGCATTGGCAGATTTCTTGAAATGAAAAACAGAAAACCCACTCCAAAACGGGGCTGCTGAGTCCGCATGTGTCATGACTCATGCCTGTACATGTGCTGTGATGCAATGACAGCCATTTTGACATTACCTAATAGCATTGCAAAGCAGTAATTTACTGTGTGATACAAGACCAGCAAAACCAGCAAGAGGTCTCTTCAATTTAAAAGCAAGCATTGGCATAGCCAATAGGTCTCGCTTTTGGGACCTTATAAGTATTTAGTTATGCAGCACAATATCCTTGGTACAACAACATCAACTGTTGCATGGCTAAACACTCATAAGGTCCCAAAGGCGAGACCTATTCGCTATGCCAATGCTTGTTTTTACTGCTTTCTCCATCATCTACCCCAGTCTTCTGAGTGCTTATTCTTGCTTTTGTCTCGATTTTTACTGGCCCACCCACCCCCTGTTTTGCTGAGTGCTTTCTCTTGCTTTTGTCTCGATTTTTACTGCCCCACCCACCCCCTGTTGTGCTGAGTGCTTTCTCCTGCTTTTGATTTGTTTTTTTACTGCTTTTTCCATCTGGTTTCCTATTTTTCTCAGTGCTTTCTCCTGCTTTTGCCCCGTTTTTTAAACTGCTCTTTCCTTCCTCTCCACCATTTTTCTGAGTGATTTCTCGTACTTTTGCCTAGTTTTTCTGCTCTCTCCCTCTGTTCCTCCATTTTTCGAGTGCATTCTCATGATTTTGTCTTGTTTTTTTTTTTACAGATTTTTGCTTCCTCTCCCTTTTTTTCTCAGTGCTTACTTTCCCTTGTTTTTCACAGCTTCTCCTTTTTTTCCCTCAACAGTACTGCGCAGGGTATATCGCTTCTAAACTGCCTAACAAATGCCTGAGGCAGCAAACTAAAACATACAGCCAGGATTGGATGCAGACTCGCAGCAGGTCAGTCGGGGGTCAAAAACCATTATGAGCCACTGAGCCAGAGAGTACGGGCCTGTTGTGCAGCGTGCTGCTGCAACACAGTACGCATACTGCATCCTATTCTATGCTCTGAACTCCTCCGTCTGAGCACAAAGCGATACCCTGCGCACCTTACTCGGGTTGGAGCCGGGCTGTGGGAGGGCAACTCAGGTGACAGAGCTGAGTCGGACCATATTTGGTCTGACTCGAGAGTCGTGACATGTGAGGCGGCTCACAGTGGTAGTGCTCAGTTACTAATGATAGTGCTGCCGGTGTTGGACTGCAAATTTGTCAGATTGTCATGGGTAGCTGAGCGCAACGCTACTACCAATTGAAAAACATATTGGTAGCGTAGCGCACAGCTATCAGTAACAATCAGTAGGCTACCACTGCCTGCCGCCAGGAGGACCCACCCTCCGTGACCCGGTCCCGGAATGTTTTGTTGTATTGGTGCTGCCTGTACTACTGGTGCTAGTACAGCGTAACACTATGGCGGACGGCGGCGTTAGTGTTACGCTGCTGAGCACTTTGTAAATCACCAGGCTGCCTCCTGCCATTGAGTGTGCCCGGCAGCCAGCGAGTGACCAGAGTGATGGGAGGGGGGTGGGGGTGCTGCACCCCCCCCCTTACCCCTTCTGCAAACGCCTATGGATACAAATCTTCAGCTAATTCCATGTACACAAACACTAAGCCAGATTATACCGAATGCATTTCTCCTCCTAGTAAAATCTCCTTGGACTCTGAAAAAGGGGTACAGCTCAAGGAAGCTTCAACCCGACCCCTTCCTACAATACAGGAGGCTAATGGAACAATTACGCCCCCAGCCACAAGAGACCTTCCACGGCACACACAACCTCTCCCTTCTCTCGCACTGGGACCCACTCCCATTTTCCACTTTAAAACGCGCAAGTTGGAACATGCGCAGAAGATGCTCGAGACAATGTTGTTAATTTAAGGCGGGCGCCATGCTGAAAGTTAAAGCGCGGAGATGGGGATGAAGGTCTTAGAACCGCGGACAACATTGATAACTGTGTGAGCCTGTGTACAACAAACGAAAGGAGTCTGGGCGCTATGTTAAAGATTAAGCGCTGTGTGGTGCGTTCCGAAAAAAACAAGTAAAAAACGCACGCAAAAAAAGCGCTCGCCAGTCAGCCACTGTTTGTTTTTGCACAACGCTGTCACTTTAAGCGCGATGCAAAAATAAACATGCGGCCTGCTTTCCTTCTGCCATGAAAGGTTTCTTGTCTTTATGGAGCCATGTGTTTGAAACACATGGCCCCATAAAGATAGGAAAGCTTTTACCACAACGTAAGGCAAGCGAGCCAGTCCAACTGGGATGGCTCTAAAAGAGAAAAGTGTACGTCATTAGAAGCTCTTTTCCAATGGCTGGCCACCGTTTACCATAAACGGTGACGCCAGCCAATGGAAAAGAGGGGCGGGGCTTAATCCCTGCTAGTGAACTCTACCCTAACTCATTAAATCTCGCCAGCGAGACTGCACATGCCTGCGCAGCCTACGCCAGGCGAGACCTAAAAAATATTTTGTATCAGTGGCTTTCTCATGCTATGTCCCACCAGGATGCTGACTTCTCTTATCGGTAGGGGTGTAACATAGGCGCATGGGGGAACCCAACTCTCCAGAGGCCCTCTACCCTTCAAGGGGTGGGGGGCCCATTTCACGCAAGACCAATGAATATCTGGGAGATGTGGTAAACTCGGTGGGATCATCACATTCTGCAGGGAGGGAGGCGTCTTTCTTTTAGCTATGCCACTGTCTTTTGGCTGACAAAATCTAGGGTCTGCTACTGCTCACTCTCACAAACTCACTCTCACACTCTCTCTCAATGACTGACTCACTCTCACTAACTGACTCACTCACTCTCTCTCACTGACTGACTCACTCACTCTCACTGACTGACTCACTCTCTCTCACTGACTCTCTCTCTCTCACTGACTGACACTCTCTCACTGACTGACACACTCTCACTGACTGACTGACTCTAGCTAAAAGACTGACTCTCGCTAAAAGACTGACTCACTCTCACTGACTGACTGGCTCTCTCACTCCCTCACTCTCACTGACTGACTGACTGACCTTCACCCTCCTGTTATTTATGCCCCCAGAACAAAAAAAAACACAACAAGCAACCATTGTGACAGGCAGATACAAGTAGCCAGCATTGAAAGGACAAAAAAAATCAAGACATTATTTGCAATACTTTTTTAATATAGTTGTTTAGTTGTACATAATGCTTTTTTGGTCATATCTATGGTAACAAAAATGCTACTGACAGTTCTTTATTATAACTTTTCAGCATGCTGCAAACTTCTGTACAGAACAGCTTAAAGACATAGGTAAAGTCAATATCTCTGGCTAAACACTTATAAGTTCCCAAAGGCGAGACCGATTGGCTATGCCAATGCTTGTTTTTAAATGGTGTAAATCCGTTCAGTAGTTTTTGAGATATTAAAGGAAACATTTGTTTATATATTTCAGCGAGACCTAACTACACAAGCACGAGCTTGGCTCTAATTGGCTGACACCACTTCAATACAGGAAGTGTTGGCAGCCATCTTGGTGCAATCCTTTTAGGTCTCGCCTAGCGATGCAGCGAATGTGCTGCACGCATGGCGAGATCTATTGTTGTCGATCTACCCAAACACCACTGCACTACCCTAAACCCTAAAACACTACCCCCAGCATGAACCCCTACACTACCCAAATACCACTACACTACCCTAAAACAGGACCCCCTACACTACACAAACACCACTGCAGTATCCTAAACCCTAAAACAATACCCCCAGCACGACAAGCTACACTACACAAACACCTCTGCACTACCCTAAACCCTAAAACACTACCCCCAGCATGACACCCTACACTACACAAACACCACTGCACTACCCTAAACCCTAAAACACTACACCCAGCACGACCCCCTACACTACCCAAACACCACTGCACTACCCTAAACCCTAAAACACAACCCACAGCATGACCCCCTACACCACCCAAACATCACTGCACTACCCTAAAACACGACCCTCTACATTACACAAACACCACTTCACTACACTCAACCATAGAACACTACCCCCAGCATGACCCCCTACACTACACAAACACCACTGCACTACCCTAAACCCTAAAACACTATCCCCAGCATGACCCCCTACACTACACAAACACCACTGCACTGCCCTAAATCCTAAAACACTACCCCCAGCACGACCCCTACACTACTCAAACACCACTGCACTGCTCTAAACCCTAAAACACTACCCCCAGCATGATCCCCCTACACTACACAAACACCACTGCACTACCCTAAACCCTAAAACACTACCCCCAGCACGACAAGCTACACTACACAAACACCACTGCACTACCCTAAACCATAAAACACTACCCCCAGCTTGACACCCTAC
Source organism: Triturus cristatus (assembly GCF_964204655.1). Classification (NCBI taxonomy): domain Eukaryota; kingdom Metazoa; phylum Chordata; class Amphibia; order Caudata; family Salamandridae; genus Triturus; species Triturus cristatus. The sequence goes on along the minus strand of NC_140582.1, from coordinate 1,068,985,285 downwards.
ACTACACAAACACCACTGCACTATCCTAAACCCTAAAACACTACACCGAGCACGACCCCCTACACTACCCAAACACCACTGCACTACCCTAAACCCTAAAACACAACCCACAGCATGACCCCCTACACCACCCAAACATCACTGCACTACCCTAAAACACGACCCTCTACATTACACAAACACCACTGCACTACACTAAACCCTAGAACACTACCCCCAGCATCACCCCCTACACTACCCAAACACCACTGCACTACCCTAAACCCTAAAACACTACCCCAAGTATGACCCCCTACACTACACAAACACCCCTGCACTACCCTAAACCCTAAAACACTACCCCCAGCACGACTCCCTACACTACACAAACACCACTGCACTACCCTAAACCCTAAAACACTACCCCAGCACTGCCACCTACACTACCCAAACACCACTGCAATACCCTAAACCCTCAAAAACTACCCCCAGCACGACTCCCTACACTACACAAATACCACTGTACTACCCTAAACCCTAAAACACTACCCCAGCACGACTTCCTACACTACCCAAACACCACTTCACTACATTAAACCCTAAATGTATCCCGAGCATGACCTCCCACACTACACAAACACCAGTGCACCACCCTAAACCCTAAAACACTATCCCCAACACGACCCCCTACACTACCCAAACACCACTGCACTACCCTAAACCCTAAAACACTAAACCCAGCACTATCTTTACACTACCCAAATACCACTGCACTACCCTAAACCCTAAAACACTACCCCCAGAACTACCCCAATACTACACAAACACCACTGCATATTATCTACTGGGGGTCGCCAGTAGATAGTTAGAGTTAGGACCTAGTTTCCATAGGAAAAGCGTTTCTTGTTTTCCCAATAACTTTGGCGCCGGATGACGAATCTTCATGAACTTTTCAAAACTTGTGGGGCGCTCCGGTCAGCTCCTATCCTGAAAGTTTCGGGGTGATTCGCCAAGCGGGGGCTGAGAAAAAAGGGGGGTCCCAAAACATGTTTTCTCAATGTTAATTCCCATTGGAAACTTTAGCCACGGCTACAGCTCGAACTGCTGAATGGAATTACACCAAATTTGTCAAAAAGGTAGCACTTGTTTCAGAAAGAGACCTTTTTTTTAAATGGAGTTAATCCGTTCAGTAGTTCCTGAGAAATTTAAAAGAAAGAGGTCAGAAAATCAATTTCCCATAAGAAACTTTAGACACGGTTTCAGATTAAACTGCTGAACGGAATTACACCAAATTTGGCAAAAAGGTAGCCCTTGGTTCAGAAAGAGACCTTTTTTTAAATGGTGTAAATCCGTTTTTGAGGTATTAAAGGAAATATTTGTTTATATATCTGGGTGGGACCTAACTACACAAGCACGACTTTGGCTCTAATTGGCTGACAACACTTCAATCCAGGAAGTGTTGGCAGTCATCTTGGTGCAATGCTTTTAGAACTCGCCTAGCGACGCAGTGCATGCGCTACCCGCTTGGCGAGATCTATTGTTGTCGATCTACCCAAATACCAAGAACTAACCTAAACCCTAAAACACTACCCCCAGCACAACCCCCTACACTATACAAACACCACTGCACTACCCTACACCCTAAAACACTACCCCCAGCACGAGCCCCTACATTACCCAAACACCACTGCACTACCCTCAACCCTAAAACACTACCCCAGCATGAACCCCTACACTACCCAAATACCACAGCACTACCCTAAAACACGACCCCCTACACTACACAAACACCACTGCACTACCCTACACTCTAAAACACTACCCCCAGCACGAGCCCCTACATTACCCAAACACCACTGCACTACCCTCAACCCTAAAACACTACCCCAGCATGAACCCCTACACTACCCAAATACCACTGCACTACCCTAAAACACTACCCCAAGCGTGACCCCCTACACTTTTCAAACACCACTGCACTACCCTAAACCCTAAAACACTACCCCCAGCACGACTCCCTACACTACACAAACAGCACTGCACTACCCTAAACCCTAAAACACTACCCCAGACCGACTTCCTACACTACCCAAACACCACTGCACTACACTAAACCCTAAATCTACCCCCAGCATGACCTCCCACACTACACAAAAAGCACTGCACTACCCTAAACCCTAAAACACTACCCCCAGCACGAACCCTTTACACCACACAAACACCACTGCACTACTCTAAACCCTAAAACACTACCCCTAGCACGACCCCTACACTACACAAACACCAGTGCATTACCCGAAACCTTAAAATACTACCCCAGCACGACCCCCTACACTACCCCAACACCACTGTACTACCCTAAACCCTAAAACACTACCCCCAGCACTAACCCTACACTACCCAAATACCACTGCACTACTCTAAACCCTAAAACACTACCCCCAGCACGACCCATACACTATACAAACACCACTGCACTACCCTAAACCCTAAAACACTACCCCCAGCACAACCCCTACACTACACAAACAGCACTGTACTAACCTAAACCCTAAAACACTACCCCAGCACTACCCCCTACACTACCCAAACACCACTGCACTACCCAAAACCCTAAAACACTACCCCCAGCACGACCCCCTACACTACACAAACACCACTGCACTACCCTAAACCCTAAAACACTACCCCAAGCATGACCCCCTACACTATACAAACACCACTGCACTACCCTAAACCCTAAAACACTACCCCATAACGACTTCCTACACTACCCAAACACCACTGCACTACACTAAACCCTAAATCTACCCCCAGCATGACCTCCCACACTACACAAAAAGCACTGCACTACCCTAAACTCTAAAACACTACCCCCAGCACGACCCCTACACTACACAAACACCAGTGCATTACCCTAAACCTTAAATCACTACCCCAGCACGACCCCCTACACTACCCCAACACCACTGCACTACCCTAAACCCTAAAACACTACCCCCAGCACTACCCCTACACTACCCAAATACCACTGCACTACTCTAAACCCCAAAACACTACCCCCAGCACGACCCATACACTACACAAACACCAGTGCACTACCCTAAACCTTAAAACACTACACCCAGCACGACCCCCTACACTACCCAAACACCACTGCACTACCCTTAACCCTAAAACACTACCCCAGCACTGCCCCTACACTACCCAAATACCACTGCACTACCCTAAACACTAAAACACTACCCCCAGAACTACCCCCAATACTACACAAACACCACTGCATATTATCTGCTGGCGGTCGCCAGTAGATAGATATAGTTAGGACCTAGTTTTCATAGGAAAAGCGTTTTTTGTTTTCCCATTAACTTTGGCGCCGGATGACGAATCTTCATGAAATATTCAAAACTTGTGGGACGCTCTGGTCAGCTCCTATCCTGAAAGTTTCGGGGGGATTCGCCAAGCGGGGGCTGAGAAAAAAGGGGGGTCCCAAAACATGTTTTCTCAATGTTAATTCCCATAGGAAACTTTAGACACGGCTACAGCTCTAACTGCTGAATGGAATTACACCAAATTTGGCAAAAAAAGTAGCACTTGTTTCAGAAAGAGCCCTTTTTAGGTCTCGCCTTGCTATCGCGTAAGCGCTCGCAGAGCGAGACTATTGTGGGTTTTAAAAGTGCTCCCAAAAAGCGGATTGCATGGCTAGCACGCACACAATCACGCGCATCGTGCCGCCATGCAATCTGCTTTTTGGGAGCACTTCAAAGGGTCCGCTCCCCCGCCCCCAAGCGCGCGCCACGCTCCGCCGGGCTTGTCTTGTTTTGCATGCCATCTTCTCTCCTTCCCAGCGTATTAACCAAGCATCTGACAACGCTGTTTTTAACAAATCATTCCCCCCCCTTGTTTTAACCCACCATGTCCTCCTTCCTGATGGCTGTTGATTTAAATCCCTCCCCCCCCCACACTTCAGCCACTTCCCGCACTATCACTCGAATCCCCGAAGGTATCGGAGTGCTTTATAAAAGCACCATTTACATTACAAAGACACTTTCAGTTTGAGGTTTTTTTTCCATTACACACACAGGCATTAAGTGATTTGCCCAGGATCATAGGATGTTGAGCCAACGCAGAGACTCGAACCCGCTTCCTTAGGTCCAAGGAGGAGGCACGAATGAGAACCATCCTAAAATGAAAGGGTCGGTCAGCTTTCTTTTAATACATTTTCCATGTGTATAATGTCCATTCCCGTCCCACATGCATGACGCTCACCACGCCTGCAAACACTACTCCACCCATTAATCATGTCTACTTGTCACTCAGGCCTGCAATAAAGCTTCCACTTTGAGATTGGTTGACAACGCTTTGCCAAGTACTTGCTATCTTTTACCAGCCCACTCCATGGTTAGTACTCTTATCGGGGTTGCAGACCATTAACAAATCGCCTGGCATGCTCTCCCCCCACCCCCGCCAAGCCCGCGCGCCACGCTCCGCCGGGCCTGTCTTGTTTTGCATGCCATGCCAAAATAAAAAACATCACCAAATATTGATCATAACGTGCTGGCAATATTAGACTTTCGAAAGCATGGAAGGTCTATTGCTACGCGAAATTTCTCAAAAGGTACCCACTGCAGCACTCAAGAGGATACACAACTTGCCGTCAGCCAGCTTTGCCTTTGACATGCATTGGTTGTGTTAACTCACCCTCCCAGCCCCCGCCATTGTTTTTAACAACTCCTCCTGCTTTTAAACCACCACCTCCTCCTCCCGCTCTCTGCTGATTAACCCACCCCACTTCTTCAGCCACCTCCTGCGCCCTCATTTGTGTCCCCGAATGTATTGGAGTGCTTCCTGCAAGCTATTTACTTCACGCACAAAAATCTGGGGTTTCCACAATTCACAGCTACTTTTCAGTATTAAGACACTAATCCCACTGCTGCGCCGGATAGTGCCCCGTCACCAGGCACCTTAATTCCACATGAAAACACACTTACAAACACAGGGCAAAATGCAAAGTACTGTGGTGGGGGAGGGAGGGGAGCGCGCACAAGCCCAAAGACGTGCAAGCCCGCTCCATTCATCAGCTTTTGGATGTGTTAAAATCCACAGTAGTTTAATACACCATAACATAGCATAACATAACAAAACATAGCCTAGCCTAATATAAAATAACCGCATAACATAACAGAACATAGCCTAACATAACAAAATATACCATTACATAACATAATAAAACATAGCCTAGCGTTGCATAGCATACCATAACTTAACAAAACATTACATAACATAACAAAACATAGCCTAGCCTAACATAACATAACATATCATAACATAGCATAACAAAACATAACATAGTATAGCATAACATAACATAGTATAGCATTACAAAACAAAGCATAGCATAACAAAACACAACAAAACATAGCATAGCATCACAAAACATAGCATAGCATAACACAACAAAGCGTAGCATAGCAAAACACAACAAAACATAGCATAGCATAACAAAACATAGTATAGCATAACAAAACACACACAAAAATATCATAGCAACAAAAAATATCAAAACAAAACATAGCATAGCATAACAAAGCATAGCATAACAAAACAAAACATAGCATAGCATAACAAAACATAGCATAGCATAACAAAAAATAGCATAACAAAACTCAACAACACATAGCATAACAAAACATAGCCTAACAAAGCATAGCATAGCAAAACAAAGCATAACATAGCATAGCATAACAAAACATAGCATAGCATAAGAAAACACAAAACATAGCATAATAAAACATAGTATAGCATAACAAAACACAACAAAACATACCATAGCATAACAAAGCATAGCATAGCAAAACAAAACATAGCATAGCATAACAAAACATAGCATACCAAAACACAACAAAACATAGCACAGCATAACAAAACAAAACATAGCATAGCATAACAAAGCACAGCATAGCAAAACACAACAAAACAGCACGTCCCCCACACTACAAAAACACCACTGCACTGCCCTAAACCCTAAAACACTAACCCCAGCAAGACCCTTACACTACACAAACACCACTGTACTACCTTAAACACTAAAACACTACCCCCAGCACAACACCCTATACCACACAAACACCACTGCACTACCCTAAACCCTAAAACACTACCCCAGCACTACCCCCTACTCTACCCAAACACCACTGCACTACCCTAAACCCTAAAACACTACCCCCAGCACGACCCCCTACACTACACAAACACCACTGCACTACCCTAAACCCAAAAACACTACCCCCAGCACGACCCCCTACACTTTCCAAACACCACTGCACTACCCTAAACCCTAAATCTACCCCCAGCACGACCCCCTACACTACACAAACACCACTGCACTACCCTAAACCCTAAATCTACCCCTAGCATGACCCCTACACTACCCAAACACCACTGCACTACCCTAAACCCTAAAACATGACCCCCTACACTACACAAACACCACTTCACTATCCTAAACCCTAAAACACTACTCCCAGCACGACCCCCTATACTGCCCAAACACCACTGCACTACCCTAAACCCTAAATCACGACCCCCTACACTACACAAACACCACTGCATTACCCTAAAACACTACCCCCAGCACGACTCCCTACACTACACAAATACCACTGCACTACCCTAAACCCTAAAACACTACCCCCAGCATGATTCCCTACACTACACAAACAGCACTGCACTGCCCTAAACCCTAAAACATTACCCCCAGCACGACCCCCTACACTACCCAAACACCACTGCACTGCCCTAAACCCAGAAACACTACCCCCAGCATGACCCCCTACACTTTCCAAACACCACTGCACTACCCTAAACCCTAAATCTACCCCCAGCACAACCCCCTACACTACACAAACACCACTGCACTACCCTAAACCCTAAATCTACCCCAGCACGACCCCCTACACTACACAAACACCACTTCACTACCCTAAACCCTAAAACACTACCCCCATCATGACCCCCTACACTACCCAAACACCACTGCCCTACCCTAAACCCTAAAACCTGACCCCTTACACTACACAAACAACACTGCATTACCCTAAACCCTAAAACACTACCCCCAGCACGACTCCCTACACTACACAAATACCACTGCACTTCCCCTAAACCCTAAAACACTACCCCAACATGACCCCTACACTACACAAACACCACTGCACTGCCCTAAACCACTAAAACACTTCCACCAGCACTATCCCCCTACTCTACCCAAACACCACTGCACTGCCCTAAACCCTAAAACCCTACCCCCAGCATGACCCCCTACACTACCCAAACACCACTGCACTATCCTAAACCCTATATCTACCCCCAGTACGACCCCCTACACTACACAAAACCACTGCACTACCCTAAACCCTAAATTACTACCCCAGCACGTCCCTCACACTACACAAACACCACTGCACTGCCCTAAACCCTAAAACACTACCCATGGTATGACCCCCTCCACTACACAAACACCACTGCACTTTCCTAAACACTACCCCCTCACAACACAAACACCACTGCACTACCCTGAACCCTAAATCTACTCCCAGCATGACCCCCTACACTACCCAAACACCACTGCACTACCCTAAACCCTAAAACACTACCCCCAGCATGAACCCCTACACTACCCAAACACCACTGCACTACCCTAAACCCTAAAACACTACCCCTAGCACGACCCCCTACACTACACAAACACCACTGCACTACCCTAAACCCTAAAACACTATACCCTGCATGACCCCTACACTACCCAAACACCACTGTACTACCCTAAACCCTAAAACAGTACCCCAGCAAGACCCCCTACACTACCCATACACCAATGCACTACCCTAAACCCTAAAACACTACCCCCAGCACGACCCCCTACACTACTGCACTGCCCTAAACCCTAAAACAATACCCCAGCACGACCCCCTACACTATCCAAACACCACTGAGCTACCCTAAACTCTAAAACACTACCCCAGCACGACCCCCTACACTACCCAAACACCACTGCACTACCCTAAACCCTAGAAAAGAAACCCCCACACCATGCCCAATCCGCCTTACCTCTCACTCCTCGTGGTTCCTCTCTCCTTGTGGTTCCTGCTTCACGTCATCTCTGAGGGGCGGTGCACATCGTTGTGAGGAAACAGAACAGCCTCTGTTTCCTTACAACGACGTGGATCGTCTACATGTTTTTTAGAACACATGGTCATTTACCATACATACCTTTACAACGAAATTCGTTGTATAGGCATGGGTGGTAAATGATCCTTGCATTCTAAAACAATGCCTAGTAATGACTTCGCGATGTACAGCGCATGCGTGGTAATGCATGCGTTGTAATGGTATGGCAAAGTAAAAAAACGATTGAAGCTGGCTCCTTTTCTTCAGTGAGTCGTTTATTTGATAAATTAGGAGAAAGGCATGTGTTTTTTTTACCGAAAAGTGCATTCCCGGCTGTTGTATTGTGAAAGTGTCCGTGTGGCCTGGTTTCACTTCCGGTGAGAGAGTGGAAGAGTCTGTTTGGATCTAAAGGAATTCTGTTGTTGGACGGGGCCGGCACGACACATCATCAGAAAACACAGCTAATGGAAAGCGTCCTCCCTGAAGTGTGGAGCAGTGCCATGAGAGGTCAACGAGTGTGCGTCTCACCACAGTATGACCGTACCGCGTGACCCATGTGCCGCCTCCAGAGTACGGGAGGCAGGAGCTGCATCACAGGTCCTCTTGAAGACAGTTGTAGCACTAATTCTACATTTTGGAACTAGGGCATTTTAACCTCGTTGTTCCAGCCAGATACAAAGAGAAGATCCTGTGTTATTCAGTGCCCTCGTTACCTTTTTTGTGGGTTGTGCTGCTTGTCACTTCGCTGCCCCGCCGGTGCACACGACTGGGAACCCCACCTCATGTGCCATCTGCAGGGCCTCTGCCCTCGGATCACTGGTTTCAGTTTCTGGAGTGGCAACATAAACAGTTGCTCCCAAAGAACTAGCCTGAACACTTAGGTGAATATCCCCTGCACCAGCATTCCACGGAAATTCTTTCCTAGCTCTCCTACGTCAACGAGGACGTCATAATAGCACCGCTCCGCTCGCAACACCGTATGACGTCATCGGAGCCATAAGTGGACCTCGTCGGCGTGCTGACGTCAGTTCCACCCATTTTTTCCGTGCCACAGGCGGACCGAGACATTTTCACATGTATACATAGTATACTAAATATATATATATATATATTCACTGAAAAACCATAGGTTTTACTGACGTTATCGTTAGGAATTAGCACTTAAAAAACCTTAGAAATTCACTGAAAAAACCATAGGTTTCAGGGACGTTATAGTTAGTTGGACATTTGACTCAAATAAAACAAGAGAAATTCGCACGTTATAGTTAGTTGAGCTAATTATAACTCGCGTGCCCGCAATGCACTGCTGATGACGTCACATATTGCATCACTCATGACATGCTCAGTGACATCACTGATGACATCACTGATGACATCTCAAATGACATCACTGATGACGTCATCCAGTGAATGTGTGTTTCTATAAAGTTTAAATATTTTTCATATATATCTATGCCATGGTGTATTGAAGAATGAGTGGATTTACAAGTGCCTGAATGGATTATTTAGTAGGTGCGTGACTATATAAGTGAGTGATTGAACATGTGTTACTGAATGCATGGGTTAATGACTAAACTGTGTGAAAGTCTGTATTAGTGTCTCAGTTGGTGTATAAGCGACTGCATGGGTTGGTGAGTAGCTACATGAGTGTCTATATGGGTTATTGATTTGTTGTCTGAGTAGCTTACCCTGACGACACTCAGCTCGCTCCTCTCACTCTCAGCGAATCCCACCTTGATGAAGTCCAGCTTCCACAACTACATGAAGAACGTCACAACGTGGATAAAAAACAACTGCCTAAAACATGACAATGGCAAAATGGAAGTCCTGAACTTCGGCAGACACACCACTCTTTGGAATGACTCCTGGTGGCCAGGGAACATATGGCCTACCCCAAACCAAAAGACCACACCCGGAACCTCGGCATCATACTGGACAGCGAACTCTCCATGAAACGTCAGGTAAGCGCGTCAACTCAGTCTGCTTCCACATGATCCGCACACTCCAAATAATCTTCAAGTCGCTCCCCACCAGCACAAGGAAGACAGTGAAGCAGGCCCACATCACCAGCCTGCTCGACTCCGGCAATGGAGGTGGTATGCCAGGCCTCCACCAAAGTCATGCATAGACTCCAGACAATCTGGAACGCAGCAGACAGACTGATCCTCAACCTGCCCAAGAGGACAGACATCGCCAAGCACCTGAAAGACCTCCACTGGCTCCTGTACAGAAGAGATGACAGATCAATCTCCTGACCCACGCCTACAAAGCCCTCCACAACCAAGGACCAGACTACATGAACCACCGCCTGACCTTCCACTAACCCACCAACCCACCATAAACCTCTGCGCCGCAGACCTTGCCAACGCTCAGACTCATCGTACCTGCCACAGCAGCACCAGAGGATGCTCCTTCTCCCACCTTGCCGCCAAAGCCTGTAACTCCCTCCACACCTCATCCTCACTGAACAACTTCAGAAAGGGACTCAAGACCTGTTTTTTCAACTGAAAACTTCAACAAAGTGCCTGGATAGCCCTTGGGGTGATTAGCCGTGCAAGTAAATAAATACTGGTTGATTGATTGGTGGTCAACCCCTTCATTCACAAGACTCCTCCATCATTTCCTCTATCGTGTCTTTTCCTTTCCATTGTTTTAGTCCCTCCTTTTCTATCAGTCCTGTCCCCCTTCCACTATTTAAGGTGTCCTTAATGTGGCATAATCAACATAACAGACACATGTACAAGTAACCACATGGAATAAACTGCTAAGGATACTCCTTTTGTAAAGAAATGCCAGCTACTTCAAACAAGTTTCACAGGGTAAAAGGTTTCAGGCGCACATGCAGTGAGCTAGAAGTCACTCTCTGGAGCGCATGCAGTGAGAAGACTCACAGGTTAAGAATCATGTGCTCAAGTTTATATTAGGCATTTATTGGTCTTGGTTGAGTCCCGTAACTGGTGTGGGAATATCCAAACGTGGAAGATCTTGTGCTAGCTTTACCAAGAGACTCAAGGAACACCTCATTGACAAACCCAAAGTCTGAGTCAGAGATACATTTGCACGTGCTTCTTATCCTCTAGGAGAGGGGACTTTTTCACCGATTTTATGTTGTCCTGCTTTGCTTGCCATGTTCCGACATTCATATATGGCTTTTGTCCCTTTGGTAGATAGGCTAAAAGAGTGATTTAACATTACTCCATAGCCATAAAAGACTCTTACATTTTGGAGGGTCTGAGCATCCCCAACATTGTTAGATGATGTCAGGTAACGAGACCTGGGCAGTAAATTCCGCTCCGCTCCCGGAGTTTGCGGAATTCGGCCACTCCGTGCTCTGCGGCAGAGCGTGGAGTTCCTGAATTCAGCCTTTCGAGCACGAAGCAGAGTTTTTTTATGTTTGAGCACTCGAGATTTTTTTCGGTGCTCGCTCGCAAGTGCTACGATATTCTCATGCTGCTAACGAGCATGCGCAAGACTTCATGCACTCGTACAGCTTCCAGCTGAAGACAGTGTCACTGTAGTGCCGAACATGGTCATGAATGCACCACCCGTGTAGCTTTTGTGCTCGGGAAGCAGCTAAAGAGGTTTTTGAGTGGATTTTCTTCTTCAAGTTGGAGTTGTTTTTGTGTGAGAAGCCTTCTTTTTTGTCTTACTTTTTTGTCCAACAGGAAGGAAGTGCCCAAGAGACACCAACTTCCTGTTCCTGTCCAGCAGGCTCCTCCCAGTGCTTTGTCCATCTCCTGGTCACTTTTTATTTGGATTTGGAGCTGGAAGGGTCACTCTACTTATCTACTGCATATATACAATTGGATTTAAGTACTTTGGATTTGAGATTTCACAAGTAAGTTCAAAACCTCTTGTCTAAGAGTGTTGTTTGTGTGATAGAGGGCAGCCACTGCTATTTATTTGTACTTTCAGTCAATTATTCAAAGTTATTATGGTGGGTGGCCTGCATTTTCAGCAGGGGCCTAGTTATATTTTTGCATTTAATTTTTCTTCTTCTGTAAAGTAACAATATTGCACTGTTCCATACATTTTCTCCATGTTTGTGAAATGTGTAATTTTTTGTATTTGACTATGTGGCCTAATCTTTCAAGGGGCCATCCAGTAGGCCCTGGCCAGTGCTAGTCATGGGTGCATGAAACAACTGTGTCTGTGGGGTATGTTGGTTTAAAACATCATTTAGGGCATGGGTGGCATTGGATTAAATAAAAAATGTGGTGGTTTATTATTGTATTTAACATTGTTTGTGTACAAAAAGAGTCTATGTAGGGTAATATGTAATGCCTTGGGAGGATATGTGTTGTTGTAAAATGTTTATAGCTCAGTTACATTTTATTTCTAGCATTGCTGAATTAATGGTAGTGTTTTCTTCAGTGTTACCATTCCTCCTTTGTCTGTCCAGTGTTGTGTGTGTGTGTGTGATTGCCATAGGCCACCATTGATTTGTCTTTGCTCTCAATGCCATGTGGTCAGGGGTCATTTTGTGGATCTGTGTCCATAGGCCTGAATGTGTTCTCTTGGTTCCCCATGCCTCCATGCATGCTGTTGTTGTATGGCTATGTTGCTTGAAGCCATTTGTGCATCCAGCCAGTGTCCCTTTGCTACAGGCTTGCATGTGTTCTTTGTTCCCATGCCTCCTGGCTCGATTGTTGTTGGTGTTTGACCATTTAGCACTGGCTGGCAGCCATTTTGTGCATCTAGCCAGCGTGCCTTTGCCATCAGCTTGCATGTGTTCTTTGTTCCCCATGCCTCCTTCTCACTTTGTTGTTTGGCCATGTGGCTGGCAGCCATTTGTGCATCCAGCTAGTGTGCCTTTACCATAGGCGTGCATGGATTGATGTGATATCAGTTTAATAATATGCTTGAGGATCACTGTAGTATATGTATTAAGAATTTGAATTTGATGAACAATTCTTATATATTACATGCATTTTTTGCATTCTTTTTATTTAGCACCTCCTTGCCTCACAAAAGGTTTCTTCGTATCCTCCCATACAAACATCAGCAATTATTAATTGCTTTTTTTAGTTTGAATGTTATCTTTTTGTTTTTTATTTGAATTTTTAAATCTTTTAGGGCCTCATGTAGGTGGCATACACTTTACCGATTCTAAAATACCGAATCATACCGATTCGGTATTTAAGAATCGGTAAAGTGTATGTAGGTAAAAATTCGGTAAATGTTACCGAATCGGAGTGAGTCGGTAATTACCGAATCGGTATTTACCGATTCGGTAATGAGGCATACCTTCCCATTGAGGGGAAGGTATGCCTCATTACCGAATCGGTAAATACCGATTCGGTAATGGGGGAGCACATGCAAGGGTGGCAGGGTGTCACATTGACACCCTGTTGCACCCCTGATTCGGCCATGTGTGCACATGTGGCACACATACATGCCCTAAGGGCATGTATGTCTGCCACATGTGCACACTTCTAAGCGCTTTTAAATGCTTTTACTCATCCATACTTTATTTACCACCAACTATTAGTTGGTGGTAAATACCGACTGCAAACAACACCCACACAGTCCCCCTACATCTGATTTCTGTATTCGGAATTTACCGAATCGGTAAAATTACCGAATCGGTAATTTTACCGATTCGGTAAATTCCGAATACAGAAATTCACCCCCTACATACCAAAAGCCAAAATACCGGTCGGTAACGGTATAATTACCGAAAATCGGCCGTTACCGACCGGTATTTGGCTACCTACATGAGGCCCTTAATGTTTTAAACTTTTTATTGTATTTTTTAAACATACTTTTTTATTTTCATATTTTAAATGTATTTTTTTTCATTTTCTTAGTCTATCCATCAATCCATCCATTTATTCATCCATTTATCCATCTATCCATTCATCCATCCATCCATTCATCCATCCACTATAGGTGCACAGCCAGGCAACAGCATTCAGCTTCTTTAGGTATAATTCCATTTACTCCTGGACACCCTAGCTGAGGTGCACCGCAGCTTCATAAGCATCATTCATTTAATGATTATTCCATTTCCCCTGGACCACATTGCATGCAATAGGTGCACACTAACCTCCATTTAAAAAAAATATTATTCCATTTACCCATGCAGTTCCCTGAGTGCCACAGGTGTATCCATTATAATATATGTAGATAAAGGAAGGAGCTCTATCTCCATATTGTGTGTTTTCCTGATGGGCTATTACATTTTATGTTACGGTGGTGTGGTTTTACTTTAAAGTAGTTATTACCTAAGCATAAGCAAGCAACCACACTAATATTGCGTTTGTCTTTACTAAAACTGCAACATTGCCACGTTTCCCTAAATGTTTTTCTTGCTTGTTTGCTTTTAGGTGCACAAGAGAAGAAGAAATCTACCATAGTACTGCCAAACAGAAGGCCTGTACAGTGACGTCACACATCAGTCCTCCAAACCCTTCCACTTGTGCACGCCTGGTGCCACTGCCAAATGAGAGCTTTAAGATGGTCCAAAAGAATGTTGCTGCCAAGAAAGTGGTCTGTGAGAAAAAGCAGCTTTCCACCAGTGGCGTGTCAGCCAAAACCTTTTTCGGACAATATAGTGTGCCTGCTGCACTGGTCCTTCAGACAGCAAGCTGTGAGCAGCACTCCCGCATCAACAGCACCACCCCAACCTAAGCCAAAGACCATGCCTGTCAGTGAGGCAGCCACTGCAATTGTGGCAACACCAACGAACAGTGACGTTGAATGGGATTTGTACCTTTCACAAAGTAGCACCCAAAATCATTTCAGGGAACAGAGCCAAGTGGCAAGCAATAGTAAATCTTCCTGATGTTAGAGCAGAACTGGAGGTTGAGCATCCTGCCGAGCAAGACCTCCAGCAAGGAAAAGGAAGGGCACTACTCCACCATCTTCTTAAAGCACCACTTCTGATGATGAATATAGGGATGTGGCGTGGTCCTCGACAGAGTCCAGCAGACACCAGGAGAGGCAAGGGAAAATAAAAGTTCCTTAGAATTATGGAAAGGGGTAATTGGGGAGGATGACTAGGATGAGCTAGTCATTGTGGAAGGTGACACAGAGGAGTCTGACATTGCTATTCAACCTGCTCAGAAGAATGTGGCACAGGTAGTACCAGCAGCTCCCATATTTGAACAGCCCCAGCTGAGACCTGCACTAACCACTACCTCAGTAGAAGTATACACTGCAGAGAGGCAATTGATGACACACCCACCTACCTCCACTTCTTCTTCAGTAAAGAAAGGACTCCTTCCGAGTTTGGAACTATTTTACAATAAGAAAAGATGAGGAGAACATTGCATTATGCACCATTTTCCACACGTGTTCGTCGCGGTAAGCCTGGTTCACATTATGGTACTGGAGGCAAAACGACCCATATAAAAAAACATCATTCAATCCAGTGGGAGGAGCAACTTAAAAAATTGCAGAACATGGTAGTGGTGGAGAAACTGAGGCGAGCCGAGGAAGATCAGTTGCAAGTGCAATCACGTTGGTAGGTGATGATGAGGAAGAAGAGGGTGACATCCTCACACAAAGCAGCTCTGTCCCAAGCAGTGCGCCAGCAGAATCACCTGCGACTTGTCTAATTACTAACTACTAACTTTATAACTTTTTGTATTCACAAAAGGCATTTAGGAGTAGTAAAGTTAAGATTCCTAACTTTACTACTCCTAAATGCCTTTTGTGAATACCAAAAGTCGTAAAGTTAGGATTTTGTCTCAGATTACTTTTGTGAATCAGGTCCATTGAACTTATCTAAATAAGATTGCCTATTGTACTGGTATCAACTTCCGTTGAATTGGCCGTACTAATCCTAACATTCCTATTCCAAATTTCCTTCATAAAAACTACATTTGGAATTAATACATTGCAATGAATGATCTTTGATTCTATTCTAATTTCTCAACCGCCTTGATGGACCAACTCAGTCTACCTTTTTTGCAATGCATAGATGCATATTAGTACGACAAATCACTTTTGAAATTGCTTGGGACTATACGAGCTATATAAAGAAAGTCACAGAGAATGCTAACTCAGTGATATCACTAATTCACTACTGTGACAGGAGGACAGAGGAGTCTGCAATGGCTTCTTAAATATTCAGCCAAAGCGAGTTCCAACAAATACAATTAGGTAGTGCTGAGCACCTGCCTACCTCAAACTGGATCACATAATAATAGTCTTAACTTAAACTAAACGTAACTTAGTGTGAGCAGCATGCATTTCGGAAACAAATGTTAGCATTGTAGATCACAAACACAACAAATAATTAATACTCACCAAGCCCCACAATCTCGACGCCTAGCAGGTTGAGCAGGTCGTGCTCCTGGTGTAGGATATCCGCCAAGCAGTGCGTCAGCTGCTGGGTTGTGCTCAGAACTTGGCAGGTACACCACACACACCTGCGCACCCTCCGCAATGCAACCAATGCTCGTGCAGGGGGTACCTTCTGCCTGCTGCCAGCATGGAGGGGGAGGTGGTGCTGCACAAAAAAAACCAGTGCTGCCACCTCCATCTCACAAAAGATTGCCCAGAGCTGTCCCCCTTGGCAGCACCGCTGTCCGCAAGGTAGGCGGCTGCTGTTGGCTGTTCGGGTGGGCCTGGCACTGCCACTACCCTGATTGTCCTGCTCTGCCATGGCGCTGGCAGGGGTAAATAAACGAAACAAGAAAAGGAAGGAAGGAAGGAAGGAATTAATTTTGAAAGTGAGGACATACTCCGCATTGGATTTGATGTAAAAACGCAATGCGAACAGGTGCGCCAGGAAACTCCCCCCGCCTGTGTAACTACCTGTAGCGGGGGAGAGATTTTTATCACTCAGCGGAGTTTCGCATAGCACGACTCCGCAAACTCCACCCAGGCCTACAGGCAACACATTTTGTTCTCTTGTTGAATGGAGATGACAGGAATTTGAGAAGAAGTGGTGTTTTCTGAATCAGCTGATCACTGGCACTCACAGTGGAAGGTTCTCATGGTTTCAACAGAGAGATAGGGCTTGTATCCATCTACAGTTTCCAATGCCACCCTTGCAGTGCGGGACAGGGCGACAGTTAAGACAGGACTAACTACATTCTCCATGCTATTGACTCCCCTCCTACAGAACCCAGTCTTTAAACCAGCAGTTGAAAGAGGCTCCTTTGATGTTTGGCCAACCCAGGATTCCAAGAGGCTAGGACAGCTGTGTGATAGAGATGGCATTAGACCTTTTGATGCTTTGAAGAAGCGTGTGGCCTCCTTGGACTCAACGTTTTCAGTGTACACAGGTCCAGCAATGAGTTACGCATTCAGTCAGGTCGTGGGCTAGCAACCCACTAACTTCAGTCGAGTACTGACTTGTCCGAAATGCAATGACAAAAACTGATTTTGGACATCTACAAAATGCATCTACAAAATGCTAAGCGATAAAGTACGATGCTTCCCTGGTTCTCTCTTCGATTATTTGAATCTGTGACTGGTGTTGGGCATTTGGTGAGGGGAATGAGAGGTTAAATGGAGAGAAACCTACTCTGAGTTTGGTTATTCCTTGCTGACCATTGTATGTAGCGTTACAACAAACAAATGATGGACGGAATGCTGACAATGCAGACGTGGGACCCGTGCTCACTACGCCACTGGAGTCAAGCTATCCTGGCTGATGACGGCTGATAGCCAGAAACCGGTCCTAGGATGCTTGATTCCGGTCCAGGGAAGACATGGCTTGGCAGTTCGGGCTGGACTGTTCCCATGAGGCACAGGGTCCAGACTGATTTGCATATGGCCATGTCTAAACTGGGGTGGTGTAGTGGGCAAAAGAACGATGGATTTAACCCAGATCTCTTGACTGGGGGAGAATGTCTGCATTGTCAGCATTCCGTCCATCATTTGTTTGTTGTAACGCTTTTCGCCTTAAGTGGGATGGGTATTCCCAGACGTGGGACCCGTGCTCACTACGCCACTGGAGTCAAGCTATTCTGGCTGATGACGGCTGATAGCCAGAAACCGGTCCTAGGATGCTTGATTCCGGTCCAGAGAAGACATGGCTTGGCAGTTCGGGCTGGACTGTTCCCATGAGGCACAGGGTCAAGACTGATTTGCATATGGCCATGTCTAAACTGGGGTGGTGTAGTGGGCAAAAGAACGATGGATTTAACCCAGATCTCTTGACTGGGGGAGAATGTCTGCATTGTCAGCATTCCGTCCATCATTTGTTTGTTGTAACGCTTTTCGCCTTAAGTGGGATGGGTATTCCCAGACGTGGGACCCGTGCTCACTACGCCACTGGAGTCAAGCTATCCTGGCTGATGACGGCTGATAGCCAGAAACCGGTCCTAGGATGCTTGATTCCGGTCCAGAGAAGACATGGCTTGGCAGTTCGGGCTGGACTGTTCCCATGAGGCACAGGGTCAAGACTGATTTGCATATGGCCATGTCTAAACTGGGGTGGTGTAGTGGGCAAAAGAACGATGGATTTAACCCAGATCTCTTGACTGGGGGAGAATGTCTGCATTGTCAGCATTCCGTCCATCATTTGTTTGTTGTAACGACCATTGTATGTAGGCAACACATTTGAACCAAAAGCAATTTACGAAATGTGTAGCCAGTAGCCCATTGCGGGCCAGGTAACAAACTTTATACTAGTGCAGTGTGATTTTGTACCTGCAGTTGCACTAACCAACCAGTAAAAAAAGTACATTTTAACGTGCTGACTTGTGCAATAACTTTAAAAAAAGTAAATTGGTGTAAATACTTTTGCACTGCCCTACTAGTGCAGAATTGTCTATTGTTGTGCAAAAGTGCCGATGTCAGTCAGTATTAGTTTCAGTGAGGGGCAGAGCACAACATGTGGAGGGTCAAGGAAGATGGGGAGGGCTGGCGTGTGCAGGTTTGACATTAATTATTCTGACATTGTGGACAGCTTTAAATCCGGATAGGGAGGTATAGATTGAAAGTTATAGCCGACCGCAAAGTGCTGCTAGTTGCTCTGCTGCAGACAATGGTGGCACAATCAGATTAAAATAAGGGCTCAAAACCGTCTGAGCAGCTGGAGATTGAAGTGACCTTTCCCCATGGGAGGTCAAGAACATTGGGAATCTGTAGAGGGTTTAGCAAGATCGAAGCGGATCTCTCTGACATGCAGATGGCCCAGTTTTGAGTTCAAAGATATAGTGTTTTTAAATGTTTCCACCCATTCTTTTTCAAGCTACCCTTCTTGGTGAGGAAAACAGCAGTGCAGCAGACATCTTATGTAGCATCCACAAGCCATGAGTCAAATCAGCAACACCCAAGTAGATACAAAAGGATGGACAAAAAGGAGTGTATCGCATTGCACCGTCTGGGAGACAGCGGGCCTGGCCTGATTGACAAACTGCACACTTTGTAGTCCTAAAGTAGTACTACAAAATGCTATTCACAAACTGCACTTTTGCTGTAACTTGCACCTTTGAGTGAGTTTATAACTTTTACCTAGTCTTCAACTGCACGTTTCTGTAACTTACACTTTTGTAGTAAGCCCCTACCTCCATTGTTTGCTATGGGAAGGGGTTGCAGTACCAGTATCAGACCATGTGTAGTGCTGGAATTACTACAAAACTGTTAGTTACTGCAAAATAAGTAAGTTACTGTAAAAGTGTAGTTTGTGAATGCCAAAAAAGTAGAAAACGTACTCAAAAGTTTAAAGTTACCTTTGTGAATCGAACCTTAAAGTCTAAGATTCTCAAAGCCGGAGCATGCTGCTAATAATGCCTGAGCTAGAGAAAGGTTGTAAGCGTAAATGCACCATATAGCAAAGGATTTACCATGAGACCTTTTTTGGAAAGTAACCACCAATTGTGAGTTTGTCAAACATTTCACCAGCAGTAGTATTGTTAGACACTATTCGTGCAGTAGTTGTACTGTTGAAGTTGTCAAAGAAGATATTAGGCTGTGGTCGGCCTAGCATATTGTGAGATTTGCATCTATTGTGATGAATCCAAGGGATCATGTGCAAGGGGAGTTCAGATGTGTGTGCTGGTCGAGAGTCATGTTGGTATAGGGTGAAAACCTCTATGTTCATCTTAAGGGGTCTCTATAGATAACCATACCCGCCTATAAGCGGAAGCGACAAGGTGGTTGTAGATTTGCAGTGTTGGCTCCTGGCTTCTGGCACTCCCTGCCACCTAACATCAGAGCACGCATGGAACTCACGAAATTCAGGAAGCTGCTCAAGACCTGGCTACTTGCCCAAGCCTATGAATAACTCATGAGTAGGACAGATTAACACAGCCTTAGTTATCCTAAACCTAGCGCCAAGAAACCAATCGGTGTACGTGCGCTCTATAAATAATTGTTGACATAACATAGCATGGATTTGTTTTGGGGGTTTATGGTCTGTAACCCCTTAACGCTAGCACCAGCAGCAAGAACACGCCACCATAGAATACTTTGCTTGGACCGTTAGAATTACAGCGGCAGCAGTGAGTTGTGGGTCTGTAAAAAAGGCTTGTAAATGTTGAACTTGAAAATGCTGATTTTGTTTCCAGTGTGCCATGGCAGGCCACTTTCCCCAATTTACACATTCAAGCCACATTCTAGTGTACATTGTAGAACTACATTTACACAGCACTTGAATAGCTACTCTGCAGACAATGCCAGTGTGACTACACCATATGAAATGTTTGTCTGTGCATACAAACTACATGCAGATTGAGTACAAGTGCATAACCCGCAGTTTCAGCCGAGGCCTTTGAAAATGGTGCGACTTGCAGACGGAGCACTGGCAAAACAAATAGGCGTGGCTTGCTTTTTGATTCCTGGTTGAACTAATTAAATGGAGGCCTGCTACAGTGAGTATGGGAAACACCCCATAGAAGTTGGAATGATACACAAACCAGCCAATAGCATGAGGCCAAAAAGAGACGCTTCTCTGGGCGGAGTCAAATACCACTTAATGTAGATTTTATAGAAATGGTCACAATAGACATGGCAAACAGATGCGCTGTAGGGCTACACCTAAAAATGTGAATACGGAAAAAGGCATCTGGTTCTGGTAGGCTGAGCGTGCAGTACCCTCGTGATTATAACAATGTGGGAAAATATAGGGTAAATATACGGGGTTTAGATGTTGCAGGAATTTCACCATAATCTTGTGTCTGATTAACTTCCTGTATCTATACTTCGAATCATGCCGTGACCTCAGAAAACCTTGAGCGAGATACAAAATGGCGGACCTCGTATTTTTGGGTAGAAGAAATAAAGACAACTGCAATAGGTTGCACTGTTGACAGCATCGTGTATGTATCTGGATGTTTTTTCCCAGTGAACTAATGTTAGTGACCCGGAAGGAGAACAGGTCATGGAAGTGATCTAATGTGTCCATGACTAGTGCTGATAATGGACCTCCTGCTGTCTGTTCCTAAACAAAACTTCTGTGAATCTGCCCAGTCCCAGATACCGAAACATGCATCCTCCTAATTTAAGCCGTAGAAAGGGACATCAACCCATCACCCAGTGGCATTGTCTCTGTCCACTGTCAATGGGCGCACCAGGTAAATGAACCGGGCCCTCCTTCTTCTCCTCTCCAGGTGTCAATGTTACAGGGACTCTGTTGGCAGCCAGACGAGGGACATCAATGCTGGCTTCCAGAAGCTCGGGGAGTCCATGTAACAGGAGAGTTCAGTTCCAGTAAGTGCTGGCTGGCTGGCTCGGCAGCACACTGATGCATGTGAAGATTAGAAAATGTGTTTTTTACTTGGCGCTACTGAGCCGTAGCTGGAGTGTTCTTCAGAATGTTATCTGAATGCTTTAGAACAACTGGGTTGCTTAATCCATCTGTTGCAATGCCGGGCAGTGGCCTTGTGCTATTTTCTCCCTCCGGCACATGTGCAATTTGCTTAGAACAGGAAATCAGCTGTGTCACCAACTGAAGATTTGCTTTGGGTTTGTGATTTGGGGAACTGTCTTTATTAAAGGGGAAATGCTAGCACGTTCTAAATGTACCTACAAGTCATTCGGTAGCATAGCTCGGAACAGGTGTTGCTAACTTGCTGCTAATAATCTAGCGGTTAAAAAGAAAATGCTGTTTGTGCGAGACGGGATGGCTCAGTGAATCGGTACAGATATGCAAAGTAGTTTTATTCTGGATGGTGATTTAAATCCGATTACAGCCAGTAATGATGGCAGGTGATGTGATGAGGTAACAGGTAACCAGACTCCTGTACTCAAACTGCAAAAAAAACACACAAACACACTGGCGAAAGTTGTATCCTTGTTAACAGGGTTTGCAGGGCTGGTTCTGTCTGCTCCACACACACTAGCCACCCAGGGCTGCAACTTCCATTGGTGCAGCAGCAATGGTGCCCAGAGGCCTGAGGGGCCACTGAAAACCAGATTATTCACGCACTTTGCAATTCAAACAGCAGCCAGCTGACAATGCAAGCCTGGTTGCTGTGCCAACGCTTGCATTCCATTGGTGTGCGTGTGCACGCGCACACACACAGACACACACACTCACTCACTCACTCACTCACTCTTGTTGGATTTTTTAAAATCATGTCCC
The DNA here is from genome assembly GCF_964204655.1 of Triturus cristatus. Taxonomy (NCBI): domain Eukaryota; kingdom Metazoa; phylum Chordata; class Amphibia; order Caudata; family Salamandridae; genus Triturus; species Triturus cristatus. The sequence goes on along the minus strand of NC_140582.1, from coordinate 1,068,962,649 downwards.
AGTATTGACGAGGGTGGGAAATAGTTTCTTTAAAAGCAATTGCGGAATCATTGTAAAAAAAAGCATTACATTCAGTAAGGCAGGATAGGTTTCATTCTTCTGTTATCAACCAGAAGCCAATCAGGGTCTGGTACCAACACACTAGGGGGCCCCTCTGCCAGCCTAGACATTCCATGGGCCCCATCTCCTATGACACTGGGTGGGCCCCTCTGCCTGTTCTGACCCTGGAAGGGCCCGACTGCCACCTCTAATATTCCGACAGTGTACCCCTGAGGTACACTGCCGGAACATCAAGGAGACAATGATATTTTTCACAGGAAGCCTCAATACAGTTGGTTTGGTACATCCAGGCAGCGTGGCATGGAATCTGGTGTGTTTAAAATTGAAGGAAGAATGTGTTTGTAAAGTACTGAAAGTTAAAAGATGCTGAATTTTCATTCCTTATAATAGTCCTAATATTAACTCCTATATAACAATCTCTTGCAAACTTCTTTAGATGAGTATAACTTTTGGCTAATTATAGGTTCCTGCGTTAGTGAGATAGGAAAGGGTTTTAACAAGCTTGGTGAATGGGTGGGGGAAATTCATGTATTATACTATCCCCTGTAATAATAATTATTATAAATAAATATTATTTGTTTGAAAATTGTTGATAAAAAAATTAAAATTAATCATTAAAAAGGTAGCATGGTGAGGAAGTTTAAAACCCTCTAACGATGGTAGAAAAAAATTCCAGAAATAAGCAGAAAATGATGGCGTTTGAATGAATTCCTGATTAATAATGTCTTATTAATAGTTTTAACGATTATAAAATAATCACAGGGGGGTTTGTAAAGTTGCCTCAGGAGCCATTCTTTCCAGTGTGGGGACGCCGCTTCCCTCGCCGCCCTCAGGATACTCTTGTGGATTCTCTTGTGCAAAGCTGCAGCTGTGCCCAGTGTTTTGCAGCCTGGTTGTGTCACCCCTGTTGGGGCGGTCCCCGGCTGTAAATTTGTTTGTGCGGCCTATTACAGACTATTGTAGCACGGAGCCAGTGTCCCCTGCACAAATATTGTGGATCTTCGGCTGGTTTACGAACCTTTCAAGAAAGGCCTGGAGGAGGAAATTAACATAGAGGATTGAGGAAAGCTACACAATCAATCCCAAAGGGTAGGACATCTGAGATTGATGGATCTCCAGCAGAAATGTATTAGACCTTAGCGCCTCAATTGACTGAAATACTGTTTGAGACCCTCCCACATGCCCTGTTCAGGTGGCTTTTCTCTTCCCACTATGAGGGAAGGTATCATATGTATGATGCTAAAACCTGGGGGTTGACTCGATCGATCAATCATCCTATCGCCCCTTGACCATGATGAACTTGGACACTAAGGCACTGTGCATGGTACTGGCCACCAGATTCAGCAGTGTGGTTGGGAATCTGAATAATGAGGTTCAGAGTGGCTTTATGCCTGGTGTAGCGCCACGGCGAGCATTTTTAAACGCCTGACAGACGTAATGCACTCGGTTCAATATAAGAGCGGAGGAAATGGTATATTGGTGTTGGTAGACCAGAAGAAGACTTTAGACACCCTTAACTGGGACTATTTAAAAAAAGTAATTAAGCACATGGGATTCCACCCAATCTTTTGTGGTTGGGTGAATTTATTGTATGCATCACACACGGCCAGGGTCTGTAATGCAGGATAGTGCATAGGGAATGGGACTCAGCAGGGGCGTCTCCTTTCTCCCTGCTGTTTGCTCAAGCTCTTGAACCTCCAGAGATCTATCTCCAACCGGAACTGAGGGAATGCACATAGCCTCTCTCCATGCTGATAATGCATTATTTTATTTGGCCCAGCCATATAAGACTCCATGGCAAGGCTTTGAATGTGTCTGGCAGAATTTGGGGGTTGTCTCTGATCTTAAGATTAGTAAACGCAAAGTATTTTATTCACATTGGTGTCGCTCGCTGGGTGTCTATTGGATTGGCTGCTTGACTTAAGACTGAGTTGGGAGGTGGATACAGTCAGGTATCTGGGTATCATGATGGCAGACACCCTTGAGAGCTAGTACAAATGTAACATGGGGAGGGTTCTGGAGGGACTTGGGGCACCAGTGAAATTCTGGAGCTCCCGTTTTCTTTCTTCCATGGGCTGAATGGCAGTCACAAAGAAGGTCTCCCTCCCAAGATGCCTTTAAACTCTCCAGAACTCACTCTGTCCACCACACACTACATTTAAGCCTTCAAACTGTTTTTTGGTTCCCTGGTGTGGGCAGGGAAGTGATGTACGGTGATGCTCGATGTCTTAAAGTACACCTGCAGGAGAGAGGTCTCCGTCTTTCAGATAAGGAATTATATTATTACGCAGCAGATATTCAGCATGCCACTAGATGGATGCTTAAGAAGTGAATTGGGAGAAGAGTTTGCTTAAATGTGCAGGTGGAAATGTTTTTCTACTGGAATTACTCATGAGGGAAAGTTGCATCCTAGAGAAGTACCCTTACATTGTGCATCAGACTGGTAATATATGGGTAAAAGTCACAAGTGAAAACTTAAGTCCCCACTCTATGTGAGGGAATGGGACACCTGGTCATTACAATTGTTTAAATGCATAGATGAGACCATGAAGATGGCCAGATGACGAGAGGGGGGCTGGAGTATCTTTGAAGACCTGTACTCCGGTATGGTCTTTCTTTGCTTCAAGTGCTCAGTGCCCTTGCCATTTCCTGCAATATCTCAAGTTGGCTTGGACTGGAATTTAGATGTGACTGGTTTCCCCACTGTCCCCATCGCCACTAGGATGCTTGGGGCTGTTCTGCAGCTGGGTTCTGGCAGATATACAGTAACACAGATGTGCAGGACTATGAAAGCCCAGACCAGCTGCTAAAACAAGAGCGGTCGGGGAAGCTGATGTGGGGGAACAGATAAGTGAAAGAGATTGAGGGATGTCCTGTGCTCAGGTGAGGGAAGTCTCAGGAAAATCAAGGTTCAAAATACCTCCGTTTAACTTTCTACACCACACTCACCTGACACCTGCCATTTTGAGTAAGATTTACCCCGGGATGCCAGATTCATGCCCCAAGCATAGTGTGACCTGGCATGGTTGCACCCCCTGCTCATTGCCTTGTGGGCAAATTATTAGTAGTCTCAAAATACCCCCCCGAATTTACTACACAAGAGGCCCCATTAGTTATAATTTCCAGAGCAAAGAAGAGAAAAATTCACCATTAATTTTTAGGACAAGCCTAGGCAGCGCATGGACTGCTCTGCGAGGTATGCTGTATTCAGGTAGGGACTTGAAGCTCCACCCACTCTCGCCCACTTTTTTCATTGGCTTGTGCCATTGTCCATTGTAAAGTGTGGCTGTTCATTTGTCAAAAGGCTTAGTAGTCCTTCCTTAGTACTGTCTTGTCTCATTTTGTAACCTCCCATGACACCCCCTGTTACGTGTGTTGTTCCTCAGTAGGCTTCAATTACAGCCTCCGGGCACTATTTTCTCAAATAGCTTTGTACTGTTGGCTGTTGCAGGCAGGACAGAGCACTCCTAACGCTTTTAAAAAAAAATGTATAGCACGTATTTGCAATGCAATAGGTCTTGCATTTGCGAGAGTTTAAGCTATTGGCGTTGTAAATGACAATGTGTTTTATTTATCTGTTCCATAAAAAACAGATCAATAAAAGGCATTGTCATTTACAATGTCAATAGCTCAAACTCTTATAAATGCGAGGTATAGAGCAATGCAAATGCTTGTTACAATTGGCACTAGTTTTGGCACGCAGATGCATAGCGATAGGGTGGATGAATATGAGGGGCCCCAGTACAGAGCTGTGGGTCAGATGTGTCCTGGGTTGAGCATTAGCTGAAGCAATGCACAATAAATTATCCAGGAAAGATGAAAAAGTGGATGAGGACTTAGAGATATGGGCAGAGATGACAGCTAGTTTGCAAATGCCAATAAATCAGAGAATGAAATTCTCACATACCTGGCAGCGACCTGTTAAAAAGTGAAGAGTTGGGGATACTCAAAAGACACATGGAACATTCCTTCTGTCTCCTCTTATGGGGAGTGGTTGTAAACTGGAGGTGTGCACTAATATTCGGGAATGGGGTCTACAATGTTACAAATGCTTGTGCCACATAGATATCTCAAGAAAGTCATTGAGGCTCTGCATTGACAGATCATGAAGATTGAGATGTTGTACATTTCTGTAATGGCTTTTTTTGAACTTATGAAACATGTTTAAAAAAAATATATATATATAATAAAAAATTTATATTAAAAAAAGGTTCAAGCTGCAATTATGCAAGTTTTCTTTCCTCACAGAGTTGGTATATTGCAGGTGAAAAGCATAAAAATGCAAGCATAACCGAAATTTTCGAAATAAAAAAAAATGAAAGTAGTCTCAAAACTTGTCACAAACAAAAAATCCATATAACATGAAACATAGTAGAAAAGGAGGCAAAACATGCAGAACGTTCATCATCATAGCACATTATCTGTAGAAGTGAGATACAATATGGCTCAGAAGCAAACAGACTGAAGCAGAAGAAGGGGGAGAAAGAAGATATTTTCCTCCTTGTAATATGGCCAACAAAAATAGTTTCCTAGAAGTAGTATAGAATTTACAGAAAAACATACGATGTGATATTCTTTGCGGTGACAGATTGTCACAAAAACAGCCAAGGAGTTCAGGAACTCAGGAACCGCCTGTGGAAACACAACTAAAATACTCATAGGGCCATATTCACAAGGAACTATCGCCGACTTAACTGCAATTTATCGCAGCCAAAGTTGCGATAAATCGATCGCTCCATTAACAGCCCACAGCACCAGTTTACCCGCGATAGCAGCCGCAAAAAACATCGCCACAGAAGACCCTCGCACCTATCGCTAATGAGATGCAGAGTAGGCATTCCCGTGCCCAAAGCCACGACAACACCACTCCACAACATTCACAACGACCAGACAGAACTGCGATAAGAACACAAAACAGGCGATAAGGCACGTTAGCAGCAGGAAAATAACACCTGCTCTGACCTGGTGCAAAGTCGGATCACAGCCTGCACCACTAAAGGGAGACCAGCCCACAGCCACATCGGAAGGGCAACAGATGCCATGGAACCACCGGTCATGCGGGCTGGACACCCAAGAGGGCCCAACTCCCACCGCCACCACCCCAGGACCCCAACCCCCACCCCCACCCGCAACACCCCCCCACGGACCACCACAGAGGCAGCGCAGAAAAAGGCAGCAGACCCCCAAGAAACGCACCAGCCACACAGACCCAACACCTGACAATGCTATTGCCCTCTACAGGCACAAAAGGACAACCATCCTACGCATCCTGACCAACAACGCCCAACAGGCCGACGGCACCAACACAGCGGGCAACCAACATCCCACCCCACACAAAGCTGCTGGCTGTGCTGCACCAGTTGGCCCCTGGTACCCCCCAACCAACACCCGCCACAGTCGGAGGAGTCACACAGCCGGCCACATCCAAGTCCCTCACACCTGACCTAGACAACACCATCAGCCTGTCACCCCAGTCCCTATACATCCAACACAATGTGCAGGATCCACTGGACACCAAGCAAGGACCATACGACATAGCTGGATGCACGCACGTGTCAGGGGCAATCCACAGCACACATGTCATACCTGTGCCCCCTGCCGACACAGCACACAATCACCGCAACAGAAAGCACAAGTCTCACATCAATGGGCAGGCAACAACCGAACACCATGGAACCTCCACCAATCTCACCTCCAAATACCCAGCCACTGTTTACGATTTCTTCATCCTCCGACAGTCCATCAGCAACCAGCGTCCCCAGGAAGGCACCAAGGGAAATGCACAGACCCTTGGCAAGTTCCAAATGAACACCCCACTCACCTCAAATCCACAACAATGCTACTCACAACTCTGGCAATGCACACGTCACAAAATCAAAACCTACATGCCAAACAACATCCCCACCCACCAGACACAACAGAACAACTCACAATGGTAACCTGGGCAAGCCGTGAACATGAGCCATCAACGGCATGGCACCTCAGCCACACACTAGCCCAATGTGGGGAGAGGTGGCAACCAGGCATGTGTGAAGGAGGCAGGAGAAGCATGACTGGGAAAGCACACAATGCCAAGAGTGGCAGAGATGTGCTGGACAGACCGCAGTCTGCAGAACACACCCATATCCATGGCGACATACAGTGTAGTGGACAGTGGACGCAACCATGTCACCCCGGCCAGTGGGGGAGTTCGCGCAAATGTTGCCTGTTACGCCCCCACACGTAAGCGTGAGAGGAGTGGGTTGGCCCGGCGTACGCCAGGCCAGCGCAGGGGTGTGAATAAAAAGCACGTAGCCCTGGGTGTGGTCCTCTTCCGGAAAGCACAACGTCTCTGCCAGGGCGGCGCCTCTCACCACGCCACGAGGCCGACGCCGTCCTCATAAGCGGAGTTGGCTGCGATCCTGTGCGCCTGCCGTACTCTGGTCTGCTGGACCCCGAACCCGCCAGGCCCGCCCCTGCGCAGCCAGGCCACACTGATCACCTGCCGACACGGCGCGTGTCAAGGAGGGTCCACCACGTGCCGGTGCAAACTCCAAGCACCAGTCCCGTGACCTCTGCAGCCTCCACAGACCATCGCTGGCCCCCCCGACATTAGCCCACATTACTCCTTCCACATTCACATACTACACCGGCGTCCTCTTCGGCCCAGTAGGTCCCATATGTGAAACTGTGTCCTGAGTCCTGAATGGCAGTGACTCCAAAGCCGGGGCAGCGGCCACAGCACCTAACCCCCCTGATCAGTGAGGCATAGTTCCATATGGGTATCTTGCAACACGTGGTGCCACTAACCCTGTTCAACGCCAGCCGGCGACACGTGGTGCCACTAACCCTGTTCTATGCCAGCCGGCCACACGTGGTGCCACTAACCCTGTTCTATGCCAGCCGGCGACACGTGGTGCCACTAACCCTGTTCTACGCCAACCGGCGACACGTGGTGGCACTAACCCTGTTCAATGCCAGCCCGCGACACGTGGTGCCACTAACCATGTTCAACACTAGCCGGTGACACGTGGTGCCACTAACCCTCTTCAACGCCAGCCGGTGACACGTGGTGCCACTAACCCTGTTCAATGCCAGCCAGCACCACGTGGATGAGGGAGCAGGATCACCCTGCGGACCAGTAGGTCCCACATCCAGCACCTAATCATGAATAATGAATGGCAGAGTCCACACCTGTGGTCGCACCGAGAGGAGTAAAAGGAAGATGCAGCTCAGTTCGGACGAAAGCCGGGTCACAGTCACGGAGGTGACTGAACACTATCAAACACTGACCTGGTGGCATCAACCCTGTTCATCGCAAGTCCGCGTCCCGTGGTGCTACTGAACCCGAACTACGCAGGCCGGTGGGGCCATCCAACCTATGCCGGCGACACTCGGTGAATGGCCCGTGCTGACCACTTCCTCAGTCCTACACTGCGGTCCAGTAGGTCACAGATGTGGAACTGTGTTTTTGGTAAGATGTGGAGGAATCCACACCATTGGACACGCCTCATCTGAGGCAGCATCCCCTAACTGCACTGGTGCCACTAACTTTGTGTGCAATGAGTCAGGTGCACCATCTGGTTGGACCCTGGTGGCGTCAGAGCCCATGGCCTGGTAGTTTTCTTCATCTTCTTCTGGCTGGACCGGACTTGGTTTCCGACATGTGTCTGTTCCATTCATCTCCACCATAGTGACTGTATCAGCGTGGGACTGCCCTCTGCATCCTGCCCTGGGGATACACCTTCCACTGTCCATAGAGACACTCCACGACAAGGCCCCTTGTCATCCCGTGAACCTGCTCTGCACCCGTGACCCTGCCCCAGTGCACCACAAGTCAGCGGACCGTGTCGGCAGGACCGTGCAGGACGATGTGCATCCTGGCCACTAACTCTGTGCAGCACAAATCAGGGGGCCTTTATGGTTGTATGGTTGTGTCCTTTAGGATGTACACTGTTGTCGATTTCTGACTGCACCAGGCAGCCCTTGCCGGCTGGTGTGCGCACACCGCACACACATCCAACACAGGTGTCACTCAGTAAGTGTGCCTGATAATAAATGTGGCTGTGGGCACGTGCCCGTAGCCATTCACACAATCTGAGCAAGTGTGTCCATGTGTTCATTGTGTCAGCTTGATGTGCACGGGCCCTGCAAAAATCACAGTGTGCTGTCTTCTGCGGATGTTGTCATGTCACCTCAGCGTTGGCAGTGACCCTGGACATGTAGCCCCGCACCTGCCCCCCTGCATGCACAGGCTGTGTGTGCTGGTTTGGCAGGGGGGGCAGGGCGTGGTCCGGACCTGGCCCAGGGCAGGAAGTGTGGTAAGTGTGTCTCTGTATTGGGGTGTTGTTGCCACCAGGGCCACAGTACACAATGTTGCAAAGTGGCATGTGCCAGGAGGGCGGGCCCGCAGGTATGGGGACATGTAGGAGCACTAGGACACTGGGGGTCTTGGCACATGCATGCCAGGTGTGAGGTGTATCAGTCTTGCGGATGCATGAGTCTGTTGCCTGTCCTCATTCGCAGCGCGATCCCATCCAGCCATGTGCTGGACACCTGTGTTTGCCCTGTACGGACCATTGGCCTACACCCAAGTGGGCACACACCTTCGAAGGCCAGCATCGTGGTGTTGTTGGCATGGCGCTGGATATGCGCGGACAGGCATTAGAATGGTGTCTCGTAGGAGTGCACGTGATGCAACCATGCAGCACACACAAGTGTGGGTGCCCATGGCAGGGCAGAGCAGCTGTGTGGCAACGTGACACACAGTGAGTCCGCTCATGTGCATCATGCTGGGCATATCATCCATGATTCCCAGGGTCGCAGACGTCCCACCACACCCATGACCGGCCTCTGTACGTCTCCTGTATGCATGCAGCTGGTGAAGTTAACGTAGGGATGAAAGGTCCTTTGTCTGTACTATCAGGCGGTAGCACATCTGCAGCTCCGAGCAGGAACTTGCGTGTGCCCAGCACCCCTTGACAGGTACGATAGCATTTGCTTGCAACTCCCACACTACGCACTGCCCGGCGTGAGACCGTGTACACATCCCACACGCAGTAGCCCTTGGTCGTAGTTGGCGTGCATGATATAGTTTTCACATGTACTCCCACCACACCCAAGGCCTGCACCCATTGCACACAGACACTGCTCATTGCACCGAGCTGTGCCATTTCATCCACAGGACTGTCTCAGGGCAAGCCAGTGCCGCTTCAAGCAGAGCCACTGATGCAATGGCAGACCATCCCGGACACGTGGTCTACTCCAGTCACGTGGAGCTGTACAGTGCATGTCTGCTGCATGTACTGAGGGCACTGCCGTTGGCAGTGCTGCGGATCAGTTACCGGGTGGGCTTCCACCTTGCGCACGTCACCTGCATGCAGCCTGTGTTGCATTGTCACTCGTGCATATTTGAGTGGTCCATGGATGTCTGCCTCTCCAACGTAACGGTAGCTGACCTGGATTTTGACGTGTGTGTGCGCCCCCTGTTGGACCATGACCAGGAGTGTCACCAGGATGACCGCTTATGGCATGCATTGATGTTCATCATGCAGGCTGGAAACTGGACCTGGGAGATTGCACGAGTCGTCGTGTGCAGTGAGCACATTGAGCCACTACCTGATTGGGCTTTGGTGCACATTGGGTCCACTGGTTGGAGTCAGCACATCTGTCCTGGTCAGCTGATGGATTACGTCGACGACATGTCAGATGTGGTGGAAGACGATCGCTCATTGGAGATGTTGGCTTATGCAGCTGCACTCGCGTTCATGGACGAGTGACAAGGTACCTGCAACCACAACTGGATGTGAGCCATTGCACTTGTCACGACACATGGTTGCATGTTGTGGATATGGTCACAAGTCCTGAGACGACAGTGGACATGGCTGCATTGGCCAGGACTCATGTTCCAGGCATGGGCAACCAACGCGGTTTGGCACTGACTTGTGTTGGTGAGGGACATGGGCGCTTTCCTACGTTCCTCACTCCGACATGCTGCTGCATTGGTCTGCATATCATGGCACTTCTCTTGGCCATACTGACTCGCACTTGTTGATAAAGTTTCTGCACTTTCATTGTCTCCAAATGTGTTGTGTCTTGATTTGTATGCCAATGTGTGTCACGGACTCTCTGGCTCCCTGCCATCCGTGCATTGCTACCCCTATCAGGACTGTATGTTTGTACATGTGCATTATCATGTCCCTGTTTCGTGCTTTGCCAGATGAGTGTGGCCGTTTACCGGCCACAGGCGGGTGCACTTGTGTCCTGTGTTTGGTTGTGCACAAGTTGGTGTTTGTACCACATTGTGTTGGATGTTGGTGTGCTCTGCTTCCTATGTATGTGTGCTGCATTGTGTGTGAGATGTCCCTTCAGCTCTGATTTGGCTCACCCTTCTCCCTTTCAGTCGGTGTTGTGTTCACTTCTGTGCCTGTTCAGTGGTGTGACATTGCCGGGTTGTGTGACTTGTGCTCCTGGTTGGTGTTGTTACTCTTGGGCATGGTTTGTCTGCAGTTGTGCTGTGCTTAGTTGTGCATGTGTGCCATTGCGCCCATCTCCCCCGTCCCCCAGTACCTGCTGGTTCCTGTCCCTGATGCTGTTGTGTGTGTTGTTTGGTGCATTTTCCGGTCCCCGAGTCCTGCCACCATCTCCAGACTGATGTGGTGGAGACCATTTCCTCCATGTCATACAGCTCCTGGTGTGGCGCTGGACTCCCACCTCCAGTGTGCATTGCTGCCTTCTTGTTGTTGGCGTGTTTCTGCTTGTTTGTGCCTTTTGCATCATTGCTGGAGTTCTGGTTTTCTGCCATTGCCCTCCTCCACACTCAGGCTGCATTCATCTTGTCCAAGTTGGCCTGCATTGTACAATGTTTTGTTGCCAATGGGTTTGGTGGGGTTGCCTGCTGGCTCGGGTTGCCTCCATTGTGGTTGGCTGTTGTTTTCTGTTTGGTCTGTCTTACTTTTTCAGGCTTTTGTTGTGCTTATTCCCGCCTGTCGTGTGTTTCGCGATCCTGGCGGTGCTTATCCCTGCCTTCCTCATCGCGGATGGGCTCATCGCAAGTTTTCTGGTGTTGTGTTTTGTGTTTTTATCTCCGTCAGAGTGGATGTATCGTAAACATTGTCCACGTTTTTCGGCAGACTATCGCATGATACCGCCGTGTTGTGAATTCAACGTTAACACTGGGTTATTTTTCCGCGATGGGCTGCGATGTGTAAAGTTCAGTTAAAATGTTTTGGTGATGTTTAGCACACGTTCTACTGAATATACCCCATAATGTTTAAACTGAAGAAGGTTAAACAGAATCTATGTTGCCAATTGCAAATAAGATTCCATTACACCAAGATTATTTCAAACCCTGGTTGACTGGAGGCTACTCGTTTTGTAATGCCTCCAAAGGACTGCAGAATATGTTTTTTTTTTGTCAGAGTTTTATATAGCACGAACTAGACCCAAAGGTATCAGAGCGCTTTACATGAGCTCCAGTTGCGCTACAAACGGACACATATTCTTTTGAGAGGCAAGGGGAGATTAATAATTTGCCCAGAATCACAAGATGTTGGGCGTCCCTGCCCAGACTCGAACCCGGTTAGGCAGCTACGAGGTCGACGGCTCTAGCCATTACTCCTGAGATACATTTGCTTTTGTATAACATGATCAATTACTTGACTGGTTTGCCACCCATTTGGATGAGTACCTAAAGACAACTTCTACTGCTCTATTAAATTGTTGTGACCTAATAGTATATAAATGTATCCAATAGAAAGATGAATCAAAAGGTATACCAAGTTAAATAAAAGCGTGCACATCTCCAACCCGAGTGTTACCAATTTTATGGTCATAAGCCTCAGGTTACAATTCATTGTGTGTGTTTTCACTATGACTGTCGGCAAGTATAACTTTCCCATAAAGTTAACAAACTCATTGAGGACTTTTCGGAGGCCAATACCCATCCTTGCTAATAAAGGTGCCCCACTTGTATTTAACAATACAGATTTAAAAGAAGAATGCTAATACACAGCCTTTCTTGATGCTCCCGTTAATGTTAAAGCATTCGGTATGTTCCTTTTTTTATTCAAAAACAGAGTCTGGACAACACTTCCAGATAGAGCTGCCTCAGAAAGCTAGCCATTGGCTACTCCACCCACATTGCTCTCATAATAGCCCAGAGTTTGGACCGACTGATGCAGTCAAAGGCACAGGACAGACCCAAGAATGCCAAATGCATTGAGCCTTTATTTACCATTGTGTATTTGGAGATCAGTAAAATTCTAAGACTGGGGAATTGTGCCCAAGTCTTGTCTGAAGCCAAATTGAACATCAGCTAGGATGGGATTCCCCTCAGCCCACTCCTCCAACAAGGCCAGCAATTTTAACTATGGATTTCAGCAATTATATTGGTGGTGCCACCTTGGATTGTCATGATCACCCTTCTTAAAAATCGGTATTATTACAGATTCAGACCATGATGGCGGAATAGTGCTCCTTAGAGCTGCCTTAAACACATTAGTTATGATGGAGGCCCATTAATCTGGGTGGTCTTTATACACATCCATTGATACCCCATCCAGACCCAGGGCTTCACTACTGCCGCTCCCTTGCCGAGATGACTTCTGCGACCTCAAACAGGGCCATCGATTGTCAAGTGTGAGCTGTGGTTATTCCACTATTAATCATAAGCGGTAAGGGGGTGGATGCAGGTGACAAATAGACCAATGTGAAATGATTCACCCAACAACCTGGGCGAGATCCTCACATCAGCTTTAGATGCTGCTTAATGATTAACAAAATGTGAATTGACAATCTTCCAAAGAGTTAGGCTATCTAGTGAACTTCACCTTTACCTTCCTAATAAGAGATTTGCTCATATAAATGACTTTTTTTGTAAGCTGGACGGAGGCCTGGACTTCAATGCACGCATGAGGTTAGAGTGGCATCGAGAGCAGGCCAAGTCAAACTAGCGAAACAGTTTGGGAAACGAAGACCCTACCTTCATGGTCAAAAGGACTTCAGGGTTCCACAAATAGAGTCAATAGAGTGCAGAATTAATTCGGGCTCTACATTGTCATCCAAGCATGTCCAGCATGCTGCTGGATGCAAAGTGAATAAGTCAGAGAGGAATTTAGGAGCATTTACTTAAGATCATATTACCATAGCACCATTTTGTTTATTGAATTTAACTTATGGCAATTTAACAACACGGTTTACCTACTGATGCCCAACAAACAAGGTCACCCACAGAGGGTTATGATCACTAACACAGTTAGAATCAAGTAAAAACGTATTTGACCCATGATGTGCCATTCACTATCCACACATAGACAAGTGTTGTGGTCGCTCTACCTACTGGCATCAGACAATCACTGGTCCACGGTGGCCAGTGAAGGTGGTGAGTTCCAAAGTGCAGTGTAACCCTCCTCCTGCTCCACTTACCTCATGGTAAAACAGAACACCAAGCCAGCAGCTGATACCTGCCCTGGTGCCCTGATTACAGTTGCGAACAGGAAGCCGTGAATTTCCAGATGCACCAGTCCTGCTTCTCTGGCATGATTTATTGCACAAGGAAAACTGTGACATTAAACAGCATCACCATCACAACAGCAATTATGGCGTGTGGCAGCGTAGTACAAGAGGGTCTCTGATTGTACAGATTATAGGGAGCAGAACGCAGGGAAAACGAACTAAATAACAACACATACTTCTCCCTAATACATACTTTTAGACATGGTAGTACATCCAGAAATATAGAAGTCCCAAAGACCAGTTATTTATCAAAATGTATTATCACAAAATATATAGAATATTTTTATAACATCATTTTTAAATATCACAAGTGTGTATAAAAAAATCTCATAAATACTTTAACATTGGAAAAGCCCCAAGAAATAGATGAGGAATAGTGAAGTACGATGTACACATCAACAAGAAAAAGAAAGAAATGAAACACAAGTGAAAACAGAACAAATGACGAGACTAGACACAAAATCCTGAAAGCACACAATTACATACATACAAGCAATATACAGTACAAAATTCTCAACATAAAATACATAAGCCACCACAGTTAGCGCTAGGGCAGACCGAAGAGCCATGTTTTCAAAGCTTTCCTAAACATGGTTTCCAAATTAGTCTTCCTTAGATGCTCAGGCATGGAGTTCCATAATGTAGCGGTTTTCACCGAGAAAGCACAGCCACCGATCCTGGCCTTGGCAAAACGGGGAATCGGCAGTAGATTCTCGTCATTTGTTCTGAGTGCTCTGGTCTGGTTGTATTTCTGAAGTCTCCGCTTCAGGTATTGGGGACCAGTACCTCTTACTGCTGTATGCACCAAGGTCAGTGCCTTATACACTATTCTTCTTTTTACCGGAACCCAAAGTAAACTGCGCAAATGGGGGGTAATGTGATGTCGCAGTGGCACATTCCTAATTAGCCTGGCCGCCGCGTTTTGAATAATCTGTAACCTCCTGAGCAAATACTCAGGGAGACCAAGGTAGAGGCAATTAGCATAGTCAAATTGAGAGGTGACTAATGCATGCACCATTGTCTTCCTACAGTCCATAGGCAGGAAGTGAAGGAATCTCCGCAGAGCCTCCAGTTTCCCGAAACACAGTGAGGAGACATGAGCAATTTGTGCCTTGCCAGTAAGTTGAGAATCAAACTCAAACCCTAGGTTCCTGGCAGAGGCAACTGGCAGCGGAGGCGGATTTAGCTCAGTCGGCCACCAAAGTACCGACCGAGGGGAATTGGGTTGATTAAAAAACAGGATCTCTGTTTTGTCGGTGTTTAATTTTAAGCAGCTATCAGTCATCCATGACGAGATATTTAAAAGACACTGCTTAAAATTGGAGAAAGCTGTCTCGTTGTGTTCCCTAAAAGAGAACACCAGTTGTGTGTCGTCGGCATACGAGACAAATTTCACCCCACATTGCTCAACAACTGCCGCGAGGGGAGTAAGATAAACATTAAAAAGCGTCGGGCTCAGGGCCGAGCCCTGAGCGACACCACACATGAGGGGGCTGGAACTGGAGACATGGGGGTAGAGAATCAATTGTTGTGAGTGACCCTCAAGAAATGAACTGAACCATGCCAAAACAGTTCCCGTCACTCCTAGATGGTTAAGCCTATGTAAGAGAATCCTGTGTGACACCGTATTAAAGGCTGCGGACAAGTCCAAAAGCACCAGCATCGCGCAGCTGCCCTGATCTAAGGTTTAACGAATCGACTCAACGACTTCAAGCAGAGCTGACTCTGTGCTATAGCCCGATCTAAATCCAGACTGGGAGTCGTGCAGATGGTTGTTCGATTCCAGGAAGTCCGAAAGTTGTCTCTGGACTTCCTTTGCAAAAATTTTGGCCGGAACTGGGAGAAGAGATATAGGTCTAATTTTTTTTAGCTCTGCTGGGTCAGCGTCTTCTTTCTTGGGGATTGGCTGGACATATGCTTTTTTCCAGCTAGTTGGGTAGACTTCAGTCTCTAACGAAGAGTTACAGATAGAGTTCAATATAGGATTGAACCAGGGGGCTAATAACTTAAAATATCTGGCCGGGAGGGGTCCAACTGAGAGCCTGATTTTGTTTTATTTAATTCCACCAGGGACGCTTCCGGGCAAAAAAGGCGGAAAGCCGACCGCATGCCCAGATGGTGTGGGGTATGTGTTACCAAATCAGGTAGTCCCAAGGATGGAAAGGAGGAATAGATAGCTAGAATTTTATTCTGGAAGAAAGTGGCTAGATCTTCACAGAGAGCCATTGAGGGGGGATAGTACTCTTCAGGGCTTGTGGTTTAATAAAACCTTGGACTATCTTAAAATCTTCTTTTGCAGAATTGTCAGAAGACTTGATCTGCTTTGCAACGTAGTCCCTGATGAGTTTACGTTTTAGGCTGTGAAATATCCTCAGTGCTGCTTTGTATGCGCACTTGGCCAATGGTTCATAATTTTTACGCCAGGCACGCTCCTGCCTCTTACATAGGCTTTTCACTGTGCGGAGCTCCATAGTAAACCAAGGGGCCAAAGGTTTATTCCTGGCCAATTTCATGGTCTTAATTGGGGCTATTTTGTCATGGGCTGAATCGACATAACCATTGAAGACTGAAGCATCATGGCTCGGATCACCTGTAAGCTTAGGGGGGGTATTTTGTAGCTCGCAACCCATAGATTCAGGTGAAATCTTCCTCCAATTCTCCTGTCCTCAAATGTTGATCTGACCTGATTATTACAGGCAGCCCAGGTTAGTTTAAAAGGGACCAGCCAGTGATCCGACCAAGTCACAGGTGAGGGATCCGCTACCTGTAGTGTGTGATCATTAGTGAAGTGTAGGTCAAGCGTGTGGCCAGCCACATGCGTGGGTAATAATACCTTTTGAACCAGGTTTAACCCTTTAAGGGTGTCAGCCAGTTGAACCGCTAAGGGGCAGCTCTCATTGTCCATATGGACGTTAAAATCACTGAGAACTGTGAAGTTAGTATGTCTCAGTGAGAGGACAGCAATGGTGTCATACAACTTCTGCCAGTGGGCAGTCAGTGCGTTCGGGGGTCTATAGACCAGAAGTCCAGCCATAGAGGAGATCGTAGAGAATTTGATACAGAAGGACATGGCCTCAATCAGCCCGGTACCTTCAATTCCCTTGTAGGAAATCTCCCAGCCTTCTCTCATAATCACGGCAAGGCCGCCGCCTAGTCTATTACCAACCCTATCAACCTTGGTTATTCTGTATCCTGCAGGAATGGCCAGTGATATGTCAGAGTTCGAGCTCTCTCTCAGTCATGTTTCTGTTAGAAACAAGACGTCCCAGGCATTAGTCTTTAAAGTGAGCCAAATATCACTTGCATTTTTAGGGAGAGATCTACAGTTGATAAGACATGCCCTGATAGTGAGCCTGGAACTGGATTTGCATGTGGATACTGTAGTTGACACAACCCCCGGATTATCGATATGCCCACCTCCTTGCAGATGCGCCATATCCAGTTTGAAAGTACAAGTCTTACAGTGTAACTCGTGATGACAAAGCCCCTTATCCCTCACCAGACCGAGATCCAACACGTAGGCCTTGTGAAACCTAATGTTGAGATAGCACGTAGCTGCTCCCTGGTCCAAACAGTCCTGGTTGGAGAAGAGCCACGAGCAGCATGGATGGCACTGGCCGCAATCCGGACGCGGACGGCCGCAGACGGGCTTGCCTTTGGCGCACCCGCTGCGCACTCGCGCCAGCCTCCCTATTTATAGGATTAGCGGCTGAACAACTAGCCCGCTAACTGCACTTCCCAAAATGGCAGCCTGCTGTACAACCTCCAATAGTAACAGCAGAGTGAAGTACTAGTGAAAGCACATGTGCAAAGGCGCAATTCTAAGCAGCATACAAGTTAAACAAATGTCCCTTTTTAAAAGCACTCCAAAGTTGGATGAAACAAGATAAAAGTTAGCCCCCAATACAGGATGAGTTCAATGTGCAAATTGGCAGTTATAAAAATCGAGTCTCTCCCGGCTCAAGCCTCAGGAGGACGCAGCAGTCCAATTCATCAGGGCGCTGAGGAGACCAATCACAGTGGCCACAGGCCAATCTGTATAACGTACATTGTAAATGGATGTAAGGTGTAAAGGCTTGGTATCAATTAAGAATTTGTTATAAAAACCGGTTTTCTACAAAGAAACATAGGATGCTGGTTACACTGGACATGATATCACAATGTGGAAAGAAAAAGAATAACATCCAAAGCACAACGCAAAACGCGGTAAGGCAAATAGCGAATAATAAAGAACGGGCCAACTCCTACATATGATTTGAGCTGCTCAATCTCGGGAGAGCACAGTAATGAGTACCCCAGCCGGGGCTTACAATGACACGATATAGTCAAGGTAATGTAAAGTTCAATGACTCAGTGGCAATGAGTGTTCGGCCTTAATCCAATTAGCGCATCATGTACTTCGTAGACGGGCCCCCTGGTTGGCATCCCTCAGAAGAATACGACGATTCGAGTCAAAATAATTAAGGCCGAACACTCATTGCCACTGAGTCATTGAACTTTACGGTATACCAATCAATAAGGTCACTTGCCATTAAATGCATACCTAAACAAACACAGAACACTGTGCTGATGATGTCAATGAGTTGTATATGTCACCTGGGAGGCCATTTATGTTATTTATGATGGCTTCTGTCACATTATGTGTGATGTTATGCTAATGCACTTCCCAATATCCCTAGTCTGGTGCCTTTAAGGCAGAGGTGTTTAGCCTTTTTTGCAGGGTACCTCAGGGCTCTATTCAATCTGTATGTGCCTCCTGTGGCTGAATTGGTGCACTCATCCGGATTTGAAGTACTGTCGTACTCTGATGATACCCTAATTATCATCTCCATCTCCAATAACCCGACCTCTGTGGTGGAGAGGTTCAACCAATGCATGTCTAGCATTAGCAACTGGATGACAGAAAACTCTTTGAAGCTGAATGCAGACAAGAATGAGCTTCTTCTGTTTGGGTACCAGGAATCCATCTAGTCTAACATCTGGTGGCCAGAAGCCTGTGAACCTCCCCACTCCAGTTTAGACAGCAAAAAGCTTTGACACACAGGTCAGTCGTACTGCTTGTACTTGTTTCTACATCATAAATATCTTGAAAAAGATCTGTCCTTATATCCCAGTAGAGCTGCACCAATTAGTCATCAACACCTTAGTCACCGCACAGCTTCATTATTGTAACGCACTGTGGGGCCGATTCACAGAACTAACTTAAGACAAAATCCTAAACTTACTACTTTTGGTATTCACAGAAGTTAGGATTTTGTCTTAAGTTTGTCTTCATACAAACTTAAGACAGACTTAAGACAGACTTAGGACAAACTTAAGACAAAATCCTAACTTAAGTCTGTCTTAAGTCTGTCTTAAGTTTGTCTTAAGTCTGTCAAGTCTGTCTTAAGTTTGTCTTAAGTCTGTCTTAAGTCTGTCTTAAGTTTGTCTTAAGACAGACTTAAGACAAAATTCTAACTTCTGTGAATACCAAAAGTAGTAAGTTTAGGATTTTGTCTTAAGTTAGTTCTGTGAATCGGGCCCTGTATGTCAAAATTAACAGCACCTCCCCAAATAAACTTCAGGTTGTTCAGAATGCAGCTGCCCACCTTCTCTTAAACATCCCCAAGAGGCTCTCGGTCAGGGACGGCATCCGCTCTCTCTCATGGCTTCCAGTTAGGAAGCGCATCTCATTCAAGGCTCTGTGTACTGTTTATTTGGCATTGCATAGGAAGGGTCCCAGCCAATTGAATGCACTATTTCATTGGTATACATCTAGTAGGTCTCTCAGGTCTGCTCACCTTAAAAATGTTACAATTCCCAGATTTAGGAATGGAAGAAGGGGAGGGCGCTCGTTATCAGTTGCCGCTGCTAAGCTGTGTGACACCCTGCCCACTCATATCTCTAAAGCAGACCCCCTTGTGTCCTTAAAAAAACAATTGAAAACCTGTCTTTTTTCATTCTAGTTTTCTTGTTTGGTTTTACTCTGTTGATTAGTCCATCTAGCAATAGCACTTTGGTATCTGAGGATTTTAGTGCACTTTATAAAAATGTTATGATATCATACCAGTCTGGAACTAGAAACTTGAAATATCTTATGGAGCAAATTCATCACACTGGCGTAAATAAGATAGCAGGTGATGTTAAGATATCAGTGGTACCAATGTGTAAATCTCTTTCTTTATTGAGCAGTCCCCACCTGCTCCTACAATCCCCCAATGGGCAGAACAGCTGTCTCTGAGGATGGCTGTTACACTTTTTCCCTGCCCTGCCAGTCGTCATACACAATAGGTTTTTAACAGATTTCTGTGCTTTACTCTCTGATCCTATATGGGGTACAGTAAGGAAACAAGTAGCGCTAGGCAAGGTGCAATGACTGATAGCTGTAGAGGGGCTGGGAGCACCTACATGCAAAAAGTATTACCTGGCATCTCAGTTGCCATGGACAATTTTTGTAAGGTAGGAATATGAAGATTGAAGAAAATGAAGGTTCAGCCTTGAGTCTAGGTTTACTGAGATCTAGTTGCATGAGGCAGTACTGGCTGGCATTTAGCTAGCACCCAATTACTGAGGGCCACCTGGTTCTGCCAGCAGAGGTGTACTATATTTATGGGCACTGCTTCGGCTTCTGAACTGATTCCTACTACACTTCTATGAAGCGTTCAGAATCAGGATCAGATACCCTTGAACTGTAGCGGTACTACTCATAACAGGTGACTTGTCTATTGCTATTCTGATGACTCGCAAAATGACGTGCCACTGGATAGTTCACATCATTGTTGCTTATTGCCCTTTGATGCTCCAGAATTCATAATTTTACGGGATGGATGGTACTGCCCACGTAGCGTAGGCCACATGGACAGACGAGACAATAGACCACATGTGTGGTGTTACAATTCATACATTTTGTTATTTTCTTCTGTTTTCTAAGGCCCTTGATTTGGTATGAGTTAACTTTTCCGCTATTCGCACAAGCCTTACATCTACTACATGGGAAGGAGCCCTGGAGATACTGTAAACTGGAGTGTTGCTTCAGAATTGGTAGATGACTCTCAACCAATTGGTCTTTTATTGACTGAGACTTTCTGAATGTCATCTTAGGGTAAGATGCAAGATCCTGCCCTATTATTCCATCTGACTTCAGAATCCTCCAGTTTCTTTGCAAAATCTTCCTTATCTGATTAGCCGTGTTGGAATAGCTAGTGATCATTCTGAGATCATTACTCACTTCTGTTTCCTTAGATCTTTGTTCCTCCTGTAGCAATTCTACTCTGTCTTTCTCCTCAACTTTCTTCTGTGCAATCTTTAAGATATTCCGAGGATACCCTCTTACTCTGAACCTCTGTATGCTCTCTTCTGCTGCCTGCTGGAAATCACACTGCCTGGAGCTATTTCTCTTGATCCGTAACAGCTCCCCATAAGGGATGCTTCTTATAAAATTGGGTGGATGACTGCTGCATGCGTGAAGCACCGAATTCCCTGCTGGTGATTTTCTGTAAAGGGCTGCTTGAATCTTATTGGAGCTTACAAATACTCTTAGATCAAGAAAATTCACCTGTGTGGTACTAATCTCCCGGTGAATTTCAAATTCAGGTAGTTGTTATTCAGGCGGGAGATATATAGATTCGTTGATTCTTGTGACCATCTCCAAATTATGAGGAGGTCATCAATATATCTCCTCTAACAGACGATCCTATCTACCCACTCATTCATGGTGTCGGCCCAGGCCACCCGCTTCTCCCTCCACCCTACGAACAGGTTCGTATAGCTGGGGGCGAAGCAGGTGCCCATCGCCATACCCTGAATACCTTTGCTCCTGAAAAGTAAAAATGCTGTTATTTAAACAGAAAGTAACAAATTCTAACAGCCTATCGCTGTGTTCCAGGTACTTCAAGGGCCGTCCTCTCAAATAATGTTTGATAGCTTCTAATCCATACTGATGCCTAATCCTGGTATATAAATTTGTTATATCCAATATAATCATAAGAAAGTCTTGTTCCCAGAAATTGTGTTACTGGGGGGGCAAGATGGCGGCTGCGTGAGTGGTGCAATGGTGACTCCCCGACCACTCTGGATATCGAGCGGCATAACGAGCTGCTAGTGCCCCGCTGAGCCTTGGGAACAGCGTGAAACCCCCCTCCGTTTTGAATGATTAGCCTTTCAGGCTTGAGTAATCTTCTACAACGCGCGGCGGTATCCCGCTTCCGAGCTGCATGCACCCGATCGTACCTGGTTGCTTGGCGGGCGTAGCTGGCTGACAAGCTGCTGGGGGAAAACACGTGTTTGTGCAGGATGGCTCCATGGAGAGCCGCACCAAAGGAGGGAGCCGCTGGCGCGAAAGGGGCTGTGGTGTCCAAGAAACTGCCTGCAGTAAAGGAGTCTGATGCGGCTGTCACACCACTCCAGAACAATGCAGAGAAGGTTGAGAGCAGGAAAGGGACTCCTGGTCTGGACCCGGACCGATATCTGCCAGAGGAGAGTGCACGGAAAAAGACCCCCACTGTTCCTGGGATGTTTGCAATCAAATCGGTAAGCGGGAAGCAGAGCAAACAGCCAAATCCACTGTTGGAGAGAATCCCTAGTTTAGGCATTGGCTCTGGGATTGTATCTGTTCCTGCCACTGCTATTAACAAAAACTGTAACATTGTAACTACTCTAGTCGAGTGGGCTACACAGGACCCCCTCATTGCTAGAGAGACTGACAGGGTGCATGAGATCCCAGTTGTTACAGATATTCAAACTTCGGGGTCAGATGTGGCATTTATTGGTAAAGAACAGCTGGGGGGGGCAAGACTAAGGATAACTCCCAGCAAGGGCGTCTGCGATCCCCAGGAGCCAGGAGACATGGTGCCAGGCACCCCAGATGGGGAAAAAATAAATTCGCTGGCAGAAGAGTCAGATTTAAATAATGCTACTGACCCCGATAATACGGACATAGACGCCTCAGGGGATGACATCGATAGCCCCCCCACGACTGCAGATACACTAAGGAGGGCCGCTAATCGACCTAGAAAGAAAACCTCTGCGGGCTCTTGGCATGGCATTTCTCACTCAGACTCCAATGACCATCTTCAATGGGACTAATTCTACTACCAATTTGGAGGCTAAGGGGGAGCCAGAGCTAGGATTTCAGGAGGAAAATCCCAGTGCCGTGGATAAAAAAAGGGAGCCTATCCCCTCAATCAGTTTAATATACTCAACTCTTAAGGCAATGCAAATCGAGGCTCGGCAGGAGCATAAAAGGGCACAATTGGCGACTAGGAAAATTCAGGGTGCTATCCGCAAGACAACTAAAGCCTGCTCAGAGGTGGTAGCAAGAACGACCACCCTGGAAGAGCGCGTAGTAGGGTTGGAGGCTGGTTTGGAAAGCACCGAGCTAAAAACATCTGCTAATGATGCAAGAATGAACAATATTCTCTGGAAATTGGAGGAATCTGAAAATAGACAGCGAAGGAACAATCTACGCTTGCTGGGCATCGAAGAAAAAGCAGAGGGGAGCGACGTGTGTGGCTATGTGCTTAAGCTCTTTCAATCGGCTTTCCCAGAATTATCTCATTGGAACTGGGAAGCAGAGATTCAGCGTGTACACAGATTCCCCCTAACGGTTAAAAGTAATCCCGGCCCCAACCCAAAGCCCCAAGCAATTCTAATATTCTTTGGTAACTTTTTATTGCGGCAAGCGATATTCGCAAAGGCTAGACCAGACACCAAAAAATCTGCAGAGGGGCAGACTTTTTTCGTCCGGTCTGACTCCTGCCACACTACTGTGGAAAGAAGGAGGCGTCTGCGGCAGATGATCAGCCCTTTCCAAAAACTCGGATGTGAAGTCTAGCTGATGAATCCTGCGCGGTTGAAAGTGATCTATCAGGGGCGGGTTAGGGTATTTACATCTGCGATCCAGGCCGAGAATTACCTAAAGGAGTTAACCGATGGCTGATTGAGTCTGAGACTTTTGGGACTTCCCTCTTTTTCTCCCTCTTTTTTTAAGGGGGGTGTTTGATGTAATTAAGGCTCGGCTGTCGTTGGGAAATGTGTAATTAGCGCTGTGTGGGTTTCTTATCTCTTTGGTTATTGCTAATCTTGAGACTCCGGGTGGGGCTTAGCCGCTCGTATATCCCTGATTAGGGTTTGGTTTGACCTTTGTGTGGTAGGTTGGGGAGTGACTTGAGGACCTTTTTTGCCCAAGTAAGGGGTGTGGGTGGGTACAGGGGGGTTTGGGGAGGTGGATCCTACTAGGGACAGTCGGAATTTCTGAGGGTAAAGGTATATATCTGTTGGGATATGCTATTTTTTTTATATGATGCTCAGAGTTATATTGTATTTGGTTCTGTTCACTATATATAATGGGGTGTGTTAGGATAGTTTCTATGAATATTTGTGGACTTAATGACCCAGCCAAACAACGTAGGATAAGGGAAGACATCCGAATCTTGAGGGCAGATATTATCTGCCTCCAAGAAACTCACGTAGAAGCCAGCAGGAGTAAAATCATGGAGCTGGATGGGTTTCAACTGATTTTGTGGACTAAACAAGAGGTCAAGACAAAAGGTGTGGCTATATTTGCACGTCAGGGTATGGCAAATTTTACTCGCTTCATCTTTGATAAATATGGGAGGTGTGCAATTACGCAATGTACTATTGATAGCAGTATGTTTACATTATGCTCTATTTATGGACCGGTACTCGACGACCCTGAAATGTATAATTGGTTGGGTTTAGAACTCGTGGGCTGGCCTTCCCCGTTTATACTCTGTGGGGACTTCAATATCATTTTGGGTTGTGCGATTTCCATTCATCCAGAAATAATATATCAAGGGCGGAAACCAAAAGTTTTTAGATCTCTTGGTCAACTAAAAGAGCTGCATGGGTTGGTAGACATGTGGGCATAAGCTGAAGGGAATGATCCAGGGTTTACTTATTTCTCAGCTCCGCATAGATCACATGCAAGGCTGGATTATTTTTTTATTTCTCACTGTTTGGTGCAGGGCAGCAACATTTCAAAATTTCCCAGGGTAATGTCTGATCATAGCCCTTTGGTATTGGAAGTCAACATTAAAAGGCAGAAACAAGTAATTAGTTGGACCTTCAACAGGGCATTATTAAGTGATCATTTTTATATAGAACATATGGGTATGTGGATCATTAGGTTTCTCAATGAAAACAGGGGAAGTACAGTCATCCAAAATATTTGGGATACCCTGAAAGCTGGGATTAGGGGCGAGACCACACAATTTGGATGGGAGTTGCAGAAAAAAGAGAGGAATAGGATTAAGGCACTGTATGATACACTGGCCAAAGCTGAGAATCATCTGGTGAAGGCTCTATCAGAGGGAGGGGATGCCGAATCAGCTCAAACCGGGATCTTAATTGCCAAATTCGCTATAACGGAGATTTCTTTTGCCAAATCCGCAGGCAGCTATCTGGCATGGCGGTCTAAGTCCTATGAGAGCAATGAAAGGGTGGGCCGTATGCTAGCGTTGCGGATCAGAGAAAAAGAAGCACACAATCGGATTATTGGCATTACAGATCCAGACATAGGTTTAGTAACTGACCCAGGGGAAATTCTCTCGGTTTTTCAGAAATTTTATCAGAAGTTGTATTCTGAAGATATTAGTGATAATTACAGGATACAAGGGGAAATTAAGAGATATCTGGAAGAAGTCAGAGTAGATCTATTATCTCCTACAGACCGGGATACTTTGGATGCCCCGATAAGTCTGGGGGAAATAACCCGGGCACTAGACTCATTACCTTCGGGTAAAGCAGTCGGCCCTGATCTTCTTCCAGGCGAATTTTTTAAGATCTTTCGGACACAGTTGGCATCTATAATGCTGGAATTGTTTCGTATAGTTCAGAGTGGAGATTCACCCCCAGCGTCATGGCGGAATGCCAAGATAGTCGTATTTTTTAACAAAAGGTAAAGTGGCGACTTACCCGGGGGCATATCAGCCTATCACATTAATAAACAGTGATATTAAGATTTATTCTAAGATTTTTGCAAACAGCTTGGCTTTAGTTATAAAAGATGGTATCTCCACAGCAGCATGGTTTTGTCCCTGGACGGGAAACTATAGATCACATACGACGGGTAATAACACTGTTTGACTATACTAAGGTTACAGGAGACCCTATGGCTTTAATCCTTTTAGATGCTGAAAAGGCATTTGATAGGGTCTCCTGGCCTTTTTTATGGGCTTCCCTGAAGCATTATGGGATTGCGGATGGGTTTCTAAAAGCAATTCAAAGTATGTATAAAGATCCAGTTGCTAAAATTGCTTTGATGGGGCCCAGTCTGGGGAGATCAATATAATGCATGGAACGAGACAAGGATCCCTGGGCTCCCCCTTACTATTTGCCATCTATATTGATCCTCTAATTAGGAAGATTCAGGAGAATCAATTAATACAACCTGTTTGTGCTAGCGGGGGAGACGTAAAATCTTGGGCTATGCAGACGACCTAGCCATTACAACAGCTGCTCCCCATCAGACGCTAGAAGAAATAATTATTTTAACATCACAATTTGGCAAGATATCGGGTTATCATCTGAATGACAGCAGGACTCAAATTGTCGTTAATGATAAGGTCACATTAGTTAATCATCGGATAGTTTCAAGTGCCAGATATCTCGGTATAGAAATAAGTTCTAAACCTGAAGACATTGTGGATATTAACCTTAAGCCATTATTTCAGAAAATTAACTCGGATTCCTGTAGAATGAAAAATTTGCATTTAACATTAGTTGGGAGAAACAACGTTTTAAAAATGATCTTCTCGCCCAAAATGTTATACTGCTTCAGAGCAATCCCGTTAGATATACATAAAGTTTGGTTTACCAAGCTAGATCACCTTGTCTCGTGGTTCCTGTGGGCTAGGCAGCACCCTAGAAGGGCTCTTAGATATATGACTCTACCTAGAGATAGAGGCGGTTGGTCTGTCCCTAATTTTCAAATTTATTATTGAGTTATTATGGTCAACCAGATGGAGGAGTTGTTAAATGGGGCGAATTTGGGATGCTCAGAGATTTCAATCTATCATCTTATTTATGGGGAGGAAGCAAGAGGACTTCTTTTGCCTCATATAGATTCTGCCTATTACAAGAGGGTTAAATTCAAGGTTCTATTAGGTGCCTATAGGGGTTCGGGATTGGGCGGGTTCATCTTTACTCTCCTTTATTTAATAATTTCTTACTCCCGACAATATTTCAAGATGTCTATTTTAGGAAGTGGGGGAAGAAAGGTATTCAGTGTATAGGAGATCTGATACTGAATGCTCAAATGCTTCCCTTTGAGGCTATCAAAGATAAATTTGGGATTAAGAACAAATCCGTTTTAAAATACTTACAGATAAGGGACTTCTTCGCCAAAAAACTCAATAATCGAGACCGAATCCCTTTATTGGATCTAATTATCGGCGGCCGATCCATAACATCTACTTTATATAAATTGATTAATGACAAGATGGGGGATGATTTGGCCAAGCACTTCGAGAGATGGCAAACTAGTTTACAGGTGGGGCAAGGTGAGTGTGAAGACTCCCTTCTGTTCAGCTAAACTACATGTATCTCCGCCAATCTGCAGGTACAATGCTTTAAGACTTGGTGTAATTTATATATTACTCCGGTGCGTATCCACTGATGGGGGGGGGACGTCGGGGATACACTGTCCCCGGTGTGGGTTGTTGGCTGCAGATAGCACTCATATGTTTGCCACCTGTTCCGGTCTTTCTCAATTGGTGGTTAAAATTGAACATCGTTTGGAATCTATATTGGGCTATGCTGTATTATTGACCCCACAGGTTATTATGTTAGGGATTTCCAATCAAGAAATGGAGGAAGCAGACCAGAAAATGTTGTACATAGCAATGGCAGTGTTTCGGCTTTGTCTGGCCACGGTTTGGCTAGACCCAAACCCTCCCTCGATACATGTCTGGTTTAGCAAACAATTATTTATCTATAATTGGGAGATATCTGTATTTAGAAGAAAGGGGAGTAGGGCAAGAGCCAAAGGGGAAACAAGCTGTGACCATTTAACTAAATGGTTGAATAAGGAGTAATTGTCATTTGATTGGATGTACCCTTAGTTTGTTTTGTCAGTGTCAGTCGCTGTTCTATAAGTCTGTTTTTTCTCTCTCCCTATGTAGGGATCCACCGGGGGTGGGGGGGGGAGGGTGTGTCAATAGCCAGGGGGAAAATTGTTGGCCTCAGATATGGCCTTGTCTTTTTTTCTTTTTTTGTCACTATATGTTACATTGATTTGTTTGTTTCTGTGACTGATGTCCAATAAAAAAAATTAAAAAGACATAAAGTCTGGATCCCATTCAATTCCTTGAATTTGTCTCAGGAAGTCCTTCGTGTCCCGAGTGTATGAAGCCAACTGTAGCACAAAGGGGAACAGAAAATGGTCCACACACGTTGACACTGATAAAGGCTGACGCCGAAACGCGTTTGTTTGATTTGTGTGCGCAAATATATGCGAGATCAGGATTTTAGGATTGGAAGCATAATATATATATATAGATATATATATATATATATATATATACACGTATGTGTACCTATGATAGATATATGTATGCACATACGCACACACATATATATATGTGTATGTGCATATATATATTCACTGAAAAAACCATAGGTTTTAGGGGTGTTATTGTTAGCTGGACATTTCACTTGTACAAAACCATTGCAATTCCTCCGTTATAGTTAGTTCAGCTAACTATAACTCGCGCCCCTGCAATCCACTGCTGATGACGTCACATATATTACATCTACTAGATGATGTCATCAGTGATGTCATCAGTGATGTCATTTGAGATGTCATCAGTGATGTCACTCACCATGTCATGAATGATTTAATATGTGACATCATCAGCAGTGGATTGCGGGCGCGCGAGTTATAGTTAGCTGAACTAACTATAACGGAGGAATTTCAATGGTTTTGTACAAGTGAAATGTCCAGCTAACTATAACACCCTTAAAACCTATGGTTTTTTCAGTGAATTTCTAAGGTTTTTTAAATGCTAATTCCTAACTATAACATGTTTGAAACCTATGTTTTTTTCAGTGAATTTCCAAGGTTTTAAAAATGCTAATTCCTAACTATAACATGTTTGAAACCTATGGTTTTTTCAGTGAATTTCAAAGGTTTTTTGAATGCTAATTCTTAAGTATAACATGTCTGAAACATATGGTTTTTTCAGTGAATTTCAAAGGTTTTTTAAATGCTAATTCCTAACTATAACGTGTGTGAAACCTATGGTTTTTTAAGTGAATTTGCAAGGTTTTTTAAATGCTAATTTCTAACTATAACGTGTGTGAAACCTATGGTTTTTTTAGTAAATTTGTAAGGTTTTTTAAATGCTAATTTATGTATGTAATATTATATTTTTTATATATTTATTTTACAATAAACTACCTATGTATATAGGTATAGTATCCTTTAATATGGAATGGCTCTTGTTCTAATTTTTAGATATTCTTTAACTAAATTTTTTTAATCTACTTATTCTTATATATTTTTTTTTAATTTACACCACACATATTTTTAAAAAAATATTTACAAAAATATATATATTTTTATTATTTTATATTCTTTTAAATATACTTATATTATTTTTTTTTGCTTGGAGTCGCGCACCTAACGCGTTAGAACCGTGCATCCGACGCATAGAAGTCGTGCACCAAACACGCTGGAGTCGTGCACCCTACAGATTAGTAGTCGTGCACCCAACGCATGCACACCAGGGGGCCGTGCTGAGAGCCACGCTGGATGCGCGACTAATTTTACAGTAAAAAGAAATAGCCCTTATCACTAATTTTTATTATCCCCGGGGACCCCATCCCCCGGGGCCTATAAAAAACGTTGGGGACCGGGGGGGGGGGACCCCCAACACCCCCACGGTCCCAGCCAGCTCCCCGCGTCCTTCGGAGCCGGCATTACTTTTCCACATGGGGAGCTGTTGACATGCAGCTCCCCGTGTGGAAAAGCAATATGGTTTGGATTTTGAAAGAGAGAGCAGGTTTCCCTGCTCTCTCTTTCAAAATCCAAATGAAGTTTGCTATGGGGGAGGACGGGAGACTCCCGCCGTGTCATAGCAAACAACAGTGTCCTGGGGGTGGGCACCCCAGGACACTGCAGGAGCCGGTCCTGGGGGTGGTGGTCTCCAGGGCCCTCAAGGGCTCCAGGAGGGGGGCCACGCAGCCTCCCTCCCTCAATACATAAAGCCCCGGGGGTAGTGGTCCCCGGGGTTGGGGGGCCCCCCTGGGCCCCCCATTAAATTTTACGTTCTTTGCCCCCGAGACTTGGCCCCCCAGGGGCTAATTATTAAAGAAGCGTGGGAGCCCGCGCTTCATTTTTCTTTTTTTACGGCCGGATCTGCGCACCCAGCGCGCATTTTGCCGTTTTTTCAACCAAAAAAAAATAATTGGGCCCTGGGAGTCCTTCTGGGACCCTCTAAGCAGGTCTAGAGGGTCAGAGTATTTCTACCCTGCCCCCTTTATATGTTTTACACACTTATTCCACAGACTTCTTCAGCCTCACTTCTTCAGAGGCACAAAATGGCTGCCAACAGTTCCTGGTTTCGAATGTTGACAACCACTTGACAGCCAATTAGCATTCAGCGCGTGATCGGGAGGTTGCGTGCAGGGTGCGCAGAGGGTGCCCTCAGGGTGCACATAGGGTGCGCGTGTCCTCCGAGGCCATCGATATATATGTACTTTTAACGGTAATTTTATCAGGAACTACTCAACAGATTGACACCATTTAAGCAAAAGGCACGAGTCTGAACTGAGGACTACCTCTTAGCCAAATTTTGTGTAATTCCGTTCAGCTGTTCGGGCTGCAGCTGCGGCTAAAGGTCCTATGGGAAATTGCATGGGGAAAACACGTTTTGGGACCCCCCCTTTTTTCTCGACCCCCGCTTGACGAATCACCCCGAGACTTTCAGGATGGAGGACAACAGACAGCAACTCACAGTAATAAACCTTTTAGACAGGGTCATTACTGAGACTGAAGAAGAACATTTCTGAAATTGGGTTTGTCATTTTGCCCCGATATGCCCCTAGATTACACACAGACACGTGTGGATTTATACAAATTTGTGCGCAAATTAAAGCTGTTCAAAGTACACTCAATGCGTAAGAGAGAGAACACACAGGTAATGAGTGGTTCAGTTGAAGGACGTACATCTACACTAAATACTAAAGACATAGAAACCCTGAGATTACTACATGACTTATCTAACCAACTGCCAACTACACAAAGTGAGGGTTGAAGAAATACGACAGACATTGGAGATTGACACAAGCTTAGCTAGTAAGACTGACTTTAGGGCTGACTTTAGGGCCACATCTAGAGATATTGCTCAAATACCCAAAGACAACATTGATATATTTCACAAGGCTGTTATCCGCGATATCCTTAAACCTGACACATAAGACACCTAAGAGAAAGAACATCTCTAACAAATAGTGGGAGGCCATCATCACATTACAGAAAGATGAGACCATTATCATCAAACCCTCTGATAAGGGGGGGAACATTATGAGTAAAGATTAATATATCCAGGAAGTGAACAGACAGCTGAATAACAAGATATGTTGCGAAAGGGTAGATAAATCTTACCTCAGTAGTTTACAACAGAGATATTTTGACTTATTGAAGAGTTGGTTCAACAACCAACTCATAAATTGGGATGAGAAACAACTTTTACAGAATGAAACAGCGACCACCCTGACCTTTTATCTCTTACCAAAGGAACATAAGAACAGCACAAATCCCCCCGGGCACCCTATTGGGTCCTCAAAAAATAGTTTATTAGAGAATACGTCCATATATGTGGATCACTTTCTGTTTCAAAGATTTGAACTCATACGTAAGGGACACAAAGGATTTTTTTTTGCAAAAAAAACAAAGTTTACATTGGGGAGAGGAATACTGGATGGTGTGCCTTAATGTAGAGAGCTTATACACGAGCATCCGACACACAGACGGGTTGAGGGCATGTCAGAATTTTCTGAAGACTCAGAACATACACCTTTTGGGTCACACACGTATGCTTCTCCAAATTATTGAGTTGTGTCTCACAGAAAATATATTTATGTTTAATGGCATGTGGTTTAAACAAATACAGGGAACTTCCATGGGCACCTGCTTCACCCCCAGGTATTCCAACTTAACGGTAGGCTGGTGGGAGAAGCAGGTGCTATGAAATGATGACATGGAATCATGGACTAAGAATGTCAAAATTTGATTACGCTATATTGATGATATTATCTTTGTATGGGAGGGCAATGAATGTGATCTGTTTCATTTTGTAACCAAGCTGAACAGTAATGATGCAGTGCAAAAGGCAAAATTTGCATATTCTCCCTATGTCACAGATTCGTAATCACAACAACTCATCCATACACTCATTCATTGGTGGGACCCATAACACCAACACACACTCGTCTCATTCGAATCCGTGCATAGGAGAAAAAGCGCTGGACATGTGGATACCTTATTACCTATCAGGATTACATTTCTTTATATTATATACATTTTATACACGTGCACCTACAGAATCCTGACCTTAACATCAAGGCACTGCACCACTTGGTTGATGGACCAATTAGTTGGACTGGTTGATGGTGAATTAGAACCAGCTAAAACACAATTAAAGCCTAGGAAACGGAGGGGAGCCAAGATGGCGACCGGGACGGCAGCGTAGGCTCCCGGCTCCGTGAACCTCCGCATCCCGCACAGATATCCTGCATGCCTGCGCTATATGCCCGTGTTGGTGAATGAGAGCGGCAACCGATCGTGTGATTCTGAAGCTTCTGGCGGCGGTACCGCCGGAGAAATGTCCATTTGAAGTTTGCGGCCTGTGCAACCCTGGAACCGGGACCTCGGGTGGACAACATGGCCGGGCGGCAGTTCAACAACAGCGGCCTTTGGTGACTGGGTGGAGTCGGACTACCGGAGCGGTGCGAATATTGGCCTACATTTCGCCGTGGTCGTTCCTACCACTAAGCGTAGCGGAACGAGTGCATGCCCGAGGTGGCAATTCCAAGATTCTCCGGTGATTGCCTCAGCCTTCGCCGGTGAGCTGCCCGGACGCCGCCCGTAACTCGCCCCGATTCTCGCGGGCTGCTCCCGGATTTTCGCGGGCGCTGGTCCGTGGTGGGGATGACTGTTGCCCGTGACCACACACCGGATATATATTTTTGCCTGCCCCCGGAACCCTGTTTCCAGTGACATGGAACTTGAGGCGCTTGTGCCTGAGTCCCGGTCCCAATCTGGGGTGGACCTACCCGTCGGCCATCTTGATAGGACGAAGTCTACCATCCTGTACACTGGGTCGCAGCAAGATTGGGAGTGTGCGACTATGAGGAGCGTAGCGGAGCGAGCGCCGGGAGCTGTGCTGGGGTACGGTGACCTTCTCGAAGCTCTCGGTGCCCTTCATTCCGCCTTGGTTCACGGCGCCTGGGTATTGGGGAGAAAGCTTGATGGTGTGGCATCAGCGTCGGAACAGTTGCGGCCTGCCTGTCCCCAGGTTCACAGGGACTTCCTACATTACACACAGGAGGACAGTGTCGTGGCCGCCCCTGTGAATAGTGAAAAGCTGGAAACTCCGGACAGTGTACCAACGTGTGATCGGCTGGCTGTGGGTCTGGTCTGTTCCGGAGGTTTTGGATCTGAGTGGGGGGTGGTGGCCTTGTCCCACGCGCAGCCTCCGGCGACCCAGGC
The DNA here is from genome assembly GCF_964204655.1 of Triturus cristatus. Taxonomy (NCBI): domain Eukaryota; kingdom Metazoa; phylum Chordata; class Amphibia; order Caudata; family Salamandridae; genus Triturus; species Triturus cristatus. The sequence continues at coordinate 1,068,929,384 of NC_140582.1, read as the reverse complement.
AATATTTAAGCAACGGTCGCCTGCTCTGGCTGATTCCGCCTTCCTGGACCTTGTGTGCAGTGCAGATCCTGGGACAGCACTGGGAAAGACGACCCTCCATAATGCTGACTGTGTCGATATTCAGAGACTTCCACCCTACCTGTGTGTGTCGCTTCCTGGTCTTTTTTGGACGCTCCTCTTCCTTGTAACATTGGACATGGCACTGGGTCGATGGGTATGCATGGGTAGATTCGCAAAGAGTGGCCAAGGATAAGGCTGATCCTTCAGAGGTGGTCATCTAATAGGCGGGCGGGCTCAGGGGTTGCGTGCTCTCACGGCATAACTGTTAGTGTAATAGGTGCATAATGCTCCCAATTTTTCTTTGACATGGTCGATTTTGTGTTGTTTACTGTTTGCTTAGGGGGAAAACATATTGTGCGGGAGGGAGAAGCCGGGGGCATGTTTTGAAGGCCCTCCTCCAGTTTATTAATACTCTCTCTACCCCCCCGTCTGGTGGGGTTTCTTTTCTTACTCCTTTTTCTCTGTTTCTTCTATATTTCGGGTCTGGTTCCGGGGCGACAGGCACACTGCTGGGGGGGGGGGGGCCGTACTCATCTGCAGAGGTGCAGGGTGGGGGGTTGGGGGAGGGGATTCTTTAGTCTTTAACCCTTTTTTCCATGGCCTCCTTTTTCTTCTCTTATTCTTCTTTGTCCCTTTTTTTCTGGGATCAGCATGGTAGAACTCCTTCGCTGTTAATCACTGCTTTTTCATGTGGGCCTCAATTTCCGTGGTGTTTTCTGGGTCTTAGGGCAGGGGACTGCAGGCGCAAATGGCCGTGATATTCCTCCACATCCTGAACTTCCTGTTTCAGCGCCATTGACTTGATAGATTGCTGTTTATTGTTGACGCTTATTATTCTGCCTGCCATTTTTCGCTGCTGGGAAACTGTTCGGCACCTGATCCTTCCATCCTCCCTTATTATAAAATGAAAACCTTTTGTATCCAGGTCTCCTACTTGGGCTGTTCAGTGGCCGAGAGTATACTAGCATGGAGATTCTGCTCCCCGAGGTGCTGCCTGTGATAAAATCTGCTTTCTGTTACTCTGACTGCTTAGCGGCCGGCCCCGGGGGTTGTAGGCCCATACTTGTCATTGGTTGAAATGTCAATAAAGGTTTTTCAAAAAAAAAAAAAAAAATTAATAAAGCCTAGGAAACATTTGTTTATTTTCTGTAATCAATTAAAGAACCTCAAACTCATGTCTTATTAATCAATTTTTGTTTATCTAATAATAATTTTCTCTGCATTAGCATTTCCGCACTACATTTCATGGTATAAATTCAGTTTATCTTCAAAGAGAAATCGGACATTTGGTAAATAAGCATAGATTTAGACAGCGCATTTACTAATTACCAATTAGTAAGCGTCTGCAACCTTCTGAGTAAAACAAGGAGCTATCCGCATTCTCTGGTATAATATTCGGGATAAGCTGTCCGACCCACAGCAAAGATCAAACCATCAGACGAAATAACTTCCCGACAATCAAAGAAACCCAAGGCAAACCATGGAAATCTTCACCAGCTCAATGCAGACCCAACGCCATGAAAGATCAGCCCGATGACCACCCCCCTTTGGCGGGTGAAGATCTTATATACCCTTTTTCCCTATTACTTCATGCTAACGTGCAACAATTTAGGGGTAGAGAAATGTTCTGATTAGACAGTTCGGGGTTATCTTTGAATTTTTCTAAAGTTTCCCAGGGTAAACTGGTTTTCCATGAGACTTGGCATAGGAAGGCATATTTTGTACAATTTTCTTTTTCTCCCAGGCAAAAGTTGCAAATGTCACATTTTGGAATGAGAGAAGACATTTTTCCACAGGTTCTGAATTGTCTCTTCTGCTGTTCTCAAAGCCTCATCAGATGGCAGACAAACACGTTCATCCTTGACAAGGAACACGGTGTCACAGATCTGAGGTCATTTGGAGATCTCCATAGCCATCCAATTCTGCGCAGAAACCATTGCGCTCATATGGTGGCGTTCTTGGGAGAGACTCCATCTTGGGTACTGCGGCCTAGTAGGCCCGAATGCCAACTTAAGCAAAAACAGACATAACAGTAATTAAAATATAGAAATGGAGATTCTAATGTTTAAACCCACTCTAATTCCAATATATATGAGTATTTCCCTAGCTGTAGCAACAATTAAAGTGGTAATACTCACCATTTTGTAATCCTTAAAGCACAAACAATCACAAAGCAACATAAATCATGCAATATTTCTATTTCACCACAATCTAAGATTAGTTTACGTACCATATTTAATTAATTAATTATTCTGCCATGCAATTAGCATTTTAGTCCCACGTGTATCTCGTGTTTATCAAGGTTTAAAAGTTGATTAGTAAATTGAACTGCAAACAAGTTAGTACAAATTAGATTTAGAATGGTTATGTAATTAATTTCATGCAATTTACAGGAGGTATACAAAATTTTGTTTTACCTGCTCCATCAGTAACAACATGAATCTAAGGATCACCATGCAACACAGCCAAGAGACGATTGACTTTCTCGACTTGAAATTGATAGTTGAAGGAGGGAATTTATCCACTGAACTCCATAGAAAAGAGACCATGCAGCGAGTTGCCACCCCCCCCCCAATTTCAGATGGAGTATCCCGTATAGGGAACTGCTCAGAGCGAAACGTAATTGCAGCTCGGAGGCTTCCTATATACGGACCAAGAAATACATGCTAGAGAGATTTAAAGAGAAGGGGTACTCCACAAAGATGCTACGTAAGGGAGCAACTAAGGCTGATAACATTGAGATAAATGAGACCCTTTAGCAAGCAACTAAGACCAAGAAAGCACCAGATATTAACACAACCCCTATAAGGTTCATAACCACATTTAACACACAAGATGTTAGCCTTAAACAGATCCTAAAAAAGAGGTGGGATATCCTCACCCAGGACCGACTTCTGAAAACTAAGCTAGAAAGAACATCATCGGTATCACATAGAAAAAACCTGTCCTTCAAAGATCTCTTAGTCAACAGCCATCTCAAACCTCGTAAAACCAACTGGGTAAACCAGGTTGGAGGATTCTATAAATGCAGGAAGTGTAAAGCGTGTAGCCATAGTGATGATGTCAAGGAAGTCAAGTTAGAGAGGACAGGAAAACTCTGGAAAATCCCCAAAGCTATTAATTGTGGAACAGACTGCATAGTGTACGCAATCACTTGTCCATGTATCAAGTGGTACATTGGATCTACCACCTTCCCAGTGAAAAGGCGCATTTTGGAGCACTGGAGAGCTATAACGAATCGAGATCTGAGTTATAGCACAGCTAAATACTTCTATGATGTCCACAATAGCGATTGGACACTTGGGAAGTACTTTGTACTAGACACGGTACTGAAACACCCCAGAGGGGGGAACCGAGTACAAGTATTACGTAGACTAGAGTTACGTTTCATCCTACAAGCAGGCAGCATGTTTCCCATGGGGATGAACAATGATGAAGAGTTGCATTCACATCTTTAAAAAGGTCGGACCATACCCAGCCCAAACTCAATATGAGTTCAGGATTTACTTAGCAATACCTAGTTTTAACAGGTTCATCTCATTACCTAGAACAGACTGTACTCGTATTACCTGGTTGTTTCTGTTACTGAGTTTTCAATCTTATGTGTTGCTACCATGGAGGTATAACACACAATACAGTCAAACAGAGCGAACTAGTAGTATTAAATGTAAGTGTTTACTAATGGGATAGAAAGATGTGCCAAGGCACACGGTGTGTAAAGAGGTCTACCAACATGCATATATATGTATGAACAAACAATACATGAATAATAATGTATTTCTTTCTCTATATGTTTTGACAGAATTCCAGGGAAACTAACCGAACTGGGGAATAGCCACACGTACCATTAAGAGCACATGAGGTTGAAGTTTGGTTCTCTGGTCCGAGTCATAACTCATTTTCTAGTCACACAGATCATGGTTTGCGAAGATTGGGTACTATGCCTTCACTGTTGACTTAATTTATGTGACCATCCTTGAGTGAGTAGCTAGAACTAGGGTTACTATACCCTGCACTTCCGTACATAAGAGACAGTTTGTATCTCTCACACCATTGTCTCAGCACTGTATGCCCAGTCACACCTATGATCATACGATCTGCACTTTTTCACTATTAAATACCACCTAAATGCAATGTTTACTTTATATCTATAACGTGCCTCCAAAGGAAAACTGGGGTAGTAACAATAGGCATTACTAACAATGAATTAATTGTTCATCATTATTCTTTTAACATTTATGTTTAATCATGCATATTCAATGAAGTACAGTCTTTTCGCTATGTTTATTGAGCACGCTGTGTTGTGCATAACGTACCTTCTATTTAACATCCTGAAAGTGGAAACTGGTCATGGGACGAAGAGCCCGGGAGAGGTCGAAACTCATCTGTTTTTGTGCAATAAAACGCTTATGTGTGCTAACTGCAACAATTGGAGTGGCTCGTCTTTCCCCGCCGAAGCCGTGTGTGGGGAAATCTCGATGCGAGATATATATATATATATATATATATATATATATATACACACACACACACATATATATATATATGTGTGTGTGTGTGTATATATTACAGAGGTGATGATACTGCCTGTGTGTACCTGTGTAGTTAAGGGTTAGGTTTGACTTTTCATTCAAAAGAAATGTTTTGTTTTGCTAATAACTTTGGTGACATTTGATGATTCTGCACAAAATTTTCCCAAAAACGAACATCCAATTTTGAGTGGTCATGACAATTTGGGGAACATGGGGAGCAAGGGGGTGCAAAAAGTCCAAAAGTGAATTTGCCCATTCTAATTCCAATAAGATCCTATGCTCCAGTGTAAAAGAGTTACAGCAAATTTGACATGAAGGTAGACCTTCACATGGTATTTCCTTTGCTTGGTTTGGTGTAATCTGTTTAGTCGTTTTCATGAAATTAGAACTTAAAAGTGTCTTGGTTTGTGGATAAACAGAATACATTTTGAGCTTTATAGACTGTTAATTCTTGGAGTTCTCTGAATGCGACAAATTCAAAAAATAGTCAAATCCCATTGGGCGAGGGAGTTTTTTTCTCCCGTCATCCATTTCAGATTCATGAGTCAGATTCATGAACCTAAGCCTTATGAATGTCTGGCTACAACACAGAGAAAAATTCTCTAGCCATTATTACAGGTCGTATAACAAATGGTTGGTGGTATAATGTTAGGGAAACTGGCATTACAAGGGTAATTTTACCAAATATCTCAAAAGGAACTATATTAGTTTCACGGTGCTGTAGGGTGGAGAGAACGACCGGCCTCCCCAAAACTTGTGGCCTAAGCTACAAATACAGGCAAATGCAATCCCCAGCACACTTTACTCTAAAAAATAACAGCAGTAGCATACGTAAGTCCACTTAATCACAAAGCAAACAAAGTGATGAGGTTCCTTGTTTCTTTTATTCTTTTCCTCTTTTTTCTTTTATTCGTGCACGTTCTTAGCCAGCCAACAGGTGTTTCGTCGAGAATATTAACCCACGACTTTTTCAAGGCTAAGTAGAAACACAGAACAAACAGCCAATGTCATATAGTCCAGACAGCTGTTATATTAATACCACAGCCCTCAAATCCATCACTGTTTCTGTGTCTGATGCTAGAGAGAGAGTTAAAAGCATCATACAGTGCCACGCACCTTGCAACAAATTTCAAGCTTCATTATACACAATATGAAGAGTAAAAAAACATCAAGAGTAAATAAACACACAGGTCTTATACTAAGAAAGTCACAAAACGGTACAGAGGTGCTACTAAATTGGGTAAAAAATGTGTGTGCATATAGCTGCTATATGAAACCTCAATCCCCATTACTCCCTATCCCGTGTCCTGGCAATGGGCATGATGATACCGTGACACACTCATGTGTGAAAAGCACCCATTTTATCAACCATATACGTGCTGCAAAAATTACCACAAACCTCTAATGTCACTTGTCCTAATCTATCTACATGATACAAAAGAGAAAATATAAAACATGATTAGAAAGGCTACCAACACAAGTTATCTCACAAAACCCTCGAATGATTATGTCATCACTCACTCAGTCACCTACTTCAAATGTGGTGATAATTCCAACCCACAAGGTATATCAGCGAAAAATTTCATATATCGCCCTATTAGCTTACAAAAGTCGTCCACTGACAGAACCAAAATCTAGGTATGTCTTCTGCAAACAAGAGAACATTATTTCTGCTTACCAATCACAACGCTGCACTGCAGCATTGTGATTGATAAGTGGGGCCTGCTTCCTGTTCCTCAAGTTCCACGAGGAGAGCAGGAGCAGAGACGCAGGACCCGGGGGAAAGGTAAGCTTATTGGGCCCGATTCACAGAACTAACTTAAGACAAAATCCTAAACTTAGTACCATTTTGGTATTCACAGAAGGCACTTACTCATTTTGGTATTCACAGAAGGCACTTACTCATTTCGGTATTCACAGAAGTTAGGACTCCTAACTTTACGACTCCTAAATGCCTTCTGTGAATACCGAAAGCCTTAAAATTAGGATTTTTCTCAGTTTAGTAGTAGTATAGTTAGGACTCCTAACTTTAGGACTCCTAAATGCCTTCTGTGAATACCGAAAAAATTAAAATTAGGATTTTTCTCAATTTAGTAGTAGTAAAGTTAGGACTCCTAAATGCCTTCTGTGAATACCGAAAGCCTTAATTAACATTTGGATTTTTCTCAGTTTAGTAGTAGTAAAGTTAGGAGTCCTAACTTTAGGACTCCTCAACTGAGAAAAATCCTAATTTTAAGACTTTCGGTATTCACAGAAGGCATTTAGGAGTCCTAAAGTTAGGACTCCTAACTTCTGTGAATACCGAAGTGAGTAAGTGTCTTCTGTGAATACTAAAATGAGTAAGTGCCTTCTGTGAACACGAAAATGGTAGTAAGTTTAGGATTTTGTCTTAAGTTAGTTATGTGAATCGGGCCCATTGTTTTTATTATTTTTTTAATATTCGCACCAATGCGCAAACACCCAGCCGCACGACCCTTCCCCACTCTCGTGCAACCCCACCCCCCTCGTGACCTCTCTCTACCCCCCGCGTGACCCAGTAATTTCAATTACAAAGAAAAGGTGAATCTGTGAAAAGCCTTTGTGTTCATGAAGTGTTCTCTAATGAATAATAGATAAAACATAATTCATTCCGTAAATGCATTCCGTAAGGCTGTTTAGGAAGATCCTATTACCTTCTCCTGTGACATGAACTCCATCTTTCTCATAAATTCCAGGCATGTCAAAACGAGTGTTATTGTTATAGACAGATCCCATGCCATGGTCCCAAACATAAGCAGAAATCACTTTTTGACATGTTCACAGAATTTGTCAATTTGTGGACAAAACTGGTCATGCCATTTCTACTTTTGCATTTGACAAATATACAACTGCTATGTGGGAGAAGAGGTACATCTACTTTGAAAAAGATTATTTCATTGCAAAAGAAAAACAAGCTCCAAGAATTATTATTAGGTCTTACTTTCCACAATTCACAATCATTAGGTGATGTTGCTCACATGTCGAAATGCTTTCCACCAAAGGTAAATATAGATGCCATTTCATTCCCCTGGTACCAATCCATGTAATGTCCATCCGAAGTAATCCATTTTCCTATCAACCCTGCAAGATCTAGCAGTCTCTCGAGCCGAGAAAATAAAGGTGAAACCATGTGAACCAAGCTGCTGAAGTCCTTGTGAACCTCAGAGAATAAGCTGCAAAATTAGATTTCTTCACCATGACATAATGACTTGAATCTAAAACAAATCTGATTGGATAAGTTACTTTTCGTGTGATTGGTTGCTTTAAAGTAAGAACAACAAATAGGTAAGCCACAAAAAAGTTACAGTGAGATGTAACCAAAAGATTGTTGCTCTTTTTCTTGGAAGGCCTTTTTTGCCTTTACAGCTGTACACCATCCAGCGAAAAGCACAGTCTGTGCAGTAATTGGTACAAACTGATAAGTTGATACCAAGAACTGTTTATGATTTTTAAGTGGCAGTCTCCTGACGAACAGGCTATGCATGGTGAACTTTTGACTTGCCTAGAAGCATGCTCTGATCAGGTAATCATTTAAACTGATTTGTAATAGAGTGGGACGTTTCTCTGATGGGTAATTACTTTAATTGTATACTATATTCAATCAACAACTTTACAACGCCAACTTAAAAAAAATGAAATTGGATATTAGACCCTGACTCAAAACATTCATATGAGGCAGATTGTAGATCACAGAGAGGAGGAGGAGAATGAAGTGCATGGAAGAGGGATAGTAAAACTTAGCTAGACATTTACGAAATCCTAGAGACAGAATATGTTTAAGGAAGATGTTTGCATTGTGATTAGACAGCAAGTGGAAAGTCAAAGGGAATAAAAAATTAGCTAGCATTCGCGCCAAGAATTTTCAATTCTATTAAGGACACGGATGCGAGGATTATGCTTCTCTTTCTATTTATTGCTACTCACAGCAGCCAATGAAAACTTGTATCATGTAAACAAAAACTACATTTCCCATGATGCATGTATTACATCACATCCTGCAATGCCCCATAAGAGCCACCATCACCGGAACTTGTCCTCTTTCTTTGCTTCGAACATTAAAAGTCCAACAATGTAACTGAAGTCCAAACAATAGCTTCCAACGTGGAAGAACCAGACCAGCTGGGAGGTAGGTCGTCTTCAACCAGGATTACACTTAATCCATCTTCTTCTCAGACCCTGAAAGAAGGAGAGATAGAACAACCCGTAACTTCTGCGTAGCCAGAATATAAATGCAAACGGGTGGGTAATAATTACAATACTGTAATGTAAACGGGTGGGATAATCCTCGCCTCCGCGTCCTTAATAGAATTGAAAATTCTTGGCACAAATGCTAGCTAATTGTTTATTCTATTACAGGACAGGAGGCTTCGTATTATGCTAGTTTAACGCTGATTAAACACCACAGAGGATATATCACCCACCGGTTTACAATAAAACTGTTTAAAAGTCGACTCAGAAGACCAATCTGCAGAATGTATGATATCTTGAACAGTAGAACCCAACATGAACGTCTTAGAGGCCATGGCCCCTCAGACAGAATGTGCACCAAAGACTTGAGTATTAATACCTGCTTCCTGCATAACATATTTTAACCATCTGGCTATAGTAGCCGCAGTGACAGGCTTGTAGGGTTTCTACAAGGCAATTAGTAATTGCACCACACCATAGACCTGGTACATTCTTCATAGGCCTTAAGACATTGAACCACACAAAGCTTAGCATTATCAGGAAAAGCGTGATATTCTACATTGCGTGACATCGTTTTAGTCCTGGACGTGATATTAAAAGAAACTCCTTCAGGAGTAAATATTCTACCTGTAATGTCTAGAGCCTTAACGTCCGACGAACGTCTACAGGCCGCCAGGCATAACAGCATTGCCAATTTGGATGAAGTTTGTTTCCTTGTCAACATATCATTGCTGGGCCATTGATTAAATAAGGAAAGAACTAACGAGACATACCACAAGGAAGAATACTTCGGTTTGGGTGGATTAGCTACTCTAATACCTTTCAAAAGTTTACATATGAAAGGATGCATCCCATCTGGTTTGCCCTCAACATGAGAGTGGCCCGCCAATATGGCCGAACGTAAATTATTGACAGAACGATATGCCAAACCCTCAGAAGCCTTTTCAGACAGAAAATTTACAACAGAGGGTAAGTCTGCCCCCACGGGATCCACGTGTCGTTCCACGCACCAACAAACCCAACACTTCCAAGCTGAAGAATATCGTTTCTTGGTAGAGGGGGCCCAAGCTTGGTTGGTAAAATCTGAAGCTTGTTCCGAAAATCCTGGTATTTGCCAAAGTTGCCGGAAAGTCTCCAGGCCATCAGGGACAATTGCCCCGATATCACCATCGGGTGCATCTCTTCATGAAGGCCCTGGAGCATCGTTGAGGACCATGGAATCCTCCTGGGGAAGTCGCAGCTCACCTCCAACAGTATCGGGAACCAAGGCTGCGACTTCCACAAGGGAGTTACTAAAATCACCTCCGCCTTCTGGCGCATCACCTGTGTGAACATGCGGGGAATTAGAATGAAGGGTGGAAACGCATAATTCAAATTCGGAGTCCAATCCTGTGAAAAAGCATCCGTCGCTAGAGCTATTGAGTCCGGCCTCCAGCTGAAAAACTTGGTCATTTGACGATTCAGTCTGGAGGCAAACAGGTCGATCTCGTAAAGACCCCAGATCTCTTGCAACCACTGAACTATCTGGGTTGGAGCTGCCAGTCGCTGTAATCCTTGAGGTGGCGTGAGTTCCAGTCCGCCACTACATTCGACTGACCCGGAATGTACTCGGCTATGACTGAAATCTGATGACTCAGGCAATAATGCCAAAAGTCCTTCGCTATTTCCACCAACATTGAGGACCTCGTGCCCCCCAGTTTGTTGATGTATTGAACCGCCGAGATGTTGTCCATCCGCAGAAGGATGCAACATGAGACTTGTTTGGGTGATAGTGTCCTGATCGCAAACGACCCTGCAAGGAGTTCTAGGCAATTGATGTGGAGATTTAGCTCACTTAGGGACCAACGTCCCCCTGTGGAAATATTTCCGCAGCGTGCTCCCGAGGTCCATCGACTGGCGTCGGACTCTATGACGACCTCTGGTAGTGAGCCGAAAATGGCTCTGCCATTCCACGCCTCTACATGGGCAAGCCACCACTGGATCTCCTCCCGTACCTCTTGAGAAAGAGGTACTAGGTTTGTGTAAGAGAGACCCTTCTGCAAGTGTTGAATTTTGAGCCTCTGAAGGGCTCGGTAATGTAAGGGTCCCGGAAAGATTGCTTGAATGGATGACGCTAGAAGGCCCACTATCCTGGCGATCACCCTGAGTGAGACCATCTGTTTGGATAATAGGGATTACAGCTCCTTCTTGATGTCCCGAAGTTTGGAGCGTGGAAGACTGAGCTGAGCCGTCTGTGAATTTATGACGAACCCCAGAAAATCTATTGTGTGGGTAGGGCACAGAACAGATTTGGGTTTGTTGATCACAAACCCCAGATTTTGTAAGATACGAATGGTCATGCGCAACTGCTGAGCTGCCAAAATTGGGGATTGCGCCATGATGAGAATATCGTCTAGATAGACTATCATGCATACCCCCTGTTCCCTGAGATAAGCTATCACTGGCTTCAGAACCTTGGTGAAGCACCACGATGCCAAAGAAAGTCTGAAAGAAAGGACCAAATATTCGTACCACCGGTTCCGCCATTGAAATTGTAGGAATCTTCGAAGCAGGGGAAAAATGGGAATAGACAGATAAGCGTCTTTCAGGTCCAGACGGACCAACCAGTCCCCCTGTTTCAGGAGATCCGCCAAAAGATGGATACCCTCCATCTTGAAATGCTTGTAAGTCATTTAATGGTTGAAGTCCTTTAAATTGAGTACCAACCTGTAACCTCCGCCTTTCTTCTGCACCAGAAAAATATTGCTGCAGAAACCGCGAGGGCCCTCGCCGCAAGGCGCTATCGCTCGTTTCTGCAGCAATCCTTCGATTTCGGAATCTATAAAATCGCACTCTAGTCGGGAAAAAGAAAGCTGTCTGGGCTGGTGGACCTGATAGGGAGTCTGGAAAAAATCTAGCTGGAAACCCTGAATTGTTTGCAGGACCCAGGCTGAGATAGTTGAACCTAATTGTGATAGAAAAATTGAGTACGTCCCCCCAAGGGTAGAAGGAATAGGTCCGAGGCACTCACCTGTAGATTCGGTGTTCTGGAAGCCTCCCCGATAGGATCCTCTATTAAAGCGTCGCTTGTTGAAGCGCTGCCTGGTGGGGTAGAAGGTTCCTCCACGGGTAGAGTCCCACTCTCCCCTGTCACGACCAAAGTCTCCTCGCTGAGGACCTTGTGAAAACTGACTGCCAAACGAGCGTCCTCAGCCTCGTCCGGCCCTGTTGAAAACCCCAGCCTGAAAGACTCGTTTTATTCCTGACTGCGCCTTATCCAAGGTCATGAATGTGCCCACATACTTGGCCACATCCTTGATGAAACGGTCCCCAAAAAGGTTTCCGTCTGCCAAGGGTCCAGGTTCTGCTGCTGCCAACTCAGTTAGATTAGAGTCTATGTGCATGAGTATGTATTTGCGCCGTTCCGTGGAGATGGCGCAGTTGGCATTACCCAGAAGACATATGGCTCGTTGGGTCCAGCACGCCAACACATGGGAATCTATTGTGGTCCCCGATTCTTGTGCTTCCAAGGCCATCTCCAGAATTTTGGCCAGAGGGCCGACGGCATCCAAGAGCTTATCCTGGCACCCTCGCCAGGCGCGATCGATAACTTTCTTGGGGTCCTTCGCAAACTTTTTTAGGAAGGTCAAAAGGCTAGAGTCTATTTCAGGGGGTTCGGCCACTTTATCCGAGATGTCTGGTCGAGGGCATTCAGAGCGTAGTCTGTTGGGCACCTCCTTATCAAAACTTTTGCGGAGATTTTCATGCAAATACGCCGCCACCTCGGGGGCGGGCAGCCAATCAGATGACCTGGGATGGACGATGTCAGCGGGGTTAAATGTAAATGGAGTAGGGACTGCCTGTGGAACTTCCACATTCTTGGATTTCTTTGTTCTCTTCTTGGGAGGAGAATAGTCTGGGGTGTCAGAGGCGGTCGAACCGGGATCTGTATCGGTATCCTGAACCTTATCTTTGTCAGCATCGGGACGAGGAAGCGAAGAGTAAGAGGCAGAATGAGGCCAAGGCTTAGGTTGGGAGCCGTCTGTGGGAGTACCTGCCAGAGCAGTGAAGCCATGGCGCTTTGCAAACTTCTCAAGGTGTTTGGTTATAGGTTTCAACGCAGTAGCTAACGCTTGCTGCACAGTTCCCGGAATTGCTTTCTCCAGGGCCTTGTTGATCGACTCCTGGACCGAGGCGTCCAGGGCCTCAACAATGTTCTCTTCAATGGAAGGGGTACCCACTTCCTCCTCATATAAGGTATCATCCTCATAATGGACCCAATTCTCCATTGCTGAACCAAATTTATAAATATATTTGCTCATAAGGCAAGTAGTAAGGAGGAGCAGAGGGGGGGAGCCAACCCACAGCACAAATCAGAAAAGGTACCTAGCTCCTCAGCATAAGCTGTATCACAGTTCTTTCAGCCCTCAGGGCGTTGTGGAGCCAAAGAGCCAATATTGTCCAAGGAGGGCAATGCTCAGTGGTGAAATCCCTGGTGGAATAAACAAAAAACGGGCAGTATCGACGTGCATAGCCCAATCCTACCAAAATATAGCCCAATTGGGCTATGCACGTGGAAACGAAAGTGAAAGGCTCCAAGCGCATTGGCTGACAAGGGGAGCCTTCGCGCTGTATTTTTATTTATCTAAAACACCGCCGTAGGCGGAGAGGTACCAAACACTTGTAGGGCGTAAATTATGCAAAGTGCTCGTAGTGCTAATAAAAACGAAGCGGGTGGCGCGCCCGTAAAGCCTGCAAACACTAGCGCGATACACGCGCACCCAAAGGAACTCGCACATGCCCGAGCGAGGCCGCTTGACATGTAAATTAACAGCGCTCCCAGCGGGAGTGTCCCAGCGCCCCCGAGGGCTTAAATTCACTCGCACAGCAAAGCGGAAGAAATGTATACCACTTAAATCAAACACATGAAGCAGCGCTTGCTGTAACAATTAGTAAAAGCATCACATATACAATCTCAATCAATATAAAGATCTCGAGCACTTAACTTTCTGCGTGAGCAGCAAAGAAAGAGGACAAGTTCCGGTGATCGTGGCTCTTATGGGGCATTGCAGGATGTGATGTAATATATGCATCATGGGAAATGTAGTTTTTGTTTACATGATACAAGTTTTCATTGGCTGCTGCAAGTAGCAATAAATAGAAAGAGAAGCATAATACGAAGCCTCCGGTCCTGTAATAGAATTGAGTGATGCTGTTCTGAGTACTGCTGGTCAGGTGAGTCACCAAACTGCAAACAGAACAAAGCTCTACCCAGTGCCCAATTTGTAAACAAAGAAGTGCCATGGCTCTCATCAGGAGGCCACTGCAGCTGCACCACACACTGCCACTGCTATGCTTCCAATGATAGTAACAACACGACTACAAACCATCACACTCATACAAGTGTGGCAAGTCAGACTATTTCAGGCCCTCAAAGCTATAAGAATGGCATGGGCGGCAGGTAATAATCAATTTTTATGTATATGGAATTAATAATTAACTGGTGCTGTGGTCATCTCTTAATTAGCTAGACAATGCCACCTGTGGCAGACTGTCACAAGCATAGGTTTCGACAATTAAGCGCTGGTGCCGAGCACCGGAAACCACCGGCTCCAAATAAGCACTGGCTCTACCTCTACAATGGGCACATTAACGTTAAAAATTTAACTTCCACACAGAATAACAGACAGCAGTTAAGCAAATAGCCAGACATGTATCCTAGGCAGAATAGTGCACTGATGTGCATAGAAGAAGATCTGTCCCTCTAACTACGTGTTGTTCTCTTACCCACTCGTTCACTCTCTTTTACACTTTGGCTATCTCACATCTTCCCGCACGCTCTCTTTCACCTTGTGTCAATGTCTCTCACTTTCTATCTCTCACACACACACACACACATTCACTCTATGCTGAAATTCAAATTACCCTGGCCTAATTTGCATAATTACATTACTCTTCGTTATGAAAAACTCCCAAAATTACTCCATTACATCGCCTCCGCTAACATTCTACAGTCACCATACAAGAATAAGAGAACACCAGCAGCTGTGTTTGGCGGTGCTTTGTGCAAAATACGTCCTCTCTCCAAAAACGGACACGTTGATGCATTTCACACTAACATATAGAGTAAAATAACAGTTTTTCTTTTTTGCATAATTATTTATAATTTCATATCATTTTGCCAAAATTTCACATATTTATGAAAAAGCTAATTATGCGATTTATGCAGATCCATAAATCACTCTATTTCACTCACTAGCTCATCTTTACTCACTCATATCTTCAGTCATTGACTCCCTTAGATTTTCTTAGTCCCACTCACTCAGGCACACTCTTATTTTTCCATTCACCCACTTTAGCCTGCACTCCCTCATGCCCTGCTTACATTTCATTTGCTCACTGTGATTGACTCACTCACTTCCTCATTTTCACTCATTCATTCCACTCTCTGACTCCTTTACATTTTCTCACGCTTTATTCACTCCCGTTCATCCACCGTCTCATTCACTTTGTTTCCGTCACACTCTCTCTCACATCCTCCTTTTACTCACTGTCCCCATTCAATGTTTCTAACTTTCACATTCAACCCCTTACTCCATCTCTCTACGAGTGGAAGAGGTGTGGCGCAGCGGCCAGGGGGACTGACTCCGGACCACAGGGTTCAGGGTTCGATCACTGGCAGCAGTTAGCCCAGCACCATGTGACTCTAGGCAATAGCTTGCTTAATCTTCCTGAGGGCCCCCAGCGCCGGGACACCTCTCCGGAGGTAGCTGTGCGCTTTACAAATGCTGGCATTTACATTTACAAGTGTAACTCACTCAACCACTCACTCACTTAACATTAATGACTAGTTCACTCACTCTTGCTCTCTCTTTCATCATCACTTCTCCTTCAGTCTCTCACTCACAATCCTATAATTTGTATACCATGAAAGTTAGTTCTGAAATAGTCAGACACAGGAGACAGAAAGCTCCAGCCAGATCCAAAGATCTTTGACCTATGAAGAGGCAGAAGTTGCAGTAGTGCCTACAACTTCTTTGTCAGCTGAGCACCCCCCCCCCCCCAGGAGCCAGTGGCATGAAAATTGTTCACCCCTAACAGAGGAGAGAAAAAATGGTGAACTACCATAAGGTAACATGCACACTTTAGACGCAAGTATTGCAAAGCGGCCATCCTGGCATATATTCATTAGCGACAATGGAGATGATTAAGCATCTTTGAGTGAGGCACCCAAATGAATTTTCTGTAGTGGAAGTGGTTAGAAATGGTAAAGAAGCACAAGAAGATCAATCTGTGGTCTTAGAGATTGCAGAGCACAAAGACGAAGAATCTTACCCATGTCCAAAAATGTTCAAGACATCCTACAGAACTTTCAAAACAATCAACAGTTCAGGGGAACAAAATTGAAATTTGATCTCAAGTGCTATTAAAAGCAGCTAAATAAATAAAGACTTTTAAGCTTACCTGAAAAAACAAGTTCCTAGTTTCCAATGAAAAATTCGGAAAAAAACTCTTTGTTTTTTTTTTTTAAATAAAAAGATTCCATGTAGGAACAAAAAACATAAGGTTCAGCCAAAAACAAAAAAAAACAACAACAAAAACAAAGGTTGCTATTAAATAACAAAACAAAATTTTGATAATGGCTCAATTAAAGAACCCAAAAAAACTCATAGCCATAAGCTTTGGGCAAAGGGTATGGGCCTTCCACAGCAGGTTATGTGCAGGACTTGACATAGGCCATAGGCTGGGTGCTGTGCTAATATGCTGCTCCCATTGATGGGCTTATGACCTGTCCATAAGCTAGGCAAAACCCATGCTCATTGTGTGCAGGGAGATAGCCACCTGGGGCGGTTTAAATGTAGGACCTGTTGCCAACCCAACTGTGCATGGTTGAAAGCTTTCTGCAGTGCAGTTAGTTGCCCATTGTGGGTTGGATCAGGTCATGCCATGAAGTTTTTCCTGCTCCACCCAGCGTTGCAGGCACTCAGCTCCTGCTGCATAGGGCAATGGCAAATTTTTTCCTGTTTTTGTTATATTTGTTTTAGGGCTTGCAGAGTAATGTCAACAGCAGTATCATAAATGGCATCAGTGTTGTTGTCAATTGTGTGATTTGAGATGTCATCAGTGATGTCGTCAAGGGTGTAATTTAACATGTCATGAGTGATGTCATATGTGAGGTCTTAAGAAGCTCATGACAGGGGCCCAAATTATGGTCAGTTTGCCTAACCAAAACTGGCGAATGTCAGTGTTTTGTGGTTTGTTGTTTAGCCATAGTTACACTTTGACTGTGTTTTTTTAAAGTGAACCTCAGGTGATATATACATGTATAAATTGGATATAAGCTGCTCTCCATGTAAACTTGGGAACAACCCAGAGTCCCAGACTTCCTTTTTTGCATAATTTATGCGGCTGGCTGCTTCCTTTTGTCTGTACTCAGCTATAATCTGAAGAGCTCATAATAAGAGTGAAACATGTTTCAGAGGTTGCTTTTATTCATTACAGGTTGGCTTGGCTGTTATTTTACCAATCCAAAGCTGTAATAACGTGCCTGGAGTGGTAAAAGATTTTTGTCATTTTTCAGCTCAGCATGAATGGCACTAACTAGTCCTATGCTTTTAGACATTGCTGTTAAAAAAATAGCAAGATACTGTCACTTTCTAGCTTGGTGTGGATGGCACTATTCTAATCCTCTGTCCAAAAACACTGTTAGAAAAACAGACATTTGAGGTGAGCAGATTCAGTGAGTCGCTTGTGTTGTAGGGTACTCTATATAGGAGCTGCTCTCCATCTAAACCTGGGAACTACCCTTCCTTTTATGCATAATTTATGCGCCACTCTAAGCTTGAAAGGATATTGTTTTGTCTTTTACTAGGTGTTTCCTGGTGTCTGGGCAAAGCAATACCACTCTGAAGAGCTCATAACAAGAGCAAAACACATGCCATGGCTTGCTTTTATTCATTCCAGGTTGGCTTGGTTAGTATTTTACTAATGCAAAGTTGCAATACTGTGCCTGGAGTGGTAAAAGGTTTTTGTCATTATTCAGCTCAGCATGGATGGCACTGTGGCAATCCTATGACAAAAAACATTGCTAGAAGAACACATTTGAGGTGAGCGGATACAGAGTGCCGCTAGTGTTGTAGGGTACTCTATAAAGGAGCTGCTGTACACCTAAACTTGTAAACTACACAAAGTTTTATATATATATATATATATATATATATATATATATATATATATACATATATATGCTTATATATATCTATATTATCTACTGGCGGTCGCCAGTAGATAGTTATAGTTAGGACCGTGTTTCCATAGGAAATCTGAAAATTCTATTTTGAATAACTTTGGCGCCGGTTGACGAATCCTCGCGAATTTTTCAAAATAGGTGGGGCGCTCCACTCCGCTCCTACCCTGAAAGTCTCGGGGTGATTAGTTAACTGGGGGCCGAGAAAAAAGGGGGGTCCCAAAACACGTTTTCCCCATGCATTTTTCCATAGGGACATTTAGTCCAAGGTACAGCCCGAACGGCTGAACAGAATTACTTGAAATTTGGCAGAGAGGTAGTCCTCAGGTCATGGATGTGCCTTTTGAATATCTGGAGTGAATCTGTTCAGTAGTTCCTGAGAAAATTTCAGTTATAAGTACATATATATCTATAAGCGCGCACCGTGCGCGCACGGTGACGTGCGCGAGCGCAATTCTGATTGGTTGTTAGATGTCAGTAAACATTCGAATCGGTCGAAATCAGGAAGTGTCGTCCGCCATTTTGTCTCTCGCAGTCTGAGGCAGTGAAAAACAAAGGTGGAGAACGTGAAAAGGGGGCAGGGTGGACAGTTCCTGACCCCCTAGCCTTTGTCGGGGGGACAACGAAGGACCCCCAAGGGTGAAAAAATGTTTTTTTTTTTTAAAGAAAAAGCGCGGGGTGTGCGCACGGCACGCACAACGCATCGTGGGCGCACGGTGCGCGAAGCGCACTGTGTGCCCACAGCGCGCGCATGGTGCGCGCACAGTGAAAAACCTGAAAAAAAGTATATATTAATAAATACATAACTTAGCATTTAAAAAACGTACAAATTCACTTAAAAAACCATAGGTTTCACACACGTTATAGTTAGGAATTAGCATTTAAAAAACCTTGCAAATTCACTTAAAAAACCATAGGTTTCACACATGAGGGAGAGGGGCTACACTGATAAAATGCTCATGAAAGGTACAAAAAAAGTAGACAATATCAGTAGAACTGAGGCCCTTTTCAAAGCATCTACAAAACCAATAAACGCCCCAACTGATTTGACACCCATTAGATTTGTAACCACCTTTTCTTCACAAACTAATCAGTTGAAGAATATTCTGAAAAACAGGTGGGACATTCTGACACAGGATAGTATGCTATCAGTCAAAATTGGATCTTGCCCTTCTTTTTCTTTTAGAAAAAGTCCATCCCTTAAAGATATGCTGGTAAAGAGCCATCTGAACCCCAAAAAAGGAACTTGGCTGGAACAGGGGAAGGGATTTAAGCGGTGCAGGAAGTGTAAAGCCTGCAGCCACTCTGAAGATGTTAAAGAAGTTGTACTACAAAAAACAGGCAAATTGTGGAGGATCCCGAAAATGATCCACTGCAATACTGACCATGTAGTGTATGCCATTACATGCCCCTGCCCCAAATGGTATGTAGGGTCCACTACATTCCCAGTAAAAAAACGAATTTTGGAGCACTGGCGGGCCATAACGAATCAAGACCTTAGTTATAGTACTGCCAGGCACTTCAAGGAGCATCACTCCAGTGATTGGATGAAAGCAAAATTCTTTGCACTAGACAGTGTGCCCAAACACCCCAGAGGTGGTAATAGAGTACAATCATTGAGGCGACTCGAATCTCGTTTTATTTTACAAATAGGCAGTCTTTTTCCAATTGGTCTTAATAATGATGAGGAAATGTATTCTCATTTGTAAATCTTATCGTATTGCTGTTTGCTGAAAAAGGCCTGAGGGAAAATCTCATCCCCCCCTCCCTCCCCCTCCCTCCCCCCCTTTTTTTCTGTTTCCCTCGCTGTAATTGTAACCGGTTTTAAAGTCTGAATCTGAATGATTCTTTACTTTTCTTGTTATTTATTCTGTTTTTTGATCTCAATTGAAATATTACGCTTTCTGTTTGTACCCCATGACCTGATACAAACATGGGTTGTTTGGTGACAGCTTGTTTTAAACATGAACATACACTAACGATTTACTATCCTTTTTTATCGTTTCTGCAGCTTGGGGCCTATGAATAGATGAATTCATCACCAATAGTCACCGATAGAATGTACTGGCTAAGTCTTTGGTATGCGCACATTGTTCACTTAATGGAAGACCCATGTATAGATTTGGGGTACTATACCTACAGTTGTATGCACTTATTTCCAGTTGTGGTCTTTTCCATAAATATTAGGTTTAAGCACTCCCTGGTACTTTACCAGTAGCTTTATATTGATTTTTGGACATAGATATATGTGACCACAACCCTTTCAACTTTTTCTACCTGCCATTGATCCTACTATACTACATCACCCAGCTGCAGGATTTTCGATTTAATTCTATGTATTAACAACTAGAATGTGTGAAAACTGATTATTGACTGTCACGAACAACATAAGAATCAATCATAATGTAATAATGTTTACAAGATTTGCAACCTGGTCGTTTGATATGGGATACATAAGTATAAGCATCAAATGTATCGAATGGAATTTGTTTTCAACTTTGAATGTTATTGTGTTATACGAAGGATTGAGTACCTATGAGATCAAGTCTGTCTTCACTCTTATTTGTGCACGCTGCGACGTGCTCGGAACCAATTCTGATATGTACTTCCTGGTTCAGGAGCGAGGTCATGTGACCAAGGCTGCTTGTCAGCCGAAACGCGTCGTCTGGTGTGAATAAACTTTACACCTTACTGCAGACTACGGAGTGGCTCGTCTTTCTTCCTAGGCTATTGGGGAGAACTTCAATGCAATATATATATATATATATATATATATATATATATATATCGATTCCAGATTCCAAAAGTAAAGCGCGCTCTCAGTTTAGGGTATATCAACAGCGATCTTTATTCAGATGTTACGCGTTTCGAGAGTAAACTCCCTTGATCACACAGATATATAGTTATGTTTAGGTAAAAATGTCAGTTTAAATGTAACATTTTAAACTTTAATAAAACACTGAAATTCAACAATTATAGTTATTTCAAGTAACTATAACATACGCCCCCACCATCCACAGTGTTGTCCTAAATGATGTCAGTTCAGTTGTCGTCACTAATGTTATCAATGAAGTCGCAGAATATGTCATGAATGTGAGATCATAAGCAGTGCATGGCAAGGGTGAACGTTTTCACCTAACTATCACATTGGTAACCTTTGTCTTCTTCGGTGAAAATCTGAAGTTTTTTTTTATGCTAATTATTGTACCTAACTCTAACGTCACCTTTATCTTTGCAGTGAATTATTAAGATTTTTGAACAGTAAATTAATATTGTATTACTATTCTAAGGCCAACCAGGCACTGTCTCCATCCCCCCACGGCCAGCCAACCTCTAGAAATTTACTGAAAAAAGCAAAGTTAAAGTGACGTTATAGTTAGGTGGTGAAATAACTCAAAAACAAAAGTTTAAAAACAAAAAAAAAATTCAACACCTAAAATTCTCCAGTTACAGTTCAATGAGCTAGCTATAACTTGCACCCCCACCATGCACTGCTTATACCCTCACCTTTTTCATCACTCGTGATAGGCCTTCAACCAACCCCTCCCACCCTCCACACCACCCCAAGAGCGACCAACTTGTGGAGGTCCTTTTGAATTCCCCCCCATAATAAACAGAGGTAAAGATTTGTGAAATATATATTTCTAAATGTACAATTGTATTTGCCCACACACATACACGGAATAAAATACCCTTTGCAAATGACAGATACATTAACTATAACACAAACCATCAGAAACAATTTGTTCGTTTTGAAAGTATGCCTTGTTTCCCATATTGTGTTTTTTTTATGCCACTGGACAGTTATGTCATTCGATGTGCAACAGTGGGTTCTGCTTTTGCGGTTGTGTTTCGGTGATGTAAGTTTCATTCTTGCTTTTCAGATCAAGATTTTGTTTCCGTACCAGATGGGGTATGGAAATGCTTAGATCATTCACAGAGCGATGCCAAAGCGGTTGGTTATAGCTGCACTTGGTCTGGCAGGATGCGTGCTTTTTCAGTGATGGCATCTGTTATTAGATCTACAGGAAAGAGTGCAAAGATGAAATTGAACTCGGGTCCTTTGCGCGGATGACATGAAATACACTTCAGGTTGCATAGACTGCACACTAAGTCTTTCCATTTTGAGTACTGCTTTTGATCTTGTCTTGACCTATATGATGGTGTGCAAGATTCGGTGACTTGATATGCATGAAAAAAATGAAAAATGAAAAGGAGGTTTCTGCTGTACATACCGGTTACACACCTGCCGACCCTCTTCTAATGAAAAGTGTAAAGTGTGGTGCAAAATGTACCTCACACTTAACACAATTGAAGAATTTAACGCCATTTGGTATTATGTCATTACAAACGTAGTGATACCACTATAATGTACATAAAAAATATCTTTAAAAGCGGAAAAACCCATTAAGCCTTTTAATCTCCGTTTAAAGTTAAATTAATGGTAATTTCACAATTACAAAGTGAGTTGGTGCTTTTTCCATTCACGGTTTATCACACACACACTCATATATTCTCTAAATGTCGACATCTATACCCCACCGTAGTATATTACGGCAGGTAACCTGATATAGGTCCATGAAACCCTGGCTCATTGGCCTTTGTTATATTGTTATAGCATTCTTTTGTGGTCACCAGGGGTGGCTCCTCCTAAATGGCAGAGGAGCGTCGCCCCTCCTGCTGAGAGTGCAGCAGGCAAACACAAATAAATAAAATGGTATGTTAATGCCATTTTATTTTGCCACCGGCTTGCGCTATGCAGCGCGAAGGTGGAGGCTGGCTGAATACTGCGCTTGCAGGATGACTGCTGCCCCAGCTAGTGCGCATGTCAGATTGGCCTGGCTGTCTACAGCAGCGTGGGATTGGCCACAGGCAGTCTATGCCTCACCACAGACAGCCAAAGGGCAACAGCTTGTATGTGGGAACCCACAGCAGACAGTCAGACCCAGCCCCGTTTTTTTATTTTGTTTATATCTTGTGGGTGCCCCGCATGAGCCAGTGAGGGCCCCCACTACTGTGGGACTCCCAATGGAGTCCAGGGAATAACTGGCTCCAAAGGGACACCCACAGGATTGTGGAAACCCCCCAAAAAATGTTTCTTTACATTTGGGCCCGAGCCACCCAGCATGGCATAGTCCAAGGTGTCAGAGTTCCCCAACCCTGGCCCCTTTTAATTAATTTTGTTGACACGAGGACAGAGTCTCAGTGTTCTGAAATAGCGGCAGAATAATTTCTCTTTAACGGCCAGCAAATTACAGCATGACCTCGCACCCGGGGCGAGGGAGATGGCAGACAGGGGAAGAAAAGCCCCCTCAGCCAATCAGATTGCTCTATTTTTTAAATTACATGACTGCAGGACTCTCGCAAGCCTCTCGTTATCCCAACCTTACAGATATGCAAAGTTTTAAACCTTAATTTTTCAAAAACTACTGAACAGATTTACACCAAATTACAAAACATACTTTTTCTGGACCAAGATCTAGCTTTCTGCCAAATTTGATGCAAATTCCGTTCAGCTGTTTTGGCTGTAGCCCCTTGCAAAAAGCCCTATGGAATTGGTGACCACCATTGGGTAGTAATATTAATATATATTACATCATTAAATCCTTGAAATTATGCACGTTAAAATGGCGGCTTAAATAAACCAGCAAATCAAGGGTAAAGTATAGTCCTCTTTCACTAACCACAACCCATTCACCAATGGAAAAAGAGGACAGCCTATTTAAATGTATGAACTTTAACATCCATCGTATGACTGGCATTGAAAAAGGCTTGTAGCTGAAATGCGTCTGCATAAATAAATCTTTGGGATACAATGAACTCACAGAGTGCTCCGTTCTGTTCCTTTGGGGAGCTTTTGATGGAAATATTAGTACATGCTGCCACTTGAACGAAGGAAGCACCCGCCCGACAAGAATTCAGTAGTTTTTAGTGGCAACTTATTGGACTTATATATATATATATATATATCCTACTGGCGGTCCCCATTAGGTAGTTATAGTTAGGACTATGTTGCCATAAGAAGAGCATTTTTTGTTTTGCCAATAACTTTGGTGCTGTTTGACGAATCCTGTCTTGAAAGTATCGTGGTGATCCGTCAAGTGACGGACGACAAAAAGCGGGGCCCCAAAACGAGTTTTAAATATGCAAATTCTCATATGGATTTTGAACATGACTACAGCACAAACTGCTGAACTGAATTATACCAAATTTGGCATTAAATTAGCTGTTGGTTCAGAAAGCGATCTTTTTGTGAATTGGTGTAAATTCGTTCAGTAGTTAATAAAGAAAAAACAAATTTAGATATCTAGGAACACAAAGGCTCTGTGAACCCTCCCAATCTCGTGCTGAGATCGGATTGGCAGATAACACTTTAAGCAGAAAGTGTTGGCAGCCATCTTGGGACTCGGCTTCAGCCAAGTCCCAGAAAAAACGTTAAAAAAGAAAAAGGGGCAGGGTAAAAATGCACTGTTCGTTAAGCTTGGCTGTAGGGTCCCAGAGGGACTCCACCAGGTCAAAAAGCATTTTTTGTGATTTTTGCTGAAACTCGCATCGGATCTGCGCTTGGTTTGGAAAAAGCCCCGGGTAGGCCAGGTCCCGGGGACATTGTTTAAATAAAGGATGGCAGGGTGCACAGGGTAGGCCCCCCTCCTGAGGCTTTTGTAGCCCCGGGGCACACCACCTCTCTGGGGCTTTGTTTATACAAAAGGAGGTGGGCACACGGGCCCCACTCCTGAGGGATCACCACCTCCCTGGGGACAAATACAAAGAAACTGCAGGGTTTCATGGACCCCCCCAGGGCCTGGGGACCATCACCTCCCCCATGCTAAATTGACAGTAATAGGGGCGGCCTTGGGGACCCCCATGTCCTGGGGACCACCAACACCACCCGGGTCAAATAGCTTTAAAAAGGGGGAGAGGGGACTGCATGGCCCTCCCCTGGGCCATATATGGCCCTAGGGACCACCACCTCCCTAGGCCGGCCCCTTATCAATAAAGGAGCGGGCCACAGAGCACTCCTCTTGGAGCCATTATTGACCGTGGGGACCCCCACTCTCCTAGGGCAGGTTCCTGTTATGTCCCAAGGTGCCCACCACCGGTATATAGCTGTTGGCTTTTGCTTGGCAGGAGTTTTGACATCTCCTGCCAAGCACAATCATATATTCTGGTTCCTGTGGGCTGGATCTGTCAAAATGATCCCTCCCACTGCAAGCAGAGTTTTCATCTCTTTCCCTGCTCACAAACATGCGGGAAGGGAAAGAGATGAAATGACTGTGCCTGCACAGAGGTAGCTGCCTGTCGTGAGCTCCCGTCCCGGACCTCCCACCCCTCTTTTTAGGCAGGTCAGATACCCGGAACATGTATTGCCTTGAAGGTAAAGGGCTGTAAAGCAAGAAACTATCGTAAGACCTTTGAGTTAGAGTCTTTGTGCAGCGACAGCCAGGTGAGAGGAGCGTGATCGGTTAATAAAAGGAAGGGACGTCCCAGAAGGTAGTATTGTAGGGCTTCCATAGCCCACTTAAGGGCTAGGCATTCTTTTTCGATTGTGGCGTATTTTGTTTCTCTGGGATATAGTTTTCTACTTAGGTACAGTATGGGACGCAAATCCCCGGAATCGTCAGGCTGGGATAGTAGGCCTCCGAGGCCTCTTCCCGAGGTGTCGGTTTGGAGGACAAAGGTTTTCTTGAAATCAGGACAGGTAAGGACAGGGGAGGTACACAGGGCTCTTTTTAGCTGTTGAAAACTTTCTTCTTGAGGACCAAACCATTGGAGATGTCTCCCTGTGTGTTTTTGTAAGCAGATCAGTGAGGGGACTGGCGATTTCAGAGAAGCGTGGTATGAATCTTCTATAATAGCCAATCAACCCGAGGAAGGAACGGATATCCCTCCTACAGGTGGGTCAGGGTATCTTTGAGATGGCCTCTATTTTGTTGACTTGTGGTCTTATGCACTGTTGTTACTAAGCCTCATTCGCACGCTCGTGTAGTTAGCAACGGTTGCTAGAGGGCTGACACGGCGCGGGAAGCCGCGGGAAGGAGGCTGTCTTTGATTGTCGAATAGAAGGGGTCGTAAGAGTAGTAATATAGTTCGGTTACACCAGCGAGCTACTGAGTTGTGAGTTTGGAATGTAAACAACTACCCTAGCATGAGAGCCCGTCCTTCTTTATAATCGCAGGTCTTCTGATTTATGCATTCGTTACTGCTAACTGCTTGAAGATAACTAGAATTTTAAGATACGGTGAGAAATATAAGCACACAGACGAGAATAGAAGTCATTTTATATTCCAAGCCACGTTAGAGGTAAAAACGCTCCGCTTGAAGGATTGCTGTCTGCCGACTCCTATTCCTGGGACTATCTGGATTCTACTTGCTGAATTGGAACTTGCCAACTTGCCACCGCGCCTCGCGGCCCCCGCTTCGCGGGAGCCGCTCGAGGGATCGAGACTCTGCTGCCTACTTTCTAAAGTGTCACCGGTGCTTTCATTCCACGCTGCCCGGTTTGCTGTATTATTTCCGAGTTCAACGAGGGGGTGTACCTGGACACTCTGATTACCGTGAGTGCCCGGCGCATTCGGGACTGCGAGGACCAGGGTGCTGTGCGTGACGCTGACTAGCTGCACCTGGTCCTCTTCCCGAACTCCTCCCCCAACACCTTTATCAAGCACTGTAGCTCTTGCTCTATGGGCTCCGCTTGAAGGATTGCTGTCTGCCGACTCCTATTCCTGGGACTATCTGGATTCTACTTGCTGAATTGGAACTTGCCACCGCGCCTCGCGGCCCCCGCTTCGCGGGAGCCGCTCGAGGGATCGAGACTCTGCTGCCTACTTTCTAAAGTGTCACCGGTGCTTTCATTCCACGCTGCCCGGTTTGCTGTATTATTTCCGAGTTCAACGAGGGGGTGTACCTGGACACTCTGATTACCGTGAGTGCCCGGCGCATTCGGGACTGCGAGGACCAGGGTGCTGTGCGTGACGCTGACTAGCTGCACCTGGTCCTCTTCCCGAACTCCTCCCCCAACACCTTTATCAAGCACTGTAGCTCTTGCTCTATGGGCTCCGCTTGAAGGATTGCTGTCTGCCGACTCCTATTCCTGGGACTATCTGGATTCTACTTGCTGAATTGGAACTTGCCACCGCGCCTCGCGGCCCCCGCTTCGCGGGAGCCGCTCGAGGGATCGAGACTCTGCTGCCTACTTTCTAAAGTGTCACCGGTGCTTTCATTCCACGCTGCCCGGTTTGCTGTATTATTTCCGAGTTCAACGAGGGGGTGTACCTGGACACTCTGATTACCGTGAGTGCCCGGCGCATTCGGGACTGCGAGGACCAGGGTGCTGTGCGTGACGCTGACTAGCTGCACCTGGTCCTCTTCCCGAACTCCTCCCCCAACAACGCCTCCCTTTGCCTTATAAATCGCATTCCCTCTTACACGCGCCAGCGGGACGCGCGCGGGTCTTAGCACGGGGCTAAGACCGGGCAAAGAGCGGGCCGTTTGAGGCCGTTAGAGAACGGAAGAGACCGGACCGGGCCATCCCCCTAAAGCTTTCAATTCTCTGTGAACTGTGTACGTATTACTACATGTAATCTTATTCCACTTTTATCGTATATTTATGTTTTTAAAAGACTGAGTATTTCAGATAAATACGTGCACTGAAGTTCCTACCCATTTTTACTGGTGTTTAGGAAACATGGTACTAACCAGAGGAAAAAAAACTAAAACTAAAGTAATGGGGGGTGGAGGCAAGCTCTCAGGCCCCATGGATGATTTTATAGTCAAGGCTAACACTTTTATAGATCAAAGTATTAGCTTAATAGAAGGTAGGGTGTCATTGGATCTAGCTTTGGCTAAGAGATCATCTATTGGTACCTTAAGGGACGCGAAAACCCCGGAAACTTCTAGTATCACTGGGCGTAGGTCGCCTTGTGAGGGTAGGCGTAGCCTGCCAAACAACGTTGACCTATCGGCCTCTCAACTATCTGATTTTCAGTTAAGTCTAGACCTAGAGAGGACACCAGAGATGATTCCCCAATTAACACCGGATGATCTGAGACAATCAAGAGGGAGGAGGGAGGGCGCCATACATAAACGAAAGAACAACTCAAAAAATACCAGCGCCCGAGAAACTGTTGATCAGTGTAGTGGGGAAGAGATTGTACCTTCCAGTGTAGAACAGTTAACTGATCCCATAATGATAAATCAGTCTACACGCGATACTTTAGAACTAATTAGTGAGGAAGCTCCAATGCACCCACCATCTAGCAAAATAAGAAGTGATATTGAAAATTCACAATTGATCAATAATATCACAGCCCTCGTAAAATCTTCCCTCGCTCCACTTGAATCAAGACTAACTCAGATAGAGCACCAGCTATCGAACCTGATTAACATTATGAAACATAAGCAAGCTCCTGGGGACCTAAGCAGAGAAGGAGCAATGATGCCCCTCAAAAGCCAGCACATAGACAAAATAAAGCCCCAGAAACTTTACCTGTAAAAGTAACATCTAAATTACCACCATCTAAAGTACGAAACACCAATAGAGTAGTGGAATCTCCCCTAAATCCCACGATAACTTCGCCCCAGGGCAATGTCCTGATAGAAAAAACCCCTGTCCCGATAACATCGGGACCTAAAAAATTGTTGCCTAACACTAAAACTTTGTCCTTAAAAAAAAAACCCTCCCCAAAAATCGCGACGCCTGATACCAATAGAGGTGACCTAAGGAAACCTCCTGAAACTAGTTTGGCTGTGGATTTGCCTCCAGAAGCAAGTCCTTTTGTAGTTGTAATGACAGGTGTCCCTAAAATAGACGACCCAAACGCAGAACCTACGTGGTCTTTGAAAAATAAGGTCCAATACTGGCTAAATATGAATCGTCCTGTACCAGCAAATTGGACTTGTAGGATTCTGATGGTACGTAGGACCCCTTGGGTGGGAAATAGCAGAAAAACAATACCAGGAGACTGCATCTTGATCACATTCGAGGACCCCAGTGTGGTAAATTATATTTGCTCCTGGGAGTTCTCGAATGTAAATGAGGAAATAGGAACTAGGAGACTCTCCTTTTTTTATCCTTCCGGCCTCTATAAAGGGATTCCAAACCATTTCGCTCGCCCCTGGGATGTAACAGCTTTACGTCATGGGAACCATTCCAATCACTGGCAAGTAGCGGGTTCCCGCCACTATGACTACGATGGTCCCTGGCACTTATCGGGGCCACGACATTGGGGTGGAGGACGGGACGATTGGGGCATTCGTATGCCATATAGAGAGTCACCCCAAAGGGATGCTTGGTCCAGTATCCCGACGTCAAATAGGTATAGTGCTCTTGAATCGGTCGATTGACCACCAGCGATGACAGAAATAACTAATCTCAAGTTATGTCATCCAATGCCCAAGGGAAAAACAATTTGCCCAACAAATGAACCTGTGACCGACCCAGAAATGATTAACTCCAAGATATGTTATCCAGCGCCTAAAGAA
This sequence comes from Triturus cristatus, assembly GCF_964204655.1. Classification (NCBI taxonomy): domain Eukaryota; kingdom Metazoa; phylum Chordata; class Amphibia; order Caudata; family Salamandridae; genus Triturus; species Triturus cristatus. Next base: position 1,068,899,879 of record NC_140582.1, on the reverse strand, counting down.
AAAATGATTCGTGTAGTAAACGAAGCGCCGATGAATATAGAATCGCAGCCCTTACCTATCCTCTTTTGGAACGTAGCGGGCCTTCGCTCCAAAATTGACGATGGGACGGCTGCTACCTTCTTGGAGTCGGGAAAAATTATATGTCTCCAGGAGACATGGTCTACGACCGAGCTCCATCTTCCGGGCTATAAAACATTTTTTACCCCTGCTCTGGGTACTAGTGTAGGTAGACCTAAGGGAGGGTTGATCACATACATTGCAAATACAGTTAATTTTTTGAAAGTATCTGTAGTAGTGTCTAACCCAAATTTCCAGTTACTCTCCCTTGTGTTAAAAAATAAAGAGTCGATCCTCCTGCTTAATCTTTATAACAATCTAGAAGAGGACGAATTCTTGATTCTTCTTTCTAACATCAAGGAAAAGCTAACTCACAATCTAAGGATAGGAAAAGGGGCAGTCCACCTTTTATGGGGAGGAGATCTGAATTTACACCCATGCCCACATGTCGGAAAAAACCGTTGCGGGATCGTGGATGAAAATGATACTCCCCTCATGCATTTTTCTCATAGCAGGGGGGGGACGGCTATGAACAATGCCCTATTAGACCTGGAACTTGTAATTGCAAATGAGGCAAGCCCAGGTTCAAATTCCCTGCAACCAACATATGTGGGTCGGGGCCACAAAACGACAGTAGATTACATCCTCTTGTCAACAGGACTGTTGCCCCGAGTCAGGTTGTTCGAGGTCTTGACAAATGATCTAAGTGATCACTCTGCCTTTAGGATGGAGCTTTTTGCAACTGTTCTTCAATCTCCAAATGTAGCTATAGCGAAGACTCTTGCACAAAATAATCTAGAGTTAGGAAGGAAAAATGGCTACACATTAAAATGGGGGAAGATAAACCCGGAAGAACTTACAGGAAAATTGGTAAAGGAGGCATACGCAAATATAATTAACTGTTTGGATTTAGGAGCATCAGATGTAGAAGTCCTAAATAATTTCTCACAAATATTAGAGAAAATTAAGGGACTTCTCACAGTAACTTCAAACAATTTAAATCCAACTACTAAAGGGTGGTTTAACCACAGCTGCACTACGGCTTTAACTAAACTTAAGGAGGCCCTAAATAAAACTGTTAGGGATCAGGAGCAGATCAAATCCCTGAGACATCAATATCAATGGGCACGCAAGCAAAGAATTAAAGACTTAAAAGAGAAACTATGGAATGATTTACATTCCAGTGCAGTCTCCAAAAACAGCGACGCTTTTTGGCGAACTGTTAAAACCCCTTATTTACAAGACAAAGATAGCCCAAAGATAGAAGTTGCAATTGAAGAAGATATTTGGGTGTCCCATTTTTCTAAGATTTTTAAAAACACAGCAACACCGATAGGGACACAATTCTTACTCCCAACAGTCGTATACCCAATTCCTCTGCACTTCGATATTTCCGAAGTTATAGTGGCCTTGGTAGCAAGTAAAAGCGGGAAAGCCCCAGGCCCAGATGGGGTTCCAGTGGATCTTTTCAAATTCAATTTAGATCTCTGGTCCCCTATCCTCACGAGAGTATGTATAGCAGCCGTAAAGCTGGGTCTGCTAAAATCCTGGACAAAATCAATCATGGTCCCAATTTTTAAAAAGGGTGACCGTCAAGACGTGAAATGTTACCGTCCAATCTCTCTATTAGACTCTTTGGGAAAGGTCGTTGGCAGAGTCGTGTTAGAACGACTCCGGCTCTGGGCTGAGGAGGGTGACATTATCTCAGATCTTCAGTTTGGATTTCGGGAGGGTTTTGGAACGGTAGAGCAGGCCCTTAATCTCAGTTTGATAGTGGGCAAATATCTCCAAGCAAAGAAGGACACGGTTTACATGGTCTACGTGGACCTGTCTGCCGCTTTCAATTGCGTTTCACACGCAAAACTGTGGATGATCTTGGCCCACATGGGAGTGGACCCCCCTCTTTTAGATTTTTTAAGAGAGTTATATTCAAACGCATCAGCAAGGGTGCGTTTTGGCACGGGGGGGGAGTTGACGGCACCTTTTGCAGTAGAGCGTGGAGTCAGGCAGGGTTGTGTCCTGGCCCCCTTCCTCTTCTCTCTGTACACAAACGGACTAGAGGGGGAGATGTTGAGGGGGGCTCAGGACCTACCACGAGTAAAACAGCGCCTGATCCCCGCTCTGCTTTATGCAGACGATGCCGTCATTTTGGCACGCACGCCGCGAGAATTACAGAGGTCTTTGAATAGATATGTCGATTTCATGGGTGGGCTGGACCTACAAGTAAACGTTAAAAAAACGTTCGTCATGGTAGCAGGTAGCGGGAAAAAACGTATAAAGAACATCTGCCTCAAAGATCAAAAACTTGAGGTAACTACTCAGTACTGCTACCTGGGTATCATGATTGACGAAAGACTTAACTGGAGACCAGCAGTAGAGGCCAGATGTCATCTTTTTAAAAGAGCCATAACTTCCTTGATGAGTTTTTCTCATAGACTAGGGAGAAGACCCCCAGTGGAATTACTAAAAATCTATATTGCCAAGTGTCAGGCGATTGCACTTTATGGGGCGGGAGTCTGGGGATATGTAGATGTCAGTGCCCTACAGGTGGCTGAAAACACCTTCCTTAGATTCCTCTTAGCAACACCGCGTAGTACTTCAACTTACGCTTCCCATCTGGAACTTGGAATTCCCTACTTAGAGGACTTACTAAGGATTCAACCACTATTGCTTTGGAGGCGCATTTGGACTTCTGACAAAAACATCTTAACCCAGGAAATTGTGGCAGATACAATGATCCTTGATCAATCATTAAAAATTAAATGGCTTCGGTATATCAGAAACTTCTTCAATGACCTCGGATTGGAGAAATATTACCTTGAACCCAAAAATATTATCGAAGTATCTAAGCGATCATTGAAACAATTGGCTCTGACACACTTAGAGTCATTGAGGTTGACATCTGAGTCGACAAAATCTTCTGTTCTCCATGCCAACATGACTCAGCTTACGTTTTTTATCCAGCCCTATCTAACATTGCAGATTAGTACCTATGATAGAATGTTATTGACAAGGTTCAGACTTGATCTTTTTCATAGATTAGTATCCTTTCCAGAGAGGAAAAATTGGGATCCAATTCTCCCTACCTGTCCTTGCGATGAGGAATCAATACAGTCGAACTTACATACAACACTGTTCTGTAAATTCCATCATCCACACAGGAGGGTTTGGTTATTACCCCTATTAAAGCAATGGGGATTTAGACAATGTCGTCCAGCGATGCTACGTCTTCAACTGCTAGAATCTGAACTGGTTTGTTACCGCGTCCTTAACTTCTTAAAATGTATTATAAAGCATAGGAAAAATCTGTAAAATGTATGTTTAATGTACTCCCAGATACGGCTTTGAAACTATAAGAATCTTTTCTTTGCAAAATATTTGACCTCGCCCTTGTGTAAATTTTACTTTTTATCTTGACTTTCTGTTTTATTGTACATTTGTATTCTTTCTGAAATGAATCTTTTATGGTTTTACAATTTGTAATAACCGAATAAAGAAGTTTATTATTATTATGCACCCTCCCTGAATATCTTAACCTAAGTACTCTATATGTTCAGTTCCGAAGGTGGTCTTCTTTGGGTTAACCGTAAGGCCTGCTTGTTCCAATGTGTTTAGAACCGCTTCTAGATGGGTTAGGTGGGTATCCCAGTCGGGACTGTACACAACTATGTCATCTAGATATGCAACAGCAAAACGTTTGTGTTGGGCTAATATGGCATCCATCAACCGCTGAAAAGTAGTGGGGGCCCCATGGAGGCCGAAGGGCAGGACTTTAAATTGGTTATGATAAGGTTTTAATTTAACTGGTTGGGCTGTTTTTGTGACTATGTCTTGTTCCACTAAAGAAGTTCGTCCTGGGGTCCCTGACAAGACAGAGGAGTACTTTTCGCAGAGGGATAACATTTGTTGCCTCTGTTCTTCTGAGACTTGTGACCCTAACTGTATGTGGGTCTCTTCTTTGTGGGTTTGAGTGATGAAGGTCACTTCCATAGGTTTATCTACGATGATATGGTGTATGGAGGCCCCTGATGTTGGGGTTGTAGGAACAGGTTCCTCCCACGCTTTGAGTAGATTTACATGGTAAATCTGTCCAGCAGCTTGTTTATGGGGAACGTCTACTCTGTAAGGCACTGGGGTTACTTTACTCAGTATCCTGTAGGGGCCTTGCCAGGTGTCTAGGATTTTTTTCTCGGAACTGGGTAGAAGGATGAGTACCTGTTCCCTGCCTTGAATTCCCTTAGTTTAGTGTGACGATCATACTGATGCTTTTGTCTGTTTTGTGCGTTTTCCATATTGACATGTACTTCCTCCCACAGGGAGGGCATTGTGTCTTTCAGGGAGGTGGAATATTGTAGTAGAAGCTTGCCTTCATCTTCCTCCTCTGTCCATTGCTCTATTGCCATGTCTAGGAGCGTTCTGGGTCTCCTTCCGAACAGGAGCTCGAAAAGTGAGAAACCAATAGATTTCTGTTCAAGTGTCCTAATGGCAAACATGATGAGGGGTAGTTGTCGGTCCCCATCCCTCCCGGCTTTGTCTATGCTCTTCTTTAGGATGGTCTTTATCGTGCGGTTATACCGCTCCACCAACCCATCCGTCTGGGGTGGTAAACTGATGTGCGTATCTGCTTGACTTTGAGTATGGCGCATACCTGCTTCATCAACCTGGACATAAATGGGGTTCCCTGGTCTGTTAATAACTCATGGGGAAATCCAACCTGGGTAAAGAAAGTGACCATGGCATGGGCTACAGCGGTGGTGGTTGTGGAAGACAGGGGTATAGCCTCCGGGTATCTTGTTGCATAATCTTCAAGTACTAAAAAGTACTGGTGTCCTCGGGCAGAGGGGAATAGGGGTCCCACTAGGTCCATCCCTACTCTTTTGATTGGAATATCTTTGATGGATAGGGACTGTAGTGGTGCTTTGGGTATGGATGGAGCGTTTACCAACTGACAGTGGGAACAGGAAGCACAATATCTGGCTACTTCCTGGTATACCCCTGGCCAATAGAATTTGGGCAGTAGATATTTCAAAGTATGCTCCTTGCCGTAATGCCCACCCCCGGTCTGGCTGTTGGCGAGACACAACACCTGTTCTCTAAAAGCTCAGGGAACTAGTAGCTGTTCCTTTCTATTACCCCCTTCCTTGGATATCCTATACAGGAGGCCGTTTTTAGCACAAAAGAAGGGGCCTATCTTATCCGGTTGATCCTCCAGAGCCTGCTCCCATGCATTTTGTAGCGTGGTATCATCTCTTTGGGCTGCTCGGAAACTCCGGCCTGCTTCTTGAGGCGTTTCTGAGGAAAAGACATGAGTGGATAAGACAGGTTCAGCCTGTTGATACATATCCCGTTCTTTTCTTTTCTCCCTACGACTTTTGGGCACTTTAGGGGACGTATCCTCTATCTACTCACTGTGGAAGGGAGCGCTGTTCAGCCATGCCACTGAAGGAAGGGATGGATTATGAGCCTGCAGGTATTCATGAAACCTGGGAAAGTCGGCTCCTAACAACACTGACTCAGGGTCTGGTACCACTCCCACTTTCCTCAACTGTTACTCCCCCTCTATATCAAACAGAACCTCGGCAAGAGGATACAACTTCTTTTCTCCATGAACACAAGTCACCTGCATGCACTCATCTTCCACTATCTGGGACTCGCGTACCAGAGCTCTATCGACTACTGTATGGTGGCACCCTGTGTCTAGAGATGCCAGAACCGGTTTCCCGTTCACATGTATTTTTTTCTTGTACCTTTTCTGGGGTTGTTCCTGTTACCATTACTCGCACCCGGGTGTACCCCACCTCCATGGGTTCCTGAGGGGGAAGGCGGGAAGGGCAGTGTCGGGCGATGTGCCCCCACTCGGCACAGTGGAAACACTGTGGCCCTGATGGGGGAGGTCCAGAGGAAGGTGGTTTGGGTTGGGGCCGTGAGAAAACCTGACTTTTATGTTCTATGGGGTTTGTGGCTGTTTTGCTCAGAATCTTTGGGGGACCTATCTGGGTTCTATGGGAAGGAGCTTTGAACTCGGGGGATCGGGGGAAGCAAGGTCCACTGCTACCGTAGCTGACAAATTGGGGTGTTGTTTGATCCATGCCCTCATGTTAAAGGGTAATGCTTCCAGGTCTAAATATACTTTCTCCATGAGCTCGTCGATGAATGAGGTGGTAGGTTGCAACTAACGATTCCCTAAGTCCCATATTCGATAATAGAGGGCCCTTGGATTGTCTCCCACAGTCCATTTCTCTTTTCTGAAACGAGCGCGGTAGTATTCCTGGTCACACCCCAGACGTTCCAGAATGGTCTTTTTTATGTCAGCATAACTGGTGACACCTGCCGGGTTGGCGGCTTGATAAGCGGCCTTTAAGGCGCAAAACCGCGGTGTCTTGAACCTGCTGGCTAGCGGTTAGGAGGGCCGCTTGGTCTTTTATGGCAGTCTGCAGGGCTTCTCTTTCCTTTTGCACCTGTTTGGTCTGTTGCTCAAAGACGAGCTGCCGATGGTGTTGTCCTTCTGCCAGTTGGGTAATTATTGCTTCCATGGCAGGGGTTCTGTCTTTCTCCAGACAGGGTATCCCACTTCTGACACCACTGTTGTCGTGGGCTCCCGCCCCAGACCTCCCACCCCTCTTTTTAGGCAGGTCAGATACACGGAAGGTGCGCTTTTCTATTCTATTTTTTTATTGCGTTAAGTATGTTGATAGCACACATTCAAAACAGTACATATTTAAAGTCTGTGGGGAAGAGGGTTTTTCGCTGGTTGGGTCCTTGTTCTTGGCTCCTCTGGTCTCTGTACTCTTGGGTTCTTCCCGGATTATCAGGCGAGCATTGACCCAGAGAATAAAAAAAACAAAAGAAAAGGCTCAGACTACTGTTGTACCTTTCAAATGAAGGGGGAGGGAAAAGTGCACCACCACCAGAGCCCTAAGGTGGTGGGTGCCTAGTGTAGGGATGTAAGTGCTCACTCCCTGGTGCCCTTTAAATGTGCCCACAACCCCTTAACCAATACAGTGCATGCTTTTGGCACTTGCCTGCTCCCGCAACCCTCCTGGGCCGTGGTGATGGAAGACACAGCCTCCTCGTCCTTGGGGAAAGCAGTGGTCTTGTGCGCAGTGCTCCTCGAGCGGTCTCTGTCCTCTCCTTCTTCCTCCCGGTTGTTGAGGTCGTCCCACGTCTTCCCGTCTCTGCTCCAGATGCCGTCCTCTTCCTCTGCGTGACTCCTGATGTTCGCGCTCCACTCTTCCTCCACTCTTCCTCTGGTCCCGGTCGAGTGGTCCTTCCTCCTTCCAAACTCCACTCGGACACGCCAGCCATCGCTTTTGCCTCCCACTAGCCTTCTTCAGTGGGCACGTCTGCCCGACGTAGTGTGTCAGCTAGACGGCTGACCCTACTTCCTGGTTGTTCGACGGTGGTGGCCATGTTGGATTAGTCGCTGCCATCTGATGGTCCCAAACCATTACACTGCCCTTCCAACAGCTCCCTTTGTGCAGCCGTAATGTTGGCTCCAGCAGGAGGTGGGGAGTCGGCTGGGACCGTGGGAGTCTTGAGGCTCCCTCCGCAGTCCCGATCCTGCACACTGAGTGCCAGGGGGCACCAAGAAGGCATGGCCAGGCCATGAGGTATGGGGTCCCAGGGCTATAATCGGCTTGGGCCATGCACACCCACTCACTCATCCATAAACAATTTATGTACCCACCCACTCACCCATACAGCCAATCACACACCCTAGCACTCACCTGGTTCTCAAATTCCCACTTGTTCACCCACACACCCCTGACACACCTACTCACTCACCCATACAGCCACTCACACACCAATAGAGCTACTCACATACCCACTCACCCACCCAGACAGCCACTTAAACACCCACTCACCCATACAGCATCTCACACACCCACTCACTCAACTATGTAGCTACTCGCATACCCTCTCACATACCCATACAGCTACTCAGACACCCACTCAATACAGATACACACAGTTACACAGCCACTCACATAATATATGTTAGAAATAGTATCACTAATTACTCGTAACACATTTAAGTTATATAGTATCTTACTATATATATTTAACTCTCATAAACGTTTAGAAAACACTCACACTTATTAGATGATGTCATCAGTGATGTCATTTGAGATGTCATCATTGATGTCACTGATAATGTCATGAGTGATGTAATATGTGAGGTGATAAGCAGTGCATTGCTAGGTCATAAGTTATCGTTAGCTGAGGTAACTACAACTCCTGACTTTCAATGGTTTTATATGAGTGAAATATGAGCCTAACTATAAGGTCCCTGTAACCTTTTGGTTTTCCAGTGAATATATATAAAATCAATCTTTCTGGTTGTGATAATGCTAGAATACTTAAAATTGGAGCAAAATTTCCATAGGAAAGTAGGTGTTTGCTTCCTTAATAACTTTGGTGTTTTTAGAATAATCTGCAAGAAACCTTCCCAGAAAAGTTCATCAACTTTTGGTCATTTATGGAAAGCATTGCACTGATTAAGCAAGAATCAAGAAAAAGGGGGCTCCCAAAGGATTTTCCATTTTATTGCCATAGGAAAGTTTCCTCTCCAATACAGAAAAAAAAACTGGTGGATGGAATTAGACCAAATTTTGCATAAAGAGAGAACTTTATTCAGGAAGCTGTTTTTTGCAACTGATGTAAATCCGTTAAATAGTTTTCAAGAAATTTGCATTTAAAAAGTGCTCAAGTTAATCTTATCGGAAAGTTAGAGATATTGGGACCATTGGTGTCCAGAATGCTCTTATTGGTCAATTTAAAGGGGACTAGTCAATCCTGTTTTGCTGGCCAAAACATGGACGTGTTGTGAGAGCCACTGTAGGGCCTGTGGACATGGTCTCAAATTAAATGGATTGTAGTGAATGCCAGGTTTTTAGTGTCACAGAAAGGAGGAGGATTACATATTTTACACCAATATAAATCATTTGTTAGGGCTATTATACTAATTTTAGAATTTCTGGTGCGCTCTCAGGTGATTTTACCCAGTGAAAAAGGTTTACCCTCTGCTGGTATTTGATGAACCAAGTTTAAGAGAAAACTGTTTTCTCCCATAATGTTCTAATATAGGTTATAAAAGGGACTCCAGAAGCAAATATGAAATCACATTTTCTATAAATCCACACTATCTTTCTCAACCATGTGAGAATAAAATGTGATATTGTGAGTAAAATATTTACTTCCAACAGCAGCAGTGTGTCGGGTGGTTCCCCAGTGTACTATTGCAGCTTCACCAGTGTTCTACTGAATACCTAGAATATGAACATTTTTAATTCATTACAGAAGTGTGGCACACCATCTTCATGAAATTAGAACTGCAGAACTGAAATCATGCCCTGCAGAGGAGACTGTAGTAAAGGATTAAAATGAGGGGTTTCTTTTTCTCATAGGATTATGGTGAGTGTTCTAGAAACCTAAATTAAGGACACATTTTAATGGGTTGTCAAATATCTTCCTATTCCTTGTCATTATAACATTCTGAAATTCAGAAAGAATCTTACTTCTAACACAGTCTGTCAGTTAGCTCCTTAGTGTTCAACTGTAGTTTTGCCACAATTCTAATGAACAACTTAGAGCACTAACATTTTAGATTTATGAAAGAAGTGTGGCACATCCGAAAATGACATCATTTATGACATTTGAGTCATAGCCACTGGCTAGACACTGCATCCAATTCGCATCAGTAATTGGACTCAGTGCCTAGGCTACGGCACAGCCCTGCGCCAACCCCCTGCAATTATCAAATCTCCATTGCACATGATCTTCAGCCCTATACAGGACAAGTGTGATACTGGGCTTAGCCTGTGGCCAGGGTCTGCACACATCTCTCCACAAACGAAGATGTACAGTGGAGGTTTCTTGCAAGACCTGGTGCCACACCAGACTCTGCATAACACATGAAACTGGGGTTGAACTGTGGGCTTGCCTATAGCCAGACCCTCCGCCCAACCCTCAGCATGTGGTCAACCCCCACTGCACACAGCCAGTGGCCATAAACAGCAGACGTTGACTGTAGACCCTCATCTGTGGCCAGGCCTTGAGCCCACAGCTCTATAACCACTGAACACCCTACTTGCCAAGCTTTCAGGCGTTATAGCAAAGGTTAACTAATAGGAAGTCTATTGTTCAATGATGTTCAGCAGCCAGCTCTCCATAGGTTACCTACCCGCAGTGCACCCGTCCTTTGAAATAATCCCATTTCTTTTGCATCTTTTGAAAGCTTACAGACAAGCTTTTCATAGCCCAACCAGTCAATTTAGTTTGTTGTATTACTCCTCGTTCACAAAGCTTACAGCACACTGTCAGAATCATTAGCAATTTCAACAATGTTGTTATTTAAATGTAACCAGTGATGTCATCAATAACATCATTCAACATCTTGTGAATGATGAAATATATGAGGTCATAAGTAGGGGTGTATGAAATTTGTATAATTTGAGTTCACATAATAACACAAACTTTCGGCAAAATTATGTGTAATAAAGAGTAAAGCAAACCCATCATTTATCACTATATTTTAATGTGAAAGGGGTCCTGGTCTCTGTTTTTGACACATTTCACTCAACAAATGTGCAAAAAACAAAAGCACAAAAAACAAAAAACATCTACTCTTGTCTGTTGTTCATGTGAGTTTACTGGTAACGGTGCATTCGCAGTATAATTGTACCATGAGTGGCAACACAACGTGGCATGATTTCAGGAATTCCGCATTATGTTTGCTATGTGAATTACGCTGACATTATTGAAATAGCATCAGTGCATGATGGGGGGCAGGCACAAGTTATAGGTAGCTGTCCAAACTATAAATGGCGTATTTCTTTTTTTAATTTGTTTTTAGCATGAGCTTGAGTCTCATTCCAACATCTAATTATAATGTCACTTTAGTTGTTGCTTTTTCCAGTGAAAAAAAATAATATATATATATATATATCCACAGAACTCCGATCTTCACTCTCACTCGTTGGGAATGGAAACAGGAGCACTGACAAACGATTCAGTGCAGATTTAAATTTTATTCAGTTCCAACAAACACAGCAGCTTGGCGCGTTTCAACCCCGGAAGGTCTTGATCACAATAATATATATATATATGTATATATATATCCAATGAAGTATCCTGATATATTGCTGCTGCCTCCCTTGCTACCTGCAAGGTTCCTGACCCCTCTCCAATGCACCAGCAAGTTTTGAAGAGGTGATCCACCAGGAGCACCCTCTCCCGAGCCGCAAAGACTTGGAGGCCAGGAGATGCTGCCTGGGACTCGTGGTACGACGCTGTGGGCCAGACAGGCGTGCATCACACAAGCTTAGAAGAGGCGAACTGGATGGGGGGTACATGGTTGGCTACTCCATCTCCCCAGAGCACCAACACTCTGGGTGAGTCTCTATAAGGTGAGAGTGACACTGCTCCTGCCGCGCCCAGCCGGCTGCTCTGGATCCAAGGTGGCTGCGCAATATGGGAGACGCCATTACCGCAGCTGCTCCTGCCTGAATGACTCTGCGGGGACCCCCTGGAAAAGATAAACACACAGTCCTCCCAGCTGGTCGTGGATTGGGTGACTGACTGCCAAGAGGGACCCTCCACCACAGCTCTGGCCCCGTTCCTTCTTCCCTCACCAACATGGATTGGGGCTTCTCATGCTGCACAACCCCCCTGGCAGTGGACACTTCCTGCTCCCCCCTAACTCAAATTCCTATACTGGCTGCCTTAGCCCCCTGCTTAACTGGGACTATTCACACAACATGGGACTCCATGCGCATACACTGTGGTCTGAGTAAGGCCTGGGGGTGACACTTCCTTATCCTGCAGGCTTCTAGGCCTCAAGACTTGAGCCGGTGATTAGGAGATCATCACGAATTGTCACTGCACACTCACCTCCCACCCTTTTACAGCTCCTGGACATCGCATGATCCTGGAGCATAGTGGCGGAACCAGGGAGGTGGCATGGAGGGAGAACAACTGCGCATTCCGGATGAGTCATTGGAAATCACTTTAGCAGCACACTCGCGCAGATTCAACAAGATCCTCACCGCCGTTCTGGATATCAAAACCACTATGAACCAAAAATAGATGCTTTTGCGGATTGACATGAACCTTATAAGGGGGGACCACAAGAAGCTGAAGGAGGGTTTTGCATCCACAGAATCTACCTTTGCTTCCCTTGGTCCATTTGTCACCGAAACTAGCGCCTGCATAAAGGTCCTGCAGGATGAAGTGGCGTATCTCAGTCGATGCACAGATGACCAGGAAGGCATATCCCAGCGCAATAACGTATGGATAGGGCACCTTTGGGGATGCACAGAGGGTCACAGGATGGAGCTTTTCCTCAAGGACTGGTTCTCCATGACCATTCTGCAGGATAGCACTCTAATTTCTTCTCTGTCGAGTGCGCACATAGAGTGCATGACAGGTCACCCTCCATGGAGGCTCTTCCATGCCCATGGTCGCCTTCCTATTCAACTACAGGGATAGAGATGATCTCCTCAGGTCACCCGTGCCAATGGCCCGTGGTCAGTGTAAAACGCCCAAGTCAAAATTTTCCTAGATTACAACTGCAAGGTGCAATGATGGAGGTCCTCCTTCATGGCTGTGAAACGATGCCTGCGGGAACGTGACATTAAGGACACCCTTCAGTTCCCTGTGACTCTCCAGATCATGCGAGGAGACAGTACCACCATCTGCGCCAACCCAGAGGATGCCCGATCTTGGCTGGAGTGAAATGGCATCACAGCTTTGTCAGGTCAGAGGAATCTTCCCCTCCCCCTCGGAGTGGAAAGTGCAGGGTAACTGCAGAGCACGCAGCAAACACCAGCCAGTTGGCCTTACGAGGGAACAGGCTGCCAGGGAGAGGGCGCAGGTGGTTGCAGAAGTGGAGCAACGAAGGTTGACTACTTCTCCAACTAGTTCAGAAGCAGGCTCTCATGAAGATGTTTCTCTAGACACAGACTTAATTTTGATGGCTACATTACTTGGAGGAGGCCCTGACATGACTCCTCAAACAGCTGAGGAAGTGGTATAGGATTATACACATGCATGGGGACTGCCCCGCTTTATCTCAAGTTATTCTGTGCATCAAGGAGGAAGACGAGGTGAGATGACGCACCACTGGTGAATTGGCTGAGGGCTGCATGCTGTGCTCAACAGAGACTGTTGCTGCTACCTCCACTTGCGGACAGCAATACAAGTGACTTGCTTTCAAGTTTTGTTTCTTGCAGCATTTGTTTTCAAGGTTAGACCATCCCATCTTGGACCCCCCCCCTTAATATCGAATAGACTCCAGTTTGGTTGCCCAATCATTGATGGTGATGACTGGCACTGACCAGTTGAGGGTGTGGACTGGGATTGTGGGTTTGTTGGGGGTTGTTTATAGGAATGATCTTTTTGGTTTTTTTTGTCTCATTTGAAATATTTCTTGCCCAGACAGGTGTGTCTGCTGTCCTGTCATCCCCCTGTCATGCAGTTCATGACTGGTGTCTTTCATTGCGTACCAATTACATGACTACTTGAGATTATAACTTACTCACGTGGAATGTGAGGGGTATGAGCACATATAGTTAAAGACACATGATTCACTCCTACCTTAAAAGGTGTCACATTCAGTTTGCTTGCTTGCAGGAGACACACTTAACAGCTAGGGAGGTCCCGAAGTTGCGCAAACTTAGGTGTAGCATTGTGGTGAGTACCTACCAGGGGGGTCATCCTATAGGTGACACCAGGAGTGCCTTTTGTGCCGGAACATACTGTCATTGACCCTGAAGACAGATATTTCATTGCTGAGGGCACACTGGAGTGTAACCTCTTACTTTGGTGGTGCTTTATGCACCTAATGTGGATCAGCCTCTTTTCTTGACATTCTTGTCACCAGCCCTTTTTTGTTCACCGCTGTCACCCACATTTTGGTGCAGAGATTTTAACTGTGTTCCCGATTTGAACCTTGAAAGAGGGTAGAATCCCATACTACCTCCAAGCACGTACAGCATTGGTCATGAAATATACAGGGGTTAGATATCTGGCGCACATTTTACTTGCTTAAACTGGAATATTCCCATCACTCTGCTTTACATGCTCTCCACACCATAATAGATTTCATTTTTTGTTCCGGGACATGTGTGACTAAATGCCAACAGGCAGGGTATTTGGGATGAACATTATCAGATCCCTGGTCCCTGTTGGTGTCCTCTCAGTGGGGGAGACCACTTCTGACCATTTCCACCTGCCAATTGGAGCCACAGTCGCTAACGGACATTGTGTTTAGGACTACCATCGAGGTACATGTTAGTAGGTATTTTAAGGAAATGAAGGTACCGCTTCAGACGAAAGGGTAAAGTGGGACACCTTCAAGGTGGGGATCAGGGAGGTATGTATGTTGACACAGTTCGGTGTGAGGGAGAAATGCTGGTTTTAGAGTACGGATTGCGGGGGGCAGAAAGGGACTGGGTGAATAATCTTACCACATTTCCGGTGCTATCCTATCTGTATGATTAGCCAATTTTGACTTCCAAGAATACACCAAGCGACAGCATGAACCGGGTGACAAAGCTAGCAGTTTATTGGCCTGGTTGTTGAAATCTGAACACCCCCACACCCCAGTTGGTGCTATTCGATCTCGTGCCGGCCACATAGTGAACTCCCAATTAGACAACAATAGAGAGTTTGGACTTTATCACAGGGAACTATATCGGGCCCCACCGGACGTGAACTCTAGGGCAGTTCTTGCCTATTTACAACCTTTAGAAACCCCCTTCTTAATACCCTGCTGGCAGAGGAGCTAGATGATTAGTTGACTCTTGAGGAGATCTTGTTGGCCATTAACCAGATTACAAGGGCAAAACACCTGGCACGGATGGTCTTCATAGGGAGTTCCACACCACCTATTGTGCCCTCTTGGCACCATGTTTATTAGCACTGTATAAGCAAGCCAAGGCTCATGGTAGCCTACCGGAAAGCATGAGAGTGGCCCTGATCACTGTACTCTCGAAGCCTGGGGAGACCCTGGAGGTGGCGTCCTATCGTCCATTGGCTCTTTTTAACCTAGATTATGAGGTATTAGGGAAGGTTCTAGTGAATCGACTGACCTTGATGGTGCATACGGTGATTCACACTGATCAAAATGGATTCTTTAAGGGCTACAATACGTTCCTTAATATTTGTTGATTACTTGATGTTATGGATTGGGCACATAGGTCATCCATACAAGGGTGGCTGGCCTCTTTAGATATAGAGAAGGCGGTCGACACTTTGTGATTGTCCTATCTACAGGGTGTCCTCCAGAAATTAGGTTTTGTATATGGATACTCTATACTGCTCTCATGACTAGGGTACACACTGGTGACATTGTGTTGGACAGTTTCACTATTGTGTGCGGGACTAGACAGGGATACCCCCTCTCCCCATTTCTGTTCACCCTGGCCATTGAGCCATTAGTCTGTAGGCTTGGCAAGGATTCACGTTCATCTGTCAATCTTTGCCCTGCTGGTCATGGCTGCCACGCTCACCCATGGGTTGGATATCCATTGCGATGATGTTAGTACTCCTGCGCCTCCTTTACTTTTTTGCAGCACGTCCGGTGATGTTGAGGAAAACCTTTTTCAGGAACTTCGACGTTTGCTTGCATTACTAATCTGGGGCACCAAGAGACACAGTTAAGATCAAAGCAGTGACCCCGGCATTTGAGATGGGATGTCTGGGTGTTGCCGATTATGAGTTATACTACGCTGCTGCTCAGCTACAATGGCCACTACGGTGGATCAATGCTGTTTCGTGCCCTGAAAGGGAAACACTGGGTCTTGACCTGGGTGGACATTCCATACTTGGATGGTTACTGACATGTCCCTCTCATCTGGAAGTCCCCGATGTTTTAGCAAAAGTAGCGACATGGTGCTGGAGGAAATACATTCATAACGGCCAGAGTGATGTCCCATACACCCCTAGCTTACCTTTATGGGAACCACCACTTTGCAGATCCTTACAGGTCCTCTACTGCGTGGACTGGACGAAAGCTGGTTATACAACATAAGGGGATGTGATAGTGGAGGGGACTATGCGGCCATTCGAAGATTTAATGGAGAGCAGCAGTTTAACCCCAGGACAGTTTCTGGTATACTCATCTCTTTGGGATGTGGCTGGCAAGATGCGGAATGCTGAGCGAGATTTAATTTAAACTGCTGCTCCCCTGGAACTGATATCTTTCCTATATGATACTCTGAACCATGGCTCATGTTCCCTTGCCCTCGGGGACTGGTGGACTTACCAGTTGTCCACGGAATTAATGGACCCTGTTTGGCAGAGATGTCTTAGTTCCGTTAAACATATTTTGTGGAACACTCGATTCCGATTAACGCAATTCAATTACCTACACCATACATACCTTTCACCGAAAAAGAATAGCCAAGATATACCTTGGGGTCAGTACACACTGCCCCAGATGCAATCATGATACAGCGGACTTTCTTCATATGGTCTGGATACGATTTTGGATTACTGGCATGCAGTGACCTAATGTATGTCAACCATTACAAACTCCATCCTACCGTGTGATCCCACGTGTTGTCTCCTTAGCGCAGGGGTGATGACCAAAAAAATGAAACAATGATTTTCCAAAATCTGGCGTTGATCCTGGTAATGCAACGCATAGCCATGTCCTGGAAAGTGACAAGCCATCCTAACATGACAGGCAGAAGTGGTATGATAGGCGTCAGTGGAGCTTTCCATTAGAACTGACGCACAGGTTAGGGATGGGAGGTACAACCTCATGGAGCAAAGGGTTGATTATATTGATAAACTGAATACATTGTGGTCCCTTAGTAAATTAGGTCCTGTGGTTTGCGGGGAGGTCTTTGAGGTCCCTCAGTCTCCCTCAACATTGTTATATCATGTTATATATATGTGGGGGGAGGGAGGAAGGGTGGATAGATGCTAATAGAAGAGGATGGCAATAATGGGCTTAGTTGTTTCTATGTGATTCACTGTGAAGTTTGATTACATTTTTCTTCCCCTATTTCCTTCTTAGACAGATGTGAAATTGTCATTATTTTGATATAATATATGCATATCTTCATCAGTACATTACAAGAATTGGGAGTTCTATTAAGCATTATCATGTGGCTTATATTGTTGCCGCTCATGCGATAACTGTTATCAAACTATTTCATTGTCTGCTGTTATTCAATAAGTCAATAAAAGACAAAAAATACATATATATAATATTACTTGTCCTGTATTACAAATATGTATTAGTGTCATAATAATTGTTTTTGGTAGATAAATAAGGCCAATATTTCATAGCAGAAAAAATAGATCCATTTGAACATCATGTATGCAATGAATTTTAGCTGTTTTTTAATGTTGCAGTCTAGCACATCGTGTTACAATAGTCTGTTGTTGAGCTCTGTGAGAAAGTTGGGAGAAGCCAATTTCAAGATACAGCTGTATAAATTCACTATGTTGGTCTGGAACATGTCATGTGATCTAGACCAGGGAAACCCGGTCGAAACGCGTCATGTTGCCGTGAGAAGAAAAATAAAGCACTGCACTTTTGAATCTACTCGAGTGGTGCGTACCTGATTTCTCATCGAGAGTGCGTATCAGGATTGCGGATTGGATATATATATATATATATATATATATATATATATATATATATATATATATATATTAATATATCCTTTACAAACTTCCACAATATTTGAAGAAATTGCTCGGACACCCTTGTAAGCTGCAAAAATACATTAAATGGCTACAAACGATGCGTTTCAGCTTTCGCCTTGATCACGCTCCTAAGCAAACATAGGTATCTTAATCCATTATAAACAGTGAAGTGACGATAATAGTAGAAGGAATACAAAGCTGAAACGCATCATTTGTAGCCATTAAATGTATTTTTGCAGCTTACAATGGTATCCGAGCAATTTCTGCCGATGTTGTCGAAGTTTGTAAAGGATTGAAGGGTTTCCGGTAACCCCGCTCAAACCGCCCGCCACCTGTCAGCCTCTTGAACCTAATCGGGACTGGTGAGCTACATATATTAAAATATATATATATATATATATATATATATATATATATATATATATATATATATTATCTACTGGCGGTCGCCAGTAGATAGTTATACTTAGGACCTATTTTCCATAGGAAATCCGCAACATTCTATTGGGAATATCTTTGGCGCCGATTGACGAATCTTCGCAAAATTTTCCAAACTTTTGGCCAGCTCCGCTTCGCTCCGGTGATTCGTCAAGCGAGGCCCGAGAAAAAAGGGGGGTCCCGAAACGCGTTTTCCCCATGCAATTTCCCATAGGAACTGTTGTCGCAGCTACAGCCCGAACCGCTGAACGGAATGACACCAAATTTGGCAAAGAGGTAGTCCTCAGTGCAGACTCGTGCCTTTTGCTTAAATGGTGTAAATCCGTTCAGTAGTTCCTGAGAAAATTAGAGTTAAAAGTACATATATATCTATGGCCGGGGAGGATCCGCGGATCCTCCCCGCACCCTCCCCGAACCCTCCCGAGCACGAGCTGAATGCTAATTGGCTGCCAACACTCTGAATCGGGAAGTGTTGGCAGCCATCTTGTGCCTCGGTAGAACCAAGACACATGAAAGCACAAAAACAAAGACGCAAAGCGCAACAAGGGGGCAGGGTAGAAACACCCTGACCACCTAGGCGTGCTCAGGGGGTCCCACAAGGGATGGGGTCCCCGGGTATATAGGTGGCACAGGAGGGGGGCTATGCAGCCCCCCTCCATAGCGCATCCTGCTAATGAAAAAAAAACGAAGCGCGGACTCCCGCGCTTCGTTTAGATTTAGCCCCCGGGGGCGCCAAGTCCCGGGGCAATATGGTTTTATAATGGGGGGCCCAGAGGGGCCCCGGGGACTGCCACCCCCAGGGCTTATGTTAATGTATGCGGGGGGCTCAAGGCCACCACCCCCGGGGTGTTTTAAAAAATAAAAATAAAACCTGTGTGGGGGGGGCTCGAGCCCCCCCACACGCCCCGGGGACCGCCACCTCCGCGGGGCATTGATTATGTAAAATAGGGGGTCCGTTACGGACCCCCAAGCCCCGGGGACCGCCACCCCCCAGGGCTTTAACTTAAGTGGGGGGGTCCCGGGGCGTGTGCTCGCCCCCCCCCTGGAGCCAATGATGGCTCTGGGGACCGCCAACCCCCAGGGCCGGCTCCTGCAGTGTCCCGGGGTGCCCTCGCGGCTCCCATTCTGCCATAGCAAACTGCTTTGGTATTTGGAAGAGAGAGCAGGAAACCTGCTCTCTCTTCCAAATACCAAAGACGATTGCTTTTCCACACGGGGAGCAGCATGTTAGCTGCTCCTCATGTGGAAAAGCAATACCGGCTCCCGCAGGACGTGGGGAGCCGGCGGGGCCGTGGGGGTATTGGGGACCCCCCCACGGCCCCCAACGGAGGCCAGACTGTGGAAATGTAGCCCGTAACTGAACATTATCTGCGCCATCTTGTCTCTCCCCAGCGCAACACACAGGAAAACGCACGGCAGCCATTTTAGGCACCCTGGTCTCTCTCCCTGCTCATTGCCGATCGCCAGCGCGTCCCCCTGGCGCTGCAAACATTCCCCCGCGCTCTCTCATACATGGGCCATAAACCCTCTCCTTCTGCGCGACCCTGCCATGGAACCACATCCCACGCCTGACCGACATCCCATACATGGTCATGCATCTCTTTGATAACCCCCTTCCTCTGCGCCCAATTGTCCGAACCGATCCCAGGCCATCACCTAGCCCTGCGGATGCAGTTTATTGCCCCTACTGTAAGGGAAACACCCCACATCAAAGGGAATTACAGTGGATCAAGGCCCCCCCACCCCCTGAGACCCGACCAGTCGCACACACCCCCGGGAATTGGCGGAATGTCCAGCTGTGTGATAGCCATCTCCTACTGTGTGTGGGGTGGGGACTTCCACTGTAGATATGTGTGGGAACGAGCTTGAAGTGGGGATTCTGAGGATGTTCTTTCATGTATCAAAGCGATCTCAAGAATGTGCCATGTATGATAAACCTGCAATAAAGTCATAAACCTGTGTATAAGAGGCCAGGCCTCAGAGATGTGGTTAGAGCACCTCGTGACGATACCTTGCTGTCTGATCTGATGTGTTCTACTCCGACGGAATAAAACTTTGTTTTCCTGCCTTCCAGTCTCCGGCGCCTGCCTCTTTGTTGGTTAATTTTCGA
The DNA here is from genome assembly GCF_964204655.1 of Triturus cristatus. Classification (NCBI taxonomy): domain Eukaryota; kingdom Metazoa; phylum Chordata; class Amphibia; order Caudata; family Salamandridae; genus Triturus; species Triturus cristatus. Next base: position 1,068,879,610 of record NC_140582.1, on the reverse strand, counting down.
ATGGTATAAGAGGCGATTACCGCCGGGCAATACTTGAAAGGTTATCGACTGCAACTGCCACTACCTTTTAACAATTGGCGTCCCAAGCGTGGGGCCCATCAGCGACACGTGGATCCAGTGGGAGAGGTCCCGACGACAGAGTGAATGACTGCAACGATCGGAAAGAGCTCCTGCCCGATAGACCCTCGTCTGGCAGCCGATCATACGAACTTCACTGGTTCCGAACCGACCTCTCTCGAGTGATCTACGGTCCTGACTGGGAACCATCAGGAGTGCCGCGGCAAATACGGAGAGTAGAGGACGATCGGGCGCTGGAGGCGGAAGACGAGAAACTGTCCATGCGGTCCGGGTAAGGTCGTGAAACACGACAAATTGCGAAACGATTGACTGATTGATTGAAAATACTAGTATTGCTTATTGATTGTTCTCTTTGAGATATTCGCTGTCTACAAACGGGAAGGAGTAGAAATACTCTCTCTTCCTTTGCAGATAGTGAAGGGTAGGTAACGCAGACTTTTGTCCCCATTGTAACCCGTCGTGCCTATTTTTATCTCCCCACTGATTGATTGTCTGAACATTGATTGTTTTGAAGAATAGTGCTCTTTGAGATATTCTCTGTTTGCAAATAACGTAGAATAGAAATATTCTGTCTAGTCTTTGCAAATAGTGAAGGGTAGGTAACGCAGACTTTTGTCCCCATTGTAACCCGTCGTGCCTATTTTTATCTCCCCACTGATTGATTGTCCGAACACTGGTTGTTCGATATTGGTTCTTTGGAGGTACTACAAATAACGTGGAACAGAGATATTCTGTCTAGTCTTTGCAAGCAGTGAAAAGATAGGTAGTGCAGACTTTTGTCCCCGTTGTAACCCGTCATGCCTGTCTTCTCCCCACTGATTGGTAGTTGGTTCTGCCCGGACCGCTTATTAGAGGTGAACCATCCGGCTCCACTGGAAGGCACCCCTAATAAGGACATGTTCACTAAATATGGACTAGTCGCCGTAGCTTATAGCAAACTATGGCATAAATATACAAAAAGGGACCCCGAGAGTCAGTGGCCACTGATGGGATCCTTCGATGATCATAAAATAGAAGCATTAGAAATAGCTCTACGTAGTAATAAAACGACGCCTACTATGCTTGACAGTATCGGCATGTGGCGCAAAGAAGCAATGCAACGGAAAAAGAGGGAAGAAGTAAAAGCAGAAAGGGAATTACGAAAGGCAGCTCACCTTGCCGCTAGAAAGTTAGAGGAAGAGATAAAGGAGAGAAAGGAAGCTAAACTAAAACAAGAGTCTGAAACATCAGGCCAGTGCCCTGTTAGGACCTCCTCTACGCTCTACCCTGAGTTACCTTCCAAGCAACGAGCGAATGAGGAATTGCTATTAGGTCCCCCGATCATCTACATGCCTCCTCCATATGCCCCCTCCCAACCTGTAGTACAGCACCCGCAACCCCCAAACGCAAGTGAAAGCAGTACCAGGGCCTCGGTCCTCACGGCCTCCGCGCCGGCCGAGCCTCTCGTACTGAACACAACGTTAGCAATAACGTTAGATGACCCTGAGATGAGAAAGAAAGATTCCGCCAGAATGAATCGACTAACAAAGGATGAACAAGCCGGAATCGATAAGGTAGTAAGGACACTAGTAGAACGAAAAGAAAGTGAGGAATATGTAACAGACATGTATAACTCGTATGCTGACAACCGCAGACGGCACTTTGTCGTACGACTTTGTTACCACACCCTGAATGCCTATGAGGATAAGTACCAAGATAGAGGTCCCGAAGGCTTAGCGACCTTGGATCGGAAGGTAGACATTGGGGAGGAAGGAGAGGGCGATGTGACGAACCTCTTCACTCGTACACTCGAAGTCGTCCGGCATCTTAGAGAACACAGACAGACAACCAAAGCAGAGACCCCCATAGCGACTGAACCCCAGACAGGGAAGGCTGATACCATGATGCCCATCAAAGAAGCCGCTCCCTACTGGGTCCCCCCACGAGGTCAGGGAACACACGACGACATCAACCACCAGGATGCGAAGGGGAGGGTTGTATATAACTGGGTTTACCAGCCATGGGACCGACAAGACATCTTGACCTTTAGGAAAACCCTACCCGACTTAAGAAAGAACCCGACGGCCTTCTACACCGAACTAGGTACGGCCTTAGGTTCAACCATAATGACCTTAGCGGATATCGATTTGTTCTTCGGGTTATGTCTGCCGGCTGATGTGTGGAAGCAAATCCGGAAAGTCGACCACGCTGAACCGTTCGGATACACCTGGGTACAACTCGACACCATAGATAAGCAGCGAGAACCTGGACAAAAACCCCTAAAAGCCATATTGGAACTCCCAGACAAGATCGTACAGAAATTGAAGACTCTAATCCCAGAAAGGAAGGTAGACTGGTCAATAGTGACGGCTTGTCGCCAGAAACCCCAGGAGGATGTGTCTGAATACTTCTCCCGATTCGAGACAGTGTTTTCCGATTATAGTGGCCAGGACATGACCACTGCAACCGGACATCACCTCTTTGTCCAGAATTATGTGAAGGGTCTGTCACAAGAAGTCTCCCAGAAGCTACAGACCAGCGAGAGTAGTTGGGCAGCCTCCAAACCCGCTGCTATCCTTCAGATGGCCCAATACTACGAACATCAAAAGAATGAGAACGATAGGGCGTCCGAGAAAAAGAAAAAGGAACTGAAGGAGAGGGTAATGATAGCACAGTTGCAAGGGGTGACCATAGGAAGGAAGCCCCCTAAAGGAAATTACCAACCAACCGCCCCTAGAAAGCTACCCCCTAGAGACCATACACCTACACCTTACACTGGACGAAGAGACTTAGACGGGAACCAATGTGCGTTCTGTAGAGGATTCGGACACTGGAAATCCCAGTGCCCGGTCCTTCTGGAGATGAACAAAAATAGAGACACCAGAGACATAGCATATGACCCCAGAAGTAGAGGACAGGGACGAGGGTACACGAACGACACCGCCAAGGATAGGCCAGGCAGACCAAACACCTTTGATCGCCCCCGACAGAACCAGTGCCAGCAGTCCGACTACGAAAACACCCATGACTTTGCATAGGACCGCCAGAGGCAAGGGAGGGATCCAGTCGAACTCCGTGTTGACCAGCAAGGTCCTTACGTCACTGCTAAGGTCCTGGGCACAAAGTCTCCATTTCTGGTAGATACTGGGGCAACACGTAGTGCGTTATCTAAACGACTGAATTCTAGGGCACCCTTGTCTGGCTCACACGTAACCTCAATAGGCTTCGATGGGACGCCCTCCACTAACCCCTTGTCAGCACCAATCTCCTTTGACTTAGAAGATAACACCACTGACACGACATTCCTGCTCTCCTCCAACACCCCCGATGCTATCATGGGACTTGATTTGCTAAAACATTTCCGAGCTACCATCAGATGTTCCCCAGACGGAGTGCGAGTCATCCTGCACGATAACCCGGATCTGTTCAGGTCTTGTCTCACACGACGTATGTTCTCCATAACCAATGCTGACTTGTCCCTACTCGACAAGTTACCCTCACACCAGTGGGCAAAAACCGACTCGGACGTAGGACGCATGGTGATCGACCCCGTAGACATAACTGTCCGACCGGACGCGGTGCTCCCAAAACTTCCACAGTATCGGATATCGCTCGAAGGCGAGAAGGCATTGGTGGAAATCATCCAGTCCCTAGTCGATGCAGGAGTGGTAGAAGAAGTAGTCAGTAATGTTTGCAACAGCCCTATCCTACCCATTGTAAAGAGGCAAGGTGAGGGAGATGCGAAAGCATACCGCTTCATTGTTGACTTGCGAGAGGTTAACAAAGTAGTCATACCTCAGTACCCCGTGGTCTCGGACATCACCACCATCCTCACCCTAATTCCGTCCACTGCCACCACCTTTACCGTTATTGATCTCAAGAACGCATTCTTTTCCAACCCCATCCACCCAGATAGCCGCTACCTGTTCGGCTTCACCTTAAAAGCCCGTTCGTACAGATTCTGTAGGGCACCCCAAGGCTACACTGAGAGCCCCAGCATTTATAGCCAAGCCCTCAAGAGACAACTAGATGCAGTCCAACTACCAGATGGAGTGGTGTTAATACAGTACGTTGATGATATTCTTTTGGCGGCCGACACCACTCCACTTGCAGTCACAGCCACCATTCACCTCCTCCACTTCCTTGCGGAGAACGGTCACAAGGTCTCCAGGAAGAAGTTACAATTCTGCCAACCCCAAGTGACATACCTAGGCCACCTCCTATCCAAAGACGGGAGGAAACTTACACCTGACCGAATTCAGACCATCTTAGAAACCCCTGTCCCCAAAACTCAGAAGCAAGTGCGGTCTCTGGTCGGCCTCACCTCCTTCTGTCGACAGTGGTTGCCAAACTTCAGCCTTATTGTAAAACCTCTGCTTTCCTTGCTAGCTAAAGACGCCCCCTTCCCCCTCCCCTGGACACCCGAATGCCAGTCTTCCTTCAAAGAATTGCGAAATGCCCTTTGTTCAGCACCAGTCCTAGGAACCCCAGACTACACTAAACCTTTCTCCCTCTACACCCACGAAAGGGAGGGATGCGCGTTGTCTGTCCTAACCCAGTCCATAGGTCCTAAACAACGCCCTTGTGCCTACTTCTCTGCCACTCTTGACCCTGTAGCCAGAGCTTTGCCCGCCTGCCTTCGAGCAGTAGCCGCCGCTGCTGTCTCTATCCGGCAAAGTGAGGGGATCGTGCTCTCGAACCCCCTCACTGTGTCAGTACCCCATGCGGTTGACACCCTCCTGAACCAGACCAAGACTCAACACCTGACTAGCGCACGACTGACTGGTTATGAACTGACTCTGCTTGCACCCCACATCACACTGAAACGATGCACCACTCTGAATCCAGCTACTCTGCTACCTCTCCCTGACACTGACCCCAATGCGTCCCCTATACATGACTGTGTGACCCTCACTGACGAACAGACCAAGAGTAGGGTTGACCTCCGAGATACTGCCTTCCCAGATCCTGACGGAGAACTGTGGGTAGATGGCTCATGCATCAAGCTCCCCGACGGCACCACCTCAGCCGCCTATGCAGTTACCACGGCCCGAACAGTTGTTGAGACAGCCCGCATCACACAGCGATCCGCACAGGCGGCTGAACTGATTGCTCTCACACGAGCATGCATCCTAGCAGCGGGGACAACCGCAAACATTTACACCGACAGCCAGTACGCCTTCGGGGTGGTTCACCACTTTGGGCTCCTATGGAAGGAGAGGGGATTCCTGACTTCCCATGGCACACCCATCCTACATGGAGATCTAGTCTCCGCTCTGACCGAAGCAGTCCTCCTCCCCACACGACTAGATGTGATCAAATGCCAGGCACACAAAAAGGTGACGGACATTATAGGACAGGGAAATGCGCTGGCTGACATCACCGCCCGAACCACAGCCGAGAATAGGTCAACAACACGCATGTACGTGACCAGGTCACAAATTGAGAAATGGAAGGATGCTAGGGAGACGATTAGGGACATCCAATTAGCCAGCTCAACCACGCGAATTGACTGAATGGGCACGGGTGGGATTGAAGGACGATGACGGTTGCTGGCGAACTAAAGACACGAACAAATGGTTGCTACCTGACTCGTTCCTGATTCCCATGCTAACCATGACACACTCCCCCGCGCACATAGGGTCTGCCCCCATGATCGAGCTCATCTCCAAGGTCTGGCACAACAACAAGATCCCAGACTCAGCCAAACGTCTGGTCCAACAATGCCTGGTATGCCTCCAACACAACCCTGGTAAAGGAACTGCTGTACCCCGGGGAGGGTTTGGGGTTCCTAATCATCCCTTTGAGGTCCTACAGATGGACTACATCCTATTAGAAAGGTGCCAAAGCTTGAAGTACGTACTTGTCGTTGTGTGTGCTTTCAGCAAGTGGGTAGAAGCTTACCCGACCCGCGACAACACTGCTATGACTACCGCAAAGGTATTGCTGAAAGAATTCTTCCCCCGTTACGGCCTTTGTCGAATTTTGTGGAGCGACAACGGCCCCCACTTTGTAGCCGAAGTTATCCAACTCATCTTAAAAGGGTTGGGTGTAAAACAGAAGTTCCATGCGGTCTTCCATCCCCAATCTGCAGGCTTGGTTGAGCGACATAATGCCACACTGAAGCTCAAAATAGCCAAAATAGTTGCCACCACAGGACTGAAAGGGCCAGACGCTCTCCCGCTAGCATTGCTATCAATGCGTTCCACTCCCACCAAACACCACTTAACCCCCTACGAGGTCGTCTTCAGGCGGCCCATGAACCTTTGGACCGCACCAAAACCAACATCTATTCACGACGTCCCGGACGTCCTCATGTCTGACTATTTGTACAACCTAACTAAAACGTTGTCTGTTATCCATCAGCAGGTGCTGCAAGCCATTCCCGATGCTTCCAGGGGCCCCGGGCACGATATCCAACCCGGAGATTTCGTCCTAGTGCGTAATTTCCAGCGTGCAAGGAGTCGGGAGCCCCGGTGGACGGGCCCCCTGCAAGTCCTGATCACCACCCGAACAGCTCTTCGAGTGGAGGGGAAGCGCAATTGGCTGCACGCACATCATTGCAAAAAGGTATCACCGACCCTGACGACAACCGACAACATCGCCGGCCAAGAAGAACTCCCGGACGAAGGCCGACCATCCCTGAGCTGCTACCCGGACACAAAGACACTTGAATTAATGAAATATCCCGATCCCACTGTGCCGTCCAAAGAAGGGTATAACCTGCGACGAAAGGAGGGAACTTCGGCTAAGCAGACCACGAACTAAGTTGAAATCTCGAACCGGTAGCCTAATCACCTCAAAGGCCTCCAGAAGAGAAATTAGACAAAGTCTGTGTTTCTGCCCGCTACCGAGTCCCTTGAAGGTGATGGAAGCGCCCGACATGAAGATGATGGAAGCAACCGGACGTCCGAATATCCACTACAAAAACCCAAAGACTGACAAAATGCACAGATCAAAGACTATCGCGCTTTTTATTACCCTACTCTTTTGCCTTCTCCTCATGATCACCTTCTGGATCGTGGAAGAGAGTGCACCCGCTCATGAGACATTGTTGACCACTGTCCAACCTACCACCATGAAAGAACACCATCTGATCTCACTTTCACCCCAACTCCGAGAAAGGCGTAAGAAGTTCTGGAATAACTCTTTTGTACAGTTGCTCCACCAACACAATCTTGCCGCCAATGCAACCAACTGCTGGATCTGTGGATTGCTGCCACATGCCACTGGAAATTCTATCCCTTTCATCCCTTCGCCCTTCTCTGTCCATGGCTCTTGCCTCGCTTGGCTAATCCTCCTGCAAGAAAGCTACAAGGACAATGCCACTTCCGACAAAACTATGTCACACTTCTACCATGGGTTCTGGCTGAACAGAACTGGAAAAACTTCTGCTCCCTTCTGTCCTCTGAGATCAAACACTTCCTTTCATATGGACATCCCTGCCAAAGAGCGAGTCGAAATGCAGGTGTTTAACAACCCAGCCAGACCCACCTTCTCTTACCTCCGGAAACGAACGGCCGCCACCCTAACAGTGGCCCTATCCGTCATCAACATCACAGGTCTTGTGTGCATCGAAGGTCTGGGAACGCAGCTGGTGGGCCACAGTTCCTGTCTCATCACCCGAACATTGGACTCAGTTGACCCACCCTCCTTTGTTACCTCCCCAAATATGTACTTCGTCTGTGGTACTAAGGCCTACACCTGGCTTCCGAAAGGGTGGGGAGGCACCTGCTACATCGCTTTTATCCTTCCTCCAACATATGTGGCTCCAGCAAACCATCACCGGCAGAAACGTGCAAAGGACATTGTACAAGCCGACTCCACTGGAGCACAGTTCATGGATGCAGTAAAGGGACTTGTTCCACTGTGGGGTCCAATGGCAAACAGCCGTGCCATCCGGCACTTGACCCAGGCAGTCGAAACCACAATGAACATTACAGCCGGCATCCTCACCAACAACACCGCTGAGCTTCAGGCCGTCCGCCTGGTAGCTCTTCAGAACCGCCTCGTTCTAGACGTAGTTCTAGCCGATCGTGGAGGAGCATGCCGCATCATTGGGTCCAGCTGTTGTACCTACGTACCGGATAACTCACCCTCAGTGTACAAGGCGATTGAACACCTCCACAGACTTTCCGCAGAGGTTCATCAGGAGCAAGAAGGATGGTCGCTTGGGAGTTGGTTTTGGGACACTAATAAAAGTTGGGGGTGGAGGTTGTTTGCGTTTATCCTAATACCAATTGTGATCCTATGTGGATGTTGCCTGGGGATTCAGTGTTTGCCACCATTATGTTCACTTCTCATAAACTGCATCTGCCCTAAGACTCTGAACTTTGAAGCAGAACATATGAAAGCTCTATACGAGGTAGAAGTTCGTGGCATTATGGGGATAGATCCGAACTAAACAAGCTGGCGAGATATGTTAAAAGGGAGGACTGTGGAAATGTAGCCCGTAACTGAACATTATCTGCACCATCTTGTCTCTCCCCAGCGCAACACACAGGAAAACGCACGGCAGCCATTTTAGGCACCCTGGTCTCTCTCCCTGCTCATTGCTGATCGCCAGCGCGTCCCCCTGGCGCTGCGAACATTCCCCCGCGCGCCGGCCACCCCCGCTCTCTCATACATGGGCCATAAACCCTCTCCTCCTGCGCGACCCTGCCATGGAACCACATCCCACGCCTGACCGACATCCCATACATGGTCATGCATCTCTTTGATAACCCCCTTCCTCTGCGCCCAATTATCCGAACCAATCCCAGGCCATCACCTAGCCCTGCGGATGCAGTTTATTGCCCCTACTGTAAGGGAAACACCCCACATCAAAGGAAATTACAGTAGATCAAGGTCCCCCCACCCCCTGAGACCCGACCAGTCGCACACACCCCCGGGAATTGGCGGAATGTCCAGCTGTGTGATAGCCATCTCCTACTGTGTGTGGGGTGGGGACTTCCACTGTAGATATGTGTGGGAACGAGCTTGAAGTGGGGATTCTGAGGATGTTCTTTCATGTATCAAAGCGATCTCAAGAATGTGCCATGTATGATAAACCTGCAATAAAGTCATAAACCTGTGTATAAGAGGCCAGGCCTCAGAGATGTGGTTAGAGCACCTCGTGACGATACCTTGCTGTCTGATCTGATGTGTTCTACTCCGACGGAATAAATCTTTGTTTTCCTGCCTTCCAGTCTCCGGCGCCTGCCTCTTTGTTGGTTAATTTTCGAATGGTATAAGAGGCGATTACCGCCGGGCAATACTTGAAAGGTTATCGACTGCAACTGCCACTACCTTTTAACAAGGCCCCGGGGGATGGGGTCCCCGGGGCCATAAGTGGCACAGGAGGGGGGCTATGCAGCCCCCCTCCATTAAAAAAAAAATATTTTAAAAAAGGGCCATGCCCTGGGGGATGGGGTCCCCGGGGCAAATTATGGCCTGGGGAGGGGGGCCACGCGGCCTCCTTCCCGTTTAAAAAAAAAAAGAAAATCAAAATTGGGGGTAGGCCCTGGGGGATTGGGTCCCCAGGGCCTACCCCCAAGGGGGGCTACACGGCCCCCCTTCTAAAAAACAGAGGGGAAAAAAAAGGATCGGGCCAGGGGCCACGCCCTCTCCTTACACCACATTGCAAACGCGCCACCTGGCGCGTTTGCAGAGGGGGAACGAATTCCCCTTCAATACTGGGGGACCCTGGGGGCCAACTAGCCCACCAGGAACCTCCAGTATGCGCCAGGGGGCTGCGTTGCAGAGAGGTGTAATGAGGCCACGCCCCTTTTTACACCTCTCTGCAACGCAGCACCCTGGCGCTTACTGGAGGTACCTGGTGGGCTAGTTGGCCGCCAGGGGACCTCAGGATTCAAGGGGACTTAATCTCCCAACTTAAAAAGCGCCACGGGGCGCGGTTGCACAGTGGTGAAGGTAGGGGGCGGGGCCTGAGGTGATACTGTACAAACACGCCCTGTGGCGCGTTTTAAGTTGGGGAATTCATTCCTCTTCAATCCAGAGGTCCCCTAGGGGACCAACTAGCCCACCAGATACCTCCAGTAAGCGTTGTAAAAAGGGGCGTAGCCTCTGAATACCTCTCTGCAATGCAGCTCCCTGGCGCATACTGGAGGTACCTGGTGGGCGAGTTGGCCCACAGGGGACCTCAGGATTGAAGAGGAATTAATTCCCCAACTTAAAACGCGCCACAGGGCGTGTTTGCACACGTCACCTCAGGCCCCTCCCCCTTCCTTCACCATTGTACAAATATTCCTCTAAAATCAGCCGAACTACGAATTCCGATTTACTCACCTGTAATCAGGAGAGAACCCAGTGCTGCATCTTGTAGCCCAGCACTGACCCTGAAAAGTAATTCTAAGCGTACTTACCAGTAACTTGTATTTCCTTCCGTAGGAATCCATTGTGTGGTTTTCACCAGAAAATTTTCTAAGTGTCCATTTTTGAAATGTACAAATATTCCTCTAAAATCAGCCGAACTACGAATTCCGATTTACTCACCTGTTATTAGGAGAGAACCCAGGGCTGTATCTTTTAGCCCAGCACTGACCCTGAAAAGTAATTCTAAGCGTACTTACCAGTAACTTGTATTTCCTTCCATAGGAATCCATTGTGTGGTTTTCACCAGAAAATTTTCAGTGTCCATTTTTGAAACGTACAAATATTCCTCTAAAATCAGCCGAACTACGAATTCCGATTTACTCACCTGTTATCAGGAGAGAACCCAGGGCTGCATCTTTTAGCCCAGCACTGACCCTGAAAAGTAATTCTAAGCGTACTTACCAGTAACTTGTATTTCCTTCCATAGGAATCCATTGTGTGGTTTTCACCAGAAAAGTTTCTAAGTGTCTATTTTCACAAACTAAAAATATTCCTAAAAAATCGTCTGTATGACTTAAACACATTCTTTCAACTGTTTACAGGAGGTTGGTCAGTGCTGGATCCAGGATCCACAACTGAGTAAGAAAAAGTAACGATAACACTACTTACCTGCTAAGTGAATTTTCTGCCATAGGATAACATTGGTGATTCTATGGGAAAAAGTTTCAAAGTGTCAACTTTTAAAATACAATAATATTCCTTAAAAATCACTACTGTAACCAAAGCGCTTTTACTCAACTGTTTACAGGAGATGTCCAAGGACTGAATCTAGGATCCAGTCTTGTGGTTAGAAAAGTAATTGATAAAGTAACTAATTGCATTTAACTAGAAATTCACATTGAGCTCAATGTTGCTTTGTGTTTGACATTGTGTTGCCCATTGCAACAACTGTAACTACTGTACTTAAAAGTCTGTTGCCTATTTGCCAAGTATTTAAACGAAAGTAATTCATTCTGAGAAAGTATATTTTGTATTGTAATGTATAATGTAATTATAATGTAATTAAAAAAATATATCTAAAACTAAATAGTTTAAAAAATGTAGTAAATCAGTATCAAAAAAATCAGTATAACAATTAATACATTCAAAATTGTCATTTAGAAAACCTTTGAAATTCACTGAAAAAACCATAGGTTTCAGGGGCGTTATAGTTAGGAATTGGCATTTAAAAAACCTTGGAAATTCACTGAAAAAACCATAGGTTTTAGGGGCGTTATAGTTAGCTGGACATTTCCCTCGTACAAAACCCTAGAAATTCCCCTGTTATAGTTAGTTCAGCTAACTATAACTCGCGCCCCCGCAATGCACTGCTGATGACGTCACATATTACATCACTCATGCAGAATGCAGAACTAATCAAACATTCACCCCCCCGCCAGTCAATAGATCTGGGTTAAATCCATAGTTCTTTTGCTCACCATGCCACCCCAGTTTAGACCCAGCCATATGCAAATCAGTCTTGACCTTGTGCCTCATGGAAACAGTCCAGACTGAACTGCCAAGTCAGGTTCTCCCTGGACGGGAAACAAGCATCCTGGGACAGCTTTCGGGGCATCACCCCTCATCAGCCAGGCTAACTTGAATCCAGTGGCACAGTGAGCCCGGGACCCACGTCTGGGCATACCGGCGCACTTAGGGCAAATGAAGCAAAAGACACACAGATGATGGACGGAATGCAGAGCGAATCAAACATTTACCCCCAGTCAATAGAACGATGGGTTAAATCCATCGTTCCTTTGCTCACCATGCCACCCCAGTGTAGACCCAGCAATATACAAATCAGTCTTGACCCTGTGCCTCATGGGAACAGTCCAGGCCGAACTGCCAAGCCAGGTCCTCCCTGTCCATCAATTGTTCTTTTTGCATTTGTCACCCCAATAGGGACGGGTATGCCCAGACATGGGTCACGTGCTCTCCATGCCACTGGAGTCAAGCTATCTTGGCTGATGAGGGGTGAAACCCGCAAAACCGGTCCTAGGATGCTTGTTTCCAGTCCAGGGAGGACCTGGCCTAGCAGATCAGGCTGGACTGTTCCTATTGGGCGCAGTGTTAAGACTGATTTGCATATGGCTGGATTCAAATTGGAAGGGCATAGGTAGAGCAAAAGAAAATGATGGATTTAGGCCCAGAGCTATGTACTGGGGTGAATGGATGACATTTTTCTGCATTCTGTTCATCAATTGTTCTTTTTGCATTTGTCACCCCAAATGGGAAGGGTATGCCCAGACATGGGTCCCGTGCTCTCCATGCCACTGGAGTCAAGCGATCATGGCTGATGAGGGGTGAAACCCCAAAACCGGTCCTAGCATGCTTGTTTCCAGTCCAGGGAGCACCTGGCCTGGCAGTTCGGACTGCACTGTTCCCATTGGGCGCAGGGTCAAGGCTGATTTGCATATGGCTGGGTTGAAACTGGAATGGCATGGGGAGCAAAACAACAATTGATTTAGGCCGGGATCTCTGAACTGCAGTGAATGTATGACATTGTTCTGCATTCTGTCCATCAATTGTTCTTTTTCCACTTAGAGACTCTAGCACCCACTCACACTTACTCAGACCTACTCAGCCACTTTCACACCCACTCACAGACCTACTCATATGCTTACAGACCCACTCAGAGACTCACACACTCACTCACAGACCCACTCAGACACTCATGCACCCACTCAGTCACTAATGCACCTACTCACAGACCCACTCACACACTCTCACAGCCATTCACAGACTCACTCATACACTCCCACACCCTCTCACTAACCCCCAGACAGTCTTACAGCCACTAACAGACCCCTTGACACACTCACACACCCAATCACAGACCCACTCAGACACATGCCCCATCTCACAGACCCAGCCAGACACGCATGTACCCATTCACAGACCCATTGAGAGAGAGACACACACACACACACATACATACACACATACAATCACAGACCCATTCAGACACATGCACCCACTTACAGACCCACTCGGATACTCATGCACCCACTCACAGACCTATTGACACACACACACACTCACACCAACTCATAGACCTACTCAGACAGTTATGCAGCCACTCAGAGACCCACTCTAACACATAGACATCGATTCACAGGTGCACTCAGAAACATATACATCCACTCAGTCAATCACAGAATCGCAAATCTTAAATGTGATGTTGTGTATTGGATGTGTGCTTTTGCTGTGTGGATTTGCACAAGAATGTTTTTTTTAAAGGGATTGGAAAAGAAAATTAACTAGTGTTTTGGAAACGTGTGGCTTTTAGAAGAGCCTTTGTGTTTATTGTGTGTAGATTATAACTACACATAAAACAGGATGCAGTCTTTCAAGTTAAGGAGCACCTGTTGCCTTCCTCTGTGAAATGAACTCCATCACTTCTATATATGCCGTCCATTTCAAAGCGTAAATTGTTGGGGTACATGGAACCCAGGTTATGGTCTCTGAGGAATGCAGAAACTGTTTTATTGACATGTTTCCTGGATTTGTCAATGTATGGACAGAATTCATTTGACCACTTCCATTTCTGCCTTTGGAAAATCTTGGAGAACACCAAAGCAGTGTGAGGGAAAAGTACCATTAATTGGCCAAAGGTATCCTTCATTACAACTTCCAGTCTTACCCCAGTCTTAAAGCCTAGGCCATTGCCATCATAGTGCACAATCATGAGTTCTGGATGTGGCAATCCACAATGCTTTCAACCAAAGGAAGCAATTGATGCCATTTTAAACCTCTGTAGCCAACCCAAGTAATTTACACATTTGGCAGACCCAAGTCTCTGTCAATGCCACTCTTTCTAGCACACTCTCTGGCCCAAAACACAAAGCTATGACCCACAGTCTACACACTAACCATTTTGAAGTCAAGAAGCAGAAGCACACAGGAGAGAGCTGGATCTGAATGAGACAGGTTTGACAATGAAAAGCAGTTAAAATGGAGGACAGGACCTGTTTTATAAAAAGATAATATTTGAATGGATGGTGTAAATCTGCAGGTACCTAAATTTAGTTAGAGATTTTGAAAGAAAAGTAAGTAGATCTGTGATTGAGTCTGGGAAAAATATGTTTAATAATATTTTGGATATGCTTATATTTCAAAATAGTCAACCACACCTTCTACAGTTGAATATGAAGCTAGTATGCTGCTTATAGAATGTGTTGTAAGCTTTTGACCTTCTGCTACAAGAGAGTGTTCCAAAGGGGGTTGCTATGAAAACTGAGCTAAAACAGAATCGGGATGGGGTTCTAAATAGAGTGTACTTTCAAAATTGAACGCAGAGTGGTTTAGACATATTGCTTATATAAAATACTTATTTTCTAAATCACTACTACCTTAAAAAGTAAAATGTAAATGCAAAGTTATAGTAGTACAATGTTAAATGGTTTAATGGACTCTTGTATAGATTCACAAATCCATTGCGAAATTACACAGGGCCACGCTGAGCATCGTGACGGATTCACAAATCTGCCCACAAACACTTACAGATTGGGCATCTTAACAGGAGAATGAGAAAGGGTTAAAAAGAACTGACCATTGAAAAGTGGAGTAACAAAAACAAAATGAATGGGAGATTATGATTTGATAAGTACATCAGTATCACATAAAAAAAGAGTAGAAAAGACTGCCATTACTGGTTCTTTGAGCGGAATACTATTCTTGTACTTTAGTTGTGACACTTTGATTAAGAAAAGATTTAACGTGATACTGATTTACAAATTGAAGAACAGCAAAGAGATTTCACAGGTATGTCAATAATGGTGTACTTTTAAAAACGATATTTAATGACTGAGTTAAGAGTGCATGTAAAGTGAATGAAAGTGTGAAGGTTACTTACATATCCAGTCACATACCCAAGGATGCACTGACATACTGAGTTACATATATAGTAAAGTACTGACGCAAATAGTCATTCATTTGTACCGTAACTCTTATATGCATCTATACAGTCAGTTATGCACTGATTTACATGATTAAACAGTCAGTAAGAAATCTAGTTAGATACCAAAACAGTCAGTTGGAATTAGGAGACTGAAAAGTTTATTAGTGGTACATATTGATAAGGTGAATGTTCTTGACCCCTAAATATGGTTTAAATCAGTTAGCCCCAGTTGGTATATCTAATTTATTTGTAAGTCTATAGTTTAATGCACTACCTGTGCCTAGGGTTTGTAAATTCAATAGTACTACTGGAATTGTAGTACTGATTATTGTAGCCAGAGAATTAGTCCTTCAAATATGTGTTACGCGTCCTACTATAGAGCCTATGTATGCAGTTTACACTGCTATGTTAAATTGCCATTTAAAACGACCTGCAAAAATGTAATGTTTGCTTTTAGTACATATAAATCACTCCTAAGGTAAGCTCTAGGTACCCAATAGGGCATGGTGATATGTGCTCAAAAGGTAAAACTTGTAGTCTGAACGTTTATACAGTTGGAAATGCATTTATATACTAATATACCCAGTTACACACCATTCAGCTACCTGTGCAGCGACTGACATACCACTTTACAAAACCATAGAGTAAATCACACATCCAATGAAAAAGTGACAGAGGTACTTACACAGCACTTATGTATCCAGGAGTAACAAAGCCAGTTGCACACATATTTACACTAAAGAACCAGTAAGCAATCAATATACTCACAGACATACTTATATATAGACTCATAGACTTACTTAGAAAGGTAATCATATAGCAACATACTGACTTAGACATCCAGTAACACACTCCCATACTGCGACTCACATACCTATTCACTAAAGGATAGGTCCACTCGCACACCCAGTCAGGCCATAACAAAGGCACTTACACATTCACTCTCACACCACATATGTATCCAGCAGTAGCAGAGCCAACAGCATCCAGTGACACGCCTACAGAGAAACTCACCTACTCACTCATATATGTACTCAAATACTGACACTCCTACTCACCCATCCAAACTGGCTTTCTTAATAACTCTATAGGTCTGCAAATTATTCTTGTACTACATATAAGTCAACTGTAAGGCAGGCTATAGAACAGGCTGCTATGTGGTTAAAAGGTAATACATGTACTTTGAAGTTTCTGTGAGTTACATGCGCACTTACAGACCTATATGCCCAGTTAAACAGCCAGTCTCCCACCAATACTGCAACTCATAAACCTATTTACAAAAGAATAGAGGCACTCATACACCCAGTCAGACAGAGGCACGTACACATCCACTCACCCACCCATACAACAGTTATGTATCCAGCACTACCAGTTTTTTTTTTTTTTTTTTTACATTTGTTTATTTCGTCTGGCCAACAATTCAATTTATGAATACAGTATAGCTTATTCGTTCACAGGTTACATAGCTTTACATATTTATGCATATCTACATATGAATAATTCAAACAGTTCACGTAGCAAAGGTTTAGCCGTTCATTCTTCATTGCCCCAGCATTACAGGCCTACAGCACATCATTTGTCACTTGTTATTACAGTACATTGCACATAGAAATGATTTCACAACTGTCACCTCTTTCGTTGAGTGGCAAGGTAAAGGAGGGGGCAAAGTTAGAGTAGGCATCACATGTCACATACATGTTCATCTATTAATTGATATTAGTCATGCTCCTGTATTGTCAAAAGGTATTGTTTCAGCGGCTCCCAAAAATCGCAGGGTCGTGATGGTAGTGGTAGTTCCTCCACATACGTCTCCATGGTTTCCCTACAATAGGACATATCCTTAAGCCTGTCTTTGATCCTAGGGGGTCGTTTGCTTCCCCATCTAATAGCAACTCTCAGTTTCACTAACAGCAGAGCTACAGCTAAACATTTACGCCGTCTCGCTGGCGTCAATCGGAATATCCCCAGCAAGCACACAAGAGGCGTGTTATGCACTGACTCAGTCAGCATTGCAGTCATCGTCCCTGTAACATCCTGCCAATATTTATGCATTTGTGGGCATGCCCACGCCAAGAGTAAAAAGTCTGCGTTCATGGCGTCACATCTATGACACCTATTATGTGATCTAAGGCCATATCTGTGGAGCTAGACCGGGTTATAATAAAACTGATGCAGAAATGTAAAAAGGTTAATTTGCAAATTACAGTCCGATGTTAGTAAATGCAGCAGTGTGCAATTATATTCCCAGTCTCTCTCATCTATCTTATCTCCTATCAGCGTTTCCCATCTAGTGAGTGATCTGTTGTCAGCCTCCCTTTGTTCCGATTGTGATGCATTGTATAGGCGGGTAACTAGTTTCTGGCGTGTCGGTGCCAGTAGTAGGGCTTGCAATGCCTGCAATGTTGGCGGCTCTTCCGGGTAAGTGTCATATAGTTTTTTAACTGCTGCTTGCAACCTCAAGTGGGCAAACAGCTTCATTGGTGTGTGGCGTGTGCTTAATGATGGATCATTCCTTTGAATGAATCTGCCATTTGGGAAGACATCCTTCATTGTGATTATTTTCATATCATCCAGCAGCTGCGTCATCTTCATCTCTTGTGTCACTGAAAGTTTTGGATGATTGGCTATTGGAAGTGCCGGGGCGTAAAAAGGCAGCTTATCTGCCGTCCGCGCTAGCGCGTACCATGCACGTGATGTATATTGCACAGGCTGGATCGTGTCCCTGTGTGTATGGGACCTCGGGTCGGATACAAATTCGATCAATGTAGTAGGTTGTATGCTGTCAGTTTCCACTGCTACGTGTGGAATATACGCATGGAATATACGCATGTGGTTGTGTCCAGTAGTGAGCGTGTTGCGCCTGTGCGCAATAGAAATACAGTTGCAAATCAGGTGCTCCGAAACCGCCCAAATGATATGGCTTCATTAGTACAGTCCAACTTATTCTGGCCTGCTTACCTGCCCACGTTAGTCGTTGCATTGCCGATCTTAATTTCTCAAAAAAAGCCTGCATGAGCCAAATAGGGATATTTATAAAGAGATATAAAAACTTGGGCAAAACAATCATCCTTTGTAGTGCAATCCTGTCGGCTAGCGACAGGGGCATCTGTATCCATGTGGTTATTTATTAGTCAAGTTTAGTCATTGCCCTTCCATAATTCTACCTTATGACTAGATCTGGGTCCCTATGTATCCACACTCCCAGATATTTCACTGGTTTGGTTTGCCATTTTAGGGGTAGTCTAATGTTGGCAGTGTTGTGGCCAATGTAAGAGGTATGACCACTGACTTGTCCCAATTTATTTGCAACCCCGCATATTGTTCGAAGCAGATGTATTCTCTGATGAGGTTATTTAGATGTACATCGAGGTGTCGTGTAAAAAGTACCATGTCGTCAGCATATAGTGACGCAGTGTAAACTGTAGAGCAGCGTCCTGGTGACACTGTCTGATCTTGCAGGTGAGGGGTTCCAATATCAGTGTAAACAATATCGGTGACAGCGGGCATCCTTGCCGCGTCCCTCTGCCCACGTCTATGGGGACAGATATTTGTCCATTTAGCCTGATTCTGGCAGTTGGGGCATGATATAGGATCTCTATTCATCGCAAAAATTGCTCCGGAAAGCCCATCTTGCGCAGCACTACAAACAAACACCCACTCCACCGAATCAAAAGCTTTCGCAGCGTCAAATAAAGCTGCCACCGCTGGCAGCTCCGGATCCAGATGGTGGTACAGGGAAAAAATGGTACGTATGTTTTGAGTTGTAGACCTGCTTGGCGTGAACCCAGCTTGGTCAGGTAATACCAGCTTCTCCTGTAGAAGCTGTATCCTGGTAGTAACAACCTTCGCTAAAATGTTAGCATCTATATTTAATAATGACAAGGGGCGATAGGAGTCGCATCAGGACAAGTCCTTGTCTGGTTTGGGGAGTGCCACTAAGAGTGCTTCCCTCAATGAGGTAGGGAGCTTACCCTCTTCGTACGCCTCTTCATACATTTCAGCCAAGTGTGGTATTAGTAGATATTTATATGTTTTATAAAACTCACCAGGCAACCCATCCAGTCCGGGGGCTTTGTTGTTTGGTAATGAGTTTATTGTGTCTGTGAGTTCATCTTTAGTAATGTGGTGGCTTAAGAACTTCCGGTGAGTGTCAGATAGCCATTCGAGAGCTATATCCTGAAGATAATGGTCGATTTCTTCTGCCGTGGTATGTGTTTGTTTGTTGTAAAGTTGTGAGTAGTAGCTTCTAAAACAGTTTGATATGGATGTCGTATCATATACCATTTGGCCGGCATCGTCCCTAATCTGCGTTATGTATGATGTTGTGAGCGAAGGCCGAATCTTACTTGACAAAGCACGTCCCGGCCTACCCACCTCCCCATAATTTCGCACCGTGTATCGCCTTGATTTGTATTTTACCTTATCATCAGCATATGTTTGGTAGTCATCCATCCGCTCTCTAATGCTCCCAAATAGAGTAGGATTGTGTGTGCTCTGCTTCCATCCAGCACTTACAGTACTACTTGCACACACAGTACCACTTGCACACACAGTTACAGACCCCAAGAGTCAGTAACACAGCCAGGAAGCAATCCATACAGCTATTAACAAACACATTTAGAGACCCACACAGTTTCTAAGACAGCCAGTCATATAGCAACATAGTTACTTACATATCCAGTGACATATGCACCGAGGAAATGGTACACTCACTCAGATATGTACTCAAGTACTGGCGCAAACAAGTCAGCTATCCAGACAAGCCACCCTTTAAACATGTCTTGGGCCTGCTTCTGAAGAGCCTGTGTGTGCAGTTTTACGACCAGGCCAAGTTGACATTTAAAATACTTGACATGCCTTAAAGTCCTCTTTTATTACATATAAGTGATCTCTAAGGTAGGCCGTAGTTAGGCCATAGGGCAGGGTGCTATGTGCTATAAAGGTAAGAGATGTACTTTTAATTTTCAGTGAGTTACACTTGCACTTATAGACCGAGACGCCCAGTTATACATCCAGTCTCTCACCCATACTGCGACTGACATACTTGTTTACAAAAGCATAGAGCAACTCACAAACCCAGTCACACAGAGGCACTTACGTATTCACTCACACACCCCTACAGCAGTTATGTATCCAGCACATACTGAACCAGTTACATACCCCTACACTCAATAAAACAGCCGGTGACATATACATTTAGAGATCCATAGTTACTTAGAGAACCAGTCGTATACCGACGTAGTTACTTAGACATCCAGTGACACTTACACAGAGGGACTGACACACTCACTCAGATATGTGCTCAAGTACTCATACAACCAAGTCACCCATTAAGAGAAGTAGCCATTTAAAGATGTATGGGACCTCCTACTGCAAACGTCTGTATGTACAGTTTTACTGTCATGCAGACTTGGCTTTTAAAACCCCTTGCTGGGCCTTAAACTCTCCGTTTGGTACGTACAAGTCACCCCTAAGGTAGGTCTTTGGTAGCCCATAGGGAAGGATGGTATGTGCTTACATGTACTTTCAAGATACAGTGAGGTGCATACGCACTTACAGACCCATGTGATTAGTTACACAGGCAGTCTCTCAGTGAAACTGTCACATACCTACTTAGAAAGCATGGAGCCACTCACATACCCAGTTGGTCTGTGACAGAGGCACTTACACATTCACTCATACACCCACACAGGACATACATATTGAGCAGTAACTGAGGCAGTTGGACACACACTTAAATACCCCTACACTTACTAATACAGCTAGTAAGCAATCCATACAGCCAGCTACATACACATATACATACCCATACAGAGACTAAGCTAACCAGTGTCACACCAACACAATTACTTACATATCCAGTCACACACCTAGAGAGGGACTTATACACTTATTTAGGTATGTACTCAAGTAGTAACACTAAGTCACCCATACAAACAAGTAGCCCTTTAAAGTTGTCTCGGGCCTGCTACTGCACAGCCTGCATGTGCAGTTTTAGGTTGAGTAGGCTTTTAAAATCCCTTCCCAAGCGTTAAACTCCTTTTTCTACATATAAGTGACTCCGAGGGTAGGCCATAGCTAGACATACACTGATGCATTTACTGACACACTCTAATACATAAATGCTTACAGTAGTATACACAGACACACACTGATGCATACACTAACACACACAGGCACTCACTCATGCATACACTAACACACCCATGCACACACTGATGCTTACACTAACACACCCATGCACACACTGATGCATACAGAAACACATTCAGGAACACACATATGCATACACTAACACACCCAGACACACACTGAGGTATATAGTGAAATGGCTACATGTAAACTGATGCATACACTGATACACCCAGGCAAACACAGACGCATATGCTGACAGAGCCAGGTACACAGTGATGTATACAGTGACACAACCATCACACACTGAGGCATACGTTGACACACCCAGTCACGTTGCGATTTAAGCATGAAAAGTACCAGACTTACCGTAGCTTTAACATTGTGACATAACTGTTTAGGTACTTTAAATGCTTCAATTATGTAATTTAGTACTATATAATGAATAGCTAAATGTGTTGATTTGGTTTTTTTTCCAGACATCTACTTATATTTAAAAACAAAGAGTTATAATTCTGAAAAAAACAGATAGAAGAAAGAAACAGAAGAAAGGATACTATCTCCTTACAACAGAGTGAGAAATAGGACATAATACGGAGAAAGTGGTTAAAGAGGAAAGAGCTGCTGGTAAGACAACTAAGAAGTTTATTAAAACATTATGTGGACAAATGCAACATGAGAAAAATCAAACAAATAAAAAGCAACTTTAACATCAGCTAAGAAAGGAGATAAACTAATTGGCATTAAGACTAATAAACAGATATTTTAACAAGAAGACAGAAGCAATTTAAGAAAATAACAGTCAAAATATTTGGCACGAACTATGAGGAGGTACTGAAGGAGAAGAGAAGCAATCAAACAAAAACAACATATTGAGACTATAATGAATAAGGAATTTGCCCTGAAGAGGAAGCCATTTATTTTGATACTGAACAGAATGAGAACACTGGATAAAACAGTGTTATCTATGAAGAGAAGCCAAAAATAAAACTTGGGAATAGAAGTAATTTTTGTAAAACTTTTCAGAGGAGAATGGAAGCATGCCTCCAGTACTGAGCCTTTCTTTAAGGAAGAGAGCTACTTCCAAGAGAACACATTAGTGTATGCAGTTGCAACAACTGGTCGATGTTATGAAGTGAAAGATGGTACTCTCATTACAAAAGAGTAGATGGTTCCTAGGAATGTAGAGGAAGTGATAGCTGAAGAGGTACAAGAAAGACGTAGGCAGGCCCCTGTATATAAACGGAACTGTAGCAGAATTTGCAGTGTTTGTCAGAAATTAATTGATATATCGAGAACTTTTCTACGAAAATTTCCGGGCAGATGTCTGAAACAGAAAATTAGAATTTTGCAAGGATTAGAGCCACACAAAGTAAGTGTTAGAATCCGGGTTCTCTGGTTGGCACAGGTAGGTACTTGTGACAAGCAGGGAACTTTTCCTCTAGTCAGGGTAAGGGGTTACACTCCTAAAATAACCCCTGCTCACCCTCTAGGTAGCTTGGCGCGAGCAGACAAGGCTTATTTCAGAGCGTTATAGGTTAAGCATTTGTGAACACATACAGTAACCAAGTGACAACACTACAAATGGACACCACACAGGTATTTATATTAAAAATAAGGATTCTTTATATAGGATTATCACAAGACCATTAAACGATTAAAAATACACAATACGGTTGCTTAGTTGGTAGAAGATTGCTTAGTTTCTCTTAAGTTCTTAAATGCGACACTTTAAGTCAATGTACCTTAGATGCGACATGCAGGGCAACGAAAGTGTTGCAAACGGGATCTTCCAGATGCGTTACGCTTCTCTGATATTGCGAGAAGGCTCGACTCGATGCGTCAGCTACGGCGGCGTCACCCTTGACGAGATGCGACGACAGCCGCCTTGGCAGCGGCACTCTCCGACGTTGCGAGACGCTTCTGCTCGATGCGATGCTGCAGCGGCGACACCTTCTGCGAGGTGCGGCAACAGTGGCTCCGACGGCGGCACGCTTCTCCGTGGATGCGAGGCGCTTTTCTGGATGCGGTGCAATGCGACAACTACGATGGCTGCGATGGCGACACGCTTCCTCCTCAATGCGAGACTCTCTCGATGCGGTGCAATGCGACAGCTACGATGGCTGCGATGGCGACACGCTTCTTCGGCGTTGCGAGACACTTCCGGATGATGCGAGACGCTTCCCCTCGATGCAATGCTGCAGCGGCGACACTCTCTGCGAGATGCGACGGCAACAGCTTCCAGCTCCTTGCGACACGCAGTCCCTCAGAAGGCCCAACAACAGCAGCAGGCACTTCCAAAAGACTTTGGGGAGCTGGGGATGAAGTTCACTGGTCCTGGGACTTCGTTCAGGGGGCAAGCTCAGCTCAAGCCCTTGGAGATCTTCAAGCACAAGTTGAAATAAAAGTCTTTGTAGTCTTTTCTCCTCTCCTTCAGCAGCAAGGCAACCACTGCAGGCCAATCCCCCAGGTCAGGGACAGTTACTCCTCCTACAGCTTTCCCAGTTCCTTCTCTTCTGGCAGAGGTTCTTCTTGTTGCAGCAGGATCTGGTCTAATTTCTTGGGAGCAGGGCTCCTTCTTTTATACAGCAATTCTTTTGTTCTTTGTCGCCAGGGGGCCTGGGCCTGGCTCAGTCCGGTTTTGGAGCACTTTGCTGTGGTGACTCTGCTCTTTCCTTTCAGCAGCAGGGCTGAGACATCAGCCGCTCCACAGGGGGCGGAGCCGGCATTGTGGTGGCAGAGCACAGGTCTATTCAGAGTCAAGGTGTACTCCTCCCACCCATCCTGGTGCAATCTCTCTACCCACCACCTGGCAGCCAGCCTGTCTCCTGGAATTCCCCAGCCCTGCTCCTCACTGTAACTAGGCAGAACACACACAGCAGAGGCGGACTGAAATGGCCAGGTCAGTAAATACTAACTTTCTAAAAGTAGTATTTACAAACACAGGATATTAAAATGAACTTTACTAAAAGAAGTATTTTATTATTCTGAGTTCAGGCATACTAAACTTGACTTTCTACCATGCTCTCTGAGTCCACTGGGATTACAGCGTGTAGTAATTCCAGCAGCCCATTCTGGCCTATGGAGAACAGGTAGCCTTACAATAGTGAAAAACGAAAATGGCTGTAATTCACTATTAGGACATGCCACACACATCAGGGCTTGTCCTACCTTATGCTTACAATGCACCCTGCCCTTGGGCCATAGGGGTGACTAATATGAAGTAAAGGGAATGTTTAGGGACTGGGAAGTGGGTGCACTTACCCAGTCAGCATGACAGTACCAGACTGCACGCAGGCTCTGCAATGGCAAGCCCACCAGCAGCATTTGTATTTACAAGCCCTGGGCACTCCTGGTGCACTTTACTGGGGTCTGACAGTAAACCAAATAAACCAATCATGGAATCCAACCAACATATACATTTTAAATAGGGAGCACTTGCACTGTGGCACTGGTTGGCAGTGGCACAGTGCTCTGAGCGGCCAACACCATAAAAACACATGAGGCACAGCGACAAAAAGTGGAAGGGAGACTCACGCCAAGGTGCCAGGTCTAACACGTGTCCCTCCAGCTGAAGAGTGGGGAGAACTACCCTAGCCCAGGGAGTTCCTCATCACTGAGGCGGAAAAATCTGGACAGACCGTCAGCATTGGCGTGATCTGTACCAGGGCGATGTTCCACCGTGAAATCCATACCCTGTAGGGAAATGGACCACCTCAACAGCTTTGGATTCTCACCCCTCATATGCATCAACCATCTGAGGGGCCTGTGGTCCGTCTGAACCCGGAAGTGAGACCCAAACAGGTAGGGTCTTAGCTTCTTCAGCGCCCAGACCACAGCAAATGCCTCACGCTCAATAGCACTCCATCTCTGTTCCCGTGGTAGTAACCTCCTGCTAATAAAGGCTACAGGTTGATCTAGGCCCTCTTCATTAATCTGTGAAAGAACAGCCCCCACACCATGCTCTGAAGTGTCTGGCTGAACTATAAACTCTTTGGAGAAGTTGGGAGCCAAAAGCACGGGCGCCGTGCACATAGCAGCTTTCAGGGCCTCGAAAGATTTCTGACAGGTGTCAGTCCAGATCACCTTCCTGGGCTGCTTCCTTGAAGTCAGCGCTGTCAAGGGGGCAACAATGTTGCCATACCCCTTGACAAACCTCCTGTAGTACCCGGTGAGACCTAGGAAGGCTCTCACCTCTCTCTGGGTTTTGGGCGACTCCCAATTCAGGATGGTTTCTATCTTGGGTTGAAGTGGAGCCACCTGGCCACTCCCAACTTGGTGCCCCAAGTACACCACTGAACCCTGCCCGATCTGGCACTTACTCGCCTTGATCGTGAGGCCTGCCCTCCGCAGCGCCATCAACACTTCCCAGAGGTGGCGCAGGTGTTCCTCCCACGTGGAGCTAAACACTGCGATGTCATCCAGGTAGGCTGCAATGAACGAATCCAGCCCAACCAACACCTGGTTGACCAACCTCTGGAAGGTGGCAGGGGCATTCTTCATCCCAAAGGGCATAACCCGGAACTGGTAATGCCCATCAGGGGTGGAAAATGCTGACCTCTCTTTGGCCCCCTCGGTCAAGGTGATCTGCCAATACCCAGACGTTAGATCAAACGTGCTGAGGTAGTTGGCAGCCCCTAGCCGATCTATGAGCTCATCAGCTCTGGGGATGGGGTGTGCGTCAGTCCTAGTGACCGAATTGAGTCCTCTGTAGTCCACACAGAACCGGAGTTTGGGTGTGGCTCCCGGCGCTGCAGCCTTTGGGACCAAGACCACTGGGCTGGCCCAAGGACTGCTTGAAGACTCAATTACCCCAAGGCAAACATCTTGGAGACCTCCTCCTTGATGCAGGCCCTTACCCTGTCAGTCACCCTGTAGGCCTTGAGCCTCACAGGTGTACTATCCCCAGTGTCCACATCATGGACGCACCAATCAGTGACACCGGGAACCAGGGAAAACAGGTCAGAAAATTGTCCCAGCAGCTGGCGACAATCATTCTGTTGCTCGGGGGTCAGGGCGGAAGAGAGGATGACACCATCCACTGACCCATCTTGCTCTTTGACTGACAGGAGGTCAGGAAGAGGCTCGGTCTCCTCCTCCATCCCAGCATCTGTCGCTAAGAGCATGCCCACTTGGGACCTCTCCAAGTGGGGCTTGAGGCGGTTGACATGTAGGACCCTTAAGGGGTTCCTAGGAGACTTCAGGTCCACCAAGTAGGTAAACGGACTCTTGCGCTCCACAACCTCAAAGGGACCGGTCCACTTATCCTGGAGCCCACACGGCTCCACGGGGGCCAAGACCCATACCTTCTGTCCAGGCTAAAGCTCTACCAGAGTGGCATTCTGGTCGTACCACCGCTTCATCTCCTCCTGGCTGGCTTCCAGGTTTGCCTCAGCAAGTTCCCTGAAACGCCTAGTCTGGTTTCTGAAGGCCAGCATGTAACTATATACATTCTGGGGAGGTTTCCTGGGAGATTGCTCCCAGCCTTCCTTTACCAGACTTAGAGGTCCTCTCACTGGGTGCCCGTACAGCAGCTCAAAGGAACTGAACCCTAGAGACTTCTGTGGCACCTCTCTGTAAGCAGAGAGAAGGCATAGCAAGAGGACGTCCCACTTACGCCTCATGGGTTCCTCAAGACCCATTATCATGCCTTTTAGGGTTCGGTTGAATCTCTCAACCAACCCGTTTCCTTGGGGGTGGTAAGGTGAGGTGAACTTGTAGGTTACACCACACTCTTGCCAAAGGGACTTCATATATTTAGACATGAAGTTGGTACCTCGGTCAGACACCACCTCTAGAGGGAATCCCACTCGGGGAAAAATTCCCATCAGCGCATGTCCCACCACGGGGGCCGTCACTGTCCTCAGAGGGATGGCTTCCGGGTGGCATGGTCCACCAGGACCAGGATGAACCTATTGCCCATCGCTGTCCTGGGGTCCAGTGGCCCTACAATGTCAATCCCCACTCGCTGGAATGGGGTACCGACCACAGGGAATGGTTGGAGTGGAGCCTTCTGCTTCCTTCCACTCTTCCCACTTGCCTGGCAAGTTTGGCATGTTCTGCAGTGAGTATCTGAACTCTTGCGTATTTGGGGCCAAAAGAAGTGGGTGACAAGCCTTTCAAAGGTCTTGTCCTGCCCCAAATGTCCTGCTAATGGCACATCGTGTGCCAGCCCCAGTAGGAAGGCTCTGAAACGCTGGGGTACCACCAGCACACGGGCTGACCCAGGCTCAGCAACCTTAGGCTCAGAATACAGGAGGTCGTTCTCCCAGTAAATGAAGTGTGTTCCAGACTGATCACCGTTGGCCTGGTCTGCAGCCTGCTGCCGCATACCCACAAGAGAAGGGCATTCTTTCTGCTCCATGCAGAACTCTTCCCTGGAGGGTCCTCCTTCTTGCTGCCAATGGGTCAGCTCAGGCAGGTCCCCCAGTTCAGCTATCTGTTCCCCTGTAGGTTCCAGGGCATCCCCTCAAGGTCTGCTCGCTCCTGGACCGTGGGAACTTCAGGAGCCGGTTTCCCGTGCCCCCTGCTCCTTCTCTTTAAGGCCGGTCCCTGGGCCTCCCTCTCATGCTCCAGGACCTCTTGAGTACCTCTACTGGCTGCCATGGACCGTGTGGTGACACACGCCCAATCCGGCATACCCAACATCTCCAGGTGAGCACTCCGCTCCACCTTAGCCCAAGGTGAGCTCTCCAAGTCGTTCCCTAACAGACAGTCTACAGGCATGGCGGGCCTCACAGCTACCTGAAGAGTACCAGAGACCCCCCCCCCCACTGAAAGGGAACCTGAGCCATTGGGCAGTGACTCTCGGTGTTGTCGGCGGCAACAACCGGATAGAATGCTCCTGGGACAACCTGCTCCTGAGACACCAGGTGGCGCTTGACAGCCGTCACACTGGCTCCTGTGTCTCTGAGAGCTTCAACCCTATGGCCATTTACGGTCACCCACTGCCTGTATGTCTTAGTGTTCTCAGGCAGCTGGGATTGTGGGACAACTTCACAGTCTCCTAATGAGACAAGGGACATCTCTGAGGTACCCCACCCACCTTGGACATTCATCTCCTCCCCCTGGGGCTACACTAGTCACCTGCCGGGATGGAGCACCAGTGGGTGCTGGTTTACCAAATAATGGACACTTCACATCAGAGGCAAAATGCCCCATGTTACCACACTTGTAACATCTGATGGGCCCCTTCTGAACAGGTGTACCTGTCGGGCCCCGGTCGGCTTCTGTGGTGGGGGAGGCTGAGAACCTTTCCCTTGGTTCCCTTGGGGATTACTTTGGGGCCTCTTCTGGAACTCCCTCTGTTTACCCTTGTCCCCCCCACTCTTCTGCTTGGGACCCTGCCCACCTTTGGCGGAATCTCCCACTTGACCCTTGTGGACCCTGGTACTGACCCAGCGGTCCGCCTCCTCAGCAAGCTTCCTAGGGTTAGTCAGCCTACTATCAATCAGGTGTTGGCGTAGCTCAGGAAAGCAATTACTGGACAAGTGCTCCCATGCCATTAAATCAAGAAGCCCTTGAAAATCATTCCCTTTGCTACCCTTCACCCAACCATCCAGTGCTCTGCAAAAAAAAGTCACATACTCAACATACGTACTGTTTGGAATCTTAGTGCGACCCCTGAACTTCTGTCTATACAACTCAGGGGTCAACCCATACCTAGACATCAAGGCAGCCTTCATATGGGGATAGGAATTATAGTCATCTGAAGGCAAATCCAGCAGTGTATCCCTCCCCTTACTAAGGAACCGTCCCCACAACCCTGCTCCCAATCTTTCTCAGGGACCCGGTGGGAAGACATGGCTACCTCATAGGCCTTAAACCACTGCCCTATGTCATCATTTTTAAAAAATTCCTTCACTACATCTTTGGATATGTACACTCTAGACTCTACCTGCACTGGGGGTGTGCTGCCACCAGAGGTAGTGCTTCCCAAGCCCTGGGCTTTCAACGCCAGCTCCCTCATTCTGTCATGCTCCATTTGGATTTTTTTCTCTTCCATTTGCATTTTTCTCTCTTCCATTTCCATTCTTTTTTGTTCCATTGCCAACTGTCCATTTAGTTTGGCCATCTCTATTTCATGAGCTCTGGTGTCCTTCCAGTCTGCCAACTCCTCTGGAGATAAACATTTGTTAGAGACACTGCTACCTGCAGGGGAAGGGCTTCTCCTTCCTCTTGAACCCACTGACTCATCCAGTTGCTCATCTGCATTCTCCTCATCACTGGCATTCGTTGCTTCTACCCAGGCCCTCAGCGCCTTGTAGAACTCTGCCTTGGTTGTACATCCAGTAATGCAAACTTTAAATCTCTTGCAGAAGGACTTCAGCTGCTTGGCAGTGTAACTATCCAATTTCTCTTCTTCCCATTTCAATTCAGTATTCACAGAGATTATGGATGCTGCTTTCTCCACCATGGTTAAGCTTGGCAGTGCTCAAAAATAGACAGTCCCAAAAAGAAATCTTCCAACAAGTATTGGCTGTGTTTAAGGTCTGCACCCACTAAGTAGTGTTCACCAATCACTATACATGAGTCACAAATGCAAATACAGAATCCTCACCGCTGACCACAAATGATAGATTCCGGGTTGTCTGGTTGGCACAGGTAGGTACTTGTGACAAGCAGGGAACCTTTCCTCTAATCAGGGTAAGGGGTTACACTCCTAAAATAACCCCTGCTCACCATCTAGGTAGCTTGGCGCGAGCAGACAAGGCTCATCTCAGAGCGTTATAGGTTAAGCATTTGTGAACACATACAGTAACCAAGTGATAACACTACAAATGGACACCACACAGGTATTTATATTAAAAAATAAGGATTCTTTCTATAGGATTATCACAAGACCATTAAACGATTAAAAATACACAATACGGTTGCTTAGTTGGTAGAAGATTGCTTAGTTTCTCTTAAGTTCTTAAATGCGACACTTTAAGTCAATGTAGCTTAGATGCGACACGCAGGGCAACAAAAGTGTTGCAGCGATGCAGATG
The DNA here is from genome assembly GCF_964204655.1 of Triturus cristatus. Taxonomy (NCBI): domain Eukaryota; kingdom Metazoa; phylum Chordata; class Amphibia; order Caudata; family Salamandridae; genus Triturus; species Triturus cristatus. Next base: position 1,068,849,178 of record NC_140582.1, on the reverse strand, counting down.
CGTTGAAGTTCTTGGTGCAAAAGAAATAAAGACGGGATCTTCCAGATGCGTTACGCTTCTCCGATGTTGCGAGAAGGCTCGACTCGATGCGTCAACTACAGCGGCCTTGGCAGCGGCACTCTCCTCCGACGTTGCGAGACGCTTCCGCTCGATGCGATGCTGCAGCGGTGACACCCCTTCTGCGAGGTGCGGCAACAGCGGCTCCGACGGCGGCATGCTTCTCCATGGATGCAAGGCGCTTTTCTGGATGCAGTGCAATGCAACAACTACGATGGCTGCGATGGCGACACGCTTCCTCCTCGATGCGAGACTCTCCTCTCGATGCGGTGCAATGCGACAGCTACGATGGCTGTGATTGCGACACGCTTCTTCGGCGTTGCGAGACACTTCCGGATAATGCGAGACGCTTCCGCTCGATGCGATGCTGCAGCGGCGACACTCTCGGCGAGATGCGACGGCAACAGCTCCGACGGCGGCATGCTTCTCTCCCCTGAGTCGCGCTTCCAGCTCCTTGCGACACGCAGTCCCTCAGAAGGCCCAACTACAGCAGCAGGCACTTCCAAAAGACTTTGGGGAGCTGGGGATGAAGTCCACTGGTCCTGGGACTTCGTTCAGGGGGCAAGCTCAGCTCAAGCCCTTGGAGATCTTCAAGCACAAGTTGAAATAAAAGTCTTTGTAGTCTTTTCTCCTCTCCTTCAGCAGCAAGGCAACCACTGCAGGCCAATACCCCAGGTCAGGGACAGTTACTCCTCCTACAGCTTTCCCAGTTCCTTCTCTTCTGGCAGAGGTTCCTCTTGTTTCAGCAGGATCTGATCTAATATCTTGGGAGCAGGGCTCCTTCTTTTATACAGCAATTCTTTTGTTCTTGGTCACCAGGGGGCCTGGGCCTGGCTCAGTCTGGTTTTGGAGCACTTTGTTGTGGTGACTCTGCTCTTTCCTTTCAGCAGCAGGGCAGAGACATCAGCCGCTCCACAGGGGGTGGAGCCGGCATTGTGGTGGCAGAGCACAGGTCTATTCAGGGTGTACTCCTCCCACCCATCCTGGTGCAATCTCTCTACCCACCACCTGGCAGCCAGCCTGTCTCCTGGAATTCCCCAGCCCTGCTCCTCACTGTAACTAGGCAGAACACGAACACACACACGAACACACACACACACACACACACACACACACACACACACACACACACACACACACACACACACACACACACACACACACACACACACACACACACACACACACACACACACACACACACACACACACACACACACACACACACACACACACACACACACACACACACACACACACACACACACACACACACACACACACACACACACACACACACACACACACACACACACACACACACACACACACACACACACACGTCAGTAAATACTAACTTTCTAAAAGTAGTAATTACTAGGCCTGGGCGAAAATTTCATTCCGTTTGCGGAGATTGCGATAATTTGACATTTGCGCGTTCCGCGGAGAGCGCAAAAATGTCATAATTTCTGCATTCCGCAGCTTGGCGATAATTTGTTTCTTGCTCGCGCTGTAAAATAATACATTCTCGCGCGCGATCGCCTTACCTAAATCCTACCTAAATCCCTGCGTTCGCCGACAAGTTTTCTTGATCCGGTCGCGTTCTCCATGAGTTGTATTGTTTTTAGCCATTTGCGCTGTCTCGCGACAGTTCGCGCCCGCTGTGACGTCATGCGTTGCGCGATCACGTCTTTCTTCTCGCAATCATGCACCGCGAGACAACTGAAAACAAGATGGCCGCGCCCGCGAGCAACCACATGGGTAAGTTGGCGAGCCGCAACCATGCAGAAAAAATCTCGCAAACATGCGGGAAAAAACTTCTGCATCTTCGCGATATTTCCACGTGTTTGCGATAATTGTTAACATTTTCGCGATAATTTGCGAAAGTGGATTTCGCAAATTCCGCCCACCCCTAGTATTTACAAACACAGGATATTAAAATAAACTTTACTAAAAGAAGTATTTTATTATTCTGAGTTCAGGCATACTAAACTTGACTTTCTACCATGCTCTCTGAGTCCACCGGGATTACAGCGTGTAGTAATTCCAGCAGCCCATTCTGGCCTATGGAGAACAGGTAGCCTTACAATAGTGAAAAACGAAAATGGCTGTAATTCACTATTAGGACATGCCACACACATCAGGGCTTGTCCTACCTTATGCTTACAATGCACCCTGCCCTTGGGCCTACCATAGGGGTGACTAATATGAAGTAAAGGGAAGGTTTAGGGACTGGGAAGTGGGTGCACTTACCCAGTCAGCATGACAGTACCAGACTGCACGTAGGCTCTGCAATGGCAGACCCTAGACACATTTTACCAGGACGCTTCTGTGGGTGGCACAACCAGTGCTGCAAGCCCACCAGCAGCATTTGTATTTACAAGCCCTGGGCACTCCTGGTGCACTTTACTGGGGTCTGACAGTAAACCAAATAAACCAATCATGGAATCCAACCAACATATACATTTTAAATAGGGAGCACTTGCACTGTGGCACTGGTTGGCAGTGGCACAGTGCTCTGAGCGGCCAACACCATAAAAACACATGAGGCACAGCGACAAAAAGTGGAAGGAAGACTCACGCCAAGGTGCCAGGTCTAACAGTAAGGAAGTATACTAATTTACAGGAACATTCACTGGCATGTCAATCGAAGAAAGTGTGCAGAAGCACCTTTCATCACTTCAGGATATTGGCTGTTCATCACTCTGAAATAAGAAATTTAGTTAGAAGACTTTACTTTGTGCAAACTCCATCCTTATGTTTAGTAGAAATGACTAAAGCTCTATTGCATGGTACAGTAGCAGATGTAGAAAAAGTTTGTGAAGATGTTCAGTATTGTTTCTTTGGTCCTGAACAGGAGTCTAGAGTAAATAAGGAGCTGGTATGCACAGGTGTATAGAAACAGGACCCAGGTATTAATATTGATAAATTTTCGCAAGAGCGTGCAAGGTTTAAAACAGTTTCTTCAGAGCAACCAAACTGTGGGCCAATTCACAAAGGCAATCTGAGACAAATGTCTTACTTTACGACTTTGGTATTCACAGAGGTCATTTACGAGCCGTATCTTTAAGTCTTCAGTCGGGCCAGAACCCAGACTGAAGCCCTACTCTCCGCACCCAGGCCGGAATGTCCGGCTCGGGCAAGATGAAGTGTAATCAATGGGACGGAATCCCATTTTTACAAAAAGGAACATTAGGAATGTGAGATAAATGGTAGAGGAGTCATTAAAATCAGCTTGGGCAGGGAAAAGGGTGTGGCCAGACACTGCATCACATCCCAGAAAAGTTTGCTCCTTTGCATCATGGTACATGCAGTCCACAATTTGTGCTCCCCTCAGTGTTGACTGTACTGTTACACAATACTCAGTGTTGACTGTAGCGTTACACCAAACTTTGGTGTAGCACTGCAGTCAGCACTGAGGGGAGCTCAAATTGTAGACTGCATGTACCATGAAGTTATGTATTTTACTAATTATTTCTTTCTGTGTTGTTGAACAAACTTACATTCCCATGGTACACACTGAGGCAGATAGTGATACAGCTATTGAGACAGCAAGACACACACTGATAGTCACCCACACACATGTACATGCACTCACTCACCCATACAGTCACTGACAACTAGTCACTCATACAGCTACTAATACATGCACTCACTCACCCATACAGCAACTCTGACACCCACTCATTCACCCATAGTCACTGACACACCCACTCACCTCACCCACACAGCCACTAACACATGCACGTACTCACCCATACAGTCACTGACACACCCAGTCACTCGCCCATACAGGCGCACACACACACCCAGTCACTTACCCATACAAACACTCACACACCCATACAGCTACTAACACATGCACTCCCCCATACACATACCCAGTCACTCCCCACATAGACACTCTAATATCCACTCACTCACCCATACAGCTACTGACACACCCACTAATCCACAGAACCACTCATACACCCACTTACTCACCTATACTGCCATTCACACACCCACTCACTCACCCATATGCCACTCACACACCCAGTTCTCACCCATAGTCACTGACACACTCATCCATACAGCCACTCAAACCTAGTCAGAGATGCACTCAAAGACACCCACACACAGACCCACTCACACACCCATACACTCAATCTCAGTTACTCACTCACACAGTCATTCACTCACATAGCCACTCACACAGCAACTTATTTATCCAGACACCCACTCACCCACTCAGACACTTACACAGGAACTCACTCACTCATACACTTACATACATCTAGACACATACAATCGTTCTATTTTTAAACCAAGAAAAGTGGTTCTAACAATATTTTTTTTTTATTTTTTACTTTTCTGAACTTTGTTTTTTTTTAATTTGTTTTTTTGGGTAGTTTTTCTTCACTTAAAATGGCAACTGGAAAAAATAAAGTTGAAAACAAAATACTCTAAACTAGAGTAACACGTATCATTGCAAAATAATAGCACTTGTGTTTTCTGACTGCTTCCAAAACTACAGCAACAGACTGTTCTCCAACAGTCAAAACCTTTTTACAATCGGTACAAAATGTCCCAAAGTTTTGCCACCCTTTCTGGCAATTGTTGCTGGACCTCAGATGGAAGGGTGTCCTCGGGAGCAATTGGCATCACAGATTATGTAGATGGGTCAGATGCACAACACGGACTCTCCTCCCTCATCAAGTGCTTTGAATTCATAGTTATTAAGTGCTTCAGCATGCGTGTGGTTTTGCCTTAATATTTTTTAGAAGCTCCTCTGGAGAGGATCATATCGCACCGGTTACAGTTGACGTGTTTAACGATTACCTTTCACTCTTTAGTGTGGATGCTGAAAAACTACAAATAACTCTGGTGAGTGCTCCAACAGTGTCTCTGTTCCTGGCTCCCCTGAGTTGGTGTCGTAAAGCACTTGTCAGTACAGGAAACAACTATCACTCCTTCAGGGGCCAAGTTAAAACATCGAATGCAGTGAGGTGTCCACAAAAGATGCCCTCTTCTAGAATAGGGAGAAAGTCTATGACATTACACATTTTGGGGCCTCACTCTTCCATTCACAGGTGACAAATGTGCAACTGTCCTTTGTTATTTTGTACTTTTGTTTCCGAACCCATTTCCGCAGACTGGTGCCTGTTAAATCAATGGAAGCCAGGCCATTTGAGTGTCCTCAGGCTATCAAGAAAGGAAGGTGGCTGATTCTGCAGGAGAGTGTGTGTCTGAAATTATTTATCCTGTGTAGAATTCAGTGGTGTTAAATCACTGATAAAATGGATTCCTGGGCACAGCATGTTTAGAAGAGTGAAACTGTGGTCCGAGGACTTTAATGCAATTCTAGATTCCAAATGAGAACACGTCATACCTAACATTAATTAAAAAAAACAAGGAACTAGAGAGACTGTCATCATACCATGGATCTCGGGAACATCTGAAATAGAGGGCAATAGAATATACTTTCTCACTCCCTCATCAGCAATAATCTATGCTAAATATAAAACAGTGTTTAATTAGGTACAGAAGCATGCTCTCTTTGTCTCATCTGCTACCATTTTGTGTAAATCTTAATACAACTTAACACCATGGCGAGCATGCGCCAACTTTTGAGAAGTTTCTTACTCTGGTCAGCATGTTTGACATATCACCACTGGATACATTCACTCTTTTGGGATACCTTAATTGGAGGAATTGGCTTCAGTTTTCCAGCAGATATTGTCAGATTGAGCTTGCCCAGGCTCTTTACCATACAATGTTGGCCACAATGGACACAAATCAGTTTGATTTTTTTTTTTACTGCTGCATAATGTTAGCCCTTATTTGCTTTTCACAGCCTTTGGACAAAACACATGGGAAGTGGAACGAGAATTACCTTTGCATCAATACGTACATGGACTATCAAGTGTAGTTCTGTGAATACATTGTGAACCACAAAAATATGTATTTGTGATGTTGTCTGGCCATCTGCAACACTTATTTAGCTAAGAAATGTGCTGTCCAATTACAGAATACTATTCTTAGAAACCTGACCATTAACATTTGCAGTACAAATCTGTACTGTGCACTCCCCTGCATAAGTGCTGGTGCCTAGATGTCACCAAAGCTAAGAAAAAATCCTTATAGCCCCAAAATAGTGCATATTGTTTTATATCCTTATTCCTATCCATCCATCGCTATGTGTGCGCAAACTGAAAGTCAATGTAGCTTGGTAGCAATACAGGGATACGTTTTTTGACTCTTGCAGTAGCTGTAAGAAACCTTTCAAGTTGAGCCCGCTGAAGGCACATGCATCTAATGCAGTAGTAGTTTACGGCTGCGAAGGTGAGATTTAGCTTGGATGCGTGGCAACATCTACATGGCTGCTACATTGGCTTTCAGTTTGCACACACATGGCAATATCAATAGGATTAAGTATTTATGTAGGCGAGTGAACAATGTGGATTTGTGGTATGATACACACGGTCCCCCCCAGTCGCATTATGAGCTTTGGCAAGTACACTGGTGTTGGGTAATAGCGTGATTAGGCTCGCCTGCGTTTCAGGCCACGCAAGTAACATGCGTGGTGACGGGCGGGTTTTAAATTGACTCAGCATGCATTGTTCAGCAAAACAGTTAGACATGGTTTATTATTCACGGTGCAAGTCTACATACATAAAGGCACCAATTACGTTTTTATTTGCTGAATATATACACATTAGGCACTTTGCTCTTTCCAAAAATCCTGAAGATGTCTAAAGTAAAGTGGGGCTGAAACGTGTCAAGTTCGTTTGGAGGAGTCAACCAAATTTCAAAAACAAGAAATTCATATGGACACATAAAACAGTTTAGGGCAGGACTGCCCATCTATGTGACACCACTCAAAGACTACCTCTAATGTGGCTTGCACATGAAATAGACCACGCAACCACATCATGTGTAAAAGTTGTAGAAAGACTGGAGACAAGATTGTTTGAGTTTCAAGTTCACATTTGGGTTGAGATTTCTGGTGATTTCTTTACTTTTTCTGTTTTTTCTTCATATACGTTTGGAATACACTCCAGGCACTATTTGTGAGGATTACTACGCAACAATGAAGCGAATAAAAATGTTTAACATAAATCAGACGGATATCCCAGTGACAAATTAATGTTTCATTGTGGTATAAAGAAATATATGATTTATCCCCATTTCATCCCATGTCAATGTTTTGCTGGTTTCATGCCCAGGTATAGTGGGGTGTTTAGGGCACACCCCTATATGTTTAATCATATTTAGGCCTGGGCAGAATTTCGATTACACAGGAGTAATCGGAGTAATTTTGGTCATTCCACTAGTAATTATGCAATTGCTCCTGCTCACGTAATTAAGAGTAATTGCAGGGGGAAATCTTACCAAGAACACATGTAGCAAGCCCTCCCTCGCCATTCTTGTTCTGCTGCAATTAGCACGGTTTCATAGCACAAAAATGTATCCTCCTGTCCATTTTGGAAATGAGGGTGCATTTTGAGCGAAGAAAAAAGCACTAAATGTAGTAAATTGGGTGAAAATCCTACCCCGAAAAACGTTTAGCGAGCAGCTGCTCCAATCGCTGTTCTTTATTCTTACCAGAAAATGCATCCTTGCGTCCATTGTGGACAAGAGGGGGCATTTTGGAGTTAAAGGTTGGCTCCAGATGCCGAATTAACCTTCTTGCATAAACTCATGAAAGTCTTCGGTAATTCTTCATGGTTATGCTTCATGCATGGCATTACAAGAGTTACGCCCGCCTCCACTCCTATTCATTCTGTGCACGGTTGTAGAACGCTCCAGGACCCTGTATCCAGGGCCTTGGCATGCTATATAAATATTACATGTACTGCCATAGCATTCTGTGGATGTGATACAATTACAATGAAGGCACATTTGAACTTACTGCCATGCAAACATGGTAAATGTACTTCCCAACACGCTCCCACCCCCTCAAAAAGCAGAGTAGATGTGGACGTGGCTGGTTAAGGGTCTGCCTCCTGCCAGTGCCCTGTGCGAGCACGTGTATGAAGAGGCCCAGTCGGAGCCCCTAAAGAGATTAAAACGTGCACGTTTACATTCCGTATCTTTGGGGAATAAGCCACTTAAAGGGTGCAGAGCACATGTCTTCACTGTGCAGCGCTCCCATTTGCAGAACAAGTGCCAGACTAGGAAATGCGCGCATGTTAAACCACAAAACCCTTTTCCGATTCCTAGACGCCATTTACATGCAAACTATAAAGGTCCCTTCACTGGAATAAATGACGGTTTCGGTTGCTTTCCAAGTAGTACAGTCTGACACAAGGCCTTTCATTCCCATAAGATCACTGGCACTAAACTCATTTGAAGACCTACATATTCCTGGGGGAAATCGAGCCCAGCAAATAAGACCTTAGCCAAAACTACATTTTATTAGTCCGAGTTCAGTTGGTTCAAATTCTGGTCAGTGCTAGAGCTCTGCAAAACCACAGTGTCTTTCCTTTGCGAAGTAAAACGGAGTATCCATAGTTTGACAAGACTTTTGTTATCAGTGTGTTCTCGGGTGCTTTTTCTGTTGCTGTAGTAGAGCACTGTGGTGTCATGACTAGTGTCAGTAACACATGATGCTGGAGGAGTGCTTGTGGCAGCCATTTTGTGAGCTATGTTTAACACACAGCTCTTCGGCTTGTATGTCCGTAAACCAGTATAAACAGGATTGTGTGGCCACGACACGTTTTCATCCAGCAAAATGACACCGAGTAATTTGCAGTTGTGAGTGAGTACGGGGGTTTAAATGTAGTGGTCTGTTTGTTGCGGGCCTCCCTGGTGATTTCGTTGTGCAAGGTGGTGTACGTTTCCTTGCTACTGAATTACGCACTCTAATGGCGACGAGTTGATATACATGTAGGTGGCAGGTGCGCAACATCCATTGGGCTCACGGGGTTCACGGGGCTTCGGCCCAGGTGCGCAACTCCCATTGGGTTCACGGGGCTTCGGCCCAGGTGGCAGGCACGCAACACCCATTGGGCTTGATGGAGCAGGTAGAACAACATTTTGTATGCCTCCTCTATTTTGCATGAAAATACTAACTATATTACCTACTGATTATAATTTACTAACTGGTTATTGTGCGATATTAATTCATTCTTTTGCGTACACCAATTACACGTGGGAAATTGCTATTTGCATGGCAGAATAACTCAAATAACTAAAATACGTACGCATATTAATAGTAGTATATGTGGTAATTAGATATCACATGATTTATGTTGCTTATGTGATGTTTGCATTCCTGATTGTATCCTAAAGGTGAATATTATTGCTTTAAATGTTGCTATATGCTAGGGAAAAAATAATACATAAAGGGATTAGTGAGGGTATAACATTAGAATCATCATTTCCTTGTATTAATTATTCTTTTGGGTTTGTTTCGCTTAAGGTGACATTTGGGCCTACCCTAAAATGGCGTCGAAAATCGAGTTCAGAAGTGGCCACCGTCTCGTGAGCACGATGCCTACTGCACAGACTCGGATGGCTCCGTGAACTTCCTAATGACCTGAGCACCCAATGTCCTCGGTCAAGGATAGGATCTTGGTGGACTGCCAAACTTCAGTCAGTAAAAACTGGTTGAAATGAACAATTGGATCATACAAGCAAACCTAAAACATTGTAGCATAATGACAAAACATACGCGGAAGTGAACCAGCAAACTCCATGAGAACTCAATTGAATAAAAATCAGACGTTTTAGATCAGCCAATCACAGACTTTCTCCGCCTAAAAATGTTTCAGGTTATCCCGAAATTTATTATAAAAGAGTAGTAGAATAGGGAGGGGTCTGGCATTCGGCGGTTACTATGACTGCACACCCTCTTTGACCCCACAGGCGACGACAGATGCTTGCACGGTTTCTGGTCCTTTGGAGATCTTTGGGTCTGTAACGTGCTGAGCAAAGAACTATCGGACCTTAAGCCTTGGCCTGCTTTATTTGGACAATTTAACGGCTAATTCGGTTATGCAGAGCCAAATGAATTAGAGAAAATCCAGATAGCAAGAATAGGTAAATATAATGACCTGCGATTTGAATTGATTGATCCAGAAATTCTAAAACTTTTGATGAAACAAATGCTAATATTAATTGCAAACAAAATTTAGATAATCAAATATTTGATTAACAGAAATTACGAGTTTGTGGTTTTTCGATGAAGAGAATAAAGGATTCTGAGTCTTAAAATGTGTTTTAGCTGGTTCTAAATCACCATCAACCAATCCAAATAATTGGTCCATAGACCAAGTGGGTGAAGTGCCTTGATGTTTGGGATTAGGAATCTATAAGTGGCGAATGTTAATGTATATTCTGTAAAATAACTTTTTCTTCTCTATAGGTTATGAGTTCCCCCCACATGTCGAGCGGATTCATCATCCTCCTGTGTGCAGATACGAGTGCGTTAGTGTGAATGTTGGTGTTATGGGTCCCACCAATGAATGCGTGTGTGAATGAATAAGTGTGGTAATGGATCTGTGATGCAGGGAGGATATGAAAAATTGCCCCCCTTTCCGCTCGATCAGGCTCACGGGGCTTCGCCCCCCCCCATCCCCCTCCTTGTGTTTGTCAGCCCAGCTGAGACAGCTTTGCAGGCTGGCGACCCTTCAATTGCAGCCGCACCAGAGTACTTCACAGGTCTTTAAAAGACCATTTACTTGTTAATCAGGTTTTTGTTGTGTTTTCACCCCTTCTTAGAGCCACTCTGCCTATGGCTCGAAGAATTGCACCCTCCCCGAAATTTGGCTCTAGTTGCCTGCCTAAATTAGGTGGCATGATGGAGTGGTTTAGGATTTATACAACAGCTGTTTTGTTCGGGGCTTCAGATTACAACTGCATCAGCCATGAATGCCCACTCACTCATAGGGGATGACAATCATTAAAATGCGCTGGTTCTGCACATGCACATTGGAGTTAAAGTTGAAAGCGAGAGGTTTCTCTTGGTGTTTGAAATAGGTATGGGGTGGCTTGATTTGATTATCGTCTACTGTCTCTCAGGTGACCGTTAAAAGTACAATAGCAAACATGAATTAGATTGTTCTCTGCCATGGGACTTTAAACTGAGTGTTATCTTGAGAAATCCTACCAGTAATCTGAACATAATACAATTGAAGGTTCTTATAATTAATCATAGAAGACTACTAGAATAACTAGTTGGGTTAAAAAGCAACTCGGCTGCAAGTAGCGTCTCCTGAAATAGGGGGACGTCCCCCTGAGCACAGCATCAAACCTGTGAGGGATCAGTGTTTGTGAAATCAGTACACTGTCCTTTTATTTGAAACAAGAAATAGTCGTGAGACTATATATTGATTCTTTGATCCACTGATATTCTTTATTCATATCATGAAGAAATTTTCAATGGGTGTCCAAAATATAAATCCATTATTTCAATGATCCCTCACGGGTTTGATGCTGTGCTCAGGGGGACATCCCCTATTTCAGGAGACGCTACTTACAGTATATTTTGTTTACACTCTTGCCCAGAGTGAAACCCCAGAAGTACGCCACAAAAAAATCAAAATGATCAACAAGTGTTAGTGCGCGTATGAACTTTAGTTTCATTATTTAAAATGCAACTGAGTATATCTGGGGGTCTTTTGTCCTGCACTCAGGACCTAGTGCTTAATCGATAGTTATTTTACTTTGTTTCCACTGTAGATAATGCCTCTCCTAGTAGGGTTCAATGGCATCATCAAAAGGTAATAAGTAGCAAGCCTCTCGATCTGGGATAATAAAGCAGTGTATGGAACAAAGATATAAGATTTTTTCCAATAGAAAGTGGCAAAACAGGGCTTTACTCAATTATTGTAGCAAGAACCTATGTTTTGGGGCGGGGTCACTGAGTGCTCCATCCAATTTGTGGTTTTATATATACTGTATTATAAATATATCCTCATCTCTTAATGGATGGTTGCATGATGAAGTTAAGTAGTTTATGAACAATGCATGACTTTGGCAGGACTGTTTACAATTAAAAAAGGTTGCAGATTTTTGTTTTTATGTACACAGCACTGTGTTTTGAAAATTTATCATCCTGGAGATGGCCGCGAGCATCCGTAGAGATGAAGACACCAAAAGACTGGCATTAATTTAGGTACATATTTTGGTATTTCTATACCACAGACCTAGCCAAAAGGCAGCAGAGCACTGTACATGGTCAAAGACCAGCATAAAGTCAACGAATTAGAGGAGTGGAAGCTTGGTTGTCGATGGTTAATGCATTGTGACAGTGTTCTTCAATGAGATGCGTTTTCAACTCTCCTAAATTGGAGCAAAGTTGGTGTGGTCCTGACTGATACTGGGATTTTGTTGCAGACCATGCGTGCATATATTGAAAAGGCCTGTGGTTTTGATATTCTTTTTTTACACTTTAGTTTGTTTGCAGTCTGATAGTGTCTGGGCTGCAAATGTGCTGAGATTCACCAGAGAAGGTGCGCTTGTCTACAAGATATGTGGGGGTGCTGGTCAAGATAGCTTTGACAATTATGCAGATGGTTTTGAAGATGGTGCAGGCCGGCAAGAACCGCTCGAGTTCCATCAGTATGGGAGTGGTGTGGCCATATTTCGTCAGGCCAAGTCCCAGGCTGCAGAATGTAGGATGCCCCCAATTAGTGCAATGGAGGCCATGTGTAGAACATGGCCTCCAACCATCCAGATGAGAGAGTACAGAGTCTTAAGTTGCTTTCTGTAAGAAACAGACTTTATTTAGATGAGAGCTGACACCAGGCTAACATTGCTTTCTTTTTGGAAAATAATTTGTTCCTTTAGGGTAAGGTTGGTTTTTAGGGTGAATCCAAGAGACTTGGCATCCAGTTAAAGTTGGTGTTTGAAGCGGTCAAGGTCCATATCCCCGAGCCAGGTTTTTACTGTATCTTGCTTATATTTTCTTAGCAAATAACAGGAATTCTGTCTTGGTTGGGTTGAGCTTCAGATGGGCACCAGACATCCAAGCCTAAAAGATGGGCATACATTGTTTGAGGGGCTGGGGGTCTGAAGCAGAGACTTTCAAGGGAAGTTGGGCATCATTGGCATATTGGTGAATGTTGATTCTGGTATCAGAGTGGACTACAAAATAGCTCCATGTATAGGTTGAAGATGACAGGAGACATTATGGAGCCTTGGGGGTCTCCACAAGTGATGCGATCTTATGTGACATGTCAGTGCTCGTGTGAATAAACTGGTGTCTGCTGGAAAGGTTGAAGAACAAGTGAAGGTCATTGCCAGTAAACACCATTCGAGACTACATGGAGCACATGAGAGTAGGTTGTCGACTGAAACAAAGACAGACAAGAGGTTCAGGAATATCAGGAGGTAGGGGTTATCTGGGATGAAGAGGGTGGCGTCTACAATGTCTAAAGTCGTGATCTGAGCTTTGCAGCATGATCTGAAGCCAGATTAGCATTGATGTGGTCTTGGAGTTGAATATAGACTGATTTTTCAATGATTTTGCAGATAAATGGTAGGGGAGTTCTGGGCAGACCATAGCAAGATCGTCTAGTGTAGGTTTCCTTATGAACTAAAAAGTAAAACAAAGGACTCAGACACATTGTTAGTTGAGGGGAAGGCTGCTAGAGTTCAGGCTTGCAGCATACATACACAGCACACACACAGGGGCATGGAGAGGTCACACAAGACCGCAAGGAGCTGGTGGTTTGTGCTTTGCAGCTTCATGACGCCCCGGCAAAAAAACTACAGCATAGCAGGGGCAGCTCCTCCACATGGGCAAAGGTGCATTGCCCCACTGCTTTCTCGCAGTGCAAGAAAGCAGAAAGGTATGCCTGGTTGGGGGCGGGTGGTCCCGCAGGAGTCCAGGGGAGGAGTGGCTTGCCCATTCTGAGTGCACGGTTTGGTCGGCCCCAGACTGACTAAACCAGTCATACGCACTCTGCATTTTCTCTATGTAGGCAGCCTACATAGAGAAAATGGCCTCCCCATAGACGCCTATGAGGTCGGCGTCCGAGCCAATCACAACGCTGCCATTGCAGCGTTGTGATTGGCTTAATGGTGGGAGGGAGGCTGCTTCCTTCCTGTATGGAGAGGAGACGCGACGCAGCACCAGAGGAGATGGTAAGTTTACATTTTTTTTAAATTTTTTTTTTAAATTAAATCCCCCTCACTAAGCGTCCCATCCAACCGCACCACCTCCCCAGAGTCATGCCAGCCACAGCTGCAGCATAGCAGGCTCAGTAGACCGAGTGGACTGTAGATCCTCACACAATTACCATGCTTGGATGAGTCCCCCTCATTTATCACTTCAATCCACGGGGTTGACTGAAGATAGACTTCCTCTTGGCCACACCTGCCGTGCTTGTGCCCACCCACTTTTGCCTCCTCCCTCGCAGGCTCAATCTTTGCTTCATTTTAGCACTGATACAAGACGCCAGACTCCATGGTAGAGGCAAGTTCTCTACAGGGGGTGAGAGCCCCTTTACAGGCTCAGGGATAAGGAAAGCGGAGAAACTACGGAGGCCACCTTTGAGTAAGTAAGTTGGTGACTGAGTCACAGAGGCCTTGTGGTAGTGTAAGCATCCCCACCACTGTTTAAACCTATTGGTGAGTGTGGGGGGGGGGGGGGGTGGTTGAACCTGCTGCAGGGTGGGGTGGTGGTCTGCACCCATGGGTCTTGTGCCCATGTCCCAACACTGAGCAAGTTTGAGCTCCCAAGCGTGGCAGTCCCTAGCCTTTAGCTCACCACCATTCTGGAACCCATTTATTTGGAGGAAAATCGACCTTATTTGCTTCAACTGACATCTAAAGATATGCCTGGCCGATTAAGGGGTGCTGGTGGCGGCAGTGTGCAACTGGCAGAGTGACAGAGGAGGTGTTAAGCGATTTTTCCTGTTGTCTCCCTACTCAATAGTCCACCAATGCCATCTCCTGTGGTTAACTTGGCATTTTCAACTTATCATGATGGATCCTGCACGTGTTTCTCCAACCGCTCTTCGCCATAAGAAGGTATTGCCTGCAGTGTCAAATGGCGTGAGAGTCCCTGTAAGAGGAGGAAGGCATGGGTATATTTAAATAAAATAAAAAAAGATAGTATCCAATGGTTTCTTATACATCGGAATGCCCTTGAGTATTGGATGAAAATACCCTTCTCTCACCCAAAGCTACCTCAATAAGGAATTTTGTTACCAAACACTAACATCAGTTCTTTCTAATTTGGTCAGCAGGACAACCCCCCGCCCCCGCCCCCCCCCCTCGCCCAATGAGTGGCAAAAGATGGGGGTTGTTCCTCAAGAGAAAAACGGCCAGCCAGGGAACATCTTGGAGGACTTCTTGCCAACCACTCTGTATAGGTGCTCAAGTGTCAGTCCATGTACCTGTATTTTGCCTTCCACTGGAGCAGAAGACAATTCCCCAGACACCACTGCAAGCAACATTAAATTGAACTGTTACGCACAATAAAGAGGGGGAAGGGGATTGGGATATATTAAAAAAAATATATATAAAAAAAAAATAAAAAGACACTCCAACTGGATGAGCCACTTCCTCACTATTCAACTGGTTCCTAGTCTTGTATGGCACCTGCTGACAAAGCACAATTTGTAATTTCTATTAGAATTAATCTCACATATTCGGTCTACATTATATTCTCACACTCTAATTCTCTTATTCAGTGGGATTGCTGCTCTCTTGTATGAATATATATTTATGGTAGTCTTTTGTATAAGAACTGAAATTAGGATGGATTTCAGTGAATCAGTTCTTATTGAATGGTCTAAAGATTTTTTTCTTTATTTTACTCTTCTCTGTAGGTCCAGCCGATGCCTTTTGGAGGCATATATATATATATATATATATATATATATATATACACATACATATACACACAAACACATGCACAATTTTCAATCTTATCTTTAGAATTGTCTTGTGAGGTTATAATTTCTTTGCTCTCGTTATTTCAATTGGTATTTTCAGCAGCCTTTCTTGTAGCATAATAGTCTGATATAATTGAAAGTAGGAATAAAATGTTCCTCGCATTTACAGTTCACAAGTTCTAAATGCAAGTCAAATCTAGAGGAACGTCTTTGATGCTGCATGCCTCAAACACTTACTTAAAACTCTACTCGGCCAATTTAGGTAAATGGAAGGTCAGAGTCTGTACGCACGGTGTTGGTACCAGGATTCCAAGACTACCTTCTGCGTGGCACTCAGGAGAAACACCTCCTGAGAAACACCAAACTCTTGACAGGAATGCACATTGTCTACAGTACGCAGTAATTAAGTCAGGGGCAGTAGCGAAGGAAAGACTACTCCCCGGAGAGGAATTCTCCACACAAGGTGAGTGAGAAGCAGGAAACGCTTCTCCTCAAAAGGTTTATAGTTGAAGTGCACTTTACGCTAGAGTGCGATTACAGTAACACTTGGCCCTCTCGACTAAAGACTAGACCGGCTACTACAGTTTAATTTTTTCCAGCTGCCCCCATCTTGGGATTCCAGTACAGAGGTCCTTGAATCAATTTGAATAGCCCCATCAGAAGCCCCAGAGCTATGGAACAATGGCATTTTCCGAATGGGTATTTTAACAGCCATTTGTGGCTTAACCTTGGAGGAAGCTGCTTCTTAAATACTGTATTAATTTGTGCAGTCCTGACACCAAGGCTTTCATACTCACCCTGTCTTAATGAATCAGCAACCTCATTGGTGGTTGAAGGGTCTGTAGCCTTCAGGTCCCAACACAGCACAGTCTATTTCGATCAGAGTAGATCTTTATCAGAAGGATTTATTGATCTGTGTGACATTCAGTCATCTGGTTCATCGTCCATGTTGGATGGAATGCTGCTTGTACAAAACACACTACAGGGCATCTTAGAGACACTAGTGGTGTTGGTTCAAATCAAGTTGTTCAGAGCATTTGAAAGTTATCCTGGCTGATTTATGTAACCTAATAAGGGCATGCCAGAAGGGAGGAAATGAAAACCAAGGTAGCTTACCCTGGAGAAGTTTCGGGGTAAGGGCCTGGCACTTCAAAGGGTAGAGGGGTTCAGCAGATCTTAAAGAATACAGTTTACACTCAAAACGCCCAATGCTAGTCAGGAAAAGACAATTTACCCTAGTACCCTCAAGCCCTCCTCTGGTTCTCTGAGCTATAGAGGTAGAAAGAGCAGTAAGGCCACTAGAGTAAAGGATGGGTGAAGGAAAAATGAAGGTAAAGAAAATGCACCCTCAACAAAAGGGTTTCAGACTAAAACAGGGCTGCAGCCCTCACCTCCCTTCTAGAGGCATTACAGCTTTAAATACTTACACTCAAGTATGTGCAAACGCCCATGTTAGAAGCAGGCCATCTAAGAATTTTCAGCCAATAACAGTTTGTACTAAGCATGTAAAGACAACCCAGCACCAGCTAGGGGAAAGGAGGTGGGGTTATGAAAGACAGATTGATGAAGCAGAGGAGGATCCAAAAATGGGGAAGGGAATCAGATTCGCCCCCCTGATGCAGCTCCCCAACTCATGGGAATGGGATGACTGGCCTAGTGAGCAATAGAGGAAGGAATGCTCTCCCAATCTGAAAATCCTGAGCTAGAACATACATGGGTTTGAGCGCTTTAGAAGCAGCAACCTGGAACAAAGAACGAAGCCCTACCATGTGGTGTTCCTTCAGGCGTTTTACCCGAGAGGATATCAGTAGAAGGCTTTGAAGCCAAACAGTAAAGGCATTAAACGAGGGAAGAGCTTCAGCAGGGGCATTAACTCCAATATATACTAAAATAATTTAAAAAACGTTTGGAAGTTAATAATCTGTCAATTGGCATACAGCTCTCTGCGATAGGATATGGATTAAATAAATAGGTCTGCAGCTCTTTTTATTTTGATAAATGTATACATTATAGAAGAGCACTGTAGAATGAATAATTGGCTCGATCCTTTTGATCAATCATTGCGGGAAATCTGGGAAAATTCCCAAGGCAATTATAATGACAGGGGATTTTAATACCAGTTTGTATCCCAGCCAGGCGGATGTTCAGATGGAAGTAGTATTGGACTGCAACAACATTCCTCCAGCTTCCTTTGTCTGGTACAATAAAACAGGAGGTCAAGGTATCAAGCCAATGGCTGGTGAATAATGGTCTGGTAGGTCTAAACAGTTGTTTAAAAAAAATGACTTCCCAGCAGCTGCAACGGTTCAGCAGGGCCGTTCATAGACCTCTATCTAGATTTTAAAATATGTGGAAAGTTATTACTGGACCAGGTTTGCTGTAGTACGTTTTCACGAATCCGTGATAGTAGATAATGTGCTGCCCTTGGGGGTATCCTTCCCTCAGACGCACATGTCTCGACCCACCTCACGCTTTTGGCTGTGTATCAACTAACAGAAGACACGTACGTTTTTTCTATGAGTCAAAGAAATAGAATCTTGTGGTTTAATGAGATTATGGATAATATGTAGGCCTATTTACGTGTAAACATGAAAACATTCAGATCACAGTTAACGGGACATAATTGGAAGGGTTGGTTTGACTCCACCTGTCAGCATATGAAAAGTCTGGTTTTAAAAACATCCAAACCATTTAGGTGAACGCCAGAAGCTTATCCCAAACAGAAGATGGATAGGCTAAAGTGTCAATATAGGCACTTGATTAAATCCCAAAAGGCCTTTTTCCTAACATGTATGATTGCCAAGTATATCTGAGCTGCATACTTAGATGACAGCTCATCTACTTCACGGAGCCTCAAAATAGTGTTCCAGCTAAGAACTTGCCCCCCCCAGGTAGGTTTTCTGTGAAAGAAATAAAGGGCGGTTAATTAAACGCATCAAGAACAGTGGGCCTCGATAATATCCTGGCAGTTTTAATTAAGTCAAATAGCATCTTGTGTGCATGGGTGTAATCTCTTTTGTTCTGCTGGATAGCTTCAATGGGCCTCTATCCCTGGTCCTTGAGGGGTTCAATAGTGATGATGGGGACTGGTTCAGACCCCTCGCATTATAGACTGATCAGCCTCCAGGACATCTCAGAGGTGTTTTCAAAAATGTTATTGTCCCGTTTGGATGATAGGGCATATGAGCATAGGATCACACCAATTGAGCATGGTCTATGGTCGAGTGACCCTCCCAAAATCCTCCATCGTTTTGCTCTTTGGGAAATCATTCAGAAATCTCTGGAAGTGTACCAAAGACTGTTTTATTGTTTTCTGTACTGCCTTTGACAAAGCCTTTGACTACTGGAAGCTTTCGATTGACATCCTTCGTACATTAAAAGCATTACATATGGATAATGGGGCATAGGTCGAACTTCATAAATCTGATAGATTATCGCCAATGATCCCAACTCAGAACGCCTCTGACAAAGGCGTGTCTTAGCACCTCTGTTTCTCAGCTTATTATTCCTTCCAGCAGCCATGGATTTAACAAACTACTTTCCCCACTAAGTTGGGAAACAATCTCTCATCTGCTGCTACATGTAAATGACTTGGTTCTGCTGGATTACTCCCCTTGGACTCCCTTGATGTGCATAGCAAGCAGAATTCACAGAAAATTAAACTGGATAAAAGAAAGGGGTTGGTCTTTGGTGAGAAGGTGAAAAACTTTAAAAGGTACTTGTATGCCCAGGAGATGGAAGTGGGGAATTTCTATAAATATCCAAGGCTGTCATTTAATAGGAACCTAAAATGGGATATCCATATGGGGAATGTCAAGCAGAGGTCCATGTTGCAAACTGGTTGTCTGGCTTGGCTCCTACACCTTCAATGAAGAGCTTATAAAGGGAATATATCCCCTGTGGGTATGTAAGGAGCAGAGGTACTTGCTTTTGACCCCTCCTGCAATTGGGATCCGATGGAGGGGCAGTCCTCAGGAGGCTGTTGTCGCTGCCACCTAGATACATGGCACAGAGTATAAGGAGAGAATTTAATCTGGTTTCCTGGAACTTATTTGCGAACTCCTAGGTTCTGAGATTTCTCAATAAGCTATCGGTGGATAGTGTCTCTAGATTATGTCGGGAAGAAATTCTTGCTAGCAAAAGAAGGTGGGCAAGTGAAGCAAGAACCAGGATAACTGATTTTTTTTAAAACACACTCTTTGGGGTTCAACTGAAACTTGGTCCCCTTTTCCCAGTAAACAAGCTTGGAGAATCTGTGGGAAGGTTGACAGTTCTCTGGACCTGGCCTATGTGAGGGAGAAGCCTTCCATCAGCTTCTCATGAGATACTTTAAATACTTTAGGCCAGCACACAGTCTTTCCTTACTTGGCCCAGGTACCCGACCCTAGGTTACGGAATTATATTTTAAAGGTGAGTGGGGTGTAACCCAATCTTTGCATCCCCCAAATGGTGCAATGCTGTTCGGATGGTACTGGATTGTGCACATGCCCCCCTCGAATGTAAAACGCTCCTGGTCTCATTTCTGGACTGTTTTTTTTATATTCCAGCTCGTATTAAGTTTAAGACCTTTATTAAAATAGCAAAGACTTTCAAGGCTGGAGTTGCTATCCGAAATATGTCATCAATGTTGCAGCAGGAACTGCACGTTTTTTACTCACTGCTAAGCAGAGTTTAAAGGTTGGGTTTGAATAGGTTATTCTGCTCATACTAACCAAAATGTGGTTATTTACATATTAAACAAAAAGTCACCCAGACAGCATCTTAACCCGTTCGACGCACTTGACGGAACGGTTCCGTCATGCACGTCGGTTGGGCTGTGCTTATGACAGAACCGTTCCGTCATGGCCCCGCCCGCGCACGGAATCTTCAGCGTGGCGCGGAAATCCACACCGCGCTGAAGGGGTTAATTATTTAACTCAAAATATAACTTTTTAAAATTAAACATAACTTTTGATTTTAGAGAACAGCCTCCATCGTCCGCTACAAACTAAACGTCTCAAACTCACCGGTTCCCTCTTTCAGTGCTGTGGCTTCTGGTAGGTATACGATGACTTACTTCTGGCACAGAAACCCTGCTTACCCCAGATGCTTCCTCATTTTCATCAGGCAGTGAGGTTTTTGTACCGAAATTATAAGCCTTCTGCGGCTCCTCTAATGCAAAGCTTACTTGCACTAGAGTTTGCGATGACATAACAGAAGTGTCCCATTTCTGTCAGATAGTTGAGGGTTCTATGTGACACTACCCCTTCGGCAAAGACTAGTCTATCCATAGATCGTCAAAAGCCTTGAAGACTACCATATAGCGGTCTATGTCGGAGTTTAAGCTTGATTTGCCTTATAGAGCTCCGCATAATACAGTGACCGTCTCCGTGTTCCGCCACTCACGACAGTCACTCAGCCATTACTTTGAAACCATCCTTAGTTATAGCAAGGCCTACTTCTCGTATTCACAACGCTTTTCATTGCTTTTGTACTGCAATTATTGAGCACCCCAAAGAAAATATTTGCCAGGTGGTACTACACAGATTACCATCCTGGTCGCCTATAGCACTATGAACCGCCCTACGTCTTCTCAACAGTCTCTAGCATTCAGAAAGAGTACGCAGTGAAGGGCTAGGCTTTGCAGACTCCCTTTAGGTTCTGGAAATTTCAGTGTAGGACTAACTCTGGTTTGCAGGACGAGTGGCGGCTGTCATGGGCGGAGATGGAGTGGTGCTTGGCTCTGTGTTCATTTCCCTCTTCTCCAGACTCAATGCCACCTTCCTACTCTTCTACAGTTGGGTCTGCTTACTATCTTTATGGATATTAATATTTATTTCAAATACAGTTTTAAAGCTAAGTTTAAACTAGAACCCCTGGAATAACCCAACATTAAGACCTTAACCTTTATTAAATATGTGAAAAGTGTATATAGATGGTAATATAAAAAAGACCATTACTATCAGGCAATACTATATTTAGACAAATGTTTTATTTAAAACACTATTTACTTTACTTGTTGGTTCTGCTACAGGTGTTTCAATGGTATTTACTCCAGAGTAAGGGGGCAAGGGTCCTCTCAATGACCTCATGCATAGGTGTTGGATGAGGCTGAGTGGAGGATCCTACGGTATCGGAGGCTTCCTTTCTTAGGCTGGCAAGCTTCTTTCGTGAGACAGCAGATCATACCACCGCTTACGTACTTCTTTAATAGTGTAGTGGGCAACTTCGAAGGCATTTACCTTTACTTGAATGCCCAGTCAGGCTTTCTTTTCGTGGCCTCTTGCCAAGACCATGAATATTTTCCAAAGATCCCATCATTTTCACCACATTCCTGTATTAAAAATTCGAATCGTCTGAAAAAGTGTGCCCTTTTTGCCACCACCATCCTAGCTAGGATCCAGACTTGCCATTTTACATGTCTTTAATTTCCAGCACATCACATGCAAAAGATGGTGGACGGAAAAAGCTTTCCCTTCCGGTTCTCCAGGCCTCTAGAAACACGTGGCAGCTCTTCCTCGTTGTAAGGTGCCAAGGACTGCAATCGTAAATTGTATTTATATAGTGCTTACTACATATACAAAAAAAAAAAATTATATTATATACATACACATACACTTTTACATATATACACACGTCAAAATTTTAATTGTATGATTTATTAAAATCTTTACAAATATCCCCCCCCCCCCAAAAAAATCTTTACATTCGCAGTTAAAACCAGACAACATTGATAATATTCCATTGGTTGTTTAGCTAAGGTGCGTGTGCTTAACCAACGCATACAATGTTTTAAATACAATTATTAAAATTAAATCCAACTTCTGTGATCCTGCCAACTAAATAGAGTGTTAATATGTTTTACTTTCACTCAATATATTACACAGATGGCTCCGCTGGGCCCATGCCTGGTCGGTCATGCTTCTTTGTTTTCCTCCAGAACGGCTTGCCGTAAAAGATTTACCTCTGCCATGTATTTTACACCCCGGCAGGCCAGAATTATGGAGAAACCGTCCAACCAGCGTATTACAGCTTGCCTGCACGTGCGGATATTCAGTTCGTTAAAAAAGGTGTTTTAAGTACAGTCTCCTCAGGACCGGGACTGCTGGGCATACACATAATAGATGAATTAGGGATTCCTTATAATAGCCACACAGTCGATACAGCGCTGTTTTTCCAGGACGGCTATAGGTCTTTTGAATCGTGCAAACCCATCCAGTAGTCTGTGTAGCTCTTTAACTGCCGGCTAAAGTGCGATATTAAGTATGCTTGCAGCTTTAATGATTTATAAGAGGTGATGACAGTCCACCCATGCCGACGTTTGGAAATTGTATTTTTATCTTCCAGGAAAGATTTATTTTTTGCTGCGTCATTGACCGCTTTACTGATGCTTGCTATATCTGCCCCATTTTCCCATGCTGCTTGTATTTTCAAGTTGGCCAAACAAGTTCAAATAACTTCCCCCATGAGCTCAATGTCTCTTGGTCCACCTGGTGCTGAATTTCTTCCCAGCATAAGCTGTCCATTGTGTCTGGGTCTGCGGAGCGAAATTTCTGGCTTAGCTTTACAAAGCTGCTCATGCCCTGGAATTTCTGGTTTTGGAGGCCGAATTCAAGCCGAACTTGCGACGGGGAGGCAGACTTGGGCAGATTGAAAACGGCCTTGTAAATCTTAGTCTGGAGTTCATTTAACAGATCAACCTCTTTGCCGCACCAAGTGACTAAACCGTATGACAAGGTGGGCAAGATTTGCGCAGCCATCACTTTGAAAGGTGGTTATATTCGGGCAATCCAATTTTATTTTTAGTAGTCTGTACGCAAAAGTAAGCGATTGCGCTTTGGCTTTTATGGCCAGTTTGTGCTAGTGTGTTATGCCCTGCCCCATTGTTATGCCAAGGTATTTATAGGACCCTTGCTCTTCCACCGTTGCCCCTTTCACCGACCATTTCAACTAATTTTTTTGGAATCCACTAGGCGGTCGACTTTTGGTTTTTCTTTATTTAGTTCCAAGTTTCCTGGTCCAAATAGGATACTAGGTTATTTATCGCTCTTTGTAGACCAATGGGGGTTTGGCTTAGCACTATAATATCGTCCGCATACTGTAAAATGGTAATCGGCTTGTTGGCCATATTCGGCGGATGACAATCGGCTGCTTCCATGTTATTGCTGATGTCTGAGAGAAACAAATTGAATAGGCTTGGTGCTAACATGCATCCTTGTTTTAAACCTTGCTGCGTGTCAATGCTCGAAGTTGTACTGCATCCATTGCCTAATTTCACTCTTGCCCAGGTGTCACTGTATAGGGAAATTATTGCATTTAGTAATTTACTCTTCAATCCCCATGCGTTTAGCTTTTTCCAGAGACGCTTTCTACTGACTCGGTCAAAGGCGGATTTTATATCAACAAGACATGCATACAGCCGTGTTCTCTTTTTTACTGCTTTTTCAGTTAAAAGCGCCAAGATAGCAAAGTTTGTTATTGTGCCCATCCCTAATCTAAAGCCCGTTTGGAATTGGGAATTATGTTCTTATCATCCATCCAATCTCGCAGCTGAACTAGGAGGCAAGAAGCACAGAGCTTGGCCTCTACATCAATTAGAGAGATCAGCCTGTAATTCCCTGGCTTGCGATGGTCTCCCTGTTTAAATATTGGATGGATTATGTTCACTTTCCAAGAGTCGGGGACGTCGATTTGCGTATAAATCTGATTGAAGACAGGCATTAGGTTTTCCGACCAGAAATCTGGGTCATTCTTGGAAAAGCAC
Source organism: Triturus cristatus (assembly GCF_964204655.1). NCBI lineage: Eukaryota > Metazoa > Chordata > Amphibia > Caudata > Salamandridae > Triturus > Triturus cristatus. The sequence continues at coordinate 1,068,824,545 of NC_140582.1, read as the reverse complement.
ATTGGGCAGCCCATTCGGACCTGCCACTCCTGTCTTAAGTTGTCATATAACTCGTAATTGTTTAGTGTTGGTCAGGGTATTTTGTTCATTACCACCTTTCTCTTGTTCTGGATCTTCGTATTCCGCCTTGTCCAGACTGGATTTTGTTTTTATTTTTTTCCCCCCCCCACTACCAACGATGGCCCTCGGGAACCTTCCATGGTCCCAAATTCCATACTACTGTACATATTGTGCACATTTCCTCTCAAATTCCTGCTTCTTGTTGAAGTCTTGCTCCTTTATTCAAATTTATGATGCCCCAGAAGTCCTGCTGTTTGGCAGTTTACTTGCACACAATAGTTTATTACAGATGGTTTCCTTATATGCTGTTTTAGCATTCCTCAACGTCTTCCTGTAGTTCCTTATATTTGGTTTTCTTCCCATTCTTATCGCCCGTGTTTGTAATCGTACCTCTCTTACGATCCTACTCTTTTGGTCTAGTAGGTCAATATTGAACCATGGTTCCCACCTGGTGTTTATTCTTTGGCTACCCGGCAAGGCTGGAAATTCAGGTGAGGACCTGGGCCAGCTGTTCCCAGTTTTTTTACACGTTCCTCCTCCGTCTGTGGCCCCAATTTGCACATACTCCTTGCTGTCTCCTGAATGCTTTTCAAGTCCCCACCTCACTATTTTAGTTTTTTTAGGTTAAACTTTTCGGCATGTTGTATAAGGGAGTTAATTTTTTGGGCCTGTGTGAGAGAGATTCATTCTCGTAATTTGGGGGAAGTGATCACTTTCTATGCGCTGGACGATATGAAACGTTTCAGTACAAGGGAATAACTGATTACTAATATTTGTGAAATCTATTGTTGAACGAACATTACCACTCAAGTGTGTTATTGCCATTGGTGTGTCTCCCTTTGTGTTACCATTCAGAATTGTCAATCCAAGGTCTTCTAGTTTGTTCGATATTATTCATCCCCCCTAGTTCACTAGCCTCTTTCCTTCTATCCGATTTTTGGTTGTGAGATTACAATTGAAGTCTGAGATGAACATAGGGCATTGCTCATGAGATCTTTGCATTGCTTTTATCAAGGTCATTAAAGTAGAATCTTTTTCTTTCTGGGTCTTTCTCTCTGGATGAATGTAAAACATTAATCAGTAGATGTTGCCATTTTATTTAGTGGGGACTTGCCACTAATTTTAATCACTTGTACCCAGTTAACCCCAGCATCCAGTTCTTCAGTTAACCAATCATACTTTTGGGCAGCATTTATCGATAAACCGCCTCGCGCGTGCCCAAAAGATGAAATCTTTCTGCGAGTGTGTGGTGTTCTTTAAATCCTGGAATTGGAGCTGGAGTCATATTCCAAGTTTCCTGGAGCAAGATCCTGTCTTGTTGCTGGAAAGGCTAGGGTTTCATGATCCTGGTCCATAGCTTTAAAACCGTGGACGTTCCATGAGCAGATTGTAATACTATCCGGCCTTTTTCCCCTCCAAGTTCTGGTCCTGTGTGTAACTAACACACACACACACACACACACACACACACACACACACACACACACACACACACACACACACACACACACACACACACACATACACACACAACACTATTTGTACTGTAGGTAACGACGGACGTATTCACAAAGCCACCTGTTGACAACATATCTGGGTGCTTAATACCAGATACAGGATTACGATATTCTTTAAGTTTTAGCACCTTTAAAGAGGCAGAAATCCCCAATGCTTCCTTCAATGAGGTGCTGAAGCGCTTTGTGGCGGGTTGCATGCGACTCCGGAACCCAAGATTAGTGTTAATTAGTAAGTAGATTAGTAATACATTTTTAACACCTTGAAGATTAGTTGTGTGCTCTTGAGTTCTTGTGCATTTAGTGGCGTTTTGAGTCGGGATGAAATGGTGGTAATGAGTTAGAAAAAGGGCAGTAATAAGTTATTGGAAGTGGGGGAAATATGCACCTGTTAGTTGGGTGAATTAGCTAAAAAAGGAGAGGGAAGTTTGAGAAGGATGTTTGGGAATTCACAGTAGTGAGGTTTGGGATGATTTAGAGGGGGAAGGATGGGGCAAAGTATGCAACACTCACTATTTGAAGATCAGCCTCATTAATAGCAATCCGGTATTTTGCAACCATATCCCCATTTGGTAGGTCTTTGTACACAAGAAATATGCATTGCTAAGTAGCTATTTCTTAAAATTCGCTACATAGGAGTCGCTATGTCTAGGATTTGTAAAGCTGGCCCCTAGCTTGGTTATCTACAGTGAGCGCTCAACATCTTTGCCACTGGGGAACCAAGTCCAGGAGCACACTTTCCAGGTCGAAGTTTGACTATTGTTAGAGCATGTATTGCAAGTCATCACTGGCTGATGTGGATGAATGGTGCACAAAGGAACTCGGCCAAAGACCAATGCAAATTTGAGCTTTTATATCCGAACTCCTAATTTTGAGCACTACTGTATTTGCTACTGCTGGCTTCAGATATATGACCATGAATTACTCCAGTAATTACAGCAAATTATTAGCACCAGATTACCAGCGTAGTCTTCTAAAAGAGCATCACAAAGGTCTAAGTCGGTGCTTACGGTTGCCCTTTCTTTCAAAGAGAAAATCTGCCCATTTATTAAAAATGAAATATAAACCAGCTGGAGCAGTAAATTCATTAGATTGTCGATAACCTCGATTATTTTTCAAGCCAAACAGGAAAATTAGCAGCAGTAGTACAATACAAGACTGCGCTCTTAAATGCAAGATTAGAAGATCTGTATATATCGGATGATGACACAATGAAAATAGGTGCCAACACTACATGGTATTTCTAGATTTAGCAGAGCAAGACTCAATTTTGGATTCGAGACTTCTTTGTAAACAAAACTGAAAACCACCAATGGTTAGTGCAGATGCTAGAGGCACCTGGATTAGATGCTGGGAACGTGGAAAGAAAATTCTCCATTTTTGATAGGCTTGTTCTTGTAAAGTGCATCTGTGACCATACTTTGCTAAATGGTATGCATACGGCAACTAAATCTGCATTACTAGTGTGTACTTTGAGACCAGGTTAATGTTCATGGTTTTCAGCAATTCGAAGTTCCCGATCCCACTACTCTAGAATAGTGAATCCCCAGTCTAGGGGCGTTTCAATATATACAGAATTCCATATAAGGCAAAAGTTCTCTCATCGCCAGGGGTTCTAGATTTCCAGGGTTAGAGTTAAAGCAGACCAAAGGGATGGTGTCTTCCATTTAGGACATACAATAGAAAGGCAATTTCTTTCCTTTCTATGGCCACCATCAGAAGCAAACTAATAAAGGCACAGCACTTTCTGCGTGCACGATACTGAACAGGCACATTGTGGCATATGTGGGTAAACATGCAACTGTGTGCAAGTTAAATATGGTCATCGAAAATGTGTGTTCCAACAACTCCCCTGATGGGGAAATACAAACAGCTATGGTTCGTCTGGGTGGACTCGTTGCTCCGATTTACTCCAAATTCACAAAATTACATTAGAGCAGGTGGCTTGACATACGTGGCAGCAGTCCATTTGGCATAGAGCTTCCACCTAGGAAGAAGAGACATTCTCCACAAAAGTCAGAAGAGCTAAACTCCAACACAAGAATCTGTGCCTCAAAGCAGAATAAATGTTCCAAATACGGATTGTTTTTTTCTAGGAGGATACATTGAGAAAAAAACCTTTGGCTTAGGCACTTGACAGGGAGACTGGAATCAGTTCTTGGTCACCGAGGACCCATAAAAATCACCACTAGAGAGGCAATATTTTAGGCTGCTCTGACTTCCGAGGAAGCAAGGCAGTCAAATGTTTGGTAGGTCAAGTGTCTTGATTTATTTTGCATTGACTTACCAGCTTTTTTTTTTTTTAACCTCAGCTAGTAGTTTTCTACTAAAAGGAAGGAAAAATACATTTACGACCGATTAGGTTGGAGAGAAATCTACTGCACTAGGTGTAGTCCACCAAAGCTACTTCTCTGGTACAATAGACTCTGCAAGTTTGAAATGAGTTTTATTTTCCCCTCTGCGAACCCAGCTATTCTAGGTTCTGTACTGTAGTACCTTACATCTGCCAGGCCAATACACAGGCTTTGTTCGTCAATCACCAAAAGTTAATCTGTACTGTAGGTAAGAACTCCCCTACGTATTCACAAAGCCAATGGTTGACTTAACACATCTGGATGCTTAATTCCAGATACAGGATTCAGATATTCTAGTCTTAACACCTTCAAGGCAGAAATCCTCAATGTTCTATTCAATGAGAAGTGTGGCTGCTAAAGACACTACGTTTCAATATCAATGGGGAGTGGATCACAGGTCCTGAAAGAACACACATGCACCCCTTTTTAAACTGAACTCATACCCAGGTTTAATAAAGTTTCAAACTGGTGTTTCGAGTCTATTTTAACTCCTTTGATTATCACCTCACATTTCACTACTCACTGAGCACTATTCTCTGATCACAACTGAAATAACCAGAGGTATCACCTCCGGGTGGAGGAAGCACACGATTAACCCGATGATGATGCGGTCACGCTGTCAAACAAAAGGCGGATTATCGAACATACCGCCACTTTCCACCGACGAATCAACACGTGATTGAGGGTTTCTTAACAGCATTGCTGTTGCTAACCCTGGTTCTTTCAGGACCTGTGATCCACTCCCCATTGATATTGAAACGTCTTGGGTAAAGAAGCTGAGTGGGTCATACCCCTTCTTTCTCCCTCCTTTTGATTTATACAGTGCTAAAGACACTAGTCAAGATACAGTAGAGAGACTGACTGAGCTATATTTAACTATTTTATATATTTCTGGACGATCAGCCGTACCTGCTACGCTTGATCACTTCTGTGGTAGCCAAAATACTTTTAAGTTCCAAAAAATAAAATCAAAACAGAAGCAATCCATGTGTAGCCAGGAGATCGGCAAATAGCCAAGTAGATTTATATACTCTCTACCAGATAAAGATTGAATATTTTAATGTATGCTCATCTTTTCAAGTTACTCATGGAAAACAATCTCAACATTTTCAGGTAGCTTAATTTTCTTAGGGATCACAATCTTTCAAATCACTTGACCCGTCAGAGGTGCAGCGCCGCGCCCTAAACGGAGGATTGGGAAAATTACTACATGTAAGATAATCATATGTTTAAAGAATAAAGAGTGGTACTCCAGGTCTCCAAGTCAAGGTGCACACCTCCATTAAACTAAAGAACAAGTTGTTGCACTCATGAAATTCAGCTATGTTGGACTGAAATGGCTTACATTACCATGCAAAATCCTTTAAAACCATTATTTTGAAACAAAATCAAAACAAATTAGCAAAGCTCATTTTCATTTTATTTATTACAATGACTAGTTTGCTCCTGCTTTGTTGAATGGATCATCTCCTGGTGAACTGATCATAAAGTCTCCTACAACAGTTCAAGTGCTCTTGTACATTCTTTTAAACCACAGAAAACGGAAGGACTGAGAAGGCGGCACTTACTAAAGGGTTTTAGCCCCCTAACTAGCTTACTTTGCTCAGGCTGAAAAAAAGTCAAGTAGTGAATTCATGGACATTAACCCGGTAGGTTAATACAACATTTGATCAAAAAGACTGAATGTGTCAAAATATTTTGTACCTATTTCTTAGTATAACAATGCAACGTAAAGGAGGCAATTAAGTAGTTTGGACCAGTAGCCAACCAAGAGTTTCAATCAATCTATATTGCCTGATGCTCGCAAGTTTGACGTATAAAGTTCACCTTTCTTTTACACATGAAGCTCTGAATAAAAAAAGGAACTTTTACCCACACCAGAATCAGTGTAGAGTAGAATATCACTTCATAGAATGCCCTTCTGAAAATTCATTTCAAAATAGAGATGCTATCTTCAGAACTGTAAAAGCCGTAAAAACGCAAAATATCTTAGGCCATTTTTAATCAAAAATTACTCCTTAATGTTCAAAAATAACATTTAACCAAAATTCTTTTGTCGATGCAATGATCAACATATTAAACAGGTGATAGTCACTTCCCACCCTGCCTGAAATGTCTTCTAAAAAAAGGCCAAGGCAGCAGATCTAGAAATCCAGAGACCTGGACTGAGTAAAGAGAAAGTCCACCATTATATATTTCAGTCATTGAATGCTGAGGCTCAGTTGTTTTCAATCTGCTCAAGGTCCAAGTCTCCACAGTCAAGTGGAAAGATACCCTCTTCAATGCTCTCACAATCACTGGTGTCTTCCTCACTTTCACTCACAGCAGCTGCTTTCTTGTAATCCCTTGAGTTGTGGCCAACAGGATGTTGCACAAAATGCCTAGCTTCTTCTAACTGCTCCTTCATTGGACTGGAGCCAGGAGTTATAATGTTCATAAGGTCGTTCGAGTCACAAGGAGATGACACTATTGTCTTCAAGTGCGGGTCGTCATCAATATCTTCCTCGTAGTCTAGGGAGCAAAGGCTTTTGGAATTTTTCAGTGTCTGCAATTAAAAAGAAAAGTGTCATTCTTCACATTTTTAGGCTTTTTCAAGCAAGATAATCAGTTAAGAAATTACTGCTGCCTCCTATTTACCATATCGACATATCTTTCCTGTGGTCCAATACAGGACCCCAGGGCCAATAAAGACCATTACCTGGTTTAGTCGCAGCTATTTCTGGAGAGCTCTGGTAAACAATACTCAGAAACCGTGTCCTAGTGAACTTTTGTGAATGATGGAATAGGAGTATATGGCACATGAAAGGCAGGGTATTCAGAAAGCTGATTTACCATCAACTCCTATCCTCCCCCTCTTTTTTGTTGACAGTAGAAGGTTTCAAATGACAAAAACCAACATTTGAAGTTCGATTAGGGAAGCTTCAAGGACTGGAACAAAATGAAACCCATATCATTGTGGTACAAAGCACGAAAAAATGTCCAATGGCAAGGTCATTTTTTGTCGTGTAACCCACTAAAAGCAAAATTGAGAAAATTAACCACAGGATTGCAATTCTACAAACTGAGTATGGTCGAATAAATTGCTCTCATACCAACCAAAACCATTTATCGGGAAAAAAGCACCAACTTCATGCACTGCACAAATTCTTATTTTGCGATTTAAATACCAACTTAAAGCAAAGTTTAATGTAACCATTTACGTTTCTATTTTAATCTACACCATTTTAAACAAGGTCAACTATTTCACAAAGACATTTCTGGAGGTTAAAACAGAGGTCATGTCCAAGTAATCCCCATTTCCCAATGTGCGGACTAAAATGTGTTACAGACCCATACAGAGGTACACAGAGCAATACAATTTCGGAGAACCTGCATGGTAAAGACTAATCCCCTGCCGAGAACTAGCGTCCTACTAACCTGCTCTAAATGACTAGCTTTAGGTTGCTGATGTGTAAAATCAAACACAGGCCCTTGGGTAAGCCACTTTCTAGCAGGCCAACTTTGTAACTTGAAGGTGCTGCAAATTCTGAATTGCCAACAGTAAACTAAAAGCAACTGCAAGCCAAAAAAAAGGATTATAAAATAAAGACAAAGGTGAATTAAATTTGGCCAGGTACACATTCTATATATACACGCTTCAGTGTTCCGTTGCCCAAAAGTACAGAAAGCAGTTTTAGGCAAAACCACAGGGAAAGTCAGAGGTCAGAAATGGATGACTTTGTAGCTGCTGTAAGATTTCCCTGTCTCCCTGGACGACAGTGAATTGTGCTAAAGAAGCAAAGTGCAAGTTGAAGCCTTTATCACACCATCTACTTGGCAGGGATGTGGTTCATGAACATGCTATGCTGTGGTTGCAAAGAAACCCAATCATCTTACCCGTTAAATTGATGAAAATGGAATGCAATTAAGCAAGCCCACAGCAACTTTGTTACTTAGCAATCACTCAGCGTGGCAACGGGCCATGTGTCGTTACCAGCAAGCTCTTGTGCCACTTGCTATGTAGCCCTTTAACACTCAAAGGGCACATTTCTCTGGAATCTTCTGTCCCCATGTATAAATAAGACTTGACAAACCTGCCTTGCTGTTTGGATTGCCCGTGGATTCCTTGCATCTGCACCAACGCCTCGCGGAACCTGCTGCGCGGGTCCCGCTTCGCAGAGGGGCGCTCTCCTTCGTGGGCTGTTAGCTGCTGCTGGGGTAAGACAGGGGCTGAGGGCTGCGAGCAAGAGGGCTGGGACTACATTTCCCAGGAGTCCCAGTAACCCCGCCCGTTCCACCTGGGCTGCTCTCCCTCCCCGCCCCCAACGACCGGGTGATCACCGTAAGAGCCATATATTAACGTGTGAATACCGCTGCGCGGGAGCTCGCCGGGAGAAGGCCGGGACAAGGGCGGGACCGTCTGTGGCCGTCAGGGGCCGTGTGAGGCCGGGCCGGGCCACCTTCCTAACATTTACCACTCAATATTTATAACATCTCATGGTATCACCTAACAGACGTTTTAAATGTTTATTTTGTAAACATTGCATCTGACCATAACCAGGCTTGTGTCCTCATTGTTAGTATAACCGCTTTGACCTAACTTTGCCCATTATTGTACATAATTTGAGGTCTGAGGTTGGTGTTAATTTGGTTATTTGTATATCTAAAGATGACCCTAAGATCTGGCAAAGAGAGGCAAGTCCAGGTCTCCACCTCTAATGGCACTTTTACGGGTACAATTGACCAGTTTTATAAACGCTCTACTGCCATACTGGAGAAAGAAATCGCTCTAGTTGAAAAACGTCTTTCACTAGATATAATTACAGGCAAGCGATCCTCTTGGGAAAATTAATGAGGCAGTCTCCCCATTCCGCTTTCCCTTTTAGACACTGATAGCAATGATGTTAATACAGATTTAGTGCTTGTAACTGTTCCTGAGACCCAAACTGTGGAGTTAGCGGGGATGGGTCAAGATAGCTCATATACCACTGCACATGATAATATGCTAAATGGAGGGACTACTATTTTTTTAGACCAGCCTGGAGAGAAATCAGGTCTCTCGGACTCACCTAATCTTAATATCAGTAAGGAGCAAGTGACTTCCCCTCCCCTTTCACAACTTCTACCCTCACAGAACCCTGGGAAACGTAAAAGGTTAGACTCTCCCGACTTAGTTGAACATATTGAGGGGGCGGGAAGTACTATTGATTCACCTATACAGTTGCCTAATACTAATGTGGTGGTTCAACTTGAAGACCATAATACCACAGTTAGTATTGCAGAAGGCATACTTCTGGCTAAGATAGAGTTACTAATGAAATCCCTGCTCTTACCACTATTCGAAAGGACAAGACTATTGAATACAAAAATGGATTCCTTGGATAGGTTGGTTAAAGATAATATAGCATCTACAAACAGAACTCTTGCCAGTTTAGCCCCCAAAGGCTTGCCCCCCACTGCCCTGTCATCATCGAAGTCTACTCTGGTGAATAACAAAGCAGGGGCCTCAAGTTCAAAAGTGGGACCCACTACGTTAAAAGCCCCGCAGCCAACAACTGTATCGGCCCCCAAGAAAACAGTTAGCTCTGAGGGTGCACCTAGACAGAAGGCCGCAAAGCAACCCCAGGCCAAGAAAACTCTTAGCAGTCACGACCAAAACATCCGGCCCTATATCAAACCTATCCCGAGGAAACAATGTGTTAATCTCCCCCCAGAGTCACAGCCTTACACCATCATCTTAACTGGCGTGGCTCCTTTAGTAGATGGTAAAAGAGAAACACACAAGGACCTCTACAATAAAGTAACATTCTGGCTTAATAAAAATCGCCCGCTTCCACCCAACATGAATCCTGAAATTCTTAATGTAAGAAGGGTGGATTGGATAGGTTATGGTAAGAAAGATCTTGAGGGGGACTGTGTGGTGATAAGTTTCAGAGAGCCATGGGTGGCTGAATTTATCAGCAGGGAACCTAGATTCGGAAGAGTTGGGGATGTGCAAACATTATTGTTGAATTATTTCTATCCTGCTTTAAAAACAAGTAGACCCCAAACCCCATTTCAACATTCTAGAAGAGACAGGCCAAGAGGGAGATTTCACTTTGATACCCCAGTCTACCCTTTGTTTCACCCGCACCTCACAAACCGGTTCGCTCCGCTATCCGGCTTGGAAGGTGTGGATTGACTTGACAATCTACTACCAATTCCCGGGCCGAGTGAAGTTGTACTGAGTTCCCCTAACCCTACTCCATCTCCCAGGGCTGAGATTGTAACAGGGCTGAGTGGTAATTCCCAAGGGGAGGTAGAAAGGGTAAAACTTCCAAATCCCACATATAGACCCCTGGTCCCTGAGGAGACTGTGAATCCATTTAACAACTTGCCGAAAGAAACAAGTAATACCCTCACAGTTTTGTCTTGGAATATAGCGGGATTAAAAGGGAAAATGTCTGAGGATGACTGGGGCTCTTATGTGGACTCTTTTGATGTTATCATTTTACGGGAAAGCTGGTCAACTGATGCTATCTTTCGGGTTGGCTATCTTAACTACTATAAACCAGCCTGTAAAGGACCTAAAGGTCGTCCTTCAGGTGGTCTGGTTATTTGGATCAGACAATCCCTAGCCTTTAAAATTATAGACATTCCTACCTTAAGTAGTGATATTCTTGCCTTGAAATGGTCTGGTAAAAATAACGAGGACTTTTTTCTGATTAACATATATGCAAGAGGGCAACCTGGTGGGAAGCCTGCGAGAGCAGCTAGCGATTTAGATTCCCTATTAAACAATATTACTAGCGACAAATGTATAATGGTGGCAGGTGATTTTAATTGTTCTTTTGAACCTTTTCCTAGTCTTGACAAAGAAGGATATGGGGAAATCGATCAAATTTGGAATATTCCACCATTATCCATCCCTCCAATTAAAAAAGTTACCGAGGCCGCAATGCAGTGGTTAGGCCTCTGCCTTGAATGGGATCTGCGCGCAGCTAACGGTAGAACTAAATCAGATTCGATGGGAAAGGTCACTTTTGACAATTCCCAGCATTCGAGCCGTATTGACTACTTCTTAATAAAGATAGAGTTTTGGAAAATCCTAGAGGATATGGAAGTAGTCCAAAGACCTGAAAGTGACCATAATCCCCTGGCAATTAAATTACTACTGAATGAGGGTCTCAGATTGGATTCTGCATCCACTACCGTTACAGCCGAGGCTGTTCTCACGAATGACTGTAGAAGGGTACGCTGGACTAGGCTTATAGACAACCCTACCGTATTAGAAAGGGTTGCGGTGGAGGTCTCAGCAGCCACCAATTCGATGGTACCCATAGTTAACGAAGGCACTTCCCTGGAAGAAATAGGGTCGATCCATGAGTCTGTTTAATAAGATTAAAACTTTTTTTAATGAACCCACAAAAGGAAGGAATAATGGTCCAGTACCAACTAGGACCAAATGGTATGATAAATCTTGTCGTCTTGCCCATAGCACCCTAATAGCTGCTATTAAATCCAAGTCAGCCAATGATATTAGGCTAGCTAGGGTTAATTACAAGAAAGTACTTATAGAGGCAAAAACCAACTGGGACGAACAGCGCTGGTTAGATTTATACCAAGCAAGCACCTCATCTAACCAACAAAAATTCTGGGAGGTTGTGAGGTGGGGTGGGACTGGGGACTCGAAAGTCCCTGTTAACCATGTGCCTGCAGAACAATGGGTCAAGCACTACGCGACGCAGTTTAGTAACACGGTACGGATCTCCCACACTTGGGAAGATGCCAGTGTACAGACTGCGGTGCCCATACTTGACCACATTGTCTTCACAGAAACAGAAACTGTAGTTGCTCTTAAACGAGTCCAGAACGGTAAGGCCCCCGGTATGGACTGTGTCCCAGCGGACCTTTTTAAGTATGACCAGGTGCATTGGGTTCCGTACATAACTACCCTAGCAAATGCGATAGCTAGAGGGACCAGGATCCCAAATTCATGGAAAGGGGCAGAGATCCTGCCCGTGTATAAAAAAGGGGACAAAACTGATGCTGGAAACTACCGACCCATCAGTCTTATTGATGCCCTACAAAAGGTAGTGGCTAGAATGCTTTTAGGAAAAATCGACACCTGGATGACCGAAGCTGACATTCTCTCTCCATTACAAGCTGGCTTTAGGGCTCACATTAGTACTGTAGATCAGATCTTAAGATTTGTTATGATCTACTGGAAAACTGTGTTTTTGAGAGGTGGCACGATATACGCTGCATTTGTGGACCTCAAATCAGCGTTTGATTTGGTCCCCAGAGGAAAGATGTGGGCTGCATTAAGAAAGATGGGAGTTCCTTCTGCGCTCCTAGAATTTACCATCAGGATGCACGAGGGAAATTTTGCTAGAGTTAGGTGGGGTCGCCAGGGCCAGGTCACAGAACCCTTCCCTGTGACTCGTGGAGTGAGACAGGGCTGCGTCCTGGCCCCTACCCTTTTCATACTTTTTATTAATGAAGTGGTTAAGTTTCTCTCAGAAACCCCTACCGATGCCCCATCACTGGGTGGGACTAAATTCCCCCCTTTTAATTTTTGCTGATGACACGCTCATATTGGCTAAAACACAGAAGGGTCTGCAGGTAGCTATAGACAAATTTGTGGATTTCTGCAATGAGAACGATTTAGAAATTAACATCAACAAAACCAAATTTATGGTCTTCACAACGAAAAAACCACAGAGGGGCAATGTTACGATGAACGGGTCTAGTCTGGAACAGGTTGAAGTTATGACCTATCTTGGTGTGACAATGGACTATAGATTACGCTGGAAAGCGCAAATAGCGGCGCTTAGCTTGAAATTTACGCGTCTGTCCGGTTGTCTGGTGAAGGAGCAGCGGAGTTCTCTGACCAAAAGGGTATTGCCCGCTCTTAAAATATATAGTGCAAAAATCAGCTCTGCCATATTATACGGGGCTGATATATGGGGTTGTGTGGACCTGGCTGTCCTTGATAGGATACAGAACAAATTTTTCCGAAACCTAGTCAGTCTTCCTCCATCAACACCCGCTCTACCACTATTGATGGATATGGGGTTCCATTCAATTAGACATCAAGCCCAGTACAGGATGGTGGCGTTATGGAGACTAATATGGTCCACACCGGAACTTGCCATGTTTGCCCAAGAGCTTCAGGATGTTAGATCACAACAGGGGGCAGGTGAAATTCCATGGTTTAAGTCAATTAGAAACACTCTTATCGGAATGGGCCTCCCCCAGTTGTGGTTTGAGCCGGGCGCTCACATCTTTCCCTCTAAGAAAGATTTTAAATCTCTCTTCTGGTCTATGGTTAAAGATGAACACGTTGCTCTTTCAGAGAAACCGAACCTGACCGGTCTGTTCCTGCTACATAAAATAGTCCCTCATACCGAGTGCTTTTGGGATGTAATTGTCAAAACCTTAGATAGGAAACTTTACTTTCAGTTCCGTCTAGGTACATTGCCATTACGGGCCTTCACCAGTGGTTGGCAGAAGCCGGCGACTTCACTTTGTCCATGTTGTACTGACCATAAAGAAACAATAGGTCATTTCTTGTTTGTTTGTAATGCTTACCGTGAACCACGCCACAAGTGGCTAAAGCCTATATGCTATAGATTAAAGACCCGGTCGAGCAGTGAAGCCTTGCTCATTCTAAGAACTAACACCTCTGAATGTCTTTCCATTGGATTGGCCAAATTCCTTGGATGGGCTTGGTTATTAAGGTCTAAGACAGTTTGTAACATACCGTCATGAAAAACCCATATAGTACGTTACTTTACTAGATTGTGTCTCCGACCAGTATTGATGTTGTGTCTTTTTATATGCATTTGTTCAATAATAATCTTCTCTTGTCGTCTTTATGCACATATTTAATTTAATTGAGGTTTTAATCAATTCTTAATTCTTTTTGTTTTATTGTTCTTTACGCTTAATTTTCATATAATATCATTGATTATGTAATATTGTTATTATTTATATGTATGTAAATATTTTGTCTTTTATGAAGAATATTCGAAATAAAGACGTTAAAAACTGAAACTGAATAAGACTTAAAATCAAATGAAAGAAAAAAAGGCTTTTGCACTGAAACAAAATCAGCAAATTTAGTAACTTCATTTTGACAATTCACCTTGCTATCAGACGCCCTAGCCGAAGGCCAAATGAAAGGTGGAGACTGGGCTATGGCTCAGCCTTTCCATTTCAGTAGCGTGTCTGAAGGGAGAGGGGCTTTCCTTGTGCGCGTGCACAATACCAGTGTAAAAACAGATCCCAAATGTAAGAACCACGAGAAATGTCTGGAGCACCACGAAGGTACATTTCATTGACATTTGCAGTACCCTAAATTAAGAGTCATTACACTACACCAGGTTAAGCTTAGGGTGCAACTCGTTGCAGTTTTGAGGGTTGCCCTTAGCAGAAGTGTCGTGCACTTAAGGTTAATGTAGTACTAGGTATAAACTAGAGCCTGGTGTGGTTTCATGACTAGCATTGGTCTTTCATGAGTCATAGCCCCTAGCCAGACAGTACTAAGAGCACAGCACACTGTACATCTCAACAAATACTACACATGAAGATGGTGAAAATACGGCGCAGGAGCCTATTCTTTGGTTCACGGGCACTATTAAATTCATGCTTTTATTACAGCACAAAAGCTGAAAGAGTGCTATAGACCCATATCACAGCCAAAGTTGAGAATCTCCAGTGTCAATGTGCCACAAACTGCACGTTTCAATATTTTTTGCAACAGAAAATATTAGCCTATTTAATTAGATGAATTACATACCTGGCACTGTTCTGTGGTTTTTATTGCATATCTGTTTTTTACATCTGTACAGAATCACTGCATAAGCCTCACATGCAAAGCAAAGTAACTTTTAGCGGACACAAACATTCACCCCACGGGCCACCTCAGTGCTGAAGACAATAGAACAAACTAAAATCAACAGCAATTGGGTGGACTAACAGTGACAGCATTAACAGAATATGTCATATATTAAGAGATTTTCATAAGGCACTGATACAAAACTTGACACGAGGGTTTGTTATTGGAAACAAAATTAGAAGGGGAGGGGGTCTTCTTGCCAGTGGAGTGTAATTAACAAATGCACATGGACAAAAAAAAATGCTGGAGGTTAAAGATCCACGGATTCCTGGACAGAGCATGCAGTGGGGCACATAAAATAACCCACATTCACGTTGCACTCATTATGCATCCATGCAAATGACCCATTATCAATCTTTAAATAAAAGTTCTGTAACTTTAGCCCAACCCATGTACCAGAGCTTCGCAAACCTACAGATCTTCTGAAAAAGAGCCTGAGTAAAGCATGGGTTTAGCTAGGTAAGCAGCACTCTGGAAGAATGTTAGGGACTGGACTGTGGTATCTGTTCCAACCAGAAAAGTTCCAACCAGAAAAATTAACGCCTTCTGAAGCGGCCCTTAACTAAAGCACAGAGGCCTTGGGGCCTAGCTCAATAAGCTTTATTCCACTAAAGTGGGCCTACAATGTCTGCACCCTTTGCCCTGCAGCGAGTGTTGATAGATAGCACGGATTGGGGGAAAAATTGAAAGGGACATTGCAGCATCTTTAATATATTCTAATCTGGAGACCAGTTTTTTTTTGGGGGGGGGCATGAGGGGGAGGGGGGGGGGGGGGGAAGTCAGCAGGTTAACCTACCATGGGGAGAAAAGAAATACGTGAAACTGCTCGACTTAAGGACTGTTGTGAAAAATATGTATCCGAACAGCTGAGCGAGTGACTATTTAATCTGGACTGGAGAATGAAGCAGTTTGAGCAATGCATTAGACAGCACCTACTCTATTTTAATTCCGTACAGTTTTCTGCGAACAAAAGGCATCGTGAGTGATATAGTGCATTCAACTACTCATGACGTATGCACAGCAAGTTGAGACTGCACTGGTGGTTAATGCGCCTGTTGCCGAGACGAAGGTCTCGCATGTTTGACACCCAACAAGGGTGAATGGCGGAGCGGGCCATTCTTTCTTTGCTCTAAAGAATGTTATTTTTACAGAAAGCAGCTCATTTCTCTGATCAATAATACACGGAGTGCCTTTGACTTGGTGAACCTGCTATTGGACAACATTGAGACTTTAGAATGAAATGCAAACCAAGTTAAAATTATGTAAAAGTATAATCTATGCAAACATTTAGATCTCCGTATCCGACGACGGATACTAACTAGTGAAAAGTTCTAGAAATTAAATTGTATCCAAAAACTGGAGAAGTTCACAACAAGTAGCGCATAATAAAACCGCAAGTGGAAAAATGTAAAGTACTTCACTTCACATCTGTCAGTTTCACGCCCATTCCTTAATCAATGGACAAGCCCTCAGTGCTCTGGTGGATACAACACTCGTTAAACCATTGTAAAAGCATGGCTGTATTAAAGCTAGGTGAGGCACGTTCACTTCTTTTCAAGCGTGTTCGCCTCAAATAAAGAATTCAAGAAACATCTGTCGGCCGCTTTTCTGGGCTGGGGGATTAAGTGCATCACGCCGTTTCATACAGTGTCAAAACGCAGCTGTCTTCATTCATTCGCCATTTCCACAGCGAATCTGACTGGCATTTATGGTTCCGTGCCAAACAGCACACAAGCCGACCTGGAGGCTTACAGTGGGGGCGCGCCGTGGGGTCATTTAACGTGCGACTTTCCAGGGACGCAAAGAGATGTCACTGCAAACATTTCAGCAGGTGAAAAATGTGTGAAAAGCGACCGTCCACAGCGTCCTTTGCTTCAGTCACCTAAATCACAAATACCGCCACTCCGGCCTGCCTCAGCCCTGCAAGCATTGAGGAGCCGGGGACACAGTCTCACTTCATTAAATGACATTTTTGGCCCAATCCTGCATTGTGATCGCCTCGGACGTTCCACATGGAAGCAGAGCGGCAGATGCTCACCGAGCCCGCCACCTCGCCAATGTTTCATTCACTGGTCCAGAAAAAAAACTGGGCCTTGGAGCGCCCATTCACTGCTAAGTACCCCCAGCCTGTTCCCTCCTGTCACAGGACAAAGTGCTGGCTTGTCTGCAGCTCACTTTTGATGCTCCATTATCATCCCTAGCCACGCCCCCGCCGCCCCTTCCCCTCTTCCCAAGCCTGCTGGAATTTGAACTTTAAAATGGATGCTCGCCGGGGTGACAAAGGATGAAAAGGAGACCTTTGATTGTTGAAGCGTCGCTGAAGAGGAAGGGGCCGGGCCCCAACCTGGCAGGGTCGCGGCGAGCGCCGCGCGCGGTCCGCGCCAATGGCCCGCTCCGGCCTGCGGCTCGCTATTCAAGCTCGCCGGGCCCATTTACTCCCAGAGTGCGCGAATCTCTCGGGTTTCTCCTCGCGGCATTAAACGGATCCCTCGAATGGCAGGAGAACGCCAAAGCCTGGAGCAGCGCCAAGGAGCCGCCAGCAGCATGGAGTCAATTCATTCCTTATTGATTGCTGGCAAGATTTACAGTCCACGGCATTATTTCGATAGGGGGGGAAAGGATTCCGAGTTACGTTATTTTCAGCGACAGTCTTTTTGCACATAAAGGGCGCTTTTGTTTCAAGTTTTGGAAGTGCCTACGGCTTACCACCAATACAAGAGGAGTTGCTGCAGATTTCAAAGCTCGCTATATTTATTGTGTAGACTCCAAGAAGAGCCCGCTTTCTCGTCACCAGCACACCACTGAAGGCTCTCTCACTGAAACGAACACAAGAGTGGATAACTGGCACTGCTGCCCAAAAGAGCAGTGCAGGCCCCTACACAAAGGATCTCTACAGAAGTAGCAAGAGCTCATTAAACACGCGACGCCTCCCGAAAAATGCACATTTCTGATTTGTGAGGAAGATGCGTGCCAACTTTCAACTTCATTAAGCCCATAGACCAGTCTGTAACCGGTAGGTTTGTCGGGCCACAGTGTCTTTGTGGAAGGGGCGAGAGATGCAGAATGGGGAGGGAGCAGCTGCTTGCAGGCGCCCTGCCTACACGGGAGGAGAGATGTGCATCAAACTTCAGCTGCCACCCGGGCAGGCGGCTCCAAGCGCCACCAAATTACTCTTCAAACTCAAAGGGCATTGTGCTCCTGCCATGGGAGATTGCGCCGGGGGCCGCCTCCGCAGGACAAGGTGCGCAAGGCTTAACGGGCAGCTGCCGCTTCCTTGAATTGGATTCAAGGAATGTCCCAGCCACAGTGATTAGCTGGGCTTGTGTAATCTAAACTCAAAGCCGGGGCATTGAAATCTCGGATTCACGGCCACGAACACGTCTGCCCAGAGGGATTTGTTCCAGGTTCGAGCTAGAATGCGCGGCTGCACATCACATCCTTTGCCCGTGGGCTCTGGCCGACCAGTCGAAGCTCTACCTAGTTCTGCAATCTTTCAGCTGTCAAACTTAACCAAAAACTCCGAGCAACTGGATCGGAATAAAGCATTTGTTAATTCGTCTTTAAGAGCAAACCCTGATGCCAGTTGAGCGCTAGAAATAAATAACCAGTAGGTGCAACAGGAAGGGGTTTTTCTGCTGTACGGTGTATTGGCTGGAAGTGTTCACACGAATACGAGGACAACTGGAGAGGTTGGGAAAACTTCCACAAGTGACCTTTGTAGCTAAACAAACATCACAGATCTGCAAACGCAGAAGACAGACCGATCTTAAAAAGGTCACCAGTGGGATGCCAGACGTTACACAGAGAAAAGCATTTTGAGAGCAGGTCACAATGAAAGCAGTCATTGGGCAGAAGCGCAGCGGACACCTGGGCATGGCATTATGGAAACCGAATTCAAATGTCAACACGATTAGGAAATTCTACTAATTTTATTTCGAGTAATAGCGTACAACCCAAGCCACAGAGTAACTCAGGCTTTCATAGTCTGACATCGAAATAAGCAGCACTAGACAGTACAAAATGGCTGACTTGGTAACTTAAACTCAATTACCATGTTAGACTGCAGTGTGACCAGGCAGACAGCAGACAAACAGCCGATAGTCAATACAGCTCATTGTAAACTTCTTTCTCTAGCCACAACACTTGAGATCGTCATAAACTTACAGGCTGCTGCAGTCTTACTTTAAATACAACAATGCCAAAAATCACCAGTTATTCAAATGGACAACCATGCTTGCTGAGCCATTATCATGGGAACCTTTATTTTCCCCCCAACATTTATGTTCTCATGTTCATATATCCAGGAACGTTAACAGCCATAGAGTCAGCATGGACGTATAGTGGGACATGCTTAATGTAAAGGACTGCTAAAGAGGTTTGGCTGGACAGGGAGAGTCCGCCTTTCTTAAAGCGTGGTAAAATGAGTAGCTGCGGATCCTAATACAGGTCAACATTGGAAATGCAAGCACCATAATAACACTGAACCAAAAGAAACTAACAAACAAACAAAAAAAAAAAAGTGTAAAGTGACAGCCACTAATACTGATTGTAGGGCCACCTTTCCCTACCAAGCTTTAGTACCACAACTACAGACTGGGCACCTGCTACAGAGTGCACTGCAATTGGTGGACAAGCTCGCCCAAAGTACTGTGTGATGGAGCGAGTCTCTAAAAAGGCATCTGTAGCAAAGTGCCTGTTTTGACCTGGGTAGCCCCCACTTTTTGCCTGGTGTAGGATGCGATTTTGAAATGAAAGTGGACTGGGTCCCTGCCAACCAGGTTTCCGGTGCCAGATCTCTCTCCTAAAACTAAGTCTACTGGCAAAACTTCAGCTACCCCAGTAAGTATCCAGTAAATGGTACCTAGGGCATTGATACTTAAGAGGGTCCTCTGGGACTGCAGCACCAACTATGCCACCCCAGAGACCACTCACTAAGATCGTGCAAACTGCCATTGCAGGCTGTGTCTTGGTGCAGAGAAAACCAAAGAGTCGACATGGCACACAGAAACGTGTTCCATGTCCACCTACACTGCATGAGGTATAGGTAAGTCACCCCTACTGCAGGCCTTCTAGCCCTAAGGCAGGGTGCACTATATATCTTGTGTGGACATATCTGCATGGGCAGATCTGACCAATATCAACGGATGGCCTTGCTATTCTAAGTGCACGAGGAAGCCATAGAGTACATGGGCTGGATATTTGTCATTACGAGTCTCCTAGCTCCATGATGGCTTCACTGTACCCTAAGATGTTTGGTACCAAACATATATTAATAAATTCTAACTGTTGCCAGTGCTAGATTTATTAATAAATGCACATCGGAGACACCTTAGAGGGATCCCTGAAAACCTACCAAGCACTGGGGTTGGTCTCTGGTGGTGGAAGGCTGGCTAAGACTAGTCAGACAGGTTTCTGAACTCATGAGGTGACAGCCAGTGCTCTGAAGCCTTGAAACAGCCTGCTCTGAGGTGCTTCACACCACCTCCAGGCCAAGATGACCTTGCAGGGCGGGAAGCTTAATAAAGTGATGCAGCCTTCGAAATGCGGCCCAGGCAGCTCCAGATAGTGGAGGATGTAAACCTTCCTCTCCTGCTCCACATTTGGCAAGAGGACAGGTGGGAACATTAAGAGGTGGGTCCCCATTCTGCCTGCACCAGAACTAAGGTGGGGCAGGTGATGTGGAGCCCTCTTGCTTTCCCTCCATCTTGGTTTGTTAGGGAATTAGCCTATTAGGGTCAGGATAGTGCCCCTTTCTACATGAAGACACCCTAAAAGAAGGTAGCCCATTGCCTACAATCTGTCACCCCCTTTAATGCCCCTACATTTAGTATTTATGCGGCATGCCTAGACCCTGAACTTCGATCGGATGGACACAGAGGACAAAGAATAGCTGCTGACCAGAGGACTGAAGAAATGCTGCAGAAATTTGGTGCCAAACCATGCCTACTGCCTCAAGGACACTGGACAATTGGGGTGTGCTGTTTTGTCCTGTAACTCCGAGGCTTTCAAGAACCCCAGAACTCCTCCAGCCTTCTACAAATGGCCAAAGAAATCACTTGGAGTGGAGGTACAGCTCCCCTGCAGCCGCAGGAACCGAACCGCAGAATCCGTTTTTGCCAACTTGCCGATTCCTGGCGACAGACGCAGCACCCAAACCAAAAGTGGCATACCAGCTCCGGAGGACTAAATCTGTCTCCCCTCTAAGTGTGGAGACACCAGGATCTACAGGAGCCATGCAGCGCCAATACTCATGGTACAAGACTAAGAATCCAATCTGGAGTCCAACTCCATCGAGACTCCGAGACCCACTTTGCGAGTAGTCCAGCTGCCTCGGAATCTCCTCCGAGCTGCCTGCTCCTGACCACGAGGACATCTTGACGCACACCACCTGGCAGACCCATTAGCTCTGCACCTGGCCAGCCTTTGCAACTATGATCCAGCCATGGTCCTGAAGCCCTTGCGACCTGCTCCCTCGAGTGCGACCCCACAGACTTTCCTTTAAGTCCCTTTGTGCAATGGTTTTCCAGTGCCTCGCTTCTTCGTAGCGCATCAGCTAACAACAACCTCAGTACCCTGCTACCAGCCCCATCTGGGATGCTCCAGACAAATCCACTGGTATAACATTGGGCCTGGCCTTGATACTTACCTAAATCCCAAAGTTTAACCTTGAAATCCAACTGTGATTTTAAATGCATTTTTCTATTTTCTTCCATGGACTTCAATGGTGCGGACCTGCGCACAAAAGATTTTGCGAAATTGATAAATTTGTTTCTCAAAAGTACTTACTGTAGAGCAATGTTTTTGGTCTAAAATATTACATTGAAAACAAGCATTGGCATAGCAAATAGGTCTCGCCTTTGGGACCTTATAAGTGTTTAGCCATGCAACAGTTGATTTTGTTGCACCAAGGATATTGTGCTGCATAACTAAATACTTATAAGGTCCCAAAAGCGAGACCTATTGGCTATGCCAGTGCTAGTTTTTTTTCTCTAATTTTCAAAAACAAAAAGAAAGAAGGCAGCACATTAGGCGAGGATCACACATGCCAAATTTTGACATTTAAAACGAAAACATTTACAATAGAGTGAAAGAATGAAAAAGCAGGGTATAGAGGATGGTCCAGACCGATATCTGAAAGACTATACTCCGAAGCGCCGGTAACTTGCAATAGTATTGTGTGGAGATTGAGGCGGCTTATTTGAGACTATAGGAAAATACAAGCATAATTCAGTGCACAACCCAAATAGCAATATAAGCTATGTGGATATGGTCTATGAGGTATACGTCCCACATAGTCAGTCCTGGGAATTCTGGTTGATTTGGTTTAAATAGGTTTGTAAAGGCTGCCCTTTGAACCCTATGGGCATTGCGCGCCTGCAACTACTCGCTTGACCTCCTCTCCCCCACCTTTGAACTCTGCGCTGCCATGGTGCTTGCATACTTTTGCTACCTGATGTTTCAAACCAGCCCGGTGCAGGGAGCTGTTGGGTCTACGTTAACATGACAGCCTGTTTCAGTGTACACACTACATTAGAGTCATGAATATTCATAAGCAGGGATGAGCTAGTCAAGAGCCAGGCTTAACAGCAGACTTATTCGTGGCAGAGTAAGACAGGGAAAACATGCACAGACTGTTTCAATAAAGGCTGATAGGTTAATTTGAAAAATGTCTCGAGGTACATTCCAAATTCGCAGTCTTTACGTGAGCCAGATACATTTCACTTGGAAGTAAATGGCACACGAAGAACATAGCACATAAATAAGTTGTTAGGTGTCATTTAGACCCCACTGTATAAAATCTTTTGACAAGGTCTACACCGAGGTGTGACAAATTCATTACATGACTAGACCAAAGCAGTAAAGTACAGTGTTAAATATAGATCAGTACAGAGGGACAATTGTTTTAGAGACCTCAATTGATTCAACTAGTCTGTTTTTAAACGTGCGCCTATCCGGTCAGAGCTACTAGCATTAGAGACTCGAATGTTTGAATAAATTAGGTGGGCAGAAAATGGCAGCACATTCTTTGGGCATTTGACACTGATGCGAAAGGGAGCCCAAAGCTATCCATAATACACACGTCTCTAAAAATAAAGAAAAGTATACATGTTCTGGATACTCTTAATTAAAAACAAGCGCTGGTCAAACGCTGCTCCCGGCACCCTGAGCACGGCAGCGAAACAAACTCGCTAATTAACATTGGTTTCGAATTAGCGTGGTGAAAGCAACCACGCTAATTCAAGCTTTTCAAGCACTCGTGCTTGTGCTGGCATCCACCTTGCGGGAGCGAGCAGCGGCGAACGGGCCATCTGTTTTCAATTAGCACGTGCGCCGCAGCTCGCTCCCACAAGGAAGATGCCAGCACAAGCACGAGTGCTTGAAAAGAGCTGACCAATTTCTAAATCACATCTCCTAGAGCATCGCATTTGCGCTGCATAGGCGAGACCTAAAAAAACACACAAAAAAAGGAAGTCTGTTATTTTTTTGTAAATTGGTCTTATTCTTGTGTAGGTCTCATTTAATGCCTCGAAGTACAACAAATGCTTAGCAATGCCCTCGGATAAGCCAAACTGATCGCCCAAAGCACCACAAATAGAGCGTTAGTGTCAACTACTTTTGTCTCTATTCTGGGTCTCCCTGGACTCTACACAATGTACTTCGTTTTAGTGCACTATTTAAAGGGCCAGGTAGGAATAAAAAGATCGGTACAAAAGGGGGTGGTGATGACGGGGAGCATCAGAACCAATCAAACACTCACCCCCCAGTCAACAGATCTGGGTTTGATCCATCACCGTTCTTTGGCCCACTCTGCCACCCCAGTTCAGACATGGCCATATGCAAATCAGTCTGACCCTGTGCCTCATGGGAACAGTCCAGCCCGAACTGCCAAGCTATGCCTCCCTGGACCGGAAACGAGCTTCCTAGGACCGGTTTATGGCATTTCAGCCGTCTTCAGCCAGGCTTGCTTGAATCCAGTGGCAAAGGGAGCAAGGGACTCACGTCGGAGCATACCCTGCCAACTTATGGCGAACAAAGCGGTACAAAATGGGGTGGTGACGGACCGAGCATCAGAACCAATCAAACACACCCAGTCAACAGATCTGGGTTTGATCCATCACCACTCCCTTTTGTACCGCTTGGAATAAACAGATGCCATACCTGGACACAGAGCTCTGTGGTTAGGGAGTAAGTGATAACCAGCTAATCGCCACAAAAGCATGCTAACCCAATAAACTAGGTACTTGACAATAGGGGAGCATAGAGTCCAGAAATGTTGCACATACTTCAACAGTGTATGGCTGCCTGGTGGATAAGGAGTCAACCCAAACACCTCAGGAGTTAGGACTCTAAAAAGTAAAGCTACATGGGGGTTCCATGCACGGTAAATGACAAACCAGATCAAGAAAATATAGGAACAGGGGTCAAAGAACATAACCCAACCAACACTAGGGCTTCTGATACTCATGTCCTTAAGGAATGGCCTACAAGTTTTGAACCAGTTTAAGAGATTAGGAGATGGGTGAACACGATTATATGCTAACCAGCGCCCAGAACACTTACATTCCAGACAAGAGCAAAAATAAAGCAGTTCTAAGAGAAGGTCCATGTGAGCAGAACTACTTGCAGTTGGACAGCCACCATGATTCAAGCTGAAAGACGGCCGAAAGACCTTAATTCTCACTGGAAGCCAGTACACAAAGCTGAGCCACATTTCGCACAGGTTAGGCTGGAAGATCACAACTCAGCCCACCCACCACTTACAAGAACCGCCACCTTTCTCCAAAATGGTACAAAAAAAAAAAATTCGTAATTAGATGCATCACAATTGTGGACCATAGCCTGTCTAGTAACTGGCAAATGCAGTCTTTAGTGGTACTTTGTACCACAACATGTGCAACATACACAAAATAAGTTGACCCTTTGCAGCTGGGAATTACCCACTGCAAACTATGTACAGCTAGACTGCCAAGCAGCCTTTCGTAGAAAAGCATGTGTAAAATACGAGAGGTCACACCAAGCTCATGAAGCCAATCAATCATAAGTGGCCTTAGATTGCACAGGCAATACTCAGAAGCCTTACAATTATCGAGCGAGTCCTGCAAACGTTGGCATGCGTCTTTCCCAAGCACCGGTTCCAGCCTGGGCAGTTTTCACAAATATTTCACGCATATTACTGTTCACATATAGCTCAGCATTCCTCCTCTACACACACGTTGCCTATTAAAATGAGAACTGGCACAAAGGGTGAGGAGGGAAGAAAGGAGCATGCAAAGAAATCTTGAAAAAGCAGGCAGCAATGAATAGGGCCGTTAAGCCCCAGAACACCTGCCACCCCATGTCAGTCATGCAGCACGTCTCTAAACACTTGTCTTTTCAGCAGAAAAATCTAAATTCTGAAATATGCACAAGTGCGAGAGATTTTTGTTTAACACTTTCACTCCTCACTCAGCAACGTGGAGCCTTTAAATGTAACGTTTTGCAGAGCAATATGGGCAAATCCAACCAACAAGCCGTCAGGAATGCCCACAAGAACACCTACTGCCAAGGACCTCGAGAAAGGATGTAGTAGGACTCCACATGGAAGCAGATTTACCCAGTGGTTTGTTAAGTGAGATGGTATAGAACCGGTTTCGATATAAACGCTTGATCTTAAGGAAAGCGATGGTATGTGAACAGGATTTGCTTGCAATAACCATTGAACCACTCTTTCACATAAAAGTGTAGTAGTTTCTAGTTTTGGGGACTTTAACTACTAGTACATGCTGTGATAAAATCAATTTCAACGCTAAGGACGATCTCGTCAGTGCATATAAAGAAATACCCGAATGCAAGCTCAGTCTGGGACAGATAAAAGTGGACGGCTGGGCTGTGTACAGCAATGGATACACCAAACGGGCATTGCCTCAAAGCAGTCAAGTCAGGGATTTTTTTCTCCTACAACAGGATGTCTACTTTGGCATCTACTCCGGACTTTAAACAGACCCAAGACCTGTACTTCAGGCTCTAACACCATGCAGAGTGAAACCTAAGGCCTGCGAGTTGGATACAAACCGGATTCCACCTTCAGACAAAATGCCAGAAATCAGCCTAGCACAAACTAACAATCTGAAAGGGCCAGGAGACGATAGCACCATTACAGAACATAATTTCACTTCACAAGTGTCGATAACTAAGATTTTCTTCGTTCCACTGAAGGCTACAACCTCACTATGCCAAGAACTTGAGGACACGCGGTCTCAGTTACATTACTACAAAAATTCACTTAACTCGGCATCCTGTAACTCCCTCCTATGCAAGTGCTCTAACCAGTAAAGAGCAATACAATCAGCATACAAAGAAAAAAAATGCACTGATACGAAGTCTGGCCCTGGCGAGCTAGTGTGATTTTTTTACTTCTGCTGTTTGAGCTACAATAGATGCACCTCTTCAGACAAATTAATTTCTGCTTTGATATTTTTGCTTTTGAAGTGCTTGGAAACTGCAAAGGTAGGCTTGGAATCCAAGACAAGAGAACAACTTTACAAAAAAAAAAAAAAATGTAGTTTGTGGTCTTGGGGAAAGTAGATCTCCTAGCTGAAAGCTGCCATTTTAGAAGGGGCCATCAAAAATAATCTCTTCAGTGCTGCTGTGTTCATCATAACCCCACCAGCCCCATTAGATAGAGAAATATAGGTCCACAAGTTTGTAAACTGGTTAAAGTTACCTCAGTTCACTTGCATAAGCCTGCAAATAACTTGTACAAATAGCACTAACATTCTAACAGGGCATTGAGTCTGTGACTGATGTAAGAGAAGGATGGCATAAGGTTGGTAGTCCAAAGCAATACATAATTTGAAATGTGTCAAAAGATTCATAAATGTCAATCTGGTAAAATGTTAACTCCAAAATCCATTTTTCCAACAGCAGCAAGAACTCCTCCAGTGGGCAATTTTTGGCCAACACTTTCCGTTAGAGTAAGAAACTGACCACATCTGGCTGCATTCAATTAAAGAATTTTAACTCTCCTAAATTATCAAAAAGAACTATGTAAACTGAAGTTACGAAAAGTTCGAAGTCGATCTACAGGCATTGATTGAATAATTGATCTAGGCCTTAAAAAATGATATTAAAATGAACATCTTTGACGTGACAAATGGGCATTTCCCCAATAGCTTGGTGTGGTTTGCATTGCTGTGTTTGGCATAGGCAATTAAAAATGGCCTAATGATACATCTAGGGAGACTGGCTCCACAGTGGGCTATGGCAGTGCCCATTCTTTTGATCCTCCACATTTTTTGTAAACTTGGCATACACGCTTGCCCAGATTTGCAAGAGAAAGGAGCCGCCGTAGGGTGTCTCAAGAGAGACACTACCACATCCACTTCAAAACCTCAAACCATGTTCACACCCGCTGAAGCTCAGAATTAATTCCATGTACGTGACCCATTTTAAAAGGATGGGATAGACTAAGTTTGGGAGGTAATTCTCCACTCCAAATTATACATTTGAGAAGTACATTGGGGGAAATCTCCAGAAATACTTTTATAAAAATAGAACCTGACCAGTCCTACTGCCAAACACTTAATACATGGCAAGAAAATCTTGCTAGCAAATACAGGTTGAGAAGACCAGTTCTCTCAATAATTAGCATAGGGTTTACCCCAATGAATTTCTGCATTTGGGGACCTTGGTTTATGATAAATATTAACTGAGCAGAAGTCTGGTAAAGCAGGGTGTTATAACATGGCTTTGAGTGTGCTCAGTTCTGTGAACACATCTGCAGCAATACAGTAAGAAGAGAGTATACCACACCCTTTTCCAGAAAGGTTGAGCAGCAGTGCTCTTTATAACAAGCCACAGTCAAGTTATTGTGGGTCTTACAAAAGAAAGCCACCAAATAATAAGAAATAAAAAAACGACACCTTGCTCCAGCCCACAATAACATGGAACTCAATAGCAGCAACATTAAATGCTTGATCTGGTCTACCAGCTTTCCCCATCTCCTGTTAGGGCATCTTCCCACTATGGATGTCCTGACTGGCCAAGATCTCAGATTTTTATTACTATAGTGTCACTTCGGAGTCTGCATCCATTTGGTTCCGAGCTTTACTTCCATCTAGAGAGGCAACTAATACACTCCAGCACAGGCAACTAGTTGCCACGAACAACATGCATCTTACCTTAGAAGAACATAAATAATAAAAAAATAAAAAAAGGAGAAAGAAGCAGGTTGGGGGAATAGCAACACTCGGTTGCACAGGAGGGGGTGGGGGGGGTGGTTTGGGAGCGAGGGAGTAACAAAAACTCCTGAAAGCACTCTTTGTAATCACAATTCCACCTGCTGTGCCCCAACAAATTTTTTTACAATGATCATGAGGGGTACACGAGCAGCAGAAGAGTGAGTCGAGGTCAGGTGAAAGGGAAGCCCAACAGTGGTAAGCATTAGGTAAGCACTAGATACAAAGTTTTTAAACTATTTGCTTCCAGCTATCTGGTAATCGATATTTAAACAGGATACCCTGGCAAAGGGAAAGTAGGTGAGAAAAATGAGCGATTACAAACGCATTAACACAGACTCCAAATGTCAATGCTAAAGGTGAAACACCTTTTAGTGCAAGACAGATTTGGAATGGTTTATTACTAATCTTCATTGTAAAGAACAAAGAGGAAGTGCCTCAGATTCTGGTCCTTCTATTATACAGGACAGGCAGAAACAAGGGATTGGTCGATCTCACTGTGGGGCAGGGAGACTACCTACTAAAATGACAAGTAAAGTGCGGATCATACTCCTGTTGTGTTGTAAGCAAATTCACTAGCATCTAAAAAACACTTTTGCACTAGGAGTAAAGGGTGTTTAGTGAGATGGCCTGGAACATGCCCCTCCAATATAAGCTGAACACGAGGAGTGCTTTTGCATTGCAATTTACCTGCAGGTGATATAGGGGATATTTATGACGCCCTGGTGAATCTGCATTCTTTTAAGTAGGAACACAATCAGGACTTGCGCAATGCATTTCCTGACACCCATTAACAAGAAGTGCCAAATTTTTTTTGACTGAAATTCCATTAAGCAAGAGGATGCGAATTTGGCGACTGTCCTCCTTCCTCCCCCAGTATCAAAGATAAACTTAAAGACTATGGCCAAATGCTAAATATTTTCATAAAGCAACAGTCACTCAACCACATTTGAAACTAATATCTTGATGGCAAATAAAAGTTGTAATGCATAAATTAACTCATGATTAAAGAAATAGCAAATGAAAGATAAGTCAACGATGAAGCACAACCTTCATAAATTGGATATTGCGAAGCAAATGAATGCAGTATATGAAATAAGACAACAGTAACAGATTATATTGGTCACCTCCAGCCTGACAACTTACCAGTTTGATTTTACCTAACGTAGGTTAAAGTAGACAATTATCTTTGTTCGGAAAACGGTTTTAGGTGGTACCAGTGGAAGCCTGATGGTGACGTAAAAACTGGTCTTTCATAGACTTCCACCCCCAAGATAACGGACTGTCAAGAATAAAGTTGTTTAATCAACCCACAGCTGCAATTCAGAAACGTGTTAAGAATAGTTTCAAAACTATGCTATCAATTGCTTTTACAAGCCATCCCCACTTTTCTCCATCACAACTCATTGCCCAACAGGACACAATAGGAACCAATTCAGTTATTGGAAACTTCGTTTTTATATGTGATAAGTTTGATACCCTAAAGAGTGCCGAAACTAGGCATATCTTTGCAACTGACAAATAGACTTAACAGCAATTGGAACAGAAATCAAGCATACCAAGAAATGTTTGGAGCGAATCACATTAATCGAAGAACTAATACGAAACTTTACTACAATGGCTATTTGCAACTGAATGATTCAAATTTGAGCCTGTATCCGACGTGCTATTAAAGCAGCTACTGAAATACAAAAATACAATCCATTCGACTTGGCAAATAGTTAGGCGAATCTAGTGCACCTTAATCCAAGTGGGTTAATGTCTGATAGAACCACTGCACAGACCTTTACCAGCTTTGGGGTAAGTGAGACCACTCAATGTATACAGCTTTCTCTGGGTTTACTGTATTGAGGGAAGGGACTGTACTCCATTTCACGAAGAAAACTGCTCAGCACAATAACTGCAGCTAGGATTATGTATACATCGTATGCTTAGTGAGACTATTAGCTAGACTCTCAAAAAGTGATCTGATGACTGACTAGGAATAGAGTAATGGACCAGATGAGCTCTTCTTGAGAATTTTATTAAGCAGCTACGTAAATACTTTGCTATACTTCACACTACACAAGTACCAAGAGATGAGTGGCCCTCATTTCAAGCCTACTCTTGGTAATCTTTTAGAGATGTGTCCAAGAATAAGCTATGTTGAGCTTACATCGGTTGAAATCCAGAAGCAACCTACATTAGCAGCAAGAGAAAAGTACCAACTTCAAAATGTAACGAATTCCACTCCAAGGATTTCTACTCATAGAAAAGCACGTCCACCCACAATGTTGGTTGGATGAGTCGCTTTGGATGAAGGCCAATCAGTGGTCTGGCATTACAAATCTGAACAAGGCCAGAAATAGAAGGGGTGCATCAGGGCCAGAGAGAAGGCCAAATTTCCTTTGACAAGATATTCAATCTTATACTACCATCTCCATCTCTCAATACTAGCTTAAAACGGACTTTAATATTCCTATCAAATGTGGCATTAACAAGTTAAGTTACTAAAGAAAAAGCAGAGTTTACTACCTCATTACAAGGTCAGGCAAGAAAGTGAATTTAGTTTCCAATGCTGTGGCACTCTGTAAAGAATGCAAGATAAACTGCCTCAGCAGGACCAATGTGGAAGGGAAGGGGGACCAAGTAGTATAGACAAGTCAAGCGAAGAAAAAAGTAAGTAGTGTACAAATGTCCATAATATCAATTAAGATCAAGTAACCAATATGGAAGTCATCACAATGAGGCATGTGTTTGCTCTAATGTTGTGCTGCACTGAACTTTACATAGCCAATACAAAACGAATGTGTTTTAATGGCCACTTTTTAAGCCCACATCTTACATTGCATAGAGCACAGTTGAATTTATATCAGTGGCTCAAGCAGGGTCATGATTAATGGACCTTGAACACAAGTTAATTACCGTATGGAAACTTGTGTCATGGTACAGTGATTAATCAATTCACCAAACAAACTACTAAAAGAGAATCAGTTTTAGGCTGGCAATTCTTCAATACCACCCTGCACAAAAATTCCACAACCACACTGATAAGCACAAGAAAAATGCCTGCTCAAATTTCAGGTTTAAATTGCATCAAGCACACACTAGACAAGGATCCCAGAAACACGAGCATTAGAAAGGTTTCTATAAGCGGCACAAACCAGTAAGCCAACTTCAAACTTAAATTGGACATTGCAACCCACACTGCAAACTGAACCAACACAAGGCCCTGCTGGCTACTGAGAAAGAGATGGGTCATAGAAACGAGTCTTTGCTCTCCAACATGGTCAGGGGGAACTAGTTCATGCCCTGAATGCATTACCTGATGCATTTTATATATCTTTAAGATGAAGAGCACAGGTAGCTGAAGATCACGGCTATTGTGTTAATGCATGGAGGCAAGAAATCCCTAGTAATTTAATCAAAACTGTTCAAGGTTATTAGTGTGACAATATAGAGCATTTGGAATGGTAAAAATACATTCCAATGGATAAGACCTGGGAAAAAAAGTCGAATTTTTATGCAACCCAAAATCATGCCAAACGTCACATTAAATCTTTATAGATTTGCTGTTTTCTAGATTTCAACAAATATTTAGTCCATTTCAAAACAAACTATGAGAACTGGCAAAGTTTAGAAGAATATCATGATTTAGATTACAAAAAAAATATTTACAATCTAATTACGCAAGAGATGGACTACTGAACTGTTATATTTGCTCGACTACAGTTTTAGTAAAACTAAACGAAACTTATCACTTTAGACTTTTTGAAATCGCAGATTTATGTACCTAAAGTTTAATTTCATTGGCGTTTCTAGTGGTTAATCAATGCAGTCTCCTTCACCATGTTTGGACAAATGAGGTGAAACAAGACTGTTCTACTATACGGGACACCACAACATGCATTTGAACATCTCCGTTTCCAGGCTACTTACCTCAATTTTCCTACTGAAGAACAGCTTCCCCTGCCTTAGGTCAAGTCCGGCTTTCCTCAGTTTTGCACAGACAGCACAGTATTTTATTGGACTGCTCAAATTTGGTTATTTTTTCCAGCCATTAAAGCTTTGGATAACATGTGCTTGGTTGCTTTTATTTGCAAACCTGTTCCCATGTGATGTACTGTGCTATAGATGATAGAAAAGACTTACTGTGCACTCATAAGGCAAACTAAGGTCATACTTCTCATAAGATCCTACATAAAACCAATCAGTAATCACAGCCTTTCAAACAACTAGTAGAAAGCAGGAGAGTCAATGGCATTCAATGACCGCAAGACACCACGGCCTACACGTTAGGCTTGGGCCTTTGGAAAGAAATATCAATACACAAAATGTAGCCCGCCAATATCCATGTAACAAATACACTTGAAATTCTTCTCAATGTAGGTGTGGAGCTTTAGGCAAACCTATGCGAAATGCTACTAGATCAAGATTCTGGGAGTAAAAGACGACATAACAAAGACGTGAATGCCAAACCCATATACCAAAAGCCAGAACAAATGCCATCAGCACATTTCTTAGGAGGAATAAAAGAGTATTATAATATATCTTTAAGCTTGTATCAGGTGCAAGCATACTCAGACCCTTGGAGAGGAAACTAGTACATTAGCGGGGATTTAAACAACGCGATATTGGCAGCAGTATTTACAAAAGTGCAACAAGGACAGCATTTATTCTGTGAACTCCAACGACTTTAGGAATGATACCCGATAACCTTAAAGTCTGAATCCAACGCCTGTCCAGCTAATCAACACTCCATTTTAGATGAGCAGGAACATTTTAAGTCCATAAAAACGGAAACCAGATCAACAAGCATTGGCATAGCCAATAGGTCTCGCCTTTGGGACCTTATAAGTGTTTAGCCATGCAACAGTTGCATAACTAAATACTTATAAGGTCCCAAAGGCGAGACCTATTGGCTATGCCAAGCAGCCGTGCGGCCGCGAAAGTGATCTCGATCAAACATCAAAGCAGCCGAAAGTGAAAGTAAATCGCGGTAAAGAGCGATGCGCGCGCCCGCGCACATGCTCTGTAGCTCTAGGCTGGCCTGGTAGCACTTTTTGGAGCCCTCTCAATAAGTCTCGCCAGACCAGCGCATGCGCTGGGTCAGGCGAGACCTAAAAAGGAAAAGGCTACAGTGCTCAGTTGCAAAGCACAGAAAGTCTGCTTTTGTAAGCTCACTGGAGAGCCCCAAATTTCATACCTCCCATCTTCCTGCGCCTCAGTAAAACGAAAAAATATCTAGTATTGATTACAGTGGATATAAATAAAGGTAAGGCTTGTACTTAAACCGCAATCTCCATAATGCAATATATGAAAACACTTCACACAAGATATAAAATGTGCACCAGGGGCAGCCAGATGTGGCAATTTTCGTAAGTGAGGCAGACTCTTAGGGTCTGCAGCAACTTCTGGATTTGGACCAGTTTTTCGTCATCTGGAAATGAACACCGTTTTCCTCCAAGTATATCACACTGGTCATCCAGTCCAGCTAAAAATTAGGAGGCAGGTCCGTTTAAGTAGAAGGCATTGCATTCGGTAGAGTTCCTAAGGGATAGAGAATGCGGTCTCCACCTGGCACTTAGGGTAACCGAAAAACTTGGAAACACCCAACCTCACCATCTAATTCGCTTGTGGAACTCAAAAAGGTACAGTTCTGGTTCACTGCACCCAATCTTTACTAGTACATTTAAATATTCAGGTTGCTCAACCCTTATTTCAGAGCCAAAAACCAATGAATTGCAGGTTCTCTGCAAATGCTTCGTTACATTCATGTTAGCACCTACACCTGCTCAGTCTTATATTCTTGGACCATGTCAGATATCCTGTTTATCTTGCTCTTTGTAGGTCTGTCCCACGTGTAAATATGGTGAATTAAATTACAATAAGAGGTTGGGTTCTTACAGCTGGCTATGATTAAACAATAAAAAAAAATTACATTTAGTACAGTTTTAAATTAATAACAAAATAAATCTTTCAGTTGTTCCCTGGTCTTCTAAATATAAAGGCACGATTGTCAACTCAAGGGCTAGCAAAAATTAATTAATGATTTCTAGAAAAAAAAATGAAACTATTACTTTCTCTAAGGTTAAAATTAGTCGGTTATAATATTTTATCAGGAGTGCAAAAAGGTATGACTTAAATTATGTATTAACTCATTACAGACACTAGCGAAAGAGCAAGAATCACATTAAAGCTCTATTGTCACTTTCTAACCCGGAGAAACTTCGGTGTGCAAAACAAATCTGTGGGCTCGTCAGTATAAACTTCAGCTTTCAGATGGTAACTGCCATTTGTACAAATGTCACACCATTGCCAAGATTGAACTTGAATACTTTTTTTCACCACTGACAGAGAATGCTATACAAGGCATTCAGCAAAGCCATGAAGTCAGCATGCATGTGAAGACCAGCCTCTAGTTGGGAGGCATAGGAGCATCAGGTACTAAGATTTGACCCACTGTAGATTATGCCACAGCTTTATACAAAAATCTGAATAGCCACAAATTCAATTACATACGTTTATATACAAATAAAGATGAAAATGCCACAAATGGAAAACAAGTAACTCAGGCAAAAAGATTCGATTTTTCAGGTTTTGATCCATGGGGAACGAAGAGCAAAAAGTTGTAAACTGCTCGATACTCCGTCGCACAGCGAGGACAAAATAATGAATACAGCCAGGTGACAGCAGTCTTGAGTTAACTTTACTGTAAAGGGTCAGTTCGTCGAAAATATCCATCTAACTAAATTTGCATATACACAAGTACCCTAACTGTTGTGAAGGAAGGCTACAGGTTACATGAAGATGAGTTCATTAGCAGGAATAACGGAACAGGTGAGAGCCAGGCAGCACCGCTTCCAGTCCAGGGTGCAGGCAGCAACTGACCAATGGACTGGAACACCGTGGAAGAATGCTAAAGGCATTCCATGCCTCGCTCCAAGAAAAGAATACATCATGAGCAATACACAACACATCCCGCCCCCTTACACAAAAAGATAAATATGACAATGAAGATTGCAATCAAAATGTCTAAATCTATACACAGTACAAATGTACAAACAAAAATTAAACTATAACCAAGTGACATATTCCTTTAGCCACCCCGGGAGGACTCCCTTCTTTCTTCCACTCACACCAACACCCTCTGCTACCACAACAGGATTAATGGCAGCTGAACGCACTTCATTCCAGATTGCCTTCAGAAACATCCGCATTTCCCAGCGGCACTTCCACCGCTGTGTCCCTGGGTTGAGCTTCCAAACTATTCTGGCCGTCCACCGCGCCCTTCTCTACAGCACTCTCCACCACCTCCCTTCCCAAACCAACATCAGAAGATACTCTGGATTGAATGGTGCTTGGGTCAAGAAAATCATCCATTCAGTATCCTTCACACCATCAGCACACATCAATCCTTCACAAATCAATGCTTTTAAGATTCCACACTCTACCATCATCCAAACACACTGCATTGCGCATCATCTCCACAACTTCTTATGGTGGTCCGAACTGACTTTCGCCCTTAGAAGCCTCACCAGGTCTCTTCACACGAACCAAATCACCAACCTTGACCTGTACTTCCTTCACACCATGAGTCTTGTCGTAACAGAATTTAATCTCATCATGCATCTGTACCAATCTGTTTCCAAACTCCGCCGCTGACTATTGTTTCAGCGTGCCATCAAAAAGCCAAGCTGGAGAAAATTTACACCAGGGTTTCCTGCCTCTCTGATAATAAAAGAAGACAAACCAGTAGCATCATGAGTGGTGATTCTATTAGCCCAAACAGCCTTCTGCAATTCTATCTTCCAATCCTTTTTCTTGCACATAGCAGCTTGGATGACCCCCTTCAACACTCGCTTGAAGCGCTCAACAGTGCAGTTACTGCTAGGGTTGTAAAGAGCCGTGGTTTTATGCTTGATACCCACTCTATCAAAATACTTCTTGGCACTCGTGGATATAAACTGCACTCCATTGTCACCTAAAACACTTGGCGGTAAGCTTTCCATTACAATTTGTCAAGGAATGAGAACAGTGTCGGCGTCTACTCATTCAAAAATGTTTACTATAGGCCATTTAGAAAAGAGATCAATGGCAACTAAACCATATTCCAGACTCTCCCACAGGACAAAAAACGTCCACAGAGACAACTTCCCATGGCAGATGAGGAATCAAACCCTCACTCATTGCAGGTTAAGGTTTTTAAACACTTATCAGAGGAACAAATCTCACAAGTCTTTCCACAGCCTTATCAAATCCGGGCCACCAAAAGATGCATTTAACAATGATCTTGGTTCTTACAATTCCAAAATGACCCTTATGGCACAATTGTAACACCTTGTTTCTCGGACTCTCCGGAGGAATGACCCCGTCACCCCTCAACTATATCCTCACCCATGGACAGTTCAGTTCTAACCTCCCAAAAAGGATAGAAATCCTCTGTTACGTCGTCCTTCTTAGGTCAACCTTTGCACAAGCACTCCTGAACCAGTCGTAACTTAAGGTCTTTACCTTGTTCCTCCATCCACTCAATTTTCCTCGATGGCGGATATACCAGCATCTTGAATAAGTGCAATGTTGAAATCCCCCCATACACAACACTAACTCACTCAAAGGAACCAGCTGGTTGCTGATGGGAGATCAGATGGCTGATGTGACTGACCGTTTGAGGTCTTGGTTTACAAGAAGAAAAATAAAGACTTTGAATCAATTGCACACAAATTGTGCAAGGTGATTCAAGACTACCAATGCGCATCACCAAAACAATTAGCAGGAGAAAAAAAAAAAAAAAGGAAAAAAAAAAAAGCACAGCCCATTTAAAGAACCACTAACCTTTACAGAGAAGTCCATTCAGTAGAAAATTATGCACGCAAATCAAACCAGTCTAAAGCCAAGCACACGAGCCAGAAATGTAGACATGCTGTTTCTATTGGCACATGTCTAGATACAGTAAACACATGCCTGGTCGAAGATGTGCCACCTATAAAGACGCTAAATACCTTCTGGTTGCAAGTGGGACCAGACAGCAGCATGTGGATGCTGAGCATTCATTAAAGCATGTGGTGCAAAAACCACAGATATTTTCCGCTGCAGTAAAGGAGGAGTGTAGCTGAGCAACATACGAAAGCTAGCTTATGCTGAAGTCCAAACACAAAGCACCATGCAGTGTTACACTTGCCGACCGTATAAAACATGTTTCACTGGACACTGCAGTCAGTGTACACTTTGCACAGACCAAAAGTGCTTAGACAATGGTCTCACAAGCAGATGTAACAGTAGGTGTATATCCTAGGGGCCATTAAGGACAAACATCTACGTGCAAGCTATGCCGCTCAAACTCAAATGTAGTAAATTGATCTGTTAAATAACATATGTACCATCCACAACGAACCCACTCATTGTTTATGCAAGATGCACATGCCATTTATAGGTTGTCCACAGACTATACAAGCAAAGCAGGCAAATCTTTTGCTCGGGCAACACAAAGAACCACACCCAGAATTACAAATTACTACTGTGACCTCACAATAGGTTTTGAAAAGCTAGAGTCGAGAGC
Source organism: Triturus cristatus (assembly GCF_964204655.1). Classification (NCBI taxonomy): domain Eukaryota; kingdom Metazoa; phylum Chordata; class Amphibia; order Caudata; family Salamandridae; genus Triturus; species Triturus cristatus. The sequence continues at coordinate 1,068,787,001 of NC_140582.1, read as the reverse complement.
AGCCTAATATGCATGTAGTTTTGGAAAAATACTTTTTTTTCCCCCCCCCTGTAGGCTAGAATGTAATACTTGGTCCTAAAGATTATCGCAAAATCCTACAGAAGCTGAAAGAGGGTTTAATACGTGCAGTGCAGAACCATTTTTCAAAAAAACTGCTCGTCCAATGTGTGTTCATAAGGCCAAGACAATTACAGACAACACAACAAACCACCGAACTTTAAAACCCCTCAAAGTAAAAAGTTAGTGCAGAGTTGAAAGCACACCATAGGAAAAACATGCGACTTTATGGGCAGTGTATGGCAATCTAGGACACAAATCAAAAGAGCGGGTGGTTCAATAACAGTTTTCCATAGCCACTGGAGGTTCATCAAGCATCTGCAGGGTTGTCGGTTTCAGAAAGTACACCACCAGCTGCATCAAGCAGGTGTCTAGAAGGCAATTGACATTCATCAAAACACTAATACAACCTGGGTCATTAATTGAGCCAAAAAATTACACAAACAGGTCTAAGTGAACCCCATTCTCAACGTGACGACTCTATAAGAGAGCACTCCCTTCAACAGGACCCATCAATCACTTAAGGTGGTTAATTGTTATTATCATCTGGGTCTGTGTACTCCAACCAGCAGGACCAGTTCATGAAACAGTGACCCGGTCGCTAGCATAGAAGGAGCAACCAAGGAGGATTGTCACCTGATCTCTCACGAATATTGTCTTGGATGAGGTACTACCCATAGATCAAGGTGGGAAATCCTAAAGGTCAGCAGTAAAATCATAATAGTGTGAGTTAAAAATGGCTAAGGGTGCTCAAAAGTTCTTTAATAGTAGAGAACCCCTGTCATATTTAAAAAGCAAGATGGCAATATTGCATAAATTAAATTGACATTATGCTATTGTCCATAGCAAGTACGGTCCGTACTTGCTATGGACAATAGCATAATGTCAATTTGTCAATTTAATTTATGCAATATTGCCATCTTGCTTTTTAAATATGACAGGGGTTCTCTACTATTAAAGAACTTTTGAGCACCCTTAGCCATTTTTAACTCACACTATTATGATTTTACTGCTGACCTTTAGGATTTCCCACCTTGATCTATGGGTAGTACCTCATCCAAGACAATATTCGTGAGAGATCAGGTGACAATCCTCCTTGGTTGCTCCTTCTATGCTAGCGACCGGGTCACTGTTTCATGAACTGGTCCTGCTGGTTGGAGTACACAGACCCAGATGATAATAACAATTAACCACCTTAAGTGATTGATGGGTCCTGTTGAAGGGAGTGCTCTCTTATAGAGTCGTCACGTTGAGAATGGGGTTCACTTAGACCTGTTTGTGTAATTTTTTGGCTCAATTAATGACCCAGGTTGTATTAGTGTTTTGATATTTGTTGCCAGGGGAAACACAACCTGCTGGTCTACTGTTTTGTTTAAACTTTCCCTTAGACCTCCCCCCACGTTGATATGTGTTATCAATTGACATTCATCACCCAGGCCTATAGATGCAGACATCACGAGGTGCTGCAAACTTCCCCAACGTATTCTCACATAATCGGATTACTTTTAACACATACATTCCGAATAGTTCCAGACTTCAATTAGGCTTACAGGCCCCTAAACCCTGAAACAGTCGGTGGATCTAGAGTTGTGAGAAGGGCCTAGAGCACTCCATGAGCCTATGAAAGGTGAGTGGAGGACTCCGGACAACAAGATGACTGGAGTGACCAGCCATTATCACCAATGATCTACAGGTCATGAGTCTGAATAGCGATAAGGCAAGCTCAGATTTCCATCCTTCAAGGATAACAAATTGGGCAACTAATTGCTATTATTTATGTATAGAAACAGAGCAAGTGTGGCAACAGTGCTTCATACAAGTAACATTACTGGAACTAGTAACCAGCAAACTACTTTGTCTACCAACTTTCCTGGTTTAAAGTTTTAAGTACGTTATAAAAGGAGTCAGTTGATGCAGCAAATTACTGCATCTAAGCATTCAACCACCACATCTACCTAAAGGTAATCTTCTGCACAGCAGTTAAACCTCCTGCCTTCATCACTCCCGCCCTACATAAAGAATTTAAACTGGTTATTTGGAGGCCAGATGCAAATTTAAACTGGCCTGCATGCAGCTGCACAGCTCACTTCCCATTTACATAGCAACAAACTGAATGTTCAGTCTTCAATGCAAATCCATCTGCAGACTGAAAGCTCCAACACCTAATAGGAGTCTACCTCCAATCCACCTCACAAACTACATCCTCTAGAATTTCTAATCAGTAATTTTTTTCTAAAACCACTCCATTTACTCTTGTACCATCTCAAAAACACATCACAATTCCTAGATTCCTCATTTCCACCAACATGTTCTAGTACATGTTTTACGCCAGGTAAAGCTGAGGGGAATTAGATTGCTGGTCACAGCGCCTACAGTATTCGATGCATGGGCCAACCCAAGGCTCTCATTTCCTCGTAACAAAATACGCCCTGCAACCTCCATCATCTACTTAAAGTAAAGCATAAAAATTAAGTGTTACAAAAAAATAACCCAGCGTTGCAAGTTGAATAGCAAGTTTGGCTATTTTATAACAGTCTGAATTTCCAAAGAAAATGTAGCACATTATAAAATGTTGATAGCTATACACAGACTCAATTTGAGCGCTGGCAAAAAGACCATCAATGACAAAGGAATGGCAGCAGAAACCACCACCTTAAAATCAAAGCAGGTTGTTGAATTGATAAGCCCCCTGTTACATACTTTTTAAAACAACTTTCATGTAAATACATTTGAATGCTGGACAAGAGGAGACTTACCCGTGTCATTTTAAAAAAGTCTAAGGAGGGACGGTTCCACCGGACATCTTCCTCACGCCTGCGCTTTAGTCTGGTTTTCCTTTCATTCAGCACACATGGTTGTGAACGGCATCTGAGCAAGCCCTGACGACGGCTCAGCTCTGGCGTCGAGGTGGGAGTGCTATTTGCTGAAGGCAAGAGGTTGCCAGTCTCAGTAATGTGCTCCTGGGAAAGAGACAGGCGACGCCTTGGATTAAAGTCAAATGGTCCTCCAGAATTCCATCTTGAGCTTGTGCTTCCCTCGCTACTGTCCACAAAGCCGCTACTTGCAGATGAAGGCCTCGGAACTGGCGACGTATCAAAGCCAGTGATGGTGAACATACTACTCGGTGACAGCACATGTTGTGGAAGGCTAATGCTGGTGCTTCGCTGAAGAGTAGCATTCCCATGACTGTTGGAACGCTGTAAGGTGGTACTGCCCCCACTGTTGCACCGCCTCTTTGACACTGGAGTCCAGACCTTTGAACTGCCAGGTTTCCATGGGGACCGGCAGCGGGCTAGCTCATCTGGCTCTGAGAGAGACCTGCAGTGCCGCTTTGTGGGAGGTGCCAATGGCTGCCCAAGGCTCTCATTGAGGTTTAGATCACTGATCCAGCCTGACACAAGGGATGTGTGGGAGGGTTCCTGCCACTGCAGACTCACACTGTTTGCTCGGCCCATGTTGAATGGGCACGATGGGAAAGTGAAAAATGAATTCTTGTTCACCTCAGATCGTAATGGATAATTCCCATGTAAAATCTTCCAAGGGCTGTCTTCTAAAAAGTAGAATGTAAGCACAAGGAAAGGAAAGCAAGAAACATTAAGTTAGCACAGATAAGTGGTTCTATATACACAGTACATGTCAGAGCATGACAATTGTGACTGACAATTTTAAAATCGACATTTGCAACAGGGAAAAAAGCACAAAGTATCTGTACAGTCTATACAAATGCTTTTTCTATACCAAGTGTAATAAGCATCCATTCGGCTTCGTTCCTTCTTAGCCCAGGAGGTTTATTTGTTAGCATTTCCAACTTTTAGAAGCAGAGCTTTAGGATACAAAAGATTGGTGTGCTCACTTCTATCCCTAGATATAGACTTCTGTCCAGGAAAAAATAATCTTTACTAAAAGGAATATGCTACTTACCAGTATGCATCTGTTCCGGGCATGTAGAGCTGCAGATCTACACACTTGTGCATAGATCGCCATCTGGTGTTGGGCCCGGATGTTTGCAGTTTGTTTTTCCTCTTGGAAAGTCTTTGGAAGTCACGAGTTTGGCGACTCCTCCCTTGGATCGTATTGCACATGGGCTTCTGCTCCATCCTCAGATTGTTTTTCGCCAGCAGGGAAAGATGGAGCGTAGTAATAACAGTGAAGATGCCCATGTGTGTTTTATCTAGATAAGATAAGCTGGAACAGATACAGGTAGCCAGGGAGGTGGGTGGGCGTGTGTAGCTCTGCAGCTCTACATGCCAAGAACAGATGCATACTGGTAAGTAGCATATTCCGTCGAGGCATATGAGCTGCAGATTACACACTTGTGCATAGATTATATAGCAGTATCCACTGTTAGCGGCGACTACCCATATCTGTTGCAGTGGTTTGAAATAATGTTTTGAGAACAGCCTGGCCCACACTAGCTTGTTGTTTAGTTTGCACATCTACACAATAGTGTTTGGTGAAAGTGTGCAGTGTTGACCATGTAGCTGCTTTGCAGATATCTAATGGGATGTTCCCTAGGAAAGCCATTGAAGCATCTATTACGTGTAGAACGTGCTTTAGCGTTCGCCTTGCTTTATGGTAGCAAATTTGAATACATTTGATAATCCACCTAGCTATACCCGACTTGGAGATGGGGTTGCCCTTGTGTGGTGGAGAGAAAGAGACAAACAGTTGTTTGGTCTTACGGAAAGGTTGTGTTCTCTCGATGTAGTAGAGTAAGGCTCGTTTGACATCTAGTGTGAGGAGAGCTCTTTCTGCAACAGTTTGTGGTTGCGAGAAGAATACTGGTAGTTCTACAGATTGGTTTAGGTGAAAAGGAGAAATGACTTTGGGGAGGAATTTTGGGTTGGTACGAAGAACCACCTTATTATGGTGCATTTGTAGAAAGGGTTCTTGAATAGTAAATGCTTGTATTTCACTGACCCTTCTGAGGGAAATGATGGCTACAAGAAAAGCGGTTTTCCATGTTAAGAATTGAAGTTCACATTTGTGTAGGGGTTCAAAAGGAGGTCCCATTAGTCTGGTGAGAACGATATTTAGGTTCCACACAGGTGAGGGTGGCATTCTGGGGGGAATTATTCTTTTAAGGCCTTCCATGAAAGCTTTAATGGCAGGTACTCTAAGAGTGCGAGATGTTGCCTGTTTTGTAGGCAAGCTGCTATGGCTGCTAGGTGTAGTCGAATGGACGTATAGGCTAGATTGCACCTTTGTAGGTGGAGTAAGTAGCTTATGATGTGTTGAATGGACACATCTAGTGGATTGATGGTGTTGTTATGACAATAGACAACAAAACGTTTCCACTTGGCGGCATAGCACGCTCTAGTGGTAGGGCGCCTAGCTTCTTTGATGAAGTTCATACAGTCAGGGGGAAGATTTAGGTACCTGAATTCTAGGATTTCAGGAGCCAGATCACAAGGTTGAGCTGAGCTGGGTCCGGGTGTCTGATCTCTCCATGGTTCTGGGTTAAGAGGTGTGGAGAGAGGCGTCATTTTTGATGCGCTACTACAGATAGTTCCAGCAGTTCCAGCAGTGTGGTGTACCACGGTTGTCTGGCCCAAGTTGGCACTACTAATATTAGTATGAGGGAGTGCTGTTGTAGTTTGCACACTACTAGTGGAATGAGTGGGAGAGGCGGAAAAGCGTACGCAAATCTGCCTGACCAGTTCATCCATATCGCATTGCCTTTGGACAATGGGTGTGGGTATTTGGCGGCGAAGCTTGGGCATTTTTGTTTTCGTGGGCGGCGAAGAGGTCTATCTCTGGATGCCCCCACATTTGAAAGTATGGGTGAAGAACTTGCGGGTGAAGTTCCCACTCGTGGAGTTGTTGCGTCTGTCTGCTGAGTAGATCTGCTATAGTGTTTTGTACTCCTGGGACATGTTGGGCTAGGAGAAAGATTTTCCGGGGTATGGCCCATCTCCATATGCTCTGTGTTAATTGAGAGAGCTGTGGAGAGTGTGCTGCCTTGTTTTTGAATATAATACATGGCTGTCATGTTGTGCGGATTAGGACTGCTTTCCCCAAAATGTGTGTCTGAAAGGATTTTAGGGCTAGGAAGATCGCTAGTAACTACAGATGGTTGATATGGAGTAGCTTCTGTTGAGGTGTCCATTTGCCTTGAATCATGAGATGTAATAGATGAGCTCCCCAGCTGGAGAACGATGCGTCAGTTAGTACTATCTGTGGAACCAGGTCCAGGCACGGTCGGCCTTTGGAAAGGTTTGTGGTGGTCCACCACTGCAGAGAGCAATGGGTACAACCGTCTACCAACACCAGATCTGTTAATTCACCCTGGGCCAGGTTCCATTGGTGCGCCAAGCACTCTTGGAGGACGCATCTGGAGTCTTGCGTGAGGTACTATGAAGATGCAAGAGGCCATCATCCCTATTAGTTGCATGAACACCAGAGCTGGAAGGGAGTGTTGTGCTATGAAATTTGCGCTTAGAGCCTGAATGCTTGCAATCCTGGCAGGATTGGGGTAGGCGAGCGCTTTTGAGGTGTCTATAGTGGCACCTAGATATTGTTTTATGTGGGATGGTTGGAGATGGGACTTTGTGGTTTACCGTGAAGCCCAGCTGATGAAGAAGCAGGATGGTGGTGTGTGTGTGTGTGTTGTACACACAGATTGTATGAACTGGCTTTTATCAACCAGTCGTCTAGGTATGGGAAGACATAAGTGTTGTCTTTGCAGATGTGCCGCCACCACTGCTAGGCACTTGGTGAATACTCGTGGTGCGATTGTGACTCCGAACGGGAGCACTTTGAATTGGTAGTGTTGGCCGTCTACTACAAATCTGAGGTACTTCCTGTGGGCCTTATGCACTGGAATGTGGAAGTAAGCGTCTTTTAGGTCCAAAGTGGTGAGGAAGTCGTTTTGGGAAAGTAGCGGAAGTACCTGCTGAAGCGTCACCATATGAAAGTGGTCTGAGTGTATGTATGTGTTTAGGGGCCGAAGGTCTAGGATGGGCCGGAGTCTCGTCCGTTTTAGGTATGAGAAAATACAGGGAGTAGACCCTTATATTTTGTTGGTTGGTTGGAAATTGTTCTATTGCCTCTTTATCTAGGAGGGAGATTACCTCCTGTTTGAGTAGCCGCAGATGTTCTGGTGACATTGGGCGTTGTCTGGGTGGAATGTTTTTTGGGGGGGGGGGGGGTAGTAGATGTTAGTTCTAGGCAGTATCCTGACCGAATTATTTGTTACCCATTTGTCTGAGGTGATGGTAGTCCAGACCGGAAGGAAATGTTGGAGTCTGCCCCCGACTGGAGTGTGATGGTCTGGGGGAATTGGAGTAAAGTCATTGAGGAGGCGTGGTGGCAGAGCGGGCAGTGTTTGTTTTGCCTCTGCCTTTGTTATTGTTGCCCCTGTAGCCGCCTCTTTGGTAACCCCTTGTAAAGGTTGACTGAGTAGGGGATTTATATGCAGTGGAAGCGGTGTCTGAGGAGTATCCTCTGGATGTGCTCCGAAAGGAAGAGCGGCGAAAAGAGCGTCTGCGAGGGTGAGATTGTAAGGCTCCCATGGACTTTGCCGTGTCGGGTGTCCTTTTTCATTTTCTCTAGGGCGTCATCCACTTAGGGCCAAACAGATGTTCCTGGTCAAAGGGAAGGAGGCTTGTACATCAGGTTTAAAACCAGATATCCTTAGCCAGGCATGGCAACGGAGGAGGACACTAGTATTGATAGCCCGAGAGGCTGTTTCTGCTGCATCTAAGGCACAACGTATGGAGGTATTGGTGATCGTTTTACCCTCCTGAATTAGCTCATTGGCCCTAGCTTTGTATTTATCAGGGATATGGTGCATTATGGCTTCGAGCTCGTCATAATGGGCCCTGTAAAACCTTGCTAGTAGTGCTTGTGTATTGGCCGCTTGAGATGCAGTACGTTTGCCTGATACGTCCAAGAGTTTAGACTGTCAGGTGGTGGTGCGTCACCCGACGCATGGGAGTTGGCCCTTTTCCATGCTGTGGATACCACCAAGGAATCTAGTGGAGTTGGTCCCCTTATGTAGGAGGGATCTGTTGGTGCGGCTTTACATTTTCTCAATGCGCAGGTTTATGACCCTGGCCCTGACTGGGTCCTTAAAGACCTTCGGCGCATGTTTTATAACACCCTTTAGCATAGGTAATATGGAGGTGGTCCTATGTGTGGTGTCAAGTGTATCTAGGAGGAAATCCTCCACTGGGTCGGTATGTAAATCTATCCCATGGTAGTGTGCCGCCCTTTGCAATAAATGATTGAACCCCCAAGGAGTCTTCTGGTGGAGAAGGTCTGGAAGGGTAAAGATAGTCTTGTGGGACGTTAGGGACATCAGGGATATTATAATCGTCCCATGGGTCTGGGGATCCTGTGGGGGTGGGGTACCCTGTAGGTATATATTGGGGTACATCCCCTATGTAGTCATAAGGATCCCCTTGGTCATCATCATCATCATCTGGGGATGGAGTGGGGGAATGATGAGGTGGGGGTGGCGAAGGTGGAGGAGAAGGTATTCTGAAAGGGGAGGTAGCAGAGTCCTTCCTTTTTGGAGGTGGAGGCGGAGCAGGTTTGTGATAGAGAGCATTAAATGTCCAGTTTTAGGATCCTTAGTTAATGTTTTTTGTAAGGGATCCGGTGTAAATAGTTCTGGAGAGGTTGGTTGGTCCGTCGGCGCCGAAGGAGTCGGGGCCGTTGATTTTTTAGGGTTGTCGATGCTGGTTCGTTGTTTGGAACCATGCTCGGGAAGCTCTGGTTGCTTAGTAGGCACAGAGATGGATTTTGGCTTCGAAATGTCGGTGCCGGTGGTCTTGTGGGCTTTTGTCGGTACCGAGGATGGGGTCGGTGCCGAAGAGCTAGGTCTCGACCCAGAGTGTTTTGGTGTGGGGGTCTGTGTCGAGATGGAGGCCGGTTTCTTTTTCGGTGCCGAAGGATGTTTATCGGCTCCGACGGTGGGCTGGCTCGAGCCCGAGCCGCCTGAAGGCTTAATAAGCTTCTTTACCAGCCCCGAAGGTGCAGTGTGGGAAGCAGTGTCTTTGGTCTTGCTTAGGCCCGAAGGCGTGACTGAATCCTTTTTCGGTGCCGGCGAGGGTGTGGGAGGGGGGTAGAGTAGTACTCACGACCCTCTGTGCCGAAGTAATGTCCTCCACATCTGAATCGTCGGCTTCGGAGGCACTGACTAGTCCCTCGTCGGTGTGGTGTTCTTCTGGAGCGTTGACGCCCTCCCCGATGAGGTCATCCGGGATCACCGAAGAGTGTGCCATGGTTCTTCTGGCTCTTCGATCCCAAATAGTTTCCTTGGACCCGAGGGATTTACACGCCAGACAGTCTCGAGCCTAGTGTTCAGGGGAGAGGCAGAGGTTGCACACCTTGTGGAGATCGGTGTGGGGAAAATTTGACCCACATCGTGGACACTTTAAATGGAGTCCTTTCCATTAGCCAGGACCGAAGCTTGGGTAGGCCCGAAGGCTGCCCTCGACGACTGGAACCGAAAGTCTTGCCGATGAAGGGCGTGGAGAGTGGGAAGATCGCGATTGAAACAATACCGCGAATTGGGGTGAGGATTGCGCGTCAATCGTCGAACTGGAAGCTGTTCGGAACGGGAAGGCGAAGATTACATCCGAGCCCGATGGCGGAAAAAAAAACAATCTGAGGATGGAGCCGAAGCCCATGCGCAATACAATCTGAGGGAGGAGTCGCCAAACTCGTGACTTCCAAAGACTTTCCAAGAGGAAAAACAAACTGCAAACATCCGGGCCCAACACCAGATGGCGATCTATGCACAAGTGAGTAATCTGCAGCTCATATGCCTCGAACATATATCTATCCCCCCCCACCCTTTTTTTTTTTTTATGATTTAACAATGCAGCAGAATCGTGAATAAAACAATTCTATGCTGCATTGAGATGAAGCCCAAAGGTTTGTGAACTCTGTATTCTGGAAATGTGTGAAGGGGGTATGATTTTGCTGCTCTGGAGCATACCAGTTGCTGAAAAAACGGGACAATACAACTGAAAGCAACAGTTCTTGGAAGAGCAATGAAGCTATTCATTCTAGCAACTACACTCCCTCTACCCAAAACATGAAGCAAGTTTCCCTTACAAATTATGATTCCAGAGTAAGGCAGACACCTGTAGGGTTGGGATTTTTGTTTCAGTGCTGCACCTCTGATTATGGTACATTTGCATTGATTGGCAGGGCTATCATTCAGCTTACGGTTTTGTCTGAAAGCAATGAAGTGTGCCTGGAAAATTCAATTAGCCAAGACATGTCTAAAATGTACCCGTGTTGAAATGGATGAGCAATTGGAGAAACTGCATAGACTGGAAAATATGGTTATATTTCTAAAATGAAGTATCAAACACCTGCATGATGTACTTTCAGTAAATTACCATTAATAGAGCACTACTGTCTAGATTCTGTGGACTAAAGAATGTCAATACTGGTCAAGAAAATCAAAGGCAACTTCCATGTAGATAGTTCATTTAGCAAAAGCATTTGGACCAAGTTAACCAAATGAGACACCTTCAAACAAAATAGGAGCCTACAAATCCATCAGAAGACTTGCGTGGAGAAAACTGTAGCCCAATGACCCCACCCGTCGACATGGTTGGCAACTAGGAATGGTTAAAAGGTGGGCCAGGAGCAGCAGCGTGAGTTTTTGGCAGCTACAAGCAAAGATCAGCTGCTGCATTTGAAAGATATGGAACTCGAACACTGTACGCTGGGTTTGACTAAGCAAGCAGGTCCAAGCACAAGGCTAACAACCAGAGAAGGCTGATGAAAAAACAGCAAAAGGTAGAAAAAAACAAAAAAAAAAAAAAAAAACAGCATGCTCCACTCTGGGTCCCTTGTTCCCATTTGCAAACGAGAGGCTTCTCAATTTTCCATATTACCCTGACAAAAACATTGCTACAGGTTTTTCATAGGACTTACCATCGATTTCGTAAGGGAACAAGCTGCCACTTTTGTTCAGCTTCTCAGATGAGTGCTGAAATTAACCAGAGAAAGAAGTTTCAACACCATACAATAAATACATGGTGTGAAAGACACTGAACATACCACCTTAGGCATGGATCCTTTCTTTCGGATGCACAGGTATTCATCACAGTTTCCAAAAAGCAAGCAAATCTCTTAAATTTACTAGATTAGATTACTTCACTTTCCCATTCCCCTCCCAATCTACCACATCATTTGTGGCACCTCATGACATAGGCCATACACGGCAATTTCAGGGGGACTGGTTTTAAAATGGGGGAGGTGCTTAGGGAGCCCTAGGACATCCATAAACTACATTTCCACCACAGCATACAGTAAGTTATCTATAACATAAGAGCATGGCACACTCATTGCCCCTCAAATACCTTCAGTGAAACTTACAATGTTGCTTGTACCTAGCTTGTTTAATAAGTTATATTAAATACAAGCTGTTTCACAAAATGACTTAACAGTGCAGTTCCATATGGCGAGATGCACTCAGAAAAATAGCTTTGCCTGAATAAATTACTGCTGACCAATCAAAGAATTCGTATTTGTCAGCTCTAAAGCTAAAACCAGGAATACTCAGTAGTCCATGGATATTATATGTAATCCGTTGCGAGTTTGTCAGGTTGCTTTACTTGATTAAGACTCCTTTTGAAAAGCCTTCTTTGGAAATTGTTTTTTGTATCAAGCCAAGAAAGATAATATTGTTTGGAGACTTCCTTTCCTAAAATACCATTCAGTGCTATGTAAACATCCTTGAGCTGAAAGCATTTAAGTTATTTACAGACTAAGTGCAACTACCTTGCAGTAGAACGTTGCCTCGAAAACGACATACGTCTAGAATATCAAACCATTCCCCCTCCCTCAAGGAATCTATCGCATGATTCAGGAGTAGCTGCTTTGCATATACTTACACATAGGCATGATACAGATCAGGTTTCAGCCACGCTGTGTCCTTCATAAGGGAACACAAACATGCAACACCCACTATAACTTAGCTATTGACGACCAGACCGCACTGTCACAAATATATGCAAAGCATTAGCCAAAGTAGGTGGGATGATTTAAGTAAGCATTTTACATCAGCAGCATCCTGGCATTAGCAAGTCTTGCACAGCGAACAAGACTCCTGCAACTGACACCATGTGACCATAAGGATATACAGTTTACCAGTCATCATGAAGGTCAAAATGTACTGTGACTGGTCACATCTTGAACAACCACTACAATTGCCAATAGCATGGTGTATTGCTAGATTACTAGCCAGTTAGAATTTCCATAAGACATGGAATATTACCTCAGCATGACTCCAACGTGGTACTCAACCTATTAAAAGTGAGCAGATCGAAGTTTACTACAGCTACCCCAACAGAAATTGATAACTATCGTAGCATGGGAATGCCAGAAAACCCATAAGACATACTGCAGAACAAGCACACTAACTTGTAGAGCTGGCATCATGGATCCACTTCTTAGAGTGCCATGAATTAAGGACTATGGCAATTCAGCTCCTTGACACGACAGTGCAGAAAACAGGGAAGCTTTACAGGCCGCAAAATAAAGTTAGGGAGAGGGAATGGAATCATTCCATAGACTGTAGAGATAGGCCCGCACTGGGAAGAAACTTCAGAACTAAATTTGCATTGAAGGAAAAATTGACCAGGTGTGAGAAGCCAGGATACATGGAATGAAGGCTTATGGATTATTCTTGAAAAGGCAGGAGAAAGGCTGTATGTAAAGGCAAAGGATTCTATAGTGAAAGGAACCCACCTGGACAGTGGACAAGCGCTCTTTTGTTTGTGGCAGGGAATACATTAAAAGGCATAGCTTGATAGTCAACCTGACAGAGGTACTTGGTCAGCTGGTAATAAAAGATCTGGATAAGCCAGGGATCACAGTGGAGTAAGGTTTTGTGAACATGACAGTTGCTTCCCAAACTGGGAGTCAGTGGACAAGTGCTGGGCATTCCAATAGGTTGCAGAATAAGCAAATTATCTTGTTCTGGACCAATAACTAGCACTGGATTAAAGTAATTTCTTTTTGAAGAGTAAAGTTGAAAAGTAGAAATGCTGGAAACTAAATAGATCAGAACCCGAATTTCAAAGGAAAAATACATACGAAAGATTTGTAAATTGTTACCAGCCACAAACCGCTTCAGAGTAATCACCAGTACCAATACTTCTGAACTGGGTTTTAAGGCTCAATGCTTCAGGACTGTCAGAGTACATGGAGAATGACTTGAGTGACAATTTGGACAGGTGAATGTCCATCTGATGTGTGAACCCTACAAGTCCTGTATATTCTAGGAATCGCTACACTGACACCACCAAGATTGTCATTCTGTAATCTGCTTTGGGGTTTTGCACTGCAGCTATGCAGAGTCATGAAGTAATTTGAAGGCTCTGCATGGTGGTTTATAGATCATAGGTGCTTTTTAAAAGGCGATTTATGCCCATGCAGCAGTCTACACCTTCTTTGTGTTATATAAATACCACTGTCAACACAAGTGTGACCAAAACATGAATGATTTAATAGCTAAGTGAAATGTTGGTGAGCTGGTCACTTAAGCATGAGTATGCAAGAAATACACTAAGTAGCATTCGAAATCAGCTACATCTCTGTACTTCTGCCAAGATGTGGGCACATGCAGAACCTTCAAGAAGTCCAACACTATACAAACCAATGAATATCCATAACTCGGAGGGTCACAGTCCATCTCAGAGTAGTGCGAACACACAGCTGGTCACAGGTTGCAACCGTCTGTGGCTCATATGCGACATGGAGTTGGGCGTACAACAGGCAGATTGATGCAGATTTAGGTTACAGCGGGCTATAGGTACCCACTAATATAGTCAGCTATTGAAGATGTAAACTCCTAATGATCATAAACAGAGCATAAATTAGAGGGGGGGGGGAGGGGGGGGACACACCTTATCTGGTCAATAATGTACAGTAGATTGTCAAAGTTAACCATGAGCTTGTTATCAAAGATTCAATGAAAAACTCAAACATTAATGTCCTTGTTGCACAAAGTTACAAAACTGATCAATACAGTTCCTCTCAATTAAATCCAAGAAACACTCTGCTTTCCACAGATGTTCAAATGGTAGGGGAGAGATTAGAAGGTATTAATGTTAGACTGATAACAAGAGTCTCATTAACAGACAATGATTAGACATTGAGGGATCAGAAAGCCCTATGCAATTCCTTGAAACCAAGCTACAAACTAACTCAGCTACATATGTGCACTGCAAAAGAACCAAAGATCATGGTAATGGAAAAGCATAACTGACGGCAGAATTATTTTGTACTTTCACAGCAACGTGAAGTTTTTACTCTACATGGATAAGAGGCTAAAAAGTCTGCTCTAGAAGGTATATGAAGGGCTAGCTCGTTTAAGAGAAACCAGTTTGTTTCTCAATTCTCAAAACTTTTCGGATTACTTGAAATTTGAGTGAAAACAGATTTAAGCTAGTTCATGAAGAAAAACTTCAGTTGAAAGGTAAACTGAGATTCCCAGGTTTAAAAAAAAAAAAAAAAAAAAAAAATCCTACTCAGAACCGCACTTTGAACGATAAATTGAAAGAGACGGAATAGGGGTAACTTACAAAAATGTTCCTGGAAAATGTGGGAGCTAAGTGGGATAATAAAGAAGCCAGACTTGTGCACAACCTTACTATCACAAGTCCTAAATATATATATATAAATAATGATACAAAGGTAGTTAAGCAAAACCAACTGTTACTACATTGATTGACTATATACTGCAGTAAAGAGGTTCTTAACCTCTGTAATTTTGTGGACCCCCCACTGAATCACTTTTGGAAGCCCAGGACCACCACCACCACCTAGGCAAGACAAAAAAAGCGAAATTTTAATTTTAAAACAAGGTTGGAGCTTTACAATTTGGTTTTATATCTGAAATACAAAGCAATATCCTAAAAGATGCTCCTCGTTAGTGCAGATTAGTGGTTCGTTTGAGGTCAACCACCATCCATACTAAGGTTAGTTGTACTTGTGCTGCTGCCTCCTTTGGTATTTCCATTGTTCTTTGCGGTAAATTTAAATGTACGAACTATATGTATTCAGGCGCAAGGCTGCTAGGCTAAGTGTTGCTGGTTCTGGGTTAAAAATGTGACCCCTTTTCATGGTGAGAAGTTCCTGGTCTACCTTGAATTTAACTCCTGAATAGTTCGATTAGGCTCGAGTACAAGGTTTGTCTTGTCCTTTGAGGGGCTAGGAGTATTAGGTTTGGCTGCTTGTTTTTTCTGATTCGTGGGAGCTGCTGTTCAGTCGGCTGAGTTGATCCACTTCAGTGCTGTTCTTTCCTGGCAGGTGAATGGTCTGTAGGCTGATTATCCTTGAATTGGCACATTTCCGTATTATATTCCCAGAGCTTGTTTGCTTAGGGTGAATGATGGTTTCTCTTTGTTTGTTGAGGTAAAACATTGTCATGATGTTTTTTCCCCCCAGCTTATAAAGCGCACGGTTACCCGGAGGTGACCTGGCGTCAATGGCGAATTCTTCTAAGAGCATGGGTGGGCCAGGACGATAGGTAGCTGAGGGAAGACTTTATAGATTAAAAAGCCATGATTTGAGCGGTTACCTAAAAGCAAGAAGTTAGTAGAGTTCCTCAGATTTCAAGGGAGGGCATTCCATGCCTTGGCTGCACCTATTCACCTATTATAAAACTTCTTCCCCCAACCACCCCCCGCCACCCCCCTCCCCCCACAAGGCTTTCTTCATGGGAGGTATATTCACCATTTTAGCTCCTGATGAGCGCAAGGTTCTCTTAGGGGCATACCATTTAAACTGGTTAGCCAAGAAGTCAGACCCCTGACAATGCAGTGCTTTGAAAACCAAGCACAGTGACTTGAATTGCACCCTTTTCCTGATGGGCAGCCAGTGTAGTCTTCGTAATTCTTTGGCTACAGATACAAATTTGGAGATGCCCATCACCAATCTTGCTGCCGCATTTTGCAGAATCTGCAATCTGTTTAAATGCCGCTCTAAGAGGTTTAAATAGAGCCCATTGCAGTAATTCAGCCGCGATAGCACCATAGAGGATACAACTGTTCGCAGGCTGTCTTCTGGCAAAAACGGTTTGATCTTTATCATCTTGAGGGACTGAAAAGTGGCAGAGGACGTAGCCTTTATCTGATCCTCAAAGTTCAATTGCCTTTCTTTTGGGCATGGGGACACTGCCCATGTCTGGTGGCCACCAGTCAGGGGTCCAGAAGTTGCTTTATTACCAAAGAGGAGGACCTCTGTTTTGGCTCTGTTCAATTTCAGACAGTTCTGTGACATCCAGGATTTGACTGTTGCCGTGCATTCTTGAAATTTCCTACTCCTGCCCATTTCCTGTCCTGTTAGAAGAGACACCACAATTTGCGTGTCATCTGCGTAGGATGTTAGACTAAAACCATGTGATCTAATCAAAGGAGCCAGGGGTGCGACATAAATGTTAAAAAGGGTTGGACTGAGGGCCAATCCCTGTGGAACTCCACATGGAAGCATAAAAGCATTGGAATAGAAGCTTCCTCCCGAGGGAAGGGGCAAGATGGCGGCCGCAACTGTGGCCGGTTAAGCTAGTGCTCTCCACCTCCACAACGCTTACCAAGTTTGTCAGCGCTCAACTAACCACTCGAGCCCAGCTCCAGAGGTTCCGGTCCCACAACCGTTGATGGTTTCTAGACTCCTCGGGGTCGCTTCAGTTTGGAGAAAGCAGCGCTTCGTACTTCTCCTGCATCCACCGCGGTGCTACCTCGCAGACGCTGGCGTCGATAGCGGCAGTCCAGGAGGGGATATGCCGGGAAAGAGTTCAACATCGCGATCTGGCCGCGGCAGAGGGGCTGGGCAATCTGTGGTCCTCCCAAGAACGAGACAGATGGCGGCGGGGGAGAAGCCGGCGGAGAAGGTAGCCGATAAGATTAACAAATTTAATCGGCATGAGGAAGTTAATGCACGGCAGCCTCTCCAGCCTGGAATCACTGTTCCTGCGGTGATGGAGAGAGACGCAGTACATAATACTCCAGCGATTCCAGCTATGTTTAAAATAAATAAACCACGAGATGAAGTGGCCTCAACCAGTATGCCAAGTAATATCGGTGGGGGGAGGGAGGGGGGGGGGGGGGTGGGGGGGGGGGGGGGGGACGCCCCAGAATCTTGGTGGATGCTGTTAAAGTCTCGGAGGAAGTAGAAGTCTTTCTCCTCCTCAAGGGAACCCCAAAGGTATCAGTTGCTCTCTTGAGGGGGCTGTTGTAGAAGGCTATGTGGGGGCAAAGCCTTCGAGGGATAGCTACAGACCTTTTCTGGGCTTTATGTGTTGGTCGTTCCATTCTTCCTCGAAAGTCCCAGAGGCTGGCTCCTCTTCTGGACCATTGAGCTACTCTGAGGTTCAGGGGTTGCCGGACCTTCCAGGGTTTCTTCCCCCTCTTCGGCGTTTGGCAGCGACAGTGGGTTTCGTGGGAATTCTGAATTCCTTCAGGGCCTTGAACTCCTTTTTTGCTGGAGTGTCGTCATTTCAGCTTCCAGGCATCTTTCTCCACCGAGGGCCCTTTTGTTGTCGAGGCCGGGGAGATACTCTTCTTAGGTGTGGTGGATTCTGCCTCCGAGGGTGTGGTCTTTTCCCATTGCTGCCTCTCGTTAAGCGCCTGTCCTAGTCAATTTCGATAATCTTCCCTTGCCTGTATCCCTCGGATGGGGCCCAAGGGTTTCTTTTGGTCGCGGCTGACCCTCGGTCATAGTTCTTTGAAGCCTGGGCTGTCTCTAAGCTTTTTTTCCCCCTTGGGGCTCTTGGTTTCCGATGGGTGAGGATTTATTACCTTGTTCTTTTTCTGTGTCAGTGGCGTAGCTAGGCCTATGCCGTCCCACAGCAACCGTGAGGGGAGGGGATGGGGGCTGCTGGCTAACTAATCGTGCGTTTGCTGCCTCCACAGGTAAGAGTGCCCAAAACCTGTGCTGGTAACGGTGGCCCGCCCCCAGCCCCTCTCTATGCTACTGCTCCGGGTCCTTAATCACCTTCAAGGATCGACGTCTGAACCCTATTCCTCTCCCCGAGTGTCGATTCTACAGCACTCAGTCGTCCTCCTCGTTGAGGCACAAGTCCCTCAGCGATGGTGGTTTCTGGCTTTGGAGCTTGGCTGAGTAATTGTTGTCTCTCTGCTTCCAGCGTGCCTTCAGAGTCTGCGACACGAACACCATGCAGGCCTCGCAGTACTAATCCTTGTGATCCCTCCTCAGGTAGAGGTTGCAAACATTGTGTGGATCGCATTGTGGAATCTTGTGGTGGAACTTTGAGCAAAATTTGAAAGGGGAATTTACCACGGCCCCTACCTTGCCCTCATGTGCTCCATCTGCGTTGTTGCTCAGTCAGGGTCACCAGCGGGGAAAAGGTGTCTGGAGGTCTCTCCTTCGCCAGTGTATTCTCAGTCAAGGGCCGATTGTTTTATCACTCAAATTCTTCCCTTCCCCCCCCGAAGAATTTGTCTAAAACTTCGGAGTGTCTCCCTTTGCTTCCAGACCCAACGGTGGGGAAAAGAATCTGAAGATGGCTACCACACACAGGAACTTCCAGGGCACTGAAGTCACACAAGGGATGGAATAAGCACCAAATTGTGGTGGTTGGCATTCCAAATGAGAAAAAAAACCCAAAAAAACACGACAATTACGGACCCAATTACTAGATGGCAGAATAATGCACAGCATATGAATCCAGAAAAGTATTCATGCTTCAAAATTATAAATATCTAGTCATGCTTGGTTCTATCACCATACAAGACCTGTGCTCTGAGCAACCATAACATGTTCTAAAGAACTCAATGTGAAAGTTTTTGGTGGGTCATCATAATTTTGAGTTGCTTACATACACAAGTCTAATATTTGCTATTACCTGCCTTCAGCAACATGTGAAAGCCTGCAACTTTGCCTAGTCATAAGGGAATTCTGCTTCATCGTTCTCATTACGTCAGGAAAGTACATCTTCATAGTGTGGCCTTGCGTCTGGTAAGCTAGAAAACTGACATTTCTCCCATTTTTAAAGGCAAATAGTGTAAAAACACCACTTTAAGTTGCTCAGGAATAGGCACTGGGTTCCAGAGATCCGGTCGTTCAGCTGAGGATCCCACCAATAAACTCTGAATGCAGACTATGAAAGGTGTGCCCACCGTTGCGGCCCAAGAAGTTGTTTGAGGGGATTTGACGGCTCAAGTTTGTAGCAATCGCTAGAGATTAAAAGGTAGGTTTGTTAGCCTACAGAGGCTCTAGCGTGCCTCAGGTTCATCGTCTAGCAATGAATAATGTTGCCAAATGCCATTTGGACTTCACCGTGCAAAGGACAACACTAAACAAGCCAAAGGGGTTAGAACAAGTCTGCTCCACCAGTACTGTTCCTTCAGAAATTTGCGATTCGTGTTGAAGTGTTCCAAATAGGACAAAGACGTAAAATACGCACAAGTTTAAACTTATTGATTTTCTTCTACTCCTGGTGCTGAAGATCATTCTATCAGAAGAAGATTAAGTTCAGATGCGCACAAAGAGTGGGCAGAAAATGCGGGAGAAAAAAAGGATGAAGTAACATACAAGAGATATATATCAAAGATATCAAAATGATTAGGTAGAGTGAAATTGGGTATCTGCAGTAACTAAAACACTTTGCTCCTTTGGCAAAATAAACCTTTGAAAACTGGATTTATCGATGACCTGTAAAGTAATGCAAGCCTTGTAGGGAAGGGATTAACATTGTATGACAAGTTGTTTGAAGCATAATCCAGGAGTACTGGAGTAGTGCAGTGAATAAGATGTCCAGTGCCTAGGTAATGGCCATACAACCTTTAGGCATTCGCAGCAGAACCCAGAGTTTAAGGTCCTGCAACTGGCAGGAGCCTAAAACAACCAGGAGGCAGCACCCCTTCTGTGTGCTAAGCTCAATTTTGTATGGTGCACTAAATATGCCGATTAAGCATTTGCCAATGAAGCACGATTTGTTAGAAGTTACAGATCGCACAACTGCTGGGCATCGCTGGACTGTCAGAATTAAACCGCAGGCAGTTTACGGAGGTGCAATAATCCTAAATGGCCAAGCGGCTTCTGAAACGATACACATGCGGAGACTCCGAACAAGTCACTAAAGGTTGGCACAGCAGTTAAAATAACCCATCGAAACATGCCATTTCTCTTGGGTCAATAGAAAAATAATAAAACACCGAGAGATCCGGGTGGCAGGATTTTGTACGCAAACACCCCGTGGCTTCTAAATTAAACAGCAGCTGTCTGCACAGGTTCCAAGCCACTCGCATACAAGCTTAACACAAAGTACTTTCA
Organism: Triturus cristatus; assembly: GCF_964204655.1. Classification (NCBI taxonomy): domain Eukaryota; kingdom Metazoa; phylum Chordata; class Amphibia; order Caudata; family Salamandridae; genus Triturus; species Triturus cristatus. The sequence goes on along the minus strand of NC_140582.1, from coordinate 1,068,766,673 downwards.
AGACACACAATGACCCCACCTTTTAGGTTTGCCCATTGGTTTAGGTCAGTGTATTCTCAAGGGGGAAATAACCTGTGCTCCTAGACACCAGATAAGGGCTCTCTAGCGAATATAATCAGCATAGTTGAGCGTTTTAAGACCTGCGAGCCAAACAGAAGGATGCCCCATATCTCCAAACGTTCAGTCTCACGGACAATCAATTGTCTTAATTGTTCAGCAAACAGAAGCAACACCTCCTGCTTTGACAACAGTGCTACTTCTGGTGGTGCAGAACTAGCCTGCTCCTGCCAGGACGGCAGGTTGCAGTCACTCAATGCTGGTGCTGCTTGTGATCTTGTCATCTTGTACCCATTGGTCTATCAATAAACGGCATTTATAACAGCACAGAAACGAATCTTGCATAACTGGAGATTGTAATCTCCACTACATTGGGATGCCTCATGTGAAGCCCCCAGTCCAGTGCGGTAGATTGTACAGACTGGAGGGAGCCAGAAGGACGTTACACCGTCGGCATCATGATGCTCTTCCCAGTGCTGTAGTATTCCACATCACTGATCCATGTGTATACTGCTTGTATAACATTGTACACAGACTGCCTGTGACTAGCACAGTAGATTGCGTTCTGTTCTGCTCAGTACTGGCGTGTAGTCATTAGACAGTTGTATATTCATTTTGTCATGAACAAAGCGGTTTCTGTGCTCCAACCTTGCGCTATAGCTTGAACCTGTCCGCATTAGTCCTGTGGGACTTGTTCACACTTAAAACATTCAATTTGTTCCCAAAGTTGAAGTTCTCTCTCGACAAGTGAGAAAGTTCCCTCATTGGTTAGATGCACTCTAGGTTCAGCTGCATGCATTAACAGCGCGCATCGCCCTTTATTCCAATAGGGCACTGCACGCCGTTACTCTTGATCCCATGATGGACAGTGAGCTGACCGCAGATACAGCCATGAGATTCTAAGATTACAAGCATGCTGGTCATTCTCCATCCTCAAGTAGTTATACAGCTATTTCGAAGCTCTGATATGGTTTGTATTTATTCCTCAAGCCGCCACTCTGGATCTGTTTTACAGATAACTCATCTAGTGGTGTCTCAGATGAGTTACCAGGTAAATGCATTGCATACTTAGAAACGGACACATTTGACTCATTTTGCCCCTTTAGGGAGTTCACTCTTGCTCGGAGCCCCTTTTTAGATTCCTTTACGATGTATTCAACATCAGCGTCATCTGCCATACTGTTTACCAAGTCACAGCAAAGTGGTTCTCTCTGATAAGCAAGTGACCCAGTAAACGACTCAGCATGCAACACTATGGGCACTACAAACGTGCCCTTTACATTTTTCACCCACTCATCTCATTTACAGTTCTGAATTTACACAAATTGGTTCCATATCTACTAATGTGAGTGAAAGCTTTTACGACACCAATTGTCAAATAGAACATTCGCTATAGGACTGGTACTATAGCCAAGCTCCATTATTTAGGATTTTCTGTAGCGTACACACCAACAGGTGTCCCTTATGTACTGATGAGACCCTTGGATTAGCAGTGCTAAGGGTCAAAAGGGTGACATTACGCATAGGAGAGAAAATGTTCGGGAATTACAAGTCCAGATGCAGAAAAAGCATTTTGTTTGTGTACTAACTTTTGTCTCGCTGGGTATTTTGTCTGCACTATATATTATTGCAGTCACTTATCTTACACTGTGCTTACGTGGTAAATACATTGATTACCCCACCGAATTTGAACATGTCAAGTTGTTGGGTTTATTTTTCTCCTGTCTAGGAAAGCACGTCATTCATTGATCTTCTCTTTTGAAGACTGGCAACTGAAACTTTTTGCTGTAATCCAGTAGGATACCCAGGAGACAGTAAGAGGTCTCAATAAGTGACAATTGTTGTGAACTAATTCTAGGGAGCCATGTTTTCAATTTCTAGTTCCTGCCCTTTGAGCAGCGTTTACTAACATACAGACCTATGAAATGTTTTACAAAGAGGTCTTGGACACAGTACCGCACCTATAACTACAGTGGGAATCTATTTTGTGTGGTGCAAGGATCAAGAGAAACAAGACCTCGTAATTTCTCAATAGTGAATAAAATTCAAACAATTTTCCAGAAAATGATCAGCACACTCTAATTCAATAAGTCGAGTTTACAAGAAAAAAATATTCTTAGACCTATGCGATGGAATTTTAAATGATCCTTTGTTTTTAGTCTTCACAAGGTAGCCAACGTGTTCCGTCCTTTTATAAGACTTCTTCAGGGCTCAAACAGGTATTGTACACAAGTACTGGTATTTAGGATCCAAAATGTAAAGGCAAAGAGTCTTGTTCTGTATCAGAGGTAAAACATTTCAAATGGTCCAGTCATTCCAAGTTAAGTTTTATTCCTAATCCAATTTCAGGCAAATATCGGCCACCACATTTGCTTTGAGGGGGCCCGACAGGGCTTTTCTTAGTTGTGCTTGTAGCACGTAGCTGGTAGCACTTCAGCAGGAGAGCAGTGCATGCGTACCTATGAAATTGTCCGATTGGTTGCAAGCACAAATCAAAACAGTTACCACCGATCATCGATCCTATGTTTCTCATTAAAAAGACGTGTGATGAATAGCCTACATCACACCCAAACATTCCTAAATTTAGCATCCTCAAAAGGTAGAGTGTGATGAGCAACACTAGTCTGGCATAGGTTCCGCTGCTCTCGTAAGCTCTGGTTCACAAAAGTGTACCTATGCTTTGTAGTTTCACTATAAAAAGGCAAAAAATGACCAGGCTTGGTGAAATGGGCAACTTTTTAATCAAGAGTACAATTAGGGCAAAGAAAAATCCAGCTCCATTAGCTCAGGCGTTGGGAAATAGTTGGAGATGAACAGAGAATTGAAATAGAAAAACTGATAATGTATACAAAACATCTGATGAAGAGAATTGAAATCCAAGTAATTGTCCACAAAAAAGTGTCGTGCATGAGCAAGTGAAAACAAGTTTATCTGGAGGGCTACTGCAGAAACCGCAGCTAAATTAATCTTGCAGCTTGCAATTTGTTAGACTTGGCATCTTTGGCGTGGCTTCTCCAGACTGCCTCTACCTCCTGTATTTTTGATGCTGTGCTGAATTTCGTTTTTGCTGGCTCAGATGCTTAGGGCACTTTGCCACTGCTGATCTGCTTCAAAGTGCAAGAGCTCCCTGTGTTTAGTTTGTTCTCTCCGATTGGTGCATTTGATTTACTGGTAAGTCCTTAGTGAAGTAAACTAAGTGTGCTAGGGCCTGTAAATCTAATGCTACTGGTGGGCCTGCAGCACTGATAGTGCCACCCACATGAGTAGCCCTGAAAAGATCTCAGACCTGCCACTGCAGGGTCTGTGTGCAGTTTGTTAACTGTGATGTCGACCTGGCAACTGCACCCACTTACCAGGCCCCAACCTTTTTTTACATGCAAGGCACCCTTATGGTAGTGTGGAAATGTGGATTTTCCTGATCAGTTATGTCCCCTATCTTGGACCCCAACGGTTCTATATGCATGTTACAAGTACATGTATGTTCCCTCCAGTTCCAGTTTCTAAGACGCAAACATATGTGTGTCTTCCGTCGACATGTTCTCTGTCAGATCCGCCATCAATGGGCTGGATATTCGATTCCTAAGTATGAAAGGCCACCGACTTTATATGGCTAAGTTACTCCATTTTTACAGTTCAGGCAAGTAGGCCCGATTCTGTCCTCAAAGCCTTTCCCTGCTCTCTGTCTCTGACAGCTTCAGCTTGAGCTCGCATCTGTATCCATGAACTTTGTCCTACTCCCTGTGCAGCTAACAATGTCTGCCTCGGCCAGTTTTCGCCTGCCTGCCAAGAAGTTGTATTTCACCTTCGAATTATCTATTTTGCTCTTCAGCCGATGCATTCCTGTCAAGTGATTTAGGTAAACATTTCCTTTAGCTCACAAGCAAGGACTCAGCCTTTCCGTCCTCCTGCAAGTGATTCATAGCCCTGCTGCCATGGAAAGTTTTCTGCCCCTCGCATCTCATATAGACACTTAGACGCTTGTACACGCACACACAGTTAGTATAGAATAGATTCTGTCCGAGAGTCCTTCCTTGTGGATAACATAGTTCTCCGAACATAGGATGGTAGATATGATTTGGGATTAGGTTGACTTGACCCCCCAGACTTCTCGTCTCCACATGTAGAGCTAAATGTCAAGTCCCCTTCACCCCCTAGTTGCACGTCAATTACACGTCATGCTGCTGCGCGCGCATCTATGCCAAGTATTATCTTATAGATCCACCTATGTCTGATAATGCAAACCAATCATGTTTCTTTTATTCCTTATTACGCCTAGTTTCGATTACGTACCTGTTTTGTCACTCTTCTTATCAAATGTTACGCCTTCTACATTCGTTTCATTGTAATGCACTTATTATAAAAATACATGTCTGTCAATAAATTATTGTACTTCACTTCCTGAACCCTCGTGGTGACGGAACCTGAAGGCCGCGACTCGAGTCGGCCATTTTGAATGGAATAAAGCCCATTTAGAAAACCTCTTATACCACGGATTCTGCCTCTTGTTATTTTGAGCTATTTTTCTTTATTTTAAGATTCCGTATGAAATTCAGTACGGTAAAGAAGATTTTATTTACCACATAATGGCGCCCGAACAGGGACACTTTCTCATCTCACGCGCCGGCGGTGCGTTGCAGGCCCGGTCTCCTGCCACAGCTGGACGGACCATAAACGCGTACCAGCAGGATTTCCTGTAAGCTCCCTCCGGTCAAGCGGGGGCGACTGAGGCTGCGATCAACCCAGACGAGGCGGTGAGAAGTGCGAAGTATCCCGACCAGAGCCTAGCTGAGAGAGCAAGATCCGAGGTATACAGAGGCCCACCAGGTTTTCCGAAATCCCGATGTCCAGAGGGTCCGCTGTCCGCAGTCATCGAGTCCTGTCCATTCTCTGAGGCCTTCCGTTTCAAGGAGCTACTCGGTGAGTACCATCGCCGGGGAAGCGTGTTGACGCGCACATAGGTTGTGCCGGTCAAGACGGATTTGGGTACACAAATCCGGTCTGCACTGTTTAGCAGTGTATATGTACTGTTTAGCAGTATATCAAGTATTCCGAAGAATTCAGTTATTGTCAAGAATTCAGCGTGGTGATTAGTTAGGCAGACTGTCATCATTGTCGATCATTGTTACAATGTTTAATGTTTAATGTTTAAAGTGTTCAAAATATTGTAGTATGAATGACTGTTCATTGTTCACTGTTCATTTATTGTGTTTTTCGTATTAAGAAAATTCAAGAGTAAGTATCAGATCAGTTGTAAATATGCCGCTCTTCTCGAAGTTAAGACAGATTACTACCAGAAAAGGGGTGCTTGAAGAAGCAGTTCCTATTCCTCCTAGGGACACTCCAGGGCATTTTATGTACCATAAACATGGCTTAGATGCCATATTATTTCTTGATCTATGGGTAGATTATACCAAGGGATTACCGGAAAGTCAAAGGTGGCCCATAGCGGGAACCTGGGATGCAGAGTGCATCATGAAAGTGGAGGAAGAGTTATGGAAAAGAAAGGTCAGACAGTCACAGAAAGACGCTGTTGAGTTATGGCGTAAAGAATCTCATAGACGAACAGAAAAAGCACGTAGACAAGAAGAGAGGAGTAAAGAAAGTTCAAATAAAGTTCAAGAAAATCTATTAATTGAGGAAGGTATCCGAGTGAGATCAGAACAAGTAAATAGACAAAGAAATGCTCTTATGAATGGTATGTATCCCCTACTAGCCGAAGGATTACCTAAGGCTGCTCCAGAGATACCAAAAGACTTGCCACCCCCATTATTTCCAATTAAGGTACATCCAAAGGGGCTTCCCAGAACCGCAGAAGATGTTTTTCTTTCCTCATATCTAGATGACGCAGCTCCCGAGTATGCTAACGCCGCACCACATAGACCGTCTGGCGGAGGGGTTCAACGTCAGGATCAGGTATCTGTCCCCGTGCAACAGCAAGTTCCGACACAAGCGTCGGCAAGCACATCTGTTTCCGCATCTGTCTCCGCAGTCGACTCTACAGAGGTATCGACACCCATAGTTGCTGTGTCACGTTCAACGAACCCATTCACACCCGACGCCCCAGATAGGGCCACGGGAGGTGCTAGCAGTACTTTTACACCACCTAGAATAAATAAACTTGTCTTTCAAGAGTCAGCACATTCACGTACACCTAAATTCGTAAGTGAACGTACGCTTAAGGAACTCCTTGTAAATTGTAGATATGACCCGGTGGTTGGTAAAGAGGACGAAATGGTCCTGGCATCATTACGTATCAGGCGAGCCGCAGAGTATTTAGCGAGGTTACCAGGGATGACTACGCATCTAGACAACATATATCATTTTGTTCAAACAGGACGAGATCCAGGATGTATTAACAGAGCTATGGAATTCCAGAAAGTAGAGATACAGGGGGAACTGTTACGTTTCCTCATAAACTGTATGATCAGAAATCAAGATCGTCCGGGGGTAGACCCGAATGCAATGCTTATTCTTACAAGATGGAGTCAGAATATATCAGAAGGGAGACACGATAAGCAAAATTGTATAATAGCCATGTGCCGAAAAATACGTAAAGAAATAGAGCGTATTCATGAAGAAAGATTGGGAACAGACGAGTTTGAGCAAGATGAAGTGTCCGAATCAGGGAATTCCGCAAGACAGTCAGAGACCATAGCCTATGTAGGCAGAGGAAGATCCTGTGAAAATACTAGATGTTTTCCTGATCCAATACATTCTGTATGCCCAAAAAACAGCAGAACGTATCCGACGCCTGTAATAAATCTGAAGTCTCCTGAACATTCGTTTCAAGCCGCAGATAAGATACTACGAGAACGAAGGGGTTACCACCTCCTCGATTCCATGGATGAGCAAGAATTAGCCAGATCAGCCGTTCACTGGATTGACAGTCCTGAAAAATACGGTGATGAGACCGTAGCACACACGTTTCTCAATCTCAGTACAGATGAACAACGCTTAGCTGGAATCTATATGATTCAGCAACTCCTCATATTATATAAGTGCCAACATGCTGACCCTGGTCCTTTACCTGATATATTAACGGAACTACTCACAAACAGATGGAGAGGTTCTAGTAATAAGCTAATTAAAGAGATATTAGTGTCACGTAAACAGTATGTCCTTTTTGTAAGTCCGGATTCTCTCTCGCTGCCCCACAGAGAAAGAACGCCGTACTATATGGATAGACAAAATCCTTTACGAGAAGTGCACCCAATAAAAGGCGAAGACAATGAGTTTCACCGTGTATTTGTTTACACACCCATATCAAAAATGGAATTATTAGAAATGAAGAAAGTAGTACCTAGTCATGACAAAGACCCAGCGGGTTTCCACCGAGAAATTAAAGACATGTAACTGATGGGAGAGTACACCTTTCCTGATATTATGACGATATTAAAGGTGCTTTTGCCTGCTGGCATTTATGAAAAACTGAAAGAAAAAGAGTGGGAAGTAGGAGACCAAAAGATAGACTGGACAGCATTAGCAGAGGAAGAAAGGAGCCGAACTGCAGGTTCGGGGCTCGGGGATAAAGTTAAACTGTTACCAGGTTTACTAGTACAGGTACTGCCACGTTTATTAACTACAAAAAAGGAAGATTGGGGTGCAATCACAGCCTGCAAACAAAAGCAAGATGAAGACACAAGCGATTATTATGCTCGATTTGAAAAATGTTTTGGTATAAATAGTGGTATAAAAGCAAGTAGTGACTCATATCCACATTTATTTGTGACAAAATTGGTGGAAAATGCATTACCTCCAGTGAAGAATAGAATATTGAAATTCGAGAGTACCTGGCAAAGTAACACTCCGTCGCAAATGCTACAAATGTTACAGTATCATCACAATAGAATTAGGGATGAACAAGAACACGAGCATAGACGCATGAAGGATACAAAAATGAAAATGCTAGTTTCTCAGACAGTACCAGCAGATGGTCACAAAAAGGGTGTGACACATTCTGGTGATTCTGCAGTTCCTGTAAAAGGAACCTGCAATTACTGTAAACAACTAGGCCATTATGTACATGATTGTCCAGTCCTGAAACGTAATATAGCTACGGGTATTGCAAAAGAGAGACCACGATTAGTTAGACAAGATCAGAATGAACAAGGAGCTATGCAGCATGGACAGTCCATGCCAGTTCAGCAACAGTCCATGCCAGCCTCACAGCAACCCATACAGTTTGTGCCAGCTGCACCACCGTTGCCTGCTCCTGCCACACAAACAACAACACGACAAATGTATCAGACTGCACAGTATGAATACCCTGAATATCAGCATTACGCATGAACCAGCCTAGAGAGGGAAGTTGACTTACCGCTTATCGAGATTCCTGTAGATCAAGAAGGACCTTATGTACATAGTGAATTATTAGGTCAAGATAGAAAATTCTTACTCGATACAGGGGCAAGTCGAACAACTATAAAACGTAGTGAAGTTCCAGGGGCACCCCTCTCAGGCTCTCAAAATGTTTCCCTTGGTTTTTCGGGAAAACCTATTGTTAATGAAGTATCACAGCCTCTACCACTTACGATAGGACCTTTGACACGAACTACAGATTTATTGCTTACTAAATCATGCCCAGAAAATCTGTTAGGAATTAAAACTCTGAAAGCACTAGGAGCCATAATATGTTGTTCTCCGGAAGGAGTAAGGTTGTTTTTGCGGGATTTTAAAGGTCACTATGTGTCTAGAGACATGGATCCCCGACTACAGACTTTACCAGTACATCTATGGGCACAAGGCCCTACGGATGTTGGCTGCATGAACATTACACCCTATCGAGTTACATTGAAAGCAGGAGTGGTACTACCACGAATGCGACAATACAAGTTACCGCATGATGCTGTAGTGGCTTTGCTGAAAATCATTGATGAGCTGATTGCCCAGGGAGTAGTTATAGAAACAGACTCCAATATATGTAATTCACCGATAATTCCGATTCTTAAACGAACTGACCCTACTGCCCCACCAGTATACCGATTGGTTATTGATTTGCGTGAACTAAACAAGTGTATTGTACCACAATTCCCTGTGGTCCCTGATATATCATCATTGTTGACAGCAATTGATTCCGAAGCAACATTTTTTACTGTAATTGATCTCAAGAATGCTTTTTTCAGCGTCCCAATAGATCCGGAAAGCCAATACTTGTTCGGATTCAGTTTAAATGGGCGCAGCTTTAAATTCTCACGCGCTCCCCAAGGATTTACAGAAAGCCCCAGCATCTACAGCCAAGCACTGAAACGAGAACTTGACAGTATCCACATGCCAGTCAATACTGCACTGCTTCAATATGTCGATGATCTGCTGATCACCGCAAGAAGCGAGCCAGAATGTGAAAAGGCTTCTCTGACAGTTTTACATTTCCTAGCCGACAAGGGGCACAAGGTGTCCCCTTCTAAGCTGCAATTCTGTGTTCAGCGAGTTATTTATCTTGGTCACTCGCTGTCCAAGGAGGGAAGGCAGCTTACACCAGATCGCATCCAGTTAATTGCTAACATGTCAATACCCCAGACACAGAAGGAGGTGCGGGCTTTCATAGGCCTCACTTCATATTGTAGGCAGTGGATCCCTCAGTACGCATTTCTAGCAAAACCACTCATTCAGTTAACCACACAGGAGGCAGCCACATCGACTGTTCTCCCTTGGACTCAGGAACATACACAAGCTTTTGAAAGCCTAAAGGAAGCTTTATGTCAAGCACCTGTTTTAGCAACGCCATGTTATAGCAAACATTTTACACTTTTTGTTACAGAACGCGAAGGTACTGCCTTGTCAGTACTCACTCAGGATCAAGCAGGATCACGCAAGCCATGTGCTTATTTTTCCAGTACATTAGATCCCGTAGCTCAGGCTTTGCCTGCATGCCTGAAATCAGTGGCAGCGACAGCTTTAGCAATCAGACAAAGCGATGCCATAGTATTAGGACACCCATTGACAGTACAAGTACCACATGCAGTAGAGGTTCTTGTGAACCGAACACAAACACAACACTTGACCATAGCAAGACTTACCGGTTATGAACTGACATTGTTTCAACCACACATAGAGATCCGACGGTGTAATACATTGAATCCTGCTACACTATTACCTGTAATTGGAACAGACCCACTAGCTCATGATTGTGTACAAATCATTGAAATAAAGACGAAACCTAGACAAGACTTGACAGACGTTCCATTGTTAGATCCAGACCTGACGTTGTATGTAGACGGATCGTGCATGAGAGCAAGTACAGGAGACTTAGTGGCCGCGTATGCAGTCACAACAGACACTGAAGTTATTGAAACAAATTGTATAGATACTTTGTCAGCCCAAGCAGCAGAACTTATTGCTCTAACACAAGCCTGTATTCAAGCCACAAATAAGAAAGTTAATGTATACACTGACTCACGTTATGCATTCGGAGTTGTACACGACTTCGGCGTGCTGTGGCGAGAGAGAGGTTATTTAACCTCCCATGGTGCCCACATTCAGCACGGACCCCTCATTCATGCTTTGTTAGACGCAATACATCTACCCACTGCTATATCGATTATGAAATGTAAAGCACACACGAAGGTTACTGATACCATTTCTCAAGGCAATGATTTAGCTGACAAAACAGCTAAACAGACTGCTCAGAATCGCACATTAGACATGACAAAGCCAATAGTTCAGACACCAACACAGTGTATGACAATTAAGGACCCCGCACTTGACGTAATTGACATACAGACACATGCCACAGCAGAAGAAATAAAGAAGTGGACTGAACTAGGAGGGATCCAGACAGATCAAGGATGGATGACGAAGGAGAAATCTGTATGGTTTCTCCCTGATTCCATGGTTCAAGCCATTATAGCTACAGTTCACAGTCCAGCACATTTAGGAGAGAAGGCTATGCTAGACAGCATTCAGCACATTTGGTTCAATAAACATTTACGAGCAGCAGCTAAACAAAAAGTTCGTACCTGTATGATATGTTGTCAGTTTAATCCAGGAAAGAGTGTTCCCGTAGAGCAGGGTGGATTTCAGCCTCCTGACCATCCTTTTGAAGTCCTCCAGATGGATTATATTCAGATGGAACGTTGTCGAGGATTCAAATATGTTCTCGTAGTTGTCTGCGCTCTCTCCCGTTGGACAGAGGCGTATCCCGTATCAGATTACACTGCCCCGACTACTGCCAAGCAGCTAATTAGAGAATTCTTCCCACGGTACGGTTTACCACGTGTTGTATATTCAGATAACGGTCAGCCTTTCTCATCCGAATTAATGAAACATGTCTCACTCTTGTTGGGATATCAGTGGAAATTCCACTGTGTCCGACACCCCGAGGCAGCAGGTCTCGTGGAACGACATAATCAACTTTTAAAAATCAGATTGTCTAAAATATGTCAGGAAAAGGGTGTGGACTGGATAGTAGCCTTACCAGTTGCGCTATTTTACATGAGGATGGTAGCACACTCTCGAACAGGGCTATCGCCTTATGAGGTGATCTTTGGTAGGCCACCGAATATGTGGGGGACGCCTATACCCCGTAAAATAACTGATGTTGACTGTAATATGCTGACAGATTACCTGGCTTCCTTGATGTCTGCACTACAATCTTGTCGTTCACAGGTAGTCGCAGCTTTTCCTGACAACACCGAGGTGAAACCTCATGACGTAATTCCCGGCGATTATGTTCTCGTCAGGAATTTTGATCGGAAAACCCAACTGGAGCCAAGGTGGAGGCTTCCTAAGTTGGTCCTGCTGACGACCAGAACAGCTGTGAAGATCGAAGGGAGGAAAGGCTGGGTGCATTCCAGCCATATAAAAAAATTTCATGGACTTCCTCCTGACACAAACAGTACTCCCCGTGTGTCTTCCCCCATTGACTCAAAGCTACCTTTGGCTGAGGCCAGTAGCACCGAACTCTATAAACAGAAACTCAGGTCCAGATCTAAACTGTCGGACGATTTGATTGTTTAAGTCCTCTCCAAGGTGAAGCGGTTGAATCTGTCCCGACATGTATCCCTTAGGTCTGAATCATGTAGAGTCCAGAATCATAATGAAACGACATGCTTATTGTAAATCACTGCGTAGCCACTGTATTGTGACTTTATTAATTTTGTTTTTTTTGAGTTTTTTAATAGTTACTGCAAGTATATTGTTGCATATGTATTATCCTGTTTCTAAACGTGCTTTCAATATAACTGGAGAACATTCTTTTAGAGACCTACCGCCACATGAGTTGTCCTATAGACTTGCGCTGCGCAATAACACATTCATTAGTATGTTACATCATTTCCATCAGACTAGTAATGCCACCAATTGTTGGGTGTGTGGCCGACTTCCTCCCTATCAGAATAACAAAGGAGTTCTGCCTTTCTTTCCACATCCGTTCACACACAATGGCTCCTGTGGAGCATGGTTTAGTTTATTAAATTCCATAGACCCAGACACAGCAGTTTATCAACAACATTGGATATGGGGAAATTTGAATCTAGTTTTATTCAAAGTCTGTCACCCTAATAAGGAGGGTCACCCCAGTAGAACAGGAACTGATTTAGAAAATGAAGTGTATAAATTAGGTAATTTTACGCCTAATCTTATGATTTTGAATGTCAAATCCGAAGTTGAACTAATTCTGCCCACTATGTCAGTATTTCCAGTTAAGGGTGAATTATGTGTGAGAAAAGTTGGTTCCATACATATGGGCCATAGCCAATGCGTTACTATAGTAGAATATAGTGATCAAGGTAAATCTTCATTTAGAGCTTCTCGCCATTCTTACTTCATATGTGGCCAGACGGCATATATGCGTCTGCCTCTAGATTGGGATGGTACCTGTTACATAGCATTCCTTTTGCCACCTGTTTTCCTAGCTCCCCCTGATTATTATCGAAATGTTCATTTAGTACACAATAGAGAGCGAAGAGATCTCCCAGTTGTCGATTATACTGAGACAGCATGGGACAAATATGTAGATTTCAATAAAGGTATCTTTCCCTATATAGGTACTATATCAAATAGTAAGCTGATACGCAGACTCACCAAGACTCTTGAAGCTGTAGTAAACGAGACTATAGCCGCCCTAGGCAATCTGACAGAGGAACAATCAGCGATGAGAATTGTTGTTCTCCAGAATCGTCTTGTCCTTGACGTCATCCTGGTCGATAGGGGCGGAGCTTGCAGGGTCATCGGATCCAGCTGCTGCATATTCATACCAGAAAATTCGCCATCTGTATATAAAGCTATAACACGCCTTCATAAGATTGTAAGCCAGATACACGAGAATCCAGGCACTTGGACGTGGTCCGGGTGGTTTTGGAGTGTGATATCAGCCTGGGGATGGAGAGTTCTATCCTTCCTAGGTATTGGCCTTCTCATACTATTCAGTTGCTGTCTATGTCTACAATGTGGACCAGCGATTTGTGGTCTGTGTGCCACATCGTGTATTCCACCACCAAGGTCTCGTTCAGAATGCCGGAAGAAGAAGGAAGAAGAAATGATGCTCCATGAGCAAATCGATGGAATGATGAAGATTGATGTCTCTTGAAGGGCAAGAAGGGGACAAGGAGGGAATGTGGAAATGTGGATTTTCCTGATCAGTTATGTCCCCTATCTTGGACCCCAACGGTTCTATATGCATGTTACAAGTACATGTATGTTCCCTCCAGTTCCAGTTTCTAAGACGCAAACATATGTGTGTCTTCCGTCGACATGTTCTCTGTCAGATCCGCCATCAATGGGCTGGATATTCGATTCCTAAGTATGAAAGGCCACCGACTTTATATGGCTAAGTTACTCCATTTTTACAGTTCAGGCAAGTAGGCCCGATTCTGTCCTCAAAGCCTTTCCCTGCTCTCTGTCTCTGACAGCTTCAGCTTGAGCTCGCATCTGTATCCATGAACTTTGTCCTACTCCCTGTGCAGCTAACAATGTCTGCCTCGGCCAGTTTTCGCCTGCCTGCCAAGAAGTTGTATTTCACCTTCGAATTATCTATTTTGCTCTTCAGCCGATGCATTCCTGTCAAGTGATTTAGGTAAACATTTCCTTTAGCTCACAAGCAAGGACTCAGCCTTTCCGTCCTCCTGCAAGTGATTCATAGCCCTGCTGCCATGGAAAGTTTTCTGCCCCTCGCATCTCATATAGACACTTAGACGCTTGTACACGCACACACAGTTAGTATAGAATAGATTCTGTCCGAGAGTCCTTCCTTGTGGATAACATAGTTCTCCGAACATAGGATGGTAGATATGATTTGGGATTAGGTTGACTTGACCCCCCAGACTTCTCGTCTCCACATGTAGAGCTAAATGTCAAGTCCCCTTCACCCCCTAGTTGCACGTCAATTACACGTCATGCTGCTGCGCGCGCATCTATGCCAAGTATTATCTTATAGATCCACCTATGTCTGATAATGCAAACCAATCATGTTTCTTTTATTCCTTATTACGCCTAGTTTCGATTACGTACCTGTTTTGTCACTCTTCTTATCAAATGTTACGCCTTCTACATTCGTTTCACTGTAATGCACTTATTATAAAAATACATGTCTGTCAATAAATTATTGTACTTCACTTCCTGAACCCTCGTGGTGACGGAACCTGAAGGCCGCGACTCGAGTCGGCCATTTTGAATGGAATAAAGCCCATTTAGAAAACCTCTTATACCACGGATTCTGCCTCTTGTTATTTTGAGCTATTTTTCTTTATTTTAAGATTCCGTATGAAATTCAGTACGGTAAAGAAGATTTTATTTACCACAGTAGGCCCAAGGTACCACTGGGCAGGGTGCAGTGTAGGTGAAAGGTAGGACATGTGCTAGTGTGTGTGACATGTTCGGATAGTGAAATACTGCCAATCTCGTGTTTCACGATTGAAAGGCGATCTGTCCCATAGGATAGAATGGGAAATACTCTGTAAGATCTTACAAGTATAACTTCCTATTTGGACAAGATCGAGATATAAAGTTTAGGCTCTTTGAACTCAGAATTTAAAAACCCATCTTTTAGTAAAGATAGTTTTTAAATTGTGAGTTTGAAAAATCCCACCTTTAAACTAGAAAATGCCTGCTTTCTAATCATTCTGTGTACCTCTGCCCGTTTGTGGATTGACTGTCTGGTTCTTGAGTGACAGGGGATGTGCATTAACTGTAGACAGCCATGGGGGGAGGGGGGTTGAAGTGTGCCTGGCCCTTCCTGGAATTCTCAGCTGAGCTGAATAGACCTGTGCTGAATTTAGAGTAGTGGGAGTAGATTTCCTTATACCTCAATAGGGTATGTCTCCCTTGCACAATGCAGTCTCCAACCCCTGTGTTCATACTGCACAAGTGAGAACAGAACTGGTTTGGACTGGGCTAAGAGACCCTTGCACAGAGAACAAAAGACATTGTGCTACAAGTATTACACCTTAAACCCCAGAACTGTAGATTACTTCTGGACTCAGGAGGAACTCAGAAGAGCGGTGAGTAGGAGTACTGTCCCTTTGCTGTGTGGGGTTGGCCTGCAGTTGCAGATTCTTTGCTGTGAACCTGACCAAAGTTGATCTCCATGGGCCTGTGTGGGCTGGCCTCCTGTTCTGAAGTCTCAGGGACACAGACTTCACCCCAGCTCCCCTGAGAGTTCGGACCTGCCAGGAGATACCCATTCTAGTTCTGGGCCTCTGGAGGTTGTTCCTGCTGTTGGAAGCTGGAAGAAAAGAAGAACTGAAGAAATCAACTCCTCGCTCTTCGAGGAGGTTTTTCAGACGCAGCATCGCTGTGTGAGAAGAACCTCCATGCATTGCCGCGCCAGAAACAACCCAGTGCCTGTCTCGGCTGCAAGAACCAACGCAGCGAGGGATCGCAGCGGAAGAAACCAACATATTTGTCGCATCGATCACCAAAGCAGCCCGGATTTTCATGCATCACACTTGTGCGGCAAGTTTTACCGACATCACCCGTGGACCAGAATCATCTTGGAGTAGACATCACTTCCCCCTACAGACCTGATTTTATGCATCACTTCTGCATGCAGCAGAACTGCCACATCGCCTCCCCAAGGTCTCAGGAACGGACGCTTCCCATCTCTTCAGCTGTATGGCCTTCTGAATTTTTACATATCTACAAGTACTTTGTGAAAAATCAAGCATCCACAGTTTTCTATGGACCAAGTGTTTTGGAATATTTTTTAACTCATTTTCATTAAATGTATGTTGGATTTTTGACGTTTTGGTTGAGTTTAGATAACAATACTTTCTTTTTCGAAACTGGTGTGGTGTTCATTTGTGGCGTTATTGTATTACTGTGTGTTTGGAGTACAAATACTTTCGTATTGCCTTTGGGATAATTCTTCCTGCTCGTGCCAAGCTACCCAGGGTGTGAGCAGGCATTATCTAAAGGGTGTAACCCCCCCTTACCCAGACTAGAAGCAGGGGTTCCCATTTGGACAAAGGTACCTACCTCTGCCAACGAGACCCCCATTTCTGGGACAATTAATATAACCACTTTAGAGGAATGTGTGGTTAAGACAAAAACTTCTTCCGTCTAAAACCAAGGGTACATAAATGCCTTCGGCAATTTTCACTAGACAAGCCGTTTCAAAAAGTTATGTGCAAAATAGGATTATAATGCAGGAGAAAGGCAGCCCACGAAACGAAGAGTTGTGCGATTCAGAACCCTGGGATCGCAGAAGCACTGAATGGTGAAGTCTCTTGAAAGAGAGATTTATGCACGATCTACCAACACTTACAAATTCAGTTCCCAAAATGGAAGGGTGTCCAGAAGCGCACTACTGCAAAACTTATGCAGAAAAGAAGAATCTCAACCAATGATCGTATGGTTTTGTTAGAGCAGCAAGAGCATTCCGCTTCAAATAATTTCAGTCACGTTTGTGCAGATCCACAAGTGATGGGCTGGTGGCCAAAATAGGATATCATTCTGAAACTCACTTCTGTGCTGCTTTCCTTGCAAGCGATACATACAAGCCTTTCAAAATGGTCCCTGAAAGCAAAGATACATCAGTTGAAGATATCAGTCAAAACCCTGTCCACCGATTATCAGATTAGCTTCCGTGCATTTTCATGCAACTGCTAGTAATAATCAATTAGTCAGCCTGAGTCATCCGCACCTTTGCTCCCTAGTTGTCCAGCAAGTTGAAATTGACAGTCTTGTGAAAAATTAAATTGGGGAAGGATGCATTTAGTCAAGCATGGTGTGGCTTAAAGCAAAACCAAGTCAAATTGATCAAACCGTTTCCTTTTAACTTTGCCCAATCGGGAAACTGCAAAAGCAACTCCATCTTATGAGGTGTAGTCCAATGTCCCAGACATACTGTGAAATAGAAATGCAGTCTTCACAAAGACTCTGAAACTAGAAGATTCAATCCAAAATAAAAAAAAAAACCTTGAATTTATAGTTTATTTCCACCATATAAGGATGAGAAAGTACACACACTTGGTCTATAATGTGTAGTGCACTTCCTTCATGGATATATCTATAGGCTGCAAGTCACAGAAGGAGTCCCTCCAACCATCCTATACATGAGTGAAAAGGCCAAGACTGGGTGCATAGTTTGTTCTATTATCACGTAGTACACAGGCTGCATAGTTCCAGTCACTGAGCAACTACTTGACAATGCAGCAAGTGGGGCATCATCATGGTCTGGCTTGACAGTACATCTCAGACAATTAGGTGACCATCACTAGAGAGGAGCTTTAGCTACAC
Organism: Triturus cristatus; assembly: GCF_964204655.1. NCBI lineage: Eukaryota > Metazoa > Chordata > Amphibia > Caudata > Salamandridae > Triturus > Triturus cristatus. The sequence goes on along the minus strand of NC_140582.1, from coordinate 1,068,748,943 downwards.
CCACGTTGGACCCAGGAGTACGTTTTGATTGGGCAGAAGTGGAGTGTCTGCTATGCAGCTGTGATAATTTTATTTATACAACTGCCTAAACTTTAATTTTTATGAGCATGCACATGGCACTGGAATGCTATTAAAGTGTCTTAGATAACTAGATAATTTCATGTCATTTTTAATCGGACAGCAGCACAGATGAGTGGAGAGTAGTCATTAACCTACATGGATGTGGAGATCTCGCTTGACAGTGCAATTGTCACATGAGCATTTAACCAAAATCACTATACAGTGGTTTGCTTCCACACAAATCCATATCTATTTCCAAGCTTTTTAATTGTAATGCTTCACACCACCATGCATCATTCATTTAAAGCTAAACCTATTGGTATTGCCAGTGCTTGCTTTAAGCTTCTAGTGACAGTGAGGGGGTTCACCTCATTTCTCATCCTCCAGCCATTTGTGCTTCTTTGACGCATGAAGTGTTACACACCACTGACAGAGCACTGTTAGTGGGGAGTGCAGTCACAGAAGTTTTTAAAAATTCATAAAGAGCCAAAAGCAGCAGTCTATACATGATGGATGACCCTACAGCAAATTTCGAATTGCCACAACATCCACAGAACCGGTGTATGAACTAGAGACTAAAGCCTTGAAGCCATAGTGCGTGCCATTGGCAATTTCGGTGGCTTAATACATAAAGGGCTGATCCTCCTTGTCAAAAACAGACTGCTACCTTCATTTCGATACAGGTAAACAGCCATCACTTTGTGCTCCAAGAGAAACAGGATATTCTTAATTTTGTACTAAAGCCCTCCTTCTGTATCTATTACTAAGATATAAAGCAAATACAACTAAGAATGTATTTATGTTCGAAGAATTGTATATTTTGCATTTCTTGACCCACAGTACAGAGGTCTACAGAAATGTACTGATCAGCTCCAGATGAGCATATCTATCCAATTGATTAGCCAGAGTCAGGTACTGAATGAACCCAAAATTTAGAGTCAAACACAAGAGTAACCGCATATTTTGTCTCATGTATGAGCCAAGGCGTTCGCTGATAAACTCTTCCTTGGCTTATTATTGTGTACAGAATCTTGTAAAAACTTCCCAACACCAGCAAATAAGTGAATATAGATCAAGTGTTTCTACATAGCTTAGCTTCGATCATAATTTTTTTCTGTAGGTATACTAAATTATATGAGAAGCAAATGTCAGAAAAAAAAGTCTAGAAGAGGAAACTAATACTCAAAAAGGAGTCGGCTTTCTGGAAACAGACGGTCTACTCTCTGAAATCCTTCAAGCAGAACTTCAGTAAGTATATCTGTACTGGATCAGTCAGCAATGGCGATTGCCATATCATGCAGATCAGGCTCAGTGCCTGAACAACCAAGGTAAATGCAAAAACAGATGGACAGAATGCAGTACAATGTCATACATTCACCCCAGTACAGAGATCTGGGCCTAAATCCATCGTTTTTTTGCTCACCATGCCATTCCAGTTTGGACCCAGCCATATGCAAATCAGTCTTGACCCTTCGCCCAATGGGAACAGTCCAGCCCGAACTGCCAGGCTGGGCCTCCCTGAAATGGAAACAAGCATCAAGACTGATTTGCATATGGCCGGGTACAAACTGGAATAGCATGGGGACCAAAAAAACGATGGATTTAGGCCCAGATCTCTGTACTGGGTGAATGAATTACTGTTCTGCAGTCTGTCCATCAATTGTTCCTTTTGCATTTGTCACCCAGAGTGGGACGGGTTGCTCAGACGTGGGTTCCGTGCTCTCCATGCCACTGGAATCATGCTATCCTGGCTGAAGAGGGGTGAAACCCCGAAACCGGTCCCAAGATGCTAGTTTCCAGTCCAGGGAGGACCTGGCCTGGCAGTTCGGACTGGACTGTTCCCATGAGGCACAGGGTCAAGCCTGATTGAATGGCGAGAAAAAAACACGATGGATTTAGGCCCAGATCTCTGTACTGGGGGTGAATGTATGACATTGTTCTGCATTCTGTCCATCAATTGTTCTTTTTGCATTTGAACAACCAAGGCAAGCCAAATCTAGTGTCACCCACTTGCTGCCACTGAGGACTTTCACAACTAGCTGAAAGTCATTGATGGCTAAAAGTTAAAGAATCTGACTTCAACCTCTTACGGTATGTGCTTTGGATCTAAATGTTAACACAAAGTACAGATTTCAAATTATCCATCAACACAGTCATAGATGTATTCCTTTAAATAGAGCTTTAATCTGGAACTTTGTTATAGGCTCAGTTTTTTTGCGTCTGACTTTAAGTCAACTTGAAGGAAGGAATTTTGCAGAAAATATTCTACAAAACAGTGGCGACGAAACAAATATCAAGATGAGGAACCAATTTTTGTAATGACCATACCTAATCACTTACAATGTGATGCTCAAAGGAAGGGTGCATGCTTTCAACAAATCTTTAGCTGCAGAAAAAATGTCCTTATTCTTCACTTACCTCACAAACTAGGTTTCCTCAGTGGTTATCATAGGATTTAATTTCTCACTCAGAAATAATGGACTACGTATGGGATGTTATACCTTTCTGTATGGAAGCTGCTATGATAATTTAAAGAAAACTGATACAACTTTAGGTACCAGACAGCTAATTTACAAATTCCCCACTAATACCACAACATCAGAGCTCTGTGGCTCCTAATGCCACGTGCAGATTCAATTTACAGATATTTATTGTAGGGCAGCCTTACCAGGTTAATACTGTAGGTTTTGCAGGTTGGATCATCCAAGCTCTGGTTCTGCAGCTTCTCTGTAATTAGTGTCACCATGGTAGTTGTCCCTTTCACACTGCTCAGGCTGAGTAGCATTGAAGCTTTCAAGTCCCGCGTGGTCAGTTTTCCTCACCCATTCCTAGTCCTGTGCAAAGTCAATTTATGCTTCCATATTTCACAAAGTCCAGTTTAGTTTCTCAGGAGGCGTTCATTTCCTGCGAAGAAAAGAATAAAGACAGCTGAGTGTTACCGTCCAAGTGTGATAGCATTACCCACGACTACCAATATGCAATGGCAAACCAAGCCGCAAAAGCTTCGCATTTCTGCAGCTAACCGTGGCGGGGAAGTGGCAATGACTCATAGCTAAACATGAATATTTTTAACGCGCACTGTACATTGCAAGCCTCCCCCACACATTCTGCACAAGAACATGCAGTTTTTTGTATTCAATTCAGGTCACTCGACAACAATGCTTGCTGCGACGTTATGGAGTGTCAGAAAGAACAGCAGCAGACTGCTCAAGGTACACAACTTACATATGCTTTGCGAAGTTCGAAATAACAAGGTCATTAGGAGTACACACATTTGATGCAGGCACCTTACATTGTGTTTGTTATACAGTAAATAGAATAATCTGGGTCTGGGAAATTTGACCATCAACCCATCGCTATGTTATACTAGGGCTAGACATTCGAATTACAACAGGTCATGTTACTGGGTTTTGTGCAGCGCTATGCAGAAGGTTTAGACGTTTCGGATCAAGGGGAAGAGAACTCCATAATTTTGCAGTACATACCACAAACCTTCCATCCCAGCATGCCAATCTAAATTTAGGAATAACAATGTTTTTCTTGAACGAGGAGCATAAAGGTCTAGAAGGGATGTACCAATGAAATTGCTGAATGAGAACGGTTGGAAACATTATTTCTAGAGATCTCCTTTAACACCTAGTGAGCACTGTCTGAAGTACTACCACTCTTCCTATTCTTTATAATGTATAGCTGAAGACAACCGATGCGATTGATCTAGATGGAAACTAGTTCACATTTTATACTGAGTAACATCCCACCACATTTCATTTATCAATACATTTACTCATAAAGCTGGACATAAGAACAGACCATAAGTGACAAAGTTAAGGCTAAGGAAGGGTTACAAAGCTAATCTCAGTAGGCGCCATGGTAACCATACACTTTGATGAAGTGCCTCACCATTAGAAACATAATGGCGGAAGTGTCAATAAAAGAGCAGAGCATGTAAACCCAACAGTATTCAGTGAACCTCAGAAGATATCCACTACATACAATACCAGTCTTGGGAATCGCACTGCCTTGGGCCTTCAACGCAATGCTGCACCAAAAGGAGATTTAATGGTGGCAGTACTAGTCGCATCAACAAAGAACAGTGACCTGAGATAGACTGTGGTGTAGGATTGTTTAACATCTTTTATTTTGTTGAATGTTACCAATTCTACATTACAATGGTTTGAATTATATTTTCAACCAAATTAATTTGAACCCAGTGAACTACAATGAAAAAGCAACGTTATTAAACACCATGTTTCAAGTACTTCTATCCGTGACAATCAGGCAGGCCATGTACTGCACCGACTGGAATAGAGCACAAGTTAACGGGAAATGCATCATGGCAGATCTTTCAGCAGCACCAAGGAATGTGGAGTAGGGACAGATCTGTGGTGACCAATAGATACATTCACACCAATGAGTACTGATCCTCAAGGAATGGTCAGACGTCTTATAAAGGAAGGTCACAGTCTACAATTGAAATGCCTAGATTTCACGGGATCCATGAGCTGAAACAAAGAAGTGTTGCAGAGCTCAGATTCATGTTCGATTACTGCTCTTAAACGAGAGACTGCTAAGAAAAGTGGTCCTTTAGACCAATACCGATAATTTAGCAAATGTCTTAACTCTCTCTCCAAAACAGCGCACAGTTTTAAACGTGTCCACAGTCCCTTTAAGGCATACTATGTGGGTAGTCAAGTTCTAGCACCACCAATAGCAAGACCAGATTTACACTGTAGGCACACTTCAAGGTTGGCAATAGTTTTGATAACTAAAGTTCCATGCAAAAAGGTTACATTACCATGCAAACGTCTGACATTTTTTTTGTGAGCAGCTCAGGTGCACCACCAATGCCCTACTACCCTGCTTCTATCCCGTCCCGTCTGAGTAGAGCTAAGTTGGAAGCTAAGGCAGGTTCAGCTTTCACTATGCGGGACATTTAGTAAAAATCCCAGTGTATCTGCTCCCAATATGGCCATAGTCCGATTACCAAAGAATGGGCAACAAGTAAATTCAAAGAGGCATGAGGTATAATCTAGGAATTGTCAGTGTCAGCGGGGAGGAATTGCTATATTTGTAAGCGTAGTGCCAAGAGAGCAACCATTAATATTGCTTGATAAGTAGGTTAACTCCCAAAATCGTATTGGTGTTTGTAAACGCACACTTCTTTACGGTGGCTTTCCACCATGGAAATGTATGCAAATGTGCCCCAATTAAGCAAAAAGTGTTTGCAGGGCCATGGAGGAAAGACCTTCATGTTTAGTGGAAACCTGTACCTCTAGCCATAGAAAAATGTGCAATTAAAGAAGGGAGACCCAAACCACCAATGAATTCGCCCCCTGACCGGTTCCCAAGTCATTCAATTGTTGCGACATTAAGATTCATACGGTCTTCACATCATGTTTATTAACATCATGTTTATTAACTATTTTCTGCTCTTCCATACCTACTGTAAACTTCGTTTAGTGTGTGCTAAAAACCTACGAACATGGCTTCATTTTAGCTTCAAATTAAAAACAAGAAATACAGGCGAATGGGTTTTAACATGCCTGCATATCCAAAGATGGTTTCTGCTGCATCACCTATCTCGAAATACAGAAAACAGTTCCAGGCTTCAGTGCCCTAGATTAAACAGTTTCCGCTTGCGGCTCAAACTTGCTGCCAATCGAGTCAAACATCTGCAGTTAATGAAGTAAAGTTTAAATATTTTCCAAGACCTGCAATATAGATTGCATTACACTGAACACTCCCCATCCTTAATTCTTGAGGCAGTGTTCCTTGCGCATGCCATTTTGTCAGACAACTTCTTGGTTCAAATGAGGTACATGGTTTAAAATTGAAAAACCGCAGAGAGTGTGAGCGCACACACACACACACACACACCATCCCCCCACCTACCTCCCTAGCATAACTAGGGAGACACACTTGGTTACATTAGTGTTTCCAGAATCTTTTCACTGATTTTATCGCAGGCTTTGGCAAAGCTCCATAATACAATAATATTTGAGACATTTTTGTGACATTCTGACTAAGATGGTGGGAGAACCAGTCTTGCCAGTCCCAAACATAGTAAGACTAGACCTAATGGACGAATTAGGGAGATGAGGGCAGAAGGACCACTCTGCTAGCGCAAAGCAGTTTGTGTGCAAGTCCAGGGGCTGCCCCAAGAAACACAGTAATGTATGGGGCGATTGGTGCAAGTACTCTTCTGACGTCAAGATATGAAACGGTAGGGCTATTTAATTTTGATATTATAAATGATGAGTAATTAGCGAGCGCTGTATTATTTATCCATGCAGTTTACGGGTTTTCGTTTTTTAAAAATCAAACAGAAGGTATTTTTTCTTAATCTCTTTACTGGGCAAGTGCCATCTTGTACACACTTCCTAGGGGTCAGCAGATGGGAAGGCATAAGTTTAGCAACCCTACATGGAAGCATCTGACATGCTGTGTTTAAGTGGCCAGTAAACTGCTAGGCCATCCGATAATTAACATTTGGTGTGTAACGGTGCTACTCACTTTAAGTATGTGCTGTGTTTTGTGGCCTTGCTAGCTACATTAAAGGCGCAGACTTCAGTTTATCAGGTCCGATTTAACAGCACAAAGGTCACCTGACCTTGTGAAAAACAGAAACCGCTTTCAGAAGCACTTCTGAAAAGGGGTCTTTGGCTACCCCGTAAATGGATTCCATTTCACTGGACAGAAGTTCTACACTTGCACGGAAAAGTACATGTATTGATTTTTTTTTTGCCTTGTGGGAAAGCTTATGCTCAGTACAACAGGACTAAGTTGGTGACAAACCAATAACCAGGGCTCTATGTCTGATCTGTTTATTATCAAACAGAAATATAAAGACAGTAGGCATGTCTTGCTACGAAAAACGTATGTTAAAGCCACTACGACATTATGGGTAGGTTGTATTACACTGTGCTAAATACTGTACAAAGCCATTTTGTAAAATTGCACCTCAGATTAATATAGCAGGCAAAGGTGTTAGCGAGCTTTCTGGCACACCCAGGCCGTAGAAGACACGCACTGTGACAATCCATGGTAGGACCTTTGAGGATCGATTGTACAGTGTTTGCCAGTTGTAATTTTTTACATTTGTAGTTTTATGACTGTATACCCGATGGATGGGGCAAGCCTATGCTCAACACAGTGGGCCTGAATTGGTGACCATGTAGATCAAATTATAAAGGCAGCAGGTATGAGAGGTTCAACGCGTAAAGTTAAGTCCGAAACAGGTCTAAACCGTTTCTAAAAATTGAAGATAATTTTGGCATTGGTTAGGAAAGTATATTTTGAGGCCAATTTTGCTCAAAGGGGATTGCTATCACACCATGTTAAGGCATGGAGATATCTTCTTACAAGAAACCTTACTGATGACAATATTAGGAACAGATTTGTGTTTTCGAACCAGCTATCACAAATAGTCGGTGTTCAAAATGTGCATAGTTACAATCCCCGTTAAACCTGTTTGAGTGAGGCTGTATATTGTTTTGCAAACTAATTGTCCAGAAGTGTAATTTTAGGACTATGCCATACTGTCGCAAGCTCATTCTGAATAGAGTAGGTCTGACTGTTCAAGTGACTAGCTAATGATTAATCGATAATGGCTATTGATTCATTGGGGCAAGCAATGTCAGATACCAAATGTCTAATACGTTCATTATGACAAGTTACAAAGGCATTAGATCTGATGTGAAAAGCATATGAGAAAGCCAAATAGGTATTTAAGGTGGGGGGAAGGGGGAAATCGATACCACACTATGTAAAGCCTATAGATATTTTGTTCAATTACCAAAGTAGGTATGGGTTTTGATGTGGATTATCTATTCTTAGTCCGTGGGAGGAGTAAATGAGTAGACGTGAACTATTAGAATCCTTAGGACCCAGTAAGAGGGGTTGTATATTTCCCCCATTTAACTGTACATATTTATAATTATACGACTATGCATAATGGATGCCTTGTGGAAGACTTCTGCTGAATACAGCAGGCTTGGGTAGGGTATGGAGACAAGCCAATTTTAAAGGCGATAGCCCTGGTTGGTCCATTGGGAAAAGTCATGACAACTGTAGTATGCCTGACTGAAGTATAACAAGCACATGTTAAAGCCAATAGGCCTTTTCCTTAGTTAAAGCTTGTCGAAAGCCATTTTGTTACATGGCATCTCAGACTCCCTTAGTAGACAGACTTTGGTGGTAATGACCCCCTGTGACAAACCCTGGGTGCAGATTTCCAATGGTAAACCTTGCTAGAGCCTTTTAGGAGGGCCTAACCGTTTAGCTGTCAGACAGGCAGTTTGAGAAAGAAAAAAAAATCATAAATATGTAGATTTGGGTAAGGCCCCTTTTGCCACTGGTCAGTACAAGTGTCATTCACACACTAACGACCATAACAGATTAAAGCATGGGTTAAGGTGTCAGACCATTTCAAATATTGTTTATATGGTAGTGTTGCTGCATTTCACCTGCTCACATGAACATCCAGCTGAAAATGAATGTGGTTCAGCACCAGAGCTTGTGTGTCAGTCCTTCAGTTATCCATCTTCTTCTCTTTAGTACCGCTTTCATTTATTTTACCTTTTGTTTATAGCCTACTACAGCACCTCCCAGGCAGATATCAGGCTATTTCTCGAGTGCGCTGCATCCTACACTGCCACGGTTTTCAACCCAGGCAGCCACCTGGAATGTTACTGTCAGTTCTGTATCATTGTTTTACTGTGCCAAAATGGCCAACACCACTTTATCTAAACATGGCAGCCATGTTGAAACTCTGAAACTACACACTATGTACAATCGCATTGTAAGATAGCTGCCTACTATGTATGTGGTATTTCGAAAGCACAAACCTAGGCAAAAGGCAGCAGTGCATTGTACAGGATCAAAAACAAGTATAAAGCCAACAGGTGATCGAGGTAGCTGGTTTGCAGATTGTCAATGCATTGGGAATCTCTCAGCCTACCATTTACACATACCAAAAATTGTATTGGGTTAAAAAAAAAAAAAAAAAAAAAAAAAAAAACCCTACTCAGAGGATCGCAAACCTCTGAAATACAAATATGCATCGGAAAAACATATATCCTGGTACTTCCAGCACTTACCTCCGCAGTGTAGATTGGGTCAAAGCGGTTACCAAATAATATTTAAAAAAAAAACGTTATTGGTATTTGTTAATTTAAAAACAAATGTATTGACCTTATATAGAGATGACCTTGTATAGGGATGCCAATATTAGCTTACCACCAACAGTGTAATTTTGAAAAAAGGAAAAAAGGAAAAAAAAAATTACAACTTTTTTTAGACGCATTACTCGCACTACAGCATGCAAGTGCGCCTAAAAAGGTCCCCAAATGTTATGCTTTTAAAGGGACCTTTTGGATGGTTTGTGATGGTAGAGTAGTCCGTCCCAGAGCCATTCAAGGAGACCATGGCCATGTGCTTACCAATGGTGAGCAATATTCCTTTGGCCTTTAAGAATCCCAAAACAATTAAGCAGGCAGCATTCTTGGGTACGCCCCAGTCTTCAATTATATCCAGTATGCCCATTTAAGGATTTTAGGTGATCCTCAATCCAGTGACCTGTTTTAATGTGCCGAATTTGAACCCAGTAGACCTGGATAGTCAGACATTCCCATATTGTTTGAAGTAGGCGACCATGTCAATCTGGCATATGCGACTTGGGCTTCTACCCATTCCCCAGAGGATCTCTGTTTTGTAATACACTGTGCATTCATTTTTTAAATGGATCAAAGTCAGTCGAGACTAGACTGCCAAAATACAGGATATCATTAGTAGAGAGAGTCCATTCTCAGTCCTCCGGCCTGCACAGATCTGGCTTAATGGGGCTGGCCGCATTAATTTACCAAGATGTGTGTATCCTGGAATTGCCCATTTTTATATGCTCCATTGTTAATTTTGGTCAGACCTGATTAAACTCTGGAATGGACCCCAATTTAACTTCGTAAGTATCAAGAGCATGGGGCATTTGCATAAAACGAAAAGTGAGATCTGCGAAGGAGAAATTGTTGTAAAATATAGTTAAGGAATTGCTGCTGTGTGACTCCTATGCATCTCACAGCTTTAAGATCCCTATCCGGTCCCAATGCCTGAACCCTTTTAGCCATTTTCCCACAGGAAAACCAGGAACCATGCCTGGGAGTGTTTCACGTGCGAGCATACGATCATCATCAAGGTAACTTTATTCAGTTTCAGAGGAAAAAACACCCATAAAAGTACATAAAATCAACTATACATTTTGAAGTTACCATAGCCCAATTACATACACATGATAATCACTTCAGTTATTTCAATTATTATTAAAAGGAATTAAAGTTTAAGAATACCATCCCTAAAATCAGTCTAAAACACTAAAAAGAAATTCATTATAAATTCTAAATAATGTGAATCAATTACAGATATCAATATCGTTTTCTAACAGCAATTACCACCTTAATAAAATTGGAAACCCCGATGCATATGTCTGATGTGGCCAAAGAATACAAAAGATTAAAACCATCAGTATAAGAGCTTGGCTTGGAGCTTTTTAAAATTGGGACTAAAAATCTGCACCTAGGCTCCTTATACAGGGTCCAAAAAAGCATAAGGTGCAATGTTCTTTGGACTGCCATATTGTTACTGGGGCAGGACACTAGGTTGTCTGTCCAACCAGCTTGTGTTTGGAAAGCTACTAAAAAATGCAGGGTCAATATCCGAAGTCTTATTAGGAAAAATAGTCTGAATATTTGTGGTAAACGTTAAATAAAATTGCTGTTGGGCCGGAAATAAACAGGAGGACCTGCTACCTCTGGTTGAGAACGGCAGGCATTTGCCCTGCCATATATGCTTCTTTAATAATTATTTTTGCGTTCTCAGGAATGTTTGCAGAGCAATCAAAATATTGTTCCAGACCCAACTTATAAAAATTATCCCTGACAAAGGATAGCCAGCGAATATCTAATACACCATCAAGATTGACAGTCTCTGATAATTTCTCTAGTAAATGTAAGCTCTTCTGATAGCCACATTTTGGACCACAAAAGTAGGGGGCAATGTTTATAGAATCTTCAAAGTCAAGCTCCACCTCATGATGACAGAAGATAGTCGGGGCACCTTGTGGAGCCATCAGCAGCCTTTTAATAAATGTATTCTCCATTGTTTGCAGCTGGCTGCTGTTATGGTACCCCCAGACACCTGCACCATATGTTACCACCGGGACACATTTGGCCTTCTAGATTGTAACAAGCTTGGACACAGGTTTGTGCCCTAATTTAGATGCAAAACGAAAAAAACCCTCAACCACCCTACTAGCGTTATGCATTCTTGATGTCAGGGGTGAATCCCATTTTAGCTTGTTAGTAAGAATATTCCCTAGATAATTAAAACTTTTCATTTTATCAAATTCTCATTGAGCCAACTGCATGATTTCTAGTTCTGGTAGTTTACGGTCCGAAGACCTTAACATAAGATTTCACAAAGTTGACTTAAGTCTAGCGATAATAAAATCGGAGAATGCATCAAGAGATTTTTGAAGTCCATTTGCAGTTAGGGCCATGAAAACAAGGTCATCTGCATAAGAGAGGAGCGGAACTTGGACACTCCCGATGCGTGGGCAGTCAAGATTTTTCTGTAAAAGGAACGCTTCTAGACCATTAGTGTAAATTATTAAAAGAAAAGGTGCTACTATGCATCCCTGGTGCACACCCTCGGTTGATTCAATAGGCCTGGTTTTTTCACCATTGGCGCCGTATCTAATGCTTACTGATAGAGGTGTGGAGCCTACAGAGAAGAGACCAAAGGTTCCTCGACTCCCATTTTCCCCCATCAGAGCCCACAGGTTGTCCCAATTTACCATATCAAAAGGCACTAGACAAGTCCATGAAGGCCAGATGGATAGAAACCTTCCTGACCCGCATGTACTTGCCCATAATCAGTGACAAGCTGAGGCACTCTTCCGTGGTACCCAGGCCCCTCCTGAAGCCATACTGTGATCTTTCAATAATCCCTAAATCTCTGGCCCAATTTTCTAATCTCGCAAGGACGACCCTACCTAATATTTTTGCAGTGGCATCAATTAAGGAAATAGGCCTATAGCAAGAGGGATCGGACCCATTACCTTTCTTAAACACAGGGATAACTATAGCCTCCTTCCAGGATGCCGGGATAGGGCCAATCACCACTGCCTTATATACATTAGACCGTAATGGGGCACACAGTTGAGGATTTGTTTTAAAGAGATCCAGTGGGACACCATCCGGGCCAGGTGCTTTCATGTGGATACCTTTAGCTATGGCTTCCTCAACCTCAGCTACAGAGATTGATGCACTTTGATGATATGCGGAGGTCAAATCTAAAGGCAGGTCCTCGCTGGGGATCTCATAAGCCGCCTTTGGGGTTGAATATGGTCGCATAGTGGGATACCCAGGCATCTACCACAATGAGTGAATCCATCCTGCCCGTCTACTCACTGAACAGTGGGCGGTTTATGACTTCCCAGAAGTTTTTCGAATCATTGAGGGTGAACGTCCTATCCAGGTCATCCCAGGCTAGGCGCCTTAATTCTTCTTTCCTCTATTTTACTGAATCTTTGTAAACCTTCCAGGCAATTTTGATCTGGGCCCCATCTCGAGGGTGTGCGTGTAATGCCAGTTTTAGAATTGTGCGCGCTCTGGTACATTCCGCACTAAACCATCTTTTCTCTGGGTGGTCCACCGCCTGAACTGTTCTAGTCAAATTTTTGGCTACATTCGTGCAGATCAATTGAAACTCCTGAACAATTTCAGCAGGCGAGAGGGCATTTGCTAAACACTTCAGGATAGAGTCATAATTTGATACAACAGTTTTAATTTCAAAATCAATAGGATTTACTTTATTCCATCTGAGTGTAACCCCCTTATTAGGGTTAAAAGACTTTATGGCCCAGAGCAGTACCCGGCTGAGCTATATTAGAGTTATAAGTGGGTTATGATCAGTTGCACTATGAGGGACCACCTCAAAATTATCAATAAGTTGCAAAAACCTTTGTGATAAACATAAAATGAATAGTGCTCTCCCTACTTGCCCCTGCAAAAGTGGGGCACTGTATTACATGGTTGCTAACTAAGTCATTAACAAGGCCTAAATCATTCGCCAAAATAATAGAATTAAGAGCCTTCCCCTGGATGGTATGCTTAAAATTGCCAAAGGCAGGCCCCCCCATACTTGACAACCCACATACATAGCCATAGCTATGGGACCAAATTGAATAATTAAAATCTCCCACCCAACACAATAATCCACATTTGTAAAGTGCGAACAATCACCCGTAAGGGTCTCTAGGCGCTGGGGGCCGTCAGGAAGATTAAGCAAGCTATTGCCCAGAGTCACATGGTGCTGGGCTAATCTGCTGCTGGCGATCGAACCGTGATCCCCAGATTCCGGAGTCAGTCGCCCTGGCCACAGCACCACACCTCTTCCCTGACCTGCTTCTAAGCAGGGGACCCCCTTCAAAACCAGGATATATGGTGTGCATTGTGGAGGCAAATTCAACACATCTTTAGCACCCCTCCTGACCCTATGTTCTCGACCAGTCTCATTACTAATTGTATTAACTTGAGGCAGACCAGCCCTTGCTGACAGATGTCAGAGTGATTTATATTCCCTTGCCCCAGTGTCATGTTATCCTCTGTGGCGTTCCTAGATAGGACTGGCTCAGGATTTTCCCGGGTTGCTCCATCATTACCCTCGTTAATAGGTTATGTGTCAGGGAGAGAGGTGCCTGTACATTCACAGTAGGTATTGCATTTATTAGGTTCAATCTGCTTGATGGGACACTAGATGTAATAGTATTGGCATTAGAACCTCAGACAATTAATCTTTTCAAATTGGTTGGAACCCGGGTTATCGGCCAGACCTCTTAAAATACCAGCTAGCTGTTTTTCAATACTGTCTAATAGGATTTAGGGCTTCTTATAACTATACCCAATTTATCACCATCATCATCAATATCATTGACAGTAGTAACCAGGACTTTGGATACCTTTGCCCTCCCTCCTCCCAACTGAGTTCTTGAGTTGTTACCAATTGAGGTAGTTCTATTATTTCTCTTGCCTCTTGGCGAAGGACTCTTCAATTTACTATCAGGACCTGCCCCATCAGCTTTTTTTCTCTTCCCTCCTTTTCCTACGCAAGTCTCGGTAGATCTCTCTGCGGGACCAATAAGCAAGTCAGTACCTTGGGTTAGGTCAGGTAAAACACTGTCTTGAGACGTTTACAACAGGAGACAAGGGTGATTGTGTCCTATGCCCTACGTCAGTTCAATATGGTGATCTCAGAGTCCGTATGTTCGGTAGGAACCACACAGGGAGCAGAAGAGTCTACGTTCAACTATTTGTATCTCCTTCATTTCAACGCTTTTTGTAAAAAAACACACTGTTTGACGTTCTAATGGGCTTCCATTTCCCCATTGTTAAAAAACCCCAAAATGTCTAACAGTAAATGGATTAACTTCTCTTCACTTAACGTTTTCCGCTAGCGGATATATCTTGATTGATTAGGCCCTTGGAGTTGATGTCGAAGCCAAACACAAGGGGGGGGCGGCCCAGTCCAGTCTCCATCAAGCTCGGACGGGCGCGCCCTTGGCCCCAGCACACCCGCACTGCGGAAGTCCCCTGTTGTCTTTAAGCGCCTCCAGGTGCTGCAGTTCACGTTGGTGGCCCTTTCCACCACAAGTGGTGCTGGGAAACGGGGCCTGGCACGGCTCCCGGTGTAGTGCAAGCATACCATTCCATTTTAACCACTTTAAAGCATAGTACCAGCATTCAATGGGAATTCAAGTGACCAGGGTAGGGCCTTGGGAGGGTTCATTCTGTTCAGTAGGTCTAAAATGTTACATATTTCTGGAATATATTTAACACAAATATAATGGTTGGCTCACCCCTGTCAGTAAATAACCAATCAATTTATCAGCGTTAGTTGTGCCTGCCAGCGTTAAATCTTTATATCCATTATTTCCAGTCTACCCGTTTAATGAGATCACACGCACTTAGGAAATTACTCATTTCATTTGTAGACATTTTCTTTAGCTCTTGTGTTGTAAGAGGCTGCACCACCTGTCCCTTCAAATCCTCTCAATGTCTTCCAGCCAATAAATACTTGTTTTAAGTAGAGTAACCCTTTGAAGAAATGAAGACTGGTATATAGGAAATTTTGCAGTACATACAAGAGTCGGGGTAGTGAGCTGATTTTAAAGAATGCCTCTACCGCAGTATGGACAATAGCAGTATTCCTCAAATTTAGAGATCTCAACTCTTTTCAATAATGGAGTAATGTTTAAATCCCAGCTTTTAGTGTGTGTTCTGTACAAACCAAAGTACTTAAAGTTGTCATTAGTGTATCATACCATAGATATATGTGGATTAGTGAAATGGTTGCCATATATCAGGAAGTAGGTTGACTTTCCTCAGTAACTTAGTTCCAAACAGCACTGTTAATCACACAGTGCTATTAAGGTGGGCACACAGACGTGCTCTTTTAACACAGACCTAGAAATTTTGCAAACCGATTGTGACAATCAAGCAAGCATGATGAAACTCAAACTGCTTTTCCAAACGCTCTCTCCAATATACTCCTACCAAAAAGGTCATCGGTTCTAATAACACATATTCGAAAGAGATTATAGATCTAGATCTAGATAAAAAAAAAATTTCACTTAAAAAAACCATAGGTTACAGGCACGTTATAGTGTTAGGAATTAGCATTTGAAAAACCTTAGAAATTCACTGAAGAAACCATAGGTTTTAGGGGCGCTATAGTTAGCTGGACTTTTCACTCGTAAAAAACCATTGAAATTCCCCCGTTATAGTTAGTTTAGCTAACTAACTCGCGTGCCCGCAATGCACTGCCGATGACGTCACATATTACATCACTCATGACATGGTCATTGACATCACGGATGACATCATCCAGTGAATGTGTGTTTTTCTAAAAATTACATATGTTTTATATATGTATATCTCAAGGTCGATGGAAGAATAAATGGGTATATAAGTGTCTAAATGGATGATTTGTTTGAGAAAAATTGATTGTATAACTGACTTATTAAGTGTATCTTAGTGAATACATGGCTTCGTGAGTAATGTTTAAATATGTAAATATCTTTATCAGTCTCACTTTGTGTACAAGTGGCTGCATGGGTTGGTGAGTAGCTACATGAGTGTCTATATAGGTTATTAGTTGGTTTTTTGAGCATCAGTATGGGTGTCTGAGCGTCTGCATGGTTCGGGGGGGGGGGGGGTATTACTTAGTGCATAGGTGCATGAATGAGTGGACTCACTGTTTGTATGTGTTGGACAGCAGGTGTGCAGGACTGTATGGGTGGATGAGTGCAGAAAGAACAAACAGAAGAGCAGAAAGAAGCCTTGTTGCAAAATCAT
The DNA here is from genome assembly GCF_964204655.1 of Triturus cristatus. Classification (NCBI taxonomy): domain Eukaryota; kingdom Metazoa; phylum Chordata; class Amphibia; order Caudata; family Salamandridae; genus Triturus; species Triturus cristatus. The sequence continues at coordinate 1,068,732,477 of NC_140582.1, read as the reverse complement.
CCTGTACCCTCAACTTTTTCAGACGGATACTGGTGGTAACTGAGTCCGACTAACCAGTCCTAGAGCCAGTGCTAAGTTAAAAGACACTCAGAATACAGTGAAAACACCTACATACACTAGGGAACACTATGCATTGGGGTCCCCCTGTGATTAGCATGACCTCCTCTGTAAGCCCCTAGTATACAATAGGACAGGGGATTAAAACTAACTCTTAAACGCGCCACAGGGTGTGTTTGCACACGTCACCTCAGACCCCGTCCCCTCCCTTCACCACTGTGTAAACATACCCTGTGGCCATTTTTAGTTGGGAGATTAAGTTCATTTGAATCCTGAGGGTCCCTAGGGTCCAACTTGCCCACTAGGTACCTCCAGTAAGCGCCACAGAGCTGCATTGCAGAGAGGTAAAAAGTGGCACGGCCTGGACCACCTCTCTGCAACGCAACTCAGTGGCGCTTACTGGAAGCACCTGGTGGGCTACATAGCCCCCAGGGTCCCTGAGGATTTTAGGGGAATTATTTCCCCAACTTAATACGCGCCATAGGGCACATGTCACCTCAGGCCCGTCCCTTCCCCACTGTAAACGCACCCTGTGGCCATTCTAAGTTGAGAGATTAAGTCCCCTTGAATCCTAAGGGTCCCTAGGTTCAAACTAGCCCACTAGGAACCTCAAGTTAGCGCCACAGAGCTGCGTTGCATAGAGGTGTAAAAAGGGGCGTGGCCTCAGAACACCTGTCTGCAACGCAGCTCCCTGGCACATACTGGAGATACCCGTTGGGCTTGTTGGTTCTCAGGGACCCTCAGTATTGAAGGGGAATTAATTCCCCAACTTACAACTGGCCAGGGGGCGCGTTTGCAGAGTGCTGCAAGGAGGGGTGTGGCCTCGGCACGATGCCGGTCTTTTATTTATTTTTTTAAGAAAGAGGGCTGTGCAGCCCCCCCTTCTAATTTATTGGCCCTGGGAACCCCATCCCCTAGGGCCCGCACCCTAATTTTTTGTTGAAAAAAATAAAATGAAAAGGGGGCCGCGTGGCCCCCTCTCCCAAGGCATTAATCGGCCCCGGGGACCTCAACCCCAAGGTCATGGAATTTTTATTCTTTAGATGGGGGGCTGTGTTGTCCCCCCTCAGGCCATTTATGGCCCCGGGGACCCCACCCCCGTCCTTTTTTATTTTTTTTAATTATATATAGAAACACCTAGGACATGCAGGACAAACCGTATGTACCTATCACCATGACGATTTGCGTGATATTCATTAAAAGGTGACTATGCATACAATGAATCCACGTGGAATGTATTTACATCGCTTGTGAAGCTCTGACGTTTGACGCCCTACCGTGCCTAATCCCAGCGCCCCCGCCGGTGGGTACTCTCCAAGTTGACACCCTTGTTTATTTATACAAACATGGGTAGCTATTGACGGGCACATTTAATACACACGCACAACAAGCCATTCAAAGGGGATTAGCCGGATGTGTAATACTTTTTCTTTTACTCTAGAAAGGAGACGAACCTCACTTGAGTCACAGCGTGCTCCTGGCTGAGCCCAATGCTGTGTTACACCCACCAGTGCCCGCCGAGTGCCACACACCTACCTGTGTTGTATTCCACCAGCTAGTGTGTATGCTATGACGCTCTCTAGCCCCTGTGCACTGTAACACCACCCGTGAATATGTCATGCCACACTTGCCTTCACACGGATTATATTGCCCCATCTAACGTGCCTTCCTCGATAACCATGTTATAACGCACAGCGCTATGCCATACATCTTACAATTTGGGATCCATATCTTTGTCACAGTGCATATGCAACGTTACACTCCGCAGCACATATTTTATATTACAACTTTAGAGACTACTTAGGTTACACAACACTGCCCTGTGCATATTACACTCCAAGGCGCACATCGCATAGCACACACTAGTGCCTGTGCCATCTCGCGCTCTCCAATGAATCTGTCATTGCGCAAAATGTATTGCATATTATATTTCATGCCCCAATTCATCTTATATCACTTTTTGGTGCATAGTTTATACCATATACTATAACTAGTTTTCATTTTCAATCGTGCTCTCGGGACTATGGTCTATATAACACTGTGTCCACCTACCCATTTCACAGGCATTACACATTTTGCGATGGGGTGGAGGGTCAGGGGTGTTTCTGCCAAGTGAGCCCGGAGTCAGTCACAAATGTCCTCTTCTTCCTGAATAAAAGTGATATTATGCTGCATACATGTTCATATTTTAAGTAGTTCGCACAGACGCACATTTTTAAAACAATAAAGTTCCTAATACCCACCTTCTCTGAACAGTTAGCTTGCTGCCCCATCCACCTCCTCCCTATCCTCTGTTGTCTGAATCCATGGACTAGCCTCCTCCCTCCTGACATGCATGGTCTGATGTGCTGCCACTGCGCTCCATTTAGATTGATGTACCAGTCCACTCCTCCTGCCCTCCATTGCCCAATTCTATGGCCCATCATTGACCTCCTGCTTAGCCTCTTTGCTTAGCTTGCTGCCCCTATTCTCCTTCCCCCCCTGCTCTCCGATGTCTTTGTGCATGCCCCTGCTCCATCCTTTTTGCCCACTATGTTCCATGGACCTGCCACTCCTATCTACTCTGAGTGTTCTGTTGAGCTGCCACTCCCCTCCCACCTGCCTAGCATTGTCAGATGACTGTAACCTGTCCCTGCCACCTCCACCCTGACTGTCCACATGCCATGCCCCTATGCCCTTCCTCCTGGCCTCCATGGTCCATTTTACGGCCACACCCTTCTGCCCTCCCTGGTCTGTTGTGCTGAAACTGCTCCTGCCTGCCCAGCGCGGTCTGTTGAGAAGCCCCTTCCTCTGAACTCTTGTCTGTGCCCAGGTCCTGACCCTCCCTATATCCTCCATGGTCCTTTGTGCATGCCCCTGCACCCTCCTTGCCCATCATAGCCATTGTGCTGCCACCAACCCTCCCGCTTGCCATGCATGGTCTTCTGTGCTGCCATGGCCCCTCCCACCTTCCCTCCATGGTCTGTGTGTATGCCATCATAGTCTCACTGTTGCTCTCCATGGAGTGTCTTGTTTCTAGTGCCCATCCTGCCTGACCTCCATTGTCATCTTGCTGCTCAAGCCCTGCCCCCTTGCCCCCAGCCCTCCGTTTCCATGTGCAGACCCCTATTCCCTCCCTCCTGGCTTGTCTGTTCCATTGCAATGCCCCTGATCCGTCCCTCCTGCCCTTTATGGTCTGTTATGTTGCAGATTTCTCTGTCCATTATGGTCAACTAGCTACCATTGCCTCTTTCCCCTCTGTTGTCCATGTGCATGGTCCTGTCCCCTCCCTATTGCTTTCTATGGATTGTTGTGCTGCACTCCCGTCCCACATGCCCTGTGTGGTGTATTGTGCTGCTGCAAACCCTGATGCCTGCCCTGTAGGGTCAGTTTGGTGCACCTATCAATGTCCCTCCTGTCCTCTGTTATCCGAGTCCATGTCCCTACCCCAATTCCTCCTGCCTACCATGATCCAATGTACCATACTTGCGAACATTTTGAACTTGGTAAGAGGGAGATTTTGAAAAAAAACACTGGGGTATGGATCTTCCCCTTGAGTTACATTGAAAAAGAGGAGATTGTAGACAGGAGACAGATCAAATAAAGCCCATTTGAGCTTAAAAACATTGGACGTTTCCTGGCTGAAACAGGTCTGTTGTCATGTATGGTTGTACTACCACTGCCTCTTCCTTCTGCCCACAATGGTCTATTATATTGCCACAGCCTCTCTTGCCAGTCCTGTATTGTTGTTGTTTGTTGCCCCCCCTGCCCCACCTTTCCACTGCCCCCCATAGTCTGTTGTGCTGCCACTGCCCTTCCTGCCTGCCCAGTGTGGTCAAATTGTTGCCTCTGCACTCTCCTACCATCCTTCAATTTTCAGAGTCAGTGCCCCTGGCCTCTGCCTCTCAACAGTATCCCAATGAACAACTAGATTACTAACATTCTACATTTATTACAAGAGCGTGGAACGCCTGACGTCATGTTGATGTAATCAAAACTGTAATACCAAGAGCATTGCCTTTAGAAATTACATACATGAGAGGGTCTTATTTGCAGCAAAATTATGGTTAGTGCTCTAAAAAACTAAAACGAGGACATATTTTCTGAGTAGCGACAAAGAACTTTTAAATTATTTGAAATCTTAGTTTTTTTATCCACTTGACCACATGTTGCACTTAGGGGAGAGGATGTGATGTTACTTCCAGAGCTGCAGACTTTGCAACTAGGGAACCAGGTTGGAGTTTCTGCTTCTGTGATTGTGGTCAAATCGCTTAATCTCCCCATGTCTACAACCAAAATGAATTTGATCTTGTGTGATGTAACTAATGCTCATGTAAAGCACTCCAATACCTGACAAGTCTGCACTATATAAAACTGCAAATACACAAAAAATAAAAAATAAAGTGTTTTGCACACTTCTGTCATTGGGCTACATGTGGGCTACATCTGGGTGATATCTGTGCTGCATTTGGGCTCTTTTGTCTCTGGTGGCCATTTTGGGAGACTTCTTGGTTATGAAGTTTCCTAATTTCCTCATTTACTACAGTCTCCTCAGTAGGAAATACTTTCAGTTTTTTACTTTGATTCCATCAAGAAGGCATTCAGATGTGACACATTTGCCATAAATTCAGAATGTTAGCAGTCTAGTTGCTCATTAGATCACTGTAGTAAAGCTACTGCTCACCAGGGAAGTCTGCTGCTGGTATTGAAAGTGCACGTTTTAGTCTGCAGGTCAGAATTTTTTAATGAAATAGAAGAGGATTTGAGAAGTCACTCAAAATGTGCCCCAATTTTTCTTTCTGCAGCACTAAATCATACTTTCTATGGCAAAATGAAGCTCCTCATTTTGTTCTTTTAAATTAAATGTTTTAAGAGTTACCACTTTATTCCAATCAAGATGGCTTCAGGTGTGAATATGTTTGTCATAAGTAGGACTGTTAGCACTCTAGTTCTTTAGAACACTCTGGGAAGCTGCAGTAGAACACAAAGGAATCAACTGACAGTCTCTGCCCTTGTTGGATGTACATGTTTTACTGAGAATGTCAAACTTCATTCGCACATGACTGAGAAAGATCATGTGAATTTACAGAAAAAATGTTCAGTTTAGCTTATAGATCATCTTCCAAACCTCTGGGAAAAGTATGAGAAAATAGTTCTCTCAAACAGGATTCATGACATCACAGCAGAAGGCTTTTTCACATGGTAAAATCACCTTCGGACACTCCACAATTCCTAAAATGAGTATGGTACCATCAGCAAATGATTTATAATGTAACTAAATTCTTAAAACCTTCTATTAACCGCAATGCTTTTTAATGAGGTGCTATCATGTATATTGGTCCCAACACTTCTTGGATGAAGTACTGACAGCCAATTAGATCTCACGATGAGATGGGTGGCTAGGCTCCGCCCAGATATATCTATCTTTTTAACTCCAATTTTCCCAGGAACTACTGAACGGATTTACACCATTTAAGCAAAAGGCACGAGTCTGAACTGAGTACTACCTCTTTGCCAAATTTGGTGCAATTCCGTTCAGCAGTTCGGCTGTAGCTGCGTCAACCGGTCCTATGGAAAAATGCATGGGGAAAACGCGTTTTGGGACCCCCCTTTTTTCCTTGCCCCCCGCTTGACGATTCACCATGAAATTTTCATGATAGGAGCGGACCGGAGCTGGCCAAAAGGTTGGAAAATCTCGCAAAGATTTGTCAATCGGCGCCAACGTTATTCCAAATAGAATGTTGCAGATTTCCTATGGAAAATAGGTCCTAACTATAACTACCTACTGGCTAGTGCCAGTAAGGGGGGGGGGGACACACACACACACACACAATGCGCATGGAATCCATGCAGGGTATGAATCAGTGATCGTGTGAACTTGGCACCCATCTAGGGAAAATTAGCTCCACACTACAATTCTGTGGGAGACTGCTGAATTGCTCATTGGAGCCGGAGCCTATCAGAAGGCAGCATATTTGAAATAAAAGTGTGGTGCCTGAGCCAATGAACACATGAGAACGGCTTCGGAGGAAGATTGTCTGAATCAGGCTGCAATTCATGGGCTGCGAAGTCTGTATGGTAGTACTGGTTCCGGAGTGCGTCCCTGCCAGCTAGGCAAACCGTGGAACTTTGATATATATATACACACACACACATACCCCACTGGCATTTGCAACACTCGGCACTTACTTACAACAAAACTTGAAATAGGTCACGCATACTGAAACGATCAAACAACTTTTAGAACATATCAGCCAAGCTAGTGTGGGCAAAGCAGGCCAAAATTTCACTCCGAGCAAGAAATACCAAGAATTCTACTCTATCACTGCAAGTCATCTCAGGCACTCACAGATTAACTGTTCATTCAGTAACAGGAAAAATCACTTCCAAACACAATATATCCTTGGCTTTATTTTCCCGCCATAGGTCTTATACAGGTGAACCACAGTCACTGTCGCTCTCACAACATGCAGAAACCCTTGGTTTTACAATGTGAACTTTACCAAAATTTCCCATGGATAGCATATTAATCATGCCCAGCTCCCAAAACGTAAAGTCTTCATTATGATGCAGCTACATGCTACACTCAATTCATTCAATCACTTCACTCGGCATGCACACTAATGGTGTGCTTGGAATTAGTATATAGACTGGAGTATGATCTCACAGGCCACCTTTAGTTGGCGGCTGTGTGAGAAAAGCAAATATTCATAGTACGTAACCGCAATTGGACAGCAAGTTTTAGTTTGACCCTTCCATTAATCAAGCATAACCATACAGAATTATGAAAATATAATCTGCAAATAACCAGTCCCAACATACTTGTGCAAGGTGAGTGATACAACTGAATATTCGAGCAAACTGCCAGCACACACAAAAACAAAAAAACACTGCTTCGAGGGGAACCTGCCTTTACGTTGTCAATAAACATTTAGATAAGAGCTCCCAACCACACATCCTATCTTTTCAATGCAATACAACAAGCACTAAGGAAATTTTCCAACAAAATCATGTTCAGACAAGTCCTGTTCGCTTGTGACATTTATTAGCAAACCGGATTAGCTAGTGCTTCCCCATAAAGAAAAAGTGCCACACAAAAAGAGTATATCTGGGTGTATATAGCATGCCATTCAGTGAAATTCATCTCTGAAAACTAAATATGCAATCAAGGGCTGCCAGACTGCAATAACCAACAGCAATTTTCAAAACTATCCCTAAGTAGAGTAAAAGCCGTGACCCAAATACCAACTTGAGCACCAGTCAGCCATTCCCAAAGCCACTGCCCGCTCATCGACCAAAGTCAAATCAGATTTCGTATTTTGCAGTTGGAATTGACACCCACAACAACTTAGATGAAATAGCAAACTATACGTAACACGTCTAGCCACAGCTAAAACTGTAGATTTTTAAAGTAGGATTACGCAAAGAATTTCAAACAAGCTGGATAGGAGTATGCCACCACAAAATATTTGGAAAACAAAACAAAATTAAATATTACATATAGAATCCAAGTGTAGACAGCTCAAATAAACCAAAGGATTTTTTTTTTTTTTTAACGTCAGTGAAAGTAAAAATTACTAGAAACCCATTGCATTTATTTGCAGTGCTCAAGTGCATATTTTGATATGGTCACAGGGTTCGCCACCTCTTCTATGCACCCACACAACACGTTTTACATTAGAAGTGTGTCACCGCAGGTTGTAACAGTGACAGACATGTGTGACAGTATCATGGAAGGAATTGAGAGCAGGACTGGTAAAGCCTTTTACCACAAGAGATAAACAAGCATTGGCATAGCCAATAGGTCTCGCAATGGGGACCTTATAACTTTAGCCATGCAACGATTAATGCTGTTGCACAAAGGATATTGCGCTGCATAACTAAATACTTATAAGGTCCAGAAAGCGAGACCTATTGGCTATGCCAATGCTTGTTTTAATTCCTGTTCCTGCAGCTTATATGTGACGGCTGCATCATTAGTGGGCAGAGCAGCCTCCGTCACTTAATTGCATCTGTCTTCAACGTACGTGTAGTCGTTTTCTTTGACTGTCCACTCTGCAAGTATTGCAGTGTACTTATATAGTGTTTTGCTACCCCCACAAGTTTAGACAGCGCTTTGTTTTAGCCGATTCAAAGAAACAAGTCCCCAGATTTTCTAAAGTTCCAATCCGTTTAAATTCTGGATGGACACTTGAGTTGGTGTGGGATGTCATTTCTCGTTGTACAGTTAGGCTTGTTTCATTGTGCCTCTGTACAGCAGCGTAGGCAGTTGACTTAATTTTCGGAAGGCACACCTTGTACTTATAAGTGTTTATCGGAGATTTGTTTGTTCTTTCTTCATATTATGCAAAGGCTCATGTTGAGTGCTGGAACATAGGTTAACGCAGGTATGTAACAGGTGCTGTACAACGCATGGTAATCAATGTACATTGTATTAGTTTCTAGAACATTTGAGTAAAGAGCAGAATTGACATAGGTGTCAGAGGGAATTGGTAGCAATGGATGTTTGCTTTGGCATAATGGTGAAAGATTCTAATGCTGTAGGAATGTTCGCCCATTTTCGCTTCACTGTGCTGTAAAGATAGCGTGCTTACAAAGGAAAGTCTCTTTTTAGGAGTGCATTTTACTAAATGTAATGCAGAATTGAACTCACCAATGCAGAATTGATGTTGGCAGTGCAATTCTCTATGAATCAGACCTATGTTCTGTGTGCGCAGCAAAAATAAAAATAAAAAAACATGGGAGTGGTGCAAGCACGCACGGGGAGAGTGAGAGGAAAGCGAGATGGCGCCTCTTCGCTGCAAAAGTGATGGTGATAGCGATGTACTTAATGACCCGTTAAAGACAGATGGCGGCTGCGCGCGTGAACGCAAGCGCTAGGCCAGCCAAAGCATGGGGTAGCGCTTTGAAAACCCACCTACTAAATCTCTCGCCTGAGACAGTGCATGCGCTAGATCAGGCGAAGACTAAAAAAACGCTACAAAGATCAGTGAAAGGAATCAAACTTCGATGACTAATGACCGGTAGTATCACAGGTGAAGTAAGACCCTGAAGGAAACTAAATAAGTTCCTTTATGATTTTAGGGACTGAGGGTTAATGCCTTATAAATATAATTAAACGTAATAAAATTAAAACATTCTTAATGTTATCTTTAGTTCCACAAGGAAATCTGTGCAGTCTTCTACTTAGATTTCTTATTTTATTTAGTGGATTGATGGGCCCAAACGAAGGAGAGGTACGAGGAAATGTCAGAAAAAAAAAGAAAAAAAAAAAAAAAAAAAAAAAGACTAACGCCCCCTCCCACCGAGTCTCTTTCCATTCAATTTGGGAAACTTTGAATGTATTTATCCTTCTCGCTTAAAACACAAATTAAAAAAAAAAAAAATAGTAATAATTGGAGGACCATGGTCAGACGTTAAAAAAACAACTGCACAGTGAACTATCTATATGTGCAACACCTGTAACGTTTGTAAAAGTAAAATAACCGGGCTGATTGAGTCCACATGCTCGAGGTGGATTTAATTAACCAACAGTTCCTACAGATTAGATAATTCTGCAGCCCATGTTTCTTCATATTCACAACTTTGGAAGAGAGATTTCAATTGCACTTTTATCAAGTACACAATGCAGAGAGGTATCATGGAAAATTAAAAGATGGGTTATAAAAGTTACAATGAAATCGCCAAATACGGAGTGGGAACCAAGGACACTAAACCAATAACCAAGCTGGTTAAAAACTGTGGTTCCAGACACCTTTTTAAAAATCCATATTGCCCTTTATAGACTTGTGCTACATGTGTTCCTAATCTGCTTTTCCTGTGTGGGACATGAGCCAACATAATACACCCATTCATACTTTCTTTGGATGCAGTGCCCACAAGTACGCTAGATCCACGTGTAAACAGCTCATGCATCCAGTCCAGAGTTGCTTCCTTTTTGCATTCAGAAACTTGTTGCTCCGCTAAAAAGATGATAAATGGGACTGCAAGTCCCATAATACAAAGCAAAGCCCCGGAATGAATGAGTTAATCCCACACATAGCTGAGAAACTAGAACTATGAGAATCTTCGGCAAGTGCGACTAAAGTACACTCCTGTTCTCGTGAATCTTTACGACATAACAGTTAAAAAGATTTTGCATTGCAGCAGTTCCATGGATTAAGGAACCTAGTCAGCCTTTTAGAATGCAGTTTGGAAAACGGGGCAGTGCAAGGCACACTAAAACAGACAAAACCAGGTTCAATATATTGTGCCATTATATAATGCAAGGCCGGAAGAATGATGAGCGAGGTAATGTTTGTGTCTGCAGGGGGATATCATCTGTCAAACAGGAGGTCGCCCAGCCCGCCCCGATATCTGAAAAACAGAAGGAATGTGTTGGTGAAAAGAGGTGTCTGAAAGTGCTTCTAAGGCGGCTCTGGAGTACGAGCTTAGCCTCCCAAGACCACATACATCACAGCAATCAGTGAGCAATTAACACACACATGGAGGCCCTTCAGTAAGCAGCTACGACTATAGTTCACACAAAAACAATCATAAAATCTTGGCAACATCCCAAAATAATGCTCATTTTAACTCGCGACAGAAAATGTGCACATTCAAACGAACGTATAGATCGTATTTGCAACTCTTTCAGACACTGCATTTGGAGATATCATTTTATAAAAAAAAATAAGAAAATGCCTACAAAATACAAAAAGCATTCCTTCGATTCCTCAAATGCACACATTCTTCATGACACGCTATTTAAATTCAGAATTCTGAGCAACCCGTCTTAAAGTATTGGAAGTTTCCACAGGCTACAGAAAGTTGTGTTTGTACTGAGAAGCCGGGGACTTGGCATTGCCAACAGAGCTCGCCTTAGAAAGGACTGCCGCTGCAGTCCCATCTAGCAATAAACATTCCTGCAGCACATTCTGGAAAACTTACACCGCCTGTGAACGTTTAACATCCACACCAGGTACCAGAACACACAAGGCACTTAGGGCATATTATCAAGCACGGTGTTAAAATTATCGCCGCTTTAGCGGCAGAAAACTGCCGCTAAAGCGGCGATAATGGGCTTGATAATATGCCCTGGAGAATTCCAATAGAAGTCCATGTTGACACCAGAACATGGGCTTCTATGGGATTTCTCAACGGCATATTATCAAGCCCAATATCGCCTTAACGCCGTTTCTTGATAATATGCCCCCGTGAACCTCGCAGCAGAGTATCGGAGTCTGCAAAAGTGGAAGATTGTCTCCAAAATGTTGGACGAACCCAAGACTCAATTGTGAAAAGACAACTCGCATTTCATTGCAGTGACCAAGAGACTCATAGTTGGCGAGTGCCACCTACAGACAGTTGACTTTCCAACTAACAATACGTTGCATTACAGGACTTGCAGTTCATTTTAGCATTTTAAAGAAATCTTAAGCATCGCTGTCTACGAATTTCTATGAAGAAACAAGCCCTGGCTGAAGTTCCTAAAAAGGCATGGGGGTAGTAGACAGCCATTATCTGACTATGGTAATTATTTAAGATTGCACTATGCAACCCCACCTGGTAGCACGAGGCAAGCAATGCCCGTTCTCCAAATAACGTACAAGTTAATCTCAGATTAAATACCACTAAGCACAGTAGACCAGAGCAAACATCCGAAGAGGTACGTATGACATCCACTGTTCACGTATTGGCTGTCCATGAAATACTCAGTCGCAGACAGTCAAAAACTAATTTTAGCCCGTAACTCGTGTTTTAGCCCGTTTACACTAACATGTACGAGCGAGTAATTTAAACCAAGCACAAAAGTCTGCTTTCCTAATAATTTTCGCATATTATTGTTCCAACAACTGCATATTTATATACATACCCCTAACGTTCACTTTTCAGGCAGAGGTGAAATTAAATGCCAACACGATCTTTCTGGAGTTTAATCTAATAAAAACATGCCACTATTTGTGTCGTTACAAAAAGGAGCAATAAGACCGCTGGAAAAGCACAACGTGCGAGTTGCACAAAAAAAACACTATACATTAGAAACCAGAGTCAAGTGGCAAGTCTCGCCTGGAACCGCTTGAAGAGTACATAACGAGCTTCGAGGCAGGAGTGTTGGTCGTGAGAATTCAAGGCCCATTAGTAACGTCTAGGAGAGCTCTATGGAGCTAATTTTACTCTAAGCAGTCAACCAGCTGGGTCGGCTCATCCCCGGGCCTGCACCTCGTGTGCACGTTGCCTGCGTGTACTTGCTCGGCTTAAGAGGGTTCACCTCACATTGCCAGTCACGCAGCCTCTAATGCTGGAGCAATGGCGTTCAAACGCCATAAGGCGCAGTAATCACCCACATGCACTGTAGTAATGAAAAGTCCCCAATGAACCTATTTCTAAAACATGCATTTTACTGTGGAATGGACAGGTTGCGTCGTGGTGTTCGCTCACTCCTTAATTCCAAATTCGCCAGGTCATTCAATAGTCCTATGGGGTAGGCACATGTCAGACTGGTACAACCTATTCTGAAGACGTGTAAATATTATACCCCACACCATTCCCAGTTGTTACATTAGTTTATAGACTGGCAATATTTGTATTAAGTGGCATGGGCACCAGACCCGCCAGACTCGGAGAGTAGCAGCTCGTCTAGATGTTCACTTCAGATAGTAATTACCATGCATGTAACAACTCACTGCAGGTTATTTCCATTGCAGGGCCATACAAAGAAATCAAATATCCAAAAAATACACATAGCAGAAACCAAGCCAGACAAAGCTACCTATATCGAAAGAGTTTTGGTTAAAAGGAATCCAGCATCTTGACCTGTACAGGATAAGTTTTCAAATCTTTTGTCCGAAGAAACTTGAAGGCTTCGTGACCATGTGGCAGCTTCTTAGTCGAAACCGTATTCTCTCAAAAACTATAGTGGACGGGCCAAATCCGTGATATTAACCCACTTAACTAACACTTGAAACGCAATGACTGTTAGGTGAATCAACCCAACACAAAAAAAATCCAAATGATATTTTCAACGCTAAAAATCCAGACCCGAAGCTAGCCTCTCGCAGCAGCAGTCTGTTTTCTGTATCGGTTTTCTGAACTCATCTCAATAGGAAAGTGAAGCTCGTGTTAAATCCCAAGTTGGTTTGCCCACCATTACAAATAACGGAAAGGTACAATCAAAAGTACAATAACCTGAATGTCTAGTTTGCTTTACAGCGATGAACTCGGAAAAAATGGTAACTCATGGGACACAGAGGAAAAGTAATAGCCGAACCAACTAAGGGATAAAGGCACTTTGGAGACACTCCATGGCCTAACGAGGCGCTTCGACGAGGGGAGAGACAGGGGCTTGCATCCGCATGGGGGATAATGAGTTCCAGAAGCACGACATGAGTATTAAAGTCTGGGCTGTGGGTGGGAGCTGTAGGGTGTCTGAAACAATCGTACGGCCTCATATGGAATGAAAGGAGATTAAAGAAAAAGCCACCAGCTCCAACGTGCCCCGGTTCAGGAAAAGAATAAGACCGTGAGGATCAAGTATTTTATAAATTAAATAAAAACGAGACCAGCGAGTTAATTCCCACAGAAACAGTACTTTCTGCTCATGGTCTGCCCTCTAGGTACAGTCATTCTATATAAAGGACTGCATAGGCCCCTACGGTCTCAACTACTTGCTTCCATGGAGTTGGACCTGCAACGCCTCTGCTTGTACCTGAGCCTCCTGCATACAACGGTGCCCTGCTAGACCCCGCAGTTCTCCCTTCTCCTTCCTGCAGCATATGGGCAACGCAAATTCCCAGGCACAGAAGAAAAACACACAGCCTCTTAAACACGCCCCTTGCCGGCGGCTCAGGGGACGCCCAATCCACCGGTAGGCTGAAAGAGTCAAAGAAGGTGTGAACCAGCAAGTCTTTCAGTAGTTCCTGCAAAGCACGCGGCCATCTTTGAATGGAAATCATCCAAAAGAAGCATCCACCAGGTAATATATACATATATTTTTTTAATTTCAGATTTCATTAGGTTCTTTGCAAAATTACTTCGAGATTCACAATATCTACAGAAACATACTGTATTAGGGCACCCGCCAAGTTTAGCGAATCATTTTAAAACATGTAATTTACAATAACTTTTAAAAAAAAGAAATGCGTGCATGATTGCAAAATGTGATCAAGCTTCTATTCGAATATTTAGAAAAATAATTCTAACCATGAAGTCCAACATGTCCACATAGCTCACACTCCAGCAGCTTTTCCCTTGCCTACTATTGGCTAATCAATTGACCTTTCCACCCCGCCCCAGCAGCTTACGCGCACGATCAAATTACAGGCTGCTGTTCCGGTGTTCCCAGATCGCTTCCTCCACGTTTCTGCCCATGCGCATCATCCCACGCAACCGCATTAAACTCTTTCTCTTAAATACATGTATTTTTAAGCTCCCCGGTGCTCTGCCGTTTTAGTGCGCATGCGTGTTATGGTACGCATGCGCACTGTTAAACTTGTCATTCAGTTTGAAGATTCCGCGGCAAGCGTTACTATCTCTATAAGTGAATGAGGAGGGTTAACCAGCCTGCAGACTACATGGACCAGGCTCGGGTGTTTAGTCCTTGAGAAGCCCAGCCAGAGGACGGGAGAGATTGTTAAGGGTACTGCGTGTTCATTCTCAAGCTTCCTCCGGCAGCGAAGCGTTACCTGTGGTCATGAAATGCTTCAGGGAAAGCAGCCAGTTGTTCTAAGTGGGTGGATCTGCAGGGCACGGTGTGCCCAGACATGCCAACCCTCCCGATTCAGGCGGAAGACTACCGATTTCAAGGCTAGTCTCCCGATTCAAATATCCAGAAACCCGATTCCTCGGGGTTTCAGCTGACAGGGCTTGGTATTGTGTAACGTGCTAATTCTTCCAGCAATAGTCAGAGTAGCGATGCAGGGGCTCTAAAGGGGTGAAAAACCAACAAAGCCTCTTTAACAAGCGAATGGTCTTTTAAAGACCTGTAAAGTACTCCGGAGTGGCTTTGTGTGTGCCTGGGGAGCTGTCTCACCCGGGCTGCCACACACCAGGGGGAGGTGGGGGGGGGGTAGTATGCACTGCCAGCAACCTGCCAGGCCAGTGCAAATCACCTGCATCAATCTCTCTCTGCCTGGCATTGCGCTCCATGCTTCTTAAAGGTAAGAAAAAAGTGCATTTGCGTTTCAAATGTCCAATCCTGCAGCAGCACACTTCCTAAGCCCATACATGACAGTAACCCGATTCAAGGCCCCATTCTCTCGATTATTTTTTTTAAATCTCCCACTTTGCTCTTCTGAAATGTTGGCATGTATGGGTGTGCCCCTCTTTTCTTTCACTAAATTTAATGCAGTATCCTGTCGCTTAATGCAGCTAACTGCGCTCACCACCTGCTTGTCCGTATGCCGTGGTAGCTGTAGGCCTCAGGGGCTGGGCAGGGAGTCCAGAGACTCGCAAGCCGCTTCCAGTGTGTGGAAGCACTCCCATCGCCCGGAGAGCAGACCGGGTGCTAATAATGGCGTGGGCGTGCCATGTTCGGCTGGCCTCCCCAGAGCGGTGTGCAGATCATGGCCACCTCATAGAAGGCAGACGTCTCCTAGTGCCTTGGTGGGGCGCCTCAGTGCACTGCGTGGTTGCTGCTGTGGGGGAAGCAGCAGGCTGTAAGCTGAGGTGAAGGCAGGCGAGTGTAGTATGTGCTATATTTGGTAAGTGTATCTCTTTAATGCAATGTAGACTTTTGAAAGTGTTCGTTCAATGTTCTATTTTGGAGTTGTAATGGAATGTAGTAGGACTGCATCCAGTCAGTTCCTCCTGACAGCTGATCTAATTAGACGTGCTCTTATTTGGAATAAAAGTACTTCTTCCAACTTATTCATGAATACTACATTTTATTGACGACGTTTGGGATTTCTCCACATTTTTATTTTTTGTTTTGGAATTAATTTCAAGATTTCAGTCAAGTTGGATTTTTTTTTTCTCCATAATCAAAGTGAGACCTTCGTTTTCCTCAAACTACAAATAACAGCATAAAACTACTATCGGCAAGAGTAAAGCGTAAATTGAGTAGATCGAGCGCTTTTATTTCCATATTCTCTCTCTCTCTCTCTCTCTCTCTCTCTCTCTCTCTCTCTCTCTCTCTCTCTCTCTCTCTCTCTCTCTCTCTCTCTCTCTCTCTCTCTCTCTCTCTCTCTCTCTCTCTCTCTCTCTCTCTCTCAAGTTAAGAGCGACAAGTGAGTATCTTATCTATTTATGCTCGTTTGTTTAACTCCCCATCGTTGTTTACCCTTGAACTTGTGTTTTCGGACCGTTTCTTCGCAACGTTTGTTCTTTCACTGTTGCAGACTGCAGTTTTCCCCGAGGAACAATTAAACTTGCATAGCAACGTCTCCTTGGCAACCAGTGATTTCAGACGCTATTCAACGCGTTTGCGCACAGTTTTCTTCATCAATCGTGATCCAAAAGGTTACGCAACGTAACCCGACGCGGCAAATGTGCTGCCATTTTGGATTTTTTTTTTCCTTCTTTCTTTAAAAGCCGTTGTCATTTATTCACAGAGCACGTCTGGTTTTTAAGAACAGCATCATTTCTTCTTCTACTGCAAATGTCAATCGTTTACTTACTATTTCACTTCTAGTAAGTAATAATTATTATTTAATGTCAAATTTTATATCCATTTTTCTTCTGGATTACTATGAGTACTAATACCTCTACAGATACTTCCGCTTCTACTTTTTCAAATTCATCCTCCTGTATTAACATTAATTTAAGCACTCCTAAAGAATTCCTAACTGCTCCAGGTGAACCAATCGTTAAATGGACAGAATGGAAGGAATATTTCTTAAATTATATAGCAATGTTGGTACGTTGTCCCCAGAAAGAAAGAAAAGAATGCTCTTACACAGTCTTGGCCCTGAAGGTTTAAGAGTATATAATCAAATGCAAAAACGTGAAAGATCGGGTGATTTTGACATTTTTAAAACAGCTATTTCAGATTTAACTGAATGTATGTATAGGAGTAACAAGACGCGCCTTTTTTCTAAAGGAAACAACTTCAACACGAATCTGTAGAAGAATATGTCTCTCAATTAAAATTGTTAGCTGCACATTGCAAATTTGGAGTGTTACACGATGAACTTATTAGGGATCAAGTAGTAGTTTGCACAAAAAATAAAAACATTCAGGATAGACTTTGGATAGACAGTGAATCCAGTCTTAAAGATGTTATCACGCTTGTTAAAAAAGCTGAACTTTCAGACAGAAGTTCCAAAGCATTATCTGATCAAACTGATTCTACTCCTATAGTTAATAAAATCGCAGATTAAAAGAAAAGCAGAGTCTTCGAAAAAAGGAACTAATAAGAATTTTCAATCAAAAACTTTCAATTCTAAATCTTCTGCCAAGTCAAAAAGTAACCAAAATGATTATCTACTTTTGCGTGTTATAGTTTTGGTGACAAAAATCACAACACATGTTTTGAAAAATGTCCAGCAAGATCTACTAAATGTTCACAATTTGGAGTTTTAGGTCATTTTGCTAAAATTTGCAAGAAAGAAAACCTATTCAGCGTCCGAAGGTTACTTGTATTACCGATACAGATTCATCTGATTATGACTCTGACTCACACAATTCTGCTGCTAATCTCAAAGAAACCAAACAATGCAATATAGTTTTAAACATTGATGATAATGAAAGGAGCAAACTTCTGTGTATTGTAAAATTTGGAGGCATTCCTTTACAGGTTGCAGCAGACTCAGGTTCGCCTTTCACTATAATTGCTAAGAGTGTCTGGGGAAAAAATTAATTAACGATTTAGGCCCACATTTAGAACTACCGATGTGCTTCCCGAAAGCTTCACAGGTGATAAAATTGATATGAAGGTGATCCTTACACGCTGAGGGCTTACCGGCGTTTCTTTGGAGTTGCTGGACCTTCGCTGACAACACGCCGCACCCGCTCCGCGGGTGCCGCATCGCAGTTCTGGGTTTGTGCTGCTGTTGGGAGCACGTTTGCTCACAGCAATCAGGAAAGCCGCGAGGAAGCAGGGATCGAGCCTGCACTACCAGCGCCGCCACAGGGACTCATCTAACCAGGAGCCCCTGCTTTCTGGCACACCTGCTGACCTGCTGCCCCTCCCACCCCTCGCTTCACGTCACAATAAAGTGACGCCCCTTCCCCGCTGTGCGGGAGCACGCGGGAGCATCCTGGAGAAGCCCGGGAGAAGGGCGGGACCATCTTTGGCCATCAGTGGCCAGAAGAGGCCGGGCCGGGCCACATCTCTTGGCCCTGCTAAGTGGGTACGAGTAAGACGGGAGTATGGCCACAGGTACTAGAACTAGAGCTAGTAAATCTAGGAAAGTTGTGGGAAACACAGTCACAGGCACAATGGACCAATTTATTTCCCGGGCAGTCTCCATTGTAGAAAAGGAGATAGTTTTAGCTGAACGAAGACTATCCCGGGACTCTATGGGCCTGACACACAAGCGCTCATCTTTGGGCACCCTCGCCCTAGCCCCTAGCCCAGTTAATGCACCACCCACATCACTTGTGGTAGTCGATTCACCGGTCATTATCGAGAGGGAGAGTCGGAGTAGGGTAAGCTCCGAAACGGTAACGACCATTGTACCGGACATTGCTCACGACTCTACTTATTCTAACCTACTCGACTCATGTAATCCCTTGCTGGGGACCCATTACGATGACCCTGAACCTGAGACCAACAACGCCCAAAGCCCTCTTGCTACATCTAATAAAGCTTTACACCTCCCCTTTACAGCTGCACCTACCGAAGCTGGTACCTCTTTAGCAGCGGCTTTAGCGACTGTTCCATCTGGGAAACCACTCTCAGGTTCTGCAGTACCCAGGAAAAGAAAGCGCCCTTTTAGCCCATATAGGGGGGGTTCTCTGAAACCACGCAGTAAATTAAGTAGGCACAACGCGACCAAAGGGGGTATCCCTAAATCAACTAATGCTCATACTAGAGCTTTATTATCCAGGGACCTGTCTCGTCCGCTAGGCACACCTGTCCCGCCAGTGTCTCCTGGCACCACCCCAGCTCCACAGGCAGTGCACACTGATACTGTCCTCCGATCTCTAGACGTTGAGGGCCTACTTAGGTCTGTGGTGATGCCCCTCGCAGACAAGATTGATTGTCTCACACGGAAATTAGCCACCTTTGAGCAATCAATGTTGGATAACTTCTATGCTGTGAAATCACTGGTCAAATTCCACTCTAAGAGGCAGGGAGAAGACAACGGAGGGTCAAGGTGTGGTACAGTAACACCAGTAACATTGGCACCCTCGGAGCCAACGTCTTGTCATACAGTTCCCCTACCTGGGAAAGCCCTACAGTCACTGCAACCTGGTACAGGTATCAGTCCTGCTCCACAAACTTCCAATCCTATACCTAGACTGAGCCCCCCAAGGAAAAAATCAAATAATCAAGCAGCGAAGACCTCTAAAGTTAAAGTTAACTTTGCCCCTAATCTAGAGGTCATAGCGACAACCTCCAAGGTAGCTGAAAATACGCCAACCGTGCCAGAAGGAAATATAATTGCACCTAATCCTATTTCTGGCAGTCAGGTTGTGCCTAAACCTCTAGCTAAACCCCCAGTCAAATTACTACCGGGTAGGACAAAAATTAGCACCCCCAATGTTAGCCTTCCCCCTGGGTGCCAACCGTATGTGGTAATCCTCACGGGGGTCCCGGAGCTTGAAGAGGGTTCTTGCGAGCTGTACTCTGATCTCAAACACAAGACCCTGTCCTGGCTCAGATTAAACAGACCTATTCCAGGGCATATTGATGGTAGGATAGCCCATGTCCGCCGTGTGGGTTGGATTGGAAATAGACGCAAGGACTTAACCGGGGACTGCGTACTAATTAACTTTAGTGATCCCAGAGCAGCAGGTATGATCTGCAGCCAGCAGTCGCCACACAATTTTTGCAACATACAAACCAGGGACTTGGGGTATTTCTATCGTCCCCCCCCGTTATCCGGGTTTAAGAAGCCTTTGCCGGATGAGGGCAGAGGTGCATGGTATCCTCACTACCCAACCTTGGATGCCAGAGTAAGGGCAAGGACGCCGACTCAAGCGGCTCCACCCCTTGGATGGGGTTGGTGACCCGATAATCAAGTTGCACTAAAAGCCCCTCCACCCAAGGCAAATGGGTTGTACAAAGCAGTGAGTGTCCCCTCGTCATTAATAACCCCCCTCACGCTCCAGCCAACGTCCTTCACCACCATCTCCTCCCCTTCTGATAGTAGATCTGAGCCTACTGAGCCCATGGATGGAGTAGGAAACTCGGGGTCCCCAAGCAGGGTTGCTGGATGTGTAGGGCCAATGATTCGTCCTATCCTGAAGGCTATCAGTTGGAATGTGGCAGGCCTGAATAACCAGTTGGACGCCCCGGATTGGGTGGCACTTACAGAGACCCACGCCGTCTGCGCCTTTCAAGAAACGTGGTGCGTGGAACCAAGGCATAGAGTAGGATATGCTTCCTTCTCTGTCCCGGCAGGTATTCCAGCATCAGGAAGAGGGCGCCCATTTGGAGGTCTTTTAGTCTGGGTCGATATATCATTAGGTTGGCGAGTGTATCACCATCCCCAAAAATCACCAGATTTGATGCGGCTCACCGTAACATGCCCAAATATGGTTGAGCAGCTGGAGATTTTTAACATTTACACACGAGGGGCTTCTGGGAGGGCCTCGTCACCAACCCTCCTGGCTCTAGAGGTAGCCTTGGGGGAGTGTCGTGGCGACTCATTAATATTGGTGATGGGGGATTTTAACTGCACTTTCGAGCCTTTGATGGCCGACGAATCCTTGGACCTGTTCGACGAAGACTCGAGGAGAGGCGTTCCACCCCTCGATCTTCCAATCGTCAAAAGGTGGACACCTAGAATTGTGCAACTCCCTCACACTTGAGTTCGGTTTGAGAGCAGCAAACGGGAGAACACGGTCAGACCCGGCGGGTGCACACACGTATAATAGGGTGGGCCACTCATCTAGGATAGATTATATCCTCTTAAACTTTTCCTTGTGGGCACACCTGGAGGATATGATAGTCTTGCCCTCCCTGGAAAGTGACCACAATGCACTCTCATTATCCCTAATATATTGGTGGAGGTCCAGTGGCTCATTAATTGGAGCTTCTGCGGCACTCGAACAGAGGTCATTGGGGGGGGTGGTCCCTTCCAATTGCCTCAGACGCTTAAAATGGGACAAGGTGGCAATTGATGAAGAAAAACTATCTTGCATCAGAGCCGTTATTGCCGCAGCCTCTGAAACCCTGGAAAATCAACCTCCTAGCCCGCATAAGATAGCAGCCATGTTCAGTGAGGTTTCGACAGCGATAGGGGACTTGTTCCTGGTCAAACCAAATCCCAAGGCGAACAAAAACCATGTTAAGCGACAGGGCAAATTTGGCTGGTACTCACAGGCGTGCCGTGCTGGAAAAAGAGCTCTAATCATGGCAGTAAAGAGTGGTGATGCCCTAGCAATAGCTGCTAAACGTAAGTCCTACAAATCCACAATTAATTTAGCCAGGAGAGACTGGGAAGACAACTTCTGGCAGGAGCTTCGCGCAGCAAGCATAGAAAAAAATGCAAAAGGTTTTTGGGATCTGTTACGAAAAAAACATAGACCCCTGGACACCGTCATTACATGCAATATAACCGAGGACCAGTGGTACTCCCACTTCTCGAAGCTGTATACTGCACCTGCTACAGAAGCGATGGTCTTCCCTTTACCTCAGATTCTTCAAGGTGCCGGCAGTTATGAGGAGAGTCCATTTTCCAGAAAAGAGGCTGAAATTGCCATAAAATCACTGGTTCCTCGCAAGGCAGCTGGACCCGATGGCCTACCTGGCGATCTCATCCGAATGGACATAAGCGAATGGGCTATGATGATTGCCTCGCTGTTGAACGCAGTCATGGCAGGCGCCCCCCTCCCTGCTTCTTGGATGGCAGCTGAGGTGGTTCCCCTGCACAAGAAAGGTTCAAGAGATGACCCAGCTAATTATAGACCGATTAGCTTAATAGACTGTTCCCAAAAAGTGGCGGGCAAGATCCTCTTATCTAGGATCCAGCAGTGGGCTGACGAGAATAAGATACTCTCGGATTTTCAGGCTGGGTTCAGATCCGGGACAGGAACGATAGAACAATCGCTAAGGCTACTTATGATCTATTGGAAGGTCGTCACAATTGGAAAGGGTACCTTATATCTGGCCTTCATCGACCTCCGCACGGCCTTCGATTTGGTGCCTAGAAACAACTTGTGGAAAGTGCTGTGTGACCTGGGCATGCCACCCTATTTGCTTCATTTGATCATGAGATTCCATGAAAATAACTACGCCCAAATACGTTGGGGGTCAAATGGTCAAAAGACCTCAAGAATTGAGGTGAACAGAGGTGTACGACAAGGTTGCGTACTTGCTCCAACCCTGTTCTCCTTATACGTAAATGGAGTGGTGGATTTTCTGACTCAGTCTCCAACAGATGCTCCACGTTTGGCAGGTCGCTTAATTCCTACTTTACTCTTTGCCGATGATACTTTACTTTTGTCAAAATCTCCGATGGGCCTCCAGCGGCTTCTTTCTGGATTTGACACCTTCTGTAAGCAGCGAGGCCTTTGTATTAATACAGACAAAACTAAGTATCTCATTTTGAATCCCCCACACAAGCTTGGCCCCCCTCCCACACTGGGGCACGTTGCCCTTGAAAGAACCAAAACGTTTGACTATCTGGGCATTCGCTTGGTGGATACAATGAAATGGGACTGCCACTTGACCAAAATGTTGTTGAGCTTAAAAAGAGTGACTGGGGCCCTGTTGAAAGAACAGAGAGCAGCATCCACAAGACCAATAGCGGCAGTAATGGATATTTACTCCGCCAGAGGAATAAGTGCAGCACTTTACGGAGCGGAGCTCTGGGGGATGTCAAATGTGAAAGTGCTAACTCTAGCTGAGAACGCCTTCCAGAGAAGCCTAATGTCTCTCGGCCCTTCTGTTCCCATTTTACCCCTGCAATTGGACATGGGTTGCCGGGCGATTGAAGATCAAGCAAAACTACGCCCCCTGCTACTATGGGCCCGCATCTGGAGAGTGCCAGAGCTCTCAAGTTATGCGGAAGGCCTACGGGAGATAATTAATTGCCCCGGCTGGGCAAAAATAAAATGGCTAAGGGACGTCAAAGCTCTACTTATAAATCTGGGTCTGGAAGAAGCATGGCACCAACAGTCAGCCCCGCCCAAATCCATGTTAAAACAAATCTATTGGACATGGGTAGCAAATAAAAGGAATTCTTCCTCAACAATTTGCAAATCTACCAGAAACTTTTTGGAGCACAAAGATGTCCCTATTAGAGAACTGTACCTGGACATTGTTACTGCCCCATGGGATAGATCTCTGTATTTCAAATTCAGAACAGGTCTTCTCCCGGTCATGGAACTCACATGCCACTGGAAAATACCACACCAGACAGCGCCATGGTGTCCATTTTGCCCTCAGCGTCATGAATCTGTCCCCCATTTGTTATTCGAGTGCCCCGCCTATAAGGTCCCCCGAATGAAATGGTTAAAACCGATGTGCCTTACTTTGGGCACTAGACATTGTAACGTGGCATTACGTATTTTACTCACAGACACTCGCCCACTCCTCGCATGCGCCACCTCGAAGTATCTAGGTTGGGCATGGCGAATACGGTCAAAAAGACTTAGGCAAATTGTTTAATCATGATTTTAACTCTTTTTAGCTAATTTAAATAACCTTCCTTTTAGTCAAATGTAGAAAAAATGATGAATTTTAGAATATCTAGGGTTTTTTACGTTTTCTATTTAGTAAATGCTCTAAATGACCTCCAATGTATGTACGCTTTTTAAGATATTTTATGTCGAAATAAAGCCTATTTGACTTGACTTGATATGTTGGGATATCGCTCTTTAGTATTTGAGGTCAAAGACCGCACTGCTGTATGTAAATTGTACGTTGCTTCTGATGGTCCTTCTGTTCTGGGCTGGAAGGATCAAAGAGCTTTACATATTATTCTTGACCCCAATAGTCCAGAACAAGTCCTTGTTGCGTGTGAAGATGAGACTTGGGTTCTTAAAGAATTCCCCAATGTATTTTCTGGTAAGATTGGGAAATTGAAAAGGTTTTTCTCATCGCATAAGGTTAAAAAGTAATGCTATTTCTAAATTACATAAAGTGCGCAACATACCAGTCATTATTAAAGATGAAGTTAAGAATGAATTATTAAAGTTACAAGAAAATGGCATTATTGAACCCATAGAAGCTGCAGAATGGATTTCTCCATTGGTTGTAGCTAGATGGGCCAATGGAAAAATTTGTTTATGCGTTGATCTAAGAAGTCTTAATGACCATATTATTGTTGATCAATATCCTTTACCGAGAATAGATGAAATGTTGTCATTAACTCGTGGTGCTAAATATTTCTCAACGTTGGATTTATCTTCAGCATATCAACAAGTTTCTCCACATCATTCCAGCCGTGATTTAACAGCATTTTGCACTCATTTTGGTTGTTTTTGTTTTTTTCCGCATGCCCTTTGGATTGGCTTCAGTTTTTCAACGTCTAATGTCCCAACGTTTTGGAGATATGCAAGGGATCATCTTCTTCCATGATGATATTGTTATTATGGGGACAAATTCTCATCAACATGATTATCGATTAAGGAAGGTTTTAAGTGTTCTTAATGACAAAAACCTTGCTGCTGAAGTTTCAAAATGCAAATTCTCAAAGACTAGTGTAGTTTATTTAGGACACAAAATTAGTGAACAAGGTATAAGTCCTAAGACTAAATTGGTAAGAGCTATTCTGGATGGTCCCGTTCAAACATCCAAGGATGATCTAAGATCATTTTTGGGTTTAGCTAAATTTTATTCAAAGTTTGTTTGTAATTTTTCAGAAAAGACCCATCCCATGAGGAATCTATTGAAGAACAAAGTCACTTTCATTTGGTCAAAAGAATGTCAGCAAGCTTTTCTCATGATTAAAAAAAGCCATTTGTAATGCTCCCAATCTTCAAGGTTTTAATCCTTGTGCTCATACATTAGTGACTACTGATGCTAGCTCCAAACATCTTGGAGCAGTATTAACTCAAATTTCGGACAACAATCACAAAGTGGTCATTGCTTTTGCGTCTAGATCTTTGACTCCAACAGAAGAAAAGTACTCTGTGATAGAAAGGGAAACGTTAGCTGTGGTTTGGGGATTGGCGCATTTTTTAGAAAATTTGTATGGGGTAAAATTTTCTGCGTAAGAACTGATCATAAACCTCTTACTAAATTTCTCACTACAGAGGTCTCAACAAAGCTACTGCCAGAATTGCAAGATTGTCCATGCGTTTGCAAGATTTCTTATTTGAAATTCATTATGTTCATTGCAGATTTTCTCAACAGGTTTTCCTTACCCATTATAGAATCTGATCGTAATTCTTGGAATGATTTTTCAGTTGCAAATGTCATTTCAAATGACAAATTCATGAATAGTATTTCTCAAGAACAATGGTTAGAAGCTGATTCTCAAGACATTATTTTATCTGATGTTAAATCAAGTTCTAAACGGTTGGAGTAACTCTTATAAAAAAAAATCTTCATGATGATTTAAGAGGTTTTTGGGAAGTCAGAGATGAACTTTCAATTTCTGATTATTTACTTCTTCGAGGAAACAAAATTGTTCCTCCTGTCTCTTTAAGAGATCAAATTATACATTTATCTCATGAAGGTCATCCAGGTATATCTCGCACTAAATCTAGAGTTAGAGCTCAATATTGGTGGCCTGGAATTGACAATAACATTGAGAAAATTGTCAGATCTTGCATTAATTGTGAGTTGTCTGATAAATCCCCAAAAACTTTTAATCCACCTTTCGGTATAGTTACTTCTCCAAATCTTCCATGGGAAGATTTAGCTTTAGACATCATGGGTCCCATTAACTGGTTTGATAATACTTTAAAGTATATCATAGTGCTTGTTGGTTTAGTTTCTACATGGATTGAACTGAAAGTTGTTGACAAAGTAGACACAAAGAATGTCATTGTTTTTTTTAGAATTCATTTTTTTACAAGAAGGTTGTCCATCCTCCATCTTAACAGACAATGGTGCACAGTTTAAATCTAAAGAAATGCTAACCTTTCTTACTTCTAATGGTATCAAACATAAATTAACACCACTTTATCATCCTTCCAGTAATGGCACTATGGAAAGGCTTAATAGTCATTAAAAATACTTTACAATTGTAGTGAAGATCGTTATCTACCGATGTACAACGCTAAGTTAGCATAACCACGTTAAATGTTAGCCATTTTGCCGCTTTTGCACACGACCCTGTAGTCTCATGTTATTAATTTGAGAAATGCTTACTCGACTTTGCTTCACATGAGAACTGTCTGTTGTTAACATCCCAAACAGTGAGAAGCGACCTTGGTCTGTACACCGTGTAAAGAAACAGTCTGGGTCGCTAGACGGTGCATGTTGTTGAGTTCAGGTTTATCGGCCCACTAGTTTAGCCATAACACGCACGCAGCTGCAAATACCTGAAAGTCGAGTGCTTTTAATATTGCAGTGTTACATGTTTTCATTACATTCGGAAGAAGAGCGTTCCTAGGAGCAGAGCATAGCTGATCCTGGGATGTGAACTCTCTGAGCTGATATTTACGGTATGGGGTTCCCCATTCAAGCCTAGAGACCTTCTATTATTCTAATAATACTATTAGTGTGTTAGAGAAAGGAAGGTGGCTTAGATCCACTGTCGTTTTAGTATGATAACTCCTTTCATTTTCTATGGTATTGTAACTATGCTGATGGTTTTGATTTTAATCGTTTGTCTACTAATGTTAGCCAAACTGCTGCATCTTAGGACACAAGGTTTATAAAATAAACTCTTTAAACTTTATACCGTGTCTCTGTTTATTCTGTTGTGGACTGGTACGAGAATAATTACGAAAAGGTATTTCGGATTCCCACCATTCCTGAGAAATATACTAAGTCGCTGGTTCTGGGTTGTCTATATATTGGGACCGCCGAGTTAAACCTCGGATAACGAATGGGACACTGATGCTGGCCGGATAAGGGGTTCTGGGGTGGGTTTTGGGTACACCGCAATTCACTGAGGGCCTGGGTTCCTGCGCATAGTTCTGCGCATAAGAAGAATCCCTGCAACATGGTGCACCTAACGTTTGGTCAATTGATTTGAGACGTCTTAGTAGTGCTTGTATTAGTCCACAACACCCTCACTCTGGTTTCCGGATAGCGGGAGTGACGGTATAACCTACCTGTGTTTTGACTAAATGGGTTCCTTCAAGCTTGATCATTAAAAAGTTTTTTTAATCTGAACCCTAGTGCTACTACTATACTGTAGATTTACTGTTTATGTCCTAATGGCGGTCGATATTCCGTCTCGTAGCCGGGCATCCTTAAAACGTCACTTGGCGCAGTATGGGGTGCCGGACGATGGTATGGCTGTGATTTTTGTGGTAAGTGCCGATGCGTTGTTTCCGTTTGAGTTGTTCTACTCTTGGGTTACTTTGCTGGCGGTGAGTGAGGACGATGATACGTACCACACCTATACTGCCACACAGTTACCAGCCCACTATACGCCTTATAGGACACATTCCTATTTCTGCTTGGCAGCATAACATTTGGTTTAATGGCGCCCTTCCCCAGGCGGTTGTACCGGCAAGAATGGGCCCTTTGTCGATTGCAGGGGCCACATGGCCGGTACTTGCCGGATTTACGCCTCATCCCCGCTATCTACAGGTATCGGTGGCTGAGTTGCGTGTACTTCACACTGCCCTTATTTCAGTACATAGGGCTTTAGTGCAGTACGTGTCACGCAACGTGCAGGCGGTCGCTACTGCTGTTGCGGGACATCAGACGGACCACCACGCCGTGGTGATTAGTCCTGTTATGGTCAATTCGGTTGTAGGCAAGCGACCCCAAAATAGGGATGATTTCCCTTATTGGCTTGCTGAGAAATTTGATCAGATAGAGGCGGTTTATCCGCCTACGACTCCTGTGGAGAAACACAGGATCCTTACCCTCGCTTTGCCTAAAGACTTAGTCCCAGATATGGCCGATTGTGAAAACTGGGGTAAGGTCTTTGCAGCGACATACTCGAAGTGCTATGGCACTCCATCTCTGTCGGTACTGCCCTCCGTTATAAAACGTGTTCAGGAGAATCATGGTGCGGAGGCTGCAATTGAATTGGGTATGCGGCTTGTCGGAGTCTTTGATGTGGTTGCTACCATGATATTGGGCAACCTCAAAGGGGATGCTATGCAGTTCCAGGTGCTTAATAAATTAGACGCAGTGAACGAAGACGACAAGCCTAGGGAATTAGCGAAAATTATCGCGATGGCCTATAAACAAGTTGGTCGGAGTGCTTTAGGGGTTAAGCTGACTGTGAAAAATCCTGATTCTCAGCAGACAAAGGCAAATTCGTCTGGTAAGGACGAACGCCCTAACTTTCCAAAACAAAGTTGAAGGGCGAAAAAACAGGAGAAACAGCAACAGAAACAGGGGTCTCGTCCTGCCTCTCCAGTCCAGTCAAGTAGTGAACGCACTTTATGATCTGCGCGATCGTGCTACTATTAAGTCACCTGATAGATTTCAGGTTTCTGAACAAAGCTCACCTCGTTCTTCACAGGAAAAATCGGCTATCGGCTTCACAATCCGGTGGCGGAGGCGCTGGAAAAAGTCGGGGTGCACCGCAAGCACGTGAGCAATCCCGACAGACTGACGGCAAAGGCAAGCAAGAAGACTCTGCACGTCAAAGACCCCCGTTTCAGAAGAAGAAAGTTGCTGCACTGACAGCGAGGTATGCCTTAGATGGTACGGACGCAGCTTCAGAACCTGACATGGGCGCTAACGCTGCTAGACAGCGCGGCGGAATTTACAGTAGTGCGACAAGCACTGCGTCCATATCTGGTGGCGACAGCAACTGATATATTCGTGAATATTGAAACTGCTGACACTCTGGTGTCTCCCCCTGATAGACTATTTAATATTGTCCTTCAAATAGAAGGTGACATACAACGTACAATTCAAGGGGTGTTTTGGGATAATCGGACCACTACCTATGATATTCTATTTGCGGAGGCAGATTGGCCCCCGGCTTTCGTTTTAGATGCTCCTAGAGGGGAGGAGGTGATCCTCCCAGCCTTTGCACACACTGTGCCTAAGGTCCTAGCTAAAAAGTACACCGGGGAATGGGCTCAGGTGCAAGCGCCTGCGTTATATCGAAATCAGGTTGGCTGGGATAAATTATCTCCCGGCCATGAGATTCCGTTGCGGACTACGCCCCAACCACAACCCCAATACCCCATGCGTTGTGAAGCTAGACTTCACGTCGCGTCGATCCTTGAACAATTGGAATATCAGGGAGTAATCGAAACATGTGTGTCACCTATGAATAATCCCTTATTCACTGTGACGAAGCCTGACGGGTCGTACCGCCTAGTTTTGGATTACCGGCACTTAAACTCTCATTGCCGGACCTGTGCAGTACAGAACACCCATAGTTCGTCTCTCGTCGATAGTCTCGTGAGAAAAAGGTTTAAAACCACACTTGACATTTCCAATGGCTTTTACAGCCATAACCTGTCCTCTCTTAGTAGTGAGTGGACGGCGTTCACCTCTGGTGGCAAACAAAAACAACTCAAAAGATTGCCAATGGGCTATAAAAACAGCCCAGGTGTCTTTGCTGCTCGCGTGGTCTCCCTCTTAGAAGGCATAGACCCAGATGCGTACTCGTATGTAGATGACATTTATCTCACAGATGACGAGTTGGACCCGCATCTCCGTCGCGTTGATCGCATTATTGTTTTGTTTGCAGACTTCGGTTACCAATTCAACTTTGCGAAGTCACACATTGCAGAATATACAGTGTTGTTCTTGGGGTACGAACTCAACAACGAAGGTCGTGGATTGGCTCCGCACTTTCTAGAAAAGTGTGCATGCCTCCGTGCTCCTACTTCACTGAAGAAATTACAATCCCTGCTGGGTTTTCTGAATTTCGGTCGAACTTGCATCCCGGATTATGCCCAGCGTATCAAGCCGCTTTATGCCTTGGTACAACCTACTTTTTCCAAATCTTGTTGGCTGCCAGAGCATTCAGCTATATTGCAGTTATTGCAGGCTGATCTTATTGCTTCTAAGTACTTACAGACACGTGATAACCACACTAACCTGGTCATAAGAATAGTGCCCGGCGCAGTTGGTTTCACATACTTAACGTTCAATGAGGGCGACACCGTCCCCATTGCTTACAAATCTCACTTGTACACTTCAGCTGAGCTGCGTTTTTCCGCTGTTGAGAAGGTTCTAACAGCAGAGCAGATGGCGATTCTGATAGAACGAGCACTGTCGCAAGGAAAACGCATGTTGGTGGTAACACCCTATCCTGCCCTAGAGGCGGTGACAAAAGCGAGTGTACCGAATTCTAAAGCTTTGCATCCAAGGTGGATACAATGGGCCACTTCCTTGATTTCGCCGGACGTCCCTTTTATCTTTGACGCGGCACTTCAGACTCAGGAGTTTTTGCAGTATGAATTCGTTCATCCGACTCCTCTGTCTTTGCGCCCGCTCGAGGAGTACCATTGTGTCATATACACTGACAGTTCTGCGCAACCCGCAACTGGATCAAAGCACGCCTATTCAGCGGCTTGCGCAATTGTAGTCGGTACTTTTGTAAATGGTAAATTCCAGTCCGATGTCGTGCATACGCAGTCATTGGGTGATTGTAACGCTCAGTTGGCGGAGCTTCGTGCTCTGGTGCTTGCACTGCAGTTTGCTGATCCTCGAGTCACTACTCTTATAGTGAGTGACTCCTTTTATTGTGTTCAATCTTACAACGACAATCTACATTTTTGGTCTCAGAATGACTACCGTGATTCCAAGGGTAGCACGATTAAGCATAAACTGCTTTGGGTTCGAGTGGCAGATCTTAAAGACCGTCTGCCCCTCGTGAATGTAATTCACACTCTTGGTCACCAACGAGTTGGTATCCATGCTGTCGGCAACAGCTTAGCTGACGAGGCAGCAAAAACAGCAGTGGCAACATATTTAGTAGTAGCAGCAGTTACAAGATCCAAAAGTAAGATTGATGATGACATCTTGGCAGCTATTGCTGCTACGGAGCTGGGAAAGAAGCCACCGAAAGGTTTCCCTACTCTCTATCATTATCGCTTAAGTCCTGATAAAGTCCCATTAGTGAGGATTAACGACGTTGGTGACAGATTGATTCCCAACGCGGACTGCAGACCTTCTTTGACATTAGCAGCCCACGAGGGCATGGCGTCCGCGCATGCCGGCGTTGCGGCTACTGTATCTCTGCTACAACAACATTACTGGTGGTGCGGTTTGTACAAACAAGCCAGAGCTTATGTTCTTAATTGTGACATATGCCAGCAGATTAAACCTTCAACTGCGGCGCGCCCACCACAAACTCATTTGTATATATCTAATAAACCATTGAGTTGTGTTTATTTAGATCACTGTGGTCCTTTTACCTCTGATACTGCGTACAAATACATCTTGGTTGCAGTTGATTCGTGCACACGTTTTCTGTGGGTGTGGCCACAAAGGAGTGCTGATTCTCGCACTGTCATAAAAGATTTGCGTGTCTTTGTTGGGAGTTTTGCATGTGGTACCTTTCATTCTGATCAGGGCCCGGCGTTCGCCTCTAAGGCGTACAAAGAGGCCATGAGAAATTTGGGGGTCCAAGTCAAATTTTCGTCTCCATGCCGGCCTGAGGGTAATAGTGTAGTGGAGCGAATGAACCGTGACTTAAAGCAATCTTTGACAGCCAGAGTTTTGGGTACTGGCCGGAACTGGCTAGCCCACTTGTATGATGTGCAACGTGCACTTAATAATCTCCCTAGAAGGTCTCTGGGTGGGCGGACCCCATACATGATGCTCTCTGGTGTTCGAATGTTTGTTCCAGACCTTGATTGTCTAGACATAGCGGCGTCAGCCGCACCCTTTGACGTAGATGACCACTGTGCTGTCTTGCATACTCTTCAAGAAGCCAGAGACAGTCTAGCGAAGTAACACATACCCTCCTCATCTGATGCTGAACTTCAGATTCCGGTAGTCGGCTGGCTACCTCGAGTGGGTGATCTGGTCCGTGAGAAGGTGGAGAACAAGAAGGAGTTTGGCCCCTCTTATCGTGCACCGGTTCCAGTGCTTGGAGTACAGGGTACTAGAACAGTCATTTTACCTTCACTTCCTGGTCGAAAGGATAACAGGTACATCTCAATTGACAATGTCAAACTACAACGAGTGGCCGATTCTTCTTAGTATGACTCTGGCGGTTTCCTGCCCTTCGATGCTGAGAAATTCTGTTGTGGCCCGAGCCTCTGACACAGTTCCTGATGTTGCCGTCGAGATGCATGCCGTTACTTGTCACTTGTTGCCACAAAGACCTGGTGGTGTGCTTGAAGAAGTTGAGTATGCTTATCCTGCGGATGTTACCTTGCCTGTTTTACAATCCACCACAGTTGCCCTCTCACAAGACTCCTTTGATTCTCGTTCAATGACTTCCATTGCCCCGTCAAAAGTTTCGATTTTTGTGGCTTGGTTCAAAAGACATTTTTTAATGCCCCCTTGGTCTTACATTTGGCTGGTGCTCATATGTGTTTTTTGTTTATGTCCATTGGCTTTGTGGTAGTATTTTTTAGACTTATCAATGGACACTACCTGAATGAAAGGTCTACTATTCGACTAATTGATGGAACTTTGGCCCCCCACTCCTCATCTCACATTATGAAAAGGGACCAGACTTTTGTGAACATTACTGCCTGGCCTGTGCGTGATGGGATCGCTTGGGATGCCATTAAATTTCAAATTCATGGCCCCACTGAAGTGATTAATGTGCCAAATGTATTTCGTGTTTCTATGGGTGATGTCGTTAAGCAGAACATTCACACAGATGATTGGGATGTTCAAGCCATAGAGGCACTGTTTTCTGATTTGAAATATTATGCTGCATTTGATGCTGAGGATTTGTATTTAGATACTGCTAATTATGATGAGCAATATTGCTATCAACATTATGGCACACATTTCCTACACAAAGCAAATACGTTTCGAAATTTTGTAAATTATACACAATGGGAACACTGCCCCGCCCCTAGGATGGGCAGCTCTGCCACGTTAGTGGAAAAATTCACTTATTCTTCAGATTTTAGTGTGTCAAATCCGGCCTCCTTTTATTTTCGAGTTGCGCCTGATTCTGCTTCTAAAGTTAGACTGACACACACCAAATTGTTGTATTCCAAGTCCTTTATGGACGAGTTGGCAATTGGCGGGTATGATCTGTGGAAAGCTACAGTCGATCTTAAGTCGGTTTGGGGCTCCAAACGATGGCAAGTACAGGGAACAGAAGCTTTGCATCGTGCCCGTCTTATCCCGAATCACATGTTGTTTTTAAATTCATCGATTTTTTTCAGACCACTGAAAATTGATTGGCTACTACTAAAAAATTAAATTCTCCCTCGAACTCCGGATCTGGGTGCTTATCCTGCTTGGGTTAATCATACAGATCTGTCCCTTGCTACGTTGCAGACATACGTTTCCAACACATCCTTCAATATTTCTGAATTGGACCCCGAAGGGTCGTTGATTTGGCAGACCGATGCAGATTCCTGTCAACATCGGTTTCTTGGTTTAAGACCGGGGTATACACAAGTTCGTGTGGACCCCCGTTTTGAATCTTCTCACACTGTGACTACCTACTCAGTAGGGAAGTTGTGCCAGTCTTGGCTGCAACATTCGACCTTAGAGTCTGTTAAACTTCATTTATCCAAATTAAACGGCAAAATAGGTTTGAATGATTTTGTTAAGGGTCCTGCAAAAAGCAGGTCCAAGAGATGGGTGTATGCTATTTACAATGAAGTTTGGAAATTGTCGCAAATTGAGGATGCTTCCCGATTACGCACTATTGACCAAGCAAATATGGAAAAAGTGTTGGCTGTAATCGATAATGGCATTAACACCCTGTCTTCCAGAATTTATACATTAGATAATATTGTATCCTCTGTAGTGGACATTGTGCAGGATGATTTGTCTGTATTGTATCATGGTCAAAATCAAATGCGTTCTATTATGCAGTTTGCATGGACGTTGCAAACGTTAAATGCAGGGAAAGTCCCTTGGGATTACATGAATACTTCATCTTTGTTCCTCCCTTTTAATTTGACTGCAAAACAGCAGTTCATGTCCATGAAAGATGCTACATATTCATTGCTGCACATTAAAAGTTAGAACCTTTGCCTTTCTCTGTTGCCGAATTGAATTCTGCTGTGTGGCTTGTATATGGGTTGATCACGTTACCGTTTCCCCTGTTCAAGTTTAGTTCGTGCATGAAACATTATGCTCTAGGCAGGTATGAACAACTGGGTACTGCCTTCCTGCATGAAGTTTGGTCACTCCCTTTCACATACAGATGTGTGAGGGACGGCAAGGAGGTTTACTTGAAAGGTGAAGAATGCACTTCCACTCCGGATCATTCTGTTGTGTGTAGGCACATTCAATTGCATGGTGCATGTAATGTGCACGCCCCTAATTTAGCTTGCGTTCTGAAAGGTATTCCTGTGCCAGTTATTACTCCATCTTTTACGCTGCTTGCTAACGGTAGTTATTTGCTGCTAAATAATGAAGCTTGCTGTGGGATGCTAGTGGGAATTCCCTACATTGTGACTGTATCGCAGAGAGTGGTTTGCTGTAATAACGTCCTGTTCCCACCCCCGCATAGCCGGCTCGATGTATCCATCTGGCCTTCAATTCCAACCTTGAAAGCAGAGTTCAACAAGATGAGCAGAATAAGGGCTCTATTGTCTCAAAAAGAAGTAGCGTTGACTTCATCCCGGGAAACATTTGTCCTTCACGTAGCAAACACCCGTACTGAGGTGCAAGCGCTTTTAAATACTGATCTGCCTCTTCATTTTGGGACTCTGATTCAGACTATCTTTAATGCCTCGTCTACAAGTGTCCTGGCTCGTGGGCTCCGGCCTCGTGACTTCTTTTCAAGCTATTTTTGGTGTGATCCCGGCCTTTTTTCATTCTATTTTTTCCAGCGTCTTCGGAGGTCTCCCTTTACTTCTGGCCTTCATAGCTGGAATACTGTTGTTGATCTGCGCCCTGCGCTATGGATGCACAACTTGCGTCACACGACAACATGTCCCGCCTGCTGCATCTTCGTAACCGGATGCTTGAATTCTATGGCGCTTTGCCGCTGGCAACTCAGAGCGTAGCCTATGGATTGTCCTTCCGGTTTGCCTACTTTACTTGTGTACAGCCAGTCTTTCATTGCCTAGATTGTCCGTTCCAATGGGTTTGGATTTGTGTCTGTCAAACTCGGCGTCTCCTAACCCGGATTATGATTGACTAATGAGCCCCTTAGTGGCTCATGAGTTGGACTGTTCTGGTGTCGGGGTTATGGCCTGTGCTGCAGCGCATGGAGTTCTTGGAAATTGGGACATCGGAACGGCCGTGATTGACTTCTTAGCGAGAAGCTATCTTGAAGAACCCGCCAGTTGTCCTCGTCTGGTGCTGGAAGCTCCGTAAGTTGAGGAGCATGTATGTTCCTTCCCCGTGCTGAACTGGACGGCAGATAATTTTGCGGAATGTTCCAATGATTTCCTCTTGGAAGCTGTTGCAACTTATTGTGCCTATACATTGATGCATTGACTTTTGTACTTTCGCTACGTCCCTCCATGATTTTTTTATCCTCTACATGGTTTTTTTACTACGTTTTAACTTTTTTTTTTTTCTTTTCTTTTCTTTTCCTTTGAACTTTTTTCACTTCCCTTATATGGACTTCTAGTTCGTGCCCTTGGTTCCGTTCTATCAAACTTGAACTCTGCGTTCTTGCAAGTGCGCCCCTACTGGTTAGTGGTCCGATCACGGGGGGTGTAGTGAAGATCGTTATCTACCTATGTACAACGCTAAGTTAGCATAACCACGTTAAATGTTAGAAAGCCATTTTGCCGCTTTTGCTGCTTTTGCACACGACACTGTAGTCTCATGTTATTAATTTGAGAAATGCTTACTCGACTTTGCTTCATATGAGAACTGTCTATTGTTAACATCCCAAACAGTGAGAAGCGACCTTGGTCTGTACACCTTGTAAAGAAACAGTCTGGGTCGCTAGACGGTGCATGTTGTTGAGTTCAGGTTGATCGGCCCACTAGTTTAGCCATAACACGCACGCAGCTGCAAATACCTGAAAGTCGAGTGCTTTTAATATTGCAGTGTTACATGTTTTCATTACATTCGGAAGAAGAGCGTTCCTAGGAGCAGAGCATAGCTGATCCTGGGATGTGAACTCTCTGAGCTGATATTTACGGTTTGGGGTTCCCCATTCAAGCCTAGAGACCTTTTATTAGTCTAATAATACTATTAGTGTGTTAGAGAAAGGAAGGTGGCTTAGATCCACTGTCGTTTTAGTATGATAACTCCTTTCATTTTCTATGGTATTGTAACTATGCTGATGGTTTTGATTTTAATCGTTTGTCTGCTAATGTTAGCCAAACTGCTGCATCTTAGGACACGAGGTTTATAAAATAAACTCTTTAAACTTTATACCGTGTCTCTGTTTATTCTGTTGTGGACTGGTACGAGAATAATTACGAAAAGATATTTCTGATTCCCACCATTCCTGAGAAATATACTAAGTCTCTTGTTCTGGGTTGTCTATACATTGGAACCGCCGAGTTAAACCTCTGATAACGAATGGGACACTGATGCTGGCCGGATAAGGGGTTCTGGGTTCTGAGGTGGGTTTTTGGTACACCGCAATTCACTGAGGGCCTGGGTTCCTGCGCATAGTTCTGCGCATAAGCAGAATCCCTGCAACACAATTGCAACACAATTGTGTGTTAAATCAAAACTTTCTTGGGAAAGTGACCTTAAAAAATGTTGTGGGCTTATAGAGTAACGCCACATTCTTCGTTAGGAAAAAGTCTGTTTTCTCTTACGAGGTGTAGAATTCCATTATCTAAGACTAAACCAGGTTGGATGAAAAGAAATTAAATGTCTTTTTGAGATTTGAATGAAATTAGAACAAAACTTGCTACTTCACAAATCAAGAACAAAGTTTATTATGATACTAAACATGGTTCTAAACCTGTAAATTTAAAAATTGGTCAGTGGGTTTGTATCAAAAGTGCTAAGAAAGTACGTAAGGGTCACAGCAGGTTTAGTACCCCCAAAAAGATTGCAAAAATTCATCATAATTCTGTGACATTGGATAATGGAGAAAAATGGCACATGAGCCGTTTAGCTTTAGCACATTGAAGTGATATGCATATGTCCAATGATCTAGATAATGTTCCAGTTTCCAAGTCTCGTAGTCATTTTTGAGGTTATGACCATGTTGAAGGAGATAATTTGCTTCATGATTCTTCTCCAAGTATTGTAAATAGTGATAATGTCAATAGTGGTACTGAAATGTTAAACACTGACATTGTTTCTTCTGGTGTGAAATCTTCTTTTGGCAGATGTGTTAAGATACCTGTAAAGTACAATGAATTTATATTTTATTAGGTTTTTCTTTTCTCTTTCCATAAAGGGGAAGATGTGTAGTATGTGCTATATTTGGTAAGTGTATTTCTTTAATGCAATGTAGCCTTTTGAATATGTTTTCGTTATCTGTTCTATTTTGGAGTTATAATGGAATGTAGTAGGCACTGCAGCCAGTCAGTTCCTCCTGACAGCTGATCTAATTAGACGTGCTCTTATTTGGAATAAACTTACTTCTTCCAACTTATTCATGCATTATCTTCATTGACGAATACTACAGTGAGGTAGACTGCTAAGTGCAAAAGGGGTGGGGGGGGGGTTCGTTGGTCCCCGCATGTCGCCATTGTAGTGTGGGCAAGAATGTGGGTGACCCAAATGATCACAGTACACCAGGTATGCTGTTTAATCCCTGCTACGCTCGGTTGCAGGGTCTTTTTATTCACAAACTTTAACTAGCTCTGGCCATAACACTGCCTCGTGCCAACAGGTGAAATTGATGTCGTACCAGTGCCCCCTAGTCCAGTCTGCCATCCCCCCACGACACTACAGGGCTAATCCGAAACTTCCCATTCAAATGGACATATCACTCAGCCCTCCCTGGCTGTTCGAGGACGGGCGGGGAGGGCTGAGAAGGAAAAGGACTGTCTTCCTTCTTGCCCAGATCAGACAAGGACAGTTGCCCCCTCTTTCTCCCTCCCCCTTATTTCCTCTCTTACTGTCTCGCTCCTCACTTGGTGAAAACACGACTCTTACCCTAAATATTCTCTCCATTCCTTCATTAGTTGCACAGTGAAATGGACCTAAAAAAGAAAAACACTTTTGCTGGAAATGTTTTCCTTTTCTGACACTTTTGAGTTCCAAAGTGCAGCTTGAGACGGAGATGGGGGGTGGGGGGGGGGGTGGGGGGGTGTTTCAAAATAAAAATAATTAAATAAAGCATTCCAGAGTGGTCACAAAGTGGCCAAATTGGTTTTATCCACACCCATAAACACATTAGCACTACTTTACAGAGTTTGCCAGTGAAGCGCTATTGCTGTTTTCTTTTGTTTGAACAGCATTGTTTTCCCCGGATGGGGAAGTGCACCATTCCTGGAGGTACTCCAATACGTAGTTGATGCGTGGAGTGGAAAACGTTTAATGTGATCTGTGGCAGCTGTTTTTCTTACTTAAGTTTATAAAATGTGTACTGCTGCACTGTGTTCAGGGATGCTGTTATGTTAACTTTTCAGGCAAAAATACTCATTTATTTCTGAATAATGTTAAAAAAAAAAAAAAATCACCATGTTGTTCCTGCTTACATTTCACACGCTTTACTTAATCTTGCATTCACTATGAGTGTTTACTTTTTCAAGGATGTTGTTACTTTTTTTTCAGGCAGCATATTACTAACTCTAGTGTAGTGCATAATTTGAATCGAGTCGCATCTAGATGTTTATAGCAGGGCTCAATACGGTTGTAGCGGAAAGCGCGGCAAGTTTCTCTCCGTGGGGCAGTATGGTGTTCAGTGGGGGAGAGGATGTGTCACTATGGCGAGAGCTGTTGAGTTTGGTACTGATGAATCATGGTTCAGCCTTCATGACCAGACCACTCTCCAGAGGAAGCACATTTCCATGCCTGACCTTAGAAGGCCCCACTAGACCATAGAAGCGCTGCTGTCATAGCACCAGCAGGTGTGTCATAGCGGTGGCAAGTGTGGGTTAACCTTGAAGCCCTGTTCACTACAATCCATACTGAAGTTCACCTCCAGTCTTCCAGGCAATCCTATGAAGCAGCACACCCTAGAACAACAGTGACTGTCACTGAGGTCACAGGACCTTTGATGTGAGTCTGCCTCACCCATTGGTACCTCCATTGGCATAGTTTCAGCAGTAGCAGTGCAACTCGCCAGGTATTAGCAATGCAGGATTTGCACGCACACCAATCTAAGCTTGCAAGCTTCACACTTCAGGCGCAAGCAGTTTTAACTAATTGATCAAGCGAGGAAGCCAGGAAAAAATCCTAGGTTTTCTGATTTTACATTGCTCATTCAGCCACTAGATGAGCATGTAGTGCCCTCTAATAGTTTACATCAAAGGTTAATTTTAATGATATGTTTTTCTTTAATTTGTGGCGCTTTAGTGTACAGTGTGGGTGACCACCAGAAGCCACATGGAAGCTCGGATTATTTGGGCTCAAGGGGACCTTGCTCTGCACCAGAGCCAGGCATCTGGCTCGAGCTTTCAGTGGCTTGCACACATTTTAGTTTAATCTCACACCACTTGCGCTCGGTGGCAACGTGGATACTGGCAAGGAGGAAGTTTGCTTTGCTGCTTGTGACGAAATGGGGAAAAGTAGGGCAGGGAACCAGATTTTATTGCAAACACTCACCTAAAACTGGTGTGTTCTGGGTGCAATGAAACTACAAATACTGGTCCTGCCACTGTGGGACGGATCACATAGACCCCCCCCCCCTTTAGTTATGTGGTCTGCTGATATGATTGATTACTTCACTAAATTCTTGGTCTTTGCAATGTTTGTAGGTTGTCCGGTATTTTATGTCATCTTTGTCATTGCTCTAAATTTTCCACTTTTTTTTTTTCCATTCCAAATGTCTTTGTTTCGGCCACTAGGGCCATCAAAGTACAGTTCGCAGTAAAACAAGTATAATACATTTTGTGGTTAAATTGTAAATTTCTCAAAATTCATATATTAAACAAATCATCCAGTGGACATACACAAATTAAAAATCTCACAAAAGGTAAAAAAAGCTTGTGATAAAGTCATCAGCCAGTTTAAAAGATAAATGCAGCGGACTAGGTAAAAGCAACACTCAAGAATTAATACACAGCTAAAATGTACGGCACTAAACCCAGAGCATACATATTAACTTTTTCTAGATTCAGTGCACTTCTACAGCCCCATGGTTTTGCTTAAGAGTAGCTCATCGAATGTGCCACATGCTATTTAAAAAACGGGATACAGCGAAGACTATTGGTGGGTAAGTATCATACTTTAAAACTCTGTAGGTCTCTGTGCAACGCACAAAGCCTAGGTTCTTACAGAGTTGTATCAACCAACGCTTACGCGGCAACCGACAGGCTGGACAGAGGAACAGAATGTGTATTTCGGACTCCACCTTATAATTACATGCAGGGCAATCCCCCTTTTATTCTTTGACCCAATTGCTGGTAATTGCTAATAACGGGAGAGTCCCTAGTCTAAATTGCACGTAAAGTTTCCTGGCCAGTGGGGGTTGAATGAAGTCCAGAAACTGTTCCTTACTGTATGTATTTTTAACTAGCAAAAATTCTGCTGTTAAGCGACCACAAGAGGCACTTTCTTCTAGGGACTTTAGATTGATTTGTCTAGAACAATTGACTAGTTCACATGGCACATGATGTTTCAGGAGTTCTCCAGAGGCCCGGTTTACCCAGCTTGGTGGTTAGGTCCCTCATGTGACGGAACCCTTTTAATAGTAATTAAAGTCAGAAGCTCCTTTAGCTCTGCCCTATAGACAGACAGCTCTGGGGGTCACCCAAAGCCGTCTCCAAAATGTCAATGGTCTCAGGGCAATCTCTTGCTCAAGGGGCCTGATGCCCATGTCCATGTCCATGCGGAGGGGAATAAGAGGAGTACTACGGGGTAGACCCAAGAGCTGCCGCACAAAGTTGTTCTCAACCTTCGCTAAGTTGGAGGTGGAGCAGTGTCCCCAG
Source organism: Triturus cristatus (assembly GCF_964204655.1). Classification (NCBI taxonomy): domain Eukaryota; kingdom Metazoa; phylum Chordata; class Amphibia; order Caudata; family Salamandridae; genus Triturus; species Triturus cristatus. Next base: position 1,068,691,236 of record NC_140582.1, on the reverse strand, counting down.
AGCTCCACCCCATATAACGTGGCGCCCCTTGCTTGAGCTTTATAAATTTCCACCACAGGGGCTACTGGTTTGCAAACTGAATTTCTGTACATCTTCATTATACCACCCACTGTCTGGCTTAACCGCAGTCTTGCTTTGACCAACTGGGGCCCCCATTCAAAATGCTCTGACAGGGTGACTCCCAGATAGTCAAATATCTTTACTCTTTCTAAAAGAGTACCACTTAGCGAAGGGTTTGGCTTGGACGTGCTAGGAGGGTTGAAGACCATATGTTTAGATTGATCTCCAACCCTCACAGCGTGCAAAAATTAGCAAAGCCATCGAGTGTGCGCTGGATGCCTATTGATGTTTTTGAAAGTAACGGGATGTCATCGGCAAACATCAGCGCAGGCACCCTGATGCTTACTTGGGAGCGTTGATGTCCTTGATGTTTGTAAGATAATCGACCAGACCATGAATGAAGAGACAAAATAGAGTAGGGGCCAGAACGCATCCCTGTCGTACCCCCTTTTGGACAGGGAAACGAGAAGTAAGTTCCCCGTGTTTTCTACAGCGTACTTGCGCAAAGTTTCCCAAATGGAGCCTCTCTATGACCTTGAAAAGATAGGGAGGAATCCTAAGATCACTCCGCACCTTCCAGAGCTTCTCCCGGGGAACCAAATCAAAGGCCGACTTCAGATCAACAAATATAATTTAGAGGCTGCCACCCTCTATAGTCACCGTTTTCCAGAAAAGTAGTTGTAATCTGAATATCTGGTCTACGGTTGACATGTTTGATCTGAAGCCGGCCTGGGAGGGACTTAATATTTGTTCTTCCTCCATCCAGCCCTGGAGACGGTCCAAAAGCACCCGGCCAACAAGTTTTTGAGTGATATCAATTAAACTAATCGGCCTGTATTTGGAGGGTGAAAGGGGACAACCTTTCTTTTAGTATGGGGACAATCTCCGCTCCACGCCAGGTATTGGGGGGGGGGGGGGGGGTTCAGACCCTTCAGAACAGCATTAAAAGGGGCACACAAATAAGGTGCCCATATATTTGGTTCTTCCCGGAAAAGGTCCTCTGGTAGTCTGTCTAAACCTGGCACTTTGTTGGGGTGTAAATTTTTAATGGCGTTTTCCACCTCGGTAATGGTGATCTCCAGAAACTCCTCCAAATGGACCTCCGCTATCATGCTAGGGGGAGCAGAATTGACAGAGCCACCATTCCGAATGGCATATAGTGACCCAAAGTGGGTTTCCCATGCTTCAGGCGCTATGTTGGGCTCAATAGCCGATCTCCCTTCCCTATCACCCAAGCTTACTATAGCCCAGAAAGCTTCCAGATTTTTATCGTTAAGGGCGATCCTGAGGGATTCCCACCTCTTTGCTTCCCAATTTTTCTTTTCCTGATAAGTAGTCCGTTTATACGTGGCCCTTGAAAGCTTGATTAGTGTCCTGTCCTTCGCCTTCACTGCATCCAAGAAGTCCTTCTTAGCTTTGCGGCAATTCCTGTTAAACCAGGAACATTTATTTTGATTATTTACCCATCTACGTACACGAGGAAAAAACACATCAGCTAACTTCATAGTTAGCTCGGTGTGTATTTTCCATGCCACTTCTAGATCCCGGATGGGCCCGTCCGCCTGCGTTGCCTCCCACATTTTAGCTATCATTGGGATTGCTAACTGATGCACTTTGGCAAGCTTAGTGGGAGACTGTTGATGGATATTGCCCAATCTAACCTTTCTTCTATTGTTTGTTAGGATTAGTGGGCCTGTCCCATTTATGGTGCTAAGAGGGGGATTAGAAGTGGCAAGGTCCCATGGTTTTAAAATCAAATTCAGGGCATTGTGGTCACTGTCCTGCCTCTGCGTGATGTAGAAATCGAGGACCTTATCCCACATTCTCGTTTCCACCATAATATAATCAATTGGGGAGGATTGACCTACTCTGTTAAATGTGTGCTGGCTTGGCTGGTCGGATTTAGTCCGTCCATTGCATGACCTGAGTGATAAAGTTAGGGTAAGTAAGTTAAGCTGCATTACCAGTGGTGACCATACTTTGGTAGGGGCAGTCAAGGAATCTGGAATTGACCAGTATAGATCTTCTTCAGTGGAGGCAGAATGGTTAGGGTCAATAAGGGGTTCGAAATGGCAGTTAACATCACCTGCCACAATCAACCATATCTCTGGGTCCAACGTAGGAATAAAATGTCCCAGGTGGTCGATCGTGGCAGATTCTTGGCTATTGACAGGGCGGGAGTACACGTTGATTAGGGCGATTTTTGTCTTTGAGGGAAAGGAGAGCAGGACACATTGGATGTCATTTGTGGGTGATCTCATCTGCTCTGCCCTACAACCAAGGTGAGTACCTACCCAGATGGAAAGACCACCTGAGAGTCTACCCCTCCTCCCCGAAGATGCCAAGCTGTTAAATGAGGTAAAACCCATCCGGTGGAGGTTTTCCCTCGCCCAAGTCTCCTGAAAGAGACGTATATCGTGTTCATCAACAAATTCACCCCAGTCAGGGCAGGGCAATTTGTTTTTGATACCTGTCAGATTCCACGGAAGTAACCTCAACCCGCTTGCCTGCCCTCTTTCCTCCCTTACAGCCTTAGGGGCACCAGCACGATGAGATGGGGGTCACCAGTGCTAACCCCAGACTGACTAACTAAGGCCCCCCCTCAGTTGGCCTTCTCCTTTTATAATACCCGGCAGAACTGGGGAAGTCACGTTTCGAGTCCCGCTTGTTCCTATCCTGCCACCTGCCGGAGCATTCGGATAGGGGAGGCTGGAGCTGTTACCCCGATTTGTAAATTTCAAGCCACCACCCTCTTTGCGCGTCATGTGTTGACCTGCCAGACCTGTATCCCCACCCTTGAGGAGTCCCTCCGTCAGTCAGTCTACCTCCTCAAGGGAGCCATATCTGTTGTTCACCGGGATATTAAATTGGGTGAGCCTAGTATGAGCATCCCTGCTTCTCTCTTGGAATACCCCTTGAAGTTTTAGCGGGAGCAAAGATGGTACGTGGCTTTTAGGATACGATTGAGGTTGTGGGTAGAAAAAGTCCAAAGGACGGAGGCTCATGGCTGTTGGTGGATTGTAGGAGTCGGGAGGTTTTAAATAAATTGGTGACCGTTTGAGGGTTGTTAAAATTAATGACTACACGGTCAGCTGGCTCGCTCTTTCTGCGATTGCCTACCCACTCAACCCTTCTGACCATTAGTATCTCCCCTGGCATAGTCGAAGCTCTTGTGACTAGCCAGACAGAAGAGACATTTGTTTCTCAGATTGAATTGGGTTTCCGTAGAGTCCAATTCAGTTGGCGGGACACCTGTCAGAACAGCTACATACGGGGAACAGGGAGGGCGAATATTTATAGTGGGCAGGTCTACACTTAAATGGGCCTGTCTCCCCTCAGTGGGTTCTTGTACCTGCTGCCCTCTGACTTGTCTGTTAAAAACTTGTTCTTGGTTGCTGGATTTATCATGGTGCCTGTGGGGAGATGGCCTATTTTTTGCCCTAGGCTCATGACTTAGACCCCTGTCACTCTGCTCCCCCGATTCTTGTCTGGTAGGTGAGCCATTGTGATCATGTAACTTCGCCCCGGGCCGAGATATTGGGTCCACGCAATCTACCTGGCTGCCCATGTCAATCCCTCTCTCCATCTTACTGGTGGAATGGTTATCAGGGTCAGTTGATCTAACTTCCCTTGTTGCCAGTGCTTTCTCCAGACTAAGCGCTTGATAAGGGGGTGGGGGGGGTTAATTCTTCTCTAATAATGGCCCTCAAATTATTTTGTAAATCTGTCATCGGATTCAAAGCCCATGTCGGGTAGGTTGGATCTAAGGTGTCTATAGATTACTCTGCCTGGGGTTAGTTCATGCTCTACCCCCTCCAGATGGACTAAGTTGCCCACACAGCATTTCTTTTTATTCTTTTTTTGGACCAACCTCCAGTGGCGGCTTGCGCTTTCCATTCTTGGGAAGTGTTCGTGGTGGTTTTACTCTTATGCACTACTTTCTTGCAGGGGACAGCCAGTGGTAGAGATGGCAGGGGTTGAACGTCTGACTGAGAAATGTCTGGTGGCATAGACACATCAGGCAATGGAATAAATAGGTCTGGTGAGAGTGAAAGCTGCCTTTCTGTGAGCTTGATTTCACTATCTACCACCCCTATTGCCCGCTGCAACATTTTGTCTATAGCCGTTGGAGAAGGCGGCAATGGGTGTGCACTGGTAGCTGTGGCTTTAGCTGGGCCTGCCTTCCTTCCCCATTCTGTGGCTTCCTACTGGTCCAATAACCCAAGGCTCTCTGCCCTGGATCTGGGCAACAAGTCACTATTGTGTGGAACCTATGTCTAACTTCACCACTTAGAACCAAAAATCAGGAGGAAGCCAAAGGCCAATAACCAGCTAAAACAAGAATACAGACTACCCCAGCAACATCCCCCCCCCCCCACTGTTCTGCCAAGCCCAGTTGCTCAATAAATATGGCGTTAGATCAGTCTGCTGGACCTTAGGGCCCCCGCCAAACACAGCTCAAGTCAATGATGTAGAAAATAGGTCCTTAGTAAAAGCTGCTTGATGCAGGGAGGCAGTAGAAGGCTTACCCACTGCTACTGCTGTGTCCCGGGTCACCACGGACAGGGGTCCTGGCCCTGCCCTGCCTCTTCCTGTCGAGGACGGGCGCAGGACGGGCCCGCCCTTCGCCAGTGCACGTCCCACGCCGCGGGGGGTGAGGGTGCGCTTTGTAGCACGCTGATACCGCCTCCCACTCACCTGTGGCCGGGGTGACGCGGTGGAAAAGGCGGAAGGATGTCGCGTTGCACCCTAGGACTGGAAGTCCCACCAGGGTGAGTGTCGGCGATAGCTGGTGGCCACGGGTTCAAAAATCAACAGGACCCGCTGTGACAGGTCAGGATTGCAGCGCCCTGGGCTTTAAACTCCTGCCAGGGTGTTCAGGGCGGCGGTGTTCTCTGGTTGTGCACCGCTCTGTGACGCGTCCCCACTTTTCCATTTGATTGTTTAGGACTCCCGGCCATTGCTGCCCCTGTTTATTTATTATTTGTCCTGTACCTGACAAATGGGAGCATTTTGATGATGTTGCTATGTTTAGTGCTCCTGTACCCAGGGGGTTGGGACACAGGGCGGGAGCATGGCCTGCTGGTGAACGGATGGTGCGTGCATTGTTTTAAATGGAAAACTCTGGAGAAGGGCGCCTGGTGAATAGAGGCCTGGTGGAGGAGGGATGACACGTCTCCGCCATTGGAAAGTTTTTCGTTGCTTTTTTTCATAGGCTGTTACATACTCTAGTGATTCAGTCGCACACAGAATTTTATTGAGCGGTTGACTTGCATCAATGCACTTGTCTTTCTGTCTGTGCATTAAAAAGCCTTGGAATGTGTCCATAATTGTTTCCTGAGGCAAGCATGTATTCCTGAATCAGACTGCATAACCCAGTGTGTAACCATTGTATAGCTCTTCAGTCCCTGGCAGCACAGCACCCAGGATAATGTGCTGCACGGCTAAACACTTATAAGGTCCCAAAAGTGCGACCTATTGGCTATGCTCATGCTTGTTCATTCCAGTGAGCCCCACAAAGAGCTGATGACCCACCTGATGGTATTTGGTACAATCTGTATAGAAGGTCCGCACTCTCTTCGGGTCCAAGTACTGCACCAGGCGACACATTTGTCCCAACAACAGGCATATGTAGTTTTAGTTAAGGGATGCCTGGCTGCCAAGAGGATATCAACCACCTCTGGAGTAAGATCAAACGTGTTCAGCTGTCGCCGCTCAATCTCCATTCATGAACATGGGTTTTGGGAATGCCTATGCTGAGAACCCAGTTCTGCTACTGCAATAGCAGGTCCCCCCCCCGTGGACGCAGCCTCATCAGAGGGCAGACACACAAGCTCAGGAATTCTGAATATCATACCCTCTGTGCCCAATTGAGGGCCTCTGGGTCCAAGTTATTCAAGTTGGGCCGAAATATTCTTGAGCATGAGACAGGAGTGGTATCGACAGGAAGGCAAACAGGAGTCCCACATTCCACTTAAGGCGGAACGCACGTCTGAGTGAGAGATGCCTTGGAAACAATAGTTTGCAGAAGTACTGACATTTCTCGTTCTTGATAGTGGTAAGCAGATCAAGCCAAGGTTCTCACCATTCGTGGAAGAGAACCTGGCCTGCCTCCAGGTGTAATTGCTGCTCGTGATCCGCTAGGCGCTGTCTACTGAGTTCATCCGCGAAGACCTCTGACATCCTGATCAGAATACTTCTCTTCCCCCTCACGCAGCTCCACCGTAGAGTGCCTTCCTCCAGCGCTGCAAAGTTGTTGTATGAGGCTTCTGTGTGTCCGCCTGCTCGTCTCCGCTTCTCTGCCTGATTCTTTCCTCCTTATTCTTGCCTTTCAATTTTTCAGTTTTTCCTTTCCTTTTCATGTTCCTTTTTGCCTTTCCCTGTTCCTTTCTTTTTCCTCGCCGATTTCCCCCTTCTTTTTGCCGCTGCTGCCCCCGCGGCTCTTCCCACGTGTTGCCGCTCCCACCTTTCAGCTGCCCCACCCTCCCCCTACTTAATGACGGCCGCGGGCAGTGGGCGCACCAAAGGCAAGCCTGTCTGCGCCCGTCTGTGTCTCGACGTGCACCAGGGACCCTGATCCTCCGACCCACCAGCGCTACAGCTTCCCAGCCCTCTACGCACTCAACGCCGGCCAGGGCCACTGCAAGCGTTCTTCACCTATCGACTCCCATGGACCTTTTACCTGTCACCACTGTTGACACTTCTTCACCGTGACCCAGGACCCACCTCAACCCACCCACCACAATTCCACCGCACCCCAAACCCTGCAATGAAGAATAAATACTTTTATTTGATTTGTTATAATCCTAAAAGGGTGTAACATACCACCATGTGGTAAACAACAACATATAGTGTAAAACGTGCCCTTGTGTTCTGGGCAAAATTGCACAAATGTACATGACGAATAAAAACCGGGAGAAAAGTTTTTAAATGTGCAAGATGAGTAAAAACGGAAATATCACTTTATAAGGCAATGGCCCTCACGTTGGAAGATTGGGGCCAGCAACAAGGATGCAGCATGCGTTAGGACTTGTGCTTGATTAAATGTGTCTGCCCCCCCCCCCCCCCCCCCCCCCCAGGACTTGTGCTTGATTAAATGTGTCTGCCCCCCCCCCCCGTCTTCCCCCCCCTGTCTCAAATAAAGTGCTTGAAGTGACTTAGGATGAAAGGAAGGAGGGAGGAGAGAAGGCTGAAAAGAGCATCAAGGAAGATTTGGATCAGACTGCCAAGTGTCCATATGTCCCGGTTCCTGTTTTGCTGCTGCCTTTTTCTCTAGCTCTTGAGCTGCAAATGTCAGGAATTTAATTGTTTTGCAGGAAAGTTGGATTGAAGACCCACTGAGGCATTTTATCTCGCCCGCCCTGCAGGTCCTGACTTGTGTTTCTCTTCGGATTGGCCTCAGGAGGATCTTCCTTAGATTGTGTAAGGCCGGGCAGATACAGAATAGGTGTAATAGCGACTCTTCTCCCTTGTCACAGAGGTGATAATCCAGAGATGGCCAAGTCCGTAACCATTTGGGGTGAGGTCTTTGACCGGAAAGCACCCCAATCTCAGTAAGCTTAGTTTCTTCTTATAGTGATCCCTGAAGCATTCTTGTAAATAGGATTGTTGTTGGGATATTGACATACCTGCACCGTTGTGCACGCCGCCACCGCCACGAGTCAAGGGGCATATATACTTACGTGCAGAGCCGCTCCCTGGTTGCCGGTCCATCGCCAAGAGTCAACGGGCGACACGGAAGGAGAATCCTGTACCGCCGCTCCGGGACTACAATTCCCGGCGGTCCCTGGGGCAGCGCGGAGCTTGGACGCCACACTTGCGCCAGGAGGCGCGTATAATTCACGTCGCGCCCGGCGGAGCGAGGGGATATTGACATACCTGCACCGTTGTGCACGCCGCCACCGCCACGAGTCAAGGGGCATATATACTTACGTGCAGAGCCGCTCCCTGGTTGCCGGTCCATCGCCAAGAGTCAACGGGCGACACGGAAGGAGAATCCTGTACCGCCGCTCCGGGACTACAATTCCCGGCGGTCCCTGGGGCAGCGCGGAGCTTGGACGCCACACTTGCGCCAGGAGGCGCGTATAATTCACGTCGCGCCCGGCGGAGCGGGGGGATATTGACATACCTGCACCGTTGTGCACGCCGCCACCGCCACGAGTCAAGGGGCATATATACTTACGTGCAGAGCCGCTCCCTGGTTGCCGGTCCATCGCCAAGAGTCAACGGGCGACACGGAAGGAGAATCACCTTATTCTGCCATTAGCACCTGTACCCATGACTTCCGATAATTTTGCTAACTCCTCAGAGTGCATAGCATCAAGGACAGGCAACTTAAATGTCATAAGTTGGAATATAGCAGGTCTCCAACAAAGGCTCCTCGACCCCGGGTGGGTCAGCTTCATTCAGAGCCAAGATATAATTATGCTACAGGAGACGTGGGCAACGGTTAACTTACATGTTAATGGGTTTCAGTGCCACAATATCCTTGCTGCAAAATCCAGAATGGGACGCCCTTCTGGAGGCTTATCCATCTGGATTAACATCTCTGCTGGAGGCTCCTCCAGGGTCATTCCGACAAATAATCAGAACTTCCAGGCTATATTATTCAGACAGAAAACTAGTCTCTTTTTGGTAAATTTTTATAATAATGATTTTAGCTCACAACCTAATACACATTTTAGGAATCTTTTTAACTTTATCACCACTCTGGAGGCTAGGGCCGATTTTAACGATACCTCTGGCCTTGTATTGGGAGGCGATTTTAATGCTAAATTAAATGGAGATTGCCCAATTTTCAAAGATCACAACGTGGGTTTGGGGTGCCAAAGGGGCGCGGAATTAATTATTCTTTTGAGCACACATAATTTGGAGAATGTTATGGACCGCTTTCCCACTGTCCCCCTAGTGCCAACATTCAGAGGTAGAGATTGTTCTTCGATAATTGATTACATTTTTATATCCCCTGGCCTGACAGACCGTATTAGTGAGGCCAAGGTAATTCCAATGTCCCAAGGGGACCATAATCCTATCAAGATCAGTTTAAAGATTATTCATCGACCGGTCTACAATAAGGAATGCGGCGCTAGGAACCTTTCCTTAAATTCAAACAATCTCAGATTAAAATGGAGGGGTATTAATGTGATGATGACTGTACAGACCTTGGCCAGAGACAATCTTCCTCTTTTCCTCTCATGTCTGTCCGATTTAAGTCCTAATCCAGGGGTAGTAGACGATTTTGTTAAGATCTGCTCAGCCCTTCGTGCACAGCTCACGATTCCTTTGCGCGCCATGACGGATAAGCAGGGATGGTTTGATCATGAGTGCTCTCTGGCCAATCGCGAATTGCGATTGGTCTTATCTGCTAGCCCGAGGAATCTGATTGATGTAAAAAACGCTAGGTCACGATATAAATTGGCCATCAGGAGAAGGAAGGAGGAGATTCTTGAGGAGCGCTGGGAGGTGCTAGCACAAACTGCTGCCCGGGGCAGGGGTGATATCTTTTGGGCCGCGGTCAAAGACCTGCGTCGCACGGGTCAGGTCGCGTCCCCAATAGATTGTACCATCCCCGGAGCTGCATGGGTGGATCACTTTTCTAAGATCTATGCGGCTCCACCTTCTGCGGCGGCCATTCCAATATTTAATAGCCCCCCACGGGCCGATGTATCACTATCTGAGGTTATGGAGGCCATCGCACAGAGCGCGGGGAATAAAGCCCCTGGCCCAGATGGCCTCCCAATTGACATTATTAAGACCCACCCTGATTTATGGGCCCCACTTTTACTGAATGTTTTTAAGAATTTAAATTTTACTTCCTTACCACCTCCAACCTGGTCATCTAGTATCATAGTGCCCATCTTCAAGAAGGGTGACCGTTCCCAACCATCATGCTACAGGCCTATCTCCCTTATTGACAACACTTTAAAGATTTTAGGGAGAGTACTGTATAATAAAATCCTGTTATGGGCCGAGGACAACCAAATTTTAGAGAGTTGTCAGCTGGGTTTCCGCAATAAAGTGGGAACTGCGGAGCAATGCCTTAATCTGAACCTTATCCTGGGCAAGTACACCGTAGCACGTAACTGCCCAATTTATCTGGCCTTCATGGATTTATCCACCGCTTTTGACCTTGTTAATAGGTCATTACTCTGGAAGGCCTTATTGGATTACGGCTTGGATGAATCGCTGGTACACTTTTTGGCCTATTTGCATAGGGATCTGAAGGCCTGTGTCAGGATTGGCACTGGGGGTGAGGTTTCCGAGCCTGTTACAGTTAACAGAGGGGTTAGACAGGGATGTGTCCTAGCCCCCCTTTTATTTATAATATACATAAACGGCCTACACAAACATTTGGTCTCTTTAACCGGTGATGTCCCGTCCATAAAAGATAACCTTCTTCCCGCACTGCTATATGCAGACGACGCGGTCCTTATGGGACGCACCCCAAATGCACTACGTATATTGGTGAATGGCTTTGTTGCACATATGGATTCCCTAGATCTGAAGACCAATTTTAAAAAGTCTTTTGTAATGTCTTGCGGCCCGAAGAGGCATCATATTGGCAGCATAGTTGTGGGGGCAGAAAGACTGGGGTCAACTGGCAGTTTCCCGTATTTGGGAGTGGTCTTTGCTGCGAACAACTCCTGGAGTGGGCATATTGCCCACGCCAGGAGTAAGTTCTCAAAGTCCATTAACTCAATTTTGAGCCTCCCCCGTCCAAAACTGACCGGGGCATTGCCTGCTATCCTAAAAATATACAAAACTCAATGCGTCCCGGTTGCCACTTATGGCGCTGAGGTTTGGGGTACTGCCAGTTGCTCAGACATAATTATTGAGGAACATAGATTTTGTAGGAAACTTCTCTGTGTTCCCATTACTTCCCCACATTTTATATGCCATAGGGAATTGGGTTTGCATTTTATAGGGGATTTTATCCGTGCCCGTCCAGCCCTTTTTTGGCTGTCGATCTGGAAAAACCCCGCTGCCAAACTGACTAGGGACATCATTGAGGATTGCCTCCGCTGCGACAGGGGTATGACCATTCCCTGGCTATTAGGAGTGCATAGCATTTTTCGCAGCGTGAACTCTGAAGACATTTTTCTTAAACCCTCTACCACTAAGCACCCCACTAAATGTGAATTTAACAAAGTACTTTATAAGTTATTTGATGTCGAAAGGGTAGTAAGGGAGACCTTGAAATCTAGTGTTTCTGGTTATTTAGCTTGCAATTTTATAATACATCCCACACCCAGATATTTAACCCTGCCGTTGAGTCATTGGGAGCGAGGCCTTATATTTCGCCTTAGGGCAGGCACCATCAAGCATGCACTTAGCTTCCCCCTATGGAATTTTAATGACCAATGTGTTGAGCCATGCCCTTGTGATTCCCAGAGCAGGCAGACAACTCTACATTTTTTATTCTTCTGTAAATTTTATATGAAGTATATTAAATGGTTTTTAACTCCGTATTTTAAAAAAACAAAACCTATTAGCCTGGAACTTGCATTTTCAATGATTTTGGCCTTGGACGATGATGAACTTGTTTTTCGTGTGAGCTCTTTTTTAAAAACTGCGGTTCGTGCCCGGTCTACTATGTCTTAAAGTTTAGATGGATTATTTCTCATGTGCAAATAGTATTTTATTTTATTGTACGATTTTATAATTGTCTTTTTGTACTTTTATGGATTCTCAACGATCCGAATAAAGTTTCATTGAATTGAATTGAATTGATTGTTGTTTCGGTTGTTTGTACGTTGGCATCACAATCCAGGAATGACTTTTGCCAGCCACTAATGCTTTGTCTATTTGCAACGATGTTTGTTTAATGGCTCTGTTAGTAATTTGTTTAAAAACGAGGTATGACATTGGTGAATGCCAAGCTTCTTCCAGGTTTAGCGATAGAAGCGCTTGCCTAAGAGTCTTACATGTGGAATTGGTCTGCCTAGCCTGTTTTTCGACCTCCAACCCTGCAATGCATCCTCCTCAACGTCCGTTCCCTCCACAGACACACCTTGGAAATCTGGGACCTTGACCGTACCTTCCCCGACTACACCTTGCTGGGAGACCTCAACCTCCACCTCCAAGACCCCAACTCCTCCTCCCTCGTGGACAACCTCCTCAACATTGGATTTAAACAGTTCGTTTAGAACCCACGCCCTCAGCAGGACACCTCCTATACCTCCTCTTCACAGCAGGTAACTCCATCCCCTTCAGCCACACCTTTGAACTCCCATGGATGGACCATCATTGGGTCCACTGCACCTTCAAAACCAACATCACCTGCAAACGTCCATCTTCTTCAACACCGGAATTGGAGCCAGATCCCCAGACGACCAGTTCACCGCCTCCCTCTTCCGCTCCCATGGACGACAACCCAACCACCGCTGCCTGAACGTGCACAATTGGCTCACCGACTACGCCAACACCATTGCCCCCCCTCAAAACTACCAACCCACATGCCAAGAGAGACAGCTGGTTGTCCCTTAGACTTCGAGAAACGAACCTGCAGACGCCTCAAAGATGTGGAGGAACTCCAAAACCACAGCAGACCGTGACAATGTTGGTGAGAGCGTTTTTAGGGGCAGCTTAACTTGAGGTGGGGTGCGCAGGAACGCTCCTACTAAAATGAAGGAAAAAAAAATGTGTGAGTCATGGAAACTAAGCCAAAAGGTTTAACAAATTTATTTAGAAGGCGCAGCTTCAAGAGACCTAAAAATACAATATATAGTGACCTCGCATTCACAGAGAGCCACGCTTATCACAAGGCACTTTTATATGACTTTCAATAGGACTCTGAAAGCATTGAAATCGTTAGAAGAAAGACACTTCAGAAAATGCAACATAAGGTGTGCAGATTAAAGGTGTGCAGACACATTTATAAATGCAATATGAAAAACATACCTTAGATCAAGGCAAATGTTCTCCGAATGCAAAACGCATTTGGTTTAAAATGCTGAAAATACACACGTTTAAACATAAGAGAAAGCAGCCTTGCAATTGCAATTTAAATATTGAATCCTAAAATTAAGAGATCAGTTTAAAAATAATACAGCAAATATGATATATACACACTTAATAAGTAAATGAAAAATAAATGTATCTTTATGATATCAAGAGCTCTTGGGGAAAACCCACGCAGTCTGTCACCAACATACAGACTGGGGGGTAGTCCGACAAGAACCCGTGGGCTTTCCTTTTATACCTTTTTAATGCTGGGATCTGAAGCAAAAGTGCCTATTGCAACATCAGTCCTACTTATGTCAATTACGCCCACGGGTTGCACATTTATCAGAAGTGTCGTACTTATCCTACTAAATGTGGAACATAGACTAGGTTAAAGGTTATGTTCTCAGGCCAAGCGCTCGTCTTAAGTTGCATAGGGCAAGCAGAAAAAATTAAATGTAAAGGAATAAAATGTAAAGAAAATATATATATATCCTGGTTGCCACATCCGTCTTCCTGGTCCTGTGCTCTTGTGGTGAGAACTTCCCTGTTCTCATAGTCAGACGTGCCCAGGATGTGGTGGGCTATATTTCGACAGGGTAGAGAGAGAGACCGTGAACTTTGCGCACACTGAAAGGGTGGGGACTGCCCAGTCTGGAGTAGTATGCCTCGCAGAGAGAAGCTGGCTGGGATCATTAGTCAGACAGGCTTGGAGCCTGCTGTTCAGAAAAATGGGGGCAGAACTCTGGTCAATTTAACAAAAGGCCTACAGAAAAAGACACCAGGGCCTACGTAGGGGTTCATACTGGCTGAGTGACAAGGATGGCCCAGGGCATTCGTCATATGGTAAAACTGGACCCTCTCTCATTTCCCTCTTCTTGTTCATTTTTGAACACCATTCATACAGCATATTTAGCTGGCTGCTGGGATAGTTGGGGTACCCAGGGTGCGTCATTAAGAAATGGCTGTTTGTGGATCTTAATTAGATCTGCCCTTAATTCTGCATAGTGTCCCTCCGATCGGTTAGTTTGTCTCATATGGATGTACCAGGTCACTCCCCGGTGGATATGGGGGGGTATTAGGCACCTGGTAATGGGGATCAATAGGAACCTGTGATGTGTTGGAGTTAGGGATGGTGAGCTCCACTATATTTAACAGCGCTAGTCCTCCCCATTCCCTTGCATACATGTGTGTCTGCGTAGTTCATACCAACTACCTTTGAGCTGAATCTTTTGACACAATGGATTAGGATCTGAGCACCGCAACACACTAGCATCAACACACACAAAATAGGCATTATAATTTTCAGTACAGCCGACATCCATGAAGGCATCCTGTCAAAATTTAACCAATTAGAAAAAACGGCTGCCTTAGCACCTCCCTCCTCACGCATCTGTTTCCCCAGATTGTCCAGGTCCTCCATGTCCTTTGTAAGTGTTCCGTTGTCCGCATCGTTGGCCAATATGAACGTGCAGCAGGAGTTCCCAATTTTGGCACACACTCCACCATTCATTGCAGTCAACTGATCTAGAACATAGCGGTGTTCTAGGGCCATAAGCCTCAAAGGACGTAGTTCCTCCTTTATGGCGTTGAACCCATCACGGGTGTTGTTGATGAGTTGCATGAGTTCGTATCGGATCACTTAAAGCCAGCGGGCATTTGCTTTAGTCTGGAACAGGGGGAAAGCGCCCCCGAAGAAAAGTTTAGCGTAGTTGAAAAGTCTGAATTCTTGTGGAATCTCATGAAAGGGGCAATCTGAGCAATAGTGCTTGATGCCCCTTCGGTGTCGGTGGAGCAGGGTGACATCACCTGTCATCGGGTGGGCATGAATGCGGGAAATGTTTGTTGCTGGTACGACCATATGCAGTTCATGCATTACCATAGCACAGAGTTCGTTCAAATGGGGGAGGCAGCTGCAGATATGTGTTCTCCGCAGGCCCAATAGTTGTCCATGAGGCTGGAGGTGCCGTACTGGAGGTCCAAATTAAAAATAGTGTTGTTGCAATTGGTGTTCCGGCCCACCGGAACTGTACATTACCTAGGAAGCAAAGAAGAGGTGATTTTAGCTTGTATGCTCTTTGCGGTTTGTATGTTGTGCCCTGATTGAAGGTGTATCTTCTAGTTTCCTGTGCCCATACCTCTTGGCACTCAGCCTCAACGTCCCAATCAGTATCCCCGTCCCAGCTTGTCACTACAATGGGTGCTCCTAAGGAAGCTGCCTTACAGGTCAGGTTGTGTGGGCCGTGCCATTTGTTCTTGAAATAAATATGGGCCTGTACAAGTAGAACAGTCCTGTGCTGACAGGGGCATTGGTCATCTTGTGAGCTACGGTTGTGCAGCTGTCTGTCTAATTGTTTGTCCAACTCTCCATCGCATATTGCAAGGGGTGATGAAAAGGTTGAATACCCAAATGTCTTGAAAATATGTTCCCACCATTGTACTACTTTGATCACGTCATAAACCATTACCCCCCCCCCATATACATTTTCCATATCCCTTTCATATTCTGACACATCAGTCACAACCCTGTGCATTACATAACTATAATCTCATTCTGTGGTGTTTATAAGTACAGTATCAATATTTGCTGACAGGAGCTGCATCTGACCGTGTATACGGCAAAGAAACCGGTGGAGAAGACATTTGGCGGTGGATGGTGGGACTTCTCTGGGAAAAATCAGTTTATCTGCGCCTACAGCGTGGGGGATGTGTGAGCACACAAAACAGGACTCATTTGTAACCTTCTTCCCAACTTCCATCATATCCCTATACCACATATTATCTAATAGTGCGCTATGGATCCCATGATCCCCTGCTGGCTTGTCAGGGCGCTGGGAGGGGGAAGTCTGGTGTAGAGTGCTGCTCGAAAGTGTTAACAACTGTGTTTTGGAGATCACTGACCCAGTCTGAGACTGGTGGGATCGGCGCTTTCTTACGTTGGGTACGTAATGTATACCTAATACTTTGTCTATGTTTACGGGATTGTTTAGGGGTATTTGGCTCAGGGGGATTTAGGGTGCGATCAAGTATATAATGTCCCACTCTGTATGGTTATCAGGGGGTGTGGAGGGTGTCAGTGTGGGGGGTACACGGAAATCATAGCTACTAGTCCAACAGATCGGGGACGTCTAACTCTTTTCACTCTTAGGGGTGCGACTTTGGACCTTTTCCATAACTAATGGTGCTTCTCTTAGTTCGCGCGTTACCAGGAAGTGTCTTGGACCTGGTGTGCACTGTGGTGGTGTTGGCGAGAGCGTTTTTAGGGCCAGCTTAACTTGAGGTGGGGTGCGCAGGAACGCTCCTACTAAAATTAAGGAAAAAAAAATGTGTGAGTCATGGAAACTAAGCCAAAAGGTTTAACAAATTTATTTAGAAGGCGCAGCTTCAAGAGAGAGACATAAAAATACAAAATATAGTGACCTTGCATTCACAGAGAGCCACGCTTATCAGAAGGCAATTTTATATGACTTTCAATAGGACTCGGGAAGCATTGAAATCGTTATAAAAGAGATACTTCAGAAAATGCAACATAAGGTGTGCAGATTAAAACCTCAAAGACACATTTATAAATGCAATATGAAAACCATACCTTCGATCAAGGGAAATGTTCTCAGAATGCAAAACACATTTGGTTTAAAATGCTGAAAATACACACGTTTAAACATAAGAGAAAGCAGCCATGCAATTGCAATGTAAATATTGAATCCTAAAAATAAGAGCACATCAGTTTAAAAATAATACAGCAAATATGAGTTTTTTATTTATATATACATTTATTTTTTATATATATATATAATAAATGTATCTTAATGATATCAAGAGCTCTTGGCGAAAACCCATACAGTCCGTCACCTACATACAGACTGGGAGGTAGTCCGACAAGAACCCCGTGGGCTTTCCTTTTATACCTTTTAATGCTGGGATCTGAAGCAAAAGTGCCTATTGCAACGTCAGTCCTACCTACGTCAATTACGCCCACAGTTGCACATTTATCAGAAGTGTCGTACTTATCCTACAAAATGTGGAACATAGACTACCTGAAAGGTCTCAGGCCAAGCGCTCGTCTTCAGTTGCATAGGGCAAGCAGAAAAAATGTAATGCAAAGGAATAAAATATATATGTATATAAATATATGTCCTCTTTGCCACATCCATCATCCTGGTCCTATGCTCTTGTGGTGGGAACTTCTCTGTTCTCATAGTTGGACGTACCCAGGTGGTGGTGGGCTATATTTCGACAGGGTAGAGAGAGACATACAGTGAACGTTGCGCACACGGAAAGGGTGGGGGCTACCCAGTCTGGAGTAGTATGCCTCGCAGAGTGAAGCTGTCTGGGATCTTAAATCAGACAGGCTTAGAGCCTGCTGTTCAGAAAAATGGGTGCAGAACTCTGGTCAATTTAACAAAAGGCCTACAGAAAAAGACAGCAGGGCCTACGTAGGGGTTCATACTGGCTGAGTGACAAGGATGGCCCAGGGCATTTTTTATATGGTAAAACTGGACCCTCTCTCAACAACTTCAGAGCAGCCACCACAAGCTCATCAGATACACAAGGAAGAAAGCACTCCAGGACAGGCTGTCCGCACACAGAAGCAAGGAACTCTTTGGCATCATCAGAGTTCGCCCAACCCGACAGTGAGACAACCTCTCCGGAGCCTTCCACACTGTATTTCACCCCCCCTAGCCCAAACACTAAGCTACGCAGAAATCCTGAACCAGTCTCTCGACTGGAGCCGCTCATTCATATCCGGCAGACTGAGCAGGTCAGACTCCCACCCTTCCTCTTTGATCCCACACCGACCACCTGCGGAGTTTCCCAAGTATCCTCCATCATCCCCACCCTGTTCAACGTCTACATGGCCCCGCTCGCACCCATCGTCAGATCCCACGAACTCAACATTGTATCCTATGCAGATGACACCCAACTCATCCTCACTATCCATTGAACCCAACCTCTCCAAACACAACTTCCAAGAAGGAATGGAAGCTTTCGCCAGTTGGAGGAAGAACAGCTGCCTACAACTCAACACGGAGAAAACTGAAGTGCTCATCATGGGCTTCCACCCAGACGCCTGGAATGACACCTTGTGTCCCCCCGCCCTCTGTAACGCTTCCCCCCCTCCCTCCCACAATGACCACGCACGCAACCTCTGAATCATCCTGGACTCTGAACTCAAAATGAACCGCCAAATGAACGCCGTCTCCTCCTCCTGTTTCCACCTCATCTGTTCTCTACGAAAGACCTTCAACTAGATTCCTCTTGAGCACAGGAAAATCGTCACCCATGCACTTTTCAGCAGCAGACTGGACTACGGCAACACACTCTACACTGGGGTCAACAAGAATCTCGCCCTCAAACAAAGCGTCCAGAACGCCTCTGCCAGACTAGTCCTCAACCTACCTTGCCACTGCCACATCACCCAACACCTGCGGACACTACATTGGCTCCCCGATGATAGGAGAATCCCCGTCAAGCTTCTCATCCATGCCCACTAAGCCCTCCACAAAACTAGGCCTACCTATTTTGTTCCACGCACCCCAAAGATCCCTCCGCTCAGCCCAGCTCTCCCTTGCTACGGCGCTGCTCATCAAGAAGACCAGAAGGAGGCAGTTCCTTCTCCTTTCTCGCAGCCAGGGCATGGAACACCCTTCCCTCTCCACCTCTGACAGACACCAACACTCTCCAAGTTCACAAAGGACCTCAAGACCTGGCTCTTCGACCAATCTGAGTGAACATCCGGGAGCTGTGTGTCGTCCCAGCGCCTTGAGACCCTTCGGGTGAGTAGAACCTCTGAGTGGTTTAGTGCTGCTAGAAGAACTCGAGCATATTGGTCTATGGGTGCTAAATGAAAGATTTGCTGATGACTCACTGCCGGCCGCCTCATTTCACATGGGACACGTGACATCCACAATTGATTACGCCCTAGTGTCTCATTTTGTCAACATATAATAGGCTACTGCCTAGGAGACAAAGGGGACAGTGATCATCGGCCCAAGGAAGTCCTAATTCAAGCACTCCCAGACAAATCAATCCCAAACCCAGCAGGTATGCACGCATGCCATACCATAAATTTAAAAAGAATCAAGTCATCCACAGCAAACTCTAGGGAGGTGCTCTTGGCAGCAAAACAGCTAAATGAGCTTGACTATCCAACTGGAAATCCCACCTGTACATGGGGTAACCTTCACAGCCTTTTTTGCGAACACCCATTCATCTGTAGTCCGATACTTTCCGTTCAACGATCCTGTTGCTGCAAGGAAGGCTACAAGTGCACGGAGGTCCGTCGTGAAATGCCTCAAAAAATCAGTGAATAAGTTACTGAGGCTACGCCCGGGGGACAAGGATCTACTCCAACAGCTCCTCAACAGCAAGCCCGAGCTTAGGAAACTTTAGTGGGACACAAACCGACAAATAGAAAATGAATTCTGGGCCAAACTCTATTACGACTCTAAAGGAAATAATAGTGCCCGATTCTGGTCAACGATAAATAACATTTTACAACCAGCACATGGCGGTCTAATATCGAATATCACAGAAAACACATGGACATCTTTTTTTAGAATCTCATTTTAACCAACAGGTATCCAGATCACTTTCTCCCAAAGGCAACCAGCCAGCCCTTTTAACCCAAACTGTGATAACTGATGTGGTCGAGGCTAATTAAATGGATGCTGCCACGATTAGGGAACAAATCTCAAAAGGGAGGAAAGAAGGAGCACCCGGGCCAAACGGGATTCCACCAGCTCTTTTTTTAAACAAGATCCAGTATACTGGTCAGAGACTGACTCCTTTCTTCAACTCTGTTCGACAGTTTGGGTGCATGCCCACATCATGGAAGGGCTCCTTTTATTTCACCAATTTATAATGCTGGAGACAAAACCCAACCAAAAAACTACCGCCTGATCGCCCTGCTAGATATCGAGGCAAAATATTTTGCGGGTATTCTAACAACAGAGATGCAGATTGGGCATCATAGCATAACATAATTCCCCTTGTCAGACAGGGTTTTCCAGAGAGACCGATTAAAAACAACAAACCTATTAGCAATGTCACTACTTATTGACAAGGCAAAATTAACCAAACTAACTCTACATTTCTGCTTTGTGAATTTCAAGGCGGCATTCGACAATGCCAACCGAGCTAACCTATGGAGGAAATTGGCTCTCTGGGGGATCCCCCCACCCCCCCCCCACCTCTTCTGAATCTTCTGATACAATTACACTCCAACACATGGTTACAGATTAAGCTAGGCAACAGCTCCCACCTTTCGAGGCACATACCAACAACCAAAGGTCTTAAACAGGGTTGTGTGCTTACACCAACTCTTTTTAACCTTTATACAGCAGATATGACATCAGCCCTATGTGCCTGCAATGCGCATGCCCCTCGACTAGGGGGAGAAGCCATTTCCAGTATGTCGTATGCGGACGACGTTGTTCTAGCAAGCCACACTCCAGTAGGTCTGCATCGGCTACTTAACACATTGCATGAATATGCAGCCGCAAATTGCCTGGAAGTTAACGTCAACAAAACTAAAACTGACATTCAATGGGGAAAAACTGCCTCACTCTTGGTCCCTGGGAAAAGCTCAAATTGCGAATTCCACAGAGTACAAATACTTAGGTGTCCTAATTGATAAGGGTGGCCAATTTGTGAAACAGTTTGAGGCCATAAAGGGGAAAGGGATGATATGATTGTGACAACGCTAACGCAACTTAAAACCAAACTGACTGGACCAGCTTTTTCACCATTGCTTCGTGTTGAACAAGCAAAAATTCCACCGTCAATCACCTATGGCAGCGAAGTAAGACTGCTGGACTCCACCCTGGCAAAGGCATACAGAGTTATGCTAAATCTCCTGTTATGTACCTCTCCAGCAAAGATCCGACTCGAGTTTGGACTAACGAAGCAACTTCTCGCAAGGCGAGGCTCATACATAAAGTGCTGGCGCAAAATCAAGAATTCGTCCAGGAAAACACTGAACCACCGGCTCTGGCAGGAACTGTGTAATAAATCCATCTCACCGGCCAAAGCCTACTTGGAGGAATCACTGGCCACTACCGAATTAGCCTACTTATAGAAATTTCCAACAACGCACTTGCCCTTTTAAGCATATTGTAAATAAGGTTATTAAGAAACTTTCCCTCACAGAAGACAAAGCCACCTTTTCACCTAGGAGCCATGCATGGATGACTCTGAGCAGCTACAAACTATTTGGACCACAGGCATACTTCGAACTAAGTTATTCCAGGAAGTCAAAAGAATCCTTTTTAAAATACAGGCTAGGAATCCTTCCAGCCACACCGACTCTTCCACTGTGACTGACAGAGAATTTCGGGAAATTATGCAGGCTATGCGGAGTCGGAAATGAAGATATTGAACATTTAATATGCTCCTGCATCAAGCTAAAAGAGGAAAGGGCAGACCTCATAAAAAGCCACTTTAACAAACGAGGTATACGTACCCGGAGACAAGCAGTACTTGCCTGCTTTAACCCAAGTGACCCGCATTTAAATAGGAAGCTAGTCAAGTTCTTGACATCAGCAGCTTCTAAGCAAGGCCCAATGGCATCCTGCGTGAGTACAAAAAACTTAAATCGTTCCAAACTGTTATCTGTACACAGACTCCAGAGGCTTAGAGCAAAATGGACACATTGGGAATTCTGCTCCTTTCGAACATTCCTGTATTTTTTTAATATATAAGATTTTTTAAAAGAGTACTGATTTGAAAAGGCTAATTAACCAAAAATGTTTTAGCAGAATGTACCTTTGTAATGGTTTTAATCAAAAACAGTAAATTATTACTTACCATGACTATAAGTTCAACCATGTCTCACAGCTCACCTGGGCCAACCACTACAACATCCACTTCACCATTTCAAGACTTACCAACACTGGCACCATGCTCCCCAAATCCATGCGTAGAAACTGGAACAATGTATCAGAACAACAGTGGGACATTACTCTCAACTCACACCTCCCACGCCCAGAATAGGCTGCGAAGAACTTCTCCCAGTGGATCATAGAATGCGTTGACACTGCCAAGCCAGCTAGATCCAGATGACTTGTCAGTTGGTTCATCGCTGAGCTGAAATCCACCAAATGCAACTGCCGGCAAGTAGAAAGGAAGTGGCGCACCTGCAAAGAGACAGGGAATTATACCACTTTCAAGACAGCTCTAGCTGACCATATAGAAGCCAACACAAACTGCAGCAAGGAGCTCTTCGTCATCGTGAACAAGTTCTCCAACTCCGCAGCCACCAAGAACGACACCACCCACTCCCTAGAAATGTTACACCCTGACTAAATTCTACCATGACCAGAGCTGTCCACTACAAAAACTCTAATCCCCTGCTGTGGGCAGAATCAGCCTGCTCACACCCACCAACGGAAACCCCCAACACCTGCCCACCAATTGGGATCCTCACAGTTCAAGCCACAATCTCCATAATGCACTCTGTGTACTCATTTTCACCCACAGACCAGTGTCACCACCCCACCTTCAACCTCGGGAGCAAACCTATTGGCGACCAGCTCAAAGTCCTGAACACCTTCCTTAACTCAGCATCCTTCCCTGAAGACTGGAAACACGCTTAAGTGCAGCCTCTCCCGAAGAAACCATCTGCTGACCCAGCAGAACTGAAGACCTACCGGCCCCTCTCCCTGCTCCCCTTTCCAGCAGAGGATCTCGAAGACATTCAACCAGAAACTCGCCAAACTCCTAGAACACAACAGTCTTCTGGACTCCTCTGAATCTGGATGCTGAATTAGCCATAGCACCGAGACAGCCCTCATCAAAGCCACCAACGACATCCGGGCCCCCCTGGACTGCTGCGAAACGGCACCCCTCATCCTCCTGGACCTATCGGCCGTCTTCAACACAGTCTCCCATCACATCTTGATCAACATACTTCACCACTTCAGAATCCAGTGAGAGGCCCTCAAATGAATCGCCTCATATGAAGGAACTCTGAGAATCCTTCTCCCACCATTCACCTCAGAGCCCAAGAAGATCTGCATTATCCCACTTGGATCGTCCATCAGCCCCACCCTCTTCAACAGCAAAAACAACAGTTGATGGACAGAATGCAGAACAATGTCATACATTCACCCCAGTACAGAGATCTGGGCCTAAATCCATCGTTTTTTTGCTCACCATGCCGTTCCAGTTTGAACCCAGCCATATGCAAATCAGTCTTGACCCTGTGCCTCATGGGAACAGTCCAGCCCGAACTGCCAAGCCAGGCCCTCACTGGACTGGAAACAAGCATCCTAGGACCGGTTTTGGGGTTTCACCCCTCTTCAGCCAGGATAGCTTGATTCCAGTGGCATGGAGTGCACGGGACCCACATCTGGGCATACCCTTCCCACTTGGGGTGACAAATGCAAAAACAACAGTTGATGGACAGAATGCAGAACAATGTCATACATTCGCCCCAGTACAGAGAAACCCTGAAACCCGTCCTAGGATGCTTGTTTCCAGTCTAAGGAGGACCTGGCCTGGCAGTTCGGGCTGGCCTGTTCCCATTGGGCACAGGGTCAAGACTGATTTGCATATGGCTGGGTCCAAACTGGAATGCAATGGTGAGTAAAAGAAAACGATGAATTTAGGCCCAGATCTCTGTACTGGGGTGAATGTATGGCATTGTTCTGCATTCTGTCCATCAATAGTTCTTTTTGCATTTGCCACTCTCTTCAACATGCATACGACCTCCCTCCCCGCCCCAGGCCAACACCGTCAGATCGCACAGACTCAACATCATCTCCTATGCCATTGACACCCAGATCATCCTCTCGCTGTCCGAAGACCCTTCCACCACCAGACACAACTTCCACAGATGTATGATAAACGTCACTGACTGGATGAAGGACAACTGTCTCAAGCTCAGCATGGATTAGACAGAAGTATTCATCTTTGGGAACAACACCTCACCATGGAACAATGCATGGTTCCCTGCTTAACTTGGCCCATCCCCTTCCCCGACAGACCATGCCCGCAACCTCTGCGTCCTCTTGAACAGCAGACTATCTATGAAGAAACAGTTAAACGCAGTTTCACCCGCCTGCTTCCACACCATACCCATGCTTTGCAAGGTCTTCAGTTGGCTCCCAGTCAACACCAGAAGGTCCGTCATGCAGGCCTTTGTCACCAGCAGGCTGGACAACGGGAACACCTCCCCCAGCAATAACAATAAACATTCATGCCCATCATCATCAAAGCAATTCAAGGCTTCAGGAAAGCAGTAGAGACGAAAGTGAATGAGGTCTGGGTGGATGTCTCCCTCCTGTGCCAATATACTCACAAAATAGCAGACAGGGTGCCTGAGGCTGAATCCAGGGTCTCCATGGTTGAAGATGAAGTGACTACCCTTAAACTCCAGGTCTTCAAGTTGCTCTCCCCAATGGATACACTGGAAGAATGAGCAGAGGACGCCGAAAACCTACCCCCGAGAAACAACCTGTGCCTCTTTGGGTTCCCAGAGGGGGTTGAGACCTCCGGGGCTGACTGCTTTCTGCAGCAATTGTTCAGTTCTTGTGTCCCATTGGATAAGCTGTCTCTTGGTTTTGTGGAGGAGAGGGCGCATTGGGTCCTGGCTAAGCGGCTTCCCCCGGAGATTTTCTCGTCTCATGATAGGCCGCATCTTCATTCAGACCAGTCAGATTTGGCTCCTAGCCAGTGACCTCCCTTGTATTACAATGTGTACAGATCCTACCCTGAGGCATCTCTGATCACACACCCCTCATCTTCAAAATGGAAACCCTTTCGTTCACCTTACGACCTATGTGGCGCATCAACACCTGGCATCTAGGAGACTAAGTCTGTATTGACTTTATAGAGGAGGAACTAAAGATCTTATTTAAGCTCAGCTGTAATACTGTGCCCTCTGCTGGTACCCCTATGGGCGTCCAGTAAAACCACCCTGAGGGGGTCTGTCCAAGGGATATGTAAGGGGAAAGGAGACACGCCAACTCATGCATGTAATGGTTTTTGAAGCCCAGATCCTCTCCCTGCAGTGATGGACCTGTGGCTGGGCCTCGGTGACATTAAGCGACAAACACAAGTCCACCACTTCAAGGAGAGGATCTGGACTGCCCACCCTGAAACAGATCTTCCTAGAGAATCTTAGGCAGTGCGGGAGAGCGTTGACCCAGCTGGTCTACGGACATGGAGACAAATCTAGCAAGCTCTTATATTGGCTGGCAGCTTATGGTGCCTCGACTAGAACTGTACCGGCCATTCACGCTTCTCATGAGCCTGCATTCCCATTGCTAAAGGAGTTTTCCCCTGCACTCTATACCCTGCCTTCTCTGGCCCGAGAACTTGACCAACTGATCAGAACTGAGGAGATAAACATGGCCATTACAGATCTCAATTTGGGCAAGACCCCTGGCACAGACTGGTTCCCCATGGATTTCCTTAAAAGCTACCAGACCCTTTTGCTCCCTCACCTACTGGCCCTCTAAACTGAGGTGGCAGAGCATGGATCATTTACCCCCTGACCTGGGCACTGCTATTATTGTGATTTCCAAGGCCAACAGGCCCGCAGAGCATTGCTCCTCGTATATGCCTTTCTCTCTCAAAAACGCAGACATCAAAGTGTTTGACTTAATGTAGTCACTAGGACCTTCGCAGACACTGAGTTATCTAGTCCACCCAGACCAAATGTAGGGTCATGCCTGGCAAGAGCACCCGCTGTTGCATACGCAGGGTACAACTCATCCTGTCCCAGCAGTGCCGTATGAGCGGCTCCCTGGCCTTACTCCTAATTGACTTTCAAAAGGCCTTTGAGACTGTCACATGGACCTTCTTGGAAGCATTTGGGTTTTGGAACTTACTTCCTCAGACTCACCAGCCTGCCGTACAATGCCCCTGCATCCCAAGTCCAGGTAAACGGAGTCCTATCCCCGCCCTTCCCAGTAGTCAGAGGCTCCAACCAGGGCTGTCCTCTGTCTCCATTAGTTGCCCTAGTAATCCAACTCTTGGCACTTCTTATCAGATGTGACGCCCAAATTCGGGGTGGCTTTAAGAGGAGGATCCTGAAAAGCGCATAGCTCTGTATGCAGATAACATCCTGTTATTTCTGGATGACATGCAGACTTTCAGCCCCAGACGCCTCAACCTATATGGTGAAGCCTCTCATCTGCAGATAAACATGAACAAGGCGCTTTTGGTACCAGTTGAAGACACAGGAGGACATTCTTGGTACCCTACGATCGCGATACGTTTTCTCCTTCAAATATTTAGATATCTAGATATTCTCCACCTCCCAGCCTTGGCCTGGACTTTTAATTTTCAGCCCCTTATGAACACCTTGACTAGGGACCTGTGGAAATGGGGCCTCCTGCCTCTAAGCGCTATGGGGCGGGTAGCCTTATTTAAGATGATGTGCCTCCCATGCTTTTTGTAGCTTTTTGTATGTCATTGTGTTCTTCCATTACACAATCCTCCCAGTACAGCCCTGTTGTGCCTCTTGCAGGAAGTTGGGTGACGAGACTGGAGAGAACCTTTATAGGCATGGCCACATTGTTGGGCAAACAAGATATTGCCCGTAACTGGAAGTCGCCGGAATCACGCCTCATTGGAGGGGTAGACTGGTGTACCAGCCATAAGATGCCAATCTACAAGGCCCAGTCATGCCACCAAAAGTATAAGATGTGGCGCAGGTGGTGGATGCATTATGGGCTGAATGTATAAAGATATTGATGATAATGTATTTACTATGTCTATCTCTCTAATGCATTTTTATGTAGTCTTGTAGAATTGTTTGTGGAAAATGCCGAAATCTGAGAACTTTGGTATCAAAAAAAGAATGATGCTTTAAAGTCCCACAGTTTCCTGGATAAGGACAATGTGTCCTAGTGTCCGCAGTGCTAAAGTTAAAGTAGCTGCCACCCATGGGCTGTGCACCACAAAGTTTGATCTTACCCACACCATGGGAGACCTAGCAGGAGCCACGGAAACATTTGGTAGTCTGGCTTACAAATCTACAGCGACTGGTGCTGGCAAAGAATAGCCGCCTATTTGCAACCATCTCAGGACTTGGCTCTTCACGCTGCTCTTCAGAGTTGACAGTAAGTTTCTTTGGGTTATGATGCAGATTTTGGGTGTGTCTGTGGTTACAAAGTTGATTTAGCAGTTGGACTTACTGTCTGAGTCTCGACCCATGCCGGTGTTCAAGGCCTCCTCTTGCAAATCAGAGATGTCTTTCACACACTCGAGACGATGTCCCAATTCTGGTCACATCACTGCCTAGGGTGACATACCGGTCTTCTCCAGCAGCAGTTTACCAAAGGCAATGGCCCTTGAGTCCCCATGAGCCTTTCCTGTTATACAGCGGTTGTGTTACTCCCCTAAGGAGGCAAACAGCTTGGGGTCACAGCTGTCGACCTATTATTTTCACATTGTTGCACCAGGGCAACCGTCCTTAAGTTCCTGTTGCTCACTCTTGTTGTTCAGTAGTTGTCTCTCACATTAAAGGCAGCCCTATAGTCTCTGAGGTATTGTTATAACGCGATGGCCCTGAAGTTTCAGTCCCCCCTTTTCAAATACAGGGGTCATGTCTCGCATGCAGACTGGTAGTCCGATGGGTGCAGTGGTCCAGATGAACCCTAATCTTCCACTCTGCCTCTCAGATTCTTGCACCATGACTTCTAGACCTTGCTACCGCCTAGCTGTGTCCTGAACCTTACAGAGTTCACTGGTCTTGGGTTAGGTAGAAGGTTGTGCACCAGGTGAGAATTATTGATCCTCTTGGGTGATGTTTTCTCAGCAAGCATGGGAGACTTGGCGACCCTCCGGGTCACAATCCTGGTTGCAACAGGCTGAAATTTTATTGAGTTCTTACATGCTGAGGATCTGCTTCATTTGACCAAGTATTAGTCTCAAGCCTCCTATTTTATAAACCTTTTTCATATACACTGTTAGATGTTGTGTTTCTGCTTTTGATCGTGTAACGGGAGGCCCAATTGGAAATGCCCACATCTTATGACACTGTAAGTCATCTATCACTGAAGAACCGTCTTCAAATTTGGGAGCTCCCAACACAGGCCACCTTGATGTTCTCGTCAGTGATATGTGGTTTAAAAGGTTACCCGTGACATTGGTCCCACTCATTATGATTCCCTTATCAGTCCTATAGTCTTCAACAGATGTGCTCAGGCCTCCTTTGACCAGTGATTCATTATGAATTAAAGAGCTACCTTTTGAAATGCAGGGCAGAGCTTTGCTCTCCCTTCACCCAGTGTTTTTCCTTCCAGTTTGAGAAAATGCAATCCACATTTCTATTTTTGAAGATTTAATGCTTGACATCTGAACTTAGTGTTGTTTACTGTTGATTATTAATAGACTTTTTTGACTACAGTCTGTCACATGACCTCTTCAAACTTCATGGCGGAAGACAGAGTGCAGGAGTTGGCTCTGCTTATTGCGAGAAGCAGGGTGCCTTGATTCCCTGTTGGACAGGGGATCGGTCTCTGTGTCAGTTTGTCCGGCTAGCCGCCACAGTATTGGCATGCACCCCAAAGCAGAGCCAGTGGACATTATGAAGCCTAGGTAGTTGGACGGGCCGCTTGTGGGTTCAGGGAGGGCCTCTGAAAGCAGGGAGATGTCGGAGTGGGGTGAGGGTGGCAGGATCGCAGACAAGTGGCATAACTCCACGCGCAAGACTCTTCCTGCTTGGACGCTGGGGAACAGATTTTAAGCATAATGAAGGGCATGTGGGGGATGGGCAAAAGTCATGACAAGAAGGCCCTGGCGCCAAGGCGTCTTCCCTAGGGTAGTAAACAAAGACTGAGACAGGCAGTGTGGTGTGGCACCAGAAGAAAGCAGGCTAAAGCAATTCACAGGCAGTCTAGCACAAAATAAGGGTACAGCTGCTCATATGGGGTGGGGGGTGATAAGGTTGTCAGAAGGCACTAGCAGGTGTCCCCAAGGGATCTGGGGGCGGGGCAGGTCTAAGTGATCAGATCTGAATGCCATCACACACCCAGAAGGGTTTCATGCTTGATCATTGAGCTGCTCCTCATTGGGCCGATGCTGCAGTGCCTGACATGCTCCTCAGTGGGGCTCTTTAGCTTTGATCTTTTGATCTTAGCCATATTGATGAATTCAAGTGAGGGGGAAGAGTAGGGTGGTGTCTCGGTGATCGAAAATAGCCTAAGGAATACCGAGGAGACTTTTATTGAAGTGGTCCCCTTGACAAAGTAAAAACAATGGAGCTGTCACAGGTAATGTTGTACCAAGATAGCTTTAAAAAGGGTGACATGGGATCTGTCTGACGTAAGCCAAGCACATAGTCCACAATATCTAGGTTGGCCGCTTTGAGATGTCTCTCCCAGCCTTTGCTAGACATAGGGGTCCCCTCACAGGATGACCAAACAGAAGCTCAAAGGGACTAAATACCACTCCTTTCTGTGGCACTTGTCTGTAGGTAAAAATCCGACATGGCAAAAGGACATCCTGTCATCTCCGGAGTTCTTCAGGGAGTCTCATGATCACACCTTTTAAAAAAAAAATAAAAAGTTTTATAAAATGTTCGTGAGTACGATCTCAAAAAGCAGTCACAGCAGTACATCAGTTTTGAGCGGACGATGCAGTAATAGAAAGAATGCAAAGCATATACTCAGGAGATACATCAATGCAATTAGGTGCATACATATACGCAATGTTTGATCAGCTACTAGCAGAATCTAGTACGTACAGGGTTACAACACATGCAGTGAATAACAGGGTTATCGTCAAATCATCCTACAGTGCAAAACCCTTGTCTGTCGGCACCATCCGGCAGGGCCAACTCCTTCAGTCACATCCCTCTCCTTTCCAGCTAAATAGGGATGATACAGAACCCAAAAACTTTTAGGGTGATTCTAGGGCGATAGTAATTCACTATTTATTTAGTTATTTATTTATTTGAAAAGTTTTATATAGCGCTGGCTAGACCTGGAGGTATCGGAGCGCTTCAGATGAGATAGGACATTGCATCAGAACATTGTTACATAGTTACATCAGTTACTATACAATTCAGATTGTGTATTGCAATAAACCATATCTTTTTACCAGTCTTTGACCGTAGGAGCTGGTCCTCGAGCCCAGCGCATCGCAACTCTACGTTTTGTAAGCAGTAGACCCATGTCAATTAATCGGCGTGTGTCTTTCCGCAATCGCCTAGTACAACCCGGCAAAGCCAATAGTGGGTCTAATGGCAGTGGCAACCCTGTGATTTCACCCCGCGTGCGAAAAATGAATCTCCAGTAGTTCACATTCACTGGGCACGACCAGGCGATATGCATGAACACCGCTGGGCTGACTCTACATCCATCGCTCACATTCTGCGGCGTCACGGAGGGCATATCTGTGCAACCTGTCAGGTGTATAATAAACTCTATTTAGGAACTTAAAATGTATGATGCGGTGTCTCCCATTCAAGGAGACCTGCTGCGTGACCTCACAGCAATATGGCCAGGTGATGTCATCGAGAGCCTCCCCAAGATCATTTTGCCATTTTAACCTAGCCTTGGTGAAGTGATTCCTACGATAGTCCTGTGATATGATAGAAATACTGGAGACTATCTTACTAGGAGAATTGATACGCAGTAGGAAAGAAAAGGAGGCTATCTCCGGCAGTTCCATCATGTCCTCCCCAAGTGTTCCGCGAACGGCATGCCTCACCCTTTGAAAGTGAAACTGCGCAAGCGGTGTGTGTACATGCCCCGCCGCCTCAATATCAGCCCATCCTCGAGCCGTGCCTTCAGAAAATTGATCGCCAATTTTAACAATGTTAATTGATGCCAGTGCGTGGACCACCCCTCTTTCCCGGTATACCGGCAGCCAATGGCATCTCTCCACCGGGGTCAAAGGGGAATACAAGATAGTGCCTGCCTGCCTGCCTTTTTAACAAATTTTGCTATGCATGAGTAGCAGAATTAACGGAGTCCAAAATATCAGCTCGCCTGAAACCACAACAATGGGAGAGGAGGGGGCGCTGCAGTCCTTTCAATCTGTACACGTGGGAGGCCAGCTTGCTCGTGTACCCAGTGGTAGGCATGTGAACCTTGCGCTGCACAATAATATAATTCTAATTTCGGGGCCCCAAGGCCCCACATGGAGTAGGGTAGTGTGAGAATAACCCATTTGACACGTGCCTGTTTCCTGGCCCAGTCTGACCTCACCAATAATGAACGAATGACCCTGAAGATGTGTGCAGGGAGCACCATCGGAACATTCAAAAATGGGAATAAAAACCTTGGGAGCACAACCATCTTCATGAGAGATATGCGACCCAATAAAGACCAAGGCAAGCGGATCCAGCGTTCCATATCTTCTTATTTAGCAATCGCTTTGCCATAGTTCTTGCTGAGAACCAGCTCCTAGTCTGTATGAACTTTTACTCCCAAGTAGTACACAGGCTCAGTTGTCGATGTTGGGGTGGTAATCTGATTCAATAGGCTGCATGGCCGGGGACAATGGGCAAATAGTTGACTTAGCCCAATTAATCTTGAGACATGAGACCTCACTGTCTTACCACCTCTTCCAGCACTGGGGACAGATTAGACACCGGATCCCTAATGTACAGAAGAGTATCGTACGCGTAGGACGACACTATGAGATGACATGATGAGATTGCCCCCCCCCATCTTCTCAAAGAGAGTAATCTGGTGTAGAATAAGCAACTCCTTTTAGAAAGCAACAGTAAGGCAATCTTGCCCTTGGGTGCTTCCAGCACGTATTACATTTAGCGCAGCAAGCACTTCACCTGCGTCTAACGGCCTCATTAGGTGCTCTCTATGCTCAGCCGCCAACCAGGCCATCCAAATATGTTCTAAGTATTCTTTTGATTGCTGCATCGTCAGCGGTCACTTTGGAGTGGTACAGATCAGAATAGTACTGATCAAACGTATCTGCTATTGCTGTTAGGTCTCTCAGTAGCTCGCCACTTGCTGCACGCAACTCACACAGCCCCGACTCCCTTCAATCTCTCAGCACAGCCGCTAAGACTGAGCCCGGCCTTTCCCCCTCTCCATATGTTGTTTTGGCGACTGGGTATTTCCCTATGTGTTTAACCTCGCGGTCAGTGATTTCGTGGTACTCCTCCAATGTATTTTTTAATTCTTCCGCTCCCTGAGCATCCCCACTCAGAGGCCTCTTGCACTAGATCAACCAAACAATTCTCAAGGCTAGCCAGTATAGAAAGCTGGCTTTGTATATACTATACTAAAGTGAGTTATAGTGTGCACACAGTCCAGTGGAACCCCAAAGGTTGGCAGAGGTAAAGTTAGATAGCACCTCACTCTCTATTTGTGGTAGTGTGGTCGAGCAGTAAGGCATTATCAGAGGACAGTGTTAAGCATTTGTTGTACACACTCAGCAAATGAATTCACACACTCAAAGACTGAACTTCAGACCAATTGGTTTTGTATGAAAATATTCTTAGTTATTTTATTTCCTAGAACCAAGCAAGCCTGGCACAGGTAAGTTGATAAATACTTTGCAGTAAATATACCATTTGAAATGCAGTTGCAAATGTACTTTGGAATGGTTACAGTTTGAATTGCTAGCAATGCAATACTGTGGAATGCTGTACACATACTTTGTATCGATTTTGCAGTAAAAGTTACAGGTAAGTTACTTTTACGTTACTTTTGAGATTACTTTTTCTACTAGGTGTGATATGCTTAGCTATCACACTGGGACCTTTCCAAGAGAAAAGGTAAGTAAAGTCAGTTTTGAGCAATTGTTATTTTTCAGGTTTTCATACAAATCAACTCCACACTTAGAACATTTTTCAGAGAAAAAAAACCCAATAGGTTCCTATAGAGAGAAATAATGGTTACCAGGTAAGTAATTGGTCTTTGGAGCTGAGCTTCTAGGGTTAGAACAAGGGTTCCCCCAGGGTCAAGGATGCACTCTCGTTACACCCTCGGCGGCACTAGTGCAGCCGGGTGCTGAGGCCCAATAATATCCAATGGGGGATAGGAGACCACTTGGCTGTGGGAGCAAAGCTCCTGGACTTTAGCTCAGGGCAAATGGGGAAACAAAGTAGCACCAAAGGTGAACCCTCTGCGCCACTGCGGTGCCCAGGTACATGGTGCTGTTTCGACGTCGGGTGCCCTGTTTACTATGGGGAAACTCCGGTTTGCAAAGACACTGCAGGCTCTGGGACGAAGGTCTTCTGGGTGCGACCACCACTTCGAGAGGTAAGTTGGGGGTTGGCTAGGCACCGTCGGTTGGGCCACCCAAGGCCGTGGGGCGTCTGGTGCAGGGGTGCCTTTTGTGGTCGGATCTTCTTACCAGCTCCTGGTCACGGTTGAGGGGACCTTCTGGATTTAGGCTTCAGGTGTCTGCTGGAGGCTTGAGGCAGGTCAGGGGTCACCGGATCTCGGGTCAGGATCGCCGGAGGGACCTCCTCGTGGTGTTTGCCCACTCGAGCTCGGGCCATGGACAGCTGGTGCAGGGTGGTAATGTTTCTGGCCGGGCATTACAGGTTGGTAAAAAGGTTGGGACCAATGGGCCTGTCCCTGGATGGCTTGGTCCCCACCCCCCACCCCCTCCATCTGCAAGATGGCAGGGACTAAGAGTTGTGCTTCATCTCGCCTCCCCACCTGAGGGGTAGAGTTGGCAGAGGTGGGCACACCTCTCTCCTCACCTGTTTTTCCCGCCGGTTCTCCTGCCAAAAATGGGGGTCACAACCAGTGGGAGCCAGTTGCTGAGAGCAGCAAGTGGCCTGGGGAAGCTCACAAAGACGGCAAGCCTTTGAAGCTTCCCCTTTGTGAACCCTGCCTATCATGGGAGAGGAGGCTTGACGCCTCGTCCCAGGATGTGCATTGCAGCAGGCCCTCGACCCAATGGTCTAGAAACATGTCTGGTGGTGACAGCTGAAAGCAGCCACTCAGCCTGGACACTAGTGGTAGGTTAGCTTTCAGGGAGCATCTCTAAGATGCCCTCTGTGTGCATTTTTCATTAAATCCCACTCTGGTATCAGTGTGGGTTTAATGTGCTGAGAAGTTTGATACCAAACTTCGCAGTTTTCAGTGTAGCTATTATGGTGCTGTGGAGTTCTTAATGACAAACTCCCAGCACCATATACTCTTAATGGCAGCACTGCACTTGCAATGTCTAAGAATGGACTCAGACACTGTAGGGGTACAGGGCTCATGCACCTGTACCCTCACCACTGGTATAGTCCACCCAGCTAGAGGGGTGACTGACCAGTGGATTGTAGGCATGGCACACGGAGATGTGTGCCATGTCGACTCTTCACTTTGTTTTGCACCAACACACGCAGTGTGCATAGGCAGTGTGTGAGTGAAATGTTAGAGGACCTCTAAGGGTGGCACAATAAGTGATGCAGCCCTTAGAGGCCTTCTCTGGTCACAGTGCCCTTGGTACCCGTGCTACCATTTACCAGGGGCTGACCTGTGGCCATAGATGCCAATTGGGTTTAGGCTTCAATGCAGTTTTAGGGAAGGAGCACAGGCCCTGGGTATCTGATTGGCAGGAGCCCAGGGCACACTCAGTCAAGGCACATCAGCAATTCAGCAAAAAGTGGGGGCATACCATGCAGGAAAGAAGGCACTTTCTCATCCCCCCTCCCCCCCCCCCCCCCAACAACGAAAGATGATGAGACTAACCTTGCCCTAGAGAGTCTTCATTGTCTTAAGTGGAAGACCCTGGAAAGTCCATCTGCATTGGCATGGGCATTCCCAGGTCTGTGTTCTACTTCAAAGTCCATTCCCTGTAGGGAGATGGACCACCTCAACAGTTTAGGATTTTCTTCTTTCATTTGCATTAGCCATCTGAGAGGTCTGTGGTCAGTTTGATCTAGGAAGTGAGTGCCAAACCAGTATGGCCTCAACTCTTCAGGGACCAAACCGCAGCAAAGGCCTCCCTCTCAATGGAACTCCAACACTGCTCCCTGGGGAGAAGCCTTCTGCTTATAAAAGCAACAGGTTGGTCTTGGCCTTCATCATTGGTCTGGGATAGGACCACTCCTATCCCTAGCTCAGAGGCATCAGTTGCTCTATGAACTGCTTGGCATAATATGGAGCTTTTAGAATTGGTGCTGAGCACATTGCTGCTTTCAGGGTGTCGAAAACCTTTTGGCAACTAACTGTCCATTTACCCTTCTGGGACAATTTCTTGGAGGCGAGTTCTGTGAGGGCAGTCACAATGGACCCATATCCCTTCACAAACCTCCTGTAGTACCCAGTCAAGCCAAGGAATGCCCTGACTTGGGTCTGGGTTGAGGGAGCTGCCCAGTACAGGATGGCCTGGATCTTGGGCTGTAAGGGCTGTACCTGGCCTCTACCAACAAGGTGGCCCAAGTACACCACAGTGCCCTGCCCTATCTGGCATTTGGATGCCTTGATAGTTAGGCCTCTAGGGCTGACAGGTCGTCTCCCAGAGGAGAGGAGACCTGAACTTGTGGCTGCTCAGAAGTTGGTTCTTACCTTTTCTCTTGGAGGGTTGGGGCATTTTTTCAGGCTCCAACTCCTCTTTAATACCCTGGGCTTTGCTCTGTACTCCTTGTTTTTACACACGCCCATTCAGGTTTTCCCAGCATGGTTGCTTGGAACATTAGATCTACCTCAGCCCACTCTGAGGGCTCCATATCATTACATAGCAGACACTGTAATGGGATGGCAGAGGACCCAACTACCTTTTTTGGGCCAGTAACCCCTCCGCACATTAAGGACACCATAGCCATGAAATGAACTTTAGTATGGTTATCAGTATTGGTGACTGGTTAAGTTTGTCCAGCCAAATACTGCTCTGGGGATACCAGTTTTTTTAGTTGCCTTGGTGACACTTTTACCTATATCCCTCAGCGCCTCTACTCTAACCCCATTGATATGTGGCTGTTGTCTACATTTCTCCATGTTACTGGGCCAGACAGCCAGGGCAGTTGCATCAACCCCCCACCCTCTGAGATTAAAGTAGCTTCAGTGTGCTCTCTGACCTGGTCAGTGCACACCAAGAATCATATCTGCAAAGTCACCACCTCAGTGGTAATTGGGGATGCATTAGTGGAAACCTTTTTGGAACAGCAGCAGCCCCAAGTTAGGCGTCCGTTGGCTGTAAAATTGCAACATCAAGCCTTTTTTAAATCCCAGTTCTTACCCTGGTACCCACCCTTGAATTGTGAAGTGCATCTGGGCCCACCCTCCTGAACAGGTTTTTGTGGGACTTAAGAAGACTCTTTACCTTTTTTTCTTCGACTGTTCCACATCTTTCCTGTGGAGGCAATAGCAAACCCTTTCTTTGGCTCACTCCCACCATGAGACTTTTGGGACACCATAATTTTGATCCAATGGTTAGCCTTCTTCCCCAACTCCTCAGGAGAGGCTAAACCTAGGTCTAGCAAGTATTGATGCAATTTTTTAGACCTGGTCACCTACACACCACCATACTCTTACACCCCCTCACTTGCATTCATCAATATAGCTAAGAACAAAAGATCGTAGCGAAAGAGCCCCCACTGAGGGGCCTGTCCGGCACTGCGGGATCTGCCCGACGAGGAGCAGACCAATGCTGGACAATAAGACCCTTCTGGGTGTGTGAGGGGATTCAGATCCGATCACTCACTTCCCCCCAGGATCCCTCTGATCTACCAGCCAGTTCCTTCTGACATCCTTATCATCCCTCCCACCCCCCATGAGGAACTGCACCCTGCTTTTGTGCTAGATTATCCATTTAGGAGCTCTGATGCTGGACCTATTATATCTGCTCCTTGTCCCTCCTTTGGTTTAAATTGATTCAGAAGCAAGCAGGAGTGGAACAGGTGATCCCTGTTTTAGGCAATGGGTGTAGCGATGTCAGATGAAAGATGTGTTAGTGGGAGGGTCTTCCCAAGAGGATTGGGATATCAGAAAAGGTAAAGTAGGAGGTGAAGAGCAATGGTTGGAGGTTAAATCTGAGGATGCAAGAGAGGCTTGAAAGTTGCTGCAAGGTCTGCATGTAAAATGGCCAGTGGAGGTGTCTTGGGGGCGGGTAGACCCAAGGTGGTGTATAATGTGCGATATCTGGTGGTGGTACCACCACTCGCTGAGTGGGCAAGGGCAGATGAATTGGTGGGTTGTATGGACTTTGACTATTAGTAGGATAGCATGGAGGAGGACGAGGTCTTTGTAAGAAACTGGCTCTATATAGACTGCACCAAAGTGAGGTCCAGTGTGTATAGAGTCCAAGGGTCTCCAGAGGCTTTGCAGAGGTTTAAGTTAGATACAACCTTACTCTCTAAAGTGGTAGCTTGGTCGAGCAGTAAGGCAGTATCAGAGGACAGTGTTAAGCATTTGATGTACACACTCAGTCAGCAAATGAATTCACACACTCAAGAACTGAACTCCTGGCTAATTATGTTTGTATAAAAATAAATATACTGTTGTTTATTTTTAGAACCAAGCAAGCCTGGAACAGGTAAGCATGTAAAAACTTTTCAGCTACAAGATGCTGTTGTTGAATACTTTCAAAAGAGAGTAGGACTTTGTAACAATTCGAGTTTACAGGGGTTGCAATGCAATGCACAAACAAGACTCAGTACATAGGAATCACTAGGCTTTTTCAGTAAAATGCGATTAAATTACTTATCGGATGACTTTTGCTAACACAGTGCTGGATCCTAGATTCAGCACCGGGGCATTTCCTGAAAACAGTTGAGTAAATAGGTTTTAGTTAGAGGTACGAATTTTAAGGAATATTATTGTATTTCACAAGTTGATACTTAAAAACTTTTTCACATAGAATCACCAATGTTATCCTATGGGAGGAAATTCACTTAGCAGGTAAGTTACTTTAACAATACTTTTCTTACTCAGTGCTGGATACTAGATTCAGCACTGGGACATTTCCTGAAAACAGTTGAGAAAATGCATTTTGGTTAATTGGGTGATTTTTAAGGAATATTCTCAGTTTTCGAAAGTCGACACTTAAAAACCTTTTGGTAGAAAAAGTGTCAATGTTATTCTATGAGGAAAAAGAGGTTATCGGTTTCCAGGTAGGTAATCGGTCTTTGGAGTTGGGGTTCTGGGGTTAGACTCAGGTGTCTCTCAGCGTCAGTGTTGCAGTGTTGTTGCACCCTCAGCGGCACTCGGGCGGCCGGGTGCAGAGTGTTGAGGCCCAATGTTATCCTATGGAGGATAGGGGGACTCCGGTTGGTGTCTGCTGGCAAGCAGGCCATGGGGTTGTGGGAACAAAGCTCCTAGGGTTAAGCTCAGGGCAAGTTGGGGACCAAGTTAGCACCAAAGGGGCACCCTCAGCGGCACTAGGGCGGTCGGGTGCCCTGTTGATTTCAATGGAGAGTCTCCGTGACAAAGAAACACTGCAGGCTCTGGGATGAAGATTTTCCAGGAGTGACCACCACTTCGAGGGGTAAGTTGGGATGTTGAGGGTTGGTTAGGCACCAGTGGATTGGGCACACAAGGCCGTGGGGCGTCGGGTGCAGGGGTGCCTTGGGACATCGAATTTTCTTACCCGCTCTGGTCACTGTAGGGGGGGTCCTCTGGATTGAGGCTGCAGGCGTCACCTGGAGTCTTGCGGCAGGTCAGGGGTCGCCGGATCTCGGGTCAGGCTCGCCGGAGGGACCTCCTCGTGGTATTTTTCCACTCCAGGTCAGGCAGGGTTCGGTGGGTGTAGAGTGGGCTGGATTCGCAGTTCCTGGCTGGCACCAGAAGCTGCAGTTCAAACACGTCCGGTGTTCACGGGAGAAACAGCTTGGAAAGTGAAGGCAGGCAGGTACTCCGGGGTTTTTGAGGTTGCTGGCCGCTGGACACTCCGGGGTTTTGCAGGAGCAGGTTCGAGGGGAGACAGGCCTGTAGGGCTGGGGCTAAGTCAGTGGGCGTCGTCCTCTTGTTAGCTCTTCACGGCTACTCGTCCTTCTTCTCTTCTTTTTCTTGTGGTTGCCGGATCTGGAGAAGGAAGGTTCAGGGTGCCCCTGAATACTAAATTTAGGGGCGTTACAGGTAGGTAAAGGGCAGAAACCAATGGGTCCCTTCCCTGGGGTGGGTACACCCCCCTATTCTGCCACTCTCCAGTGGGAGTTAGGCAGGAGCCTGTCCCTGGTTGTCTGGGTGGAGTTGGCAGAGGTGGGCACACCTCTCTTCCTCACTTGTTTTTCCCTCCGGTTCTCCCGCCCAAGGTGGGGGGTAGAACCAGTGGGGACCAGTTGCTGAAAGCAGCAAATGGTCTGGGGAGGCTCACAAAGACGGCATGCCTTTGAAGCTTCTCCTTCGTGAACCCTGCCCATCCTGGGGGAGGAGGCTTGGCACCTCGTCCCAGGATGTGGATTGTTTCAGGCCCCCGAGTGCAGCAGGCTCTGGACCCAGGGGTTTGAACATGTCTGGAGGTGGCAGCCTGCGCAGCCACTCAGTCAGGTCACTGGTAGTTGGTCGTGTTTCAGGGGGCATCTCTAAGATGCCCTCTGTGGTGCTTTTTACATTAAGCCCCACACTGGCATCAGTGTGGGTTTAATGTGCTGAGAAGTTTGATACCAAACTTCCCAGTCTTCAGTGTAGCCATTATGGTGCCGTGGAGTTCGTAATGACAACCTCCCAGCACCATATACTCTTAATAGCAGCACTGCACTTACAGGGCCCAGCAGTGGACCTAGGTACTGTAGGGGTACAGGGCTCATGCACCTTCACCACTTGCATAGGGCACCCAGCTAGATGGGTGACTGATGTATGCCAGGGCA
This sequence comes from Triturus cristatus, assembly GCF_964204655.1. Lineage (NCBI taxonomy): Eukaryota > Metazoa > Chordata > Amphibia > Caudata > Salamandridae > Triturus > Triturus cristatus. Next base: position 1,068,651,551 of record NC_140582.1, on the reverse strand, counting down.
GTGGTTTGTGGGCATGGCACACAGGGATGTGTGCCATGTTGACTCTTTGTTTTGTTCTGCATCAAGATACTCAGTCTGCAAAGGCAGTGTGTTGATGTCAGGGTTCAGGGCCTCTAAGGGTGGCGCAATAAGTGCTGCAGCCCTTCGGGGCCTTCTCTGGTCACAGTGCCCTGGGTACCTATGGTACCATTTACTAGGGGCTGACATGTGGCCAGAGATGCCAATTGGGTTTAGGCTTCAATGCACTTTTAGGAAAGAGCACAGGCCCTGGTTACCTGATTGGCAGGAGCCCAGGGAACGCTCAGTCAAAGCACATCAGCAATTCAGCAAAAATTGGGGGCATACCATGCAAGAAAGAGAGCACTTTCTCACAGTCTTGGGCAGTGATATGATTGTTAAGGCGTCGCAGAGGTGGTGATTAGACTGATTTGCATATGGCCATGTCTGAACTGGGGTGGCAGAGTGGGCTAAAGAACGGTGATGGATCAAACCCAGATCTGTTGACTGGGTGTGAGTGTTTGATTGGTTCTGATGCTCCGTCCATCACCACCCCCTTTTGTACCGCTTTGTTCGCCATAAGTTGGCAGGGTATGCTCAGACGTCAGTCCCTTGCTCACTTTGCCACTGGATTCAAGCAAGCCTGGCTGAAGATGGCTGAAATGCCAGAAACCGGTCCTAGGAAGCTTGTTTCCGGTCTAAGGAAGGCATTGCTTGGCAGTTCGGGCTGGACTGTTCCCATGAGGCACAGGGTCAGACTGATTTGCATATGGCCATGTCTGAACTGGGGTGGCAGAGTGGGCTAAAGAACGGTGATGGATCAAACCCAGATCTGTTGACTGGGTATGAGTGTTTGATTGGTTCTGATGCTCCGTCCATCAGCACCCCCTTTTGTACCGCAGAGGTGGTGGCGGCAAGGGGCAGGAAGGACCGTGGGTGGTGGGGGCTGGGTTTATCAGTGTCCACCTAGTGTTTTACAGGCTTAAGACACAGTACTGGCCAGATCCACTGACACTATGTTGGCGGGCAGGTGACTTCTACTGTCAAGGCAACAGAAGCAAGGCAGCAGACCACGGAGCGGGTACTGACTTTAATGCCAGGTACGAATGTAAGGGCCACTTTGTCTGCCATTGTTATGTTGTCAATTGGGTGGAGGCTAGGAATGGAAAGGAGTAAACAACATGTCTACAGATATACTGGTATGTTAAGGGCAATAGGTTAGGCACGGAGGAACAAAGGTCCGATACAAAAAACAGAAGGTACACAAAAGGAGGCTGCACAAAGAGACGGAGGATCTTGTGCACTGATAGGTAAGTCAGCAGGAGAACAACGAAGGAGCAAGGCTAAACACGGGAACTGACGCTGTGGATCAGATTGTGATGAGGGGTAGAAAGGTACGGTCAAAATAGCGGAGTTCAAAGAAAGAAAGGATTTGAAAAAAGTTGTCATACATAGTTACCAAGCCGATGGATGTAAGCAATCTGCTGCCCACCACAGAAAAGATCTGGCAGGGATTATATGTCGGAATGTTTAAGCTGTTGCATAGGGAGCTGAAAGCTACAGAAAGGTCCAAGGAGGAAGAACATGACCTGCCCAAATGACCTAGAGTTCCCATGACAATATGAAACTGAACAGCAGCATTTTTGCTTTTCGCTAGTGTATATTTCGAAAAATGTACAGAGCAGAGTGTGGCCCTGTTTAAATAGTTGAATGTTGTAGGAACCTGGCTCTGTATATGTTATGCCACTTGGTGTTTATACCGTGCACAGAGTCCAGAGATTCCCCCAGAAGTGTACATGGCTCAATGCAAACCCCAAGTGCTCTATTTGTGGTAGTGTGGGCGAGCAGCCTTAGGCCTAAGATAGAGTATGACATATTTGTTGTGCACACAATGACCAATAAATAACACACGACTCAAAGGAGATCTACGCCAATTTGATAAAGTAAGCTTCTTTCAAGATTTATTTTAAGACCAAGATCTTTGCAAAAAGATAAGTACGTTTTTAAATATGAATTATTTTCTATTTCAAGTGGACACTTCAGTCTTCGCAATATTAACCTATTGAAAAAAATAAGGTTTCACAGGTAAGTAACCAATTTACTAATCCAGTCTTCGGGTTCCAGAGTGAGCAGAGGGCAAGGTTCATATAAGGACAAACACTGCACCACCAGCGGCACAGGGGCAGCCGGGTGCAGGGGTCAAATTTGAAGATCAGGCCCAGTGTTACCCAACGGAGATGGTGACACACTGCTTGAAGGTAAGTAAAGCATCTGCAGGGCTCCAGCTTTGGAGTTTTTACACAAGCACGGGGGGGCCACAAGCCAGCACGAATATTACACCACCAGCAGCACAGGGGTGGCTGGGTGAAAGGTGCAAACACCCAGTCGGGTGCCCAATGCAATTTAATGAAGAAACATGTTTGGAAAACAAGCTGCAGTTGACAAACTGGAGGCTGCACAAAGAAAAGCAGTGACAGGAGATGTAAGTTGGGATGTTGTAGGTCATAGGGAAACAGATGGTTGAGCTCCTCATGGCCAAGGGGCTTTGAGTGCAGGGTTTTTCTTTGATGTCTGGTTTCTCTTACCAGAGTTGGTCGCCGTCGAGGGGAGCATTTGGATTCACACTGCAGGCATGTCGTGGAGTCCAGGAAGGGTCAGCCATCGCCGAACTTGAACTCCGGATTGCTGGGGAACCTTTTCTGGATCGGTTGGCCACCTGGACACAGGCCGGAGGCATCGGGTGCTGAGTGGTCAGGGATTGCGGATCCAGAGAGCACCAGAGTCCTTCATATTGCTTTCTTGTGGACCGAGTTGCTGTCCTCTGGAGTTCTGGCCTCCTTCAAAGACGCACAAGAGGACAAGGAAACCCTAGAAGTCTGATGGGACCAAGGGTAAATGTATGCTAAGAGAAACAAAGGTCCCATACAATTGGATTTAGAAACAGTGTCACAATTTTAGTAATAAAAATTGAAAAGTAATAATATATCAGTGAAATATTTAATGAACAGATACATTGAACGCAAAAATTACAAAAAGAGTGAGTGAGCTCTTAGCTCCTTTAAAGACAGGCAGTCTTTTTAGGGCTGGTGGAGGTCGCTGACTGCAGGACAGGCGTTGTTTCTTCAAGGGCTGGAGACAGGCCAGTAGGGCTGGAGCCAAGTTGGTGGGCGTTGACATTCTTCTCTACATCTTCTTTGTCCTTCTTCTTAGATTTTGGGGTCTGGGGGAGCCTCCTAAATACTAGATTTAGGGGTGTCTTAAAGGAGTAATGTTTGAGGCCAATAGGCACTTTGAGGGCGTAGACAGTCCTGGTAATTATGCCACCCTCCTGTGGGAGGGGTCATAGACCTAGCCCTGATTGGAGGAGTCCCCCCCCCCCCCACACCCCTTCTTCAAGATGGCAGAGACTGAACGATCTGCATTACCTCGCTTCCTTCACCTTAGGGGTGGATTTGGCAGAGGTGGGCACACCTATTCTTCCTATTTTTTTTCCTGCAGGTTTTCTGGCCCAAAGTTTAGGTGTAAACCTGGGGTTGCCATCTGCTGCTAGCAGCAGAGGTTAGGGGTTGCATTACAATTGCGGAAGGCCTTTGAAGCTTCCCTCTCTAGCACTGTGCCCATCCTGGGGGAGAAGGTGTGACCCCTCTGCACATGACGTGCTTTGTTTCTGGGCCAAGAGAGAGGGGGCTCCTGATCAGGGGTCCAGAAACATTTCTGGTGGTGACAGGATGCCTAAAGCCAGTCTGTGACCACACCATCCTTGGTAGGTTTTTAAATGGACACCACTGAGGTGCCCTCTGAGTGGATGTTTTAAAAAAATCCCACATTGGCCTCAGTGTGTGTTTATTAAGAGGAGTAGTTTGGAACCAAACACTCTTGGGTTCAGAGAAGCCATCATGGTGCTGGAGAACTTGAGTTGTCGAGTTTCCAGCCCATGTACTCTCTTTGGCTTCCCTGGCACTTACAGTATCTAAGAATAGACTTATATATTATAGGGGATTATCTGCTCATGCAGATATGTCCACACCTATGAAAAAATGCACGCTGCTTTAGGGCTTTAACCTCTTCAGTGCCCATGACGAGATAGTCTCGTCATGGAGCACGGTTGCGCTGTGCCCATGGAGCACGGTTGCGCTGTGCCCATGACAAGACTATCTCGTCATGAACCCCACACGCTAGTGCAACGCCCGGCACAGGAGGGGGAAAGGGCGTGGCACTGAAGGGGTTAAGGCTTAAGAGAGGTGACTTACCAATACCTTAGGCAGTGCCAGTTGGCATGGCACACAGGCAGTGTACCATGTAGACTTTGTCATTTTTGTCTGCACCAGGCCATAAAAGCTACAGTTATACAAAATAATGGGGTAACCCTGTGTCCCTCAGAACCTGGGTATATGTATTATACGGATACAATGGTTCTGTCGGGGAATTACAATTGCTTTGGGATGTTCACAATATAAATGCATTACATGTAACATCATAAAAGCTACAGTGGCAGTCTGCATGGCCTAGGTGAAGGGTCCCTAAGGGACCCACTTCAGTCCCAATGCCCTTGGTCCCCTGGTACCAGTTACTAGGGACTTACATGGGGCCAGAAGGGCCAATTGTGGAACAGTTTTAGGGAAGAAGCACTGGCACAGGGGACCTGGTAGGCAGGGACCCTGTGTATTATAATTGAAACCACATGATTATCCTGGCAAAAAGTGGGAGGCTAACCATGTCAAGAGGCACTTTCTCACAGATGTCTTACGCAAGCACAGGTCGTATATGGGGGGTATGCCTGGACGCAGTATGACGAAGAATTCAGGGTGCGTATGGTCTTGGCCTCTGAGCCCGAAATAGGGGGAGATCCACTCCGATCTCTGGCAACACACAATGGTCCGGCAAAATCTTTGAAAACCATATTCTCAGCAAGTGCTTTGTCCCGGATCTACCATCACACACACAATGAACCAGCGGATGGCCTATGTAGCTCTGCAGGCCTGAAAGCAATCTCCTGAAGGAATCCAACCATAACTTTACACACAAAAGTGTGCATATTTGTAATCAGAGAACAAGGGCACTTATAGAAGCTTCCATAACTGAAGAAATCACGGTCGGCTGTGCAAAGGTATTGGGATCTTCCTAAACAGCACAAAAGGCAGAGGGATAACCCCATTATGCTCTTGCCATAGTGAATATTGTAATAATAGATAGGAGCTATTATCATAATGATAGAAATATATGTTCACAGTTCTGGTTTCATTAGTAGCAGTTTTATTTCATATTTGAGTAACAATTGCAGCTCTCATAGGGCCTTATTGCGATGAGGCCTGGAAAGCCTCCGACTGCAGATCGGAGACTTTCTGACCCTCATCGCGGTTTCAATTGCAGCCACTTAATTACAATCTAGGCGGCCGAAATTGAAACCGGCCGGCCATTCCAACTTGATTCAGACGGATTTAAGGAGTCTGGCCATTTGGAGACCAGCCCGTAATCCCTATAGACAGCGTTTCCCCCGTAGGGATAACTATGCTCTGTTTCCGACCGGCTTTCCATGCCTGGCTTTCTGACATGGAAAGCCTGTCAGAAAGTGAGTTTGGGGGCCTCTAGAAGGGCCCCCTTGCCTTTCGAGTCCTACGGTTGGGGGCAGAGGGTGCACCTAATCCCTGCACTGCGTGACCGGCACCTCAAGGTGCCTGCCACATGGTGCAGGGATTAACAGGGGTGCACCATAGTTGCAGGTTGTGGTGTTGATAGGGGTATAGGCTTGGAAGTATTTGAATTATAATTATTTAAGGATTTTTTTATTATTTTGTGTTATTTAAATGATTTATTTATGTAAATTGTGTAATTTGTTTTTTTCATTATTTTTGGTGTGGTTTATGGTTTTTGTAGGGCTGTTTGCAAAGAAATTTAATTGTAATAATAATTGTTATGAATTATTTAATTAATTTATTGTGGTAATTGTGAAATTAGGAACTTTTTAAAGTCATCTAAGAGGTGCAGGTTGTGTTTTGTATGGGTAAAGAGTGGGAAGTTCATTAAGTATAATTTATTTATTAGGTTATTGTTCATTGTTTAATTCACATTTTTATCACTTAACTACTATTGTTTAGTTGAATAATTGTGTAAAATGTCAAGATATATTTTAGGTGTTTGTTTACTTTGTAGAGGTATTGGGTAAGTACTTATTTAAGTAATAAATGTAAAAATAGCTTTTGTTTAAGAAAAAAAAAGTTATTTGTTATGTTATGTTTTTATTTATTTGAAAATAACGTGTTTGTTATAATTGTGAAAATATAGCGTGGTATTTGATTTTTTTTGTTTAAAATAAACATTTTAATGTCATGTTTTAATTTAAAAATTATATTTTAAATTCAAATATTTTTATTGGTTTAATGTATTTCAAATATTTTTATTTGAACTGAACTACTCTCGCAGACTGGAGTGGGAATAGTAAATATTACACCTCCCCTATGCAACACTTTCTCTACTGTTGCACATACTACAGTGGGAATAGAACATTTTACCCCTCTGCAATCACAGTTTCCCCTACTGTTGCACAGGCTAGATTGGGAATAGTAAATTGTTACCCCCTCCTGCGTCCAACCCTTTCCCTACTGTTGCACTGACTAAAGTAGGAATAGTAAATTTTACCCCTCTGCATTCCAACACTTTCCCCACTGTTGAGTTAAGTGGTGCAGGAATAATAAATCTTACCCCTCCTGAAACTAACAATTTTCCTATTGTTGGCTTGCGGAGGGGTAAAATCTGCTGTTCCCACTCCAGTCACTGCAATGTTTTCCATACTGTTGCACTGACTGGAGTGGGAATAGTCAATTTTAGCCCTTGTTCGTCCAAAGATTACCCAACTGTTGCAGAGATTGGAGTGGAAATAGTATATGTATTATTCCTACAACTTTATGCATTTTTAAAAAATATTGTTTACAATAATATTATAATGGGGCTTATTCTGAGTTTGGCGGCGCGTGACCGCCAGCTCCTCCACCGCCAAATCTGTGTAGGAACCGTCCACCAGATCAAGAGTTTTCTCCTGTCTTGCAGGCTTATTTTGGCATTCTCACGACAGTGCCTATGAAATAAGCACGGTAATCGTTACAGGAGTAGAACCTGTTGACCCAGGTGAGACCGGGTAATTAGTATAGCAATACAACAGCGTCTCAACTGGGAAACATTTAGCAAGGATAGTTAGAGAAAGAAGTCTCTATCATACATAAGGGGAATGGAGCAAAGGGAGACCACGAGGAAAAGATGAAAGTACGTTTTTAGTGATTGCAGGTAGTTCTATCAGCACTACTATACAATTAAAGAAAATAGTGACCAAATTACACAAGTGGGTACTGGGCGTACCCGTGATAAGTGACGGTGCAGTGACACAAAGGTGCCAATTACGATCCGGCAAAAACCGGGTACGAACCGTCGGACGGAGGCTTTTTTCCGTCCGACTCGTACCCGGTCGCAAAACTTTACAAACATGCAAGTACGATTCGCACGGAAACACCATTTCCGTACGAGTCGTACAAAACACCGACCGACGAAAAGATACATACAAATGGGATCCGGGGAATGCGCCGACGTGACGTCGGGACGCTCTCAGGCCGTGTTTCACGACCCAGGAAGTACGATTCGAACCGACAGCAGTCCGGACGGCAATATTTTTACGGCACCCAAAAAGTGCCGGAAAAGCGAAGTACGGTACGAAACGACCAGAGTAGGTGGCCCGGTAAGCGCCGTACCCCCCCCAGCCCCCGCATGTACGCGCCGTACCCCCCCCCCCAGCCCCCGCATGTACGCGCCGTACCCCCCCCCAGCCCCCGCATGTACGCGCCGTACCCCCCAGCCCCCGCATGTATGCGCCGTACCCCCCCAGCCCCCGCATGTACGCGCCGTACCCCCCCGCCCCCGCATGTACGCGCCGTACCCCCCGTGTATGTACACCAGAGTACGTGTCGAACCCCCCCCGTGTATGTACACCCGAGTACGTGTCGAACCCCCCCGTGTATGTACACCCGAGTACGCGTCGAACCCCCCCCCGTGTATGTACACCCGAGTACGTGTCGAACCCCCCCGTGTATGTACACCCGAGTACGCGTCGAACTGTACGTGTCAAACCCCCCCGTGTATGTACACGGGGGGTTCGACACGTACTCGGGTGTACATACACGGGGGGGGGTTCGACACGTACAGTTCGACGCGTACAGTTCGACGCGTACTCGGGTGTACATACACGGGGGGGTTCGACACGTACTCGGGTGTACATACACGGGGGGGTTCGACGCGTACTCGGGTGTACATACACGGGGGGCTTCGACACGTACAGTTCGCATACTCGGGTGTACATACACGGGGGGGTTCGACACGTACTCGGGTGTACATACACGGGGGTTCGACACGTACTCGGGTGTACATACACGGGGGGTTCGACACGTACAGTTCGACGCGTACTCGGGTGTACATACACGGAGGGGTACGGCGCGTACATGCGGGGGCTGGGGGGGTACGGCGCGTACATGCGGGGGCTGGGGGGGTACGGCGCGTACATGCAGGGGCTGGGGGGGGTACGGCGCGTACATGCGGGGGCTGGAGGGGGTACGGCGCGTACCGGGCACCTGTTTGGACGTCTCCATGGTTGCTATTGGAGTTCGGTGCGGACGGTCTTTTAACCATACGGTTGTACATTCGGACGCCCGGGACGGATCGTGATTCCCCGGTCGGACTTCGCTTTTCACGTTTGTACGGTAAATCTTCCGAGGACGTGTCGGACACTTTTTCCGACCCGAGGACGTGTGGGGAATTATTCCCAATGCGACTCGTATGGGCTTTTTACCATGCGAATCGTGATTGCCAGTTTGTACGGCACTTGTACGATTCGTACGGTAAAAAGACCGGATACGAGTCGTACGGGAATTTTTTTTACTGGATCGTGATCGGCACCAAAGTGTAAACGACAGCGTGAACGGTGAAAAATAATTACAGACAATGGTCAATGAGAAGACCAGTATATACACATTTGGTTGCCAATTGCATTAGTTAAATTGACCACTACACTGCCAAGGTTCTGTGCTGGGTAGTCAATGGCGTTTCAACCTGATCGATTTCATGTCATCATCAGGACAAATGGTCACATAGATTAGAAGTGTAGTGCTGTGGGGGGAAAGGAAAAGGAAAAGAATAAGCGGCCCGAAGGAGGAGAAAGGAGTATTTAAGAGGCGACAGGAGCCGGTCGAAATACCTGGGAGCCGCAAGATAGAAGCCAATATGGGCGGTCAGTGATCCAGTATAAACAATAATGGGGTCCAAGGTAGGTCAGCGTACGAACGAATCCCGGGGCAGCTGTGGGGGTAGGATAATGTAGATTAATGAAGGGAGACGCTGTTGTATTGCTATGAAATAAGCACTGCAAATGGGAACGTCACAATGAGTACCACACCATGCCGTGCAGGTACTGAGGTGCATGAAAACAGGGGGCCACACATTACGCCCATAGGGCCCCCTTTGTTTCCTCGCCTCCCCACTTTTTTGGGCAGTCGCACCGCATGAAAAGAAAAACTCGTAAAATGCTTGGCCGGACTGCGGCGGTCCACCAAGCATATTGCGGCCTTAGGAACACCGCACAGCTGCCAGGGAACAACCGCTCCCTGGCGTTTGCAGTGGTCCCAGGGCGGCCTGACTCCTCTAGTTGTAATAGGACGGTCATGACTATGAATAAGGCCATATGATTTGTTTGTGTATTTTAAATAATATTATTGTTAATAAGTAATATTTGTGTTGTGTAATATTTTTAGTAAATTGTAGTTTTTATATATTTTTTACGTTGAATTATATTGCTATGCTTTTAAATTTTTCCAGATATATATATATATATATATATATATATATATATATATATATATATATATATATTACCTACTGGCGGTCGCCAGTAGGTAGTTATAGTTAGGACCACGTTTCCATAGGAAAACCTCAACATTCTATTTTGAATAACTTTGGCGCCGGTCGATGAATCCTCGCGAATTTCTCAAAATAGGTGGGGCGCTACGCTCCGCTCATACCCTGAAAGTCTCGGGGGGATCCGTCAAGCGGGGGCTGAGATAAAAGGGGGGTCCCAAAACGCGTTTTTCCCATGCATTTTTCCATAGGACCTTTAGAACGAGCTACAGCCCGAACGGCTGAACAGAATTACTCAAAATTTGGCAGAGAGGTAGTCCCTAGGTCAAGGAAGTGCCTTTTGTAGGTTTGGTGTAAATCTGTTCAGTAGATTCTGAGAAAATAGCCTTTAAATCAATATATATATCTGAGCCCGCTTACGGTACGCTTACCGTACGCTTACGGTAAGCGTACGGTGGCGTGCGCGATTCTGATTGGCTCTTAGATCTTAGTAAACATTCGAATCGGTCGAAACCAGGAAGCGGCGGCCGCCATTTTGTGTATTTCACTCTGAAAAAAAAGAGTGAAAACAAGGAAAGGGGGCAATGAGGAGAGTTACAGACCCCCTAACATTTGTAAGGGGGTCAAAGAAGGACAGAAAAGTACAAAAAAAACATTTATTGATTTTAAAAAAAATCACGGGGTACTCGTACGGTAAGCTTACGGTAAGCGTACGGTAAAAAAAATAAAAATAAATAAATGAAAAGCAGATTTAAGAGTTTAGATATTAGGGGGCTCTAAAAAGAGCCGTTGTGTTTATGAAGTGATTTTTTAGTGGTACCTACAAGTAAGTACCGATGCAGAGTCTAAGGTTCAAGAGGAAGACTCTGTTCCCTTCATCATTGAAGTGCACACCATCTCCTTTATAAATGTCTTGCATGTCATAACGCAAGTTGTTGTGGTAAATGGCACCCATACCATAGTCACGGAGGAAAGCAGAAACAGATTTGTTGACGTGCTTTCTTGCTTTGTCAATCTGTGGACAGAAATGATTGGACCAGTTCCATTTTTGCCTTTGGCATATGTTGGAAAACACAAAGGCAGTTTTAGGGAAAAGTGTAAACAGTTGTGCAAAGGTGTCCTTCATAAGCATTTCCAGACCTACCCCAGTCAAAGTGCCTAGGTCATTGCCACCACAGTGCACTATTATGAGGTCAGGGTGTTGGATTTGAATGAAGGATTTCACCAATGGCATCAATTGGTGCCACTTTAACCCTCTCTGACCAATCCATTTAATGTCTACATTTGGCAAAGCAAGGTCTCTCACCATACCTGTTTTCTCTGCAAACTTTTCACTCCAGAAGACATAGCTGTGCCCTACAATCCACACTGTGAACATCTTCAAAGGAGAACTGGATGCACTCAGGAGGTGTCTTTCAGTAGAATGGCAATATGAAAAGAAAGACAGTTTGGAAATGGAGGCATACATATTTTTTTCAAAACAAAAAGAACTGATTGGCTGTTTCATACCATTCTAGAATAAAAACTAGGCTGTATGTGTAAATTAATAGAAGCATGTTTTGTATTGGTAAAAAAAAATGTGTAAACAAAGAACAGTACTATGGATTTGCTGTTAGGTTTGAAAAGTCAAGCACTCTTGCTCTGTGGAATTGAAACATTGTTTGGCGAACTTCTGACCTAACTCAACACAGCAGTGTTCCATGAGCTGTTGCTATGGTAGCAGGCAGAAGTCAAGTTGGGGGAAGGGTACTAGGCAGAAGTCAAGTTGGGGGAAGGGTACTTTTGGAAAAGGGTTGGTTTTCAACCAATAGAAATGTGTGATTACATTTGAAAAAAAGGGGGAAGCACTGAGATTTGAAACTTACAAGTATATGTGTGGAAAAATAGAGGGAAAGTTTGCCATTATCTGGTTCTGCTGAGAGGAGAGAGGTGAACACAACAGAGATCCTGGCTCTGATAATCTGCTGTTTGAGTGTCACATTTCTTTCACAACTAACTAATTTTAAAGGTGAGTTTACAGTTTGAGAGGGGATGTATGTGGTAACTTAAGAAATGAATAATAGAAATGGAAATTGTTTTTGTTGTAGTTACACATGGAGGTTTCATAATGTGTCAGTCTGTAAAAGTGATTTTCACTTGCCCAAAAAAAAGAGCAGTAAGTGTGCTTTCAAATTGGCAAAGAAATTTCGTTTTGGGACTAATGTGAAAACATGACTCTGTGTGCAGAGAGGAATTATAGGCAGAGATTTATTGCGTCTTGCTCTGGTGATTTCACAGTTGCATTAGATGGAAAGGGGGAGCGAATTTTTGGGGGAAGAAGCAGAGTCTTAGCACACACCCATGTGCTTGCCATGTATAGTCATGCACAGTATTTACAAGCGAGTGGGGTTTTCAGGTTTCAGTCTGTAATGCAAATACATTCAGCATCACTAAGGCTGGTTGCCCTTGCTGTAGTGTAGCAGTCTGGACATGGGCTTTTTAAAAAATCTGAAAAGTGGTTTCATAATGTGACAGTTTGTAAAAGTGATTTTCACTTGCCCAAAAAAAAGAGCAGTTAGTGTGCATTCAAATTGGCATAGAAATTTCGTTTTGTGACTATTGTGAAAAGAAATGTAGTAATATATTTAAATACAATAAAGGAATTGTTACAGAGAATCGGTGAGATCTGTACAAATAAAACTTTAGAATTTTATTGGATTACCATTGGAAATTTAAGCAAAAAAGAATTTTAAAATTACTATTTGGTCTAAAGGAAATGAAATCAGATGTATTTTGGAGTTATTTGAGATATAATATTGTGATTATACTTCTGAAACAAACATATCAGACGGTATTTTAAAGAAATAAGTATTGGTATTAGATGATATTTTTTAGAATATTATGCATTTCTATAATGTTAAGTTTAAGTAAAAAAAGAATCAGGGCTTTTTTAATACAATCTTTGTGATTATTTTTTTTTGCCCGCTGTAAAATGATGAATGCAATTGCTTTCACAATTTATAGTGAAATGCAATATATTCTGAAAACAGCAAAAATAAGGCAAAAATATTTTATGGAAAAAAATGTAAATATGTGTACTGTATTATAAAATGTTTTAAAAATATTAATACTTTTTTCTTTTTTTCCAGATAGATATAGAAAATTTTCGAAAACTACAAACATTTTTAAAACTATTTTTAAAAAAAACAAATGAATAAATATTTTTTCAGTGAGTATGGTAAGTCAATAATAATAATTGTAGTCTCTCAAGGACCTTGTAATGTGTTTATTGATTTTTAGTGTTTTTTTTTTTAAAAAAAAAAGTACGCGCACCGTACGCGTACGGTAAAAAAAAATAAAAAAAAGTTTTTAAAAACATATGTAAAAAAAAGATGAAAGATAAGGTTGGCTCTTAAAAGAACCGTTGTGTTCATGCAGGGACAGAGGAAAGGAAGCATGGGAAAATTATTCAAAGCGACAAATGTGTTGATCTATTTTGTTGTTCACTAGGGAAACACTGGTCTCCCTATAGCAAATTAGATCTTGACAAAATGTGCATCGAATATCAACCTTCCGAAATCGAGGGTTGATTTCCAGAGGGCCAGCAAAAGGAGATTCTCCCCCCACAGATGAAGGGCTCACCTGACCTGCAGAAGAAGGAGTCAGCCCTGCAGATGATGGTTCAGGCTGAGCTGCTGTGGATGTACTGGCTTGTCTTTCTGAAGAGTTACCTCCAAAAAGATGACCATGTGTCCTTCTGTGTACATCCTGGAGGTGTCTCTTCATGGTGTGATTCCCAAAGGAATACTTCCTGTTAGGATTACCTCTAGAAAGTACACGCTTACACAGCTTACAAGTCACTAAGGGTGCATTTACCTTTTGCTGGCCTTCAGGAAAAGTAAAATAATCCCATACATAAGAGGGCTTTTGTTTCCTCGATCTCTGCCTCAAGACAGTGCTGCTAGTGCTAGCCTCACTCTCAGAAGAGCTCTGCTGTTCTGCCATCGTATCCCAAAGACAAACCAGCTCCTTCTCCCAAGGGATCACAAGCAGAAATGAGGGGAATGGGTGTGGTGTAGGAGAGTTCTAGAACTGAAAGTAGTTTCAACCAATCAAAAGTTGTGTTTCATGATCACATGACCTACCGTACGCTTACGGTACGCTTACGGTACGCTTACGGCAAAAGTGCGCATGCGCGTAAAAAAGACACGCGCTTGCGCGCATGCGCATAACGGTCACTCCCGGCACTTCCGCGTAACGTGCGCGTGTAGCGTACGCGTCCCACGCGGAGTACGCGCGGCTACGCGAATTGCGTAACTATACTCAAGCAGCGTAGGAAAATTACGGACGTTGCGTAAACCATACGCTTACCGTGAGCTTACGGTACGCGTACTAAAAAAATAAAAAATAAAATAGAAAAAAAGTACTGCAAATAAATTTTACATGTTTTATTTTAAAAAATATATAAAAAAAAACATATTTAAGAATTTTAAAAATTTAATCATAGTCTTTATAAAAGGTAAGAAAATTAAAATAAAAATATGTTAGAAAAAATAGAAGAAAAAAAAAATTAGCATTTAAAAAACCTTGCAAATTCACTGAAAAAACCATGGGTTTCACACACGTTATAGTTAGGAATTAGCATTTAAAAAACCTTGCAAATTCACTGAAAAAACCATGGGTTTCACACACGTTATAGTTAGGAATTAGCATTTAAAAAACCTTAGAAATTCAGTGAAAAAACCATAGGTTTCACACACGTTATAGTTAGGAATTAGCATTTAAAAAACCTTAGAAATTCAGTGAAAAAACCATAGGTTTCACACATGTTATAGTTAGCTGGACATTTTACTCGTAAAAAACCAATGAAATTCCCCCGTTATAGTTAGTTCAGCTAACTATAACTCGCGCGCCCGCAATGAACTGCTGATGACGTCACATATTACATCACTCATGACATGGTCAGTGACATCACTCATGACATCACTGATGACATCTCAAATGACATCACTGATGACCTCACTGATGACATCATCCTTGTGATAGAGTGGCAGACCTCCTCTTCCCCTAATAAAACCTTTGATACACACATTCAAAAATAGAGACTAAAATTTACAAAACAATGGACATACCAATAATAGTTACAACAACCTCTTCAGTAATTCTAAGATCCACATACACATCCACTCATTCACCAACAGTCCAATACAGTCACTCATACATGTACTCACTTATCATATGTACTCATACACCTATACATCCTGTAACACAATGCCACTCATCCATAGAGCTACTCACACACATAGTCACTCATGCTAATAAAGAATCAAACATACATTTACTTGCATATACAGTTATACACACACCACCACACTTACTTCTACGGAAACTTACACATACTTAGTCTTTTAAACAATCACTTATGGAAATACATACTTATTCATACAGGAACTCTTTCAATCTCTCACTCTAACATATACTCACATATATAAACCAATAGTCACATATACTAGTTTTAAACATATGTAGTTACTCATAAAGACACTATTGAGACAGTCATTCACTCACTAACACACCCATACACACACTCATCCACCCATGCAGTCCTGCACACATGCTCTGTTCAACACATACAAACAGTGAGTCACTCATTCATGCACCTATGCACTACGTCATACCCCCCACCGAACCATGCAGACACTCAGACTAATACTCAAAAAACCAACTAATAACCTATATAGACACCCATGTAGCTACTCACCAACCCATGCAGCCACTTATACACAAAGTGAAAAAATGATACAGATATTTATATATTTAAACATTACTCACTAAGCCATGTATTCACTATGATACACTTAATCAGTCAGTTACATAATCAATTTTTCAAAAAAATCATCCATTTAGACAGTAATATACCCATTTATTCTTCCATCAACCTTGAGATATACATATATAAAACATATTTAATTTTCAGAAAAACACACATTCACTGGATGATGTCATCAGTGAGGTCATCAGTGATGTCATTTGAGATGTCATCAGTGATGTCATGAGTGATGTCACTGACCATGTCATGAGTGATGTAATATGTGACGTCATCAGCAGTTCATTGCGGGCGCGCGAGTTATAGTTAGCTGAACTAACTATAACGGGGGAATTTCATTGGTTTTTTACGAGTAAAATGTCCAGCTAACTATAACGTGTGTGAAACCTATGGTTTTTTCACTGAATTTCTAAGGTTTTTTAAATGCTAATTCCTAACTATAACGTGTGTGAAACCCATGGTTTTTTCAGTGAATATATATATATATATATATATATATATATATATATTTGTTTTTTTTTTTCATAAGCAAATTATTATCCAATTTAACATTTTTTAAGTTTTAAATTATGTATGTGTATACATACATGTGTTTTTTTTTTAAATGAGTACAATCTTTATATACACCTATAAATTATTTAAATAGGTTAAATTTGTTATTACATGTTAATATATTTAACTATTTTTAATATATATGTAAAAATAATCTTTTTGTAATCTATATTGGTGTGTAACTATATTTGTTTTTGATATTTTTGTCATTTACGTTATAAGTATAAAAAACAATATTTTTTATTTTGATATTTTGGACACAGTAGTTATGTCCAATGATATTTGTGGTTTTGATATTTAGTTATAGAACAGAGTAGAGTGGCACTGTGTATAATATAGTGAGTGGTTTTGTGCTTGTGGACTGGAGTTGGTATTCTGTGGTGTGGTATAGAGAGGGGTGGAATTGTGAATTTCAACACAGTATTGTAAAACTCATTACCTGGTGTACAGTGGTACCGCATTATATTTTTTTACATTTTGTAAATGGTTTTCTCTCTTGCATTCAAGGACTTCATGTTGAGGTAGATTTGTGGTAGTGCAATAGTAATAATAATGTTACAAATCTACTTTGCTGGTTTTTCATGGTCATCCAGGGGTTCAGATGTTAAAAACTTTTTCAAGGGTTTTATTTTAAGTACAGCCAAACAAGGATGGGTTTCAGGACATCTGGATAACTACATGGGGAGTTAATAACACACTCCAGAGGAGGCCATGATCAGTGTCTAGGGCAGTTCTTTAGACTGTTAAAAAAAAAAAAAAAAAAACATCGAACAGACCCAGTATTTCTGTGCTCCTATCAGGTCATGGACACAATGTCTACTCATGGTCTAGCCATCATCAAATCGAGGAATTGTGCTCAGAAAATTTAATGGGAAACCAACATTGAATAAGGGGCTGCCTCAGGGGTGTTGCACAGACATAGTTAGGTGCTGGATGTGGCACTTATGGTGCTTTTGAAGTCGGACATGCTCCCTTCTCCTTGTGAAGAGCCTTTATTAATCTACAAGTCAATACTAGGAAAATATTACACATGTTTTGATTTGGCATTGTAGGAACCTGGATCTCTATATCGTGCACCAAAGTAAGGTACACTTTAAAGTGGAGATGACCCTTATTGCTTTACAGGGCTCAAATGACTACCACTACATGCTCTATTTTGTGGCAGTGTGGGTGGGCAGTTTAGGCTTATCGAAGGGTATTGCTAAGCATGTATATCAATTTAGATACCCTAACTTCGTATATAGGTATGTACTGTCTGCGTTATCGATTTTAGCAGGTAAGTCAAACATAAAAACATTGCATCTTTACGCGTAATGCTTTCCTATGGGGCAAAGAACATTTACTGCATACAGATACTTGTAATGCGTTTCCGTGGGACCCCTTTCGTTCATGACACGGTTGTGGGACCAGGACCAAAGTTTCATCAGCCGGTTGGTCATATCTGCCCTGGTGAGGGTTCACTGACGGAATATCGAACATAACATTTTGCTACCAAAATATTGATTACATAAATATTCTCATCCTAATGTTTAGAATGGGATGTACAAAAATATCAAAAAAATATTTTTGATGTAATTACTAGCATTATACTTAATATAATTAATTTAATAGACATTTAAATAAGTATTAATAACATTCAAAAAAGTTAAACACACATATAATATATATTTATATATCTACATAAAAAAAGTAAGCTAATAATTGTAATTTATATTAGAATTAAAAAAAAAAATATATATATATATATATATATATATACACATACACACATATATACTAATACAATCTTTAAAAAACAAACTGTTCAAATTAAAAAACAAAACTTTGTTAAAATTTAGTAAAAGATATTTCACTCATGAAAAAAACAATTATCATAATTTTAAATAAAAAACAATATAAATTGAAACAATATATCCTATATATGTAATACATATACTTTTTCACACTAAAACGTATTTAAAACTACGCAAACTATTATAATAAATATCGTTTAAAAAAAGTATAATTCCCACTACACGCAAAAATATTGGTTTTTTTTTACAAATCTCCCTCCCTCCAATAAATACAGTTGTAAAAATGCTTATATTGCCTGCCGGTAATCACTTTACTCCTAATCCTACTCTCGCTTATCTCCATTATGCAATGAGGCCCTTGTGCCTCATAGACACACCCCCCTACCAATATAAAAAGGCATCGCCCACTCCACAAAACCTGTACGTAACAAGCTAACGTAGACAGTTGGCTGGGCCACAGGGAGGGAGGGCAGGCCGCAGTGGAGATAAGCGAGAGCAGGACTAAGAGTAATGTGATTACCGGTAAGTAATATAAACATTACAGGAACAGGGGTGGAAGCACACCGCTTCACCTTCGAACAAGGTTCGCCCCTGGCATTATAGTAAATGCAGTCTCATGTTGCTTGCTTTGCTAAAATATTTACGAGTGTTTCCCCAGAGATGGTGCTGATCTCTAGACACGTGTTTCTGGTTCATTAACCGTCATCAGTAGAGATTACAGGCTTCAAATTTGGGGTTTGCTGAGTAGGCTGCCAAACATCACATCAGGTACCTCTCACTGGCGCGCGGGTGCTTCTTCGACAAGCTCGTCAGCTCAATGACTCATGGGAGTGCTTTTAAACAGGAACATCCAAGCATTACCTCCACGTCCCTCTCGCTTATCTCCATTACGCAATGAGACATACCAAGCTAGGGAAAAAACCAGCCCAAGATTCTAAGCATCAACCCAGAGCATCACAACAAGATGCCTAAATGAAGGGCAAACAAACAGGAAAGATAGGCCAGTCCCAACACAGCGGACCGAATCCCGGGGGTACGTCCGGCCTCGAACACGGGAAAGAAGACCCACTAGATAATGAGTCGAGGACCCCTGAGCCTGCAAGCCGACACACAAGGCAACCCAAAAACAAAAGGAAGAAAACCAGCAGAACTAAAAGGCGCAACCCCCACAGATAAAAGAAACCACGGGGAACATCGGAGAGCCTGCAAAACCAGAGGGAAAACCTCAAGAGGGACGGATCACCCCACAAAAGGACCAGGAGACCAGTCCCAGACTGATCAACAGACCCCAGCAAGAGGACCGCTAAGCCCCTAAAGGCCAGCCGGAGTGCCAGAGACAGACAAACGGAAAGGAACCATGAGCACACCAAGTCCCAGTCAACAGTCGACGCAGAGCACCAGAAGACCAGACACTCTCACAGAAGAGGCGACCAAAGCCTCCATGTCTGCCACCATGCTCCATCCGCAAGACGCCCACTCGGGGAAACACCAGAGAGGCCACCAGGAAAAAAGAAACCACAGGGCCACAGTCGCCAACTTTCCCGGAGAGTCCAGATCCACCACCAACTCCAATAACAGAGGGACTAAAGGAACAGGACAGGCTGGAAGCACCAGATCAACCAGACACCCATCCCACTGAAACAGAACCCAGGAACAAGGTCAAGAGAGGGAAGCCACCAAGAGGCCCGCAAGCCAAGGAAACCACAGGGCAACCCCCCTCCTCCCCACATCCACAAACCAAAGCGGGATACCATGTAAAGGAGGCGCCTGAAAAGCCCCCAGGGCACCCCACACCCAGGTGATCACAGGAAACAGCCCCTTACGGTAGAAAGCAGAAAGGCCCAGAGTTCACAGCGAACCCCCTCCCCAAAATGCAGAAAACACAGACCAACGGGGGCATGCAGGAACGCAACCAGCAAAAAGGAGCAGGCTTGAAGATCCAAGTGCCAACGGCAAATGCCCCTCCCTGACCCAAAGCCGGCGGAACCAACGCGGCCCACTGAGGTACGGGAGTAGGGAGGCACCACAAACCAGGAGGGAGAAAAAACCGGGAGCCCTGAACGATCCAGCACTCCCACTAGAAGGACAGGTGCACACTGGTCACCCCAGACTAGGTGCACAGCCCAAGAGACCCTCAGCACAGTGGAAAAACAGCCGCCAATCTCATCCGGGCAGAAACCGCCCCACAGAAGGAAGAGGAATGGGGAACTGCATGCATGAAAAATCCAGGGGGTACAGACAGCCAAGCTAGAAAAGTAGCAGAGAGAAGACCAACAGGATCAGGTGGGCAACCAAGCCTGGCAACCTGGAAAAACCAAACAACCGGACACCAAACATGAAACCAGCAGGCCAGGACAGCAGAGGAGGCTGTCACCAACGCCACACGAACCCGAAAGAAGCAGTGGCAACAAGAGGGGCCAAGAAGGAACCAGGCAGAACAAACCAGGGCAAGACTTATGCCCCAGCAGCTCCACTAGTGTGATGCTGTCGCTTCCCCCTCACCTCGCCTAGTGATTAGGTGTTGTTCCTGGGGAGCCTTGTTCTACCTGGATTCGTAATTGTGCCTGTATTGTAATAGTGATTTTGTTATCTTTCTGTTGCCACACTGCTTTTGCCATTGTTGTGCCCGCTCATTGCTCTTTCCTACCGCTTATGCCCCCGCAGCCTCTCCCCTCTGCAGACGCCCGTTCCGGCTTCCCAGCTGCGCTTCCCTCCCCTATTTAATGGGGGCTGATAGGGCACCGCGAGCAAGACTTCTGAACTCCTGGTAAGGGTCTCTGCCCTCTGCCCCACAGCTCGGATCGTCTGCCGCTGCCCCCTCCTCTCCTAGTGAGCAGGTGTTTGAGTCCTGCCTCCCATGTTGTGCTTGGTAAACATTGTTCCGCCTGGATTCGTAATTGTGCCTGTATTGTAACTGTAAGAGTGATTTTGTTATCTTTCTGTTGCCACGCTGCTTTCGCCCTTGTGCCCCGGTGCCAGTTTGTCGCCCTTTCCCGCCACAGCTGCCCCCGCGGCCCCTTTCCCCCTGCTGACTCCCGCTCCCAGCTGCGCTTCCCTTCCCTTCCCTATTTAATGGCGGCCGCCAGAATCCCTGCTTCTCCGAACATGAGCCACTACGACTCAGCAGCCCTCCTCGCACTCAACCCTCGGAGGAGCAACTGCCAGCTGTCCACGCAGAACACTACCCACAACCAGTCCTGCTGCCACGGCCGCCAGACCTTCACCACCCTCCGCAATCCCACAGTCTCCGCCTCCACGTCGAACTCCAACACCAGCGAAGCCCTGAAGTGCATCCTCTTCAATGTGCGCTCCCTGCACAGACATGCCATAGAGAACTGGGACCTCCTCGACACCCTCTCGCCAGACTTAGCCTTCTTCACAGAAACCTGGACCAACACTGCCTCCGCCCCCAACATCGCAACCGCCAACCCCGACGAATACAAGATCCAGAAGAAGGACCGCCCAGGAGGAGGACTCTCCATCACACACAAGAGCTCCCTCCGACTCTCCCCTTCCACCACGAGCGGCGACTCCTCTACCACTGAACACCTCCACTTACATATTCAGACTAGCCACAAAACCACACTCCGTGGCACCCTCGTCTACAGACCCCCCCGGACATCGTGCTTCATTCACCACCATCATCATCGACCTCCTCGCACCCCACGCCATCGCCTCCATGGACTAAATACTCATCAGAGACCTGAACTTCTACCTCGACAGCCCCAGCAACCCCCAACTCCGTCACCCTCCTGGACAACCAAGCCAATATCGCACTGAGACAGCTCGTCACCACCCCCACGCACAAGGCAGGACACACCACGCAACACCCATGGACGGACCACCACTCGCCCACAAACCCACGCCGCCCAAACCGGCACCCCACCCTCCATGCAGAAACTGGAGCAAGGTCAATGAGGAGCAGCTCAACTCCACCCTCAACCCCAATGCCCCATCTCCCTAACCGAGGCCGACCTCCCAACCAAAGAACTCCACAGATGGATCACCAACTGCGCAGACGAGATCGCAACCCTGACCGACAGCGCCCCAGAAAGGCCACCTGGTTCACCGCCGACCTACAAGAAGCCAGACGTACCTGCAGAAGTCTCGAGAAAAACTGGAGAAACAGCAAATCCACGGAAGATCGCGCCACCTACAAGAACGCCATGACTGAATACCGCCAACACATTAGATCCACCAAAAGGACCTTCATCCAAAACAGGATACTCGCCAAATCCAAGGAGCTCTTCAGCGTCATCCAGAAATTCACCAAACCTCCCAGCGAAACCAGACATGACCCCCTCCCAGGACCTCTGTAACGAGCTTGGCTCCTACTTCCATCTGAAAATCATGGGCCTCTACGACCAGACACCTGCACCATAACCACTCCCCCCTCCAGCAACGCCAGCCAGCCCACCATCTCCTCCTGGACCCCAATTACCACTGAAGACACAGTGTCGTCC
Organism: Triturus cristatus; assembly: GCF_964204655.1. NCBI lineage: Eukaryota > Metazoa > Chordata > Amphibia > Caudata > Salamandridae > Triturus > Triturus cristatus. The sequence continues at coordinate 1,068,629,052 of NC_140582.1, read as the reverse complement.
ATGAAAAGTCTCCACTCAGGAGCCCCCACAGACCCCTGCCCCCCGCACATCTTCCAGAGAGCTGCCACCACCATCGCCCCGGAACTCCGACGCATCAACGCTGCTTTCGAAACTGGCATCTTCCCCGACAACTGGAAACGTGCAGAAGTCAGACCCCTCCTAAAGAAGCCCTCGGCAGACCCCCACGAACTACTGACCCATCTCCCTCCTCCCATTCACAGCCAAGGTCATCGAGAAGACCGTTAACGTCCAATTCACAGAATTCATCAAAGATAACTACATCCTCTACCCCCTCCCAATCCGGATTCTGCAGCAACCACAGCACCGAGACTGCTCTACTCGCCACCACAGACGACATCCGCACTCTCCTCAACCTGGGACACACCACAGCCCTAACCCTCCTTCACCGCTGCAGCCTTCGATACCATCTCCACTCCACACTCTCACCACTAGACTCTATGACACCGGCATACAGGGAATCGCCCTCAATTGGCTCCGCTCCTTCCTCAGCGGCAGAACCCAAAGAATCTGACTACCACCCTTCCTCCCCGAACCCACGGAAATCAACTGTGGAGTACCCCAGGGATTGTCACTCAGCCCCACACTCATAACATATACATGGCCCCCCTCGCCGCCATTGTCAGACAGTACGAACTCTGCATAGTATCCTATGCCGACGACACTCAGCTCATCCTCTCCCTCACCAAAGACCCCATCACCACCAGACTCAACTTCCAGGAAGGAATGAAGGACATTGCAGCCTGGATGAGCAGCCGCTGCCTGAAGCTCAACTCTGAGAAGACAGAGGTCCTTGTCCTCCGACCCTCCCCATGGGACAACACCTGGTGGCCCACTGCTCTCGGCATCCCCCCACCCCCAAGGACCATGCCTGAAACCTCGGCATCGTACTCGACTCCTCTCTCCATGACCCAGCAAGTCAACGCTGTTGCTTTCACCTCCTTCAACACCCTCTGCATCCTCCAAAAGACCTTCAAATGGATTTCCCCACTCCCCGAATCAAGGAAGACCGTCACCTACGCACTCATAACCAGCAGACTGGACTACAGCAACGCCCTCTACGCTGGGATCAACAAGTCTCTGCTCTGCAAACTCCAGACCATCCGAACACTGCAGCCAGACTCGTCCTCGGCATCCCTCGACAAGAACACATCACCTGCGCAACCTCCACTGGCTCCCGTTGAGAAAAGAGTAACTTTCAAGATTCTCACCCTCACCTACAAATGCCTACACAACACCGGACCCCAAAATCTCAACACCAGAATCTCCTTCCACGTATCCAAGAGGAACCTCCGATCAGCCGACCTCGCCCTCACTTAACCCCTGTGCATCCGCAGAACAAGAACAGGTGGCAGAACCTTCTACATTGCGGCCAAAGCCTGGAACAAGTTCCTGATCGACATCGGACGCACACCCCACCTGCACATCTTCAGGAAGGCCCTCAAGACCTGGCTCTTCGACTGACCGGAGCAGCTCCCCCCTGCCCCCCTCCCCCCACCCCCATCCCCAGCGCCTTGAGACTACTGCCCCACCATAGAACCGAAGAGGGCAAAGCCCAAACCGGACCACAAAACACAGCCCTCAGGCAAGGAGAGCAGAGGAGGCAGCAAAGCTTGCAGCACCTGGCAATCCCAGGAAGATTCTCAACCAAGAACGAACCAGACCTGATGTTGCAGAACGTCTGAGAACAGACGAGGGCAGGTGTTTTCAGGGTCGTATGGCGTCAGGACACAGACACCCCCAACCAGAACTGCTGATGCAACACCCAGGAAGGACGGGACAACAGCACAAGGGGAAACCAGCACACACGCCCCACTGGCACAAGGCAGACCAGGCCAAATCCAGATATCAGCAAACGACCGACAAGCCACCTCTCGCCAGCAAACCACCGGAACAGCAGGCAACGACCTCCAGTACAAGAAGCAGCCAACAGGCGGGATAAAGACTGAACAACCAGGTAGAAAGAAGCAGCCACGGCACCCTACCAAACAGGGCACAGGGGAAGTCGAAGACATTGACCACCGCCACACCGAAGGGAGAAATCACACAATAGAGAAGCCCCCAGAACGAAGTGCAACAGCTCTAACAGACACCAAAGTCACAAACAGGGACCCTGGCAGGAGCGCAGCCCCCCCCCCCCCAAAGGCACCCACAGCCCATAGGAAACCTAGGAAGTGCAGGGTAAGGGCTGGCACAAGACACTGCCCAGCATGGGTGCCCAGCAGCCTGGGGACGCCCCCAGAAAAAGTAGTGCCAGGCCTGCAAGCACTGCACCGTAGGCGCAGAGGCGAGACACAGGGAAACCGTCAGGCAAGGGGGAAAAAGACTGGTCAGGAAACAACCCAAACACAACAAAAAATAGCACAGCTACACACACAGCAAAAAAGGATGACCAAACGAGAGGCACAATCACCAACGGCAAGAAGAAATGCATCCCTCTCCTCACACGCCGAGAGGCCAAGCACCCCACAAAATACAAAAAACAGAAGAGCCAAAAAGTCAGCAGCACCAGCACCGAGGTGCTCATCCAGCCACAGCGACAGCCAGAACACTGCTCCTAAGCGCCGTGACAAGCCTAGGGACAGCCATAGGCCAAGGAGTCGCCAAAACCCAGGAACGCTTGCATAGCCGAACCTGCACGCGAACATATCACCACCCGACGCTGGCAGAGAGAACCACGAGGACGCACAGAAGCCGCTACCAAGGCCAGGAGCCAAGCACCCACAAGGAAGGAATGCGCTGAAACCAGAGGAATAAGCCAGGCCACCCAAAAAATGCCACAGACCTAGGAAATCTGGCAAGACCCAAGGCTAAATTCAGCACCGCTATGAAGAACCAGAACCTTTTGGGCCTGGCGGCGCAGGGTACGCCTTAATCTCCTGGATTCTCCTGCTGAGCTACACAGAGACACGGGACACTCTGTTAGGCGTTAGAAGATCAGATTTATTAGCTGCAGCTAGTACAGTTATCCCAGAAGTACACAAGGTAGGTTCTCAGGAGACTACCACTTCACTCTGTGGCGCACAATCTTTTATACCATATAGATAACATATACATTAACCAAATATACACCCAGAACATACAAGAAAGAGCCAATAAGGAAAGTTGAAAAACAGGACAGAACCAATAGGAGAGATTGGAAAACAAAGTGTCAAATGACTCGAAAAAACCTCTCCTCCAACTATGTTTGTCACCCCTCCCTCGAACTAATTCATTAACGGATTCATAACTAACTTGCAGGTGGCGAGATACGTTTGTGTGTGTTGGAGGACAGTTGTGAAACGAGAGAATGCTAGCAGAGGACAGTGAAGGCCAGACGATAAGATAAAGTCAGAAAAGAATAGTGTGAACCAACAGATAGTTGAGATGGGGATTAGAAAACCAGATGGGGATTAGTGTACTCGGCCAGTCCTAACACCAGCTTTGCAAATAGAGGCAGAAGGGCTGTTTTAACACGAAGCTGCAGAATAAGCAGAATAGACTTTGTTCGCCGTGCTGCCTGAGTGATGGCAACAGAAAATGGCGGCAGAGCACAAAATGGCGGGTCGATTCGATCGCGATTGGAAATCGAATTTCCTCAGACCCTCCTTTTGCCAGAACTCAGGCAAGATAGACTCATGTTAATCTGAGTCAATGTCGATTGCCATGAGGTCATCGAGCTGTTGCTGTAACATCATTCTTATGTTTTCTGTTACTTGTGGTTTGGGTTTAGGGATGCACATAGTAGCACAAAGGTTACAGATGGCGAGACCACAGTGCATACAAAGGCAACAGGAGAAAATAATGGTCAAAATTATTCCAAGAAATGTCAATGCTTTCCAACCCCATTTGGACAGTAGTCCCCAAAACCACTCCGTAAAGGACCAATCTCCTTCGTCCTGATGAATCGACTCAGAGATTATATGCAACTTGGAGATAGCTTGGTATACTGTCGGAGCGTCATTAGGTATGAAAATACAGCAACTTGACCCGATCAATTTGCACACTCCACCACGATCTGCAAGAACAAAATCTAAGGCAACTCGATTTTGTAAGGTCATAAGACGATCCGCCTGTAGTTCTGCCGTGATATTACTTAAGGCTCCTACAGTGATGTCTATTGTGGTCTCTACGACACAAACCAGTTGACTTATAGTTCTGCTGTTGGCCATTGGACCCCAAAAAGGAAGAAATCCTTTAAGGAAATCTCCTACCTCTTGTCCTGCTGTGTCTTTCGAATCAATAATCCCTCTGCCATATCTGTTTCGATGATAGTTTGCAGAAGCGGTGTATGTAGGGGGAAGAAGGAAAGCTATATAGCAGGTACCAGAAAAACCCGTTGGTAACCATGTGTAAGCTCTATTGTGGCAGATAAAATATGTGCCCTGAGATGGCACTAGAGGCGAGTTCTGAGAGGAATAAACGTATGTGTGGGAACAGTTATTTCTTTGTATGGTGTCAGAAGAGCGATCGTTAATTTGCAGACAAAAATTTCCCTGATGAGGAATTCGTCCAAATTGGTGGAGATTTTCTTTGTTTGACCTTATCATTAAGGCTAGTGACATAATTGGTGACGTTCCAGTTTGTATATGCTTTTCTTTCATCAACGGAAATCTTACTATTTTCCATGATTTTAGCCATAGCTACCATTCCCTTAATTAATGAGCTATGACTAAAATCTGGACCACCAATATATGAATTAATAGATCGTTTGAACTTGCTTTGATAGGCATTGGAGAAAATAACAAAATAAGCCCAAGCAGAACCCTCATAAGAGAACGGAAGAACTAAATATGGCATTCCTTTCTCTGTGGTATGTGGCGTAAGTCCACACACCCAACAGTCAGTCGTATTGACCACTAACTCGTGTTGATGTAACAATTGGACAAAGGAATTGTTATAATATTCAGTTCTTCTAATGAGTTCATGTTGAGGAAGGGTATGAAAGAGATGTGAAGAGACAGTAGAAGAAGACGAAGAGGAAGAAGGAGAGACAACTTTTTGCTGCAGAGCATAAATAATCCAACCTATAAACGCCAAAGCAATACACAATAATATAATAATACATAAGGTTATATTAAAACGATTGTACTTTAATTTACAGGATTCTTTAATTATTTCATCCTTTCTCTCTCTTTTGCCTAGTGTAGTTTCCATCTTTCTAATGGATGCTCACGGCAATCTTCCTCGATCACTCAATTATGATTATCTGCCGTCCTATGACACTGCAAGTCCTGCAGGCCTATTGCCACTACTCAGGTCACAATTAAGACTCCTACCGTGACCCTGCAACCGGGACAGAATACTACACAGGAGAGAGAAAAATCTTAAATGTTCTTTGGTCTAGGTCTCAAATTATATTGTTCTTTGTTTTGTACAGTCTGGTCGTGGAACAATGTTCGTGGATTTGTTGTATTCAAGCGACGATGTGATGGTATTGCTTCCTGAAGAATGTCGTTGTCCTCTTTCTCAGACAATGTCCCATTCAGGCGTGCATCACTGAAGGGTACAAATCGTGGAACTTCTTCACTTTCTGAGTCACCAACACCTCTACGAACCCACAGATCGAAAAGTAGAGGCAAAGGCACTTTCTTACAATGCACACCGTGAATCCAATTTTTCGTTCCCTCGACTTTAACTGCTGTTCTCGGTGTCAAAAGCACTAAACGAGGCTCCCTCCATCTGGGCTCCAGATTTCTTGTCCTTTGAAAATTCTTGGTGCAGACCCAATCACCTGGTCGGATGGAATGACCTGGGTCTGTGGAAGCCTCTGGTAAAGCACTCTGAACCTGTTGATGGAGAACACGCAATTTAGTCGTAAGATCATGCAAGTAATCAATCAACATTGGATATGGCAAGTCTGAGTATTTCTTAGGGCGAGGGACTCCCCATACATTAGCCGGGCGCCCAAAAACCACTTCGTAAGGGCTAAGTCCCAAACGAGAGTGTACTGCAGTTCTGGTGGACAGCAGAGCTAGTGGTAAAGCATCGGGCCAATTGAGTCCTGTACTAGCCTAAACTTTCGCTAGTTTTAACTTCAATGTACCGTTGTAGCATTCTACTAAACCCGCTGACTGTGGATGATTTGCCGCATGGAACTTTTGCTTGATACCAAGACCCGCACAAACTTTTTGCATGACTTGGCCCACAAATTCGCTCCCATTGTCACTCCAAACAATGCGCGGCAAACCAAACCTGGGGAAGAATTATTTTAGTAGAACTTTAGCTGTGGATAAGGCTGTGTTGTCTTTTAAAGGGTATGCTTCTATCCATCTTGAAAAGGCGCATACTACCACCAGAACGTATTTAAGGTTGTTGCATCGCTCCATATGAATATAATCGATCTGCAACACCTCAAATGGATATGTTGGAGGAGCAAAGTGACCTGCTGGAGTTGGGGTTCCCTTTCCCGGATTGTACATTAAACAAACAATACAATGTTTCACTATATTGTCTGCATATTTTGGGATTTGTTCATTTTGCCACACTGGAGCCAGAAGTTTGCATATACCTTTTGCACTTAAGTGGGCTGGACCATGCGCCATAGTGACCACTGGGAGTACATAGGCATCTGGTAACAGCCAACGTTGGTGTTCAGATAATTCCACCCAACAATCCATCTCAACCAACATTCCCGTATTTTCTCTCCACTTGCTCAACTCTTTGTCTGAAGCCTCCTTCTGAATCGCTCTTACACTTTCCACTGTATTCTCATACATTCCTCTCTCTCTAACCCAATTCGCAGGACCCACCACATACATTCGACTTGTAACATCTCTTGGTGTCTTTTTCGCTACTTCAGCTGCAAATGCATTTCCTCGGCCAACATTATCTGTAATCTTTTTGTGTGCACTACACTTCACAATCGCTATTTGGGTGGGTAAGGCAAGTGATTCAAGAAGATCAGTCACTAACTGACCATGTTGTATTTTGGTGCCATGTGAAGTGAGAAATCCCCTTTCCTTCCAAAGACGTCCAAAGTTGAACACTACACCAAAGGCATATTGGCTGTCGGTGTACACGTTCACTCTCTTTCCTTTTGACAACACACATGCTCTCGTTAATGCTATCAATTCTGCTGCTTGAGCTGAATTATGTCTAATACGTGCTGTTTCCACGACTGTATGTAAAGTAGTTACAGCATAGGCTGATACTGTATCTCCATTAGGCATTTTAAAGCAAGAACCGTCTACCCATAGAGTTCCATCCGGATTCCCTAGTGGTGTGTCTTTCAAGTCAGTTCTTCCTTGTCTCTTCCTCAGTACGAAAGAAACAATCATGTTGCTCCTCAACACTTTTCTCATCTGGATGGGGCAACAGAGTGGCTGGATTTAGGGTATTACATCGTTTGATGTGTACGTGACTAGACAAAAGCGTCAGCTCGTATCCAGTTAGACGAGCACTCGTAAGATGCTGCGTTTTTGTTCTATTTAGTAAGGTATCCACTGCATGTGGTACCATGACAATGAGAGTGTTATCCAACACTATTCCAGCAGACTGTCGAATAGAAATTGCTGCTGCTGCTGTCGCTTTGAGGCAACTGGGCAATGCTTTAGCTACTGGGTCTAACGTAGCCAAAAAATATGCACATGGCCGCTGTTTGTCCCCAAATTGCTGTGTTAAAACTGGCAACGCACAACCTTCTCTCTCGTGAACATAGAGCGTGAAAGGCTTACTGTAATCAGGAGTACCCAATACAGGAGCAGAACACAGAGCAGTACGTAAGTCAGTAAAACTCTTTTGGCACTCATCAGTCCATGGAAGGGGCTGAGGCGTATCTTTTAAAGTGAGTGTCAACAAAGGCTTGGCCAACAGAGAGAAGTTAGGGATCCACTGCCTACAATAAGAGGTGATACCCAGAAAGGCACGTAACTCCCTTTGTGTGGACGGCACAGACATTTGCGCAATCGCCTGAATTCGTTCTGGGGTTAATCGTCGTCCCTCCTTTGATAGGAGATGACCCAAATAGGTAACCTCTCTACGAACGTATTGTAATTTGGAAGGTGAAACCTTATGATTCAGATTAAACAAATGGCGTAACAATGCAACAGTGACATTTTTGCAAATATCTTCTGAATCAGCAGCGACTAACAAGTCATCCATGTATTGGATAAGAGCAGCACCAGACGGCAAATGAAAAGTATCAAGATGACATTTTAAAGCTTGACTGTAAATAGAGGGACTTTCACAATAGCCCTGAGGTGCGCGCTTAAACCGGAAGCTTCGGCCTCCAAGAGGGAATCCAAAAATGTCCCTACTCTCTTCAGCAATGGGAATACTAAAGAAGGCATTCTTTAGATCGATAACAGAGAACCAAGTCGCTGTGGAAGGTATCATTGTCAACAGAGCAGTGATATCTGGGACAACAGGAAATTGCGGTACAACAATTTTGTTTACCTCCCGAAGATCAATCATGAAACGATATACAGGTGGCTGAGAAGGATCAGTGCGTTTAAGAACAGGAAGAATAGGACTATTGCATGTGTTACCTCTTGTTTCTTCAACCACACCCTTCTGAATCAAGTCATGAATGATTTCCAAAAGCGCTTTTTCACCTTCAGTGGAAATTCTATACTGCGGGATGCGCGGTAATTCAACATTGGGCTTGAGAGTGACAACATAAGGTGGAATTTCGAGACAGCCCACATCATTCTGACCCGTGGCCCAAAGCGTTGCTGGAAGAGAAAGCAATTCAGGTGGAAACTGATCTTTGGACGAATACATAGGAGAAATCAGTTTCTGTCCTAGAGTAAGATGTACACCAGAAGGAGAACAATATATCGTAGCATGCATTCTTTTCAATAGGTCTAAACCCAACAGATTCTCACCGCAACCATTCGTCAAAAGAAGTGGAGCTTCCAAATCATAAGGGCCAATTGAAATAGGCAAAGGGCAACAAACCGGGTTACGAACAGGGGCGCCAGAAAATCCTACAGAAACATTCGTTAAGCCAGACAAAGGTGCCCCGGGGAATTTTGAATGGATGATAGAACTTCTCATCGCACCAGTATCTAGAAGAAACGGCTCTAAAACACCCATTGTAGTGACGTTAACATAAGGACCACTCTGATCTACTGGAATCGACACAACGCCCTTACTTTGTCGATGGCTGTCCTATTTAGCATGAAGACTTTCATTTCCGTTTTCAATATAATGGTCTTCATTGTAATACTGAGTAGACCTAACATTCTGCTGATCGAAGTAGTTCATGGAATTGGGAGAAGGAAGGGCACGCTGTTCTTGAGTCAACACACCTCGACCTCTACCTCTGTTTGCTGACTGGAGGCCAGCACGACCTTCTGGAGCAGATAATGCTCCATTGCACTGCAATAAAACCGGACAACTATTCTTAAAATGACCTTCCTCTCTACAATAGGCACATTGATTAGGTCCTAACAAAGGTCGCGGAATGTATGGCTCAGGCTTTTTATACAACCTCTGAAACTGCGAGGCTGTTGAAATTGAGGCTGAGCATGACGAGGAGGATAGGCTTGTTGCAAGAGAACCTTCGTTTTCAATTCTTTCGTCTTTTTCTCTTGCTTTTCTTTTTCTTCTTTATCTCTGTTTTCATAATATTGTGCAGTAGCCAATATCTGAGCAGAAGAAGAAACAGCCCATGAACTTTCTGAATCTTTCGATTTGTGTGACAACACGGGAAGCAAATTAAATACGAATTTGTCCACAAATAATCGCTGTCCACCCTCTGTAGCCATATCTTGACCACTGTGATCGATAAATGTCTCCTCGAAACGAGTAAAGAAATCAGAGACACTTTCATCTTTCTTTTGTTTGCATGCCGCTAATTTATCCCAATTAACTCTCAATGCAGGCATCATCGTTTTCATTAATGTAATAATCCTACCAGGGAGTTCTGAAATCAATGCTTCAGGCTTTGCACCACCCACTTGGTCTCTATCTGTGGCAATTATAACATCCCAAGTAGCACCTAATTCCTGCGCATGATTCTCCTTACGAATCTTAGTCCATATTGTCTGTGGGACTACATTTCCCATCAACATATCGATATCTGCTAAATTCATGATGCAAGCGTCAACTGTCTGTGATTGTTCTTTATAATAACCCGCAGGGTTTTTACGAGGATCCGGTAGAGTCTGCTTAAGAGCCAAAACTTCAGATCTCTTCCAAGGAACATGTACCCATATACGCTGAAAATGAGCAAGAATAAGTGGTACGTTACCTGCTGCTGGAACCTCTTCCTTCCATACTGGAGGAACCTCTCTCATGGGATAATTTTTCAGTGTCAATCTAATTGACGGATCGGAATCAAGGAAAGCCTGAGAGAACAATAAGGATCTATAAGAAATAAGTGTCCTTACAGCTTTCTCAACCTTAGAACCCACAACAAGTCCTTTATCAAAATCAGTCTGAACATCTAACAGATCTTGTGGGATCGGACTCTAATTCACATCTTCCCATTCTTTAATGAGAGTATCGCACATTGCATTAAAAACATATCTTTGCGTAGGCGCATTCCATTGTGAAAAAGTGGACATGATATCAAGTACACTGTATTGAGGACCCTTTTTGATCCATTTACGTGCGAGAGAGTCTAACCTTTCTCGTTCTTCAAAATCTGGGAACTGACTACGAGACTGCCTTCGAGCAAAAGCCGGAGATACATTTAAAGCTTCAAAGAAAGGAGATAGAATACCAGTGACAGTGTCCATGAGTCGCTGACGCACAGACGGAGAATTAGACATAAGAATTGGAGACAAAGTATTAGGAGAACTGACAGGAGGAGAACCGATAATTGCAGGAGGAGCAGAAGGCAAAGGAGATCTAAGATCAGGAGATGAGGGCAAAGAAGTTGAAGTTAACGGTAAAACTGGGAGAGGCGGTAATACTGAAGGAGGCAATTGCAGAAGAGCCGGAACATGCGGAGGTACCGCTGGCGGCTGAACAGGCTGTAACAATTGGGGTGCATTGGCACTTTGTGCATAGGGCGGAGGCAACCTCAATAAATGGGACATTAGGGGATCTTCTTCTATATCTTTCTTATTATCGGAAGGGGAAACAGGCAACACCGGATAGCATTTATCTATCGCCATACGATGCTGTCTTTCTGAAATTTCAGTCGCATTATCAATTTCATCATTTTTGAATTGTTGGGCAGCCTGTATAATTGTCATACCCTGTGCTTTCCTATCTCGTTTTGCTTGCTTAATTTCTTTCTGTTTGGCTTCAAAGAGTCAAACATTGCCGGCCGGGCTTTTCTTTTGAATAGAACTGCTTCTAAATTATCTAGCACATCGGGATCAAAAGTACCATTTTCTGGCCATTTTAAAACACCATCTTTCTTTGTGTATCGGGTCCATGCCTCGTTAAAGGCAATGGGGCCAATACCATGTTTCGAATAGAGCTCATATGTGGGAGTTCCAACCGAAGGAATCGGACAGGAGTCCTCAAGCCGGGAATCCCTATTACAACCCAAACAACAAAATTTTCCAAACTTAGTCAGACCAGGCATCTCGTGATTTCACCGGACTGTTCACAAACTTCAAGGGGGTAAAACTCAGTTTACGCAGCACAAATGCACTTGCCCTCGGCTTCGGCTATTGCAATAGTCGAATCTAAGGACCACAAAGAAAACAAAGGACAAAAATTGTGGCCGCGACCCACGAAAATCCTTAACTAAGGACGTCTTCATACACCAACAGAGGCCCGTCTATCGTCTCGCCTTACCATACATCACCAAAGAAAGGGCCAAGGCAGGGCGGCAGTCAGGGCAGCGGTCGTTAGTAGCCGTCAGGAAGGAGTAACCGCGCTGCAAAAGACCTTCGGACCAGTTTCGACATACAGGGGTCGCTTAACGTGGCTCGTGAATCCTCCGGAATTTTCTTGCGGGGTTCCTCACGACCTTCGGGCAGAACCGGTACCACTGAAGCCACCCCACATTGAGCGCCAGTTGAAGAACCAGAACCTTTTGGGTCTGGCGGCGCAGGGTACGCCTTAATCTCCTGGATTCTCCTGCTCAGCTACACAGAGACACGGGACACTCTGTTAGGCGTTAGAAGATCAGATTTATTAGCTGCAGCTAGTACAGTTATCCCAGAAGTACACAAGGTAGGTTCTCAGGAGACTGCCACTTCACTCTGTGGCGCATAATCTTTTATACCATATAGATAACATATACATTAACCAAATATACACCCAGAACATACAAGAAAGAGCCAATAAGGAAAGTTGAAAAACAGGACAGAACCAATAGTAGAGATTGGAAAACAAAGTGTCAGATGACTCGAAAAAAACTCTCCTCCAACTATGTTTGTCACCCCTCCCTCGAACTAATTCATTAACGGATTCATAACTAACTTGCTGGTGGCGAGATACGTTTGTGTGTGTTGGAGGACAGTTGTGAAACGAGAGAATGCTAGCAGAGGACAGTGAAGGCCAGACGATAAGATAAAGTCAGAAAAGAATAGTGTGAACCAACAGATAGTTGAGACAGGGATTAGAAAACCAGACGGGCAGTAGTGTACTCGGCCAGTCCTAACACCAGCTTTGCAAATAGAGGCAGAAGGGCTGTTTTAACACGAAGCTGCAGAAAAAGCAGAATAGACTTTGTTCGCCGTGCTGCCTGAGTGATGGCAACACAAAATGGCGGCGGAGCACAAAATGGCGGGTCGATTCGATCGAGATCGGAAATCGAAGTTCCTCAGCTATCCACACCGGAGCAAGCGCTAGGCACCCACCCAAAGAGGCCACAGCTAAAGACCAGAGGCCAGCCAACCGGTGTAGGAGCAGACCTACACAAACCCCAGTGGCAGGACCGGGAACCCCGGCATGAATGCCAAGCCTAAGCAAGAGACATTCGCCAGACCCATGGAGCCACAGCACAGGGCCGCAAGAGGGTCCATCCATGACAGACACACAAGAGCACATCAAGAAACAAAGCGTCAACATTCAGAGGGCCAAGAACCGCAGTAGCACACCCAGGTGAGAAAGCACCGCATCCCACCGTACGGAAGAGACCAGAGCAAAGAACACACAAGACTAATGCACCGTTATCTGCCAACAAACGCATCCCTCCCCGCCACCCCAAAGGGAAACAAGCCGGCGGCGGCCACAAACACTCCCCCGAACACCACGGAGAGACAAAACGGCCCCAGTGCTCCACCAGAGAAAGGCACAACAGACCTCCGTCCAGGAGAACCAAACGAGGGAAAATTCGGCATCACCACAAATGGGCACAGTCTCCCACGTGGGCCACAGGAGAAACACAGCAGCACCGTTGGCCACACAACAAAAAGAGGCAACCACCCCATGCATCCCGACCAGAACCCAACAGCCCAGGAGATGCTAAAACCTAGCATCTACCCCCATAGCCTCGCCAGCAGGAACAAAGGCGCAATTCAAGGCAAGAACGGCACACTCCGCACATGACAAACTGGCACCAGGACCGCATGCGTAGCAATGTGGAGGCAGAGCTATGTGCTGCATCAGGGCCAACAAATGCCCCCCGCTGACCAACAGAGGGCTGCTGCCATCCCCGGCAACAGGCCACACCGACCCTGACAGAAGGATGGCACCACCGACCTCTGGCCAGAGAAAAACCATTCATATATACACACATTGGCCTGAGAGAGCACAGTAAACCTACGGCTGGCGCAAACTAGCCCCAGCAACAGCCCACGCCCACCTCAACCGGAGGAATGCACTGTTTACCTCTGGCCAGGGAGAAAAACAGACGTTTGTGTTTTTATTTATTTTTTAAATGTGGAAGTGAGGAAGACACAGCGGGACAACAGAGTCCCTGTACTCCCCTGCAAGCCAGATGGAGGTAAGCATCGCAGACCTTCAGCCCAGCAAGAAAAGGGAACCCACGTCCACAGGCAGACCCACTCTCCCCCACCCCCCCACCCCCCCCTCCACCCAGCATGCCTCATGACAACTAGGAGAGAAGAACGCGAATGCCGGACCACGCGACCGCCGGCACCGAGCGGCAGGAAACCAAGCAGCCAGTGACGTCTGAGCACATGCGTGCCCAACCCAGAATAAACATCTTGCAGCAGGAGCCACACGCCACCCAGTGCGGTAAAAATTTAGCAACTGACACCGCCAAACAAACTCACGCTGGAGTGAGTGCTCCGCACACACCTTACTGTGTCTAGAAACAAAAGGACAGGGTTTGTGGAGTGGGCAGTGCCTTTATATTGGTAGGGCTGTGTCTACGAGGCACAGGAAGCTCATTACGTAATGGAGATAAGCAAGAGGAGCATAGAGGGAATGCTTAACTGCAGATAGGTTTTATTTACTATAACCATTTGACACACTACAACAGTAGGGAAAATGTTGCAGTACAGAATGGTAAAATTGAATACTCCAATAAAAACACCAGTAGGGAAAGTGTTGGATTGCAGAATAGTATAATTTACTACACCCACTTCAACTAGTGCAACAATAAAAAGAAGCATAAGTACAACAGTAGTCAAACTCTAAAGGGGTAACATTTACTATTTCCATTCCAATAAGTGCAACAGTAGGGGAAAGTGTTGGTTTGCGGAGGAGTGAAATTTACTATTCCCACTTCAATTAGTGCAACAATAAAAAGAAACTAGATATCTTAAACAAAATAAATTTACTTCAAAAACAAATGTTAAAAAAATATAAATGTTAATAAAATATACAAAAATTAATAAAAAAATAACATGTTACAACGTTAAATTCAGATAACGAATATCTACAAATCATTAGAAATAAAATTCAAAAATCATTTTCATACTTATTTAAAATATATATATATTTTTTTTAACTTCACACCATACAGCCCCACAAAACTCAACCTGCACCAAAAAATGTACTTTAAAAATTAATATTTATTCTAATAATATAAAATGGAACAATCCAAATAGCATTAATAAAATATTAATTATGTAATGTACTTGGCACAATATACCCCCACAAAACACACATTAATGATTTACACAATAAATGTGATTTATCAAATTAATAATAATTTACTTTAAATTATTTTCTTCTTACCCCATACTCCCAAAACTCCCACATAAAATCGAAAAAAAATTATTTAATCACACAATTAACAATTATCAATTAAACAAATATCAAAAACAAAGGGGCTAATTACAATGTCGGTCGGAAAGCCTTTGACCGCTAGTCGGAAGCTTTCCGACCCCAGTGTCGGTTTGCATTCCGACAGCCAGAATATGATGTCTGCTGTTGGAACATAAACCATTCCGGTCGGTCTTAACCGCACCGCAATCCCCTATGGATGGCGATTCCGCCATCGCGATTATGATGTCCGTTTTCAACAGCCTTTCCGTGCCGGCCTTTCTGACATGGAAAGGCTGTCAGAAAGAGACTTTGGGGACCCCTAGCAGGGCCCCCTTGCCTTTGCGGCCTACGGTTGGTGGTCGAAAGGGTACCCGCCTGTAAAACCCTGCACTGTGTTGCAGGCACCATGGGGTGCCTGGCACAGGGTGCAGGGTTTCTCTTACACACACCCTTTTCTCTGTAGGAGACTATATTATGGCCTGTTTACAACTGTAACGCAAGCTCCCATAGAGAACGGTAGGAATCTGATGAAAAGTGTTCGGTCCAATCGTAATCGGGCGGTCGGAACCGCCGACCTGAGGTCTGTCGGTCCCGAGTCTGAGGCAGTGCTGGTCAGAGGCAACTCCAACTGACATCTTAATAAGCGCCTTAATATTAATTCATTAAAATTAATTACATTTCCCACCCTTTACACCTATAAACCTCATAACCCACACCTAAAATCCAAGTAAAAAAAAATATTTACACAATTAAAACAATTCGCAATTAAATAATTTAATAGTATCTAACTAATAATTAGCTAACATTAATTTACTACCCACCCTTTACCCCTATAAACCCTACAACCCTCCCCTAAAAAATTAATTAAACATAATTAATTTTAATTTCAAATTAACAAAAATGTCTTCCCACCCATCACCCCTATAACCCTGCAACCCCAAAAATTAAACAATATAATTATCATTTAATATTCACTAACAATTAATTAGTAATTAATTAAACATAAATTACTTTTCTGCCCTTCACCCCTATAAACCACACGCCCTGAATATAAAATTGACATAAAAAAAACCAATTAACATAAATAACAAAATATTTTTTTATTTAAAAAAATTATAAATGTGTAATAATTAAATTACTTCCTTCCCTATAAAACCCACAACCTGCTATGGAATTAAACACAAAATTTAATTTCAGTAAAATATAATAACTACTAAAAATGTAACCAATATATATAAACAATATTTTAAACTACAATATTTTTTCTGAATTCCCTGGGGAGTCTGGGTGAAGAGGTGCTAGACGGCTTGGTAACCTTGCGTGCGACTCGTTAGAAAGAAAGAGGGGCCACCTGGAAAAAGGCTGCAAGTGGAGACCTGGGGACAAGTCCGGGAGCTCCCAACTTTGGGTCGGGTGGCGTCGTGAGGGTTCTGGGCGCATGGGGGAAGCAGGCAGTTTCTTTAGGTTACACGGCTTAGGTGCAGCCTGTTTTTGTCAGCTGGAACTTGTCCGTCAAGGCGCTTGCTGGTTTCGGTCAGGACCAGTAATAAGGAATAAAATAGAACAGCTGGGCAACTTTTGGTGCTGGCCTCTGTGGTGCCGATGTCCCTCATCGGCTGTTTGTCTGTGCTGTCGCTGGAGTCAACAAGCGTTGGTCACAGAAAGGGTGGTCGGAGTATACAACACAGCCCTGCCCTATCTGGCACTTCTTACCTTGATACTGAGGCCTTCACTCTGCAGACCATCAGGGTTCTTTCCAAAGTGGATCAGGTGATCCTGCTAGGTGGGGATGTAGACAGCAGTGGATGCATCTCCGAGGTCTGGTGCAGGGCAAGATGGCCACCCCAAGGTTGAGCCTTTCAGAGGCTCCCGGGCTCTGGATGACCTTTTTTGATTAAATACCCATTAAGCCAGCCTTTTGTGCCCTGCCACTTTTGCAACCCAATTACTAACTCCTCAGCAGTTTTATAGACCTGATTTAGATCTGCAACCGTACCTGAACGCCTATAACCTTGCCATGTTGTCCATCGGGTGGTCTGAATTAGACTCCCAGAGGCCCAACTGCCCCCTCACCCCACCCATAGCGACATATGTTTATTCTGACTGCCTGTGCATAGGCTTTCTCCAAGCACCCCACTACTCTACAGGCGGATAATGAGGTCCTAGAATCCACTGGTCGATACTTTTGGTCCTACATGCTGGGCGCTGCTGCCCACTGGAACAGCATGGTGTGAAGCGGCTGTTGCCCGACATCTCTAACCTGCATCCGACAGACACTTTGCTTTGCAGTGCTGTCACACGGCATATGTTCATGGTAGTGTGGAACGGTATTGGGCAGAGTACATGGTGATCCCTGTTTATCCCCTTTTCTTGGACCCCTATTTATGATGTTGAATGCCAGCATGTGCGATCCTACTGGCACTGGAGCAGCAATGCCCCAGGTCCTTCCTTCCTTCTGTAACTCCACAGAGAAATTCATAGCCAGATATCCCCCACTGTGGGGGCTCTGCATGAGGCAGCGGATCTGGGTCATGAACAATTCATTATAGAGTCGACCCTGCTGAGGTCTTATGGGCTGATTACGAATATGGCGTTCGTAAGAGCCCCAGACTCACGGTGGTCCGTTCGCCACATTACAACTTCAAAAGTAGTTGCAGCGGAGTACCAACGGCTGGCTGTGCCATGGAACCATCGTTCGCTGGCAGTGGTGGAGCTGCGTCCCAGTGTAACATGTTGAGCAGAACTAGCGCAGTCTCACTCAACATATTGTGAGTTCCACCAGCCATTTCATGGCAGGAGCCCCCCCCCCATGAAAAAGTTGGTGGTGGAGGAACAAAGGGGACCCTACAGCCCCCCTCACCATGGGGATACATTTAGGGGCACAACAGGTGCCCCCTTGTCTTTTCCCCAAAGGTCCGACACAACATGGATGTCTCCCTCCATGCTGTGTTGGAACTCTTCTGCCATTCCCAATGTGGTGCCTGGTTTCTAGGCACTGCCATGGGAAAGGCGAAAGACCGTCCACCTTACCCAAATTTGGCTCGTAATAATGTGGGCGGTCCTTGCGCTGCTTTGGAGCTGCTGTGTTGGAGAGTCGGTGCAACTGCGCCAATGTTGTAATATGGTCCTTAGACTGCTGAGGTTCAGAAGGCAGTAGGCAGCCATCCCATGACTCTCCGAACTGGAGCCTAATGGATAACCCGGCACCACCCCTCCCTGCCAAGATCTCCAATGTCTTACTGCTCAGCCTTGCCCTGACGTATTATGTTCTTCCTAGAGGGCCAATGATGAGTTCAGTGCTCACCAGCCTTTACCAGAATAGAGTATCACACTGATTCACTTTATGGAGGATTGATTATGAGCACGGTGCTTGCAGGCCTCTCACACATGATCGAGCCACTCCTGCCACATAGATGCTGTGGTTTATCCTCCATTTGCATCCAATGCAAGTGGAGGACATTTTGTGACTCCCAGGTTATGGTCTTTTTACATGAAGGAGCCATAGAAGTCAAGAGGACTTCTTCCCTAGGTAGGACCTTTCCTTTTGGGACAGACATTAAATGAAATAGAAAGGACTAAACTCCCTACTCCTTTTAGGGGGCAGGCATCCTGGAACAAGTCCTCTTCCATTAGGGTCCTACAACTACTCCCTTCCTCATTACCCTAGCTCCTCCCTGCCCAGTGACCTCACCATGGAATCCTCCCCATCAGTATGTTGAACCACCTACTATCTCCCGCTGGGCACAACTTGGTCCGAATCATTTTTCCTCCTAACTTTACCAGAAACGCAGCAAAAAATATCTAACAAAAATGCTCAAATTGAATAGAGAAGCACTATTCCTAGATTCCAATTTCTGCTAAAAATCCTCTGTACTCGGTCACCTCCACCATAAAGATTCAGCACAGCCTCAAACGTGCTATTGCACCCTCATCTGTGTACAGTGCTGAAGCCACCATTTTCATTTACTGTATTCAGCCAATCATTCAATCGGTATTTGGACAAAATATTGAATCCAAAATATGGAGCTACACAAATATCGAGTTTCTAATATTGTTATACTTCAATATCGTGATGCTGAAATATTGTTTAAAAATAAAAAAAATTCTTTAAGGTAAGTAATATGGTTATCAAAAATATCTGAGTTCTAAATATCGTTTACAATGATATAACTTTTGAAAATTATTTTTATATATGATAGTTAACATTTTTAATTGTATGTTATAAACTAATTGGTCGATTAGGTTGGCAGGCGGATTGCCACCGCCCGTATGGCCGTGGCGATCCGCCTGCCAATTCCCACTGCCCGCCTACCAATTCCCCCTGCCAAATCGTGATGGCGGTGGGGATGCCGGCGGACGGAAAGACCGTCCGCTGGCCGGACAGGTGACCGGGCGAAGGGTTGCTGCTGACAGCACCGCCCACCGCAATGTAACAAATACAGGATGTGCCTGCCAGTGTGGCGGACGCATCCTAATTTGAATCGCGGGACCGCCGCACATATGTCGGGCGGTCCCATTTGCCGTTACGGTGGCGGGCGGACAACGTAAGACCCCTACGTTTTTTTAATATGGTTTGTATTTTTAAGTTATATTTATAATTTTAATTTAATTGTTATTTGTAATTTATGGTGTTGTAGCAGGTTGCAAGGTTTCTAGGGGTAAACTGGGGGAAGTTAATAAGTATAATTAATAATAATTAAATATTGATTTAATTTAATTGATCATTATGTACATTGTGTAATATAGTTTTCAAGTTATATTTTAGGCGCAGATTGTTTGGTTTTTGTAGGGGTACAGGGTGAAAATTTAATCAATTATAAATATTTAACTTGTATTAATTATGTAATTAATAAAATTATATTTTTTAAATTATATATTAGATGTGGGTTGTGTTCGTAGGAGATTTTGGGTGGGAAGTTAAGTAATTATTATTTAGTTGATTATGTATATTATGTAACTCATTTTCTTCAAGTTTTTAGCTGTAGGTTTAGTTTGTAGGGCAACATGGCGGTCAGGTAGTTAAATAAAAAATAATTAGTAATTAATTTTTATTGAAATATTCAATTTAGTTCATAGTTTACCCTCTAATGCCTGCCTTGAGAGCGTCCCAAACTATCCCAAGGCTGGCACTCCCCTTGTTAATCTCAAGAAATTCTCTAAGCCAGTTATTCATATGATCAATGTATTTCACATCCTGCAATAAAGCATGCTCAAACGTCCAGCTTGCTGTTCGTTTAGTCATCCCGGAATACTGAATCTCTAAGATTAGGGGGTTATGATCTGATATCAATCGTGGTAATTTTTTAATTTTACAAAGGGAGAGAATAGAAGAGGAAACTAGAAAATAGTCTAAACGAGCAACAGCCCTATGAGGAGCTGAATAATATGTACTACCCGTTCCCAAGGGGTTTGACTGATCCCAAACATCTATAAGCCCGTTATCTTCCATCAATTGAATTACCGCTCTATGACCTTTCTTTTTGCGGCCTAAGAATTTCGCTGGGTTCCCCTTACAAAGCCCATTTAAGCCATTGATGTTAAGATCCCCACATACAATAATCGTGAGCGGCCAGTTAGCCAATTGCAAATTAACGTGGCTAAACATTTCGGGATCATCTAGCGTGGGTCCATAAGCTGAGCAGAGTGTGAAGCTACGTCCTTGCCATTGACACTCAGCTATTACCCAGTGGCCATATTTATCTGATAGCCATTATTTGGTCGCTAAACCCCCTCTTTTAGCGAGTATAGCCACCCCCGAGTCCGTGTCCCTTGCGAGGTACAGGCTATTAGATAAAATCCGAGCTGATCTAACAGAATCTTTCGCGACCCCTCAATGGGGGTCTCCTGCAGGCAGACAATATCAACCCCGAGAGTTTTGAGATATTCACCTACCATCCTTCTTTTAGCTGCATCGTTTAACCCGCATACGTTAATAGTTACTATTCGCATATTGTGTGAAATTTGTCATACTGCCAATTGCCTGCCAAATTAGTAAAGCTTTCCCTATTCACCCTTTTTTTTTTTTTTAAGTGCCAGGATTCCACAGTTGCTTTCCTTACTAGATGGTGAATTTTTTCCCTAGTGTTCCCCCTAAAACCTCCCTCTTAGTGTCGCCCTGCCCTCCCTGTCCCTGAACCCAACCTCCTCCCTCCTCCCCCCACCTGTACTGTGGAGCAAGCAGACCAAAGGTCTCTGTGATGGAGCTTGAGATTTGGCCCCCCTTGCTGCCCTCCTGTCTAGTTTTACTGGATTTACTGAATGCCCAACTTTTCTCGCAATCATCTTTGTAGTTATTATTTTTTTATTTACACTTTCCCCCCCCCCCCCCTTTTAAGCTCCGCCCATCCTCCCAGTCTTCCCCCTGCGAGCTTTCCCCTGATCTATTTTATTGCAGTATTTAATTTGTAAACAATGCTTTTGCCCTAAAAACTCAAATGACCCATTTGGAGTCTCTTTCCGTATTTCAAGCCAAAAAATATCCAATTATCCATCTCTGTAGGGTTTCAATGAATCCATATAAGCTTTAGCTTGAACCTCCGAAGTAAAAACCCTAGATATATTCTTATAGATAATCTTAAGCCTTGCAGGGTTCATCAAATAAGCCTGTGCTCCCATGGCCTGACATGGCTGGATCAGCTCTCTTAATCGCCAACGTCTTTCCACAGTGACATGGCAGTAATCTGGTCTCGAAAAAAAAGACTGGTTGTCAAACACCCGTTTGGCATTTGGGCGTGCTTTGGCATAGACCTCTTCTTGAAGCAGAACATTTCCAAAATAAATAAAAATTGCTCTTGGCATAGCAGTTCTATCACTACTAGGATCTGGTGTTTTCTTAATCATCATAGGAAAGCGGTGAACACGTTGAATCTCAACCTCCCAGTTCCATTGGTGAAGTTCCGGAAAGGCGCCCTTCATCAGCCTCAAAATATAAGCCCTAATATCATCACCTTCAATGCCTTCTTCAATACCTAGAATACGGAGGTTGTTGCATCTTTGTCTGTTCTCAAAATCTTGCATTTTCCATTGGAGATCTGTAAACTGCTTATCATATGTCTCAGCATGTACCTGAGCTTTCTCCATGCAATCCTCTAATGTACTTGTGCGTTCCTCCACATGGGTCAGCCTGGTATTTATGTCTGTACAAGCTTTAGCCATTTTCCTTACTGTGCCCTGAAGATTCTTTGTTGACAATCTATTTTTCTTTCCATCCTTACGGGTCTCCTCCTGCAATTGTTTGATTGAATCAAAAATCATTTTTAGAGAGGGTGCCGCTTCGTCATCTTTGTCACCCCCCTGGCCAGTTTGATCGAGGTAAATGGCCCTGGTGGCGGAATAATCCCATTTCAAAGCGGGGTCCAAGCTCCCTCTGCTGTCTCTGCAATCGCCCTCCTCGCTTTTCTCCAGCGCTTGACCTTCTCCCTGTTTTTTCATAAGTTTCTTTTTTCTGACCACTGTATCTCTCTGTGGCATGCTGGAGCTAGCTGAGGAGCTGGAGAGCTGAATATTACTACTCTCCTCTGCTTCAGAAAGGCTAAGTTCAGACCCATCAGTGACTGAAAAAAATGTATCCCCTAGGTCTAACGTGTCTTCAGGGTCATCATTTGCTACAATCTCCTCTATTAGTTTGCTCATATTCAGCTGATCCTTGTTGATTTGAGTCTCTTGCACTAGGTAAGCATGCACCAGATTAGTATTATCTGAGAAGTTGCTATTTACTCCAACTTGACTAGTATCAGCCGAGATATCAACTTGAGACACATTCGCAACAGAGTTCGCTGGAGGTACAGCCAAGATAGGTCCGAGCTGGCAGGGCTGCGGTTGACCTTGCATCCCATTTATTGTCTTGGCCGCGATTTGCCCGCTTTCTCCAATGGGAATGCCATTTCTAGTAATTGGATTGACAGATAAAAAGTCTACTATGCTATTTCGCCTTCCCACATCTTTAAGTCCAGTTCTTGCCCCCGCACCACTGCCACTTATTCCACTTGTTACACTTGTTCCACCCTTTTTACAGGCATCACTGCTCTCACCTTTCCTTGAGCCTTCATGGGAGACTTGGGTAGCTAATCCCCTGGTAGCGCTCGTTACTCTACCTCCCTTGGCCGCCGTTGCCACTGTGTGATCCCGGGCTTCTGCCTGCACATCCGGTGCTTTCCCACGGGCTCCTCAAATAGATTTTGGAGGCATCTTTCCGGCTTTCGGTCGTTTGGTGCACTGTGCAGCTGCAAGCCCCCCGACCCCTTCAGTAGGGTCCGCCCCTTCGTTCTTTCGCTCACTCGCAGACTGAATCCGGCGAAGCTCTGCTAGCACCAGCCGGGCAGACGCGGCGACCACAGCCAGAAGCTCCTCCACAAATGCTAGGAGATCGCAGTTGGCGCTCCTCGATCGGTAAGTCATCAGGGGGACCTCTAGTCACTTATTGGGGTGCACCAAATTATATTAGGCATTCGTTACGCCGCTTTAAAGAAATCCGGCAGCAAGGGGTGATAGCCGAGGCCGTCAGTCAGGCACCATCTTGCTCTCAGCCACCTATGTCTCTCTCAAGGCAGGCATTAGAGGGGAAACTATGAGCTACTCTTTGAAAAGGAATAAGATTGAAAAACTGGAGAGGGAGGCCATCGAAGGACATATTGTGGACTTAGCAGAAGAATTAGTAAGTGCAATTGGCTCTAATCTTCATATCGGAGAGATTACACAGAAATTGTCATTAGCTAAAGCTAATTTAGGGGATATTATGGCCGCCAAAGCAGCTGGAAAATATTTCGCTTGGAAACAAACCCATCAAGAGTTTAGCGAGCAAGTTGGTCACATCCTTGCAGTGAGGACCAGACAGGTGGCTACTAGGGGAGATATCATTGAAATTAAAACTTCTGAGGGGACTGTTGCTACTACCCCTACGGCCATCTGTAAAGTATTTTATGGCTTTTATCAAAATTTATATAGTGAGGATACTGCCAGGGATCCTGAAGATATAAGGGATTATCTAGAGTTAGCCCCTATTGAAACATGTTCCACAGGAGATTCTATAGCCATAGACGTTAGCTTTACGGATGAGGAAATCCAGGGAGCTATTAAAGATTTACCGTCGGGCAAGGCGGTAGGCCCTGATCTTATTCCTATAGAATTTTATAAAACTTTCTTTGTGGTTTTGAGGGAAGCTCTATGTTGTTTAATGTGCCAGGTACAGAATGGACAAAATCCTCCGCAATCTTGGGGAGAAGCGAGCATGATTATTTTTTTAAAGAAAGGCAAACCCCCAAATGAGCCAGGATCGTATAGGCCTATTAGCTTAATGAATATCGATACAAAAATCTATTCTAAAACTTTTGCAAACCATCTCAGCATAATTATAGGGAAGGTCATCTCGCCCCGCCAGCATGGCTTTATCCCTGGCAGGGGGACCGCGGAGCACATTAGGAGAGTTTGCGCCTTGTTTGATGGTACATCAGCCACACGAGACCCTATGGCGCTTATACTGCTTGATGCAGAGAAAGCATTTGATAGGGTCTTGTGGGGATTCCGCTGGTCGGTACTGGAGAGTGTAAATATTGGCAAGGGATGTATAAGGGCTATACAGGCGCTGTATAAGAATCCTAAGATTCGACTTTGCCTAATGGGAGGACAGAGTGATCCAATAGACATTAAGCGAGGAACCAGGCAGGGGTGTCCGTGTTTGCCCCTCCTTTTTGCCTTTTATATTGATCCCTTTATTCGGAGAATAGAGCTAAATAGAAGTATTTCCCCAATAAGGCTTAACGGATTTGAGACGAAGATCTTGGGGTATGCTGACGACCTTGCAATTACGACTGCTAATCCCTCTGTAGCGCTAGGTGAAATAGAACACGAGGCAGAGTGTTTCGGGGTAGTTTCGGGCTACAGACTTAATCAGGGAAAGACACAAATTGTTGTTAATGCAAGGATTAATCTGGAAGACTCACGAGTGACCGAGTCGGCTACCTATTTAGGGGTTGTTATTACTTGAGACTTAACAAAAGTTGTTGAAATGAACCTGGCACTTGTGATCCAAAAGTCAAGAAGGGATCTTGATAGGCTGAATAATTTACACCTCTCAATTGTGGGAAGGTGTAATAATATTAAAATGATATTTCTTCCAAAAGTTTTATATTTGTTTAGAACGCTACCCCTGAAGTTTGATAACTCCTGGTTCAAAGAAATGGAAAGAATGATTAACCGGTTTATTTGGGCACAAGGGAAGACGAGAAGGGCACTTAAATTCATGACCCTTACCAGGGAGAAAGGAGGTTGGGCAGTGCCTGATTTAAAAATATATTATTGGGCCGCGGTATTACAATATTTGCGTGGCC
The DNA here is from genome assembly GCF_964204655.1 of Triturus cristatus. Lineage (NCBI taxonomy): Eukaryota > Metazoa > Chordata > Amphibia > Caudata > Salamandridae > Triturus > Triturus cristatus. The sequence continues at coordinate 1,068,603,697 of NC_140582.1, read as the reverse complement.
TGCTGGGAGGCACTGTTATTGATAGGTGGAGGGAAGATCCGGCAGTACCGGATGTATACGACCTACTTCTAGACGGTGAAGTGTGTAATTGGCTTCTGAAATTTAGTGAGGCCAGCTATTACAAAAAAGTTAAATTTAAGACTTTAGGAGCAGCAATATCAGTTTGGACCTCTGTCAGGAAAAAGCTGGGATTGGGAAGACTGAACCACTACACTCCCTTATTTGGGAATCCAACCTTATCCGAGGTCTTTCATGATAGTGTAATGAGGCGGTGGGATGGGCTGGGTGTTAAAACAGTTGGCGACATTATGGATCCTGATGGTATAATCACATTCGAAAGAGCTCAAACCCAGTGTAATTTGGATTGTAGGGAATTCTTTACATTCTTACAGATTCGTTCGGCTCTTGTAAAGAAAAGTGAGGGAACAAGAGCCTTTAACAGAGACACAGTTATGGATCGGGTGCAAAATCCCGAGGGGTGCTCTATAACCCAGATTTATGAAGAGCTTAGTCAATATCAAAATGATGATTTGGATAAATACTCTGAGAAGTGGCGGGGAAAGCTCGGTATCGAAGGGAGCGAGCTTATAACCTCTCTTAAGTTAGGATGCACGGTATTGAAAGTAGCTAATCTACAAGCTCAGCATTTAAAACCATTTTTGAACTTTATTATACCCCCGCAAGAATACCTCAGTGGGGAGGGACAATGGGTATTGTCCGCGCTGTAGCTGCACGGAGTCCGACACGGTACACATGTTTGCCTCCTGTCCAAGGTTGGATCCGTTAAAAAGGGCAATTGAGCAGTTTGAGACAAACCTTGAGGATCCATATCAGTTTAACCTATGAACTGTTGGTTCTAGGCGTAGGCCGGGTTGGTGTCCAAGTAGCCCATTATGAGTTTTTATTCTTAGCTATGGCGGTTGTTAGGATCTGTGTTGCAGCAGCTTGGAAGGATCCTAAACCTCCTACCTTTCAACAATGGGTATCACGGCTCTTAGCTATTTATAGTTTGGAAAAAGCACTTTATGAGAAGAAAGGGTGGAAGGCTAAGAAACTGGGTAAACGTATTTGGGCCCCAGTTATCGATTGGAAGGCCAGGTTGGAGCGACCCCACCCATAATTTTTGATTATAATACCTGGTCTTGCTTTGGTTAAAGAGGGGGGGGGGGTAAGAATTGCATACGTTTCATTGATAGGGGGTTGTATTTTTGAACATAGAAGATTTATTGAACTTTCTGGTAACCTCGCCACAGTTTTTGCTGAAGAAGATAAAGCTACTCGTCAGGTTGTTGGAACCTGAGAAAAATGTTGTATAATATTGTACGATGTTGCTATGTAATGATGATTGGAAAAAAAGTGATGGTGAAAATAAAATAAATTTTTTTTAAAAAAAAAAAAGAAATATTCAATTTAGTGATAATTTTGTAAATTCTATTTGCATTTTTACATTGTATTTTTTTTTTGTGTTAGTAGGAGAACGAGGTGAGAAGTTATTTAAGAGCTACATTTTAAAATGATATTTATTACTTGGGGCCTCATTACGATGTCGGTTGGAAACTAAACCGCCTGACCTCTTGTCAGATATGGTTCCAACTGACTCGTGGTTGGCTGTTACGCCTGACCGATTAGGATGCTTCCGAACACCGTTCGGAAGGACTCCCATTGAGTTAAATGGGAGCCTGTGTTCCGACCAACAACACAAGCGCTTATAGGGGGGAAATGGGTGTTTGCAGAAAACCTAGCACCCTGTGGCAGTCACCACACTGCAGTATTTTACAGGGGGTTCCCTGTTCTACCCCCTTGACTCCAAACTGGAGGACTCCGGATGAGGGGGGCCTGTAAGGGGCCCCCAAAGTCAGTTTCTGACAGCCGTTTCATGTCTGACAGACCAAATCGTAAAGGCTGTTGGAATCCGTAATCGGTCGGTCGGAAATGCTGTCCGTTGAGCTGTAGGAACCGTCCCGTCTCGGATTTTCCGAATGCCAGTCTGAACCGACTCTGAATGACTGAACAGTTCCCCTTCTGACCGCGAGCATCCTAATCAGTTGGTCAGAATGGTTTCTGACCGAGTCGGGTGGATAGGTTCAGACACGGTCTAGGAGAATCCGACTGTCAGTCAGAGGCTTTCTGACCACCATTGTAATCTGGTCCTTAGTATGTTAATTGTGGGGTTTTTTAATTTTACTTCTTGGCAGTTGGTTGTGGGAATGTAGTGTGGAATTTTAATTAAATTGATATTTATTTTAATTGGTAATTATAATTATTAAAAAAAATGTCATTTGTTTAAAAAATCACATTTATACATATAATTTTTTTCCCTTAAGAATTTTATGTTTTTGGTAAATTAATAGAGTATTAAAATATGTTATTTGTTTAAAGTAAACTACTTTATCTCTAATGCTGCACAGAGTGGAGTGGGAATAGTAAGTTTTGCCTCTCTGGACGCCTACGCTTTTCCTACTGTTGTATACATTGCAGTACATATAGTATATCTCTTTTTCACATATTTTAAAACTTTTTAATCTTGTTTACATCTATGTAGTAATATTTTTGGTTTCATTTTATAATGTGTGTGTATATATATATATATATATATATATATATATATATATGTGTATATATATATATATTTTTTTTTTAAATTATTTTTAATATAATTGTAATTTTAGTTTACTTTGATTTATGAATATATGTATTTTAAATTAGTAAATTAAAAAAATATTTAATGTAATGTGAATCTTGTTTTAGTAATGTTATATCTATATATAAACATACAAACATATATATTTGTATGTTTGTCATTGTTTATAGGTAGTTTTAAATGTTAGTTGAATATATTTTACATTCCAGTAATGTTACAACAGAATGCTTACTATTTTAACCCATATATTATTAAAAATCAATATTTCTTTTTCTTCTTTATATGTATAGTAAAATGTTTTTGTAATCGATATTTATGTATCACAATATTTGTGTGTGTTCTCTATGGTCTCCGATCCAATCTAATCGGGATCTGGAGCCCTTTGACCATCTTTTCTCCAACATTAAAAATACGATAGGCAATAATATAACCCCCAGCCCCTCTGTGACCAACCACTACCCCCTCAGAGCGATCCCCAAACACTCCATTCTTCACCACTTTCCTATGCCCTCTACCCTCTCTCCCACCCATGGCCCCACGACAACCCAGACTGCTTTCGCCCCCTCCAGAACTATGACCATAGCCCAATTTGCCACATTACCACAGTACAGAATATCATCTCCCCTCTAAGAGGGATGACCCCTCCACAAGCCAGCATCACCCTAACAACTCCCCTAACCAATCAAAAAGCGAACCTGATATTAACGCTGACCACTGGAGTAACAGCAGCAGCTTCTATCACAATCAATTATCTGACCTCGTGAAGTATGTCGCCATGCCTACCGATCGTAAACCTCTGATCTCTTCAGATAATGCACTTTCCTTCTACAACAGTGCTCCCCCAGTCAGGATCTAAAGTAGGCCCACCACACTTCCTCCAACTCCCATATCCTCCCTCTTCCCTAATCTCAAGCCATGAACAGTTTCACAGGCATTAACCCATCCCCATATCCTGAGGCTGCCCCAAACTAATAATATCCCTACTCACACCTAAAAACTCTCAGACATCTAATGAACCGGACAGCACCTCTACTCTGGTCAATACTAAACGACCTAAAACATAATTATGTCTGAGAGCTGGCATCCAAAAACTACTACATATTACCTCTAAACTGGATCATAAAGGTACAAATCAAAACAAAGCACTACTGGACCCAGAACACTACCACCTTAAAAAGCCCTATTGCCAACAGCCCTGCCGACACAAGGTCCCCTCAATACAAATGGAGCTGCAAACCAAATCTAGATTCTCCCCTTCCGATCCCAGTGAGTAGCTAGATACTTATCCAACAGCGATATCCTCTCCCTTCTTGCCTCCTACAACCACGCACCCATGTAACACACTATGCCTGTGGGAATCACCCAATCATCACTCATCCACATTGGGAACATCATCCCATTTTAATGCCCATTATTAAATCCAACCTTAAACGTGTCCCCATAGCTCATCCATCCACAACTATAACCAAATTTAACCTTAAATGCGTGTTACTCAACTACAGATCCCTGTTCACTTGTACTAGCAGTAATTGAACTGGACAGCTCAGGGGCACATCTGCTTATGCTGATCTGTCCTCACATGGAATATAATGCTTCCTGACATAGGTCTGAAAGGCCTGCTGTAGGGGTGAATTACCATGCAGCTTTAGGGGATATGGCACACAGGGTTTTCGTTTTGCAGTGCACCATTTCACGTCGAATGTAATGACGGTCTGTGTGGGTATGGTGCTGTTTATTATATTTTATGAGCAGTGGTTCAGAAACGCACCTGTGGTCACGTATATGTTCCTTTTCCATGAAAGGAAAAAACAAACTGAAATAGGTTCCTAACTTTTTCGATCTGGACTCTATATTATGTAATATACTGAAAACTTTATGAAGAAACACAACCTCCAGGTATTTTTAACTTCTAGGGCAATTAATGTATCTATTGCATCATATTAAGAGACTTTGTAGTCCATTTGTTTCTAGATAATAGAAAAATATATCATTCAATGCTCTAGTAGGTTAAAAAGGATTGTAAAAAAAAACCAAAAATGCACTCTTAGAAAAGCATTGAACTCCTTTACATGAATTTATATAATGAAAACAGGAGTTGATTTTAGGTAAGAGATGGACGGCATTTAGATCTCAAACATTTGAGATCATATTCAGGACAGTTGTGTGAGCACTGATCTTACTGGAAAAGAAGAGGAGGTTTGTAAGGCCAGTGTAATTAAGGCACCTTAGGCTATGTTGCCTAATATAAGTAAAGCTGAGTGTTTTTACTGTATATTGCATATAAAAGTCAGTTTGTGGTAAGGAATCTAACTATATTTGTTTGAAAGTAGGATATGCTTTCATGGTCTCCCCCACTTTTTGCTGGTGTTACGTTTTCTGACTAGTCTGACTCTGTGCCTATTCCCTAAATTGGACATGGGGAGTACTTGGGTATACTCAAGGTTGGCTACTGGTGTACCCTGATAGATCCTAATATATTGTACTAAGGTACCCAGGGCATAGGTACACCAGAGGTCTCCCATGGGCTGAATCATCTATTATGCCACCCATGAGGGACGACTCAAAGGGGGTCTCCAGGCCTTGCAGCCTGTGTATGCTGGTGCTAGCTCACGACACATATAGGTTTCCCTATATTTGTGGTCATTACACTTAAAACCTATAAGTCACCCCTAAGGCAGGCCTTTTCAATGCTGAAGGCAGTGTGCCTGGTTCTAAGTGTGAGGGTGTTCCTGCATGATCAGGACACCCCTACAACCTTCGTAGTCCATTCTTCTGGGTTGTCAATGCAACAGCCATTACGACATAAAGTGGCCATGAGTCATTACATTATGACCATCTCTAAACTGGCTTTAACTAACCCGGTCATGTTTGGTATCAAACATGTTGGAATCCTACCTCCACACCTTAAACAGTGTGGGAGGAATGAGTCCATGTATTGTAAAGCTACTCAGTAAGGCCCTCAGTGCTTCCGGTACCAGGCTTCCAGAATCTGACAGCAAGCTAGGGCTGCTGCTGACCAGAGACCTGTTTCTGCCCTCCTGCTGCTGAGCCAAGCTCGAGCAGGGGAATGCACAACAGGTATCTTGTCAGAGGGTGGTGTGACCACCTCCCAGACAGGGTTTGGTGTATTGGGGTAGGGTGGGGGTGCTTGCCAGCGCCCCTGAGACTGCTTGAAGGGCACATTTGGTCCCCCCTTGCATACTCCAGTTCAAATCTGTTGAGGGAGCCATTGGCTCATGCTCAGGCACAAAACTAGACCAAGGATATAGCCTCCTCACTGCCCAGCCCCTCCTCTGAGAAGGACCCCTGAATTGTCCCAACCATTTCCTTAGGGTACTTAAGGGCATACCTGTGGTTGGGTCCCTAGATTCGTTGTGGGACAAGATTCAGATCACATACCACTTCAACCGTCTTGACACTCTGGACTTTGCTTTGGGAACCAAGACTGCACCAGGGAAGATTCCTGCTGCTCTGGGTCTCGTCGTCCTGCTGATCTTTGGCAACGTCTGTGTCGTGGTCCATACAGGTTCTTCACCAGGCCTGTGGCCATCCAAGACACCCAATGGAATCTCCCTTTGAGTGGAGTCACTCTGCTGAATCTACAGGCTCCACAATGCATCTGACCGGACTGCTGCTCCTGGGCTTCCACGGACTCAGAAAGGCTCACCAACACACATGGAGGTTCTGCAACTCACTTGAGGCCTGCACTGTCTTCTCACGGCGTTTGAGGCCAGTATCCCTCGTCAGACCCACTGGAACGGAACCGCTGTGCACCACGTCGACATACTGGTGCCAAGACTTGTTGACTCTCTCCTCCAGAGATCTTCGGGCTCCAAGAAGCTCCAACCTCAAGCAACTCCTGTAGCCAAGATCTTCGCCCTCACCGCTTCCTCTGCACCGCGGGCCGCCTTGGTGAGCTCCTCGAGGTCCTCTTGCAACTCCTGTACCTTCAGCCCGGGGGTCCTCTTGAAGGTCTTCTTTGGCCTTAGTTGACTCCCCTGCTTGCTCGGGCGTGTTATGACTTGTCGTGGTGAGTCACTTGGACTGTGCTGGTCCTGATATTGCACCTTTTTTGTTGACTACTTTGGTTGCAACTGCCAAGGCTTGTTGGTGCTCCTGCCGGACACCGACCCCTTGGCCCTCGACATACGACGTGGGACAGCTCTTAAACGGCTCCTGATTTTCCACAGTTTTGCATGGTCCGCACAGCTGCAACTTCAAGGTTACCATCAACTTCACCTGCATCTCCGACATCACATCGGTGGGCAGTCGTCTTCCATGCCTCCTTATCACTCCTGAGTGGTATAGACTCTGTCCCCTCTCCTTGCAGGTACCTCTCGTCTTGAATCCACTTTTGGATTCCACCGACTCCTTAGTCTTCTTCTACGGCTGCATCTTGCTTGAAATCCTCCTTTGTTTACGGCGGTTTCTGACGTCACTTGACACCTATGCAGCCGGCTTCCCTGGGGTAGATATCCAGTTTCCTGGTCTATCCACTGGTGGGGTGGCTCTCCAACCTTTCATCTTCCACTGGGTTTCTTCAGGGTACGCTGGCAAGGGCTGTTTTTCTTTAAAACTGCAACTGCGACTTACCCATTGACTAATGTTGATCACGCGGTGGTGTTCACACAGCCTCCGTGGGGTTCCTGGGTACTTAACTTGGATGGTTCCTTGGGTCCCCAACACTTCTATTTCTTCTGGGTCACTCCTTAACTTGAGTCGTGGTTCGCATTCCACTATTTTAGTATATGGTTTGGCCTCCCCTTGGAGACCACTGTGTGTTTGTGCTACTTACGTGCTCTATTTCCTAAGTATTGCGTTTCTTTCTCCTCGTAGGAGATAGTACAATTGTGTTAGTGTTTGTAATAAAATACCTATTTTTATAAATGTACTTTGTGATTCTTTTTCACTTAACTTATACCAAAAGATTAAGTACTGGTAAAATAAGCCGCATTACACTCCTTCTGAACTAAGCCCGAAGGCTGCTCTCCACAGCTACCACTTAAAGAGCTTTCCAAGGTTGTCTAAGACCAATAAAATCACCATAAGTGTTGACTGGATTAGTGCAGGGTGCTACACTTACAAAAGTGAGTACCATATACTAAGCCAGCGCGCCTCAGCAATGTTTTTAGATTGTGTTGCATATATCTTAGGGACTGATTACGATGACTGGCTGTCGGTGGTGGGTCCACCAATATCTGAACCATGTTGTACACCCACCATATTTCAATGGTTGGCGGCATCCGACAGGCTCCTTGAGCCTGCCCGTGCAGCGGAGGGGGGTTGTACTCCCTACCATGCCTACTAGGCACCCATAGTGATTACAATGTTCTTTGCCGTCCACATTTTCATGGCGGGAACCCGCCATGAAAAGGCAGGCAGAAAGGGACTTTAAGGGCCTGTAGCATGCCCCCCTGGCCCTCCGATATGGGCACTGTGGGGAACCTATGGTGTGCCCCCCTGCATATCCCTGCACCATGTGGCAGGCACCGCATGGTGCCTGCCACTTAGTGCAGGAATATGTTGTGTCCCTATTTTGCATTGCGGCGGGTGCTGCATCCAGCAGCACCAGCTTCAATGCAAAGTTTAGGCATTGTGACCGCCTTTGTGGTAGTTGCATCAGAATGCCTGTTGGGACCACCTGTTGGGCGGTCCCGTTGAAGGATAACGCCCGCCCACCATCCTAAATAGCCCCATCATTTTAATTTCTTTGTTTTTAGGTCCCAGTGAATCAAAATATCATAGGTTGATTGGAGCTTATTTTTCAAAATAGTATGATTGCAGGGAACTTACTAGAGAACCATGCACTGAGTGAGCCTGCGTCTTATAATCTCTTGCGTTGAAAGTGGATGAATCCAGAGTATGTGTGATATTAATTAGAGGGGGGTAAGTTGATGAAAAGCCAGGGTGTGTTACGCAGTGCACCAAGGCCTCAATCCGATGTCTGGTGGGACCATCTCTGAATCGGGACCAACCGACTCGCGGTCGGCAGTTCCACCCGACCGATTACGATGCGACTGAACACTGTTCGGTGGGATTCCCCATTGACTCCTATGGGAGCCTGTGTTCCGCCCGACAACACAGGCTCCTTTGGGGAAAATGGGTGTGTGCGGAAATCTCTGCACCCTGTCGCTGGCACCCCATTGTGCCTGTGACACAGTGCAAGGATTTACATGGGGGTCCCTTAGGTAGCCCCTTAGGTTCCCCCTCTGCCCCAACTGTAGGCCTCAGTATGAAGGGAGCCCTACTAGTCACTTTCCCACAGCCTTTTCGTGTCAGGCCGACTCGGAAAGGCTGTTAGAAGCCAACATCGTAATTGCTCGGTCGGAAACGCAGTCTGTAGAGCTGTACGATGAGGGTCTGACCGACATGAATATCCTGGAAGTGATAGCGGACACGAAAGCTACCCTGCACCAGGACATTAGCACGGTGTCAGTTAGGCTGGGCCTGCTTCACACCGAGCATCATAAACTTAGAGGGTGAAGCGGACTGAGGTCTCAATCACAGAACTACACCAGGTACAGCAAAAGGTGATCCACCAGATGAGCAAACTCACTGAACGGGTTGGCGTGCTGGAACACAGGACGGAGGAGGCCTCAATAGGAGGAATAACATGATGGTGGGCCTGCCGGAAAGAATGGAGGCAGAGATATGATTACCGTCCTAGAACCATGGCTTTGTACAACTGTCGCACCTTTGGGACTCTCAGCTTTCTACACCTTGAAACGGGCACACAGGGTCCCTGCTCGCCTCCCGGCTTCGGGGCACCCACCGCACCCAGTGGTAGCTACACTCCTTCACTATAAGGATAGAGACATCCTCCTGCAGAAGGCACGTACGGATGGCCCATTCACCGTGGGCAACTCCTGGGTCTCAATTTTCCCTGACTATACCACTGATGTACAGAGAAGATGAGACTCATACTTGAAAATAAGAAAACACTTTGAGATGAAGCCTTAAAATACTCTTTGATGTTCCCAATCTGGACGCCTAGATTCTTACAATGCCCACGGAAAGGCTTACACTAAAATGTTTGAACATTAGGGGAATGGCCTCTGCTGCCAAGCGGCACAATATACATAGGTATCTGCTCAGGAGGGGGGTACAGATTGCACTCCTCCATGAAACACACCTTACCAGTGAGTAGGGTGAGGAGCTGCGCAGACGATGGAGAGGGCAGGTATTTGTGACCTCTTATTCTGCATATTCAAGAGGGGCATTGATTTGGATCAGAGCTGGCATACCATTCAAACCTTTGCAGGTACTGTTTGATAGGGTAGATATGTACTGCTGACGGGCAGAATTTATGTACAGGAATTCACATTGGGTAGTATACATGTCCCTAATCGAGATCAAGTGTAGTTCCTCCGGAGGCTTTCAGGCTCCTTGACTGCGGTGCTAACACCAAGCGTACTACTGGGAGGGGACTTCAATTGTGTTGCTGACATGGTTCTAGATCGCTCTCACTGCCTAGTGCCCAAATACACAAAACAGCGGCGGGGTTCCGAGATTGGAGGGGACACTGGGGACTGGAGGACATGCCAGAGACCAAGACTACTCATTACTCACCCTTACATCACTTGCACACAAGATTGAATGTATTCTTGGGTACACCGGGCCTGAGTTGCTTAGTTACACACACAGAATTTTTGGGGCGTATGCTCTCAGACCATAGTCCCCTTTTACTTGCCCTCCAGCCAGAGGAACACCGCCCGCCGATTCCTGTGTGGCGGTTGAACACTCAGGCTCTTTAAGATGCTTGTTTCAGAGAGACCATAGGCACGGCCATTGACTTCTACTATGACAGCAACACACAGACGGCCTCCAACAATACACTGATAGAGTGGGAGGCTTTCAAGGTAGTACTGAGTGGGAAATGTATGTGGGAAACTAGTGGGAGCCCAGAGGGAACTTCACCTGGAAGTGGAAACCTTAGAAGGCGACCTACATTGACTGGAAAACGAACATGGAACTAGACCAGACGCATCGGACGCCCTCAAACACGCACGTCATATCAAGCTCTTGACCGACTGAGGTGGCACAACTTTAGGAGTTACCTCACCAAGGTGCAGGAAGAAGAGGGGAGGTCGGGTAGGTTGTTGGCTTGGCTGATTAGGGCGACCCAGTTTATGGTACTGATGCCCTTAATGCCTTATTTTGTGACTATTATCACTAAGGCCCCTCCCCTGATATACAGATGAAATTCCTGAAGGTGCCCCCAAATCGTTGACGACCACATAATAAATATGCTGGTAGGGCGTCTGACAGTCCTCGCGATCTGGGCTGCGAGGGAAGAACCCTGAACCTGACTGTCTCCCGGCCGAATTCTACTCAACTTACACTGCACATCTTCTGCTGCAATTGGAGAAGCTCTACGCAGAATCCCTGAAACTTGGATGCCTGCCAGAGACCACAAGGGATGTGCTGGTCATCCTCCTCCCCAAAAAGCCTAAGCAGGAGGCAAAAGTAACAGACTTCTGACCACTTTCTATGCTTAACATGGATTTCAAGATCCTTGGTAAAACCCTGCTGCTCTGCCTCCTACCCCACATGCCGACCCTGGTTCACGCTGACCAGAATGGATTTATTCCTGCCAGGAACATATCGTACAACCTGCGAAGGATGTACTTGGTGTTGTACAATACAGAAACTCATTAACAGCATGCAGTCATCTTGTCGAAAGACCTCGAGAAGGCCTTCGACACCGTGAGATGGGACTACCTGTTTGAAACTATGACATGGGCCTTGGGGAAAGCTGGGTAAATTGGGTGAAGCTGCTTATGAATGCCCCACAGCTAGGGTACAGACCGGGAAAACAGTGTCCCCACAGTATGAGATCTTCCGAGGATGCAACATTGTCACCTCTGTTGTTTGCACTGGCAATGGAACCATTGGCAGCCTTATTCCACCAAGGCGGGGAGGGACTAGGCATTCCATTGGGGGTGGGCGGGAGAACACTCCTAATATCTCCCTGTATGTTGATGACTTATTGATATACCTCAATTATGTAACGTAGATTTTACAGTGGCCATTAACTGGGCCCCCACAACCTTCCGTTATCTGGGGATTCAGGTCTTCCAATCGCTGGACGATTTAGCTGAAGGTAATCTTGGCTTGGCCCTGCAGTCCCCGAAACAAATGTTTCCTTTTGGTGCACTCTACGACTGCCAATCATGGCCTGGGTTTCCCTTTCTAAAATGGTCATGCTGCATCGCCTGCTTTACTTTTTCACCATTTTCCCCATAACTGTTCCCGCTTCGTGGTTTCAACAACTAGATGCTCTACTGCGAGATTTGATATGGTAAAAAGGGAGGAGGCGAGTAGCCCTGTCGATCCTACAACGCCCATCCGCGGAGAGAGGACTCTGAGTGCCTAACTTCGAGCTCTACTTTTTAGCTTCTCAACTCCAGTGGCTGACGCAGTGGTTGGCAGATACGGGCCCAGTAGACACTGACCTAACTGACCCAGGGATCCGTATGGCTCTGATGCTGGCAAAGATGCTAGACGCGGACAACACCATCTATCCTTGCTGTCTATCCCTGCTCCAGACCACAGCCTACACTGTTGGAAACGCTGTCTCTTTAAAGAAGGGAAATCTTCCCCTATATGCCCCGGTCCTGCCCCTGGTGGGCCTCCCCCCACGGGAACCCCAAGAAGATACTAATCCCAACACTGTTGAAGCCCTGGACTGAGGCCAGACTGTAAATGGTGGGGGATTGCTACCAGCAAGCAACCCTGGCTCCATTTGAAGACCTACTTGAGAGCTACGATCTACAATCAGGCCAATTCTTAACCTATGAGCTAATACTGCGCACCTTTAGAGGGCTTTGGGAGGGGAGCCAACAGGAGCCTAAATCACACTTGATATTACACTCAGTCCTTACATTAGGCACTGCAAGACACCAGGTAAAATGGTTCTATACATCGCAACTGGAGATGGTCCGCAAAACCCTAACAAAACTGCGCACCTGTTGAGAGACTGCTCTGGTTAGACACATCACAGACCCAGAATGGTCCAAAACTTTGGCATACCCTAAGTAAGTCTCACCCAATACTAGATTGAAGTACACACAGTTTAATTATGTACACATGACGTACATGACACCTCACAAACTTCAGCTTGCCTTTGGAGACACTGGATACAAATGCCAACTATGCGACCATGTAGACGCAGACTTCATACACATGACTTGGGATTGTGCGCCACTGCGTAAGTTCTGGGAGGAAACAATACAACTCTTGTGCAGCTGTGGGGTGCATACTAGAGCCAACAATGGGAGTGTGCCTGTTGGGGCTCTTTCCATGTCCTCCTAAAAGGAAAGCAGGAATGGGATTGCTAGATTTAGCCCCGGTCTTAGCCTGAAGAAGAATAGCACTGGCCTGGAAATTCGTACATGGACCAGCAGTGGAAGCCTGGAAGCGAGATGTAACCCATTGGGCCGGGGCAGAAGGCAGAGTACTGACGAGGGAAGAGGCGCTTGGATTTAGGCAATGCACCCTTGCTGACCTCTGGAAAGATATACTGGAGGCATGGGAAAACCCAGACAGACAGGAGCGACAGAGGGGGTAGCAAAGAGACAACACAGACGAGCGGTGAAGATGACCTAGGGGAAGACGCCTAAATAAAAACACTGAGTTGACCTACATAAAAACGCTACCGCAAACAGACCCTGATATACCACACGACAATGGCCAGATAGGGACTGCACACACTGCCCAGCTCACACATAAAACTTGGGGACACTGCGAACTTATGGCCCAATGTGTGGATAACGACCCACTTGTGGTCTAGCGCCCACCCGGCCCCCGCCTCCCTTGCGCACGCCCCACACAGCCTGCTTAACGTATTGGCAAGTACACAGCCCTTGGCCCCCACTGCACACTTAGTTAATTACATAGTGTGATTTACCAGTTGTATAGTTACCTTTTTTGATTAAATCTGTGGGATATTTACAGACTGGCATATAATATGTGATAGTATACATTTACCGAAAGAATCTTTTCCTAAACCTTACAGGCGAAATAAGATTTTAACGTATGAGACTATGATTTATGTGCAAGTACTTTTATGGATAGTCTTCTCTATGGCTTCTTCAAATTGTTAATAAAGTTAGGATAGGACGATTTTATATATATATGCCAAAGAAGTGCTGTATTGTGATATATCACTAATTGCTGAACTATATTATTACGGATATATATTAAAATAAATGCCAATAAAAATGTTGAAAGCAAAAAAAGTATCCATGCAATATATGTCTGGGCTTTGCGGGGACAGGGGCGGAGAAGGGAGGAAAACCGTACTTGATGCGAAACTCAGTCAGGGATAAGTTCCCACCAGAGTGGGTCTCTAGTTCGAGTGAGACGTGCTGGTCCGGTAACCCGGAAGTGGTTTATACTGACCGTCTAGTTCAGAGACCCTGGAAAGCGGCAGGTGACTAGAATGCTAACCACTATCTGGTACGCAAGCACATCTAGGCATGTAATTTAGTACCAGCAGCCGCTATGGAGAGCCGTTCTGTACAGTGGACTGGAATGCTGACTGCTGTGTTGTGCACATGCGTGAGTTTAGCAAATAATTTAATGCGTAAATTCAGGGGCCCAGTAACCTTCGAGTGGCACAATACATGCTGCAGTTCTAAGGGACCCTCCTTAGCACCCATGCCCTAGGTACCATAGGGTATCACTTACTAGGCATTTACAGCGGTGTTAAGGGCCTTGCTAATTGTGGAACAATTAGGCATTTATATAATTTTTGGGAACACTGGCACTGGGGAGCCTGGTTAGCAGGAACCCAGTGCTCTTCAGTCAATGTTGCATCAGATATCAGGCAAATCATGGGGCTAACCATGTCCAAAAGGGGCACTTTCATAGAGGCATTTAAAAAAAACCTCCTAAACATGACAAAGGGCCTGCTTACGACTTTAGCGCAGCATCGGTGGCACAATGCAGCCTCTGCTGCGCATACACCGCCGACCGTATTAGGAGTTGCAAATGTGTAGCTCGTAATATGGTTGGCAGTTCTTTAGCCTTTCCCATGGTGGTGCACTGCCAAAAAGTTCCAGCATGGCATGGACGGTGACTTCCGTGCGGTGTTGGAACTGGGGGAAATACAGTCAAGGGGGCAAATGTTGTGCCCCCCTAAATGTATTCCCATGGCATGGACCCTGTAGTTCTGGCAGCACCAGCGTTTTCATGGTGGTGCTCTGCCATGAAAATGCTGGTGGTGCAAGAACTCAAAATATGCTGCTCAGAACCTAGCCAGTCTCTGCACGGTATATTGCGTTCTGGCGCTCCTGCACCACCGCCAGGGAACAAATGTTACCTGGCGCAGCAGGCGTTCCACCGGTGCCAATATGACTTTGTAAGTTGTAATCTGCAGTACAGTGGACCGTCCGCCTCCCGTGCCACCGCAAGACCGCCAGACTCGTAATCAGGCCCTAAGGTAACAAAGCTAAAACCTTTGTTCTGCATAATAAGCAAACTGACTAACATATTTGTTTTTTTTATTTGTTTCCTTTTCCAACAGGTACTATGCATTTAATTCTTCAGATGGATACCTTTACAATGCTTTCAAACAGAAGAGGCAACCTTACTAAAGCAATAAGGCTTTCAATGTAGTTATTAATAATCTTTTGAGTATTAAATGTAGAGGTATAACCCCATTATGGTCTCAGTAAACCGAATACGAATATTTTGATGCGTAGGAGGTAGAATCTTAATGTGTTTACAATAATATACATATTTGTGGTGT
This sequence comes from Triturus cristatus, assembly GCF_964204655.1. Classification (NCBI taxonomy): domain Eukaryota; kingdom Metazoa; phylum Chordata; class Amphibia; order Caudata; family Salamandridae; genus Triturus; species Triturus cristatus. Next base: position 1,068,588,302 of record NC_140582.1, on the reverse strand, counting down.
TCATTGTTCTGGTTTAATAAGTAAAAGTTTTATTTAATATTAATCTACCAATTGCAGCACCCTTTTTGTACAAAAGTGAAAAGATTACAGTAAACATTTGAAAAGTGAATTGTGGTTTTCCTTTATACTGTCTTGGGTGTATCAATTTGTATATGCAAGGACAAGGTCCGTTTCCTCATTACTGAGAAAGATAGTCTGGCTTTGCGTACCAACGGAAAAAAGGACCATTTCACCATTTAAAGTAATGTAAACGCATGGGAAACTACTACATTTTTTAAAGAACATTTTATTTATTGCAATAAAGTCTTGGTTTTTTTTCTAGAAAGGTATCTATTTTTGCAAATTATCAATTTTTCAACTATTTGCCAATAAATTTAAAAAAAGAAAAAAGGTGTTTATTTGTTTCCTTCCCGTTGCTCACTCTAAAATAAAGTGTATCGTTGTAATTATTATTTATTCATAATGATTGTGGTTTAAAATTTTATTTTTTTTAAATCTCACTGTTGTATTCATTTTTTTCTTTAAATAAATTTCAGTTAGTGTGTAAAAATGAAGTATTACCTGGGTATTAATATACTACCCAGCCCATTACCCCAAAATCTCTTACATCCTGTCACTAAAGGTGAATGTAGCAGTGCTGTTAAACATTATTGAAGTTTAATGCTAAATTTTTAAATTTATTTAAGGACCAAAGAGCCTATGATGATCTCGATCGTAAAGCCTCCGACCTTAGGTCAGAGGCTTTACGACCGAGATCGCCCTGTTTCAGTTCTGACCAGCTGATTATAGCTAAGCATGGATGAAAAGTTATTAAAAAGCAGAAATGCTCCTAGCCTCGCTGGGTTGAAACAGGTGAACTCCAAGCGGGTGAGATAGCGGATCAGAGGGTGCCAAACCTAATGAAATGTAACTTCTATGCGAGGTAAGTTGTGGGAAAGTTGTTGCATCGCCATCGCCTCCTGTGGGAGGTGAAACATTAAGTAATTGGGAGGGCAGTTGTCTTTTTCAACTATATGAATATCAGCTGTGCAGCATTCAGTATGTGGATAATAAGCTTCCAGTCAGCGTGGGTCATCGCTTCCAAGGCAAGGTATTGCACATCTAGTGTAACTGTGAGGCAAGAGGCAGGGAATGGATTCCCTATGGTGACCTTGTTCCAGGATCGCTTTTCAATATGTGGTAATGAGGCTGCAGGAGCACCGCAGGCGGTAAGTATATCCCACTGCTAGTATGCACTGATGCAGAGGGAAGATTTGGAGGGGTATTTGCTGGACAAGTAAGCTGGTGTATAATACCATTGAACCATGATCGTGTAAGCCATTTACTTGTGGGATAAGCTGCGGTAAGTTTTAGGATGTCTCTCACCAAAGGGTTTCCCATTGCTTAGAAGAAATGCCCTCTATATTGGAAGGCTGTCAGCAAGTTTGAAATGTGGGGGCTTGAGGGTGTGTGGAGTGTTGAATGGCCCGGTATATATTGGCAATTAGTCCTCTAGAACCGTCATGTGCTCACTCATTTTTCTAATGGAGTATACAATCTGGTAGCTCTATCATAGTTAGAGGGGTGCAGCACTCAATGATACAGCTGGTGGTACTTTTGCCTCGTCGTTTCAGGGAGATGGTAATCAGCCTTACATTGCTCAAAGGATTTGGAAGCTCCCACAAAGATCTGGTTTGCATGCAATCAGACTGTGGAGGAGGAGAAGGTAGTAAGCCCCTTCATGATTCTCAATCTCTCCCATATGTCGGATACTGTCCTAGTGGGCGTAGCTGTACAGACTGTAAAGGCGCTACCGACATAGACCTATATATTCAAATGCATACATATAGGTGCTGCGCAGGAGAGCGTGCTGGCATAGCCATGCTAGATTCCTGAGGGGTCGACAGGCCACTGACAGATCCATATGGAACCCATTTACACACACAAGCAGACCACCCAAGAGATGTAAGTGGGCGGCCCAATAGTGCTAGAGAATATTAGGGCAGACCAGTCCACCACTTTCTCTAGGCCACATCAGGGAAGAGTTACAGATCCTTAGCTCCTCCCATTCTGGAGAAAGGAGCGAAGGTCCTGCTGTAAGCGAGTGGTATAATCTTGGGGGAGTTGAGCAGGCAGGGACTGGAAAAAGTTATATGGCCCATGGCATGACGTTAATTTTTAAGACATTAATGCGACCCAGTCAAGAGACAATGAAGGGTTTCCAGCATCTTAGATCTGCTAGGATGGACCTTCGGAGTTACGTCCATTTGGCCTGTGTCCAAGAGGACAGTGTAGGGCTAGATTATCACCCAAGTACCTAATCATGTTGGGTGCCCATTGTAACCGCACTAGGGCTTGCAGAGGAGGTCTTACCTGGCTATGGTTAGTTTAAGCATGCAAGATTTAGTAATGGTGATTTTGAAGACCGATACCGCCTCAAATGTGGCACGTCTGTCAACTATAGCAAGTAGGGAGGTAGTGGTTGATCGGAAGTAAGCAAGAGATGATCTGCAAACAAGCTAATCTTATGATCTCAGCCACCAAAGGAGATGCCCACAATAGCAGGATTGCAGCAGATGGAGATGGCAAATGGTTGAGCTGCTAGGGCTTAGAAAAGAGGTGATCACAAATAAAACACATTGTTCACCCCTAGTCTGCTTTACTACATTCAGCTCCCAATAATTCTATGTCCTCTCAGTTGATCGAGCAGGATAGCTATTTGCTACCAGCCACTGGTGTGCTGACTGGCTATTTTTCACTAACCTGCCACCATAGATTAGTTTGTGACCCCTAAGGATGAGGGCCTTTGCTCTCGGGATGCCAGAAACCAAGCCTGCTCGGGTAGAGGGTGCCCACCACCTCTGCTATGGGAATCTGACTTCTCTCGTAGGAGAGGAATTCAACCCACTTTGTCCAGAGACCTTTCGGACATGGAGAGACTGGGAAATTTAGCTAGTCAGATTAGTGGGTCCACCCTCTGTCTAGTGCAACCCCTAAGGTGGGCTACCTGAAGTGAAAGTGACTTTTCGAAGTTACCCATCTTGGTGATGGCAAATTTAGGAATTCCTGGTATGGGCTTATGTCCACTTTCCACAGGTAGTGGTCATATAGGGGGTGTAGTGACCCCAAGGGTAGGTAGCCCATTGGTTATTACCGAACGCCCCTTAATTCAGTATTTAGGGAAGCGCATGGCAGCAGAAAATCACTTCCTGCAGACTAAAAGAAGGACCGAAGAGCTGCAAGAACTGCTGAAAAAGCCACTGACTTGCCACCAGTCCGGCCTGTTCACCTATTCTTGACAATTTCACCAAAGTCATCTCACCTTGCAAGCTGATGATCCTCTAAAGCCTGGGAGGACTGCCAGCGCTTCTTCAGCAACCCAGGGACTCCCATGGAGCAGTGAAGCTGTTCCCCCTGATTTTGCAGGTACCAAAGACTGAGCTGTGTGGATCCAAAACTGCAAAAACCAGGTGTTGGAAAACACAACCCGACCCACCTAGTCCGAGCTAGAGTGGGCCAATGGTGCCAACGTGGTCCCCAGGCCATCCAGACTCAAAGGGTTTACTGACATAATATCATCACCACTAATATCGACCTACAAGATTGTCAGTAATCTCAGCAACAAAAATATCGTCAGCCTATATTGAATACACAAATATCAACTAAAAAATGTCATCCTTAAAACATCGATATCACCATGGAACACGCAAATATCGTTTACAAAAATATCGTCCACATTAAGGGCCTGATTACGATGTCGGTCGGAGTTGCTTCCAACTGACTTTGCTACGAATTGGGAACATACCAACCTCGGATCGGCAGTTTTGGTCGCAAAGTCCCATTTCTCAATGGGAGCTTGTGAACATCGCCCCTGCACGAACACATACATTGCAATACTTTACATTTCACACAACACCTGCTACTACACGTAACTAGTAAACTACAATATATCATAATAAAAAAAATACGCTACTCCATATACTACTACAAACAAGCTACACTACACAACAACTTTAAAAAATAACACACTACAACCCCTATATAATACCCAACTACCTCCCGCTACCCTTAAATTAACTTGGAAATAACTTTAAAACAAACTGGCATTCACCGATCAGATGCAGCTCCCAACTGCGACCTTGCTTCTTCAATAGCGACCAAAAAACCAACAGCGATAGAATACAAAATAGTTAGTGCCACAAAAAATGGCTGCTTAATTAAATTGGAAAAAAACTATTTCCCCATTGAACTCAATATAAAAATAAAGTAAAAGAAAAATGTGACAAATTTGAACAAAAAATGTAAAAGTTTTAAATGTATTACAAAAATTGTACAATATATAGTAAATAAAATATTAAAATATAGAATCTATTTTACTATATATTCAAAAGTATATTGTTTATAACAAATAAAAAATATATCTGCAACATGGAATGTTTACATTCCTCCTGCTGAATTATAATGTTGGCAGTCAGAGTGTAAACCAACCGGGGATGCCAATGTCTCTGCAGCCTCCGGCTGGTGGCCTGGGGGGCACCTATGGTGCCCCTCTTCACATCCCTGCACCGTGTGGCAGGCATCACACAGTGCAGGGATGTGCAAAAACTTCCATTGTACAATGGGAGCTTGTGCTGCAGGCGGTTTCAGACCACAGCACGCGCCCTCACTTATATACATTTATTACACACCTCATGAACAAAAACTAAAACATTATTATAAATGAAACAATTAAATTTAAAAATGTTAACAATTAAATATTTAAACATAATGCATAATCACCATGTTTTTATATATAAATTACATATAACTAATCAAACATGAAATAGTTCATAAAACACATAATTAAAGATATCAAACATAATTATTTAATTATAAAATCAATGAAAATATTTTCTACAAAACAATAAAACAAAAATAACCCAAAAAATTGAGAATTTATATAAAACAATAGTCATTTTAAAACTTACAAAATGATATGAAAAATTAAAAAATTTGAACAAAAAACAATAAAGGACCTTATTATGATGTTGGGCTCATAAAGTCCACCCGACACTGTTTCGGTGTGGAAACTGACCGACCATATGTCGGCGGGTCCACACACCATATTATGATGCGACCGCACATGGTGCGGTCACAAACTACCATTTCTCTATGGGAGCTTGGGCTGCAGGCAGTGTCCGCTCACAGCCCAAGCTCCCATAGAGAAATGTGAGTTTGTGTAAATCCCTGCACCATGTGTCAGGCACCTCACAGTGCCTTCCACACATTGCTGGAATTTACAGGAGGACACCTGCCTCCCCGGCCCCCCAAACGGAGGCTTCAGAGGCATGGGGGACCTGCTAGGGCCCCCCAAAGTTGCTTTCCGTGATGCTTTTCATGTCAGAAAGTCCAACATGAAAAGCCTGTCAGAAAACTACACCATCATGCCGACGGAAACGCTGTCCGTAGGGGATTATGTGCAGCTGTCGGAAGCCAGTCGTTCCTACAGGCTGGTTAGGCGGTCATACTTTAAACCATGGATGTTGTTAAGAAAGCTTCCTACCGACATCCTAATGAGCCCCAAAATGTACTTTACATTTTCTCCCTATTAATACCAACAATTCTTACCTATAAACATAACACCCACATACAAAGATTACTTTTTAATTTTTTCATAAATTACATTTTGTTACAAAATAAAATTGTGATTTTAAAAAAAATAATGTAATTATAATTTATAACTAAAAACATAAATTAACTGACACAAGCATACAAAAAATTCCCAAAAGTTTTTGAAAAATATATTTTTGTAAAAATTATAATTTAATATACCTCAACATTTTCCATTAAAAAAAATACATATCACTACTTAATTATTTTAAACAAATACATTATAAATCTCCATAAAACAATCTTAGGGCCTGATTATGAGGACGGTGGGATCGCCAGCGACAGCCCATCAGTGGCGGTCCCACCGCCATAGAAATATTGTTTTCCGCCCACCACATTATGATGGCGGACAGATGGGTGGTGGTCCGAGAGACTGACCGCCACGGATCCAACATGCTCAAGGAGCTCGTCGGTGGGATTATTGATCATTACAATGGTGGCGGTGCCTGCCATAAGGATTATGATGTCCCTCCCCGTCAACCGTTTCATGGTGGTTTATGTGCCATGAAAAGGCTGGCGGAAAGGGACATTGTGGGCCTGTAGCGGGCCCTCCTTCCCCTCAGTGTTGGATTTAGGGGGACACCATAGCAGGCACTGAATGGTACCTGCCACGTAGTGCAGGGATATGTTATGTTTCTTTTTTTGTACTGCTGCGTGCGCTGCAGCACGCCGCATCCGCCGCAATACATTTTCATTGGCTGGACTGCTGACAGCAAGTTGGGTGGTCCCGTTTCCGATATGATGGCGGTCAGACATAAATCCAACCGCCATCATAATGAGGCCCTTAATTTTCACACACTTTTTAATATAATGTTAAAAAAAAATCTAACATTACTGCCTATCATAACAATAATTACATTTATAACTATCCTAAAAAAAATGAACAATTGAAATATATTTAAATATTTCCCATCCCCTTCCACTATTACCCAACATCAGTTCCTAAATTTCAAAATATCACATTTGAAAATATAAAAAAAAATCAATTATAACACACATTATTTTTATATTTTTAAATTATTACCGATCATTTTCTCCTATAATACCAAAATTCCACTCCTAAATTCACATTTTTTAAAAGTTTAAAAATATTAAAATGCCAAAAAAACAATAATTTTTTCAAATTAAAATATAACTTCTCACCCTTATCTTCTGTAACCCTAAAATCCTCCTATATTTCGACATATTCTATATAAATGTAATAAATTTAATTGAAAAATTGGAAATTATCAACATTTTTTAAATTATTCCCCATCCTTTTCACCTATAACCCCAACATCCTGCTCCTAAAAATATTTATAAACAGAAAAATCTAATTATTCTATAATTTAAATTATGTACAACAAACTAATTTCCACAAAAATGTACGTATATTCAAATTATTTTACTATAAGAATACATAAAATACTTAAATACAAACTATTTTTAAATAAAAAAACTGACGTAATATGATCTTAACATTGATATTTTTAACAGTAATATTTTACACAACACCTAATTTCAATATTTTTTACTTCAATTTTACCTATCGTGATATTTGAACATTACGATATGTTAAATACCCTGTTTCTGTTACTCAATATTTTGTTTGAATACCAATTCGAAGCCCACCTTGGGTTTCCCCGCTGTGGACTTCTCAATGCCGCCTGCAGCTTCTGTTTGCAGGCCCCCTCTACTCTGACCGTTCCCGGTGACAAAAACCGGAGGCCTAAGGACACCTCTGCACCTGTTGCCAGCGGAGAGGAGGACCAAAGGTGCCCTCAAATCCCTGAGCATCGTGAAACCTGAACACCCCTGTTAGTTCAACCCTACTGACCTCCCAGTTAAAAACCTGCAGCCTCTTTTGATGATGAACGATCCCCATTAACTTGCATTGAGCACCCAACACTGGAGTTGAGCTGCTGGTGCTGCCTTGGATCTTGCCCTATACTCTCCTTAAATTCCAGGAAGTTGGTCTCGTAAGTGACAGTAAAGAACTTTTATGCTGTATTTGTTTCTCCTCCCATATGACAACATTGTAGCCTCTGAAAAATGCAGTGTTGACTTTTTAAACAAAAATATTTCTCTTGCAAAATGTACTTACTTCATCGTATTGATTCTGGGGCCAATATATATATATATATATATATATATATATATATATATATATATTCACTGAAGAAACCATAGGTTTCACACATGTTATAGTTAGCGGAAATTTTACTGATAAAAAACCAATGAAATTGCCCCGTTATAGTTAGTGCTGGCAACTATAACTCACGCGACCGCAATCCTCTGCTGATGCTAATACTGTATTTAGACACTTATTTGCCCATGTCTTCTTCCATACATTTTTAGCTATACATATATTACAAATATTTTTTTTTCATAAAGACACATATGTCATCAGCAGAAGATTGCGGTCGCGTGAGTTATAGTTGCCAGCACTAACTATAACGGGGCAATTTCATTGGTTTTTTATCAGTAAAATTTCCGCTAACTATAACATGTGTGAAACCTATGGTTTTTTCAGTGAATTTGCAAGGTTTTTTAAATGCTAATTCCTAACTATAACGTGTGTGAAACCTATGGTTTTTTCAGTGAATTTGTACGGTTTTTTAAATGCTAAGTGACTTTACGCCATTCGTGGCGTGCGCGCCCACTTAACGCAGTTCGTTCCGTGCGCGCACGGTGCGCTTCGCGCACCGTGCGCGCACAGTGAGCACGCGGTGCGCTTCGCGCACCGCGCACCCACTTTACGCAGTTAGTGCCGTGCCCACGTTACGCTAGATGGGCCATGTACGCACGATGCGCTTCGCGCACCGTGCGCACATGGAGGACATATTATGCGCTTCCTTGTGATAGGTAATCTGTTGAAATTTTTTGGGAAATTTCTGTGCTCTGATAAGCCATGCACAAATGGTGGCCTTCGGCCACCATTTGAACAAGGGGTGGAGAAAGTGTGGATAGTGTTTTTTTTATTTTTATTTTTTTACCGTACGCTTACGGTAAGCGTACGGTAAGCGTACCCCGCGAAATTGCCGAAAAAAAAATAATGCCGTTTTTGCTCTTGGGGGATGTTTGGGGACTCCCTCAACATGACTATGTGAGAGGGAGTTGTCAAAACATCCCCGTAACATGTTTTTGGCCATCATGTTTGATACATAACACTCAGTGCGGTAGACAAAATGGCGGACGCCGCTTCCTGGTTTCTGCCGATTCGAATGTTTACTAAGATCTAAGAGCCAATCAGAATCGCGCTCGCGCACGCCACCGTACGCTTACCGTAAGCGTACGGTAAGCGTACCGTAAGCGGGCTCAGATATATATATTGATTTAAAGGCTATTTTCTCAGAATCTACTGAACAGATTTACACCAAACCTACAAAAGGCACTTCCTTGACCTAGGGACTACCTCTCTGCCAAATTTCTAGTAATTCTGTTCAGCCATTCGGGCTGTAGCTCGTTCTAAAGGTCCTATGGAAAAATGCATGGGAAAAACGCGTTTTGGGACCCCCCTTTTATCTCAGCCCCCGCTTGACGAATCCCCCCGAGACTTTCAGGGTAGGAGCGGAGCGTAGCGCCCCACCTATTTTGAGAAATTCGCGAGGATTCGTCGACCGGCGCCAAAGTTATTCAAAATAGAATGTTGAGGTTTTCCTATGGAAACGTGGTCCTAACTATAACTACCTACTGGCGACCGCCAGTAGGTAATATATATATTATCTACAGGCGGTCGCCAGTAGATAGTTATAGTTACAACCTAGTTTCCATAGGAAATCTCAAAATTCTATTTTGAATAACTGTGGTAAATAATTTAATTTACCGGAACTTAATTTGATGCGGAAAATCTATAATAATAGCTCAGTAAAATAAGAGGCAGAATCCATGGTATTAGAGGTTCGGAACGGGCTTTATTCCAAAATCAATTCGAATTGATGGACTCCATATTCCATCACCACGAAGGTTCAGGAAGTGAAGGACCAACTTTATTGACAAGTAATCATTTTTATACAATAGGCATTACAGTGAAACAGATGCAGGAGGCGTAACAGTTGATAACAAAGATAAAAACATACATGCGTAACTAAAATGGGTGTAACTGGGCGTAACTTAAAGAACGTCATCAGGTATGATGTCACAATAGGGTGGTTCCATGAAAGAATTTCGCAATGTCAGCAGAAATACTTGGCAGAGATGCGCGCGCAGCAGCATGACGTGTGATTGACGTGCAACTAGGGGGTGAAGGGGACTTGACATTCAGCTCTACATGTGGAGACAGAAGTCTGGGGTTATGTCAACCTAATCCCAAATCATATCTAACATCCTATGTTTAAAGAACTGTGTTATCCAAAAAGAGAGGTCTCTTAGGATAGAATCTTATTCTATACTGACTATACTGACTGTTAGTGCGTGTACAAGCGTCTAAGTGTCTACACTAGATGCGAGGGCAGGAATCTTCCATAGTAACAGGGCTATGAATTACTTGCATAAAGACAGAGAAGCCGGGCCTTTTGCTCGGTAGCTGAAAGAATGTTTACTTAAACTACTAGACAGGAATGCATTGGATGAGGAGCGGAGCAGAGCAGATAATCTTGAAGGTGAAATACAGTTTTTTGGCAGGCAGACAGGTCGAGTCAGGCACCGTTAGCCGCACAGGGAGTAGGACAAAGTTCATGGATACAGATGCGAGCTCAGACTGGAGCTTTCAGAGGCAGAAAGCAGGAAAAAGCTTAATGGCAGAATCAGGGCCTACTCGCCTGGACTGTAAAATGGGATAAGTGAACCATATAAAGCCGGTGGCCTTTCATACTTAGGAATAGAATATCCGGCCCATTCATGGCGGATCTGAAAGAGGACATGTTGACGGTGGACGCACATGTGTTTGCGTCTTCATAACTGGAACTGGAGGAAACATACATGTACTTGTGATTTATACATGAAACCGTTGGGGTCCAAGATAGGGGACATAACTGATCATAAAAATCCATATTTCCACATTCCCTCCTTGTCCCCTACTTGCCCTTAAGAGATATCAATCTTCATCAATCCGTTGATCTGTTCATATAGCATCATTTGTTCTTCTTTCTTCTTCCGGGATGAATGAAATCTTGGTGGTGGAATACACGATGTGGCACACAGACCACAAATCGCTGGTCCACATTGTAGGCATAAGCAGCAACTGAATAGTATGAGAAAGCCAATACCTAGGAAGGAGAGCATTCTCCAACCCCAGGCTGACAACACGCCCCAGAACCAACCGGACCAAGTCCAGGTGCCTGGATTCTGATGTATCTGGCTTACAATCTTATGAAGGCGGGTTATGGCTTTTATATACAGACGGCGAATTTTCTGGTATGAAAATGCAACAACTTGATCCGATGACCCTACAAGCTCCGCCCCTATCGGCCAGAATGACGTCAAGGACAAGACGATTTTGAAGCACAACAATCCGCATAACAGACTGCTCTTCTGTTAAATTGCCTAAGGCGGAGGGGGGGCGTGGCTAGCCGAGCAGCGAGATGGCCGCTCTTTGAGTGAGCTCCGCCGGCTACTCCGATTAATCCTTCCATGATCCTGTTCCTGGCGACTGTGGAACCCCACACCTCCCGGGTTCTGCTGCCTACACCCTGGTGATCCTCCGACCCGAGCCGGGAGCGCGGGGACGGCTCCCCCTCGCAGCGGAGACGGTCGACTTTTCTGCCGGCTGGCGGGCTGATCCTGACCCGCGCCGGAAGTGCCTCTCGCCGGGAGCCGCGAGTCACGGTGGGCCGCGGCTGCAGAGGCCCCGGCGGATTGAGCGGCACTTGCTGTGGTCGCCTCGCAGCTAAACCCCCATTGCTGCCGACGGAGGGTTCCCCTGGCGGAAGGCTGCGGAGAGATAGAAGAGACCGGTGAGTCTTGGCGGAACAGCCGCGCCGTGGTGCGGGGATCCTGCAGCCGCCGAGGGCGGTACTGGCTGGTGTCGAGCCCGGCGGAGATCGTAGAAGTTAGCCTGCGCCAGCTATAACACGGCGACGACCGAAGGGGAGGTGAGAGGGTGCCTTGGAGGGACGAGGGGCACAGTTGACCCTGCCGCTTCGCAGAAGCGCCGGGACTTCCCACTGATCTTCAGCTCGGCAGGTCACACGATTGACCACCCGGAGAGGAGCCTCGCAGCCCTGAGTCCCCTGAGCCCCGGTGCGGCGCTCTGCTAGTGGAGTGAGCGGACACCTCGTTACACTGCGGGAGCCCGCCACTTTGAATCCGGAGAAGGCCCTAGGTACACGCTGAAGCATGCTGAGCTCACTGGGCACCTACGGAGTTCACTAACGCAGCTGGCCCTACTGGCCGCGCGCTAAGAGTCACGCCTGACGCGCACTGGCGCCGCCTGGACAGTCACGCACATACGGGGCATTTACTAGCGGTGGCACAGAGGGGTGCAGCCTAGTCGCCTGGCCGGTGGATATCTCTTGACGGCTGCGATGGGGAAAACTGACGCCAAACAACCTAAGCTGACGTTTGACGGTAAAAAGCCTCCGAAGAACGCGACAATGGAGCCGGATGCTGGCACATCGACGTCGCAGGGTGCTGCCCCAGACATAGACTTTGGGGCCCTCATCATGGAGGTGAGGACCAGCCTGAAGAGCATAGATGCAAAACTTGATACCATGACGGCGCAACTCGAAACCGTGACGGCCAAGGTGGACACCCACGAGAAGAGACTGGACTGTCTCGAAAATAGCCAAACTGAGTGTTGCGAGTTCCAGCAACAGGCTAAGCGGCACATCACGACGATGGAGCGCGAACTCGACAATTTGCGCGCCAAGTCGGACGATTTGGAAGCGCGCTCCAGAAGGTCCAACATCCGCATTACGGGCGTTCCAGAGACTACAAACACGGGAAGGATGGAATCGTTTGTGTCGAACCTCCTGCATGAACTGTTCGACCCGGACTTGTCCCCGGTGTTCACGGTGGAGAGGGCACACAGATCACTGGGGAAGAAGCCCCCGGTGGGGGCCCCACCGCGTCCGATCCTGGCTAAACTACTTAACTACCAAGATAGGGACGTCATTCTACGATTGGCGAGAGAGAAGGGCAAGATCACGCATCAGGGTAATCACATATCCTTCTACCCAGATTTCACCCCTCTGGTGCAAGCGGCCCGGAAGGAATTTTTACCAGCAAAGAAAGTTCTCTTACAAGCCGGCGTGCCCTACTCTCTCCTATACCCGGCAAAGCTGAAGGTCCTCCACGACAACACCTCACACTTCTTCACTGACGCCAAATCAGCCCTCAAGTTCGCTAAACACATTTGTGCTGGGGTTAGGAGAAAATCGCCAAGACTCGAGGAAGCTTCGGAACACCTGAGTGATAATGACTGAGGTCTCTGTCATGCTCACCCTGCAAGGTTGCAAATTTACTCTTTGCGATACAGTTGAAAGCCGGATTGAACTCTCACACAGATTTGTTCCTCCCGCACTGACTAATTGGGGGTGGGTTGCTGAGGCGCCATTGTACACCGGCTTGTGCTGCCGTCTCCGCGCTCCCACTGAGACACAGGTTGGCTGCGGACCTTGAGGAGTGCGAGGTGGGGGCACTGCCAGAACCCAGGACCGCTAAAGTTTGACAGTAGCCACCCCGCGTATACGGGGGTGTTAGCCGAGCGCACCACGCCTCATGGGGTGCCTCCCTTTGTTGTTGATGTTGGGGTATTTCAACGCATTGCGTACATGTTACTGGGATATGTCACGACCTGATTGGGGGGTTGCTGAGGGCAGGGGGTGGAGGGGGGGTTCTATTATGTTGCGAGTTTTGGTTCGTAATAGGTGCATTGTACTACTACACATGCCTATATTTCAGTGCGCTGGGTCTACGGATGCGGGGTCTAGGTGCCAGGACGGCTTCCGGGGGCGGGGTTGGGTGTTGAGGGTCCGGGACTGTCAAATGCTTTAATGGGAGGAATCAAAATCTGGACTTGGAACATTAGAGGCCTTGGGGACTTCAAAAAAGCCCGTTTGCTGCATGGCATGTTGTCAAGACACAATGTAGATATTTGCTTCCTACAAGAAACACATCTGAATGTCACCCCCTCAGCTAGATTGAAGAATTCAAGATGGGCGCACGCTTACTCTTCCATTTACTCAAATTATGCGAGGGGCGTAGCTATACTCATTCGCAGAGGGTTGGATTGGCGGGAGTACTCTCATGTGAGGGATGCGGACGGTAGATATGTCCTGCTCCATGGGGCTTTACAGGGGCGTCCCATTGTCCTAGCTGCAATCTATGGCCCAAATGTGGACGATCCTGACTTTTTTAGAAATGTTTGGGCGAAAATTGTGTTGCTGGATTGTCAGGCGATCGTGTTAGGGGGGGATTTCAACGTTGTGTTAAATGATGATGTGGATCGCATAGGTGCGAGCAGACCGCAGCACACTAGAGCGCGCCAAGCGATTTTTGATATCATGAGGGAGGGTCTACTTTCAGATGTGTGGCGAGTTAGAAATCCGGGTGCAAAAGTAGGGACCTGCTACACCTCTCATAAAGCTGCTTGGTCGCGACTGGATTTCTGGTTGGTGTCTCCTGAGGTTGCGACATGGGTGTCAAATGTTGATATTATGGCTAGATCACTATCAGACCATGCTCCGTGTATGTTGGTGTTGCATCCCCCTGACGCGGTACATAGGGCGTTCCAATGGCGTCTTCCCCCACACGCGCTCACAGACCCTGTGTTTGTAGAGGAAATAAGAGAGGATATCACTAATTACTTTACTGAGAATGCTGGGTCAGCCACTTCTGAAGCCATTGTGTGGGATGCATTCAAAGCTGTTATAAGGGGTCAATGTATTGCACGAAAAGCAGGGGTCCTACGCACCATCAGAGACACGTTAGCTAAGCTCGAGGGGGAACTGAAGGACCTAGATGTTGCTTTTAGCTCTGACCCAGCGTTGGCGACGGCTGGCGCTCTGAAAACTAAACTGCTGGCATTTAATGAGGAGGCGGAGCGAGAGGTGCGGTTTCTAGGGCGGCAGGCAGAGGCGCGTAGGTATGGGGAGGGAGATAGGCCAAGCAGGACTCTTGCCAGACTGATTGCTCCTCGCACACAGTCGAACTACATACACACTATCTATGACAACACCGGACGTCTAGTGGTAGGCCAAGAGGCGGTGTTAGGCGCCTTCGCAGACTTCTATGCTGCTCTGTACACCTCGAGACAGCCCACGACACCGGCGTCACTACGGGACTTCCTTGACTCCATAGCACTCGTGTGGTTCAACAATAATCACAGACAATACATGGACCTCACCGTTACAGTGCAAGATATCGCCCAGGTGATTAAAAGCATGCCGGCCAATAAAGCTCCTGGCCCAGATGGCCTGACCACCTCCTTTTATAAAACCTACGTGGCTGAACTAGCGCCGAGACTACACTCTGTATTTGTCGAGGCTCTCGAGTCAAATTCCCTCCCAGACTCCATGCGTGAGGCTCTCATTGTCACGCTCCTCAAGCCAGACAAGGATGACCAACAGCTGGACTCTTACAGGCCCCTGTCCCTTATAAATGTAGATGCCAAAATATACGCTAAAGTAATTGCCGATAGATTGCAACCGATGTTGCCGATGATAGCGCTCCCAGATCAATCTGGATTTATCCCTGGCCGTGCAACATCACATAATCTCAGAACGATCTTTTCGGTCCTTCACTATTTACACCCGTCAGTACAGGCAGCGGTGGTGTTTTTAGACGCCACCAAAGCCTTTGACTCCCTAGAATGGCCCTACCTCTTTGAAGTGCTGAGACGGATGGGATTCAGCCAAAACTTCCTGACCCTTATTAAGCTCCTCTACACGAAACCCAGAGCCCGAGTGAGCGTTAATGGTCTTGTCTCCAAGCCATTCGATGTCTCGAGGGGTACTAGGCAGGGCTGCCCTCTATCCCCGCTCCTCTTTGCGATTGCGATGGAGCCACTAGCAGCTCGAGTTCGGCGGCACCATACTGCCAGGGGCATCGGATTCAGTGCTAGAAGCTTACTGATCTCGCTGTACGCGGACGATGTCACCTTGTACGTTCTGAACCCTAAAGACAACCTGAGCCCGCTACTTCGTGAATTTGTGAGGTTTGAGGGGTTGGCGGGGATATCCATTAATTGGTCGAAGTCAGTGGCCTTCCCCCTGACGGAGAGTACTGTTAGACCTGCCCCTGACTACCCCCTCAGGTGGGAGACGGAAGCTGTCAAGTACTTGGGCATCTGGATCAGCCGAGATGTACAAGAGTTGTGGTCGCTGAATTTTGGTAGGGCGGTGGACTGGTTGGAAGGTAAGGTCGAAGTCTGGAATAAGCTACCGCTGTCCCTGGTCGCTAGAATTGCACTGGCCAAAATGGTGGTCCTTCCCAAATTCTTGTACTTGTTCGTTAACGTACCGCTACCTATGACAACGCACTTCCACACCCGGGTCCGCTCACTACTGCTGAAACTGGTGTGGGCCGGTGGCCAGGCCAGAGTCTCCTGGGACTTACTCACGCTTCCGCTCCGACAGGGAGGCCTGGGGGCCCCGGACTTGAAGCTCTATTCACTCTGTGCACAAGCTCAGTTCCTGCATTTCTGGGCTTACCCAACCCCCTACCAGCCGCATGTGGCGGTGGAACTGGCAGTAGTCGCCCCCTTGCCATTACGAGTGGCACTATATGGAGAAGTTACGTGCCCGTCGCGTGATGTGGACACAGTGGAAATGGTCCGCTGGTCCTGGCGTGAACTTCGGAAACGAGCTGGTCTCTCCCTGCTTTATGCGCCGGCGGTTCCTCTGCGGGGCAACCCGATGCTGCCTTGTTTGACGGCAAGAGGTGACGTCCTCACTATCCGTGGGAATCGACTTCTCACCTTCGCTGACTTATATCCAGATGGCTCATTTTTCGAGATGCCTGCGGATGGGGATGACCAGCCCTGCACGTTTGCTGACAAATTACTATATCATTCCCTTAGGGAATCTTGCAAGAAGATAGGACCGTGCTTCCCGGAAGAGCCTTGCGCACTAGCCGCCCTGCAAAACTTGCTCTCACGACCCTCCCCTAAAAAGCTGGTGTCCAGATTATATAACTGCATGCAGGAACAAGCCCCGGCGACAGTAGCCGCGGCCGAGGCCGCTTGGGCTGAGGACCTGGGGGACCAGCTGCCAGAAGACGCATGGGAGTATTGCTGCGCTCAACTCACAGCTCTATCACCGAGTTACCGACTGCGTCTTATCCACTTCAAATTCCTACACAGATACTACCGCACTCCGACACTACTACGCCGCATGGGTATACGGGAGGATGCCTCTTGCTGGAAATGTGGGGGTGACGATGCCACCTTTCTTCATGTGGCTTGGAGCTGCCCAAAGCTGGGGGCATACTGGTCAGGGATCTTCGATACCATCAACCAAATCACACAAAGGAGTGACTCACCGTCTCCGCTGCTGGGATTGCTGGGGTATGTTAAGCACACTGAGCCTTGCGACAGGAAACTACATGCATTACTCCTGTTATACGCCAAACGACAGGTCGCTATACACTGGGGCAGGCCGGCCCTCCCCACGCTTGAGAGCTGGATCAGGGATGTGACTTACGGCCACACTCAACTGACGCACTATTGGGAGACCATGCCCACCGCCTCCAGACCCACTGACATTTGGGGCCCGTTTGTACAGTGGACTACAGAACGCACGGCCCCTGACTCCGCCGGTACCACACGTGCTACTAGTATTTCAGACGACATGGGCTAAAGGTGCGCGCTGCGTAGGTTAATGATAGAGGTCCCGTTGCCCCGCGCTTACACTGCCAGGAACTGCCCAGACGTAAGTTTTGCGTTTACTGCCTCCACTGACCCGGATTGAGTCCCCTGCCCCCCCCCCCTCCCGCCCTTCTGGTCCAATTGTGGATACTTCACTGCCCCTCCCCCCCACCCCACCCGTCCTTCGCTAATTCGTACATGGCCAAGATACCTTTCCGAGCCCGCCCTGAACAGGGCTGGCCCTCTATCTGAAACACCAGTGGCGGGCCCGCGCGACCCCTTTGTGAACTGGAATGTGGCATAAATGCTGTGTTTGAATACTTGCACCTATGTTTGACGTTTTTGGTTTAGCTTGTTGGGGGGTCCTGTTGGGAGAAACTTGGTGCTGACCGACGCCTCCTTTTTATAGGCTGCTGCAGCGGGTGGTTGACTGCTGCTTATTCGTGGGCGGCTTCACTGATTTTCGACATCTTTCAATTGTCAGCAGCACTGGGAATAAAAGTAAGACCGCTTACTCGCTAGAGATGCACAGTACACGCTGAAGATTTTATTGTATCTTAAGTTTACCTCCGAATGAACCACCGACCGGATGTGGGCCTTAGAGATATGTATATGTAATCTTTGTATAACCTACTTGATAGCGGCCTGCCTCCGGGTTGTTGGCGTGACGCAGTGTACACCATCTGTTGCATTTGTTCATAATAAATGTCTTACAACAAAAAAAAAAAAAAAAAAAAAAAAAATTGCCTAAGGCGGAAATAGTTTCGTTCACTACTGCTTCAAGGGTTCTGGTTAATCTACGTATCAGCTTACTATTATTGACTGTACCTATATAGGGAAAAAGACCTTTATTGAAATCTGTGTATTTTTCCCATGCTGTTTCAGTGTAGTCGACTATTGGGAGATCTCTCCGTTCTCTATTGTGTACTAAGTGAGTATTTCTATGATAATCAGGAGGAGCTAGGAAAACAGGTGGCAAAAGGAATCCGATGTAACAGGTACCATCCCAATCTAGAGGCAGACGTATATATGCAGTCTGACCACATATAAAGTAGGAATGGCGAGAAGCTCTAAATGTAGATTTGCCTTTATCACTGAATTCTATTATAGTGGTGCATTTACTATGGCCCATGTGTATGGAGCCATTCTTTCTTATACACAATTCACCTTTAACTGGAAATACTGACATAGCGGGCAAAATTGGTGCAGCTTCGGATTCGACATTCAGGATCATGAGATTAAGCGTGAAATTACCTAATCCATATACTTCATTTTCTAGATCAGTTCCTGTTCTTTTGGGAAGTCCCTCCTTGTTAGGGTAACAGACTTTAAGCAAAACTAAGTTCAGGTTTCCCCATACCCAGTTGTCTTGATAAACTGCGGAATTCGAATCTAGGGAATTAATTAAACTAAACCATGCTCCACAGGAGCCATTGTGTGTAAACGGATATGGAAAGAGAGGTAGAATTCCCTTATAGTTCTGATAGGGAGGGAGTCGGCCACATATCCAACAATTTGTAGCATTGCTAGCCTGATGGGAATGATGTAACATACTAATAAAAGTGTTATTGCGCAGCGCAAATCTATATGACAACTCATGCGGGGGTAATTCACTAAAAGAATGTTCAGCAGTAACATTGTAAATATGTTTAGAAATAGGATAATATATGTGCAATAATATACTTGCAGCTATTATTAAAAGACATAAGAAAAACAGAATTAATAACGTCACTGTGCAATGACTACGCAGTGATTTACAGTACGCATGTTTTTTCAACTGGATTTGATTATTTCTTTCTCTATTCCGGTCCAGAGGATACATGTCAGAGACAAATTCAACCGATTCACCTTGGAGAGGACTTAAACAATCAAATTGTCTGACTGACTGGACCTCAATTTTAGTCTATATAGTTCTGAGTTCGTTTGCTCAACAAAAGGGAGCTTTGAGTCTGTCTTTGAGGAAATACAGGGTTTAGTCTCTATATCGGATGGTAGTCCATGAAATTTCTTGATATGACTCGAATGTATCCAGCCTTTGCGACCTTCGATCTTCACGGCTGTCCTCGTGGTGAGCAGTACGAGTTGAGGCGATTTCCACCTAGGATCCAGCTGAGACTTCCGGTCAAAATTCCTCACTAACACCAGGTCCCCGGGAACTACGTCATGGGGTTTCACCTCGGTGTTGTCGGGAAAGGCTGCAGCTACCTGTGAACGACAAGATTGTAGTGCAGACATCAAGGAAGCCAGGTAATCTGTCAGCATATTACAGTCTACATCAGTTATTTTGCGTGGTATAGGCGTCCCCCACATATTTGGTGGTCTACCGAAGATCACCTCATAAGGGGATAGCCCTGTTCGAGAGTGCGCTACCATTCTCATGTAAAAGAGTGCAACTGGTAAGGCTACTACCCAGTCGACACCTTTCTCTCTACATATTTTGGACAATCTAATTTTCAGAGTTTGATTATGTCGTTCCACGAGACCTGCTGCCTCGGGGTGTCGGACACAGTGAAACCTCCATTGATATCCTAACAAAAGTGAAACATGTTTCATTAGTTCGGATGAGAACGGCTGGCCGTTATCTGAGTAAACAACACGTGGTAAACCGTACCGTGGGAAGAATTCTCGAACTAACTGTTTGGCAGTAGTCGGGGCAGTGTAATCTGAAACCGGGTATGCTTCTGTCCAACGGGACAGAGCACAAACAACTACGAGAACATATTTGAATCCTCGACATCGTTCCATCTGGATATAATCCATCTGGAGGACTTCAAAAGGGTGATCAGGAGGCTGAAATCCACCCTGTTCTACGGGAATGCTTTTACCTGGGTTAAACTGACAACAGATCATACAGGTACGAACTTTTTGTTTAGCTGCTGCTCGTAAATGTTTGTTGAACCAAATGTGTTGAATGCTGTCTAGCATAGCTTTTTCTCCTAGGTGCGCTGGACTATGTATTGTATTAATGATAACTTGGACCATTGAGTCGGGAAGAAACCATACAGATTTTTCCTTCGTCATCCATCCTTGATCCGTTTGGATCCCTCCTAATTCAGTCCATTTCTTTATTTCGTCTGGTGTAGCATGTGTCTGTATGTCAATTACGTCAAGAGCGGGATCCTTAACCATCATGCAATGTGTTGGTGTCGGAACTATTGTCTTTGTTATATCAGATGTGTGAGTTTGAGCAGTCTGTTTAGCTGTTCTGTCAGCTAGATCATTGCCTTGGGAAATGATATCAGTAACTTTCGTGTGAGCTTTACATTTCATAATTGATATTGCAGCGGGTAGATGTATTGCATCTAATAAGGCATGAATGAGGGGTCCGTGCTGAATGTGGGCACCGTGAGAAGTTAAATAACCTCTCTCTCGCCACAGTACGCCGAAGTCATGGACGACTCCGAATGCATAACGTGAATCAGTGTATATGTTGACTTTCTTATTTGTGGCTTGAATACAGGCTTGTGTCAGAGCGGTGAGTTCTGCTGCTTGAGCTGACAAAATGTTAATACGATTTGTTTCAATGACTTCAGTGTCTGTTGTGACTGCATACGCGGCCACTAGCTCTCCTGTACTTGTTCTCATACATGAACCATCTACATACAGCGTTAGGTCTGGATCTGTCAATGGGACGTCTGTCAAGTCTTGTCTGGGTTTCGTCGTGATAGTAATAACTTCGATACAATCATGTGCTAGTGGGTCTGTTCCGTTTACTGGCAAAAGTGTGGCAGGATTCAATGTACTACAACGTCTGATTTCTATGTGTGGCTGAAACAATGTCAATTCGTAACCAGTGAGTCTTGCTATAGTCAAGTGTTGTGTTTGCGTTCGTTCAAGAGAACCTCTACTGCATGTGGTACTTGTACTGTCAATTGATGTCCTAACACTATGGCATCGCTTTGTCTGATTGCTAAAGCTGTTGCTGCCACTGATTTCAGGCACGCAGGCAGAGCCTGAGCTACTGGATCTAATGTACTAGAAAAATAAGCACATGGTTTGTGTGCTCCTGCTTGTTCCTGTGTGAGTACTGACAAGGCAGTACCTTCGCGTTCTGTAACAAAGAGTGTAAACTGTTTATTGTAACATGGTGTTGCTAAAACGGGTGCTTGACATAAAGCTTTCTTTAGGCTTTCAAAAGCTTGTGTATGTTCCTGAGTCCAAGGGAGGACAGTCGATGTGGCTGCCTCCTGTGTTGTCAACTGAATGAGTGGTTTTGCTAGAAATGCATACTGAGGGATCCACTGCCTACAATATGAAGTGAGGCCTATAAAAGCCCGCACCTCCTTTTGTCTCTTGGGTATTGGCATGTTAGCAATTAACTGGATGCGATCTGGTGTAAGCTGCCTTCCCTCCTTGGACAGCGAGTGACCAAGGTAAACAACTCGCTGGACACAGAATTGCAGCTTAGAAGGGGACACCTTGTGCCCCTTTTCGGCCAAGAATTGTAAAACCGTCAGTGAGGCTTTTTCACATTCAGGTTCGCTTCTAGCGGTGATCAGCAGATCATCGACATATTGAAGCAGGGCAGTGTTGACTGGCATGTGGATACTGTCAAGTTCTCGTTTCAGTGCTTGGCTATAGATGCTGGGGCTTTCTGTGAATCCTTGAGGTGCGAGTGTGAATTTAAAGCTTCGTCCATTTAAACTAAATCCAAACAAGTATTGGCTTTCCGGATCTATTGGGACGCTGAAAAAGGCATTCTTGAGATCAATTACAGTAAAGAATGTTGCTTCGGAATCAATGGCAGTCAGTAATGAAGAAATGTCTGGGACTACGGGGTATTGTGGTACAATGCATTTATTTAATTCGCGCAGATCAATAACCAATCGATATACTGGCGGGGCTTTTGGATCAGTTCGTTTAAGAATCGGAATTATCGGGGAATTACATACATTGGAGTCAGTTTCCACAACCACTCCTTGGGTAATAAGCTCGTCAATGATTTGTAGTAAAGCCACTACAGCATCTGGGGGTAACTTGTATTGTCGCATTCGTGGTAGTACCACTCCTGTCTTTAGTGTGACTCGATATGGTGTAATGTTCATGCAACCAACATCTGTAGGGCCTTGTGCCCATAAATGTGCGGGTAAAGTCTGCAGTCGGTGATCCATGTCTCGGGACACGTAGTGCCCTTTGAAATCACGTAAAAACAATCTTACTCCTTCCGGAGAACAACATATTATAGCTCCTAGAGCTTTCAATGTTTTTATACCTAACAGGTTTTCTGGACATGATTTAGTAAGCAATAAATCTGTAGTTCGTGTCAAAGGACCAATCGTAAGGGGAAGAGGCTGTGATACTTCGTTAATGATAGGTTTTCCTGAAAAACCAAGGGAAATATTCTGTGAGCCTGAGAGGGGTGCCCCTGGAACTTCACTACGTTTTATGGTTGTTCGGCTTGCCCCTGTATCAAGTAAAAATTTTCTGTCTTGGCCTAATAATTCACTGTGTACATAAGGTCCTTCTTGATCTACAGGGACCTCAATAAGGGGTAAGCCAACCTCCCTCTCTAGGCTGTTTCATGAGTATCGTTGATAATCAGGGTAGTCATACTGTGCGGTCTGGTACATCTGTTGTGTCGTTGTCTGTGTGGCAGCAATAGGCTGCGGTGGTGGAGCTGGCAGAGACTGTTGCGGAGCTGGCATGGACTGTGCATGCTGCGGGGCTCCTTGTTGGTTCTGATCCTGTCTAAGTGGCCGTGGTCTTTCTTTTGTATTACCTATGGCGATATTATGTTTTAAAACTGGACAATCGTGTACATAATGACCTGGCTGTTTACAATAGTTGCATGTCCCTTTTACAGGACCTGCTGAAACACTGGACTGTGTCATACCCTTTTTATGACCGTCAGCTGGAACTGTCTGGGAAACTAGCATTTTCATTTTCATGTCTTTCATGCGTCTTTGTTCATGTTCTTGTTCCTCTCTAATTCTATTGTGATGGTACTGTAGCATTTGTAACATTTGTGACGGAGTGTTACCTTGCCAGGTACTCTCGAATTTCAATACTCTATTCTTAACTTGGGGCAAGGAATTTTCAACTAATTTTGTCACAAATAGATGTGGATACGATTCGCTACTTGCTTTTATTCCACTATTTATACCAAAACATTTTTCGAATCGGGCATAGAAATCACTAGTATCTTCATCTTGCTTTTGTTTACAGGCTGAGATTGCACCCCAGTCTTCCTTTTTCGTAGTTAATAAACGTGGTAGTACCTGTACTAGTAAACCTGGTAGTATTTTGGTCTTGTCCCCAAGCCCTGAACCTGGACCTCGAGCTTTTTCTTCGTTTTCTAATGCTGTCCAATCTATCTTTTGGTCTCCCACCTCTCAATCCTTTTCCTTGAGTTTTTCGTAAATGCCCGCAGGCATTAATACCTTCAATATTTTCATAATGTCGGGATAGGTATACTCTCCCATGAGCAACATGTCTTTAATTTCACGGTGGAAACCTGCTGGGTCTTTGTCATGACTGGGTACCACTTTCTTCATTTCTAATAGTTCTATTTTAGATATGGGTGTGTATACAAACACACGTTTAAACTGATTGTCATCACCTTTTATCGGGTGCACTTCGCGTAAGGGATTCTGTCTATCCATGTAATACGTCGTTCTTTCCTTGATGGGCAGTGAGACATGTTCGGGACATACAAAAAGAATGTACTGCTTTCTGGATTCTAGTATTTCTCTAATTAGCTCAGTACCTGAACCTCTCCATTTATTCGTGAGTAATTCAGTCAATATATCAGGTAAGGGGCCAGGATCGGAGTGTTGGCTTTTATATAATATAAGGAGTTGCTGAATCATATAGATACCAGCTAAACGCTGTTCATCTGGGGTGAGGTTCAAAAACGTGTGCGCTAATGTATCATCACTATATTTTCCGGGACTGTCAACCCAGTGAACGGCTGACCTGGCTAATTCTTGTTCGTCCCTAGAATCGAGTATATGATAACCCCTTCGTTCTCGGAGTAATTTGTCAGCAGCTTGGAACGAATGCTCGGGGGACCTTATATTTATTATAGGGGTTTGGAAATTTCTGTTATTATCTGGACGTATCGGACGTATCGGATCAGTAAAGCCTCTAGTATTATTACAAGATCTTCCTCTACCTACATAGGCCATAGTTTCTAACTGTCCTGTGGGTAGTTCTAATTCTTCCTCCTCCTCGGTTTGTTCAGGTTCATCTACTGCTAATCTTTCTTCGTGTATTCGTTCTACTTCTTTACGGATCTTGCGGCACATAGCTACTATACATGATCGTTTATCATGTCTCCCCTCTGATATATTCCGACTCCATGTGGTAAGAATTTGCATTTCTTCCGGATTTACCCCTGGTCAGTCTTGATTTCTAATCACACAATTTATGAGGAAACGTAACAGTTCCCCCTGTATCTCCACTTTCTGGTACTCCAAGGCTCTATTAATACTTTCAGAATCTCGTCCTGACTGGACAAAGTGATATATATTTTCCAAATGTGTAGTCATTCCTGGTAGCCTCCCTAAATATATTGCAGCTCGTCGGATACGTAATGATGCCAGCAGCATTTCGTCCCCTTTTCCGGGCACAGGGTCATATCTACAATCTATTAGAAGTTCCTTAAGCGTGTCGGGAGTTACTAGTTTGGGCGTACGTTGGTGTGCTAATTCTTGAAAGGAAAGTTTATTTACTCTGGGTGGCGTGGAAAAAATGTTGGATGCACCTCCTGTAGCACCGCCTGGGGTGCTGGATGTGAAAGGATTCGTTGAACGTGATATAGCAACCATAGGTGTGGGTACAGCTGTAGAAACAGATGTGCTTGCCGGAACTTGTGTCGGAGTTTGTTGTTGCGGAGGTACAGACGGAGGAGGGTCTTGGCGTTGAACCCCCTCGGCAGGCGGTCTATGTGGCGCAGCATTAGCATACTCGGGAGCTGCGTCGTCTAAATAAGAAGAAAGGAAGACATCTTCTGCGGTTCTGGGATGCCCTTTGGGATGTGCTTTTATCGGAAACAATGGGGGTGGCAAGTCTTTTGGTATCTCCGGAGTAGCCCTAGGTAACCCTTCGGCCAGAAGAGGATACATACCATTCATAAGGGCATTTCTTTGTCTATCTACTTGTTCTGATTTTACTCGAGTACCTTCTTCAATTAATAGATTTTCTCGAACTTTATTTGAATTCTCCTTACTTTTCTCTTCCTGTCTGAGTGCTTTTTCTGTACGTCTATATGATTCTTTACGCCATAATTCAATGGCATCTTTCTGTGACTGTCTAGCTTTCTTTTTCCATAATTCTTCCTCTACTTTCATGATGCAATCTGCATCCCAGGTCCCAGCTGCGGGCCACCTCTGACTTTCTGGTAATTCCTTGGTGTAGTCTACCCATAAATCAAGAAATAATATGGCGTCTAGGCCATGTTTATGATACATGAAATACCCTGGAGTGTCCCTAGGAGGAATGGGAACAGCTTCTTCGAGTACCCCTTTTCTAGTTTTGATCTGTCTTAATTTCGAAAAGAGCGGCATATTGAGAACTGATCTGATACCTAATTCTGAACACGTTTTAATACAACAAAACACAATAATGAACAGTCATTCACACCACAATATGCAGAACGTATTTAGAACATTTTAACATTTAACATTTAATGAACAACAATGATGGCCATTTAGGGAACTAGTCACTAAGCATAATACTCGGCACTAACTAGGTAATTCTGAATTATATACTAGACATACTTGATATACTGCTAAACAGTACAGATACACTGTTGAAACAGTGCAGACCGGATTTGTGTACCCAAACCCGTCTTGACCGGCACAACCTATGTGCACGTCAGAACGCCTCCCCGACAATGGTACTCACCGGGTAGCTCGGAACGGAAGGCCTCGGAACTGAACTGAACTGGACTCGGACCGGACTGGACTCGACTCGAAACTTCGGAACTTCGGAACCTGGTGGGCCTCTGTATACCTCGGATCTTGCTCTCTCAGCTAGGCTCTGGTCGGGATACTTCGCACTTCTCACCGCCTCGTCTGGGTGTTGATCGCAGCCTCAGTTACCCCCGCTCGGCAGGAGGGAGATACAGGAAATCCTGTGGGTACGCGTTGTTGTCCGTCCAGCTATGGCAGGAGACCGGGCCTGCAACGCACCTCCGGCGCGTGAGATGAGAAAGTGTCCCTATTCGGGCGCCATATATGTGGTAAATAATTTAATTTACCGGAACTTAATTTGATGCGGAAAATCTATAATAATAGCTCAGTAAAATAAGAGGCAGAATCCGTGGTATTAGAGGTTCGGAACGGGCTTTATTCCAAAATCAATTCGAATTGATGGACTCCATATTCCATCACCACGAAGGTTCAGGAAGTGAAGGACCAACATTATTGACAAGTAATCATTTTTATACAATAGGCATTACAGTGAAACAGATGCAGGAGGCGTAACAGTTGATAACAAAGATAAAAACATACATGCGTAACTAAAATGGGTGTAACTGGGCGTAACTTAAAGAACGTCATCAGGTATGATGTCACAATAGGGTGGTTCCATGAAAGAATTTCGCAATGTCAGCAGAAATACTTGGCAGAGATGCGCGCGCAGCAGCATGACGTGTGATTGACGTGCAACTAGGGGGTGAAGGGGACTTGACATTCAGCTCTACATGTGGAGACAGAAGTCTGGGGTTATGTCAACCTAATCCCAAATCATATCTAACATCCTATGTTTAAAGAACTGTGTTATCCAAAAAGAGAGGTCTCTTAGGATAGAATCTTATTCTATACTGACTATACTGACTGTTAGTGCGTGTACAAGCGTCTAAGTGTCTACACTAGATGCGAGGGCAGGAATCTTCCATAGTAACAGGGCTATGAATTACTTGCATAAAGACAGAGAAGCCGGGCCTTTTGCTCGGTAGCTGAAAGAATGTTTACTTAAACTACTAGACAGGAATGCATTGGATGAGGAGCGGAGCAGAGCAGATAATCTTGAAGGTGAAATACAGTTTTTTGGCAGGCAGACCGGTCGAGTCAGGCACCGTTAGCCGCACAGGGAGTAGGACAAAGTTCATGGATACAGATGCGAGCTCAGACTGGAGCTTTCAGAGGCAGAAAGCAGGAAAAAGCTTAATGGCAGAATCAGGGCCTACTCGCCTGGACTGTAAAATGGGATAAGTGAACCATATAAAGCCGGTGGCCTTTCATACTTAGGAATAGAATATCCGGCCCATTCATGGCGGATCTGAAAGAGGACATGTTGACGGTGGACGCACATGTGTTTGCGTCTTCATAACTGGAACTGGAGGAAACATACATGTACTTGTGATTTATACATGAAACCGTTGGGGTCCAAGATAGGGGACATAACTGATCATAAAAATCCATATTTCCACATAACTTTGGCGCCGGTTGACGAATCCTCGCGAAATTTTCAAAACTAATGGGGCGCTCCGTTCAGCTCCTACCCTAAAAGTCTCGGGGTGATTCGTCAAGCGGGGGCCGAGAAAAAAGGGGGGTCCCAAAACGCGTTTTCCCCATGCATTTTTCCATAGGACCTTTAGACACAGATACAGCCAGAACGGCTGAACAGAATTACTTGAAATTTGGCAAAGAGGTAGTCCTCAGGTCAGGCATGTGCCTTTTGCATATATGGTGTAAATCCGTTCAGTAGTTCCTGAGAAAATCAAAAGTAAAATCATATACATATCTGGGCGGAGCCTAACCACACATCTCATTGTGAGATCTGATTGGCTGTCAGCACTTCATCCAAGAAGTGTTGGCAGCCATCTTGGGACCAATATACATGATAGCACCTCATTAAAAAGCTTTGCAGTTAATAGAAGGTTCTAAGACTTTAGTTACATTATAAATCATTTGTTGATGGTACCATACTCATTTTAGGAATTGTAGTATGTTCTAAGGCAATTTTACCATGTAAAAAAGCCTTCTGCTGGGATATCATGAATCATGTTTGAGAGAAAACTATTTTCACATGCTTTTCCCACAGAGGTTTGGAAGGTGATCTATAAGCTAAACTGAGAGCATATTTTCTGTAAATTCACATTATCTTTCTCAGTCATGTGAGAATGAAGTCTGACATTCTCAGTAAAACATGTACATCCAACAAGGGCAGAGACTGTCAGTTGATTCCTTTGTGTTCTACTGCAGCTTCCCAGAGTGTTCCAAAGAACAACTAGAGCGCTAACAGTCTTACTTATGACAAAGGTATGGCACACCTGAAGCCATCTTGATTGGAATAAAGTGGTAACATTTAAAACATTTAATTTAAAAAGGAACAAAATGAGAGGGTTCATTTTGCCATAGAATGTATGATTAGTGCTGCAGAAAGAAAAAATAGGGCACATTTTGAGTGACTTCTCAAATCCTCTTCTATTTCATTAAAGAATTCTGACATGCAGACTGAAAAATGCACTTTCAATACCCGCAGCAGACTTCCCTGGTGAGCAGTAGCTTTACTACAGTGATCTAATGAGCAACTAGAGTGCTAACATTCTGAATTCATGGCAAATGTGTGACACATCTGAATGCCTTCTTCATTGAATCAAAGTAAAAAAACTGACAGTATGCCTACTGAGGAGACTGCAGTAAATGAGGAAATTGGGAAACTTCATAACAAGTCTCCCAAGATGGCCACCAGAGACAAAAGAGCCCAAATGTAGCACAAATATCACTGAGATGTAGCCCAAGTATAGCCCAATGACAGAAATCCCAGAGTGTTTTAAAGAACAACTAGAGCGCTAACAGTCTTACTTATGACAAAGGTATGGCACACCTGCAGCCATCTTGATAGAAATAAAGTGGTAACATTTAAAACATTTAATTTGCAAAGGAACAAAATGAGGGGGTTCATTTTGCCATAGAAATTAAAACTAGTGCTGCAGAAAGAAAACTTAGGGCACATTTTGACTTCTCAAATCCTCTTCTATTTCATTAAAAAGTTTTGACATGCACTTTGAATACCAGCAGCAGACTTCCCTGGTGAGCAGTAGCTTTACTACAGTGATCTAATGAGGAACTAGAGTGCTACCATTCAGAATTTATGGCAAATGTGTCACATCTGAATGCCTTCTTGATGGAACCAAAGTAAACAAGCACTGAAAATGCAATAGGTCTCGCCCTCGTTTAAGTTAAAGCAATTCTGTTTGTAATTAGGTGGCTTTTTAGCTTTGCTTTTATTAGTGTTTTTCAAAATTTCATGTAAATAACATGCATATCTGTATATGTATGCATGCATTTATATTTGTATTTATATAGATATGCAGATTATATATATATATGTTTATATATGTATGTATGTATATACATATATACACATACATATATATAAATGCATATATGTGCATATGTGTGCGTGTAGAGAGAGGTAGAGAGAGGTAGAGAGGTAGAGATGTAGAGGTAGAGACGTAGAGGTAGAGAGGTAGAGGTAGAGAGTAGTAGAGAGAGAGGTAGAGAAAGGTAGAGAGTAGAGAGAGTAGTAGAGAGAGTAGCAGAGAGTGAGTACGAGAGAGTAGTAGTGAGTAGTAGAGAGTGAGTAGTAGAGAGTAGTAGCGAGTGAGAAGTAGAGAGTAGTAGAGAGTGAGTAGTAGAGGGAGTAGTAGAGAGTAGTAGAGGGAGTAGTAGAGAGTGAGTAGTAGAGAGTAGTAGAGAGTGAGTAGTGGAGATTGAGTAGCAGAGAGAGAGTAGTAGAGAGTGAGTAGTAGAGGGAGTAGTAGAGGGAGTAGTAGAGAGTGAGTAGTAGAGAGTGAGTAGTAGAGAGTGAGTAGTAGAGAGTAGTAGAGAGTAGTAGAGAGAGAGTAGCAGAGAGTGAGTAGTAGAGAGAGAGTAGTAGAGTGAGTGAGTAGTAGAGAGTAGTAGAGAGAGTAGTAGAGAGTAGTGGAGAAGTAGAGAGTGAGTAGTAGAGAGTGAGTAGTAGAGTGAGTAGTAGGGAGTAGTAGGGAGTAGTAGAGCATGAGTAGTAGAGTGAGTAGTAGAGTGAGTAGTAGAGTGAGTAGTAGAGAGCAAGTAGTAGAGAGTGTGTAGTAGAGAGTGTGTAGTAGAGAGTGTGTAGTAGAGAGAGAGTAGTAGAGGGTGAGTAGTAGAGAGTGTAGTAGAGAGTGAGTAGTAGAGAGTGAGTAGTAGAGAGTAGTAGAAAGTGAGTAGCAGAGAGAGTAGTAGAATGAGTAGTAGAGAGTGAGTAGTAGAGAGTGAGTAGTAGAGAGTAGTAGAAAGTGAGTAGCAGAGAGAGTAGTAGAATGAGTAGTAGAGAATGAGTAGTAGAGAGTGAGTAGTAGAGAGTGAGTAGTAGAGAGTGAGTAGTAGAGAGAGAGAGTAGTAGAGAGTGAGTGGTAGAGAGTAGTAGAGTGAGTAATAGAGAGAGTAGTAGAGTGAGTAGTAGAGAGTAGTAGAGAATAGTAGAGAGTAGTAGAGAGTGAGTAGTAGAGAGAATAGTAGAGAGGGAGTAGTAGAGAGAGAGAGTAGTAGAGAGTGAGTAGTAGAGTAGTAGAGTGAGTGGTAGAGAGTAGTAGAGAGTGAGTAGTAGAGAGTAGTAGAGTAGTAGAGAGTAGTAGAAAGTGAGTAGTAGAGAGTGAGTAGTAGAAAGTAGTAGCGAGTGAGTAGTAGAGAGTGAGTAGTTTAATTTAAAAGGAACACAATGAGGAGGTTCATTTTGCCATAGAAATTATGATTAGTGAGGAAAAAAGAAAAATTAGAGCACATTTTGAGTGACTTATCAAATCCTCTTCTATTTCATTAAAACATTCTGACATGCAGACTGAAACATGCACTTTCAATACCAGCAGCAGACTTCCCTGGTGAGCAGTAGCTTTACTACAGTGATCTAATGAGCAACTAGAGTGCTACCATTCAGAATTGATGGAAAATGTGGGACACATCTGAATGCCTTCTTGATGGAATCAAAGTAAACAAGCATTGAAAATGCAATAGGTCTCGCCCTCGTTTAAGTTAAAGCATTTCTGTTTTTAATTAGGTGGCTTTTTAGCTTTGCTTGTATTAGAGTTTTTCAAACTTTCATGTACATACCATGCATATGTATCCATATATGTATATGTTTGCATGAATTTATATTTATATAGATATGCAGATTATATTTATATGTTTATATATTCACTGAAAAAAACATAGGTTTCACACACATTATAGTTACGAATTAGCATTTAAAAAACCTTGCATTACACTTATTTACCCATGTCTTCTTCCATTAATCTTTAGCTATACATATATTACAAATATTTATTTTTCATAAAGACACATATGTCATCAGTGATGTAATATCTGACGTCATCAGCAGAGGATTGCGGTCGCGTGAGTTATAGTTGCCTGCACTAACTATAACGGGGGAATTTCATTGGTTTTTTACGAGTGAAATGTCCAGCTAACTATAACATGTGTGAAACCTATGGTTTTTTAAGTGAATATATATATATATATATATATAAACACAAAGTTTGTAGCTGTTCCCAAGCCTCTGATCCGGCGGGCTCACGGCTGGGGTAGCCACCCCCAAAACTCTCACACGTACAATCCGGCGCAATCCTTTCCAGATGTAACGAAGGAATCACACAGGAGCCGTGGCCTCTATTTTTAGTGCAGGTTTATTGCAGACACAAACGTCCGACGCGTTTCGGAGTAGGACACTCCTTCGTCACGGGCAAACTTTGTGCATTTCAACTTTGTTAATAAAGATAAATTAACATGTCACGTGATATAATGAACATAAACAAAATACTTTACATATTGCAATTCATATGGGTATTTACATTTTTTGAAGTTAACTCAAGGTAAATTCGTATAAATGGTAAGTATAATGACTAGCATGTCAAGAACAGTATATTCAAAGGTTTTACGAAAATCCGCAGTTTATAAATAGCACGCGCAAAAAGCGTGTACGGATAGCAAGTATCAGAGAATTCATATATACCCTTCGTATTTCCCTCCCTAGTGGGAAAAAGTGCTCAATTCTGGTCAACAAAATAACGGTAGAACTTAACCTACCGCTTAAATAAATTCATGTCTGCCGTTCTAAGACTCGAACTCATCACGTTAAAAAGTAAGCCAGTGGTGTATTCGTCCATGGTGCTACGGGAGTATTCACTCTTAACTCCCCAAACTATATGATGCAGACAGACTAGGAATGCCGAATCAAACGCCCCAGTGGGCATGCTATAATCAGAAACAATACATAGTCTTTATCAATAACAAAGAGTTGGTCCAAACGTTTTAAAGAACAAAAGGGTTATAAGACTCTTCCTCGCTGATTAGATCAATACAATACTGCCACGGTGGGCGAAATCATAATAAACGGATTTCCTTGAGGTATTGCCCATGTGGGCAAACTGTTCAAAGGGTAGCCACTTCATCTACTTCTCCAAGCATCAGTTACCTTGAAAAGAGACAGATGTCTTATTAAAATTCTTCATATTTTTACATGGAATTATTAAAAGATACACAAAATTTCTAAAAAACAGCAAGCAGAAACAGCAGCAGGTATGCACAAACTAATAGTACCAAATATTTAGTATAAATGCACTGACAGCTCCTCATCCATATTCAACCCATGGGGCATCTTGGTATTGAATCTAATTATAAATTTGGATTCCAATTTCCTGAGTTCTAACAGTCTATTGCCACCTCTTGTATTTGGAAAAACACAATCAATTGCGGCAAATTTAACAAGACTGGCATTGCTGTTGTGATTGTCCTGAAAGTGCCGGGCTACTGGATATGTTTTATCATTTTTGTTGATAGCTCTCAAGTGCTCCAACACTCTTTTCTTTCCTGAATGGATGGTGCTCCCTATATAGTATTTCGAACAGGGACACTTGAGGATATACACCACAAATTCCGTGTTACAGTTTAGGTGTTTCTGTATAACCCAAGGGGCCTCATTGTTGTTGAATTTCTTTTTACAAGAGGTGGCAATAGACTGTTAGAACTCAGGAAATTGGAATCCAAATTTATAATTAGATTCAATACCATGATGCCCCATGGGTTGAATATGGATGAGGAGCTGTCAGTGCATTTATACTAAATATTTGGTACTATTAGTTTGTGCATACCTGCTGCTGTTTCTGCTTGCTGTTTTTTAGAAATTTTGTGTATCTTTTAATAATTCCATGTAAAAATATGAAGAATTTTAATAAGACATCTGTCTCTTTTCAAGGTAACTGATGCTTGGAGAAGTAGATGAAGTGGCTACCCTTTGAACAGTTTGCCCACATGGGCAATACCTCAAGGAAATCCGTTTATTATGATTTCGCCCACCGTGGCAGTATTGTATTGATCTAATCAGCGAGAAAGAGTCTTATAACCCTTTTGTTCTTTAAAACGTTTGGACCAACTCTTTGTTATTGATAAAGACTATGTATTGTTTCTGATTATAGCATGCCCACTGGGGCGTTTGATTCGGCATTCCTAGTCTGTCTGCATCATATAGTTTGGGGAGTTAAGAGTGAATACTCCCGTAGCACCATGGACTAATACACCACTGGCTTACTTTTTAACGTGATGAGTTCGAGTCTTAGAACGGCAGACATGAATTTATTTAAGCGGTAGGTTAAGTTCTACCGTTATTTTGTTGACCAGAATTGAGCACTTTTTCCCACTAGGGAGGGAAATACGAAGGGTATATATGAATTCTCTGATACTTGCTATCCGTACACGCTTTTTGCGCGTGCTATTTATAAACTGCGGATTTTCGTAAAACCTTTGAATATACTGTTCTTGACATGCTAGTCATTATACTTACCATTTATACGAATTTACCTTGAGTTAACTTCAAAAAATGTAAATACCCATATGAATTGCAATATGTAAAGTATTTTGTTTATGTTCATTATATCACGTGACATGTTAATTTATCTTTATTAACAAAGTTGAAATGCACAAAGTTTGCCCGTGACGAAGGAGTGTCCTACTCCGAAACGCGTCGGACGTTTGTGTCTGCAATAAACCTGCACTAAAAATAGAGGCCACGGCTCCTGTGTGATTCCTTCGTTACATCTGGAAAGGATTGCGCCGGATTGTACGTGTGAGAGATATATATATATATATACATATTCTTTCTTTGCATCATTTATTGACTTGTCAGTGAAATTGCTCTCCCACCCTCGCAGCTCTGCCATCAAGTGAGGCCCTCCTGAGCCCCTGCACTCTCTGTGTTGGTATTCGAGGCCCTCCTACACCCGCAGGCTATACCTGCGCCTCATCCCTGGTGGTCCAGTGGACCTCTCACTCTCTCTCTTGATTCGGTTTTCTGCTTCCT
Source organism: Triturus cristatus (assembly GCF_964204655.1). Lineage (NCBI taxonomy): Eukaryota > Metazoa > Chordata > Amphibia > Caudata > Salamandridae > Triturus > Triturus cristatus. The sequence continues at coordinate 1,068,553,687 of NC_140582.1, read as the reverse complement.
TTTCCTTTGACCTTCGTTTTTCCACCCTTTTACTCTATCACTTTCCATCCTCTTTTCACTTCTCTATTCTGTGCGCCTCTCTCCCGCCACTGCTGCCCCCGTGGCCCCTCCCCCCTAAGCATGACCAGCCAAGCCAGTTTCTCCTCCCAGCTGCCCAGCCCTCCCTGACCCCTACTTAATTACGGCAGCAGGCAGTGGGCGCACCAAAGGAAGCCCGCCTGCGCCCGACTGTGACTAGTGGCAGGAACCCTGGACCTCCGAACTGACAACGCTACAACCCAGCTGCACTGTATGCACCCAATCCAGGTTGCAACAACAACTGCAAGCTAGCTTCACCAGCTGACACCCACGGACCCTTCAGCTGTCACTGCCGCCGCCTCCGCTGCTGCTACTCCTACGTCCGATCCCTCCACAAACACGCCACCGAAATCTGGGACCTCCTCGGCAACACCACCCGGACGTCGATTCTTCACTGAAACCTGGACCAACACCACCTCGGGCACTGACATCGCCATTCCCCAATGATACAAGATCTCCCAGAAGGACCGCCTCACCCGCCCTAGGTTGGAAATCGCCACCGTTCACAAATCCACCCTCTGACTGAGCACACTTTCCGACGAGCCTACAGACCTGATGGAACACCTACACTTCAAGATACAGGCCAGCCCTACCACCACCCTCTGGGGAACCCTCTTCTACCGACCCCCGTGGACCATTCACCGACTCCATCACAGACAGCATCGCCCCGCAGGCCATCGCATTCACCAACTACACCTTGCTGGGAGACCTCAACTTCCACCTCAACAACCAACAAGACCCCAACACCACATCCCTCCTGGACAACAGCCACAACATAGGATTCTGCCAAATTGTGACCGAGCCTATGCACTCAGCAGGACACACCCTCAACCCCATCTTCACCACAGGAAACTCCATCACTTTCAGCCACACCACCGAACTCCCGTGGACAGACCATCACTGCATCCATTTCACCTTCAGAACACCCACCATCCACAGAACGCAGCACCTGCTTCCAAGCAGAAATTGGACCAAAATAACTGACGACCATCTCACCACCTCACTCGGCAACTCCACCCCAACCATCGTGGACAACGAAGACCCCAACACCACAGCCCAAATGGTTCTCCGACTGTGCCAACAACAAAGCCCACCTCGAGAAGAACAACACACACGCCAGGAAAGCCAGCTGGTTCACCACTGAACTCCGAGAGTCCAGACGCACATACTGCTGCCTCAAAAAGGCCTGGAGGAACTTCAAATCTACAGAAGCCCACAACAACTTCAGAGCCGCAACCAACGCCCACCACCGACTCATCAGAATTACAAGAAAGAAAGTGATCAAAGACAGAATCTCCACACACGCGCACAACAGCAAAGAACTCTTCGGCATCATCAAGGAGTTCACCCAACCCATCAGCGAGTCCACAGACATCCCTCCTTCACAAGACCTCTGTGACAAACTCAGCACCTTCCACCACAAAATCAAGAACATCTTCGACGAAGACAGCCAACACACAGAACCCTCACCAACCACCCCGACACCTTGAAGCCAACGATTGACAGCTGGACAGCCCTCACCACCGAAGACACACTGAAGACGATGAAGTCAATCTACTCCGTGGCCCCCACGGACCCCTGCCCCCACCACATCTTCAACAGAGCCAGAGCCGCTGACGCCATCTCCCCCATGCTTCGCCACATTATCTACCGCTCCCTCACAAACGCCTCTTTCCCTTACGACTGGAAGCATGCTGATATCAACCCCCTCCTGAAGATAGCCCTCTGCTGACCCCACTGACCTCAAAAACTACAGGCCCATCTCCCTGCTCCCAGCGAAATTCATCAAGAAAGCCATCAACAGTCAAATCGCCACCTTTATCGAAGATCACAACATCCTTAACTCCTCCCAATCCGGCTTCAGAAAGTACCACAGCACGGAAACCACCCTCCTTGCCGCAACAGACGACATCCGCTCCCTCTTGGACAGAGGAGAGACAGTAGCCCTCATCCTCCTCGACCTTTCAGCGGCCTTCGACACAGTCTCTCACCGCACCCTAACACGCAGACTTCACGATGCAGGGATCCAGGGCAAGGCCCTCGACTGGATCCACTCATTCCTCTCCGGCAGAAAGCAGCGGCTCAGACTCCCTCCGTTCCTCTTGGACCCCACACCGACCACCTGCGGAGTCCCCCAGGGATCCTCCCTCAGGCCCACGTTGTTCAACATCTACATGGCTCCGCTCGCCCCCATCGTCAGAACCCACGGACTCAACATTGTTTCATACACAGACGACACCCCACTCATCCTCTCCCTATCCAACGAATCCAACGCAGCTAAACACAACTTTCAAGAAGGCATGGAAGCAGTCACCAAATGGATGAAGAGTAGCTGCTTACAACTCAACACGGACAAAACAGTAGTACTCATCATGAGCCCACACCCTGATGCCTTGAATGATACCTGGTGGGCCCCCTGCCCTTGAAAGCCCGCCCACCCCCACGGACCACGTACGCAACCTCAAAATCCTCCTGGACTCCAAACTCCAAATGGACCGCCAGATCAACGCCATCGCATCCTCCTGCTTCCACACCCTCTGCCTCCTACACAAGACCTTCAAATGCATCCCCCTCGAACACAGAAAGCCTGTCACACACGCCCTTGTCACCAGCAGACTTGACTACGGCAACGCACTCCATGCAGAAATCAACAAAAACCTCACCCGCAAACTCCAAAACATCCAAAACGCCACTGCCAGACTAATCCTCAACCTGCCACGACACTGCCACATCACCCAGCACCTGCGCACACTCCACTGGCTCCCCATCGAGGCAAGAATCGCCTTCAAGATTCTCACCCACGCACACAAAGCCTTCCACAACACCGGACCAGCATACCTGAATAGCAGACTCACATTCCACGAACCCCAAAGGAGCCTACGAATAGCCCAGCTCTCCTACGCTGTGGTCCCTCGCACCAGGAAGTCCAGATCAGGAGGCCGCTCCTCCTTCCTCACAGCCATAGCCTGGAACTCCCTCCCACTCCACCTCAGACAGACGACATCACTCCCCAACTTCACGCGGGACCTCAAAACATGGCTCGTCGATGGAGTTCCTCCTTGATGGACAAGACCTTGCGCTTCCACCCCCCACCAACCCCCAGCGCCTTGAGACCCTTACGGGTGAGTAGTCGCACTTAACAAACACATGATTGATTGTATTTGCAGATGTCTAACACTCATCTCTGATAAGCATAAGGGTGCTCAACCCCACTATACCCTAGAAGAGCACCTTGGAGTTGCTAGAGCAAGCCCCTGTCCACTCATAAAGGAATAGCTGGACTCTGCACAGTATATCTCTTTATGATATACTATATAAAGAGCCAGCTTCCTAAAGGAAGGCGCTAGGTGACCTGACTGCTGGGCCAAGACTGAGGCCACAGCCTGGTGAGTCCAGATCTGCTGAGAGCGGCAGGAGTGTGGCCCAGCCCCTGACACCCGAGGTCCATTTTGCAAACTAAAAATGGATTGGCAGTAATGCCTGGTTTGAGTGTGTCCCCACAGTGAGAGTCACCCCAGGGACTCTTCTGCGGACAGCGAGAGCAGTGCCACCACAATGCCAGGAGTATTTCAAGCAGCCACCGTTTATGCTCCTCGAATGGGGATGAACAGCTTATGTATTACAGCCCCCAGCCTAGCTGGAATCAAATCAGTCCCCAGCGTCAACGTCAATCACCCTTCTCTTGATACCAGGGTGGCCCACTTCCCTCCGTCCTGGCACTATGCGGAAGCCCAGTGCTTTCTGTGCCCTGCTGGCACAGCCCCCCCCCTAAAGTCCGGTCATGTTGTTCCACACCAGCGGTGCACCCCTCTTCCTACTTCCAGTGGCTGGCAAGTGGTGGTTCCCATTCGGAACATTTGATTCACCAGGGCAGCAACTTCTTACCTCGACATGTACCACTTGACTGTCGTCCATTCCTAGCTCAAGTCGAAGTCCATGCACCAACTCCCATTCTGTGAGGCTGTCTCTAGGGTGACTCTGCCCAACGCTTCGGAGGCAGAAGACATGGTGCAGGCACCATCATCTTTGTCATCTTTGGCTATCAACAACCTGCTTCATGAGCTTTCTGATATCAAACTATACATGGGTTCTACTTTTTCGTAAGTGTTTATTTCAATGCTAGGCTTCCAAGCTGATTTATGGATCTTTACTCTTTTGACTTGAATGAGGCAGCCAGTGGATGGGAGTCCAACCAAACCCGTCTGTCACTATACGGATACATCGGAATCGGTCGCATGGACTCCCGGAGAGCGAGTCATTCGGAAAGCTCTCCGAATCCGAGTCGTTCAGAGGGCTTTCCAGGCGAGATCGGAATGGGGCCCTTAGACGGGATTGGATGGGTGTTGTGATACATGCCGTAAGATACCGAGTCCACCCACCCGACTACCCCCGTGGCTCAGAGGCGTCCATCCTGTTTTATAAATCCCTGGTGCTCCACACATTGTGGACATGGATAGACCAAATGGGTAGATATGTTTTAGGCAAAATCCGGAGATGCAATAAGGTCTTGAACATAGGTTCCCTATATGCTTTGGTAGGTGACAAAGCGGATTTCCTTCCCATAATGAACAAACTGCGGCTTTCTTTTGCAATAGCTATTTGCAATGGCTGAGGTGCACATGGGTGGAGGTCCTGGGGGGTGTAGGAACCTTGACCCTTGACAACTGTGGAAATCATGCGGTCCAACTCCCCTGGAACAGATTCCTTCTATCTGACATTATACATGTTAATGCCATGACAGATCCCTGGTAATTGACACATCCGAGGGTTAGGGATTTCATTTTCAGCTCATGCGTCGATGGCACACATTCCCATATCGAGTAGTTGCTGCTCTCTCTCAGACTGGTTTGTAATCTAAAATTTACTGAAAAAATATTGACTACCAAAATATCCCTATCCAAATATACCATGACAAATATCTCTACCTAAAATATCGTCATACTATAATTTCAAAATTATTGATGAATAAATTATCATTATCACTAATAGCAATGAATCAAATATATTTTTTTAAATATAAAAATCTCAAAAGTAAGGTATAAATAAGTCAAATGACAACACTAATATAATAATAATAATTATATAATGCCTTTAAAAAAAAAAAGCTAACATAATTATTTTTAGAAAGTCAAACATACATTAATATATTTATTAGTTTACAAATATCTAATTTAAAATATTATTAAACTAATTTTAGTTACTATTATAATGGTATAGTTTGCTTAAATCATATAAACTATATATTAGCTAGCTCTAGATGTTACAGCTCTCTATACGAGCATTATCCATGAGACTGGTCTTAAAGCAATTTTACATTTTCTGCAACAAAGAGGTGACCAGGACAAGGACCACAATACCATGTTGTTGCAGATGTTACAGTACTGTTTAACCAATAATGTATTTATGTTCAATAACCTTCTCTACCATCAACTACAGGGTGTAGCCATGGGGGCCAGTTTTTCACCAAGCTATGCCTGTTTGGTAATGGGGGCTTGGGAGGAACTGGTCCTCAGGACCCAATTCAATGAGGTAATGAACATTAATGTGGTAGCTTGGTATCGATTTATCGATGATTTATTCATTGTCTGGCGGGGTGACGCAGAGTTGGCTAAAAAATTCATTGAAGACATCAGTAGCAATGATTACAATTTAAGCTTTACTGCTACAATTAGTCAGTCGTCAGTTACGTTCCTTGACACAGAAGTGTATGTCAATAAAGGGAAATTGGAAACTAAACTCTACCGCAAAAAAACAGCAGGTAACACGTTATTACATGCCAAAAGTTCACATCCTGCCCATCTGATAGCCAGCATTCCCTACGGGGAAATGCTACGCATCAGAAGGGTTTGCAGTAATCCAGCGGATTTAACCATGGCTCAACTATCCAGTAGCTTGAGATTCCAAGAGAGAGGTTACTCTAAAAAAATCATTGATAGTGCCATCAGCAAATCTATGCAACATACTAGGGAGGAATTATTGAGCTCCTATGCGATTAACCAAGGTACCCAAACTAGAAGCTCAATACCCGGTCCTGATGATGAAAAACAAAACACATTCAGGGTTATCACAGGATACAGCAAGCAGCATAGAGATATTTACAAGATTATCAGTCGCAATTGGCCCATAGTACTCAATGACCCAATCATTGGTGCGTCACTACCTACACGGGCATCACTTACTTTTAGCAGAGCTCCCTCAATGAGTGATTCACTGGTTGACACAAATCCAGAAATCATTGAGAAAACTTCATGGCTACAGTCAAATTCAGGGTTTTATAAATGCAAAACATGTAAGTCTTGTCTCCAAGGTGTTAACACCAAAAATTATCATGATGGATTCAGTGACAGGGATCACCAAATCACTAAACTGCTTACATGTAAAACGGAATTCGCAGTTTATGTCCTGACTTGCCCATGTCCATTAAGATATGTAGGAAGCACCAAGCTACCAGTGCATAAACGCATCCTCCAACATCTGAGGGCAATCAATAATCAAGATAATACATACCCAGTGGCAAGACATTTCAGGGAGTCCCATAATTGTGATAGTCGCCAACTCAGGTTTTATGTCATTGATGCAATTATTGCAAGCAGACGGGGTGGCAACAGGGAGGCAAAACTGCGTAAATTAGAAACCCAATACATTTTACGCCTTGATACGAAACATCCAAAGGGGCTTAACGCAACTGAGGACCTTTACACTTGCTTACCGTGATTATGTGTTGTAATGGTTCATGATGATCTTTTTATATTCAATCCTATTTAAGATTTTAAGCCATTGCCAGTTGTGACCTTATTTCTCCTCTTTATGTTCCATAATGGTTATAGTTACACCATATTATCAGTTTACCAATGAGATATTTTTAAGATTTATGATCCTGATTTTCCTTGCGCGTTTAGCTTTTAAAGTAGTTGTTCTTATCCAGCTATTTAAAGTTACACAGATTCGCTGGATGAGGCACACCATGTTTAGTCACTATTTTAATTATTTCACCACTTGTGCACATACATATTTCATTTTTAGTTCTATTTTTGATACCAGTCTAGCCCTGATACATACCAAGTGAGACTTATTGATACATGTGTTTTTTTACGAATGCTTTTATATACACAAAGCCCTTCCCTATTGTTGAAGAGACAAGCTATTATTCAGTTCTACCTGCCGGATGGTCCCAACTTATACATAATAGGAAGTTCATATCTCGGACAATTGATATATTTGGCATTTTTGTCATTATTCAGACCATATAACATATCTAATTATATTGTCTGCATTGTCTGATTTAGGTTGGGACAATTGGCATATAACTAACAGGCATTTAAGCCATAATTGTTGAAGTTGCCCTCACCAATACGGGTGATGTTTAAAAAAAAATTTTTAATTTTTTTTTAAATAGATTGTATATGTTTTTATTTTAAAAACTTATTTATCTATTTATTGTCTTAAATATTTATTATCAAGTAATATTGCGACAATTTGCACATTCTAATAATCTGTTCTCTCTCTATGGGGATCGAGCCATTTGCGTTATATTGCACATGAGTATGTAAACGAAACAGTGTTTTCTTTATATCTATGAAAGACGTATGTCACATGGTATCAATTGATGCACTTTGAACTTTGAATACTGGCTATTTATTGGTCTATGTATTGTACTGACGTTGTCATGTGATCAAGGCTCCACGGAGCCGAAACGTTATGACGACAGCCTCACGATTTAATTAAATCAAGCACTTACCGAAGGTCCGTGTCAGCAAGTGTTTTTTGGAGATCTAGATGTCAAATACGTCTTCCATGCACCAGCAATTTCCTGATATATATATATATATATATATATATATTCAAAAATAAGCTCTCAGCACACGAGGGTGCACTCGGGGGACCACAATTCACCAGCAGACAGCACGCAGCACTCCAACCCCATGAGTCGTGCCTGACGCGTTTCGGTTTATACCTTAATCATAGGCTGGACTCCGATCTATAGCATTGATGTTGACACTTTATTTAAATATTTGCCCTCCAATGGGCTCCGTGATAAGAAATCCCAATACCTGATGGGAAATGTAGTGCCACAAAGTTCGCCTTGTTGCCCCAGTGGGATCAGGTAAGTATCTGTCCTTCAGCCCTGAGTGGGCCGTGAAGCGCCGCATGTGTCCACAATCCACCGTATCCAGTCTCCCCACATTTGGCGCCAGTTCATTGATGCGCCTGTGGCCCCTCAGCAATTAGAGGGTGGTGCACCCTCCACGCCCGAAGCCGGCGTGCATATCTTCAAAAACAAGCACTCAGCACACGAGGGTGCACTCGGGGGACCACAATTCACCAGCAGACAGCACGCAGCACTCCAACCCCATGAGTCGTGCCTGACGCGTTTCGGTTTATACCTTAATCATAGGCTGGACTCCGATCTATAGCATTGATGTTGACACTTTATTTAAATATTTGCCCTCCAATGGGCTCCGTGATAAGAAATCCCAATACCTGATGGGAAATGTAGTGCCACAAAGTTCGCCTTGTTGCCCCAGTGGGATCAGGTAAGTATCTGTCCTTCAGCCCTGAGTGGGCCGTGAAGCGCCGCATGTGTCCACAATCCACCATATCCAGTCTCCCCACATTTGGCGCCAGTTCATTGATGCGCCTGTGGCCCCTCAGCAATTAGAGGGTGGTGCACCCTCCATGCCTGAAGCCGGCGTGCATATCTTCAAAAACAAGCGCTCAGCACACGAGGGTGCACTCGGGGGACCACAATTCACCAGCAGACAGCACGCAGCACTCCAACCCCATGAGTCGTGCCTGACGCGTTTTGGTTTATACCTTAATCATAGGCTGGACTCCGATCTATTGCATTGATGTTGACACTTTATTTAAATATTTGCCCTCCAATGGGCTCCGTGATAAGAAATCCCAATACCTGAGGGGAAATGTAGTGCCACACAGTTCGCCTCGTTGCCCCAGTGGGATCAGGTAAGTATCTGTCCTTCAGCCCTGAGTGGGCCGTGAAGCGCTGCATGTGTCCGCAATCCACGGTATCCAGTCTCCCCACATTTGGCACCAGTTCATTGATGCGCCTGTGGCCCCTCAGCAATTAGAGGGTGGTGCACCCTCCACGCCCGAAGCCGGCGTGCATATCTTCAAAAACAAGCGCTCAGCACACGAGGGTGCACTCGGGGGACCACAATTCACCAGCAGACAGCACGCAGCACTCCAACCCCATGAGTCGTGCCTGACGCGTTTCGGTTTATACCTTAATCATAGGCTGGACTCCGATCTATTGCATTGATGTTGACACTTTATTTAAATATTTGCCCTCTAATGGGCTCCGTGATAAGAAATCCCAATACCTGATGGGAAATGTAGTGCCACACAGTTCGCCTCGTTGCCCCAGTGGGATCAGGTAAGTATCTGTCCTTCAGCCCTGAGTGGGCCGTGAAGCGCCGCATGTGTCTACAATCCACGGTATCCAGTCTCCCCACATTTGGCGCCAGTTCATTGATGCGCCTGTGGCCCCTCAGCAATTAGAGGGTGGTGCATCCTCCACGCCCGAAGCCGGCGTGCATATCTTCAAAAACAAGCGCTCAGCACACGAGGGTGCACTCGGGGGACCACAATTCACCAGCAGACAGCACGCAGCACTCCAACCCCATGAGTCGTGCCTGACGCGTTTCGGTTTATACCTTAATCATAGGCTGGACTCCGATCTATTGCATTGATGTTGACACTTTATTTAAATATTTGCCCTCCAATGGGCTCCGTGATAAGAAATTCCAATACCTGATGGGAAATGTAGTGCCACACAGTTCGCCTCGTTGCCCCAGTGGGATCAGGTAAGTATCTTTCCTTCAGCCCTGAAACGCGTCAGGCACGACTCATGGGGTTGGAGTGCTGCGTGCTGTCTGCTGGTGAATTGTGGTCCCCCGAGTGCACCCTCGTGCGCTGAGCGCTTGTTTTTGAAGATATGCACGCTGGCTTCGGGCGTGGAGGGTGCACCACCCTCTAATTGCTGAGGGGCCACAGGCGCATCAATGAACTGGCGCCAAATGTGGGGAGACTGGATACCGTGGATTGTGGACACATGCGGCGCTTCACGGCCCACTCAGGGCTGAAGGACAGATACTCACCTGATCCCACTGGGGCAACAAGGCGAACTGTGTGGCACTACATTTCCCATCAGGTATTAGGATTTCTTATCACGGAGCCCATTGGAGTGCAAATATTTTTAAAAAAGTGTCAACATCAATGCAAGAGATCGGAGTCCAGCCTATGATTAATGTATAAACCGAAACGCGTCAGGCATGACTCATGGGGTTGGAGTGCTGCGTGCTGTCTGCTGGTGAATTGTGGTCCCCTTAGTGCACCCTCGTGTGCTGAGCGCTTGTTTTTGAATATATATATATATATATATTTGTTTCCAAAAATTTGCCCAGAGATGAAGAATAAAGGGTTGTTACCTACCTGACCACAGAGTGCAGCTTCATCTCTGGGCACATTTTTGGAAACAAAGGTACACTGCGGCTGCAGGCCGTGGAAGCAACGCACCGCCCTTGGATTGAACTGTGTCTGCATGGGGGATATTGCTTCCCCTTACGATCGGCGTGGAAAGGAAAACGAAATAAACAGGCTGAGTCTCGATCGGAGGCTTAATGGAGGGCTGCAGTATTGGTCCCTTTAAGGAACACAAGCAAATAACCCACCGGAGGGGCAAAAATTGCACGATTGAAACTGCAGGTCCCAGCATACATTGCATAAGTGATTAAATTAATTGGTACACATGAGACCAACCTTACTATATTAGCGTGCAGAGGACAGTGCGGGCGCACGTAATGAATGCTGCTTGTGTGGGCCTCTGAAGAAAGGGAATGATTCCCAGAAACGCGTCAGGCCAAGGGACAAAATTACGGATTGAGAAGCAGCCTGTTTCTGAAATAAAGGGTTGTTACCTACCTGACCACGGAGTGCGGCTTCATCTCTGGGCACATTTTTGGAAACATATATAGATATATATATATATCTATATATATCAGCTCCAGAACTCACAACACAAAGTAGCGAGGAGACCGCACACAGTCAGAGGGTGAACTTGGTTATTTTATTTTACCGAGAAACAGGACAGGATGCGTTTCGGCTTTGAACCTTCTTCCACTGAGAGTGGAGACTGGGTGACACCATATTTAAATAGCCAAAAAACAATCATTTCCAGTGCGAGCTTTGCATAAGCAAAACATAGTTAACAAACTAACATTCACGTAGCCCACGGGTGCCATCTTATAATGGAATTGATATTCAAAAGCAAAACATTAATTTATAAACATGTTTAACTTTAATACATAAATATAATATAGCTATGTATGAGCAATTAATTAAGCATTCACACGGCTAAAAAATAATAACGTTCTCAAACATGATTATAGAGATTAGAAACAACGTTTTTAACAGTGATGCCAGCACATTGCATACAGGCACCATAATTGAGATATAAGATAACCAAACTGTTTTAGCTCATCACAGTCAGAATAATTATTAATTTCTACACACATATGTAGAGAACAGCCAGTGTGAAATGATGCTTTGATTCTTGTTATAATGCACGAATAGATGGCATTTCCAAAACCAGCATTCAAACAGAATTGAACCCTGTATGGGCATTCAAAAAAGAGATAAAATAATCTCATAGTGCACATCTTTCATAATGTACTACATAGCATAATGCGTCAACAGTCTATATGACAATTCATGATACATGAGAGAACATCCGCAGTTACTAATGCATGAGAGAGCATCTTCGTGACCATAGTTAACCTTCCTCAAATAATTGAGAGTAGAGAGAAAAATACAGTGAGAGACACATTTGGAAATACAGTACTATATCCATCTACCCCAGAGGAATTGCTAGTTCCTCCTCCGTGTTTAATCCTAGGGGAGATTTGGTCTGCAAGTCAACTATAAATCTAGACTCAAGTCTGCGTAACTTTAATTCTCTGTTACCTCCCCGTTCGTGAGGGGGAACATGATCTAGGCAGTAGAATCGTAGAAGATTCCTGTCACTTTGGTGAAATCTGGCAAAGTGTCTTGCCACTGGATACGAGAAGTCTTTCTTCTCAATAGTCCTGGCATGTTCGAGAATTCTACGTTTCACTGCATGTATAGTACTGCCCACGTAAAACACTTTTTACATGGACAGACTAAACAGTAGACACAGAAGGGTGTGGTGCAGGTTAAAAATGTGTTGATGGATCTATGCTGTATTTTTCCAGGGATCTTATATGTAAGTGTTTTGGGGCTGTTCTTACAAGCTTTACATTTGGAGCAGGGAAAGAATTCTGTTAAATTGCTCACTCTAGAATTATATGGGATTCCTTCGAAGTGACTGTACAAGAGTGTCCTTAAGGGACCAACAGCGTCTGAACGTGATTTAAGGGTGATCTAGTAGATTTTTTCTGATCACCACATCAGATTTAAGGAGATGCCAATTCCGTGAGATAATCTGTCTTACTGCAGTTGATTCACTTGAGAATGTTGTAATAAATCTGGGTGCCTCCCCTTGATTTTTGTTGGTCTGATTCTTATCCCTGAGGAGACCATGCCTAGGAATTTTTTCTACTCTACCTAGAGTTTTTTGTAATAATGATGGTGCTTACCCTCTCACAATGAATCTCTCTATGGCATCCCCACCAGCCTGTTTGAAATCACTGTCTCTAGTACAGTTCCCTTTTAAGTAGTAAGAGTTCCCCAAAGTGGATACTGTTCTTTAGAGACTTTGGGTGATTACTAAGGGCCTCAAAGATCGAATTCCCCGCTGTTGCTTTTCTGAACAGAGATGTGCAAATTTCTCCTTCTTGGATAAAGACTCTGAGATCAAGGAATTCTACTTCAGTGGCACTTATGTGCCCACTGAAATGTAGATTAACTGGGTTTCTGTTTAATTCCTGAATGTATTTCTCTGCCTCAACTCTTGACCCTTTCCAAAGGATAAAAAGGTCATTGATGTACCTATACCAACCAACGATAGACGAGACCCAGTGGTTGATTCTTTTGGCCCAGGTCACCTGCTTCTCCCACCAGCCTACAAACAAGTTTGCATAGCTGGGGGCGAAGCAGGTGCCCATCGCCGTGCCCTTGACCAGTCCAGAGTGTTGTTTCTGGAATAAAAAAATGTTGGTTAAGCAGAAGAGAAGAAACTCAATTATCATTTCATTATGCTCAGCATATTTGAGAGATCTGCCTTTGAGGAAATAACGAATAGCATGTATACCATTGACATAATTAATACAGGTGTATAAGCTTGTTACGTCAAGTACAATCATTAGCATGTCAGATTCCCAAGGTATGTTTGATATTATTCTGATAAAATCCTTAGTGTCACGAATGTACGATGGTAGTACACTCACAAAATCAGCAAGATAGAAATATTGTGACATGGATTCAGTCAGACTACCCTTGGACAATATCATTGGGCGACCAGGAGGTGTGTTGGCATCTTTATGAATCTCAGGGAGGTGATAGAATGTGGATATCACCGGATGAGGACAAGAGAGAAGTTTAATTTCATCTATGTTGATCATTCCCTTGTCATGCCATTTCTGGATCATCAGATGGTACTCTTGGGGGCCTATTACGATGCCGTATCGGAAAACGGAACCGCCTGCCATTGTCGTGGCAGTCCTGCAAGTGGCATTATAATGCGCCCGCCAGACTGGCGGGCGCATCCCGCATTTTAAACATTGAGGCGGACGGTGCTGCAAGGAGCACCCAACGCAATGTGTACCTTGTGCACCCTCCACCCCCCCGAAAACCCCGGGGGCCCGCAACGGGCCCCCAAAGACAAAACCGCCTGCCTTTCCATGGCGGAGTCTCCGCCATGGAAAGGTAGTTTACCGCCATGATAATAATATGGATGGCGGCAGGCACCGCCACCATATTCCTGGGCTTTTCCGCCCGGTAAGCAATCAGGCGGATTGCCAACCGGCAGGCGGTCTTCCTGTCCGCCGGGGTCCCCCCGCCATCATAATGTGGCGGTGGGGAAAAGTCATGCGGGCGGTAGATTTTGGCGGCAAGATCGCCACCGCCATATGGCGGTGGCGATCCGCCCGCTATCATAATGACCCCCTTGGACACTAATGTTGTATTCCTCTTTGGTAAATTTGACATAGCAAGTTTTATCCGATAACTGTCGTAATGCCTCGTTACAATAGAAGTCTTTTGTAATGAGCATGATATTTCCCCCTTTATCAGAAGGTTTGCAGACAATGGGGCCTATTAGCATGGCAGGCGGATCACCACCACCCAACCGGTGGTGGCGATCCGCCCTCCAAATCACCCCGCCAGACGGCCTTTTACTATCGCCACATTAACATGACGGGGTACCGTGGCAGACAGAAAGACTGTAGCGGTGGCATCCTAATTGCCAGTGCGTGACCGCATCACCACTTGCCGCCGGTCCCAGCACCTCTAGGGTGGCGGGCGGACTGTAGTCCGCCCATCATTGTAATGGGCCTCTATGTTGGGGTCTTTCTCAATGCCCTCAATTGCTCTTTTTTTCCATTGTGTGTGTGTGTGTGTGTGTGTGTGTATATATATATATATATATATATATATATCTCCAATAACCTAAAACATTTTACACAAAATCATTTTAATTGGTAATAAAAATGACACTAAATACAAAATTACACTTTAGTAAGCATGTATTACATGTTAAAAATAATAATTAAAAATAATATAATTCTAATTATTCTTCAAAAAATAATATAACTTTAAACAGTGTAAATTAGACTATAAAATGTTTCAATTAAAACATATACTATTCCCACTGCATGTGTATAATATAGTAGGCAAAATGGTATACTCATGATGGGTAATGTACTATACCCACTCCAGTCAATGCAACATTAGTGAAAGTGTTAGATTGCAGAGGGGTAAAATTAAGTATTCCCATTCCAGTCAGCGCAGCAGTAGGGAAATTGTTAGATGGTGGACGGGTAAAATTTACTATTTACACTTCATTTAACGCAACAGTAGGGAAGGAGTTGTATTGCAGAGGTGTAAAATGTTTTAATTCCCACTCCAGTAAGTGGAAAATTAAAAACAGACTAATTAACGTAAACAAAATAAAATAGTTTCAAAATAATACTAAATAACCTATAAAATGTATTTTATAAACACAAAAAAAATATTTTGAATATAAAAAATAAATATTTATTGAAATTAATAATACATAAACATTACTATAATTAAAATATAAAACTATATATTTTTAAATTTTTTCCTATAAATGCAATGGGGCCGATTATGATATCAGTGGGACTGACACTGACGTGCCATCGATGTCGGTCCTTTCGAGTTCTCTAACGGCAGTCAGACCGCCACATTAGGATGTCGGTCAGACTGCATTGGCCCAGGGACCGACCAACCGCTTCCGACCGGCTCAAGGAGCCCGTAAGGAGAGCGGTCCGATCGCATTCACCACATTGGAGGGATGTTTTAAAGCATGCCTCTTTGCATTGGGGCTTGTGCTGCAGCTTGGGTCTTGTGCTGAGGCCTTTTCCGGGCCGCAGCACAAGCCTCAATACATAAAGGCATGTTTGGTCGGATCGTAATTTGGCGGGCAGGGCCATTGACTACATGCCGGTCGGTCCTGTTCTCGCAGCGATGGTGGTTGGACGCTCTTCCGACTGCCATCATGATCGAAACCAATGTTATTTAAATTAAAAAAGCACAACACAATTTAGACGTACAATAACAAATAATATATTTATATAAAATAAAATATTTTAAAATTTATTATTTCTTATATAAATGAATACCCAATATCTATTACTTTGTGCATTTTTAATTCATTGGCATATCACGCAGTGTGTTTGAGTACTGTATCTATTTTTAAAATTTTTATTGTGCACTGACTCTTAGCGCGCGGCACCACCTCTCTCCTGGCGCTGCCTGTGAACCAGCGCGCTGATTGCGAGCGCTGTCACCGCTCTTTTGTGTGCACTCGCAACTGTTATTAGCTGTGTTTGGTGCTCTTCTACAGCGTTTTCTTACCGACTGATCCCTTTTCTGTTTCTACACCTGAGGCGGAAAGCCGGGTGCATCCTCCTCGCTATCTCAGCTCTTTTTCTTTTGTTTCTTCTCCGTGGTCGCTGGGTGGCAACAGCGCCACGGTGGGGTCTGCCTTTCTCTCCCATTCCCTTACTTGTCCGGTATACGAGGTGCTGTTGGGCTCTCGGGGACAAAAACAGCGGCCATCTTGGGAGGAGTCTTAGCACGCCGGTCGGCGGACCAGCGGTGCGGCTCTCCTTCCACCTCCCCTGCACGACTATAAATTCGAGTTGTAGTTCGTGCTGGGTCAGTTTAGTTTGCATCCGCATGCAGAAACTGTGGTGGTGATTCTGGGGTTAGATGTGCTCTGGCACTTTTTAAAAACTATTACTTTGTGCATTTTTAATTCATTGGCATATTACGCAGTGTGTTTGAGTACTGTATCTATTTTTAAATTTTTTATTGTGCACTGACTCTTAGCGCGCGGCACCACCTCTCTCCTGGCGCTGCCTGTGAACCAGCGCGCTGATTGCGAGCGCTGTCACCGCTCTTTTGTGTGCACTCGCAACTGTTATTAGCTGTGTTTGGTGCTCTTCTACAGCGTTTTCTTACCGACTGATCCCTTTTCTGTTTCTACACCTGAGGCGGAAAGCCGGGTGCATCCTCCTCGCTATCTCAGCTCTTTTTCTTTTGTTTCTTCTCCGTGGTCGCTGGGTGGCAACAGCGCCACGGTGGGGTCTGCCTTTCTCTCCCATTCCCTTACTTGTCCGGTATACGAGGTGCTGTTGGGCTCTCGGGGACAAAAACAGCGGCCATCTTGGGAGGAGTCTTAGCACGCCGGTCGGCGGACCAGCGGTGCGGCTCTCCTTCCACCTCCCCTGCACGACTATAAATATAGAGGCTTCTCTCTCCACGCAGTGGACGCGCGGGGTGGACGCGCCTCTCTCGCGCCAAAGGAGCGCCTACGGAAAGCCCGTCTGCGCCCGTCAGCGTCCCGGACGGCGGACGGGGCAGACGTAGCCCTTTCCCTCTTGCGGCGCTCTCAGATTGTTCTGCCACTATGCGCCTCTACACCTCTGCTGAGCTTCTCTCTTTACAAAGTAAGGCGGCTCATTGCCGCTGCGTTTTCCCTGCTAGACGGGCATTGAAGAAGAGCTGCCCCGGTTGCGGCTGGCGTTTGGTCAAACCCACAGCAGTATCTCCCACGAGTCTGCCCACTCACCACTCCTGCTTCCTCCTTAATACTAGATCCCTTAGCAGACATTCTCTGGATGTTTTCAATCTGCTGTCGGAGTCTAAGCCGCTCTGCCTCTTTCTAACAGAGACCTGGCTGGAAGAGTACTCCGGCCCTGATCTAGTCAATGCTATTCCTGCGGAATATATCATCATCAGGACTGACAGGGCCGCAGGTAGAGGTGGCGGGGTGGCTATGGTGGTCGACAAGCGTTTTTCCTGTGTGACTTTTCAGATTAATAACATCGCGGGATGTGAATCTCTTGGTTTCACCCTTTCCCTGTCTCCTCACCAAGCTTGTGTCGGGCTTTTAATATATAGAGCACCGGGTCCGTTAGGTCTTTTTTTTGAGGAATTGCAGGCTGCGCTCTCTGTACTTTGCGTAAAATCTGAGCATTGCATACTGCTGGGTGACTTTACTCTTCATATGGATACGAGCAGCAATGCAGACGTTGGTAAATTGTGGGATATCATTACCGTATATCTCTGTTCCAACTCATAACAAAGGCCATACCCTTGACCAAGTTTTTTCCACCAGTGTGATTAATAGGCTTCCCCTGGCCCCGGTACTGTGGTCTGACCACTATTTAATAAATGTTCATATCCCCTCTACCACCGTGTCTTCCATAAGACTGCTGAAATGCTCCAGAGGGATGACACGGCCTTTTCATTAGGTGTCCTCTGAAATGCTGACACACGCTCTATCTCTCCACCCCTGTCAGCCATCCGGTAGTTTAGAGGAGGATCTGGATTTGATACAGAGGTGGCTTGTGGACAGATTTGAGGAGCTAGCTCCCGAGAAAACGTCTAGCAAACCTTGTCGACGCGTTTCTGCCCCATGGTTCACTCCCTCTCTTGGTGAGATGCGACGTGAGTGTAAGAAAGCCGAAAGGGCATGGCGCCGCTTGTACGATCCCGGGGACAAAATGAAATATAGGGAAGCTATCAAGCTGTATCACAGCCATATTATGGCTGGAAAAAAAGCCTATTTTGAAAAAAGGATTGACGATGCTGAGAACATAAGTAAAGAAGTCTTTCGCATCGTTAAGGAGTTTGTCTCCCCTACTTCTATCTTGCCCTCACATTCTCACACTGAATCCTGGGTTGCCCAACTCGCAATCTTCTTCACGACTAAAATTAAATCCATTCAAGGTACTTTTCCCCCTGTGAGCCTTGCATCCACACCCGAGATTAGATCGGCTTTGTCCCCATCCGGGGTGGTGAAAGGTCTTTTTTTATCCGAATTTCCGCCTTTACTACCCTCAGCCTCACTAGATCTCCTCTCCCAGCTGAAATCCGGCTCCCCGCAGGATCCCTGCCCTGCTAAATGTCTTGGACGAGAAGCGCCTGCCTTGAATTTCTTGCTTAATCCAGTGCTAAATAGATCCCTGAGCACTGGAGTAGTCCCCCAAGCTTGGAAGCACGCCCTGATCCTGCCGCTAGTCAAAAAGCCCAATCTGGACCCTCTAATCCATTCCAACTATAGGCCTATCTCCCTCCTCCCTGCTCTGGCAAAAGTGGTTGAGAAACATGTGCATGTCTCTCTTTCTACCTTCATCGAGAGCAATAATATTCTGCATGATACCCAATCGGGTTTTCGTGCGAATATGAGCACGGAGACAGCTCTTCTTGAAATCACCGATGCCATTAGGGAGGTATTAGACACTGGAGGAAAGGCCAACCTGGTATTGCTGGATCTGTCGGCGGCCTTTGACACCGTTCCCCACGACGGTCTCCTTTCAAGACTCTGGGAGATTGGACTTCGGGGAACGGGGCTAAATTGGTTTAGATCATTTTTGACCGGCCGACGGCAAACAGTCTGGGCACCCCCCTTTTCCTCCGAGATGCCGTCTCTGGAAGTCGGAGTGCCTCAGGGTTCCATCTTAAGCCCCACTCTTTTTAATATCTATATGGCTCCTCTGGCGGCAGTGGCGGAATCGTTAGGTGCCCAGATTATATCTTATGCTGATGACACCCAGCTCCTCTTTACCTGTGCAAAGGGCTCTGACTTTGACGGCTTACGGATCAGAGACTGTCTGGGGGCCGTTTTCGGCTGGTTTCAGCAGCACAGTCTGAAATGTAATTCCGACAAATCGGAATTGCTCTTTTTTGGGTGCCCCCCGGACCCCAGTTGGAATACGTGGTGGCCTGCCGATATGTTTCCTCCGGCAGCTGCTTCGTCTACTGCAAAAAATCTCGGCTTTCAGATTGATGATGGTCTCTCTTTCAGACCTCAGATCCTTGGCCTTGTGGGTAAATGCTTTGGTATCCTGAAGATGCTTCGCAAGTTTCTTCCACTGTTGTCTTTTCACCACAGAAAGATCACTGTACAGGCCCTGATAGGCTCTCGCCTTGATTATGCGAATGTGCTCTATCTGGGGCTGCCTAAATTTCTTCTTTCACGTCTGCAGATTGTGCAGAATTCCGCTGCTAGAGCCATTTATGGTCTGCAGCGGAGAGCGAGGGCATCTGAGCTGCTGAGAAAGCTGCATTGGCTCTCGATGTCCAAAAGGATCACCTTTAAGGCATTAACCCTTGCCTATAAGGCACTCCATCTGATAGGGCCTATATACATCAGGAAGCGTTTGGCCTTCTATGTTCCTAGCAGAACTCTGAGATCTACTTCTTTGTCCATGGCCATTGTCCCTTCCATCAAACGGGCTAGAATTGGAGGTCGCTCTTTCCGTCATCTGGCACCCCAATGTTGGAATGCTTTGCCCGTCTCCTTGAGGAAAGTCAATAACTTGCTGACTTTCAGAAAAGAGCTGAAAACATGGCTTTTCTCTCAGTAATCTTTGGCTGCTCCATCTACCCTGTTTTACCTCACGGGTTTTTGCTAAAGCGCCGGGACACTCCTCGGAGTAGCCGTGCGCTATAAAAGACTCGTTTTAACATAACATACAGAGTACACAACACACATTTTAAAAAAAAGTATTCAAATGGTAATATGTACATGTTATTTACATAAAAATATATTACATTATTAATAAAATTGAATTATTAACACAATATTTATAATAATTACCCTCTCCACCCTTTAAAGATACAATAAAAAACCAGCCCAAACCTAATATATAAATTAAGAAAACATTATTTGCATTGTTTTTCATAATTGTCAGTTAAAGAATTATTATTACTTGTTAACAATATAAAACGTATTATATGTCATTAACTTCACTACCTTTATTACTACAAATGCCACAGTTTTCACATACAAAAATAATATACACCACAAAAAAATATTGTATTACACAATATACTAAATTAATTGTCAAATTATTATTAGTAATCAACAAATAATTATTTATTAATTAGAAATAATTTACTCCTCACCATACACCACTACAAAACACAAAACCCGCACCTGAAACGTAATTAAAAAAATAATTATACAATTGACATAAATATTTCTCAGGTAAAGTATTTATATTAACTTAAATATATTTATTAATTATAATTAGTTAACTTCCTTCTCTATACCCCTGCAAAACACAAGCTGCTCCATAAACTTAAAAATTTAATTATACAATTGATTAATTTTGAATTTTATAAAAATTATTAAATATAAATTATTTATTGATTAATTATAAATTTATAATTTATTTACTTTCCACCCTAAACTCCTATTAATCACACAACCTGCTATGGTACTTAAAAATAAAAAAGTCATTCCAAAAATACTAACATTTTAAAAACAATATTAAGAAACATCATCAAAACAAAATATTTATAACATTAAAAAAAGAAAACATGCTAAAATATATAAAAATAATGTAAATACGATATTCTTAAGCATGATATTTCTGTAAACTAAATTAATGATTTCGATATTACTAACAACTATAGTGCCTTAAAATCTATATTCTTGACTGGGGTATTCGTGAACACAATATTTCTGTTTGACAATATATAATATGGCGGTATTTTATTCAACATATTTTGTCTGAAAATCGTGATCTACTGGCTGGATTGATTGTACTGAAGCATACATCTGACCACGACCGTGTGTCGCTCTACCTTGACCTCCGTCTCTTGCAACCCCACCAGGCGCACTAGCTTATGAACGCAACATGGTACAAAGCCCCTGAGGACAACCATCGGTTGTGCAAATAACTGAGATGATATTTGATATGAGAATGCTGTATCCATTTCCTCAGCACAGGTACTCTGGGCAGCCAGAAAGGCCTCCCTGAGAGGAGATTTGATGAGCGACTCAGCAGCCTTCAAGCACTGTTGTGAGGCACAACGTAAGCAGGCGAGTTAAACCACCCTTAACCTGACTCCGGCATATAACGCTTCGCCAACCCTCGCCGTTCATATAGAACTGCTCGCCACCAAGATCGATTGAAACCCTCATTACACTGCAGAAGCAGAGACACTAGTTTTTTGCTTGCAGCAACGGCATTATGAGAGGGGAAAAAGGCTGGATGGTGTATTGCTTTGCAGTTGCGTCAGACGCAGTCACACGCAATGATACAGACTATCAGATTTTCTTGTGATGTACTCATTACTGGCCTGCACGTTATATTGCAGGAATATGCCAATTTTTACATGGCCCACAACTCCTTAACCAGGCCGGAACATTCTTCCACGGAACAGGCGCTTCTAACCGGCCTTACCCTACTGGCCATGTCACAAGATCAGGCACAGTCACTAGGTGTTGACATTAGCAATGAAGAAATTGCACAGGCCATCGACAAGATGACAACTGTGAAGGCCACGGGAGACAATAGTTTTCCATTCGATTTCTACAAAATCACTAAACACATCATGGTGCCTTTTTTCAGGCAAACTCTTAAGGGATATATCCACCGTCACAGCTCGTCTTGCGGAATTCAGTAGGGGGCTTATTTCCTTATTTTATCAAACCTGGCAGAAAACCACTTCAATGAGCCAACTTAAAACCGATATCCCTCATAAACGTAGATATGAAGATCATGGCCAAGGCTTTGGCCAATAAACTCAAGGTCTGTATTCCAATACTGATTTACTCCCCACAAATTGGGTTTGTGCATGATCAAACTTCAGCATATCATCTGAGGACGCACTCCCACCTATGTTGCAGATGCGGCAGGATGAGGATATATATATATATTTTTTTTTTAAATAAACGCTTCAGGAAAGCTGAAAAGAATGGAAATGTAAAATATTTATTAGTTACTAATACACATTTCCTAAAAAACAAAAAATGGTAACTGCATCATCCCTGGAACTCCAAATCAGGAACAATTCCACCTGTTAAAAATAAAAAACTACACCAATCCCTCCCGCACATACACATATTAATAACACTAGAGGCCTTATTACAATGTCCAACACCATCACGGAAAGGGACCGACCGACCTACCTCTGAATGGCAGTCCCAACCGCCTACTTACGATGCGACCGCACATGGTGAGAAGCGGCGTATTCTCACATTTCCCTATGGGAGCATGTGCTACAGCCGTAAACCGTTTGTAGCTCAAGCTCCCATAGGGAAATGGGAGGTGGTTTTCATCTCTGCACTGCATGGCAGGCACCTCAGAGTGCCTGCCACATGGTGCAGGGAATCAACAAAGGGCATCTTAGGTGCCCCCTCAGCCACCAACCATAGGCCGCTTGATGAAGGGGGCCCTGCTAACACGCCATCCATATGGATTACATGCCGTTCCAACTGTTCGAGGTGCTCCTTGAGCCTGCCGGAAACCAGCTGGAATGTCCGACCCGTTTCACTTCTGACCGGCTGTATTGTAATCAGCCAGTCGGAAGTGAAACCGGAGATCTCAGTCGGAAAGCCTCCGACCCAAGTTTGAAGACTTTCCGACCGAGATAGGCCCTATATATTACACTTTAAAACAACTACAATAACTCTATACATGCTAATCTACACATTACTAATATACTACATATCACTAAACCTACAACGTTTTCGGGTACTACACATGTAACTACTGACGCACTACACCACATATCAAGTTCCAATAAGGGACAATACAAACCATATTCAATACCTAACTACCTTCCCTCTACTCTTAAATTTCCTAATAATAATGTAAAATAAACTTACCTTAACCGCTGAGACGCAGCTCCCAAATGCACGCTTCAATCTCCAGAAGCACCCAAACAATAATAGGTATAGACGAAAAAACCAACTTACAAAGAAATAAAAAATTTAAATCATAATTAAAAAAGAATGTGCATCATTCAAGTCAATATAAAACAATAATATTCTAAAAATGTATGTGTCAAAAATGTGTTTGATTGTAAAAACTGTTATAAATGTTATACAAATGTTTGAAAGAATTGTACAATATATAGTTATTACTATTATACTATACATAATATTTTTTACTATATATTCAAATTAGTTTGGTTAATTTGTTGTAAAAAAAAAATCACAACTGTTTCAAAATAATGAAAAATATCACTAAAATATTAAATATAGAAAAATGACTTTCTAAATTATTCTTTATAAAAATGTTTTTTCGGTTCTAGTTATATATTAAATAATAATATTGAAAAATATAATATTATTTAATGTCAAAACAAATGTTATAATTAAAACTAAATACAAACTAATTTGCACTAAATTGTTTGCAAAATATATATTAGATAATAATAAATACAATATATATTTATTTAACATAGATTAAAAAGAAAGTGAAAAATATTTAAAGAAATAAACAATATAAAACATATAAAAAATAGGCACATGGATCCTGATTTGGATGTTGGTCAGTAAGCATTCGACCGCTCATCGGAGGCTTACTGACCGACATCCTTGGTTTGAACACCGACTGCCGTATTTCAATGACGGCGTTCAGAGTCCAAACCTGCTGGTCAATGTGACTGACTTCTGATGGGCTCAAGGAGCCCGTCGGCCAGTTGGAAGGGCCTCATCATCCCGAACAGACGGCGTTTCCTCCATCGAGATTATGACAGCACTTTACGACAGCAGTTCCATGTCAGCCTTTCCGACATTGAATTGCTGTCAGAATGTGTCTTTGGGGCCCCTAGCAGGGGCCCCATTCCTCCACAGCCTCTGGCTGTAGCCCTGGGGGGGGCACCTTTGTTGCCCCCATGATAATCTCAGCACTGTGTGGCAGGCTCCGTGAGGTGCCTGCCACACAGTGCATTGATTTACACAAACTCCCACTTCTCTATGGGAGCTTGTGCTGTGGGCTGTTTCCACCCACAGTACAAGCTACCATAGAGAAATTGGAGTTTGCAACTGCACCATGTGCAGCAGCATCCTAATAAGGGTTGCTTAACCGCTGACCTATGGTCTGTTGGTTCCCACTCTGCACGTTCCCCTGACATAGTAATGAGGACCTTAATGTCTATTTACATGCAAAACTGTCTTCCATTTCTCTATACTACTTTAAAATATGTATGTTTAGATTAAATATAACAAAATATATATATATTTTTTTTGTCCTCATTCGCCTTCAACCACCCTAGCAGAACCAACCGCCTGTTCGTAACCTTACTGATTGACCTTAAAAGTCTTCGGCTTCTTATGTATACTCAATACCTCAGCCTGTAAGGGTATGTTTTTTTTTAAGCCGGAAGGATACTTCCCCTGCCGTTCAAGGGGGGGGGGGTTGGGTTTACTCCAGTTTAGGTCTTAAACAGCCTATTGGACTTTATCGGTAGCCTGGGAACTTAAAGTAGTCCAATGAGTATCCAAAAGGCATAATCATAGGACAGGGAAAAAAAAAGAATAATAAAACCCTACTTCCATTGAATCAACAAGTCCCAGTATGCAATTTCTTATTTACTACATAATCTAGTCATGTTCATCTTGGATACTTCATATAGTGAGATTAGCCAATCTGAGTGGTTAGGTGGAACCGAGTCTATCCAATGCTTGCAGATTTGCCTCCTGTCCATAAAAATTGCATAAAATAACAAAGATTTAGCAGGGCCTATGATGTTACTATTGAGGCAGAAGATTATCAGGGGCAGGTCTATATGGATTGGTAGTTTCAAGATGCTCTCAAGAGTCTTCCGCACATTTTCCCAAAAAGAAGAAATGGAGGGGCAGTCCTTAAACATGTGTATGTCTGATGCTTCTGCCATCCCACATTTATTACAAACTTTTCCTTTCAAAAATTTTGATAGTCTGAGAGGGGATAAATATGCTCTATGAACAGTGAACAAATGGTTCCGCCTCAGCCAGGCAGGTTTGACTAACCTAAAAAGGGCTTTAAATGAATCCTGCCATAAAAGATCACACTGTATATCCATCTGCTCTCCTCATAGCTCGTCTGCAAGCTTAAATACTCCATCCACTGCCTTTTCAATTGCCCAATACCACACTGAGACCTCTCTTTTCCCCACAGACCTCTCAACTAACTGTTTTTCTAGGTAGCTGCCCTTGCCACATGATATGTTCCAACTAAGCTGAGCTTGTACCCAGCTTTTTAGCTGGATATACTTAAATCTAGAGAGTTTTATCCCTACTTTCTCTCTTAGATCTTCCCAGGAGACAAAAATATCTTCTTTAATCAAATCTCCCCACACTGTGATCCCAGCATCTCTCAATGGTGTCGTCAAACTGTCCTGGAGGCACTCTAGATTTGAGAAGTAATCAAGCCCCACCTTTTTCTAATTCTATCCCAGTTTTTTGCTATCGACTGGAGGACCTTAAGTTTGACTTTTTTAAAGAATTTTTGGTCCCCAAACTTAAACATAAATCCTTCTTCTGGTAACCCAGCACCCCTTAGCATGGCCCGAAACATGTCTCCTCCCCCTATACTCACAGGCGTTTTCAACAACATTCGTGAATGTGAAAGCTGGAAGGCCCAGGCATAATATTGCAGATCAGGGAGCGCCAGTCCCCCTTTCTCTCTCTTTCGTCTTAGCTTTTTCCAGGCTAACCTGGTCGATCTATACTTCCAAATAAAGGAGTTTACCTCTTGTTGAAATTTGTCTATCAGAGATTTATCAAAAAACAGAGGGGTTGTATTAAAAAGAAATGTGATCTTGGTAAAATTGTCATTTTAACCAAATTAACCCTCCCCAAGATGGATAATGGGAGGTGAGCCCACAATTTCATCTGTTTCTGACATTCTCTGAAGACTCGATCTAGATTAAACTCTGCGATTTTCCCTACATCCTGTACCATTCTAACTCCCAGATACCGCATAGTGGAACCGACCTGGAATTGTGTATCTCTGATATTACATGCCATTATTTCGGTCTTACTGGCATTAATTTCATATCCCGAAACTTGTCCAAAATCCTCTGCCAATTTTATAACTGATGGGAAAGCTGTATTCAGATCTGCCATCAGTATCAGAATATCATCCGCATACAGGGCCACCCTCTTCTCCCACTCTCCATATTTAAAAGAGATGATATTGGGATCTTCCCTAAGTCTCTGTGCAAAAGGTTCTATATACATATTGAAGAGCAAGGGAGAGAGAGGGCAACCCTGCCGCGTTCCCCTGGTGATCTTAAAGGCATCAGTCAATATTCCATTAACCAATAATCTAGCTGGATGGTACGACAAAATCTATCCCCCAAATTAAACTTTGCCATTACTTCCGACAGATAGCCCCAGTTCACCCTATCAAAAGCCTTGGTTGCGTCTAGGGTTAGGACTGCCAAAGGGAAAGAAAAGGTAGAGGCAATATCAATTGCACCGACCAGGTCGTATGTGAGGTCTGCTAGTTGACGTCCTTTCACAAACCCTTTTTGGTCTGGGTGGAGAATACTATTAGCCACCACCCCCAACCTATTTGCCAAAATTGAGGAAAAGAGTTTATAATCCGTGTTTAACAGTGATATTGGTCTATATGACCCGCAACTAGTTGGATTTTTGCCGGGTTTCAAGATCAATACCACTGTAGCATCATTCCACGAACTAGGGGGATTTCCCCCTCCAATAATATCTTATTGTACAGTTGGGTAAGTACTGGGATTATAATCTCTTGTAGGGATCGATATAGCTCGCCTGGTAGCCCATCAGGCCCAGCCGCCTTACCTCTTTTCCCCTCTGCTATGACCTTTCTCACCTCTTCTTCTGTAATAGCCTGTTCTAGGTCTATTTGTTGGTTAGGAGTAATGGAGGGTAGAATAATCCCCCCTAGCCAAAGCTTTACTTTAGCATTATCCTCTATGGCGGTCTCTTTATATATATCTTGAAAATAATTCCGGAAAGCCATACCGATATCTTTGTCCGAGGAGCGACTAGATAGCTCATCGTCTAGTTTTATTTCTTTTAAATGGTTTCGCAACTGATCTGTTTTAACTTTCCAGGCGAGTAATTTACCTGCCCCTTCTCCATATTCGAAATGGGAGATTTTACTTGCTTCCCACCTGCGCATAAGTCTCTCTTGAAGAATACCCTCCAACTCTTTTTTCAATTGATCCTTCAGGCCAATACCGATTTGATTATTCATTCTACGCTCAATTCTACTCATTTCTGCTTCTAGAGTAGAGGTCACTTCCCCATATTTCCTCTTTCTGTAACTTGCTCTATTAGTAATACAGCCTCTCAAGACACCTTTCAAGGTATCCCATACTATTGCAATGTTAGCTGTACCTAAGTTTTTCTCAAGGAAATGTTTGGTTTCAATGAAAAGGAAAGTAATCTTGTCTTCCTCAAGCAATATTGTTCGGTCAAATGACCAGGTTCTAACATGCTGTGGTTGTATGCAATCGATACTTAAAAAGATACCTGAATGGTCTGAAAGATGTGACGGAAGGTATTCAATCTTATTGACTCGATCTTTTAAACTATAACTAAGCAGAATGTAATCAATTCTTGACTTATGTCTATATTTCAAATTTCTAAAAGAAATTCCTAGTTGTTCTCCCGACCTTTCCCTCCATATATCATATAGCCCTAATTGGGCCATCGTTGTCAAAAGCGAGTTCCTAGATCTAGAGGGAACAGCTGCTCTACTGTTTGGAGACTTATCCAGAATGGGGTTTAATACGATATTAAAATCTCCTGCCCAAATCACTGGATCAGGGAAGTCGAGGAGATGGGAACGAATAGCATTAAGATGTGAAGCATCGTCTTGGTTGGGACCATAGTATCCCACTAAAGTAAAAAAAATGCCCCATAATGCGACCTTAATATCAACCATCTACCACTAAAATCTTCCCTGTGTTGTAGGATTTGAGCTCTGGCTTGTTTTTAAAAAAGGAACAGTACTCCTCTAATATTTGCCGTCTGGTCAGTGCAAAAGAAAACGTCCACCCACTTCTGATTTTTTAACATTACTTTTGTTTCTGTCTTAAGAAGATGAGTTTCCTGGATGACAATGACCTGCGCGGGGGAGTCTCTCATATATTGTAAAGTTCTAGCTCTTCTTCCCCTCATGCGCAGGCCATTGACATTCCAGGACAAATAGTGAAGAGTTGTCATATTATTTCTAAACTGCCCTTGACATATACTGCCATAACTCTACTAGCGCAAAGACCCAGCCCCAACCAGAGCCAGCAACCCACATCCAATAGCCTTCCAGCCTTCACATTATTCCTGCTCTTCAAAGTAAATGAATCTAATAAGGTTTTGGCGAATGAGGTGTTTTTTGTGTTTAAACCCCTGTGCATCTCTACCCTGCACCCATCCCCCCCACGGGAAACCCTTCCCCCATTACTCCGGTCTGGTGTATGACCAGCTTTACGTCCATAGCCTCACCCTCCCCTCCCCTCTATTCATATTATAACTATGTGTCCGTGTCCATACCCGTAAATTAGTGAAATCCTAGAGATAGAAAAAGACCCTTAGTGGAAAAAGGACCTACTTTCCCTTTGTTTATTATTATTATTATTATTTTTTTCTCCTTCTTCCTATTTTCCCTTCTTCCTCCTTCCCTTTCTTTATACTTCCTTTTTTTTCTTTTTTCCTTTTCTTTTCCCTTCTTCCTACTCTTCTTTTTTCTTTTTTTTTCTTTTCTTTCTTTCCTTTTTTTTCTATTCTCTTTTTGTTGCAGGGATTCTGCTTATACACAGAACTATGCGTAGAACCCCAGGACCTCAGTGAATTGTGGTGTACCAGAAACTCACCTCAGAACCCAGAACCCAGTATCCGACTAGCATAAGTGTCCCATTCGTTATCCGAGATTTGGCTCGGCGATCCCAATGAAAAGATAACCCAGAACAAGCTACTCAGTGTACTCTCAGGAATGGTGGGAATCGGAAATACCTGTTCGTATATTATTCTCACATCAGTCCACAACAAGAATCAAATGAGACACGGTGAAAATAAAAAGAGTTTATTTTTATAGACCACGTGTCCTAAGATGCAGTACTTTGGCTAATACAAGCAGACAAATGATTATAATTAAAACCATCAGCATCGTTACAATACCATAGAATATAAAAGGAGTGATCATGTTATAAATGACAGTGGATACTACCACCTTCCCTTTACTAAGAAGCTAATATTATTATTATGCTAATAGAAGGTCTCTTAGGCTTGAATGGGGGACCCCATACCTCAAAGATCAGCTTAGTGAAATCACATCACAGGAGCATCAGGAGTCTTCTCGCAGGAAGGCTCGTCTTCGGTCTGAATACTAAACATGATGTCTGCAATATTAAAAGCACCAACTTTCAGGTATTCGCAGCTGGCTGTATGTTATGGCTAAATAGTGAGTCGATCAACCCAGAGTGGAAAACATGCATTGTCCAATGACCCAGACTGTTCTTGTTACATCGTGTACAGACCAAGGTCGCTGCGCAGAGCTCGGGATGGTAACAACAGATTGGTCTCGTGTGAGGCAAAGCGCGAGCCAGCAGTTTGTTTATACAATAACATGTAGATGCAGTGTCGTGCGCAAAAGCAGCAAGATGGCTTTCTAACATCTAACGTGGTTATGCTAACTTAACAATGTATGTTCGTATTAAGGGATTCCTTACTACATGCCCCCTTGATCGAAGCACTAACCAGCAGGGAAGAAATGAGAGAACGCAGAGTTCAAATTCGACAGAGCAGAACAAGGCGTATGCAAATTGAAATCAAATTTCGTTTTAGAGAAAGTTCTAAAGTCAAAAAAAAGAACGAAAAAAAAAAGGAAAAAAAAAAAAAAACGAAAAATGCTGCCGTAGCCAGCAATCCAAAGTCACAGGTAATGTTTAAGACATGGTAGAAAAAAGATTTTGGATGACAGTTCACTCAATCCATGAACGTGTATGCAGCATACGTAGCAACAGCTTCCAGCAGAAAATCGTTGGCACGGCCACTAAAGGTTTCAGCCATCCAGTTAATCAAAGAAAAGGAACATACATGTTCTTCAATCAGCGGAGCCTCTAGCACCATCAGAGGGCAACCAGCGTGTACTTCCAAATAACTCATATCCAAGAAGTCATATGCCGCCCTTGCGATGTCCCAATAACCCAGGATTCCATGCGCCGCACCACAGGCCATAATCCGAACACCAGAACAGGCAAAGTCGTGAGACACTAAGGGCCTCATCAGTCGATCATAATCCGGGTCCGGAGACACCGTGTTGGATAAGCACAAATCCAGAGGCCAGTCAAAGGGACAATCTAGGCAGTGAAAGACAGGTTGCACGCAGGTGAAGTAGGAATACCGGAAGGATAATCCATATGCCAGGCTCAAAGTCGCCAATGGCAGGACACCATAAAATTCAAGCATCCTGTCACGAAGAAGATGCAGACGGTGCAGGTTGTCGTGAGGCACAGAAAGTGCAGCCATTCCGTAGTATGAAAAGTAAAAGTAGCACACCTGCCACCAGCGCCAGAATCAGCGGAACACCTCCAAAGACGCTCGAGAAAATAGAATGAAAAAATGCCGGAATCACACCAAAAATAGTTTGGAAGGAGGTCACGAGGCCTGAGCCTACAAGTTTAAAAAAATGAGCCAGGCCGGTTGTGGACGAGGCATTGAAAATTGTTTGGATCAAAGCTCCAAAATGCAGGGGGAGGTCAGTATTCAAAAGCGCCTGTACCTCAGTGCGCGTATTTGCCACGTGAAGGACAAATGTTTCTCGGGAGGAAGTCAATGGCACCTCCTTTTGGGACAATAGAGCTCTTATTCTGCTCATCTTGTTGAACTCTGCTTTCAAGGTCGGAATCGAAGGCCAGATGGAAACATCCAGCCGCCCATGCGGGGGAGGAAATAGAACATTATTGCAGCAGACTACTCTCTGCGATACAGTTACTATGTATGGGATTCCCACTAACATCCCGCAGCAAGCTTCATTATTCAAAATCCAATAACTACCGTTTGCAAGCGGCGTGAAAGATGGTGTAATCACGGGGACTGGGATACCTTTGAGGACGCAGGCCAAATTCGGGGCGTGTACATTGCAAGCACCGTGCAACTGAATGTGCCTACACACTACAGAATGATCAGGTGTCGTGGTACATTCCTCACCCTTTAGGTAAACCTCTGTACAGTCTCTTGTACATCTATACGTAAAAGGGAGAGACCTAACCTCATGCAGGAACGCGGTACCCAACTGTTCATATCTACCCAGGGCATAGTGTTTCATGCATGACGTAAACTTAAAAAGCGCGAAAGGCAGCGTGATCAACCCATGTACTAACCACACGGCTGAATTCAATTCCGCCACAGAGAAAGGTAACGGCTCCAACTTTTCAATGTGTAACAATGAATATGTAGCATCTTTCATGGACATGAACTGCTGCTTTATAGTAAGGTTAAAAGGAAGGAATAATGACGTCGTATTCAGATAGTCCCAGGGGACCTTTCCTGCCTTTAACGTTTGCAAAGTCCATGCAAACTGCATAACAGAACGCAACTGGTTTTGACCATGGTACAATACAGACATATCATCATGTACAATATCAACAATTGAAGAAACAATATTGTCTAATGTATAAATTCTGGAAGAAAGAGTGTTAATGCTGTTATCTATGACTGCTAATACCTTTTCCATATTCGCTTGATCAATAGCTCTCAATCTGGAAGCCGCCTCAACTTGCGACAATTTCCATACTTCGTTGTAAATAGCATACGCCCACCTTTTGGATCTGCCACCCACAGGACCTTTAACAAAATCATTCAAATCTATTTTGTCATGTAATCTTGATAAATGAACTTTGACAGACGCCAAGGTGGAATGTCGCAGCCAGGACTGACATAATTTCCCTACAGAGTAGGTAGTTACTGTATGAGAGGACTCAAACCGAAGATCTACGCGTTGCTGCGTATACCCCGGTTTCAGACCTAGAAAACGACGTTGACAGGTATCGGAACTGCTTTGCCAAATTAACCATCCTTCACTACTAAATTTCGAAATATTGAAAGACGTATTAGAAACCAATGACTGCAAAGCAGGAAGGGACAGATCTGTGTGGTTATCCCAATTTGGGTAAGCGCCCAGATCTGGAACAGAAGGGGAATTTAGTTTTTTAGAAGTGGCCAATCCGAAACAGGTGGTCTGGAAAATTGTTGAATTTAAAAACAACATATGATTTGGTACAAGACAGGCACGATGTAGAGCTTCAGTTCCCTGAACCTGCCACGGTTTGGAACCACAAACCGATTTAAGATCAATAGTAGCCTTCCACAGATCATAACCCTTAAGTGACAACTCATCCATAAAGGACTTAGAATAGAGTAATTTGGTGTGTGTCAGTCTAACCTTCGAGGCAGACTCAGGCATAACTTTAAAATAAAAGGATGCCGGGTCTGAAACACTGAAATCAGTAAAATAAGTATACTTATTGACTAATGTAGGTGAGCTGCCGAAAGAGGGGGTGGGACAGTGTTTCCATTGGGTAAAATTTACAAAATTACGAAAAGTGTTTGCTTTATGCAGGAAGTGATTGCCATAATGTTGAAAACAATACTGTTCAGCATAGTTAGCCGCATTCTCATATAAATCTTCTGTATCAAAAGCGGCATAATATTTCAAATCAGAAAACAGTGCTTCAATGGCATGAACATCCCAATCATCAGAACGAATGTTCTGCTTAACCACATCACCCATAGAAACACGAAATACATTAGGTACATTGATGACCTCCGTAGGACCCTGAATCTGGAATTTAACAGCATCCCACGCAATTCCATCCAAAACGGGCCAGGCAGTAATATTCACAAAAGTCTGGTCCCTTCGCATGATGTGGGACGATGAGTGGGGGGCCAAAGTTCCATTGATAAGTCGAATTGTAGATCTTTCTTTAAGATAGTGGCCATCCACCAGACGGAAAAACACTATCACAAATCTAATGGACATAAACAAAAAAATACTGAAAAGCAACAGCCAGATGTAAGTCCAAGGGGCAACCAAAAAATGTCTTTTAAACCAACTAGCAAAAACAGCAATGTTCGAAAGGGGAGTGGGGGGCAATGAGTCAGTGTCAAAGGAGAAACGTGACTGGCCAACCGCCGTAGATTGTAAAACAGGCGAGTGACCATTTGTAGGATAAGCATACTCAGTCTCTTCGGGCAGACCATCAGCCGGCGGTATTAACAAGGGATCAGTAACTGACTGCATCTCGATGGCAACATCAGACAAGGTGTTAGAAGCAGGAACCAACATTGAATTTCTTTGCATCGTCTGGCATGAAACTGCTGGAGTCAGACTAAGAAGTATCGGCCACTCGCTGAAGTTTGACATTGTCAATAGAGATGTACCTGTTTTCTTTTCGACCAGGAAGTGGAGGTAAAATGACTGTTCTTGTACCCTGCACTCCAAGCACTGGAACCGGTGCACGATAAGAGGGGCCGAACTCCTTCTTGTTCTCCACCTTCTCACGGACCAGGTCTCCAACTCGGGGTAGCCAGCCGACTACCGGAATCTGAACCTCAGATTCAGACGTGGAGGGCAAGTGTTCCTTCGAAAGAGTGTCTCTGGCTTCTTGTAGAGTCTGCAATACAGCACAGTGATCATCTACGTCAAAGGGTGCGGTCGACGCCGCCATGTCTAGACCATCAAGGTCTGGAACAAACATTCTGATTCCGAAGAGCATCATGTACGGGGTCCGCCCACCCAGAGACCTTCTAGGGAGATTATTAAGTGCACGTTGGACGTTATACAAATGGGCTAGCCAGTTCCGGCCTGTGCCTAAAACACGTGCTGTCAAAGATTGCTTTAAGTCACGGTTCATTCGCTCCACCACACTATTACCCTCAGGTCGGTAGGGGGACGAAAATTTGACTAGGACCCCCAAATTTCTCATAGCCTCCTTGTAAGCCTTAGAGGCGAACGCAGGGCCCTGATCAGAATGGAAGGTACCACACGCAAAAGTTCCCACAAAGACAAGCAAATCCCTGATGACAGTCCGCGAGTCAGCACTCCTTTGTGGCCATACCCAGAGAAAACGTGTGCACGAATCCACTGCAACCAAGATATACTTGTACGCAGTATCAGAAGAAAAAGGACCACAGTGATCTAAATAAACACAACCAAATGGCTTATTTGATATGTACAACTGTGTTTGTGGTGGGCGCGCAACAGTGGAAGGTTTAATCTGTTGGCAAATGTCACAATCAAGAACATAAGCGCGCGCTTGTTTATATAAACCAAACCACCAGTAACGCTGTTGTAACAGAGATATAGTAGCGGACACGCCGGCGTGGGCTGACGCCAACCTCTCGTGCGCTGCTAGTATCAGAGCTGGTCTGCAGTCCGCGTTGGGAATAATTCTGTCACCAACGTCGTTAATCCTCACTAATGGGACGTTATCAGGACTTAAGTGATAAAAATAACGAGAAGGAAAACCCTTCGGGTAATCACTTCCCTTCTCTGTAGCAGCAATAGCTGCCAAGATGTCATCATCAATCTTACTTTTGGATCTTCTAACTGCTGCCACTAAGTATGTAGCCACTGCGGTTTTTGCCGCCTCGTCAGCCAAGCTGTTACCGACAGCATGGACACCAAGTCGTTGGTGACCAAGAGTGTGAATAACATTCACGAGAGGGAGACGGTCTTTAAAGTCTGCCACTCGAACCCAAAGCAGTTTATGCTTAATTGTGCTACCTTTGGTGTCTCGATAATCGTTTTGAGACCAGAAGTGTAAGTTGTCATTGTAGGACTGGACACAATAAAAGGAGTCACTTACTATAAGAGTCGTGACTCGGGGATCAGCAAACTCCAGTGCAAGCACCAGAGCCCGAAGCTCCGCCAATTGCGCGGTACAATCACCCAATGACTGCGTATGCACTGCATCAGATTGGAATTCACCATTTACGAATGTACCCACGACAATTGCGCAAGCCGCAGAATAAGCATGCTTCGATCCAATCGCGGGCTGTGCCGAGCCGTCAGTGTATATGACACAATGGTATTCTTCGAGCGGGCGCAAAGACAGAGGAGCAGGATGAACGAATTCATACTGCAAGTACTCCTGAGTCTGTAAAGAGGCGTCAAAGATATAAGTGACATCTGGTGATGTCAGAGTTGTGGCCCATTGTATCCACCGTGGATGCAAAGCTTTAGAATTTGGTACACTTGCCTTAGTCACCGCCTCTAGGGCAGGATACGGTGTTACAACCAGAATCTGTTTTCCATGCGACAGTGCGCGTTCCTTAAGGATCGCCATCTGTACTGCCGTCAGAACTTTCTCGACCGTGGAAAAACGTAGCTCAGCAGAGGTGTACAAGTGTGCTTTATACGCAATGGGGACTGTATCGCCCTCATTGAACGTCAAATACGTGAAACCCACTGCGCCTGGTACTATTCTTATTACCAGGTTAGTGCGGTTATCACGCGTCAGCAAGTATTGTGAAGCAAGAAGATCAGCCTGTAAAGACTGTAGAATAGCAGAGTGTTCTAGCTGCCAGCTAGACTTCGAAAAAGAAGGTTGTACCAAGGCATAAAGTGGCTTGATACGCTGGGCATAATCAGGAATATACGTACGTCCGAAATTCAGAAAGCCCAGGAGAGATTGTAATTTTTTCAGCGTTGTAGGAGCGTGCAAGCATGCGCACTTCTCCAGAAAGTGGGGAGCTAATCCCTTACCTTCATTGTTGAGCTCGTAGCCCAAAAACAACACTGTATATTCCGCGATGTGAGACTTCGCAAAATTAAATTTGTAGCCATAGTCCGCAAAACTCACAATAATATTGTCGACTCGAGACAGATGTGGCATCAGCTCATCATCCGTGAGGTAAATATCATCAACATAGGAGTATGCGTCGGGGTCAAATCTCTCTAAGAGAGAGACCACGCGAGCGGAAAAGACGCCAGGGCTGTTTTTGTAGCCCATGGCTAATCTCGTAAATTGTTTTTGTTTGCCGCCCGAAGTAAACGCCGTCCACTGGCTACTCAGTGTGGACAGGTTATGGCTAAAAAAGCCATTGGAGATGTCAAGTGTCGTTTTAAATCTCTGACGCACGAGACTGTCGACTAGAGCCGAGCTGTGTGTATTTTGTACCGCGCAGGTCCGGCAATGCGAATGTAGGTGTCGGTAATCCAAAACTAAACGGTACGATCCGTCAGGCTTCGTTACAGTGAATAAAGGGTTATTCATAGGGGACACACAAGTTTCAATAACACCCTGATATTCCAATTGTTCAAGGATTGCCGCGACATGCGGTCTAGCTTCACGACGCACGGGATATTGGGGTTGAGGCTGGGGCATAGACCGCAATGGAATCTCATGGCAGGGGGGCAACCGGTCCCATCCCACCTGAGTATGATACACCGCCGGCGCAAGCGCCAGCGCCCACTCCTCAGCGTATACTTCAGCCTGGTCCTTAGGCACTGTGTGCACGAAGGACGGGAGGATTACCTCCTCCCCTCTAGGAGCTTCTAAAATGAAAGCTAGGGGCCAATCTGCCTCCGCTAGGAGGATATCATAGGTGGTAGTCAGATTATCCCAACAAATCCCCTTTATCGTACGTTTTATGTCACCCTCAATTAGTAAGACTATTTCATAAAGTCTGTCAGGGGGAGCCACTCTGGTGTCAGCTGTTTCAACAGTAACCAATATATCAGTTGCTGTCGCCGCCAGAAATGGACGCAGAGCTTGACGGACTATGGTAATTTCCGCTGCGCTGTCCAGTAGCGTCAGCGCCCATGTCCGGTTCCGAAGCTGTGTCCGCACTATCTGAGGCATACCTTGCCATCAGAGCAGCCACTTTCTTCTTCTGAAACGGGGGTCTTTGTCGTGCAAATTCGTCCTGCTTGCCTTTACCCTCAGTCTGTCGGGGCTGGTCACGTGTTTGTGGAGCACCCCGACCTTTGCCACCGCCTCCGCCACCGGACTGTGAAGCCGATGTTTCCTGTGAAGAACGAGGAGAACGTTGTTCAGAAACCTGAAATCTATCAGGAGACTTAATAGTAGCACGATCACGCAGATCATAAGTGCGTTCACTACCTGACTGAACGGGAGAGGCAGGCCGAGAGCCCTGTTTCTGCTGCTGCTTTCCCTGTTGTTTTGACCGCCAATTCTGTTTCTGAAAGTTTGGACGGTCATCCTTACCAGAGGCTTCCGCCTTACCCTGCTGCTTAATATCGGGAGTTTTGATCACAGGTTTAACTCCTAAAGAGCTACGACCCAAATCTCTGTACGCAGACGAGATTATTTTCGCAAATACCCGCGGCTTATCCTCATCAGCAACTTTCTTCAGTTCTTTACGAACTTGGAACTGCATAGCATCACCCTTAAGGTTACCCATTATCATGGTAGCCACCAGGTCAAACTGTACGAGGAGCCGCATTCCTAATTCTATCGCAGACTCCGCACCGTGGTTATCTTGAACACGTTTAATAACGGAGGGCAGCATCAACATAGACGGAGTGCCAAAGCACTGCGAGTACGTCGCTGCAAAGACCTTGCCCCAGTTTACACAATCATCAATGTCGGGGACCAAGTCTTTAGGCAAACTAATGGTAAGGATCCTGTGTTTCTCCACAAGAGACGTATTCGGGTATACCGCTTCTATTTGGTCAAACTTCTCAGCAAGCCAAAAGGGGAAATCATCCCGCGTTTGGGGGCGCTTGCCCATAACAGAATTAACCATAACAGGACTAATGACCACCGCGTGATAGTCAGTAGGCTGTCCCGCAACAGCAGGTGCCCCCGCCTGCATATTGCGCGACACGTACTGCACTAACGCCCTATATACTGTAATAAGGGCAGTGTGTAGTACACGCAATTCAGCCACCGTCACCGTGAGGTAACGGGGATGAGGCGTAAAACCGGCTAGTACCGGCCAAGTGGCCCCTGCAATTGACAAAGGGCCCATTCTCGGCAGTATAACCACATGGGGAAGGGCGCCATTAAACCAAATAAGATGCTGCCAAGCAGATATTGGTATTTCCTGTGTCCTATACGGTGTATAGTTCGCTGGCACGGCAGTGGCAGTGTAAGAATGAAAGGTATTATCGTCCTCACTCACTGCCGGAATCGTCACCCAAGAGTAGAACAACTCATAGGGATGAGCCGCATCGGCTCCTACCACAAAGATGACGTTCATACCAGTGTCCGGCACCCCATACTGAGTCAAATGACGTTTCAGAGCTGCACGGCTATGCGCCGCAATATCTACCGCCATAAGGACAAGCTACACTCGAAGCAATCAGTAGCACAAGGGTTCAATAACCTTTTTAATGATCAAGCTTGAAGAAACCTATATCAACAGAAATAGGTAGGTTTAAATCCGTCAGACTTGTTATCCGGAAACAAGAATGAGGGTGCTGTGGACTAATATAAGCACTACTAAGGCGTTTCAACTCATAGACCAAACGTTAGGTGCGCCATGTTGCAGGGATTCTGCTTATACACAGAACTATGCGTAGAACCCCAGGACCTCAGTGAATTGTGGTGTACCAGAAACTCACCTCAGAACCCAGAACCCAGTATCCGACTAGCATAAGTGTCCCATTCGTTATCCGAGATTTGGCTCGGCGATCCCAATGAAAAGACAACCCAGAACAAGCTACTCAGTGTACTCTCAGGAATGGTGGGAATCGGAAATACCTGTTCGTATATTATTCTCATATCAGTTCACAACAAGAATCAAATGAGACACGGTGAAAATAAAAAGAGTTTATTTTTATAGTCCACGTGTCCTAAGATGCAGTACTTTGGCTAATACAAGCAGACAAATGATTATAATTAAAACCATCAGCATCGTTACAATACCATAGAATATAAAAGGAGTGATCATGTTATAAATGACAGTGGATACTACCACCTTCCCTTTACTAAGAAGCTAATATTATTATTATGCTAATAGAAGGTCTCTTAGGCTTGAATGGGGGACCCCATACCTCAAAGATCAGCTTAGTGAAATCACATCACAGGAGCATCAGGAGTCTTCTCGCAGGAAGGCTCGTCTTCGGTCTGAATACTAAACATGATGTCTGCAATATTAAAAGCACCAACTTTCAGGTATTCGCAGCTGGCTGTATGTTATGGCTAAATAGTGAGTCGATCAACCCAGAGTGGAAAACAGGCATTGTCCAACGACCCAGGCTGTTCTTGTTACATCGTGTACAAACCAAGGTCGCTGCGCAGAGCTCGGGATGGTAACAACAGATTGGTCTTGTGTGAGGCAAAGCGCGAGCCAGCAGTTTGTTTAAACAATAACATGTAGATGCAGTGTCGTGCGCAAAAGCAGCAAGATGGCTTTCTAACATCTAACGTGGTTATGCTAACTTAACAATGTATGTTCGTATTAAGGGATTCCTTACTACATTTTTCTTTCCTTTGTTCCCTCCTTTAGCTATCAATCCTATTCCGAATTCTAGGGAGGAGCCTCTACTTAAATATAATCTGACCTCCAATAACAGCAAAGAAAAAGTCAAACCTCCAAACCCCTTTTTTTTATTTTTTTTTTTCCTTTCACCCCTTTTTTGGGGCCTTTTTGCTAATAAACTCTAACAACTCGTCTGCCTCGTGGGTTGATCTGATGTTATACATTTTATTATTGAACATTACTTTCAAGAAAGCTGGGAATTTAAGTTGCACTACTGCACCAACTTTCTTGAATTTTTCCATTCTTTGACCCAATTCCCATTGTCGTTCGAGTGTAGCTCTAGAGAGATCTGAACGCACCTCAAAGGAGAAGTCTTGGTATCTTAACGTCTTTGCCTTCAAGGCCAGATTCAAAATTCTCTCCTTAATAGAATAAGTGAGAAAGTTAATAAGGATCTTCCTGGGTTTTACTCTGTTGGGGTTGTGACGAAATGGGTCCCTATGGATTCGTTGTACATCCTTTCCAAGAGCTCTGTTGATTCCTCAAGTGATAGAGACTCCTTAAGCAACACGATGACATAGGTCTTAATATCTGCCCCTTCCTTGCCTTCAGGGACATTCATGACCCGTAGGTTGTTTCTGCGAGAGTTATTTTCAAGTGACTCCACCCTATCCCGCAGGGCGGCTTCCTCCCTCTGCAGGTTTTGTATTTTTGTCTCTGCCGACCCCAGATTCATCTTAAGATCCTCGACAGAGCTCTCTAGGGATTCTGTCCTTGAATTTAGTTGATCGACCTTCCTCTCCAAGGTCTCACAGGCAGTCCGTATCTCAGTTTGATTGTCTGCAGAAACCGCAAAGCCCTGTTTTATATCCTCCTTTAATGAGGTAAATAGAGCTTCAATCGAGACCCCTGGAGGACAGTTGACATCAGCTGCATGGATCCGGGTATTAGATTCCACTCCGCTCTCTGGCAGTAACTCAGCCTGCCTCTCCAGTGATGCCACAGATAGTATAGGGGATACGAGAGTTGTGGGCGTAGTACCTGAGGGCATAGCACCTTGAATAGAAGAAGCCCCATTAGGTTCCATATTGCCCAAGGAGTTCTCGGTAACTGAGCTAATAGAATAAGGCTCTAAATCCCCCCCTGGTTTGACGCAATCAATACCTCCGGTTGCACCCTAAAAAAGGGGCGTAAAGATGGGGTGACTCTCACTTTATTATATAAAGTGACACCTTTTCTAGCCCCCTTTATGCTTCTACCTTTTACTGGGTAGTTCTGAAAGGCTGTAGTATGATCTGTGGGTGGAGCATTAACGGCATTCGTTTTTCCTCTTTCAGAGTATA
Organism: Triturus cristatus; assembly: GCF_964204655.1. Lineage (NCBI taxonomy): Eukaryota > Metazoa > Chordata > Amphibia > Caudata > Salamandridae > Triturus > Triturus cristatus. Next base: position 1,068,512,416 of record NC_140582.1, on the reverse strand, counting down.
ATTCCAATGATTCTATCGGTCCTATATCTTGTTCTTTGGCGCTAATGCCTGCCTGCCCAGCCTCTCTCTTACCACGTCCACCCCTCTTTTTGCCGCCTCTTTTACCGGAGCCCGTCTCTAAACTGCCTGGCTTTTTTGACCCCTTGTGCCCACCCTTCCAAATACTGAGGTGGGATTCTATCTCCTGCGTGGGGGATATCTTACTCTTACCACTGACGCTTTCCACATACAATGGCCCAGTGCTTTCTCCCGAATGTCCTGGAGCCTTCTCAGCTCCCTTTCCTTCTCCGCCGCCAGCCGGCCCAAAAAACCTACTGATGCTAGTGCTGCCACTGCCGCTGCTGACCCGGAGGAGACCGCGGGCCGCCGCTCTGCGACCGCATCTCAACTCCAGGGCGGCTCCGAACCAAGGCAGGAGGTGAGGTGGACGAGCCAAACGTGTGACAGCGGGGAGAGACCCTACACACATCCAGAAAGCAGTGGGTAGGTCCTTTGGAGTTAGAAAATCCTTACGAGGCAAAGTAGGGACTCCGTGCCGAGTTCTCGACTCCGATTTTCTCTTTTACCCGGACAATACTTGCTTATAGCTCCGGAGGGGAGAGTGTGCTTTCCAGGACACGCGCACCACTCAGCTAGCGGGCGCCATGTTTCCCCCACTCATCCATAACAAAATATTGTTAAAGATGTAAATTAAACAATATGAGCAAAATTGATATTACTCAATAAATATGATTGAAAAAGATCTTTAATTACAAATAGTAATACATGTATATTTATATTGTATTCTCAAAACTGCAATTAATCTACTGGTTATGCGTCAAAAATATATATGATTCTATTTATTTGTGTTACAATAATAATTAAAAAAACTATGGAAACAATGTAAAAACCTGATCTATGTTTATAAAATAAATCGACATTTTTGTTACATGAAAATTACATAAATAATTAAAATACTGAGTTCAATGTCTTATCTATATACATAAAAGTTACGTTTTCCAAAAATATATGTGTGTTTATTAATTAAAAATACGAAACACTACACATACATAACTTACTATTCGTAGCTCCAAACTACCTTAAGTCAGGGAAGGTGCTGGACACTAAACCTATATAATTTTCTATTCCTACTCCAAATGACCTTAAGTCAGAGAAGGTGATGGACACTCTGGGGGTCATTACGATTTTCATTTATTTATTTATTTTAATGTTTTATAGAGCGTGAACTTGACCCGTGAGGGTATCAGAGCGCTTTACACGGTTTACAGAGGTAAACAAAACAGAAAAACAGAAAAGTCTCAAGTACAGAAATATACAGAGGTTGGGGTGGGGTAGGGTTGCTGGGAACATAGGGACAAAAGGGGACACAAATGTGTGGTTACAGTTATAGTTAGAATCGGTAAAAACAGAAGCCCCACATATTCTCGGCGGGGTGAGTTGGTGATCTGAGGAAGAAGCAATAGTCTTAGATTCGACAGGCACATTGTGGTGGTTGAGATAAGGCCTTAGACCAGGAATTTACCCATGAGGAAGGTTTTGGCCTCCTTCTTGAAATGTGCTAGAGAAGGGATTTTTCTGTTGTTGAGTGGGAAAGAGTTCCAGATTCTTGGTGCTGCCCCAGCGAATGGCCTATTGTAGGTTCTTTTTTTCTGAAAATGGGCAGGTTTGAGCAGGAGATTTCTAGAGGACCAGGAGTTCCTGCTTCCTCCAGATATCACAAGTTTCTGTGCCAGGTAAGCAGGGGAGTTTGCGTATAGGGCCTTGTGTGTAATGCATGCCAGTTTCAGCTGTATTCTGGCCTCTAGAGGGAGCCAGTTTAGTGCTTTCATGTGTGGGGAGATATGGTTGAATTTCCTAGTGCCGGTGAGTAGTCTGGCCGCCGCGTTTAGGCAGGATTTTAGAGGTGCCAAGGAGATCTTGGGTAATCCCGTGAGGGTGGAGCATCCATATTCCAGTCTAGAGATGACTAGTGCTTGGACTTTAAGTCAGGAGCATCGATGAAGGGTTTCAGCTTCCAAGGGTAGCTCAGGTGGAATCTGGCTGATTTAGCCATTGAGTTAATGTGGTCTCGCATGTTCAGGTTGCAGTCGAGGAATATGCCCAGTGATTTGGCAGAGTCCACAATGGTCGGCGGGCAGTTTAAGGCTGTGATGGCCTTGATCCACATCTGAATCTCCGGGTTGACTTTAGAGGGGGAGATCAGAAGAAATTCAGTTTTCTTTGCGTTGAGTTTTAGGTTGGTTAGCGGCTAGCCACTGGACAGTTAGTTTCAGGGCCTTTTTCAGGGCAAAGATCTCCTCGAGTGATGCAATATTGATGTATATTTGGGTGTCGTCCGCGTACATATGGTAGGAAATGTTGGCGGAATGAAGAACTTCAGTGAGTGGCTCCAAGTAAAGATTAAAGAGGGTGGGTGACAGGGTTGAACCTTGGGGGACTCCAACCGTGACCGGGGTGGGAGCCGATAGGTTGCCGTTAATGAGGAATCTCTGAGATCGGTTATGGAGGAAGGACCTGAACCATTCTAGGACAACGCCGTCCAAACCCATCCTGAGTTTAAGGCGTTCGAGTAATTTTTCATGATTGACCGTATCGAAGGCGGAGGATAGATCAAAGAGGATTAGAAGGCAGGTTTGCCTTGGTCAAGGGTTTGGAGGGCGTCGTCCACAATGTGGAGCATAGTAGTTTCCATGCTGTGCTCCGGTCTGAATCCAGATTGAAAGTCATCAAGTAGGTGGAAGTTGTTGATGTGCTGACTTAGTTGCTGTTGTACGCACTTCTCTAAAACTTTGGCTAACAGAGGTATATTGGAGATAGGACTGAAATTGTCAGGTGAGGCAGGATCCAGCGATGTTTTTTTTAAAATAGGGAGGACTTGGCTGGCTTTCAAGGGGTCCGGAATCGATCCCTGCTGGAGAGAGGCGTTGATTATTGCAGTCCAGCAGGGAACAATGGCTTGGGAGGCAGCAGCGAGGCAGTTGGATGGTAGCGGGTCATTGAACTGGTTATTTGGGCTTAAGGTAGAGAGGATTTTAGCAATGGAGTCTTCGTCATAGTATTCGAAGTCGGTCCAGCGAGCTTCGTTTTTGGGTGAGGCCAGTGAGGGTAGTGCGGAAAAGGGGGGCCGGTCAGGAGGGGGTTGAGAGCAAGAAGCGGTACTGAGTTCGATTCCTAGTAAAGCGATTTTATCAGCGAAGAAAGAGGATAATTCCTCTGAAGATATTAGAGACTTAGGGTATTCTTTTGGGGTTTTGCCAGTTTATTTGATTGGTGTTTGACCAGTTCAAAGAGCTTGCGGGGTCTATTCTTGGCATTCCCCAATTCCGATCTGAAGTATTCTTTTTTTAAGTTGAGGATGTGCTTGTTGTAGGAGTTTCTTGCCTGACGGAGAAGTTTAAGGTGCGCAGTAGAAGGGTGCTGTCTCCAGATTCTTTCAGATTGCCGTAAGGATCTCCTCTCCGAGTTGAGGGAAGCAGAGAACCAGGGGTTTCTGTCTTTGATTTGTGATCTTTTTAGTTTTAGAGGGGCAACGTCGTCCAGAATGTTCGATATAGACGCCGAGTAATGTTCATTGAGGTCACTGACCGTAGTAATGTGCGAGGGGGGGGCAGGGTCAGATTTGCAGCGAGCCTCCAGTTTCATAAGGTCAAGGCTTTTAGTGTCTCTGATCCAGCGTTTGGGAATCACCGGTTGCGGTGTCTTGAGGGTCCCAGGTAAAATGATCGTGGTGGTCGGACCAGTCACAAGGGTCTATGGAGATAAGCTTGACTGAGGATTCCTTAGAAATGATCCAGTCAATAGTGGCTCCTTTTGAGTGAGTTGGCAGAGAGCAGGCGTGAGTCAGGGCTTGATCAGTTAGGAGGTTTTTGATGGCTTTGACGTGGGGATCTTTGGGGTCATTCCAATGCAGGTTGAAATCACCAAGGAAAATCTCTTTGGAATTCGATGTCGGGCGGAAAGCCTCTGCCCGACACCGACTCGGATTCAGGACCAACTGACTTGCGGTCGGCAGCAACGACCACCGGATAACGATGCGACTAAACACTTTTCAGTCGGATTCCAATTGTTTCCTATGGGAGCTCGTTTTACGCCCGACAACCAGCCGTAATACAGGCTCCTATGAGGAAATGGGGTGTGTGTGGAAAACCCTGCACCTTGTCGCAGGCACCCACAGTGCCTACCACGAAGTGCAGGGTTTTATAGGAGGTCCCTTATGGGGAGAGGATGTAGCCTAACAGCTAGGACGGTCGATCTCAAATCTGGGGAACTAGGATTGAGTCTCGGCATTGACTCTCAACATCCTGTGATTCTGGGCAAATCACTTAATCTCCCCGTGCCTAAAAAAAATGAAGGTGTCCTTGTGTAAGCAACTGGTGCTCATGTAAAGTGCTCTGATACCCAATACCTTTGGATCAAGTTCGCGCTATATAAAACTCCGTAAAAAAAAAAGGTGCCCCCTCGGCCACCAACTGTAGGCCATGGGGGCCAAAGTCACTTTCCGACAGCCTTTCCTTGTTGGAAAGGCTGTTGGAAATCGACATCGTAATTCAGACGGCAGAAACGCTGTCCGTATGGGTGTACCATGCGTTTCTGACCGACACAAATACTCCACGAGTCGGTCGGAGCTGATTGGGAATGAACGCGCGGTTTACATTCCGACCGCGAACATCGTAATCGGGCAGTCGTAATGTAAACCGACCAAGTCGGTTGGAAGAGCTCCAACACAGTCGCGAAGATTCCGCCCGACATCGTAATGAGCCCCTAAACATATAGAATTTACTATTACCAATCCAAACTACCTTAACAGTAAACATACATAGATTACTATTCCTACTCCAATATACCTCTAAACAACAAAGGTGCTGGACACTAAATAAACATATTACACTATTCCCACTACAATATAGCTTTCATAAAAAGATACTGCACTCAAAGCATACATAAAAAACTATTAACACCCACATATATCTTAAATCATAAAAAGTAGTAAAATTAAAAAAGACATATTTTTATATCAGTACTAACATATACCTTAATTTAAGGTAGAATTTCATCATTAAACCTACACATTTACCCATTACTACACCAATATATCTGAAACCATGCAAAGTGCAATTTTAACTTATTGAGAACTCTCAAATATAAAGTTATATTAGAAATTGAAAACATTTAATTCAAAATGTTCCAATATATATTCAAAATAAGGGCTTGAGTACGAGTTTGGCGGTCTTCTGACCGCCAGACTTACGGTGGCGCAGCAGTGGTGGTCCACCATCAGCTGTATTACCACTTCTAAAGTCGTTGTGGCGGAGGACCATTGGCTGCCCAGACAACAGTTGTTCACTGGCGGTGTCACAGGAGCACCACAACACAATATGCTAAGCGGGGACTGGCGCAGTCCCGCTGAGGATGTTACGAGTTCCTGGACCGCCAACCTTTTCATGGTGCAGCCTGCTATGAATAGGCTGCTGGTGCAGGAACAATGGGGGTCCTACAGGGCCTCCATTGCCACCCAGCCATAGGGATACATTAAGGGGGGCACAAAATGTGTCCCCTGTCTGTACCCCCCACAAACTTTTTTGATGTTCTCATTGTGGTGCCTGTCTTGCAGGCACCACTTTGGAATGCAAAGAACCGCCTAACGTATTACGAGTTGCACATTTGCAGCTCATATTACGGTTGGCGATGCTTGCGTGGCTTTGGTGCAGTGGAAGCAGCATTGTGCCGCCGCCCCTGCGCCAAAGTCATAATCAAGCACTAAGTCATCTCTATATAATAATAAATCTAAATTAGTCATAAATGAGTATATTGTCTCAAGATTTTTCAGTTGTTTTTAAACCTTTAAATTAATTTTTTTCCAATTCAGTTGTTAAGCAACCAGTCTATTAACCATTAACCAAAACCATTACCAAAACGTTACATATAAAAAAATCCTACTTAAATTACATAAATAAATTCAAATAAAAATAAAAATGAATCAAATACATATTGTTTATTTCTAACTTAAATATTTAAAATGCACAACTACTTTTTTCGAATTAATAACTAAAATCATAATATGAAAAGGGAATGTTTTTTTAATTTTAAATCAAACTTAAATCAATTTATTTTACTAAACACAACAATATTACAGTTTTTATTTTACAATTTTTTTTAAATAACAGATTTTTTAGAATTAATAGAATTAAGGGCCCGATTAAGTTGGCGGGCGTACAAAAGAAAAGGGACCGACCAACTAGCCGTCAATGGTCCCACCATAGGGATAATGATGTGACTGCCTGCAAGGCGGTCGCACCTTGTATTCTTTGTATTATTTGCATTGCGGCGGGTGCTGCTGGCTGCAGTACCCGCTGCAATGCAAAAAATGCACCCTGTACATATCCCTGCACTACGTGGCGGGCACCATGCGGTGCTTGCCACATGGTGCAGGGATATTTAGGGGGGAACAATAGGTGCCCCCCAGTGTCCACATCGGAGGGCCAGGGGAGAAGGGGGGCCTGCTACGGGCTCCCAAAGTTCCTTTCCACCTGCCTGTTCATGGCGGGATAATCGCCATAAACAGGCAGGCGGAAAGGGACATCGTAATCCCTACGGTGGTGCCTGGTAAGACCGCGAGCATTGTTGGGAATACAGCCCTGTCCATCGCACCAGTGGGCTCAAGGAGCCCGTCGGATGCATGGCGGTTCGTCTTTCCGGCCGCCACCGATCCACCCGCCATTGAAATATGGCTGGCGGATATGATTGGTCCGATGGTGGTGGAACCACTACCGACGGGCTGTCGGTCTCCCCTTTATCCTAATCGGGTCCTAAGTGGCAGTAATCATTGAATTTATTTAATTGGATTTCATTTAAAATTTTATATTTACATAAATAAACATTACATTTTTCATGAATTTACAAATCGATATTAAATTTTATGATAAATAATTTTTTTTCAACAATTTATACCCAATTTGATAGAAATCAATTGATGTAAAATATTCAATTTCCACTCAAAAATAGCACTTAAATAATAATTTTAATAAAAAAAAATAGTAATCAAACAAATTGTCAAAAAAGTGAAATGATATAAAAAAAAATTAAACACACCAACACATATCAATCAAAAACAAAACCTAAGAGCAAAATAGATATATGTAAATATTAATCACTAGTTAATGTTTTATCTTATTTAAACAATTATACAATTCCATACAATATTAGGAATAACACATTATTAAACTATACATAAAATTTAATTTTTGATTAAGAATGTTAACATTTGAAGCACCCATTTTTATCTATACTCAACAAATAAATTTCCAATTTTTAAAATTTTTGTGTTCACATTTTTCTGCAACATTTGCCAATAGTTGATAGAACCTACACACGCAAAGTAATTATATAGAAAAATATTTTTTTTTAATATTTAAAATTACTTTTTTTAATATGTATAACTAATAACACAAAAATAGCAACAAACCAGTTTAAATTAAAATAATACATTTTAAAATGTAAATATCACATTTATTTCAATAAAACATTTAAACAGTTTATTTACAATTTACTACCTGCCCTTATCCCCTATAAACTTAACAACCCTGATACTAAATGTTACACAAAAGCACAGAGAGAGGTCAAGGCAACAGAACCCTGCACCAGTCACTATCGTATTGTGGCTGTGAAGATTAATTCAGGCTTGGTGCAATGAGCCAGAGACTGACCCTCATACGCCCCCAATAATGGAGAAGAAATCTTCCCCTAAGCAAATTTAGACACAAATAGATATTAATGTCCATAATCCATCACAGATAAAGATAAAGTGGTATCTCCCAATTGAAACATGTCGTTAGGCATCTTTGCTGAAAAAATAAGCTCTTTTTATTCTTTATTCTTTTATTCAACGGAAATTCCTTAAAATCACAGCACACATTTGATACTAAGGGGCCTATTTGGATGGCGGGCTTGGGGCCGGCCGCCAGTGGTGATTCGGATGCCACTGCCACCGTGTCGGTGGCATCCTCCATTCCCAGCATTGTGGCAGGCGGTGCTCACAGCACCGCCCACCACAATGCTGGGAATGCACTGTGTGCATTGGCATGCACAAGGTGACAGGCACCACGTGGTGCCTGCCACTTTTTCTGTGCCAATGGGTACCCCCCCATGTTCCTCACCCACCCCCCCAACATCCAGGGGGCCCGCAACCGGCCCCCAACTGAGCCAACCGCATGCCTTTCCGTGGCGGCAACGCCGCCACGGAAAGGCAACTTCCCGTTGCCATCCTAATATGGATGGCGGTGTCTAGCAGACACTGCCACCATATCAGGCCCCTTTTCCACCCAGTCACCTGTGTGACCGGCGGAAAACCGGCAGACGGTCTTTCCGTCCACCGGGGTCCCACCCGCCATACTAATATGGCGGGGGGAAATGGGTGGCGGGCAGGGTATGATGTAGGGCGGATCGCCACCACCCGCATGGCAATCCGCCCTACATCATAAATGTTATTAAAATCTATCCTATTTAATATATAATTAAAATTTAATTTAGTTATTTCATATACATTTTAAATTACTACCCGCATTTGTCCCCTATAAACCCAGCATCCGGCTACAAAAATAATAATTACTAAACACAAGGAAAAACATCTATATTGCATTAAAAAATATTATTTCTTTATTTATTACTAAATAAAGAATTCATTACATTAAATCATTGAAACTAAATTATCAATATTGATAAAAGAGGCAATTGAAATAGATATTTTTAGCAACAATATTAAAAACATATAATTTCAATATTCTTGAGCTCGATAATACATACTACGATATTTTAATTGCACAATATTCAAAACACAATAATTATGTCCCAATATAACTTTTAATTCAATATTGTGTCTAAGGGCCTGATTGCAATGGCGGTGGGACCGCCACCGTCAGGCCGTCGGTGGCAGTCCCACGGCCATCCTGCACATTGGATCTGACGGATGCAGGCGGTCCGAACTCAGCTGGTGGGGGAAGGCTGCTGCGTCCAACAGGATCAAGGATCCCGTCAGTGTGGCAGTCGGACTCTTATTCCCTACAATGGGGCGGTGCCTACTCAGGCACCACCTTAGGGATTAGGATGTCTCTTTCTGCCGGCCCTTTCATTGCGGTTAACCCACCATGAAAAACAGAGGAAAAGTGTCTTTGAGGGCCCCTGCAGGGCCCCCTTAGCCCCTGGCCTTCCAATATGGGCCCTGGGAGGCACCCATGATGCCCCATGGTGCCTGCCACATGGTGCAGGGGTGTTTTAACGGTGTATATTTTGTACTGTGGAGAGTGCTGCAGCCCACAGCACATGCCCCAATGCAAAGTATACACATTGTGACTAATAATGCTGTCTGCAGTACTGCTGACTTCTAGTCGGTCAGTCCTGCTTTCGCCATAGTGCCAGTCGGACGAAAGTTTGACCGGCATCGTAATCAGGCCCAAGGTTTACAGATTACAAAGTAACCGGCTCTGGCCCTCAAAATACAACTGCTTGCCTCTTTACATAGTGCTCACGCTACCCTTATAAAGTGCTTCTTAAAAAACTGTTTCTATTGCTCAAATTAATGGTACTCATTATCAACCTTTGAAAAATCAAATGCTGATTGTACTTTGCTGGGTTCAGCTTTCTCACTGTTAAATGCATTTTAATATATTTATCATATAACAACCATGTATATATATATATATATATATATATATATATATATATATATATATATATACTGAAAAAACCATAGGTTTTACAGACGTTATAGTTAGGAATTAGCATTTAAAAAACCTTAGAAATTCACTGAAAAAACCATAGGTTTCAGGGACGTTATAGTTAGTTGAACATTTGACTCATATAAAACCAGAGAAATTCGCTTAACTCGCGCGCCCACAATGCACTGCTGATGATGTCACACATTACATCACTCATGACATGGTCAGTGACATCACTGATGACATGTCAAATGACATCACTCATGACATGTTTTTTAAATGCTAATTCCTAACTATAACGTCTGTAAAACCTATGGTTTTTTCTGTGAATTTCGAAGGTTTTTTAAATGTTAATTTCATATTTTAATGTTTATAAAACCTATATTTTTTCTATTATACTTTTAAATATTTTGGAACTCTATTATACTTCTTGTTTTTAACTTTAAAAATCATGTCATGTTTTATATCTTCCCACAAAAATATGTATATATTTTTTTTGGGGGGGAGAAAACTGCATTCCCATACCAGTAGCGTACCAAGCTCCATCACCACACGAATCCTATCCGCCATATTGCTAAACTCGTAAATGAAGTGCATTTCATATCCGACGAGTTCGTGGCACCGCGTCCCACGTAACATCATATATGCATGAAGTCACTCCAGGTACTACTTTGGTATCCGACGGGTACGCAGTACCAAGCCACGTGTTACGTCATGTACGTATGGGGTCGCACCTGCTGCGCGTTGCGTATTCGACGAGTACACGGTGCCAGGCCCTGTGTTACATCACAGACGTATAGTATCGTGCCGGGTACGCCATTCCCCCTTTTTTTTTTGTCTCAAAAGTATATCTAAATAACTTTAAACAGTATATGAGAGCACGAGAAAATCGAAATTATTTTAAACATTTATATATTTCTAACTGTAATAAACGTATTATATTATGATAAATATATTTTGTCAAAATCGCGTCGGGTGCGGCCTCCTTGCACGATTGCCATGTGACCTTAAAAAAAGCATTTGATTGGTTCATAACATTTCGCATTGTAACAGTTGCACGACCCCACCAATTTTACTCATTCTCTCTACAGCATTTGATGAGAGACACCTCTTCTGCTTAGAAAGCTTTTTTGAAAAGTGTTTTTCTGTATACACATATCTTATACTACACACAACATGTAACGATCATCTTGATCAATATTCATGCTCTGTACATTAGCCTTCCACATGTGATTGCCATGCATCTCAAACGTTCCATCAAAAAACAAATATGTGTTACACGATGCCCCTGGTGTGTGTGTCTGCACATTATTGTGCTGCCTTTCGGCCTGGGTATTGGTGGCTCTAAGAAGCATCATCAGCCATGGGCAGACTGCACATCCTAGATCACATGCCATCTCATTAACGATAGTTACACTAATCTAAATTGCACACTCTGCGAGGTCAAAACTACAAAAGAAACACACAAAAGTACACTTCCTGGCCAGACAGGAACTGAACAACGCCCAAGCCCCAGGAATAATTATTCAAAACCCTACGCTGGCCTGGCGTACGCAAGCCCAGCCCGCTTTGCATAGGTATAAATAGGATAACCATGACGCCACACGCCCCTCTTCTTCCACACTACCTCAAATGATTTGCCGCATCCACCTCGCATATCACAATGCGCAATAAAAAAAGAAATGGATCCATGAGGTGTACTCCATCCTGGCAATCAACACGGGCTCTAAATTGTGAGCCCTACTGCCCGTCATCTACGAAAGGGACCCATGAGGTGTACACTCTCCTGCAATCAACATTCCATCTGAATTGTGAGCACTGCTACCCGTAGTGTTTGCTCACACAACAATGATAGCAGGTAAACAGAGCGGCCTGGGTGCACAGGGCCTCCAATTGAGCGCGCTGCGGCGAGAGGGGTGGGGTGCTTCAGCCTAGCTGCGCAGGTCCGAACAAACGATATTGCCATGTGTTATGATGTCATCTTTGACCTCATTCAGTCACATCTCTGTCTCATTTTAAAGACCTGCTGGACTGTACTGTAGGCCTGAGCCAGTGGACAGCGCTGCCCTACAGACACATCTTCAGTGCGGTGCTGCAGGAGGGATGGGATGCATCAGCCAGACTGCGCATGTGCGAATAAGCGATATTGCCATGTGTTATCATGTGATCTTTGACCTCATTCAGTCACATCTCTGTCTCATTTTAAAGACCTGCTATACCATAAGGTAGGCCTGAACCTACGGGCAGCGCTGCCCTACAGACACCTTTAGAGGCCGGTTCTGCGGTAGGGGTGGGGTGTATCACCCTGAGTGCGCACGTGCGAAGAAGCGATGTTGCCGTGCGTAATGATGTGATCTTTGACCTCATTCAGTCACATCGGTCTAATTTTAAAGACCTGCTGCACCGTACTATAGGCCTGAGCCAGCGGGCAGCGCTGCCCTACAGACACGTGGCGTTGGCTTTTAAGACACTGCAGTGAGCTCCTTACTAAGTGTACATGCACACAGGCTCCCGCCACTGCATTACACGCGCACATTATGCTTCTAGCATGCGCTCTGTTCCTTTGTATGTGAACGTTGACATAACATATTATTATTTAACCTTGTGTATTCTCGTGCATGCAACTCCTCTTTGAACCACGATTACCACTAACAGTTGGTAGATCGTACTTCAAAAACGAAGGATGCACTCAACTCCTATTAACTATCAAGCTTGAAAGAAACCTTCATTTACCTCCAGACATTTCCACCATTAAATTATTTCTCCCTTTTCAGACATTCCATTGATTGCCACAAGAAGGGCGGAGCGGGAGCTGACCCCGCAATGATGCCCTGGCATTCTGACACCTTCCATCGTGGTATCAAGACACCGTCCCCGACCGCAGACCTGGTCTATCGTACAAACATACCCCGGACTAGGAGATTGCACCAACACGTCGTGGGACACACCAGTGGTGGCAGGTGAGCAGTGAAGCCTCGGTGTGCAAGACCTACAATTGAGCACAGTGCGGGGGAAGGGGTTGGGGTGCAGCACCCTGGGAAAATCGCTTGCATGCACCTAGCGATTTTCCCATAGCTATTAATGTAGGACTATATTATCAAACAACGGCGATAACATTATCACCACTTTAGCGACAGGAAACTGCCGCTAAAGCGACGATAAGGGGTTGATAATATGCCCTTGTAAATTCCCTTAGAAGCCCAAGTTCACACCAGAACCTGGGCTTCTAAGAGAATTCACAAGGGCATATTATCAACCCCTTATCACCGCTTCCTTCATAATATGGCCCATAATCTCTGGCCTCATGTATTTAATTTTAAGGACTTGCTGAACCACACTCTTTCTCGCAGACCCCAGCGTCCTCGACAAACGGGTGACGAGGGTAAACACTAAGGGCTGGGTGCAATAGGCCTACGCTCTGTCTCCTCCGCCCTCTCTTCTTTTGACTCTCCCTCCCCTTCTCCCTTCCACCCACTCCCCCTCCCTTCCATTCTCACTATGGTCCTTTCTTTCGGACTACCTTTCTTTACCTCTTCCACATAGCACACATACTTATGTTTCATTTTTGTCTTGCAGGTTTCCTACGCTGCTTCCACTGGAGTCCAACCCACGTTTTTTTTATTATACTGTTCTATTAAAGTTACATTTCTATTTATTTCTGTTTTAATAAAGGTTACTTATTTTTTTAAATAAATAACTGAGTGTATAGGTCTTCTTTTTCTGACGACAATTGTTTATTGTGAAAATCATCTGTTTATAGGAGATTTTAAGGACAACATTATTTAATATTAGAGTGCACCTACCAAACATAATCTAACTGACTATTAGACAAATGAAGCCTGGGTAATTGTACAACTACAAGAGTTCTATGAGTGTATCACTTTATAACACCATAAGTACTGCCCGTGTGATTACAGAACAAATAAGGCACTGCCTAGGACCACCGAGGCTTCAGGGACTGCCGAGGCCCACCCTGCATATTTAAATAAAGACCCGGAGTGTGGCGATCCCCGGACTTCAGTTGGCCTCGAACCCCCCGAACAATTAGTAAACAATACCCGGGAAGGTGGCGCTCCCCTAGGCTGCAAAACGTCTCTGTGCCCTTCCGCGCCTAATTTACATGTGACATTAAGATCCCCAGTCCAACAGAAACCCCGCAATATAATAATTGGATTGTCCACGGAACATTACCCACCCACCAGGGGCCTCATTTAAAAGAACGGGTGAGACCCCGCTTTTCTTTTGTTGTTGTTATTTTCTCTCAATTTTTACCATCCGCATCCCCTCTATACAGCGATACAAGGTTTTCCTCCTCTTGCTTCAAGTAGTCGAACAAGTATTTGCTTTCACAGGGCGGAAGACATGCACCACCCTCTAATAGCAAACACAAATGTCCAGCAAATGCAAACCCCGGGACATTGTATGAGCTGTGCCTGAGAGGTCGCCCTCCCTACTACCACTTCTCGTGTTAACATGAGCTTCTATTGGAATTCTCTACAGCATACTATCAAGCCCATTATCACCATTTTAGCGGCAGTTTTCTGCAGCTAAAGCGGCGATAATTATTATTATTTTTTTTTTGAACCAACTTTTATTGATTTTAACGGTCGTGCAAAAGTCCATACACAGCTTGTTCGCCTACAACCATATAGGCCGGCAGCAGGTGACTAATCATTGTCAGGAGCAAAGGCACATAAATTAGCACAAGTAACATTACCTATAGCCCAAAAACCGGCCCCCAAAAAGACATTTACTCTCAGAGGCTCCCGCCTTAGTGGCGTCGAGCCCTCAGTAAACCTCCCGCCCAGCAACCCTGCATAGACAGTTCATAAAGGGCAGAAACTCATGGCTATTAGAATGTCACAATTGTCACGGGCCAGCCGGGCAGGTAGCGTTAGGGTAAGACTGCAAGGGCGCCCCATTCGTGCAATGTAATAGTCATAGCATATTATAGCGAATATCGCCTGGAAGAGACGCTGTATAAGTCCAGTAACTTTCATCAGTGCTGTACAGGGCATTACGCAAGTCGGCTTCCGGCAGGCTTTCCACTGCAAGCGCAACTAGGGGTTGAGCCCTCCACCCCCAATATCCAGCAGCCATGCCAGGGCAAAGATACCGCCCCAATCCCTGCATCAAAGATTGCCAATGCGGCGACCAAACAACCAGGGGGATAGAACAAGGGAAAAGGGAGGGGGTGTGAACCATCGCAATGGGCAACAATCGTGGCGGGGAGGAAGGGGTGTGCGCTCAATTATCATCATCAGATGGGGGGCTTACGGGGTGTAATCCGCTAACAGCAAGGTCTCCTCCCTTCCAGGCACGCTTTCGCTAGGGAATTATGTTATACCCCCCCTGCGGGATTCCAGAACCCTCCCGGGTCTGTGGGATCTAGCACGTCGTCAAAGAGCTTCAGGGCTCTAAGCCGTGGCGGCTGCAGACGAGCATGCTCTAGCCGCCCCAGGTAATCAACCAAAGGCTTCCAGAGCTTCTTATATTTGGCGTCTCGGAGCTGTAAACGCGCCGTGAGAGACTCCATCGCCACCACATGCCACAGACGAGTAAACCACACATTTACGGAGGGCGACTCTGGCTTCTTCCAGTAAAGGGCCACTGTTTGTTTTGCAGCGCCCAGCATGTGGAGGCTAAGGTGCCGATCACGGCCAGTCATGGCTCTCAGGGTTGCTGGTCTAATGCCCAGAAGGACCACCAGCGGATCCTCCGGAAGGGGGAACCCGAGTACCTTTTTTACATGGCTGAGGACCTCTTTCCAAAAGATTTTCAGAAGCGGGCATGTCCACCAAATATGTATGAAGTCTCCCTGCGCCTGGGTGCACCGCCAGCACAGGGGAGATGAATTGGGAAACATTTTGTGGAGTCTGGCGGGGGTGTAGTACCATTGGGTCATTACTTTGTAAGCCGATTCCTGTTGGGGAATGCTACGCAGGATTTTAGGGATGTCTCCCCAGAGCCGGGCCCATTGGGCAGGGGTGACGCCTGAGCCAGTAGAGGAATGCCATCTCGTCTGGTACGGGGGGGGTCTAGCCGGCGTGAGCGCTGCAGCACCTTGTATATGCGAGATATTAGCCCCTTGTAGTTGCCGAAGTCACGCGCTAGCTGTTCGAACTGCGTGTAGGGTCGCGTGGCCGCCGGCGTCAGGGACGAGCCCTGTATCCAGTGACGCAGTTGTATGTACTGGTATTTGTCACCGTCCAGGAGCCCGAACTCCTGCTGGCACTGTGCAAAGGTTTTGAGAGAGTCACCGAGAAACAGGTCCCGTATCGTCCTACAGCCCGACTCCGTCCAGTTCGCGAAGTGGGGTGGCCGACATGCCGGCGGGAATTGCGGATTGCGCGCAATCGGGGTGTGCGGGGATGGAAAGGTGGTCAGGCCCCTACTCACCGCCACTTTATCCCAGATCTCCAGGACCGTTTTGGTAGGGACGGCCATGTAAGCGCTGCGATGGCGGGCCGCCCGGGGAAGCCAGGCATGGTCCCATATCGGGCGACAGGTGACTGCCCTGTCCATGTGGAACCACACCTTCTCACTCTCCCACGCCCCCCACTCCAGGACACAGCGAAGATGCGACGCCCAGTAATATTCGAGAAGGTTAGGGCAGGCCAGGCCACCCCTATCCCTGGGGAGACTCAGGATTCTATTCGAAAACCGTGGCTTTCCCCCCCCCCACACAAATGCGTTGAGCTCGCGTTGGAGCCCCTGTATTTGGTGTTCCGGAATCGGAGTTGGCAGCGTTTGAAATAGATAGAGGACCTTTGGCAATATCGACATCTTCACTGTGTTGAGTCGGCCCAGCCAAGAGAGCGGCAGGGCCCTCCACGCCCGTAGGTCAGCTAGGACAGAGGTTTTGTATTCCTGCCAGTTGGCCTGCGTCCAAGTGGCCAGGTCTGGAGTCAAGTTAAGACCTAAGTATCGCACTGACGCGTCCGCCCACTGGTACGGGGCCGAAGCTCGGATCGCCGGAAGCTCTTCGGCCGGGATCGAAATATTGAGGGCCCAGGACTTGGCATGGTTAATTTTGAGCCCAGAGGCGCGTTCGTAGGTTCAGAGTAGCGAGTGCACCGCCGGCAGTGATCGTAGGGACTCGGAGAGGGTGAGAAGAAGATCGTCTGCGAAGAGAGCGATCTTGTGCTGCACTCCGCGAAGAGGTATACCGCAGATATCAGGGGACCGCCGAATCATAATGGCCAGGGGCTCCACCACCAGGGCGAACAGCAGGGGCGACAGGGGGCAGCCCTGCCGGGTGCCTCTACAGATGGGGAAGGGTTGCGTGAGCTGACCGTTAACCCGGACCCTGGCAACCGGCGAAATATACGGGGCCATAATGCGCGCCACCATCTTAGGACCCAGGCCCACTTTCCGCAGCACTGCTCGGAGAAAAGTCCAGTCAACCCGGTCGAACGCTTTTTCCGCGTCAAGCGACAACAGGCAGGCCGGAATCCTCCAGTGTTTAGCCTTCCCAATGATATGCGCAATACGCCGTACATTA
The DNA here is from genome assembly GCF_964204655.1 of Triturus cristatus. Classification (NCBI taxonomy): domain Eukaryota; kingdom Metazoa; phylum Chordata; class Amphibia; order Caudata; family Salamandridae; genus Triturus; species Triturus cristatus. Next base: position 1,068,495,202 of record NC_140582.1, on the reverse strand, counting down.
TCCGCGCCCTGACGTTGATGGATAAACCCCACTTGGTCGGGCTCGATGAGGTTAGGTAGGTGAGGGCTAAGCCGCTTAGCTAGGATTTTGGTGTAAAGCTTTAAATCGGTGTTCAGCAAGGCAATGGGCCGGTAGGAGGAGCACAGCGTATGGTCCTTCCCGGGTTTCGGGATGAGAGTTATGTCGGCCATTGCCATATCTGCTGAGGACCCTACCGACTCCTCGAAGGAATTAAAAAGGCGCAAAAGGTACGGCTGCAATTGCGGCAAAAAGGCGCGGAAGAACGACACCGGGAGCCCATCCGGGCCGGGCGCCTTGCCAAGCGGGAGGTCGCGCAAGGCGCCAGCCAGCTCTGCCGGGGTGATAGCGTCCTCTATAAGCCCGGATTGATGCTCACTCAACGGGTCCCAGTGGCAAGAATCTAAGGCCTCCACAACCAGCTCCGCCGCAGGGGAGTCGCCAGTATAGAGGGCTGCATAGTAGTCGTGAAACGTTTGGAGCTTCGCCGGTTCCGCAACGGCCCAGGACCCGTCTGCCTTCTGTAGTTTCGCGATATGTGCCGTAGCTGCCCGCGTCCGCAAGCGTCGCGCCAGAACAGCGCCCACCTTGTCGCCCCCCGCATAGTAGCGCTGCTTGAGTGCAAGCAGAGCGCGCTCAGCCTTGTTGACCCTGTGCGCGCGGATCTTCCCCCGAAGGACGGCCAAGCGGCGCTTGTGCGTCGCCAGCGGGCGCTCTTTGTCCATCTGCTCGAGCACCTGTAGCTCCCTTGTAAGTTTTGTCTCGTAAAGCTGGGCCTCACGCGCTCGAGCGACAGCCAAGGCTGTGAGAGTGCCCCGTATTGTGGCTTTGAAGGCGTCCCAGAGAAGGGGGAGAGGGGTCCCCGGCAGGTCGTTGTCTTCGAAATATGCCAGGATGGCTGTCTGGATCTCCTCTCTATCTACTGGGTCACGGAGGACGTGGTCCGGGAATCGCCAGCGGCGCGGCCGCAGCGGGCGGGGAGGACCCTCCCGTAGAAGCACCTCAACATGGGCGTGATCCGAGACCGAGATGGCGGAATGGGACACCGAGACGGAGTCCTTGAGCAGTGAGTGCGATACGAGGAGGAGGTCAATGCGGGAGTAAGTGCGGTGGACATGGGAGTAAAAGGTGTAGTCTCGCAACCCCGGGGAGTGGTACCTCCAGACATCTACTAAGGTTAAGGCGGTTAGGGAGCGTTTCACCGCCGCAGACATGGCCCCCACCCCGTGGAAAGCGCCCCCACAGCGGTCAAGCTCCGCGTCCCACACCCAATTGAAGTCCCCTCCGACTATGAGGTCCGTGGTCACTGGCTCAAGGTGTTCCCTGATTATCCTACGCAAGAAGAGATCCTGACCCTGGTTGGGGGCATACAAGTTACACAGTGTCAGAGCACGGGATCCCCGCCTGATCTCCACCCGCAGAAACCGCCCCTCCGCATCCCTATGTACCCTGGCATCCCCCCGGGATATCCCCGCCCTGCACAGGATCGCCACTCCCGCCGTCTTCGAGGGAGCCGAGGACCAGATCTGAAGGGGGAAGCGCGGGTGCGCCATCCGGCCCACATCTGACTTGAGGAGGTGTGTCTCTTGGAGGAGAATGATATCGGGGTTCTGTAGGAGCAGGTAGCGCCAGATTAGGCGTCGTTTGTTGGGAGAGTTGAGCCCTTTCACATTGAGAGAGAGAATCTTCCAGGGAGAGGTGGTAGTCATTGTCGTAGAATCCCTAGTAGGGCACCTCCCGCATGAGCATCTCACCCATACACATGTCCCCCCCGCCAAGGGGATTGAATGAAAGAGGGTACTGAGGGGAACAAATAAGAACAAATACAACCATGTAAACCTGCAGTCGGCCAACAGGGCCGGAAGAGCCTATTCCAGTCAAGAGAGTAGCCAGGCACCGCGGCACAGGCTGTCTCGGAGATGTCACTCTCCCAGAAATAGGAGGGGGGGTGCGCCATCGCTGAACCGCTGAGTTATGGTGTCGAGAGTCCGTCCCGGGCCGCCGCCCAAGCCTGGGAGGCAGCGCCCCGTAGAGGAGACAGCGGTGCGCCTCCGAGTGAGGCGTCCAAGGCGTCAAGCAATGGGGGAGAGATGCAGCCCACAGCCGGCCGCACCTCCAGTCGTCTCAGTTGTCACAGGTGTAGAGCCGCAATCAGGCGAGATGTTCCGCAATGGCGTCGGTCATTTAAGGGCAGAGGCCTGTGAGCCCAGCGGCGAGAAGGAGCCCTTCAGGGATTTTATATGTTCGATAATGTCTTGCTTGTCCCGGGAGGCCCTGCTGCCCTCCGGCGACGATGGGTGTCTAGGACGTCGCACTGTGGACCACTGCGGCTTCACCGGGACTCGAAGTTTGGGGGGGCGCCGCGAGGGGCTGGCCGGCGGCGAATCGGGAATCTTCAGTAGTTGAGCCGCCTCCCGGTATGAGCGCAGCACCCGCCGCTTGGACTCCCACTGAAACATGAGGGCGAAGGGATGGGCCCACTGGTAGCGGATGTTGAGCTCCCTCAATTTGTCCGTGATGGGTTTGAAGTCCCGACGTCGCCGGAGGGTGGTGGAGGCCAAGTCCTGAAACAATTGGATGGGCTTTCCCCCGCAGAGGATTTCGGATTTGCCTCTGGCCGCCTTTAGAATGGCTTCCTTTTCAACAAAGAAATGAACCCGTGTCAAGATGTCAGGGATGAGACCCGGCCTCCCCATCGGCCCTGAAACCCTATGGGCGCGGTCCAGGGTGGGCGGCGAAGTATCGTCATCCCCTCGGATGTCATGGAGTAAGTCCGCCACGAAAGACATAATATCTGCCCCTTCTGCCCCAGGCGACACCCCCCGGATGCGTATGTTGTTCCGGCGCCCCCTATATTCCAAATCCTCCTGTTTGATCTGGAGCTCAACATGCTGTTCTTCCAAGGTCGCTAATCTTTGCCATAGGTGTTCCTGGTCTTCTGTACGGGCATCCAGGGTCTTTTCTAAGTCATCTACTCGGCCGCCCAGTTCCCCACGTCCTTCCGAAGGTCCTTCACGCATGCCTGGACTTCTGTGCGGAGGGACCCAATTTCTGACTTAAGTTCTTGCATGAACGCCGTCATGAAGGATTGCGTGACGGGGGCCGTCGAGACACCTGCCCCCGGTGGCTCCGCGCTCTGTGATGCTGCGGTAGGCTTGTTCCACAAGTCCTTGACAGAGGCGTCTTTGGGGGTTGCCGGCGGCTCCTTCCCTGGCTTCGTACGGGTCATGGTGTGGCCGTGCCTAGGATCGGCCTCACAGAGTATGGGAGTAGCAGTCCCCAGCAGCTCAAAGTCCCGCAGTCGTGTGGCAAACGTTCAGCCCCGACCTTCCAGTCTCGAGACCACAGGGGCGCAAGGATGAGCGCAGACGACAGGGTCGTGGCGCGGGGTGCCGCAATGCAGAAGGTTCTCGAGGCCCAGCACCACGGAGCGATGCGGCCGCTAAACTGCCCCCCGCCACGGGATCCACCGCCAACTCCAGGTTCAAGCTCCTACGCCGTCCAAGACCCCGGCGAGGGCCGCGATGCAACTCCAGAGGGGACTCCCAGTGCGAGGAATGGCCGTCGCGCCTTCAACGCGCGCCACCAGCAGGCTCCCAGGCCAAGGCGCGGCAACGGACCACACCCAGCCCAACGCTAGTCCACCGTCTCTAGGTTTGCTGGCGCAAGCAGTAGGACACAGGCATCAGGTCGCCGGGGCCAGTCGTCCCCCGGGTGCGTTTCACTCTAAAGCGCCTCCCCGGTCCAGTCGCCGTGTGGGCTAGGCCTCTCCCACGTGGTTAATCAAGGTGGCGGCTGGCCTCTCTCAGCCCCCGGCGCCGCCCGCGCCCGCCAGGCTACAGCCACACGCACACCCCGCGTCGTCCGCCGCTACCTTCGGGCCCCCGCCTCCGATCCGACCCCCAGTGGTCACACAGCTCGTCCGGGAGGTCCCGGCCTACCAGCTCTGGGCGTTGCAGGTGTCGTCCGCCGCATTGCTCATGGCTTCTCGGTGGCTCTCCGCTTCCACGCTCCACAGATGGCCGGCGCCCCCAGGCACAGTCTTCTCACTAGCCAGCCCCAGGCACCAGCAGCAGGGCCAGCAGCGCCGCCACGCGATAGCAGCTCCACGTGTGCAGCGGGGTGTAGTTTATGGCACCAGGTGCCCCCAGGTCAGCCTCAGCAGTCCGCTCCAAGATCAAGGCCTCAGCGTGGCCTGCCTCCTCTGCGGCACCACCAGGCGGGCAGCCGTAGCTACGGGCCAGGGCCAGCCGCGGACCACAAGATGGCGGCCGCGACCGTCCCTACCCACAGAGCTCGATCTTCCTCGTCATCGGCCGCGCACGCCTCGGCGCCGCCGCTGCTCTGCCACACGTCCGCGCTGCTTCTCCGGCGATAATCTTCCCGGGCCAGCCAGGCACAGTCCCACCGCAGCGCGGCGGGTCAGGGCATCCAAGATGGCGGTCGCGGTCTCTCCCGCCGGTGGCTCGCCTCAGATGTCGCCCCTACACGCCACAGCCCAAGCCAGGGGTCTCCAAGGCGCCCAGCCGCTGCCCGCTCTCAGTGTCCAGCCGGTCCCCCCCAGCTGGATCGTCTCCGCAGCCACTGCCCTGCTTTGAAGGCTGTTTTCCTCGGCGGCGGCCCGGAGCCTCAGCGATGTGCAACTCACATCGTCCGCGGCGAGACCACGCCCCAAGCGGCGATAATTTTAACGCCGTTCCTTGATAATATGCCCCTTAGATTCTAGTAGAATTACATACTAACATTCTACTATGACTTACAATGGAATACTACACAGAGCACATGACTTTACAGCAATGAACTCATAGTTTCATCCACGAGTCTTGACACCGGTAGGGGTCAGACTTTCGCTTCCCACTCCCTATATTGTATAAACGTAAACTAACACTTCTTCCACAAGTATGCTACAGCGCCCAGAGCACATCACTTTACAGTAATGAGCTCACAATTTAGGCTCACGGTTTAATCCCCGAGTCTTCACACCAGTAGGGATGAGTAGTTCTCTTCCCACTCCCTATATACTATAAACGCATACTAACACTACTCACACACTTATACTACAGCGGCTAGTATCCTACACCACCCAGAGCCCATCACTTTAAAGCAAACAGCTCGGTTTCATCCCGAAGTCTTCACACCGGCGGGCGTAACTACTTCGCTTCCCACTTCCGGTATACTATCAACACACAGTAGCGGTCAGTAGTTCGCTTCTCACTCCCTGTATGGTATAAACGCCTACTAACACTACTTGCAGACGTATGCTATAAACACCAGACCACATCACTTTACAGCAATGACTTCATGGTTTAGACTCTCGGTTTCATACCCGAGTGTAGCACCATATCATATCACCACCATGCCACTCTGAACAACACCGCACTTTCAGACCGCTAACAGTGATAACTACCTACTGGCGACTGCCAGTAGGTAATCAAGAACAAATTACAATAGTTCCTTGATTCTTTTAGCTTTAAAAAATTCTCTCTATTACTGTCTTTATACTTTTCCATATAAATAGTTTTTTTAATATTCAAGTACACATCGAAGTCAGAAATGCAACGTATTCTATCAACACACTTTCTAGAACATTCTACAACACGTGGAGGTTAAAAGTTCATCAAATTTTTTAAAACTAACGATATTTTTTTACAACATTTTCTCGAACATTTAATGGCACGTGCAGGTTAAAAGTTCACGATTGTTTTAAGTTCGAACAGTGCAAGTAGCAGGTGTGGTTGAGTTGAGCAAATGTTATCCTTTAATATGTACTATAATATGTATGTGCAAACTGCTTTTTCTTAACCAATCACAAACATACTTTTCCGCAAAACGAATGTACACCCTACTTTTAAAAACAATCCTTTTCATCTCCCAATCAGGTACCGTTTTGTATGCGAAAAGAAACTAGTTCTCTATCTTTAAACATATCTCTTATTCTACGAAGGAACTGCATGAGCTACAGACATCTTTCCATACCTTCCAGCCATACCTTCAAAATGCTAGTGTGGATCGTAGGACATAGCTATGTTTTCTGGTGCAAGAGGTATGAAGAACAGAGACGTATTGACTTAGACCTAGGTTTACAAAATGTGGACATTAAATGGTTTGGACAGAGAGGATTGAAGTGGCACCAATTGTTGCCTTTGGTTAAAAACTGTTTGCATCTCCAACACCCTGACCTCATGATTGTGCTCTGTGGTGGAAACGACCTAGGCACATTGACTGGGGTATATTTGGAAATGCTTATGAAGGACACCTTTGGACAATTGATGTTACTTTTGCCTCAAACTGTCTTTGTATATTCCAATATATGCCAAAGACAGAAGTGGAAATGGTCCAAACAATTTTGTCCTCAGATTGAAAAATCTCGGAAAAAAGTCAACAAAGCTGTCTCTGCATACCTCAGAGAGCACAAAATGGGGTCCATATACAACAACAACATACGTTTTGATATGGTGGATATATACAGAAGTGATGGAGTACACTTCACAGATCAGGGAAACCGAGTTTTCCTGAATAAATTGAAGCTGTGCATCCACACTTATATGTAGCTCCAACTAATGAACACAAGGGCTCTTTTTAGAGCCACCCTATAACTTACAACTTAGGCCCCCTATTTTAGGGCCATATAACGCCAACTCCCGCACCCTCGCCAAAATTTATTCTCCACACAGCTGTGGCGCAGCGGCCAGACCATCTCATTTTGCAGCACAGACCTCTCACTTTGATCCCCAGCTCTACTCACCCATAGGGGTGAGTAGTTTGCGCTCTACAAATACCATATTGATTTACCTTCGCACTCCCTATACAACACCACCTAGGCACCATACACAAGCTACAATGTTCTAAACAAAAGTTCATCCAAGTACTTATAACTACATGCTGACACTACTTGCACAGATGTGGCACAGCGGCCACAGCACATGACTTCACAGTATATGACACACAGTTTGGGCTCACACTTTAATCCCCGACTCCGGCAGCAGCTCAGCTTAGCAACATGAGACTCTAGACAATACCTCACATATATTCCGTAGCCCAGGACTTTCATACAAGTACGGGTCAGTAGTTCGTCCTAGTAGTTATAAACACATCTGGACACTACTTCCACAGCTGTAGTGCAGCGGCCATGGCACATGACTTCACAGCATAAGACACACAATTTGGGCTCACGCTTTAATCCCCGAGTCCCGCACCAGCTCACCTTACCCGCATCAGACTCTACCCAATACCTCACTTAATTTCCGTAGCCCACCACTTACACACCGGTAGGGGTAAATACTTCGATTTGCACCCCCTCTATAGCACACCCTAAACACCCCACAGAGGTTACAGTGCTCCTACCCTCCTATTTCACACTTTTTTCCCTCTTTTTCCCTCCTTTTTTCCCCTTACTTGCTTCAACGGAATCACAAAATGGTGGCCAACACTTCCTAGTTGCAACCGCTCGGACCGCTCGCAGCCAATCAGCAACAAGCTCGTGCTTGTAACGCCACAGCGAATCAGATGGCAGAATTCACAAATATCGATAGCTTTAAATTTCGATATTTCTCAAAAATTACTGAACGAATTTACACCAAATAAACAAAAGCGTGCTTTCTAGACCAAGACCCTTCTCCCTACCAAATTTGGGGTAATTCCGTTCACCCGTTCGACCTGTAGCTTTGTCTAAAGTTTCCTAAGGAAATTAACATGGAGAAAACACGTTTTGGGACCCCCCTTTTTTCTCGCCCCCCCTTGACGAATCACCCCCAAACTTTCAACATAGGAGCTGATGTCAACGAAGAATTAGTTTTGAAAATGTCACGAAGATTCGTCAATCGGCGCCAAAGTTAATGCGAATAGAATGTTGCCATTTTCCTATAGTAACTAGGCCCTAACTATAACTACCTACTGGTGACCGCCAGTAGGTAGTATATATATATATATATATATATATATATATATATACACATATTATCTACTGGCGGTCACCAGTAGATAGTTATAGTTAGGACCGTGTTTCCATAGGAAATCTCAAAATTCTATTTTGAATAACTTTGGCGCCCGTTGACGAATCCTCGCGAAATTTTCAAAACTAATGGGGCGCTCCCTTCAGCTCCTACCCTGAAAGTCTCGGGGTGATTCGTCAAGCGGGGGCCGAGAAAAAAGGGGTGTCCCAAAACGCGTTTTCACCATGCATTTTTCCATAGGACCTTTAGACACAGCTACAGCCCGAACGGCTGAACAGAATTACTTGAAATTTGGCAGAGAGGTAGCCATAAGGTCAAGGAAGTGCCTTTTGCAGGTCTGGTGTAAATCTGTTCAGTATTTCCTGAGAAAATAGCATTTAAAAGCATATCAATATCTATACGCGCGCAGGGTGCGCGCACCGTGCGAGCACCGTGCGAGCACCCTAACGTGCGCGAGCGTAATTCTGATTGGTGGTTACATGTTAGTCAACGTTCGAATCGGTCGAAATCAGGAAGTGTCGGCCGCCATTTTGTTTGTTTTCAGTGCGAGAGTGAAAAAGGAAGGTGACGAACGTGAAAAGGGGGCAGGGTAGAGAGTTCCTGACCCCCCAGCCTTTGTCAGGGGGTCCCTGAAGGACCCCCTGACAAGGAATTAGCATTTAAAAAACCGTACAAATTCACTGAAAAAACCATAGGTTTCACACACGTTATAGTTAGGAATTAGCATTTAAAAAACCTTGCAAATTCACTTAAAAAACCATAGGTTTCACACATGTTATAGTTAGGTGGATATTTCACTCGTAAAAAACCAATGAAATTCCCCCGTTATAGTTAGTTCAGATAACTATAACTCGCGCGACCGCCACTCTATCACAAGGATGATGTCATCAGTGATGTCATGAGTGATGCCACTGACCATGTCATGAGTGATGTAATATGTGACATCATGAGCAGTGGATTGCGGCGCGCGCGAGTTATAGTTATCTGAACTAACTATAACGGGGGAATTTCATTGGTTTTTTACGAGTGAAATATCCACCTAACTATAACATGTGTGAAACCTATGGTTTTTTAAGTGAATTTGCAAGGTTTTTTAAATGCTAATTCCTAACTATAACGTGTGTGAAACCTATGGTTTTTTCAGTGAGTATATATATATATGCACACACACATATTTATATAGAATTATATTTATCATTCAAACAAAAAAAACTTCTTGTGTCCAAATTTAAATACTTGAAACCCAAAGAATTTGTGAAAACAAACATTTTCCCTTCATATCTGCATATGTTGTTACAAAAATAGAATAAAACATATTGCTTAAAACAGTATTTGTGTGCTTCTTCACACATGCCATAACAGTTTTTGGTAAGGCACAGGCAGAAATATCTGCGGTGCTTTTGGGGAGGCATAGACAGACGGGGAAGCACCGACATACAGGTAGCAGCTGTATTTCTAAGCTTCCCTCTGACGGAGGGGAGGCACAAACTGACAGGGGAGCACATCTAGTTAGAACACCGGAGCGTCACACTCAAGCAGGTATGTCACGACTAAAATACCTTTTATCCGCCTCAGTTTACAGCACAAATGGCTTCTTACGCCACTGGAATAGCGCAAGCTACGCTGACTGCGTAGAAAAGAACCGCAAGTTTTAGTCGGGCAGGCTGAGAGCATGGGTGATTTCCATTCCCGACATCATTAAAACAATTAACGCATGAGTTCAACCGGATTGTTTTGGACGTTACTCTGACGTGACAACTCATGAATAATTGTATTAATGCATGCCACAAATACCCACGGTTCAGTACAACGGCCAGTTAAAATAAATAAATAAGTAAATACAACATCTGCGTCAATTACCATTCACTCAAGATCTCAGACAACTGTCAAACCCTTATTGAATTAGCCCTGCGCAACAAAACTAACTGCTAACGCCTCATTGTTGCTGATGCAAACTTAAACGGAGTTATAGAAATGTTCCCAAAAACGTGTACCTTAAATTTAAGTTTACAAATATCAATCGTCTCATTTTCAGAATCACAATGTACATTTCTTGATTTGTAGGTGACAATGACCACAAACAGGAGTTCTATGAAAGTTAAAGGAGAAGACAAAGAGATCAAGGAGACTTCTGCCAAAGCGCACATTTACCCATGAATAACTGTGCTCTTCTGACCCTGGACTCCTGCAGAATTTAGTCGTGAGTAGCCCTCTTCTGGGGTTTTTAAAAGCTACAAGCATACCAAATGTCTGAGTATGACAGGGGTGTCCTTGAGCAACAGACTTGAAGTGGTCCAGTGATGAGAAAGTGAGAGGTGATCAGAAATGGCGTATGAAGGCGTCTTAAAGTGCACACCAGCCCAGAGTAGCTGGGATTAGAGATAGAGAAGACACGTAATGTGTGCAAACACACAAGATTCGTGACAACAATTGAAGCCTGACTCCCCTACGAGAAACATCAGATAGACTTGTCCCCGGTAACCATTAGTAGCTGGGTTCAGATGGATACAAATTATAAACATAGAACCTCTGGGAACCACAGGGAGGAGGGAAGGAAGCGGTGGGATGGGAGCCAGACGTACGCTCAAAGGCTTTCGGCAAAGGGAGCTCGCAGGAGGAGCGGAAGGGGGAGGAGATAGTGGCCAGCACAGGAGGAATGAGGATCAGGAGATTATGATTGCAGCCTTCTCACCTGTTCTTTCTCCACGGAGATAGAATCAAATATTTACAAGGCAAAACTAACTGAGGAATTATGAGACTGACATTTTCTTTCATTTATTGCATGCACAGACACACTCATTTTGCATAACTCAAACAGATGAATCATAGTTTTTGAGATGCAATATAAAAATATTATTATTCTCATCTGGGTGTTGTTTCTTTAGGTTGGTGGTACAAATGTTTTTATTTAAGCATCCCAGCTAGATAAATATTGATCTAAGTTAAGTGATTCCTGGCTAACACTTAACCGCAGGTCACGGGTCCAAATCCTGATTAATGTATTACAACCATTTACACTTTTTAGATTTACCAAACCTTTTAAATAGAAAGTGTCTCAACTACTTAAAGTAATATAGGTGATGGCATCGACACAGGAGGGAAACCTTAGTCGCAGTGGAGTTCATAATTTTATGTTCTATTAGGGACACAGAGGCGAGGATTATGCTTCTCAATCTTTACTGCTCCCAAAATAGCAGCCAATGAAAAAACAGTAAAAACATTACAACACTACATATCCCACGAGGCTTTGAACCACACCTCCTATTCACCCTCCAATGTTCTCTTGGTAGCATGTACAAAATAAAGATGCACCATCTTTCCTGACTTTCTTTGCGAGCACGCAGTCCAACGAATAAAAGAACAATGTCCTTAAAATGAACGAAAGAACAGTTCCAACGACTCTCAACGGACAGTTACCGAAGTCCAGAACGTCACATCCCAATGGAAGAAAATACAAATAGTGCAACCAGAGTTGTGAACACAGTCCTCCATAAACAGTCTTGCACAGGGGCTTCAGTTTTGTTTCGGTTCCGAGCCTGAAAAGAAAAGTAACAGCAATCCCACCTCGACATTAGTTGAATCACAAGGGCGGGCCTAAAGAAACTGTGAGAGGCTGGCCTGGTATATGATGTCCACTAATGTAAGTGGGCACCTTGCACCAGTCCAGACAACCCGTACGGTGGTTTAAGAGGTCTTTGACAACTTTAGAAAGCTCTCTAAGCGATAGCTGTGGAGAGCAGTCTCCAGTCTTAGTCCAGAAGGAGTGTAAAGCAGCTTGTTTTACCAGAATGCAATCTTATAGTATAGATTAAGTGAAAAGAACCACGCCAAGTATTTATAAAAATATGTATTTATTATATAATACTCTCTAGTACGTTCAAATATCTCCTACACGGAGATAAACACAATGCACACAATACTTTAGCACAGAAACACAGTAAATAGCACAGAATACACAGTGGACCCCGGGGGGGTGGGGGAACCAAGCCATATACTGAGAAAGTGGTATAAGAACCACGATTCGAGCCTTGGCAAATGCAACCAACGCAGGAAGGGAAGAAGGAGCAACGTGTCCACTTATGTAAGTGGGCACCTTGCACCAGTCCAGACAACCCTTATCGTGGTTTAAGAGGTCTTTGACAACCTTAGAAAGCTCTCTAAGCGGTAGCTGTGGAGAGCAGTCTCCAGGCTTAGTCCAGAAGGAGTGTAAAGCAGCTTGTTTTACCAGAATGCAATCTTATAGAACAGATTAAGTGAAAAGAACCACACCAAGTATTTATAAAAATATATATTTATTATATAATACTCTCTAGTACGTTCAAATATCTCCTACGCGGAGATAAACACAATGCGCACAATACTTTAGCACAGAAACACAGTAAATAGCACAGAATACACAGTGGACCCCGGGGGAGGGAGGGACCAAACCATATACTGAGAAAGTGGTATAAGAACCACGATTCGAGTCAGGATGATGTCGAGAGTACGTAGAAATGCTGGGGTCCCACAGCACCACCCAAGGTAAGTAGATAGGTACCCCATGGAGAGCTGGTGCAGTGTGGGAACATGACAGCGTGCTCCGTACAAGTCTATGTGTAAGTCGCAGTTGGATTTTTAAAGATTGAGAACCCTTCCCAGTGTACCCTGAAGAAGCCCAGTGGAAGACAGAAGACTGAAGAGCCACCCCACCCGTGGATACCCTAGTACCCACGTTACCTACTCCAGGGAAGCTGGCGCATAGGGTTGAAGTGGTGTCGGAAACCGCCGTCGAACCCAATGGAGGACTACAGGAAAGTGCCGCTGTTGCAGAAGGAGAAAGTGTCCAGTGGAATCCGAAGTTGGATTCTAGATGACAGGTACTTGCAATCAGAGGGGACAGAGTCTATGTCACTCAGGAATAACCAGGAGACTTGGAAGACAATTGCCCTCCGATGTCAGTGTAGGAGAGTAGGATCTGCTTCACATGGTTACTCCCACCTTTTGCTGGTGTTTCACTGTTTTTCAACTTTAGTCTGGCTGGGGCCCTGCTATTCAGGACCCCAGCCAAGCTGCTTCCTCTCTAAATTGATTCCATGTTCTTTAGGTACACTCCAGATTGGATTCTGAGGTACCCTTGTGAGTCCCTCGTATATGGTATACTATGTACCCAGGGCATAGGTACCCCAGAGGCCTACCAGGGGCTGGAGCATGTATTATGCCACCCCTGAAAAGCCCTCCAAAATGACACCACAGGTCTGCTACTGCAGCCTGGGTAAGGTGGTGCATGCACCCCTTACTGAGATATAGGTTCACTATATCTCACCTATCACTGCACATAGAAACTTATCAGTCACCCCTATGGCAGGCCTTATCAATCCTGAAGGCAGGGTGCTTGGTTATATGTGAGAGGATGCCCAGGCATGAGCTGAGCCCCTCTGCAGCCTTCGGAATCTCTTCTCCGGGGTTGTCAGTAGTGCAGCCTGACAATATACTCTTAAGTGCATTAGATCTAAAACGGTTAATGCTAACTTTGGACTGGCTGCACGGAAACATGTCGTGTTTGATGTCAAACACCTTGGAATCGTACCCCCACATCAAATCCTGATGTGAGAATATGATCCCATCCTTCTAGAGGGACAGACATGACAGCACTGATATACCCAGTACCAACTTAACTGAGCCCTGGCATCACAAAATGAATGCTGCAGCCACAGACACGGGTCTGGCCTCCTGCTCCTGACCGAAACTCCTGCAGGGGAGGCCTGGATATTAGGTTTCCTGTCACAGGGAGGTGTAACCACCTCCCAGACAGGCTGATGTGTATTGGGGCCGGGTGGGACCACTCTCAGAGTGCTTGAAGTCCTGCAATGGGGGCACATTTGGTTTTCCTGTGCATAGTCCAGCTCAAAACGATTAAGGGGCTTTCAGCCCCTGCTCTGGTGCAAAAATGGACAAAGGAAATGGGTGTAGCCACTCCTCTTTCCAAACCCTCCCATAGGTGGGTCTCTAGAGCTAGTCCAACCCCTTCCTTAGATATAAGTAAGGGACCCCTGGCAACAGGACTTTAGCTATCCCAGGAAGAAACTCTGAAGCTGAATCCTGGAACTTTAACACTCTACTCTAGACTAGAGGACTGAAGAAATCTCCCTTGGGGTCAAGGAGAAACTCCCCTGCTTGGCAGGCACCAAAGAAGCATTTTGCCGGTCTGCATCTCCGAAGCTCCCGCCGGACACCGAAGTATTTGCAGCCCAGGAAGAGAATTTCCAGACATCTCAGAGGCCGACCCGAGTCCCCAGCAAAGCTGAGACCCGCAGCCCTTGTGAGTAACGTGGAACCGGAACTCTTGGTCACGGTGCACATTTGCAAGTGCATTGACTTCCCGACGTCTCTTGAAGTTGTGCTTTAGGTTACTTGTAGCCCATGCCCCAAGCACCATCTGCACCGAAGATTGTAATATTAGAAGTGTAACATGTGTTTGGACCTCTCGCCTCATAAAAACAAGCTACTTTACATTCCTTCAAGACTTAGCCTGAAGGCTGCTCTCCATAGCTACCACTAGGATAGCTTTCAATAAAGGTTGTCTTTAACCTATCATCAATAAGGGGTTGTTTGGACTGGTACAGGGTGCCCACTATGATTAGTGGACAGCATATACCAGGCCAACTTCTCACATTGGTGGCAGCGGTGGGGTTACAGCATGCTATTGTTTTACCAGATAATCTCAATTGAATTGACTAACTGAAAATCACTAAAGGTACCTGAGGTATATATAATACAAGCTTTAGAATACAGTAAGTTCTACTGAACTTAGAGTTGTGTGTTAAGGGCTTAGCACACCCTTTACAACCCAAGAGAGCTTAGTAGGCCACACTAGAGTAGGTAGTGCAATACACCACACCTCACTAGTAATGTCTTCAAGGCCAGGAACCAGTGGGTCCCTGCCAGAAGCCAATGGGCTTCTTCTCTCCAAGTATGATAACCTCCCATTCGTGGAATTGAGAGCATTATGCAGTACTAGGAGTGAGGAAATATGAATTTTTATGGTTAATTGTGTCCCCTATCTTAGACCCCAACGGCTCCATGTACATGCTACAAGTACATGTATGTTCCCTCCAGTTCCAGCTATGAAGACGCAAATACATGTGCGTCCAACGTCAACATGTTCTCTTTCAGATCCGCCATGAATGGGTCGAATATTCCATTCCTAAATATGATTGGCCACCGACTTTATATGGTTCACTTTTCACGTTTTACAGTTCAGGCGAGCAGGCCCTGAATTCTGCCATCAAGCCTTTTCCTACTTCTGCCTCTAAAATGCTCCAGCTTGGACCTGCATCTGTATCCATGAACTTTGTCCTACTCCCTGCGCGGCTAACGGTGCCTGACGCGGCCTGTTGCCTGCCAAAAACTGTATTCAGCCTTCAAGTTATCTGCTCCGCTCCTCATCCAATGCATTCCTGTCTAGTAGTTTAGGTAAACATCCTTCCAGCTACCGAGCAAAGAGCTTGGCCTCGCTGTCTTTATGCAAGTAATTCATAGCCCCTGTTACCATGGAAGATTCCTGCCCCCTCACATCTCATGTAGACACATAGACGCTTGTACATGCACTAACAGTCAGTATAGAATAGATTCTGTCCGAGAGACCTTTCCTTTTGGATAAAACAGTTCTTTAAACAAAGATATTAGATACGATTTGGGATTAGGTTGACCTGACCCCCCAGACTTTTGTCTCCACATGTAGAGCTAAATGTCAATTCCCCTTCACCCTCTAGTTGCACGTCAATCACACGTCATGCGGCTGCGCGCGCATCTCTGCCAAACATTGCTGCTGACACTGCAGGATTCTCTTATGGATCCACCCACTTGTGACATCATTCTAAATGACGTTTCTAGTATACGCCTGTTATTACGCCCATTTTCATTACGTATGTGTATTCTTATCTGTATTATCAGCTGTTACGCCTCCTGCATCTGTCTCAATGCAATGCTTTTCATATATATATTGTTACTTGTCAATAATGTATTGCCTATCCCTTCCTGAACCTTCGTGGTGATGGAATAAGATTGCCTAGTTCGAACTATGATTCCTTTGTAAGGAATAAAGCCCTTTTCAGAACCTCTAATACCACGGATTCTGCCTCTTATTTTGACTGAGTTATTCTTACTAGACTTTACCGCATAAAAATAGTACAGGTAATTTAAATATTTACCACATAAATTGGCGCCCGAACAGGGACACTTTCTCATCTCACGCGCCGGAGGTGCGTTGCAGGCCCGGTCCCCTGCCACAGCTGAACGGACAAAAACGCGTACCCGCAGGATTTCCTGTATCTCCCTCCGGCCAAGCGGGGGTGACTGAGGCTGCGATCAACACCCAGACGAGGCGGTGAGAAGTGCGAAGTATCCCGACCAGAGCCTAGCTGAGAGAGCAAGATCCGAGGTATACAGAGGCCCACCAGGTTCCGAAGTTTCCGAGTCAAGTCGAGTCCAGTCCGGTCCGGTTCAGTTCAGTTCCGAGGCCTTCCGTTCCGTGCTACCCGGTGAGTACCATTGCTGGGGAGGCAGTTAGACGTGCACATTGGTTTGTGCCGGTCCTGACGGGTTTGGGTACACAAATCCGGTCTGCACTGTTTTAGCAGTGTATCTGTAATGTTTAGCAGTATATCCAGTATGTTCATGTATATAATCTAGTATTATCTAGTATTAGTATTATGTCAGTAGTTAGTTTTCTCTTAATTATCATTGTTCGTTAAATGTTAAATGTTTTACTGTGTTCAAAAATTGTGGTATGAATGAGTGTTCATTATTGTGTTTTTTCGTATTAATTGTGTTCAAGTCCAGTTTGAGTAAGAATCAAGTAGCAAGGTTTAAAGATGCCGTTCTTTTCAAAATTAAGACAGATCAAAACTAGAAAAGGAGTACTCGAAGAAGCTGTTCCCATTCCACCTAGGGATACTCCAGGGTATTTTATGTACCATAAGCATGGCCTAGATGCCGTATTATATCTTGATTTATGGGTGGACTACACCAAGGATTTAGCAGAGAGTCAGAGATGGCCCGCAGCTGGGACATGGGATGCAGATTGCATCATGAGAGTAGAAGAAGAATTATGGAAAAAGAAAGCCAGACAGTCACAGAAAGATGCCATTGAACTATGGCGTAAAGAATCGCATAGGCGCACAGAGAAAGCGCTCAGACTGGAAGAGAAAAGTAGGGAGAACTTAAATAAAGCCCGAGAAAATATGCTAATTGAGGAAGGTACCCGAGTAAATACAGAACAAGTAGACAGGCAACGAAACACTCTTATGAATGGTATGTATCCTCTCTTGGCCGAAGGTTTACCTAAGGCCACCCCGGAAATACCGAAAGATTTGCCACCCCCATTACTCCCGATTAAAGCACAGCCCAAGACCGCAAAAGATATTTTCCTTTCCTCCTATTTAGACGATGTAGCTCCCGAATATGTTAATGTTCCGCCACACCCACCACCTGTCGATGGTGCTCAACGCCGAGATCATCCGCCCCCAACTCCGCAACCACAAACTCCTCCGCACAATCCAACTTTTCCTGCATCCACAGTTTCTACCTTACATCCCACAAACCCTTTTATGCCTAGCACCTCAGAAGGTGCGACAGGAGGTGCGGCAGCAATTTTTGCCACACCACCATTACGAAGTAAATCGTCTCTTAGAGATTTAGCAAACCAACGCACACCACAAATAGCAACGTCCGACATGTTTAAGGAACATCTTGTAGATTGTAGATATGATCCAGTGCCCGGTAAAAATGACAGAATGCTGCTATCATCACTACGTATACGACGAGCTTCAACGTATTTAACGACATTACCAGGAATGATTAAACATTTAGACAATATATATCGCTTTGTCCAAACAGGGCAAGGCCCTGAAAGTATTGACGAAGCCATGGAATACCAGAAAGTGGATGTACAGAGACTATTGTTACGCTTCTTCATAAACTGCTTAATCAGAGACAGAGATAGGTCCGAGGTAGATCAGGATGAAATGCAAGTCCTTACCAGATGGGGTCAGAATATATCAGAGGGAAAACACGATAAACAGACATGTATAGTAGCTATGTGCCGAAAGATCCGCAAGGAAGTAGAACGAACACATAAAGCCAGATCGGAGGCAGACAAAACTGAATCAGAGGGAGAGGAGGAGGAAGAATCAGAAATGCCCACAGGACAATTAGAAACGATTGCTTATGTAGGTAGGGGAAGACCTTGTAACAATACCAGATACTTTAATGACCCGATACGTCCGATACGTCCAGAATGTAACAGACATTTTCAGGCCCCTATGCTAAATGCGAAGTCCCCTGAACACTTATTCCAGGCTGCTGATAAATTACTCCGAGACCGAAGGGGGTATCATATGCTCGACCCTATGGATGAACAAGAATTAGCCAGGTCAGCAGTACAATGGGCTGACAGTTCTGAAAAATACAGTGATGATGCGTTAGCACACACGTTTTTGAATCTTACCCCAGACGAACAGCGTTTAGCTGGTATATACATGATACAGCACCTCGTTATATTGTATAGAAGCCAACGTTCCGATCCTGGTCCCCTACCTGATATATTGATAGAATTACTCACGAATAAATGGAGAGGTTCGGGTACTGATTTAATTAAAGAAATTCTAGAATATCGACACCAGTACATTGTCTTCGTATGCCCAGAACATGTTTCAGTTCCCCCCAAGTTGGAAAGAAAAACGTATCACATAGACAGACAGAATCCCTTACGCGAAGTACACCCAATCAGAGGTGAAGACAATACTTTTAAACGCGTGTTTGTGTACACGCCCATAACAAAAATTGAATTATTAGAAATGAAGAAAGTAGTACCTAGCCATGACAAAGACCCAGCAGGTTTCCACCATGAGATAAAAGACATGTTACTCATGGGAGAGTATACTTATCCGGACATTATGAAAATATTAAAGGTTTTATTGCCTGCCGGTATTTACGAGAAACTCAAAGAAAAGGAATGGGAGGTGGGAGACCAAAAGATAGAGTGGACAGCATTAGAAAACGAAGAAAAAGCCCGAGCTGCAGGTTCAGGGCTTGGGGAAAAGACTACAGCATTACCAGGATTATTAGTGCAGGTACTACCACAAGATGAAGACACTAGTGATTTCTATTCCCGATTTGAAAAATGTTTTGGTATTAATAGTGGCATAAAAGCAAGTAGTGAATCGTATCCACATCTGTTTGTGACAAAATTAGTTGAGAATTCCCTGCCCCAAGTTAAAGGTAGAGTATTAAAATTCGAGAGTACCTGGCAAGGTAACACACCGTCACAGATGTTACAAATGTTACAATATCATCACAATAGAATTAGAGAAGAACAAGAACATGAACAAAGACGTATGAAAGACACGAAAATGAAAATGCTTGTTGCACAGTCAGTTCCAGCTGATGGTCATAAAAAGGGTACAACACAGTCCAATGATTCAGTAGGTCCTGTTAGAGGGACATGCAACTATTGTAAACAGCCAGGTCATTATATACACGATTGCGCAGTTCTAAAACATAATATCTCTACGGGTATAACAAAAGAGAGACCACGTCCGCCTAGACAGGATCAGATCCAACAACAAGTACCTCAGAATATACAGCCTATGCCAGTTCCACAACAGACCGCACCACAACCACAACAACAACCACAACAACAGCCACAGCCTATTGCTGCAACACAAAACACGACACAACAGATGTACCAGTATGCACAAAATGACTATCCAGAGTATCAGCGCTACACGTGAAATAGCCTAGAGAGGGAAGTTGGCCCACCCCTTATTGAGGTTCCCGTAGATCAGGAAGGTCCTTACGTACAGAGTCAAGTATTAGGGAAAGACAGAAAGTTTCTACTCGATACAGGGGCAAGCAGAACCACTATCCGACACAGCGAAGTCCCAGGGGTACCCCTCTCAGGCTCACAAAATATTTCCCTTGGTTTTTCAGGAAAGCCCACTATTAATGAAGTATCGCAACCGCTTGCATTATCGGTCGGTCCATTAACACGGACTACAGATCTATTGCTCACAAAATCATGCCCAGAAAACTTGTTAGGTATAAAAACATTGAAAGCTCTAGGAGCTGTAATATGTTGTTCTCCGGAAGGAGTACGACTATTTTTGCGTGACTTTAAAGGTCACTATGTGTCTAGAGACATGGATCATCGGTTACAGAATCTACCTGTACATTTATGGGCACAAGGCCCCACTGATGTAGGTTGTATGCACATTACACCATATCGAGTCACACTCAAAGCAGGAGTGGTATTACCACGAATGCGACAATACAAGTTACCTCCAGATGCTGTAGTGGCTTTACTGCAAATCATTGACGAGCTCATTGCACAAGGAGTGGTTGTAGAAACCGACTCCAATATATGTAATTCCCCGATAATTCCGATTCTTAAACGAACTGATCCAAAAGCACCACCAGTATATCGATTAGTTATTGATCTGCGAGAATTAAATAAATGCATTGTACCACAATACCCCGTGGTCCCAGATATCTCTTCATTGCTAACAGCCATAGATTCAGAAGCAACGTTCTTTACTGTAATTGATCTCAAGAACGCTTTCTTTAGCGTCCCAATTGATCCGGAAAGCCAATATTTGTTCGGATTCAGTTTAAATGGACGAAGTTTTAAATTCGCACGCGCACCTCAAGGATTCACAGAAAGCCCCAGCATCTATAGCCAAGCACTGAAAAGAGAACTTGACAGTATCCACATGCCAGCTAACACTGCCTTGCTTCAATACGTCGATGATCTACTGATCACCGCCCGAAGCGAACCTGAATGTGAAAAAGCATCACTGACGGTTTTACATTTCCTAGCCGACAAGGGGCACAAGGTGTCCCCTTCAAAGCTGCAATTCTGTGTCCAGCAAGTTGTGTACCTTGGGCACTTGCTGTCCAAGAGGGGAAGACAGCTTACACCCGACCGTATCCAGTTAATTGTTAACATGCCGACACCCAAGACACAAAAGGAGGTACGGGCATTCATAGGCCTCACTTCGTACTGTAGGCAGTGGATCCCTCAATATGCATTTCTAGCAAAACCACTCATTCAGTTGACAACACAGGAGGCAGCGACATCAACTGTCCTCCCTTGGACTCAGGAACATACGCAAGCTTTTGAAAGCTTAAAGAAAGCTTTATGTCAAGCACCTGTTTTAGCAACACCATGTTACAACAAACGTTTTACACTTTTTGTTACAGAACGTGAAGGTACTGCTTTGTCAGTACTCACGCAGGAACAAGCAGGATCACATAAGCCATGTGCTTATTTTTCCAGTACATTAGATCCCGTAGCTCAGGCTCTTCCTGCGTGCCTGAAATCAGTCGCAGCAACAGCTTTAGCAATCCGACAAAGCGATGCCATAGTGTTAGGACATCAATTGACAGTACAAGTACCACATGCAGTAGAGGTTCTCTTGAACCGGACCCAAACACAACACTTGACCATAGCAAGACTGACGGGTTATGAATTTACATTGTTCCAGCCACACATAGAAATCAAACGTTGTAGTACATTAAATCCTGCCACACTTTTGCCAGTAATCGGAACAGACCCATTGGCACATGATTGTATTGAAGTCATTACTATTACGACGAAACCCAGACAAGACTTGACAGATATTCCATTATCAGATCCAGACCTGACATTGTATGTAGATGGTTCATGCATGAGAACAAGTACAGGAGAGTTAGTGGCCGCTTATGCAGTCACAACAGACACTGAAGTTATTGAAACAAATTGTATAGATACCTTGTCAGCTCAAGCAGCAGAGCTCATCGCTCTGACACGAGCCTGTATTCAAGCCAAAAATAAGAAAGTCAACATATACACAGATTCACGTTATGCATTCGGAGTCGTCCATGACTTCGGCGTGCTTTGGCGAGAGAGAGGTTATTTAACTTCTCATGGTGCCCACATCCAGCACGGTCCCCTTATTCAAGCTCTGTTAGATGCAATACATCTGCCAACTGCAATATCGATTATGAAGTGTAAAGCCCATACAAAAGTGACTGACATTATTTCTCAGGGTAACGACCTAGCTGACAGAACAGCTAAACAGACTGCTCAGAATCAGACTCATACAACTGACACGACAAAGACAATAGTTCCGACACCAACACACTGCATGACAGTTAAGGATCCCGCCCTTGATGTAATTGACATACAGACACATGCTACACCAGAAGAAATAAAGAGATGGACTGAATTAGGAGGGATCCAAACGGATCAAGGATGGATGACGAAGGGAAAATCTATATGGTTTCTCCCCGACTCAATGGTTCAAGTCATCATTAACACAATACATAGTCCAGCGCACCTAGGAGAGAAAGCTATGCTAGACAGTATTCAACACATTTGGTTCAATAAACACTTGCGAGCAGCAGCTAAACAGAAAGTACGTACCTGCATGATTTGTTGTCAGTTCAATCCAGGAAAAGGCGTACCTGTAGACCAGGGTGGATTTCAACCCCCCGATCACCCTTTTGAAGTCCTCCAGATGGATTATATCCAGATGGAACGATGTCGAGGATTCAAATATGTCCTCGTAGTTGTATGCGCTCTTTCCCGGTGGACAGAGGCGTATCCCGTCTCAGATTACACTGCCCCGACTACTGCCAAACAGTTAGTTCGAGAATTCTTCCCACGGTATGGTTTGCCCCGTGTCGTGTACTCAGATAATGGCCAACCGTTCTCATCCGAGTTAATGAAACATGTTTCACTTTTGTTAGGCTATCAATGGAAATTCCACTGTGTCCGACATCCCGAGGCAGCAGGTCTCGTGGAGCGGCATAATCAAACTTTGAAAATTAGACTGTCCAAAGTATGTAGAGAAAAAGGCGTCGACTGGATAGTAGCTTTACCAGTTGCGCTCTTTTACATGAGAATGGTAGCACACTCTCGAACAGGGCTATCCCCGTATGAGGTGATCTTCGGTAGACCACCAAATATGTGGGGGACGCCTATACCCTGTAAAATAACTGATGTTGATTGTAATATGCTGACAGATTACCTGGCTTCCTTGATGTCTGCACTACAATCTTGTCGTTCACAGGTAGCTGCAGCTTTTCCCGATAACACTGAGGTGAAGCCCCATGACGTGGTTCCGGGAGATCTGGAACTGATAAGGAACTTCGACAGAAGGAACCCGCTGGAGCCTCGCTGGCAGTCGCCTAAACTCGTCTTATTGACCACAAGGACAGCTGTGAAGATTGAGGGACGTAAAGGGTGGTTGCACTCGAGCCATATAAAAAAATTTCATGGACTATCATCCGACTTGAATTATCATCCCTGCATTCCCTCAAAGACTGACTCAAAACTCCCCCTGGTTGACAAGACAGAAAAGGAAAAATATAAACTGAAATTAAGGTCTAGCAAGTCAGACAATTTGATTGTTTAAGTCCTCTCCAAGGTGAATCGGTTGAATTTGTCTCTGACATGTATCCTCTAGACCAAAATAGAGAGAGAAATAGACAGAAACAGCTAAAAAAATATGCGTACTGTAAATCACTTCGTAGTCACTGCATAGTGACATTGTTAATTATGTTTTTTCTAAGTCTTCTGATTATCATTACCAGTATATTATTACACATGTATTACCCTATTTCCAAGCGTGCTTTCAATGTTACTGCCGAACATTCTTTTAGCGAATTACCCCCGCATGAGTTGTCCTATAGATTTGCGCTGCGCAACAACACATTCATTAGTATGTTACATCATTCTCATCAGACCAGCAATGCTACAAATTGTTGGATATGTGGCCGACTCCCTCCCTATCAGAAATACAAGGGAGTTCTGCCTCTCTTTCCGTATCCATTCACCCACAATGGCTCCTGTGGAGCATGGTTTAGTTTGATTAATTCCCTAGATTCAAATTCAGTAGTTTATCAAGACAACTGGGTTTGGGGAAACCTGAATCTAGTTTTACTTAAAGTCTGCTACCCTAACAAGGAGGGACTTCCCAAAAGAACAGGAACTGATCTAGAAAATGAAGTATATGGATTAGGTAACTTTACACTTAATCTCATGATCCTGAATGTTGAATCTGAAGCTACACCAATCCTGCCCGCTATGTCAGTATTTCCAGTTAGAGGCGAATTATGTGTAAGAAAGAATGGTTCAATTCACATGGGCCATAGTAAATGTACCACTGTAATAGAATTCAGTGATAAAGGCAAATCTACGTTGAGAGCTTCTCGTCACTCCTACTTCATCTGTGGTCACACCGCATACATACGCCTACCCCTAGATTGGGATGGTACCTGTTACATTGCATTCCTTCTGCCACCTGTTTTCCTAGCCCCGCCTGATTACCATAGGAATACCCATTTAGTACACAATAGACAGCAGAGAGATCTCCCGATTGTCAACTACACCGAAACAGCATGGGAACAATACACAGATTTCAATAAAGGTTTCTTTCCCTACATAGGTACAGTCACTAATAGTAAGTTGATACGTAGATTAACTAGAACCCTTGAAGCAGTAGTGAATGAAACTACTTCCGCCTTAGGCAACTTAACAGAGGAGCAGTCTGCGATGCGGATTGTTGTTCTTCAAAATCGTCTTGTCCTTGACGTCATCCTGGCCGATAGGGGCGGAGCTTGTAGGGTCATTGGATCAAGTTGCTGTGTTTTCATACCAGAAAACGCGCCGTCAGTATATAAAGCCATAACTCGACTTCATAAGATCGTAAGCCAGATACACCAGAATCCAGGCACCTGGACTTGGTCCGGTTGGTTCTGGAGCGTGTTGTCAGCCTGGGGATGGAGGATCCTATCCTTCCTAGGTATTGGCTTTCTCATTCTATTCAGTTGCTGCTTGTGTCTACAATGTGGGCCAGCGATTTGTGGTCTGTGTGCCACATCGTGTATCCCGCCTTCGAATTTTCATTCAAGATCCCGGAAGAAGAAAGAAGAACAAATGATGCTATATGAACAGATTGATGGATTGATGAAGATGGATATTTCATAAGGGTCCGTAGGGGACAAGGAGGGAATGAGGAAATATGAATTTTTATGGTTAATTGTGTCCCCTATCTTAGACCCCAACGGCTCCATGTACATGCTACAAGTACATGTATGTTCCCTCCAGTTTCAGCTATGAAGACGCAAATACATGTGCGTCCAACGTCAACATGTTCTCTTTCAGATCCGCCATGAATG
The DNA here is from genome assembly GCF_964204655.1 of Triturus cristatus. Lineage (NCBI taxonomy): Eukaryota > Metazoa > Chordata > Amphibia > Caudata > Salamandridae > Triturus > Triturus cristatus. Next base: position 1,068,470,030 of record NC_140582.1, on the reverse strand, counting down.
GGTCGAATATTCCATTCCTAAATATGATTGGCCACCGACTTTATATGGTTCACTTTTCACGTTTTACAGTTCAGGCGAGCAGGCCCTGAATTCTGCCATCAAGCCTTTTCCTACTTCTGCCTCTAAAATGCTCCAGCTTGGACCTGCATCTGTATCCATGAACTTTGTCCTACTCCCTGCGCGGCTAACGGTGCCTGACGCGGCCTGTTGCCTGCCAAAAACTGTATTCAGCCTTCAAGTTATCTGCTCCGCTCCTCATCCAATGCATTCCTGTCTAGTAGTTTAGGTAAACATCCTTCCAGCTACCGAGCAAAGAGCTTGGCCTCGCTGTCTTTATGCAAGTAATTCATAGCCCCTGTTACCATGGAAGATTCCTGCCCCCTCACATCTCATGTAGACACATAGACGCTTGTACATGCACTAACAGTCAGTATAGAATAGATTCTGTCCGAGAGACCTTTCCTTTTGGATAAAACAGTTCTTTAAACAAAGATATTAGATACGATTTGGGATTAGGTTGACCTGACCCCCCAGACTTTTGTCTCCACATGTAGAGCTAAATGTCAATTCCCCTTCACCCTCTAGTTGCACGTCAATCACACGTCATGCGGCTGCGCGCGCATCTCTGCCAAACATTTCTGCTGACACTGCAGGATTCTCTTATGGATCCACCCACTTGTGACATCATTCTAAATGACGTTTCTAGTATACGCCTGTTATTACGCCCATTTTCATTACGTATGTGTATTCTTATCTGTATTATCAGCTGTTACGCCTCCTGCATCTGTCTTAATGCAATGCTTTTCATATATATATTGTTACTTGTCAATAATGTATTGCCTATCCCTTCCTGAACCTTCGTGGTGATGGAATAAGATTGCCTAGTTCGAACTATGATTCCTTTGTAAGGAATAAAGCCCTTTTCAGAACCTCTAATACCACGGATTCTGCCTCTTATTTTGACTGAGTTATTCTTACTAGACTTTACCGCATAAAAATAGTACAGGTAATTTAAATATTTACCACAGGAGACTGAAGACAGGCAAAAGCACAAGCACCCAGCATCTCATAGAGGTACTCAGGCTGGATGATCTCAGAAGACCTATAGGGTCCGAAGGGGTAGGCAGAGTGGGTGGGGCAGCAGCTGAGAAGGGCCTGGGGTGAAATTCCCCATGACCTGACCTCTTATGCTGACCAGGAAGATGACAATGATCTTGACCTGGGAAATCCAGCTCCTCTGGAAGATGAGGGGGAGAGCCACAATGGTCCCCTCTTTGTCCCTTCTGGAAGCGTTAGTGGTGGGCCTAGAACGTCTAGATTTCCCTCAGTGTAGTCTAACCATTCTGGTTCATCTATAGGGACCTCTAGCTTTGCTCATAGGAGGGAAACCTCCCAGGAGAGGTGGGAGAGACTGCTGAAGTATGAGGAAGCACAGCTCAAAATAAGAAAGCAGCAGGTAGCCCTAGATAAGGAGGCCCTTGAGCTCTACAGAGCTAGAAAAAAGATGGGACTAGAGTCCCATGGTGGCAGCAACTTCCCTAGAGATAGGGAGAGGTCTCATGACCATAGAAACCTGAATAAGAATGTCCCTCCCTACCAGAGTGGGGATGACATCCACAAATGGATAACTGCACTGGAAAGGGCCTGTACAGTTCAAAGGGTCCCCCAGGAGCAGTGGACAGCAATATTATGGCTCTCCTTTGCAGACAAAGGTAGAGATAAGCTCCTCACTGTTAGAGAGAAGGAGGCAGATTATTATACCAGTCTGAAAATTGCATTGATTGAAGGGTTTGGCCTAACCACTGAGCAATACAGGTTAAAGTTCAGAGATACCCAAAAGGCACAGAATCAAGACTGGGTGGACTTTGTAGATTGTGCAACTAAGGCTCTGGATGGTTGGTTACTTGGCAGCAAAGTGCATGACTTTCAAGGATTGTACAATTTGATTATGAGGGAGCAGATCCTTAATAATTGTCAAAATCAGCTGTTGCACCATTACCTGGTGGACTCAGATCTGACCTCTCCCCAAGAATTGGGAAAGAAGGCAGACAAATGGGTCAGAACCAGGGTGAGGCAGAAGGTTCCGAACCAAGGTGGTGACCAGAAAAAGCAAGATCCTAAAAACTCTGACAAGAGTGGGGAGAAGGGTAAAGACCAGAAGTCTTCACAAGGTCCCCAAAAATCTTCTTCAGGTGGGGATTCGCAGTCTAACAAGGGAAAAGGCCAAAAGAAACCATGGTGCAAAATCTGTAAACAGAAGACTCACTGGACAAGTGATTGCACCAAGTCCAAAGACTCAACTCCAGCCACCATTGCCCCTAAGCCAACTGTTCCCCCTAGTACAGCTACAATTGGTGGTGGTAATGTTCAGAATAAGTGTGTAGTAGGGTTAACCCTAGGTTCTGAGATGGACTCTGGCCTAGTCAGAGTTCCAACTCTGGCTGTCCTGATCTGTGATGGAGGCATGGATATGTCCTCCTTTGTGAGTCCCAGTAATTTGGGCAAATACAGACAGCAGCCTTTGATAAATGGAAAAGAGGCTTTGGCATTCAGGGAAACAGGAGCAAGTGTCACAATGGTGACAAAAGATCTTGTTAATCCTGGGCAGATTATACTTGGTGAAATGTACCAAGTGACCAATGCTAGCAATGTCAGAACAGACCATTCTCTGGCAGTTGTTAACTTCTCCTGGAGAGGGGTAACTGGCCTTAAGAAGGTTGTGGTAAGTGCAGACCTACCAGTTGAATGCTTGCTTGGCAATGATCTGGAAACTTCAGCTTGGGCTGAAATGGAGCTCAGGACACATGCAGAAATGTTAGGGATCCCTGCTCATGTCTTTGCTGTGACTAGGTCACAGGCCAAAATGTCTAACACTGTACAGGCCCTGGATTCTGGAAGAATGGACCAGATGCCTCCCAAGAGGAGGAGCAATAGGGTTAAGGCAGTGCCTTCCCCCCGACTCAGAATACAGATCAGCCTCCTGAGGGAGATGATCTTGAGCCTAAAGAAGGAACTGTCCCAGAGGAGCTTGAACCTGACCAGGTTGAGTTCTTGGGGACAGGGGGCCCTTCCAGGGTAGATCTGAGCCAGGAGCAGAAAACCTGCCCCTCTCTTGAACCCCTCAGAAAGCAAGCTGCTGATGAGGCTGCTGGGAATGCTAGTGGCACCCATAACATTTATTGGGATGATGGACTCCTTTATTCAGAGTGTTGAGACCCCAAGCCTTGTGCTTCCAGGAGGTTGGTCATACCACTGACGTTTAGGGGCTTCCTATTGACACTGGCCCATGATATTCCTTTAGCAGGACACCTGGGCCAGAGCAAGACTTGGGACAGAATTGTCCCTCACTTTAACTGGCCCCACATGTCTGAAGACACTAAGGAGTTTTGTCGCTCCTGTGTGACCTGCCAAGCCAGTGGCAAGGCAGGTGGAACCACAAAGGCCCCCCTGATGCCACTACCTGTGGTGGGGGTTCCCTTTGAGAGGGTTGGGATTGACATTGTTGGTCCCATGGATCCTCAGACAGCATCTGGGCACAGATGTATCCTGGTGGTGGTGGACCATGCCACTAGGTACCCAGAGGCCATTCCCCTTAGGACCACTACAGCCCCTGTGGGGGCAAGAGCCCTCTTAGATGTATTCTCAAGAGTGTGTTGTCCTAAGGAGGTAGTATCTGACAGAGACGCAAACTTTATGTCAAGTTACTTAACTGCAATGTGGAAGGAGTGTGGAGTGAATTATAAATTCACCACACCCTATCGCCCACAATGCAATGGTTTAGTTGAAAGATACAACAAAACCTTAAAGGGGGGGCGTGGCTACGCGCTTGAACGGGATGGCCGCATAGAGGTTTAGCTCCCGCAGCATCGCCCTTATTCTTTGAAATCCTGATATCGATATCCGCTCCTTAGGGCTAGGGCACCCACGTGAGGGATCCCCCGGAGCTGACATGCACGGAGGGTTGCTCGGAATGCTCTCCCGCAGCTCCAACACAAATCGCCGGCACAGAGGCCTGCGCTGCATGAAAATCCGGGGACTGTGGTGACAGAGGCCTGGGCTGCGCGGCGCTGGCGAGACAGACCGCAGAACACACGCGGTTGTTCCTACGACCGGCGAGGGACTTCCTTGATCCGGTGGCAGGCGGTGAGTGGTGCGGGATCGTTCCCCCCTCTGCTGCCGCCCCTCCCTCGCCTAGCTCTGGAACTGCTCCGCCTCTGCCCTCTTTATAATATCGCCGAGCGCGGCCGCCATTATCGCCGAGGGAGCCCATTGCAGGAGCGTGCACTAAATGCAGCGTTAATTATCGCATTGCCCGCATAGTGAGCCCCTCATCCCAGAGACGCTCGAACATCGTAGGCAACGACTTGGGGCTTCTCACACCATCTGTAACTCCTGCAACAGCGGAGACTAGCTGATCCACGAGGCGCTTGGCCCCGGAGCAACTATCAACCAACCGGGGGGCCCCACCCAATATAGCCGGACCGCCTCCACATCTTGGGCAACCTCTGAATAACTGTTCTACCCCCATGTGGCGGTCTACGCTGGACGCCACTGGTGGCTCGGGCAGTACTGTGTGGTCAGCGAGGGGCGCCCAGCATAGTGGGCATCACTGGACACCCAGCAAGATGTCCAGCGCTAAAAGCACCAAGGTGCCGCCACAGAGCAGACTCGACCGCTTTACATATCATAAGGCGAACTCCCCTGAACCGGCAGCTAAGGAAAAACCGAACACCGAGTGTGCACCTCCTGAACACACTCTGAAAGACGTCATGGACGCCATTGCGGGAGTGCGAACTTCAATGGAACAGCGCACCGATGCCATAACAGTAGAAATCACCCTCATCAGGGCGGACCTCTCCAAGATGAGCGACAAGGTAAAGCAGCTTGAGGTCACTACGTCTAGCCTTGTGGATGATGTCTCGCAGCTCCAAACCGAACTCAGAGACCTACGAGCCTTCAAGAAGCAAGCAGAAGACAAGCTTGATGATTTCGAAGGGCGCTCCAAAAGAAACAACGTGCAAATTATTGGGGTGCCTGAAAAGGTGGAAGGACAAGCGACGGACCTATTTGTTGAGGACCTCATCACGAAACACCTCTGCCCCAAAGGCCTGTCGCGCTTATTTGTCGTCGAGATGGCCCACAGAATACCAGGTGGTAGACCAAAACCGGGGGCACCTCCACGACCAATCCTGGCTCGTCTGCTGAACTTCAGGGACCGCAACGTAATCTTGCAGAGCGCCAGAGTTGCCCCGCCACTCAAGTATGATATCTCCACGATTTCCTTTTTTCCAGATTTCACCCAAAATGTGCAGAATCTCAGACGCTTCTTCCTTGCAGTCAAGAAACAACTCCGAGACAGGAGCATAAAGTACTCAATGATCTTTCTGGCCCGCCTACGGGTGGAATCTAACAGGAAGGCCTGGTTCTTTGAACGCCCGGAGGAAGCAAGGGACTGGCTGGAGGGCTGGCGGGATGCGAGAGACCATAACGCAGATTGAGACTTCAAAAAGTACTGATCGGTGAGGGTAAGCATGTACTGACCTGGTAAGACGCTTCTCGGATTCTTACTCTGGCAGGAGAGAAGAGACACTGGTGGGACACTAATGACTAGCATCTCCCCTGCACTCTGATCGGGTGGTGCTTACACTGAGGAACTTTAGAACATTGGGGTGGCCTAGCTGACGAAACAACCTAGGCCTTTCTTTTGCGGTGGGGTGGGCTCCGGGGGCGACCGTTCCCCATAGTTACCTTCTTTATGGTTTGTAGGTTGGGTGACAGGCACTCTGCACAGTTATTATATTTGAACAGTTCGGAGCTCAGAATGCAGGGTAGCAGGGAGGGGGGACTTGGGGTTGGGGGGTGGGAGAAGTTCGACGTTTTTTTCTAATTCAATTAAATTGTTTGATATTTGAGACAAGACGGCTGGATAATTTGCACACAATACGCACACATAACACAAACACACATGCCTGCGCAGTTAAAGTTACTTAGCTGGAATGTGAATGGACTCAAGGATAGGCTAAAGCGAACACTGGTCTTCCAATATCTCAAGCATCATTCCCCTCAAGCGTCATTCCCCTGACGTAGTGCTTCTCCAAGAGACCCACTTAAAGGAAATCACCTGTAGAGCCCTTAACCGAAGGGGCTACAAGATGATCGCTCATGCAGGCTTTACCACAAGGTCACGAGGGGTGGGTATCCTCCTGAAAAGCACATGTCCCTTTACTCCGCAGCACACACGTACTGATGAAGGGGGCAGATTTGTGGCTGTCACGGGGAGATGGGAGGGACGCACACTTAATCTAATTTCAGCATACGTTCCCCACGGTCTCCAACACACGACATTCACTGACCTAGGTACGCTTCTCTTGGGACTCCCTGAGGGTCTTCCCCTGATGGGCGGGGATTTCAATGCGGTGGTTTCGGTAACCATGGATCGATACCCTCCAAGAGACTTAACTCTGTCGAACCACTGGTTGCCTGACTTTCTTGACTCCCTGGGGCTTACAGACACCTGAAGGGCTTTCCACCCTACCAGTACACAATACACATTTTTTTCGGGAGAACACAAGAGTTTCTCTCGCATCAACTATGTACTTATCCCTGCCACACAGACGTCTTACATCCGTAGGCCAAACACCTAGCTTGGGGCATCTCGGACCACTCCCCCTTATGGGTGCATGTGGGGTTGGGAGAGATACAGATGAATGGAGTCGCTCCAGTCAACCTGTTGTATCTGCGTAACCCACAGGTCAAAAAAGAACTCCTGAAATCTATCCGGTTGTACTTCCAAGAGAACCAGGGCTCGGTCGAGTCTCCGCAGATTCTGTGGGAAGCTTTTAAATCGGTTGTCCGGGGTAGTGCCATATCCCTCATAGCCGGGACCAAGAAAGAGAAACTCAAAGAGCTGTAGAAAATTGAGTCTGACATTTTGGACCTTAAGAGGCTCTCAGCTGAGGATCCATCTCCTGACACACTGCACCTCCTTCACCTTAAAAGGGAATGGGGGATAAGGCCGGCAAACCGATCGCCTGGCATGATAGGAGGGAGAGAGCCAGTAGACTAGTCCCCGAATTAACGGTCAAGAGTGGCAACACGATTAGTGACCCCGTGGCAATAGCAGAAGCATTCGCAGAACACTTCGATACAATATACAAATCCATATCGCCCCTGGAAGAGGAGGAGGACTCTAGAGCCCTCCTGCGAGATATCAGACTACCTGCGCTCTCCCCGATGATAAGTTATACCTAGACAGTACTATAATGACTGAAGAGATAGCGCAGGCTATTCGGAGTCTTAAACCAGGGAAGGCCATGGGTCCCAATGGGCTCCCTTTCGAATTATATAAACTTTGCCCAGACTTGCTCTCCCCGCACTTGAAGGCAATGTATGAAGAATGTAGAGAGATTGGCACACTCCCTCCAGATCAGCGTCTGGCCTCTCTGGTATTTATCCATAAAAAAGGCAAACCTAGGGACCTGTGCTCAGCGTACAGACCCATCTGTCTTCTTAATGCAGAACCCCAAATCATCGCCAAGCTGCTTGCAACTAGACTAGTTAAGGTCATTAATACTTTGGTGCATGCTGATCAGTCAGGCTTCATGCCTCAGCGAAATACGGCCCCTAATCTATGGCGAGTACATGGTGTTTTGGGTAGGGCTGCTACGATCCAAGAAGACGCCATCATACTGTCCCGAGATGCTTCGATGGCCTTCGATACCGTAGAATGGCCCTATCTCATGGCGGTGCTTGAGAAACTGGGCTTCGGACCTGCTTTTGTGTCCTGGGTTAGACTGCTGTATGTGACACCAGTGAACAATGAACGCTCTAGGTCCTTCGAATTAAGCCGCGGTACCCGACAAGGGTGTCCGCTGTCATCATTATTATTGCTTTGTCCCTCGAACCTCTGGCGGCCTGGATCCGACAAGACCCCGTTATCCGAGGACTGAAATGGTCAATGGATTGGGAGGTTCGCATCTCGCTCTATGCAGATGATATACTTCTTTTTTTAGCTTCCCCCCGCAGGTCGCTAAGGAGTGTCCTGGACATTTTCGCAATATTTGGGCGACACTCCGGTTTTTCGATTAATTGGGATAAGTCAATAATGTATGTGCTCAAGGGAGCCCCATCCAGACCACAGAAGGTGGATTTCGTTATCTGGGTATTTTTGCTACTCCTGACCCTAAACTACATTATGATAGAAACCTGCGCCCACCTCTACAGAGACTGCAGCGTGACATTGCCGCCTGGGGGGCCCTGCCTCTCTCTCTCCTTGGAAGGGCAGCTTTATTTAAAATTATGTCCCTACACCGTTTCCTGCACACATTGCAAAATGCTCCTAATCCGGTACCAGCCGGGTATTTTAGGGAAATAGAGGGTTTGCAATGGGAACTGATCTGGAACGGGAGACCTCGCATAGCACATAAAAAATTGGTCCTCAACTGGTATGACGGTGGCATAGGCCTGCTAGATATTAAGAAATACTATAGGTTCGAAATCTGGGTATATTCGTAACTACTGATGTCAAAACGCGCTATGAGCGAAACCTGGTACCGCCTTTGCAGCGGCTCAGACGAGATGTGGATATTTGGAAGACTTTGCCCCTGTCCCTTCTGGGGAGAGCGGCATTATTTAAAATGATGGCGCTGCCTAGATTCTTATATGCCCTCCAAAACTACCCAGACATTGTGCCGCAGGCCTTCTTTAAGGAGGTCGAGTCCCTGCAGCGGGAATTACTATGGGCTGGTAGACCCCGGATAGCATTAGGCAAGCTCACGCTGGGGTGTTATGACGGGGGTATAGCCCTACCAGACATTCGTAAATACTACTGGGCAGCGCAACTGGCAGCGATCAATCAATGCCAGTACGGCAGCGGCGATAACCCTGCCTATGGAATGGACAGATGGTTGTTGCAGGGTGGTGACTTCACGAGAGCCCTTTACTCCAGACCGACTAGATACCCGCTCACAGGACCCACTAAACACGCAGTCCAGATCTGGCATGTGGCAAATAAAGCTCTGGGATGGGCCAGTAAACTCACATTGGCCACCTCCCTTTGGGATGCGGATCAATTGGGGACTCTGGGGCGTACTAGGGGGTTTGATAAATGGGACCTCATCGGTATTTCGCACATTAGGGACCTGTGGGGACGGGATGGAGTGGTGACGTTCGCTGCTCTGCAGCAGACATACGAATTGGCCATGTCAGAACGCTTCCGTTACACACAGATTCGCCACGCTCTTCAGGCCAACATCCAGCCAGGCACAAAGCTACCTGAGGCGTCCCCGCTCGAGGACAGATTACTTGATGGACATCTCCCAGATAGATGTATCTCCCTCACGTATAAAAAAACTCATTCACCACACCCCTGATCTCCTCACGACACTCAGGGAAAAATGGATCCGTTATGGTCTGGAAATAGACGATGATGAATGGCAAGAGGCACTGTCCTCACTCAAAGAAGTGGCTATAACAGCGAAATTAAGACTAGTACAGCTAAAAATTTTACACAGAGTATACCTCACAGGGACCCAGCTGATTCACATGGGAAATAGTGTGGACGGGCTATGCAGGAGAAAATGTGGAATGCAGGGCGAATTCCTACACATACTCTGGGAGTGCCCACCGATTCAAATCTATTGGTGAAATCTCCTGAAAATCATGAGTACGGTGTGGGGAGTGCCTTTGCTGCCGGAGGCGAAGAGATGCATTCTGAATATCTGGGAACCCACAGACTTAAATGTGACAGGGAGGCTATGGGTCACACTTGGGCAGATGGTTGCCAAGCGCAACATAGCGCAGCTCTGGGGGGCGGCTGTTTCACCTACGCTTAAAAAATGGCAGGAAGATATGGACTGGTGCATGATTCGTGAGAAAACTGTTTATGTTGCACGGGGATGTCCCAAAAAATGGTTGGCTATTTGTTCTAAATGGAATGTGTACCGGGGGGGTTGTGTGAGCCGCCGCTTGTCTCGGCCCCAGAAGACCACTGTACGATCTAAGGTCACAATGCATGTACTATGACTTCACCCGGCAAGATTAGCAATATGTACAGATACGTGTTAAACTGGAAGCTACTGGAAAATATGTAATGCATAAATGTATACTCTGACCGCAGTTTTTTCAAGTTCAATAAACAGATTTAAAAAAAAAAAAAAAAAAAGAAATACTATAGGGCTGCCCAACTTGCAGACATTAATCAAGCCACCTACCGTGACCTCCATGATCCGGGATACGCCATGGATAGATGGCTCCTCCCAGGCAGGAACTTCAATGTAGCATTATACTCCCCCAGGCACAAGTTACCACTCACTGGTCCAACCAAACATGCGGTAACGATTTGGCACGATGTCCAGAAAAGTTTGGGTTGAGTTAACACTGGCCACCCCTCTTTGGGACTTGGAACGACTAGGTCGGCTGAGGTACTCCAAAGGTATCGACAAATGGGATCTCATTGGCATATCGCGCATACGTGATCTCTGGTCTAAGGGAGAAGTAGTACTGTTCTCAGCACTACAACAACAATACGAAATGGCAGACACAGAAATATTTGCAGATCCGTCAGGCTCTTTACGCTGCTATACCAAAGGGTACCTCACTCGCTGACTCCTCCTCACTGGAGGAAAGGCTCCTAGATGGCTACGTGCCTGAGAAAGCACTCTCCCTCACCTATAAGAAACTATTACATAGCACCTCAGACCCCCTAGAGAAACTTAGGGAACACTGGGTGGCAGGCGGCCTAGAAATACATGACGATCAGTGGCGGGAGGCAGTAGCGTCCCCCCAGGAGGTGGGTATCTCTGTGCGGTTGCGGTTGGTCCAACTCAAGATCCTCCATAGGGTTTATATTACAGGACCACAGTTGGTACATATGGGGAGAGAAGGTGGGAGTGAGTGTCGTAGGGGTTTTGGACAGACGGGCACATACATGCACATTCTTTGGAAATGCGAACATGTCCAACGGTTTTGGCAAGCGATACATCGGACCTTTAGGGCTGTCCTCAACAAAAATATACACCCGAGGCTAAACGTTGCCTCCTCAACATATGGGAGCCCACTGACCTTCACACCTCCAAAAAAACCTGGGAGACCTTGGGTCTTACAGCGGCAAAAAGGGACATGGCATAAAACTGGGGATCTGCCACAACACCTAGATTGTCAAAATGGAAACAAAACATTGACTGGTGCATGTTCAGGGAAAAGACTGTATACACTGCGTGGGGATGTCTAAAAAAATGGTACTCAATTTGGGGCGCCTGGAATGCTTACAGAGGGGATATTTGTGAAGCACCCATAATACAAACAGATGAGTCGGACCTATCTTCCAGTTAATGATAATGTCCTATAATGTGATGATTGAAGCCTGCTATATGTGTATTGTAGAGGATTAGTCTTCTGTATTTCTAGATTGCAATGCCGTTGTCCTTTCGTATTTTCAATAAAAAGAACTTATAAAAAAAAAAACCTTAAAGGGCATGATCAAAGGTCTCCCAGAAAAACTTAGGCGCAGATGAGACATCCTTTTGCCCTGCCTTTTGTTTGCCTACAGGGAGGTGCCACAAAAGGGGGTTGGTTACAGCCCTTTTGAACTTTTGTTTGGCCATCCTGTTAGGGGTCCTTTGTGTCTGGTGAAGGAAGGATGGGAGTTACCTCTCAAACCCCCTATACAGGACATAGTGGACTATGTACTTGGACTCCGCTCCAGGATGGCTGAGTACATGAAAAAGGCAACTAAAAACCTTGAGGCTAGCCAAGAATTGCAAAAGGCCTGGCATGACCAAAAGGCTGTGCTGACTGTTTGCCAGCCAGGGCAGAAAGTGTGGGTGTTGGAGCCTGTGGCCCCAGTAGCCCTCTAGGACAATGTAGTAGCCCCCATACAATTGTTGAACAAAACGGGGAGGTCACCTACTTGGTAGACCTTGGAACCCCTAGGAGTCCCCACAGGGCACTTCATGTCAACAGACTAAAACCATATGTTGACAGGGCAGGCATCGGCTTGCTCGTGGCTACAGATGAGGGACAGGAGGAACAGAGTGACCCACTCCCTGACCTGCTCTCTCAGAACCCTGATGATGGATCAGTAGATGGTGTAGCCTTGGCAGGCAGCCTCACTGTCCAGCAACAAACTGGCTGCAGAAAACTTTTCAGCCAGTTTAGACATGTGTTTTCTCTGACTCTTAGTCAGACCACCTGGTGCCCTCATGAAGTGGACACTGGGGACAGTCTGCCTGTGAAGAATAAGATCTACAGGCAACCTGATCATGTCAGGGACTATATAAGGACAGAAGTCCAAAAGATGTTGGATTTGGGAGTCATTGAACCCTCAGATAGCCCTTGGACTAGTCCAGTAGTCCTTGTGCCTAAACCTCACACCAAAGATGGCAAGAGAGAGCTGAGGTTTTGTTTGGACTACAGGGGTCTCAATGCAGTCACTAGGACTGATGCCCAACCCATCCCAAGGGCAGATGAGCTAATAGATACTTTGGCCTCAGCCAAGTTTCTAAGCACATTTGACTTGACAGCTGGCTACTGGCAGATCAGACTAGCTGATGATGCAAAGACAGCACTTTCTACCCCTAGTGGGCAGTATCAGTTTGTGGTAATGCCCTTTGGTTTGAAGAATGCACCTGCCACTTTCCAAAGGTTGGTGAATCAAGTCCTTACAGGCCTGGAAGACTTTAGTGCAGCATATCTTGATGATATTGTTGTCTTTAGCTCCACCTGGGAGGATCACCTGGTCCACCTGAGGAATGTTTTGGAGGCCCTGCAAAAAGCAGGCCTAACTATCAAGGCTACTAAGTGCCAGATAGGGCAGAGTCAGGTTGTGTACCTGGGCCACCTTGTGGGTGGAGGCCAGGCTCAACCGTTGCAGAGCAAAATCCAGACCATAATGGACTGGGTTGCTCCAACTACCCAGACTCAGGTGAGAGCCTTCTTAGGCCTAACTGGGTATTACAGAAGATTTGTCAATGGGTATGGATCAATGGTGACACCCCTGAATGACTTAACCTCTAAGAAAATGCCCAAAAAGGTTCAGTGGACAGTTAACTGTCAAAAGGCATTTGATGACCTGAAGCAGGCCATGTGCACTGCTCCCATTCTGCAAAGTCCGGATTACTCCAAAAAGTTCATTGTGCAAACAGATGCATCTGAGTTGGGGATAGGGGCTGTACTTTCACAGTTGAATAATGAAGGTCAGGATCAGCCAGTAGCTTTCATAAGCAGAAGGTTGACCCCCAAGGAAAGAAACGTTGGTCAGCCATTGAGAGGGAGGCCTTTGCTGTGGTTTGGGCTCTGAAGAAGTTGAGGCCCCCTTGTGGCTAAAACAGATGAAGGGTGAAAACCCCCAAACTTCTCAGGTGGACTATACGGTTGAACAGAGCCCTGGGAGTAACCGTGCCAATGCAGATGGACTCTCCAGATATTTCCACTTAAAACATGAAGACTCAACTGGTCAAGGTTAGTTTAATGTCCCTGCGTTTGGGGGGGTTGTGTTGGAGAGTAGGATCTGCTTTACATGGTTCCCCCCACTTTTTGCTGGTGTTTCACTGTTTTTTGACTTTAGTCTGGCTGGGGCACTGCAATTCAGGTCCCCAGCCTAGCTGCTTCCTCTCTAAATTGATTCCATGTACTTTAGGTACACTCCAGATTGGATTCTGGGGTACCCTTGTGAGTCCCTAGTATATGGCATACTATATACCCAGGGCATAGGTACCCCAGAGGCCTACCAGGGGCTCAAGCATGTATTATGCCACCCCTGGAAAGCCCTCCAAAATGACACCACAGGTCTGCTACTGCAGCCTGGGTAAGGTGGTGCATGCACCCCTTACTGAGATATAGGTTCACTATATCTCACCTTTCACTGCACATAGAAACCTATCAGTCACACCTATGGCAGGCCTTATCAATCCTGAAGGCAGGGTGCTTGGTTATATGTGAGAGGGTGCCCAGGCATGAGCTGAGCCCCTCTGCAGCCTTCGGAATCTCTTCTCCAGGGTTGTCAGTAGTGCAGCCTGACCATATACTCTTAAGTGCATTATATCTAAAACGGTTAATGCTAACTTTGGACTGGCTGCACGGAAACATGTCGTGTTTGGTGTCAAACACCATGGAATCATACCCCCACATCAATTCCTGATGTGAGAATATGATCACACCCTTCTAGAGGGAGAGACATGACAGGACCGGTATACCCGGTACCAACTTAACTGAGCCCTGGCATCACAAAATGGATGCTGCAGCCACAGACACGGGTCTGGCCTCCTGCTGCTGACCGAAACTCCAGCAGGGGAGGACAATAGGTTTCCTGTCACAGGGAGGTGTAACCACCTCCCAGACAGGCTGATGTGTATTGGCGCTGGGTGGGAGCACTCTCAGAGTGCTTTGAAGTCCTGCACTGGGGTCACATTTGGTGTCCCTATGCATAGTCCAGCTCAAACCGGTTCAGGGGCTTCCAGCCCTTGCTCTGGCGTGAAACTGGACAAAGGAAATGGGTGTAGCCACCCCTCTTTCCAAACCCTCCCATAGGTGGGTCCCTAGAGCTAGTCCAACCCCTTCCTTAGGTGTAAGTAAGGGACTCCTGGCAAAAGGACTTTAGATATCCCTTGACGAAACTCTGAAGCTGAATCCTGGAATTTCTACGCTCTACTCAAGACTAGAGGACTGAAGAAATCTCCCTTGGGGTCAAGGAGTGACTCCCCTGCTTGGCATGCATCAAAGAAGCATTTTGCCGGTCTGCATCCCTGAAGCTCCCGCTGGACTCTAATGTATTTGCAGCCCAGGAAGAGGATTTCCAGACATCTCAGAGGCAGACCCGATTCTCCAGCAAAGCTGAGACCCACAGCCCTCATGAGTAACGTGGAACCAGAACTCCTGGTCACCGTGCACATTTGCAAGTGCATTGACTTCCCGATGTCTCTTGAAGTTGTGCTTTAGGTTACTTGTAGCCCACGCCCCGAGCACCATCTGCACCAAAGATTTTGGGCCTACACTCCACGAGTGTTCCGTGAGCTCACTTCTTGCATTTCAGCTTGAGGCTCCTTCGCGATCCCTGGTCCGTCGACTGGTGGATCCCTGAGAAGATAACTTTAATTTTCACTTCGCATCTTCCCGACAGCGGCACTTCTTCGCCAGCTCCCATTGAAAATGACGACGCGACCCAACACCATTTGACACCTATGCACCCGGCTTCCCTGGGTGAGGTAACTTGAGTACTCCGGTGCTCCCATGGGTGTTGACCCTAGAACTTCCTAAGTCCAAGAGGGTTTGGTCCTAAGTCATTTCTAAGTGTCCCTAATCTTTAAAAATCTAACTGCGGCTTTCCCCATAGAAGCTAACGGGAGCTCACAGCTGTGTTCTCACACTACACACGGCCCCGTGGGTCCCCTGTCATACTACCTTTGGTGGTTCCTTGGTGTTCCAGCGATTCTACAGGCTCTAGGCCTTGTGCCTAGTTAAGCCGTGGTTCTAATACCACTATTTTAGTATATGGTTTGGCTCGCCTCTAGGGCCTGACGTGTATTTGTGGTATTTTACTGTAATATTTGAAGTGTAACTTATGTGTTTGGACCTCTAGCCTCATAAAGAGACTAGTAGGGTGTGTTTAGAAATAAATATATATATTTTATATATATACCTGGTGTGGTTGCTTTTCATTTGGTCATTCGGGAGATTATAGACTGGTAAAACAAGCTGCTTTACATTCCTTCAAGACTTAGCCTGAAGGCTGCTCTCCATAGCTACCACTAGGATAGCTTTCAATAAAGATTGTCTTTAACCTATCATCAATAAGGGGTTGTTTGGACTGGTACAGGGTGCCCACTATAATTAGTGGACAGCATATACCAGGCCAACTTCTCACAGTCCGGTGTTACAGGATGGGTGATGATGACCTTGACTCTGCAGCTGTGAGGACCAGGCGAAGCTGAGGAGGACCAGGAACCATGCATGAGCTGTCCCACTAAGGATGTCAAGTGCTGAGGGGTCGGTGTCTAGTGGGAGTACCAACGAGCCTTGGTAAATGCAACCAACGCAGGAAGGGAAGAAGGAGCAACGTCAGGACCAGCGCGGTCCTGGGCACTCACCAACAGCAGGGGAGTCAGGGCAGGCCCCGAACAATCAGGGGAGCCCAAAAGTGACAAGTGGACCCATAGGCCGGAGGCATTGGAGTTGTAAGAGGACCTCTAGCAGCTCACCAAAAGATGCAGGCCACGATACGGTATGGCTGAAGATTCTGGTCACTGGCGGTGCTCGAGGTTGGGGGTACTTGGAGCCCAAAGATCTTCTTGGAAGGAAGCCAACAAGCCTTTGCAAATGCAAGCTAGGTGCACAGGGGATTGGTTATTGCAACCCCCATGAGGGATAGTGGCCTCAAACTTGATGAGAGGGCAGGGCCGGCCTCAGGAGCTGTGGAAAACTACCACCTGTGTTGCAGAACCTTATGGAGTCCGGAGGAGCTCAGGATCAGCAGACCGGTCGACTTAGTTGCGGTGCCGGTGAATGCAGGGGAGCGACTCCTTCACTCCAAGGGAGATTCCTTCAAGTGTTTTTGATGCTTCACAGGCCTTGGTAGGTTCCTGTATGATGCACAGGCACAGATAAAGATGCAGCAGACTAGAAGGGAGACGAAGTCAGGCCCAAACGAAGTCCAGCGAATTCCAGAGTGCCCCTACAGTAGAAGAAGTGGTTTCTGATCTGAATCGTATCCCATGATGAATCTAGAGACCTACACCCAGGTAAACCCTCAAGTACCATAGGGAAAGGGTTGGGAAGATTCAGGGGACCCTCCCAGGGGAGGGTCTGGACAGGGAGCGGTTACTCCCATGTCCTGTGTCCAGTTTCGCACCAGAGCGGGATCCAACAGCTCCCAGGACTGGTTTGAACTAGACTATGCACGGGGACACCAAATGTGCCCCACATGCAGACCTAGTGGCGCTGGCAAGCGCATCCACCATGTCCCAATACACTGAATCCTGTGTGGGAAGTGGTCACACCTCCCTGTGACAAGATGCCTATTGTTCTGCCTTGCCCTGCTCGAGCTTGGCTCAGAAGCAGGAGGGCAAAAATGTGTCTCTGGTCGGCAGCAACCATTTTGTGCTGTCCGGGTCTAGAAGTTTGGCACCAGGAACACTGAGAGCCTGACGGAGGGCTCTTTCAGTGCTTGGAATCATACCTCTACACCGTTTACTGTGTGTGGGGGTATGATTCCAACATGTGTGACACCAAACATGATAGAATTCGTTGCAGCCAGTTTCAAGATGGTCATCGCTTAATTACGTGGTGTCTATATATTGTATGGCTGCTCCACTGACAACCCGGGAGAATGGACTCCATAGGCTGTAGGGGTGTCCTGCTCATGCAGGGGCACCCTCTCACTTAGAACCAATCACCCTGCCTTCAGGATTGCAAAGGCCTGCTATAGGGGTGACTTATAGGTTTTAAGTGCAGTGACTCTAGATATAGGAAACCTGAATCTTTAGTAAGTGGTGCAAGCACCAGCTTACACAGGCTGCAATGGCAGGCCTGTAGTTCCATTTTTAATTTTCTTTCATGGGGGCATAATACATGCTTCAGCCCATGGGAGACCTCAGGGGTTCCTATGCCCTGGGTACCTTAGTACCATATACTAGGGACTGATAAGGGTACCCCAGTATCCAATCTGGGATGTACCTAAGTACTTACTACAACAATTAAGGGAGAAAGCAGAGAGACTGGGGTCCTGATTAGCAGGGTCCCAGTCAGACTAGTCAAAAACATCTTAGAACCAGGCAAAAAGTGGGGGTAACCAAGCAGAAGGATCCTACCTTCCTACAGAAACAGTCTGTACATAACAGATACTTTGAAAACAATTGTATCATAATTCTTACCTGCCCCAATGGGTGGAATAATCCTTGCCTCCGTGTCCTTAATAGAATCTGAAATTCTTGTTGCACCTGCTAGAAAACTTTCTATTCTTTTATGGCAGGACCGGAGGCTCTGATTATGCTGGTTTAAAGCTCACCAACCACAATAGAAGAAACATGTAGAATAGGTTTGTAATAAAAAACTTAAACATAGAATCAGATGACCAGTCAGCAGCACAAAGACTATCCACTAGTCTAGACCCAAGAGCAAAAGCCTTAGATGCCATAGCTCCTCTAGCTGAATGAGCACCATAGATGGGAATGGCAATCCCAGTTCTGACATAACCCAGTGGACCCAACGGGCCAAGGTCGCTGCCGAAACTGGATAGAAAGGTTTTTAATTAGCCATCAACAGATGTGCCAAAGTGCATTCTTCATAAACTTTCAGACATTTTACCACACATAACTGTGCATTGTGGGGAAAAGCAGGATAATCAATGGACCGGGACATAGTCTTTTTCCTTTTTGAAATAAAAAATAAAACACCTTCTGGAGAAAATAATCTAACTCCAGTGTCCAGAGCTTGCACCTTCAACATTCGTCGGCATGAAATCAAACATAAAAGCATAGTTAGCTTGGCAGAAATTTGTTTCAAGGATAAATCATAATTATCAGGCCATGATTCCTATAACAACAAAACATTGGTCACATCCCATAACTGAGAGTATCTAGATTTCGGAGGGCGAGCCGCCCTTAACTCTTTTATTAACTTTCTTACCAGAGGTTGTATACCTGCTGGCTTTCCATCAATGAGATTGTGCCTAGAGACAAAGATGACCTGAAGTTATTTACTGATCTGTAACATAAACCAGATTCACCACATTCAGAAAGAAAGTTCAAAATATCTTTTAACTCGGATCCCACGGGATCCACCTGCCAATAAAGGCACCAACCCACCCATCACTTCCATGCAGAAGAATATCTTTTGCGGGTTGAAGGCGTCCAAGCTTGGTGTTTAAAGTCGGCAACTGCTGACGAAAAACCTGCAATCTGGCCATGTCTTCTGCTATCTTCCAGTCATGAGAGCCAACTGGTTTTGAAGAATCAGAGGGTGTGGGGATCCTACCAGATCCAGGAGAAGATGCAGGATGACAGGCAAAAGAATGGGAAGGGCTATTGACAGTTCTAGGAGTGTCGGAAGCCAAGGCTGTGTTTTCCACAGTGGAGTAATCAGAACAAGTGCTGCCGATTGATGGCTGGCCTAAGCCACAAACCTAGAAACCATGGCAAAAGGCGGGAATGCATAATACACTGGATCCGTCCATGTCTGTAGAATGCCTCCGTCCCCATGGTTATCGGGTCCGGTCTCCAGCTGTAAAAAAATTTCAGTTGAGCATTCAAACGCGAAGCAAAAACGTCCACTTGACACGGTCCCAGGGAAATCATAATCTTCTGAAAGATGCGAGGATGAAGCTTTCAATCACTGTAATCCACCAAGAACCTGGAATTGCAATCCGCCACAAGATTGTCATTGCCCGGAAGGAATTCCGCTAAAGCTGTTATCTTCTGGGACAGACAGAAGTGCCAGAAGTCTCAGGCAATGTTCACCAGAAGGCGTAATTTGGTTCCCTGCAAGCGGTTTTTATAACGAACCACCGAGACATTGTCCATCCGCAGGAGTATGCAACAGTTGCTCTTGATGGGAGAAAGTGACCTTATGGCAAAGGAGCCCACCAGGACTTCCAATCAGTTGATGTGTAGTCGCAGTTCTTCTGACGACCAACGACTGCCGGTAGAAAAATCTCCACATCATGCTCCCCAATCTCAGCGACTGGCCTCTGATTCGATGACCACATTGGGGGAAGCCCCAAAAATTGCCTTGTTGTTCCACATTTTCCATGTGAAGGAGCGTCCACTGATGCTCTTCTTGGGCGTCGGGGGACAATGGAACTAGGTGATTGTAGATTAGACCTTGTTGCAGATAATGCATTTTTAAGTGTTGAAAAGCCCTGTGGTGTAAAGGACCTGGGAATACTGCTTCGAAGATGCTAGTAACCCCACAGTGTGAACAGGGACCTCAAAGACACCATCTGTTTGGTTAGAGTTGACCTCAACTCTCGTTTGATGGATTTCACTATCAGGGGAGGAAGCAACAATTGAGCTTTGGCAGATCTACCTATTGAGAGGGAATCATCATGGATTTTTTGGTATTGATCACAAACCCCAGATCTTGTAGCAGAGACATTCTCCAAGACAGATGCGTCAGAAGATGAGTTTGGTCCTGGGTTAAAATGAGCATGTCGTCTAGCTAGACGATCATGCGGACCCCCATCTCCCGTAAACGGACAACCACTGGTTTCAGGAGTTTGGTGAACACCCAGTGGGCTGATAGACCAAAAGGGAGAGACCAGTACTCGTCCCACTGACCTCTCCAGCAGAACTGAAAGTACAGTCTGTGAGAGGGCCAAATGGGGGCCAAATGGGGACCAACAGATAGTCATCTTTGAGATCGAGGCAACCCATCCAATCACTTACTTGAAGTAGATTCCGACGCAGATGGATGCCTCCCATCTCAAAATGTCAGTAAATCACAAAAGGGTTAATTTGTCTGAAATTGAGAACTAGGCTCGAACCTCCACTCTTCTTCTGGACCAAAATCATATTGCTGCAGAAGCCCAGTGGGTAAAGGGACGTTCGTGCAATAGCCTGTTTTAACAAAAGCTCTAGAATTTCAGAGTCTATTAAGAGATGTCTTGTTGGTAAAAAAGGAGAGGATGAGAAAAGGAGGGAGGAACTGGGGTATAGGGCAGTTCTATACGATAGCCTCAAACTGTATCCAATTGATCTTGGCCCAATTGTATGAAAAATGCCATAGTCTGCCTCCCAGAGGAAGAGATGAAGGATGAGAGGGGTTAATTACCGGTAGACTGGTTGTCAGAGTTGCGATAACCCCTGTTGACTCCTCTGTTAAAACAAGTTTGGTAGCCAGTGGATCTGGTAGGGTAGAAGCCCGCCTGATCTTGATCCTGACCATAAACCCTGCATTTAGGGTTGAAACGTCGTGGAGGATCTTGCTGGTTAAAGCGGCCAGTTGAGCGTCCTCTGCCATGACTGGCCTGGCCAAAAAGGGGATTGAATATTCTTCCAGAGAGGATTGAGACTTATCAAGCGAGGTAAAGTTTTTGACAAAATTGGCAATGTCTTTCACAAACCGATCACCAAAAACTACCCCTCAGCCATTGGGCCCGGTTCAGCAGTTGCCAATTCCACCAGTTGTGAATCAATTCGGAGTAGCACTGATTTGCCGCCTTCTGGAGCTAAGGTGCAGTTACCGTTGCCTAGGAGGCATATTGGTCTCTGTGTCCATCCGGCAAGCACCTAAGGGTGAACAAAGGGCACCTGTTTCCTGTGCATGGAGGGCCAGTTCAAGTATCTTAGCCAAGGGGCCGGAAACATCTGGAAGCTTATCTTCACAGGCTCGATCAATGCACTTCTTCGGGTCCTTGTATTTTTTGAGAAAGGAAAGCATGGAAGTATCGATGTCAGGGGTGATAGCAGTTTTATGAGGGAGATCAGGCCTAGGGCATTTGGACTTGAGATGGGACCGGGCTTCTTTGTAAAAGCCCCTGTGAAAATTCAGATGCATATAATCAGCCACTGCAGTAGCAGGGGTCCAGTCTGAGGATCTGGGTGGACAATTTCTGACGAATCAAAAATGAAGGGAATGGGAAGAGAAGGGGAATGGGAACATTTGCGTTTCGTGGAGCACTTGTGGAGTCTCTGAAGAGAAGAGGAGTCTGTATCAGTTTCGGTAGCCGGTGAAGGTGCAGGAGCAAGGGAAAGGATTGGGTGCGTTCCTGAACTATAGGCAGGGTCAGTTAGGGCTCCTTGGGTCACTTTAGTAATACCATCTGAGTGGTGCCAAGAAGGAGCAGAAATTGGGGGAAGATGAGGACCTCCAGAAGGAGATGGGGGTGTAGGAGCGTCCTGCCAGATCATCCAGGTGTTTCGAAATAGGTTGAAGGGCCTTGTTGAGGGCCTTTACAAGGGATTTCTGGACAGATTTGTGCATCGCTTCTTCCATGCCTTCATCATAATAATAGTCCTCATGCGGGCCAAAGGCTGCAAGGCACTGGTCAAATGTCTCATAATCAGCTATGCTTATAGGAGGGAAAAAACACTTCATGCACAGAATCCCCAGAGGGAAGCAAGGGTCTTCCGGGAAAATGTCTGAAAGGAATGGAGAGACCCTGGAATGTAATTATTACAGCCCTGCTCACGGATCAGGACGTCAATGGGTGCAGGAGCTGGAAGTAGGACTGTACCAAGTCACCAAAAGAGAAAGTAATTAAGCTGCCAAGCACTTACAAACAGGGAAAAACCTCTGTAATAGCCTTCAATTCAATAAATAAATAGCCCCAAATGACACAAGCGTGAGAAATCCACAATTCTTGCAGCCAAGGAAGAGGCGGCACCAGTGTTGTCACAGGGAAGCTGCTGGGCAAAAGAGAGAGAGAGACGCACCGGCAGCATCACAAAATGACAATAAACAAATGTTTAAACGTAAGCCACATTTCAATTACCTTATGAAAATAAGACAAAGTAGAGAGGCACTTATCTTGACTGCGGAGCAGTAAGGAAAGATGGTGTCTCTCTATTTTGTACAAGATACCAAGAGAGTATTGGTGGGTTAATAGGAGGCGTGGTTGAACGCCTCATGGGATTTGTAGTGTTGTAATGTTTTTACTTTTTTTTTCACTGGCTGCTATTTTGGGAGTAGTAAAGATTGAGAAGCAAAATCAGAGCCTCCGGTCCTGCCATAGAATCAGTAATTCTGGGTCCAGTTTCAGCAATAATTCCTCTTTACTTCAAGGATTTTTACATAGAGACTACCTGCTTTTAGATTAAATTGAATGTAGCAGTCTTGAATTGTGGTTTAACGGTAGGTTTTGATTATAGTGTTCATCGTAGTGCATGCAATGTGCATTATTATTTTGCCAAGTGAATTTTTAATGGCTTTTTTGATTTATTACTGTAATGAATTCCTGGCAGGTTGAACCTTGTGTTTTTTGTTCGTTAAAAGGGGGGCATAGGCTAATGGAATATTGTTGTTGAGATATCATCTATGTATATTATAGATTTGGCTCAAGGATGTAAAAGTCTTATCCAATAGCCATATTGATGATTTAGCTAGTATTAGGATGCCATTTGCAGTATTGAAAACAATTATTCTTCTGTTGTTATTATTACTTGTATCATAGAGCAGTGGTTCCCAAACAGTGGTCCGCGAACCCCCAGGGTTCAGTGACACATTCCCAGGGGGTCTGCTGGCAGCAGTTTTAAAAGCACTGCAAAGTTCCTTGTATAATACGCAGTTTTCGGGGGACAATACAAGTGTTGAGATAGCTGTGGTGATTAATGTACCTGCTGGAGAGAGATGGGAGTTTTGTCCAATGACAGTTTTGATTCAGCTAAGGTAGCGCAGACAAAATGTACCATGCATTTAAAAAAACAATATTTTATGTTCATAGCTCAGTGGATTACTGCTTGTGTCACAGAGATTCTTTTGTTACTGTGCAGTTCATAATTTACAATCGTAATCTAGCACAGTGAGCTGTGAACTGCCATCAAAGAGCTGCATGCAAACTGCATGGTACAAGTTAGTAAGTTATGTTTTTTTACCAAGTCTTTCATTATCCTGATGCTGCTAAAAAAAGGTTTGTTTGGATAGTTACATTTTTATTATTAAAGTCAACGCTAACCACAGTGTTATGTTCTAAATCCTGAGTTTGTGCTTCTCCAGACCAATCACTCTTAAAAAATGCCTACCAGTATGGATGACATATGAATCCTACACCTTGTAGTCCTCTTTGCCATCTTGTAGCATTTTCTATACACTCATTTACACATGTATGATTCATTGTCTCTGTATGTGTGTGATGTAAAGTGCTCTGACACCCTACACTGGTATGAGAAGTGCTAAAAAACAAATGAAATACATGTGCCAGAGAAGCTACAGAGAAATAAGGGGCACTGTTGAAGGGTGATAGTGAGGGAATTATTGAAGAGCCCCAACAAAAATTGTTACATCCTGGTGCACAGTAAGGTCATCATTCACTATGCTCTAAAAACGAATACAATTCAATATATAATGACCAATGTGATGTAGAATGCACCTTTTACCCCCTAATTTTCTTGAGGGGAGAGTCCCCCAAAGCCCCTTGTGTAGTGGTCAGGCTCACTCGCTGCACTTGGTGTGCACCGTACAGGGAATGATCTGACAACATTTGCCAGGGCTGCTTTGGGTCTCCAGTCCAGCCCTGGCAGGAGCAGCGTACTACGAAATAAAACCAAACATTGAAAAATTAGTCGCCGAGATGCAGCACAAACCTTCCCATTAAAATGTTTTGATTTTGACAATTGTTTTCAATATTAAATAATAAAATCTTTAGTAATTTGAGTATTTGTTTGGTGTGCACTTGTTTGATTATTTTTTGTCAATTACTGTTTTAATGTTTGAAATTTAAATAGTACAAATTGCTTGGGGTCCCTGGCTTTCAGTAGTAACTCAATGGGGTCTTCAGGAGTCAAACGTTTGGGAACCACTGTCATAGAGTATGAAACCTTTTTTGGTGTGTATTGCAGTAAGTGAGGGGGGTGTCTATTTCTCCAAAGGGTTTGGGTGCTGTTGTGGTGTGTTTTCCTCCCTTTGGGGGTTTTGTACTGGTAGCATTTGACCGAATAGTTGTGCTGGGATTTGTGGTGGCATAGTCTTTTACTATATCACCTTTAGCAGCTGTTTAGGTAGATCCTACACCATTTATGTCATGTACTATGCCACTTATATTTATTATTGTTTCAACCATTGAAGTTGGATTATTGTGGTCATACCTCTTATTTTAGCCATTGAAGATGGATGATTGTGGTTTCAGATGTTTTGTACATCTGCATTAATATTACTAATAGTGTAGCTGACCCTTATCAACCACTGGAATAGTATTTAGCACTTTTCCAGTGAGTTTCTTTATATGCAATGTTCACTTTAGTGTAGGTGTTTCCCATTTAAGTCAGGAGTTTATTTCCCCGTTCATGAAGTTGTATTGATGTAGGAAATTCTATGTCCGAAACAGAGGCTTTGGATTACGCTTCTCTTCCTTTACTGAGAATTTTGCAGCAGTGAAACAAAACACATAAAGCTTTAAACTATATATCCCATGAACCCCAGTAGGCCTCTGTCCCATCCAATCATAGGGAACCAGCCTCCCTATATATATCAACCTGACCGTGGTCCTTCCTCTTTCTTTGCTGCTGCTGCAGCCGAGTGAAGTGACTTATTTTTTATTGATATTGCCTATTTGTATACGCTTTACTGTAACATAATTGCCTGTGATTTTCTGTTGTTATAGCGGTGACAGAGCAGACTCCACTCATTAGGGCTCCTTGTTTGAACAGTGCCCCTCACCTTCCCAGTGAGGAAATATGAATCTTGTGATCAGTTATGTCCCCTATCGTAGACCCCAACGGCTCCATGTACATGCTATAAGTACATGTATGTTCCCTCCTGCTCCAGTTTTGAAGACGCAAATATATGTGCGTCCACCGTCAACATGTCCTCTTTCAGATTCGCCATGAATGGGTCAGATATTCCATTCCTAAGTATGAAAGGCCACCGACTTTATGTGGTTCACTTTCCACATTTTACAGATTCAGGCGAGTAGGCCCCGAATTCTGTCATCAAGCCTTTTTCCTGCCTTCTGCTTCTGAAAGCTCCAGTCTGAGCCTGCATCTGTATCCATGAACTTTGTCCTACTCCCTGCGCGGCTAACGGTGCCTGATCCAGCCTGTCGCCTGCCAAAAACTGTATTTCACCTTCAAGATTATCTACTCCGCTCCTCATCCGATGCATTCCTGTCTAGTAGTTTAGGTAAACATTCCTCCAGCTACCGTGCAAAGGGCCAGGCCTCGCTGTCCTCATGCAAGTAATTCATAGCCCCGTTACCATGGAATATTCCTACCCCCTCGCATCTCATGTAGACACTTAGACGCTTGTACACGCACTAACAGTCAGTATAGAATAGATTCTATCCTAGAGACCTCTCCTTTTGGATAACACAGTTCTTTAAACATAGGATATTAGATATGATTTGGGATTAGGTTGACATGACCCCAGACTTCTGTCTCCACATGTAGAGCTAAATGTCAAATCCCCTTCACCCTCTAGTTGCACGTCAATCACACGTCATGCGGCTGCGCGCGCATCTCTGCCAAATATTTCTGCTGACATTGCCGGATTCTCTTATGGATCCACCCACTTGTGACATCATGTATGATGACGTTTATTAAATTACGCCCATACATCCGCCTCTATTAGTTACGTATGCACCTTTTATCTGTACTATCAGCTGTTACGCCTCTTGTATCTGTTTCACTGTAATGTATTTTCTATAAAACTGCCTATCTGTCAATAATGTATGCCCTTCCTTCCTGAACTTTCGTGGTGATGGAATAGAAAGCCTACAATTCGAATTGTATTCCTTTGTATAGGAATAAAGCCTTTTAAAACCTCTAATACCACGGATTCTGCCTCTTATATTTACTGAGTTATTCTTAATAGACTTTACCGCATAAAAAATAGTACCGGTAATGAAATATTTACCACACCAGCATGGAGTGGGAGCAGGGAATTCGAGCGGTCGGTCCACTCGGAGCATGGACACAGTCCTCTTTTTAGGTCTCGCTGAGCCAGCGCATGCACTGCTCTGCGAGACATTTAGTATTGAGGTTTACAAAGTGCTGCCACAGGCTTTTGGTGGCCTAGTGCTTGCGTTCACGCGAGTGTGTATGCTCGCAGCCGCAATCTGCCTCCCTTCCAGTGCGATCACTTTCACTTTTTCGTGCTGCAGCGCGCGCGCATCACTAGCGTGGTTTTTTTTTTACATTACTACAAGCTTCCCGCATCGCGCGGCCAACACTTGTTCCGTTCAGGGGGTGTGTAAGGGCTTCGCATCCTTCCAGAGCAGCAGGACATTTACTTCCTGGAAGATGGTGGCGGTGGTCAGATCACAATACAGCAGTACAAGACGAGCTTGATATGTTGTTATAACTAGGTTTCAGGTGTTTTGGCGGGAGCCCCAAGGAACTGTAATGTCACACAAATGATTTCACTATGAGCAAATGAGTTACTGAAGTCAGCTGACAGGCCATTCCTGAAACAGCAGGCCTCCTACTGATTTGCCATATACCATGCGCCAATTTATTTGAATATTTATGTTTACTACCCGTATCACTTTTACCAATAAGAGTCCGGAACTTATCCCGCATTTATATTTTTAAAAGCATGTGTCATGTACATTTGAGCAGGAATCCTGCTTAAAAGTGTTTTTAATTTGTTTGTTTTATTTGCAATTGTTTTATTTGTCAGTGTTGTTTTCTACCTCTTTCCCAGTGTGCTGATTCTCACCCAAAAATAACCCTTGCCCATGCGCACTCGTGTTTCTCCCTCACTCCCCTTCCAGACTCTCCCATTGCTTTCACTACCCATCCCTGGCTTTTCTTTTTACTGTTTTTTCTTCCACAGACTCAAGCGCCTTTATTGATCCTTCGTCCCATGCCACCTCCCTGTTGTTTTCCTCCTATCAATAGCCCTAACTCGCTCCTCTGTTACTCCCCCACTCCTCCAGTTCATTTAAAATAATTTATTTTGACTTGAAGGTTCCTGGATAGTCCGGCGCCTGCCATTTGCTGCTGCTTGATCCGCACTTCAAAATGCCCTTTCATAGAAGTAAAGTGACTTCTCTTACCAGTGTAAGTGTCCCCCAGACATCTTCAATTGGTAAATAAAAAAAAGAAAATGGCGGCCTTATATTTCCATGTGTCGGCATGCATGCATGTACCTACAAAATTAAATAGTCATGTTCTCTCTTTTTTGGGGACAGTTGGAGGTCTGCACAAAAAGCATTGGCAAAGCAAAAATGTCAAAAATGCGGGACCTGTTGGCTTTGCCAATGCTTGTTGTTGTTGTTCTTGCGCATGCATGCAAGGCTGATCCGGGTCCTCTGAGCCTCCGATCAGCTTCGCATGTTGCATGCATCAATCTCCAGCACTGCAATCCCCAGAGAATGCTCAACGGGGCAAATAAATATTTGATAAGGGCTCTGCCCTAGGGATGCATGCAGGTGGCTCTTGTCACTTAAATCTGGCTGGTTTGGGGCGTTTATTGCCCGATTTGCTCATTAAGGCTTTCCTTACACCTGCCTTGGGGCTCATATCCCCCATGAAACTCTTTCAGCCCCTCACTGCATTTTTCCATAAGGCAGCATGGCATACAACGCTGATGAGGAAGGATATATGAAATATACAGAAGTGCCGTATGAGCACCAGGTGGAAGAGAGGTTGGTGGAAGCATGTGATACTCTTGTGCAGGATTCGGTTAATCAAGCCCTAATCAGGGCATTGAGGCCTTTTACATAACCCCTGGTCCGTTATGGACAGCAGGAGTTGGGAGGGTCCCCTGGGGACTCCTTTGCTGATAATCATGCGACCAATGATGTGGGCTTCGGTCAAAGAGCCTCAGGTGGGTGTTCTTCTCCTACTTCAGACGTCCTCTCTCAGATTGCGTCCTCCGTTCTGTGGGACCATGTGCATGGGAGTGCTTTGCCCCAGAGTCCTTCAGGTATCTCAGTTGGTTCCACTCCCCATCTGACAAACTTAGACGTATTCAAAAGGTCTGTCCCCCTCAACTGAATTATTCTTTGTTATGGGACATTGACATGTTTTTGCATTTTCTTAGGTCTTGTCCCGCTAATGAAGATCTTTCTCTTAAACAGTTTTCTGCAAAGCTAATGCTTCTTTTATGTTTAGTTTCTTGCAGACGTGTTTCGGATGTAAGAGCTCTTGACTTAACAAGATAGTGTGTTCACTCTGTCTTGGGTGTCATTTAGTATTTCAAGACATACAAAAACGGCATTGCGATGTATCAGCTATCCTGCTTTTTCTCATCATCAAAAATTGTGCATGGTTAAATGCCACCAGGCATATGAAGAATGTACCCGTGATTTGCTGAGGGATTCCGCAGGTCAACTACTTCTTTCTTTACAGAAACCTTTCTGCCCAGTTTCTTCAGCAACCCTGCCAGATGGGTAAAATGGTTGTTGGCTGACGCTGGTATATATGTATCCATTTTTGGGGCTTATTCTGTGAGAGGAGCTATGGCCTCAATAAACCAATCAGGATTTTCAAAGCGCGGCTAATCACCCGATAGGGTATTTAGGTGCTTGCAGGGCCCCAGTTCTTGATGGGCAATCAGAATCCCAGAAGTGAGGTGATGGTCTGAAGGTGCATGTGGAGGCTGTTCTAGGTCTTTGCTGTGATGTGGAAAAAGGAGCATCCTCCATTTCTGCTTCGGTAGCTGTAGGAAGTATGGGCAAGTGACAGGGAGGTGGAGCGTAGTCTTCTCTATGGTTGGTGGAAGTTCAGGCAGTGGTTAATGTAGGCAGATCAGACTTGGGTGCGTGGGTCAGTAGCTTAAATTGGCATCTCTTCTGTATGGGGAGCCAGTAGAGGTTCCTGAGGTGGGGTGTCATGTGGGCTCGTCAGGGATGGCCGAGGATAAGTCTGGCTGTGGTGTTCTGTATGGTCTGAAGACTCTGTAGAAGGTGTGCTGTGATTCCTATGTAGAGAGCATTGCCATATTCTAGTTGGCTGGTGATGAGGGCTTGTGTCACAGTGCGTCTCATGTATAGAGGTAGCAACTTGAAGATCCTATAGCATGTGCAGAGTGAGGAGGCAGGCGGAGGAGACGGCGTTGATCTGTGATTTCATGGTTAGCTTGTTGCTAATGATGATTCAGAGGTTTCTGGTGTGGTTAGAGGAAGTGGGTGAGGGTTCATGGTCTGATGGTCACTAAGTGTCATTCAATGTGTTGCTGCTGTTGCCAAAGATCAGTACGTCCGTCTTGTCTGTGTTCAACTGAAGGCAGTTGGTCTTCATCAAGTCGGCAAGGTTTGTCATGCATCTGTGGAAGTTGGTTCTTGTGGTGGTGGGGTCGAGAGGATAGGTTGGGTGTCGTCTGCGTTGGAAATGTTGAGACCGTGGGATCTGATAATGTTGGCCAGCGGGGTCATATATGCATTGAAGAGCGTGGGGCTGAGGGATGAGCCCTGGGGGACACCACCGGTAATCTACTTGGGCTCAGAGATGAAAGGTGGGAGGTGGCAGGTGGATCCTCTGAGTTCTTCTGGTGAGGAGGGAGATGATCCATCTGAGCATGTCCCCTAGGATGCCGATGTGGTGGAGACTTTCTATCAGTGTGTGGTGGTATACGTGTCGAAGGCTGCCGAGAGGTCGAGGAGGATCAAAACTGCTGTTTCACCTCGGTCAAGGAGGGTTCAAATGTCATTGGTGGCTGTTATCAGGGCAGTTTCAGTGCTGTGATTGCTGGGTACATCAGATTGGGAAGCTAGTTCTGCTCCAGGTGTGTCATGAGTTGATTGTTGATGATCTTTTCCAATACCTTCGCTGGGAATGAGAGCAGGGAGATTGGCCAGTAGTTTCTGAGTTTGCTTGGGGTCGGCGCAGAGTTTTTGAGTAGTGGTCTGACTTTGGTGTGTTTCTAGGTATCGGGAAATGTTGCGGTCGTGATAGGGGTGTTGAGTGGGGTGGGGAGTTTCTGGACGATCCTTTGGTTTCCAAGGTTGAAAATGTGGTGCGGGCATGGGTCTGTGGGAGCTCCTGAATGGATGAATTTCATGGTGGAGATGGTGTCCTTGGTGGGGAGAATATTCCAGGTGGTTAATGTGTGGTTCATGTCGGTTACTGTGGTGGCGTATCTGTCGAAGAAGTCTGCAGGTTTGGGTTCAAAGTTTCTAAATATGGTTGTAATCTTTTTGTAGAAGAACTTTGAGGGAGTAATGTTGCTTTAGCTGCCAGCCAGGTTGGAGAAACCTTAATGATGTTGAAAAGTTCCTTGCTGTTGTTGGCGCTGGTTTCGATGCGTATGGCAATGATTGCCTTCTTTGTCGCCTTCAGCGGGCAGTGGTAGAAGTTGAGGGAGGTCTTGAAGGCTGCCCTATCGAAGTTGTCCTTGCTGGTGCTCTATTTCCTCTCCAACTGCTTGCTGTCTCCTTTCGCTGTTCTCAAGTCTTCGGTGTACCAGCTGGCCTTTTTAGAGGATTTTCTCTGGATGTTGCTCTTGATCTCTGGATGTTGCCTCTAAAGCCTTTTCTGTGGGTTCTCGCTTAGAGGATATCATGGCTGCGGAGAACAGGTCTTCTGATTCCACTTTTAAAGTCTTCTATCACAAGCCTATTGTGGATGTGGCATCTATGGTGGCGGCTCAACTTTAAACTAGCATAATCTGAAGCCTCTGTTCCTGACATAAAGTGACATTTTCTAACTAGCGCACCAAGACTTTTCAATTCTATTAAGGACACAGAGGCAAGGATTATCATACCCTGAGACATTAGAATATCTGTAAATGATGATTGTTTCTTTTGCATGTTCATTTCCATGTTATCATGCTTTTTGTGATGCATTCAATCTGGCTGTTACTGTACCCCATTTTTCCTACCCATATTTGATTGGACTATCTTTATGGGATGTCTTTTACGGTAATGTTTTAATTTCAGGTCCAAATGTCAAATCGGCTTGAAGCTGATCTTCATGTTGCTGGTGGTTGATTAGCTGTTGCTGCAAAAGGAGTTTGCCTTCACCTGTTGGATTACTTTCCTCCTTTAGATGGATATGTTGGTTCCATTGTAGTTTCATGTTGAACTCAGGTTTCGAGGCCTAATGTAGAAAGAGGAAGGACTACAGTAAGATTGATATATATAGGGATGCTAGTTCCCTATGATTTGATGGGACAGTGGACTGCAGGGTTTCATGGGATACACAATTTAAAATGTTATGTGTTTGATTAGTGTTATGATGGAACCTTACCTGTTGTGTTCTATATTAGAGAGTTAAGGCTGATGACACTCGATTTGAGTCATTTGCTGCTGGCTCTTCGAAGTGGTCTGATACCAGGTTGTGCTTTCCAGTAAATCTTATCTTAAATCCTAATTGAAGTCCTGTGGTCATTGGACAATCTATCTCAACATTTTTGGCGAAGATCTTCTTTCTACACGGAACGCGGAAATTGGGAAGCACAGCCTGAAAGTATTTGGCACGTCTCTGATCTTTCCCGAGTCTTCACGAAGGATACATAGCATTCTAACAGTGGTCCTTAAACTTGAGTTTGCTTCATCTGGGGGTGTTCCTTTTTAGGTCTCGCCTGACCCAGCGCATGCGCTGGTCTGGCGAGACTTATTGAGAGGGCTCCAAAAAGTGCTGCCAGGCCAGCCTAGAGCTACAGTGCATGTGCGCGGGCGCGCGCGCCGCTTTTACCGCGAATACTTTCACTTTCGCGGCCGCTTTGTTGTTTGATCGCGATCGCGGCCGCTTTGCATAGCCAATAGGTCTCGCTTTTGGAACCTTATAAGTATTTAGTTATGCAACTGTTGCATAGCTAAACACTTATAAGGTCCCAAAGGCGAGACCTATTGGCTATGCCAATGCTTGTTTACATTTCAATCAGGTACTGTTTTTATGTTCCGTTTGGTGTCGGAGGTGCTGTTGGAGTCGCGTGCCATGGCTCGTGATGGCAAGATTTTGATTGTCTCCCGTTAGCCGTTGACTGACGTAGCACTGTTAGAGCGGAGCGTTCAGTTCACATCGCTAGTCTGCATTATTATTTGCGCTTACTTAAAGCCTACGTGATGCTGTCTACGTGCCTCCATCTTGCTTCTGAGTAAACTGCTCTTTCGTATGCCTATACATATTGGATCGGCATTTCACAAGTGTATTCGCTTTTGCCGGTTCGAGTAATCTGGCAGTTCACTCGATGATCGGCACACCTTTCTTGGATTACATTTTATTGGTCACGTATGGTGCAGGCATATCTATGGTGATCTGCACACCTTAAGGTTACTCTTGGTCTTATGCAACTACTACTTTCATCGTTTTTGAAATTTATCTGGTGAATTATGTACTGTTACGTACTGGGAAGTATCATGGACATGCAGTCCAATATCATCATGCCGCCTATGTTTTAGCTCATCCTGGCAACCCGACAATAGTGTGGGAGGATTGGGTATGAATTTTGGAAAATTATATTTCTGCTTTGGATGGACATAACTTTTCACCAGCAAGGAAGAAGGTGATGTTGCTTATTGCTTTGGGTAGTGAAGGCCAACATATTTTTAAATATCGACCTGAAGCCCTGGGTCCCAATAGTCAGCCTATGGATGATGTCTATAAGGAAGCTATAAAAAGATTGCAAACGTGGTTCACTAAGGAAGTTAATCTAGTAATGGCAATATATACATTTTATACACAACCTCAGGCGAATAATGAATCAATAGATGAGTTTGTCGCCAGGTTGCGTGAACTATCTGTGAAATGTCGTTTCAGAGTAATGACTGAGGAACTAATCCGGGACCAATTAATTGTGCAATGTCGTGAAAGGAAAATTCAGGAGAGGCTTTGGGCTACCAAGGATCCTTCATTAAAAGAAAGAAGCTGTGGACATGGCTACAGTCATTGAGGAATCCCAGAAGTATATCAAAGAGCTGGGGAGGCGGGACAGAAATACTGTAGAAGTTGCCAATCTAGCAGGTGCTTTCAAGGAAGAAGATGTAGAAGTCAGCGTAGTGTCTAAGAATAGCACAAAGGTAGTATTTGGCACAGTTCCAAGAGGCAAAGGGAGATAATGTATGCAGTGTGGGAGTCAGTATCATACTGCTGACTCAAAGCGATATTTTGCTTTAGATCTAGTTTGCAGAAAGTGTGGCCGTAAGGGTCATTATGTCCGTATGTGTAGGCAAGGTGATGCTGTGGAAAAGAATAGGGTGCCAATTACGATCCTGTAAAAACCGGGTACGAACCGTCGGACGGAGCATATTCTCCGTCCGACGCGTACCCGGTCGTACAAAAATACAAACATGGAAATACGATTCGCACGGGAACACCATTTCCGTACGAATCGTAAAAAACCCCGACCGAACAAAATAAACCTACAAATGCGATCCGGGAAAGCGCCGACCTGACGTCGGGACGCTCGCAGCCTGCCATTCACGAACCAGGAATTACGATTCGCACCGACGTCATCCCGCACGGTGAATATTTTCCGGCAGCCAAAAACTGCCGGGAAATCAGGACGACGCGAACAAGGACCACCAGTACGCGACGGACAGACAGGACGACGCGAACAAGGAGGACCAGTACGCGACGGACACACAGGCGAACAGGAGGACCAGTACGCGACGGACACACAGGACGACGCGAACAAGGAGGACCAGTACGCGACGGACACACAGGACGACGCGAACAAGGAGGACCCGTACGCGACGGACAGACATGGACCCGAACCTACGTGTCATCCCGGCCCTCATAGCAGTCGACCTCCTCTACAGGTTCTGACGCAGACGCCGCAGAAGGTCAGAACAACTAAGGGAGGGGGGAAAGAGGGGTGGGGGGAGGGGTGGTGGCAGGACCAGGGCAGGCCACAAACCCCCCACCAAAGTCACACAGCACACATGCCCTGGACATACCTGACTCCCAGGCCCTGGTCACTACGAGGGGGTGGGGGCGTGTCCAGCTAAGCCAGCGACCGCCACAACGGAAGTCCGTCACGATGCGAACCCGCAACACAACCAGCCTGAAGAGCGTGGGTACGAGTCGCACCACGCCCACACCCACGTCACCCCAACAATGGCGGGACGGCTCGTACCCACGTGGCAAAGGCCTGGGTACGGGCCGCACAAGCATCACATAGCGTGGGGACGGACATGTACGGACCGTACCCCCACCCCGTATGCATGGAGCGTACCCCCACCCCAACAGTGCAAGTACGACCCGTACCCACACCCGCGTACGTATGGAGCGTACCCCCACCCCAACAGTGTAAGTACGACCCGTACCCACACCCGCGTACGTATGGAGCGTACCCCCACCCCAACAGTGTAAGTACGACCCGTACCCCCACCCGCGTACGTATGGAGCGTACCCCCACCCCAACAGTGTAAGTACGACACGTACCCCCACCCGCGTATGCAAGGAGCATACCCCCACCCCAACAGTGCAAGTACGACCCCTACCCACACCCGCGTACGTATGGAGCGTACCCCCACCCCAACAGTGTAAGTACGACCCGTACCCTCACCTCGAATGCATGGAGTGTACCCCCACCCCAACAGTGCAAGTACGACCCCTACCCACACCCGCGTACGTATGGAGCGTACCCCCACCCCAACAGTGTAAGTTCGACCCGTACCCACACCCCGTATGCATGGAGCGTACCCCCACCCCAACAGTGTAAGTACGACCCGTACCCCCACCCGCGTACGTATGGAGCGTACCCCCACCCCAACAGTGTAAGTACGACCCGTACCCTCACCCGCGGACGTATGGAGCGTACACCCCATGCCAACAGTGTAAGTACGACACGTCCCCCCACCCGCGTATGCATGGAGCGTACCCCCCACCCCAACAGTGTAAGTACGACCCGTACCCCCACCTGCGTACGTATGGAGCGTACCCCCACCCCAACAGTGTAAGTACGACCTGTACCCTCACCTGCGTATGCAAGGAGCGTACCCCCATGCCAACAGTGTAAGTACGACACGTACCCCCACCAGCGTATGCAAGGAGCGTACCCCCCACCCCAACAGTTTAAGTACGACACGTACCCCCACCCGCGTATGCAAGGAGCGTACCCCCACCCCAACAGTGCAAGTACGACCCCTACCCACACCCGCGTTCGTATGGAGCGTACCCCCACCCCAACAGTGTAAGTATGACCCGTACCCTCACCTCGAATGCATGGAGCGTACCCCCACCCCAACAGTGCAAGTACGACCCCTACCCACACCCGCGTACGTATGGAGCGTACCCCCACCCCAACAGTGTAAGTACGACCCGTAGCCACACCCCGTATGCATGGAGCGTACCCCCACCCCAACAGTGTAAGTACGACCCGTAGCCTCACCTCGAATGCATGGAGCGTAACCACATCCGTGCATGTCATGAGCGTACATATCGTGACATTGGAGAGGTGGGTGCAGAGTCCTCCCAGCAGTGCCCTGAGGCAGGAGTGGTGGGTGCAGAGTCCTCCCAGCAGTGGCCTGAGACAGGAGGGGTGGGTGCAGAGTCCTCCCAGCAGTGCCCTGAGACAGGAGGGGTGTGTGCAGAGTCCTCCCAGCAGTGCCCTGAGACAGGAGGGGTGGGTGCAGAGTCCTCCCAGCAGTGCCCTGAGACAGGAGGGGTGGGTGCAGAGTCCTCCCAGCAGTGCCCTGAGACAGGAGGGGTGGGGGCCTATCACTCCCAGCAGTGCCCTGAGACAGGAGGGGTGGGGGCCTATCACTCCCAGCAGTGCCCTGAGACAGGAGGGGTGGGGGCAGAGTCCTCCCAGCAGTGCCCTGAGACAGGAGGGGTGGGTGCCTATCACTCCCAGCAGTGCCCTGAGACAGGAGGGGTGGGTGCAGAGTCCTCCCAACAGTGCCCTGAGACAGGAGGGGTGGGTGCAGAGTCCTCCCAGCAGTGCCCATGGAACGCAAAGGGTGGAGTAGTCACATATACCATGCCCACAAATGTCAGTCAGGTGCACAAAGACCCTGCAGTACATGTACCACATGTGTGCGAGGATGGAAGTATACGCATGCATAGGGCCAAAAGAAAACATGTACACATGAAGTCATGTCAATAGTCCACATACACAAGTACAATGACTACCAAGGATGCCACGAATGATGCAGCTGGAGAATGGCTCAGCATGCATGTGCCAAGGTGAAGGAGTCCGTCACACACCCAGTTAATGTACTCACATCTCTGCACTAAATATTGGGAACACCCTGCAGGGAAGAAGTCAGGGTACACAGAGGAAGGAAAACACCTTGGGACAATTGCAACATGCAGCAACTGCTTACATGAATGGAGAAAGGTAGCTAACACCGTGTGAGGCACACTGATCCCAGGGTCCCCCCTATGAGCAGCACACCACTACATTTCCCACACACCCAACACATGACCAACACCCACAACCATGTAGCAGCCCCACCAACAGCAATGCCAGCAATGCAGGAGTGTTCCAAGGGCAAAAAATAAATTGCTTTATTCAGCATGAGCAAAAAACTAGTATGACATAAGTCCCATCATAACAAAGGCCATAGGGCAGTCCAGGAGTCCGAGCTGGATGGGGGACACAGTGGGATGCGTGTCCCCTAGCTTGCCTGCACAGTTACGAGTCGTCATCTTCCACAGGGGTGAGGGCATCATGTGGGGGGGAAGGAACAGGCACCGCAGGGACAGGAGGGCAAAGGGTAGGCGAATTGGGTGCAGGGATGGAGGACTCCACCACAGGGGGTGGGGCAGGGCCAAAGGTGGATTCTAGGATCTCACTGCACACCTAGGCAAGGTCCTCCAGGGACTCCCCTGCACCCGAAGGAACCACAGGCCCCAAGGATGGGGGGGGGTCAGAGGGATGGGTCGCAGCGCCACTGGGGGAGGATGTGGACAGGGGGGGGACTCAAGCACCCTGACCGAGGACTTCCTTGACCGCTTGCGTGGTGGCGTCACTGTGGGGCTCAGGGAGAGAGCGGCCATGAACGAGTCTTTGGGGGAGATGTGGCCAGGAGAGCTGAGGGGAGGGGATTTGGAGGGAGTGGATTGGGTGGAATGCGGACTCCCACTCTGGCTGCGTGTCACACGTTTGCCCCCCGACCCAGTGGGTGTGCCTACTGCACCCTGTGTGTGCGTGTCAGGAGGTGTGCGGCGGACCTTCCCTGCTGGTGTGGTGCCCGTGTCTGTTGTGGTGGGTGCATGCTTACGTCTGTGTGTATGTGGGACAGGCATGGGAGTGGGAATTGTGGAAGGAGCAGGGGTAGGGGGTGGGACGTAGCGCTGCAGGAGACCCACTGCTGCAGTCAGTGTGGAGTCTATGGACCTCAGCAAGTTGCGTTGGTCAGCCTGCGATGAATGAATGCCCTCCAAGTATGCCTCCATGTTGTTGAGGACCTGGCTGTGGCCATGGAGGACATTAAGGATCGCAGTCTGACCAATCTGCAACTGCCGCTGGATGTCCACAGACTCAGCATTGGCGGCAGCAGTGGAGACAGGGGCAGGGGGTGCGGTGCCTGGCAGGAAGGAGACATGTGGGGACCGGGCACGCTGGGAAGGGACACGAGCACGTGGGAGGCGGCTGATGCCAATGGAGGGGGCGGTGCCAGATGTAGGGCTGCTGTCAGATGGTGGTGCAGCCACCGCCCACTCGGAGTGATCCTCCTCGGACCCGTCGGCTTCATACTCTGTTGTGCCAGTCGACAGGTCCCCGGGTTCACTCTCCACCGCCTCAGT
The DNA here is from genome assembly GCF_964204655.1 of Triturus cristatus. Classification (NCBI taxonomy): domain Eukaryota; kingdom Metazoa; phylum Chordata; class Amphibia; order Caudata; family Salamandridae; genus Triturus; species Triturus cristatus. The sequence goes on along the minus strand of NC_140582.1, from coordinate 1,068,431,805 downwards.
CCCACTCGAAGTGCCAGCCCCGATGTCACCGCTGGCACTGGTGCTCCGTCCCTCCGTGCCGTCTGTGTCCATGTCTCCCTCCGTGTCCCCCGACGATGCTGTGGGCAGGGTGAAGAGACAGAAATTAATCATACACCTGTATACATATGTCACATGAGTAAAATCTACGTAGGTTACAGTGCATAGCCTGATACAAAGGAAGAGTTACATCTACAAAACAAGGTACATATGTAGGGCATGCAAGACACAGTTTTTTGACCCACCATGCCATGGAATAACTATGGAGAGCATGACACACTAGCAAATGAGATGAAATGGAATTTTGACTGAGGAGCAAGGCCCTGGGGACAATCCAGCACTGCATCAGCACCACACAGCGTGGCAGCAAATAGGGATGAGCAGGGACCATAGGCAGGAACAAGAGGCACATGCAGCATAGGTAATACTGATAACATGCCCACCCTGACTGGCACACTGCACCTTGAGTGTATGTCCAGGCAAACATCACACACTGGCCAGTCCTAGCAAGGAGATGACAGGTCTTGACATGTAGGCCATGCCCGCACCACCCACCCCCTACATGAGACAAATCTATGGAGACACAGGAAGCACGTACATCTCTTAGTCTGGGTGAAATACACATGGGATGCAAGAAATCAAGTTTGCACACCAAATACCCAAGGTGAGCCTGTCCAAAGAATCATGTACAAATGGGCATCATCAGATGATTGCTACAAGACACACAGGCAATGGCCACCGTGAGTATGTACTTGGAAAATCAGGTCAGGCTGTACAGTGGACACTTGTAATACATCGCACGTCAATATACATGGTGCCAGGGGACAATGGCACAGAGCACAACCTATGCTGTATACACAGAGATTGTCGACATATTCGGATTACACACATGATACCTAGGAAAAGATGCCCCTGGGGACAGTAGTGGCCACACAACTCCATGCTCCTGAATGGGAATGACTGCAACTCACGCTACCATCCCTGCACTATGCGTAACGCACACTCATGCACATCATGTCACAGGCCACCACATAGGACATGCGTACTGTAAGGCCTCACACTTGAGAGACTAACTCCCATGTCTGGACTCAGCATTAGTGCTAACTGACATGGAACCCACAAGTCCAGAACTGTACAGGGCACAGGTAAGGTCCCAAATCCTGTTACACACCACCCCCACACATTATGCTGCAGGCATTGTACACTTGGAGAAGGTGTCAGGCTAAATGACCTTGTGATGGAGCGACTACACACAGACCAGGGAACACATTGCAAGGAGGGGAAGGGAGGCAGGAGAGCACAGCAAGTCTGTGGGGGATAGGATCAGCACAGCACCATAAACCCTGGAAGTGTATCCATGGAACATTGCACTTACAAATGCTGGTGAAACACAACAAACACACACACATGTACCTACCCCCTTCCGGCTGCTGCATGTCCTGTAGACGCCTGTCCAAGTCAGGAAAGACCACCGCCAGCACACGTTTCTGGATGTGGGAGAGACGGCGGCGTCCACGGTTCTTGTGGCTCTCAGGTGAGTCCCCCAGCAGGACCCGTGCGATCCTCCGCGTCCAGCACTGGATATCCTGCCAGCGTTTCCTCACCTGGGACATGCGCCGCCTCCGACCTTCCGCACTCCTCACGGCGCTGACAGCGTCCAGCCATATCTGCTCCTTGGCAGAGGCGTCTACCTGTGAGGATGGACAAGTGACACTACATCAATACACCTGGCACATGTCACAGGGACACAGATTAGAACACATTCGCTGTTTTCAACAAGGCCTAGTATGCATCCAACGCATTGCACCTTTGTCATAGGGACATGATCCTCTGGGGAAGGGCAACAGCAGTACGTGCCATTGAAAGTACACAGGTGGAATGTGGGCAACGACACAATCAAAGATCCAGGCTCACACTGTGCATCACACCCACCCCTCCTGTCTCAGGGCACTGCTGGGAGTGATAGGCCCCCACCCCTCCTGTCTCAGGGCACTGCTGGGAGTGATAGGCCCCCACCCCTCCTGTCTCAGGGCACTGCTGGGAGTGCTAGGCACCCACCCCTCCTGTCTCAGGGCACTGCTGGGAGGACTCTGCACCCACCCATCCTGTCTCAGGGCACTGCTGGGAGGACTCTGCACCCACCCCTCCTGTCTCAGGGCACTGCTGGGAGTGATAGGCCCCCACCCCTCCTGTCTCAGGGCACTGCTGGGAGTGCTAGGCACCCACCCCTCCTGTCTCAGGGCACTGCTGGGAGGACTCTGCACCCACCCCTCCTGTCTCAGGGCACTGCTGGGAGTGATAGGCCCCCACCCCTCCTGTCTCAGGGCACTGCTGGGAGGACTCTGCACCCACCCCTCCTGTCTCAGGGCACTGCTGGGAGTGATAGGCCCCCACCCCTCCTGTCTCAGGGCACTGCTGGGAGACATCAGGCATTCCCCCCCTTGGGACCCCCCCTACAGTACATGGCATGTGTGTCACACCTGGACACAATGGCAGGAATCACAGTCACAAAAAAGGGACACAGTCTGTGGCAGTGGACACTGCACTCACCTGATAACCTGGTCGCCCATACAGCATGGGGTACCGTGGGAGGATCACATCCACCAAAGCCATATTCTCCTCCAGGGTGAATGGCTGTGACCTCTCCACAGCCCTTGACATGGTTCCAGGGAATCAGTAGCAGCAGCTGGGTCGTGGAATACAGAGATGTGCAGGCAAGTGCTCCCTCATGGGACCTGGCTGCCTTATATCTGCCTTGCTGGCCCATCTCATGCACAGCAATACAGAGTGATTGGTCACTCACATTTGCATCCTATGTGTCCTCCAATCCCTTCAAACCTAGCAGTCTGTGGGTTCTCTATCGGTTTCATTCTCCTGCATGATGTCAGCCCCACAAACACATTGCAACAAAGTAGAAGTATTCCAACTGACATCTGCTGTGCACCTTCCAGAACAATTTCGAAATTTGAACTTGGTCTCCATGACAACCAGCACGCATGTAGGCCTTAATACTTGTCCCTCATGTGTCCCCTATGTAATTTGGAGCGTCACACACAGGTACGGTGCGTTTCGGGGCCCTAGGGCACCCCAAATGCATTGCAACGGCCCGTACACACGCATCTACGCTCACTATCACTATGGGTCTCCTCGCGTATGCGTACACGTAGTGATAGTGAGCGCACATGCGTGTGTACGGCCCGTACCACTACGAGTACGCATACGCGAGGACACCCATAGTGATAGTGAGCGTAGATGCGTGTGTACGGCCCGTACCACAACGAGTACGCATACGCGAGGACACCCATAGTGATAGTGAGCGTAGATGCGTGTGTACGGCCCGTACCACAACGAGTACGCATACGTGAGGACACCCATAGTGATAGTGAGCGTACATGCGTGCGTACGGCCCTATCACTATGGGTGTCCTCGCGTATGCGTACTCGTAGTGGTACGGACCGTACAAATGCCTGTACGCTCGCCATCACGATGGGTACACATACGGCAGCACTCCCATAGTGATTTGGGAACGTACACAGGCCCTCTTAGCAGCAGTACGGCGGTTTTTACACATCACAGTGGTGATAGGCGGCACACAGGTACGAATTGGGCGGACATACCTGTCCATGGATGGACATCAAGCCATCGTCTGTGCATTACTACATGTGTGGGGCACAGGTGTGACAGGCTGTGATGTGGAACATTACTCCTGAGTGGAGAATGCACCAGATGTATGATGAGATGTGTACAGGTGTACTGTGTGACGGTGCAATGTGTGCCAGGCATGCCCATGACTCCTTTGACATGTGTGCATGTCGTACTGCACCCTTGGGGTGAGCGTCAATGGCATGGCATGGACACCAACACACGGAAGTGTCCCCTGAAGCCCGTTACAGGGGTTACCACACCTGCCTTGTCACTACCCACGGTGCACAATGTGACTATGTCATGTATGTGTGGGGGCTTCCCATCAGGTTGATGTTGGAGCACCCTCAAAAGCAGCAGCTGTTGCAGCAACCAACATGTGTCTGTGTGTAGATTGACATTGCACACTGTTCCGCACACCATGCCACATGTGGTATCGGATGTGAGGTGCACATGTATGCATGGGACACGGAGTAGCGTGACAAGGACATGTCTGCATCCTCACAATGATTGTGTGGTGAGTCATGACATGTGCACCTTCATGGGAAGGTGTGTGGGCTGTCCTAGTGTAATGTCATGTGACCTGTGGCTCTAGTGTTCTGCTGCCAGTCTCTGCAATCGGCATCCTACTTCTGCTGATGTGTGGGCGTATGTCACTCCTGTCTTGCGTCTGGCTGTTCACTTGCACAGGGACACAGCTATTCCCATGGCATGGCATGGGGAGGTTCTCAATCTCCGTGTGTAGCTGGGTCTTGGTAGGAGTGTCACCTGGCAGCCATACGTGTCCTGGGCATGTAGCACATACCTGACTCCCTATGTAGCATATGTGTATTGACAGATTAACATGTGCTCAGTACAAATGATTTGTTGTTGTGGTGCACTCACTCTTCCTTGTCACTTCAAAATTACTGCAGAGCGCCGCCTCTACCCCGAGCAATGCCGGACTTGGCTGACATGCAGGAGAATGATGGGATCCGGTGCTACCGCTTCCCCCGACGGTTGATTCTGGAGTTGACGGCGAGACTGGCACCACACCTGCAACCGCAGCACAGGTATCCTACGGCACTGACACCCCAGCTGAAGGTAATGGCAGCCCTACATTTTCTTGCCACGGGTACCTTTCAATATACCATAGCTCAGGTTGGTGGCATGTCCCAGAGCATGTTCTGCCGTGTGCTGCATGATTTCTTAGAGGCCATGTTGATTCACCTGGATGACTTCATCAAGTTCCCAACCCCTGAACAGTTGACTGCGGTCAAGCGTGGATTCTATGCCCTGGGAGGGATGCCCCATGTCATTGGGTCCATAGATGGGACACATGTAGCTTTGGTACCACCACACGCACGGGAGGTAGCGTACCGCAATCGGAAGCACTACCACTCCATCAATGCCCTTGTGGTGTGTCAGTCCAACATGTTGATTTCACATGTCTGTGCTCGTTTTCCAGGATCAGCACACGATGCCTACATCATGAGGTGTAGCAGGATGCCTGAAATGATGATGCAGCTGCGCAACGAAAGAGCATGTGTTGTTGGTGGGTACAGTCTGTCAGTCCTGTATTTTGCATTGCCTACCAGCACAACCGCTTCACCAGTTCTAACGATGTCCATGTGCTTCCCATGTAGGGGACGCTGGCTATCCCAACATGCCATGGCTGCTCACACCTCTCCGCAACCCCATTACGCCGGCCCAGCTCCGCTACAACACCGCCCATGGCCGGACAAGGCGAGTGATAGAGAGGACGTTTGGCATGCTGAAGAGCCGCTTTCGGTGCCTCCACAAGACCGGCGGCGCCCTCCCATATGCCCCTGCAAAGGTCTGCAAAATCTTCATGGTCTGCTGTATGCTGCACAACATGGCAGTTGAGAAAGCTGTGCCACTCATCCTAGATCAACATGACGAGGACCATCCACCCGTGGAGGACGAAGGCCTTGGCAATGGGGCTAGTGATGTGGAGGATGTGGAGCCGCAGGAGGACATCCGGACTCGGCTCATACGCGACTTCTTTGCTTAGTGGTGAGTACCAGTGTCTGTGTGTGCACGCATTTGTCCCCGTGTGGCATGTGTTGTGATGTGTCTGTCCACCTGCATGTATGGCACGTGAGTCAGAGGTGTGTGTGGGTGTGTCACTGGAGTGATGGTGCCAGTGATGGTTGTATTTCCCCAGTCATAATTGTGACCTAGCATGTTGTCATCCTAACATGTGTCGAGTACATGCACATGCAAGTGGCTGTGCTTTTTGTGGCTGACTTCTTGTGTGTCTCTCTTCCCCAGGTACTTGCGCATGCAGTCTGCTGGTTGCATTGTTGTGGCACTGCTATTCCTCATGGACACGTCATCGTGGGCTGACTCAGCGTTACAGGCACGGACACGTTTTGAAGTCTCCATAGGGTAAGGGATGCATCAGGGGTGTATTGGGTGTGGCAGTTGTTCACGATGTATGCACACTGCCCCTGTCGATGTTTGGTTCCTCTGCAGCCATGTAGCATCAGCATGGGACACGACATGCAGCTGGGTACACCTGAATAGATGGTCTGACTGATTGACAGTCATCAGTGATGGGATAGTGGATTGTGATGATGGCATCAATGTGTGTGACACTGCCCTCGGACACATACGGTTAGCATTGGCTTGACATGGTGTGGGACTTCCACATCAGCGGATCTATGGTGTATGGCAGGCTCTCCGTGAGCAGCTGTGGGTGTTTAGCTGTTAGCCGACGCTTGTGTTCCAGTTCCATGGCTAACACACATTTGTGCTGCAGAAGGGGGGTGCCAGTGTTGGACCCACATGTTACTCCACAAGATGTGTTCATGTGTACTTCAAGTTGCCTCTGCACTCCCGAAAACATGACTAATAAAGGTGTCCCTATGCCTCCAAGGTGCCTCTTCTCACTCAATGCTGGTGTGTTGCCACGGTGCATCCAGCATGTCTGGCATGGTATTCCCTGATTGTGGCTATGTGTCAATGTGTCGAGTAGCAAGATGCAAGCTGTGTGTGGGGGCTGAGACTGTGTAGTGGGCATGATGTCCATGACTGTGTGGGTATTGTGACATGTGCCATCTCCATGCATCCAACGTTGGCCAGGCCCCCATTCTCTGCATCCACCGGACTCAAGCTTGCAGGACATGGTTCTGCCACCTGTCTACACATACCAGGGTGCCCCCCAGGACACTGGACAGGATCCCTGACCTCTGCGCATGTCTGTTGCTGTACTCAATGTGTCTGTCAGCACGGTTGTGCGGCCACCCCCTCAGCTGGTTGGGCCCATCACGGGTGTGTATGGTGCTCCATGTCTGTCTTGCCTAATACACTGTGACCCATGTGTCCTGTGCCAGACTCAGGCCCCAGGGTGTGAATGGTTGAAGACAAAAGATGACTCCGGCATGTTTAGACTTTACAAGACACATGTTAGGTAATAATGGAACCAGCAGGGATCTTCTCTTCATAGTGTGATTTATTATTGGGGGGGAGGGGGGGGACAAAGTGAGGGGCTTTCCGGGAGTTTGGAATCCAAAGTTCAGTAGGGGAGTTGGTGTCCTTGCCATTGGAAATCCTCATAGTCCATGCCACAGTCTTTGTCAACATTGGTCAGACAGTGACCAGCAGGGCCATGTGGCAGAGAATGTCTCTTGATGCTGTGATGCTGTTGCTCCAGTGGGCCAGGTGCCAGGCCAGGTGTCCTGGGAGATGGTGATGTTGCGCCGACCCTCACGGTCTTTTCCGTGGACGACCCGCCCTCCTGCGGGGACCCTCAGAAGCAGGCCGTGACGACGTCTGGGATGCTCCATCGGATGTTTCCTCCTCCTCCTCCTGATCCCTCCCTGTGGGTGGTGATGTTCTCCGCCTTCTGGCACAGGGAGGGTCGGCCATGTTGTGGGCCATCCGACGGAGTGGATCGTGAATCCCCTGGAACGCCGTCACTTGCTCAGCCTGTCTGTCCTCCATCCTCCGTTGGTGTTGCAGTAGACAGGCATGGAGCTCCGCATGTTGCTGGGCCTGCTGGGCCTTGATCCCCTCGAGGACGGACACAACCTGGGCCAGGCCCGTGGTGTCCTGCCGGTATGTGTCCAGGATGTTACGGACATGGGAAAATACCGGTTCCCCAGCCAACTGGTCAGGCTCGCGCCTCCGCCGTCCTCCACTCCCACCACCCCTGCCCACTTGCACCTGGCCTGCCCTTGTGGGCACATCGGGTCTCCGGGACCCCTGAGGGGTGGCATTGGCGTTGTCGCCTGCCTCCTCCTGGGTGCCCGGGACACCGTGTCCCTCCTGGCCAGCCTGGCTGCATTGTGGTGTTGGGGCAGGGATCCTGGGTGTCTCCTGGGATGTGGCAGGAGTGGGGGTGGTGGTTGGCACAGTTGTACCTGACGCAGGTGCTGCAGGTGGTTGGACACCAGAGGGGCCAGGTCGGTCGGGGTCGTCCACAGAGTGGTGAGAGTGGTCGCTGCCGGTGGGATCGGGCTCCTGCAGATCCGGGTCCTGTGAGTCTTCCCCCCCAGTGTTGGGGGGTGAACCACGACGTTGACCTGTGTGTGAGAGAGACAATGTTAATTTTGGTCCATGCAACATCCATGTTTCATCAGTTTCAAAGTTGGGACATTTCCTCTTGGAATTGGGATCTGTCTTGCAGTCCACTCACAGTGCACTTGTGCATGGGTGTGTCCCTTGGGCACCACTTTGGCCCCTTTAACTATGTGTGGCACGGTCTTACTTGCTGCGTCAAGTCTGACTGCAGTCAGCAGTGGAGTGGGCAGGTGGGGCGAGCCATGCATTGGCGCCTTCCGTGTAGCACTGTACATGTGCACATGGAGTGGATCCACACACTTATATGATACAGGTAGCTGTCGTTGTGCTCGTGAACAGGTTGTGACATGGCCCTGTCTTTTGCCATGGGGAAGAGGGGGGGTTCTTGGACTGGCCACCCTTGTCTACATGCACGCAGTCTACCTGCTGACGAGCAGACATTCGCACACGCCACACGGCTGATTTGCTCTCCCTGTGTCTTGCTCCCTCTCTGTCCCCCTCTCCCTCCCTCTCTGTCCCCCTCTCCCTCCCTCTCTGTCCCCCTCTCCCTCCCTCCGTGTGTCAGCCTCCTCCCTCTGTCCGTCTCGCTCCCTCTCTGTCCCCCTCTCCCTCCCTCCGTGTGTCAGCCTCCTCCCTCTGTCCGTCTCGCTCCCTCTCTGTCCCCCTCTCCCTCCCTCCGTGTGTCAGCCTCCTCCCTCTGTCCGTGTCCCTGTGTCTCCCTCCCTCTCTGTCCCCCTCTCCCTCCCTCTCTGTCCCCCTCTCCCTCCCTCTGTGTGTCACCCTCTGTCACCTCAGGCCAGCTTCCTGGGCACACACTGTTAGCAGATCTTTGAATGTCCCTTGGCTTGTTGAAGTGAGTTTGTTTCTGATCTCCAGGCACCCATTGGGTGTAGTGTCTGTGTGTGCGCTGCTGCTGTGGTGGTGTGTGCTGCCACTCTTTCACAATGTTGGCTGTTCATCAGCTGCTGTCATGTGCAAAACAGTGCCTTCACCCCCATGTGTTGATGCAAGGCGTCCGCCATTTGCTGGCGAGTCTTTCCTGTGTGGGGACACACTGTTTGTCTGGCTGTGACCTAGGCCATATGGGCAGAGGGCATTGTTGTCTGCTTCTGAGTTGCACTATGTGATTTTTGGGGCCCACCCTCCCGCCATCCGGGTTACCGTGTCATGTGTTGGTGTCTTCTGTGGCCTGTGACTTGACATTGTCCAGCTGGGTGCATGGGGCATGGTGGCAGCAGTGGCATGTGCGTGTTCATGGAGTGTGGTTGAGTCATGCGATGGCTTGGGGTGGTTGCGTGCCTGTTAGTGATTTTGGTTGTGGATGACGTTCCCCCCATGTGAGGTGCGTTGTTTGTGTACTCACCCGGGTCTCGGAGTCCTTCTAATCCGTCCACTGCCTCCACCGGCAGTATGGCCATCACCCTCTCCTCCCAGGGCTGGTAGTGTACGGGTCTGCGGGAGGGCCCTCCTCCAGTGGCGTTGGCCTGGTTGTGTTCCTCCTGCATCTTGGCTCGGACCCTCCTCCGCAGATCGTACCACCTGGATTGGCATTCCTGCCTGGTCCTTCTGGTGTCCCCAACAGCATTCACAGCATCGATGATGGTCTGCCACATGGCTGTTTTTGCTGCCATGCTGGTGTTTCTGACCAATGTTCCAAAGAGCTGTGGCTCGACTCTGAGGATTTCATCGACAAGAACCTCCAACTCTCGGTTACTGAACTTTGGATTCTTGGTAGTGGGCATGGTGAGGGGTGTGGGTGTGGATGGTGGGGGGTGTGTGTGGAAGGTGGGGGGTGTGTGTGGATGGTTGTGGGTGTGTGGGTGTGGTTGTGCAGGTGTGTGTGTGTGTGAATGTGATGAGGGTGTGTTTGTGAAGGTGTGCAAGTGTAAGGTGTGGTGAAGCTTGTAGTAAGGTGCTGTAAGTTGTCTGTGGTGTCTGGCAGCAGTGAGTCTGTTGCAAAGGCTCATGGTTTGTGTGTGTGGGCCCTTTTTATTGGTCCATTGGTGGGTGTGGCTGTGTTTGAACTTTGGGTGGGTGTGTTATAAGGAGTGGTGGTGTTTAGGGCCTCTGTTTGTATTTGGCAGTTGCAGGTCAGTGTATGTGTTTTTTTAGTGTTTGTTGGCCCTGTTTAGTGGCTTTGTGCCATTCGAATAGTGTTTTCTTGTGTTGTTTTGTTTTGTCCTGGTTGTGTACGTGCGTTTTGAGCGTGTGTACGGTGTGTAGATGGGCCATTTGGTTGTACGGTGCTGTCCTTCTGTGTGGCTTGGTACGACTCGTACATGCGGTTGTGATGTTGGGGCATGGGGTGCGCTCCGTACTTAGGAGGTTGTGGTGGGGGTGCGACTGGAACGTACTGGGGTGTACATAGACGGTAGTACGACACGTACAGGGGTGGGGGTAGGACTCGAACGTACTGGGGTGTAGGTACGCGGGGGTATGACACGTACAGGGGTGGGGGTAGGACTCGAACGTACTGGGGTGTACATTGACGGTGGTACGACACGTACAGGGGTGGGGGTAGGATTCGAACGTACAGGGGTGTGGGTACACGGTGGTACGACACGTACAGGGGTGGGGGTACGACTCGAACGTACTGGGGTGTACATTGACGGTGGTACGACACGTACAGGGGTGGGGGTAGGACTCGAACGTACAGGGGTGTGGGTACACGGTGGTACGACACGTACAGGGGTGGGGGTACGACTCGAACGTACTGGGGTGTACATTGACGGTGGTACGACACGTACAGGGGTGGGGGTATGACTCGAACGTACAGGGGTGTGGGTACACGGTGGTACGACACGTACAGGGGTGGGGGTACGACTCGAACGTACTGGGGTGTAGGTACACGGGGGTATGACACGTACAGGGGTGGGGGTAGGACTCGAACGTACTGGGGTGTACATTGACGGTGGTACGACACGTACAGGGGTGGGGGTAGGACTCGAACGTACTGGGGTGTAGGTACACGGGGGTATGACACGTACAGGGGTGGGGGTAGGACTCGAACGTACAGGGGTGTGGGTACACGGTGGTAAGACACGTACAGGGGTGGGGGTAGGACTCGAACGTACTGGGGTGTACATTGACGGTGGTACGACACGTACAGGGGTGGGGGTAGGACTCGAACGTACAGGGGTGTGGGTACACGGTGGTACGACACGTACAGGTGTGGGGGTACGACTCGAACGTACAGGGGTGTGGGTACACGGTGGTACGACACGTACAGGGGTGGGGGTAGAACTCGAACATACTGGGGTGTACATTGACGGTGGTACGACACGTACAGGGGTGGGGGTAGGACTCGAACGTACAGGGGTGTGGGTACACGGTGGTACGACACGTACAGGGGTGGGGGTACGACTCGAACGTACTGGGGTGTACATTGACGGTGGTACGACACGTACAGGGGTGGGGGTAGGACTCGAACGTACTGGGGTGTAGGTACACGGGGGTATGACACGTACAGGGGTGGGGGTACGACTCGAACGTACTGGGGTGTAAATTGACGGTGGTACGACACGTACAGGGGTGGGGGTAGGACTCGAACGTACTGGGGTGTACATAGACGGTGGTACGACACGTACAGGGGTGGGGGTGGGACTCGAACGTACTGGGGTGTAGGTACACGGGGGTACGACACGTACAGGGGTGGGGGTAGGACTCGAACGTACTGGGGTGTACATAGACGGTGGTACGACACGTACAGGGGTGGGGGTAGGACTCGAACGTACTGGGGTGTACATACACGGGTGGGGGTTCAACACTTACACGGGTGTACATACAGGGGGGTGTACATTAACGGGGAGTACGACTCGAACGTATGGGTGCTGGGGGGAGTGTTTGGCGCGTATGCGGGCACATTTCTCCATGGTTGCAATGGGAGTTCGGTGCGGACGGTGTTTTTACCATACGGTTGTGAGTTCGGATGCACGGGTGGGATCGTGATTCCTCGGTCGGACTTGACTTTTCACGTTTGTACGGTAAATCGTCCGAGGACGTGTCGGACATATTTTCCGACCCGAGGACGTGTGGGGAATGATTCCAAATGCGGTTCGTATGGACTTTTTAGCATGCGAATCGTGATTGCCAGTTCGTACGGCACTTGTACGATTCGTACGGTAAAAAGACCGGATACGAGTCGCACGGGGAATTTTTCTACCGGATCGTAATCGGCACCAGAGTGTTAGTGTTGGATGAGTCTGTGAACAGAATAACTTCAGAAGTTGGTGAAGATATAAAGAGATTAACAAGGCCAACAGCTGTATTTAATGTGTGTGGACAAGAGGTAGGTCTCATGGTCGATTTAGGGTCCATGTTTACCATCATTCCAGAGGCCTTAATCAAGGCATTGTGGGTAAATATCTCATTGAAAACCAAAGATATCAATCGTGTTGGCTACCAAGGCCAATCCATAGCCATTGTGGGATATATGTCTGGTTCCATATGCTTTGGGACAAGGAGCACCAAGGGCTAGGTTTATTTTGCTAAAGAAGACCGACTCATACTTGGTCGGATGCACCAGTATGAGTATGACCTTAATATTATAATTAATCAGAGGTCCCCTTGTAAGGTCATGGTGGTGGATGATGATCTTCAGCTGAAGGACATACTGCAGGAAGCACAAAAAGTGTTTGAAGACAGACTGGGGTGTGTGAAAGGGTATACTCACAAAATTGTTCTTAAGCGTGATGCTTGCCCAGTGAAACATAAACTCAGAAGAGTGCCGTTGCCGGTGAGACTTGGTCTCAAAGATTTGTTGCAAGACATGTTGAAGGGAGGAGTTATAGAACCTGTAGAAGCCTGCCCCAAAGATAAAGACCAGTTGAGATCTTTTTTAGGTCTTGTAGAATATTATTCTAAATTTGTAAAGGGATTTGCGGATATAACTGAAAGTTTAAGGAAACATATGCAAATGCAACAAGTATACTTGGGAAGCGGAACAACAAAAGTCATTTAAAATACCAAAGATGAAATATGTAATGCCAGTCAGTGATAACTTTATTTCGGTCATAAGACCATAAAAGTACACAAAAGTACATCATCAATTACAATAAGACAATAAATAAGCATAAAAGATTAAAAAAATAAAAAAAGAATTAAACTACAAGTTATCAGTGAAAGAGAGAAATAGGTACAAAGATTAGTTTAAAAAAGTTCGTCTCCTATGCCACATACTGTGTAGATAACGAGATACTGCGAAGACAATAGGGGGATGGGTATCATAAATTAGAGACCTACAAGCCTGCATAAAATAACGAAATCCCAAGTTCCTGCAAATGGGAATCCACCAACGTTTTCTGATTACATAGTAGGCAGGACAGAAGAACAACAACAACAGTCTCCGTTTTATATTTGCCACACCTTACCTGGGCAAAGTTATTTTCATGGAGCCTAGATAAGACGGCCAGTAAATAGGGCGGAAGACCCAAATCTGCTAGGACCTACCACAGTTTAACTCGTGGAACTAGATCAAAAGCTGCCCGCAGGTCCACAAACACAAGGTAGAGGCTGCCACCCTCCACCATAGCTGTTTTCCAGAGCAAGACCTGCAGGCGAAAAATCTGATCTAGAGTGGAGGTACCAGCCCTGAAACCTGCCTGGAATGTAGACAGAATCCCATTCTCCTCAATCCACCCCAGGACCCTGTCTAAAAGAACCCTCCCCATTAGTTTTTGCGAGGTATCAATAAGACTAATGGGCCTATAGTTAGAGGGAGTTAACGGACAGCCCTTTTTTAGAATGGGCACAATTTCTGCTCCTAACCAGGTGGGGGGTACATCATCCCCTTGCAAGATATGATTAAATAGAACAACCAGATAGGGAGCCCATATCTTTGGTTGTGCCCTAAACCGGTCCCCAGGCAATTTATCAAGGCCGGGAGCCTTATTAGGGAGCATTTTTCCTATCGCTGTTTGTACCTCAACCAGGGTAAAAAGATCAGATGGAGCACAGCGTGCAGGAAGTGGCGGAAGTTCAGGAGTGCATGTAATGCAGGTATCCTAGCTTCCTTTAATACTAAATGTAAGTCATTTTAAACTGTTGATGCCAGTGTTATGGGGATTGGAGTGGTTTTGTCACAAAACTAAAATGGAACTGAGAAGACTGTAGCTTCTGATTCGCTGACTTATTCTGTGATTGAGCGGGAAGCAAAAGCTGCGGGGCTGGGATGCAGAATATTTTCTGGGTCACAAGATTTGTTTTTAGGACAGATCCTAAACCGTTGATCAAGATCTTATCCGCGGGGGTGCGGGCAAGGGGTCTGGGCGTTTGGCCAGATTCTCAGCCAGACTACAAGAATATATGTATGACATGGAATTTATACATGGGTGAAAGAATTCACAAGCGGACTGTCTGTCGCCCATGTCTTTGAACTGGAAAACTGTGGATAAGAATGTTGTGAAGAGGCTGGAGTCGGAGGAAGCTGTTGCATTGGTGTGTGATGTGTTGGAGTGTAATCTTGGTGCGGTTTGTAGGTCGCAATGGGAGGAGGAAATGCGTTCAGACACCATCTTGAAGGACGTCATTGCAATTATCAAGATGGGAGCTCTTAGAGAAAGTATGGTGTCTGTAGCAGCTAGGCCTTATTGGAAGGTACTGGATGAGTTGTCAGTGTGTAGATTGGATGTGATTATGAGATGCGATTGATTTGTGCCTCCTGTTGGTTTAAGATTTCACATCTTTGGTAGAGCTCATAAGCGGCGTTTAGAGCAGGGCATGACTAGCAGGAGTGTTAAGGAAGAGTTTTGGTGGGCTGGGATGGATGACCAGGTCAAAAGGAGTGTGGAAGGTTGTAGTCTTTGTGAGGAGAGTGAGAAAAGATTGAGGGTGGGCAGCCAGAGTGCCACTGGTCAGATCACGGATCCTGGGAAAGCTTGGAGCACTATTTGTCTAGATTTTCCAGGTCCTTTGTCTAAACTGTCAGGTGATATGCGATTTTCTGCTGTCATTGTGGACTTTCATCCCTTAGGTTGACAGTTAAATTCATGAGAGATGTTTCGACCAAGTCTACTATTGCTGTCTTGGAGAAAATCTTTGATAAGGGTGTTCCCCACACTTTTCTGACTGATAATGGGACGCATTTGACTTCCTGTGAAATACAGTGTTTTCTCAAGAAGTGTGGGATCAAACATTCTTGCACCTCTCTTTACAATCCCATGGGAAATGGAATGGTGGAGAGGGCCAACAGGTTAATAAAAGGGACAATTCAACTTGCGGTGTCGAATGGTCAATCTACCAAACGACTCGTGGATGAGATGTTGTGGGCATATCGCACCACCATTCATAGTGTTACCCACAAGTGTCCCTTTCAACTCATGAGAGGACATCTGCCAGGTACTAGGTTGGTCCCTGCTTGGTTGAAAAATTGGATACTATGTGGTGGTGAGTATGTGCATGGGAATGTCTCTACCAAATTCAAAGTTGGTGATTGGGTCAAATTGAGTTCTGGCAGAGTGAAGGGTGGATTGAGTAAATTCAAGGTACCTTTTCATGTAGAGAGGATAGGAAAGTATTTTGTGGTCATTGAAGGCAGTGAAAGGTGGAATTTGCGTAGAGTATCTTTGTATCAGAGAGGTGGAAAGTGTGTTAAGAGTGAAAGTGGCGAAGAAGGATGTTCTGGAGCCATGTGCATGCTTGATAATGAGGTTGCCTCTAATCTGCCCAAGGCAAGCCCGCCTGCGCCCGTCCGCGCCCGTCCATGCCCGACCGGGGCCAGGGGCCAGGACCCCTGCACTATTTCCCCCAGCACGCCATAGGTACTCAAGCGTGCAATTGCTCCAGCTAAATAACAATCCCAGGGCTAACTGTCTCCATCTTATGCAAGCTGAAAATTCCAAATTAAAGTGTCCTTATTGCCCTTTCACATTCTGCCCCAAAATTCAGCCCTCCCCCCCTTCAAGGGTAGCATACAGAATCCTGCTTTTAAACTGCAGATCCCTCCCAAGCATTCTACGGAAATTTAGATCCTCCTACAAGATCTCGCCCCAGAGGTTTTATTTTTAACAGAAACCTGGCTCAACCCGAGCTCTGAGACAGACATAGTGCAAACTCTGCCCCAGGGTATGTAATACAAAGGGTGGACAGAACCACTGGCAGAGGTGGGGGAATCGCGATTATCTATAAGGACCACCTCACCTGCCGCCTACTTGGAAGTCCTCTCCCTGACTGCGAGAATGTGCGCTTCTCCTTAGAATTTACCCCTCTCCTCTCGCTCTCAGGCATTTTGATCTACCGTCCCTGGATGCGGCTGGTGCCTTCTGTAAATCCCTTTCAGAAACAGCCATCAATCTAGCCAGCACATCTGCCAATTTCACGCTTCTCGGTGATTTTAACTTATATTTTGATGATCCTGGAGCCACCTCAACAGTTGAGCTAGCAAATGACCTTGCGACAATTCAGCTGGCGCAAAAAGTCCTTCTCCCCACGTATGAGCAGGGACATTGCCTTGACACTGTGTTTTCTAATTTGGAGAATCTCCAGGGAAAATACCCTATCCCCATTCCCTGGTCTGACCATCTTATTGTGCCCTTATCATGGCGCCCCCAGATATCCACTCCCCCCACCCACCCCTCACGGACCCTTATCTGACTCTGGTCTAAACTACCCCAGGAGAATTGGATCCAAGAGTTGGAAAAGAACAGACCCCGGTCGGTCCCCTGCCCAGTCATAGCGTACAATAACCTCTGCAGTTGGATAGAAGACTCACTGAACCAGCTCCTCCCCAAAGCCCTGATCAAAAAAAAAGAACGGCTCTTACAGATCGCCCTGGTACTCCTCTGAACTATGCACCCTGAAACAGATCTATAAAATATTAGAAAGGCACTGGAGGAAATACTTTTCATCTGACAGCAAGCTCACTTATAGAAGTGCTGTATGCAAATACAGAGCTGAAATAAAGAAAGCCCAGGCATCCTTCTATGAGGAAAAGATTCGGCTAGCTGCCAACTCCCCTAGAGAGACCTTCTCCATCATAAAAAGGCTTCTCAAAAGTCCAGCCCCTCTAGCCGCCACTGACCCCTATGGTACTCGCTGCGAAAATCAGGCTGAGTTTTTTGACGCAAAAATTCAGAATATCCTTAAAACACTTCCCCGAATCGACCCCGCAAGCATGAGCGCTGTTCATGACCCCCCCCCCCCACCAATAACCGATTGGAGCTCTTCCCTCCTCTCCCCCAGGAAACGCTCCTGACCCTAATGTCCTCAGTAAAAAGCGGATCACCGAGAGACCCAACTCCCATGAACATCCTAATAAAGGCAGCATCCACAATTGGTCCCACGATCACAGATGTTATCAACGCCTCACTTAATACAGGGGCTTGGAAAGGGGCAATGGTCGAAACTCTTCTTAAGAAGCCCCAACTGGATCACTCAGACCTTGGCAACTATCGCCCCATCTCCCTTCTTCCAGGGATCGAAAAAATCACCGAAACATATGTCAACCACATTCTTTTGAATTTGTTTGAAACCTTTAACCTGCTACATCCCTCCCAAACAGGTTTCAGGCCACGGCAGAGCACGGAAACTGCCCTGTTAGAGGAAGTGGAGGAAAGCAGGAAAATCCTGGATGCTGGCGGCTCAGCAGCCATTACACTGTTGGACCTGAGTGCGGCATTCGACACAGTGAATCACCATGTCCTGATCCAGCGACTCAGCAACTTGGGAGTAGCCGGGATTGCTCTGAGTTGGCTGCTCTCCTTCTTGAAAGGACGCTTCTTCAAGGTTTTTGAAGAGGCCGTGAGATCCAAACCCCGGCCTCTTCTGTGTGGCGTACCACAGGGCTCATCTTTGAGTCCTACGCTTTTTAATGTGTATATGGCCCCTCTGGCCTCGATCGTGGTTCCTTTCGTAATCCATATGGTTACCTATGCTGATGACACCCAACTGGTCGTAGCTTTGAACCAAAACACACAATACTCTACGACCCTAAAAGCATGCCTAACGGAAGTCGTAAATTGGATGGGGTCATCCCATTTGAAACTAAATGGAGAAAAGACAGAGATTATGACTCTGGGCAATTTCGACAACATGACACTCAGAACCATCTGGCCAGTATGCATGGGCCCGGTGCCGGCACCTAAGCTGGAAATAGAGAGTCTGGGCATCTGGTTAGACCAGAATCTGACATTCAAGGCGCAAGCTAGGAAGACAGTCGCAACCTGTTTTGGCCTGATTAGAATGGCCAGAAAAGTGCTTCCCCTGCTCCCTCACCAAGCCAAAAAAACTATGGTCCAATCCCTTGTGCTCTCAAGGTTGGATTATGGTAATGCGCTCTACCTAGGAGCCCCGATTTCAATAATCAACAAATTGCAGACTGTCCAGAACTGCGCAGCTAGACTGCTGACGGGAGCATCCAAATTCCTCTCCGCAAAACCGGCCCTCCGCATCCTACATTGGCTTCCAGTGAAAGAGCGAATTACCTTCAAATCCCTCTGTATCGTCCATAGATCCTTACAGGGGATGGTCCCTGCTCTTATTTCAGCCTTAATTCGCCCATATAAAGCAAGGAGAAAGCTTCGCTCGGACGAACTTCACTTAATTGACACCCCCAGAATCAAACGGTCCAGAAGTGGCGGCAGACGTTTCTCTCTGAAAGCACTGCCCCTCCACCTCCGGAAAGAGCCCAGCCATCCCGCCTTCCGGAAACAACTAAAAACCCTTCTGTTCCCCTAAAATATCCTGCTCCGCCTGTTCACCAGTCATGCCTAGCGCTGGGAGGCCTTCTGGTAGCCATGCGCATTACAAATGCCCTTTTCATTTCATTTCGCAGCTCTGGGATTCTCAATGCAGTGCCGGACCATCTGTCTGAGAGATGGTGGGGGGGAGGTTCTGGATAATGAGAATCGATCCACTGTAAAGGGTGATGTTAGGATCCGGAGGCCACCCTCTTACTTACAAGATTATGTGCCAATGTGAATTTCCTCCAGCCTGGGGTGCGTTCTGTTAATGAGTTTTTACATGCCATGCTTTTTTTTGTTTATGGAAGTTTTGTTTTATTTTTTGTATTTATTTATTTGTTTTTTCTTCAGAAGAGAGAGTTATGGATGTGTTATGATGGAACCTTACCTGTTGTGCTCTGTTTTAGAGTGTAAGGCTGATGAAACTCGATTTGAGTCAGTTGCTGCTGGCTCTTCGAAGTGGTCTGACGCCAGGTTGTGCTTTCCAGTAAATCTTATCTCAAATCCTAATTGGACCCTGTGGTCAATGGACAATCCATCTCAACAATTAGCTACTGTGAAATTCTCAGTAAAGAAAGAGAAGCATAATCCTTGCCTTCGTGTCCTTAATAAGATTGAAAGTTCTGAGCACGTTGGCTAGAACATTTTTCAGCACTTTTGCTCCAAATTCTGATGGGTATGATACTGATAGTGCACTAGAGTCTACTGCCCAGACCCCAGTGCCTGTGCTCTCTCCCCAAACTGTTATGTTCGACTTAGTAATCCCAAATTGCCAAAGACTTTACCCCCTTATATGCCCCTCAAATATGGTACCAGGGGTCCCCAGGGCATAGCTGGTAAAGGGGTCGCCATCGCTGTGGCACAGTTTTGTGCTTCCCTAAATGACCCAAGCAAACTACTGACAGCGGGCCTGCCATTGCAGACTGCAGGAGCAGTGCAAACTGCTCGATCTTCACTGTGCCCTTACCTTGTGAGGCACAGTCAAATTCCCTATCTATAATATATGTCAGGCACCCCTAAAGTAGGCCTCCTCAGCCCAGGAAGCAGAGTGCAGTTTATTAAAGGTGAGGACATGTAAGTGCAAACCTATATGTCCTTATAGTGGCATACCCCATTGGAAACTACTATAAGTGTTATCCGTCCATAGAATAACATAGGCTGCCACCTGGGCATTCTAGAGGTTGGCAGCTCCATTATGGTACCGCCAAAATATGTCATGTGTTGTATCAAAAAATATGCCTTCTCACCCCTGGGCAACGTTACATGCACCCAAGGGGCGACCTTAAAGGCTGCGCACTGTCCGAGCTTCTCTGTGCCCTGGCTGGCCCGCACATGCTTTCCTGCACCTAATGCCACCCTCACTCACACTTGTCAGCTCATCATATACGGACGTAGCTTGTCCACCAACATCAATAATCAAAACATCCCTGAGCTCCTTCCTCTCAGTGAGGGGGTTGTAGCCCTCAAGGGAACTAGGTTTTTCCCTTGGGAGGAGAGTCCCTATGATGAAGCATGTCACCTCTGGTGAGTGAGGGATCTTGTCCTTTAAGGGATCTGCCCTTTTGCATGCATTATCTCTAGCTTCCTCCAAGATAGGCTTACTACCACATAGGTCGAAATGAGACTTAGAGGTAGGTCGTAGACCCTAGGATTTCTGTGTTTGGCTATCAGTTATTT
This sequence comes from Triturus cristatus, assembly GCF_964204655.1. Lineage (NCBI taxonomy): Eukaryota > Metazoa > Chordata > Amphibia > Caudata > Salamandridae > Triturus > Triturus cristatus. The sequence continues at coordinate 1,068,411,265 of NC_140582.1, read as the reverse complement.
GGGGAAATAATCCTTTAGTGGTCTCTAAAACCCTCCCTAGGACTCTCTTGTAAAACTGTGTTTTATTACTATTTTGAGCAGCCACGGCTGCGAGTCCATTTTTACGTTTTTACGCTTTCACATTTTTCATTCCCGTCGAACTTTGTTCCAGGTCTTGAAGCGGCTGTGTTACCATTCTTCCAACACACTTTTTCAACCATGGCGGAACGTCCAGGGTTAGCATTTGATGACACTATGGCCCTTGCTATTCTGACAACTCCTAGCATTATAGATACTTTCCAAGGGGGTAGTTTGGCACAGGGAGATGATTGGACCAAGTTATTAACACTCAGGAAGTCTCATTCCCGGGTGTACATACATGGCGCCATTATGACGGAGTATTTGAGGGGCAATTGTGCACCTACAGGATTAATAGTCACCAATGCCCCCGCCTTTTTCTGGATGACAAGGTCTTTTTGCAGGATTGGTCTTTAATAGCTTGGCGCTGCACGCGTGACTGGCTAATTCTTATTATTAACACGGCCAAACGCGTAGCCGACACCATTCTGCTTGAGATTCAGACTTTAGAATCACAGATTAAAGTGACCCTCACAGGTGCACAATTTAAAAAACAAAATGAAGAGAACAACAAGATCAACAAAGAGTTCAAGGACTCTGTACTGCTGACTAAAATCAACAAATTCAAGAAGGGTTTAGCGCGATTCTCCATGGAAAAAGTATATCCATACACCAGCAGTGATTATGTACCTCCCCAGTTTAACAGGCAGGGTAGGAGATATGGGTCCAATTACTCCATCTCTGGCAGTGAAGATTGGTCAAGTGACTCTGACGCCTCCAATCAGGGCCTCCCTCAAAGAAAAGGACCTGCTCGCACTAATAGGGGCCAATGGAGGAACCAACGTGGTGGCCCACCGCTACTTCCCTTACAACCTCAATGGTGGGCACCGGGACCTTACGGGTTTCCCCCTGTGCCCCCACAAGGCCCAATGTTTCCTTTTCAACCTCAACCCCAGTTATATTCCAACCAGTCTTTTTTAGACTTTGGCCGAAACAGGTCAAGAGGAAGACGCCGGAATCAGAGATCTCATGTCCAGTGGGCAGACAACCCACCGGCACGGTCCACCAGGAGCATGACAGAGGCCCAAGCAGGTCCGAGCCACGAAACGACGTAGTAATTAACCTTAGTGGCCGTACCATTAAGTAGGATGAACAGGCTCTCCTCAATAAAGGCTTAGGGTTTGTCCCTACCTTTAATGGTGATTTTTTCCAGATTAGGCAAGAACTTGCGCAATTTTTTCGCAAGATTCGCCTTCATTTCTTTTTCCAAGATAAGCATCTGGAACATATGGATGATGTCGAAACGAACACCGGTTTAAGGAACAAATCAACGTTCAATCCTCTGCCTAATCAAGTTCCGCCACAGGTCCTCACTTTTGAGCAGGCCGTCATTAGCCAAATCTCCCAACTTCATACTAAGGAGATTAGACAGTTTCAAAATCTGAACAAAAGAGAGCGACAGGCGTTGCAGTCTCTTGCTACAGACGTTTCAATAACGATTAAACCAGCGGACAAAGGCGGGGCCATAGTGGTTATGGATTCTTCTGCATATCGTGCTGAATGCCTGAGGCAGCTGGGTAACTCCCAGTTTTACAAACCCTTACGAGAGGACCCCACCACCAGGTTGGAACGAGAGATCAAATCCATGGTAGAGGAAGCAGTAACTAACGGTTGGATCACTGAGCAGGAATCAGTTTTCCTTATACAAAAACATCCTGTTATTCCGTACTTTTATGCCCTACCCAAGGTCCACAAAGCACAGAGACCCCCTCCGGGACGCCCCATCATCTCAGGTTTGGGGTCTCTGTTAGAACCACTTTCCACTTTTGTGGACCATTTTCTCCAACCCCTTGTACGGAACATGCCAACCTACCTTAAAGACACCAAGGATGTACTCAATCTTATTGAGTCGATTGACTTTAACACAGACAGCGATTTCCTTGTCTCCTTTGATGTGGAATCGCTCTACACCTGCATCCCTCAAGATGAGACTTTAACCGAGGTAGAGGCCTTGCTCTCTGCCCATACTCTTGATTCTATCACTCCGGTGTCTTTCATTATGGATTGTGCCCGTATCGCTATGAAAGAAAATTTCTTTAGATTTGAGGAACAACTCTTTCTCCAGGTGTCCGGTACATCCATGGGCAGTGTTTTCGCTCCCAGTTTAGCGAACCTTTACGTCCACACCTTCGAGCAAGAACACATCTTGTGCCCTCGCAACCCGTACATCCACCATATACGGTGTTGGAGACGGTACATCGACGATGTCTTCGTTGTATGGACAGGGTCATTATCCTCCATCAATGAATTCAAGATATGGCTCAATACTCGTAATACCTTTTTGAGGTTCACCTGTGAATTTAGCAAAGAAAATTTGCCTTTTCTTGATGTTTTGATCTTCCCGGTTGAGGGGGGGCTTTGTATTGAACTGTACAGAAAACCGATGGCAAGAAATTCTTTGCTACAGTACGACAGCTTCCACCCTAAAGCCTTACGCCAAAATGTGCCCTTTGGGCAGTTTTTGCGAATTAGGAGGAACTGTTCTACTACAAACAAGTACTATGAACATGCTAGAGTACTGTCTAATCAGCTGGTGACCAGACATTATCCCAAGAGGTTGGTCAAACAGTCCCTGAAACGTGCAGCGAACAACAACAGGGCTGCATTACTCGAACCAAACAGTCCTAAAGAAACCACCAACAGACTAACGTGTGTCCACACATTTTGTAGTCTTTCTAATCAAATTAAGAAAAGTATCTTGGCGAATTGGAAGATACTGAGCATCGGGACTACTCCATTACCACGTCCCCTATTTGCTTTCAGACGGAGCACTAACATCAGGGACAGACTTGTACATACCCGTCCACTTGAGAATAAGGCACTCCATCAAGACACACTGTGGGATCTGCCTAGAGTACGTGGGCACTTCCCTTGTGGCAATTGCGCTGCGTGTGCACATACTTCACACACCACCGAGATTGACATCGGGACTTCTAAACCTTGGATTCTGGCTAGTCACACAAATTGTAACAGTACCAACTTAATCTATCTCATCACGTGCCCTTGCTCGCTGCGTTATGTGGGCATGACAACACGCAGAGTGAAGGTACGCATACTGGAGCATAAAAGTACCATTCGTTGCAACAAAACTTCCACCAAACTTACCCAACATTTTGTGACAGCCCGACACAGTCCTCAAGATCTACGATGGACTGTGCTAGAACGCCCCTTCATTCCAACCCACATGACAGATGTATCCTCTTTTTTGTTCAAGAAAGAACAACGTTGGGTTTACAGATTGGGCACTGACAAGTCCGGTTTGAATGATGACATCCCCTGGGTGTCATTATAGTCCTTCTGGTTGTTGCGTCGCCCCTACCTGCACTATACTATTCTGCGCGGGACTTTGGGGTACGACCTTCTTTCACATTTATGACTTCAAACACTTACATTATTCCAGACCATGGTGCACAATGAGGGCACCCTGTGGGTGATTATCACGTTTATGTATACCCAGTTGCTATCCATTTGTTTGACTCACTGTGTTATTTGTGCATACCGTTTTGCCAATGTCAGCCCTCTTGTAATGATACACCTTCTGTTCCCGATCCTTTTTCTTCTTTTTTGCTCTCAAACTCCTCGAGTTTTCATGTAGTGCCAACACATCTCCATATTTGCAAGTTTTCTTTCCTAGCACAGGCGCCCTGATACACATTATACAGAGCGCGGCCCTTCATCTGTTATTGCTTTATACAGTATCTTGGCAAATACAAGGTGTGGGCATTCGCTGAGGATCGTTATTCCCGCGCATGCGCTTCACTGTCAGTGTGTATTCCCTGCACTGGACATGCGCCTTGTCACTTTTTGAAACCCACCTAAGATTATTTAGGTGATCACACTATGGGCTATATTAGCAAGTTTGGCTATATCTGTAAGTTTCTTTCCCTTTTCCTCTTGTGCGCAGGCGCCCGCATACACATGACACAGAGCGCTGCCCCTATTGTTTCCTGTCTTATACAGCACCATGACGAATATTAGGTGAGGGCATGCGCCAGAGATCGCTGTGCTGTTTTCGCGCATGCGTGTTATTGTTTCTAGGTATTCCTTGCACTGGGCATGCGCCTTGCGACATTTTGACTCCCCACCTGTGCTTGTTTAGTCGATCACGCAAGGGTCTACTTAAGAGCATGGCCCGTGATCTACATTTCCCTCCGGCAGCAGGCTCTACCGGTCCAGCGGTACCGACGGACAGGTGAGCGTTTGGTGTGCTCCTTTGTTTCCCTTCTTCTTTCGATGTTTGCCAGTGCGGACATTTGCACTTTCTAGTGGCTTTTTGTTGCTACATTCGACACCCTGTCTCATCACCTTTTGAAACGGGCGTCCTTTTGCTCTATCACTTACTCAGAGAGATTGTCAGGCACACATGCTTTGGAGCAATTTTCATCACGAGCTATGATAATATGAGTAGTGTTAGGCTGGAATGGTTTCTTTCTGCCCTTTATCCCCTGGTCCCCTATATTCATGGTTATTTTCATGATCAATATGTCAAATACTTCATCTTGACATGATCATTCGTTGAGATTTTGTACTAACTCGCTTAGCACCACACTCTCTCATCAATACTCCGTTTTTCATAGAGCGGTGCTGCCCTCCTGAGCGGTTGCCAGGCGAGAGGTGAGACTCTGTACCCAGCTTTTGCGGGTAAGGCAATTCCTTTTTTGTTCATGCATCCGCAGATCCTGTTTTTAATCAATGTTCTCGTTGTCATCATTATGATACACACTCTCTTTTCCCTGACATGTGGCATTTCTTGTTTGTTCTAGGTACATGCAGGTTCTACCACAGGCTGATGACAACGCATTGGCTTGATATCCTTTTTTGATACTATTCACCATTTTCTCGTATTTTGCAGTAGCATTCATCTTTAAGGTCCTGACGAAAGCCCGATCCACCTCTGGTCTTCGTGGGCTGAAACATGTTGACCACCTGAAACTCACACCACATCAGTTTTAAATCCATACTGTTGGTGTACTGCTTTTTAATCCTGACAGTAGGCGCCCTTTGATTAAAATTGTTCTCGGTGCCTCCTAGCCAGTTTTAGTCTTTCACCAGTTTCTTACTTTTTCACATTTTTGCACTGCACCCTCACTCACACTTGTCAGCTCATCATATACGGACGTAGCTTGTCAACCTACATCAATAATCAAAACATCCCTGAGCTCCTCCCTCTCAGTGAGGGGGTTGTAGCCCTCAAGGGAACTAGGTTTTTCCCTTGGGAGGAGAGTCCCTATGATGAAGCATGTCACCTCTGGTGAGTGAGGGATCTTGTCCTTTAAGGGATCTGCCCTTTTGCATGCATTATCTCTAGCTTCCTCCAAGATAGGCTTACTACCACATAGGTCGAAATGAGACTTAGAGGTAGGTCGTAGACCCTAGGATTTCTGTGTTTGGCTCCTATTGCCACCAAGACAGGATTTTGAAATTCTGCGAGGCAGTGTGATCCCTCCCAGGTGTCAGGAGCAAAGTATTGGGCAAGAAAGAGGTCACACCTCCCTCCTCAGAAGCAGGCTAGTAAAGTGGCACATCAAGGCGGTGAGCTTCAAAAGCTGCATTGCATCTGCTATGCATCAGAGCTGAATACCATGTGAGGAAACAGCCCTCCCCCTGCCCCAAGCACATTCGTACCTGGTCAGGAGGGTAATGAGCTATGCAGGGAGGTGTACACCCCCAGAAAGCTAGCCACTCCTCCAGGGCGGGTAGCCTGGTCTGTATACCACAATTTAATTACTGCCATCTTTTGGAATGGCAGAATAGAGGGTTCAGGGTAGAACCTACACCCCCGGTTGTGATCAACTCGGGGGCAGATTAGCTGCAGGGGCTAGTTGTCCATAAAAAGGGATACTTTGTCACAGTGGCAACAGACTTGAAAGTGCATGAACGAGCCTCGTCCTTGGCTAAAACTCAGCACTGCCTGAGAGAGGGCCCCCTGTGGAAGTTAGAAGCACCCTCAGACTCTCCTGGACTAGTGGCACTAGTCCCCTACAAACTACAGGTAAAAACACTCATTGGATCCGAAGGATCGCTGGCCATCGGGCCCTCCATGGCTCAGTCTTGGTAATGTGGCAATGAGCAGTCAGGCTTTACTAGAGCATGTGTTATGCATTCCATAGTTTTTTTTATACACACTATGAGGAGTAGGGAGTAAATGCACGTGGTTTTGTGATACAGTGTGGAAACGTGCTCTGTATTTTAATACTGCCCTCACTCACACCGAAGTGTGACATGCTTTATCATAGGGCTGCTTACATAACACCCTGGTGCAACCAACGCCTAGGGTGGAGCAATAGGGTAGGGGAAGATAAATAGAACATAAAGAAAAGAAGAAATTAATCTCTCCAAATTGTGACTGGGAACAGTGGAGGTGAAGGTGCAGAGGGATGTGTATTAAAACTAACTCAGAGGTATCACTAAATCTATTCTATTCCTGGATTCCCTGGTCAGGGTTAAAAACGTGAAAGGATGGTAGTGCTAGAGAATTGTAATGTGCCCCTTACACCCCTGCTTACTGCCCGGTGGTCAACATGTTTCAGCCTTTACCATGTGTCCAATCTTATGGTCACGGCGGCCTTCATCAGGACACTCACGGTCCCAGTACCTGTAGTGGTATCCACTCCTCCAATGGAGGTTATGGGTATTTGTATCCTGTCATTAACAAATAGGGGGGGGAAAAATAAGGGCTTTTAGCGAGGTCCAGCATACAGTGCCCAAGTTACAAATCACAAAAAGGTATGCTGTTCCTCAGGGGTTTATATTAATAAAAGGGAGAGATATATGTGCAAATGCATACCGAGAGGATAGTTATACCCATCACCTCAACCAGTAATGTGGGTCCTAAGGGAAAATTCCCTTATTCGGAACTAGTGCCCTCACACACCCAGCCAGCTAGGTGTCATGCTTCATCATTGGGCCTGCTCCTCGTTGGGTTGGCGCTGCAATACCCAACGGGCTCCCAATGAGGGGCTCTTTGGCGGAGATCTTTTGTTCCTTGCCAATTCGTGGGGTGTGAGTGAGGGGCCTAGAAAGTGTAGGTGTATGTGAAGAGTGAAAGTTAAAACAGGTTAGGTAACCAATATAATATATTTAACTCTGGTTCCTACCTGATTAAAAGACAAAGGAGAGGCGGTTTTGTCTGAGATAATGAATCAGAACAAAGCGGCACTCTACTCCAATAGGTCAACATGTTTCTTGCCTTGACAGCCCTATCGGGTCTATGGCAATTCGTCAGGACCAAAAAATACATAATGTGAAACTACCTACACCGTGGTATATGTGAAAAAACTACCTACCACTTAATGTATTGCTGCAGGTTAGGTACCCTTAAGTGTGTTCTGAAAGAAAAAAGGGGTTACAGCATATACATCAATTGCTGGGTATACTAGCATTCAATATCTCTCTATTATAGGGGTTACTTAAAAGAAATAACCCTGTAATTCAAAGGGAATAGTTCCCTTTGACTTTATATTTATTTGTTAAAAATAGCTTACGTAACCAAGTCGCCAAATGAGCAACTTGAGAAAAAGTTCATATTAGAACAATGGCTCTTAAAAGGAATATAGACTCACCAAATCAATTTATAAAGCCACGCCTCAACGGTATCCGGCGGGCTAGGACACCAGCGGGCTCAGTATCCTGGAAAATGTATATAAGTGGGATAAATATAGCAACCAAATAACCAAAGTCATAATGGTCATTCCAACGTACTGGTTATAGTGGGTGGCAAACGTGTGTCCAGCAAAATAGCAGATTTATTAAAACCCCCCAAGGTGGAAATGTTGCAAAAAGCAGGAAATAACGTGCATTGACACTAATGGAAGAAGTAGATGCCTCATAACTTATTACATGCTGTAACAGGTCCTAGTGAAGATCTCCCGTCATGATACCTGCAAATCTAAACATGGGGGTGAAGGCAGCCAGATTAAAATAAGAGGACGAGCGCGCCTCAAATTACAGGAGCGTGTGTCAATATTAATGTCCAACTGGATGTAGGAACACCGCATAGTGGCTCATGGGTCACTGCCCAAGGAAATGACCCACCACTGGGTCTTATAGCATTGTCAAAAGTGAATAAAAGTTCGCGGTGGACTGTAGACAAGGGGGGGGGGCCTACTTACCCAACAGGGTGGTGTCGAAGTGCTTGAGACCTACCCATCCCCATCGGAACCGGGTGATGTAGAGGAGGCGTCTTTTTCCTCAAGATATACAACCCCCAATGAGTGCGGCATCCCGGAAGTGACGTAACATACGTCACTAGCGTCTAGAGTGGTAGCATCTAGACTGCTAACCTATCTACTGGAAGGAAGGGTACTAGAAAAAGATCTCAAAACCAGCGGCCATATTAAAACGTGCAAAAAAGTACCGCAAGTCTGTTAATGAATCTACTTAAGTGGCTGCGAAAATACACAGCTCATAATATCAGTCGTGTTACATCCAACTAGAGGCCCTCACTTGATGGTACATGGAGGGGAATGGTGAGTATATATATCCACACTCAAGAGCCATGTTCATGGAACCAAATGCATAAGAGCATTATAAATGCAATGTTCACGGAATCAATTGCGTGAAAACGATTCTCATGCTAGGTTTAAAAAAAGGTTGAAGACAGGAGAGGCCATTTGCGTCACTGGTAACCTTCCATTAAAATATGGGCCAGCTTACGCAATTTACGTCTCTGGTAACCTATAGATATAACCCCACGGGGGTGACCCGTGCTCAATATCATTAACAAATAGGGGGGGGGAAAATAAGGGCTTTTAGCGAGGTCCAGCATACAGTGCCCAAGTTACAAATCACAAAAAGGTATGCTGTTCCTCAGGGGTTTATATTAATAAAAGGGAGAGATATATGTGCAAATGCATACCGAGAGGATAGTTATACCCATCACCTCAACCAGTAATGTGGGTCCTAAGGGAAAATTCCCTTATTCGGAACTAGTGCCCTCACACACCCAGCCAGCTAGGTGTCATGCTTCATCATTGGGCCTGCTCCTCGTTGGGTTGGCGCTGCAATACCCAACGGGCTCCCAATGAGGGGCTCTTTGGCGGAGATCTTTTGTTCCTTGCCAATTCGTGGGGTGTGAGTGAGGGGCCTAGAAAGTGTAGGTGTATGTGAAGAGTGAAAGTTAAAACAGGTTAGGTAACCAATATAATATATTTAACTCTGGTTCCTACCTGATTAAAAGACAAAGGAGAGGCGGTTTTGTCTGAGATAATGAATCAGAACAAAGCGGCACTCTACTCCAATAGGTCAACATGTTTCTTGCCTTGACAGCCCTATCGGGTCTATGGCAATTCGTCAGGACCAAAAAATACATAATGTGAAACTACCTACACCGTGGTATATGTGAAAAAACTACCTACCACTTAATGTATTGCTGCAGGTTAGGTACCCTTAAGTGTGTTCTGAAAGAAAAAAGGGGTTACAGCATATACATCAATTGCTGGGTATACTAGCATTCAATATCTCTCTATTATAGGGGTTACTTAAAAGAAATAACCCTGTAATTCAAAGGGAATAGTTCCCTTTGACTTTATATTTATTTGTTAAAAATAGCTTACGTAACCAAGTCGCCAAATGAGCAACTTGAGAAAAAGTTCATATTAGAACAATGGCTCTTAAAAGGAATATAGACTCACCAAATCAATTTATAAAGCCACGCCTCAACGGTATCCGGCGGGCTAGGACACCAGCGGGCTCAGTATCCTGGAAAATGTATATAAGTGGGATAAATATAGCAACCAAATAACCAAAGTCATAATGGTCATTCCAACGTACTGGTTATAGTGGGTGGCAAACGTGTGTCCAGCAAAATAGCAGATTTATTAAAACCCCCCAAGGTGGAAATGTTGCAAAAAGCAGGAAATAACGTGCATTGACACTAATGGAAGAAGTAGATGCCTCATAACTTATTACATGCTGTAACAGGTCCTAGTGAAGATCTCCCGTCATGATACCTGCAAATCTAAACATGGGGGTGAAGGCAGCCAGATTAAAATAAGAGGACGAGCGCGCCTCAAATTACAGGAGCGTGTGTCAATATTAATGTCCAACTGGATGTAGGAACACCGCATAGTGGCTCATGGGTCACTGCCCAAGGAAATGACCCACCACTGGGTCTTATAGCATTGTCAAAAGTGAATAAAAGTTCGCGGTGGACTGTAGACAAGGGGGGGGGGCCTACTTACCCAACAGGGTGGTGTCGAAGTGCTTGAGACCTACCCATCCCCATCGGAACCGGGTGATGTAGAGGAGGCGTCTTTTTCCTCAAGATATACAACCCCCAATGAGTGCGGCATCCCGGAAGTGACGTAACATACGTCACTAGCGTCTAGAGTGGTAGCATCTAGACTGCTAACCTATCTACTGGAAGGAAGGGTACTAGAAAAAGATCTCAAAACCAGCGGCCATATTAAAACGTGCAAAAAAGTACCGCAAGTCTGTTAATGAATCTACTTAAGTGGCTGCGAAAATACACAGCTCATAATATCAGTCGTGTTACATCCAACTAGAGGCCCTCACTTGATGGTACATGGAGGGGAATGGTGAGTATATATATCCACACTCAAGAGCCATGTTCATGGAACCAAATGCATAAGAGCATTATAAATGCAATGTTCACGGAATCAATTGCGTGAAAACGATTCTCATGCTAGGTTTAAAAAAAGGTTGAAGACAGGAGAGGCCATTTGCGTCACTGGTAACCTTCCATTAAAATATGGGCCAGCTTACGCAATTTACGTCTCTGGTAACCTATAGATATAACCCCACGGGGGTGACCCGTGCTCAATATCATTAACAAATAGGGGGGGGAAAAATAAGGGCTTTTAGCGAGGTCCAGCATACAGTGCCCAAGTTACAAATCACAAAAAGGTATGCTGTTCCTCAGGGGTTTATATTAATAAAAGGGAGAGATATATGTGCAAATGCATACCGAGAGGATAGTTATACCCATCACCTCAACCAGTAATGTGGGTCCTAAGGGAAAATTCCCTTATTCGGAACTAGTGCCCTCACACACCCAGCCAGCTAGGTGTCATGCTTCATCATTGGGCCTGCTCCTCGTTGGGTTGGCGCTGCAATACCCAACGGGCTCCCAATGAGGGGCTCTTTGGCGGAGATCTTTTGTTCCTTGCCAATTCGTGGGGTGTGAGTGAGGGGCCTAGAAAGTGTAGGTGTATGTGAAGAGTGAAAGTTAAAACAGGTTAGGTAACCAATATAATATATTTAACTCTGGTTCCTACCTGATTAAAAGACAAAGGAGAGGCGGTTTTGTCTGAGATAATGAATCAGAACAAAGCGGCACTCTACTCCAATAGGTCAACATGTTTCTTGCCTTGACAGCCCTATCGGGTCTATGGCAATTCGTCAGGACCAAAAAATACATAATGTGAAACTACCTACACCGTGGTATATGTGAAAAAACTACCTACCACTTAATGTATTGCTGCAGGTTAGGTACCCTTAAGTGTGTTCTGAAAGAAAAAAGGGGTTACAGCATATACATCAATTGCTGGGTATACTAGCATTCAATATCTCTCTATTATAGGGGTTACTTAAAAGAAATAACCCTGTAATTCAAAGGGAATAGTTCCCTTTGACTTTATATTTATTTGTTAAAAATAGCTTACGTAACCAAGTCGCCAAATGAGCAACTTGAGAAAAAGTTCATATTAGAACAATGGCTCTTAAAAGGAATATAGACTCACCAAATCAATTTATAAAGCCACGCCTCAACGGTATCCGGCGGGCTAGGACACCAGCGGGCTCAGTATCCTGGAAAATGTATATAAGTGGGATAAATATAGCAACCAAATAACCAAAGTCATAATGGTCATTCCAACGTACTGGTTATAGTGGGTGGCAAACGTGTGTCCAGCAAAATAGCAGATTTATTAAAACCCCCCAAGGTGGAAATGTTGCAAAAAGCAGGAAATAACGTGCATTGACACTAATGGAAGAAGTAGATGCCTCATAACTTATTACATGCTGTAACAGGTCCTAGTGAAGATCTCCCGTCATGATACCTGCAAATCTAAACATGGGGGTGAAGGCAGCCAGATTAAAATAAGAGGACGAGCGCGCCTCAAATTACAGGAGCGTGTGTCAATATTAATGTCCAACTGGATGTAGGAACACCGCATAGTGGCTCATGGGTCACTGCCCAAGGAAATGACCCACCACTGGGTCTTATAGCATTGTCAAAAGTGAATAAAAGTTCGCGGTGGACTGTAGACAAGGGGGGGGGGCCTACTTACCCAACAGGGTGGTGTCGAAGTGCTTGAGACCTACCCATCCCCATCGGAACCGGGTGATGTAGAGGAGGCGTCTTTTTCCTCAAGATATACAACCCCCAATGAGTGCGGCATCCCGGAAGTGACGTAACATACGTCACTAGCGTCTAGAGTGGTAGCATCTAGACTGCTAACCTATCTACTGGAAGGAAGGGTACTAGAAAAAGATCTCAAAACCAGCGGCCATATTAAAACGTGCAAAAAAGTACCGCAAGTCTGTTAATGAATCTACTTAAGTGGCTGCGAAAATACACAGCTCATAATATCAGTCGTGTTACATCCAACTAGAGGCCCTCACTTGATGGTACATGGAGGGGAATGGTGAGTATATATATCCACACTCAAGAGCCATGTTCATGGAACCAAATGCATAAGAGCATTATAAATGCAATGTTCACGGAATCAATTGCGTGAAAACGATTCTCATGCTAGGTTTAAAAAAAGGTTGAAGACAGGAGAGGCCATTTGCGTCACTGGTAACCTTCCATTAAAATATGGGCCAGCTTACGCAATTTACGTCTCTGGTAACCTATAGATATAACCCCACGGGGGTGACCCGTGCTCAATATCATTAACAAATAGGGGGGGGAAAAATAAGGGCTTTTAGCGAGGTCCAGCATACAGTGCCCAAGTTACAAATCACAAAAAGGTATGCTGTTCCTCAGGGGTTTATATTAATAAAAGGGAGAGATATATGTGCAAATGCATACCGAGAGGATAGTTATACCCATCACCTCAACCAGTAATGTGGGTCCTAAGGGAAAATTCCCTTATTCGGAACTAGTGCCCTCACACACCCAGCCAGCTAGGTGTCATGCTTCATCATTGGGCCTGCTCCTCGTTGGGTTGGCGCTGCAATACCCAACGGGCTCCCAATGAGGGGCTCTTTGGCGGAGATCTTTTGTTCCTTGCCAATTCGTGGGGTGTGAGTGAGGGGCCTAGAAAGTGTAGGTGTATGTGAAGAGTGAAAGTTAAAACAGGTTAGGTAACCAATATAATATATTTAACTCTGGTTCCTACCTGATTAAAAGACAAAGGAGAGGCGGTTTTGTCTGAGATAATGAATCAGAACAAAGCGGCACTCTACTCCAATAGGTCAACATGTTTCTTGCCTTGACAGCCCTATCGGGTCTATGGCAATTCGTCAGGACCAAAAAATACATAATGTGAAACTACCTACACCGTGGTATATGTGAAAAAACTACCTACCACTTAATGTATTGCTGCAGGTTAGGTACCCTTAAGTGTGTTCTGAAAGAAAAAAGGGGTTACAGCATATACATCAATTGCTGGGTATACTAGCATTCAATATCTCTCTATTATAGGGGTTACTTAAAAGAAATAACCCTGTAATTCAAAGGGAATAGTTCCCTTTGACTTTATATTTATTTGTTAAAAATAGCTTACGTAACCAAGTCGCCAAATGAGCAACTTGAGAAAAAGTTCATATTAGAACAATGGCTCTTAAAAGGAATATAGACTCACCAAATCAATTTATAAAGCCACGCCTCAACGGTATCCGGCGGGCTAGGACACCAGCGGGCTCAGTATCCTGGAAAATGTATATAAGTGGGATAAATATAGCAACCAAATAACCAAAGTCATAATGGTCATTCCAACGTACTGGTTATAGTGGGTGGCAAACGTGTGTCCAGCAAAATAGCAGATTTATTAAAACCCCCCAAGGTGGAAATGTTGCAAAAAGCAGGAAATAACGTGCATTGACACTAATGGAAGAAGTAGATGCCTCATAACTTATTACATGCTGTAACAGGTCCTAGTGAAGATCTCCCGTCATGATACCTGCAAATCTAAACATGGGGGTGAAGGCAGCCAGATTAAAATAAGAGGACGAGCGCGCCTCAAATTACAGGAGCGTGTGTCAATATTAATGTCCAACTGGATGTAGGAACACCGCATAGTGGCTCATGGGTCACTGCCCAAGGAAATGACCCACCACTGGGTCTTATAGCATTGTCAAAAGTGAATAAAAGTTCGCGGTGGACTGTAGACAAGGGGGGGGGGCCTACTTACCCAACAGGGTGGTGTCGAAGTGCTTGAGACCTACCCATCCCCATCGGAACCGGGTGATGTAGAGGAGGCGTCTTTTTCCTCAAGATATACAACCCCCAATGAGTGCGGCATCCCGGAAGTGACGTAACATACGTCACTAGCGTCTAGAGTGGTAGCATCTAGACTGCTAACCTATCTACTGGAAGGAAGGGTACTAGAAAAAGATCTCAAAACCAGCGGCCATATTAAAACGTGCAAAAAAGTACCGCAAGTCTGTTAATGAATCTACTTAAGTGGCTGCGAAAATACACAGCTCATAATATCAGTCGTGTTACATCCAACTAGAGGCCCTCACTTGATGGTACATGGAGGGGAATGGTGAGTATATATATCCACACTCAAGAGCCATGTTCATGGAACCAAATGCATAAGAGCATTATAAATGCAATGTTCACGGAATCAATTGCGTGAAAACGATTCTCATGCTAGGTTTAAAAAAAGGTTGAAGACAGGAGAGGCCATTTGCGTCACTGGTAACCTTCCATTAAAATATGGGCCAGCTTACGCAATTTACGTCTCTGGTAACCTATAGATATAACCCCACGGGGGTGACCCGTGCTCAATATCATTAACAAATAGGGGGGGGAAAAATAAGGGCTTTTAGCGAGGTCCAGCATACAGTGCCCAAGTTACAAATCACAAAAAGGTATGCTGTTCCTCAGGGGTTTATATTAATAAAAGGGAGAGATATATGTGCAAATGCATACCGAGAGGATAGTTATACCCATCACCTCAACCAGTAATGTGGGTCCTAAGGGAAAATTCCCTTATTCGGAACTAGTGCCCTCACACACCCAGCCAGCTAGGTGTCATGCTTCATCATTGGGCCTGCTCCTCGTTGGGTTGGCGCTGCAATACCCAACGGGCTCCCAATGAGGGGCTCTTTGGCGGAGATCTTTTGTTCCTTGCCAATTCGTGGGGTGTGAGTGAGGGGCCTAGAAAGTGTAGGTGTATGTGAAGAGTGAAAGTTAAAACAGGTTAGGTAACCAATATAATATATTTAACTCTGGTTCCTACCTGATTAAAAGACAAAGGAGAGGCGGTTTTGTCTGAGATAATGAATCAGAACAAAGCGGCACTCTACTCCAATAGGTCAACATGTTTCTTGCCTTGACAGCCCTATCGGGTCTATGGCAATTCGTCAGGACCAAAAAATACATAATGTGAAACTACCTACACCGTGGTATATGTGAAAAAACTACCTACCACTTAATGTATTGCTGCAGGTTAGGTACCCTTAAGTGTGTTCTGAAAGAAAAAAGGGGTTACAGCATATACATCAATTGCTGGGTATACTAGCATTCAATATCTCTCTATTATAGGGGTTACTTAAAAGAAATAACCCTGTAATTCAAAGGGAATAGTTCCCTTTGACTTTATATTTATTTGTTAAAAATAGCTTACGTAACCAAGTCGCCAAATGAGCAACTTGAGAAAAAGTTCATATTAGAACAATGGCTCTTAAAAGGAATATAGACTCACCAAATCAATTTATAAAGCCACGCCTCAACGGTATCCGGCGGGCTAGGACACCAGCGGGCTCAGTATCCTGGAAAATGTATATAAGTGGGATAAATATAGCAACCAAATAACCAAAGTCATAATGGTCATTCCAACGTACTGGTTATAGTGGGTGGCAAACGTGTGTCCAGCAAAATAGCAGATTTATTAAAACCCCCCAAGGTGGAAATGTTGCAAAAAGCAGGAAATAACGTGCATTGACACTAATGGAAGAAGTAGATGCCTCATAACTTATTACATGCTGTAACAGGTCCTAGTGAAGATCTCCCGTCATGATACCTGCAAATCTAAACATGGGGGTGAAGGCAGCCAGATTAAAATAAGAGGACGAGCGCGCCTCAAATTACAGGAGCGTGTGTCAATATTAATGTCCAACTGGATGTAGGAACACCGCATAGTGGCTCATGGGTCACTGCCCAAGGAAATGACCCACCACTGGGTCTTATAGCATTGTCAAAAGTGAATAAAAGTTCGCGGTGGACTGTAGACAAGGGGGGGGGGCCTACTTACCCAACAGGGTGGTGTCGAAGTGCTTGAGACCTACCCATCCCCATCGGAACCGGGTGATGTAGAGGAGGCGTCTTTTTCCTCAAGATATACAACCCCCAATGAGTGCGGCATCCCGGAAGTGACGTAACATACGTCACTAGCGTCTAGAGTGGTAGCATCTAGACTGCTAACCTATCTACTGGAAGGAAGGGTACTAGAAAAAGATCTCAAAACCAGCGGCCATATTAAAACGTGCAAAAAAGTACCGCAAGTCTGTTAATGAATCTACTTAAGTGGCTGCGAAAATACACAGCTCATAATATCAGTCGTGTTACATCCAACTAGAGGCCCTCACTTGATGGTACATGGAGGGGAATGGTGAGTATATATATCCACACTCAAGAGCCATGTTCATGGAACCAAATGCATAAGAGCATTATAAATGCAATGTTCACGGAATCAATTGCGTGAAAACGATTCTCATGCTAGGTTTAAAAAAAGGTTGAAGACAGGAGAGGCCATTTGCGTCACTGGTAACCTTCCATTAAAATATGGGCCAGCTTACGCAATTTACGTCTCTGGTAACCTATAGATATAACCCCACGGGGGTGACCCGTGCTCAATATCATTAACAAATAGGGGGGGGAAAAATAAGGGCTTTTAGCGAGGTCCAGCATACAGTGCCCAAGTTACAAATCACAAAAAGGTATGCCGGATACCGTTGAGGCGTGGCTTTATAAATTGATTTGGTGAGTCTATATTCCTTTTAAGAGCCATTGTTCTAATATGAACTTTTTCTCAAGTTGCTCATTTGGCGACTTGGTTACGTAAGCTATTTTTAACAAATAAATATAAAGTCAAAGGGAACTATTCCCTTTGAATTACAGGGTTATTTCTTTTAAGTAACCCCTATAATAGAGAGATACTGAATGCTAGTATACCCAGCAATTGATGTATATGCTGTAACCCCTTTTTTCTTTCAGAACACACTTAAGGGTACCTAACCTGCAGCAATACATTAAGTGGTAGGTAGTTTTTTCACATATACCACGGTGTAGGTAGTTTCACATTATGTATTTTTGGTCCTGACGAATTGCCATAGACCCGATAGGGCTGTCAAGGCAAGAAACATGTTGACCTATTGGAGTAGAGTGCCGCTTTGTTCTGATTCATTATCTCAGACAAAACCGCCTCTCCTTTGTCTTTTAATCAGGTAGGAACCAGAGTTAAATATATTATATTGGTTACCTAACCTGTTTTAACTTTCACTCTTCACATACACCTACACTTTCTAGGCCCCTCACTCACACCCCACGAATTGGCAAGGAACAAAAGATCTCCGCCAAAGAGCCCCTCATTGGGAGCCCGTTGGGTATTGCAGCGCCAACCCAACGAGGAGCAGGCCCAATGATGAAGCATGACACCTAGCTGGCTGGGTGTGTGAGGGCACTAGTTCCGAATAAGGGAATTTTCCCTTAGGACCCACATTACTGGTTGAGGTGATGGGTATAACTATCCTCTCGGTATGCATTTGCACATATATCTCTCCCTTTTATTAATATAAACCCCTGAGGAACAGCATACCTTTTTGTTATTTGTATCCTGTATCTTACACTGAGGAATTTCCACAAGATATTTCTAGGGATATACTACAAAGAAAGAAGATAAAAGGTAAGTAGTCTCAACATTAGGCTGGTATTAATCTCAAGGTATTGTGTTTTATTGCAATATAGTTTAATGCAATTGCTTTTTCCACTACACATGTCACAACATTAATCAAGACACCCGAGTCCCTAGTTGACCTTGTTGCCGTGCTCAGAGGTACCTTTATTAGATTACAAACATTCATATTTCCGTTTACTTTCTGTCAAAACTTGCGGAAACATCTGGTTTATTCACCCAACGAGATTCACACACTGATCATATTTATCATACTTGTTTGTTACTCTTCACTCAGAATGCTCCTTCGGTGTACAATACTCACCGAGTATACACCTAAGTAAAGCTCAAAATGGTGGTGGGCCAGGAGAGACCCCTTGTAGTCACACTCTATGAGGTTTCAGGAAGAAAATGGGAGACAAAACCAATGCACTCATTATTCCAATTTCATAAATTCTCAAAAATATAAAAGATTCTGGGTGATATTATCACATTGTCAACCTCCTTATGCATACGGCCGTGCTTCGATTTTTCCTGAGATCTTACATATAATTTCAATTTTATACTTTGATATTTTTTCATTTAAAGATTGTTCTTCTCCTCGAGTTGTGAAGTCTTCTGTTTTCTTCAAAAGTTTATTTTAATTTATAATTATAATCTAACATTAAATTTAGGAGTTCCTAAGAAGTTGTTAGATTAAATATATTTTTTATCCTTAAATAAGTGTGAAGTTACTTTAGTTTGCCTTGTAGTTGGTTCTACCATGCAGGCCAAACTGAATCCACAAGATGCCCTGGCAAACATTTTAAAATCAGAGCCCCTACCCCTCCCACTCCCCCACACACTCTTGGCATATAGCCACTCTCTGTCTCTCATTCGTAGCTCTCTCTTTTCTACATTCCTCTCTGATATCTATCCACCCTGTCTCTTTCCTTTGCTCTCTCTCCTCATTCTCTTTCTCTCTCTCCTCATGCCTCTGCTATGCCTGCTGCTATAAACCCTGGAGAGCTAGAGAGTGACACAGGCACCAGGGTGAATGCAGACCTTCAAAACCCAGCCACCCATGGCTCCAGTCCTGGCCCCAGTCCTCTCACCCCCAGGGAAATGCCAGATAAGATAAAAGGCCAGCCTGGCCCTGCTGTTGTGCACAGTAACTTCCTCTGCTCTCACCAAGCTGGTTGGGCAAGCTTTAATTGTTTGTGGTGTCTTGAAGTTTTCTATTTGTTACCATTTGTAGTTTTGAAAGTGATTGATACAGTAATCATTTTTTGTGCTATATGTCATTAGGAAGATTTTACTTTCAATGAAAATATATTTAAAAGCTTGTGTTAAAAGCTGGTGTTGTGCGTTTAATATGGTTTGTCATTATTTTTGTTGTTCATATTTATGATTTCGATATTTTGTATAATTTTATTGTGCTGTTTGGAAAATGCTATTTTGTTTCTGTTTATTTTTTATGTCTATATTATTTTTTAATGGAAAACAAACGGTCGATATTTCTGTTGTTGATAGTGTGGTGCTGTATTATATAGAGCATACAGAAAATCTATATTATTGTAGTTTATGTGTAAGCAGCTACATTTTCGAATCAGAATTTGTTCTCAATATTGTGACAAGAGTGAGAAGAGTCACCACTGCAAATATATTGAGTCTAGTGATAGGGGTTCACTATCCTTAGGCCTCAATGAACGTGTGCCAGGCGGTATTCCCTGGGGAAACTACGAGGGATACCACTTTGCCAGTTGAACCCAAGATACTGAGTTGCAAACTCTGGGTCTGGTTATTTATTCTGGACCTCGTGACACTGGACTCTGATTAACCAAGAGCAGTGATGGTGGCAGCGCAAGGCATGCTGGCAGCAGCATAGCGCGCCACCTGCCCAGCCCCTGCAGCAGCACCCCTGGCCATTGGCGGACCCTGTGCTGATAAGTGCCCCCCCCTCACCTGTCGGCGCGTAAACCTGTCTCTCATTTGCTTTCTCAATGCGGTCCAATGGCTTTGGTGCTCCCCGATGGACCCGTTTCTACTTGATAAAATCTATGCAATTTCATCAGATGTCCATTATTGGTAAAGCGCGAACAATTACCTGAAGGTGTCAAGGCGCTGGGGGCCATCAGGAAGATTAAGCAAGCAAGCTATTGCCCAGAGTCACATGATGCTGGGCTGATCTGCCGCTGGCACTGGGGATCGAACCGTGAGCCCCCAGGTTCCGAAGTCAGTCACCCTGGCCGCTGCGCCACACCTCTTCCCTCTTCCCTTCTCTTCAGATTGTAAACATTCTCAATAAAAATGATAGACAATAACTAAAGTTTAAAAGTTTACTTAAATAATATAGCTACAGAAATACATAGGCTGGACCATCAATCAATTAAGCATATAGGCCTATAAATCATAAAGTACCGGAAGAACGCAGTAAAGTTCTACAAAAATCCAGCATAGATTTGCCTTCGAAGAAAGGGAAAGGGTGAGCTTTCTTGACAGAGAGAAGCAGGTCCTTTTTGACAGGACATTAGACAAAGGATTTCATACATTTAGGGGCAGATTTATAAGCCACTTGCGCCACTTTTGCGTCACTTTTAACATGGGAAAAGTGAGGCAAAAGTGGCGCAAGGGGCTTGTAAATCTGCCCCTTAGTATACAAGCACTTGGTTCACAGGGTACGCACTAATGGGGAAAAAGCAAGAAGAAACATTTCACTCCAGAATACGTGAAGATTTTTTCATATTTCTACAAAATTAGACTAAGATGTTCCCAGAGTCTATTCTGGTGACATGACTTGATACACAGAATGTAATTCCGTCTGGGATAGCTAGATTGTCCTTGATTAGGGACATTGCATTCAGTGAAAACCTCCTTTTCTCAGTGAAAGCTCACAATTCTTTATGGCAGCGGGAAAGAACACCAGTGGTCATGTGGTAAGTTACGCTGTCTCATTCAAAATGGAAGAAAGCTCAACATTGGCTTAGTTTAGCCTATGCTTGATATTTCTCCTACATTAAACACTACAATTCAAGAAAAGATCCCACAACCCACCCTCACCCTGTGAGCAGTAATGGCCCTGGGAAGTGCACAGAGGCCCAGGCATAAAGATCCCCACATGCTGGTAGAACAGGACAGGGGTTCAGACAACACTGCTGCCAGCTGCTGAACCCTGTTGTGGCCTGTATTCCCTCATCCACAACATGCCACCTTTGCCCCACAAGCCTCTGTGCAGCCCTTACACTCATTTGCCACTTGCTCCATTGAGTACAGATTTGAAGTTTAATTTGGTGTTTGGTCTGAAAGGTGAAAAAACATGCGATTTGGACCCAATGTTTCCAGTTCTGCATGCTATTCCTCATTTGAGGGAAACATTTTGAATATTAGAATTTAGGTATGGGAATACCAGCCAAAAATACTAATTCCAGCCACACAGTATCCCTCCACTTAATCTGGCTAACTCGTAATCAAGTTCATAGTATGATGACCCATCAGCCTTGTATTGTTTGAGAACTGACACCCCAGTGACAACCTGCTTAATAAGCAGAGTCAAAGTGGATGGCTGAAACTAAACTTTGCCTGAGTAGTGTATCAGTATGTGGTGATAGATAAAGCATTGGTTAACGATGAAGAACTATGTCTTGCACTCAGGGAGTTTAATGTTTTATATACTTGTGAGTAAAAACATGCACATAAAAATTTCTTCTTTGGCAGAACCATCTGGTAATGCTCTGTTTATTGGTTTTTATTCATGCTTATTTATCCTCGCTTTGCTAGTTAAATCTTGGCCAATCCGGCGAGGGAAAGATGGAGCCACCAGCATGTGCAGTTGACTTTTTCTTTCCAATATTTCTTTATCGCATTTTAACTCTATAGCAGTAAAGGCAGTCAGAGTATTCGCAAAGGGTCATAGTAGCACTGCCAACAATAAACTCTGAATTGTTTACATATGCATTTACATTTTAAATTAGTTTCACTACAACAGTGTTTTCACAAGTCCCAAATTGTTCTCTACACATGACCTAAGCAGTCTGTACGTATCAAGTTACCAACTGTAATGAAACATTAACTTCATTAAACAATATCTTGTCATTTAATGTGGTAAGAAAATATGTGCACTACCTCATATATTTGTCTGGTTGACTTGTGCGACTGAGGAAAATAGCAATAAACTAAGGGCCTGATTCACAAAAGTAATCTGAACCAAAAGTCTAACTTTACGACATTTGGTATTCACAGAGGTCATTTACGAGTCGTATCTTTCCGCCGGGGTCTCTACAGTCGGGGTGGAATCTCCACACCCGAGCCGGAATCTACGCAGTCGGGGTGGAATCTGCGCAGTCGGGGTGTAATCTCCGGCTCATGCCGGATGAAGTGTAATAACCTACACCTGCAGTCAATTGACACTACCTGCAAGACCTGCACTACAAACCAAATAGAAGCAGCACACAAACAAGGCCCAGGTTTGGCCACACAGAGTTCCTGCATGCCTGCTCTGCACCTTGCCTTACAAAATGCTACCCAAGAGGAGGAAAAAAAAACTATAATGAGGAGGAGACCACCATGATCCTGGAGTTTATTGTTAGGCACCACAAAAGGTTCCATGGTCTCCCTCCTTACAGCACCAGTGGCACACAAAAGGCAGCTCTATTACAGCATTTAGCCACTGCAGTCACACCGTTGGGGGACATTAACAGCATGGGGGGAGGATGTCCGCACTGTAATTGACATGAAGAAGTAGCAGGACAAGAAGAGGTGGGTAAAGGAGAAGTACGCCAGGATTGAGGTGGCCAGAGTTCTCCCTGGTGTACAATCTGGACCCCGCCTCCATCTCACACAACTAGAGGAGGATGTCCCCAACACAATGCACCCCCACATGCTCCATGGGCTACCTGTGAGTAATGTCCGCAATGTGGTACCAGGTAAATGTGATGACAATAACGTGGATATGAAATGTCTGCCTGCGTTGCACCACAATTGTGACTATGGAAGTTATCCCAAGTATGTGTAAAAAGCATGGTGAGTCGGAGCCTCATGTGTCTCCTTTCGTACATTGCACAACAAGTACCAGAATCAGTGGCGTAGAAAAGGGGGTGCAGTGGGTGCGGGCCGCCCCAGGTGTCATCACTGAGGGGGGTGACAAAATGGCAAAAATATGTGTTTTAAACACACATTTTTGCCATTTTGTCAAGCTGTGGGTGACAAGAAAATTTCCGCACCAGGTACCACCTGGCCTTGCTACGCCACTGACCAGAATCCTTTATGATGGAAATGGCAAATCCTATTTCCTCAATCCAAACAGGGGCCAAGCCCTGCTGATGTATTTACCTAACACTGGTAAATGACAATAGGCAAAGTGACCCTTCCACTTAGCATTAATGTTAGCATGTAGATGCAGTGAGGACATTTGTGACAAGTTGCACATGTACATTTTTTGATTAGTGACTTTTCTCGGTTCTCCTCTATTGCCACATGCAGCCAGTCGCCCACTGTAGCAGAGGTCCCTGCATCTCCTGGGAGGCAACAACATCAGCCACAGCAATCCATTCTACCATCACAAACTGGTAAGTAAAAGTGGTCAGGTGGAAGGTTCAAAAGCCTACAATGGTAGCAGACAACCCATGGACATATAACATGTATTTCATCAACAGTGCCAGACCTGTGAACTGAACTCTATAATCTAGTGCATCACATGTGGCAACTGGAATGTTAACTGACAAACACACAGATCTATGTAGGCCCAATGATGTTGTCCAGGAATACAGTCCCCACAGTGACATCTGCTACAAGGTCAGCTGTGATATCTGGTCAGGAATCACACACTGTGCGGATGCGGGACCGTGATAAGTAAACCCCAGAATGATATACCTGAATGCTCATAAAATGTGGATTTAATGTCCACAATATGTTGTGTGTGTCTAACATTATTGTTGTCCCCAATCTCAATATGCCCACATATGGTACATTACAGCAAACCATATCACAAGATGTTGGCTAGTGAAAGGATGACTCTAAATGTATGACAAGTGAGTGCAGTATGCACATAATAGTCATATGAAGTGGAGTAGCCACAATTGGATTGTAAATCAATGACATCAAAAATCTCAAGCAAAATCCCAGGACCCAAATGTAAGGAAATTGTTGTGAATGAAGGTCACACTGATGCCAGTTGTGTTGTGTTTGGGAGGGGTTTATGGGCTGCTAAGGTGGATGCAGAGGAAGTGAAATTTATACATGTGGTGGCTGAACTTCACAATGTAAATCCAGTGTAGGCGGCAACCATCCAAGTTTCTACACTTTACCACAATGTGTGATCCTAGCCAAAGGTTGAATTCAGCTTGCCTCCTCTTCTACCGTATTCTCATATATGAGCACCAGGTTAAATACATGAGCTCAGCATGTGTGTTGCACAAGGCCTCATCCAGTGAGAGCTAAAATCAACCAAGATGACATACATGTGTAATGGGAATGCAGGTCACACAAAGATTACACCAAACAAATGTGTGATCTCCCAGTCCTAAACAGGAATTGTGACTCGGGGGGGGGGGGTGGAGGGGGGAGGGAAGCACAAATGTTCACCAATGTGTACCTGACTATTAGACATCTCACATATTAATTCTGCAATAAAGTGATATGATCTGATGTGCAAAGGAGAAAACTGGTTTGCATGTTGAGGTACACTCTGTTAGATTAGTTAACAGCACATCTTACACATGATGCATGATGGGCCTAACAATGAAGGTGTAACCAAAGGTAGGTGGAGCCATTCACCCTAATTCCCCCTTCCTTCAAATATCAGTTCCCTTCTAATACATGTTTGTCTGTTAACATGATATCTCGTTGATGTCAGTACTTTGTGGAGTTAACAGCTGGCAACTGTTGCTGGTGATTAGGGGCTCGCATGTAAAAGTCAAGAGGAAAACATACGGCACACTGGACAGAAATAGCATATCATTGGTCTATACCAATGACACATACATGCCAACTCATTGCTATCATCCTGTGTACTTGAATATGGACATGTATGTTTCATTACAGCTGCTGGCAGGATTTCCTCAGTGCTGTAAAGAACACCATCCAGGGGTATGCGAGACATCCTGGCTGCAGCAGTCAAACCCACTCACATCTGTTCATCAGGTAAGCGTGCCATTATGTGCTCCCAATTATGGAATCCAAAATCATTCGGAAGATCTAAATCCTTTGGAAAGGGAATTAGCAGATTTAGCCACTTCTGCATAGCATCTGTAGTTGGTGTGTAAAAAGTTACATACATACTCACTCAGTTAAGTGTGTGTCACATGTGTCTGTTTGCATATTAGTTATGCAGATCATTAAGTATGATGCCACTTCCTTCTCAAGCTGCTGAATTTAGGACCACATCTTCTGCTACACCTACGAGGAGCCAAGTTCAGCAGGTGACATCAGGGGGATCTCAAACTAACACGGAGATGTGGCTGGTGCTGGTCAGTTTGCTTGTGCATTGTACATCTCCATTCAACACCTCAGTGCTATGGTGTGAGCTGTCAAGTGTAGGTGTACCCAAACCAGGTCACGTGTGCATCATCCATTGATGCAAAGTACATTAGACTCAACCCTTGTGTTGCACCATATCATATACTAGGTCAATTCTCCTGTTGCAACCTCTGTCTTCCATGTGCTGAGGACGATGAGGACACTGGACCTTCCACCATTGGTGGACGACGGGCAATGGAAAGGGAGAAGCCTCTACTCTTACCAGCAGCCGTCTCAGATGCCAATAAGGTACAAGAGGAGGAGGAAGTACAGGAGGGGGAAAATGAATCGGAAGATAACGGAGACTACGTGGCCCTTCATACAGATGATGAGGAGTCAGATGTCCTGACCATAATATTAGGTCCACTGGGTAAAACATCTAAGCCCACCCCTGCTCCACTCAGCAATCTGCCTCATTATCCAAAGCCCAGGATTGCCTGTGATCAGCATAGCACTAACCAGCCATAGCTCTCACATATCACAACACAGTCATCACTCCCTCACAGCCCTCACACCCAGGACAGACTTAGTGGTTCCTCTACACACTCCTCCCAATACAGTGCATCCCAGGCATTCTCTCCGCCATCTGAGGGAGCTACCACCCATGGTGTGGTGCCAGTATGACCTGGGCAGCAATCTCCTGCCCACAGCCTACCACCTGCCAACCCCCTGCTGGTGGACCTGCCCATCGTATCCACGGCCGTCCCATGTGGAGGGGGCTAGCATATGGCCATGGTGGACAACAGGAGGAAGAGTTCTTCCAACAGCAGGCTGATGTGAGGCAGGATATTGGGGCCATAGGGGCTACACTGTCATACATGTGCCAAATCCCTCGGGTGGTGGACAGACCGACCCAGGTGTTGGACAGGATGGATAAATCTTGACAAGACATGTCCAAGAAGATAAATGACATCAAATCCATCCATAGGAAGGACAAAACAAGACACCATGCCTTGGCCATGAAGATGATGGATGGAATACTGAAACTTATCCAACATTTACAATGAAGTAAACAAGATAGAGGTAGTTTGATTCAAAATATAACTTTATGTGTTTTGGAATGGCTAAAAATCAAATAAGCAAAGAACAGTCCGTTTTTAAGGGAGAAAGGAAAGCAAATAATGTTCTTTGCACAGAATGGATAAGGGGACTTCGAGGGGGTTGAGCAACATAAATAAAAAATACCTGGAAGCGTCTGGGAAACCAGTCTATATACAAGGAGCAAAGTAAATGTCCAAAAGAAAGTCATAGTCAAACAAGTCAACTGTCCTTCTGGTCATCCTTAATTTAAAAAATGTTCAGATCCCGATGCAGGCTCTTGGCTGGCCACTGTAGGACCAGACACCACGAGGGGTACGGGGTTTAACAGTGTGGGGCAGGGTGACACATTGAGGGTGGTTTGGGAGGGGCGTTGTGCAAGGTCAGACAAAATGGTTACACCCAAGGAAGTGATAGAGGTAGTGACAGTGGCCATGGATCTTGCATGTTCCTCTCGGAACATACACACCTCATCACAGAGCTTCAGTATGATCGGAGAGGAGATGTCTGGTTGCCCCTCACATGCCCCCATTACTTCCTGGGATGCAGCCACAGGAATCACAATACAGGGAGGGGTTTGGGTCTGACATGAGTGTGGTGTGTCGCGGATCAGAGTCTTCGCTTGGGTCTTCCTGGCAGCCACTTGCAGGGGGATTAGTAGCAGGGGATGCAGCTGGATAGCCCGATGGAATGGGGGCCTCTAGAGTCAGGGAGAGGCTAGTGGCAAACCCAGGTTGTGGTGTGACCTGCCCTGGGGACATCTCTGCAAACATAAGATGTTGATTGTCAGGGGGAGAGTCAATCTCCTCCCCCCCTGGTTGGAGGTGTCCAGTTCCCCACTTCTCTACAGTGTCCTCAGCCTCTACCAGTCGGTAGGGCTCGAGGTGTATTCTGGTTCTGTCTGGGTGGGCACATTTCCCCTACCTTCAGATGTTGAAGATCCCTCCTCCTCCTCTTCAGTTGTGGAGGGAGGTCATGGCTGCCGGTGCCCCAAGGATGTCCTGCTCTGCCCCTGGTCCTGGTCCTGTTGTTCTTAGCCAGCTGGGTCCACTGAAATGGAAGACAAATGATTATGTAGTGGGTGTACATGCCAGAACGACACACATAACTACATGAAGCAAGTGCAGACTTTGTTCTCCTTTGATTACACTATCCAAATAGAAGTGACTTGGAGCCTAAAATATGTGTATGTTCACTGTGATGTCCTGATTTGACTCACACATTGACATACACTTCTGTACTGACCAACCCTCACCATCAGCATTCTTGTAATCTGTGTTTCCTGTCATTGCTACACAGGCATCTTCCAATGGCAGTCAACAAAAGGAGATGGGAGACATTCCTGATGTTTTTTAAATGATCCTGTGATATGTAGTCTCAGCACTCTTACGCTTACTAACAAATTTAATCTGCTGTATAGCATTGTATGACACAACACAAATGCAGATATGGGTATCCACATTCAAATAAGGGCTTGGATATTAGCTTTGCGAAGAGCTGAATCTAATAAATGTGATATTCTCTAGCAACAGCGGACAGTCTAGTATCACATTTTACCTTCCAAGACTGCTTAGTTGCTGCTGTACCCTGGAGAACATTTGTGGCTAGTTGCTACAGATACCTTGCCCGGACAAATGCTAAACGAGCCACTGCTGGGAAGACGTGTGTATGTGGGTTCCTTTGGAGAAGTTGGTATCACTTTAGAGTGAGACACTCATCTTAAAGTCTGTCTTTACTCCATGGCACATGATTATCTGTCTTAATCTGAAACCAAACTCACAAAAGGCATGCAAGTTCCAGCATCCAACACCCAAAGGCCTCTCATCCACACACTGAACAGTATCTGTACCATTCCTCACCCGAAGCACACAGCAGTTATGAGTCACTTGGTTCACCAGTAATGGTGCTGGCAGTGCAGTTTCACGTACAAATGTATGTGTGAGGCTCTTTTCCCCCGGTGGCTTCCAAAAAAGATATTTCCCAGAATGCACCTTCTCAGTGCATCCTCTGTGCTACATGAGCCTTTGGCCCTATAATGACTACTGCCTTTGCACAGATTGGGTAAATGGAGACATGGAACACCTGATGGTACAGCTATGATATCCTTCACATCAAACTTCCAGACACATATTGCAGTTGACGCGCTTACCAGCTGTCTGCTGCTCTTGCTCATCCAGCTGAGGATAAAGGGTCAGCCAGGCTGCCCTCAGGACTCTCTTGTACGGTGGCGAAAGGCGGGGCTAGTGCACATGGTACTGGGAGGACTGGACTAATATTTTCTGGGCCTTCAACCTGGACCAGCGTTTTAGTTCCTCCCAGCGCTTACGGCATGCCCTGCCCCACCAGTCATACATGCCCACTGCACTGTAGCGCTCTGCAGTGGTGGTCCAGATTCTGGTGTGCACTGCTTTACTCAGCTGGGCCTCAGGGCCCCATACAGCTGGTACCCCCTCTGCTAACTGGTCCAATTCCCTTTCGTGAAAGGGGGTCGTTTCTCCTCAAGTCCCTGAGTCATGTTGGGGCAGTTTCGGCGTTTGGAGCAGCAGGATGGCAGAGTATCTGATCTGGTGCAGAGGGTGACTTAAAATGCACAGAAAATGGCTGCCACAACTTCCTGTGATGTATTTCCTGCCTAAAATTTCCTGTATGCATGTATGAAAATTGTTGGTTCTGGCCCGTTTTCAGAATCTCTGGCCCGAGTGCGTACTGGGTTGGAATGCAATTTTTACAAAAAGGAACCTAAGGAATGTGAGACTAATGATAGAGCAGGCAATGTAAATACGTTTCGACAGGCAACAGGTGTGGCCAGACACAACATCACTTCCCAGGCAAGTGTGCTTCTTTGTATCATGGTATATGAAGTCCACAATTTCTTATCCCCTCAGTGTTGACTGTAGTGTTACACCAAAGTCGGGGGAAGCAGTGCTGGGTATCCCCAGACACATGGGGCCTGATTTTTATGGTACCTCTTTACTCATTGTTCAGGCCCCTCAGTTGTGGGAGGGTTATTGTAGTTGGGGGCAAATCCTCCACAATGCAAGAGTGAAGTCCCTTTGTGAATCAGGCCCCCATTGTCAAAAGGTCATGGGAGGTCTCACACATGCACAGATATCCTCTGAGGCAATGGATTCCTAATAGACAGATTTCTAATTCTATTTGCTGACATCTGCACATGACATATTGCAGAGCCATTCCTTTGACTCCTGTCACCAGCTGTTGTTTACATACATAGAGTGTGGCTTGCAAAATAGTCCCAGGATGGACTTTTTGGACATATTGTTAAATATCCAACTATCATCATTGACAACAGACTGCAAAACACATGCTGTCTGTAACACAACAGGTTGCTCAGGTGGAAAAAATGGTAACTAGCTGATCACGGACTTGCATACACTGCCCTCAGTTCTGTGCAAATGCCCTGTTGCCCGGATTCAGATGTAGCTGAGGGTTCAGAGGTATGCGTAAGCTACAACTTAAAGCTATGTTGTGCAAGACACACCAGGCTACTATGATCTTGCACACAACTTCAGGGGAGTACAGCAGCACCCACCCCATACGGTCAATAAATATGAATTGCGACTTAAGGAGACCAAAAGTATGCTCTATGATGGCTCGAGTACATATGTGTGCCCTTTTGTACCTACACTGAGGTACAGTGGCTGCACATCTGTATGGTTTGAGGAGTTGAGGGGATAGTGCATACCCAGCACCACCTGAGGAGGGAAATTAGGGTACTGATTACATGTCCCTCTTGCATCTGTACAGTACATGATCTATACTTTGGTACACGCAGTGTCTGTTTAAGCTGTGTATGTGGCATGATGAATATTGTTGTAAAAAGGTGGTTTATGTGAGATAGCATTTATACATTACATTTAAACATTTCACACGTGTTTTGTGCTTGGTACTTACCCAGTAGCCACATGTTGCCAAATTCTCCCGCTGGTATCCGCCATGCAAGAGGTTACCTGCAGAAAACATAGCTGTCATGGGTGCTGCCTAGAAACACAGCAAGCACATCAATGAATCTACCATTGGCATCACAAACACCCTGTACATTGATGGAATACCACCGGTGACTGTTGCAGAAGATGTGTGCAATACGGTGAGGTGACTGAAGAGCCATATGGGTATAATCAATTCCACTGAGCACACGTGGGAAGCGGGAAATGAGGAATCCCTAGCTACCCTTTGCCTCCTGGCCAGTGTTTGGGGCATTCTTCTGTGGAGATGGGCTCGCCTTCTGTGGTGATGCAGCTCAGCACCTGATGCAAGCATTGCAACTGGTTTGCCTGTGAGTTACCCACAAGGTCACTGGAGACCCTTTGAAACAACCCTGTAGCAAGAAAATGGAGAGCAGCAAGGACCTTGACATAGGTTCTACTCTCTTCCTCCTCAAATCTTCTTTGCGCATGGCTAGGGACAGACCAACAAACACATTTAGCAACATGTTGAAAGGTCTCAAAGAGTTTGTATGTGGTAGCTCTACTTTTATGTTTGCTGCAGCGCTGGGATTCGCTGTTGGGCTGCAGTGTTTCAGCTGGAGTAGGAGGGGGATGGTAAGCAGTTACAAAGGTGTTTCGTATTGTAGGCAATGTCCATCTGGCCCAAGCCGGAGATTCTGCCCAACTGCAGAGATTCCGCCCCGACTGCCGAGATTCTGGCCCAAATGCGGACTTAAAGATACGACTCATAAATGACCTCTGTGAATAATCGAAGTTGTGAAGTTAGACTTTTGTTTCAGATTACCTTTGTGAATCAGGCTCTAAGAATTTAGGTACTTTCATACAACCTTTGTGTTGCCTAATGCACCTTTTGTTTATTTGTATCAGTCGACGATGGTGAGCATCCATCTAGAATGCCTATTTTGTAGGTTGCGCCTAATACCTTTCCATCATGGACACTTCCATAAAGTCGTGGCCAACCCACAGTGTACATGTTGAAAAGAGTTGTGGCTCTGTCATGATACTTTTTGGCCAGCTGTAAAAATGCATCGGAACAGGAAATATTTGACTTTAAAAAAAAACACTGTTGCTAGAGGCAGTCTTCCTGACAGACTGTGCCAAGATCTTTTTTTAAGTGTCCTGTCTTGTGAGACATTGAAGTTCTGCAGTTATGCTGTGCATGAGATTGTGAGGTTGTATTTGATCTTTGCAATGTCTTACCTGCAGCCTATCTTGAAGTCACCTTCTTTGTTCTCTAGGGATGTCTCCTATTGATCCTAGAGGCACCTGCCACATGGGATGGAGCCAGTGGTTATTTGTAGTTTGCACTTGTTAAGTAGTTACAATAGTATTGACATCATCTCGTTATTGGATATCTTACCTTTCGCCCCCTGTGTCTCAGACATCCAGCAATTCTATCTGCACTCATCAATCTTGACTGCATTGCTATACGCTTGTCAAGGGTTTGCTTTCATATGGGCTATTGTGATTGGTTTGTTCCTGAATGTCCCTTGGGTAAATTACTAGTACGTCAGAAAACGCAAGTATTTCAACCTATAATTTTTTTTGTTTTGCTTCCTATATCAGTCTCACTAAGTGGCAGTGGTCTAAACCTGCTGTGTCACAAAACCCAAGATGCACCTCTCTGAACAGATCCGGTTTCTTTTTTGCTGAGACAACAAGGTTAGCACTTCAGGCTACAGTGTCCCTTTAAGGGTGGGTCAATACTAAGTTACATTTGGGTGATCCCTGTTTGTAATGGTACAGACTGGGTAAAAAACAATGCAATGTGATGCACCCAAAGGAATTAACAGCTGTTGAGATGAATTCAAGCATTTCCCAATATAATGTTTTATTTTTTTACTGTTTGCAGTGTACTGTACTGTGCCCGGCAGTACTGTAGAGTCAGACAGACGGCTGCTTTCTATTCGGAGATGGGTAGTACACGAGCTCAGTGAACAAACAATGGGGCAGATTTATGTTCCCTGGCGCATCCCTGCAAATCAGCATGGATGCGCCAGGGAAGATGCGTCACGCAAGTTTGCCCTTGCGCCACCGCAGATGCGCCGCATTTACAATGCGGTGCATCGTGGCGCAAGGACAAGCAGATACGTGACGCATCTGCCGGCGTAAGGTTGGCGCAGTGCTGAAGTTGCGTCGCAAGCGCGACGCAACTCCAGCACTGTTCCAACCTTTCCTATCCCTAACATGGTGCGTCAAGCCTTACGCCTGCTTCAATCAGGCGCAGGGTTTTGATGCATCAGCATTGGGAAAGTGACTCAGTGAAATCCTATAGATTTCAGAGTCACTTTTCAGGGGCGTTCCTGCGACGGAACGCCCCCCTGAGTAGAAACGCTCACATGAAACCTGACGCAGGTTTCATGTGGCGCAGGGCTTTACACCGTGACGCATCTCCATAGATGTGTCAGGATGTAAATGGGGCGCAACATGGCGCAGGGTTTACGCCGCCGCTGCGTCACAAAAGTGACGCTACGGCGGACTAAAAGTGGCGCAAGTCTGATATAAATATGCCCCTATGTCACTAAAATGGCGAATCCTTCCACATTCAGGCAGGCGCAGGCTGCTGTGGGGATCTTTTGTGACCAGGGAGACCCACTTTCTTGATCGGGTGGAGCGAATGTGGTCTAAAGGCCAGAGCTGTCCATCTTAGAACTGAGATACATCATGCGCTCGTCCCTGCGCCAGCTTGACGTCCTGTGACTTTGAGCAAATCACGTTATCTTCCCGTGCATAAAAACACAAGTAATTGAAGTTGACCATGTGTAATTTAAGCTGGTGCTCATGTAAAGCGCTCTAATGCACATGGGCCAAGATCACACTATATAGATCTGAAAAGAAGTTTATTCTACCAGAGACTTTTTTTTATTTGTGTTTTCGCATATATACCTGTCAACACGGACGGTACATCCTCATTTTGGTTTCTGAAGGATCCAGGTCCAGCTTCGTTGCAGCAGCAATTTGCCACGTCATCACATATGGCCTTGTTTCTGCCACTGATGCATTGAACGATTGGGCTTTCTCCCTTAAATTGGCTGTTGAAAAGTTCTAATTCTTTGAGTGTCCAGAGCCAACGCTGATATATCCTGAAGTAAGAACAGAGTTGTTTTCAGTGGGTAATGGAAATATTTTGTTCTGTGTAAGTACTTAGAGAATATGCAGCCTGGTGGCCACTGCCATGCACTGTGACTTGCTTTAAAATCTTGGGAAATTTCATAACACGCCTGGCCAGTGTGGCAAGTTGTTCTTACACCATTTTAGAGCTGGGCGATGGGCCACAAATTGGCACGGCAAGGGTTCCCTTACATACCAGGGCAATGTTGACACTGGCATCATGACATCCATTGCCTAATGTATACCTACCCTGTGAGGTCCCTTGCTGCAGGTAGAGTGCCCTTCGGCAGCAGCCCTGGTGCAGGGCAGAGCCCATTGGCACAATGAGCAGCCGCAGGCAATTTGGCTATCAGGGATCACCTTTAGCACACTGGCATTTAACACTGCTCTAACACACCTGAGATGCACTCCAGGCAGGCTGGCCAACAAAGCATCACATGATTTAGTAGAAGTCCTAATACAAGGTGGCGCGTGCGGAATCCTTCAGCAATTAACAGTGACAGTGTAGTATTGCATGGCATGTTTGGGTTATTTTCCAACACAGGAATGCTGTTGCTCTATTACCTTGCATAACAGTGACGCCTCAACACAGTTTTTAAAACTGAGGTTGTTTTTCCTTAGAATTTTATGGATATTTTTCTACTGGCTAGGCTGTTAAGCGACCAAAACAGTTTTTCCTGTGGCAAAAATATATACCTGCTATGCACCCTGTTTTTTATATTCTGAACTGTAAATGAGTTGCTGCTAAAGAACTCTATTGCTCCTGTGTTCTGTGTCAGACACAGGCTCTTCGACTATTCCCTGCCCCCCCTCCACCCCAGCGTGCTTTACAAACCCCTGATTAATTGATTGATTTAAAGTTTTATTAGTTCTTCTTCAGAAATGTCAGTAAAATATATTAGTATAGAGGTATTTGATTTTGCAAAATGAACACTTTTTCCAAAATGTTTTGTTGAGTCCCCTCTCTCTCTCTCCGACGGTACACTGACCCTGCATGCTCAGTGCAGCATGGAGTGGGTATACTTTATACAAGGGATGGCGTTGGTCCTAGGTCCTGCCATACGTGCCTTACAGCCTGGCACGCTGGACCCTAAAACCTTCCAACTTCTCTCGACTCACCAGCCATACCTAAACTGACATGGCCCACTAGCTTCCCTCTACCTCGCGTATGCCCTCTCCACCTAGACCGCAAACCAGGCCACGCCTCCGTGCATGGATCAGTTTCCTTTGTGTGCCTTTTCTGTTCCCGTACAGCCCCTTTTCTGCTCAGCCACAGCATGTCCGGGAAAACGAGAACCACCCTTCCCTCTTTATCAATTCAGTATAAACACTGCTCCCAAAGCTTAAACCTGCTTCCCATTCTCTGCTCTCCCTCCCCCTCCAAACTGCGACAAATGGTCTGGACTGAAACATCTTGTATACATTAGCTGACTTCTGCTCTGATTCCTGCCTTCAGCTGCGGATCTGCTGCAGTTCCCATGTGTTTTTTTCATTTTGGATTATCTTTGCTGTGCATAACCACCTGAACATGATGACTGCACACTTTCATGTGAAAAGAGTTAAAACCTTTGGTATTAGGGTACTACAAAAGGAGAAATGCAAAATCCAGATCAGATTTAGGGCCAGATGTACGACCATTAGAGATTGCGACTTGCTGTTTGAGAATTTTAACTATTCGCAAATTGCAAGTCGCAATCTCTAATGTACAATAGAGTCTGAGACACTGTTTGCGTTTCCCAAATGGGTCACAAGTGACCTGCCTCATTAATATTCATGAGGCAGGTCGCAATTTGCGACCCATTGGGAATGCTCAGCACTCACAGGGATGGTGGCCTGCTCGGGTCAGTGGACCACCATGCCTGTGACTGCTTTTTAAATAGACCTGTTTTTTTGGGTGGAAATTCAGCCCGTTTTCCTTAGAGGAAAACTGGATGCATTTTTACAAAAAAAGGAAAGTTTTCTTTTCAATTTTTTAGAGTAGGCAGTGGTCCATGGGACCACTGACTGCTCTGAAACAATGTTGGCACCACCATTCTCAAAGGAGAAGGGGTCCCTTGGGGACCCCTTCCTGTTTGCAAATGGCTTACCTCCAACTTGAAGTTGGTGGTAACTGCAAATGTTTTGCGACTGCATTCCTGGTCGCAAAACCTTCCTGCATACCATTACGACTCGCTATTAGGAAGGGGCGCCCTTAACAAGCCCCTTCCTAATAGCGACTCACAAACCCTATTTTGCGAGTCGGCAATAGGTTACCAACTCGCAAAATAGGGTTTGTACATGCTAAAAAGCATTTTACCGGTCGCAAACGACCCATTGGGCCATTTGCCTGCGGTAACATTCTTCGTACATCTGGCCCTAAATACTGTAAATCGATATTTGGTGAAAGGATATACATCTCAAGAGTGATGTACATAATACGGACATTCCCTGAAGTAGTTAATTTCACTTGTGTTTTAAAGAGACACAAGTTGCCATCACCGAAATAAATATATAATTTTGCAAATAAATCTGGACTTTTGTAGCTAGTATCGGATGTCTTGTTGGTCTTCAGCTACTCACTTACACTTATATGTATCAAACGATTTTTTAATCGCAAACGCTGCGATTCGCAAAATAACAGCGTTTGCGATTAAAAAATCGGTAATCGGGATGTATGAGCCAAATCCCATCGCAAAATTAAGGAATTGCTAATTTAGCGATTTCTTAATTTTGCGTAAGCATTTAAGAAATCGCAAATTGCGATTTCTTAAATGAAATGTAAAAAGCACCCAAGTTGTGCGAATTATCCTTAAGAAATCGCAAATTACCACCAACTTCCAGTTGGTGGTAATTTGCGATTTCCTTTCAAAATGCACTTTTTTGAATTTTACAAAGTGCCACGTGGCGCTCATACATGCCCTTAGGGCATGTATGTGCGCCATATGCACACACATGCTCATTTCAGGGGTGCATCAGGGTGTCATCATGACACCCTTGCACCTTTGAAATTATTCTCAAATTGCGATTAGCAAATTGCGATTCGCTATTTGAGAATTACTTCCCATTCATTCCTATGGGTCTCCTGGCCCATAGAAATGAATGGGCAGGTATTCCTTAATTGCGATTTCGCAATTTGCTAATCGCAATTAAGGAATTTTAAGAAATCACAAAAAGTTAGCAATTTTTTAAATACATACCGTTTTGCAATTCTCAAATAGCGATTCTTTAAAAATCGCTATTTCAGAATCGCAAATGGTGATGTTGATACATATGCCCCTTAGTTTCTGAATCACCTAAAGAAGGGGAAAGTATGTCCGTTCTTTTACAAGAGGAAATGTTTTTCTGTGACTCAAGAGGTCAAAGATGCTATCACAAACAAAACAATACACAGGGGAAGTGGAACATGTGGGAGGAGGAAGAAATACAAGGCATTGATGCTTATTCACAAAAGCATTTGGAGTAAGTAATTTACAAGCTTTTATGAATAGCCCGAACCATCTAAAATGAGAATAAGGTGGGAGTATTCGTATAGAATAAGTAAAAATAGAAACAACTGTGCCCTCTTTGTACACACTTACTAATAGAGAGCTGGACGTTGTCTCTGGGCTAATTCAAAAAGAGAAAGAGTGTGTAAAAGAGTACCCCTGTTGTACTACTTCAAGTGAGCATAAAGCTTTTGTAAATCTTTTCCATTCCTTTTGGGGAAAATGCATTTGGAAATTGTTATGGGTAAAGTAAAACCACTCTCAACTGGTCTTACTAGACGTAGAATGGGCTTTAATGTGATACTGGATTACAATGACTGTACGGGTGCCAGTGCTACTCTCTTCGCCATTTTCTGCAGTCTGATTAGAAGCTGTGAATGGTGGACATGAGCTCACATTTTGAAGCTCAACCCTTCAATCAGAACCTCTCCTCCTCCGGCAAATGGCCACAAGCCATGAGAACCTGTCCAGCCCCTGCAAATACAGTGCAAAACCTGGGAATTCATTTAGATCAGTAACTATGCCCTGCCCCCTAGGTTGTGTCTATTGCCAGTTCTTGATTTCACTGTGTAAAGAGTCTATGCTGAATGCTGCGTTTTGTTAACTCCAGCCTCCGTGTGACTGTAGTGATCACCTTAGTACAATCAGCTATTGATTAAGGGAACAATATCTATCTAGGAGCCACTGAGAAAACTCGTGACCTTTCCAACTGTAACCGCAAGACTTGAAGTCGACTCCCATCTGCCTAACATTAAACTCCCTGCAATGGCTGCCTGTTTAGAAGCGGGACCAATTCAAGATGCTTAGCATCACCCACAGAGCAATGAACCCCACATTTCAGAGCATGAAAAAGTAGCCGGCATAAATTATGTCAGCTGCTTAGATCAGCCAACCTCACTACTTTCTATGTTCCACCAAGTTGTAAAGCCTGCATGTGAGACAGAGCCTTTTCCTGTGGCAGATGCAGGATTTCTAGCACACTCCTAATTTCCTTGTGCATACAATCCTTGGTTTTTAAATGTAGGAAACAACTGAAAACGTAGTTCTATTAACACCGAGGGAAATATCAACATTGAGTGAAAGATGTTGGCAAGAGATATATATATATATATATATATATATATATATATATATATATATATATATATATATATATATATATATATATATATATATATATATATATATATATATATATATATATATATATTCAGTGAAAAAACCATAGGTTTCACACATGTTATAGTTAGCTGGACATTTTACTCGTAAAAAACCAATGAAATTCCCCCGTTATAGTTAGTTCAGCTAACTATAACTCGCGTGCCCGCAATGCACTGCTGATGACGTCACATATTACATCACTCATGACATGGTCAGTGACATCACTCATGACATCACTGATGACATCTCAAATGACATCACTGATGACCTCACTGATGACATCATCCAGTGAATGTGTGTTTTTCTGAAAATTAAATATGTTTTATATATGTATATCTCAAGGTCGATGGAAGAATAAATGGGTATATTACTGTCTAAATGGATGATTTCTTTTTGAAAAATTGATTGTGTAACTGACTGATTAAGTGTATCATAGTGAATACATGGCTTAGTGAGTAATGTTTAAATATATAAATATCTGTATCATTTTTTCACTTTGTGTATAAGTGGCTGCATGGGTTGGTGAGTAGCTACATGGGTGTCTATATAGGTTATTAGTTGGTTTTTTGAGTATCAGTATGAGTGTCTGCATGGTTTGGTGGGGGGTATTACGTAGTGCATAGGTGCATGAATGAGTGACTCACTGTTTGTATGTGTTGAACAGAGCATGTGTGCAGGACTGCATGGGTGGATGTGTGTGTGTATGGGTGTGTTAGTGAGTGAATGACTGTCTCAATAGTGTCTTTATGAGTAAGTACATATGTTTAAAACTAGTATATGTGACTATTGGTTTATATATGTGAGTATATGTGAGAGTGAGAGATTGAAAGAGTTCCTGTATGAATAAGTATGTATTTCTATAAGTGATTGTTTAAAAGACTAAGTATGTGTAAGTTTCCGTAGAAGTAAGTGTGGTGGTGTGTGTATAACTGTATATGCAAGTAAATGTATGTTTGATTCTTTATTAGCATGAGTGACTATGTGTGTGAGTAGCTCTATGGATGAGTGGCATTGTGTAACAGGATGTATAGGTGTATGAGTACATATGATAAGTGAGTACATGTATGAGTGACTGTATTGGACTGTTGGTGAATGAGTGGATGTGTATGTGGATCTTAGAATTACTGAAGAGGTTGTTGTAACTGTTATTGGTATGTCCATTCTTATGTAAATTTTAGTCTCTATTTTTGAATGTGTGTATCAAAGGTTTTATTAGGGGAAGAGGAGGTCTGCCACTCTATCACAAGGATGATGTCATCAGTGAGGTCATCAGTGATGTCATTTGAGATGTCATCAGTGATGTCATGAGTGATGTCACTGACCATGTCATGAGTGATGTAATATGTGACGTCATCAGTAGTGCATTGCGGGCGCGCGAGTTATAGTTAGCTGAACTAACTATAACGGGGGAATTTCATTGGTTTTTTACGAGTAAAATGTCCAGCTAACTATAACATGTGTGAAACCTATGGTTTTTTCACTGAATTTCTAAGGTTTTTTAAATGCTAATTACTAACTATAACGTGTGTGAAACCTATGGTTTTTTCACTGAATTTCTAAGGTTTTTTAAATGCTAATTCCTAACTATAACGTGTGTGAAACCCATGGTTTTTTCAGTGAATTTGCAAGGTTTTTTAAATGCTAATTGTTTTTTTTTTCTTCTATTTTTTTTAACATATTTTTATTTTAATTTTCTTACCTTTTATAAAGACTATGGTTAAATTTTTAAAATTCTTTAATATGTTTATTTTTAATATATTTTTTAAAATAAACATGTAAAATTTATTTGCAGTACATTTTTTTTTTTTTTTTTATTATTTTTTAGTACGCGTACCGTAAGCTTACGGTAAGCGTACGGTTTACGCAACGCCCGTAATTTATCTACGCTGTTTGCGTATAGTTACGCAATTTGCGTAGCCGCGCGTACTCCGCGTGGGACGCGTACGCGTGTACGCTACACGCGCACGTTACGCGGAAGTGTCGGGTAGTGACTGTTATGCGCATGCGCGCAAGCGCGTGTCTTTTTTACGCGCATGCGCACTTTTGCCGTAAGCGTACCGTAAGCGTACCGTAAGCGTACGGTAGGTCATGTGATCATGAAACACAACTTTTGATTGGTTGAAACTACTTTCAGTTCTAGAACTCTCCTACACCACACCCATTCCCCTCATTTCTGCTTGTGATCCCTTAGGAGAAGGAGCTGGGTTGTCTTTGTGATACGATGGCCGAACAGCAGAGCTCTTCTGAGAGTGAGGCTAGCACTAGCAGCACTGTTTTGAGGCAGAGAGCGAGGAAACAAAAGCCCTCTTATGTATGGGATTATTTTACTTTTCCTGAAGGCCAGCAAAAGGTGAATGCACCCTTAGTAACTTGCAAGCTGTGTCAGCGTGTACTTTCAAGAGGTAATCCTGACAGGAAGTATTCCTTTGGGAATCATACCATGAAGAGACACCTCAAGGATGTACACAGAAGGACACATGGTCATCTTTTTGGAGGTAACTCTTCAGAAAGACAAGCAAGTACATCCACAGCAGCTCAGCCTGGACCATCATCTGCAGAGCTGACTCCTTCTTCTGCAGGTCAGGTGAGCCCTTCATCTGTGGGGGGAGCATCTCCTTTTGCTGGCCCTCTGGAAATGAACCCTCGATTTCGGAGGGTTGATATTCGATGCGCCTTTTGTCAAGATCTAATTTGCCATAGGGAGACCAGTGTTTCCCTAGTGAACAACAAAATAGATCAGCACACTTGTCGCTTTGAATAATTTTCCCATTCTTTCTTTCCTCTGTCCCTGCATGAACACAACGGTTCTTTTAAGAGCCAACCTTATCTTTCATCTTTTTTTTACATATGTTTTTAAAAACTTTTTTTTTTTTTTTTTACCGTACGCGTACGGTGCGCGTACCTTTTTTTTTTTAAAAAAAAAAACACTAAAAATCAATTATCACATTACAAGGTCTTTGAGAGTACAATTATTATTATTGACTTACCATACCCACTCAAAAAAATATTTATTCATTTGTTTTTTTTAAAAATTGCTTTAAAAATGGTTCTCTGCCTGTAATTCCTATTTGCACACAGAGTCATGTTTTCACATTAGTCACAAAACGAAATTTCTTTGCCAATTTGAAAGCACACTTACTGCTCTTTTTTTTTGGCAAGTGAAAATCACTTTTACAGACTGACACATTATGAAACCACTTTTTTGATTTTTTTAAATGCACATGTCCAAACTGCTTTTTCAGACCACCACCATGTGTAACCTGGGTGGCTGCCTACATTCCAGCAAGGGCAACCAGCCTTAGTGATGCTGAATGTATTTGCATTACAGACTGAAACCTGAAAACCCCACTCGCTTGTAAATACTGTGCATGATTATACATGGAAAGGAGCTGGGTGTGTGCTAAGAGTCTGCTTCTGCACCAAAAAATCGCTTCCCCTTTTTCCTACTAATGCAACTGTGAAATCACCAGAAAAAAACGCAATAAATCTCTGCCTGTAATTCCTATTTCCACACAGAGTCATGTTTTCACATTAGTCCCAAAACGAAATTTCTTTGCCAATTTGAAAGCACACTTACTGCTCTTTTTTTTTGGCAAGTGAAAATCACTTTTACAGACTGACACATTATGAAACCACTTTTTTGATTTTTTTAAATGCACATGTCCAAACTGCTTTTTCAGACCACCACCATGTGTAACTTGGGTGGCTGCCTACATTCCAGCAAGGGCAACCAGCCTTAGTGATGCTGAATGTATTTGCATTACAGACTGAAACCTGAAAACCCCACTCGCTTGTAAATACTGTGCATGATTATACATGGCAAGCAGATGGGTGTGTGCTAAGAGTCTGCTTCTTCCCCCAAAAAATCGCTCCCCCTTTTTCCTACTAATGCAACTGTGAAATCACCAGAAAAAAACGCAATAAATCTCTGCCTGTAATTCCTATTTCCACACAGAGTCATGTTTTCACATTAGTCCCAAAACGAAATTTCTTTGCCAATTTGAAAGCACACTTACTGCTCTTTTTTTTGGCAAGTGAAAATCACTTTTACAGACTGACACATTATGAAACCACTTTTTTGATTTTTTTAAATGCACATGTCCAAACTGCTTTTTCAGACCACCACCATGTGTAACTTGGGTGGCTGCCTACATTCCAGCAAGGGCAACCAGCCTTAGTGATGCTGAATGTATTTGCATTACAGACTGAAACCTGAAAACCCCACTCGCTTGTAAATACTGTGCATGATTATACATGGCAAGCAGATGGGTGTGTGCTAAGAGTCTGCTTCTTCCCCCAAAAAATCGCTCCCCCTTTTTCCTACTAATGCAACTGTGAAATCACCAGAAAAAAACGCAATAAATCTCTGCCTGTAATTCCTATTTCCACACAGAGTCATGTTTTCACATTAGTCCCAAAACGAAATTTCTTTGCCAATTTGAAAGCACACTTACTGCTCTTTTTTTTTGGCAAGTGAAAATCACTTTTACAGACTGACACATTATGAAACCACTTTTTTGATTTTTTTAAATGCACATGTCCAAACTGCTTTTTCAGACCACCACCATGTGTAACCTGGGTGGCTGCCTACATTCCAGCAAGGGCAACCAGCCTTAGTGATGCTGAATGTATTTGCATTACAGACTAAAACCTGAAATCCCCACTCGCTTGTAAATACTGTGCATGATTATACATGGCAAGCAGATGGGTGTGTGCTAAGAGTCTGCTTCTTCCCCCAAAAAATCGCTCCCCCTTTTTCCTACTAATGCAACTGTGAAATCACCAGAAAAAAACGCAATAAATCTCTGCCTGTAATTCCTATTTCCACACAGTCATGTTTTCACATTAGTCCCAAAACGAAATTTCTTTGCCAATTTGAATGCACACTTACTGCTCTTTTTTTTGGCAAGTGAAAATCACTTTTACAGACTGACACATTATGAAACCACTTTTTTGATTTTTTTAAATGCACATGTCCAAACTGCTTTTTCAGACCACCACCATGTGTAACCTGGGTGGCTGCCTACATTCCAGCAAGGGCAACCAGCCTTAGTGATGCTGAATGTATTTGCATTACTGAGTCCAACCTCAAACCCTTAAACTATTCTTTTTTTTTCCAGTACACCTTAATTTATCGTGAAAACATAGTCCATATTATTTTACATGTTCCTCACATTTAAATTTCTCCCAAAACAGAAAATGATAAACGCAACTTCAACAAAAAGAATTTCCATTTCTATTATTCATTTCTTAATTTACCATATACATCTCCTCTCAAACTCTAACCTCACCTTTAAAATTAGTTAGTTGTGAAAGAAATGTGGCACTCAAACAGCAGATTATCAGAGCCAGGATCTCTGTTCTGTTCACCTCTCTCCTCTCAGCAGAACCAGATAATGGCAAACTTTCCCTCTATTTTTCCACACATATACATGTAAGTTTCAAATCTCAGTGCTTCCCCCTTTTTTTCAAATGTAATCACACATTTCTATTGGTTGAAAACCAACCCTTTTCCAAAAGTACCCTGCCCCCAACTTGACTTCTGCCTAGTACCCTTCCCCCAACTTGACTTCTGCCTGCTACCATAGCAACAGCTCATGGAACACTGCTGTGTGGAGTTAGGTCAGAAGTTCGCCACACAATGTTTCAATTCCACAGAGCAAGAGTGCTTGACTTTTCAAACCTAACAGCAAATCCATAGTACTGTTCTTTGGTAACACATTTTTTTGTACCAATACAAAACATGCTTCTATTAATTTACACATACAGCCTAGTGTTTATTCTAGAATGGTATGAAACAGCCAATCAGTTCTTTTTGTTTTGAAAAAAATATGTATGCCTCCATTTCCAAACTGTCTTTCTTTTCATATTGCCATTCTACTGAAAGACACCTCCTGAGTGCATCCAGTTCTCCTTTGAAGATGTTCACAGTGTGGATTGTAGGGCACAGCTATGTCTTCTGGAGTGAAAAGTTTGCAGAGAAAACAGATATGGTGAGAGACCTTGCTTTGCCAAATGTAGACATTAAATGGATTGGTCAGAGAGGGTTAAAGTGGCACCAATTGATGCCATTGGTGAAATCCTTCATGCAAATCCAACACCCTGACCTCATAATAGTGCACTGTGGTGGCAATGACCTAGGCACTTTGACTGGGGTAGGTCTGGAAATGCTTATGAAGGACACCTTTGCACAACTGTTTTCACTTTTCCCTAAAACTGCCTTTGTGTTTTCCAACATATGCCAAAGGCAAAAATGGAACTGGTCCAATCATTTCTGTCCGCAGATTGACAAAGCAAGAAAGCACGTCAACAAATCTGTTTCTGCTTTCCTCCGTGACTATGGTATGGGTGCCATTTACCACAACAACTTGCGTTATGACATGCAAGACATTTATAGAGGAGATGGTGTGCACTTCAATGATGAAGGGAACAGAGTCTTCCTCTTGA
Organism: Triturus cristatus; assembly: GCF_964204655.1. Taxonomy (NCBI): domain Eukaryota; kingdom Metazoa; phylum Chordata; class Amphibia; order Caudata; family Salamandridae; genus Triturus; species Triturus cristatus. The sequence goes on along the minus strand of NC_140582.1, from coordinate 1,068,366,442 downwards.
ACCTTAGACTCTGCATCGGTACTTACTTGTAGGTACCACTAACAAAATGACTTCATAAACACAACAGCTCTTTTTAGAGCTCCCTAATATCTAAACTCTTAAATCTGCATTTCATTTCTTTTTTAATTTATTTTTTCTTCCGTACGCTTACCGTAAGCTTACCGTACGCGTACCCCGTGATTTTTTTTAAAATCAATAAATGTTTTTTTTGTACTTTACAGTCCTTCTTTGACCCCCTCACAAATGTAAGGGGGTCTGTAACTCTCCTCATTGCCCCCTTTTCTTGTTTTCACTCTTTTTTTTCTGAGTGAAACACACAAAATGGCGGCCGCCGCTTCCTGGTTTCGACCGATTCGAATGTTTACTAAGATCTAACAGCCAATCAGAATCGCGCTCGCGCACGCCACCGTACGCGTACGGTAAGCGTACGGTAAGCGTACCGTAAGCGGGCTCAGATATATATATTGATTTAAAGGCTATTTTCTCAGAATCTACTGAACAGATTTACACCAAACCTACAAAAGGCACTTCCTTGACCTACGGACTACCTCTCTGCCAAATTTCTAGTAATTCTGTTCAGCCGTTCGGGCTGTAGCTCGTTCTAAAGGTCCTATGGAAAAATGCATGGGAAAAACGCGTTTTGGGACCCCCCTTTTATCTCAGCCCCCGCTTGACGAATCCCCCCGAGACTTTCAGGGTAGGAGCGGAGCGTAGCGCCCCACCTATTTTGAGAAATTCGCGAGGATTCATCGACCGGCGCCAAAGTTATTCAAAATAGAATGTTGCGGATTTCCTCTGGAAAAGGGGTCCTAACTATAACTACCTACTGGCGACCGCCAGTAGGTAATATATATATATATATATATATACATACATACACATTACCTACTGGCGGTCGCCAGTAGGTAGTTATAGTTAGGACCACGTTTCCATAGGAAAACCGCAACATTCTATTTTAAATAACTTTGGCGCCGGTCGATGAATCCTCGCGAATTTTTCAAAATAGATGGGGCGTTACGCTCCGCTCCTACCCTGAAAGTCTCGGGGGGATTCGTCAAGCGGGGGCTGAGATAAAAGGGGGGTCCCAAAACGCGTTTTTCCCATGCATTTTTCCATAGGACCTTTAGACACAGCTACAGCCCGAACGGCTGAACAGAATTACTTGAAATTTGGCAGAGAGGTAGTCCTCAGGTCAAGGAAGTGCCTTTTGTAGGTTTGGTGTAAATCTGTTCAGTAGATTCTGAGAAAATAGCCTTTAAATCAATATATATATCTGAGCCAGCTTACCGTGCGCTTACGGTGCGCGTACCGTACGCGTATGGTGGCGTGCGCAAGCGCGATTCTGATTGGCTCTTAGATCTTAGTAAACATTCGAATCGGTCGAAACCAGGAAGCGGCGGCCGCCATTTCGTGTGTTTCACTCAGAAAAAAAAGGGTGATATCTTGAAAAGGGGGCAAGGGAGAGAGTTACAGACCCCCTAACATTTGTAAGGGGGTCAAAGAAGGACAGAAAAGTACAAAGAAAACATTTATTGATTTTAAAAAAAATCGCGGGGTACGCGTACGGTAAGCTCAACGTACGCGTACGGTAGAAAAAAAATTAAAAAAAAGAAATGAAATGCAGATTTAAGAGTTTAGATATTAGGGGGCTCTAAAAAGAGCTGTTGTGTTTATGAAGTGATTTTTTAGTGGTACCTACAAGTAAGTAACGATGCAGAGTCTAAGGTTCAAGAGGAAGACTCTGTTCCCTTCATCAGTGAAGTGTACACCATCTCCTCTATAAATGTCTTGCATGTCGTAACGCAAGTTGTTGTGGTAAATGGAACCCATACCATAGTCACGGAGGAAAGCAGAAACAGATTTGTTGACGTGCTTTCTTGCTTTGTCAATCTGCGGACAGAAATGATTGGACCAGTTCCATTTTTGCCTTTGGCATATGTTGGAAAACACAAAGGCAGTTTTAGGGAAAAGTGAAAACAGTTGTGCAAAGGTGTCCTTCATAAGCATTTCCAGACCTACCCCAGTCAAAGTGCCTAGGTCATTGCCACCACAGTGCACTATTATGAGGTCAGGGTGTTGGATTTGCATGAAGGATTTCACCAATGGCATCAATTGGTGCCACTTTAACCCTCTCTGACCAATCCATTTAATGTCTACATTTGGCAAAGCAAGGTCTCTCACCATATCTGTTTTCTCTGCATACTTTTCACTCCAGAAGACATAGCTGTGCCCTACAATCCACACTGTGAACATCTTCAAAGGAGAACTGGATGCACTCAGGAGGTGTAATTCAGTAGAATGGTAAAAAGAAATGAAAGACAGTTTGGAAATGGAGGCATACATATTTTTTTTATAAAAAAAAGAACTGATTGGCTGTTTCATACCATTCTAGGATAAAAACTAGGCTGTATGTGTAAATTAATAGAAGCATGTTTTGTATTGGTACAGAAAAATGGGTTACCAAAGAACAGTACTATGGATTTGCTGTTAGGATTGAAAAGTCAAGCACTCTTGCTCTGTGGAATTGAAACATTGTTTGGTGAACTTCTGACCTAACTCCACACAGCAGTGTTCCATGAGCTGTTGCTATGGTAGCAGGCAGAAGTCAAGTTGGGGGAAGGGTACTAGGCAGAAGTCAAGTTGGGGGAAGGGTACTTTTGGAAAAGGGTTGGTTTTCAACCAATAGAAATGTGTGATTACATTTGAAAAAAAGGGGGAAGCACTGATATTTGAAATTAACATGTATATGTGTGGAAAAAGAGAGGGAAAGTTTGCCATTATCTGGTTCTGCTGAGAGGAGAGAGGTGTAAAGAACAGAGATCCTGGCTCTGATAATCTGCTGTTTGAGTGCCACATTTCTTTCACAACTAACTAATTTTAAAGGTGAGTTTAGAGTTTGAGAGGGGATGTATATGGTAAATTAAGAAATGAATAATAGAAATGGAATTCCTTTTGTTGAAGTTGTGTTTATTATTTTCTGTTTTGGGAGAAATTTAAATGTGAGGAACATGTAAAATAATATGGACTATGTTTTCACGGTAAATTAAGGTGTACTGGTAAAAAACAGGAATACTTTAAGGGTTTGAGGTTGCACTCAGTAATGCAAATACATTCAGCATCAGTAAGGCTGGTTGCCCTTGCTGGAGTGTAGGCAGTCACCCAGGTTACAAATGGTGCTGGTCTGAAAAAGCAGTTTGGAGATGTGCTTTTTTAAGAATCTAAAAAGTGGATTCAAAATGTGTCAGTCTGTAAAAGTGTTTATCACTTGCCAAAAAAAAGAGTAGTAAGTGTGCTTTCAAATTGGCAAAGAAATTTCGTTTTGTGACTAATGTGAAAACATGACTCTGTGTGCAAATAGGAATTACAGGCAGAGATTTATTGCGTATTGCTCTGGTGATTTCACAGTTGCATTAGATGGAAAGGGGGAGCCATTTTTTTGTGCAGAAGCAGACTCTTAGCACACACCCAGCTGCTTATCCTGTGGAATCATGCACAGTATTCACAACCGAGTGGGGTTTGAGGTTTCAGTCAGTAATGCAAATACATTCAGCATCACTAAGGCTGGTTGCCCTTGCTGGAGTGTAGTGAGTCACCCAGGTTACACATGGTGCTGGTCTGAAAAAGCAGTTTGGACATGTGCTTTTTTAAGAATCTGAAAAGTGGATTCAAAATGTGTCAGTCTGTAAAAGTACTTATCACTTGCCAAAAAAAAGAGTAGTAAGTGTGCTTTCAAATTGGCAAAGAAATTTCGTTTTGTGACTAATGTCAAAACATGACTCTGTGTGCAAATAGGAATTACAGGCAGAGATTTATTGCGTATTGTTCTGGTGATTTTACATTTGCATTAGATGGAAAGGGGGAGCCATTTTTTTGTGCAGAAGCAGACTCTTAGCACACACCCAGCTGCTTATCCTGTGGAATCATGCACAGTATTCACAACCGAGTGGGGTTTGAGGTTTCAGTCAGTAATGCAAATACATTCAGCATCACTAAGGCTGGTTGCCCTTGCTGGAGTGTAGTCAGTCACCCAGGTTACACATGGTGCTGGTCTGAAAAAGCAGTTTGGACATGTGCTTTTTTAAGAATCTGAAAAGTGAATTCAAAATGTGTCAGTCTGTAAAAGTGTTTATCACTTGCCAAAAAAAAGAGTAGTAAGTGTGCTTTCAAATTGGCAAAGAAATTTCGTTTAAGGGCCTAATGTGAAAACATGACTCTGTGTGTAAATAGGAATTACAAGCATAGATTTATTGCGTATTGCTCTGGTGATTTCACAGTTGCATTAGATGGAAAGGGGGAATCATTTTTTTTGTGCAGAAGCAGACTCTTAGCACACACCCAGCTGTTTATCATGTGGAATCATGCACAGTATTCACAACCGAGTGGGGTTTGAGGTTTCAGTCAGTAATGCAAATACATTCAGCATCACTAAGGCTGGTTGCCCTTGCTGGAGTGTAGTCAGTCACCCAGGTTACACATGGTGCTGGTCTGAAAAAGCAGTTTGGACATGTGCTTTTTTAAGAATCTGAAAAGTGGATTCAAAATGTGTCAGTCTGTAAAAGTGTTTATCACTTGCCAAAAAAAAGAGTAGTAAGTGTGCTTTCAAATTGGCAAAGAAATTTCGTTTTGTGACTAATGTGAAAACATGACTCTGTGTGCAAATAGGAATTACAGGCAGAGATTTATTGCGTATTGCTCTGGAGATTTCACATTTGCATTAGATGGAAAGGGGGAGCCATTTTTTTGTGCAGAAGCAGACTCTTAGCACACACCCAGCTGCTTATCCTGTGGAATCATGCACAGTATTCACAACCGAGTGGGGTTTGAGGTTTCAGTCAGTAATACAAATACATTCAGCATCACTAAGGCTGGTTGCCCTTGCTGGAGTGTAGTCAGTCACCCAGGTTACATATGGTGCTGGTCTGAAAAAGCAGTTTGGACATGTGCTTTTTTAAGAATATGAAAAGTGAATTCAAAATGTGTCAGTCTGTAAAAGTGTTTATCACTTGCCAAAAAAAAGAAAAGTAAGTGTGCTTTCAAATTGGCAAAAAAAGTTCGTTTTGTGACTAATGTGAAAACATGACTCTGTGTGCAAATAGGAATTACAGGCAGAGATTTATTGCGTATTGCTCTGGAGATTTCACATTTGCATTAGATGGAAAGGGGGAACCATTTTTTTGTGCAGAAGCAGACTCTTAGCACACACCCAGCTGCTTATCCTGTGGAATCATGCACAGTATTCACAACCGAGTGGGGTTTGAGGTTTCAGTCAGTAATGCAAATACATTCAGCATCATTAAGGCTGGTTGCCCTTGCTGGAGTGTAGTCAGTCACCCAGGTTACACATGGTGCTGGTCTGAAAAAGCAGTTTGGACATGTGCTGTTTTCAGAATCTGAAAAGTGGATTCAAGATGTGTCAGACTGTAAAAGTGTTTATCACTTGCCAAAAAAAAGAAAAGTAAGTGTGCTTTCAAATTGGCAAAAAAAGTTCGTTTTGTGACTAATGTGAAAACATGACTCTGTGTGCAAATAGGAATTACAGGCAGAGATTTATTGCGTATTGCTCTGGAGATTTCACATTTGCATTAGATGGAAAGGGGGAACCATTTTTTTGTGCAGAAGCAGACTCTTAGCACACACCCAGCTGCTTATCCTGTGGAATCATGCACAGTATTCACAACCGAGTGGGGTTTGAGGTTTCAGTCAGTAATGCAAATACATTCAGCATCATTAAGGCTGGTTGCCCTTGCTGGAGTGTAGTCAGTCACCCAGGTTACACATGGTGCTGGTCTGAAAAAGCAGTTTGGACATGTGCTGTTTTCAGAATCTGAAAAGTGGATTCAAGATGTGTCAGACTGTAAAAGTGTTTATCACTTGCCAAAAAAAAGAAAAGTAAGTGTGCTTTCAAATTGGCAAAAAAAGTTCGTTTTGTGACTAATGTGAAAACATGACTCTGTGTGCAAATAGGAATTACAGGCAGAGATTTATTGCGTATTGCTCTGGAGATTTCACATTTGCATTAGATGGAAAGGGGGAACCATTTTTTTGTGCAGAAGCAGACTCTTAGCACACACCCAGCTGCTTATCCTGTGGAATCATGCACAGTATTCACAACCGAGTGGGGTTTGAGGTTTCAGTCAGTAATGCAAATACATTCAGCATCATTAAGGCTGGTTGCCCTTGCTGGAGTGTAGTCAGTCACCCAGGTTACACATGGTGCTGGTCTGAAAAAGCAGTTTGGACATGTGCTGTTTTCAGAATCTGAAAAGTGGATTCAAGATGTGTCAGACTGTAAAAGTACTTATCACTTGCCAAAAAAAAGAGAAGTAATTGTGCTTTCAAATTGGCAAAGAAATTTCGTTTTGTGACTAATGTGAAAACATGACTCTGTGTGCAAATAGGAATTACAGGCAGAGATTTATTGCGTATTGCTCTGGAGATTTCACATTTGCATTAGATGGAAAGGGGGAGCCATTTTTTTTGTGCAGAAGCAGACTCTTAGCACACACCCAGCTGCTTATCCTGTGGAATCATGCACAGTATTCACAACCGAGTGGGGTTTGAGGTTTCAGTCAGTAATGCAAATAGATTCAGCATCACTAAGGCTGGTTGCCCTTGCTGGAGTGTAGTCAGTCACCCAGGTTACACATGGTGCTGGTCTGAAAAAGCAGTTTGGACATGTGCTTTTTTAAGAATCTGAAAAATGGATTCAAAATGTGTCAGTCTGTAAAAGTGTTTATCACTTGCCAAAAAAAAGAGTAGTAAGTGTGCTTTCAAATTGGCAAAGAAATTTCGTTTAAGGGCCTAATGTGAAAACATGACTCTGTGTGTAAATAGGAATTACAAGCATAGATTTATTGCGTATTGCTCTGGTGATTTCACAGTTGCATTAGATGGAAAGGGGGAACCATTTTTTGGTGCAGAAGCAGACTCTTAGCACACACCCAGCTGCTTATCCTGTGGAATCATGCACAGTATTCACAACCGAGTGGGGTTTGAGGTTTCAGTCAGTAATGCAAATACATTCAGCATCACTAAGGCTGGTTGCCCTTGCTGGAGTGTAGTCAGTCACCCAGGTTACACATGGTGCTGGTCTGAAAAAGCAGTTTGGACATGTGCTTTTTTAAGAATCTGAAAAGTGGATTCAAAATGTGTCAGTCTGTAAAAGTACTTATCACTTGCCTAAAAAGTAGTAGAAAGTATGCTTTGCAATTGGCAAAGAAATTTCGTTTTCTGCCTAATTTCAAAGCATGACTTTGTGTGCACACAGGAATTATTTTTAGATATTTAATTTGTGAAGGTGTTATTGTGATTTTCATTTATAGGAAAGGGGTTTATAGTATTTTAATATTTCTAAAGAACATAAAAAATGTAGTAATATATTTAAATAAAATAAAGGAATTTTTTTTTAGTTTTTTTCAGGTATTGCTGAAGAGCAGTGAATAAAATTTAAGATGCCTACAAAATCCAGACTAAAGAAAGACCACAAAAAAAACCTATATTTGAAGACAACTGGAGGACCTAAGTTAGTTGGAGATGCTCATGTTGGGAAAAAGAAAAAATCTTCTGGTAAGCAGACAAAAGATTTTTTAAAGAACATATTCAAAAAAAGGAAAAATGTACAAAATGTCTGTACTGGAAAGAATGTTTTCAATAGAAAAGGACAGGAAAAAAATGAGAATTTAGTTAATGCAAATATACCTTCTGCAACTATAAAGATTAACTTAAACAGAAAAACAGCGTTTAAAGAGATACGTAGAAAAATGTTTCAGAGAAGAGTTATGTCCAATTTGATAAAGGATGTGAAGAAATATAAGCAAAAGGCAAAATTTTACAAGAGAAAAAAAGAAATTGAAGCCATTGCAGCAAAGGCATTAGAATTAAAAAGGAAACTATTCATTTTAATTTTGAATAGGATGCGTACATTAGATAAAATGGTTAATGTACTGAAATCACAAAGCAAAAGGAAAAGAGTAGTGAACAGAACAAACTTTTGTAAAGTGTTTTCAGGAAAATGGATGCATAGTTCAAGTAGTGAACCTTTTTTTAATGAAGAGAGCTATTTTCAAAGTAATAGTTTGCTGCATGCAGTTGACACCAGAGGTCGTGCTTATGAAGTGAAAAATGGTTGCATAATGGAGAAGGAGATAATGGTTCCAAGAGATGAGGTACAAGTGATGGCGGATGAGGCTATGGGGAGACGTCCTAAAGCCCCAGTGTACACTTGGAATTGTAGTAGTATTTGCACTGTGCGTCAGGAATCTATTGATAAATTTCGTGAGTTTCTAAGAGAATATAGTAAAAAAAGTGTAAAACAGAAGATTAAGGTGCTTCAAAGTCTAGATCCATGCAGAGTGAGAGAGAATACTGGTTTGCAGGGTCATTCTCTGGCTTGTCTATCTAGAAAAGTGTGTAATAGTGTTTTCCATCATTTTAGGATGCTGGCTGTTCATCATACTGAAATGAGAAAGTTTGTGAGACGGTTGTATTTTGCTAAAAGTCCAGCAATAAAGTTAGATGAATTGAATAGGGCTCTGTTCCGTGGATCGGTATCAGATGTAGAGAAGGTTGTTGATGAAATTCAGTTTTGTTACTTTGGTCCTGAACAAAACAGTGCAGAAAAGGACACAGTAAATGAGGAAGAAGTGGAAGAGAATGTAGAACCCTCTGTAAGTAAGACATTTAATGATCACATAACAAAATTTGCAATAATCTCTAATGAAAGACCAAATATTACTTGTATTTGTTGCCGCAGAACTCATTATAGAAAACAAACTAGGAATGTTGATCTCTACAGAAAGAGTGAAAATGAAGATAATTATAAGTGGAAGGATTTTGCCACATATATATTTCTTGAAAATTGTTTTGAATTGGGTGAAGATCAGCGTATTTGTAAATACTGTTACAACAAGTTAGAGGAAAATAGAATGCCGACCAGAGCTGTACATAATAATTTAGAATTGGATGCTATTCCTGCTGAACTTTCTGAATTAAATACATATGAGTCTATACTCATTCAATGTGTTCATCCGTTCCAGACCATAGTACGTATGGAGCCCAAAACTGGTAAATTACCTCCTTCAGATTTACTGAGAGGTTTAAAAGGTAGAGTGGTGTATTTGCCCTTGGATTTGAAAAAAAATATGGAAACTATTGATGTGGATACTTTGGAAACTGAACCATTAATTATTCTGGTTAATGGTGTACCTACAAAGAATAAGAAGATTTGGCAGGAGCTGGTAGATGTACGGAAAGTACAAAGAGCAAATTTGTATTTGAAAAGGAATAACAAATGGTATGAATCAATTTATATAGAAGAAGAAGAAGAAGATTTACAAGAAGACACAGAAACACCAACTGGACAAATTGAAAAAGTGGACAAGTCAAAGGAAGAAGAAATTTATGAACATTTTAGCATACATCCTCTTCATTCAAAAGAAGTTATGGGAGACAATATTGATCTGTTTCAGATGAAGAAAGCAAAAGGAACTCCCGTGAGTGTATGGGAGGAGAGCTTGGAAGCTCGATGTTTTCCCCAGCTGTTTCCTAAAGGAAAAGGAGGACGATACGATGAACGTCCAGAACAGATTCCAGCTTCTGAGTATCGGACTACAAGACTATATGCTGAAGATCCCAGATTTCGACAAAGTATTCCTTATTTGTTCCATCTTTTATTTGAAAGCGACTTGTCTGCATTATCATATGCAGTAAATCACATTTTAAAAAGTGGAGTACATTTACAAAATGTGTCTGCTAAGGATTTTATGGAGAAAGTGCAGCACCGAGATGATCATTTGGAAACACAACTGATCAATCTGATGGCTTGTCAGCGTGGGACAAATGAATATTGGTACCGATGCCATGGTGAATTAAAATGCATGTTACGAAATTTAGGAACACCAACATGGTTCCTTACCCTAAGCTGTGCTGAGTACGCTTGGGATGATTTACTGGATTTTCTACGAGAGGCAAATTCAAACATTAAAAACATCGAATACAAGACAGCAGGAGAACTGTGCTCATTGGATCCGGTTAATGTTTGCAGATATTTCAATCATAGATTTGAGGCTATGATGTCCTTCATCTGCAATAAAAAAAATCCACCTCTAGGAGAAGTAGTGGATTTCTTTTGGAGAAAAGAGTACCAGGCAAGAGGTGCTCCTCATATTCATATGCTGTTGTGGATCAAGGATGCCCCAAAGTTTGGAACAGATACTGATGAAGCAGTGTTATCTTACATTGAAGAATATGCAACATGTGCTATACCAAAAAGCACAGAAGAGAAAAAGTTAAAGGAGCAAGTTTTACGTTTCCAAAGTCATCGGTGTGGAAAATACTGTCGACGGAAATACAAGAGCAAAGATAAATACTACACTAAATGTCGATTTGGATTTCCTAGACCTGTTCTTTCAAATGGAAGAGTAAACAGTTTTATGTCATCTGTGAGACATACTATCACAAGAAAATCACCTAAGAATACCTACAACCTAAAAAGAAAAGAAGAATCAAAAAATATAAATGACTACAACCCAGTCATTTTATCCATGTGGAATGCAAACATGGATATACAGTATGTAGCTGACAATTCCATTGCTGTTGCTCGATATGTAACGTCTTACATTACTAAATCAGAAAAAACTGAATTGAAAGAAATGTGGGAAGAGATTTCTCACGAGAAGACTGTCAGTAAGAAGCTGTACAGTTTCAGTTTAAAGATGTTATCGCATCGAGAAATTGGATCCTACGAATGTTCAGATAGGTTATCTTCTGCAAGTCTCTACTCGAAATCAAGAAGAATAATTTGGGCAAGTTTAGGCCTTGCAGCAATGAGAAATCGGGTACTGAAATCTGTTGGAGAAATTGAATATTTGGCCGAGAATGACCCAGAAAGTACAGATATTTTGAAATCAAACATGTTGGACACATATTATCCCAAGAGAAGTCAACATCTGGAGAACATGTGTCTCTATGAAGTGCTGCAGAACTACATTTATTCACAGAAAGCCGCAGAAGACATCAAAAATGGAAAATATAAAGTCATTGGTGAGGAAGGATGTTTGGTGAAGCAAACAAAAGGAAGTTTGATAAATCACCGGAAGCTGAGGTGCGACACTACTGACAAAAAGGAATTTTACTACTTGGCTCTTTTACAGCTGTTTAAACCATGGCGTTCAGAGGATGAACTACTGGGAGAATTTCAAAGCTATGAAGATTCATTTAATGCTTGCAAAGACAGCATACAATGCAGTACATTCACAACTTATCTGCAAATGTTAAATGAAGAAATTGAACAGGAAACTACAATTGCAGCAGAAGTAGCTAGAGACAGTTCTCAGGACAGCCAAAGTTCAGGAACACTCAGTCAAGATCCCCTAGGACAACCAATCGTTGAAAATGAAGCATCAATAGCCATGAATGAAGTGGAAACGGCTATGAATCAAGCTCAAGAAGAATTTATAGACTTACAAAATTTGGAAAGACAACTGAACGAAGAGCAGCAACAAATTTATGAAGAGATCAGAAACAAAATTGATCACGGATTTCTACATGAAAAAAAAGAGTGCTCATGCACATCATTTCATCCAATCAGGATGTATGTAAGTGGACAAGCTGGAACTGGAAAAAGTTTCTTAATAAAAGTCATCAGAAGCTACCTACAGCAAAAAACGGATTCTACTTTGTCTTGTGTGGTTACTGCTCCAACTGGGTTAGCAGCCTATAACATAAAAGGAATCACCTTACATCGTTTGCTAATGTTACCAGTGGAGCATGAGAACAAAATACAATACAACAAGCTAACTGGAGAAGCATGCTTGGAAGTTTCAAGAGTATTGAAGAAGATGCAAGTTCTCATTATTGATGAGGTGAGCATGGTATCAAACTTAATGCTTGCCTTTGTGCATTTAAGAATGCAGCAAATTCTAAGGACAGACTATGACGTGTTATTTGGTGGAAAACATGTCATAGTTTTTGGGGATCTTCTACAGCTTACTCCAGTTAAAGGACAACCAGTGTTTAATACTGTGACACATGAAGACACAAAGAAGTCATTGGGAAGCATTGGTAATGCAAATATTTGGTCCTTCTTTGAGTACAAGGAACTTACTACTAATATGAGGCAAGCAAACGATGAAGAATATGGAAGTATTCTGAAAGATATCAGGATTGGACTACTCACTGAAGCAGGCACAAAAGCATTACAGAGTCGGTTGCTACATAATTTATTTCCAAAGGAAGAAATAGTTGCAGAGAAGATATACAAGAACATTGCAGAAAAGAAAAGTGTCATCTGCTTAATGCCAACTCTACGTGAATGCTCAATATTCAATGAGGAGCTTTTGAAATTGGAAAAGGAAGATATCAGGAAATTGGAAGCAGTGGACAAAATTGAGGATGGAAGAATTACTATCACATTAACAGGCACACTGAAAAATAAATTGGATTCACTAGAGAAGAACATTTCCAAAACAGCTGGATTAGAAAAAAATCTATATGTTTGCATGAACTGTAGAGTATTTTTAAGGAGAAATTTGGATGCTGAAAAAGGTTTAGTTAATGGAGCTATGCGACGAGTTGTGGGTTTTATTAATTACCAGAAAAAAGATGGAATTGAATGTTTAAAAATAAAATTTGATCAGATAGAAGAAGTTAAAGACATTTGTCGTTGTTCAGTTCGTTTCATGCTTGTGAAAGACTTATATGTACGTAGGAAGCAGTTTCCGTTTTCGCTAGCATATGCTGTAACTATTCACAAGTCTCAAGGATTGACTGTAGATTGTGCTTTTGTGAACATTGGTTCAACTGTGTTCAAAGAAGGTATGGCTTATGTAGCTTTGTCACGAGTGAAAACATTATCTGGTTTATTCATGATAGACTTTGATGACTCAAAAGTTAGTGCTGATACAAATTGTGTAAAGGAGTCTAATAGATTAAGAAGAACCTATACTCCTCATTTAGATCAGTATCCTGTGTTGGAGAAACGTGTAGTTTCTCGTAAAAGGAGAAATGAGAATATCTGTAATGAAGATGTAGAGAGGAGGAAAAAAAAGAGGAGTGATGTAATTGCAAGCAAAAAGAAAAAGGAAAATGAAGAAGAGGTTGTAGGATGTCATTTTGAAAATAGCTCTGGTGTCAACTGCTACGCTAATGTAGTGCTGAATGTTGCATTTTATCTGGAAAGTGTGCAAGAGCAGATAATAGTAAATCAGGGAAAAAGATTCTGTTCTGAGTTGAGTCTCCTTTTTCAAAAGCTGAGTAATGATAAAACTCAAATAGAAAGTGTTACTGAAATTAGAAAACTTTTAGATGTATGTTCAGGACGAACACAGTTTTCTCAAAATGTACAGCAAGACGCACAGGAATTCTTGATGTTTTTTCTTCAGGTACTGGAAGAAGAAGGGGTTCCCATTAAAAATTTGTTTGGTCTCTCTTATAAATGGGAACATAGTTGTGAAAACTGTTTCAATACATGTGGCTCTAATGTTGATTCTGAAAGGTTTATTTATTTAACATTGCCAGAAAGTAAAACAGTCACTTTTGCTAAATTAGTTAAAGATGCTAATCATAACATGGAATGCAGTGAGTGTCAATCTGAAATGTTTTCAACGTTACTTTTAAAGGAATACGGACAATATGTAATTTTAATGATGCAACGATGTAAAGCTGATGGTTCAAAATTGGATACTTTAATAAAGAAGTTTACAGGACAGCAATTATCAATTTCAGGAAAAACTTTTGTAACAGTTGCAATAATTTTCCATGAAGGACCTACTGTTACTTCTGGACATTACACAGTTTATCTTAAATGTGAAAAAGGCTGGACACTGTGTAATGATTCCCAATTGATTTTCAAGCAACGTTTGCCTTTTGATTTAGCAAATTCCTATCTAATCTTCCTGAAACCTAAATTTTAGAGAGACTTGGCAAGATGTGTACAAAACAATTTTACCATTTTATTGGATTACCATTGGAATTTTAAAAAAAAATGATTTTTCAAATTATCATTTGGCCTAATGGAAAGGTAACCAATTGTAATGTGGACTTTTTAAATTTTTAATGAAACTTTGGAAAACCAAAAATTTAGAAAAAATCGGTAACATCTGCACAATTTAAATTTTGGAATGTTATTGGATTGCCATTGGAAATTTATTCAAAAAAGATTTTTAAAATTACTATTTGGCCATGAGGAAAGGTAACCAATTGTATTGTGGACTTATTTAATTATTAATTAATCGTTCGGAAACCAAAATGTTACAGAGAATCGGTAAGATCTGTACAATTTAAACTTTAGAATTTTATTGGATTACCATTGGAAATGTAATCAAAAAAGAATTTTAAAATTACTATTTGGCCTAAAGGAAATGGAACCAGATGTATTGTGGAGTTATTTGAGATATATTTTTGTGATTATACTTCTGAAACAAAAATGTCAGACGATATTTTAAAGAAATAAGTATTGATATTAGTTGATATTTTTTTAGAATATTATGCATTTCTATAATGTTATGTTTAAGTGAAAAGAGATTCTGGGCTTTTTTTATACAATCTTTGAGATTGTTATTTTTTTTTTGCCCGCTGTTAAATGATGAATGCAATTGCTTTCACAATTTATAGTGAAATGCAATATATTCTGAAAACAGCAAAAAAAAGGCAAACATTTTTTGGGGAAAAACATGTAAATTCGTGTACTGTGTAATATATTGATTTATTAAATATTAATACTTTTTTCTTTTTTTTCAGATTGTGAAAGAAAATTTCCAAAAAAAACCAACCATTTTTTCAAGTAATTTCAATTACATTTTAATTAAAAATTAAAATGTTGGGTGGGACAGGTAACTGAGAAATTAGAAGGTCTCTTTCTTCCACTTTATCTCAAAAAGATTTTTAGTATTTAGTTATTAATTCCTCAAGGATCTTGAGATGTGGTAATTGATTTTTAGTGTTTTTAAAAAAAAATAAAAAAATATGCTTACCGTACGCGTACGGTAAAAAAAAAAAAAAAAAGTTTTAAAGAAAAAATAAAAAAAAGTTGAGAGGTAAGGTTGGCTCTTAAAAGAGCCGTTGTGTTCATGCAGGGACAGAGGAAAGGAAGTAGGGGAACATTAGCTGGTTGGACATTTGTGCTGATCTATTCTGTTGTTAATGAGGGAAACACTGGTCTCCCTGTGAACAATTAGATCATGGCAAAATGAACACCGCATAGTAACCCTACCAAACCGAGGGTTCATTTCCAGAGGTTCAGAAAAAGGTGATTGTGCCCCCACAGATGAAGGGCTCTGCTGAGCTTCCGAAGAAGGACTCGGCTGAGCTGCTGTGGATGTGCTCGCTCGACTTACTGAAGGGTTGCCCCTAGTATGTCGTGCATGTGTCCTAGGATGCACATCCTTAAGGTGTCTCAACATAGTGTGATTCCCAAAGGAATACTTCTTGTTGGGATTACCTCGCGAAAGTACACGCTGGCACAGCTTGCAAGTCACCAGTGCAGCATTGACTTTTTTCTCACCCTCTGGAAAACTGAAATACTCCCATATGAAAGAGCTCTTCTGTTTCCTCCTTCTCTGCCTGATGGTGGTGCTGCTAGCCTCACTCTCAGCAGAAGAGCGCTGGTCTGCCATCGTATCCCAAAGACAACTCAGCTCCTTCTCCTAAGGGATCACAAGCAGAAATGAGGGGAATGGGTGTGGTGTAGGAGAGTTCTAGAACTGAAAGTAGTTTCAACCAATCAAAAGTTGTGTTTCATGATCACATGACCCACCGTGCGCGTACGTTACGCTTACGTTACGCTTACGGTAAAAGTGCGCATGCGCGTAAAAAAGACACGCGCTCGCGCGCATGCGCAAAAGAGTCACTCTACAACACTTCCGCGTAACGTGCGCGTGTAGCGTACACGCCTATGCGCCCCACGCACAGTACGTGCGGCTACGCAAATTGCGTAACTATACGCAAACAGAGTAGATAAATTACGGACATTGCGTAAACCGTAAGCTTACCGTACGCTTACCGTACGCGCACTAAAAAAAAAAAAAAAAAAAAATATTTTCTATGTTATACTAATATATGTTACCTGGTAAAAAAAAAAGAGAAAACTTGATATATTGCATATTTTTTATGAAAAAAACATAGTGTTTTAAGAGAATAAAAAGTTTTAAAAAACTTGTTTTTTTTTTAAAAAAAAAACACATTTAAGATAAGAATTTATAATAAAAAAATCATACAAAATCAAAAAAAAAATATATGGGAATCACATATGTTTTAGGTAAGAATTAGCATTTAAAAAACCATACAAATTCACTGAAAAAACCATGGGTTTCACATACGTTATAGTTAGAAATTAGCATTTAAAAAACCTTGCAAATTCACTGAAAAAACCATAGGTTTCACACATGTTATAGTTAGGAATTAGCTTTTAAAAAACCTTGCAAATTCAGTGAAAAAACCATAGGTTTCACACACGTTATAGTTAGCTGGACATTTCACTCGTAAAAAACCAATGAAATTTTCCCGTTATAGTTAGTTAAGCTAACTATAACTCGCGCGCCCGCAATGCACTGCTGATGACGTCACATATTACATCACTCATGACATGGTCAGTGACATCACTCATGACATCACTGATGACATCTCAAATGACACCCTATGAGATCTGACTCACTTTTTCTTTTTACTTTTTGTTTTTTACATTATCATTCTCATTATTTTCATTGTGTTTTATTTTGAATAATTGAGAGTTCCTTATGTAGTAATAATTGCTTAGGTTTGCCACCATCATTAATTGGATTCGATGCCAGCGATTTATTACAAAGCCCACTTGGACTTTATGCTGATATGCTTTACATTATTTAAACATTTTATTGGTTTCAGCCCATGCCACCTGCACCAGGTCTCGGGTACGGCCATGGGCACCTGCTTCGCTCCCAGCTATGCAAATCTTTTCATAGGCTGGTGGGAGGAGCAGGTGGCATGGGCCGAAACCAATAAAATTTGGACGGACAGAGTTATGGTATGGCATCGCTATATCGACGACCTTTTTATAATTTTCATGGGCCCCCCGGCATTGGCATCTGAATACATACAAATTCTAAACACCAACAATGTAAACTTGAAATTTACAGGGGAGGTCAGTACAGATGCTGTTCATTACCTGGACCTTAGTATATTCGTAGCAGAGGGGAAATTACATACAAAATTATATCGCAAACCCACGGCTGGGAATGCTATTCTACACTCCTCCAGCAGTCATCCCAAAAAACTGATTGACAGTATCCCCTATGGAGAACTGTTACGATTAAGGAGAAACAATACCAGGGATATAGATTTTGAATCTTCAGCTAATGAAACCCTTGCCCGCTTTAGACAGAGAGGGTACAGTGAGAATGTTCTGACCAGAGCCCTTAACAAGGCCAAGCATGTAAGCAGAACTGACCTCTTGAGTAATCAACATAAACACAGGGACAAGGAGAATACAGGGAAATTTAGAATGATTACCACATTCTCGAAGGATGCAGGTCATCTTAGACGCATCTTAAAAAAGAACTGGGCCACTCTCTTATCTGACACCATCATTGGTAGTGACCTACCCTCCAACCCCCTGATCACTTTCAAGAAGGCCAGATCCCTTAGGGACACCCTGGTGCACAGTTACCAACCTACTGTAGATCCGAAATCACCATTTGGGGCTCTGAATGTTTTTTTTCCTTGCGGTAAGTGCAAGGCCTGTAAGAAAAGCAAAAGGGTCTTATCATACACTGTCCCAGGCCTGGTAACACCTAAGAAAATCACCAAATTCCTAACATGCACCACTCCTTACACTATATACTGTTTGACCTTTCCCTGCGGACTCCGTTATATTGGCAGTACTATTCACCCGGCCAAAATTCGGATCCTGGAGCATATGAGGGCTATTTCAAATTTTGATTAGTCCTATCCTGTTGCTCGACATTTTAATCAATGTCACAAGAGAGACCGAGACTTGTTAACATACTTTTGCTTAGATCATGTACCTATCAACCCTAGAGGAGGTAATAGGATCCAAAGACTCAGACGTCTTGAGTCACGTTATATCATTGATCTGCAAAGTAAAAATCTGTTTGGTCTGAATAGTAGTGAGGAGTTAGCGGTGCATTTGGGAGACTAAAGTATTTCGATTGCATCTTCAATATGAATTTCTGTCTGTTACTGTATATGACGTTTGTATCCGTTGAGTTCTCTCTCTTTTTTCATGAAATACTATGCACTGTTTGAAACATTATGTGTCGAGGATTGAAAGCCGCTGTCCATTGCTTTTTTACTTGAGAAAGTTAGTTCTTTTTCGCGCTACATGAACGTATGCCCATCCAGGGCTTTATTATTGTTTACGCCATTTTTGAATTGCATTAATGTTGATGCTTCATGTTACCATTTGGAACGTCCTAAGATGGCGGAACGTTAACACCCTGATTTCAGGGTTTTGTTAGTCTTTCTACTATGTTGATTGTCAATGCAAGCGCGAACCATGAATTTAAAACAATGGCGATGTTGGCGTTCCGAGCTTAACATCGAGAAAGGCGAGTTGCCGAAACGCGTCTGTTTTGAGCGCCCAGAGTTCCCAAATAAATTATCTCTTGGAACTCTCCCCCGTGAGTGCTGTCGTCTGTGTTTCGGTACGATTACCGATCGGCAGTGTGGAGCTGAATTTTAAGGCGGGAGCACCCCCGCCGTGACTAGCACCGTTCATGTGTGCGCTGGGCTGGTGCTAACTCAGGAGCAAATATATATATATATATATATATATATATATATATATATATATATATATATATATGTAGCTGAAAAAACCATAGGTTTCAGCAGTGCATTGCGGGCGCGCGAGTTATAGTTAGCTGAACTAACTATAACGGGGCAATTTCAATGGTTTTGTACGAGTCAAAAGTCCAGCTAACTATAACGCCCCTGAAACCAATGGTTTTTTCAGTGAATTTCTAAGGTTTTTTAAATGCTAATTCCTAACTATAACGTGCCTGAAACCTATGTTTTATTCAGTGAATTTCAAAGGTTTTTTAAATGCTAATTTCTAACTATGCCTACAGAGATAGGACATGTGAAGAAAGAAGAAAAAACGCACAGAAAGAAAAAAAGAAATGCAGAAAGAAGCAACAGAAGACCTCAAAGACGAAGAAAAGTGCAGGAAGAAGGATAACGTGCAGAAAGAACAAACAAAAGAGCAGAAAGAAGCCTTGTTGCAAAATCATCCTGTACCCTCAACTTTTTCAGATGGATACTGGTGGTAACTGAGTCTGACTAACCAGTCCTAGAGCCAGTGCTATGTTAAAAGACACTCAGAATACAGTGAAAACACCTACATACACTAGGGAACACTATGCATTGGGGTCCCCCTGTGATTAGCATGACCTCCTCTGTAAGCCCCTAGTATATAATATGGCAGGGGATTAAAACTACCTCTTAAAATGCGCCACAGGGCGTGTTTGCACACGTCACCTCAGGCCCCGTCCCCTCCCTTCCCCACTGTGTAAACACGCCCTGTGGCCGTTTTCAGTTGGGAGACCTGAGGGTCCCTAGGGTCCAACTAGACCACTAGGTACCTCCAGTAAGTGCCACAGACCACCTCTCTGCAACGCAGCGCAGTGGCGCTTACTGGAAGCACCTGGTGGGCTAGTTGGCCCTCAGAGTCCCTCAGGATTGAAGGGGAATTATTTCCCCAACTTAAAACGCGCCACAGGGCGTGTTTGCACACGTTAACTCAGGCCCCGTCCCTTCCCTTCACCACTGTGTAAACATGCCCTGTGGTCGTTTTTAGTTGGGAGATTAAGTTCATTTGAATCCTGAGGGTCCCTAGGGTCCACCTAGCCCACTAGGTACCTCCAGTAAGCGCCACAGAGCTGCGTTGCAGAGAGGTGTAAAAAGTAGCACGGCCTGGACCACCTCTCTCCAACACAGCTCAGTGGCGCTTACTGGAAGCACCTAGTGGGCTAGTTAGCCCCCAGTGGCCCTCGGGATTGAAGGGGAATTATTTCCCCAACTTAAAATGCGCCATAGGGCGTGTTTGCACACGTCACCTCAGGCCCCGTCCCCTCCCATCCCCACTGTGTAAACACGCCCTGTGGCCGTTTTAAATTGGGAGATTAGGTCCCCTTGAATCCCGAGGGTCCCTAGGGGCAAAATAGCCCACAAGGTTCGTCTAGTAAGCACCATTGCAGAGAGGTGTAAAAAGGGGCACGGCCTGCACCTCCTCTCTGCAACGCAGAGCAGTGGCGCTTACAGGAAGCACCTGGTGGGCTAGTTGGCCCCCAGGGTCCCTCAGGATTGAAGGGGAATTATTTCCCCAACTTAAAATGCGCCACAGGGCGTGTTTGCACATGTCACCTCAGGCCCCGTCCGTCCCTTCACCACTGTGTAAACACGCCCTGTGGCCGATCTAAGTTGAGAGATTAAGTCCCCTTGAATCCTAAGGCTCCCTAGGGTCAAACTAGCCCACTAGGTACCTCCAGTAAGCGCCACAGAGCTGCGTTGTAGAGAGGTGTAAAAAGGGGCATGGCCTCAGAACACCTGTCTGCAACGCAGCTCCCTGGCACATACTGGAGATACCTCAGTATTGAAGGGGAATTAATTCCCCAACTTACAACTGGCCAGGGGGCAAGTTTGCAGAGTGCTGCAAGGAGGGGGCATGGCCTCAAGCGCGATGCCAGTCTTTTATTTATTTTATTTTTTTAAGAAGGAGGGCTGTGTGGTCCCCCTTCTTTTCTAATTTATTGGCCCTGGGGTCTCCATCCCCCAGGGCCTGCACCCTCATTTTTTTTGTTGAAAAAAATAAATTTGGAAGGGGGCCATGTGGCCCCCCTCCCAGGGCCTTAATCGGCCCGAGGACCTCAACCCCCGGTTCATTTTTTTTTTTTTATTCTTTAGGAGTTGGGCTGCGTTGCCCCCCTCCTCAGGCCACTTATGGCCCCGGGGACCCCATCCCCCGGGGCCGGCCTTTGTTTTTTATTATTTAAAAAATATATATATTTATAGAAACACCTAGGACATGCTGGACAAACCGTATGTACCTATCACCATGACGATTTTTACCGTGCCTAATCCCGGCGCCCTCGCCGGTGGGTACTTTCCAAGTAGACACCCTTGTCGTTTATTTATACAAACATGGGTAGCTATTGACAGGCACATTTAATACATTTATACACACGCACAACAAGCCATTTAAAGGGGATTAGACAAAAATTCGACCAAACTATGCAAGAAACCCCCCTCAAGGTTAATAAAACACACATCCACCGCCGGATGTGTAATACTTTTTATTTTACTCTCTGGAAAGGAGACAAACCTCACTTGAGAGTCACAGCATGCTCCTGGCTGAGCCCAATGCTGTGTTACACCCACCAGTGCCCGCCGAGTGCCACACACCTCTGTATTGTATTCCACCAACTAGTGAGTATGCTATGACACTCTCTAGCCCATGTGCACTGTAACACCACCCCGTGAATATGTCATGCCACACTTGCCTTCGCACGGGTTATATTGCCCCATCTAACGTGCCTTCCTCGATGCCTATGTTATAACGTACAGCGATATGCCATACATATTACAATCTGGGATCCATATCTTTGTCACAGTGCATATGCAACGTTACACTCCCCAGCACATATTTTATATTACAACTTTAGAGACTAGTTAGGTTACACAACACTGCCCTGTGCATATTACACTCCAAGGTGCCTATCGCATAGCACGCACTAGTGCCTGTGCTATCTCGCGCTCTCCAATGAATCTGTCATTGCGCACAATGTATTGCATATTATATTTCACGCCCCGGTTCATCTTATATCACACTTTTTGGTGCATAGTTTATACCATATACTATATCTAGTTTTCATTTTCAATCGTGCTCTCAGGACTATGTTCTATATAACACTGCATCCACCTACCCTTTTCACGGGCACTACATTTTGCGATGGGGGGTGGAGGGTCAGGGGGTGTTTCTGCCAAGTGAGTCACAGTCACAAACGTCCTTTTCTTCCTGAATAAAAGTGAGATTATGCTGCATACTTGTTCATATTTTAAGTAGTTCGCACAGACACACATTTTAAAAACAATAAAGTTCCTAATACCCACTTTCTCTGAACAGTTAGCTTGCTGCCCCATCCACCTCCTCCCTATCCTCTGTTGTCTGAATCCATGGACTAGCCTCCTCCCTCCTGCTATGCATGGTCTGATGTGCTGCCACTGCCCTCCATTTAGCATGATGTACCAGTCCACTCCTCCTGCCCTCCATTGCCCAATTCTATGGCCCATCATTGACCTCCTGCTTAGCCTCTCTGCTTAGCTTGCTGCCCCTATTCTCCTTTCCCCTGCCCTCCGATGTCTTTGTGCATGCCCCTGCTCCATCTTTTTTGCCCACCATGTTCCATGGACCTGCCACTCCTATCTACTCTGAGTGTTCTGTTGAGCTGCCACTCCCCTTCCACCTGCCTAGCATTGTCAGATGACTGTAACCTGTCCCTGCCACCGCCACCCTGCCTGTCCACATGCCATGCCCCTATCCCCTTCCTCCTGTCCTCCATGGTCCATTTTACTGCCACACCCTTCTGCCCTCCCTGGTCTGTTGTGCTGCAACTGCTCCTCCTGCCTGCCCCGCGCGGTCTGTTGTGAGGCCCCTTCCCCTGAACTCTCTTGTCTGTGCCCAGTTCCTGACCCTTCCTTCTATCCTCCATGGTCCTTTGTGCATGCCCCTGCACCCTCCTTCTTGCCCATCATAGCCATTGTGCTGCCACTAACCCTCCCGCTTGCCATGCATGGTCTTCTGTGCTGCCATGGCCCCTCCCACCTTCCCTGTGTGCTCAGCTAGCTGCCCCCGACCCCCTCCCACCTTCCCTCCATGGTCTGCGTGTATGCCATCAGAGTCTCACTGTTGCTCTCCATGGTGTGTCTTGTTTCTAGTGCCCAACCTGCCTGACCCCCATGGTCATCTTGCTGCTCCTGCCCTGCCCCCTTGCCCCCAGCCCTCTTTTTCCATGTGCAGATCCCTATTCCCTCCCTCCTGGCTTGTCTGTTCCATTGTAATGCCCCTGATCCGTCCCTCTTACCCTTTATGGTCTGTTATGATGCAGCTTTCTCTCTTGTCTGTCCATTATGGTCAGCTAGCTACCATTGCCTCTTTCCCCTCTGTTCTCTGTTGTCCATGTGCATGGTCCTGTCCCCTCCCTATTGCTTTCTATGGATTGTTGTGCTGCACTCCCGTCCCGCATGCCTTGTGTGGTGTATTGTGCTGCTGCAAACCCTGATGCCTGCCCTGTAGGGTCAGTTTGGTGCACCTCTCCATGTCCCTCCTGTCCTCTGTTATCCGAGTCCATGTCCCTACCCCAATTCCTCCTGCCTACCATGATCCAATGTACCATACTTGCAAACATTTTGAACTTGGTAAGAGGGAGATTTTGAAAAAAAACTGGGGTATTGATTTTTCCCCTTTGAGTTACATAGAAAAAGAGGAGATTGTAGACAGGAGACAGATCAAATAAAGCCCATTTGAGCTTAAAAACATTGGACGTTTCCTGGCTGAAACGGGTCTGTTGGCATGTATGGTTGTACTACCACTGCCTCTTCCTTCTGCCCTCAATGGTCTATTATATTGCCACACCCTCTCTTGCCAGTCCTGTATTGTTGGTTTGTTGCCCCTGCCCCCCCTTTCCACTGCCCTCCATAGTCTGTTGTGCTGCCACTGCCCTTCCTGCCTGCCCAGTGTGGTCAAATTGTTGCCTCTGCACTCTCCTACCTGCCTTCAATTTTCAGAGTCCGTGCCCCTGGCCTCTGCCTCTCAACAGTATCCCAATAAACAACTAGATTGCTAACATTCTATATTTATTACAAAAGTGTGGAACACCTGACGTCATCTTGATGAAATCAAAACTGTAATACCTAGAGCCTTTCCTTTAGAAATTACATATATGAGAGGGTCTTATTTGCATCCAAATTATGGTTAGTGCTCTAAAAAACTAAAATGAGGACATATTTTCTGAGTTTTCAAATAGAAACAAACAACTTTTAAATTATTTGTAATATTTATGTTTTTTTTATCCAGTTGACCACTTGATTAAATGTTGCACTTAGGGGAGAGGATGTGGTGTTACTTCCAGAGCTGCAGACTTTGCAACTGGGGAACCAGGTTGGAGATTCTGCTTCAGCTCAACATTCTGTGATTCTGGTCAAATCACTTAATCTCCCCATGTCTACAACCAAAATGAATTTGATCTTGTGTGATGTAACCAATGCTCATGTAAAGCACTCCAATATCTGACAAGTCTGCACTATATAAAACTGCAAATACACAAAAAATAAGTGTTTTGCACACTTCTGTCATTATGCTACATGTGGGCTATATCTGGGTGATATTTGTGCTGCATTTGGGCTCTTTTGTCTCTGGTGGCCATCTTGGGAGATTTATTTGTTATGAAGTTTCCTAATTTCCTCATTTACTGCAGTCTCCTCAGTAGGAAAAGCTTTCAGGTTATTACTTTGATTCCATCAAGAAGGTATTCAGAAGGGGCGTGGCTTAGCGCCAACAGTAATGGCCGCTCTAGCGAAAAGCTCCGTCGGCGCCGAGGCTCAAATCCCCCTAGATCTCCGCTATAATCCGGCAAGACGAGGTCGGAACGGCGCTCCACACCTGCGGAGGCGGGCCGGACCGGTGAGCACAGAAATGACGGCACTAATCGCTGCCGGAGGATGCACTGAGCCCCGGAGGGCGCGGCCCCTGTGGCGTCTTGGGAGCAGCGCGGCCGAGGAACCATCGACGCGGCGCTCGGCTTCTGCGCTGTACGCGTCGCGGGGGGAGAGACGACATCGAGGGCCGGGCCCTTCCCTCCCCCCCCCAGCCAAAAAACACCGAGTGTGGAATAACAGGTGGCCGGCTGCGCACTGGGAGGCCTAAGGAGGCGCCGATGCACAAGGTGAGATGGAGTGGAGTGGCGGTGTCCCTCGTCGGTGGATGGGCCTTCACTGACCTGCACATACTTTAACCTGGAGGCCCCTCAACTAAGTGAAGCTGCATAGGGCGCGACACCGGCTGGGTGGAGGGCGCGACGCCGGCAGTGTGTTGGGAGGAGCGTGACCAAGGAAGCACCGGGACGACGCTCGGCTTCAGCGCTGTACGTGTCGCGGAGGGGGGGATGACATCGAGGACCGGGCCCTTCCCTCCCCCGCCCCCCAGCCAAGAACACCGATTGTGGAGCAATAGCTGTCCGGCTGCGCACTGGGAGGCCAGGGGAGGCGCCTATACCCAGGGTGAGACGGAGGAGCCGCGGTGTCCCTCGCCGGTGGATGGACTTTCGCAGACCTGCATGTACCTTAACCTGAAGGCCCCTAAACCAAGTGAAGCTACATAAAGCGCGACACCGACTGAGTGGAGGGCGCGGCACACTTCAGCTGGTGGCGTGGGCCCACATAGTGCGCCTCTCGCGTTGCAGTTGTCGCCGGGCACCCGTACTATGGTGCGGGGTGTCTCCACTGCGCCCTCAGGGTGATCCATCGCAAGGGAGTCGGCGGATGTCCAGAAAAGACGGCAACCATTACCCAAGGGGAGATATCAACGGTGGTGTATCCTCGCGTCGGAGCTCCTACGTGATTGGTGCAGAAGGGGCACAACTACATTAACCTTCGGCAAAGTCGGATGGGAGAGGACCAATAAAGGCTACAGATACCACTGTTTGGCCCCTTGTCAGATATCGACGGTGTGCAGGAAGGAGCGTGTCTGGAGGTGCGGGGGGGGCGCACTCACCGCCTTGACGGGGGTGTGCCCTGCACGCGGCAGGATGTGAGAAGCTACAGTCGGACGGAACAGCGGAGAGCTTGCTGGAGCATAACGCGCTGGGGCCGCAAGAAGTGCTGGTGAGGGTCAGGGTGCGGACGCGTTGCCGGCCCACGGTACGAGGGAGATACGGAACAAGGGATTGCGGTCTGAATCGTGAGCCCTCCTCGACGCCGGGGTTCAATGAGCGCCAGATGGACTATTCTATCTCATAAACACATACCTGAGTTGCAGGACGGCGCTGTATCCGGGAGTTGAGTCCGTGCACCTCTGGTTGTCAGGTGGGATCGGCCTTGTCGACCACACGACTTGTGGCGGAGGAAGCAGACGGTGAACTCTGGTGGGCTGGATCGTGGTGGAAGCAGCCGCCCCAGTAGACTATAACACCTCAAAGGGAGAAGTAACATCTGGAGGGGTGCACAAGTGAACATCGTACCGTCACCATGAGACCTAAGCACGCCGCTACAGTGCAATCTAACAAGTTGGACAAATATGCCGTCCCCAAAACGACGCCACAGGACGAGGGGGCGCAGGAGGACCAGCCGGGCGAAGCGGAGCCGTCTCTTCAGTCTATAATGGCAGCCATCAAGGGGCTGGGAACTACCCTCGAAACAAAAATGGACAAAATGTCCATCGAGATGAACTTGATGAGAGCTGATATGAGCAAAACCGCAGAGAGAGTCAAAGTGAATGAAACCAATGTCACAGATCTTCAGACAACTACTAAACGCCTGGAAGAGAGACTTAATGACCTGACCCACCAGCACCGCCAAATGGCCCTTAAGCTCGAGGATCAGGAAGGGCGGGCCCGACGCAGTAACATAAGAGTGGTGGGAGTCCCGGAGGGACTGGAGGGACCGAGCGTCGATCTCTTCCTTGAAGATCTCATCCTAAATCACCTCAAACCAAAACGACTCTCATCACTCTTCACGGTGGAAAGGGCACACCGAGCACCGGTTCCCAAGCCCAGGCCAGGCGCGGCCCCAGAACGATTATTGCAAAGATCCTCAACTACAGAGACCGTGATGCAATACTGCAGGCAGCGAGGGTCCAGGGGGACCTACACTACGACAACGCTAATATCCGGTTTTTCCCAGACTTCACTCTCAAGGTACAACAGGAGCGGCGTTCCTTCGAAGGGGTGAAAGCAATTCTTCAACAACGTGGACTTAAATACATGATGTTCTTCCCAGCTAAGCTTAAAATACGTGCTGATGGAAAGTCACTCTTCTTCACCAGCCCCCTGGAGGTACAGGACTGTCTGGACGGGAAGGCGGAACAGAAGAGGACCTCGGGGCTGGGGGAAGCCAGAAGGAGCCTAACACCCGCGAACCAGGATCGCCCGGGGAACGGACTGACACAGAAAGACGTAGCATGCTCTCCTGGAGATCAAGGTCCAGCAGTCCGGGTCCGGAGGCTATGTCACCAAACCGTAAAGTATAAGTAGATATATTGTTGAAATATGGGGCAGCTGACACTGGGGTCCGCAGAACAGAGGGATGACCTATTAACTTTGGAAGAACTCTTTGCAGTGCTGGGAATGTACTCGAACATTAGTCCGACCCACTTGATAAATATAATATGCAGGATACGTTCCTGGTTAGCACATCATGACTGCCTCATTTACTGGGGCGCCACCCTTAGATCTCGTGCTTTGCACTTTTTCAAGCAACACAGGGGGAGAACCTCAGGCAGCCGGAGTTGGCTCTAGCCCACTTCCCCACGACACAGTTGATCAATTATTAGGGCGATAGGCACTCTGCTAGTTGGGGATGTGGATAGTTTCGAACCTACGCGGCAGGGTAGCAGGGAGGAGGGGTGAAACAAAGGGGCTAGGAAGATTGTGGGTTTCAAAGTGTTTATTGTTGGTTGTGGGGGGGAGGGAACGGGGGAGTTTTTACATTGGTCATGCAATTTACAGCCATTAGTAAAGGGGTTGGGTCACAGGCTTTATGGGTGGTTCAGAAAGCTCTACTACTGTAACTGGTATGCACTGGGATAAAAGTATTAAACTCATAAGTTGGAACGTCAACGGGTTGGGTGATAAAATAAAAAGGAGCATAGTGCTACAACAATTCAGGAGACACCTGCCAGATTCTGCACTACTCCAAGAGACACATCTAATTGGTAATACGTGTAAAGCGCTTAACAGATGGGGCTATAGAATGGTGGCACACGCCGGGTTCACAACTGGGTCTCGAGGGGTGAGTATCCTCCTAAGGCACACCTTTCCCTTCAATACGAAACACACATGGGCTGATCCACTGGGACACTTCGCAGCGGTCTCAGGGAGGTGGGAAGGGCGCACACTCACATTAGTGGCTGCATACATCCCCCCAGGCCTACAGGCCCAATCCTATAAGGATTTTGGTACCTTTCTTCTCTCCCTACCTGAGGGGCACCTCGTGATTGGGGGGGACTTTAACTCCGTTGCATCAGGGGAGTTGGACAGACACCCACCGCGAGACATCGGCTCGGGGCAGCAATGGCTCCCCAACTTTCTTGAAGCGTTTGGCCTCATTGACCTCTGGAGGCGGCGACACCCCACTCTCAGGGAATATACATTTCTGTCGGGATCCCACCATACCCTCTCGAGGATTGATTACGTTCTCACACCCTTTCAGGAGGACGTGAACACGTGTGAAGTCAAGCATTTGGCGAGGGGTATCTCTGACCACTCCCCCATATGGGTCCACCTTACTATTGGAGAAAAAAGAATCGGCTGTGACGTGCCGATAAATCCCTGGTATCTGAAAGATCAAGATACCAAAGCCGCGATGGTGCAGGCAATTGAACAATACTTCCTCGACAACGAGGGTACGGTGAACTACCCCACTACTTTGTGGGAAGCATTCAAAGCGGTGCTGCGGGGACGCGCAATATCGGCTGTGGCGGGAAGACGTAAAGATAAAGAAAAGCAGCTGACTGAGATTGTACGCGACCTCCTCTGTCTTGAGGAGAGAGCCAGGCACAACTCGGACCCTGCCACTTCTCATCAACTGCAAATAAAAGCAGCTGAATATACAGCAATTGCGACCGATGCTGCGAAAACCCTCGCAAGAGACAGAGATGGGCGGCTCTATGACCAGGGCGACAAAGCGGGTAAATTGATAGCCTGGCTAGATAAAAAAGAGAGAGCGTAAAGAGTGGTGTCTGAACTAAAAAATACTGCTGGTGAGGTGCTCATCGAGCCCCACGAAATAGCCAGAGAGTTCACTATTCACTTCGAAAGAGTGTACCAGAGGGGCTCTGAACTCACAGAAAAAGATTCCTCTGATTTCTTGGCAGATATTCACCTACTGGCCCTCACTGAGCAAGACCGCGAAAATTTGGAGGGAGATCTCACAAATGACGAGTTAGCCAAAGCAATAAGAGACCTCAGCACAGGCAAAGCACTAGGCCCCAATGGCCTCCCAATTGAGCTCTACAAGCTCAAGCCAGATAAAGTAGCACCTCACCTGAAAGCCATGTATGAGGACAGTAAGAAAATAGGGAAATTGCCAAGAGACCAACGTATAGCCACACTGGTTACCATTCCCAAGGAGGGGAAACCAAAAGACGAATGTACTTCATACAGTCCGATGTCCATGCTAAACGCGGAACCCAAGCTACTCGCTAAGCTCCTGGCCAATAGACTCCAGCTGATTATATCTAAGCTGGTACACCCAGACCAATCGGGATTTATACCCTACCGTAATACGGCCCTTAATCTGCGGCGTCTCCATGGAGTACTGGGACGATGCCCCGGTATCCAGGAAGACGCGATAGTTGTCTCACTGGATGCGACTATGGCATTGGACACTCTGGAGTGGGCATACCTCTTTGCAGTCCTTAAAAAGATGGGCTTCGGCCCCAAATTTATAGGGTGGATACAGCTGTTATATGCGGAGCCACTGGCCCAAGTGGTGGTCAACAACAAAATCTCAGACGTATTCACACTAGGCAGGGGTACCAGACAGGGATGCCCGCTGTCGCCACTCCTGTTCGCACTCTCCCTTGAGCCGCTCGCGGCCTGGATACGGAGTGATGCTTCGATCCAGGGACTTCGATGGACCGAGGGGTGGGAGGATCGGATCTCATTATATGCTGATGATATCCTTCTTTATCTTGCCTCCCCTCCACGATCGCTGAGGGTGGTGTTGGACATCTTTGCCATTTTCGGAAGAAACTCGGGCTTCCAAATTAACTGGAGCAAGTTGTTGCTCTATGTCCCCCATGGGAAAACCCCAACCTTACCTAGGAACTGCCAAATCCAGATAGCTGTCGAGGGATTCAAATACCTTGGCATATTCATCAGCACAGATGCCAAGACTCGATATGAGCGGAACCTCATCCCGCCCTTGCAGAGGCTCAGAAGGGACACCGACACCTGGAAAACGCTCCCCTTATCCCTCCTCGGGAGGGCAGCACTTTTCAAAATGATGGCATTACCCCGATTTCTATATGCCCTTCAGAACTACCCCGACCCGGTCCCTCACACGTTCTTTAAGGACATCGAAGCCTTGCAAAGGGATCTACTATGGGATGGGAAACCGCGCATAGCACTCCAGAAGTTAACTCTTGGATGGTACGACAGGGGTATCGCGCTACCAGACATCAAGAAGTACTATTGGGCAGCGCAGTTGTCCGCAATAAATCAATGTCATTATGGAAACGGGGATGACCCAGCGTACAGTATGGGTAGATGGCTGCTACCGGGAGGGGATTTTACGAGAGCACTATATTCTAGGCCGGCTAGGTTTCCGCTTACTGGACCTACCAAGCACGTGGTGCACTTATGGCACGTGGTTAATCGTGCTCTGGGATGGGCCAACAGACTCACACTAGTGACTCTTTGGGACTCAGAACAGTTGGGAACTCTAGGACGTACTAAAGGGTTTGATAAATGGGATCTCATAGGTGTCTCGCATATAAGGGACCTCTGGGGGCGGAATGGGGTGGCGACATTCACCTCACTACAGCAGATATACGAGATGGTCGACTCAGAATACTTTAGATACGCACAGGTCACACACTCCCTACAGGTCAACATTCCGGCTGGGACGTCACTACCGGAGTCCTCCCCTCTCGAGGATAGATTCCTTGATGGACACCTACCAGAAAAAAGTATATCCCTAACATATAAAAAACTCGTTCACCATACTCCAGACCCTTTGACAACACTTAGGGAGAAATGGGGGAGGGACGGTTTGGAGACTGACGATGAAGAGTGGCAAGAGGCACTTTCCTCACCTAAAGAAGTCGCCATTTCGGCAAAACTGAAACTGGTACAATAAAAAATTGTACACATGGTTTACCTCTCGGGGCGGCAACTAATGCTCATGGGTAGAAGTGAGGATGGGATGTACAAGAAACAATGCGGGCTGGAGGGTGCCTTCCTGCACATACTTTGGGAGTGTCCACTGATTCAAGACTTCTGGAAGAAAATCCTCGGGTGTATGAATGTGGTCTGGGGGGTGACCCTTCGGCCGGAAGCTAAAAGATGCCTTTTGAACATCTGGGAGCCCACAGACTTAAATGTAAAGGGAAGGCTCTGGGTTACACTTGGGAAGATGATTGCCAAGCGCAACATAGCGCAGCTATGGGGGGCTGCGACACCACCAACAGTGAAGGGATGGAGGGAGGACATGGATTGGTGTATGACAAGAGAGAAAACAGTATACGTTGCCCGTGGATGCCCCAGGAAATGGATAGCAATCTGGACTAAGTGGAATGTATACCGGGAAGGAGTATGCGAACCCCCTATTGTTCCCTCCCCTGACGAACACTTGACGATCTGAAACCAACTGCATGTGATATTGTTGCAACCTTGATAACATGAGGCGAAACACCAACACTTGTAATGACACTGTTCCCCGTAATACGCAAATTGATTATTTGTATCGCATGACCCTGTTATTGATGTTTAATAAACAGAATTTATTTTTAAAAAAAGAAGGTATTCAGATATGTCACACATTTACCATAAATTCTGAATGTTTGCACTCTAGTTGCTCATTAGATCACTGTAGTAAAGCTACTGCTCACCACGGAAGTCTGCTGCTGGTATTAAAAGTGCATGTTTCAGTCTGCATGTCAGAATTATTTTATGAAATAGAAGAGGATTTGAGAAGTGAAAATGTGCCCTAATTTTTCTTTCTGCAGCACTAATCATAATTTCTATGGCAAAATGAACCCCCTCATTTTGTTCCTTTGTAAATTAAATGTTTTAAGTGTTACCACTTTATTCCAATCAAGATGGCTTCAGGTGTGCCATACTTTTGTCATAAGTAAGACTGTTAGCGCTCTAGTTGTTCGTTAGAACACTCTGGG
This sequence comes from Triturus cristatus, assembly GCF_964204655.1. NCBI lineage: Eukaryota > Metazoa > Chordata > Amphibia > Caudata > Salamandridae > Triturus > Triturus cristatus. The sequence goes on along the minus strand of NC_140582.1, from coordinate 1,068,334,341 downwards.
ACATTCTGTCATTGGTCTATACTTGGGCTACATCTGGGTGATATTTGGGCTACATTTGGGCTCTTTTTCTCTGGTGGCCATCTTGGGAGATTTATTTGTTATGAAGTTTCCTAATTTCCTCATTTACTGCAGTCTCCTCAGTAGGAAATACTTTCAGTTTTTTACTTTGGTTCCATCAAGAAGGCATTCAGATGTGTCACACATTTGCCATAAATTCTGAATGTTAGCACTCTAGTTGCTCATTAGATCATTGTAGTAAAGCTACTGCTCACCAGGGAAGTCTGCTGCTGGTATTGAAAGTGCATGTTTCAGTCTGTATGTCAGAATTTGTTTATGAAATAGAAGAGGATTTGGAAGTCAAAATGTGCCCTAATTTTTCTTCCTGTAGCACTAATCATAATTTCTATGGCAAAATGAACCCCCTCATTTTGTTCCATTGTAAATTAAATGTTTTAAGTGTTACCACTTTATTCCAATCAAGATGGCTTCAGGTGTGCCATACTTTTGTCATAAGTAAGACTGTTAGCGCTCTAGTTGTTCGTTAGAACACTCTGGGACATTCTGTCATTGGGCTATACTTGGGCTACATCTGGGTGATATTTGGGCTACATTTGGGCTCTTTTGTCTCTGGTGGCCATTTTGGGAGATTTATTTGTTATGAAGTTTCCTAATTTCCTCATTTACTGCAGTCTCCTCAGTAGGAAATACTTTCAGTTTTTTACTTTGGTTCCATCAAGAAGGCATTCAGATGTGCCACACATTTGCCATAAATTCAGAATGTTAGCACTCTAGTTGCTAATTAGATCACTGTAGTGAAGCTACTGCTCACCAGGGAAGTCTGCTGCTGGTATTCAAAGTGCATGTTTCAGTCTGCATGTCAGAATTCTTTTATGAAATAGGGCACATTTTGACTTCTCAAATCCTCTTCTAATTTTTCTTTCTGCAGCACTTATCATAATTTCTATGGCAAAATGAACCGCCTCATTTTGTTCCTTTGTAAATTAAATGTTTTAAGTGTTACCACTTTATACCAATCAAGTTGGCTTCACGTGTGCCCTACTTTTGTCATAAGTAAGACTGTTAGCGCTCTAGTTGTTCTTTAGAACACTCTGGGAAGCTGCAGTAGAACTCAAAGGAATCAACCTTGTTGGATGTACATGTTTTACTGAGAATGTCAGACTTAATTCTCACATGACTGAGAAAGATAATGTGAATTTACAGAAAATATACTCTCATTTTAGCTTATAGATAACCTTCCAAACCTCTGTGGGAAAAGCATTAGAAAATAGTTCTCTCAAACATGATTCATGATATCACAGCAGAAGGCTTCTTCACATGGTAAAATCACCTTAGAACACACCACAATTCCTAAAATGAGTATGGTACCATCAACAAATGATTTATAATGTAATTAAAGTCTTAAAACCTTCTATTAACTGCAATGCTTTTTAATGAGGTGCTATCATGTATTTTGGTCCCAAGATGGCTGCCAACACTTCTTGGATGAAGTACTGACAGCCAATCAGATATCACGAGGAGATGTGTGGTTAGGCTCCGCCCAGATATATCTATCTTTTTAACTCTACTTTTCTCAGAAACTGCTGAACGGATTTACACCATTTAAGCAAAAGGCACGAGTCTGAACTGAGGACTACCTCTTTGCCAAATTTGGTGCAATTCCGTTCAGCAGTTCGGGCTGTAGCTGCGTCAACAGGTCCTATGGAATAATGCCTGGGGAAAATGCGTTTTGGGAACCCCCTTTCGTCTCGGCCCCCGCTTGACGAATCACTGTCAAATTTTCAGGATAGGAGCGGACTGGAGCTGGCCAAAAGTTTGGAAAATTTCAAGAAGATTCGTCAATCGGCGCCAATGGTATTCCAAATAGAATGTTGGGGAATTCCTATGGAAAATAGGTCCTAACTATAACTACCTACTGGTGACTGCCATATATATATATATATATATATATATATATATATATATATATATATATATATATATATATATATATATATATATATATATATACATATATATATATATATATATATATATATATATATATATATATATATATATATATATATATATATATATATATATATATATATATCACTGAGCAAAAGCGTCCATTTGACAGTGGGAGCTCCTTAATCAGCTGGTGCCCGCGTCGAGACCAGGACAGGGTCTCGTGCAAAATCTTACTCAAAGAAGTACACGGCACACCTCTTGATGATGTTAGGTTTGTTTATTCAGTTCGTGACTGTCTCCTACGCGTTTCGAACCGTAGTTCCTGATCACGGTAGAGTGTAATTCTAGTCCTTTTTTAATTTCCACTTATATACACTGTAAATTTCAATAGTGCATTATGGGTTGTGTAGTTTCTACAAACATTTGTTTTTTACTTTTTTCACATTTATTCAACAAACTTTATTGTTTTTTGCGCTATGCATTCTTTCACCTGTGTGGCGAGTTTGAGCATCAGAAAACACAGTGATTTGGATGAACTTTCATCACATGACCTCCATGTGCTGATAGGGCCTGGTCGCTAAGTAGCGTACATCCCGTGTTGGTAATTTATCCAATGCGTTTTATACAGTTGCACATGGGGTGGGTTTAAACTGAGTGTTTCGCAGGGTAGAGGGCTGAGTGCCCAATTACTGTGTTTTTGATTGCTCATGTCGCCAGTCAGATGAAGAGTGTGCGAGCAACAGCGTTTTCAATGCATTCTCTGTCTGGTAGTTGTTGTCTTTCTCCACATAGTTCGGTTGTTTTTTAAAAAAAATTTTGTTGAAAGTTCACTTGAAAGAGCAAATTCGTCGGGTTTCTTGATTTTCGATTTTTTATTATTCAGGCACCATCAGAGGTGAACATACATCTCCTCATCTCCGTTGAGCACATGGAGGTCATGTGATGAAAGTTCATCCAAATCACTGTGTTTTCTGATGCTCAAACTCGCCACACAGGTGAAAGAATGCATAGCGCAAAAAACAATAAAGTTTGTTGAATAAATGTGAAAAAAGTAAAAAAACAAATGTTTGTAGAAACTACACAACCCATAATGCACTATTGAAATTTACAGTGTATATAAGTGGAAATTAAAAAAGGACTAGAATTACACTCTACCGTGATCAGGAACTACGGTTCGAAACGCGTAGGAGACAGTCACGAACTGAATAAACAAACCTAACATCATCAAGAGGTGTGCCGTGTACTTCTTTGAGTAAGATATATATGTATATATATATATATATATATATATATATATATATATATATATATTACCTACTGGCGGTCGCCAGTAGGTAGTTATAGTTAGGACCACGTTTCCATAGGAAAACCTCAACATTCTATTTTGAATAACTTTGGCGCCGGTCGACGAATCCTCGCGAATTTCTCAAAATAGGTGGGGCGCTACGCTCCGCTCCTACCCTGAAAGTCTCGGGGGGATCCGTCAAGCGGGGGCTGAGATAAAAGGGGGGTCCCAAAACGCGTTTTTCCCATGCATTTTTCCATAGGACCTTTAGAACGAGCTACAGCCCGAACGGCTGAACAGAATTACTCAAAATTTGGCAGAGAGGTAGTCCCTAGGTCAAGGAAGTGCCTTTTGTAGGTTTGGTGTAAATCTGTTCAGTAGATTCTGAGAAAATAGCCTTTGAATCAATATATATATCTGTATGCGCGCAGAGTGCGCGCTGGGTGCGCGCACCTTGCCGTGCGCGAGCGCAATTCTGATTGGTTGTTAGATCTTAGTAAACATTCGAATCGGTGGAAGTCAGGAAGCGGCGGCCGCCATTTTGTCTATCGCATAAAGAGGGGGTGATAAACAAAGGGGGAGCACTTGAAAAGGGGGAAGAGTGGGAAGAAATAGACCCAGTAGGCATTGTAAGGGGGTCAAAGTAGGACCTTGTAGGGCAAAAAAAAAGAATAATATTTTGAAAAAAAATATCGCCGAGTGCGCGCACCCTGCGCGCACCCGGAAAAAAAAAATAAAAAATTTTTTTTAAAAAAAATTGCATTTAAGTGTTTAGATATAAGGTGGCTCTAAAAAGAGCCCTTGTGTTTATTGTTTGTTTTTCGGTACCTACAAGTAAGTACCGACGCAGAGTCTGAGGTTCAAGAGGAAGACTCTGTTCCCTTCATCATTGAAGTGCACACCATCTCCTCTATAAATGTCTTGCATGTCGTAACGCAAGTTGTTGTGGTAAATGGAACCCATACCATAGTCACGGAGGAAAGCAGAAACAGATTTGTTGACGTGCTTCCTTGCTTTGTCAATCTGCGGACAAAATTGGTTGGACCAGTTCCACTTTTGCCTTTGGCATATGTTAGAATATACAAAGGCAGATTGAGGAAAAAGCGACATCAATTGCACAAAGGTGTCCTTAATAAGCATTTCCAAACCTACCCCAGTTAAAGTGCCTAGATCATTACCACCACAGTGCACAATAATAAGGTTAGGCTGTGGGAGATGTAGAAAGGTTTTCACCAAAGGCATTAATTGGTGCCACTTTAACCCTCTCTGACCAATCCACTTGATGTCTACATTTGGCAAAGCAAGGTCTCTCACCATACCTCTTTTCTCTGCAAATTTTTCACTCCAGAAGACATAGCTGTGTCCTACAATCCACACTGTGAACATCTTCAAAGGAGATCTGGATGCACTCAGGAGGTGTAATTCAGTAGAATGGTAAAAAGAAATGAAAGACAGTTTGGGAATGGGAGGCATACATATTTTTTATAAAAAAAAAAGAACTGATTGGCTGTTTCATACCATTCTACACTAAAAACTAGGCTGTATGTGTAAATTAATAGAAGCATGTTTTGTATTGGTTCAGAAAAATGTGTTACCAAAGAACAGTACTATGGATTTGCTGTAAGGTTTGAAAAGTCAAGCACTCTTGCTCTGTGGAATTGAAACATTGTGTGGCGAACTTCTGACCTAACTCCACACAGCAGTGTTCCATGAGCTGTTGCCATGGTAGCAGGCAGAAGTCAAGTTGGGGGAAGGGTACTAGGCAGAAGTCAAGTTGGGGGAAGGGTACTTTTGGAAAAGGGTTGGTTTTCAAGCAATAGAAATGTGTGATTACATTTGTAAAAAAGGGGGAAGCAGTGTGATTTGAAATTAACATCTATATGTGTGGAACAATAGAGGGAAAGATTGCCATTATCTGGTTCTGCTGAGTGGAGAGAGGTGTAGAGAACAAAGGTCCTGGCTCTGATAATGTGCTGTGGGGTTTTGAGGTTTCAGTCTGTAATACAAATACATTCAGCATCACTAAGGCTGGTTGTCCTTGCTGGAGTGTAGGCAGTCACCCAGCATACACATGGTTTGTGGTCTGAAAATGCAGTCTGGACATGTGCATTTAAAAAAATGTGAAAAGTGGATTCATAATGTGTCAGTCTGTAAAAGTGATTTTCACTTGCCAACAAAAAAGAGCAGTAAGTGTGCATTCAAATTGGCAAAGATTTTTCGTTTTGTGACTAATGTGAAAACATGACTCTGTGTGCAAATAGGAATTACAGGAAGAGATTTGTTGCATTTTGCTCTGGTGATTTCACAGTTGCATTAGTAGGAAAAAGGGGGAGTCTCTCAAAAAAAAAAAAAAAAAAAAAAAAAAAAACTTGGGTGCGCGCAGGGTGCGCGCACCTCAAAAAAATTTTTAAAAAAATTTTAAAAAAATAAAAATTTTTGGTTAAGTTTATAAGTGGCTCTTAAAAGAGCCCTTGAGTTAATGGAGGGAAACAGGAAGAGAAAAACGCAAAAAATGAAAAAAAAATCTATGGCCTAGTGCATGAATGTGCATCAAATTTTCTCTGAAGGAGATCAAGACTGGTCTCCCCCACAGAAATAAGTGAACCGCAATCAGTGCACCGTGTAGACAACCTCGCCAAACAAGGTGGACCAACAAGAGGTAAAGAAACAGGTGAAGGCACCACCGCAGCTGAAGTGCTCCCCTGAGCTGCCGAAGATGTGCTCGGCTGAGCTGCTGCTGATGTCGTCGGCTGAGCAGGTGAAGAGTTTTCTTCAGAAGCTCGACGAAAAGATACTGGGTGCATTTTGTCAACATGTCTTAACATAGTGTGAATGCTAAAAGAATATTTCTTATTAGGATTCCCACGAGATAAGACTTTGCCACAAAGTAAACAAGTAACTTTTGGTGCATTTACCTTTTTCTCATTCTTGGGAAAAGTGAAAAACTGCCATATAAAGCTGTCTTTCTGCTTCCTGTTCCTCTGCCTCTCAAGAGTGTCCTGCTCACTGTCTGAAGTAGGTTGCTGTTCAGCCATTGTCTCTCAACAACAGAATAGCTCCTTCTCCAAAGGAATCAGAACTAATAATGAGGGGAGTAGGTGTGGTTTGGGAAGAATCTGGAACAGAAAGTACTTCAAACCAATCAAAAGTGATGATTCTTGATCACATGACTTGCCATGAGGGGATTGGGTGTGGTATTGAAACAATTAGAAACTGAAAGTAATGATAACCAATAAGAAATGTTGTTTTATTATGTATAAACCCGAGGTGCGCGCACTGCGCAAGCTCCGAGCGCGCACCCCGTGATGACGTATGCACGAACGCGTAAACGCGCAGGTGCATACGTCATATACGTGCACCTAGCGCGCATACGTTTAACACGCGTATACGCGACCGTTATTGCGCGTAATTTTAGCGTATGCGGAAGTAAACCGCGTCGAGGGCGTAGGACGCATGCGTACGTACGTACGCATGCGTACGTACGTACGCATACGTACTGGGTGCGCGCTCCCAGCGCGCACCAACAAGTATATTTGCGTACGTAAATAACGTACGCCGGAATTCATAAAAAACATACGAAATAGTACTAGGAGCGCGCTCAGAGCGCGCACCCCAAGAAATTATAAATAAAAAAAAAAAGAGGACATTAAAGAATTTAAAAAATTATAAAAAATAAATATCCAAATTGAATTATTTAAAAAAATAATTTATAAAAAAATACAGATAATATATAAATGAATATAAAGTAATTTTATTTAAATAAAAAAAATATCTTTAATTAAAAATACATAACTTACCATACAAATTCTCAGAAAAAAACATAGGTTTCAAAAACGAAATATTTAGAGATTAGCATTTAAAAAACCTTGCAAATTCACTGTAAAAACCATGGGTTTCACACACGTTATAGTTAGGAATTAGCATTTAAAAAACCATGCAAATTCACTGAAAAAACCATAGGTTTCACACACGTTATAGTTAGGAATTAGCATTTAAAAAACCTTGCAAATTCACTGAAAAAACCATAGGTTTCACACACGTTATAGTTAGGAATTAGCATTTAAAAAACCTTAGAAATTCAGTGAAAAAACCATAGGTTTCACACACGTTATAGTTAGCTGGACATTTTACTCGTAAAAAACCAGTGAAATTGCCCCGTTATAGTTAGTTCAGCTAACTATAACTCGCGCGCCCGCAATGCACTGCTGATGACGTCACATATTACATCACTCATGACATGGTCAGTGACATCACTCATGACATCACTGATGACATCTCAAATGACATCACTGATGACATCACTGATGACATCATCCTTGTGATAAAGTGGCAGACCTCCTCTCACCCTAATATAACCTTTGACACACACATTCAAAAATAGAGACTAAAATTTTCAAAAAAAAAGGACATACCAATAACAGTTACAACAACCTCTTCAGTAATTCTAAGATCCACATACACATCCACTCATTCACCAACAGTCCTATACAGTCACTCATACATGTACTCACTCATCATATGTACTCATACACCTACACATCCTGTTACATTATGCCACTCATCCATAGAGTTACTCACACACATAGTCACTCATGCTAACAAAGAATCAAACATGCATTCACCTGCATATACAGTTATACACACACCACCACACTTGCTTCTACAGAAACTTACACATACTTAGTCTTTTAAACAATCACTTATAGAAACACATACTTATTCATACAGGAACTCTTTCAATCTCTCACTCTCACATATACTCACTTATATACAACAATAGTCACATATACTAGTTTAAAACATATGTAGTTACTCCTGAAGACACTATTGAGACAGTCATTCACTCACTAACACACCCATACACACACTCATCCACCCATACAGTCCTGCAGACATGCTGTGTTCAACACATACAAACAGTGAGTCACTCATTCATGCACCTATGCACTACGTAATACCCCCCACCGAACCATGCAGACACTCAGACTGATACTCAAAAAAACAACTAATAACCTATATAGACACCCATGTAGCTACTCACCAACCCATGCAGCCACTTATACACAAAGTGAGAGACTGTCACAGATATTTATATGTTTAAACATTACTCACTAAGTCATGTATTCACTATGATACACTTAATCAGTCAGTTACACAATCAATTTTCCAAAAACAAATCATCCATTTAGACACTTATATACCCATTTATTCTTCCATCGACCTTGAGATATACATGTATAAAACATATTTAATTTTCAGAAAAACACACATTCACTGGATGATGTCATCAGTGATGTCATTTGAGATGTCATCAGTGATGTCATGAGTGATGTCACTGACCATGTCATGAGTGATGTAATATGTGACGTCATCAGCAGTGCATTGCGGGCGCGCGAGTTATAGTTAGCTGAACTAACTATAACGGGGCAATTTCACTGGTTTTTTACGAGTAAAATGTCCAGCTAACTATAACGTGTGTGAAACCTATGGTTTTTTCACTGAATATATATATATATATATATTCAAAAATAAGATTCTCCTCTGTATATAGGAAATAATTGTCCAGCAAACCAGAAGGGTTGAATCACTCGGATCTTTATTTTCAGACGATAAACATCTACGCGTTTCAGCAATCTCAGCTGCCTTATTGATATATATATTATCTACTGGCGGTCGCCAGTAGATAGTTATAGTTAGGACTGTGTTTCCATAGGAAATCTCAAAATTCTATTTTGAATAACTTTGGCGCCGGTTGACGAATCTTCGCGAAATTTTCAAAACTACTGGGGCGCTCCGCTCAGCTCCTACCCTGAAAGTCTCGGGGGGATTCGTCAAGCGGGGAACGAGAAAAAAGGGGGGTCCCAAAACGCGTTTTCCCCATGCATTTTCCCATAGGACCTTTAGTCGAAGGTACAGCCCGAACGGCTAAACAGAATTACTTGAAATTTGGCAGAGAGGTAGTCCTCAGGTCAGGGAAGTGCCTTTTGCATATATGGAGTCAATCTGTTCAGTATTTCCAGAGAAAATTGCATTTAAAAGCACATACATATCTATAGCCGTGCACCGCCCGTGCGCGCACCGTGTGCGCACCCTAACGTTCGCAAGCGTAATTCTGATTGGTTGTTACATGTCAGTCAACGTTCGAATCGGTCGAAATCAGGAAGTGTCAGCCGACATTTTGTTTGTTTTCAGTGCGAGAGTGGAAAAGGAAGGTGGTGAACGTGAAAAGGGGGCACGGTAGAGAGTTCCTGACCCCCTAGCCTTGGTCAGGGGGTCCCTGAAGGACCCCGAAGGCAGAAAAAAACATGAATTTTTTTTTTTTAAATCGCGGTGAAAACCCAAAAAAAAAAAAAACATTTTTAATACGTAGTTTATTGAAAAATAAATATATAAAAAAATAAAAATACATACATAACTTAGCATTTAAAAAACCATACAAATTCACTGAAAAAAACATAGGTTTCACACACGTTATAGTTAGGAATTAGCATTTAAAAAACCTTGCAAATTCACTTAAAAAACCATAGGTTTCACACATGTTATAGTTAGGTGGATATTTCCCTCGTAAAAAACCAATGAAATTCCCCCGTTATAGTTACTTCAGATCACTATAACTCGCGCGACCGCCACTCTATCAAAAGGATGATGTCATCAGTGATGTCAAGAGTGATGCCACTGACCATGTCAAGAGTGATGTAATATGTGACATCATGAGCAGAGGATTGCGGGCGCGCGAGTTATAGTTATCTGAAGTAACTATAACGGGGGAATATCATTGTTTTTTTGCGAGTGAAATATCCACCTAACTATAACATGTGTGAAACCTATGTTTTTTTAAGTGAATACATATATATATATTATCTACTGGCGGTCGCCAGTAGATAGTTATGGTTAGGACCTATTTTCCATTGGAAATCCTCAACATTCTATTTGGAATAACGTTGGCACCGGTTGACGAATCCTCACAAAATTTTCCAAACTTCTGGCCAGCTCTGCTCCGCTCCTACCCTGAAAGTTTTGTGGTGGTCCGTCAAGCGGGGGCCGAGAAAAAAGGGGTTCCCAAAACACATTTTCCCCATGCAATTTCCCATAGGATCTGTTGTCGCAGCTACAGCCCGAACCGCTGAACGGAATGACACCAAATTTGGCAAAGAGGTAATCCTCAGTTCGGACTCGTGCCTTTTGCATATATGGTGTGAATCTGTGCAGTAGTTCCTGAGAAAATTAGGGTAAAAAAGTTAGTGATATCTATGGCCGCGGATGATCCGCGGACCGTACCCGCTCCGTAAGCGCACCCTCCCCGAACCGAGCACGCACCCTCCCGATCGCGCGCTGAATGCTAATTGGCTGTCGAGTGCCTCTCTACATTCGAAACCTGGAACTGTTGGCGGACATTTTCTGCCTCGGTAGAAGCAGGCAGAGTGGAAATACTCTGACCCTCTAGAGGTGCTTAGGGGGTCCCGGAAGGACCCCCTGGGGCCCCCTTTTTTTTAAAAAAAAGGGGGAAATGCGCGCACAGTGCACGCATCCTATCGCGTTGGATGCACGGATTCTCTCGCGGTGGGTGCGCGGATCCACGGCAACATTTTTTGAAAAACGACAAGAAATCATTGATTATATGACAACTTTCTACACTGAAAGGTAGGGTGTATATTTCAGTTTATTAAAGGTATGATTGTTATGGGTTAACAAAAACAGATTGTAAGGAACATCATATATGATAAGCTGATATGTTGAAAAGTCAAGCACACTTCCTGTCTTGTGTAGGAACATTGTGTTCTAAACTTGTGACCTGTGAGCTCAGTGCAGTGTTCCATGACCTGTTTCTATGGTAACAGGCAGAAGGCAGATTGGGGGGAAGGGTTGAAATGTATTTCAGTTGGAAAGGGTTGAAATGTTTAACCAATAGAAATGTGTGTTTGCTTTTGAGTTTATGTGTGAAGGATTGTGATTTGATGTTTACATGTATATGTGTGGAAAATGAAAGGGAAACTTTTTCATTCTTTGCTTTTGCTGAGAGGTGCACAGTGCAGAGATTCTGTCAAAGAAAATATGGTGAGTGATTGATATACTTCTTAATCTACAAAAGAACTTGAAAGATGAGTTATTTAATTGTGAGGGGATGTATGTAGACTATTTTGATTTTATTCAGACTAATGTATTTTTCCTGCTTAAGTGTAGAGAATACTTTTTTTCTCTACAATGTGTGTGCATGTAGAAACCATTTTGTGATAAGCATTTGTGTTTTTCATGAGTTTGTAGACAGATAACTGTGCTGTTTTTATATTTTGGTAGAATTAGAAACCAGTCATTGTTTATGAATTTGTGAAATGAGTTATGTTATGTTTCTATACTAAAATGTAGTACTACTTCTAGATGAAGAAATGTGTTTTGGTATAGTGCAACGGATAGTGTTGTTTGTCTAGAATCACACAGTGAGTCTGTGTGAATTTGGGAACCACTGTGAGAGAAGCATTTGGTAACATCTTGTATTTGCTGACAGATAACTGTTTTAACTTGTTGTGAAGTTTTAGTAGCATTAGAAGACAGTTATTGCTCATGATTTGATTAAATGAGTCAGGCTTTGACAGAAAAGTGCAGTCCTGAAATATGTAGATTGTGTGCAGTTCCCTTACCAGTTGCACTGTAGTGAATGAGATTTGGTAAACTCTTAGGATAGTGTTGCTTGTCTAAAATCACACTGTGAGTCTGTGTGCATTTGGGTAAGGATTGTGAGAGAAGCATTTGGTAACATCGTGTATTTGCTGACATATACCCGTTTTAAAACCGGTCGTGTTGTGAAGTTTTAGTAGCATTAGAAGCCAGTCTTTGCTTATGCTTTGATTATATGAGTCAGGCTTTGACATAAAAGTGCAGTCCTGAAATATGAAGATTGTGTGCAGTTCGCTTACCACTTCCACAGTAGTGAATGATTTTTGGTAAACTCCTAGGTATAGTGGTTGTTGTCTAGAAGCACACTGTGAGTCTGTGTGCATTTGAGAACCATTGTGAGAGAAGCATTTGGTAACATCGTGTATTTGCTGACAGATAACTAATTTAAAACCTCTCATGTTGTCAAGTTTTAGCAGCATTAGAAGCTAGTCTTTGCTTATGTTTTGATAAAATGAGTCAGGGTTTGACACTAAGGTGCAGTACCATGTACTATTCTGTTCACTGTGGCAGAACTGAACATTTAAAAGTTTTACCTAAGCACTGTCCTAGAAGTAGTCTGATTATTTAGTCAGTTTCTAAGTACCAAATAGACTGCTTCAAATGTCTATGCAGTATGCATGTAGTGTTCTAACATACTATACACTTGTCTTTTACACCTTCAATTCCCTAGTCAGTATCCATACACTTCCAGGAAACATCCTGTCACTTCCTTTGCAGTCCTCTAGAGACCCATTCAACATCATGTACTAATCCATTCACTGTGCCATAACCCAAACACTTATACATTCACCAAGACACTCTCTTTCCAGTACTCTAATGATTCAGTCACTGCCTAAGTATTCATGCACTGAGCCAGGTCTTAGCGCATGGACTTCTTCAAACCCCTATCCACTATGCATGCAGTCCTCTAAGCACCTACACACTTGTCTTTCACACCTTCAATTCCCCAGTCAGTATCCGTTCACTTCCAGCAAACACCCTGTCACTCCATTTGCACTCCTCTAGTGACCCATTCAGCATCATGTACTAATCCATTCACTGCGCCAAACCCTAATAAATTCACCCAGGCAATCTCCTTGCAGTACTCTAATCATTCAGTCAGTACCCAAGTACTCATCCAGTGACCCAGGCCTTAGTATATGGACTGCTTCAAACCCTTATCCACTATGCATGCAGTCCTCTAACCACCTACACAATTGTCTTTCTCACCTTCAATTCCCTAGTCAGTATCCATACACTTCCAGGAAATACCCTGTCACTCCCTTTGCAGTCCTCTAGTGACCCATTCAGCACCATGTACTAATCCATTCACTGTGCTAAAACCCAAACACTTATAAATTCACCAAGATACTATCTTTGCAGTACTCTAATCATTCAGTCAGTGCCTAAGTATTCATACACTGATCCAGGCCTTAGCACATGGACTGCTTCCATCCCCTATGCACTATGCATGCAGTCATCTACCCACCTAGACACTTGTCTTTCACACTTTCAATTTCCTAGTCAGTATCCATAAAGTCCAGCACTTGTGACTGCCTTTGCACTCCTCTAGTGACCCATTCAGTACCAAGTACTAATCCATTCCCTGTGCGAAAAGCCTAGCACTTATAAATTCACCTAGGCACTCTCCTTGCTGTACTCTAATCATTCAGTCAGTACCCAAGTAGTCATGCAGTGAGCCAGGCCTTAGCACATGGACTGCTTTAAATGCCTATGCAGTATGGATGCAGTCCTCTAATCACCTACACAGTTGTGCTTCACACCTTCAATTCCCTAGTTAGTATTCATACTCTTCTAGCAAACACCCTGTCACTCACCCAGTGTGTCTCCTTATAGTACTGTAATCATTTAGTCAGTTAGCATGTAGTCTTTTAGTGAGGTAGGCTTTAGGGAATGAACTGCTTCAAAGTAGTATGCACTATGCATGTAGTGTTTTAACGATCGTCACACTTGTGGTTCAGGGCTATAGTTTCTTAGTCAGTTTTTATATAAAATGTGTTTGTACAGTAATGGAATAGTATAAATTTGAAAGTTATTAATATACATTTATTAGTGATTCTTTTTTACAGATACAGAACAGGAGTGTTTCTCATCTGTTTGCACTCTTCTCGTGCAAGATTGTTTGGATGAAGGGTCCTTAGGTGTTTCATCATACTTGCTGTGCCGCATGAGTATTTTTTGTTAGGATCCCCTCGTAACAGAACTCTTTGGCTAATCTTGCGAATGAAGAAGGTGGCATTGGTCTTTGTTTGCCCCTTGGAAAAAGTAAAAAATTTCTTCACCACTGAAGAAAAACGTTGTGGGCGTGGTGCCTTCTGCAAAACATTTTCCTCAGATTCGGTAAATATTTTAAAGCGGCAACATTTACAGTTTTTGTAAGTTAAACTTATAAAATGTTGTTATCTGTATGCATTTTATATATCTGTGATTTGTTTCTTGTGGTATTTTGTTGAGAATACCATGTTGTTTTTTTTTTTTAACAATCTTTCTGATTTTCCAGGTCTGTCGTCGACATCCGTGGTTCCCACAGGAGTGTTCCGCCTTGTTGTTTTGTATTATTGTTGTTACATTTTGTTTATTAGTTTATTGTTTATATTTATGTTAATAAAAAAATAAAGTTTGAAAATAGTTTAGCGTTTATATATTTATTATTATAAAAAATAAAGTTTGGAAAAAAAAAATAATGTTTTTGGTTGTTCTCTTAACTGCTGTGTGACTCTTTCTTGTTCTTATTACTGTTATTTGATGGAGTCCACCATGGTGTTAAATTTTGGGGCACTTATCGCTGGAATACTGGTGATATCTGCAGCTTGCACCAACTTCTGAATAGTGTGTTAGATTTATCTCAACTTTACTTCTGTTAAAGTGCTGATAATGAAATGGAGAGTAGCCGTTCCCGTACAAAAAGACACGAGGTACACCTTTGCGATTTGTTCTAAATACTAAAATCCTGTATTGTTTTGCACTGAGGTATTGGCTGCACTTACAGTGTACACACAAAATCTATTAAGAAATCTCATTGTATTTATATTGATTGGGAATAGTGCGTCAGGTGCTGGATCTTGACGAGATACACTGCTCAGTTCGTATATTGTTGTGCACACAAAAAAATCACATCACAACTTTCACACCAATTGCAATGCGAAACAAATTCCGGCGATAAGACACGTTAGCACCAGGGATTTTACACCTGCTTTCTGCTGGTGTTAAGCAGGACAACTACCTGCACAATGAAAGGGAACACAGCCAAGAGTCACACCAGAACACCCACAGGTGCCATTGAGTCAATGAGCATGATACAGGGATACCCATGAGGGCCAGAAGACTCATCTCAACAACTCCAGGACCACCAATGCCCCCCAGACCCACATCTTAGTAAGTGTGTCCCTGTGGTTATTGTCTTAGCATGATAGGCACGAGCCCTGGAACATCACAGTGTGCTGTCACCTCAGCGTTGGCAGTGAGCCTGGATGTGTAGCTACGTACGCATCCTCCTGCATGCAAAACTGGTGTGTGCTGGTCTGTCGTTCACAGGTCAGTGCAGGGGTGTGCCTATCTGGCAAGGGGAACGGGGTGTCTCAGACATGTCCGTGTACAGGAAGTGTGGTAAGTGTGTCTCTGTGTTCTGGTGTGGCCTGTTACAAGAGCCGCAGCAGTCGATGTTGTAAAGTGGCATGCACCACCTCCAAACGGCACTGTGATGTTGTAGTTGGAATGTAGCAGGACATGCGCAAATAGGCATTACAATGGCGTGCCGTACGAGTGCACGAGATACAACAGCTCACCGTACAAAAGTGTGGGGGCTCGTGGGAGGGAGGAGCAGCCGTTTGGCAACATAACACACAGTGAACTCGACCATGTGCCACATGCTGGGCATCTCATCCATGATGACCACGGTCGCAGACATCCCACAACACCAACGACTGGCCTTTGTACACATCCTGTATGAATGCAGCGTGGTTTTCACTTCTATGCTCATTCAGTGGTGTGATGTTGGTAGGTTGTGTGACTTGTGCTCCTTGTTGGTGTGTTTCATTTTGGCCATTGTTAGTCTATATGGGTGTTGTACTTAATTGTGCATGTGTGCCATTCTGCCCATCTCCCCCTCCCTCCCCCCACTCCCTGCTTCTTCCTCTTCCTAGTGCTATTGTGTCTATAACTTTGTTGCTGCACACATAAATTCATGTAAAGAATAAATTAAAATAGTTCCTTGATTCTTTTAGGTTTCAAAACTTCTCTATTGGTTTCTTTTTAATTTTCCATATGAACCATTTTTTTAAATATTCAACAACACATAGTCAGAAGTGCAACATATTCTATCAACACACTTTCTAGAACATTCTACAATACGTGCAGGTTAAAAGTTCATCAATTTTTTTAAACTTTACGATATTTTTTTGTAACATTTTCTTGAACATTTAACGACACGTGCAGGTTAAAAGTTGACGATTGTTTTAAGTTTGAACAGTGCCCTCCAAATGCAAGTAGCAGGTGTGTTTGAGCTGAGCACATTTTATCCTATGATATGTACTCCACGTTGAAACTGCTTTTTCTTAACCAATCACAAAGATGCTTTTCCACAAAACTAATGTGCACCCTACTTTTAAAAAAGAAGGCTTTTCATGATATCTTCAGAGATAAGTTATAGATAGGAATTAGCATTTAAAAAACCTTTGAAATTCACTGAAAAAACCATAGGTTTCATGCACATTATAGTTAGGAATTGGCATTTAAAAAACCTTTGAAATTCACTGAAAAAAACCAAAGGTTTCAGGGGCGTTATAGTTAGGAATTGGCATTTAAAAAACCTTAGAAATTCACTGAAAAAACGATAGGTTTCAGGGGTGTTATAGTTAGCTGGACATTTCCCTCGTACAAAACCCTAGAAATTCCCCTGTTATAGTTAGTTCAGCTATGCCACCGTCATACCACGGAAGGGTCAATTTAGCGAGAGCAATTCGCGGTCTCCCATCCCAAACTAATTGCCTCTGTAGGCTCTCTACCTCACTAAAATATCGGGCGGGTACCACGTCCAGCGTATTCTGCAATGCATACAAAAAGCGTGGAAGAGACATCATTTTGAATGAGGCTGCCCGGCCAAGCGGCGATAGCGGGAGCTTCTGCCAACGAGCAACATCGGCCCGCAGCCGCTGGAGCGGTGGCAGCAGATTCAGAGCATAACGGACCGCCGAATCCAGGAACACGTGGATACCTAAGTATTTAAATCCAGAATGTGAAATCTGAATCGGACAGCCACGAGGGAGAAGAGGGGGGGTCGCCAACCAGCACATAAACACAGGATTTCACCCAATTAATGACAAGCCCTGAATTGCGACCGAAGGAGTTTAATACATCAAATAACACTATCAACGATTTCCGCGGGGAGGTGAGATAGAGCAAAATATCATCTGCGTAGAGTGACACGCGATCCTCAAACGTCGGTGTCCACCGAATACCCGTCATGGAGGGTTCCCACCGGATCCACGCTGCCAGGGGCTCCAACGCGAGAGCAAAAAGAAGCGGGGACAGGGGGCAACCCTGCCGCGTGCCCCTCCCAAGCCCAAAGGGGGTAGAAACTCTACCATTCACCACCACCTGCGCCAGCGGTTCCACGTATAACAACTTCACCCATCCAATGAATCCAGGTCCAAAGCCAAACATAGCCAGCGCCGCCCAGAGATACGACCACTCCAACGTGTCAAACGCCATCGTGGCGTCTAAGGACGCCAAAATGGTGGGCTCCTGAATAGAATCAACTCTCGCGAGGACTCCGTGGAGGCGCCGCAGGTTCAGCGCGGTGTTGCGGTGCGGAATAAAACCAGACTGGTCCGGATGTACCAGGTCACCAATGACTTTAATCAGACGATTAGCGAGCACTTTAGCGAGACTCTTAGGTTCAGCATTTAGGAGTGAGATAGGCCTATAAGACGCACAGCAATCACGCGGCTTGCCCTCTTTATGGATCACCACAATAGTTGCTAGACGTTGATCACGCGGAAGGGAGCCGGCCTCTCGGGATGCAATAAACATCTCGCGGAGATAAGGTGCCAACCTATCTGGACGAAGCTTGTAAAGCTCGATCGGAAGGCCGTTAGGGCCGAGAGCCTTTCCTGAACGGACCGAGCGAATCGCCGATGCTATCTCATCGTTCGTCAACGCCTCATCCAGCAATTCTTTATCATCGACAGAGAGGCACGGCAATGCAATATCTCGTAGCAGTTGACGAGAGTCGTCTTCTGGCCTCTCCGAGACCGGAGAGTAGACGTCACGCAAATGGTCCGCAAAACAGCTCACAATCTCCACCGGATCCGTAACACTCACACCATCAGCACGCACAATCACCGGGACCACACGACTCGCTCGCTCTCTCCTCTCCAGCCATGCAATCAACTTTCCAGCCTTGTCACCAACATCATACAAGCGCCCCTGTTGTTCCCGACTAGCGAGCTTGGCCGCATCCGTAACCAACGCCCTATAATCCGACTGTTTAAGGCAAAGGGCATGGAGTTTATCCCGTGTGACCCCCCGCCCGAGATCCTCTTCCAAGTCAGTTATGTCAGACTCCAGGCGTACCACCTCCTCATTTTTACGTCTCTTAGCTAGGGAGATCAAGGATAGGGCCTGCCCACGGATGACCACCTTGAAAGCCTCCCACAATGTTACGGCCGATGAGACTGAACCCTGATTTTCTACAAAATAACGGTCAAGAACCTTAACCAAACGGGCACGAGTTGTGGGGTCATGCAAATACCAGGGATTAATCGGTGCCACCCTCCCCCCGCCCCCAAGACCACATCTAAGTGGAGCAGCACCGGGGAATGATCAGAGATGCCACGAGCCAGATGCCTGACCTCCCCGATCATTTGAGCTTGGGCGGCCGGCATCAGCACATAGTCCAATCGAGATAAGGAGCCGTGGGCGCCAGAGTGAAATGTAAATTGGGCGAGCCCCGGATGCATCGATCTCCAACAGTCCACAAGCCCCATAGTGTCGATAAAGCCACCCAGCCAAGAGTGCGCCCCGGGGTGGTCTCTGGGAGGGTGCCGATCCTCTCTACCCGATACCACAGAATTGAAGTCGCCACCTACCATCAGGAGGCCCTCCGGGAGCCTAAGCAGCAACCCTCCCAAATCCGCAAAGGAGGTGGTTTGCAACCCAGGGGGGACATAAACTGAAACCAAACACAAAGTCTGTCCTTCCCACCGGCCAACCAACACCACGTAACGCCCCCGGTCGTCGTGCATCACCTCATCAATTTCCAGCGGGAGAGAGGATCGATCCAAAATGCCCACCCCTCTGGATCCGGTAGTAAAACCGGAGTAGGCCACCAAACGGTAGCCCCTTCTATTCATAGCATGGCATGAGTGTCCCACCAAATGCGTCTCCTGCAACAGAACTACATCAGGAGAGAGACGTTTCAGATATTGTAGCACCACCCCTCGCTTCAATCGGTCCCCCAAACCATTGACATTCCATGTTAAAATGCGCAATCCCCTACCCCCCATTTCCACCACAACGGTCACCCCACCCACGTTGAGAGCAAAAAACAGCACACTGGTTGCCTGGTACAAAACAAACGCCACCCAAAAACAACTCCCCTACCGCCACCCCCCAAACTCCTGTTACACACCCCCCCACCCTGCACCCCTGCACAAGACCATTCAGCCCCCCCAACTCGCAGTGTGCCTGTCGCCCCAACATGAACCTACTCTACGGAAAGAATGAAAACCCCCCGAGGAGGAAGAATCTCACCAGATACCCCACAGCCTCCCAATGATGAAGGAAGGGTAATACAATCCTAAAGAAGAAAAAACAATACATCAAACCCAAGTCGGAGGTGAACACAAAATTGTCTAGGAACCACCAGTCATTCGTTTACACTTGATCCGCTGATCTACCACCCTCATCCTCGGCTCGTTCCTCCCCGCCGGGCCGACGGTGCAAGGTGTCAAGCCAGTCGTCAACCGCCTCGGGCCGGTCGAAAAAATAAGTCCGTTCCTCCAGTTCAATACGTAGCTTGGCCGGAAAAAGCATAGAGTACTTCAAGCCCATGTCCCTCAGCCGCCGCTTGACAATCAGAAATCCCATTCGCCGTTTTTGTACCGATTGTGTAAAATCAGGATAGAAACTGATGTCCACATTTTCATACTTCATCGGGCCATTCACACGGGAGGCCTGCAGGATTGCGTCACGGTCCCTGAAGTTGAATATCCTGGCAATGATAGGTCGCGGTGGGGCCCCAGGCCTCGGCCGGCCCCCCGGAACTCTGTGTGCCCGCTCCACCGTAAAGAATTTGCTGAGGCCTTTCGGCGCTAGTTTGTTCAGGATCAGATCTTCCACAAAGAGATCGACCGGCCCATCCTCCGACTTCTCTGGCACACCGATGATGCGCACGTTATTCCGCCGGGCCCTGCTTTCAAAATCCTCCAGTCTCTTAACAGAGAGGTTGTTGAGGGCCCGCAAACTGTGGATCACCGTCTGCAGTTCAGAGACATCCGTCTTGAGGCCCGATGTCGTGAGATCGAGTGATTTGACCTTTTCACTGGTTTTCGACAGGTCCGCCCTAAGTAAGTTGACATCGATCAACACGGTGTCCAGCTTGTGGGCCAGCGAGTCGAATTGCTGGCCGACCGAAGCCTTCATGGCGTCGATGGCACCCATGACATCCTGCAGTGTCAATTCCGTCGAGGGTGACGGGCCCTCCTTGACCACATCCGAAAGCCCACTCGAACCGGGAGATCCCTTCTGCTGGGCATAACGGTCCATGTTATTCGTTTGCACGTAGCCACCTCTCTGGGTAGCTCTAGACTTTTGCTTGTCACCGTCCAGCCGGGCCGCCATCACACAGCAGGGAGAGCAGATCCAGTAAACCTGTTAGGCATAGCGAGCTCCCTGGGGAGTCCACCTCAGTGATGGACAGCCCCCTTTGTCAATGCCACTCGACAGCCACAGATCGGTCCAAACGTAGAGCGACTGCGAGCGCCCGCCGCCAGACTCGTAGAGGAAAGTCAAAAACGAAAGTGAAACCAGGGGGGGACGGGCCCGCCCAAGACTCTGGAACCGTTGATGTTCGATTGGAGCTCGGGGACAGTGCCAACCCGAGTCCGGGGTGGTGCCGCGGGGCAGGCCTCTTTCTGGAGGACAGAATAAGTCGAGTTCCCAAAGTCCGATTTAAGTTCCGAAAACAGGAATCACCTCAGCTTCGGTTCACCCGTAATATTCCTTCAAGATAGCAGGATTATAGCCAGGATAGACGTGGGAGGCTGCGAGGGTCTCGGGAGCCCTGTGCCTACGCGTCCATCTTGGTTGTGCGCTAGGCTCCTCCCCCCACTTGTTCATATTTTAAGTAGTTCGCACAGACACACGTTTTAAAAACAATAAAGTTCCTAATACCCGCCTTCTCTGAACAGTTAGCTTGCTGCCCCATCCCCCTCCTCCCTATCTTCTGTTGTGTGAATCCATGGACTAGCCTCCTCCCTCCTGCCATGCATGGTCCGATGTGCTGCCACTGCCCTCAATTTAGTATGATGTACCAGTCCACTCCTCCTGCCCTCCATTGCCCAATTCTATGCCCCATCATTGACCTCCTGCTTAGCCTCTGTGCTTAGCTTGCTGCCCCTATTCTCCTTCCCCCTGCCCTCCGATGTCTTTGTGCATGCCCCTGCACCCTCCTTCTTGCCCATCATAGCCATTGTGCTGCCACTAACCCTCCCACTTGCCATGCATGGTCTTCTGTGCTGCCATGGCCCCTCCCACCTTCCCTGTGTGGTCAGTTAGCTGCCCCTGACCCCCTCCCCCCTTCCCTCCATGGTCTGTGTGTATGCCATCACAGTCTCACTGTTGCTCTTCATGGTGTGTCTTGCTTCTAGTGCCCATCCTGCCTGACCTCCATGGCTATCTTGCTGCTCCTGCCCTGCCCCCTTGCCCCCAGCCCTCTGTTTACATGTGCAGACCCCTACTCCCTCCCTCCTGGCTTGTCTGTTCCATTGTAATGCCCCTGATCCGTCCCTCCTGCCCTTTATGGTCTGTTATGCTGCAGCTTTCTCTCCTGTCTGTCCATTATGGTCAGCTAGCTACCATTGCCTCTTGCCCCTCTGTTCTCTGTTGCCCATGTGCATGGTCCTGTCCCCTCCCTCTTGCTTTCTATGGATTGTTGTGCTGCACTCCCGTCCCGCATGCCCTGTGTGATGTATTGTGCTGCTGCAAACCCTGATGCCTGCCCTGCAGGGTCAGTTTGGTGCACCTCTCCATGTCCCTCCTGTCCTCTGTTATCCAAGTCCATGTCCCTACCCCATTTCCTTCCATGATCCAATGTACCATACTTGCGAACATTTTGAACTTGGTAAGAGGTAGATTTTGAAAAAAAACTGGGGTATTGATTTTCCTCTTTGAGTTACATTGAAAAAGAGGAGATTGTAGACAGGAGACAGATCAAATAAAGCCCATTTAAGCTTAAAAACATTGGACGTTTCCTGGCTGAATTGGGTCTGTTGGCATGTATGGTTGTACTACCATTGCCTCTTCCTTCTGCCCACAATGGTCTATGACATTGCCACAGCCTCTCTTGCAAGTCCTATATTGTTGGTTTGTTGCCCCTGCCCCCCTTTCCACTGCCCTCCATAGTCTGTTGTGCTGCCACGGTCCTTCCTGCCTGCTCAGTGTGGTTACATTGTTGCCTTTGCACCCTCCTACCTGCCTTCAATTTTCAGAGTCTGTGCCCCTTGCCTCTGCCTCTCAACAGTATCCTAATGAACAACTAGATTGCAAACATTCTATATTTATTACAAAAGTGTGGAACGCCTGACGTCATCTTGATGTAATCAAAACTGTAATACCTAGAGCATTTCCTTTAGAAATTACATATATGAGAGGGTCTTATTGGCATCAAAATTATGGTTAGTGCTCTAAAAGACTAAAATAAGGACATATTTTCTGAGTTTTCAAATAGCGACAAAGCACTTTTAAATTATTTGTTATCTTTATGTTTTTTTTATCCAGTTGACCACTTGATTAAATGTGGCACTTAGGGGAGAGGTTGTGGTGTTACTTCCAGAACTGCAGACTTTGCAACTGGGGAACCAGGTTGGAGTTTCTGCTTCAGCTCGACATTCTGTGATTCTGGTCAAATCACTTAGTCTCCCCATGTCTACAACCAAAATGAATTTGTTCTTGTGTGATGTAACCAATGCTCATGTAAAGCACTCCAATACCTGACAAGTCTGCACTATATAACACTGCAAAAACACAAAATAATAAGTGTTTTGCACACTTCTGTCATTGGGCTATATTTGGGCTACATCTGGGTGATTTTGGGCTACATTTGGGCTCTTTTGTCTCCGGTGGCCATCTTGGGAGATTTTTTTATTATGAAGTTTCCTAATTTCCTCATGTACTGCAGTCAACTCAGTAGGAAATGCTTTCAGTTTTTTACTTTGATTCCATCATGAAGGTATTCAGATATGTCACACATTTGCCATAAATTCTGAATGTTAGCACTCTAGTTGCTCATTAGATCACTGTAGTAAAACTACTGTTCACCATGGAAGTCTGCTCCTGGTATTAAAAGTGCATGTTTCAGTCTGCATGTCAGAATTTTTTAATGAAATAGAAGAGGATTTGAGAAGTCACTCAAAATGTGCCCTCATTTTCTTTCTTCAGCATTAATCATAATTTCTATGGCAAAATGAACCCCCTCATTGTGTTCCTTTTTAAATTAAATGTTTTAAGTGTTACCAGTTTATTCCAATCAAGATGGCTTCAGGTGTGCCATACTTTTGTCATAATGAAGACAGTAAGCGCTCTAGTTGTTTTTAAGAACACTCTGGGACATTCTGTCATTGGGCTATACTTGGGCTACATCTGGGTGATATTTGGGCTACATTTGGGCTCTTTTGTCTCTGGTGGCCATCTTGGGAGACTTATTTGTTATGAAGTTTCCTAATTTCCTCATTTACTGCAGTCTCCTCAGTAGGAAATACTTTCAGTTTTTTACTTTGATTCCATCAAGAAGGCATTCAGATGTGTCACACATTTGCCATAAATTCAGAATGTTAGCACTCTTTCTGCTCATTAGATCAATGTAGTAAAGCTACTGCTCACCAGGGAAAACTCCTGCTGGTATTGAAAGTGCATGTTTCAGTCTGCATGTCAGAATGTTTTAATGAAACAGAAGAGGATTTGAGAAGTCACTCAATATGTGCCCTAATTTTTCTTTCTGCAGCACTAATCATACTTTTTATGAAAAAATGAACCCCCTCATTTTGTTCCTTTTTAAATTAAATGTTTTAAGAGTTACCACTTTAATCCAAGCAAGATGGCTTCAGGTGTGCCATACGTTTATCATAAGTAGGACTGTTAGCGCTCTAGTTGTTCTTTGGAACACTCTGGGAAGCTGCAGTAGAACACAAAGGAATCAACTGACAGTCTCTGCCCTTGTTGGATGTACATGTTTTACTGAGAATGTCAGACTTCATTCTCACATGACTGAGAAAGATAATGTGAATTTACAGAAAATAAGCTCTCAGTTTAGCTTATAGATCACCTTCCAAACCTCTGTGGGAAAAGCATGAGAAAATATTTTTCTCTCAATCATGATATCCCAGCAGAAGGCTTTTTCACATGGTGAAATCACCTTAGAACATACCACAATTCCTAAAATGAGTATGGTACCATCAGCAAATTATTTATAATGTAACTAAAGTCTTAAAACCTTCTATTAACTGCAATGCTTTTTAATGAGGTGCTATCATGTATATTGGTCCCAAGATGGCTGCCAACAATTCTTGGATGAAGTGCTGACAGCCAATCAGATCTCAGGATGGGATGTGTGGTTAGGCCCCGCCCACAGATATATATGATTTTACTTTTGATTTTCTCAGGAACTACTGAACAGATTGACACCAGACCTGCAAAAGGCACTTCCCTGACCTGAGGACTACCTCTCTGCCAAATTTCAAGTAATTCTGTTCAGCCGTTCGGGCTGTACCTTGGACTAAAGGTCCCTATGGAAAATTGCATGGGGAAAACGTGTTTTGGGACCCCCCTTTTTTCTCAGCCCCCGCTTGACGAATCCCCCCGAGACTTTCAGGGTAGGAGCGGAGCGGAGCGCCCCACCTATTTTGAAAATTTTGCGGCGATTCGTCAACCGGCGCCAAAGTTATTCCAAATAGAATGTTGCGGATTTCCTATGGAAACACCGTCCTAACTATAACTGTCTACTGGCGACCGCCAGTAGATAATATATATATATGTATATATATATATATATAAATTATCTGTCGTCTCCAGGGCACATCGGCTCCCACTTTCGGGCTGTCAGTCTCTCCGTGGCTCCAAGTCGCTGCCCATATGACGTGGTTGCTGGTTAGTGGGATGGTGCTCAACGTCCATAAGCAGCCCAGAACTGTAAAAGCCCAAGCCTCGCCACACTCGGGGGTTTCACCACTGCCCATCTTCACACTGCGTATGCTTCCGAAAGGGTCCACCCTTTCGTTTAAGGAAAGGCTGTAGAATGTAATTTTTTTCTAACTCAAAGTAATGTAAATGCTTGTTAATGAACTGTACAAATATTTCAAAATATATCAGCAGTTAGGAAAGCACTAATGAGGCACGTTATTTGTAATTTTTAAGTGTGATGAAAACAAAGATTTTAATACTATCAAAACAAATCAAGACACTTTACTTGGTGATGCGTAAGTGATAAATATCCTCTGAAACCAAATTTCCTCATACTATGGTTTGTGAGCTGCACAGTTTTATCAGTAAAACTACATTTCTATGCAAATTTACTGGCCAGGTCAATGGTAAATTTGCTGTCTGTAAATGGCTGTGTGCGACTACATAATGCTGTAGTAATATATTTGTTACAGTGTGTTCCAAAATGCATCACAGGCTGCATACTACACCCACACCACTCTCCTTCTGAGTGGGCTTGGCTCATGTTTTATATTTTGTGTGACACTTGGATTTTTCACAATCCATATGACATCAGGGATGTAACATTGATGGCAGTATCTCCACAAAATAGTTCTAGCACCATTGGGAATAATATTGATTCCATAAAAAAGAACTGAGATTACAGGAGTCAATGGTATTGTCAATGTCGTTCAGGAAAGTAAACAGAAGAAGCCTAAATCTCTGAAGAGGTGATTATCTCATATATAAATTCTATCCGACTTGATAGGCTTACAGAATGTAACTTAGCTTTTCTAGATGTCCATATCGTCTGTCATGAAATTGTAACTGCTCTAGCACATCTCACCACTGGCCAAGCTGTTGCGAAAGATGGAATACTTCTAGACATCTTTACATTTTCCATTTCACCCTTTTGCCATTTTCCCTCTCCCCTTTCTCAGAGATCCAGTAAAACAGTATAATACATGTAACTTGAGCTCAGACCACTATTGCCTTACTGCTAAAGAATGTTAAACTCTGTACAGAACCTTGCTTGTATAGACCACTATCACATATTAATTGTGACTGCAATATCTGCTTAAGATATTGGCTACTCAAATGAGCTGAACCATTGTTAGTTTCCCTAGACAGCACAGCGTTTCTCCTGACCCAGGGCAATCAGTCATATAAATTCTGTGGTGGCCCCACTGGACATTGTAGCAGAGCAGAATGCCCCTTTGGTAGCTATTTGTGCTTGGTAAATTTTGGACAGGAATGTCCCCTCTGAGTTATACAAGGTTGAGCCCAAGCCATGAGTATCCTCATAATGTGTAGAGGACTACTGTCCCTGCTCTGGGTAGAGCAAATAAATAGCAATGGTTGCAGTATAACATTGGTTTTGGAGATTAACAGTGTGAGCAGACTTTTTTTACCTGTGCCACTGAAAGTGTGGCCTGCAGGCCCCACTCGGTTAAATCTACCCTCTTATTCACAGGACCAGAAACTTGTACTGGCATCCTGTGGGGTATATAGAGTGCATGTGCCTGTGTAGTCTGTAGCATACGTGCAGTAGTAGAGCTCTGCGCATGAGTGAGCCTGAAAACGAAGGCACACGGAATCTATTTTGAATGCCCCGGGCATGGCATAGCACAAGATGGAGGATGAGGACAGCTTCCCCAGACAAGAGACGTCTATTGCCTGCATTACTGTGGCTGGAGTTGGACTTCCCCACACTGAAGTGAGAACGATGGAAACAGTGTTACCTACAGATATTCCATGCTAATTTGTATTAGCATGACACTGCTGATTAGATCTTCCTAAGCACTGCCATTTGATTGATTGTATAGGTGAGAGCTTGTGCAGTATTTCTTGTTCTATAGCGCATTTCTAGGTGAGGCCTTCCCTTTTATCTATCCTTGATTACTGCATCATGGAGACTGATGACAGCCAGGTGCAGAAACATCACACTTCATTGTGCCGTGTTGTTCTACGCTTCAGTCTCGAGGCATCCCCCCCCCCCATGCTATCTGCTGTGAGAAGCATCAAGTTACACAAAGTGTGTGCCTGGAGAACAGCCTGAGAAAGACACCTGAAAGAGAACCACCCCAAACCTGTTCTTAAGTTGAGAAAATGGATCCACATCCCTTGTCTAGAAGTTGAGTAAAAAAAAAAAGAGACCAAACCAACCTACTTTTTTTCCATTTCCAAGTCCTTCAAAATTAAGAAAGAGAGTACTCAGTCGTGTGCACAAAGGACTGCTTTGTGATCAGGGCTTGTGTCTTCCAGACATGCAGTCTGCCATTGTTGAGGGGACATGCCTTGAAATCTGCACTTTTTGGTGGAGGAGCTGAAGGTTTGCCCAGAAGCCTGCTTACCTGCTGAAAGAGGAAAGGAGGAAGATGACTACCTCATGAACCATGAACTACTGCTTTGTCCACTGCACCACCAGGGATAAGAGACTTAAAAAAAGGTAAACTCAGTTCTTTTGCATTCAAGATTGCACATGTGCCTGATTCATGCATTTGCCATTACATTAGGGGGACTGCCTATCAAGATGAGCATTTAGCATGAGGTGTAGTCCTACCGAGGAGAAGTGCCACCAGGACCACTGATTTGTATCCTAAATTGAATTGTGTAGTATTTATTACTGCTGTGTGATTTAAACATGATTTCATTTAGGAAAGGACAGGCACTGGGCTGAATATTGAAGTTACGGTGTCTGGTGATTCATTGGTAAGCTGTGAGTCTGTGCACCCCACACTACCTCCCTGAGAAGCCTGTGTCTGCTCACTCATGTTATCCTGAGAGTAAAGAGTGGAAGGGTTTGCACGTTGCCTAGTTTGCAGGCCTGTATCATGATATGTGCCTGGACAGTGGTGAACGACCTCAACCACTATGGTTAGGGCCCAGTCGCCCCTGTCTGCTTTGTGTCCTTCTGCCCCCTTTAAAGTGTTTTGACAGTAATGTAAAGCCTGATTTTCAGTACAAGGTTCATCAAATTGATCCAGGTTCATTATCAAGAACCTAAGGCTTAAATTGTAATGATGTGCAGAGTCTGGAAAACTATACAAATCATCTGGAGGACAGGGTTTGTGCTGCATACCACTGTTTTTTGCTGTCGGTCACGAGAATTTTCTGCACAAGTTTTTCACATCAGAAAATATTATCACAATTCATAATGGTGGCTTTTTAACTGGTATTGGCATATGCAGATAGCATTGCAAGTTTTTTGGATCGGCTACCTATCTAGGAGTTAATTTTTCAAAATACAAATATAGTATAAACCCTACTACAGAAGGTGAACATTAAACTTGAAGAATTGGGATCGTATATGGGTTGGACTTATTGCATAGTGTAACATTTTCAAAATGTCAGTCCTGCCAAATTTTCTCAAGATTCAGTTGTAAGTAGCTTCACATGGGGATATAAAAGATCCATATGAGCATTAAACTATCTTATGTTACGCCTGGATGGAGGTGAGTGGGCTCTATCGAATTTTAACTATTACTATTGGACAGTCATGTTGAAGCACATGGTTGTTCTGTTAGTTAACACTTTTGGTATTGCTTCTTTGATTGCATAACTGTCATCAATGTATAAGCTCAGTATGAGGGTAGAAGGAGCAGGGTACTTACTTTGTTTTACTCAATGCAACTGTTGAACCTGTCAGCCTTAGGGTGGTTTTTCCACACATACTTTGCTTAGTCTCCTCCTGTTGCTGAAATTTGTTTTTGTTGGCTTTAGGACTCTGTGCACTTTACCACTGCTGACCAGTGCTAAAGTGCTTGCGCTCACTTCTTAAAACATGGTGAAATTGGCCTTTGCCTGATTGGTACATTTCATGTACTTCTAAGTCCCTATTAAAGGGATATGACGTACCTAGGGCCTGTAAATTAAATGCTACTAGTGGGCATGCTTTTGTACAAGACAAGGGAACCCTAAAAGGTAACCAAGGACCTAGGGAGTCAGTTTTAAAAGAACAATGTGATTAGCAAACACAGAATGAATATAGAAACAAAACAATTCTATATGTAAGCTATCCAGCCGGATAGTGCGATTTAAGGAGAATTAAACAATGTAAAGAAACAAAAGTAGTGAGTAGTGGGACAAAGTCCTGTATCCGATTTCACATAAATGAACAAAAGGTTGACAATTTACAATTTACAAACACATATTTTTAACCAAAAAACATGAAGCAAACAGGCGAAACAAACAGTTGCTTGTACCAAAAAACAAAAAAATTCAACAAGCGTGATAAATGGCCACAACCGTGACACATATATTCTATTGTTCTTTTAAAACTAGTGGGCATGCAGCACATATTTTGCCACCCACTTAAGCAGCCTTTTAAAACATGTCTTCGGCCAGCCATTTCAGTCTGTGTGCAGTTTTTAACCGTCAATTTGACTTGACAAAATAAACCTTTTGCCGGGCCTAACCCTTCCTTTTTCACACATATATGTCCCCTTTAAGGTGGGCTTTAAACAGTCTATGGTGCTCTGATGCCTTTTTGGTTTTATACGCTTTAGAAATTCAAAATTCAATTTCACATTCATAGGGCAGGGTACAGTGTATTTAAAAAGTTGAAACATCGACCATATGTATGCTGTGCCCTCAATTTACTCTGATTACAGCAAAAAGCATCAACAATTAACTAAGCTAACCGTTCTTGAACAGGTTCTTGAAATACAAACATGCACTACACTGATTAAATTGATTTATGTCTTTGAATGTGTTTTCTTTCTTGATTTGTTTAAATCACTTGATCACACTGCACAAAAGCATTTCACTTTTGTCACTGTCCAAAGCAATCTTTTTTTGACTTCTTTCTGTAACTTCAATATTTGAATGAGAATATACGAAGCAAACTCAGACTCATGCGTGTTGTAAATAATTTATTGATATGTTAAAATGAAAAGACAAAGTATAGACTATTGAAGAAATAGTCCCTTCCCAACAGATCCCATTGTTATTATATACTGTTGAATACAAGGGTTCTAAGGGACACAGGGTCACCCCATTATAAATAATGGTATTTAAAAAGATGGATATGTACTTTTAAGTTTTACATGTCATGGTAGTGAAAAGGTACTGTGAGGCCTACCTCTCCCATATGATAAAATTGGGTTAACTTATTACATTTAATATGTGATAAGGTTTGTTTGGGAACAGGTAGAAATGTCATGTTTGATCTCTAAAGAATTTTAATTTAAAATCCTCTTCAATGGTAAAGTCAGATTTTAAGTCACAATTCTGAAAATGCCATTTTTATAAAGCTGACATTTTCTTGTCGTAACCATTTGGTGCCTGCAACCTGTATCCTGGATCACATTACTGTGAACAGTTGGCAGTTAAACTTTTTGTAGTCCTCCCAGACAGTGAGACAAAGGGGGACGATGTGTGGGGCGGAGCTGTTCCCTGCCCCACTTACATGTCAAAGGAGCTGCTTCAGCACACTCACAAAGAACTTCACACTAGCCATTTGTCACCCCAGGGCCCAAAGAACTTCACACTAGCCATTCTACCCAGATCCCTTGGAGCCTGGGCAGTAGGGAAGGAAATTCCAGATCAATCTGTGGGGAAAACCTCCAGAAGTTTCTTCCACTTAAAAGCTGGCACCACATACAAAGATGGGACACTCAGGCCCACTCTTCAGTTCACTCCTGGCTCTACAACGCCCATTCAGAAGGCCTGCCCTGATGCTTGAGTCCTGCTTTGTACTACACAGGACTGCCCTGCTGCTAGAAGCCTACCTTCAACCCTCAGAGGACTGCCCTGCTGCTGGAGGGCTGCCTTGCTACCTTAACCCAGAACTACCAGAGTGAATACAAGGGCTAGTTTGCTGGCCTCCTATTCTAAGCTACAGGGACACAAAAAGATGGAAGCTGCCTTAAATAAATCGTAACATACAAGTGGTGCCCAACCATATCCTGTACCCTTGGAAGCAATGTTAAAGGTGCCCAAACAGCCTACAACCAAAACTTTGGTAATTTGCAGCCAAGCAATGGACACCAACAGCTGCCTTGCCCTGCTGAACTTTACCTTCTCAGAGTCTTTTCTATAAAAAACAATTCTATCCCGAAGGTAATTGGAGGTCCGGCCCAATCGACCCTGTGTATCTCACCCAAGCTCCATCAGGGTCTGCCATACCTTTCGACTTCGCCCCGGTTTTGTGTGACTAGATGCACACGGTTGGCACTTTGTTCTTTTATGCACTAGTTTTTAATTAAAAATTTCAAAAATCCATTAAACTACAGATTGGACTTGTGGCATTCTGGTGTCAAATAATTTATTCCATTTTACTAAATTGGTATGGGAGTTTTCTGTGTTGCGTTTTCAATTTAATCCTGTTTAAGTGCTGCATACATACTTCATACATTGCCTCTAATTTAACCCTGATTGCTCTTGTGCCAAGCTACCGAGAGTTATGCACAGGTTAATTTAGTGACTTTTTGTGGTTCACCCTGGCAGGGTTTGTGGGTGATGCTTGAGAAGGGCTCACACCCTCATCAACCAAAAACCCAATTTCTAACATCAGCTATTACAAGACAGTATGTTTCAAGACAGTGCGTTCGGATATCAGTCTTTGGATAGCCTGGCAATGCAGGTACATTATCACCCAGATTAATAGATATACTCATATATAGCACTACCTGGACCCCCTGATATTGTTTGTGACGCCTACTGTTAAATATGGGAAAAGGCTGCGATAACACATGTAAGACATTTGGATGGCGATAAATTATTTCTCTTATTGCTGACCCAAGAGAAGTTTCATCTACCAATTTTTTCTAAATATCTGCAGACAAAGGATTTCCTTAGAAGGGCAGAGCGAACTAACTTGAGCCTAGGCGAAATTCTCTGTTGGAAGTGAAAATATATATGTTAGCATCTGAACATTCTAGACTGATCTTGCATCAACTAAATCTTTATTTTCAAAATATGGTGTTACTATACTTATAGGCAAGGCAAGTAAAACGTGTATGTAACACCTCTAGCTATGTGAAACGAAACTATGTAAAACCATGTATAGCGCTATGACTATCCCCCTGATTCTGAGGAAGGGCCAGAGTGATTAGCCCAACACTATATTTGGTGACTGTATGAATGGTGTTGAGGACACATCACTTTTTTAAGCCCCTAAAGTGTCTCCCCGTCCACCCCTACCCCATCCCTCTACATCCCTTCCGACTGTGAATGTGCTTTAACTCAGAATGTAACACTGGAACTCCATTCTTTATAATAGTGGGGTTTTCCTATTTCTGGCTCATCTTTGGTTGTATGTTTTGTTTATTATTCAATACCAGTCATCAAGTGTCTGGATAAGAGAACCGTAATGCTAAAACTGGTTGATATGTATGAGACTGTTGAACATGATGATGCTGCTCCAATACTGTTGATATGCAAATTGTAAAAACTCAATAAAGATGATTACAATAAAAAGTATAGCGCTATAACTGGTGTCCATTGTGTGCCAGAAACTATCAATCAATCAATCAATCAGGATTTATAAAGCGCAGCTAATCACCCAATGGGGTATCCAGGCGCTTGCAGGTCCCGGAGGCTTATTCAAACAGCCAGGTCTTGAGGGCTAATCGGAATTCCGGAAGTGAGGTGATGGTCCGTAGGTGTGTGGGGAGGCTGTTGCAGGTCTTTGCTACGATGTGGGAGAAAGAGCATCCTCCACTTCTGCTTTGGTAGATGCGGAGAGTATGGTCAAGTGAAAGAGAGGCAGAGCCTGGTCTCCTCGACGGTTGGTGCACGTTTAAGTGGTGGTTAATGTATGCCGGTCCTTGGTTGTGTAGAGCCTTGTGTGCGTGGGTCAGCTGCTTGAATTGGCATCTCTTCTGTTCGGAAAGCCTGTGGAGTTGCCAGAGGAGGGGTGTGATGTGGATTCGTCAGGGAAGGCAGAGGATGAGTCTGTCTGTGGCATTCTGTTTGGTCTGAAGTCTCTGTAGGAGGTGTGAGGCAAATCCTACATAGAGGGCATTGCCGTAGTCCAGTCATCTGGCGACGAGGGCCTGTGTGAGGGTGTGTCTCATGTGTAAGGGTAGCCACTTGAAAATCTATCGTTGCATGCACAGACTGAGGAAGCAGGCGGGGGAGATGACATTGATCTGTGGCTTGATGGTGAGCATGTTGTCAATGATGATTCCGAGGTCTCTGGCGTGGTCAGAAGGAGTGGGAGATGGTCCTAGGTCTGATGGCCACCAGGAGTTGTTACATGTGTTGCTGCTGTTGCCAAAGATTAGTACTTCTGTCTTGTCTGTGTTCAGCAGCAGGCATTTGTTCTTCATCCAATCGGCAATGTTTGTCATTCATCTGTGAAAGTTGGTTCTGGTGGTGGTGTCGTCGGTGAGTGAGAGGATGAGTTAGATGTCGCCTGCTTAGAAAATTATGTTGAGACCGTGGGATCTGACGATGGGCCAGCGGGATCATATATGCGTTGAAATCTATCACCGTAACTATATTGTAGTCTTGCTCTTTTCCGCACCTACATATGGTTGCAGAATGTATTTTGCCTCTTCTGTCCTCACTGGTGCCCTCTCTCCTTTTCATCTTTCAATTTTTTTTAACATCCTCTCCCTTGCCCAGCTCTAATTCTTTGTCTGTCTTCCTCTCATTTGCAGGGCAAGCCCTTGTATAAGAAATCTACAAACAAGGAACCAAGATGCAATCATAATAACTGATAACACAACATTACACTCACTTCTTACAGAAACCTTTCAATGTGGCCACAGCAACCAATCACAAAGCTATTGTACAAGCATTAACATATATCAAGTACGTTTACAGTTACGTTTTCAGGCGTAAATTAAAAATCAATACTTTTAATAAAGTATAAGGTTAACGTTAGCTTCAGAATATATTTTCTATATATCTCTATTTCAGGTCGTTTAGGGCAAGACCTCATATTATATAAGTTGATATAACTTGATTTGAAATATTTAAAGTATTGAAAATGGATTGATGATAGAGATGTTAGAAATGAAGAATTAGGATTACTATAAGATTATTATAGTTGTAATTTAAATTATGTATATAGAATTAAAAACGATTTAGGGTCAGTATCATAAAATTGAAAATTGTTAATTAATTCAATAAATGGCTTTAGGGTTAGTTTCAATATAAACTAATTAATATTAAATAATTAGTATGTTGTTTTTTACTTCAACTGAAGGTTACAGTAAGGATTAGTGTTGATTAAATGTAAGGTTTATGGTAAGATGTTGGTCAAAGTGAAGGTAGGATGAAATGTAGAAGGGGCAAAATGAAAGTCATTTCAATGTGAGGGATATATATTTTTTACACAGTGTGAACAAGACCTTTTCGGGTGACAGAGCGCTTTATGGAACTGTTCAACAATATGGGATAGAATAGGAAGAAATATAAATACAATATATATAGAAATGCACTATATACAAAAATGGATATATAGGAATAGACAGAAATATACTTGGACATATGGTAAACAGAGAGATAGGAGTTAATAGTCTATCATAAGTCCAGGACCACAAATATTCCGGCGTGATAAGAGGCAATGAACAGATAGGCGGGAGGGATCGATCAAGGGTAAATGGAGGAGAGTCCTCAAAATGAGAGGAATTTGTTTGATAGTAAGATAGATGGATGTGGATGGGTTGCATCTGATCTCTGTAGGTAGAGAATTCTAGATTTTTGGGGCAATTCTGGAGAATGACCGGTTGTATATCTTCTTTTTCTTGCATTTTTTGTGGCTTAAGACGCAAGGAGCTAGTGCTTCTAGAAGATCTGATTCCACCCGATAGGGTCAGCGTTCTAACTCTTGCAATCTCTTAGTCCAGCTACCATCTTTCAGCTTTCTACTATAGGCACATGGTTATAATTTTACCTTCTCCAGCCTCATGCCTGAAAATCTAAAGAGATTCAGTTAATCAAATAGTATGTAGGGAGAACCAGAATCTGCCATCATGCTTATTGCCACCTCTCTAGGCAACGCTTTCCATTGAGGTGACCCCATACGTTCTTGAATTTGTACAACTTCCTCATTATTAACTGAGTCTAACTCACATCCACTAACAATTTCATCACTTTCATACCCCTTTCTGGTGCCTTGAAAACAAGTCTAAATACCCTACTATCCTACATCTTTTAGAAGCTCGGACTGTGCAGGGCACCTTTTAGAGTCTCCCAAATGAAACTGCCCACCGAAGGTACCTTCCTTTCCAGGGACCTTCCCATCACCTGACACTTTATGACCCATATTTCGTGAACTAGTCTTTACTTTTTTTAACAACAGATTTTATTTGGTCATTTTGCAAAACAACAAGCAGTGATCTTATATTGGCTCGTTGAAGTAGTTGGACAATATGCACATCTATAACCATTTCCATGAAAGTAATCAATCCCTGCGGAACATGCAGGTAAAATATATATATATATTTTTTAA
This sequence comes from Triturus cristatus, assembly GCF_964204655.1. Classification (NCBI taxonomy): domain Eukaryota; kingdom Metazoa; phylum Chordata; class Amphibia; order Caudata; family Salamandridae; genus Triturus; species Triturus cristatus. The sequence goes on along the minus strand of NC_140582.1, from coordinate 1,068,298,591 downwards.
ACGATATGCAGACAGTGGGCGAGTATCGGAATACAGCACATAATACAGCAGGTATGAAAAGCTCAGAGCAGTGAAACAGTAGTACAAGCATGCAGCAAGAACTAGGATGACCCCCAACAGCGGATGGCAGATCCCACTCAGAGGTCCTCCTCAGGGAGAGGGGGTAAGTTTATCCCACGATATGCCGCCCACCGCGACCATATCTTACGATGTTTCCGTGGGCAGCCCCTGGCCTCGAACACTGCAATTTCAGCTCCCATGCATCTGTCCATTTCAGTCTTCCATTTGCTGAGAGTCGGGGGAGAGGATGCCTTCCATCTCTGTGCAATGTCACGTTTGGCAATAGTAAGAGCAAGGAACAAGAGGTGTTGCTTATATCGGTTCCCCCCAATATCGTCCGTAGAGTGCAACAGAAACAATCGTGGGTCCGATGGGAGCACCCACCCCAATACCTCTCCAAGACATGACCAGATTCTGTTCCAGAAGAGCTGTAAGGCAGTGCAAGCCCATACAGTATGGAAGAAGGACCCCTCACCTCTGCCACACCTCAGACATACTGGTGATTGAATAACTCCCATTCGCCACAGTCGTACTCTTGTATAATACACTCTATGTAAGTATTTGAATTGAATGAGCCGTTAACGCGTAGAGACCGCCGCGCCCCTGGGGCTGGCAATCGCATCTGCCCAGTCATCGTCAGTCAATTCTGGAATATCGGCCAGCCAGGCCAGTCGGGTCTTATCCAGCGTGGTGGTAGTGTGAGTTGTCAAAGTTTGATAAGTTTGTCTAATTTTATGCAGGCCGAGGTCACCCATCAGCAGGCGTCCCTCTAAGGGCTGAAACTCCGGGAGGGACTCCATATTTCGGATCTGGGGGGTGAGTGCGTGTCGGAGCTGTAGAAACTTAAAAAATTGTGATTTGTGAAGGCTAAACTCAGTCTGAAGTTGTTGAAATGATTTAAGAGAGGCACCCTTCCACAAATCGCCAAGGGTTGATATCCCTACCAAGTCCCATCCCCTGAACCCGCTCAGTGGGCTACCAACTTGAGATAAGTGCCTTGCCACAAGGGGGTCTGTTGAGTCAATTGCCCTCTCCAACCCATCAGTCTTGTCGTTGCCCTCCATAATTGTATGACTACCCTGCCAGCTGGTGGTAAGTGGTCCAGCTTCGTGTAACTATATAATAAGTGGAGAAGGGGGACGTGTTCCATTGCGGCCTGTTCTACAGCGTATGCCGGGTCGGTAGGGGAGTTATACCACAACTCATAAATCACGAGGATGTGGGACACGACGTAGTAGGAATGAATATCCGCGGCCACGATCCCCCCACAATACGTGGATTGTGCACAGGTGCGGAGCGCCACACAAACTGCTCCACCGCCCGAAAGGAATTTATTTTGTATGGCATTTACCTGAGTAAACCACGCACGAGGAATGGGATAAGGGAAATTTTGGAGGCGATATAGAATTCAAGGCAGGGAAACCATTTTAAAAATGGCTGAGCGCCCATAAAGGGATAGCGGAAGAGCCGACCATATTGCCGTTTCATTTTTGAGACTGGTTAGCAGTGGGGTGATATTGTGGGTCCAAGAGATCTTGGGACATGGAGAAATAAAGATCCCCAGGTACTTTAAGCTGTCTGTGGCTCTAGACAGCTGCGCAGCCCACGACTTGCGGCCCTGATGTCCGCACACTGGGAAGAGGATAGATTTAGCTGGATTGGCGTGAAGGCCAGTGGTGCTTCCTAAGACTCTGAGAATTTCCAATATACGGGGTCCGGAGTACCAGGGGTCTGTCATAAAAAATAGGACATCATCCGCATATAATGCTATGCGGTCGGATCTTGAACGGGACCACTCAAACCCTCTGAGCACCGGGTCACTTCTGACCCAAGCCGCCAGGGGCTCTACCGCCAAGGCAAATAATAATGGGGAAAGTGGGCAACCTTGACGTGTGCCCTGCCGGATCGGGAAGGGGCGGGATCGGTATCCTGCCACGCGGACCGATGCTGTCAATTCAGTATAGAGTAGGCGTAAGTATGTCAGGAAGCGGGGCCCGAAGTTAATTGCCTCAAGTAGTTGGAAAAGGTAGACCCAGCTTAACGAGTCGAATGCTTTGTCGATATCGGCTAATAGGAGGGCAGCTGGGCAACCAAGGGTGGGGGCCGCGGTGATGGCATCATGGACTCTCCTGATATTATGTCTAGTGGCTCGCTGTGGCATAAATCCCGACTGATCGGGATGTATCAGCTCGGTAATGCACCCCCGAAGACGGTCAGCCAAGACTTTCCCTAACAATTTGGGTTCAAAGTTTATGAGAGAAATTTGGCGATAAGAAGATGGGTCCTCAGGTGGTCGCCCGGTTTAAGAAAGAGCACGATCTCCGCGTGGCGCGAATCGCTAGGTAATCGTGCCTGGTCTGAAGCGTCTAGGATGGTAGCCAATAATGAAGGTCCTAGAAGGGGCATATGGGATCGGAGAAATTCCATTGGGAAACCATTCGGGCCCGGGGCACGACCCGGACGGAGCGCGTTGAGGGCACTAGTCAATTCTTCTAGTGTTATAATAGTCTCTAGACGGTCCCGTACGGAATCAGGGAGTCGACGGGGTGGAATGTCTCTAAGAAATTCCACGATAAGGTCAGCAGAAATTTGCTCCTGCCTGGCGTAGAGGGACGTAAAATGGATCGCGAAGACGTCGACTACCTCCTCAGGCGACGTATATAAGGACCGGTGAGTACTGCGAACGGCGGGCACAACAGCAGGGGCGCCATTTGCTTGGCACAGTCTGTGGAGCATTTTACTGGACATATCCCCCCATTGATAGATCCGGTGTTGGGATGCCTCCCAGATCTCTTTGGCCTTGCCCAATAGATATTGGCGCAGCTCTTGCTGCGCTAGGACTACGTTCCGGCGAAGGATGGGGCAGGGATTGGTGTTGAGTTGGGAAGAGAGGGACGTGTGGCATGTTTCTAATGCGTCAAGTTGTTTGCACCATGTGCATTTCTCGTGTGTGCGATAGCTAATTTCACAGCCCCGGACCGGCGGCTTGAGGGCTTCCCAGAGAACAGTGTTCGAGGGGGCAGAGGGACTATTATCGGCTAAATATCTAACGATCAAGGTGTTGAGCATATCCTGGTAGGCTGGCCTGCGGAGGTACCACTGGGACATTCGCCAGCGGAACGGGGGCCTGCGAGAACATGGATGGAATTGCATTATGACCGGGGAATGATCAGAGAGACCGCGAGGTCTATGTTGTACAGCCGAGAATCTATGGAGAAAAACTTGGGGAACAAGAAGACTGTGACCCATGGACCGCCAAGAGATATGTGTATGCACGCTCAGTTGGGTGAAACTCCCGCCAAATGTCAGTCCAGTCCATCGTAGACGCCAGAGTAAACAATTTGATCGGGCCCAGGGAATCAAGGACGCGCTGGCGGACCAAGGGCCCCATAGTATTGTTCCAATCTCCTCCCATCAGGGTCAATCCCTCCGGAAGGGAACTCCACACTCCCAATAAGTTGTCAGTAAATGTGGCACCTACGGGGGGAGGGGCATAAATGCCACCAATAGTGATCTGTTCACCACACACTGTGCCCGTGACAAAACAGGAACCACCCTCTGGAATCCGCCCTATGTGTAATGTATTTGAACTGAACCCTGCGATGGATGAGTACCGCCACCCCCCTGGAGCCCCTCAAAAATCCTGCATGATATATGTGACAGAAGCCAAAGCGGGCGAGGCATGGAGCTTTTGTCCTCATTAAATGAGTCTCCTGAAGGAGCAGGACTTCTGCACCATACCGCTTTGCCTGGCGCAGGACTGCACCCCGTTTCACCTTGTTAAGTAGCCCCCGGACATTCCAAGACACCAATGTTAGGTCGCCGGGAAGGTTTCCGTCACCCAGTGTCATGAGAGTGAAGGTACATACTGACTGGAACTAAAAACACCCGCATAAAAGACAATATGGAAAACTCCCGCCGTCTGCATATATAAAGACCAATAAACTGTATAAACCAACACAACCAAGAAAGCATTCCCCCCTCCCCCCGCCCGACACCACCAAAAACAAGGAGCATCTGTTGCGGTGTACAAAGCTGCGGACCCCCAACGGAGAGCCCCCAGATATCACACCAATGGATCCCACACCACCCAAAAACACCAAGAAAACAGGGAGTGCAAGGCAGACACAGCCCAGCAGCTCGTGGTCGAGGACCCACACCACCCGGAAAAGAACATTATGGATATACAGTTAACCCTACACAGTGTCTTACAGTTCACCAGACGACGTGTGGAGCAATCAGGGTGGGTCACGGTGGACGCTCAGGACTTGGAGATATTCTGTCGGACCCCAGCCCCCACTGAAGAACCAGGGCCTTATGGGCCTGGCGGCGCAGCGCACGCCTTAATCTCCTGAGTTCACCTGCTTTGTTGAACAGAGACACAGGACATTCTGTTGAGCGTAGAAGATCAGGTTTATTAGCTGCAGCTAAGTACAGTTGTCCCAGAAGTACACTCAGTATGTTCTTAGGAGACTGCCACTTTACTCCGTGGCGCACAATCTTTTACAGCACATAGATTCACCAAGAACACTCCCAATGCATACATGGTTATCCAATGAGAAGAGTTTGAAAACAAGATATAACCAATGAGAAAAGTTTGAAAACAAGATATCAAGTAACCCAAATAAACGTCTCTTCCAACTGTTTTTGTCACCCCTCCCCACAAGTTAATCAGTGGTAGTGTCTACAACTCAACTTGCAGGTGGCAGGACATATTTGTATGCTTTGGAGGACAGTTGTGAAATGAGAGAATACAAGTAGAGAATAGCGAAGGCCAGAAGATAAGATAAAGTCAGGAAAGAATGGTGTGAACCGACAGACAGTTGAGACAGGGTTTAGTCAAACCAGACGAGGATTAGTGGACTCAGCCAGTCCCTGACATCAATCTTGTAAACAGAGGCAGAAGGTTATTTGACACGTCGCAGTAAGATCAGCAGAAAAACTTTGTTCATTGTGCTGCTTGAGTGAGGGCAACACAAAATTGCGGTGGAACACAAAAAATGGTGGCTGAATACAAGCGAGATCGAAAATCGAATTTCCTCAGACCCTCCTTTTGCCATAACTCAGGCAAAACACACAGATTCACGTTAATCTGAATCAATGTCAATAGCCATGAGGTCGTCAAACTGTTGCTGCAACATCATTTTAATGTTCTCTGTTTTCTGTGACTCAGGTCTTGGGACACACAGAGTGGCACAAAGACCGCAGATGGCGGGGCCACACTGCATACAGAGACAACAGGAAAAAATGATGGCCAAAACCACTCCAAGGTAGGTTAGTACCTTCCATCCCCATTTAGATAGTTATCCCCCAAACCGTCCTAATAAAGACCAATCTCCTTCGTCTTGATGAATCGATTCGGAGATCATGTGTAATTTGGAGATGGGTTGGTATACAGTAGGGGCGTCGTCAGGTATATAAATACAACAGCTAGATCCGATCAATTTACAGACTCCACCACGATCTGCAAGAATAACATCTAGTGCAATCCGGTTCTGCAAAGTCATGAGACGATCCGCCTGAAGTTCAGCTGTAAGATTACTCAAGGCTCCCACAGTGACATCTATGGTAGTCTCAACAACACGAACCAGCTGTCTCATGTTTCTGCTGTTGGCCATTGGGCCCCAAAAAGGAAGAAATCCTTTGAGGAAATCACTTCCCTCTTGTCCTGCCGTGTCTTTAGAACCAATAATCCCTCTGCCATATCTGTTTCTATGATGGCCTGAAGGAGCAGTGTATGTAGGAGGGAGAAGAAAAGCTATATAGCATGTTCCTGAAAAATCCGTTGGTAGCCACGTGTAAGCTCTATCGTGGCAGACAAAATATGTGCCCTGGGATGGCACTAACGGCGGTGAATTCTGAGACGTGTAGATGTATGTATGGGAACAAAAGCTTTTTCTTTGTCCAGTGTCAGTAGTCTGGCCATTCATTTGTAAACAGAAATTACCTTGATGAGGGACAGTCCAAATTGGTGGAGATTTTCCCTGTTTAGTTTTATCTGTAAGGCTAGTAATGTAACGAGTCACGTTCCAATTAGTATATGTTTGTCTCTCGTCAACAGGAACCTTATTATTCTCCACAATTTTAGTCATAGCCACCATTCTCTTTATCGGAGAATTATGACTAAAATCTGGCTTACTACCATAGGAACCAACTGGACGTCTAAATCGGCTCTGATATGCATTTGAAAATATTACAAAATAGGCCCAAGCTGAACCTTCATAAGAAAATGGAAGGACTAAATATGGCATCCCTTTATCTGTGGTATGAGGCATAAGTCCACACACCCAACAGTCGGTTGTGTTGACTACCAATTGCTGTTGGTGCAACAATTGGATAAATGAATTATTAAAATAGTCTGTTCTCCTGATTAGTTCATGTTGGGGAAGTGTATATAATTGATGTGGGGAGATAGTAGAATGAAGAGGCAAGGAGATAGAATTAGGGACAACTTTTTACTGCATAGCATGAATAACCCAACCTACAAAAGCCAATAAGATACACAAAAATATAGAAACACACAATGTTCGGGGGGCGCTAGAGGGCGCACAAGCAGTATGGCCGCACTCATGTGAGGCTCCTGCAGCCTGGACACGTAATCCGGCATTTATCCTCTCTATCGGACTGCCTTCCGGACCAAGACTGGGTGCAGATGTGGCTGTTCTCCCCCTGTGGCTCCGCCTGAAGTTTGGAAGCTGTGCGATCACCGGGGACGGAGTAAGAGGCGCCGCAAATCAAACCGAGCCCTGGGCTGCTGCATGGTGGAGTGAGCGGCCGGGCTTTGGAGCTACGCGACCCCGGTGCGTACCACAAGGCAGGTGGGCCCCGGAGTGACCGTTGCTGCAGCGGTGCCCTTGAGAGCGCAGTTCGCGGGGTCTGCTCGCCGGCGGGTGGTGGAAGGTAACGAAGGGGCACGAGACACGGCCTATGCCTGGGTTGCCCCCCCCGTTGGGCAAACGAACTGGGACGGATTGTGGAGCGAGGCGGCCCGGAGCCTGGGGATCGGCGTTCCCTGCCGGGTTGTGCTGGCGGCCAGAGGGGGTTCTCGGAGTTGCACGAGGGGTGAGACGTCCGCCCCCCCTCGCCCCCTTGGACTGATCGTGCCGATTGGGGTGCTGGTGGATGGCCGCCCCCCCCCCCCGACGGGGCTGCATGTGCCTGCTGGGATGATGCCTGATGTCTCGCTGAGGCTGGTCTGAGCCTACAGCTTCCTTTGCTTTGGGGCCCCGTTTGCAGGGGGGCCCGCCTGCTGTGTTCGCTGAGGAGGTGCACGGAAGACTATCATGGGTGGAACTGCGCCGCCATTGCCTCGTGGCTGTTGGCCTCTGAGTGCTGGAGGCCGGAGACGGGGTGCGAAGACGTAGACCTGAGTGCGGCGCCTGCGGAGGCTACACTGGGCGAGGCCTGGCCACTGCTGCGGGCCCCTGTGGCTAACTCCGGGCCCCCCCACATCCATCCACTCTTGTCCGGGGGTTGGGATCGCTGGCCCGAGGGCCCCCGGAGGAACGGCCTGCTGTTGTTCCTTGCGTGGGGTGGCCTTACCACATGGCTATATCTTTCCGATGAGAGGGCTGCGATTGTTCGATGTGATGAGCTGGCTGGCGCTGCTTCGGTGACGGCGGGGGTTGACGACGTGCTCCCTTCCTGGCTTTCTATCAGGGTAACGGACTGGGCCCTCATCTGTGCGAACGCCGGCGGTGGCTGAGCTGCTCCTGGGGTCCTCTGCTTCTGTCCTGCCTGTGGCGGGGGCATCCTTCGCTCCCTTGGGGTGAGCGGCGGCTCCCCTCGTCGAGCCCACAATGGGTAAACATGACAATAAACAATTGAAACTGTCATTTGCTGCCCCAGTTGCTAAGACGGGGCTGCGGAGTGCGCAAGATGAGGGGGGCGCCCAGGGCCCTCCAACGACTGACGTGGACATGGCCTCTCTGCCGTCAGACCTTTACCAGATGATGCGGGAGATGAGGCAGGGCTTTGCCACCATAGTGGACAAGGTGGACCGCCTTTCTTCACGCATGGATGCATTTGCACAGAAAGTTGATGCCCACGAGGAACGTATCACTGAGGTTGAGAGGCGGATCTCTGATAACGATGACACAACTGCTTCCCATTCTACGCAGCTTACGAAAATGGACAATGTTCTGAGGGTCATCGCTGCTAAGAATGAGGAGTTGGAGGCCCGCAGCCGGCGTAATAACATTCGCGTGGTGGGTGTGCCAGAGTCCACCAACACTGGGCGCATTGGAAGACTACGTGGAGAAGATACTCCTGGCCTCCATCGGCTCGGAGACTTTCTCTAAACAGTTCATCGTGGAGAGAGCACACCGCTCACTTGGGCCACGACCTCGACCTGGTGCTCCACCTAGGCCCATCATCGCGCGGCTCTTAAACTATCGAAATCGTGATGCTGCGCTGCGGGCCGTGCGTATGAACCAAAACCTTTCGTACGATGGTGTCAGCTTCACCGTTTACCCAGATTTCACGCCTGTCGTTCAGGAACAGCGGCGCAAATTTGTTGATGTCAAGAAAAAGCTTCGTGCCCTCCAAATTGATTATGCGTTGCTTTATCCGGCGAAGCTGCGAGTCACCCATCAAGCGAAGCAACATTTCTTTACGAATCCGCAACAAGTGGATGACTTCCTGAAGTCCCTGCGGAGGATGAAGGATGCGCGGCTGGAAGAGGAAGATGCTGCTCAGGGGAATGAACAATAATTGCTAGCCCGCGGGTCACTGGGGCCTCTCCTCTGAACTAGTGTGCGGCTCCACTGCCCTTTCCTGGTGACCTGCCACGCGAGCCCTTTGGAAGGGCGGCGTCAAGACTGATCAAGACTGCCCTGGTCGTGTGCTGGTCGGTGGTTGGTAATGTATTCCAGGCACCACCCTTCCCCCTCTTCCTGTGTCTGTGATGGGTAGCGGGCCGTAAAGGGTGGATATGTGTGCCCCCTGGATGACCCCCGTAGGGTGTACCCCATTGACTAAACTGACTATGTTGCTCCTGTTGAGCTATTTGGTGGCAATGACGGGTGGGGGGTGGGTAATTGTTTCTGGCAAGTTGGGGCTGCTTCAGTGGGTGGGGGGTGGGGTAGAGGGTTGCGGGTCCTTGCTGGTATCTTCATTGCCCTTCCCAAGTGCTGATATGTTGGTGCTCACACGGAGTGCGGAGATCTCCCTGGGGACTATGATGTGTACACTTATGGCTGGACTACGTCGAAGATGTTGGAAGTCCGTTTGGCTTGCTACTAGGCCCCTGGGCACTGTGCAGGATGGGACAGTCTTATTGAGCTTCGTTGCCCTTCGAGGGGGGGATCGCAGTGCTTCCCCAAGGTTAGATGCAAAGTCCCAAGTTACTATGGCCGATTCTGCCGGCCGCGACAGAGGGGCGTATGGCTTTAGGGGTGGTGGCGTATTGACCTCACATGGTGCAGGGCTGCGTAATCTGTGCGCTGGGCAGGCTGCTTCCCCCAGGGTTCAGGCTCTGCTCACCGGAATGGGGAGGCTGCACTTCGGGGTTGGTTCCTGGGCGGTGGGGAGAGTTCCTGGTCCAGTACTTTGTGGGATTGGTTGTCACACATCTTCAGATCGATTTGCAATTGCACTTGGCGTACGGTACATGTTGGTAAAGTCAGCGGGGAGGGGTGGGGGGTCAGGGGTGTTTATGAATGTTGTTCAATTGTTGGGCGCTGCTGTGTTCAGGGCGTTACCATGCACAGAGTTGACAAAGGTTTTTGCTGTGAGCTTACGAAGAGGTCCCCTTGTGGGGCATGTAGTGCACACAATTATTGGAGGTGTATACTGGCTTGGCCTGACTGCTGATGTGGGTTGCGGAACGGTGTTGCCTCCGCGCGGGAGGAGTAAAGCAGATGGCGTGCACGACTGGTGGGGGTGGTGTGGGTGGGGGCCCTCTACCAGTGCACGATATTCCTTTTTGTATCGACCCGTCTATGGGAGACACTGACCTGAACATACTTACATGGAACGTCAGAGGCCTGGGAGACCCTTGGAAACGGAGACAAATCCTGTCCTATTTAGATCGCCATGTAATACACATTGCGTTTCTTCAAGAGACCCACTTCAGGGTGCAATCCGCTCCTACCTTTGCTGGTAGGTGGGCGAAATACACGGCCTTTTCTTCCTACTCTTCATACTCTCGAGATGTTGCCATATTGGTCAAAAAGGGGACCCCCTTTATTCTGTCAGGTACAAAAAGTGATGCCCAGGGCAGGTACTGTCTGATGTGGGGTAGACTAGGACATAGGGCGGTTACCCTGGCCTGCTGCTATGGTCCCAATGTGGACGACCCAAACTTCTTTGCGGACCTCGGTGCAGTCATAGTGGGTGTAGGAACACAACATCTCATATGGGGGGGAGATTTTAATACCACGCTCAACCCGCCGTTGGACAGGCCCACCCGGCCCCACATCATTATACCCATTCCCGGGGGGCGCTTTTAGAACTCTTAGAAGAGCATAGACTGATTGACACATGGAGACACCTCCACGCGGAGGTCCGTGAAGGTACTCACTTCACGGCGCAAGCGCGCTCATGGGCTCGGCTCGACTATGTCTTCCTGGCCCCACAATTTCACGTGGCGTTGGTTGGGGCGCGACACCTCCCGAGGACCTTTTCGGATCACGCGCCAGTACGCGTTACCTTGAGGGCTGCAGACCTCGGCCCCCACTGGCGGCCTGGCATCTGCAGCCCATGATGCTCCTGGATGCCCCTTTCCAGGAGGAGCTGCGGGAGGACTGCTTGGATTTCTTTAAGCGCAACAAGGACTCTGTGAAGGATGTTGAAACTATTTGGGATGCGTTCAAGGTGACCTTGCGTGGTCTGTGCATTGCCAAGGGGTCGGGTGTACTGAAGAGTATCATGGCGCGCCTTCGCACCTTGGAAACTGACCTTCAGACGCTGGAGACATCATTGGCTGCAAATCCTGATGATGCCACGTTGGCAGGTATTCGGGACAAAATCACAGAGTATACTGTTGAAGCCGCTAGGGAAACAAAATTTAGAGGCAAACATTGGGTCGGCCGGAGTTATGGTGAGGGCGAGAGGCCGGGGAAAGCCCTGGCAGCGACAATGAGGCTAGTGCGGCCGTCTAATACTATCATGGAGAATGTAGGTGCAGACGGCACATTGTACAGAGATACCGCGCAAATTCTCAACGCGTTTGTGGCACACTATAGCGTGCTGTACGCGTCAACTAGGGCTGGGGAGCTACAATTGCACGACTACGTGGAGGATGTGTCCCTGGGGTGGCTTAGTGATGCGCAAAGAGAGTTTCTGAGTTCCCCCTTTGAACTGGACGAGGTGCGGGAAGCTATCATGCACATGAGGTCGGGCAAGACCGCCGGACTGGATGGGATCCCAATCGAATTCTACAAGACCTACATTGACTTTATGGCACCAGTCTTGAGAGAGGTGTATGAAGATGCGTTAGAGGTGGGCCACCTGCCCCCTTCGATGCGCATGGCCCTCATCACGTCGCTCCTTAAGCCGGGGAAGGCGGCGAATGACTGTGACTCCTACCGGCCTCTCTCCCTGCTAAATTGCGATGTGAAAATCCTAGCCAAGCTCATAGCCACTCGCATTAATCTGCTACTCCCTAACCTGATATTGCCCGATCAGGCCGGGTTCGTGCCAGGAAGGGCAACGTCCCATAACCTGCGCACGTTCTTCTCGATCCTTAATTCTGTGCATGATGACCAGCCCATGGCCGCCGTGTTCCTTGATGCCACGAAGGCATTTGACTCCCTTGAGTGGGACTACTTGTTCCAAGTGCTGGGGCGCATGGGATTCCCGAGCATATTTATCTTGTGGATCAAGTTATTATACACCGCTCCTACGGCCAAAGTACTGGTGAACGGCCAGCTTTCCTCTGCGTTCCCTATTACCAGAGGCACCAGACGGGGTGCCCTCTATCACCCCTGTTGTTTGCTTTGGCCATGGAGCCCCTGGCGGCCAAATTGCGGCAACACCATAGGAACAAGGCGCTGAGATATTTCCAGAGGCAGATATTAATATCCATGTACGCTGATGATATCACCCTCTACGTGCGCGACCCTAGGGATAATCTCAACCCGATCCTCCGGGAATTTATTCGGTTTGGCATGATTTCCGGTATCCAGGTCAATTGGAGCAAGTCTTGTTTGTTCCCCCTCACGGCCTCCACTGGGCGGTTTGGGCTGGACTTCCCCCTTGCCTGGTGTGAGGGGGACTTTAAATATTTGGGCATCCATATAGAAAAAAACAGGGAAGAGCTCCTGAGGGCTAACTATGGCACGGCGATGTCCCGCATTACGGATTGCATTACTCGTTGGATCGCTCTGCCCCTCTCCATGGCTGGCAGGTCATCATTGATTAAAATGGTTATATTGCCGCAGCTGTTATACCTCTTTCTGAATATTCCCTTTTATCCTGGTGCCTTTTTTTTTAGGCAACTCCGCTCGGAACTCATCAGACTAGTGTGGGGCGGTAAGTCGCCCCGGCTTAAGTGGGAGATCCTCATTAAGCCCTACGATCAAGGTGGATTTGGCATCCCCAACTTTGAGCTGTATTATCAGGCAGCCCAGGCGCATTACGCCTACTTCTGGATACGGCAGCCTAGATATATGCCGCAGCTTGCAGCCGAACACTGGCTGGTGCACCCGATCCCTATAGAGGGCGCGTTGTACATCCCAGTGCAGGGAAGAGACAAGACAGCCACGACGTTGATTAGCACGGTGACTGCATGGAATCAGTTGGCTGCCACTCTGGGACTTGACCTGGTGTATGCTCCGCTTTTGCCCCTTGCTTACCACCCGAGTATGCCCCTGTTGCAGGAGGCGGGGTTCTGGAAATTACTTCACACTATACATGTGGTGACGTGGGGGGACTTGTACCACAATGGCACGTTCCGTTCCATGGAACACTTGTATGACAGCATACAGCCTTCTCCCCTCGATGTTTTTCTATACCTCCACCTCCGCCGGGGGTTGAGGGCACTCACGCCCAGCTTCCCACAGGAACCGCCGCATATGACTCCGCTGCAGCGCATACTGAGTGATGAAACTCCGGCCAAGCTCGTTTCCAAAATATACCGATCGGTACATTCCTCAACACCGGCGCCGCAGTTGGCAGCCAGGGAGAAGTGGGACCGAGAGTTGCAGGCCCCGTTGACGGATAAACAGTGGCAATTCTGCTTAATGCAGACGGACCGCGTTTCCTCCAGTAGCCGCCTCAGAATTATCCATTACAAATACATTCACAGACTTTACTACACACCGGCCAGACTTCACAGCTATCAGCTCCGCGACGATGATAGACGCGAAAGATGCCGGGCTCCTGGTGTGGACTTCCTTCGCCTAGCGTGGTCGTGTGAAGCAGTGCACCGCTTTTGGTGCCAGGTGTTTGAAGCGCTCTCAAAAATTATCAACATAGTGTTGGCGCCCTCCCCTCTCCTGGCCCTACTGGGCTATGTAGAGCCCATACAGGCGACGCACCGCAAATTCATCGCGCTTGCCTTTTTGCTTGCAAAGAGAAGGGTGTCGTGTCGTTGGGGCAGGGCCCCGAAATTCAAGGAATGGATGCGTGATCTTATATACTGTCAAGAACAGATCTGTACGTACTCTGAGCTTATGCCACCAACGTCAAGGCCAACGGACATTTGGGCTCCGCTGTGCTGCTATCTCCTGGCTGGGGCGACTGCCCCGGACGACGTGCTGTCGGCTGGGTGATCTCTGGCTGTTGACCTCAGGTGCTCGGGGGGGTGACTGCCCGGTGCTGCTGCCATGGTGGTGTGGTACGGTGGGCACTGGGGCTGTGGGTCGCCACTCCCATGGGCGTGGTGTGATTGTTACTGTGTGGTGTGTTGAATGAAGGGCCCCCCTTGAGATGTGTACGCCTTGCGATGACTTCTGTGGGTATGTACCTAGGTGTTGTTTTGCACTGGTTTTCTACTGCTGTCTGCGCCAGCACTACCCTAAAATGTACTGCCTGTTTCTCCTCCACGCTTTCTATGTATCACCCAGGATGACTTGTGTACTCATTGTCGCTCTTTGGAATACAGCTGTATGTTTTTGCTCTAAAGTTCCAAAAATAAAATTTAAAAAAAAACACACAATGTTACGCCACATCGACTGTGCAATATTTTACAATATTTCTTTCTCATCTCTTCCTTATTAACATTCTTTCCTAATTTAACATCCATCCTCTAAAATAGTTGCTCACGGCAATCTTACTTACTCACTTGGCTGTGATTATTAGCCGTCCTATGACACTGCAAGTCCTGGGGGCCTAGCCACTATACAGGTCACAAACCAAGACTCCTACCGTGACCCTGCAACCTGGACAGATGATAAATGTAGCAGAAGAGATGGAAATCTCAGGTGTCCATGACCAATCTAGGTCTTAAATTGTATCTAGTCCTTGTTGGTACAGTTTGGTCTTGAAATAGGGTCTGTGGCTCTGTAGTGTTTAATCGGAGATGGGAAGGTACGGCTTCTTGTAAAATGTCGTCATCTTCTTTCTCCGATCCAGTTCCATCCTGGTGTGCACTACTGAAATGTATGAATCGGGGGACATTTTCTCCTTCAGAATCACCTATACCCTTATGAACCCACTGATCAAAAGGCAAGGGCAAGGGCACTTTCTTGCAGTGCACGCCGTGGATCCAGTTCTTTTTCCCTTTGACTTTTACTGCTGTGCGAGTCGTCAGAAATACTTGTCGAGGCGTCTTCCAGTGAGGTTCCAAATATTTTGTCCTCTGAAAATTTTTCACACAGACCCAGTCTCCAGGTTGGATAGAATGACCTGGGTCTGTGGAGGCTTCTAGTAAAGCGTTTTGAACCTGTTGGTGAAGAACACGTAATTTAGTGGTGAGGTCATGTAAATAGTCAATCAGCATTGGATACTGTATATCAGAATACATTCTAGGGCGAGGGACTCCCCATACATTAGCTGGGCGCCTGAAAACAATCTCGTATGGGCTGAGTCCCAAACGAGAATGTACAGCTGTTCTAGTGGACAGGAGAGCCAAAGGTAAAGCATCGGGCCAATTAAGACCTGTGCTGGCTTTACTTTTGCAAGCTTAAGTTTGAGAGTGTCGTTATAGCACTCTACCAAACCCACGGACTGAGGATGATTTGCCGCATGAAACTTCTGCCTTATACCAAGACCGGTACACACCTTTTGCATAATTTGGCCTCCAAATTCACTTCCATTGTCACTCCAGACAATGCGCGGCAAACCAAACCTAGGGAAGAACTC
Source organism: Triturus cristatus (assembly GCF_964204655.1). Taxonomy (NCBI): domain Eukaryota; kingdom Metazoa; phylum Chordata; class Amphibia; order Caudata; family Salamandridae; genus Triturus; species Triturus cristatus. The sequence continues at coordinate 1,068,283,285 of NC_140582.1, read as the reverse complement.
TTTTAGAAGAACCTTGGCAGTGGACAAAGCAGTGTTGTCTTTCAGGGGGTAAGCCTCTATCCATCTGGAAAAGGTACATACCACTACCAGAACATATTTAAGATTGTTACATCTATCCATGTGAATGTAGTCAATTTGCAACACCTCCAAAGAATATGTTGGGGGAGCAAAATGACCTGCCGGAGTTGGGGTTCCCTTTCCCGGATTGTACATCAAGCAAATGATACAATGCTTCACCACATTATCTGCACATTTTTCAATCCCTTTGTTCAGCCACACTGGAGCCAGAAGTTTACATATTCCTTTTGCACTGATGTGGGCTGGACCATGCGCCATAGTAACTACAGGCAGTACGTAGGTGTCTGGTAACAGCCAACGCTGGTGTTCTGACAATTCTATCCAACATCCTGTTGCGTCTAACATTCCTGTACTCTCTTTCCACTTTCTCAACTCTTTCTCTGTAGCATCTCCTTGAATCGATCTCACACTTTCTATTGTGTCCTCACACATCCCTCTTTCCCAGATCCAATTCGCAGGGCCCGCAACATACATGCGACTTGTAGCATCTCTGGCTGTCCTTTTTGCTACCTCATCCGCAAAAGCATTTCCGCGACCAACATCATCAGTAATCTTCTTATGCGCACTACATTTCACAATTGCTATCTGGGTAGGCAAAACAAGTGACTCAAGAAGATCAGTTACCAATTGACCATGCTGTATTTTAGTACCGTGGGAGGTAAGGAATCCTCTCTCCTTCCACAAACGACTGAAGCTATGCGCCACACCGAACGCATACTGGCTGTCGGTATACACATTCACTCTCTTTCCTTTAGATAACACACACGCTCTGGTCAAAGCTATCAGTTCAGCTGCCTGAGCTGAATTATGTCTGATGCGTGCTGTCTCCACGACTGTATACAAGGTGGTAACAGCATAAACTGAAGTTGTCTCACCATTTGGGAGTTTGAAACAAGACCCATCCACCCATAGGATCCCATCTGGATCCACTAACGGCGTATCTTTCAAATCAATCCTGTCTTTTGTCTCCTCCTCACTATGGAGTAAACAATCATGTTGTTTCCGAATATCTTTCTCTTCTAGAAGAGGTAACAGTGTGGCTGGATTTAAAATATTACATCGTTTGATGTGCACATGACTAGCCAAGAGTGTCAGCTCATATCCAGACAAGCGAGCACTTGTAAGATGTTGTGTTTTCGTCCTATTTAGCAAGGTATCCACTGCATGTGGAACCATAACAATGAGAGTATTATCTAGCACCACTCCAGCAGACTGACGAATAGAAATCGCTGCTGCTGCTGTAGCTTTAAGACAACTAGGCAATGCCTTGGCTACTGGGTCTAACGTAGCTGAAAAATAGGCACATGGCCGCTGTTTCTCTCCAAATCGTTGTGTTAAGACTGACAACGCACAACCCTCTCTTTCATGGACATAGAGTGTGAAGGGCTTACTGCAATCTGGAGTACCCAACACAGGAGCAGAACACAGAGCAGTACGTAAATCAGAAAAACTCTTCTGACTTTTGTCAGTCCAAGGAAGGGGTTGGGGTGTGTCTTTCAAAGTGAGTGCTAACAAAGGTTTGGCCAACAAAGAAAAATTCGGAATCCACTTTCTACAATAGGAAGTGATGCCCAGAATGGCGCGCACCTCTCTTTGTGTAGATGGTACAGACATTTGCGCAATTGCTTGAATTCGTTCTGGGGTTAATCGCCTTCCCTCCTTTGATAAGAGATGACCCAAATAGGTAACCTCTCGACGGATATATTGCAGTTTAGAAGGCGAAACCTTATGATTAAGATCAGACAAGTGACGTAACAGTGCAACAGTCACATTCTTGCAGACATCCTCTGAATCAGCAGCAATCAACAAATCATCCATATATTGAATAAGAGTAGCACCTGGGGGCAAAGGAAAAACATCGAGCTGACATTTCAGAGCTTGACTATAAATGGAGGGGCTTTCACAATAGCCTTGGGGTGCGCGCTTGAACCGGAAACTTCGGCCTCCTAGAGAGAAACCAAAAATATCCCTACTCTCTTTGGCAATGGGAATGCTGAAGAAAGCATTTTTCAGATCAATAACAGAAAACCAAGCTGCTGAGGCAGGTATCATAGTTAACAGGGCAGTGATATCTGGAACAACAGGAAACTGTGGTACAATAATTTTATTGACCTCCCGAAGATCAATCACAAAACGATAAACAGGAGGCTTAGAAGGATCAGTGCGTTTAAGAACAGGAAGAATAGGACTATTACATACATTTCCTCTTGTTTCCTCAATCACACCCTTCTAAACCAAATCATAAATGATATCCAAAAGCGCTCTTTCACCTTCATTGGAAATTCTGTATTGAGGAATGCGTGGCAATTTAGCATTGGGCTTGAGAGTAACAACATAAGGCGGGATCTCAAGACAACCAACATCATGTGGACCCGTAGCCCAGAGCGTTGCAGGAAGAGAGAGCAATTCAGGTGGGAATTGATCTTTAGACAAATACATTGAAGAAGTCAATTTCTGCCCTAAAGTAAGATGCACACCAGAAGGAGAACAATATATCGTTGCATGCATTCTTTTCAATAGATCCAAATCCAACAGATTCTCGCCGCAACCAGTCGTTAAAAGAAGAGGAGCTTCCATATCATAAGGGCCAATTGAAATAGGCAAAGGACAGGAGACCGGGTTACGAACTGGGGCACCTGAAAATCCTACTGATACATTTGTTAATCCAGACAAAGGTGCCCCAGGGAGTTTAGAGTGAATGATAGAACTTCTCATCGCACCAGTATCTAAAAGAAATGGCTCTGAAACACCCATTGTAGTGAAATTGACATAAGGCCCATCCTGATTTACTGGAATCGATACAACTCCCTCACTTTGTCTATGGCTGTCCTAGTTAACGTGAAGGCTTTCATTTTCACCTTCAACATGATAATCATCATTGTAATACTGTGTAGACTGAGTATTCTGCTGATCGAAGTAGTTCGTAGAATTTGGAGGGGGTAAGGAACGGTGTTCTTGAGGCATCACACCTCGACCTCTACCCCTGTATATTATCTGAAAACCACCACGGCCACGTGGAGCAGATAGTTCTCCCTTACGTTGCAATAAAACCGGGCAGCTATTCTTAAAATGACCTTCCTCTCTACAATAGGCACATTGGTTAGGACCTAATAAAGGTCGCGGAATAAAGGGCCCAGGCTTTTGATACACCCTCTGAAACTGTGGAGGCTGTTGAAACTGGCGCTGAGTATAACGAGGAGGATAAGCTTGTTGCAGAAGAACCTTCGTTTTTAATTCTTTCGTCTTCTTCTCTTGCTTATCTTTCTCCTCTTTATCCCTGTTCTCATAATATTGAGCAGTAGCCAATATCTGGGCAGAAGAAGAAACAGCCCATGAACTCTCGGAGTGTTTCAACTTATGTGACAGTTCGGGAAGCAAATTAAATACGAATTTATCTACAAATAATCGCTGTCCACCCTCCGTAGTCATATCCTGACCACTGTGATCAATAAACGTCTCCTCAAAACGAGTGAAGAAATCAGAGACACTCTCATCTTTCTTCTGCTTACACGCAGCTAATTTATCCCAATTAACTCGCAAGGCAGGCATCATCGTTTTCATTAAAGTAATAATCCTACCAGGGAGTTCTGAAATCAAAGCATCAGGCTTAGCACCACCCACTTGGGCTGCATCTGCGGCAGTTATAGCAGCCCAATCGCCACCCAATGCTTGGGCGTGATCCTCTCTACGAATCCGAGCCCATATTGCTTCTGGGACTACATTTCCCATCAACATATCAATATCGGCTAAATTCATAATACAGGCATCAACAGTCTGGGACAACTCCTTATAATAGCCAGCAGGGTTTTTACGGGGATCCGGTAGAGACTGTTTAAGAGCCAAAACTTCAGATCTCTTCCAGGGGACATGTACCCATATACGCTGGAAGTGCGCGGGAACAGCTGGATTAGCACCTGCTTGTGCAACCGCTTTTCTCCACACTGGAGGAACCTCTCTCATGGGATAATGTTTGGATGTCAGCCTAACAGCAGGATCGGAATCAAAAAAAGCCTGTGAGGAATATAAGGACCTAAAAGGGACAAGTGTCCTTACGGCATCCTCAACCTTAGAACCCACAATGAGTCCCTTATCGAAATTAGCCTGAACATCTAACAAACCCTAAGGAAGTAAACCCAAATCCACATCCTCCCATTCTTTAGCGAGAGTGTCACACATAACATTAAATACATATCTCTGCGTGGGCGCCTCCCACTGATGAAAGGTGGTCATGATATCTTTCACACTATACTGGGGACCCTTCTCGATCCATTTGCAAGCGAGAGAGTCCAATACCACCCGTTCGTCGGAACCTGGGAGTTGACTACGAGACTGTCTTCGAGAAAAAGCCGGAGACATATTCAAAGTCTCAAAGAAAGGAGACAGAAACCCAGAGACAGTATCTGTGATTCGTTTGCGCACAGTAGGAGAATTAGACATAAGAACAGGGGACAAGGTATTAGGTGAACTAACAGAAGAATGAACAGTTATAAGGGGAGCCGAAGGCAAAGGAGATTGATGTTCAGGAAACGGAGGCAAAGAAGTCGGTGGCGGAAGAGGTGGGGGTGGCACTACCGGAAGGGGCAAATGCGGAAGAGCCGGAGCAGGCGGAGGCGCAACTAATGGCTGAACTGGTTGTAACAATGGGGGTGCATTAGCACCTTGTACATAGGGAGGAGGCAATCTCAATAAGTGAGACATCAAAGGGTCTTCCTCCGGATCCTTACTTTTATCAGAAGGGGAAATGGGCAACACCGGATAGCATTTATCTATCGCCATACGATGCTGTCTCTCTGAAATTTCCATTTCATGATTAATCTCATTATCTTTAAACTGCTGGGCAGCCTGTATAATCATCATACTTTGTGTTTTCTTATCTCGTTTTGCCTGTTTAATTTCTCTCTGTTTGGCTTCCTTACGCCAGAGGCGGAAAGAGTCAAACATTGCCGGCCGGGCTTTTCTTTTAAACAAAATTGCTTCCAAATTATCTAATATGTCAGGCTCAAAGCTACCATTCTGTGGCCACTGTAGAACACCATCGTTCTTCGTGTATCGGATCCATGCCTTATTAAAGGCAATGGGGCCAACACCATGTTTAGAATTAAGCTCATAAGTGGGAGTTCCAACCGGAGGAATTGGACAAGAGTCCTCCAGCCGGGAATCCCTGTCACAACCAAAACAACAAAACTTTCTAAACTTACTCAGACCAGGCATCGTTATTTCACTGCACTGTTCACAAACATCAAGGGGTTAAATCAAATAACACAGCACAATCTGTACTCACCCCTCGGCTTCGGCTTTTGCAATAGCCGAATCAAAGACCCAAATCAAAACAAAATAGTGGGAGCTACCCACCAATACTTAACTAAGTGTCTTCTTACGCCAACAGAGGCCCGTCTAACGTCTTGCGATACCATACATCACCAAAAGGGGCCAAAGCAAGGCGGCAGTCAGGGCAGCAGTCGTCAGCAGCCGTCAGGAAGGAGAAACCGCGCTGAAAAAGACCTTCGGACCACTTCGAAATACAGGGGTCGCTTGACGTGGTTCGCGATTCCTCCAGAATTTTCTTGCGGGGCTCCTCACGACCCTCAGGCAAAATCGCTACCTCTGAAGCCGCCTCACAGAGGGCACCAATTGAAGAACCAGGGCCTTATGGGCCTGGCGGCGCAGGGCACACCTTAATCTCCTGAGTTCACCTGCTTTGTTGAACAGAGACACAGGACATTCTGTTGAGCGTAGAAGATCAGGTTTATTAGCTGCAGCTAAGTACAGTTGTCCCAGAAGTACACTCAGTATGTTCTTAGGAGTCTGCCACTTTACTCCGTGGCGCACAATCTTTTATAGCACATAGATTCACCAAGAACACTCCCAATGCATACATGGTTATCCAATGAGAAGAGTTTGAAAACAAGATATAACCAATGAGAAAAGTTTGAAAACAAGATATCAAGTAACCCAAATAAACCTCTCTTCCAACTGTTTTTGTCACACCTCCCCACAAGTTAATCAGTGGTAGCGTCTACAACTCAACTTGCAGGTGGCAGGACATATTTGTATGCTTTGGAGGACAGTTGTGAAATGAGAGAATACAAGTAGAGAATAGCAAAGGCCAGAAGATAAGATAAAGTCAGGAAAGAATGGTGTGAACCGACAGACAGTTGAGACAGGGTTTAGTCAAACTAGACGAGGATTAGTGGACTCAGCCAGTCCCTGACATCAGTCTCGTAAACAGAGGCAGAAGTTTATTTGACACGTCGCAGTAAGATCAGCAGAAAAACTTCGTTCATTGTGCTGCCTGAGAGAGGGCAACACAAAATGGCGGTGGAACACAAAAAATGGTGGCTGAATACAAGCGAGATCGAAAATCAAATTTCCTCACCACCGCTTCTGGGATTTATTGCGGCACGGCCGCTGAGTGCGTGAGCTACAGGAGGAGTCTGAGTCAATGGCCGACGGAAAGGCCGCCCGGAGCCGAGGGCGCTCGTCCGACCATGCGAAGACCGCCTCGGGTGTGTCGAAAAAGTAGGACTTGGAGTTGTGGAGTGACCCGCATCCGACCCGCATGAACATTCAATACATATAGCAACATGTATTGAATGTTCAATTCCCTAAGTCTGCGCTTTGCGGCCATGAAGGATTGGCGTTGTCGCTGTACAAGGCGCGTGTAGTCCGGAAACACCAGGATTGAGCGGGAGTCGTGTAGAAAGCCATCTTTGTGTGTTCTGGCGAACCGTAGGATAGCATCTCGGTCTGCATAGTTCATGATCTTCGCAATAACAGGCCTCGGGGCCTCACCCGCAGGGGGTCTCGGTGTCAAGGCCCTGTGTGCCCTCTCAACAACAATGTAGAGGATAAGAGATCGCCAGGAAGGACGTCTTTTTGCCATTGGGTGATAAAGTTAGTCATGGAGGATCCCTCGCATCCCTCGGCAAGGCCCACGAAGTGCAGGTTGTTCCGTCTAGCGCGGCCTTCTGCATCCTCCACCCTAGACGCCAATTCCTGCGTGACCACCGTTAGTTTGTTCACTTTTTTCTGGAGGGAAGTCACCGAGTCTTCTACTGTAGAAACTCTAGTTTCGGCCTCGGTGATCCGGTCCAACGCCCTATGGAGGTCCTGACTCAAGAATGAAACTTTGGATCCCACTGCGCTGATCTTGGCATCCAACGTGTCCCGGGCATTGTTGATTGCCGCAAGGAGGGCCGCATTATCAGGGGCCAAGCTGCCCCCATCTCCGCCGGCGGCCATAGTGTATTGTTTGATGGTGCCCTGCCTGGGGCCAGTACCACCCGGTCTGCCCCTGCCCATCAGACCAGCCGGCCCAGGCCGCAAGGCAGTGCGGGGTACGCAAGGAGCCCACTCCCCGGGCAGGTGAGACCCAGGACGACAGACGTCAAAGAGGGCCTAGTGCGAGGCACATCACCAAACACCCTGAAGGAGTCAAGCCAGGAGAAATAGGATGAGGCGGCAGGCCAGCCGACCGGCACGCCAGCTCCGGCCCCTGGGGCCCAGGGACAGTCCGGACGAGATGGTCACCAGGGGGAGCTGGGAGCCGCTGCGCCTACAGGACTTCACTCTTAAGGCCGAACACAGGATGCCCGCAGTGTTACTCGTTGAGCCAGGGGGCCAAGGCGAGCCAGCCCGCAGCCACCGGGGCACCACAGGGCCTCCCACGCAGTAATCCAGGGTGGGGGGGGCAGCCCCCAGCACGACGGCGCCACAGGCAGTCGAACACCAACCAGACCCCAGTGACCAGCCGGCGTCGCAGCTAGAGGCGCCCGTCATGGCCCACCACCATCCGCAGCAGCCCGTGGCACCCCGATCGCCGGTTCTGGGGGTGGTAATAGCTGGATGTCCTCCACTGCAGTACAGCCACAAAAGGATGACACCCGTCGGGCAATGGGGGAGGGGGGCGCCAGTCAAACGACCCCACAGCACAGCGCACTCAGCCCTCCCCAGTGAAGCAGGCCACAGCGCTAACCTTTCCAATGTCCCGCTCCTGGCGCCGGCGTGCGAGGAAGGGCCGCGTCACCAGGCGGCGCCGGCTCACCCTCGGCACTGCAGCAGTATAATGGCAGCTGCCATGTTTCACCAGACGAGTCACGGAAATCCTTGCACGCCGCTTGTAATCCAGGCAGCCCTCCACTAGCACTGGACGCTCCACCAGGGGGAACCGGAACGCCGCCCTAGGATTGATGTGTGGCTCTCACAGGCGGGCACCCGGCCCGCTCGCGCACGCGGGAGCGGTGCTCCGTAGGCCAGCTGGGGATCGGCGGGAGACACCGCGGCGATGACCCAGATCGCCGGATTGCCCCAATCGCCACACGCCTGGACAGGTAGGGTACCCGGCGGAGCAGAGATAGCAGTGTCGGGCAGGATTTGCGTCGGATTTTGGATCGGATGAAGGTGTGGGTGGATGGAGCTTAACTAAGCTGCGTCCGCCATGATGGCCGAGCAAGACACGCTCCCCAACTAGTCTTTACTTTTAATTTCATCCGTCTTGTGACATGCCCTGTACCTCCCATGTGACCCTGAATTGACACCTTCATACTATGGGCCTTCTCTATTAAATATTCCCTAATCAGCTCCGGGATATTTGTCCACCAACTCTCCCTCATCCAGCACTCCATCCTGAGGAAAATGTTTAAACATCCTACGCACTTTACAACAATGCTATCTCTGAAGAAATTGTATTGTATTGTATACGGTACTTGTAGAGCGCAGCTATCACCCAACGGGTATCTTGGCGCTTGTAGGAGAATACTCATCAAGCAGTGGAGGGAAGAAACAGGCATAAACTGATAGGACAGCTCCAGAATTGATCAAACTCTGGGAAACAGCCATGTTTTAATTTTTTTCCTAAACTGTAATAGATCATGCAGTTGTCTAAATCCTAGAGGGATGCTGTTCCAAAGCTTGGAAGCAGCCGAGCTGAACGCTCTTCCTCCTGATCTAGCTCTTTGAATTTTCGGGACTTTCACCAAGCAGGCGGTGGCAGACCGGAGGCACCTTGATGGAGTATACCATGTAAAGATCCCTTGAAGAGGTCTTGGACCCAGGCCATGAAGAGCCTTAAAGACCAAACACAGAGACTTAAACTGAACTCTCTGCAAGCGCTAGTGAACCAGACGAGCGTCCTGGTTCCATCAGTGCCAACTTGGCTGCCATAGTTTGGACTCTTTGGAGGTGCTCAATCAGGACCTTAGGGGCCTCTAATAATAGGGCATTACAGTAGTCAAGCCTACTGAGGATGATGATACCAACAACCAACGCTCTGGCCATCTTTGGCAGCAGCGGAAGGATCTTCTTTAGTGCCTTAATCAGGGAAAAACAATTTCCCACCACCTTATTTGCCTGCATTTCCATGGTCAGATTTGCGTCAAGCATCACTCCCAAATTACGTACTGCTCCAGCTGGCACCTGAGCAGACGTAGTTGGGAAGGCCAAAAATTGTGCAGAAAAAGGGGGGGACCTTCCCCACAGCACAGTATAAGACTTCCATCTTATCTGAGTTAAATTGGAGTGAATTAGTTCTTGGGCAGTATCCTGCATGCAATCATGAAAATATGCTAAGGAGATCGACTGGTCTCCCTCTAAGGAAAAGAAAAGTTGGGTGTCGTCGGTGTAATTTACCACTCTCACACCATGCGCCTTCATAATTCCTATCAAGGGTCTCATATAGATGTTAAAGAGAATAGGGCTTATGGTTGATCCCTGAGGAACGCCATGGTGAATGTTGGAAAATTTAGACTGGTACGGCGGAAGGGAGACTGCTTGACTTCTGTCAGAAATAAAAACATTTTTGCACTACATAGGACTCACTTTAGATAGGCTTTGAAGTCTTCTTTCTACTGTCTTCATTCCAGAGGTAGTACTCCTGGCAAAGCCAAGAAAGAGGCATAAGTAACAATAGTCTGAACCTTGAGACATAGAAGTCCTCACCTTCCTCAAAGTCAATAACCTGGTGATATTTGTGAAAGCTGAACCCCAAAATTCAAGACACCCCAAAATGTACCTCTGTAGGTTCTGTTCCTCAGTTGATCTTGCAGTAAAAGTCACCCTTCTCAACATCAAACCCAACATTAGTTAGCAGAGTTGCAAATAATTAATTTGGACCATTCGATTACTGAATCTTATATAAGGAGAAAGTTAAAGTGTTTTACTATGAAAATTCAATAGCAAGCGATATAGAGGAAAAGTCCCAGAAAGAACATGAATATTGACATACGGAGAAGGAACATGGCCTTGATTAACCATCCATCTCCTAGCTTCGCATAATGACTTCTAAACCAAAGAATTCATTATCGTCCAACCTAAAGATAGTCTCCTTAAATGTTAAAGGTCTCAATCACCCAGTTAAAAGGAAAAAAATACTTGACTACTTGGCTAAAACTAAAGCGGACATCTTTCTCCTTCAGGAAACTAGGCTATCCCTGGACGATGCAGAACAGATTAAGGCAAGATGGGTTGGCCAGATGGGGAAGAAACGAGGAGTGATCACCTTGATAAATAGAAACTCCAAGATAATTATAGAAGATCATCAATGCGACTTAGAAGGGAGAATCCTTTTAACACAGCTGAAAAGGGGGGATGAAAACATTCATGTACTCAACATATACGGACCTAACACAGAGGACAGCATCTCGGGTAGGATGGAGGCACTCCCACAAAATGACCTAAGAGTGCTGGCAGGTGATTTCAACATAGGACTAGACTACACTATAGACAGACAATCACAATGCCACACACTACCCCCGGGGGGGCACAAAGTACTCAAAAATGTATGTACCAAATACAACCTGAAAGACACCTGGAGACTTCAGCACCCGGACACGAGAGTCTACACCTTCTACTCAAACCCACACAACTCATACAGCAGAATTGACTACATACTGATCTCAGGCTCACACACCCACCTAATTGAGAACACGGACAAAGCCACGAGAACTATCTCAGACCATTCCTGTATCAGCCTCCTACTAAGTGGTCGCCATAATGAGGATCACCCTTGTAGATGGAGATTCAACAGTGATGTTTTAACAGAGCAAAGCAACAGAACCAAAATAGAGCAGGCCATAAAGGATTACATTAACTTTAACGACACTGCAGACACGGACCCAAAAAACATGTGGGACGCCCTGAAATCAACAATTAGGGGGACAATTATGGACATTAAAGGCAAGATAAACAAGACCGCCAAGGCTCGTTTGGACCAACTAGAATTAGATATCCAAAGACTAAAGTCATCACATATCTCAGACTCAAAGAACGTAGGGGTCTTTACAGAACTCACAAAGAAGAAATACGAATTCAACAGAATTCTGAGTGAGAGAGCTGGTCTGTGGATAAACAAATACAAAGCAATAAACCTATGCAAGGTCAACAAAGCAGGGAAGATCCTGGCATCCTACCTAAAACACAAACAAAGACAGCACACCATCTCCGCAATCACAGACTCACATAACATCACACACACACAACATAAAGAAATTCTACGCACATTTAGTGTATTCTACCAGGAGCTCTATAATAAGGATCAAACACTATACGTAAAGGGCTGCACCGATTACCTCAACAGTTTAAACCTCCCAAAAATAACACCGGAAGACGCACTCACTTTAGGGAAAGTGATTAGCTCAGCCGAAATTGAGATGGCAGTTAAGTCTCTCAAAGCTAATAAGGCACCCGGTCCGGATGGTTACACAGCCGCCTTCTATAAAACTTTCATAGCCCTACTTCCGCCAATGATGAAAAAGGTTTTTAACCATTGCGAGGGGACAGGGATGGTCTCACAAACAATGTCCGAAGCGAATATTACAGTTATCCCCAAGGAGGGCAAAAACACCCAGTTCCCCCAAACTACAGGCCTATATCCCTAATTAACGTTGATTGCAAGATATATGCAAAAATCCTGCCCGTGAGGCTTAATAAGATACTTCCATACCTTATAAGTAACACACAAGTTGGCTTCCTCAAGACAGGTATGTCGCACGACAACACCAGACTTTTGCCACATTATCGACAGAGCGGCCAAGCAAAACAAGCCGGCAGTGGCTAGCGCACTTGACGCTGAGAAGGCTTTTGACAGGGTATCGTGGCATTTCCTAGAACAGTGCATGCGGGCTTTCAACCTGGGTAGCGCATTCACAAAGAAAGTTATGGCACTATACGATAATCCTACGGCTCGCATAGTGGTCAACCGGGCTGTATCTGAGCCTTTCAGGCTTCATAGAGGGACAAGACAAGGTTGCCCCCTGTCCCCCTCACTATTCTTACTAGCACTAGAGCCTCTAATTAAAGACATCGAGACCAATGAAAAGATGAAGGGGTTCGTCATCAATGAGGTCACAACGAAACTAGCAGCATATGCAGATGATATTCTTGCTGTCACTGAAAGCCCTAAAGCCTCCATCATGGCCCTTATGGTCTCCATAAACAAATATTCGGCCCACTCCGGCTATAAACTCAACAAGGATAAGTCGGAATGTAAACCTCTCAATTTATATACCACTAGAGACATATTGGGAGACTCAGGCCTCACTTGGCAAACCGGTTTCATTAAATACCTGGGCGTCTACTTTGACAACGATCTTAAAAACACACTGGAATACAATGAAAAAATGTTGTTGGACAAGATAAAGAAGCTGCTTGAGGGATGGTCGCCGAAATTTATTACATGGTGGGGGAGGATTGAAACAATCAAAATGATGGTAACCCCAATGATCAACTACCTTACCAATATGCTCCCTCTAACCCTCACTGTCGATTTCCACCGCAAAATAGATAAGATGTTAAATAACTTCATCTGGCGAGACAAAAAAGCAAGGATTAGCCTTAAAAAACTAAGACTGGCGAAAATTCTGGGGTTTAAACCTGGCGGATTTCAAGACCTTCCAAACGGCCTTCTTGGCAAAACAGGGTAGCTACTGGATTCTACCAGATCAGGAGTACACACCGGCTTGGCTGAAAGTAGAAAGAGCTATGCTAAATAACCTTGAGCCATTGGCACTTCTAACAACCAGCAAACACAAAACGTTAGTAAACCCTATACTCACGAACACCAGAAACGCCCTACTGAAGGTAGACCAGAAGTTGGAACATAGAATAATAAACTTGAGATGGGAATCATTATGGGCAAATAATAAGATAAAATACAAAGGCAAAACACTCTCTATGAATACGTGGTTGAAAACAGGGATTTCCCTTCCCATCCAGCTCGAGGAGGGAGGGAACCCTACCACTTTCAGTTCGCTTAAAACCAAACACAACTTGCCAGATATTGAGCTTTATAATTTCCTAAAAATCAAAGCAGCACTGTCCAAAGCGAGACTGTCTAATACCAAGCCCTCAATCATCCAATATATGTCCAACCTCAACAAAATAGGTCACCAGGTGTCACACATTTATAGACTTCTGCGACCAAACACTTCGAAACTTAACGAGAAGACACAAATTTACTGGGAATCACAGCTCAGTGGCTCACTAAGTGATAAAGAGACCCAAGTACTATGGTCCTCCCTTACACATAGTAAGATAACCCCGGGACTAGCTCAGACAAAATTCTGGACCCTACACAAACTACACTGGACCCCAGCGCGCCTGGCGAAAATAGGCTTAAACACAAATGACCAATGCCGGAATTGTAATAGCGAGAGGGGGGATCTGGCTCACCTTATCTATCACTGTCCTAAAGTCAAAGCTTACTGGGAGAAGATCTTTGCCTTTCTAAAAGACATGTTAGGGTGTTCCCTTAAACAGTCCCTATTAGGACAGAACCATTCACACAGCGAGAAAGCGACCTACTCGATCTCCTACTAACAGCAGATGTTAAAATGATTCTAAATAAGTGGAATGACACATCCAAGGTATCGTTTAAAGGGTGGCTCAACTGGGTGACATACCTTAGAGGTGTGGACGCGATGTCCCTACGAGACTCACCTTGGAGACAGCCCGACAGAGGAATGTGGGCATCTATGGACAAGTATCTAGACCCCTATGAACCTCCATGAAGAAGGCGAGATCAGCGACTTGTCTCCTACCTTTCTGAACAATCGCGAGCAAGTTTTCTCTCTTCTCACTCCGCTCTGGCCCCTTATCTCCGCTCTGGTCTTTTCTCCCCTTTCATACCTGTGACCCCTTACTAGAATAGAGGGTGTCGGGCAACCTATAAAGAAACAGAAGGAATCGAACTGTACCTCAGACTTTACACCTTACAGGCTTTTGCCCGGTAGCATCACGTGAGACAATGTGCATGTTATATGTTTTTATGTCTACTTGTTTAGTTTTGTGATTTTTTGTTTGTTGTATATGACAAAATCTCAATAAAATCTTATTGAAATTAAAAAAGAAATGCCATTAAGGCTCAAATGCAGAAAACATTGTCACAATTCAGAATTATTCTAAGTCCCAAATAAAAAGCAAAATCATAAGGAATTGGGCAGCATCTGTAGTGGAATGATGAGTCTCTAAAAAACATCTAAATCTGGCTCACCTCCAAAAGGGGTTCTTATATTCAATTATTGCATAGACAATTAGCTAAGCTACAGACTCAGCATGGCATGATCCCATGTATCATCTTTTTTGAAACATCAGAGAAATCCATGTTAATAGCATTATATGTTAGCACTATACCATTTTCTAAGCAAAAGTCGAGCATCTTCGATGACACATTATCATAGGAAGTTCAACTAATATGGAACTACTGCGGAAGGATCCTAAACACTTGTAATAGTTAGGAACACTAGAAAGAAAATTCACAGTACATGTGCATTAGGAAAATAACTATTACATCAATTTGTCTTTGATTGATGGAGGCTGTGGAAGAGAAGATAGGCAGAGGGATGAGATGGGAGTGGAAGAGCGGGAACAAAAGGAACAGCAGCAATAGAGTTCATGTTAACTAATATGGCGATTTTATGAAAATGTGACACAACTAAATTACATTAATAAACACACCTCTTTATGTCAGATTACATTTGTTTTAAGTACAATCATATTAATGAAGTATTTTTGACTTGGATCCAACATAAACATCATTATTTATTCCCGAAAATATATGTCTAGAAACAATAGCACCTTCAGTACATTGCACGTAACTGTAGGGTTCCGTCACTGCCTAACTTGAATCTCCTGACTGCACAACATTGATCATAACTGATAACCTACACACAGGAAACCAGTGTTCCAAGGCCAAATACAATAATGGACACACGTTCAACTGTGCCACAAACACAGTTTCAAAGTTTCGGCATTGTTGCTGTCATTCAGATAAATTTCTTCCTTGTTTCACCCATTCATCAAGGCACAGTCTCAGGTTATGCACTGGAAATTGTGTTGGGCGCCAATATGTCTATTAAGTCATCTTTTTTTGTTCTTCCAACTTGATGCACCTACTAAGGGTTTTTTTTTGTATATGGTTCGGCCTCTGCTAGCTTTGTCAAGCACTTTCACTTGGTGGATCCAGCAGAGCTTCATAGTAGCTGCCTTTCAGCCCCATATCATGAGTACAGGTTCCCAAGCTTTGCTCTACTTCACCGGTGCATGCTAACGTTCTTCCTGAAGCTCATCAGCCAATGGCCTCTCTGACCACCCACAGCATCCTTGACAACAGTTATGATGGGCTGATGAATTCTGCAATCACTCCCGGTTGCCTACGCATAAGGACTCCACTGGCGCATGTCAACTTTCTTCTTGAAGCTCATCAGCCAATGGCCTCTCTGACCACCCACAGCATCCTTGACAACAGTTATGATGGGCTGAAGAATTCTGCAATCACTCCCAGGTGCATACGCATAAGGACTCCACTGGCGCATGCCAACTTTCTTCCTGAAGCTCATCAGCCTATGGCTTCCCTGACCACCCACAACATCGTTGTCAACAGTTATGATGGGATGATAAATTCTGCAATCACTCCCGGGTGCATCCGCATAAGGACGCTACCCACAAGCTCAGGCCATCAACCTTGCAGCACCACTGTCCTGAGATTCCAGACAGGCGTGCTGTGGTTACAGTCATTACCATCAAAACGACAAGGTCCCCAGACTCTCCTGCAAGTAAGAACCATGCAGCTTAATCAACACATTCAGAATCAATGTGCCAGACAGGGCAAATTCTCCAACTGCATGCCTGCAAATCTTCAAGTTCTTTGCCAAAGTTGTTTGGAGATCTTCAAACAGGTGGAGACGTTGGGATATGCATATTCAGGCAATCAAGGGATGGACTATCACTGGTGACAGGGCAAACCACTCACTTCCACTGAGGAGGGGAAACAGTTCCATGGTAATCTTCCAAACACGTTTTTATTCTCCAAAAGAAATAGCTCCCGCCACAGGCGCAACTGACAAACCCTGGAATTTAGAACACGCTGTTTGCATGTTGAAAGTTCCAGAATATGATCTAGAACATAAGTCAACATTTCTAAAACAGTGAGCCAAATCATTTCTATACCAAAAGGTAACATCTATATATTTTTTGCCCAAACAGTTCCCCCATCCCCAAATCCCCTTCTATTCAAAGTTTAGTGGAGTGGAGAGGGGCCTTTTGTATTCATGTGATACATTTGATGTACACTGTGAGTGTACTGACAAATTCTTCTTTCGGTTCCTGTAAGATCCCAAATGTTAAATGAAAATAAAAGTTAAAAAACGTGTAAATACTTACATCAGAAAAAAACACTAACAGAGTTTGCAGCGAAAATGAGGTTGATATTTTCTTATCAGTAAAACCTTTCGTGCTGTTTACAGTGCCACAGCACTTTGTGATGTTGACATTGAGAATTTCCAATTGTAGATATATTTGAATGCAGATGCCACCTCTTCACCTCAGAAAGCCCACTGAAGAGACCAGGTGCATCATCAGCGCAGCTGCACACGAGACCAAACGTTGCGAGCGGTTTTCATCTACAAGAAAAGTGTTTTGCTCTCTGGTTGCTATGATATTCAACGTGAGGACGGGAGGATAACTGCAGAAGGTTACTTTATGTGCAAGTAGAACCCCCAAAACCACGCTTTAGTGGGTTGTTTTTATATAAGGTGGCCTCCTTTCAGCAACAGGTGTGAAACGGTTGCCCCAGTAAAAATGTATTTTGTGGCAAAACCGTCAACTGTTCGTCAAATTTTCTCTCAGAGATGAGCATTGGTCATGTAATCCATGTGTTATAAAAACACAGCATGTGTCCCTTAAACAGGGACATTTTACAGGATTGGACATCTACCTCAGACAAAAAATATATATAAATCTTCATTTACTCAGGCCTTGGAGCACACGTTATATTATTTTATTTTTAAGTGTTGTATTTAAGCGTTGCCTGACGCAAATGTATTATGAATGATATTGAAATATGCATACAAGCAAACCAAATGTAAAAACTTCACAAAAAAGCCCGTTATACATCTAAGAATGAAGGCCAAAAAAAACTATGCTACCCACTACACATAAATGCTAACTAAGGCAGACTCCACTTGAGCAAGTACACAAAGCATATAATGTATTTAACAAAACAAGCATTGACAAAGCTAACAGGTTTCACCCGTGGCACCAGGAAGCGATCTATTGAGTTTGCCAATGCTTTGTTTCCCCCAGCCCGCCTCTCTATGTGGCTGCTGTCCAAGTGCATACATTTATGGCTGCCATCTTGGGATAGTTTATATTAAAGTAAAAAAGAAAAATCATTTCAAGATGGTCAGCTAAGCTGTGTGGGGCTGAAATCTTAAATGGTTATTAGTATGCAGCCTTACCCATCATGCAAGACAAACTCAACACAATCACCCATCTGGAGCGCAACATCCCAACATGCTATGCACAGGATTGCACAGCGTGGAAATTCCAAAAGAACATCTAATATCTGGCAGAGCCTAAAACTGATCAAATGGGAATGCAACCTGAAGACCCCAGTACAGGAGACAACACACCAATGAGGGTGAAACAATGTACATGCAGCTGCGAGAAATTAAGGCTTTGCTTGCATTTTACCCTCCATACAACACGAATGAGTTGCTTTGTGAATATGGAGCATAACTGCTTCACATAAGAAGAACGACTTCCGCGGGACAGCAACAGAAAGCCAGAAAGAACAAAGACCCAGGTGTATGTACTCCCAACTGAACCTAGTCCAACAAAAATAATTGGGCACCATCCACCTAGGCCAAAATTTACTAACAGACATCTCAAGCAACCCAAATAAAAATTAGCTGCTGTGCATTGCACCAATATCAGAACATTGCATCACATGGCCCCAACGTCCTCGGACGTGCGCAAGCTAACAATATGATGCAGTGTTTGATACACAACGTCAATACTATTGCAGCACAATGTAAAAAGCAAACCACAGCTGGAACCCACCAAACTTTGTGGAACTGAGTCTGCTCAGATGGACCATAGCCATGGAAGTGTAAAGGAGCAAACACTGCACACTTACAAAGCAGGAGGGTTAGGATCTTCCTGGACTCAGGAACCAAAAGGTGTTGAAGGAAGAAAAAGGAATATGCAACACAAAGATGAGGAAGTGGAAATTCACGACCTCTTTGGGAGTCCCAAACCTGCACCTGGAAAGAAAGCAGCATTGTGTAATTACACACTAGAAACAATCAATGTAATGGCACCTGCCAAAAGGACTGTTAAAATGTATTTTTTAAAAGTCCTGATATGAAGTGTCAAACCAAGAAAAATTGATGAAGAACAAGAAGTGGGTTCAAACCTTAAATCGATACACAGGCTTCTTATATTTTTTCCTCATGTTGCTTGCACTTATGCAAGTTGGCTCTTGTTCTTTCTTTTCTCTTCTCTGTGAGGATGGCTGGAGCACACCAATAGCACATATTATTGGTTCCAGCTTAATTACTGTAATTCTCTCTACTGAGGCATCTCTCATTATCAGGTTCACAGACTTCAAGTAATTCAGAATCAAGCAACTAGATCAGAAGCATTAGCTCCTCACCGCACATCGGCTGCGTCATCTTGCTGCAACTTCATTGGCTTCCAGTCCTAAAAAGATTTTATTTTTAAGACCATGTGTTTGTTGCAGAAATTCCAATATGGCTCCAAACTCAGTTTTCTCAAATCAAAACTAATTTATTATTTTCCTTTACAGCCCTTCGCTCACCACAAGTCAATTTTCTTATTGACCCCTGATTTAAAAAAGATATAATTTCTCTGCAAATATTTCACAGTTTAAGCCTCTAAAATATGAGTTTAAGTCTACCTCTTCCTATCTTCCTTTTAGGAAAAGCTTAAGACACTTTAGTTCAGGTGAATTCTCCTGGTTTTTGATCTTTCCTGCTTCTTTATCACCAACAGATTTGATAAATGCATTGTATAACATAACATAACAGCATGCACAGTTGACTTATCCAGTATATGCCTGGCTTGATATGTGGCTTCTGTTGGAGGAAACCCCTGAAGATGCAATATGCATAGCATGAACAGTAAACATGCCATGTTGAAAGGAACAGGGTGAGCACAGCGGCATTCACTCATTTGCACACATCTACCCTGATGTGTCACACTTGGACAGTAATAATCCCCAACATGTCCAATGATCATGTATGCCATGGTGAAGCACACTTCAACAATGTGGAATATTTTCCACTTGTACATAAAAGCTAAATAATATGACACCATTAAGTATCCACACACACCTTTAATATGCAAGTTGGGCTTTACAAATCCACTTTCATTCATTCAAAAATACATGCATATTATGCCCATTGTCCATTGTATTTATTGACTGTACAATTAATTAAAATCATTACAGTAAAAGCAATTGCAAAGTAGAAAAATAGACAGATAAAAATAGAAGGAGCTTCAAATGAGGTTTGGGGATTTTTCCACCCCCCCCCACCCGGCGCCCACTCGATCAGTCGTCGCCTGTAATCATTGTCAAGTGGACTTGCACAAGTTTCTGGAGCCCCCGAGGATCCGTAAAAAGGAAGAGTCTGCATTAAAAGTCTATAAGCCGATCACCTTGGTACCTCAATTAAAACCCATAAAATAGTGCAGTCTTAATGGGACGGGTGAAGGTGTTTGTTGGGGGCCAGGCTGCTTGCTCCCCCTGGATTTGCTGTACTCTTCACCATAGTTTGATTATGTTCATTGTCAACCTTCAGGGCGATCCTGTTCTGATGCGTGAATTTCCCCAGTCTTGCTAGGGTTGTCATGTTTGTTGTGGAAAAGTACAAGGCAGAGACTTCGCTACACGACTTTATACCATTGGTGATGCAAATCGGGCGTAGGAGTCTCCGGCGTTCGTCTCTGAGGTTGGGGCAGCAGCATAAGAGGTGCAACCAAGATTCCCTCGTGTAGGGGCACAGTCTGCACTTTGTGGCTTCCACTCTGCGGGCCCATGAAGGCTTAAAATCGGCAATGCCTAGTATGCTTAATCTCATGAAGAGAATTTTGTTTCAGGCTTGTGGTGTGAGTACCTCGCTTTGGTAAGGTTGTGCCTTACCTACGATGTAGGAGCTGTTCAGCGGGTCTAAATGTGAGCTTGAATGGAGGGATTTGAGGTCAAGATCGAATCATGTTTCATGGACTTGTCTATTTATGGCTTTTTCCAGGCGTTCAGTGGAATTTACAACCGAGGTATACTCTCTTCCTCGATCTTGTGTGTGTTGAACGCTTTGCCAAGAATAATGTGCCAGGCCGAGCATGGCCCCTCGAAGATGGATCTTAGTTCTTGTCTTAGAGAATTGGCCGGGCCCTTAAAATCCTTAGGTATAGCTTTATGATCTCCCCTTGGCAGATCAGGTCTGGCCTCGCCACACCTAGCTCCAATCTTAGCCTTGACTTCCTCACTGACCTTGGAATGAGGAGAACTGATTTGTAAGCTTTGGCTTGGGCTGAGATCAGGAGGACATCCTGTGACCCAGGGAAGGCCAGATGGCCATAGCTGATGGCTGGCAACAATTTCGCTTTTAGAGCGGTCAATATTGGTCCGGCAGAAGAGCTGATCAGGTGTTGGCTCAGTTGCTTTAGCAGGTATATAGCCTTATTGGCCTTAGAAGACTACTGTTTCAGATGGATGTTCGCCTTGGCCCGTTCCGTGAGCCAAACCCATAGATAGTTATATGAAGCCACTGTGTTGATTTGCAGGTTTCCCATTAGCCACTGTGCTTTCTTTTTCAGATGGTAGCTCCCAAAAAATTATTTATTTTATTTATTTGGTTAGTTTTATAGAGCGCACAGCTACCCACCTAGGGTTTCCCAGCGCTGAAAAACCAGACAGAAGACCCTGAAAATACAATAAAGAGTAACTATTGATTAAATAGCCAGGTATTTACAGACCTACGAAAATTCATGAAAGAGGGTTCATTGCAAATGGCAGTTGGAAGAGAGTTCCAGAGCACTGGACCTAAATAGGCAAAGGAGCGGCCACCCACTCTAGTCAATTTGACTCTGGGCACCGTGAATTTGCCCTGGGAGGCCGAGCGCAATGCCCGAGAGGGTATATAAGGATGGACCAGAGATTGTAAATATTTAGGCGACGAGCCACTTTTAATTTTATGCATAAAGTACAGTGCTTTAAACTTCACACGGTTAGTGATCGTAAGCCAGTGAAGTTTGTGAAGAGCACTGGAGGTAGAAGAGTTTTTGGGGAGGTGGCATAGAAGCCTAGCTGCAGAATTTTGAATCACTTGAAGCTTTCGGGTAACATCCTTATTTGATCCCAAATAAAGAATGTTTCCATAGTCCATTCTTGAAGCCACAAGAGCCTGGACTACGGTTTTCTGGACGGAAACCGGAAGCATCCAAATGATTTTCCTCAACCATTTTAAAATAGTGAAGCAAGTGGCCGCCACCTTCACAGCCTGATGTTTCATGGAGAGATTATCATCAATCAAAACTCCCAAATTGCGAACAAAAGCAGAGGGTTGAGGAAGAGTGCCCATCTCACAAGGCCAGTGCTGAGGACCCCAGAGATTTTTATTTTTCCCAAAAATGAGGACCTTGGTCTTTGCGCCGTTCAGCTTAAGGAGATTGTCATGCATCCTTGATGCGATGTTTCTTAAACCGGTCTGGAGGACCGAGGGACCGCCAATCTGGCCCAAAGAAAGTGAAAAAATGATCTGAGTGTCATCCGCATAAGAGAACAAAGACAACCCAGATTCGTCAGCTATCGTAGCCAAAGGTCTAACATACAAGTTAAACAAAAGGGGACTCAGAATAGAACCCTGAGGCACTCCATGGGCAGCAGGATAGATTTTAGAAGAGGCACTGGATGAAAAAACTTGAAACGTCCGCTTAGTGAGAAAAGATGTGATCCAATCCAGCGCAGTGCCCGTAATGCCAAAGGATTGCAGGGAGTTTAATAATACAGAGTGGGACACCGTATCAAATGCCGCGCTCAAATTGAGCAATATCAGGGCTACGGTGTCACCACTATCCAACCGCTGACGTAGTACCTCTGATACTCCAAGTAGAGTTGTCTCAGTGGAGAAACCTGCCCTAAATCCCGATTGAGACGGATGTAAAAGGTTAGTAGCATCCACAAACAGATTACGGGGCATATCAACAACAACCGGCGATAATTATCTCTAAGCGCTCTTAGCGCTAGGATAATTATCGCCGGCTAGCGTGAATTTTTATCGCTGAGATAGCGTGCTATTAGCAACGCTTATCTCAATAGCGATAAAAATCCTCACGCTAACAGGCTAACGTGAGATTATCGCTGGAAACCCAGCGTCCCTGTCTAGTGCCAGAACATTGTCCATGGTCGAAGACTGTGGCCTGAAGCCGGTCTGAAAGAAGGGAATAATGCTTTTTCTTCAACCCAAGTCTCCAGATCCTTCAGTAGAAGGCGGCCATAGGGCTTGGCTTCGAGATCGAGCAAGGCGATAAGCCTGTAATTTGATGGTTTTAGCCGGTTCCCTTTTTTGAAAATAGTGACCACTATGGAACCCCTTCATGAATCAGGGGTTTTGGCTGTCAGAAAAGTATAGTTGTATAGAGAAGTTAGAATTGTTGACCAGAAATCAGGGGCCTTTTTGAAGACCGGTGCAGGTACCCCATTGGGCCCAGGGGCCCCGTCGTTCTTCATGTTCTTGAGGATTTTAATGACCATTTGGGGGTTTATCTGGGCTGGCTGTATGCAGTGCATCTCGGCCTGGTCTCTCTGACCCACGGGGGGTTGTCAGGGCTGGAGGTTGTTTCTCCTGGCTTTGTGCTGAAGTGCTGAATATGACCCACCCCACGCCTGTTCTCTTCTGAGCTGCATTTGTTTAAAGAGGTGATTGAATATAAGTGGTTCACGTGGGTCAGCCAGTCTTGCTCTGCTACTCCATTTTCTCTTAGGGTTCCTCTGCTGCTCAGCTGGTTTATGTGTCTCCATAGTCCTGATGGATTCTTCTGTTTGAGCAGGGAGAAGACTTTGAGCTATTCCCTCTCTATGTGGGCTTTTTTGTGTTCCCACAGTTTCTTCCTTAAGGCTGCCCACAGTGATGCGACCGAAGGACCCTCTGTTTGTCTGACCCTATTTTCTTTATTGCAAGTGCCTTGCGCAAAAGCTGCTTGCTTTCGCATATGTCTTCAGTTCGGCAAAGGCCTCCAGTTTTTGTTTGCAATTTGGACCTGGGGCGTTTTGACTGGGGATGGCCCATCTTTGCTTGTAGGTCAGCTACAGTGATCTCGCAGTCTTTTATGGGTGAGAGCAACGTTGATAGACTCCCTTCCTGTTTCTGTTCCAGCCAGTTTTGTAGCTTTATGCCTGTCTTGTCTGACCATTTAATCCTCCTCAGCACACTATGTTTTTCATCCCCTCTTGACTCTCCGATAGCTTGGAAAATGGTTGCTGACAGTACTTCCAACTGAAACACTGCTCTTAGTGGCCTGTGATGGCTTTCCGTCCTATCCTCGACTGCAAATTCTTACAAACTAGCCACCATTGCTTCACTGACCATAATGTAATCGATTCTTGAGATGTCCCGGAAGGTTAGGTGGAAATGTCCGAAATTCGAGCGTGCTTCTTTCAGTGCATGGGTTGTGGTTATCTTGTGATTGTTGAGGAGGTCATGAAGGGGTGCAGCCCTGCCTGACCCCCGTGGTGGAGGTTCTGCTTTATCGAGATCCTTCAGGTTAAAATCCCCAGCTAGAATAACCTGGTGAGATTTATATTTAATTAAGAGGTCATCTAGTTTCCATGACAGTGCCTCCATCTGGTCTTTCATGGTTGTCTGTGCCGGGTTGATATAGCAGTTTATTATAAGGAGGCGCATTGGCTGTGAATTGAGTTTCAGGCCTCCGATCTGTAGGGCTTGCAGCCCAGATGAGTTCAGATGGATATCTTTCGCGACGAGGGTGCTTGCGTGTTTTATTAAAACTGATAGGCCGCCAAACGGGCGACCAAAGAGATTCCTTTTTGTTGCTGGAACATGGTGTTCGCAATACCCTGCCAATAGGGTACTGGACAATGCCCAAGTCTCTTGAAAGCAGAGTATGTCTCCACTTTCCAGGAACTGCTTCAAGTTTTCATTTTCACTGATTTTACTGATCCCTGCGATGTACCATGAGATTATGGTTAATTTCTGCTTGCAAGATGTACCTCCCCTGGCCTCTTCGCTGCCAGGCCTAGTGCTGCTGCTGTTAGGAATGCTGCTGCAAACTTCTTGGGGTTCCAGTTTGGTCTGGTGCGAGAGGGGTTGCGCGGATGACCCGATGGTTGTTTTGGCATGAAATCTTAATGCCCATGGGGTCCTTGGAGCCCGTCCGTCTTCTGCCGGGCGATCCTAGACTGTTTGTCCCGTGCAGGACCGACCAAGGACCTATACCCCATTGTCTGCTACTAAGACGTGTAGATATTTTGGATGCAGCAGTATCTGAACTTTGATGCCCCGCTCGGCGAGTTGTGCAGAGTTATTCAGGACAGCTTGTAGTGTTTCCTTTTGTTTCAGGCCCACCACTGTTGAGTCGCCATGTGTATCCCCCTCAATGCTCAGGAATCTCACCCATTTTAAATCTGTGGTTTGTATCTGGTCTAGGGTGGCAAGGTGTTTAAAAAGGCGAAGAATGTTACACCAGTTCGGGATGTCGTGCTGTCCCGTGCTGTGGAATCTCAGGGTAAGGACTACCTCATGGACAAGTGTTTGTGAGGCTCAGCTTCGAGCCACTTTTTCCCTTCCCAGGGCGTGCAGAGCCGAGATTGATCCCAAGCTTATGCTACCTTGTTTGCTTGTGGCTAATCCTGCTTGGAGCCTCATGCTCTGGCCTTGCGTGCTCCTGCGTGCTCCTTGCGTGCCGGACTGGTGCACGGGGCTTAGCTGAAGTAATTTGGGACCATCCGGCTGTCTCCCTCTTAGCTTTGTTTTTTTCAGTTGTTTCTTCAGCTTCTTTTTTGCTCTCCTTGATAGCGTTCGGGGATGACCGTTTTGCTGAAAGTAAGTTCTTGCGGGTCACTTGCCAGGATGTCGCTATCCCTGCTTCCCGCACTATTGGGACTTTATTTGCCTTGGTCTACTTTAGGTCTGTGGGGGGAGTTCTAGAATCTGTGTGCCCCTTTTTGGCCCGGTTGCCCTGTCAGCTGTGTTGCTCTGAGTCGGCGTTTCCCTCCTTCCTTTGACTATCTCTACTATATCCGCTAGGACCACAGGGAGAGACGCCCATTTTTCCCTAAGAATTGAGCAGGCACAGGAACATTCCCCCGGGTTGGAGAGTAAGTACTGGGCGATCCTATTTTCCAGTTCTTCCACCCTGAAGCTTATGTTGACTAGTCAGCTAGTGATCGATTGCAGGAGATCTATTTGGACTTCCATCTTAGATGACTGCCACAATAGGGCTGTATTGGTGGCACTGTTTATTTCGGTCGTAGGTGATTTCCGCAGGTCTGCTTCTGCACTATCATTGAGGGTGTAATGATCTGCCTTTGTGTTTGAGCCCTGTGTAAGCTCTAATGGCCCCAACCCCAGCAGGTTTGGGGTTAGTTCTAAGGTTCTCTCGATTTTTTGGCCTAGATTTTGGAGGAACGAAGCTGTGAGCTCCCCTGCCGCTGGAGTCTCTAGGCACAGGTCAGCTGAGTGCAACTGTAGGTTAGTGGGCGATGGTGCAGGCACGGTGCTCTCCGCGTTCTGGAGGTCTGGGCCATGGCCATGGCCTTTTGGCTGGTGAATTTGCGCCCTTGTCACAGTGGCATGATCCACTTTGATCAGAGCTGTTACACAGTTCTTGCAGTAGTGGAGTCGTGCCCCTTCTCTATGGGTAGAGGAGGGTTTTGAGTGCTGAGTAGTCCATTGATCTGCGCGTGGGCGAGTTGCATGCGAGCTGAGTTGGCCGTTTCCTGTGTATTACTGGGCTCCAGGCATGGTGGTGAGTTACCCATGAGTTCACACAGCCGTTTGGAACTGATGTCTTGAGCGATGCGCATGTCGCTGCCATGCAGTGGCATGATCCGGGCCGCCTGCTCTTGACAGCCCTTAGTGGTGCCCTAATTGGTGCTAGGGATGCCAGTTTTCTTAAAGAAAGGCCTGATCGACCCCCTTGTTTCTACATCTTGAGGCATTTCATTTACGCTTTCTGTTAATGATTTGCTCCTGGTAATCCTTGTGGGATCCATTTTCTGAGTGAGGATGCAGGTGAAGCTTCGCTGTTTGGCTAAATGGCTGGCCGGCCAAATGTGCTGTGAGGTAAATGGTCACAGTATATTCGGTCGTTTGCTGGGCTTACCAGGAATTGCCGGTGTTTTTGGGGGAGCTGTAGCAAGGTTGTAGTGGGGTTGTAGCGCGGGGTGATGATAATGGTGGGAATCGTCACACCCCCTGAAACGCGTCTGGTGTTGCCTGCTGTTGTTGGTTCCCTGTTGTTGGTCCCCGCCCCTGCCTTGCGCCTGTCAATATGGCTGGGTCGGGACTGAATCCTGGGTGCTGATGCCAGGAGTATGCGGGGTGCTCCACCTGCTGTCACTGCCCCACTACTCCATGTCGCTCTCTTGCCGCTTTGTGTGTGTGTGCTTCTGCTAAAGGAGTTGCTTCTCTGATTTGGTGCTGGGCACTGGAATGCGTGCAGGATGTGGTCTATGGTGGAGGATGTGGTTTTGCTCAGATCTCAGCTCCCAGAGTGTAGAATTGCCCCCAGCCGAATTTGGATAAGGAGCAGAGAGTGGGGAGTAGATGGAAGGAGGCAAGGTGGCAAGCGGGGCTCGCAGGGCGGGACAGAGGCTGCACCCGATCTAATCGTGCCGCCTCGGTGACACCTGCCAAGAGCACACACTCGCTATGGCTGCCGACTAATGGTGGCCATGCTTGCCGTTTGCCTGTGTGCTCTGCCACAGTAGCACCGAGGTTCACCTGTTCTCCACTCCGCTGAGCTCCACCTTGAGCAGGCGCTGTGGGAGGTAGACCACGCTCTCAGCACTGGGCGCCCTGCCTGCTGCCGCCCGTGTGGGTGCTATGCTATGCAGGGTCGTGGGTTTCAGGTGGTAGCTTCAGACGGGGCAGCTGATACGGCGGCTGGGTTTGGGGCTCGGGTCGAAAGCCAGTCTCGGATTCTTCCTCCACGAGGCGCAGCAAGGCGAGGCGAGACAGCAGCAGTCTGGGTGAAACCACGCATATTATGCAAAACGGCACACCAGCGTTGAAAATACCATTGCATGCATCTGTAAGGATAGGCCACTGCAGTGTACCATGCAAGAACTGTTCCTACAGGAGGATGTATTTTTTTTTTTTAATTTAGGTGAAAAGATTTTATTGGTATTTGTAGGGTAAACAAGAAAGGTACAATGCGCTACTCGAGATACAGGAGTACAGGCACATCATATCCTAACACAATGAAATATACAAAGTTGAGCTGTATGAAGATATCCAGGTTAGGAATCAATGTGCTGCTGCTGGTGTAATCGAGGGTTCCTTGGAAGACAATAAAGCATTTCATGAAGAAGACTGGTACGTGAAGCATCAGATTATAGTTACTAGGGCAGATTGGCATAGAGCCTACTCAAGAAGATGTTTTCTGATCTACAGGTCTATCGCTTGTAACCTGTGTGTGTGTGTGTGTCTTTGGGTTGGTACATTTGGAAGTGCTCTATTCCGGTGCAGTTAGAGGCAGAGTCCGGTTACTGCTGGTACCTGAACTAACAAGCATTGGCATAGCCAATAGGTCTTGCCTTTGGGACTTTGTAAACATTTAGCCATGCAGCACATTATCCTGCGTGCTACAACAAGGAAAGGAGCCGAAGTTGTTCCAATTTATAAAAAGGGGGACAAGGAGGACCCCGCTAACTACAGGCCTATAAGCCTGATAGATGTCATCCAGAAGGTGGTTGGCAGGGTCCTCCTACATAGGATTCAGGACTGGATTGACGATGGCAGTATTATTTCCCAATATCAAGCGGGTTTTAGAAGGAATACTGGGACTGTTGACCAAGTTTTTAGGCTGCTCCTCCTTTATTGGAAAGTGGTAGTGATCAGTAGGGGCAGTCTCTATCTTGCCTTTATCGACCTTAAGACCGCGTTCGACCTGGTCCCAAGGGGGAAACTGTGGTCAGTCCAAGCAGAAATGGGCATCCCATCACAAATTCTAAACTTACTGATCGATCTACACAAGGATAATTATGCTCGTGTAAGATGGGGTTCCCAGGGTGAAGTTACTGACAGGATCACGGTTAGTAGGGGGGTCCGTCAGGGGTGCGTCCTGGCTCCCACCCTTTTTCACTGTATGTGAACGGGGTGGTTGACTTTCTGGGAGTTGACCCTGCCGACGCACCAATTCTGGCTGGGGACAAAATCACGACCCTCCTCTTTGCTGACGACACACTCCTCATCTCCAAAACTCCTACTGGTCTACAGAAGTTGCTAGATAGATTCCACCTCTTCTGTACCAATCGTGGTCTTATGATTAACACTGCAAAAACGAAGTTTATGGCTTTCAACCCTCATAAACAGTTTAGAACCAGCCTCACCCTCGATGGAACACAGCTCGAGAGAGTCAAAACTTTTGACTATTTGGGGGTTAGACTCTCTGACAAGATGAATTGGAGATCCCATCTAGATAAAATGCTATTAAACCATAAGCGAGCAGCAGGAGCCATCAGGAAAGCACAAAGTCTATCATCAAGCAAACCGGTCGCTCCTGCTCTCGCGGTCTACGAGGGTAAAGCAGTGAGCTCGGCCCTGTACGGAGCCGAGCTCTGGGGGTTTGATAACACTGATGATATCTCCAAGTCGGAACATAAATTCCTTAGAGAGCTAGTTTCACTTCCCACTAGCACTCCCCTGAAACCAATTTTATGCGATATGGGCAGGCGCTCCTTTAGTGATATTGCCAGGTCCCGTCCCTTGTTCTTCTGGGCACGCCTACGGCGGACGCAGGAGCTCTCTGGATATGCAGTAGCACTCTCAGAGGTCCTTGCACTCGACCTAGGCAACAAAGTCAAATGGCTGGCAAACCTCAAGAAATTACTAATTGATCTAGGACTGTCCGTGGCATGGGCAAGTCAGATCCCTCCGGCAAAAGAGGAGCTTAAAATACTTTACTGGAACTGGGTAGGTGATCGGGAGTGAAGAAATCCGCATATGTGAAGACTAACCGAGGAGTTCTTCTCGCACAAACAATTTAGTTCTTTTTAACCATATATGGACTTTATTCAAGTCCCAAGAGACAGAACTCTTTATATCCAATTTAGGTTAGGGTCCCTACCCCTAAATTCGTTCACAGCCAAATGGAATCCTCCGAAATCTTCAGCACAATCATGCCCATGTTGCCCAGCCCCGGAGAAAAGCACAGCTCATTTCCTTTTTGCTTGCCCTGTATACAAACTGGCAAGGGCCAGATGGCTAAAACCAATTTGCAGAAACCTTGCCATCCGAATTCTAAGAACAGACAGCACTCCATCTCTGATCTGCGGGGTGGCAAAGTTTCTAGGTTGTGCATGGAATAAGCGAAAAAAAATACTTAAGGAAAGTCTTCTGGAGTGATAATGTTACGCTGCTAAACTAGAATTACCAGGATGTTCTGTTTTATTGTTTTACTCCTATGAATTTTTATATATTTTGTGACATAATGTTTTGATGGACAAATTTATTGAATAATTATTATATCTATAACTCATTTTTATAAATTGTAGCTCTTGTGTCTTGTATGTATGATGTAGAATGCTTTTATGGTATTTTTTATCGAATAAAGCATCATTAACTAACTAGCTACAACATCTACTGCAAGGGTCACAGAATACATAAGGGGTTGCAAACAACTAAAAGTGGAATCGCTAACACTGCCCGGGGAGAATGGTGCCCAAAAATCCATAGATAGCCCTGCAACTCCAACTCCCAGCGCACAAAGGCTCTCAAAGTGTCCTGCAGCACCGTGATCTAGTGGGCCACTGAGGCGAAGATCAGCTGCAGCCCGGGAGCCATGTTCTGAGCAAAGATGATGGATTTAACCGAGATGTCTTGACTGGGGGTGAATGTTTTGATTTGTTCTGCATTCCGTCCATCAACAGTGTGTCTTTTGCTTTCTCGCCCTAAGTGTGCCAGGTATGCCCAGACGTGGGTCCTGGGCTCACTGTGCCACTGGAATCAAGCTATCCTGGCTGAAGAGGGGTGAAACCCCGAAACCGGTCCTAGGATGCTTGTTTCCGGTCCAGGGAGGACCTGGCTTGGCAGTTCGGGCTGGACTGTTTCCATGAGGCACAGGGTCAAGACTGATTTGCATATGGCCAGGTCTAAACTAGGGTGGCATGGTGAGCAAAAGAATGATGGATTTAACTCAGATCTCTTGACTGGAGGTGAATGTTTTGATTTGTTCTGCATTCCGTCCATCAACTGTGTTGCTTTTGCTTTCTCCTCCTAAGTGCGCCAGGTATGCCCAGTCTTGGGTCCTGGGCTCACTGTGCCACTGGAATCAAGCTATCCTGGCTGAAGAGGGGTGAAACCCCAAACCCGGTCCTAGGATGCTTGTTTCCGGTCCAGAGAGGCTTGGTAGTTCGAGCTGGACTGTTCCCATGAGGCACAGAGTCAAGACTGATTTGCATATGGCCAGGTCTAAGCCTTGCTGATACGCCCCATGGAAAGCCTATAATCGAGATTGGCATTTAAGGATATATAATATCCAACGTGCCTGAACAAAGATAACCCGAGTTCTGCAACAACAGTCAATGCTGGAGACTGAGCAAAAGTCAAATGTGCTGTGTAATCCGATCATAAGGTAAACAAGTATGGGGCGCATCTTTAAAATTAACAAGTGTTGTGTGTACAAACCATCTAGAAGCACTTTGTTCACGACACAAGACCAATTCAACGAAACAAAGGGGCATATTATTAAGGAGATGCGATAATTATCGCAAATCGCGCTTAGCGGGATTTACTCTATCGCTGGATTACATCGCTGTGTTAGCGATGTATTATCAACATTTTGCTAACATGCAATGTAATTCCAGCGATAGAGGCCAATTTCCAGGAATAGCGTGTGAAATCTAGCGAAGATTTCACAGCGCTAAGGAGAGGCTTGCTGATAGGAGAGTGTGGACCTAACCTGGCAATCCACCTCCCATTATCAGTATGCCTAAGTCACTTTTAAAGCAGGCGTAAAATTCCTGCGATAACCGCGGTTAGCGCGGTTATTTTTATCACTTCGCGGGTCTTCTGCATGGCTTGCTAATATCGCGAAGCCGTGTCAGCGTGGATTCCCATGTTGTTGTACTCGGGAACGCCTACTTTGCATGTCATTAGCGATATTGATCGCTGTCATGCAAAGTCGCAAGAAAATACGCGCTAACGCTTGTTAGCGTGTCCTTGATGATATTGAGATAAAAAAATCGCCGCTTTTCGGCGCTTTCGGCTGAAAAAGCGGCGATATATCTCTTGATAATATACCCCAAAGAGTGCGCAAAGCATGCAAAAAATACATTACGATGTAAGGGGACATGTAGGAGGGGCTGTCGCGGGCGCCGAACTGAGAGGAAAACAATAGCAAAAGGCAAACACTGGGCTTGAAATAAAAAATACACGGAAGCAGTGTGGGAAACAACAATACAATTACAGTAATGCAGGCACTAGGACTGAAATGACAAGAAAAACGCTGCCAAGGCAATCCGGCACAGAGAGCGGGTCAGGATATATATATGTATGTGTATATATATATATCCACAGCATTCCACACCAACAAAGAAGAGGTAGAGGCCACTCGGGGGAAGCGTCGGGAGATCTTTATTGAAACAGCTTACGGATAATGCATTTCAGCCTTTTTGGCCTTCCTCAGATGCCGCTGTGTACAAGGTATGGCTCCACCCCCACCTTTCACTGACCACAGTCTCTCCCATTGGCGGTAGTCCGCTGACCAATGGTCAAATGTTTGCAACTCCGCTGCAGTACAACTACAGCTCCCAGAATGCCGAATTGCCAGTTAAGTGTTGCCTGGGAGGGACTGAAAAATAAAACCTCTGTGGGTGATGGTGATTAATTGAAAGGTGCCGAGTGTCAAAAATAAAGAGTCCTTGTGAAAGTTGATCGCAGATCTCCCTCGGCTCCCCTTAAAACGTTCCAGCCTTGTTGCGCGTGTGCCAGCCGGGTCGTGGGTCAGAATTGCAGTGAACCTGACTGCCGTTAATAACGGCCTGCATTCCGCAGCAACCCATGGCATGGCTTGCACATCCTGGGGGGCCGGGGTCATGTCAATCCCTTGACGATGCAGAAAGAGTGCGCCAAGCAAACAAAAAACACATTACGATGTATGTGAAACATGTAGGAGGGGCAGTCACGGGCGCCGAACTGAGAGGAAAACAATAGCAAAAGGCAAACACTGGGCTTGAAATAAAAAAAACACGGAAGCAGTGTGGGAAACAACAATACAATTACAGTAATGCAGACACTAGGACTGAGATGACAAAAAAAACGCTGCCAAGGCAATCCGGCACAGAGAGCGGGTCAAGATATATATATACCCACGGTGCTTCACGCCGCAAACGGGTTTATTCAAAGAACGCCCGCACCTCCACCATAACACGTTTCAGCCTCCTCCGAGACCTTGATCACATGACGCGTTTCAGAACCATTTTTTTCATTTTTAAAGTGCATGTGCAAAACAAACTCAGAGCATCATAGACATAGAAGGTACAATTCACGTAAAGATGACGATGAAATCACTAAGAGAATTCGTAAATATCGTGCCACCTGTGGGGCTACAATAAATATGTGCAAAATAGGTGAAAATAAATAAATATTCATGAAGTCATAAATATTTAAGAACGCAGCATGACATAATTAAATAAATAAATTATTAGATTAAGATGGTATTGCACAGACAGTACTAAAAACATTGGTTAAAAATTGACATAAAAAGAGATTATATATAAATATATACAAATTCTTATTAATTAGAGGCCAACATGGCACTTCTAAAAAAATATTTTTTTGTCATAAAACCTGTTAACTAATAATAGTGCAAACTGTTCATGCTTACGGCACTTCTGTTTGAAGGCTAAATTGCACATATACTCTATTAGTTCAAAATCATCAGTGCAGGTGATACTGCCCCAGTGGGCCTATGATCTTAAGTGACCCTTCTGATACATAATGCTAGTGCTAAAAAATATATATATTTCAAAGAACCGTGCTCTAACCCTCTTTGAATCACGGCCGTCTGTCAGGTCCGACCAGATTCTCCATAATTCTGTGCTAAGGTGTCCCGATCATAAGTTTGGGAAGGTTTCTAGACTTGCCCTTTCACCTTATACTTGGAGAGAATTGGTGGCTAGACGCTTGTTTGGCAGAGTACATTCAACATGGAGGGCGGGTGCAGGTAGTTAGCGTTCTAGTGTTTCCCTCTCTTTAGGCCGGCAGCCATTCTGTTATTGTTCGCGCGCAGCAGCTGCTCTGCGCACTTCAACTGTCAAACCTTCAGAGGAGGCAGGTTCTGTACTGCGCTCCTCAGTGACTGGATTTTCTCTTCCGAGACTTGAATATTTTGGGAGTTCCTGAAGCAGCGAGGAATGTGAGGAGTTTTAAGGCTGTGTCTGAGACGTATTACTGCTGGTGAGGTTATTTATTTCTTGAAGCAGTTCTAGCCAGCGCCGGTTCTTGTGCTAAACATTCCCTTTGTGAGGCAGTTTTCATCTTTAGAAGGAACTCAGTATTTTGAATAGCGCTCAGACTGAGTTTATGAATTTTCCTGCAATAGACTGTTTGT
Source organism: Triturus cristatus (assembly GCF_964204655.1). Taxonomy (NCBI): domain Eukaryota; kingdom Metazoa; phylum Chordata; class Amphibia; order Caudata; family Salamandridae; genus Triturus; species Triturus cristatus. The sequence goes on along the minus strand of NC_140582.1, from coordinate 1,068,249,115 downwards.
TCATTCATCGCTAAAGGACAGAATCTCCAATTATTAATAGAGATATATTACTAAAGATTTGCTCCAGAACTAAGGAGAAGACTGAGATAAGGAAAAAAAGACTTTAAGTTGTTTAGAATCCTACTTGCTCTTTATTCTTCTAAGTTAGTTTTTAGCCTTAGCATTAGAACAGAATACTACTTAGTTCTGGCGTCAAGTGACCTTCAAAAAACATATCAGCAAGCAGAGGTAAAGTCTACAATCATCATAACTCGACTGTATGTATTAAATATATATATATATATTATACTTACCAACCACCAAGTCAGCATCCTTTCAGGAAGAATACCTAAAAGAGAAGGAGAACAACAGTTAATTCATTTGGATTGTTTCAACTGGTCAATTCAAGTGCTTATTTACTAAACGCCAGTAAGAAAGATTGCATAAGATTTTCTAACAGTATAGAGAGAGGCAAAATCCACTATCAGACAGGTAAAGAAAAGTTAAATGTGATGTTAAATTGTTAGATTCTCAAAAGGGTTTTTGTGGACGTAGTAATTCTGTGCTTGTCATTGCAGGTGCAGATACTCCCCTGAGGGATACAGCGAGGGCACCAGAGTGGCAGTCTCTCTTGTTATTTTCCCATTCCCCTTTCCCCCCGTTTCTGAGTCCAGAGTGTATTCTGGTTCAGAGGTGTAGGGGAGTTGGGAACTATACTCCATTAGGATTTCGGCCTTCTGCTCCCGTGGACTTCAACAGGTTCGGGTATCGATTCTTGACAGATTGAAGTGCCTTCCATTTGGTTTCCACCTGAGCAGAATAGCTGAAGGATTCGATGTCAAGGCTTTGGCTTCAATATTAGAAGAGTTGCAGAAACAATTAAGTGAAACTAGGGAAGAGGTTCGTAAGTCAAATCAGGAAACTAGTTTTCTGCGTCAAAGGATAGATGAGCTCACAGTTAGTCCCAGCCCTAGTTTTAGGGAGCAAAAGACACAGGCTTTCTCCCCTTCACCGTCATCTACTGAACTAATCATCCAAGTTGTCCATGCAATGTCACCTACTATTCCTCTTGCGCCCCAGAAAGGTTTCAGGGAGATCCACACAAGGCCCAGATATTCCTCACGCAGTGTACCTTACATTTTTTATTTAAGCCCATTATTTTTAAGGAAGACCAGTCTAAGGTGGCTTTCATACTGTCTTACCTGAGCGGAGATGCTGCAGCCTGGTCCATGCCTTTAGTTGCTACCAACGATCCTGTTTTCTACAACTTTGAAGAGTTCAAGGCTCAGTTTTTACGAATTTTTGATCGCAGAACAGTTTCACAGACCACTGATAATGAACTGTTAGACTTGAAGCAGGGTAATCGGGAGCTCGTGGCGTATTTAGCACATTTTAATAAATTGATTGTGGAAACTAACTGGCCAGAGGCAAAAAGAGCCGCAATATTTTATCGAGGCCTTAGGGATGAATTAAAGATGGGTTGGCTCAGATTCCGAAGAGGCCCCCGAAGTTTTGGAATTGATAGATCTAGTATTGCAAATTGATCAACGCTAATCGGAAAGGAGAAATGAAAGACAGAAGGAAACCCGGTCAATTCCACCCAGATTTGATAGAATCAGAACGGAGGTGACAAAAACTTCAGAGGCTGGAACTTGTGAGGAACCAATACAAATTGGTACTGTTCGAGGTCCTCTCACTAAGGAAGAAAGAGAGAAGAGACGTTTGGGCAAGTTGTGTATGTATTGTGGCGGAGCAGGCCATTTCGTGAAGGAGTGCCCGAAGAAACCCAAGAATAACGCATGGGTAAAAGACAGGCTCCACCAGTAGAAGGAGTTGCTCTGGTGGAAGCGGAGAAGGAGTCAACTCCGAGTGCTCAGCTTTTAGTGAACACACTGCAATCGTCAGCCCCTCATTTAATTATTTCCAGTCAAATTTTGTTCCGGGATGTAGAGGTGGATGAAGTGTTTGTCATGATTGATTCAGGGGCTACAGGAAATTTTTGCGATTTAAAATTTGCTAAGACTTTGGGAATTCATTTCGTCAAAAATGATAAGCCGGAACCAGTCAGAGCCATGGACGGCACCAACCTTTCCTCTGGTCCCATCACCTATGATACCGAAGAGATAACCCTGATTGGTCCAGGAAGACATCGAAGCTGGTTAAGTTTTAACCTCATTGACGCCCCTCAATTCCAGTTGATCTTGGGTCTTCCTTGGCTGACGGAACATAATCCGAAAATAGATTGGGCCAAAAGAACCATAGAATTGAACTCGGAATACTGCTCAGAACATTGTTTTCGCTCTGAGATGATTGAGCCTCGACCAACTCCGTCATCTTGTTTGCCTGAACAAGCGCGGATGATTTGTACAGTAGAAGTGCAGAGTATTCCAGAAGAGTACCAAGATGCAGTTTTCAATGAAAAGGAGGCTTTGAAATTACCCCCACAACGTGAATATGATTGCAGGATTGAATTGGAGCCTGGAGCGTCCTTACCTTGGAGTCATATTTATGCATTATCAGAGTCTGAAAACAAGCATTTAAAGGAATATTTGGATCAATATTTGGCCAATGGCTTCATCCGGCCTTCACAGTCTCCAGTCTCCTCTCCTCTTTTGTTCATTCCTAAGAAGGACGGGAGTTTGAGAATGTGTATCGATTATCGTGCATTGAGCCTAGTCACCAAGAAGAATCGGTACCCACTACCTTTGATTTCTGAACTTTTGGATCAAGTCAAAGATGCTCATGTCTATACCAAGTTGGATCTGAGAGGGGCCTATCACTTGGTCCGAGTGGCCGAAGGTGAAGAGTGGAAAACAGCGTTTCGGACTCATTTTGGCCTGTTTCAGTATCAAATCATGCCCTTTGGTTTGTGCAATGCCCCGGCGGCATTCCAGCATTTCATAAATGATATCTTGCGAGAATTTTTGGATAGATTCGCCATGGTCTATATTGATGAGATACTCATTTTTTCTGAAGATATGGAAGAACACGTTTGGCATGTACGGGCTATTTTGGAACGTTTACTGGAATACCAACTGTATGTAAAATTGGAGAAGTGTGTGTTTCATGCTTCCCGGGTTGAGTTTTTGGGATTCATCTTGTCTCCTGAAGGGGTATCCATGGATGATGCAAAGGTGAGAGCGATTAAGGAATGGCCATCTCCGCAATCAGTCACGGAAATCCAAGTTTTTTGGGCTTTGCAAATTTTTATCGAAGATTTATTCACAACTTCTCTGAGAAAGTTAGTCCTATCACGCGATTGCTCAGGAAGAAAGAAAGATTTAATTGGACACAGGAAACTGAGGAGGCGTTTCAGTCATTAAAAGAAACCTTCATCACAGCACCAGTTTTGCAACATCCTAATTTGAAGGAACCCTTCTTTGTAGAAGCAGATGCTTCAAATCTTGCTATGTGGGGAATTTTGTCCCAAGAAATAAGGATACTGGTCAACTTCACCCGGTTGCCTACCGCTCTCGTAAATTGTCAGCTGCAGAAGTTAATTATTCCATTGCTGATAAAGAATTATTGGCGGTAAAAGATGCTTTTCAAGACTGGAGGCATTACCTCCTGGGTGCTAAACATGAAGCAACGGTCTTCACTGACCATCGAAATTTACAGTTTTTGAAATCCGCCAGATCTCTTACCCCAAGACAACTCAGATGGTCACTCTTTTTTGCGGATTATAACTTTGTTCTGACTTACAAACCTGGTTCAGTAAATGGGAAAGCAGACGCCTTTGAATACTGGTGATGGAAAAGAAAAGAAAGAAGAAGGCCATATAATTCCTGAAGAAAAGATTGTGAGTACAATTGTTTACCCAGAACTGGAGGACAAAATAAGAGCAAACCTTCTTGATGTAGATTTAGCAAGTTGGAGACTGGTAGGTCCAGAACGTGAGGTCAATAATGGAAAACCATATTTTCAAGGGAAACTCTTTGTCCCAAATGATGATTTAAGGAAGGAAATCATTGAATTGTTTCATGACAGTCCATTGGCAGTTCAAAGGGAGTAATGAAGACACTGGAACTTTTGAAACGATCATTTAGTTGGCCAGGCATGGAAGCTCAGGTGAGGCAGTATGTAGCATCTTGTGAACAATGCGTGAAAGGCAAGGTGGCTCGACAGGCCCCTCAAGGTCTTTTAACGCCCCTCCTGGTAACCCCTTATCCCTGGCATACCGTGTCCATGGATTTTATAGTAGATTTACCTTCCAGTCAAGGCTATTCTGTAATTTGGGTGGTAGTGGATAATTTTTCAAAGATGAGTCATTTTATTCTCTTAGAGGCCCTTCCAAACGCTTCTCAATTGGCCACCTTGTTCACTCAACATATAGAAAAACTTCACGGAATTCCAAAGATCGTGATTATCGACCGAGGGTCGCAATTTACGTCCCGATTTTGGAAATCTTTCCTGAAAGGATTAGGTGTAGATTCTCGTTTGTCCACCAGTTTTCATCCAGAATCTGATGGACAGACTGAGAGAGTAAACCAAGACTTGGAACAATACCTGCTTCTGTATTTGATGGATCAGGGGGGTGATTGGCCCATGATGCTAGGTACAGCAGAATTCGCTTACAACAATTCAGTCCATTCAGCTACTGATTACTCCCCCTTCTATTTGAATTCTGGGAGGCATCCTAACATGCTATTTGGAAAAGTTGAAGAAGATGTCCTGGCAGCAGGGGAGGTAATTCAGAAATTGCAAGGGGCATATCAGAAGGCGTCAGAGAATTTAATTAAAGCCAAGGAATCTTATAAGAAACAGGCAGACAAGAGTCAAAAAGAAAATCCAATTTTTGAACCTGGTGATCAGGTCTGGATTTCCTCTCGACATATGCGGTTGAGAGGAAATCGGAAGTTTCAACCAAAATTTGTGGGTCCATTTCCAATAGTTAAGATGGTGAACCCTGTAAGTGTCCGAGTTAAACTTCCCAGTAAGTTTAAGGTGCACCCTACATTTCATGTTTCTCTAATTAAGCGAAGCCCCCCAAATCTTAGATTGGTTCGTCCTCCAGTTCCTATTCAGGTGCAATCAGAAGAAGAGTTTGAGGTAAAAAGAATAATTGATTCCAAGATAAAGAAAGGGAAACTATTCTATTTGATCAATTGGAAGGGATTTGGTCCTGAAGAAAGATCCTGGGAACCCAGTACTAATGTCCGCGCACCTAGATTAGTGAAAGAGTTCCATAAAACTTACCCACAGAAACCCAGGGAGGGGGTTTTGGTGGGGGGTACTGTCAGGTCTGACCAGATTCTCCATAATTCTGTGCTAAGGTGTCCCGATCATAAGTTTGGGAAGGTATCCAGACTTGCCCTTTCACCTTATACTTGGAGAGAATTGGTGCCTAGACGCTTGTTTGGCAGAGTACATTCAACATGGGGGGCGGGTGCAGATAGTTAGCGTTCTAGTGTTTCCCTCTCTTTAGCCTGACAGCCACTCTGTTATTGTTCGCGCGCTGCAGCTGCTCTGCGCACTTCAACTGTCAAACCTTCAGAGGAGGCAGGTTCTGTACTGCGCTCCTCAATGACTGGATTTTCTCTTCAGAGACTTGAATATTTTGGGAGTTCCTGAAGCAGCGAGGAGTGTGAGGAGTTTTAAGGCTGTGTCTGAGACGTATTACTGCTGGTGAGGTTATTTATTTCTTGAAGCAGTTCTAGCCAGCGCCGGTTCTTGCGCTAAACATTCCCTTTGTGAGGCAGTCTTCATCTTCAGAAGGAACTCAGTATTTTGAATAGCGCTCAGACTGAGTTTATGAATATTCCTGCAATAGACTGTTTGTTCATTCATCGCTAAAGGACAAAATCTCCAATTATTAATAGAGACATATTACTAAAGATTTGCTCCAGAACTAAGGAGAAGACTGAGATAAGAAAAAAAAGACTTTAAGTTGTTTCGAATCCTACTTGCTCTTTATTCTTCTAAGTTAGTTTTTAGCCTTAGCATTTAGCATTAGAACAGAATACGACTTAGTTCTGGCGTCAAGTGACCATCAAAAAACATATCAGCAAGCAGAGTTAAAGTCTACAATCACCATAACTCGCCTCTATGTATTAAATATATATATATATATATATATATATATATATATATATATATTCACTTAAAAAACCATAGGTTTCACACATGTTATAGTTAGCTGGGCATTTCCCTCGTAAAAAACCAATGAAATTCCCCGTTATAGTTAGTGCAGGCAACTATAACTCACGCGACCGCAATCTGCTGCTGATGACGTCAGATATTACATCACTGTATTTAGACACTTATTTACCCATGTCTTCTTCCATTCATCTTTAGCTATACATATATTTCATTTTTTTTTTTTTTCAGAAAGACACATATGTCATCAGTGATGTAATATCTGACGTCATCAGCAGTGGATTGCGGTCGCGTGAGTTATAGTTGCCTGCACTAACTATAACGGGGAATTTCATTGGTTTTTTACGAGGGAAATGCCCAGCTAACTATAACATGTGTGAAACCTATGGTTTTTTAAGTGAATTTGCAAGGTTTTTTAAATGCTAATTCCTAACTATAACGTGTGTGAAACCTATGGTTTTTTCAGTGAATTTGTACGGTTTTTTAAATGCTAAGTTATGTATTTATTAATATATTTTTTTAAACAAAACTTTTTCTCAGCGCGCGCACGGTGCCCTTCGCGCACCGTGCGCGCGCGGTGGGTACACGGTGCGCTTTGCGCACCGTGCGCCCACTTTACGCAGTTCGTGCCGTGCGCACACCGTGCGCTTCGTGCACCGTGCGCACACAGTGGGCTCGCGGTGCGCTCCGCGCACCTCGCGCCCACTTTTCGCAGTTAGTGCCGTGCACGCGTGGTGGGCACGGAGCGCTTCGCCCCCAAGGGCCAAATACATTTTTTTTTTTTTGAAAAATCATGGAGTGCGCACACGCTGCGCGAACTTCGCAGAATTTTTTCCGTTTGGGTGGTGCGCGCAAGGTGCGCGCACTCGGTGAATTTTCGAAAAAAAAAAAAAAAAATGTTTTGCCCTTGGGGGTCCTTCTGGGGCCCCCTGACCACGGGTAGGGGGTCAGGAACTGTCCACCCTGCCCCCTTTTCACGTTCTCCACATTTGTTTTTCACCCCCTCAGAGTGCGAGAGACAAAATGGCGGCCGACACTTCCTGGTTTTGACCGATTCGAATGTTTACTAAGATCTAACAACCAATCAGAATTGCACTCGCGCACGGCAAGGTGCGCGCACCTAGCGCGCACGCTGCGCGCGTACAGATATATATATTGATTTAAATGCTATTTTCTCTGGAAATACTGAGCAGATTTACACCAAACCTGCAAAAGGCACTTCATGGACCTTATGGCTACCTCTCTGCCAAATTTCACGTAATTCTGTTCAGCCGTTCGGGCTGTAGCTGCGACTAAAGTCCCTATGGAAAAATCCATGGGGAAAACGCGTTTTGGGACCCCCCCTTTTTCTCGGCCTCCGCTTGACGAATCACCCCGAGACTTTCAGGGTAGGAGCGGAGCGGAGCGCCCCATTAGTTTTGAAAATTTCGCGAGGATTCGTCAATCGGCGCCAAAGTTATTCAAAATAGAATTTTGAGATTTCCTATGGAAACTTGGTCCTAACTATAACTATCTACTGGCGACCGTAAGATTTTCTAACAGTATAGAGAGAGGCAAAATCCACTATCAAACAGGTAAAGAAGAGTTAAATGTGATGTTAAATTGTTAGATTCTCAAAAGGGTTTTCTGGACGTAGTAATTCTGTGCTTGTCATTGCAGGTGCAGATACTCCCCTGGGGGACACAGCGAGGGCACCAGAGTGGCAGTTTCTCTTGTTATTTTCCCATTCCCCTCCCCCCCCCCCCGTTTCTGAGTCCACAGTGTATTCTGGTTCAGAGGTGTAGGGGAGTTGGGAACTATACTCCATTAGGACTTCGGCCTTCTGCTCCCGTGGACTTCAACAGGTTCAGGTATCGATTCTTGACACCGTCATTCAAAGATCTGAGATGAAATAAAAAATATGTGGCAATTTTAACAACTAGACCAGCCAAATCTTTGGCCGAGATTAGTCACCTAACAGGAGAGTATGGGCTGATTTCCGGCTACACACTGAATTCGGCTAAAACAGTTTTGGCCTGTACAGATAATGTAATCTGTAACGATCCCAGACGGGTTACCTCTGCATTATACCTTGGGGTTTATATCAGTGCCAATGTCAAAGAACTAATTGGACTAAACTATTACCCCCTAATCAGCCAAATAGCAGCCGATTTAAAGAGAGTTAACAATCTCCACCTCACAATTATCGGAAGAGGCAATTACCTCAAAATGAATACTTTGCCGAAGCTTCAGTATCTATTTAGATCTATCCCTTTTGCTGTTGAAACCAAACTCTTGGGGCGTCTCGAATCCATGATGTCTAATTTCATCTGACAATATGGTAAGGTAAGGCGCTCCCTAAAATTCTTATCTTTGCCCTACGAAAGGGGAGGGTCTTAAAATTCCCAATATAAGACTATATCATTATACCGCATTTCTCCAGCAGATGACGTCATTAATTTTTATTATTAGGCAAATAGACACTCCGATATAGATATAATCCCAACATGCTATGAACTCGCAGCGGGCACTGCAGTATCCGGCTTATTTCTGCGACATACAGAGCAAAAATATTACAATAAAATTTGCTTTAAGATAATCACAGATGCCTGGAAGATTTGGAAGAAAATCTAAAAAATTATGGATGTTCCCTCAGTAAATTGGTATACCCCACTATGGCATACAGAAAAGCTGCCAGTCCTTTCACAGGATAACTCTGGAAATCGATGGGAGGAATTTGGTTTGTACACAATAGGAGATCTTTGTACCCCTGATGGGGGCCTGGACAGCAAAGTCTTGGCATTTAAGGTTTTGCAGCAAACACATTTCATCCCGGACAGCTATTGTTTTAAATATCTTCAAATTAAAAGTTCCCTCGCCGCTCTCAACCCAGGCAACAAATGGAGCATGATCCCTATTCTAAAGACTTTGAGATTCCGAGTGAATAGAACAAGAAATATCTATGGCCTCTTATTGGGAAAAATTCCAGACGACCTGGAAAAAAACGAATTAGATTGGTCAACGAAATTAGCTAATAGTGATATTGATATCTATAAGAGCTTAATGATGTCTCAACAAGTTTTCCTTAGTACAAACCTTAAAGCCCAATTGTATAAAACAGTATTCAATCTGTACTATACGCCCTCCAAACTCTACGCTTGGGGGAAGCGTAAGGACCACAACTGTCCTAGATGTGGCCTAGGTCCTGCTGACCAGAAACATATGTTTTATGATTGTACAAAACTCGCATATCTTAAATTGGATCTACAAAACTTTTGGCAAATTATATTTTCTATAAGATTAGAGTTAACCCCTTCGTTATTCCTGCTGGGCTCCGATAGTGTGTCAGGATTAAGTGAGAAACAAGAATATTGTATATTTATGGGTACGGCCATCTACAGGATAATGCTTGCAAAAAGATGGAAGGATGCTGATACCCCTACCTTCTTGATGTGGTTAGCCAGACTGCTCGGACTATACAAACAAGAACATGCACTGTATAGATGTAGAGGCCTGCAAGCCAAGCAGAGAGGTTAGGCAATCTGGGCTTACATCTCAGACTGGTATGGGAATGAAAGGTTAAATTTAGATCTCCATTAGAAGAGACGCTCTAAAAGATATTACTCAATCTGCAAAGAGTGGTTCTCTGGGATCTACCAAGTTATTCTTTCCATAAGGCATCCACTGTTCATTAGATCCCTGCGATTATCCTTCTCCCCCCTCCCCCTTTTTTATTTTTTCAAGGGGAAATTGAAGGAAAGGGGGGAAGGGAAGGGGAAAGAAGGAAAAGAAGGGGGAAAAATTAACGTTAAACCATGCCTACCTGTGCTACATATTAGTACAATCTAGTACAGCTTGGTCGGCCACAGGAATATTTCCCGTAGTTTCTGAATTGTCTTAAAAGTTGAGCTTGTTTCTTCCCCCAACTATAGTTGTTAGCCGTCTACTTTTTCCACATTACTATATTGTTACATTTATATTTATCCTATGTCCCTTTCTCTTTTATTTCTCTCCTTGTCTAAATTAATAACGATGTAATCTTTTTCTCAAATGGATATTCAATAAAAAAAATTAAAAAAATAAATAAAAATATTATAAAAGAAGAAAGATATACTCATTATAATGTTTGTGAGGCGGTGCTGATGCCAGCTAAAATATACTGGATGCGAGAACAGGTTTATAAGCAGGTGAAAAAATCCTCACTAATATTCAGACAATGAGGTGTTTTGCTATTGAACTCCAAGATGTACTAGGTCTCAAATTTTCTAAGGAGATGTTCGCGATTGCCACCCCTTCTAAGACAGTGTCTACAGCAAAGTACTTCATGAGTTGTACGTTGCTGTTGTGGTGTTCCTGGAAATGTCTTGACACTGGATAGGTGGCATCCTTGTTGTTTATGGCCCTCATGTGCTGGAGTATCCGTTTGTGCACCTGCAGCTTCATGCTTCCCACATAGCGCAGGCCACATGGACACTCCAGCACGTACACTGCAAATTCAGTTTTGCAGGTGAGGGACTTAGTGATGGCAACAGGTTTTGGTTTAAAGGGAGTGGTATATGTTTTGGTGTTCAAACCCTGTTTACAGGCTTTGCAAGAGGCACACTTATAAAAACCAGTTCTGCTGCTCAGCCAATTCTTTGCCAAAGTCACCTCTGGGCTGCCTTTTACCAGAGCATTGCTCATGGAACGGGCTTTCCTGTAGGAAATACTTGGGGTAGCTGTCAAACAACTACCTAGAACTGGATCATTAAGCACCAGTGGCTAATTTTTATTTACTATTTTGTGCAAGGTTTGATGTTGGCGGTTAAATGTTAACACCAATCTAGTTGGTTGTAGCGCAGTTTCATTGGCTTGAGACCTCTCGATTACTTTGGATGTTAGTGCCACTGAACGCTGTATCTTGTTAGCTTTGTCAATGGCCGTCTTAACCACCTTCTCTGAATATCCCCTGGCCAGGAATCTTTCCTTGCTCTCCCTCTGTGCCTGACTACAATCATTGTATGTACTACAAATTCTTCTGATCCGCAACATCTCCCCATAGGGGATGCTGTTGATCAGATGCCTAGGGTGGTGACTGGAAGCATGCAGCACAGTGCTGCCAGCAGATGGCTTCCTGTGGAGACGGGTTTCCAATTTGTTGTTGTCTACATATATCTCAGCATCAAGGAACAGTATGCTCGTTTTACTCATCTGGGCTGAGAACTGTAGATTCAAACTGTTGTTGTTAAGATCTGATACAAATACATGCGCATCACTTTCATTGCCTCTCCAGATTAAAAGCAAATCATCAATATATCTATACCAGCAGAGTACATGATTACCAAGTGTTTCACTGTGCGCTGCCATGAGGACCCCCTCCTCCCACATGCCCATATGCAAACAGGCATAACTGGGAGAAAAGAAGGCCCCCATGGCCACGCCCCTGACCTGCTGGAATATTTGATTGAGGAAGAGGAAGAAGTTATTCTCTAAACATGTGGAGATCATATCTAACAACATCCTATTGTGTGCATGGAATTGCATAAGTCTTGTGTTCAGATAAAATTCAACTGCCTTAATACCATCACAATTGTGTATACTCGTGTACAGTGAGGTAACATCAAGTGCTATGAGTACACAGTCATCTTCCCAATTTACACTCTGTATTTTGCGCAAAAAGTCCCCCGTGTCCTGGATATTCGATGGGAGCTTCCTGACAAATTCTTGCAAAAAGAAATTCACATATTTGGATGCATTTTCCAGTTGGCTACCCAGGGCTGATATGATGGGCCTCCAAGGTGGTTTGTGCATATTTTTGTGTATTTTGGGGATGAAATAAATTGCTGGTATGACGGGATAATCTACTTTCAAGAATTTGAATTCTTGTACAGTTAATAGACCCGCAGATTTCCCTGCCAAAAATTTATTGTTAAATTCACCCCAGGCACATTTGACTGCTTGAATTGTACTTCTTTTGTAGCAGTTCCTGTCGTTGAGCTGAGAAAGAGCCTCATCTATGTACATGTCACGTGGCCACATGACCACGTTGCCACCCTTATCAGATTGTCTGCTGATTATGTTATCATCTCCTTTCAATTTCTTGATTAATTGAAAATAAATATGATCCTGTTTGGTGTATTTTATTTGGGACCTCATGACAGAACAATAACGTTTTTTCAATTCATAAATAACTTTTTCATAGAAAATGTCCACATTGTCACGGAGCATTATTGAGCAAAACGTCGATTTAGGTTTAAAATCGGTTTGTATATATATTTATATGTGTTCGTATATATAATGTTTTTTAACTGTACTGCAGTAAAAAAAACAAAAAAAAAGGGCAGGCTCCTATCCTTTTCTATATGAAATCCCCCGGGTATTTTTAGGTAGAGCCTGGGCTGCGAGGCATGCTGTATTGAGGTATGGCATACAAGCTCTGCCTATTTCCCCGCCCATCTTTTTATTTGGCTCCTGTTACTGTCTTTCCTAAATCGTTGCTTTTAATTTGTGAATAGGTTTGTTAGTCCCTCCTTGGCACCACTTTGTCTGCATTTGTAACCTCCCATAACGACTGAACCTTTTACTTGTTGTGTTATACGGTTATCTTTTTAAGTCGGTGAGCACTATTTTGTTTAATGAATAATGGGTACAATGGCCGGCTGCTTCTTGTAATTGCAGTACGCCCGCACACCACTTGCGGGACAATGGCGGCCGCTTTTTGTATGGAGCACTATGCACGCTTTCACCCCTTCCCCTACACAGCACTTGCGTGGGACACTGTCGGCCGCTTATTGTGTTTAAAACCTTTAAGCTGAGCGTGGCGCCTGTTTCTGGGACACTGCGTTCTGGTTCAGATTTTTTTTTTTAGGTCGAGCCTGGGCAGCACATGCTCTGCTGCAAGGCATGCTGTATTGTTTACTTTAATGCTGAGCGTAGCACCCACTTCAGGGGCACTGCGCTCTGCTTTTTTTTTTTTTATTTCATGCAGAGCGCGATGCCCACTTCTGGGACATCGCGCTTAGTTTCAGCTTTTTTTTTACTTTAAACTTTAATCCTGAGCCTGTTAGGTCCCACCCACCTCGGGGGCGTGGCTTGGCGCCTGAGGGTGATGGCGGCACTCGAGTAGAGCTACGAGGCGGCGCTAAGAGACGAGCCGGTTCCTGCCTACGTTTCCTGAAGGTGACCGACTGAGGAGGTGTCGGAACATGCCCTGACCTCGTCAAGAGTCATTGGGAATCTTTTCATGCCTTCATGACACGGCAACTGGAACCTGTAAGTTCTGACAAGATTTTCTCGTATGCGGCCGCCATCTTGGATTCGCTCAATGACGCGTGTTCTGAGGAGATTATTTCACCGTCAACCCAGCGCTTTGAATGCCTAACTATACACTTTTAATAGGCTCATAAGTTATCCATCTGCTTCTGTTCCCTTGCATTATGGAGCTGCTCGTCCTCTGCGCTGCGCAGTCATAGCGCCCCTTCATGAAGCGGCCCTGCTCCACATGAATGTTATTACGCTGGTTTCCAAGGTTGCTCTCTGAACCTGCCTACGAGTGGTGAAGTGTCTATATGAAGCATGCCTGGTTGCTCTCTACTATTGGTACCGTTGTTCACTGCGGATTCCTGAGAGTTGTGTCACGAGGCGCTTCAGGTCATCCTCTGTAATGTGGATTAAACTCGCTTTACATTATGCGGTGAGCTGATGCCGATTCTGCAATATATGCCGTATACATAATACTTTGATTTCCTCATCAATGGCTTCATTTGCTTTTTCATATGTGCATTGACGACTGTTCTTACTTAAGTGCTATGGAATTGGCCGCATTCCTCTCATAAAATATTCAATTTCCCCCGTTTTACTGCTGTGCTATATTTTGTGTTGTCTTCATTTTTGCTCCTGTGACATCTACTGTGTCGATCATTCCGTGACTTTACTACATGGGTAGACTTAAATCAATGTCGCACCTGCCTCGTTCGACCAAACCACAGCTTGTGAAGAACTCTAAGGTTTTCTCTGCTTTTTCGCAACTGGAAGACTCTCTTAATTCGTCCGGCTCAGACACGCCAATGGATCCTTCCAAGAATACGCCGGATAATTCTAAATCCACCACAAAAAGACTCAAGTCAAATTCTCTTTCACCTCCAAAACACTCAGGACCAGTATCCATGGAATTGCTGTTAGAAGAGATAAGGTCCTTGCGTCCTTTCATGGAAGAAACCAATATTAAACTTCAGGTCCTTACGGATAACTGGTCGCAAATGGAAACCAGGGTAACTTCGATGGAAAAATCTGTTCAGTCGTTTCAAGAGACATCCTCTGTGGTCTCAAACCTAAAGTCTCAAGTTTCAGACCTTCAACAACAAGTGGAACAGTTGGAAAACAGGAATAGGCGCAATAATCTCCGTATTTATGGCCTGGCTGAGGGACTTGAGGGATCTGATCCAATCGCCTTCTTCAAGTCGTTTCTTCCCAAGCTTCTGCATCTGTCACCGGACAAGGCCCTTAACATTCAACGTGCTCACAGGCTAGGTCGACCACCTTCTTCTGCTTCCTCCCCACAGAGACCTAGAGGGGTCATTATTTACTTTTTGGAATACACTGACCTCTTGATGGTTCTAACGGCGGCTAAATCTTCTCCGAATTTAGCCTGGTCTGGCACGCCCTTGTTTTTCGCACAGGACTATGCTAAAGCCACAGCCACCCGTCGTAAGGCTTTTCTGAGCCTAAGAGCAGATCTACGGGCAATGGGTGCGCGATATGGCCTGTATCACCCATGTCTATTTAAAGTTACCCATAACAACAAAACTACAACTTATGAAGACCCAGTGCGCTTACAAAGTTTCATCAACGCGCACAAGTCGTCTGCCATGGATGCCTCCAGATCGTCATCCTCTGCCCATGGCTGACTACTGCTTTTATAATCCTTATGTGGCTGTTGCATTTTATCCTGCACTTCTTCAGAGATTTTCTCTTAGTTGCAGTTCACTCGAATTTGTCTGATTTTCCAGAAGCTTACTTTGTTGGCCTGTTATTGTTTATGCATGATGGATGTCCCTTGTTTTCTTGTTAGTCATGGTTCCCGCATGATTTCCTGGTTTGTTTCAATTCTTGTTCTCCTTTTTCGTCTTACAGGAATTTTTCCCCGTGTTTGATGATCTCTCTTGGTCCCTGCCTTGCTGCTCCTGGATGTGCTGCCCCACCCATGTGGCTCCTTCCCTCCTCCACCCTTCCTCGTACCCTTCCTTCGTAGGTATGTTCTTTTTCCATTCCCTTATTTGTTTTCCTTGCGCATTTGATGGTTTTTCCCTGTATCCCTCCCTTCTTCCTCTTCTCTTGATCGTATTCTTGTTCACATGTTTATATTTTAGCATGCTATCTTTGACTGAATTTTTTGCTTATGTAAAAGTTACATTCTTTGTTCCCTCTGATGCACCTGTTCTTCAGTTTCTCACATATCCTCTTCTTCTCTTCTTCTCTAGCATATCCACACTGGTTCTCTCTTTCTTCTTCTTTCTTTATGTCTTTTCTACGATACTTGGGCTTTTCATTCTTTGGTCATGTTTTTTCACATTTTTTGTAAATAGATTATTGTTATGTCCTTGAATATCTTGTCATGGAATGTGAAGGGTATTAACTCCCCGATCAAGCGTCAAAGAATTTTGTCACACCTAGCCAAATTGAATGTTGATATTGCATTCCTACAAGAAACGCACTTAAATGATGTAAAGTCAGTTAAGCTCAAGCGTGGATGGGTGGGTGAACTCTTTTACTCACAGGGTGATGGCAAACGGAATGGTGTAGCAATCCTTTGTCGCAAGTCTCTGTCATTCCAGGTTCTTACCCAAGAATCGGATGTTTCGGGTCGTTGGGTTTATGCCAAGCTATCACTCAGAGGTGTTCCAATTTCCCTTCTTAATGTTTATGGCCCAACTACGGGTGAGTCCTCCTTTTGGGCTGATTTTTCTCCACTCCTAACTAAATTTATGGATCACAATTTTATTTTGGCGGGGGATTGTAATCAACCTCTGGATCCCTTTATTGATAGGAAATCTATGGGCCCTTATATTCCCAACAAGCCCCATAAGCTATTTAGCCATGCTATCTCACAGCATAAATTGGTGGACTCCTGGCGCCTTTGCAATCCCAAACTGCGGGAATACACCTTCTACTCTCCCTGTCATCGCTCCCAGTCAAGACTTGATTATGTTTTTGTCTCCCACAACCTTGCTCAATCACTATTACATTCCGAGATAGGCCCGATATTACTTTCGGACCACGCTCCCGTCCTTACGAGTGTTGATGTGTTCCCTAAGAGTAATGGTCCCAGAAGATGGAGATTTAATAACTCGCTCCTAACTGATCCTAAGTTTACGGCTAATTTCACTTCCTTTTTTGATGAATTTTTTATGATTAACGATCACACCGATATCCCGAAACACACTATATGGGATACTTTTAAAGCAGCTGCACGTGACTTTATCATCAGTTACATTGCGAATAAACGCAGGGCTGCCAGACGGTCCACCAAACAGCTCCTTTTAAAAATTAAGAATTTGGAACACACATATTTTACCTCCCACTCTGAGGATAGCTTGACAGCCCTTGTTGCTGCAAAACTGAAATTTAATGAGAAATCTACGGAGGACGCTTCCCTATACTTGTTAAAATCTACTGCCATATTTTATGGGGGAAGGAATAAAGCAGGGAAGCTCCTAGCTAACTATTTAAAGATTAAGCACAATAAGTTAAATATTGAATCTGTTTACGACTCGAATGATACCCTGAAGCATAAGGATGTTGATATTCTAGCTGCGTTCTCTCATTTTTATGAAACATTGTACACATCTGAAACTCAACCCTCTCCCAACTCCCTTGCTCATTTTTTCTCCACCATTCACACGCCACCCACTTTTCCTCTTGACCTCTCCTCCTTAGAATCTGACATTACACAAAGGGAACTGCTCGCTGCTTTGCAACACCTTAAACTTAATAAGGCTCCTGGCCTCGACGGTTTTACCGTTGAATTTTACCTCCATTTCTCTAAGTTGTTGATCCCACGCTTGCATTCCATTCTCCATACTTTGCTCAAGGTGCTTCCTCAGGGACGTTCTCAGATGCTCATATCTGTTTAATACCTAAACCTGGGAAAGATGTACAATATTGCAAAAACTACAGGCCCATATCTTTAGTCAATATTGACTATAAACTTTTTGCTAAAGTATTGGCGGTCCGATTGGACCACTTACTTCCTGATCTTCTCGGTGAAGAGCAATCCGGGTTTGTTAAGGGCCGACATATTACGGACAACACCAGACTTTTATTTAATATTCTATCAAAGTCTTCCCGCTGTCAACACTCACTTGCAGCGATTGCCCTTGACGCCGAAAAAGCGTTTGATCGAGTTGAGTGGCAATATCTTTTTCACACCCTTACTTGGTTTGGTTTTGGCCCTAAATTTATTTCTTTAGTTTCCCTGTTATACTCGCACCCTAGAGCCGCAGTAGTTGCCAATGGCCAAATTTCTTCTTATTTCAATTTAGGTAGAGGCGTTCGTCAGGGTTGCCCCCTCTCCCCCTTTCTTTTCAACCTTGCTTTAGAACCCTTTTTATCCAGAATACGTCAAAACCCCGCTATCCATGGCTTTCAGGTTGCGGACCTTCATCTTAAACTCGCTGCTTATGCAGACGATATCTTACTTTTTCTTTCTAACCCCACGGAATCTGTCCCTGCTTTTCTGGATGAAGTTCGAAATTATTCCTCCCTCTCTGGGTATAAACTTAACCATGATAAATGTGAGATCTTGCCCTTGACCAAATTCACTTTCAAGCAAGAATTTTGTGAATCTCAATTTACTTGGTGCCCCACCCACATTAAATATCTGGGGTTATATATTACTCCCTCTATTCCTGACACTGTCTCTCTATGCTTGTCCAAATGCACACAAAAAATTACGGATCTCACTGCAAGGTGGCACCCCCTATACCTCTCCTGGTGGGGCCGTCTTGATACCATTAAAATGATGATTTCTCCCATCATATTTTATACGCTATCCAATATTCCGTATCTATTCCAATGAAGTTCTTTAAAAAAATTAACTCAACGTTATCTTCATTTTTGTGGAGCTCTAAAAAATCCAGAATGTCTCTCGCTAGACTTATTCGTCCCGCTTCTGAGGGTGGTGTTAACTTTCCTGATTTTCCTGCATATCAAAAGGCCTTTCTGCTACGTCAAGCTTCCCTCTGGTTACAAGATATTACTGTTCCTTGCCCTTTGTGGGTTAAGGTTGAACGTACTCTCCTTTCTCCATTTTCTTTTACAGAGTATCTTGCTTTCTCTCGTAAACCTTCTTCGAATTCCACCCCTATTCACAAATATACCCTTAAGCTCTTGCTATCTGATGCCCCTGGCCGTCCTACGACTGTTGCTGATTTCATCTCTTCCACCATTTGGCATAATAAACATCTTCTAATTGGTAATAAACCCTTCTACTGGAAATCATGGAGATCCCGAGGTTTGATATGGATTTCGCAGCTCTTCTCTGATTCCATCTTTTTCTCTTTCTCTGATCTTAGTTCTTCTTTTGGCCTCCCTCTCTCTTTTATCCCTAAATACTTATTACTTAAGAATACCGTTCTAGAGGTTTATGAGAGGCTTTCGGGCTCTTCTTCTCCTTCCCCTGTTCAACAGTCCCCCACTTTCCAACTCCACTCTCTCCTACGTACGACTCCCAAAGCATCCCTTATTTATAAATATCTTCACTCACACCAATTTCTCAGACCTAAATCTATGGTTGAGATTCAATGGGAGACTGATTTTGAAACAGAATGGCCGATATCTCTTTGGGATAAGATATGGACAAAACTCCGTAAAACTTCCAGAGCAGCCTCCCTGACGCAATCCTTATTTTTTATTTACAACAGACTACTTCATACCCCTTCTACACTACACAAGCGCTTTCCTACTACCCCAGACACATGCTGGTCGTGTGGCTCCCCCAATGCTACCTTATTTCATATGATATTTCTCTGTAAATATGTGCATGACTTTTGGTTACAGGTGTGGGCTCAAGTCAATGTTATTTTTCATGCCTGCATTCCTTTTTCTCTCACTCATCTTTTCTTGGGAAGTTTATCCCCAGGTTGGGATAATGTAGATATGTGTGTTCGCATTGTAGATCTGTTATTAGCTGTAGCCTTTCAGCAGATTACTGTTTATTGGAAAAATGCATCTAATATTTCTCTCAAAGGGTGGTGGTACAATGTTTGTCACAATCATAGACTCGATAATGCTTTTGTTTTTCCTGTTCAATTAGCAACTAAGCGAGCAGAACTATGGCTCCCCATTACATTGTATTTAGATAAATGTACTGCCCGTCCATCTCGTCCAACGCCTGCTCAACAAGAGGTCTCTAAACCCCCATGATACCCTTTTCACATCCAAGATTTTCTAATATACTGTTTTTTTTTGTTTTTTTTTTAAACTCTTCTCTTCTTTTTCAAGTGCCCATGTTCAAATTTTCAAATGTCCAAATGCCCATGATCATTGTTTTTATTGTATATTCTCTTTTACATGCTGCATTCTGTTATTCCCTTTTTCCCCTTCTTCCCCACCTTCCCTCTCCCTTCCCTTTCCTAATTGATGTTATGCATTGATTTACTCTTTTTCATTGACTAATAAAACTTTTATTGAACTTAAAAAGGTCCCACCCACCTCCCGATCGCCGCTTCCTACCTTCCCGCCTCCCTCCCCCCCTCCCCTACTTAATGGAGACCGCTGCGCGGCCATGCTGCCGGCACGCCTGTCTGCGGCCGTCTGCGACCCGACCGCGACCAGCGCCAGGAACCCTGCATTTCACAACACCCACCGCTACAAATCAGCTGCCCTCCACGCACTCAACCCTGGAAGACTCAAAGACTGCCAACAGGCCACGCTGAACACGACTCACGGCCAGTTCTCCTGCCTCCACTGCCGCCAGACCTTCACCACCAACCTTGCCTCCAGCACCACCAAAACCAACACCAGCGACGCCCTCAGATGCATCCTCCTCAACGTGCGCTTCATGCACAAACACGCTGTGGAGATCTGAAATCTCCTCGACTCTCTCTCGCCGGACATCGCCTTCTTCACGGAGACCTGGACCAACGCCTCCTCCTGCCCGACATCAATGCCGCCATCCTGAACGGATACAAGATCCAGAGGAAGGACCGCCCCAACCACCTGGGAGGGGGCCTTGCCATCGCCCACAAGAACACCCTTCGCCTCACCACCTCCAGCTAAACCTTCCCCACCACCGAACACCTGCACTTCCAGATCCAGACCAGCCCCAACTCCACGCTCCGCGGAACCCTCGTCTACAGACCCCCTGCCACCACCTTCACCAACCTCATCGCACACCACACCATAGCCTCAATGAACTACATACTCATCGGTGACCTGAACTTCCATCTCGTCAACCCCAGCGACCCCAACTCCACCACCCTTCAGGACAACCTCACCAACATCGGACTCAACTAACTTGTCACCACACTGACACACAGGGCAGGAAACACCCTCAACCTCATCTTCGCAGCAGGAAACAGCATCCACTTCAGCCACACAACGCAACCCCCATGGACCGACCACCACTGCGTACATTTCACTGTCGACAAACCAAAAGTACCCAAACCAACCCCATGCCCACCACGAAGGAACTGGAGCAAGGTCACAGATGAGCAAATCAACTCCACCCGAGACAACCAAACCCCGGCATCCAATGCCAATGCCACAGCCAGAGAACGCCGCACCTGAATCGCCAACTGCGCAGACAAACTTGCCCCGCTACGCAACACCGACAAACAGCACCCCAGGAAAGTTGCCTGGTTCACCACCGATCTCCAAGAAGCCAGACGCACCTGCAGACGCCTGTAGAAGAACTGGAGAAACGCCAAGACACCCAAAAACCACACCACCTACAATGACGCCATGACGGACTACCACAACCAAATCAGAACCACCAAAAGGACATTCACCCACAACAAAATCTTCACAAACTCCACCAACTCCAAGGAACTCTTCACGATCATTCAGGAATTCACCAACCCCGCAGCGAAGCCACAGACATCACCCCGTCCCAAGACCTCTGCAACAAGCTCTGAGCCTTCTTCCACCTCAAGATCAAAAACCTCTACGACAACTTTGCCAACCACCCAGCAGACGCCACAGCCGGCCCACCCCCCAGACACACCAGCCAGCCCACTATCTCCACCTGGACTCCGATCATGGCCGAAGACACCACCTCGACCATGAAAGGCATACACTCAGGGGCCCCCACGGACCCCTGCCCCCTCACATCTACCACAGAGCCGCCATCGCGCCCAAACTACAACACATCATCAACACCACCTTCGAAACAGGCACCTTCCCAGATGACTGGAAATGCGCAGAAGTCAGGCCCATGCTCAAGAAGCCCACAGCTGACCCCACCGACCTCAAGAACTACCAGCCCATCTCGCTCCTCCCCTTCACAGCCAAAGTGCTAGAGAAAACAGTCAACAGGGAACTGACACGATTCATCGAAGACAACGCCATCCTCGACCCGTCCCAATCTGGATTCCGGAGCAACCACAGCACTGAGACTGCCCTACTCACCACCACAGATGACATCCGCACCCTCCTGGACCAAGGACACTCTGCAACCCTCATACTACTCAACCTATGAGCAGCCTTCGACACCGTCTCCCACCTTACACTCATCGCCTAACTACATGATGCCGGCATACAAGGAACAGCCCTAGACTGGATCCGATCATTCCTCACCGCAAGAAGCCAAAGAATCAGACTGCCACCCTTCCTCTCTGACCCCACGAACATCACATGCAGAGTCAGACAGGGGTCGTCACTGAGCTCTTCAACGTCTACATGGCCCCCCTCATCCCCATCGTCCGACAACACGACCTCAACATTGTATCCTGCGCCGACGATACCCAGCTCATCCTCTCCCTCACCAAACACACCGCCACCGCCAGACTCAACTTCCAAAAAGGGATGCAGGAAGTAGCAGTATGGATGACCAACAGCTGCCTTAAGCTCAGTGCCGAGAAGACGGAAGTCCCCGTCCTTGGAACCACCCCCTCAGCATGGGACAACACTTGGTGGCCGACCGCCCTCGGATGCCCACCGACCTCCTCGGACCATGCCAAAACTCGGCATCATACTCGACTCATCCCTCACCATGAACCGACAGGTCAATGCCGTCACCTCCAGCTGCTTCCGCGCTCTCCCAATACTCCAAAAGACTTTCAAGTGGATCCCCCCTGAGTCAAGGAAGACAGTCACCCACGCACTCATCACCAGCAGACTCGACTATGGAAACGCACTCTATGCCGGCATAAACAAGTCCCTACTCTGCAAACTCCAAACGATACAGAACACCGCCGCCAGACTCGTCCTCGGCACACCCCGGCATGAACACATCAGCCAACACCTACGAGGGCTCCACTGGCTCCCCGTGGAAAAAAGAGTCACCTTCAAAATCCTCACCCACGCCTACACAACACCGGACCCGAATACCTCAATGACAGAGTCAACTTCCATGTAGCCAAATGGAACCTCTGATCTTCCAACCTCGCACTGGCCGAAACCCTGCACATCCACAGAGCCAGATCAGGTGGAAGATCCTTCACCCACAACGCGGCCAAAACTTGGAACGAGCTCCCGGCAGACATCAGGCACGCCCCCTCCCTGAACACCCTCAGGAAGACTCTCAAGACCTGGCTCTTCGGCTGAAAGGATCTGCGGAACCCGCCCCCCCGAGAGCCTTGAGACCCTTACGGGTAAGTAGCGCGCAGATTGATTAGATTGATTGATGGCTTATTTTTTACTTACCAGCGGTTCGTTTTAATTAGAAAGGCATGCAAGTGTGAAAGGGGACGGGGAAATGAATAGTTCAACAAATACCATGCAGGATTTTGTTTGATTTTTATTTGCAGTGTTTTTTTTTACAATGATACATGCTTTGCCTCTTTGCTTCTAAAAAGAATGACTGATACAGGACTTCTCTGATGAGGAAGGTGGCCACTGATAAGGAAGAACCTAGATCCTGGTCACTGTCTGGGCTGTTATGCTCGCAGAAGCCAGTAAAAGACCACTGATTCAAGCCTTGGAAATGTGCTGGAGTCCTCTGTGCTCTCTTTTTTCACTTAGGAAAGCCCTGCTGGGAGAAGATGGCCAACTTTTGAGATAAGTGAGTGACCATTTCCTTTAGAAGCTGCCCTTTGCCATGCATCGCTTGGAGTCTAGGCAGGCCCAATTCTCTACTCTTGGAGGCATATTCACAAGGAGCTATCGCCAAATTAACGACACCTTATCGCAGCCAAAGTCGTGATAAATATGCCTCCCCATTCACAAGCCCGTGATAACAGCCCACAGTACCAGTTTACCCGCGATAGCAGCCTCAAAATACATCGCCACAGAGGACCACCGCAACTATCGCTAATGAGATGCAGAGAAGGCGTTCACGTGCCAAAAGCCGCGACCACAACTTTCTCAACGACCAGCCAGATCGGCGATAAGAACACAAAACCGGTGATAAGGCGCGAATTTTACACCTGCTCTGACCTGGTGTAAAGTCGGACGGCAGCCTGCACCACAAAAGGAAGCCCAGCCCAGCCCAGGGCTACATCGGAAGTGCAACAGATGCCATGGAGCCACTCGTCATGCGGCCTGGGCACCCAAGTTGGCCACAACACCCACCACCACCACCCCCGGACCACCCCTCCCTGGCACCCCCCCAAACAAAGACATGCCACATCAGCCACAACTAAACTTGTACAAAATAATCTGCTTGATGACGCACAATCACAACTGGTGACATGCATGTGTCATCACAGAAATGAGCATCACACATTCACTTTCGAAGCAATAAATGAAACTTTATTAAAATGAACACTGAAATCAAATGAAGACACATGGTGGCTCCCCTCGGGTCACAGCCTGCAAGACAAAAAACATGATGAGAAGGTGTGTCCTGCGCACATCAAAGGACAGAGAGGGAGCGAAGGAGAGAGAGAGAAGAAGAGAGGGAGAGACAGAGAGAGAAGAAGAGATGGGGAGACAGAGAGAGAAGAAGAGAAGGAGAGATTGAGAGAGAATGCCGCCCCTGCCCACCCAGGCCACACTGCTCACCTGCTGCCACCGGTGTGTCTCCAACCACGTTCCGGTATGTATATCAGTACCCCAGGTCACACATCTGAGTCAGAGCCGCCATCTGAAACAGAGTCCAGTTACATGACTGGCACAGTACACACTCTTGCACAAGATAACATTGCCTGCCCGCCCATGCACACCCAGGCAGAGGCACCCCGAAGCCTCCTGCTGCCCATCGGAGCATGCCCGCCCATGCACACCCAGGCCTCACTGCTCACCTTCTGCCACCGGCGTTTAGACAGAATGTCCCACCACGTGCCGCTGCAAGCCACAAGCCCGAGGCCCGTGGACATGGCACCCTCCACACCATGCAGCCACGCTCCGCAAGCCACCAGGTCTCACGTTTGGTGCTGGGTCTTGAGTACTCCATGGCATAGGACACACCAGTGTACCCGGCAACACCGCAGGCTGCACACCCTCTCAGTTTTTTTTGTTTAGCATTACGTACATCAATCGTGTGTCTTTTGCACACCCGCTCAGCAAATGGGTGCTATTAACTCTGTGAACCCAGAAGCGGCACCACGTGGCGGTAGGCCCACGCTGCCTGCTGGATCTGGCCTACACTGCGGTCCAGCAGGGCACACGAAAGCTGAGTTGTCCGGACCGCCAGGATGGGGCATCATCATAGGCTGCACACCCGCTCAGCAGCTTAAGGTGCCACTGACTCAGTGCACCCAATGTCACCGTCCCATGGCGGGGTGCCTGTGCCGGCCAAAATGCTATGGGTGCGACTAACCCTGTGTAACCCCAGTCAGCGCCATGTGGTGGTAGGCCCGTGCCATATGCAGGCCTCGGTAGCCACTAACCCTGTGCGCAACAACTCTTGGGCCTTTTATTATTGAGACCCGTGGTGTCCGTCATCCAGTCACCACCGGCAGAGGGGAATGTGATGTCGTCAGCCCCTTATGTTGGCGGAGTCACATGGCCTGTGGCGCCTGTACCGGATGGGTGTGGTGTGTGTGCAAACCTGCCTTCAGGGAGTGGCTGTGACATGCTGACAACTAGACCAGTGACCTGCACACCACCAGCGAGTTCGCCTGCGACGGATAGCAATGAGGGCCCCCCCTCGGAGCATAAACGGAGTGGTCTGGCCTGCCGTATGCCGGACCAGCACAGGGCTTGCAACAATGACTCGTGGGCTCTGGGCGTGGTTCAGTCCATGTCCGGACAAGGAAGTGAGTGATGCGTGTGTCCCTGTTGTAGAGTCCACGGGACCCGGTACACAAAATGCAATGGAGCACCCTCTGACTGGCATCCCACAGGGATGAGCAACATTGACGCAAGGGAAATCATTATCCCTACATTCATCTACACAATTATACATGACTGATGAAAGACATGACAAAGCAGTGCGTCACTGGATGTTTATTACACATCCTGTGCACTTCTGCAGCTGGAGCGGTACAGGGCAATGCCGAGCACACTACACAACATGGGCCCATGGAGGGCCAGCCAGAGTCCATCCGGGGATTACTAGTCCTGCGGAAGGGAAGGGTACAGTCCGCAGTCTGTCCGCCGTGTCATTGGTCGTCGAACAGGATGTGACATTCCATGTCGCTGTCCAAGGTGAGTGCATCGGAGTGTCTCGGGGATCAGTGGAAGGTCATGAGGCCATTTGCGGCACCAAGCAGAAGGAGGCCAGGTAGCAGAAATGAATGCTTGTGCCTCCAGCTCACAAACCCGTCATTGTCCCCGGATGTGTGCTCTGCCGCACCTGTGGGTGTTGCAGTACCGGCTGCAGCACTGTGTGCCACTGACACATCAGATGCCTGAGTGGATGCGCCTGCCGCACTGGGAGGCACTGACACACCAGGGGGCGGGGATGTGGATGGTGTGGGGGCAGCAGCATTCATCAGCGCCATGCCTTGTGGCGGCAACGCCATGATGGAGGTCTGAAGGGCATGATAGATCCCAGCTACATTTCGATGATGTACAGCGGTGGCTGCCATCCTCTCCGCCTCCATCTGCACCATGTCCTCCATGAGCTTTTGCATGTGTGCCAGCTCACGGCTGGCATCGTTGGAGCCACTCTGAGTGGACAGCTGTTCTTTTCTCCGCGTCATGACTCGAGCGATGTCAGTCAGGGCTCGTTGGAGACCATGGGGCAGACATAGACACCCAAGAAGGGCGTCCACTTTGGCAGCCATGATGCCTACGCCCACCCGCACCTGCTCAGCCGTCTCCCTCTGGCACTCCAGCACACGGCGTTGGAAGGCCATGTGTTGTTCCTGGGGGTCTTGGGAGAGTGCCGGGGCTGTGGGTGCCTCCTGCTGGGTGGTTTGGGTGGTGGGTGGGGTCTCACCGATGTAGCTGGGCTGCCCTGATCCTGGAGGTGAGTGGCGGATGAGGTCAATGATGTCTTGGATGGTTTGGGTGTCGATGCTGGCGTTGTCCTCCTCGTCATCAGTGAAGAGTGGCTGGCATTGCTCTGCAGCAGGTGTTACAATGTGTCCACATGTATGTAGCCGCATGGTACATGTTGACATTCAGACAGCATGGTATTGTACATTGTGACAGTCTGTATGTCTGGTCGAGGAGCCAGGGTCATTGTGGGTGTGTACTGTGCCCTGCTTGATTGTGCATGTGTGCCATTGTGCCCATCTGCACCCGTCCCACCAGTACCTGGTGGACACTCCCCCTGTTGCGGTTGTGTTGTGTCCTGTCGAGCAGTGTCCGCTCCCCCAACTCCAGCCACAGTCTCCACACTGATGACTGTCGACACCAGCTCCTCCATGTCATCCACCTGTGGCGCTGGGCCCCCACCTCCGGTCTGCATTGCTGCTGTCTGGTTGGCGGAGAGTTTCTCCTTGGTCTTTCGCTTGATGTCATTCCATAGCCTCTTGACCTCGTCCATTGTCCGCTCGTGCTCTCCGACGGCATTCACCTTGTCGACGATGTCCCGACATATTGCAGTTTGCCTAATGACACGTTGGAGGTGACGAAGAGTTGTTGATGGTGTTTCATCACCTCCGTGACTATGATCCTGTTCGCCTGCGGACTGAAATTCGTCTTCCTCGTCTTCTTGTCCTTGCCCTTCTCTGTCCCCGAGGTCCCAGGTTGGTCGTTTGGGGTGCTTGTGGGGTTGCGCTCGTCCTCTACGCCTGCTCCGGCTGCCTCCATGGTGCTTGGGTGTAGGTCAATTTGTGTTTGGGTGTTTTTTCTACTTTTATGGTGATTTTTCCCACCTGCCAGGTGTGTGTTGCAGGCCTGGCGGTGCTTATCGCTGATTTCCTCATTGGGCTTTGGCCCATCTCAGGTTTTTTGGTGTTGTGGTTTGTGTTTTTTTATCTCCATCGAGGGGGTTGTATCGCCGACATTGTCCGCGGTTTCGGCAGTCTATCTCATGGTACCGCGGCGTTGTGAATTCCACGTTGTCACAGGGTTATTTTCCCGCGATAGGCTGCGATGTTGAAAGTTGCGTTACGCTACTCTTGCGGTAGTTATCACACGCTCTTTGAATATACCCCTCGGTCTCTCTTCTTACCAAAGCACCTCATTATAACGCATCTCGAGCTCAATGACCGCAAATGTATCCCTGGAAGACAATACGTAAAGCTGAAGGCTCTCTTTCAAAACCACCTAGCAACTCAACGGGTAATCATTTTTTCATCTTGCAAGTCTCTCACAACAATCAGCAATAAATATTCTTCATAAAAACACGCTATGTATATACTCTTTTTCATTCACTTTTCAAAATGGTGCATAACAGTGCATAGTCATATTATTTTGAAATAAAATAATAAGAAATATTCTGCAGCTTGATATTCTAACCCACACCAACAGCTGACATATAATCTCACCCGTACATGTACAAATTAGACTGCAGTCGAGAACAATTACTACAGAGTAAAATTTAAAACACAATAGAAAATGTTTGATGCAATGATAATAGCAAGGATTATTAAAATCTTTGGCGAGCTGGTAGGCCACTGAATATATCTCTGAATGCTGGGTTGATTTACTCAATTTCACCATTAAGTACATTCAACATTTGGAAAAAGGTTTGATTCAGAATTCTGTTTTAATAAAAAAGTTAAATCACCTTGATGGATCAAAACTAGTCCCAAGAAGATAAGGGCATAAACAGAATCAGGACTGTAGAAAAATCCTCTGGCAGGCTACAGGTGAGAGAAATTACAGTTACACTAAGCTCTGCTATATTTTGGGAACCTATATGGGTCTGGAAAGGTCATTGCTCGGAGTCTCTCTCAATCGCTGATAAAAAAAAGACATCTCATTACTCCTGACATGGATGCCAGAATGCTGATTTCAGAAGAGCGTGGAGGTCAACCTATTATGGGGTATATCAACAACAACCGGCGATAATTATCGCTGAGCGCACTTAGCGCTCGGATAATTATCGCCGATTTTTATCGCTGAGATAGCGTGCTATTAGCAACGTTTATCTCATCAGCGATAAAAATCCTAGCGCTAACTGGCTAACGTGAGATTATCGCTGGAAACCCAGCGATAATCTCACGTTAGCTAGTTGATGGGGACTCACATACTTAGCCATGATATCCACCTTCCATAGGATATCATGGCTAAGTTATGTTATGTTATGTTATGTTAAAACAATTTATCAAGCGCACAGCGACTCCAGCGAAGGAGCATCCCGGCGCCAAGACAAGGAGCAGTTATAACACAACAAGGAGAATACTACAGCAAAGAGGGACAAAACAGGAGACTAAAATAAGAAAGTTTTTATGAGTCTGCGGAACGTCAACAAGTCCTCTATCAGCCGAATTTCAACTGGAAGGGTATTCCAGATTGACGCAGCTCGCACCCTAAAGGACCGGCCCCCCATCCTGCTGAGCCTAAATCTGGGAACAACAGCAAGGGCCTGGCCCTGAGAACGAAGATTGCGGGTGGGAACATAAAAAGAAATAGTATTGGCCAGGATCTCAGGGCCAATGCCTCTGAGGATTTTGAAGGTCAGACACAAGACCTTAAAGACAATACGCTTCCTCACCGGGAGCCAATGCAAAGAACGGATGACCTGAGACACCGGGCAGAACTTAGGAAGTCCAACAATGGCTCTTGCAGCGGCGTTCTGCACCCGCTGCAGCCGGGTAAGCTCAGCCTGGTTTGCCCCCACCAGCAAAGAGCTGGCGTAGTCCAGACGGGAGATGATAATTGCCTGGACCACAAGCTGTCTGGTAGGGGCATCAAAGAACTTGAGCACCGGCCGTAAGCCCCTTCGTAGCCCAAAGCAACAGGCTGCAGTTTTTTTGGTGTGGCCTATGAAAGTAAGACCAGCGTCTAACCAGACCCCAAGATTCTTCACCTCCGAAACTAAGGTCGGAGTGGGGCCCAGCTCAGAAGGCCACCACTGATCGCCCCAAAGCTCCACTCCCTTCCCGACAACCATAACCTCAGTTTTTGTGGCATTAAGCTGGAGACAGTTAGCTGTCAACCAGCTGGCCACCGCCTTCAGTCCGGACTGAAACCTGGGGGCATCCTCTACCGCATCCCCGCTGAGAGTAACCGCCAGCTGTGTATCATCGGCATATGAGACCATGGTTAGGCCCCACTGCCTAGCGACATCAGCCAGCGGTCTCACGTAGAGATTGAACAGTGTGGGACTCAGCGAAGATCCCTGCGGAACCCCCATGGCCAGAGGCAAAACCCTGGACTTGAAGGGTGGGATGGAAACACAAAAGGAACGGTTGTCAAGGCAGGAGCGGAACCACTGCAATGCCAGGCCGCCAATACCAGTCTCCTCAAGTCGCCCAAGGAGGATGCTGTGGGATACAGTGTCGAATGCGGCGCTGAGATCTAGCAAAATCAGTGCGGCCGTCTGACCAGCATCCAACCTTGCGCGGAGATGTTCCACCATCACCAGAAGGGCAGTCTCCGTGCTGTGACCAGCACGGAAGCCATTCTGTGTGGGGTCGAGGGCATTGGTCCGGGTTAAGTGTGCGGACAGGGCCAGATTGACATGAGCCTCTGTTAACTTGGCAGGCCAAGGCAGCAGCGAAATGGGGCGATAGCTTTCCGGTTTAGACGGGTCCAAAGATGGTTTTTTGATAATCGGCGACACCACCGCTTGCTTCCAACTGGTGGGGACGACCCCGGTCTCTAAAGAGAGGTTAACCAGTGAGCGTATAGCCACACGCCCCACAAAGGTCTGATCTCGAAAGAGGACAGGCCTCACTGGATCGGCAGGAGACCCCGATTTAACTTGCATAGCAAGTTTGTCAAACCCTTCCAAGGAAAGTGGGGGAAGTGAGAGCAGGGCGGGCAGATGAAGTGACTCCTTAGGACTACCCATCGCTATACCAGTACTCGGGAAGGACCGATATATAGACTGGACCTTTCCCAAGAAGTAGGAAGCGAGGGACTCACAGTGTGAGACAGAGCTCTCAGCCATATAGATAGCCCGCTTAGACATAAGGTCTTTCACCGCCTTGAAGATAGCCTTCGACGGGTTAGGGCTATTACGAAATTCCTCGGCATAAAATGCCGCTCGAGCACGACAAATAGCCCGATGGTATAGCTTGACGGACGTGACATAGGTGGCCTTTAACTCAGCCCCGTATGTCTTCCGCCAGGCCCTCTCCGCCCGTCTACAGGCTCCCTTCAGAGCGCGCAAAGCATCGTCATACCAGGGGCTTGACACTCGAGGGTTGATCTTCGTTGTTGCAACAGGTATCAAAACATCCAGAGCCCTAGTGAGCCAGGCACAGAAGAGATCATACCCCTCCTCTACGTTGTTAGGTAGGGCCAGAGGTTCCACTGACAAAAGATGGTAAAAGTCGTCCAGCCTAAGTTTACTCCAGGGCCTCCTGGATATCCGCTTGGCTGGAGAGGTGGAAATGTTGGTAGTCATAGGGCAATAGATGGATACCAAAGAGTGGTCCGACCACTCTACAGGAGCCACCGACGTGACTTTAGCCTCGATCAAGTTGGTAAAAAAAGGGTCAAGAATATGACCCCCGGAATGAGTAGGCTGGGAGACCAGCTGAAAAAGTTGAAAGGCCTCTAAGTCCATAAGAATATTACGAGCTGTCAGACAGGATGGAGCATCAAAATGCAGGTTTAAGTCACCCAAGATGGAAAAATTGGCACAGTCAGTAACCAAGGTGGCGACAGTGTCCGGGAAAGCATTCCTGAATGCCACATCACTGCCCGGCGGACGATACACCACCATCCCAGAGAGTGTAAATTCTGGGCTGACAGCGACTTTAAACGAGGCACTTTCACAACCAGCGATCTCAAGAATGGTCCACACACAGGAGAGACAAGATCTCACTATCAGAGCTATGCCTCCACCTCTAGTTAGTCTATTTGCAATGTACATAGAGTAACCAGGAGGACAAACGAGGTTAGGGATAGCAGTGTCGGCCTCCTGCAGCCATGTTTCGGTTAAGGCTAAGATATCCGGAACCTCATTTTCAATCAGGTCGTACACATTCTGTTTATGTGCGAGAATCGACCTGACGTTAAGATTCAAAATCCGCAGTGAAGGCGGTAGCCCCCTGTAGTACTGAGCAACAGGGGGGCCCAACTGGGGAAGAAGCTGCGGGGGGTCCAGCGCCAAACCATTGCAGGGACAGCGGTAGGGGCCACATAGTGGGTGAACGGGCTGTAGAGTGCAATGACCGCCCACCCTGCCAATGGAGTACAAGTGCTCCCTGGAATATGTACGCATGGCAGCAATAATGGAATAACAGGAGCAGGCCAGAGCCCGCCACGTCCCGCACGGCCTTGGCGCGGACGGGCGCAGACGGGCAGGACTCTGGCACGACTCCGGCCACGCGAGGACACGCCCGCTGCGCGATCCCGCTGCGCCAGGGGAGGAGCTTTAAAAGTCCGCCCAACCCCTGGCGCATGCGCAGTAAGCGCTGACTGCCCGGTCCGCTCCCCAAGCCAAGATGTCTGCCACCCCGGGAACCAGCCCGCCAAGCGGCGGTGAGGACACGAATTAAAATGCAGGTAAGGGGGAAGTGAGGCACAGATCCACAAACCTAAAAGAAGTAATAATAATGCAAACTTTTTAAAATCGCGCGGCAGCGCCGTAACGCTCCTGCTGCAAGCTCCTCGTCAGGGGAGAGGAAGGCGGGGACTCGCCTTAAAAGTCCGCCCAACCCCTGGCGCATGCGCAGTAAGCGCTGACTGCCCGGTCCGCTCCCCAAGCCAAGATGTCTGCCACCCCGGGAACCAGCCCGCCAAGCGGCGGTGAGGACACGAATTAAAATGCAGGTAAGGGGGAAGTGAGGCACAGATCCACAAACCTAAAAGAAGTAATAATAATGCAAACTTTTAAAAATCGCGCGGCAGCGCCGTAACGCTCCTGCTGCAAGCTCCTCGTCAGGGGAGAGGAAGGCGGGGACTCGCCTTAAAAGTCCGCCCAACCCCTGGCGCATGCGCAGTAAGCGCTGACTGCCCGGTCCGCTCCCCAAGCCAAGATGTCTGCCACCCCGGGAACCAGCCCGCCAAGCGGCGGTGAGGACACAAATTAAAATGCAGGTAAGGGGGAAGTGAGGCACAGATCCACAAACCTAAAAGAAGTAATAATAATGCAAACTTTTAAAAATCGCGCGGCAGCGCCGTAACGCTCCTGCTGCAAGCTCCTCGTCAGTCAGTCCTGAACCAGGCGTAAGGAAAGTAGCGATAACAGGGGTTATCGCTACTTTTCCTGACGCCATGCTTCATAGCGTTAGGCTTGCTGATAGGAGAAATGTCGCTTAGCGACATTTCTCCTGTCATGCCAGGTCAGGAACGCCCACTTTGCATCTCATTAGAGATGCAAAGCTGGGCGTTAGGAATCCTGACGCTAAAGCAAGGTTTCACGTGTTAGCGTGACCTTGCTGATTAGGCAATAAAATTATCGCCGCTTTTCGGCCGAAAACGGCCGCAGAAGCGGCGATAATTTTTTATCGCCTGCTTGTTGATATGCCTCTAAGTTCTCTATTCATAACCAGCTGCAATTCAGCCAATCTTGCTGTTGTCTGAATTCCAAATGTTGGCACTCAGGAGGTTTGCTGGCACCTTTGATAGCTATGATAGTTAGTTTTTTTTTAGGGGGGGTGAGGGGGCAGGGGGATGGGTTTAGTTCCTAGTGATAAGTGAAGCTGAATGTGTTCCCAGCCCTTCAAGAATGTGTGGGGAAGTTGGAAAAACAGATGACTTCACACGGTCAGTTTCAGAAAATGTTAACGTTAATACTGCTGCTACAACTACTAATAACTTGTTTTATATAGTGGTTCATACCACATTTCTGTTGATTTTAAGCACTGTTTATATCAGATGATACCATCTAATTAACCAGCCTTGGATGAATGGACGGCTGAGTCGGTTTTGCTGGCATTTGAAAGGTACCACACAGCTTAGCAGTGAACATTTTCTCATTGAGCCTTCCTCCAAGATTACTGTGACTCAAGGTAAGCAGGGCTCCTTCCTTCAGGCGGCATAATTCGGGATTCACCTCACTGCTCAGTGTTACACTTATCATCAGCTTGGATATCTCATACTTTCACAGGGATTAGTAGCAGGGTGGGGGGGGGCAAGGGGCAAGTGGGGTAGCACTTGTCAACATGTTTTTTGGGTTGAGCCTGGGCAGAGTATGTGCTGCTCAGCAAAGCATGCTGTATTGAGGTAGGGACTTGAAGGTCCGCCCACCCTCCGCCCACATTTTGTATTGATGTGTCATTGTACACTGTAAACTGTGGCTGTTCATTAGTCAAAAGGCTTACTAGTCCCTCCTTAGTAGTGCCTTCTCTCATTTTGCAACCTCCCATAGCGACATCCCCTGTTACGTGTGTTGTTATTCGGTAGGCTTTAATTACAGCCTCCAAGCACTATTTTCTCAAATAGCTTTGTCATGCCTGCTAATGCAGGCAGGACACTCTCTCTATCCTAACGTTTAAAAAAAAAATTTATAGCACGCATTTGCAATGCAATAGGTCTCGCATTTGCGAGAGTTTAAGCTATTGTCATTGTAATTGACAATGCCTTTCATTAATCTATTTTAAAGCCAACACATAAATAAAAGGCATTGTCATTTACAATGTCAATAGCTTAAACTCTCATAAATGCAGACCTATTGCATTGCAAATGCTTGTTTTTCCTGGACCTCCAGAAATCTAGGCAATAGAGCTTCTTATCTTTACAACTCTTTTCGAGCATTTTGCTAAGTTAGTGTGCCTAAATCTGAGAATTATGGTTTTGCGGTTTCCTGATGAAACCTAACTGTGAGTAGCAATATTTTTCCTTTCTAGGCATCTCAATGTGGGGATCTCGAATCCAGCACAGAGAGTTTTTGGATGCATTTTGTCAAGAGATTTGACTTTCAACCATCATCTTGATAGTTGCAGGAGTAATCCCTGTATATTTAGTGGGTCATCTCCTCGTTCAGGTCTCACCCCCCCGGACCTCTCCTTTTAACACAATGAATTGTCATGTTGTGGCCTGAGACAGGAGATCTAACAGACCCTAAATATCAGACATGAGATGTAACAGAGATTATTAGTCACAGCGAAGGAAAGCTAGATACAAAAATAAGCATATTGTATTGTTGAATTCAAAGAAAAGGAGTACAATTTTAAGTATTAATATGTTTATTGGAGAACAGCACAGTACCAGCCTGAATCTAAAGCAGCACAACTCCTCTAATGCCACCATTCTGAATCAGAAGCTGTTTGAACAAATGGCTGGCATGAGACCAGAATTGAACATAAATACATAGGGCCCGATTCCGATGCGGTTAGGAAAGCATTCCCACCTAGGGCCCGATACTGATGCGGTTAGGAAGGCCTCCTAATGGCATTTGCTCCTTCCAAATCGGATCTGGAACGTGTCTCCCCGACCGAGGGCCTGATTAGGATGCGGTTAGGAACATAGGCTCCTATTAAAGTCAATGGGAGTCCAACCAAATCGTATCTGGAAGCATCCAGAAGCATCGTACTCAGTCGGTCGGACTCTCCCGATCCGAGTGGGTCGGAAATCATTACCAAACCGATTAGATCTGGAAGATTTCCGAACCGGATTGGAATTGGGCCCTTAAAGTGAACTATACAACACATCTATCCCCTTTCCAAATCCAGTTGTTCATTTCCTTGAGGCTCGTACAGTGCAGTGGCGACATGCCGAATATTACAGTACCTAACAAAACTCTCCATCTCATGTGATTTCAATTATACCCCATTATCGGTGAGTAGAACTTCAGGATCTCTTTCTATAGCAAACAGCTCCTTGTGGAATTCAATCACAACAGCAATGGTGAATTAAAAAACACATTTTCCTTCAGGCCCTTTAAAAGAGTGGTAGTCCACCAGAACCAAAGCAAACCTATAATCCTGCTGTAATGAATTAAAGGTCCTGAAATATCAAAACCCACTTTTTGCCACGGCAACTCCGCCCATTTAACTGGACTCAATGGTTCTGGTGCTACCCTTAACATCTTTTCAATATTGACACAAACTTCACACTCCCACACAACTCTGTCCACTTCCCTATCAAGAATAGATCACCAAAACAGAGTTGTTATAAATCTTTTCATAGATGACATTCCCAAATGTCCTTCATGGGATGAAGATAATATGTGATCCCGAAAACCAGCAGGAGGTATACACTTTCCTTCCTTGAACAGCATATCACTTTCCACCTCAAGATCTCCTGAAATCTTCCTATATGGGAACTGTTCAGCCGAAGTCTCTTTTCTCTTCGGCCATTCCTCTTTTACATATTTCACAACACTCTTTAATAGTAATTCACCCACCTCACCAACCTTCCACATTTCTTCATTCACACCTTCAAATTTCCCAACGTCACATCTGCTATGTTAGCTATGATTTCAGTGTCATCAGCGTCATTGGCATCTTCCTCTTAAGCACACAGTAATCTGGACAAACAGTTCACTGTCACATTTTTCTTACTAGATACATATTTCACTTTAATGTTGTATTCCTAGAGTCTGGACACTTATCGTGCAATGTGTGCTGTAGCATTACACCAGCCTCCAGAAAACAAATTTCCCACAAAAGGCTTGTGGTCCATTCTCAAAGTAAAACGAGAGCCACAAACAGAATTACGCAAACATTCCACAGCCCACACACATGCCAACAATTATTTTTCTATCACAACCTACTGTCTTTCGGTATCATTAAGGGTGCGAGAAGCAAATTCTACATTCCACTCCTCTTTTCCATTTTTTTGCGACAATACACTTCCCACCCTGTACAGCATCCACTGTAATAATGCATTTTTTGTTTAGACAAAAAAGTTTTAAAGTCGGTGCCCCCACAATCGCTGATTTTACTAGTTCAAATTCCTTATGCTGTTTTCTGACCATACAAACTCCACATTCCTTCTAGTCGGCTCTCTTAATGGTTCCATTTTGGTAGCAAAGTCTCTGATGAATTTACAATAATATTTTCATAGCTCTGCAAATGAGAGCAATTTCTCCCTGCTGTCCGGTGCAGGTGCCTTGATGATAGCATCCACCAAAGATGTATTGGGCACAACACCCTCCTTTGACAAAGTATGTCCCAAATATCCTACCATTTCAAGAAAGAGTTTGCACTTATTCTCTCTCAATGTCAGGCCATGTTTTCTTAACACACCACACACCTCTTTCAAGAGCTTCAAATGTTCATGTACATCTCTGGCGAAAATGAGAATGTCATCCTGGAAGCATTTGATGAACCACTCAATGTAACTTTGGAAATGTTTAACATTGCTCTCTAAAACACAGATGCCACTCATGCAAGGCCCAAAGACATTCTTTTGAATTGAAATAAACCTTGTGGGGTACTAAATCACTCGCTCCTAATTCGCGAAGGTGGTTGGTGGGTTGCTTCCACACTAGGCCACGCCCCCTGCTCCACCGGCTGCTATTAATTTCACCTGATGCTAGCGCGCAGCGCGCGCGCAGCGGGCGCGCCGATGGCGCGCCAGAAGCGCGCCAGAGGCAAGCCCGTCTGCGCCCGTC
This sequence comes from Triturus cristatus, assembly GCF_964204655.1. Taxonomy (NCBI): domain Eukaryota; kingdom Metazoa; phylum Chordata; class Amphibia; order Caudata; family Salamandridae; genus Triturus; species Triturus cristatus. Next base: position 1,068,211,965 of record NC_140582.1, on the reverse strand, counting down.
CGCGCCCTTGAGCGCCCAGCGGCCGGAAACTATGTCTCTGATAAGGGGGATGGCAGGGTACGCCTCACATACTCTGCTGAGGAATTGTACAACTTACGGGGTAAGGAATGCATTGGCATGCCGTGTGACTTGTCAGTCGGACCTCTGACCAGCTGCTCAGGTTGTGATTTCTCATTTAACTGTAAGAGAGACATAACGCAAGTTATACCCTCTATAGCAAAAGATTCACGGGGGTCAATAAGCACCACTTTTAATTTCTGGAGCATCAACTGTAGGTCTCTCTCAAAACACAAGGAACATATATTCGATCTCCTAAGCACCGCTCTCCCGGACGCTTTATTTCTCACAGAAACTTGGCTTCATGCCAGTTCCTGCGCAGATAGAAGCCTTGCCTTTTCCAGATTGTGAAGCGGGGCTGTTTAAACTTGCACTTTCACCCCATATTACCTTGTAAGGGATTCTCCTCTATCGTCCCCCAGATAAACCCACTCAGTGGCTTTCCTCTTTTTCAGAGCTGATTGCTCCTTATGTTCTGAAGGCAGCTAACTTTGTTATTTTGGGTGATTTTAATCTTCATTTAGAAGACACCAATGACAAATTGAGTAAAACGTTCCTTGCCGACAATTAATCTAGTATTATGCAATCAGGGACCTACCCACCAGGCAGGACATCTACTTGATCCAGTTTTATCTAATATCTCGCTGGATTGTAGTACTTCACCCCTCCCCCTTATCTGGTCTGGTCATTTTGCCGTTCAATTTAGGTTTACATCAGTTAGTGGCGTTCCTCCGGCCCCTCCTCCCAATGCTACTAAATTTAGAGCTTGGTCGAAACTGAACTTGGAAAAATTCAACGCTGATCTAACATCTTTATGCCCAGATACATTTGGCCCTTTATCCTCTTTGAACCTAGAGGTGTCACACTGGCTATCTTCTACAATTGAGTGCCATCTTCCTCTGTGCACCAACCGTCCCCACGTACATTTGCCCCCGGCTCCATGGTTTACGCAGGATCTCAAAATAATGAAGGTTAAGTGCAAACACCTGGAAAGGTGTTGGAGGAAAACCTACTCAGTAGAGAGTAAATTAATTTACAGGGCAGCTTTAAAAAATTATCATTCAGCCTGTAGGAAGACGAAAGGGACTTTTATCGTTGAATCCATCTCTAAGGCCACCAATCGCCCTAAAGCTCTTTTTTCTATGATAAAAAAGTTGGCAGGGGCAGATACTTCTCCAGCCCCCCCAATACTGGATGAATCTCAATGTAATGAGATCGCGGACTTCTTTATTACTAAAGTCGAAACCATCCATAATTCCTTGGCAGTTAACACACCACTATCTGGAAATGAGCCTTCTCCCATTACATATGGGGAGAGCCCTTCTCCCAAGGAAGTGATCTCTGAATGGCCATTACTAGACCAAGAGTCCCTTCGTCGGTGTCTTTCTAAGGTGAAATCTGGCTCCCCTTTAGATTCCATGTCTCCTACTATTCTGGGACAGCTTGCACCAGCCCCCCTTTTGGTGATTCAAGAACTGCTTAATGCCTCTCTTCGGGAGTCTACTGTTCCCACTGACTGGAAGAGGGCCATGGTGATTCCCCTTTTGAAAAAACCTGGGGCGGACCCCAAAATTTTTTCCAACTTTCGGCCTGTCTCCCTTTTACCCATGTTCTCAAAAATTTTGGAGAAGCATGTTAATACTCATTTAACGGCACACATAGAGGCAACAGGTTATCTGCATTCCTCTCAGTCAGGCTTCCGTGCAAATTTTTCCACGGAAACTGCCTTACTGGGGGTTACTGAGACGCTGCGTAGTCATCTGGATCAAGGCGAAACTATGGCACTGATACTACCTGACTTGAGCGCAGCCTTTGACACGGTGTCACATTCTATTCTCATCACCGCATTAAATAAGGCTGGGGTGGTTGGGCCTGCTTTGGCCTGGCTAGCCACATTCCTGAGTCAGCGCTCATTTCAGGTTTGTTCATCAAGCTGCTCCTCCTCCATTCGTACAACTGCTTATGGGGTTCCTCAGGGGTCTACACTAAGTCCTATGCTTTTTAACATCTATGTAAGACCCCTGGCCTCCATAGTGGAGAAGGCAGGATTATTTCTTTATTCTTATGCTGATGACACGCAGATTATCTTTTCTCTCTCCTCTAACATGGAATGTTCCTCATCTATACTCCAGGAGGCACTTGGCCGTGTGGCTGGGTGGATGCAGGCTAACCTGTTAAAACTCAATGGTGATAAAACTGAGTTAGTTATACTGGGCAAAGATAAACATCTTTGGGGCCCGAAGCACTGGCCCCTGGCAATGGGTCCGATACCTCAACCGGTTACGCAGGTACGCAACCTGGGCTTCTTGCTGGATGATTCTTTGTCAATGCGCCAACAGGCTGTTAGCATTTCAGCCACCTGTTTTACCATCTTAAGGTGGCTTCGAAAAATTCTTTGGCTTCTTCCTGTTCCAACAAGACGCACCGTGGTTCAGGCTCTTGTAACCTCTCGCCTTGATTATGGCAATGTTCTATATCTGGGTTGCACACAAGAGGTACGCAAGAAGCTCCAGCTGGTGCAGAATTCTGCCGCTCGGCTCCTTTGCAAGGTCCCGAAGAGATCTTCTATCACTCCCTGTTTGCGGGACTTACATTGGCTGCGCATAGAGAGCCGTATTAAATTCAAGGCTCTTTGCGTCATGTTTAAAGTCAAACATGGTTCGGCACCTCTATACCTGCGTTCTCGGGTCCATCCTTACGTCCCTTCGCGTGCGCTTAGATCTGCCTCTCAGGGCAACTACGTGATCCCCAGATTTAAGCTGGCGAGAATGGGAGGCCGCTCCTTTTCACACATGGCCCCTAAGCTTTGGAACTCTCTGCCCGTATCCCTAAAATGTCAATCCATTTTTACACAGTTCCGTAGGGGCCTGAAATCTTGGCTCTTCGTGCAGTAGACATTCATTGCTTAAGCTAGCCTTTTTTGGTGGCGCCGGGAGACCCCATGGTGGGTAGCTGTGCGCCTTATAAGTTTATTTACAATTACAATTACAATTACAATTACAATTACAAGTGCAGTCAAACACTTTGAATCCTCAGGTAATTCGGTTTGATGATATGCCGACCTTAGGTCAAGTGTGGAAAACATGCTAGCACCTTCCAGCATGCCCACCACCCCGTTAATATTGGGTAACAGATGACATTCAACCACAATATTAGCATTAAGTGCTCTATGATCAATACATAACCTCCAAGTTTTGTTCGCTTTATGCGTTAAGACTATGGGAGACTCCCATTCTGAAGATTCAACCTCTTCAATAATATCCCCACTCAGCATTTCATCCAGTGCATTCTTAAGTTCATTCCTCTCGTTTATAGGTTCCCCTCTTAATTTTTTGTTTTACTCGTTGTGCTGCTTGCTCAAGTTTAATACTGCAAGTGTAACCCTCCAATCTGACTAGTTTTTCAATTAACGCATCAGGGAACTGAGAAACTAACCACCTAGCATTGCCAATACGGGTTCCTTGCTACATGGATTAAGCATGATGCCCAGTTTCCACTGAACCCTCCATCTGAGCACATTTACACCTTTTTCTGTGACATATATTTTGATTTGTGCTTCCCTTCCTTTGAATGTTATACCAACTTCAGTATAACCCATTGTATCAATGGAACCATCAAAGCTCTGAGCCACAATGTCTGACTCTTTCAAATTATCCTGAGTCACAACATCACTAAATATTTCTGCAAAATAGACTTTAGTAATTATAGTCCATGGGGACTCCTAGTCAACCATAAGCTTTAACTCTTTGTCAAGAATCTGAACTATGCACTTAGGAGGATTTCTAACCTCTTCCATTTCTTCCTCAGGAGTATTTATGGATAACACTATCCCCTTTCTTTCTCACTATTTGTCTCACCACCACACATGCGTCTTACACAAGACACTTCCCCCACCACACTGGCAGCCCTGCCCTTGGATGGGTAAGCACTCTTCTCCCTGTCACCTTTACATACACGTGCAACATCTCCCACCCTTGCACACTTGTTGCACTCTTTCCCAATGGTGGGACACTGTGAAGATAAAGCCAAATGATTAAAACGTCCAAACCTATAACAAGTTATAGTTTTGTCATTCTTCTACCGTGCTTGTCCAAGTTTCCGAGTAGAACTATCACCAACAGCACACACTTTTTCTATAACATTTACATTTTTTGAGCTAGTATCCAGTATAGACTTCATCCATTTCTCAGACTGCTCAAAAGCTTTAGATGCAGTTATGACATCTTGCAGCTTAGGATCTCCCATCACCCATAATTGCTCCTGTATTTTCTTACTCTTTACATTTACAATTATGTGATCTCTGATCATTTCATCACTCATAGTGCCAAAATGACAGTTCATAGAAAATGCCCTTAAAGTTGTAGGAAGTCTTCAAATGATTCTCCATCATGTTGAGCTTTGATATAAAATCTACACCTGTTCAAAGCTATGCTGGAGGTGGGTTTAAATCTGTGCCCCATACATAGCAAAGCCTCTTCAAATACATTAAGATCTCCCTACCCTTCCTGAGGAGCAACCTGAGGTAAAGTCCTAAAAGTTACTTGCACTTCTGAGCCTAAACAAGGAGTATTTTCTTTTCTCTCAGCCCCCATACTATCCCCATCAATGGCCTTCATATACTTTAGAAACTTTCTATCTGGCCCATGGAATGGGGAGGTTCATCTTTACTTTGTAAGAAATTGGTGAGAGGATCAAACTGTATTGACAAACTTTCAATAAACATATTGTCACCTTAAATCACCATTAGTATAGCTGTAGGTTATGTACGTAGTGGCGCTAAACACTCAGTGCAGCTGCGTGCATCGGCCTGCTTCCATGTAGAATTCCTTATTGTTTCTCTCCTTTTATTATTTTATGTATATAAATGCGCAGCCGTGCGTATCGGTGTGATTCCACTTAAAATCTTTTATTAACCGTTAGTGATGCGCAGCTGTGTGCCTCAGCGTAGTTTTAAGATAATTTCCCTGCATAGTCGTGCACAGATAGATAGATGGTTGGGGTAATTTGCAGACTCATCTGCTGTGGATAATTTTTTCATGATTCACAAAAAAAGTTACAGAATGTTATGACATTTGAAGGTGATTTCATTGATAAATATCAATTTCGTTTAGTCAGTTACTTCCCTTAATCTGATTTTCCTTTCACTACTGAGTCACCTTTGTTTTCTAAATGTACCATGTCACAATTCATTTAATTAAGTATGCCTAAATTCGACCAACGAGGGACAAGAACCCTGTCTACGCAGGGTGGTGACAGAGGCAATGGGCCTGCAAGACAGGCTGGTATTGTTGGGAGGAGATCTAAATTTAGTGCTTAACAATGATCTCAACCGCTCAGCCCACCCCACAGCCAAGCAAGGCCGCTCTACCCAATAAGGTTAACTTGGTTGACAGACATAGGTCTAACGGACATCTGGAGATCCAAACACCCACACTCCCTGGACTATACATTCTACTCCCATGCGCACAAGACCTATGCCAGACTCGGCTATCTCTTGGGCAATTCTGGGGTGGCCTCCGCAGTTCAGTGGGCGGAAATCAAACCTCGTTCCCTATCTGATCACTCAGCTGTGAGAGTGACTCTTGCAGTGCCAGCTCCCAGGCCCATCCTCGCAGATCTGGCGACTTAGGGACATGTTACTACAAAGTCCAGAGGTTATTGCCCAGATTACCAAGACAATCACTAACTACCTGACGGTTAATGACACCCCTCAGGTTTCAATTTCTACTTTCTGGGAAGCCCTGAAAGCCACCCTTAGAGGGGAATTTCTTGCCATAGCATCTGCAGACAATAAGCTCCGCAGGATAAAAGAGAACACCTGACTTGCCAAATCCTAGAACTTGAGCGGATACACAAGAGAACAGGGGCCCCAGGGTCTGGAGGCAACTTGAGATGCCCTGAGCCCAACTGGCGGGTATTGACACAGTCCTCTTAGCCAACCGGCTGCGTATTCAATGCCAAGAGAAGGGAGTTCAAAAGATAGTAGATGCTGTGGGTCGGGAATGGACTGACGACGCACACATCGTAAAATCTTTCCGCGATTACTACCAGACTCTCCATACAGCGCAGGACCTATACCCTGAGGGGGTAACAACATACCTCAAAGACGTTGTTACTACCACCCTGACGGCTGACCAGGCATCTGAGCTAGATCAACAGATTCAAATCAAAAGAGGTGATTTCTTGCATATACCGCCTAAAACCATCAAAATCTCTGAGCCCGGATGGCTTTCCAGCCTCCTTTTATAAGGTTTTCTGCCAAATTTTTGCACATGTTGTTTAACGCGGTTGGAGACTCCACCTCGCTTCCCTCTCTCTGCTTAGGGCAGCAATCATGGTAATCCCAAAGACTGGAAAGGACAAAACTCACTGCTCTTCATTCAGACCCATCTCTCTCCTTAATACGGACCTTAAGCTCTTTACGGGCATCTTAGCTGCCCGTCTCAACCCTCCGCTTCCGGACCTCATTGACCCAGATCAGGCCGGATTTGTGCCCCAATGACAGTGCAGTGACAATACTGGAAGAATCCCTCACTTAGAGATAAATCCGAGAGATTCGACCAGGAGAAAATGCTCCTGGCTGTCAATGCTGAGAAAGCATTTGACAGGGTACACTGGCCCTATTTAGCGGTCACCCTGGTTTACTTCGGCCTGCAAGATCATTTCACTCGATGGATACTTAACAGCTACACCCAACCTAAAGCAGTGGTCCGAGTCAATGGATGCTCCTCCGCTACATTCCACATTGGCAGGGGAACTAGACAGAGGTGCCCGCTATCACCCCTGTTGTTCGCCCTTTACATAGACCCTATGACTCATAGAGTCCACACTAACCCTCAGATAACAGGGATCCAATTCGGAGGTGAGCAACACACTATGTGCTTATACGCCAATTACGTTATGATATCTCTGGAAGAACTCTCCACCTGCCTTCTTCGGCAAGCTGGAGGCCTTTGGCCTGGCAGCAGGCTTCAAGATAAATATTCACAAATCACAGGCCCTTCAAATCTGACTCTCCAGCCACACACCTTAGATGCCCTCCGGCGAACCTTACCACTCCATTTGTCCCAGACATCTATTCCTTACCTAGGCCTCAAATTACCCATACAAGACACAGTAGCTCTCAACTACCGGACCCTGTCCCAGCAGATTAATTCTGACCTACGTCGGTGGCGGGCTCATTCATTATCCTGGCTTGGGCGAATTTCAGCAATCATAATGACGATTCTACCTAGGGTCTAGTTCCTCTTTCAGGCACCACTCTCTGCAGCCCCCCCTCTCCCATGGGATGCTGCGGTCTCTCCAGCAGGAGCTAAATGGATTTGTGTGGGCGGATAAACAGCCGTGTCTACGCAGAGACCTCTAATTGAGAGAGGCCTGGGACTCCCAGACCTCCACCGCTACTATAAAGCCTCCCAACCCAGGGTCTTTGTGGAAGGGTTGCGAGCAGAATCAGAGAAACGCTGACTGTAAATGGATAGGACACTGGTGGGACGGGTCCTGTGGTGTATTTCTATTCTGCCTAGGAGAACACGCCTAAAGCCCTGTATCTTTCTCCTATCACTAATGCATCGCTGGCCTTTTGGGATAGACTGGCAGTAAGAGGAGGCCTAACATCCTTTACCTCTCCGTTAACACCTATACTCAAAAATCCAGACTTTAGCCCGGGTCTACAAGACCCCACTTTCCACTTCTGGAACCAGGCGGGCTGTAGATCCGTTGGCCACCTATTCAATCTAGAGGGCCCAGTTCCATTCGAGTGCCTGCGTAAAACATTCGCACTTCCGGAGTCGGAACGCTGGCGTTACACTTAGAATAGTCACTGCATGACGCACCCCACTGTACGCACCGGAGCTGAGCGGCAACTCACTCCCTTTGAACACTGGCTACTTTCTAAGACATCTGATAAAGATTTGGTTACAGAATTATATCGATTAATAGGCCCAACTCTGGAGGCTCCTAAATCTACGAGCCAGATGCACTGGGAATTAGAAATAGGCAGAGTCCTCATACAGAAAGAATGGGGGGATATTTACTACCGGGCACGGCACACTGCCCATAACATGGCAAGCATTGAAACAGCCACAAAAATTGTCACTTACTGGTACTATACACCCAAACGACTGCACAAGTGTAATCCGTCCAGGCCCCCAAAGTGCTGGCATCAATGAGGGTCCCCTGGTATCCTCCTAAACATTCTGTGGGAATGCCCAAAACTCACGGCCTATTGGACACAAGTGCTTAAGGACATTGACACTTACTTTGACACAGACATGCCCAGATTCCCAGCTTATATATTGTTCTAGGTCTCCCCAACACTCTCACCTTTCCCCTTATGTCCTGGTGGGCAGACAGATAGGACTGGCATTGAGGGCGGCATTACAAATTATTCTATCTCACTGGGGTACCTTGCAAGTTCACACACACCGGAGTTGGTTACACCATTTGTGGCACCTAATGGGGATGGAACGTATCACCCTCACTCTCTCTAATCAGGGCGCATTGTTCCCTAATCTAAGGGGCTATGGGGCTCATTCTTGACGCTGCTGACAATAGAATTTCACCTGCCCAAATACCTATGACTTCTCTGATTACCTGAGACTCACCCCTCCTCCCACTTAGGGGCTGCACTATAAGGTAGCTTCTCCTTGTGACAGACAGGAGATTGTTTTTATGTCTACCAGGTCAGGGGTTGGGGGAGAGGGGAGTTCATAAACAGTCCACTGCACAGTGTCCCGGAAAACAACGGGCCTTGAGACGCTGAAGTAACATTATGTTGTTCTTTATGCTGACAAAACTAAAAAGAAAATTAAACCATATTAAAGTATGCCATTGATTCCTCCCAGTTTCATCCTCAAATGTAAAACAAATGCATATTAAAATCCGACATAATTAGTGCCCCTTTTGTAGCTGAGCATTCCAATAAACAGCATTTTAAGCCTCACAGCTGTAGTCAAGATATCTTTTACTATAGCATGAAGCCATCAATTCTGTCTGTTGAACCATCCATTTTAATACATTGAGACCTCAATTAGGGCCTGATTATGAGTTCAGACGTCCGATTGACCACGAACCCGTGGTGGTGGTGTAGTGGTGGTCGGGGACTGCCACACCAGTGGTCCGACCACCATATCACGAGTACGGCGGTCGGAGCACTTTGGGACCACCGCAACCGCCAGGGATCCGTGATCCCTGGTGGTGGCGCTGTGATCTGGGGAAGCAATATGCATGGCGGTGCCGCTGCGGCACTGCCATGCATATTATGAGTTTCCCCACCGTCAGCCTTTTCATGGCGGTGAGCCCACCATGAAAAGGCTTGCGGTGGGAAAAGACCCCTTGTTGCCCCTGTGCACGGAGATGCATGCGGGCGGGGTTATGGTTTGCCCCTTTGTCTGCATGCACCCCCTTTCCTGTATGACATGGATTACACAGTCCATGCCATGCAGGAACTGCCTTAGGTGCTCCCATCGTGGTACCTTTTCAATAGGCACTGCAATGGGACACTGCTCCACCGACCAGACAACGAGGAAACTTGTAATCTGGCAGGCGGGCAGGGGTCGACTTTGGCGGTCTGGGAGCAGGGCACTGGTGTGGCAGCCCACTCCCAGATCACCAAAGTTGTAATGAGGCCCTCAGTCTCAAGTTTTACCCCAACTCTGATTTCCCATTTGTTTGAAAACCCCTAACTTATCTCGTACCCAATCACGCCTAAATCATCCCATGTTCAATCAAATTTAGAGAAAAAATTATGGGGAAATGAGGTGGAACTAAAAAAACTATCTTGTCAAGAATTTTCAATTCTATAACAGACCCGGAGGAAAGGGTTATGCTTCTCTTTCTTTACTTAAGCAAAGAAAGAGTAGCATAATCCGAAGCCTCCGTTCCTGATATAGAACCATTAAGAGTACCTGACATGGAATCATTAAGAGTACCTAACTCCCTTCTAGTTCTCCGTCTATCAAAACAATCCTCGGGCTCAATCACAAAGAGACAGGTTTACAAGAAACTGACGCATCTCTGAAACATGGCATAGATTTGTCAGTTTACTTGTGTCTCTCGCAAAAAAAACCTTGTGCCACCATGGATGCGTCGCATTTACAATGTGGTGCACCATGGCGTAAGGATTGATATATGCGTCATGCATTTGTAGGCACAAAGGCCACGCATTGCTGGAGTTGTGCCGCAGGCATGATGCAACTCCAGCAATGCTTAGAAAGGCCTATACCTATTGTGCTGTGTCTCTCTAGATGTGTCACGTTGTAAATGTGACACAAAGTGGTGCATTGTTTCCACCACCGCTGCGTCACAAAAGTGACACAATGGTGGCGCAAAAGTGTCGCAAGGGGCTTGTAAATCTGCCCCAAAATACTTTTTCTGGCCCTATTTCATGTCCTTGATGGTAAGATAAGGCAGTGCTACCTTTAAACTTCTTTTTGCCAACCATATTATAAAAACAGGATTCTGGAGGCTGTGATGTGTGACAAGAACGTTTGTGTATATTTGTTGTGTGATATTTTGTTGTACTGCATTTCGTCTTGACTCTTTTGTTGTGCGCCCTGTATATATTTTCAAATTTGTCATAAGTTTGCTTTATGTTTGTTATTGTCATGTTCTGTTCTCTACTTTAGATATGCCAACAAATGCTGCTACAATTCCTGCAGCAAGTTCCCATGGCAAGCAACTATTTACCATTATCTTTTGGAGGAAAGTACTGCAGCTCCTGCTCTTCAACTGCTTGCCACGCCATTGAGCCCAAAACTATGGAAGAACCCAAACTTAGCGCTCACGGTGCTGGCTTTATGTGATCATACAGCCCCCGATTGGAAATCTGTTTTACTGAGCCTCACTCATGTGGAGTCCAAGACTGCAGTAGGGGGCGGGAGTCAGTGCTTAATTTGAGCCTGGTGGTTTCCGGTGCTCAGCACCAGCAGTTTATCATCAACACCAGCGCTTTTCGTGAGCACCAGTTAAGGATTTGTCCAGAATCTCAGGATGTTAATCCGACGCCAAAACTCGAACCTGGTTCCCCAGCGCTGAAGTCGGCAGCTCCGGCCGTTACGCCACATCGTCAACCCACTTTCGTGGTTAGTACTTGGTTCTGTTTTAGACGGCTAACAAGAGAAATGGGCTGGTGCCAGCTGCCTCCTGAAGCGAGTCCTGACACTTTTGTTTGCAAATTAACCACTGGCGGGACGCGCCCTACAGCAGAGTGGATGCCTTTACTAAAATGAGGGGTCGCCGAGTGGAAAATATGTTTTTTTTTTAATGTAAAGCATATGGCATGCTGCCTTAAACGCATCAAAGCGCGTTGCCAGCGCATTGGTCGTTTTTTTTGCTGATGGAAGCCCTCGTTATCCACGCGCAGCTCACGGAAATCATCCTGCCTGCAGCAGCTCGGTCTCATACTTGGTGCAATTTCTGTCGGAGAACTTGGATTGAAAACACATTCAGATGGCTAGGCCACTTGACTCAACTTCCTGACGTGGCTGGGCTCCTTCATTTCCTGTTGGACTCACATTTTGCCTTGTTAAGGACAGAAAGGCCCTATTAATGGCCTGAGTGATTGGAACTGCTCTGCCAGGCGGGCTCCTTTGATTGCAGCGCAGTGTGGTCGGCTTTATTGAAGCTAGAGTTTCAGAGAGGTCTGCAGGGGTGGCACACACAGTCACTCCTTTATGGATCTGGACTTCTCTGTGAACTGTAGCAACATATTTCAAAATATCTACCATCTGAGTTCTTTCCACTCAGTCCTGCATCCGATGAAAAGGCCACGGCCGTTTTACACCAGGGTAAAGACCGCGATAGAATAATTTAAATTAAAGCTCTATATGTTTATATACTGCAGTGCTGTTTCTCGTTAGACGAGGATAGAGAACACGTGAAATCATCTTTATAGATGCTCCGAGTCTGCAACATGAATTCTTCTAAACATCTGGGGCAGTATCATGAAGCAATTTTCTGCACTGCGCCTGTGCTGAAGGGGTCGAGGCGCTTCTCTTTGACGTCTTCAGCGCATACATTAACACGAAATGTCGCTGAGTTCATTCATGTTTTGCTCATAACAGAGGCCAGAACCACAGAGAGGCAATTACTGCAGTGTTCCCAAAGTTTGTTATCAGCAAAATATTCTCTGCCACTGACATATTTCGAGTTAATATATGTGCACAGTGGCTACTACGGAGGAGAATTCTTGGGGGGGCACAAATTGGGCTGCAGATGAAACATATCTATCTATCTATCTATCTATCTATCTATCTATCTATCTATCTATCTATCTATCTATCTATCTATCTATCTATCTATCTATCTATCTATTGAACGGTCCGTCCATCCATCCATCCATCCATCCATCCATCCATCCATCCATCCTTCCACCTACCTATCTGCCTGCCTGCCTGCCTTACTACCCACCTACCAATATATATAGTAATATATATATTCACTTAAAAAACCATAGGTTTCACACATGTTATAGTTAGCTGGGCATTTCACTCGTGAAAAACCATTGAAATTTCCACGTTATAGTTAACTCACGCGACCGCAATCCTCTGCTGATGACGTCAGATATTACATCACTGATGACATATGTTTTTTTCTGAAAAAAAAATATTTGTAATATATGTATAGCTAAACATTAATGGAAGAAGACATGGGTAAATAAGTGTCTAAATACAGTATTAGCATCAACAGAGGATTGCGGTCGCGTGAGTTATAGTTGCCTGCACTAACTATAATGTGGAAATTTCAATGGTTTTTCACGAGTGAAATGCCCAGCTAACTATAACATGTGTGAAACCTATGGTTTTTTAAGTGAATTTGCAAGGTTTTTTAAATGCTAATTCCTAACTATAACGTGTGTGAAACCTATGGTTTTTTCAGTGAATTTGTACGTTTTTTTAAATGCTAAGTTATGTATTTATTTATTTATTTATTTATTTTAAGTTTTTTCACCGTGCGAGCGCTGTGGGCGCACGGTGCACTTCGCGCACCGCGCGCCCACGTTACGTGGTTCGTGGAATTTTTCCGTTTCTACCGTGCGCGTACGCTACGCGCACTCTGCGCTTTTTCGTAAAAAAATTAAAATACATTTTTGCCCTTGGGGGTCCTTCTGGGACCCCCTGACCAAGGCTAGGGGGGTCAGGAACTGTCCAGCCTGCCCCCTTTTCACGTTATCCACCTTTGTTTTTCACCCCCTCAGACTGCGAGAGACAAAATGGCGGCCGACACTTCCTGGTTTCGACCGATTCGAATGTTTACTAAGATCTAACAACCAATCAGAATCGCGCTCGCGCTCGCGCACGGCAGCGTGCGCGTACGGTAAGTTTACGGTACGCGCTCGGAGCGCGCCTATAGATATATATATTGATTTAAATGCTATTTTCTCAGGAAATACTGAACAGATTTACACCAGACCTGCAAAAGGCACATCCCTGACCTGAGGACTACCTCTCTGCCAAATTTCAAGTAATTCTGTTCAGCCGTTCGGGCTGCAGCTTGGACTAAAGGTCCTATGGAAAAAAGCATGGGGAAAACGCGTTTTGGGACCCCCCCTTTTTCTCAGCCCCCGCTTGACGAATCCCCCCGAGACTTTCAGGGAAGGAGCGGAGCGCCCCACCTATTTTGAAAATTTCGCGAGGATTCGTCAATTGGCGCCAAAGTTATTCAAAATAGAATGTTGCGGATTTCCTATGGAAACACGGTCCTAACTATAACTGTCTACTGGCGACCGCCAGTAGATAATATATATAGTAATATATATACATATATATATATTCACTGAAAAAATCATCAGTTTCAGGCCTGATATAGTTAGGAATTAGCATTTCAAAAACCTTAGAAATTCACTGAAAAAACAATAGGTTTTTGGGGTGTTATAGTTAGCTGGATATTTCACTCGAACAAAACCATTGAAATTCCTCCGATATAGTTAGTTGTACTAACTACATCTCGCGCGCCCGCAATCCACTGCTGATGATGTCACATATTACATCATTCATGACATCTCAAATGACATCACTGATCTCAATGAAGCAAAGCAGTTTGCAATGGCAGGGTGGGAGCCGCGAGGCTCCCGCCCTGCCATTGCAAACAGCAGTGTCCCGGGGGTGGGCACCCCGGGACACTGCAGGAGCTGGCCCTGGGGGATGGCGGTCCCCAGGGCCAATACAAGGCTCCAGGAGGGGGGCTGCACGGCCCCCCTCCAACATGTACTAGTTGCCCCGGGGGGTGGCGGTCCCCAAGCCCGGGGGGGCCTGAGAGCCCCCCCACATCAAATCGTTTTAAGCCCCGGGGGTGGCGGTCCCCGGGACTGGGAGGGCTGCGAGCCCCCCCTACCTATGATAACGAAGCCCCGGGGGTGGCAGTCCCCGGGGCAGTGTGGGGGGATTGGGACCCCCCCACACTTTCTTTTTTTTAATTATGCCCCCAGGATTTGGCCCCCGGGGGCAAATTAGAATATTAAGCGGGAGCCTGCGCTGAATTTTTTTTAAATTTTCGGCCGAAATTTGCACTGGGTGCGCAAGTCTTGCCGATTTAAAAAAAAAAAAAAATCTTTTTTTGGCCCTGGGGGACCTTGTGGGACCCCCTGAGCAGGCCTAGGGGGTCAGGGTGTTTCTACCCTGCCCCCTTGTCACGTTTTTCGCGTTTGTTTTTTAGGTTTCTTGTGCCTCGGTTCTACCGAGGCACAAGATGGCTGCCAACACTTCCTGATCTGGAGTGTTGACAGCCAATTAGAATACAGCTCGTGCACGGCAGGGTGCGCGCTGGGTGCGGGGATGGTGCGTGGATCTTCCGAGGACATAGATATATCTATCTTTTTAACTCAAATTTTCTCAGGAACTACTGAACGGATTTACACCATTTAAGCAAAAGGCACGAGTCTGAACTGAGGACTACCTCTTTGCCAAATTTGGTGTAATTCTGTTCAGCAGTTCGGGCTGTAGCTACGTCAACAGGTCCTATGGGAAAATGCATGGGGAAAACGTGTTTTGGGACCCCCCTTTTTTCTCGGCCCCCGCTTGGCGAATCACCATGACATTTTCAGGATAGGAGCGGACCAGAGCTGGCCAAAAGTTTGGAAAGTTTCGCGAAGATTCATCAATCGGCGCCAACGTTATTCCAAATAGAATGTTGCGGATTTCCTATGGAAAATAGGTCCTAACTATATCTACCTACTGGCGACCGCCATTAGGTAATATATATATATATATATATATATATATATATATATATATATATATATATATATATATATATATATATATTACCTACTGGCGGTCGCCAGTAGGTAGTTATAGTTAGGACCACGTTTCCATAGGAAAACCTCAACATTCTATTTTGAATAACTTTGGCGCCGGTCGACGAATCCTCGCGAATTTCTCAAAATAGGTGGGGCGCTACGCTCCGCTCCTACCCTGAAAGTCTCGGGGGGATTCGTCAAGCGGGGGCTGAGATAAAAGGGGGGTCCCAAAACGCGTTTTTCCCATGCATTTTTCCATAGGACCTTTAGAACGAGCTACAGCCCGAACGGCTGAACAGAATTACTAGAAATTTGGCAGAGAGGTAGTCCCTAGGTCAAGGAAGTGCCTTTTGTAGGTTTGGTGTAAATCTGTTCAGTAGATTCTGAGAAAATAGCCTTTAAATCAATATATATATCTGAGCCCGCTTACGGTACGCTTACCGTACGCTTACCGTAAGCGTACGGTGGCGTGCGCGAGCGCGATTCTGATTGGCTCTTAGATCTTAGTAAACATTCGAATCGGCAGAAACCAGGAAGCGGCGGCCGCCATTTTCTCTCTCGCACTGAGTGTTATGTATCAAACATGATCGCCAAAAACATGTTACGGGGATGTTTTGACAACTCCCTCTCACATAGTCATGTTGAGGGAGTCCCCAAACATCCCCCAAGAGCAAAAACGGCATTATTTTTTTTTCGGCAATTTCGCGGGGTACGCTTACCGTACGCTTACCGTAAGCGTACGGTAAAAAATTATAAAAAAAAAAAATCCACACTTTCTCCACCCCGTGTGCAAATGGTGGGCGAAGGCCACCATTTGTGCATGGCTTATCAGAGCTCAGAAATTCCCAAAAAAATTTCAACAGATTACCTATCACAAGGAAGCGCATAATATGTCCTCCATGTGCGCACGGTGCGCGAAGCGCATCGTGCGTACATGGCCCATCTAGCGTAACGTGGGCACGGCACTAACTGCGTAAAGTGGGTGCGCGGTGCGCGAAGCGCACCGCGTGCTCACTGTGCGCGCACGGTGCGCGAAGCGCACCGTGCGCGCACGGAACGAACTGCGTTAAGTGGGCGCGCACGCCACGAATGGCGTAAAGTAACTTAGCATTTAAAAAACCTTGCAAATTCACTGAAAAAACCATAGGTTTCACACATGTTATAGTTAGCGGAAATTTTACTGATAAAAAACCAATGAAATTGCCCCGTTATAGTTAGTGCTGGCAACTATAACTCACGCGACCGCAATCTTCTGCTGATGACATATGTGTCTTTATAAAAAAAAATATTTGTAATATATGTATAGCTAAAAATGTATGGAAGAAGACATGGGCAAATAAGTGTCTAAATACAGTATTAGCATCAGCAGAGGATTGCGGTCGCGTGAGTTATAGTTGCCAGCACTAACTATAACGGGGCAATTTCATTGGTTTTTTATCAGTAAAATTTCCGCTAACTATAACATGTGTGAAACCTATGGTTTTTTCAGTGAATATATATATATATATATCTCAAGAAAACTTCTCTCCCAAGGAATAGAAATAATCGCACTCCCAGAAATGGACATGGTGATGCTTTATTTCTCCACCTGCAGCTGCACAGTCCTGACACGTTTCAGTCGGAAAAGACCTTGATCACAAGTGACAACAATCTTCTTGCTCTGATGACAACCACAGGTCCATTAGCTGTCTAAATAATACATGCACCCTTGTGGGTTCAAAGTGCAAGCTGAGATTTGTAGTTCGCCAAACAGTTTAGTAAAGCCCCAGTTGGCAGTGTAATTTTTGTGTCAAAGCAGCTGATTATTAAAATGTTATAGGTAGCAGCCATTCATTCCATTTGCAGTCCTATTCCAATAGGCTGCACGGACCCATAGCGCTGTAATCCACGGCAGCACCATTACCCTTTATCGCTTCACAGCAAACTCCAAGGTAGTCCTAATGGGTAAACAGGCCCCTTGATGGTGGTGTGGAAAAGTGGCAGGAGCACACCGCTCAATATCAAGGAAAGGTCTCTCCCATTAAAAAGAAAACACCACACTCCCAAAATGGACAAGGTAATGCTTTATTTCTCCATCTGCAGTCCTGACGCGTTTCGGTCGGATAAGACCTTGATCACAGGTGACAACATTCTCCTTGCTCTGTTGACAACCACAGTTCCATTAGCTGATCCAATAAACACGTCCCCCTCACGGACACCCTTGTGGGTTCAAAGTGAAAGCTGGGATTTTTAGTTTACCAAATCACTGATGAATTTCACTGGTTTTGTCCGAGTGAAATCTTTGCATAACTATAACGACCCTGGAACCTTTGGTTGTTTTGAGTGTAAGGCGCGGCCCATGCAGGTAAGAGCGAGGGTGGTGGGGCAGGGTGGGGAGGGAATTCGACAGATGTCCTGGGAAAATTAGTTATTAATTTAATTTTCCCTTGACATCGTCTGTCGAATCCCCCAATCCCGCCCACCACTCTTACCTGCACTGACCGCTCCTGTATATATATAACCTAGTGGCAGTCACCACTGGGTAATTATAGTTAGGTAAGCTGTTCCATAGAAAAAGGTTTTTTTATGTTGCTAATAAGTTTGCCACTGTTTGTTAAATCTCCACAAAACGTTCCCAAAAAGTGCTCCTTTTTGGCTAGTTTGTGCATGGAAAGTTTTAGGGAGATCCGTCAAGCGGGGGCCAAGGAAACAGGTCACAAAACACGAAATCCCCATGCATTTACCACAGACTTCTTTAAGCCAGGATACCGCAAAAGCTGTTGGACGAAATTCCACTAAATTTGGCAGAAAGCTAGATCTTAGTCCACAAATGTGTGTGCGCCTCGCCATGCACTGCTTATAATTTCTACCAAAATGGCCAGATGACTTCAACACCGTCTGCCCTGTTTGCAAGCATATTGGTGTACCCTATCAAAGGGAAAACGATAGCATGCTCAGCGTCCTGGACATTGTGTAACACTGCACACATGCAGAGTTCTGAAGCAGGTGGCTCCTGTCTTGAGCATTCACATGGCCCTCGCAGCCCTGACAGAGCCCTCTCAGACTACTGCCGGGGGCATGCCAGTTAGTCCAGTGGACCTCTCATGTGTAGGGCAATCTGTTGGGGACCTGCCAGGAATGGACTCATCCCTGCCCCCACCAGGAACACCAGGCCTGACAGGAAAAGACAGTAGAGTGCCTCCAACTTTTATGTAGTCCTGCATTTGTACAGTAAGGGACACGTAGGTAAAGTTGAAATCTAAATTTAAGGTCTGTTTTCACTCTGATGGCAATGTGGGGCTTGGAGCCATTGATGTTTGTCACTGCTGGGTGTCGCTGATGTTTTTTATTGCCTGGCACCAATGATGTTCAATATTGCAAGAAACTATTGCTGTTCAGTTCTGTCAAGGGTCACTGATGTTCTTTATTGCCTCGGACAATTAATCTTCAGTACTCCCATGATCCACTGATATTCAACATTTCCAGGGACAATTGGGTTCCCTACCGCCAAGAGCCATTAATATCGATGACTACCCGGGCCCATGATGTTCAATACTGTCTAGGTCCATTTACTTTCAGTGTTGTCAGGCGTCATTGCTATGCAATACAGCCATGGTCCATTGGGGCAAACGGTAATCTGGGGCCAGCTAGAAGTACTGCAACCCTGTTGCTGACTCAAAAGTGACCTCTAGTAACAGCCAGTGTCACTGCACACTTTTACAGTTACTTCTACTGTTGTGCTGTTAGGCTGTTTCTAGACGTCCCTGTGAACTCATAAGAAAGCTTCAGTAGTACATGTTTTGATAAGATGTCCTTGTGAAGTCAACAGCCTTGTTTTCACTCTACATCACCATCAAGAAGCAAGCTGATTTACTGGCAGCCTTTGTTGTTTTTAAGACCTGGTGTCTTGACGACATAGTGAAAAAAGACATTTCTGCTGTAGGGACCTCTGGTGAACTCTAGAGGTATTGCTGATTGATGCTGGTAAGAACTGGTGTTACTGCTCTCCTTTGCTGGTGACCACATTAACACAGGACATAACTATGGGTACCTGTTGAGTCAGTGGCTGTAGAAACACATATTGTTAAAAGATGCCCCTGAAGTTAATAGCTGTAGGATGACTCCACATCAACATTTAGAAATTTTCTGAATGATGAACCTATTATTTTTAAAAGTAGTTGTCTTTCGTGATACTGAAGAATGATAGATAAAATCCTCATTTGGTGTTTTTTGTGGTATTCAAACCCATTTTTTTAAAAGCTCTTAAGATTGAAGTACCTTACTTTTCAATTGTAATCTTTGTAGGCCTAGATCGGTAAACAATGGGTTTTTCTTTCCTGTTGTAGAGCCTCATCTGTTATCATACATATGCTTTCAAATATTTCCCCTCAAATTATTTTTCACTTGGACAATAAATGTGATATATCACGTCCAGAAGTTATATATTTCCAGAAGTTGTGATATCAACACAGTTTAGCCATTCCCCAATGGAGCACTGTTACATCCAAATTGTTCTCTATTGTCTAAACTTAAGTTTGATATCAGGAGAACCTACTTCCAGAACAGTATTGTATCCAGGTAGAAGGCATAATAACTTCTTCTATATCTATGCCAAAGTGTAAATGATGTTTGTCATATAAAAGATCTTCTTGTTTGTAATCAGCTAAGTTCCTGTAACAATTAGGGCCAGAGCACATTTGGTTATTGCAGTTCCTTTCACTGAAGCCTGATGAGAGAATGGCAACTGCTGTTCAACCTGTCAGCCTTAGAGTGGTCTTCCTCAAACGTTTTGCCTTCTTCCCTCCTATTTTGCTGAATGTTTTTTTGTTGGCCTAAAGACACTGTGCACTAAACCACTGCTAACTAGTGCTAAAGGGTTCTGCTTACTCCCTAAAACATGATAAAATTGGCTCGCACTTGATTGCAATATTTTATTTACTTATGAGTCCCTAGTAAAGTAGCATACCACATGCCCAGAACTGGTCCATTAAATGCTGCTAGTGAGCCTGCAGCACTTATTGTGCTACCCACATAAGTAGCCCCATAAAACAAATCTTAGGCCTGCCACTGCAGCCAAAGAGCAGTTTAGCAAAATAATCCCCTTTCAGGGCTAACACATCCCTTTTATTACATAGAAGACACCCCTAGGGTAGGCCCTAAAGAGCAAGTGCCCATACCTTCTGGCCTGGGAACCGCTCTGGCCTGGGAACCGCTTTTCCTCCACGCAGCTCTGCCTGGCCGTCACCGCCTTAGAGCCAGCAGAGCAGGGTTCGAGATTGCTCTCGACCCACTCTCCGTGCTTGCCCTGTTTTTTTTCCCTGCATGGGGTAAGATATCCCTGTCTTGCCTTTAGGGTATTGCTGTCTTGCCGTTAGGGTACTTTTGTTGTTGTGTTTGGCTTAGTTTCTTCCTGCTGCCTCCCTTGTAATTTTCTTTTGCTCTCTTGGTTTTCCTCGTGCTTCCCAGGCCCCGCCCACCTCCGGCTCACCATTTCCCGCCATCCCCGCCTCCCTGCTGCTCTTTCCCTCCCCTCCCCAACTTAATGAAGGCATGCCTAAGGCAAGCCCATCTGCGCCCATCCGCGACCCGACCGCGATCAGCGCCAGAAACCCTGGACCTCCATCCCGCCAACGCTACGACCCAGCAGCACTCCACGCACTCAACAAAGGCAGCAACAACAACTGCAGGCTAGCATCACCAGCCGACACCCATGGACCCTTCAGCTGTCACTGCTGCCGGCACACCTACAGCACCGCCAGGAACACAGACCCAGCACAACCCGACTGCAAGAACACACCCGAACCAAAGACCCTGCAATGCATCCTCCTCAACATCAGATCACTCCACAAACACGCCACCGAAATCTGGGACCTCCTCGACAGCACCACCCCAGAAGTAGCATTCCTCACCGAAACCTGGACCAACCCACCTTGGGACCGGACATCGCCATCGCCATTCCCCAAGGATACAAGATCTCCAGGAAAGACCGCCCCACCCGCCCGAGAGGAGTAATCGCCATCATCCACAAATACACCCTCCGACTGAGCACACTCCCAGATGAGCCAACAGGTCTGATGGAACACCCGAACTTCAAAATACAGGCCAGCCCTACCACCACCCTCCGGGGAACGCTCATCTACTCACCCCCTGGACCCCGCGGACCTTTTTGCTACTCTTTTTAGAGTAGAGTAGTAATTTATTTGTTAATTAATTAAAATCATTACAATCATGTGCACACACACAAAAATAAAATAAAAACACCTTTGAAAAGAACTACTACTTGTAAATTAATAATTAACAATTTTTTCAACCTAACGTTAAAACCTTTACATAAAACAGTAATTAAAAAGCTTTATAATCAGTAGAGTGCATTATACTTCCAATAATTACCATTTAAAATGCAACAAAATAAAACAACATATATTAGCAGCAGTTATTGTAATTTGCAATTATTTCACTATTATCATTTCATGTTTAATGAAAAAAAAAAAAGCATTATGCTTACAATAATACCTTTTACTAACCGCAAAAAATATTTTAGCAACATCTTTCTAAAGTAACATATATTAGCAGCAGATATTACAATTGAGATCCTTTTACTATTATCCATTTATAAACTACTATAAAGTGCATTGTGCTTACTAAGGAGCTTTATGTTAGCAGCAAATATTATTTTAACTACATCTAATTAGAGTACTCCATCACGGACATCATCTCTCCGCATGCCATCGCATCCACCAACTGCACCCTGCTGGGTGACCTCAACTTCCACCTCGACAACCAACTAGACCCCAAAACCGCATCTCTCCTAGGCAACCTCCACAACATTGGACTTTGCCAGATCGTGACTGAACCCACGCACTCAGCGGGACACATCCTTGACCCTCTCTTCATAACTGGAAATTCCATTACTTTCAGCCACACCACCGAACTCCCGTGGACAGACCATCGATGCATCCACTTCACCTTCAGAACACCCACCATCCACAGACACCAGCACCGGCTCCCACGCAGAAACTGGACCAAAATCACTGACGACCAGCTTCTCTCCTCACTCAGCAACTCCACCCCGTCCACCACAGAAGACGACACCCCCAACACCGCTGCCCAAACTCTACACAGATGGATCACCGACAGCGTCAACACCATAGCCCCCCTCAAGAAGAACAACAACGCACACACCAAGAAGGCCAGATGGTTTACCCCTGAACTCCGAGAGTCCAGGCGCACCTGCCGCCGCCTCGAGAAGACCTGGAGGAACTCCAATTCCACAGAAGCCCACAACAACTCCAAAGCCGCCACCACCGCCCACCACCAGCTCATCAGAAACACGAGGAAAGCTGCAATTGAAGACAGTATCTCCACACACGCACACAACAGCAAAGAACTCTTCAACATAATCAAGGAGTTCGCCCAACCCACCAGCGAGTCGACTGACATTTCCCCCTCACAAGACCTCTGCAACAAGCCAGGCGCCTTCTTCCACCGCAAAATTAAGAAAATCTATGACAACTTCAATGAAGACAACCAACATAAGGAACCCCGAGCAACCACCCACAACGCCTTAAAGCCAACGATCAACAGCTGGACAACCCTCACCACCGAAGACACACTGAAGACAATGAAGTCAATCCACTCCGGGGCCCCCACTGACCCCTGCCTCACCACATCTTCAACAGAGCCGCCGACACTATCGCACCCATGCTTCGCCACATCATCAACCGCTCCCTGGCGAACGCCTCCTTCCCTGACGACTGGAAACACGCCGAGATCAACCCCTCCTAAAGAAGCCCTCGGCAGACCTCACCAACCTCAAACACTACAGACCCATCTCCCTGCTCCCGTTCCCAGCGAAAGTCATCGAGAAAGCCATCAATAGCCAACTCGCCACCTTCATCGAAGAACACAACATCCCCGACCCGTCACAATCCGGCTTCAGAAATACCACAGCACAGAAACCGCCCTCCTCGCCGCAACAGATGACATCCGCTTCCTACTGGACAAAGGAGAAACAGTAGCACTCATCCTCCTCGACCTCTCAGCAGCCTTCGACACAGTCTCTCACTGCACCCTAATACTCAGACTCCATGACGCAGGTATCTGGGTCAAGGCCCTCGACTGGATCTACTCCTTCCTCTCCGGCAGAACGCAATGGGTCAGACTCCCCCCCTTTCCTCTCGGACCCTACAACAATCACCTGCGGAGTCCCCCACGGATCCTCCCTCAGCCCAACGCTCTTCAATGGCTACATGGCTCCCCTCGCCCCATCGTCAGAACCTACGGACTCAACATTGTTTCATACGCTGACGACACCCTACTCATCCTCTCCCTGTCCAACGAAGCCAACGCAGCCAAGCACAACTTCCAAGAAGGCATGGAAGCTGTCGCCAAATGGATGAAAAGCAGCTGCTTTCAACTCAACACCGACAAAACAGAAGTACTCATCATGGGCCCACACCCCGATGTCTGGAACAACACCTAGTGGCCCACCGCCCTTGGCAGCCCAGCCGCCCCCACGGACCACGCACGCAACCTTGGAATCATCCTAGACTCTGAGCTCAAAATGGACCGCTAGAACAACTCCGTCACATCCTCCTGCTTCCACATCCTCCGACTTCTACGTAAGACCTTCAAATGGATTCCCCTGGAGCACAGAAAAACTGTCACCCACACCCTCGTCACCAGCAGACTCGATTACGGCAACGCACTGTAAGCCGGCATAAACAAAAACCTCACCCGCAAGCTACAAAGCATCCAGAACACCGCCGCAAGACTGGTCCTCAACTTACCAAATCACTGCCACATCTCCCAACACCTGCGCACACTCCACTGGCTCCCCATCGAGGTAAGAATCATCTTCAAGATCCTCACCCACGCACACAAAGCCCTCCACAACACCGGACCAGCATACTTCAACAGCCGAATCAACTTCCACACACCGCAAAGAACCATACGATCAGCACAGCTCTCATACGCCGTGGTTCCCCGCACCAGAAAGACCAGATCAGGAGGCCGCTCCTTCTCCTTCCTCGCGGCCAGAGCATGGAATGCCCTACCGCTCCACCTCAGACAGACAACATCACTCCCCATCTTCACGATAAACCTCAAGACCTGGCTCTTCGACAGACCCCCTCCTTGTTGGACTGGAACCTGCACCACCCCTTCCCCCCAGCGCCTTGAGACCCTTACGGGTGAGTAGTCGCGCTCAACAAACACATGATTCATTGATTGATTGATTGATAATGCAGGGTGCATGTATTTTAAAGGTTGGACATGTGCTTTTAAGTTTTACATGTCCTCACAAATTCGCTTTTCACTACTGTGAGGGCTACCCATTCTAAAGGATAGCATTGTATTGCATTTTATAAGGGATAACATTTGTTTGGGAGTGGATAGAAATGCTATGTTTGGTGTCTAAGAAATTGTAGTTTAAATCCCCTTTTATGGTAAAGTTGGATTTTAAGTCACAATTCTGAAAATGTCACTTTTAGATAATTGACATTTTCTTGTCCCCAACGAGTTGGTGTCTGCAGCCTGACTGGGAGTGTAGTTGACATTTGGTCTTTGTGTACTTCTCCCAGTCAAACACAAAATAGAGGGATTGGGTGTTGGCAGGATGGGCCATCCTAGCAGGATACAAGGGCAAAGCTGTATACAGCCCTACTTGTACTTCAAAGACCTTGCCTTAGCTCACACACAAAGAACTTCACACTAGCCTATTGTGTCCCCATACTGGAAACAGGACAGGGAGGCAAGAAATGGAAACAGGACAGGGAGGCAAAAAATTCTAGACACTTCTTGGGTGGGTGTTTGGGGGGTAGAAACTCCAAAGGTTTCTTGCGCTTCAAAGCAGGCCTCAGGCATAAAAATAGGACCATCAGACCCATTCCTAGAGGACTGCCCTACTGCAACAAGAGGACTGCCCTCTGCCTGCGTGTGCCCTCAGAGGACTGTCTTGCTTCTTGAGACCTGCTTTCCTGCCTGAAACAAACACTTCCATAGTGACTTCAAAAGCTAGTTGTCTGGCCTGCTGTTGAGCCCCTCAAAGATATTAAAGGCTCCCACCATCTTGAACCCACACCTGGATCCAACCTGAGCCTGACCCAACAAGTCGTGCCACTCCGTTGAGGAGACTGGGACCTACCTGCTCATCGATCCGCCCAAGGAGCATGGTCGGTCAGCCTGATTTTGCGGCACCTCTTGCTGTATTCTTCTTCATAGCCAACATATGCTGTTCAGTGGCTCCAGCTGGAGATTTTCTATTGAATGTAGAAATCTTCACAGTGACTTCGTCCAACAACGTCTCCTCCGCGGACACCGCCGGCTGAATTGCCCCACTGAACTTTACCTTCTAAGACATTTTTCTAAAAAATTCTTCTAAGTCTGAAGGCAAGCAGAGACCGGGCCCAATCCACTTTGTGTAACCAAACTGTGCTCCATCGTGGTCTGCCATATATTTCGATTTTGTCCCGGTCTTGCATGACTTGGGGCCTCATGTAGGTAGCCAAATACCGGTCGGTAATGGCCGATTTTCGGTAAATATGCCGTTACCGACCGGTATTCAGACAAGTGAGATGTAGGAGTCCCAAAACCACTTTTCGGTAAATATGAGGCGGTAAATACCGAATCATATTTACCGAATTCTAAAATACCGAATCAGATTTACCGAATACATACTTAACGAATCGGTAAATATGAAGTGGTAAATATGAAGTGGTAAAAATTAAAATGACATGTAGGAGCACTCGGTAATTAAGAAATCCAGGAAAATCGGTAAATAAGAGTCGGTAATTAACACGGATTGAAAGCAGGTGGTAACCATCAACAGTGCACATAAGCAATCCCAAAATGCAACAGCGTGGACAACATGGCCGCTATGTACGTCATTGCAAGGCGCCTACGTCTACAGGCAGCAGGACTGAGGGTGTGGCGACGGGAGGAACAAATCCACAGACAGCGCATCACACTATTCCAGCTGACTGATGCAGAGATACATGAGAGGTACAGGCTACACCCCGAAACCATCATGGACTTAATCAGGGACCTACACCCACTCCTGGACCATCCAATAAGAAGGGCGCACGCCATACCCCCACATGTGCAGGTGCTCTGCAGCCTACATCTGTTGGCATCCGGCAGTTATCAGGTGGTGATAGCTGCGGTGGGTGGGGTATCCCAGAGTTGCCTGTCACGTTTCTTCAGGAAGTTCCTGGATGCCATGATGCAGAGAATGCACCACTACATAAGCTTCCCAAACACACAGGCTGCACTGCAGAAAACAAAAACAGACTTTTATCACATGGCACAGTTCCCCCATGTCATCGGCTGTATTGATGGTACACACATCCCAATCTGTCCACCAGCTGACACAGAGCACATCTACAGGAACAGGAAGTCCACCCACTCCATCAATGTGCAGGTGATCTGTGATGCAGGGAACATCATCACAGATATTGTTGCAAAGTTTCCTGGGAGCACCCACGACTCTTACATCTTCCAGAATAGTGGGATCTACACACGACTGAGTGCCGGAGAATTCGGAGAGGGATACCTGCTAGGTAAGTAACAGTGACGCCCCTTGAAACCTGCAAATCATAGTGTATAGAGGCATGTTACTGATGGTTCCCTTTTACTCATCCAGGCGACAGTGCATATACATGCCGTTCATTCATCCTCACTCCCTACCTACACCCAGCAACCCAGAGTGAGAGACGATACAACGTGGCACACAAAACAACACGCAATGTGGTGGAGCGCACGTTTGGACTACTGAAGAGCAGGTTCCGCTGCCTGCACAAGAGCGGAGGCGCACGCCAGTACAAACCCATCACCTGCTGCAAGATTATTGCCACTTGTGCAATGCTGCACAACCTTGCCACGAAAAAAGGGACAGATGTGGAACTGACATATTTTGAGGACAACGAGGATGAGTCAGGCCAGCCAGAGGGCAACGCAGCTAGAGTGCCAACTGCAATCGATGGGAGAGAGAGACGGGCAGAGATCACATGCAACTATTTCTGAGTAAGTGAGGGGACACAGCGAGTTGTGAGAAGTCATGACGTAGTTTTAATGTGGCACCACGCCATGAACACATGAACAGGCCAATCTGGCAATATACCATCTATACAAGGAGTATGTCCAGGGTTACGTCACCCAATGGGAAGTGGCTAAGCAGGGCTACATCAATGTTTGCGCATACGCGCTGCAGTGGTGGATTGCACGGCCTGTGCATCCTCACTAGAGCCAACCCCAAGCCGCCTGCTGCTCCTGCGTGCTTCTGGGACGGGGGGTGTGATGCTGCTGCTGGTGTCGATGCTCTCCGCAGCATCCCCTGCAGCAGTTGTCGACGCCTGACTAGTCAATAGCACCCCTAGTGCACTTGTCACCTGCACCATCCCCCGAGACAGGTCGCTGCAGCACTGTGTTAGGCCCTCCTGCATCGTCACAGAGCGCCGGCACAGTAGAGAAGTCGCAGTTGCCAGACGGTTGAGTGCCCTGCTGGTAGTGTCCCTTCTCTGGCGTTCCCGGCGCCGTGCTTCGATGTCAGCATCTAATTTGCTGCACAACTGCTGGATTGACTGGGACATGTCCCGAATGCCCGCAGCCATGCCGCTAATGTTATTGTCCATGTTGACTAATGTTGTCTTCATCACCCGCATGTGCCTCTGGACTGACATAACTGCCTTTGATTGCAGGCGCTGTTGCTTCAACATTTGGCCCTCGAGCCCCAAGAAGACACCATGGCCATCAGTGGGTGCTGGTGGACTCTGGACACGCGACCTGCGGCGCCCTCTTGCTCCCGTCTGTGCTGCCTGTGAGGTGTGGGGCACAGTGGCATGGCTCCCTTCCTGGGGCCCGGTGCGGTCTTCTGGGCCCATGCTGTCGTCTGACGAGGTGTCTAAGGCTCGTAGCCTGGCTGCTGGACGCCTCCTCATTCTCACACCTGCAAGCGGAGATGTGGCCGGTGATTCGAACATGAGTGGCGATGCTGGCTCTGGTTGTGGTGATGCTGGCTCTCGGTGAGGTGATGCTGGCTCTGGGTGCGGCGAGGCTGGCTGTGTTGGTGGTGCGGCTGCCAGTGGGCCTGCTCCCTGGTCTGAACTTGTGCTGGCTAGAGGTGATATTTGTGGCCGGTGTGCCGTCTCTCCCGCAGCATGCCCTGTCCTGCATGATGTCACATCTGTGGACAGAAATACAACATTGGCTCAGTGTCCCCGAAGGGCTGCATTGCAAGCGTCACAATACATCATTTCACATTCCAATATGTCCTCTGTCTCCTTGTGCCTCGAGTGCGTGACATGCCTTGTTGCCCTGTAACATTTACGTCATGGTTAGTGTTGCCCTGACTACATCTCCCGGAATGCATTGCCTGTCTGCACTGACACGTGTGGACTGCAGTGTGATTCTCGTTTCACAATGGGGGATGTGGGATAGGGGTAGGGGGGGCTACATTGCTGTGCTTTCGTCTTACCTTGGTGTGTTGCGGCTCTGGCAGAGCTGTCGGCGTCCCCAAGACCCACGACGCTCTCCTGCTCGATTGTGGCCGCCACCAGCTCCTCCAGTTCGGTGAGGGCAGGTGCCCTGTTGGTTCCACCTCCGG
The DNA here is from genome assembly GCF_964204655.1 of Triturus cristatus. Taxonomy (NCBI): domain Eukaryota; kingdom Metazoa; phylum Chordata; class Amphibia; order Caudata; family Salamandridae; genus Triturus; species Triturus cristatus. Next base: position 1,068,183,091 of record NC_140582.1, on the reverse strand, counting down.
TCTGGCTGGCCTCCTTCTGGATGTCGCCCATCTTCCTCTTGGTTACAATCCTCAGGTCATACCAGCGCTTTTTGAGGACCTCAATGTCTCTGTGGGTCACTCCCACAGCATTGACCTGCGCCTGGATGGCCAGCCATATGTTGCGCTTTTCAGCCTCAGGCACTTGCAGGGATTGCCTTCCGAACAGCTTCTGGTGCTGCTTCACCACCTCCTCCACCAGCACCTGGAGTTCCTTGGGGCTAAATTTCAGCTTCCTCCTCCTTTCCCCTCCGTCTCTCTGTGTTCTCTGGCTGGACATGCTGTTCGTTTACCCGCTCGCACATGCAACGGCTCCCTGCCTCTCCTCTGCACTCCAAGCCTCTCCAGGGTCGGCTAATTATGTACACCTGCCTGGGTGTGGCCACTTCGGCTAATTATGTACACCTGCCTGGGTGTGGGCACTTCCTGGTTGGGTGGGCTGTCGTTGCACAGGATTAGCTTTTTCGTCAAGTCATGTGATTTTATTTACCGAATCCGTACATACCGATTCGGTATTTTCCGATTCGGTAAATACCACCTCGGTATTTTCCGATTCGGTAAATACCACCTCGGTATTTACCGATTCGGTGAATTCCGATTCGTGATTACCGAATGTTACCGAATCGGTAACTGTTACCGAATTTTTACCTACATATAACTTTCCGATTCTAATTTACCGATTCGGTCCGGCTCGGTATTTAAGAACCGGTAAAATTTATTTACCTACATGAGGCCCTAGATGTCTACGGTTGGGGCTTTGATCTTTATGTGCTATTTTACACTTTTAACTTTTAAAATTCATAACTCCAGTTCTACTGATTGGATTTTTGTTGTTTTAAAATTAATTATCTAAATCATTGTGGGATTTTTCTTGTGTTGTGTTTTCACTTTATTTGCTGTTCAAGCAATGCATAAATACTTTAAACATTGCATCCAGATTAAGCCTGACTGCTTTTGTTTCGGGCTACTAGAGGGTTAAGCACAGGTCAACATAGTGATGTTTGTAGTTCACCCTGAGAAGAATTTTGGCAGTTGCTTGAGAAGGGCTCACACCCCTCCCCCCTTCAACCAGCACTCCAATTCTCCAGTTCTCACAGCTGCTATCTCCTGAGTGAAGACGTCATGCAGACAATGCTTTAATTGCATATATTTTCCATCTTTTGATATTTTTTAATGAAATGAGTGTATAAACTCATTTAATAGACCAATTTCTCAATTTCCTAAAAGTTTTGATGCATATGGGGTCTGCATCCTTCAATTTGTATTGATTGGCAACTTCCATGCTCAAATCTAAAACAATTTTTTTACCCCATTTTCTTAGTAAGTATATTGGAATCCCAAAAGCTACTTGGTGGCAGCTGACTTTTAGTTTCTAAAGAGAGAACTTCACCATATTGTTTCTTAATCATTGGATAGTGACTATCTGTGCATAACAAGACATCAGGCAGCATAACAAATTATTTTGCAGGGAAAATAGGAATCGGGTTAGAATCTTAATTTCCATTGCACTTAGAATTCCCTTGAACCCAAGATTTACTTTATCTGATATGGCAAAATCTGATTTAGTTTGTATCATTAATAGTTGTTTCTTCAAGTAGAACATAGACTGAAGATCCAGGGGTGTGTTGATTTCCAAGTACTTTACATCGTTTTTCAATCCAGAACAGCTGAAAGCGATTACATGAGTTTTAAATGATGACCTTGTCAAAGGAGCAATATATGATCTTTTACAGTTAATTTTGTAGGCTGCTAATTTGGCAACTGTCGATATTAATTAAAATAGTGCTGGTAGAGGAGGAGCCAAGATGGCGACCGGAGCAGTCGCTTGAGCGCCCGGCTCCGTCGGCCCTTGGCCTCGGACTATCATCCTGATTCCTATCCTTGCCGATTTTCGAGGTGCAACGCGTGCGACGACGCGCTGACTGCGCCGCCGCTTTCCCGAAGTCTTAGCCCGCCCGGATGCCGGAGTTTTTGGTGCCTTTGTTCCCCGCCCTGGACCCTTGCTCTACTGTGGCCTCGGCCGGCCCCCTGGAATCGTTGCAGTCACCGGACCCGCTGGTGCAAATCGGAGCCGGAGGTCCCGATCCCGCCTCACGCCACGCACGGTCGCCAGAAGAGCCGGGAGAGAGACGCCCGGACACCTCCTGTACCCTGCATCTGACGGGCTGGAGCCAGAGGGTAAGCCCCGGTGTGGCGGGTCTCCTACCCCGCTCTGTGGACCACGCTGTAGAAGGCTGCAGACCCCCTTCTTTTATGGTCTAGTCGGCTGCAAAGAGAGCCGGAGGGAGGGGAAGAGACTGCTGGCTTTCACCTGTTGCGGCGCAGACCTGTTGGGAATTGCCTCCTTGTCACGATCCCCCCCCTGGCCACGGTACCGTTCAACGGTAAAACATGGCGCTGATTGCCTGCTCGCTGCTGGGGGGTGATGCCCCGGTCTCGCCCGCTGCCCGCTTCGCCCTCCCTCTACCAGACTCCAGCTCCCCAGTGCCGTCCCGGATTGCTGCCGTTGGGGGGACGCAGCTTCCGCTGACATACGGCTCCGTTCTGGCTGCCCTGCGGGACTTTCGTCTGCAATTGTGTGTCGGCTTGCAAACGCTGAGTGAGCGGTTCGACTCTACACTGTCTGCTGCGGGCCGTGAGCGCCCCGTTTGTGATCAACAAGACGTGAGTCTGCCAGTGCTGTGGTCCTCCTGCGGGGAAGCAACGACTGGGTATAACGGTGCTACACTGGTGTCTGCATTTGGCTTTCCCGGCGATCAGGATCACTCGCTCTCCTGCTCAATGGCAGATACTTTGTTTCCCCGGTCGTTGCTGCCTGCCTTGTTGTTGCCTGCCTCACCGTGCCCGCAGGAATTTCCGGCTGAACTACACCTGGCGACCTCGAGGAACTGTTCACGGTGGCCTACGACTCCTTCTATGTGGAACTCATGTACTTTACAAGCCAGGTCTGGATTTTATATGGTGTGCAAGGGGACCTCAATAGATGATCGGCGGCCATTTTGTGACTCTACTTCTCATCTTCTCCCAAGTGGCCATATTGTCTTTGTCTGTTCGGGATGCGGGGCATTCATGAGGGGGCGGGTCTAATCGTACGCCCGCGATCGGGCCAGGGCTAGGTTACTTTCTATCATCATGGCTTCACGGCCGGGCTGGACTGGGACTGGAATTGTCTACTTATGTTGTGCGCGCTCGTCGCGATCTGTCTGCCTTCATTTCCGTGGTGTTACATGCTATCTTCCCACGACCGCCTTTGGGTGTAGTGGGGTTTCAGTGTGTGGAGGCTTGGTTGGCCGATGGTGTCGGGCGCTCCTGAAGATACGTGGGCTCCTCCCCGCCTCCTCTCTTCTTTCTTCTCTTAGTTTCTTTACTCTATTCCTACTTTCTCTCTCGTCTATATTTCGGGTTCATTGGGCGACAGGCACTATGCTGGGGGGGGGGTAGGCCATAGCCTCCGCATTGGTGTAGGGTGGGGGGGTAATTTACTGTTTCTTTTTTAGTTCTATGGGCCTCTTTCTTTCATGTCTCTGCGCTATACTTGTTTCGATTCGGGGTCCGGGTGTGGGGTGGATTGAGTGGGGGCGGCTTTTAGGGGGTGCGTATTTACTACTGTGAGGATCCTGTTATCTAATTGCATCGCCTTACTGTATGAGACTTTCTATGGCTGTTTTAATGATGCTGCTGCTCTCCAGTGTATGACGCCGACTTGCGGACTCGAATCTCCTTGTTTCTATCCTTTACTGACTTTTTTCTCGATAAAAATTTTTTTTTTTTTTTTGAAAACCTTAAAATTAACCTTCACTTCTCCTTCCCCCGTTGTCAAGGATCCCTCCAGTGTATGAATCCTGAATCGTTGCTAATCTTGACCTTGACGCACAGGGGATGTATTGTTTGTCTCTGTGCTCAACCGTATTGTGGCCGGCCTGATGGTTGTAGGCCCGTATTTGTTCTTTTACTATGCACAAATAAAGGTTTTTAAAAAAAAAAAAAAAAAAAAAAAAAAAAAATAGTGCTGGTAAAGTTGATAGAGCATTTTTTTATCTTAAGACAAGTCATCTGCATATACTTGGAGCCACATCTGTAGACCCCCACCGTTAACCCCAAAAATCTGTATCTCTTCAATCAAAGCAATTGACAAAGGTTCAAATACACTTGAGAAAAGAAAGGAGTGGGAATATGGGACACACTTGCTTTGTGTATAGATAGGATTCAAGAGTACTCCTTTCCTTTATATTATCAATGTTACATCCAGGCTTCTCTGAATGCCTCAGCAAAGTTTATGTACCTTAAATAAGCCAAATGCGTAGTACAGAGACAGCGACGAAAATCATCTCATATTGGTATCCCATTCGTGGAAGGCTACACTGGATGAACCCATAACGAAGTGACAGGTGCTGGAGGAGATGTAACTCCCGGGGAACACTGATACACATACTCTGGGATTGTCCCAAGCTGAAACAATTTCGGGAGGAGGTATTGCTTGGTACAGATACATACCTCGATACTCAATTACCTAGGTTTCCCTCTTTTACAGTGCTAGGGCTCCCTAACCCACTTATGTTTCCGCTGCATTATAGACGGGGCAGGCACATAGCTCTGGCACTATGGCGGCACACCAATCTATTCTGGCTGCATGGGAAACAGAGAGAGTCCCGACTTGATTATACTGGTTGCATAGGCTCTGGCATATTTTGGGTATGGAGAGACTTTCATTGACTTTGGCATAACAGGGCGATGCATACCAGGAGCAATGGAAGCCGTTCCTCCGACTCCTGTCACAAGAATTTACTGAACTTACCTGTCCTAAATACCTGTGGCTGCTCTGCCTTACAGCACAAACAGAGAGCCCCTGAGAGGGGGCGGTCAGCGAGTTACAAGAGTATCCCAGACCTTTTCTCCTTTTTGTTGTGGTTATTAGATTGTTGTCTAGGTACCCGGAACAGGGGGATGGCGAGTGGGTGGGGGATGGGGACTTAATTTAAACATTGATTGAGTGGTCTGATATAATGGCATAAAGAGGTGATATATTCTGTATGTAATGTCTGACGCTTGGTTCCAATAAAACAAATTTAAACCTAAATAAGCCAAATGTGTATCCATACAGTGCCATCAAAGCCCTTTTCATCATCTTTGCTGTAGAGCACCCCTGGGTCTATCAGCGTCTAGTAATGCTAACAGGTATCACAACCTGTAGTGCATTTTTTCCTTCCAGAAATCATCATTATAAATCCTGACCACTCTTTGTAGAACAGAGTTTTTTTAGTGCTTCTTGTAGTCCACCGCCACAAGTTGTTGTTACTATTGTAATATCAGTTGATCCGCAAAATAAGTTTGAGATTGCCACACTCTAAGTAATCTCTCCCTGATTTGGAAATAACAGTTGTATTCTTTAATGTTGTTGCTAAGTACTTTCACCAGTAGTTTGGAAATTTCGTCTTTGAATGTCTTGAAAAATAGGTTTGCAAAACCATCTAATTGATGCAACTTTTCAGCATTAAGATCATTTACTGAGGTCAGAACTTCTCATCTGGTGACTGAAGATTCCAATAAATCCTAGACCATTGTGACAGTTTTGACCTAGAATTCATGGAACCTTGCATTAATGCCCTCCTTGGCAGTCAGGAAGACCCCCTGGACATTTGTTATTGTTTCTATGAGAGTTCTATTTTTGATTTCCTTTGATTTTCATGTTTCATCCAGAATGATTATTTGATTCTGATCTTGGCATTTTCAGCACATCTGTTAATGATAAAAAAAAGATCTTATCTCTGGCTCTATCTTTACCCCTGGATGCCATGAGATTTGCTCATATTTCATTTCCAAGCTTTGAAGGGCTAGCACCATTGCTGTTCTTTTGGATGTTCTTGTTTGTAAGGCTGCCTGCTAAAACTGCTTTCAGTGCTTCCCAAGCCATGGTGATGTCTATCATAGACACCAAGTTACATTTCCAAAACGTTTCTATTCCTTCTTTCATGCGTTTTACCACTTCCATTCTATTTGGGGCTACTATCCTTTGTTTGGACGTGACCCTTAGATAATGTAATACCCAAAATGACAGGTGCATGATCTAAAAGCGGCTTGATCAGCAACCTGTACTGTATTCTCCACTAGAACATTACTTATCAAGAGAAAGTCAGTCCTGGAGTAAGAGTTGTTGGGTAATGTATAATAGGTAGAATCTACATAGGCATGCTGTATCAGTCTCAAGATATCTGCAAGACCCAGCTCATCACCTGTGTAATAGAGTCTCTTTTCTTGGTGTTATAAATTCACATTGAGGATGAAATTATGAATTATGAATAAGGCAGCATTTCTTTTGAACTGTTACAACATGTATTTCCATTTCAACATATCCATTTTTATGTGCATGCGTCCTCATCTTTTAAGTGTGTTTCCTGCAGGAGAGGAATGCTGCACCTTTCATCTTAAGAAATCTCATTTGCTTTTCTTTCTGTAGTTTGATGCATCTCATGAGCACTCAGTGAATGATCATTGAAGACCCTTTGTTAAGGACTATTTGTGCTTTATGTACTGTATTAATATACATCATTTATTGATGTGCATTGATTCTAAACATTGTATGTTATATTTTAACTGTTATCAGAGAGAGGTGAGGGAAAGTCTGTTAGCTCTATGACTTTAAGTTATGATAAAACCTTACTTTATTACATTTACAATCACGTACATAAAACAATAGACAAAGGGCTGGTAGAGCAAGTTTAATCTTTTCTAATATCAAACAGACAACTAAAATCACCATCCTGTAGAAGGAAAGTGTCTCACTTATCCAATTAGAGTTCTTTCATGAAGTACGCAGCATTATCAATGTTTTTTAATATAACACTTTTTATTGGATTTCAAGCGATATACAATATCTTGCTGCACAATTATCAGGCCTACCCCTTCCAACAGGTAAATGGAACAAAGGTTCACAGTGCACTTATTGAATTTGCAAAGGAAATTCTACAGTATAGGCTTTCCAATGCGAACAAATCTTTTGTTGCGTCTCAGGGCAACCACAGGATTTATATACAGATTTTTCTGTTGCGGCACAATAGTTCAGTCCAGGTGTCTATTACATTTTTGGGGGTACCTGTGTAGAGTTCCAATGCTGTGCTATATCCCTTTTAGCAATAAGGAAGCCTGCAGCAACAAAGAGACTTATATAACGACTCCCCTCCCATTTGTTCATCAGCCCAAGTAGGATTAACTTTCGTTCAGAGGCTACTGACTTGCCCACTACCAGTGATAGTGTGCAACATACATTCCACCATTAGAACTGTATGACAGGACCTTCCCAGGTGATATGGAAAAAAGGTACCCAAGGAGCAGTGGCATCTTAAACACTGTAGTTCTAGGTCTCTCTTAATTTTGTGCAGCATTGTGGGGCTAAAATAGACACGGTGCAGATATTTTAACTGGATTAATCGCAATTTTATATAAGTCCCCAGCATCCCTAGGGCTATTCTGGCCTCCACCCAGTTCTGCTCTTCCAGGAGCCCCACCTCACACTCCCACCTTTCCTTCAATGACCTCGTAGGATCTGGGGTATTATTCACCAGCATGTGGTATAAAATGGAAATGCTTTTCCTGCCAATCTGTAAGTCTGAGATATGTGTTTCCAGGGGGTTGCGGATCGGAAGGATTTGTGTAGGCTTGAGAGAGGCCTCAAGTGCATGATGCAGCTGTAGATATCGATAAAATTGTGTCTTGTGCATTGTATAAGAGTCTACGAGATAGAGAAATGTGCACATGGCCCTTACAGACGTCCCCCAACTTGGATACACCAATATTGACCCATGCCCTAAAGCTCTCCAGCAAGACTGTAGGCCTGAGCCAGATCCTGGCCCACATAGGCGTTTCTGCCACCAACACACCATGCCACCAGAACCATCGCAACACCTCATGCCAACAAATTAAAGACGTTTGCGCTGCAGGTGGAAGGGTTGTGGGTGTATTGGCACTATAAATGAGGTTGGGTGTGCCATGGTATTCAAAGGCGCGGGGCATAGTGCTATAGAGGGGTCATCCCGTCTAGTGAACAGCCAGTAATTTAATTGTACAAGGCTACTAGCCCAGTAATACAGTCTTCTATCAGCAATCCCCAGGCCCCCATCATAGAGGTTGAGTACATATTTACGATAAGAGATACATGGAAGACCTCCTGCCCAGAGATACCTCACCACATCTGAGTGTAGAGTGTGAAAAAAGGCTGGGGTATGTTTTGTGGGTAATCCTGTAGAGAATAGAGGAGTCAGGGTAACGCTATTATCTTAAGCAGCGCTCCCCTACCTGCTATGTTTAGTTCAAGGCTTCCCCAATGGTTTAGCTCTCTTCATACCCAAATTATCAGAGGTATGATATTTAGGTCCAATGCCCGCTGTTGGGTAAGTGCAATCTGCATCCCTAGGTATTTGAAATTTTGGGCAGCCCACTGCATTGGGAATGTGGCCCTGATGTCTTTTTGGGGATTGGTTAAGTGATTATAGGTGATTTGGGCCAGTTCACGGTAAGACCGGACACATCTAAATAAATTTGCAAAATAGATAAAAGTTGTGGTAAGGAGGTATCAGGGTCACTGACATAAATTAATGTTCATCGGCACATAGCAACACTATTCTCGCTGCCATCAAGCCAGCAGAACCCACTTAGTAGCGCGTCACGCCAAAGGCACTTCGCAAGCGGTTCAATGACCAATGCAAAAAAGAGAGGCGATAGGGAGCAGCCCTGTCTTGTTCTTCATTACTATTAAATGTTGGTGAGAGCGAATATATATATATGTATATATATATATATATATCTATATATATATATATATATTTTTTGTGTGTAATATATATATATATTCACTGAAAAAAACCATAGGTTTCACACATGTTATAGTTAGCGGAAATTTTACTGATAAAAAACCAATGAAATTCCCCCGTTATAGTTAGTGCAGGCAACTATAACTCACGCGACCGCAATCCTCTGCTGATGCTAATACTGTATTTAGACACTTATTTGCCCATGTCTTCTTCATACATTTTTAGCTATACATATATTACAAATATTTTTTTTTCATAAAGACACATATGTCATCAGCAGAAGATTGCGGTCGCGTGAGTTATAGTTGCCTGCACTAACTATAACGGGGGAATTTCATTGGTTTTTTATCAGTAAAATTTCCGCTAACTATAACATGTGTGAAACCTATGGTTTTTTCAGTGAATTTGCAAGGTTTTTTAAATGCTAATTCCTAACTATAACGTGTGTGAAACCTATGTTTTTTTCAGTGAATTTGTACGGTTTTTTAAATGCTAAGTTACTTTACGCCATTCGTGGCGTGCGCGCCCACTTAACGCAGTTCGTTCCGTGCGCGCACGGTGCGCTTCGCGCACCGTTCGCGCACAGTGAGCACGCGGTGCGCTTCGCGCACCGCGCGCCCACTTTACGCAGTTAGTGCCGTGCACGCACGGTGGGCACGCGGTGCGCTACGCGCACCGCGTGCCCACGTTACGCTAGATGGGCCATGTACGCACGATGCGCTTCGCGCACCGTGCGCACATGGAGGACATATGATGCACTTCGTTTTGAAAGGTAATATTTTCATTTTTCGTATATTTTATAAGCCATGCACAAATGGTGCCCTTCGGGCACCATTTGCACACGGGGTGGAGAGAGTGTGGATAATTTTTTTTTTTATTATTATTTTTTTTTAATATTTTAGTTTATCTCAGGTGTAATAAGCCATGCACAATTGGTGCCCTTCGGGCACCAATTGCACACGGGGTGGAGAGAGAAATTTTTTTTTTTTAAATTTTTACCGTACGCGTACGTTAAGCGTAATCGGCGAAATTACCGAAAAAATAAAAATTCCGTTTTTGGCCTTGGGGGATCTTTGGGGACTCCCTCAACATGGCTATGTGTGTGGGAGCTGTCTAAACAGCCCCTTTACATGTTTTTGGGCTTTATATTTTAAAAATCACTCTCAGTGCGAGAGAGAAAATGGCGGCCGCCGCTTCCTGGTTTCGGCCGATTTGAATGTTTACTTAGATCTAAGAGCCAATCAGAATCGCGCTCGCGCACGCCACCGTACGCGTACGGTAAGCGTACCGTAAGCGCACCGTAAGCTGGCTCAGATATATATATTGATTTAAAGGCTATTTTCTCAGAATCTACTGAACAGATTTACACCAAACCTACAAAAGGCACTTTCTTGACCTGAGGACTACCTCTCTGCCAAATTTCTAGTAATTCTGTTCAGCCGTTCGGGCTGTAGCCCTGTCTAAAGGTCCTATGGAAAAATGCATGGGAAAAACACGTTTTGGGACCCCCCTTTTATCTCAGCCCCCGCTTGACGAATCCCCCCGAGACTTTCAGGGTAGGAGCGGAGCGTAGCGCCCCACCTATTTTGAAAAATTCGCGAGGATTCGTCGACCGGCGCCAAAGTTATTCAAAATAGAATGTTGCGGATTTCCTATGGAAACGTGGTCCTAACTATAACTACCTACTGGCGACCGCCAGTAGGTAATATATATATATATATATATATATATCAAAGGGTTCACTTCCACAAGGTCAGGAAGAAGGCGGCAGAACCATCCGTGCTTTCAGGTACTTTTATTCTGCTATAAACAACAACGCGTTTTCGCCGCGGCGGCCTTTGTCAAGTTGCTTTTACTTTTCTCTGGTCGCCATTTTAAACACAACCTCGTCATTATGGAAATAAACAAAATACTATTAGCAGCTCTATTGAGTTACTAAAATTCATACTTTACAGTGTATTTGCCAATCATCCCAAAGTACCTGTCATTGAGTACCAAAGAATTTTTTACAATTTAGAAAATAAGTTTAAATGAATCAAAAAATGACAAGGTCAAAGCACAATTCATGGACATAAAAGATAGCTGCTGTTTTCATCAATTGATGTAACATAAACACGGCATGTGTGTATAAATATACATCGAATTCCAACAGTGTAGTTAGTATGATTGTGGTACGGATTTATGTGGCTGTGTGCCGCCACGGCTGCCACCGGCGCTTTGGGCAGGCGAACGGCGTTAACGGCAGTACTATTTTGGAGGATATATATATATATATATATATATATATATATATATATATATATATATATATATGAATAAATACTCCTCTCACACCAGGAATGACGACGCCATGTCTTGACAATATTGCTCAGATTTTAATCAACGGCAATGTCGGACGCGTTTCGCCTGAACCAGCAGGCTTGTTCACCAACAAAGTTTTGTCAAAAAAACACCATTTTAAAGCCGTGCACATGATTGATCACATGATGAACTACAAATAAAGTGCATTGAAAGACAGACTCGTAGTTCATTAAGGTTAATGTGAAAACAAAAAGCAGAAATTTGCGGAATTGATCTCAATTCAACTACTATCATAGATAATTCAGCGTAAATACGCACAAAAGAACAGTGCTGCTTATTATGTATCTCACATACAGTAAACCCTGAATAAAGCCCATGTGGGCATAAGCAATGATTATTACAGTTGTCCACCTGATTAAGCCCCAGTGGGCACACTTGGCATGGTTTTCCAACCTCTTAAAGCTCATCATGATCTCTTATTATATAGAATAAAGTGCTACCCCGTGTCACCTCACAAAACATACAATTAATACAATACCTACATTTAAAATTGACATAAAAAGAGAATGCAGAAAAAAAGAGCAGCAGCAGCATAATTTTAGTGACTTGAATTTCAAGCCTTCATAAGTGTGTAAACAGGTCCTCTTCCATATTGAGGCCTGTCGGGGCTCTGCTATTGAGCTCTAAGATATATCGGGACTCCAGTTTCCTAAGATCTTTTTCCCTATTGCCCCCTCTAATGTTGGGCGCAACATTAGAGGGGCTTTAAGAGGTTGGAAAACCATGCCAAGTGTGCCCACTGGGGCTTAATCAGGTGGACAACTGTAATAATCATTGCTTATGCCCACATGGGCTTTATTCAGGGTTTACTGTATGTGAGAAACATCAATTCCGCAAATTTCTGCTTTTTGTTTTCACATTAACCTTAATGAACTACGAGTCTGTCTTTCAATGCACTTTATTTGTAGTTCATCATGTGATCAATCATGTGCACGGCTTTAAAATGGTGTTTTTTTGACAAAACTTTGTTGGTGAACAAGCCTGCTGGTTCAGGCGAAACGCGTCCGACATTGCCGTTGATTAAAATCTGAGCAATATTGTCAAGACATGGCGTCGTCATTCCTGGTGTGAGAGGAGTATTTATTCATATTTTGGACCGGGTTTACGAGGTCTACTCGACGACGCACCTGCTGATAAGGAGCGCGGTGACTGTTCGTAAACAGTGTGGAAATATATATATATATATATATATTGTTGCCAGCAATGTGATCCTTAACTTCTATGCGCTCCAATGAACGGGTGCTCTGCGTGGGGGCCGGATCCTGGCCCAATTTTACTTCAATTTTGCAACAAAGGACGCGGCACTCAAGACTTGACGATAAACTATTTAATCATGCATTAACTGCTCAGCCCGACGCGTTTCAGCCTATCCTTGGCTTTTTTCACGGTAAGTGAGACATCATTTGTTTCCACCATTTATCCCATTTTTGCCTCAATGTGGCATTATGGGAATTGTGGTGCACAATTATATTTACCAACTAACAAATAACGACCAACATTATTTGACCATTTGCCATGTCTTTGTATCATTACTCGCTGGCACTTCACGCTGTTAATTCTATTTTACATGATATCTACATTTCTGTGGTATAGTACCAATTGATCATGCTTATCTCTTTATATCTTTTTTAAATCTTTTTTAAAACTTTTTTAAACAGTTCATTGATATAGTATCCATTGAACCCACGCAGAGGTTGTCAAACGCTTCTATTAGCTGCATAGATCATTTCAATTCAGATTAGCATTATAGGGTAAAGTACCCCCATTCATACTGTTTGTATCACAGTTCAAGCAATTAAAATCTTTATGCGAAAACACAATGTATATCGTTACAAGGGCGTTAATTCCCTTACTCTAGATGTACAAATAATTCTTCATCAAAGTTCATCCCTCTCTGGTTTTTGGTTTTTAGTCTTATGATTAGTTGAGATTCAATTTGCCGCAGTTTTTTCATCCTGTTTCCTCCTCGTTCGTCTGGAGGTATCATCCGTATTCCATAGTAGTTCATGGCTCTCCAATCACTGTTTTGGCAAGATGCCATATGTTTAGCTGTCGCATATGACATATCCTTGTTTTTTACAGCTCTTATGTGTTCCAGTATCCGCTTTTTCAACATACATTCCGTACTTCCAACGTATTGCATGCCACATTTACATTCAATGATATATACCACATGGGTTGATGTACATAAGATCTTTTGTTCAATTTGAATAGGTTTTTTTTGGTATCTGGATGTGTAGGCATTGTAAAGATTCTTAGCCCTCTGGGAATGCGTTTGACCTCTATGTAGTTTTCCAATGCAATGATTTCCCAACTTTTATTTACCTCTTTTTTATAAAGTCTTTCCGCTTGATTAAACAATTGCTTTAGTGTGTCAGGAGATTTTATATTTGTGGCACTATGAGTCTCTGTGTCACTTTGTGAACCTCCGCTTTACTTAAACATCGACTCTGCTTTTGTTGCGCGTTTAGCCACTTGCGCTTCCATCGCGTTTATTTTCTTTTAAGTGAATTGAAGCTTTCACTGGCAAATGGTGATCACTTTCTGAGCAGTATTGTCAGAAAAAATACTTGCTATCTTAAAATATCCGTCAAGAAATGCTCAGTGCACATTAGGACCGCCGCATTGTATACGGATCGGTCGTTTCGTTAATGAACAGTAAGCCGTTACACTCCGCTGCTACAATCATCAATCAGGAACATGGGCCTCCTCGATTTATAACAACATATAGTAAGGAAAGCGGCCTACTAGCAACTAAAATCAAGAAGTACTGGCATTTGATTTCTAGCGATCCAGATATTGGAAAAATGTTGGGGGAAAGACCATTGATAACTTATAGAAGAACAAATTGCCTCAAGGATACACTTGTTTCAAGTCATTTCAAAATGCCGGAAGCAAAAAATTGGTTAAGTAATCAACAAAAGGGTTTCAGAAAATGCAATGTTTGCAAAGCCTGTAAGATTGGAAAAAATAAAAACATCAATGATTCAAATGGACAACCTATTCAAATTGAACAAAAGATCTTATGTACATCAACCCATGTGGTATATATCATTGAATGTAAATGTGGCATGCAATACGTTGGAAGTACGGTATGTATGTTGAAAAAGCGGATACTGGAACACATAAGAGCTGTAAAAAACAAGGATATGTCATATGCGACAGCTAAACATATGGCATCTTGCCAAAACAGTGATTGGAGAGCCATGAACTACTATGGGATACGGATGATACCTCCAGATGAACGAGGAGGAAACAGGATGAAAAAACTGCGGCAAATTGAATCTCGACTAATCATAAGACTAAAAACCAAAAACCCGAGAGGGATGAACTTTGATGACGAATTATTTGTACATCTAGAGTAAGGGAATTAACGCCCTTGTAACGATATACATTGTGTTTTCGCATAAAGATTTTAATTGCTTGAACTGTGATACAAACAGTATGAATGGTGGTACTTTACCCTATAATGCTAATCTGAATTGAAATGATCTATGCAGCTAATAGAAGCGCTCGACAACCTCTGCGTGGGTTCAATGTATACTATATCAATAAACTGTTTAAAAAAGATTTTAAAAAGATTTTAAAAAGATATAGAGAGATAAGCATGATCAATTGGTACTATACCACAGAAATGTAGATATCATGTAAAATAGAATTAACAGCGTGAAGTGCCAGCGAGTAATGATACAAAGACATGGCAAATGGTCAAATAATGTTGGTCGTTATTTGTTAGTTGGTAAATATAATTGTGCACCACAATTCCCATAATGCCACATTGAGGCAAAAATGGGATAAATGGTGGAAACAAATGATGTCTCACTTACCGTGAAAAAAGCCAAGGATAGGCTGAAACGCGTCGGGCTGAGCAGTTAATGCATGATTAAATAGTTTAAAGTCAAGTCTTGAGTGCCGCGTCCTTTGTTGCAAAAAAAAAATATATATATATATATATATATATACGGCTACTATTAGCACTGAGAGGGTGAAGTTCCTGGATGTGGAAGTGTTCATTATGGACCAACACATAGAAACTAAACTTCATAGGAAAGCCACTGCTGGCAACTCTATCTTACATGCCAGCAGTGCACACCCACCACATCTCATACGTAGCATACCCTACGGGGAATATCTCCGTCGCATATGTAGCCGTCAATGTGACTTAGAAAAATGCCAACAGGAGGCCACTAATCGGTTCCTTGCCCGTGGGTACAAACCGGACAATCTTAAAAAAGCCCTTGACAAAGCTAATCTTTGTTCTCGGGAAATCTGCCTAAACACCAGACAGCCTCAAACTATTAGTCTGAGTTTGGAGGTGGACACAGAGGTCATTCAACCTATCAGACTTATTACCACGTTCTGTAAACAACACAAAAGCCTGCGACATATTATTTACAAGCACTGGCCTATTGTTTTAACCGATATGACTCTGAAGTTCTTACTGCCCAATCTACCCAACATCACTTTCAGGAGAGCACCCTCAATGAGGGATGCGTTGGTTAAATCCAATCCTGAAGTCACGGAAAAGATCACGTGGCTAACACGTTTTGGCTTTTCCAAATGTGCCTCATGCCGTGCGTGCAAATTCGGAATTAATGTTTCTGAATATTGCACTGCATTTAGCAATGTTCCGGTACAAATTAAACAACATTTCACTGACTTTGCGGTTTACGTGTTAGAGTGTACCTATCACTTGAGATATGTGGGGAGCACCAAACTACCGGTTTTCAACCGCATCTTACAACATCTTCGTGCGATTGTTAACTCGGACCCCACATATCCCGTTGCACGTCACTTCAAAGCCATTCATGCCAACAAGTTCAGTGACCTAACTTACTTTGTGATTGGGGCGGTACCACCTTCAATTCGGGGGGGTAACAGAGAAAAACAATTACGCCAGTTAGAATCCTCCTTCATCCTATTATTGGATACCAAGATGCCAAATGGGATGAACACGAGTGAGGATTTGCATAACTTTCTGTAAAATATGTTTCATTTGGGGTCTTTTATCTTTATTCTGAATGTGGTTATTCCAACAGCACTTACAACTTTAAACTAGCGGTTTTTTTGTTACTGGCAGTTTCTTACAGTTTGAGTATTCACTCCAATGCTTCTTGCTCGAGTCTTTTTGTTTCACTTCCCTTTTTGTATTTATTAATTTTTCTCATCCCTATTTATGCTTTTCAATTTTTAATTTTTCTTTCATCTTCTTTCATTGAGAGTGTGTTATATTTAGATTCAAGAAATGAATTATTGTTGTTGTTTCTTTCTGAAACATGCAAGCCGTGGTTATGATTTGAAAAAATTAGCATTCCAGCACTTAGGGGCATTTGCCCTGTATTCTATTTGCTATGAATTGCTTTGTTGCATTTTATGTATCAACTTGATTCATTAACCCGGTTACTTTTGTTTCTGATTGATTTTCGGCATCCCTTCAAGAAAACACACTCTAAGTTGTAGTTTGTAGTATTTCAATTATGTCTATTCACACTGAGCATCATGATTGGGTGAATCTGATTTTAAATTGGATGGTCCGGCACCAGCGCGTCAGGTGATCAAGATCGCGGAGGCGATCGAAACGCGTCTGAGTCGGACACTTGTCTGACAAATGAATTAAACGTCAGAATTGAAAACTTGGAATCGTTTGCTGTCTTTACTTTTGGACGTCAGCATTGTGCATGGTGAAGAGGTCCTTACCTGTCTTCAGCTCCTTTTGTTCTATTGGGGAGTTCAGGACTTTGTCTTTATATATATATATATATTCACTTAAAAACCATAGGTTTCACACATGTTATAGTTAGCTGGACATTTCACTTGTAAAAAACCAATGAAATTCCCCCGTTATAGTTAGTGCAGGCAACTATAACTCACGCGACCGCAATCCTCTGCTGATGACGTCAGATATTACATCACTGTATTTAGACACTTATTTACCCATGTCTTCTTCCATTAATATTTAGCTATACATATATTACAAATATTTATTTTTCATAAAGACACATATGTCATCAGTGATGTAATATCTGACGTCATCAGCAGAGGATTGCGGTCGCGTGTGTTATAGTTGCCTGCACTAACTATAACGGGGGAATTTCATTCGTTTTTTACGAGTGAAATGTCCAGCTAACTATAACATGTGTGAAACCTATGGTTTTTTAAGTGAATTTGCAAGGTTGTTTAAATGCTAATTCGTAACTATAACGTGTGTGAAACCTATGGTTTTTTCAGTGAATTTGTACGGTTTTTTAAATGCTAAGGGCCCGATTCACAGAACTAACTTAAGACAAAATCCTAAACTTACTACCATTTTGGTATTCACAGAAGGCACTTACTCATTTTGGTATTCACAGAAGGCACTTACTCATTTCGGTATTCACAGAAGTTAGGAGTCCTAACTTTAGGACTCCTAAATGCCTTCTGTGAATACCGAAAGTCTTAAAATCAGGATTTTTCTCAGTTTAGTAGTAGTATAGTTAGGACTCCTAACTTTAGGACTCCTAAATGCCTTCTGTGAATACCGAAAGTCTTAAAATTAGGATTTTTCTCAATTTAGTAGTCCTAAATTTAGGACTCCTAACTTTAGGACTCCTAAATGCCTTCTGTGAATACCGAAAGCCTTAAAATTAGGATTTTTCTCAGTTTAGGAGTCCTAAGGTTAGGACTCCTAACTTTACAACTACTAAACTGAGAAAAATCCTAATTTTAAGGCTTTCGGTATTCACAGAAGGCATTTAGGAGTCCTAAATTTAGGACTACTAAATTGAGAAAAATCCTAATTTTAAGACTTTCGGTATTCACAGAAGGCATTTAGGAGTCCTAAAGTTAGGAGTCCTAACTATACTACTACTAAACTGAGAAAAATCCTAATTTTTAAACTTTCGGTATTCACAGAAGGCATTTAGGAGTCCTAAAGTTAGGAGTCCTAAATTCTTCCCTGTGCTTGGTCTGACCATTTTCTAATAAAGGGTAGACTTATATTGAGGGGCCCCCTGTCCAAACCTGGGGAGGGCTGGAAAACGGCCCGTAAATGGAGAAACCTTGATGGGGAAAAACTGGTCCACCTCTTAGAACACCACCCTTCAGCCAAAGAGCAGGATGCCAACGTTGATGCTCTATGTGGACACCTCCAGCATAAACTGGGAAGTGCCATTGATGTGGTGGCACCTCTTCGCAGGATGAAGAAGGTGGCGAGAGGAGCCGGGGCGCCTTGGTATAATGATTCCCTTAGGGAGATGAAACGCGGGGTGAGGAAGAAAGAACGGGCATGGCGTAAAAAATACGACGCCATCTCCAAACAAGAATATGTTTCATCCTTAGCCCAGTACAAACTAGCCATACAATCAAGGAAGGCTGCTTTCTTTGAGGAAAGAATAACTACTGCAAGAAATCCGCAAAAAGAAATTTTTCGGGTCCTGGCGGAGCGCAGGGTGAACAAGGAGCAAAGTCCCGAGTTCACCCAGGAGGACTGTCAGAGGTTCCAGGATTTCTTCGTAAAGAAGATATCTGATATCTTGGACGAAATTGCGGAAACCGCACCCCTCGAATGTCCGCGCATACCGGACCTTATTGCCCCGCTAAACATTCCACCATTAGCTGAGTTATCCCCTATTTCCAAACAGGAATTACTTAAAATCATAGGCCGAGTTAAATCAGTTTCCTTGGTGGACCCTTGCCCTCCTGACATATTCAAGATGGCAATGCCAGGAATAGAGGAAGAGGTTCTGCACCTATTGAACACCTCTCTTCATACAGGACAGATCCCTTTAGCTTTTAAAGAGGCTCGCCTGATCCCCTTACTGAAGAAACCTGGAGCAGACACAAAATGTCTGAAAAATTTCCGGCCCATCTCCCAGCTGCCTTTCCTTGCTAAGGTAATTGAGCAGCACGTGTTAGCTCTATTATCGGGCCATCTAGAGAGTAACAACCTGCTGGAGACCAATCAGGCAGGGTTCCGTGCTAATCACAGCACGGAACTAGTTATGTTATCCATTCTAGATGAGCTAAGGATGCGAGCTGATGTAAAAACACCGAGCGCCCTGGTTACTACTGGATCTCTCCGCGGCGTTTGACACCGTGTGTCATAAACAGCTTCTGTCGCGGTTGAGATCCTTTGGCGTCGTGGGTACAGCACATGCATGGCTCACATCATTTTTGCAGGGTAGGACACAACGAGTGCAGCTGGGGGATCTTCTTTCCACCCCTGCTCCGATCACCTGCGTGGTCCCACAGGGCTCTGCCTTGTCCCCTCTACTTTTCAACATCTACCTGCAGCCACTAATTGCTCTCCTGAACAGGATGGACTGCCTACTGTACAACTATGCCGATGACACCCAGATAATCATCCGGCTGGATGATGGTCCAGGAGCATCCACTAGGTTACAGGACATATTGAAAACTACAGTCAATTGGATGTCCGAGAACTCCTTGAAAGTTAATCCGGATAAGACGGAAGTATTGCCCATTTCCATCTCGGGTAACCCTTGGAGTGAGAAATTTTGGCCTAGGGAGCTGGGCGCACCACCAAAACCGGCAGCTGCAGTCAAAAGCTTAGGCCTATATGTGGATAATAAATTATCCATGGAAAAACAAGTTGCCACTGTAGTAGGCACCAGTATAGGCCTCTTAAGACAACTAAGGAAGATCTCTGCCCTACTCTCATTCCCTACTTTGAGACACGTAGTCTCAGCCACAATTCTGGCTAGGCTGGACTACGGGAACTCCCTTTATTTAGGTTTGCCACAGCGGCTGCTGGACAAACTACAGGGAGTTATGAACGATGCAGCTAGGCTGATATTTAAAAAACCCAGGACTGCCCATGCCTCTCCCCTGATGCAGGAGCTGCACTGGCTGCCAATTCGTCAGAGAATTGTCTTCAAAGGACTGTGTATCGCTCACAAGGCTCAGTATGGCAAAGCACCAAAATACCTGAAATCCCGACTATCCCCCTACACACCGGGTAGGACTTTGCGTTCGTCGGTCGCCACTCTTCTGTCTCAGTCCCGCTTTAAATTGACCACGGTGGGGGGCCGTGCTTTTTCCAACACGCTCCCAGCTTTATGGAACAAATTGGATCCAGAGCTCAGGAAGGAAAGTAACTTACTTTCCTTCAGAAAAAAACTAAAAACGGTACTGTTCAAACAAGCATGGAGCAGATCTTAGGTGCACAGCTGGTTTCAAGTGAATGTAACATCTTTCACGTAAATCTGGTCAGACAGCGCTTAGAGACCCCTGTGGTTATAACGCGCCATATAAATTAAATAAATAAATAAATAAATAAACTGAGAAAAATCCTAATTTTAAGGCTTTCGGTATTCACAGAAGGCATTTAGGAGTCCTAAAGTTAGGACTCCTAACTTCTGTGAATACAGAAATGAGTAAGTGCCTTCTGTGAATACCAAAATGAGTAAGTGCCTTCTGTGAATATCAAAATGGTAGTAAGTTTAGGATTTTGTCTTAAGTTAGTTCTGTGAATCGGGCCCTAAGTATTTATAATTTATTTATTTTTTCAGATTTTTCACCGTGTGCGCACCGTGCGCGCACCGTGCGCGCGCTGTGTGCGCTCGGTGCGCTTCGCGCTCCGAGCACACACGGTTCGCCGTGCGCGCACCTGGCGATGTTTAAAAAAAATTATTATTTTTTTTGCCGTTGGGGGTCCTTCTGTGACCCCCTGACCAAGGCTAGGGGTCAGGAACTGTCCACTCTGCCCCCTTTTCACGTTCCCCACCTTTTTCTTTCACCCCCTCAGACTGCGAGAGACAAAATGGCGGCCGACACTTCCTGGTTTCGACCGATTCGAATGTTTACCGACATCTAACAACCAATCAGAATTGCGCTCGCGCACGGCAGGGTGCGCGCACCGTGCGCGCACGGTGCGCGCGTATTGATATTGATATGCTTTTAAATGCTATTTTCTCAGGAAATACTGAACAGATTTACACCAGACCTGCAAAAGTCACTTCCTTGACCTTATGGCTACCTCTCTGCCAAATTTCACGTAATTCTGTTCAGCCGTTCGGGCTGTAGCTGCGACTAAAGGTCCTATGGAAAAATGCATGGGGAAAACGCGTTTTGGGACCCCCCTTTTTCTCGGCCCCCGCTTGACGAATCACCCCGAGACTTTCAGGGTAGGAGCTGAACAGAGCGCCCCATTAGTTTTGAAAATTTCGCAAGGATTCGTCAACCGGCGCCAAAGTTATTCAAAATAGAATTTTGAGATTTCCTATGGAAACTAGGTTGTAACTATAACTATCTACTGGCGACCGCCAGTAGATAATATACATACATATATATATTTATATATATATACATACATGTAATAAGTGTATGTATGTATATATGTTTGTATATGTATGTATATATATGTATATATATATGTATGTATATATATGTATGTATATATATGTATATATATTCAAACTCCTCGTTCCACTGTTTTCTCCAGAAAAAGACGAGCGTGGACCCAAATCCGTGCTTCAAATTAGTTTATTGTTTATACACCACCAGTTGGTCCGCCATGACGCGTTTCGGCCGTCCCTCGGCCTTGATCACATATGTATGTGTATATATATATATGTAGCTGCTTATTGAATACTTATTGTTATGAGAGACAATATTGGCTATTGTTATGGGGTCAATTCATTGCTTGCGTTATTTGCACATATATTTTTTGTAAATTGTTTACAAAATTTTGCTTGATTCAGATCAGGGATCATAGCGGTATTTGCACATAGATAGCGTAATTTGCACAGATTGTAGTAAATATATGCTTTTTTTTGCACATATTTATTTGCAACATTTGCACATGAATTTGCATTGGCTTTGCACATTTGTCCTTTTTATCTATTGTCATGTATTGGTATATAAAAAAGTTTTACAAATGAAAATAACAACAAATTGCTCCTGTTTTGTTTACATTATGAAACATGTGGCTAGAAAAAGAATTTGCATACATGCTTATTATTCGTCAAATTTATATTTTCATTTTTGATATATGTCTCTTTTATTGTCAGACTCCAGTGAAATGAATTTATGACACATTTTCATTCAAACAGAAAAAGACTGAGCCAGATGTCAATAATATATTCGTGTATACAGTATTTTTTCTATGTTTATTATCCCACGTGGTGAACACAAAGCATATTTTAAAAAAATGGCAGACTATGTACTGACGATCTGTGAGCAAGGGCAACCACCCGAAACGCGTTAGATTTTTGCAGCTCTGTAAATAAAATCCATCCTTGCCTTATTAGGTCTCGCCTGAGACAGCGCTTTAGCGCTGCTCTGGCGAGACTTATAGTAAGCGAGTTTTGGAAGTGCAAACGAGTGCTTTCAGGCCTCCAAATACAGTGCATGTGCCCCGGGCGCGCGCACCATTTGGCAGCCTGAAAGCACTCGTTTTCTTTCACTTTCGCGGCCCCTTTGATGTCCCACACCACTGTGCCCGCCCCCACTCCCCCTCCCACTCCCTCCTCGTCAACTTCAGTGCCCGCTTGTTTTTCACTGTGGCCTTTCTGAACACAGTTTTATTAAAATAAAGGTTTAATCTTCTCTTCTCACCCTTGCACCCACACACGTAAGCATACACCCATATCCGTAGCAACTGTTACAGAACAATACTCTTGTTGTTTATTATTTAGGAAGAAGGGGTTCAAGGTAGAGTGCTTCCTTTAGCAAGGTTTCTTGGGATAGTGAGCTTCCAGTCGCCACCCCCTCCCTGGAGCTCGTTAGCAGAATTACAGTTGCAGTACTTGGGTTGCTTTCGAGGTTCTGTGCGCCCACAGCAGAACTGCAGGTTCTAGAAAACACCCCCACTCTCACCCCTCCCTCGTCGCACGAGGGAGTGCAGGACAATACCTCCACCCGCCTTGATGTCCGCATCTACATGGACCCCCAGACAACTATCTGGGGGCCGCTTTGAAATACTAGCTTGCATAGAACGACCTGTGAACTGCATCTCTTTTACCAAGTGCGGAAAATTTATGGGGCTGTTTTTTTCAGTGCTGTTATCAATGAATTTCCATTTGCCACCAGCTACTTCCTGCGCATGCACCGCCTCACACATTCAGAGAGATTTAGTAAGGGGCACAAGACGGTAGGAATGCGGTTTATGGCCAGTGCATGTGAGGCATTCAAGCGCGAAGCTGGCATCTGGCATCGGACTTGAAAGCAGCAGATTGCTTTCGCCAGCGCGCGCTGGGCCTCACTTCCTGCATCCCCTCTTACAAAAATTAATTTTCGTTATAACTCACACCCCATATGCTCATTCCCTCCCACCCTGTTCCCTCCCACCCTTCCTTTGATGTTCGCTTTTCTTGTTTACAAACCACGCCACACACTGCTGCACGCCACACACTGCTGCACGTCGCACACTACCGCACGCCGCACACTGCTGCGCACACTGCTGCATTACACACTGCTGCACGCCGCACACTGCTGCACGCCGCACACTGCTGCACGCCTCACACTGCTGCACGCCTCACACTGCTGCACGCCACACACTGCTGCACGCCACACACTGCTGCACGCCACACACTGCTGCATGCCGCTGCACGCCACACACTGCTGCATGCCGCTGCACGCCACTCACCCCACACTGCTGCACACCCCACAGTGCTACACAAAACACTGCTGCACGCCACACACTGCTGCACGCCGCACAATGCTACACGAAACACTGCTGCACGCCACACACTGCTGCACGCCGCACACTGCTGCATTACTCACTGCTGCATGCCGCACACTGCTGCATGCCGCACACTGCTGCACACTGCTGCATTACTCACTGCTGCATGCTGCACGACACTGCTGCACGCCGCACACTGCTGCACGCCGCTGCACGCCACAGTGC
The DNA here is from genome assembly GCF_964204655.1 of Triturus cristatus. Taxonomy (NCBI): domain Eukaryota; kingdom Metazoa; phylum Chordata; class Amphibia; order Caudata; family Salamandridae; genus Triturus; species Triturus cristatus. Next base: position 1,068,159,061 of record NC_140582.1, on the reverse strand, counting down.
TGCATGCCGCACACTGCTGCACACTGCTGCATGCCGCACACTGCTGCACGCCACACACTGCTGCATGCTGCTGCACGCCACACACTGCTGCACGCCACACACTGCTGCACGCCACACACTGCTACACGAAACACTGCTGCACGCCTCACACTGCTGCATGCCACACACTGCTGCATGCCGCACACTGCTGCACGCCGCACACTGTTGCACGCCGCACACTGCTACACGAAACACTGCTGCACACTGCTGCATTACTCACTGCTGCATGCTGCACGACACTGCTGCACGCCGCACACTGCAGCACGCCGCTGCATGCCAGTGCTGCATGCCGCACACTGCTGCACGCCACACTGAGCTGCACGCCACACACTGCTGCACGCCACACACTGCTGCACTCCACACACTGCTGCACTCCACACACTGCTTTTATGCGAGTTTATGCTACTGACATTGTAAATGACAATGCCTTTTATTTGTTTTAAAACCAAAACATAAATAAAAGGCATTGTAATTTTACAATGCCAATAGCTCAAACTCTTATAAATGCGAGACCTATTGCATTGCAAATGCTTGTTTTTGGGATTCGTGGTGTCTCTGTTCGCCGTGGAGGAGGTGCAGGGACATTGTGGTTTATTTGATATAAATATAGATATATATATATATATATCTTCTTTCAAAATCTTGTTAGCCTCCTCAGCCGTGAATACATAGAGCATAATTCACAAAGGGCCTCCGCACACATGGCAGGGGCCATGCATTCGTGTTCGGGGCACACTGCATGTATGATTAGGATGACGAGAGTTGTAAACCCAGAAAATAGAGACATTTCCTAAAAATAGAAGAAGGGCTACAATTGTACTTCAACCCAGCGCACAGAATGACAGTGCTCCTTAGAAGAGAATTACAGAAGATGCAGTAAGAGCATACATAAAATGCCATTTTTAAAGCCCGTAGCATGCCTGCTCATCAAATTGCTTTCTTATAAAAGCAGCTAACTATACCTGCTTTGCAAAACACAAAAAGATTCCTCCCACCGTTTTCAACCGACCCTTTCTAAAAACCGGGACATGAGCTGAATTTCCTGATATCTGCCAGGGCAGCTGCCGAAAAACCGGAGCTGTCCGGGCAAACCCGGGACGCCAGGTCACTCCATGTATAATGTACCCATTGCGGAGGTCCTGCCATGACAGCGCTCCCCCTCCCCCACTACTGTGATGCCTTCCCCTTGCCACGACTCATGAGTGCCAAACCCTTTGTGACTCGACCCCATAGTTTTCACTAAACTTGGTGCCTTTATCCTGTTGACTAGGACTTTTAAAATGAAGTGAGGGCATCTTTAAAAGCCCAGCAAATATTAGAGCATGAAAATGCTGATCCGAGCGCCACGGCTCCCGTGCACAGCGCATCCCGCGCGCCTTTCATTTACTTGTCTTGTTAGGGAATCCTCTTTGTCATGGTGCAGAACAAATGACAGGGCAACTCGGAGACCCCAGAATTCCTTGTGTTTTCGTCCTTTGTACTTATTTGTTGGGGCCTCTCGGATGTTAAACTGCGGTTGGGAACACCCCGTGCCTCCTGGGGGACAGGGGTCAGCCCGCGACTGGGAGAGTTTAACCGGGGGCGAGGTCGAACAAAGAGCAGGGAAAGTCCCTTTGAAAAAGTTATCCAGGGTTTTCACCGTGATCTGTGCTAAGGCCGGCGCTTCTGACAGGCAACATGACAGGGGCAAGTCTTCAAGGGGGCGTGCTGGTGACGCAGGCCGCGGGGCACTGGAGAAACAGTTTCCCAGGACCATAGAGACTGACGAGAAGCTAAGGAAGGCCTGTCGGGATACAAATGTTCCTGATTTTTGCATTCACTCATGGTTTATCTTAACGCAGAACATGGGCCAAAACGCCCCCCTCCATCCACAGGCATTCTTTGCTCTTGTGGTCTGATCTGGGGGAGACAGACTTCTTAACTGTATGGCTGTATGCCTCCTTTCAATTCATTAGGAATGGTGGGAGGATGGTCAGTGCTGCAGGCAAAATGATATTTTGCCTCTCAAGCACTCCCCGTACATACAATAATCTAATCCCTCCGAAGTCTAACGCTTTCTCTACTGTTGCTTACACTCGAGTGGGAATAGTAAATCTAGCCCCTCCGAAGTCCAACTCGCCCTACTATTGCTAAGACTGGAGTGGTAATAGTAAATTAAACCCCTCCAAACTCCAAGGCTTTCCCTACTGTTGCTCAGACTGGTGTGGGAATACTACATCTAAGCGCTCCAAAGTCAAACGCTTTCCCTACTGTTGGTTAGGCTGGAGTGGGAGTAGTAAATCTAACCACTAGGAAGTCCAATGCTTTTATTACTGTTGCTTAGATTGCCTTTTAATATTGTTGTTTATTTTTTACATTTTAAAACATTTTGGGTTTAGGAATGTTTACATTCTTTTCAGAGAACTATTTTATCCTTTTTGTAAACATTTTTACCATATTAGTTTAGTTAATATCTATGGGGCAGATTTATGTTGCACTTGCGCCTCATTTACGCCGCCGTTGCGTCACTTTTGTGACGCAGCAGTGGCGCAAATCCTGCGCCATGGTGCGGGGCATTTACAAACGTGACGCATCTCCCAGATGCGTCACGTTGTAAAGCCCTGCGCCACATGTAGGCGTTCCAGGGCAGGTGGGGGCGTTCCGGCGCAGGAACGCCTCCTAAAAGTGGCTGAGTGAAATCTACAAGATTTCACTCAGTCACTTTTAGGCCCATGCTGCGTCAAAACCCTGCGCCTGCTTGAAGCAGGCGTAAGGATTGACGCAGCATTGTACAGATAGGGCCCCCCAGATCATTGCTGGAGCTGCGTCGCGCTTGCGACGCAACTCCAGCAATGCGCCACTTTTCGGCACAGATGCGTCACGCATCTGTGCCGTTTTTGCCCCATGGTGCGCCGCAATATAAATGCGGCGCATCCATGGTGGCGCAGCTGTGGCGCATAATAACTGGCGCATCCCTGCTGATATGCAGGGATGCGCCAGTCGTCATAAATCTGCCCCTATATATCTATCTATAAATCTATATAGATAGATATATAGCTATATCTATGTATAGAAATATAGATAGAAAATTATGAAATTTTTAAATATTATTAATATATGTTAGAAATTGTTATGTTTGTAAATTTACTGCACGTATAAATAAATCAAACTAATGTTAATATGTTTAATTTAATTAGGTTACATATTTGTGTTCGTTTTACATATATTTGTTAATTTTTAAATTATTTTACTGTTAATATTTACAAAGTAATTTTTGGGGAAAAATTATTTATTAATTATTTAGAAATTTAGAACACTTAAAAGAATATATACATATAATTTCATAAATAATTACAATTGTTAAATAAACATTGTATTACTTGTACGTAATAAACTACTTTAAGACATACTTTAAAGTCAATATTTATTACGAAATGTTGCCTGTTTCTTAATGATATTCTTGTCAAGTATATTTTCTTCGTGATATTTTTGTTGTTTTCATTATAAGTACAGGACCACAGTATTTTTGCCAATGGTATCTTTCACACACTATTTGTGTCACTCGATATTAATGTTGACGATATTGTGTCAGTGAACTGGTGCATCATTCTTTGTGTGACATAATCAGGAAGAAGTCCTCAGTGAACCGTAGGTACATGAAAGAGTATGCAGTAGATGCCTTTCTGATAGAGTCCAATGTGGGGGCAACAGAGCTCAGGTTTGCATCCAGATTTGTAAAAGTGAGGTTATTAGGTCGAGGACCGCCGGTCTGCCGAAGGCAGAACCGGAAGTCGGAGATTTAATGAATTGGAGAAGAGGGGCTTGAACCCGCCCCTCTTCTCCCCAGTTCTCCATTGGCTGGCCTCTTCAATGCTGGCCAGCCATTGGAGAAGAGGTCCCATCACTCCGATCAGGCCCCGTCCTTTTCGGATCGGGGGGCGTGTTTTTTGTAGAAAGTCTAATTATCTCCTCCAGCCAAAGGCTGGAGGAGATAACAGCAAAACACGCCCCCGAATCCGAAAACGACGCTGCGTTTCTCCGAGGCATTTCTGCTCTGCCTCGGAGAAAGGCGGCGGTGTTCGATGACTGCTTGGAAATATGCTTTTTGCAAAACGCGGCAAGTACTGAGGTACCGAAGATTCTCTGTTGCAGCAAGGCACTGAGTGGCGGTAAAAGGAGTTTGATGTAAATATACATGGGGGTTCTTAGAAGGGGTGAACCAACAGCGAGGCCTCATTAACATGCAAATGGTCTTTTTAAAGACCTGTGAAGTGCTCGGGCGCGGCTTTGTGTCTGCCCGGGAAGCGGTCTCATCCCGGGCTGCCACACACGACGGGGGGGGGGGGGCTGAAGCCCTTTGAGTTCAATGGGTGTTGCGCGCCTGATCACAGGTAAATGCGGGAGAGAACGGGGTTGTTGAGCAGGGCCGGGCTGGCTTGCCCGGGCATCGGGCGTTTCCTGTAGCAAAAGTGCTTCACAGTTAACCTCCCCCATGACCCTCCAGCTGGTCCGACATAATTGCCAGGCCTACTTTGGGGTTCCAGTTCGGCCCTGTTGTTGAGTATCCTACCCAGGGCTTTAAGTGGGATAAAAAAAAATGGGTGGGGGTGGGGGGCGGTGTTGCGCGGGGTCTATACGACTTGTATTTTGCTGTCTCTTTTGTCATTGCATCCAGGCATAATGATACAACAAGTAACATCATACCTACAACAAGTTAGGACTATTTGCTTTGTCAATCCTTGTTAGTTGCATAAGATAAATTAGCAGTAACTGTGGCTTGTATATAATATTGAAAAAGCATCCACTTGAAGCCCTAGTGACACCACAACAATGTTACTGCTCCTGAGTTTCAAAAAGAGACAACAATATAATCATGCAGTGGCTGAACTCGACAGATTAAGAAATATATCCCAAATTATATATAACAGTCGGTAGACGCATGCCATCTACAGTGTTCTCTTATATTTTGAAACCAGAATTGGTCAAGTTCGTATCCTTTCAAAGTTCCCTTTTCAAACAATCATTATCAACGCCAAGTCTGGCCCTGGCACGGTAGTGCGATTTTTGTTTAGTATTAATAAAATTTGACACTTCAGACAGCAGTTTCAGCAGAGAGGACAAAGAAGGAATGGGCATGGAATCCAAATACAGAAACTGAAACTTCTCTATCAAGGGGAAACATCACTGCCAAAGTTCAGAGCTTGTGAAAAAGCGACCAGCGAAATCACTTGCTAGTTAATGTTCGGGGGGGGGGGGGTGGGGGGCTAAGCAAAAATTTCGGGGGGGCTGAATCTTTAAACAGTAGGCAGAGTGGAGCTGATTTCGGGGGTGGGGGGGCTGAATCTAGGCAGAGTGGAGCTGCGGGGGTTCTTAGAAGGGGTGAACCAACAGCGAGGCCTCATTAACATGCAAATGGTCTTTTTAAAGACCTGTGAAGTGCTTGGGCGCGGCTTTGTGTCTGCCCGGGAAGCGGTCTCATCCCGGGCTGCCACACACGAAGGGGTGGGGGGGGCCGAAGCCCTTTGAGTTCAATGGGTGTTGCGCGCCTGATCACAGGTAAATGTGGGAGAGAACGGGGTTGTTGAGCAGGGCCGGGCTGGCTTGCCCGGGCATCGGGCGTTTCCTGTAGCAAAAATGCTTCACAGTTAACCTCCCCCATGACCCTCTAGCTGGGTCCGACATAATTGCCAGGCCTACTTTGGGGGTTCCAGTTCGGCCCTGTTGTTGAGTATCCTACCCAGGGCTTTAAGTGGGATAAAAATAAATGGGTGGGGGGCGGTGTTGCGCGGGGTCTATACGACTTGTATTTTGCTGTCTCTTTTGTCATTGCATCCAGGCATAATGATACAACAAGTAACATGATACCTACAACAAGTTAGGACTATTGGCTTTGTCAATCGTTGTTAGTTGCATAAGATAAATTAGCAGTAACTGTGGCTTGTATATAATATTGAAAAAGCATCCACTTGAAGCCCTAGTGACACCACGACAATGTTACTGCTCCTGAGTTTCAAAAAGAGACAACAATATACTCATGCAGTGGCTGAACTCGACAGATTAAGAAATATATCCCAAATTATATATAACAGTCGGTAGACGCATGCCTCTACAGTGTTCTCTTATATTTTGAAACCAGAATTGGTCAAGTTTGTATCCTTTCAAAGTTCCCTTTTCAAACAATCATTATCAACGCCAAGTCTGGCCCTGGCACGGTAGTGCGATTTTTGTTTAGTACTAATAAAATTTGACACTTCAGACAGCAGTTTCAGCAGAGAGGACAAAGAAGGAATGGGCATGGAATCCAAATACAGAAACTGAAACTTCTCTATCAAGGGGAAACATCACTGCCAAAGTTCAGAGCTTGTGAAAAAGCGACCAGCGAAATCACTTGCTAGTTAATGTTCGGGGGGGGCTAAGCAAAAATTTCGGGGGGGGGCTGAATCTTTAAACAGTAGGCAGAGTGGCGCTGATTTCGGGGGTGGGGGGCTGAATCTAGGCAGAGTGGAGCTGCGGGGGTTCTTAGAAGGGGTGAACCAACAGCGAGGCCTCATTAACATGCAAATGGTCTTTTTAAAGACCTGTGAAGTGCTCGGGCGTGGCTTTGTGTCTGCCCGGGAAGCGGTCTCATCCCGGGCTGCCACACACGACGGGGGGGGGGGGGGGGCGAAGCCCTTTGAGTTCAATGGGTGTTGCGCGCCTGATCACAGGTAAATGCGGGAGAGAACGGGGTTGTTGAGCAGGGCCGGGCTGGCTTGCCCGGGCATCGGGCGTTTCCTGTAGCAAAAGTGCTTCACAGTTAACCTCCCCCATGACCCTCCAGCTGGTCCGACATAATTGCCAGGCCTACTTTGGGGTTCCAGTTCGGCCCTGTTGTTGAGTATCCTACCCAGGGCTTTAAGTGGGATACAAAAAAATGGGTGGGGGTGGGGGGCGGTGTTGCGCGGGGTCTATACGACTTGTATTTTGCTGTCTCTTTTGTCATTGCATCCAGGCATAATGATACAACAAGTAACATGATACCTACAACAAGTTAGGACTATTGGCTTTGTCAATCGTTGTTAGTTGCATAAGATAAATTAGCAGTAACTGTGGCTTGTATATAATATTGAAAAAGCATCCACTTGAAGCCCTAGTGACACCACGACAATGTTACTGCTCCTGAGTTTCAAAAAGAGACAACAATATAATCATGCAGTGGCTGAACTCGACAGATTAAGAAATATATCCCAAATTATATATAACAGTCGGTAGACGCATGCCTCTACAGTGATCTCTTATATTTTGAAACCAGAATTGGTCAAGTTCGTATCCTTTCAAAGTTCCCTTTTCAAACAATCATTATCAACACCAAGTCTGGCCCTGGCACGGTAGTGCGATTTTTGTTTAGTATTAATAAAATTTGACACTTCAGACAGCAGTTTCAGCAGAGAGGACAAAGAAGGAATGGGCATGGAATCCAAATACAGAAACTGAAACTTCTCTATCAAGGGGAAACATCACTGCTAAAGTTCAGAGCTTGTGAAAAAGCGACCAGCGAAATCACTTGCTAGTTAATGTTCGGGGGGGGCTAAGCAAAAATTTCGGGGGGGGGCTGAATCTTTAAACAGTAGGCAGAGTGGCGCTGATTTCGGGGGTGGGGGGGCTGAATCTAGGCAGAGTGGAGCTGCGGGGGTTCTTAGAAGGGGTGAACCAACAGCGAGGCCTCATTAACATGCAAATGGTCTTTTTAAAGACCTGTGAAGTGCTCGGGCGTGGCTTTGTGTCTGCCCGGGAAGCGGTCTCATCCCGGGCTGCCACACACGACGGGGGGGGGGGGCCGAAGTATTAATAAAATTTGACACTTCAGACAGCAGTTTCAGCAGAGAGGACAAAGAAGGAATGGGCATGGAATCCAAATACTAATCATGCATATTAGTCTGGGCCACTGGCATTTTGCGATGCTGCAGCGTTTTCCTCATAATTATGGATTTGCCAAACTTCCCAAATAATGCTCGCATAATAAATCTCGCTTTTGAGAGTGATTAAGCTATTGACATTGTAAATAACAATGCCGTTTCTTTAACCTCTTCAGCGCTGCGCGGATTCCCGCGCAGTGCTGAAAGATCTGAGCGCGGGCGGGGCCATGACGGAACGGTTCCGTCATAAGCACAGCCCAACCGGCGTGCATGACGGAACCGTTCCGTCATCGGCATCGAAGAGGTTAAATGTTTTAAAAACAAAAACATAAACAAAAATAATGTCATGAGCAATGCCAATAGCTCTAACTTTAACAATGCCGAGACCGTTGCATTGTAAATGCTTGTTTCATGATGGGGTGGGCACCATTGAGCTTTGCATGGAAAGTGACGTGCCATTGGTTGGAGAAGAATGCCAGAATAGATCGGGAGCAGTGCCTACAGAAGTTGGATTTCCTTCAAGATATGTAGAGACTCATAAACTGTGCATGTGGCATCCCAAGCATGTCTGCCCATATTTGTAATCCAGAGATAGGCTGGTACAGTTGGAAAGCCTACAAGTTAGAGAGAGGTTTTGAGTCTGAAACTCTTCAACCTCACACAGTGACATGGATGCATGGTCCGGCCTGCAACAAAATGGACGAAGTTGAGCGCTATGACGCCACACAAGTGGCACCATTACCCGCTACAAAGGTCAAGTAGCAGAACAAGTAGCTGCCACTGGCCAGGCTTACATTGATTCTTCTAAGAGCACCGCTATATCTTATGAAAAGAAAAGGAATAGCAAGGCCATGCCTATATTGTACTTTCATTAAAGATAATAACATATATTTCATTTATTAGTAAATATTGATGTTTTTTAACCCCTTGCATGCTCATGACGGAACCACTCTGTCATGAGCCATGGGCGCCGTGTGCTCATGACGGAGTGGTTCCGTCATGCTGCGGCCGTTGGCGGCCGCTCCGCCCATGCGGCGCTGTTTCCCCGCCTGTGCGGGCGATCAGCGCAAGTGGGTGGAGTCATGACGGAACCACGCCGTCATGAGCACAGCTCGCCCGTGACTCATGATGGCGTGGTTTCGTCATGAGCATGGCGGCGCCGCGCTCACCCCAAACCCCCCCAGCGCTGCGGCGGAATTCGTGCCGCAGCGAAGGGGTTCAAGGCATGCAGTAACAGGTGCTATTATTACCCACCTTTATAGTAACCCACCACTACACCACTTCTAAAAGAGGATAAAGACCTTCTCTTCCAACCACTTTTTTTGCACTCTGATCACATGATGACCCGACCCCCTCTCCCCCCGTTGAAGGGTATCCCCCCACCTTACACGTAACCATGAGGACCTCGTTTTCGCCATCCATGTTCTTCACACTTCCATGAAAGCCACCTAGGCCTCTACTCCTGCTCTCTTCACAACCACCCCTCTTGTGCACTGAGTGTATATTACAAACGCCCTTCTCTATAGCGCTCTGAAGCTTTGTAGTCTATGTTTACCTAAAGATAAGGATGTATATCTGTAAGGAACATAAGTAAACTTTGCAATCAAGAGAGACAGTTATCATTTTGCTTTGCATTTAAATGTGTGTACCACCACACTCACAATCACCTTTTTCCTTTAATCTATTTTAATTTTTACCACATACATACAACATACTAAATAAATACCACATACATACATGTATAAACGGATAAGGCATGGAGAGCAGCCGAATTTGGAACTGAGGATCCAGTCTCAAGTCCTGGTGTCTGGCCAACATCCTGTGATTCTGGGTAGATCATTTAATTTGACCTTGTGTGACGTAATCTGTGCTCATGCAAAGTGCTCCCTTGCCATTAGGATAAGCTCGGGCTATATAAAAGTGCAAAACAATAGAAACAATTAGTTTTTGAAAAGCATATATGGTTAAGTAGGAGATGTTACACAGCTGCACAATTCCAATGGGAGTGTCACCTTGAGGGAGTGTGTGCTCTCTTTAACCTGCAATATATGTGTTTAATGGCAATATCTTACTCTTTCCAAGGCCGTTATGGGTCTCTTAATGACAGAAGCTACATATCACTAACTACCCCACGTATGCTGCCCCTTCATAGTTCTCAACTTTGAGGCCATTCCACCTCCGACAGGGATCGCATACATAATCTTGTGTAAAAGTGAAAGAAAGTAGACCTCCCACCCTACTCACTTCCTGTTTCAGTTACTGATCGCTGGATCGCGTACAAGCTAACATGGAAAGAAGAAGATGGTATGGGGAGTGTTGTTTCTTGACCAACTGCAGCAGTCGTGTTTTTGAGCAATTTCAGTCTCTCCCTTCTCCCCATTCAGGGGAGAAGGGACAGGGGGCCAAATTTCAAGGGAGACTTGAGCTGAGTGCCCATCGTGAGACTAGGTAAATCATGGTTATGGTGCTCAATTGGTCAGGTGAGCACTGGGGTTTTAACTTGTTCTAATATCGCTAGTGTCAGCGCGGAAATCTATATCAATGACCAACTCATAGGACGAACTAATATCTAGGATTGGGAGTGGTGTAGTCCCGATACAGACTTTGGTGCTCCCCAACTGGAACCATCTCTTTTTAGTGATGGACTCATTCAATGATGCTGAAACAATCTCATTAGAAAGACAGACACAAGTTCTCTTTTCAATTCTTTATATAAGTATTAATTAGCAAAATTCAGAAAAAGTGCAATGAGCAAATTTAGCAGCAAATGATATAAGTAAAAGGAACTCAGTGCAGTTCTAAATGAAATCTGGCATGTATTTGCCTTCTACAATAGGGAATAGGGGGTCACTTTTACCAGCAAAATCCACACTTTTAGGAATTTAGACTAAGAAGTTTTTTACATTCGATGGGAATACATGATTTTCATGGTTTGGACCAATAGGGAACATCTGAGAGGACACATTTTACTATTGTATACATTCGAAGATTCTCTCAGCATAGGGGTACATTAAGATTCATCCATTGTCACAGTTTTAGCTGTACAATTGAGCTGATACATTGTTAAAATAACTTGGACTGTAAAACCTGTCCTTGTCAGAGGAAATTTCTCTTTGAACATTCAACCAAAAGTAGATGAGTTTTGTTTAGAAACAGAATCAACAATCACCAAGCTACATCTCGTGACCTTGGGGCAAGATGGAGGACAGCGTAAACACAAGCTAATGTTAGCACAAACTCTAATCATAGTGCTCTATTTATTAAGAGAAAATCAACGCTCACAACACCCCTCTGATTCTAATCATCACCCAAATTCTTTATTATAAGACATCAGTCATCAGTTTTGGGTTCCTCTGCTTAGTTTCTCCTGGATCTTTCAAGGTGTCATAAAGCTTGCTTTGCATTTCTTCAGCCTTAACATCGGGTCTCTTCCACTGTCTCCCTCTCAGGGCTGGCAGCTTCTTATGCCTGAAACTAATTCGCTTCAATGATGAAATCCCTTACAAAATGTAAAAAAAGTTTGGCACACATGCAATTCCGATTAGTATGATCAAAAGAGGTGTAAATAGCAACTTTAAAATTCTTCCTCCTATATTACGCAACCATTCACCTATTGTTAAAAAATCCCTTATCAATGAAGCTGAAAAATGATCCTAATCCTTCCCAGGCACCTGTTTTTTCCAGATCAGTTAACTCATGCATTCTGTTTGTAATGTTAGTAATATAGCTGCCAAGCTGGTTATCTATGCGAGGAATATATGCACAGCATTCTTGAGCATGAATGACTTTGCAAACTCTGCCTTCCTTCCCAAGGAGCAAGTCCAACACAAGGCAGTTTTGCATAATCATAGATCTTATAGTAAGCAATTCTTTACTAATTACAGTCAATGCTTCTGCAGCGTTAGTTGCTAGTCGATCAACTAAAGTAGGCAGTTTTTTAATCGTCACAACATTTAATGCTACACTTATAGATGGTATGAGTGCTCCAATAATTTCACTAAGATTCTGCTTATAGCTTTGCTTACTTCACCTAATATATTTCTCGTGTGGAAAATCGAACTCAATAAGTATGATATATGCGGGGTAAAACTAATGTGGATAGAAGTTACCTCTCAGTTGTGCGGTAGTTGAAAATATACTGATTTACCACATGTATAGTATATACCCTTAATGCTAACATCTAGAATAGAAGATCTTTCCCCTTCACTAAATAATTATGACCACACTCAACCTATCCCAGTCTTTCAACTGTCTCATTTCCTTCTGGCTGTGGTATCATGCACAATACTGCCTTCTTGTTGATTTTAATGCTTAATTCAGGGGGCGGTTCTCTGCACTCATCTTATCTTCACATTTTTATCCATCTCTTCGTATTGATTCTACTAGGACGTTTGTTCATACTTTACCCGTATTGATGCCTGTTTATCCCTTTTGCATTATTTTCCTCCATGTATGAATGGACTGCTTATCTGTACAGCTCTCTGATACCCAGATGGGTCAAGTTCGCACTATAGAAAAGTCTTCAAATAAATAAATACACTTTCATCGTTGTTAACCTTGCAGGTTACGTCGTACAAGCTGTCATTTGTAGTGCTCATGTTAGTCACAGATGTAGAGACTTTCATCATATACTCACGCTGATCCCTTGATTTTGACCCTTTGTGAGGGTGGGAAATGTATTTAGAAGCCCATAGATACAGATTTTCTCCACTGACGATAGGTTCATTTTCTAAAGAGTCATCATAGTCAGAATAAGACAATGTAATCGTGTTCTGGTGGTAAAATCGATTTAGAAAGACAGAACAAGAAAAGGTGAAAGTAGGCTGCTCCCTCAGTTGCTAAAGCAGGAAGATGAGAACAAACATAACAATCCTCCACCTCCATGACCTTTACGTACTCAGACAACATCTAATAGTGCACATTATAGCTATATACACTCTCATGCTGTGGGAGATGTGAAATCTTTCCCTCAGGCAAAGGAGATTTGGTTATAGGGAATATGGTGACATTATTTGTAACCTGAGAGTTATCCCTTCCCAGCAAATAAACATCCAACAGCTATCAGAATATAGAAACTGAAACAGAAACTGCCAAACTTACAACTCTAAATTTTCAGTGTGACTGCACCATGTTCAGCTTAGATCAGATCAAAGAAATTTCTAAAGAATTAGTCCTCTAGTTAATTTTTATTCTGCATCAGCTGGAGGCCTACGGATCTATCTTCCTTTAACCATTACCCTAGCTCTCTATTCCCCCTTTTGACATTTTGTCAGTTGTTGACGTACAGGATCTTTGTCAGGATAACACCTCTTAGCCTCAAGGAGAAGCGCCTGAATCCGCAAAGCAGTCATCTCAGTCAAAATTGATTATGGCAAGGTACATCCAATCTGGACTCAAGTGCTTTCGATTTATCTTTCTTTCCCTCTTTGGTCGCTTAATATGGGTTGACTTCAAGTTAAGGTCGTGAACATCAATCTAGTCTAACTGTTCCTGATCTTCTCACTCACTATCCTCCCTAATTATCTCTGGTCTCGTCTTAGGTATCAAAAGTCGCTTTCTAGGAGTAGTTGTTCTTGGCCAACCTTCCTTCGAACTGCTTGACATTTCTGGCTCTGATAGGGCGATTTACTGCTTGAGGTGGATTCTACCAGTCCAGCTTCAGATTCTGCTCGTCGGAATGTCGTTGCGGTAGGTTAGTCTCAGCTTTCCATGAATTCTCACTTTACTGGTGTGAGAAGCTGGCCTGGTATATGATGTCCAATAATGTAAGTGGGCACCTTGCACCAGTCCAGACAACCCTTCTGGTGATTTAAGAGATCTTAGATAACCTTAGAAGCTCTCTAAGTGGTAACTGTGGAGAGCAGCCTTCATGCTTAGTCCAGAAGGAGTGTAAAGCAGCTTGTTTTAACAGAATGTAATCTTATAGTATAGATTAGGTGAAAAAAAACCACACCAAGTAGTTATAAAAATAGGTATTTATTATAGAATACTCTCTAGTACGTTCAAGTATCTCCCAGATGGAGATAAACACAAAGCACACAATACTTTAGCAAGAAACACAGTAAATAGCACGAAATACACAGAGGGCCCCAGGGGGAGACCAAACCATATATTAAGAAAGTGGTATAAGAACCACAACTCGAGTCAGGACGATGTCGATAGGACATAGAATTGCTGAAGACCCACAGAACTGCCCAAGGTAAGTCGACAGGGACCCCACAGAGAGCATGTACAGTGTGTGAACACAGCCACGTGCTCCGTACAAGTCTATGTGCTAGTCTGTTGGATTTTTAAAGATTAAGGACCCTTCCCAGTGCAGCCTTGAAGAACCCTTTGGAAGACAGAAGGTTGGATAGCCACTCCACCCGTGGATACCCTAGTACCCACATTATCTACACCAGGGAAGCCAGGTGCATACGTGTGAAGTGGTGTCGGAAACCGCTGTCGAACCCAATGGAGGCCTTCAGGTGCCGCTTCTGGAAGAGGAGAAAGTGTCCGTTGGAATCCAAATGTGGATTCTTGAAGAGGAGTACCTGAAAGCAGAGGGGACAGAGTCTATGTCACTCAGGAGTGACCAGGAGACTTGTAAGACAAATGCCCTCCAATGTCGGGTGCTTCAGGGAAGATGACGGTGACCGTAACTCTGCATCTGTGAGGACCAGGCGATGCTGAGGAAGACCAGGTACTGGATATAAGCTGTCCCATGAAGGTTGTCGAGTGCTGAGGGATCGGTGTCCAGCAAGAGCACCAACAAACCTTGGCAAATGCAACCCGCACAGAAATCAAAGAAGGAGCAACGTTGGGACCAGCAAGGTCCAGGGGACTCACCAAAAAGCAGAGGAATCAGGGAAGGCTCCAAGCAATCAGGGGAGCCCAAAAGAAACAAGTATGACCCTCAAATGGGCCCACAGGCCGGAGCCACTTGAGTCATGAGAGGATCTCAAGCAGCTCGCACCAAAGATGCAGGCCACGATACACATGGTGCAGGGTGTGGCTGAAGATTCTGGTCACAGGAGATGCTCGAGGTTGGGGCTACGTAGAGCCCGAAGATCTTCTTGAAAGGAAGCCAACAAGCCTTTCCAACTACAAGTTGGACGCAATGCACAGGGGTTCGGTTATTGCAACCCTCACAAGGGATTCTGGCCTCAAACTTGGTGAGAGGGCAGGGCAGGCCTCAGGAGCTGTGGAAAACCACCATCTGTGTTGCAGAGCCCATGGAGTCTGGAGGAGCTCAGGATCTGCAGACCGGTTGACTTAGTTGCGGTGCGTGCAAGTGACTCCTTCATTCCAAGGTAGATTACTTCAAGTGTCTTTGATGCTTCATAGGCCTTGGAAGTTTCCTGTATGATGCACAGGCACGGACGATGCAGCAGACTGGAACAGAGACAAAGTCAGGCCCAAACAAAGTCCAGCGAAGTCCAGAGTGCCCAGATGGTAGAAGTGTAGTGGTGTCTGATCTGAATCTTATCCCATGATGAATTTAGGGACGTCCACCCAGGTAAGCCCTTAAGTACCCTAGGGAAAGGGTGGGAAGATTCAGGGGACCCTCCCAGGGGAGGGTCTGGACAGTGGGGAGGTTACTCCCATGTCCTTTTTCCAGTTTCGCGCCAGAAAGGGAGCCAACGGCTGCCAGGACTGGTTTGAACTGGACTATGCACAGGGACACCAAATGTGCCTCTCAAGCAGACTTTATGGTGCTGGCAAGCGCACCCACCCAGCGCTAATACACTAAATCACGTCTGGGAGGTGGTCACACATCCCTCTGACAGGATGACTAATGTTCTACATCCTCTGCTCGAGCTTGGCTCAGCAGCAGGAGGGCTAAAATGTGTCTCTGGTCGGCAGCAACCATTTTGTGCTGTCCGGGTCTAGAAAGCTGGTACCGGGAACACTGAGAGCCTAACAGAGAGCTCTCCCAGTGCTTGGAATCACCCCCCCCCCCACCGTTTACAGTGTGGGGAGATGATTCCAATATGTTTGATACCAAACATGATGGGATTCGTTGCAACTATTTTCGAGATGGTCGTCGGGTAATTACGCGGTGCCCCTCTGTATAGTATATAGTTGCTTCACTGACAACCCGGGAGATTGGACTCCGTAGGCTGTAGGGGTGTCCTGCTCGTGCAGGGGCACCCTCTCACTTAGAACCAAGCACCCTTTCTTCAGGATTGTAAAGGCCTGCTTTAGGAGTGACTTATAGGTTTTAAGTGCAGTGAGCCTTAGATATAGTAAACCTATATCTTTAGTAAGTGGTGCATGCACCAACTCACACAGGCTGCAATGGCAGGCCTGTAGTTCCATTTGAATGGTCTCTCATGGGTGGCATAATACATGCTTCAGCCCATGGGAGACCTCTGGGGTACCTATGCCCTGGGTACATGAGTACCATATACTAGGGACTGACAAGGGTATCCCAGTATCCAATCTGGGATGTACCTGAGTACTGAACACAACAGTGTAAGGAGAAAGCAGATAGACTTGGGGTCCATATTAGCAGGCTCCCAGTCAGACTGGTCAAAAACAGCATCGAATCAAGCAAAAAGTGTGGGTAACCATAGAAGCAGATCCTACTTTCCGACAACTGGTGTACGCATATCTTCAGTCCAGCTGTCGGTAACACAGTGGTTGCTGGAATGACAGCATCCGCATCAGTCTCTGTTTCTGCAGACTGTTCATTTGATGAAGTTGACAAATCTCCAGTCTGATACTCCTCGTCTTCTTCTGAAGCTTCAGACACCTCAAACCTGGGGCGACTCAGAGAATTGGAAAATGCTGGCTCTGCTTCTTCCCCTTCGTACCCTGCCCTCTTGGTATGAGAGGTATGTATTCATTGTGACAGACCAGCACACTTGACTGCAGTGTTTCTAACCATGATCACCTGCTAGGGTCCACACCAGCGCTCTTCTAGGCAAGACGTGAACGTGTTTCTTGATGTAGATCCAGTCACCAGGGTTCAAGTCATGCCCTGGAGATTCTTGGAAAGTTGAAACGGCGATGTCAACCTTATGGGACATAGAATGCACCACTTCAGACAATCCTTTGCAATACTCGAGGACCATGTCAGCCGTGATATTCACAAGAGCTGCTGCGGAGACAGAGAGTATGGGCATAGCTCTCCCCATTAACACTTTGTGTGGTGATAGCCCAGTTATTGTACATGGGGTACTTAGAATACTAAAGGAAGGGCGTCGGGCCATTTAAGTGATGTTGAGGCACAGGCCTCAGTCAATTTAGCTTTGATAGTTCAGTTTAGTCTTTCTACAATTCCTGATGCTTCTAGTCTGTAGCTACAGTGAAACCTTTGGTCAATTCCTAGAGCTGTACATAGCAACGGCATGACTTTGCTCTTGAAGTGTGTCCCTTGATCTGATTCAAGATGAACTAGCGTCCCGAATCGCTCTATTAATTCCTGCAACAATAGTTTGTCAACTGTTAAAACTGTCACATCTCCTAGTGAGATAAGTCTCAACCCCTCATGACAACAAACACACAATGACGAGGATGTACCTCAGCTGAATGCTTCGTGGCATTTCCACGAAACCAATCTGAAGGTGCTTAAATGGACCCACAGATTTTCCAATGTGTCACCACAACTCTCTTGTCCACATTTTGCTTGTGACAGATCATCCATCTTAGGGACAAATCTTCTGCCATGAGTCTGAACCATGGGTTAAAACTCTGAGAACGGACGGTAGATACTGGCTTTCCCTCGTTTAGTACCCAAATATCACTGGCATCCTTTGAACATGCCATCCTTTCCCACCCGGCCTTCTCTGTCTCAGGGGCAGCCTGTTGTAATTCCCTGAACTCATTAAATATATGTGCAGTATTCAATAGCATATTGGTCATGTTCTATCCCTGTTTTACATGGTTCTTCTAGGTGAAAGGTACTGGACTCTAGAGCACAATATCAGGTGACTGCATCCGCATAGGGGTTGCCTATGGTGACAAAATCAATGCCACTCTTGTGTGCAACACACTTCACCACAGCAATCTCTCTTGGCAATTGGAGAGCATGTAACAAATTTGAAACATACAACCCGTTGCAGATTGGGGTACCAGCAGAAGACAAAAATTGCCATTGTGACCATAACATATCGAAATTGTGCACAACTTCATATGCATACTGACTGTCAGTGTAAATGGTAACACCTGAGCCTTCTGAAGTACAACACTCTTGTCAGGTCTATCAATTCAGCAACCTGAGCTGAAGTTACATGGCAAAACTAATATGCTTCGGCTACCCAACTCAAAGTACATACAGCATAAGCAGCTCTCAAAATAGCACATCAGTCTCTCAGACAAGACCCATCAACAAAAAGGGTATGATCAGATTCGGTATGGGGAACATCAGTACTTCAGGCCTTGGTTTTATGCATAACTCAGTTACACTAATGCAGTCATGGTTGAAATCACCTTCATCGTCGCCCTCTGTGGTTGGTAATAGGGACGCTGGGTTTAGTGTGTTACATCTTCGTATGGTAACATCTCAGCTGCCAAAATTATTTTCTCATAGCGGGTTAGGCGGCTATTTGTTAAATGTTGAGTTCTGGTATGAGTCATGAGGATTTCAATAGAGTGTGGCGCCATTACAATCAAATGATAGCCCATCACAATCCCCTCAGTTTATTGTATGCTAAGGCTAACCACTTCAACCGCTTTGAGACAACCAGGCAATGCTGCAGCCACTGGATCAAGAGTAGCTAGAAAATAGCATATGGGGCATTTGCTGTCTCCATGGGCTTGTGTTAGTACACCCATTTCTTTTATGACAGGAGAGAACAGAATCTTTCGTAGAGTCTGGCATTCCAAGAGCGGGTGCACTGCAATGTTAATTTTTAAGCTTTTGTAAGGCTTCCATACTTTTGTCATCCTTTGGTACCGGGTCATTGATATTAGCCTGCATCAGCCTTATCAAAGACTTTGCCACCAAGGAAAAGTTTGGAATCTGTTGTCGGCAGTAGCCAACCATGTCCAAAAACATACTTGCCTCTATCTGAATAGTTGGGAATTTCACAAGAACTGTCTCTATGAGTTCATGAGATACCAGCCTCACTCCCTTTGCTATTTGGTGTCCTAAATACATGACTTCCCTCTGACAGCATTGCAGCTTTTCAGGCCAGACCTTATGTCCATTCTCAGCTAAATAGTTTAGCAAAGCATTGGTGTCCTGTTTGCAAGCTTCTTTTGTCATTAAGGTAATCAGGAGATCATCAATGTATTGTATTAGTGTTAAGCTACATTGCAACAGCAAGGACTTTAAGTTCTTTTTAAGAATTTGGTTAAAGTGGGAAGGGCTCTATTTATACCCCTGTGGGGTGCAACACCACACGAGGGTCTTCTCTTAGAACCGAAACGCTAAGAAAAACTAGCTCTCTTCATGCAACGGGACCGAGAAAATTGCCTGACAAAGATCAATGACCGTAAACCGCTCTGCTTCTGGGGGAATTTGAAACAGGATCACAGCAGGGCATAACATAGAACCACAATTTGGTTACTCTTTGGGAGGTCTTGAACTATCCTCCACTTTTTTATTGGACTTCTATAATGCCGTAATAGGGGAGTTGTAAGGGCGTCTGATAACCTATTTTAATTTGCCTTACTCTAACATGTTCTCAATGACAGGGTTATTCCCCTCAATGGCATCACTGGTCATCTTGTATGTTAGAGTCTGAGGGAAAATGGCATTATGCTGAAGGGTAATCTTTAGGGGCTTCGCCTCCTTGATCAATTCAATTTCTTTCCCAGTAAAATCCCAAACCTCTTCTTTGGCTATCTCCCTTAAATCTGTTGGCAAATCCTCAGTAGTGAGGGCCAGAAATAGCCTGAGAACAGGCTCTGATGACTGTAATATAAACTCAGCAAACACAAGGAGATGATGGACGGAGCACTGAAACTTTTCAGACACTCACCCCCAGTCACAGATCTGGGCTGAAACCATCATCGTTCTTTAGCTCACTTTGCCACTCCAGTTCAGACCCAGCCATATGCAAATCAGTCTTGACCCTGTGCCTCATGGCAACAGTCCAGACCGAACTGCCAAGCCAGGTCTTACCTGGACCAGAAACAAGCACACTGGGACCGGTTTCGGGGTAACACCCCTCATCAGCCAGGCTTGCTTGAATCCATTGGCAAAGTGAGCAAGGGACCCTTGTCTGGGCGTACCCTGCCAACGTAGGACGAACAAGGCAAACACAAGGAAGGGTATGCCCAGACGTGGGTCCCATGCTCACTGCACCACTGGATTCAAGCTAGCCTGGACTGTTCCCAAAAGGAAAAGGGTCAAGACAGATTTGCATATGGCTGGGTCCAAACTGGGGTGGTATGGTGAGCAAAAGAATGATGTATTAAACCCAGATCTTTGTGACTGGGGATGAATGTTTGTATTGTCCAGCAATCCGTCCACCAATTGTTTCTTTTGCATTTGTCGCACGAAGTGGGAAGGGTATGCCCAGACATGCGTCCCGTGCTCACTACACCACTGAATTCAAGCTAGCCTGGCTGATGCCCCGAAACAGGTCCCAGGATGCTTGTTTCCGGTCCAGTAAGAACCTGGCTTGGGCTGGACTGTTACCATAAGGAACAGGGTCAAGACTGGTTTGCATATGGCTGGGTCAAAACTGGGGTGGTGTGGTGAGCAAAAGAATGATAAATTAAACCCATATGTGACTGGGGGGTGAATGTTTGCATTGTCCAGCATTCCATCCATCAATTGTTTCTTTTGTATTTGTCACCCTAAGTGGGAAGGGTATGCACAGACGTGGGTCCCATGCTCACTGCACCATTGGATTCAAGATAGCCTGGCTGATGAGGGGTTATGCCCTGAAATCGGTCCCAGGATGCGTGTTTCTGGTCTAGGGAGGACCTGGCTTGGCAGTTCAGGCTGGACTGTTCCCATAAGGAACAGAGTCAAAACTGATTTGCACATGGCTGGGTCCAAACTGGGGTGGTGTGGTGAACAAAAGAATGATGGATTAAACCCAGACCCTTGTGACTGGGGGTGAATGTTTGTATTGTCCAGCATTCCGTCCATCAATTGTTTCTTTCGCATTTGTCACCCTAAGTGGGTAGGGTATGCCCAGATGTGGGTCCCATGCTCACTGCACCACTGGATTCAAGCTAGCCTGGCTGATGCCCCCAAACTGGTCCCAGGATGCTTGTTTCCAGTCCAGGGAGGACCTGGCTTGGCAGTTCGGGCTGGACTGTTCCCGTAAGGAACAGGGTCAAGACTGGTTTGCATATGGCTGGGTCCAAACTGGGGTGGTGTGGTGGGCAAAAGAATGATGGATTAAACCCAGATTCCTGTGACTGGGGGTGAATGTTTGCACTGTCCAACATTCCGTCCATCAATTGTTTCTTTTGCATTTGTAATTTAAACTCAGCATCAGCTGCTTGAGTCTCAATTCCCACTCCATTCTGCATACAATATATGACATAGTTAAGCTTACATAGAATATTTCTGCCCAAAAGATTCTAAGGACTTGAATCACAGATTACAAACTGGTGTGGCTCACTAATGTCTCCTATCTTTATTGGCACTGGGGGAGGAACTTGATTAGCACGCTGCTGATTTATGATGCTTGCAACTTGGACTTCTCTTCTAGAGAGGGGTAGGTTACGGACTTCAACTGTTCTGCCCATTAAACGAGTGTCTCTTGTATATATTATGAAAGATACAGGATGTCCGTTTACCTCTCCATCCAGATATGGTCCTCTGTGATCCATTTTTAGGATTGCACCTAGCACCTACTCCTCCTTCCCCCTCAGTGACCGTCATTGATCCTGATCTATGTAAGTTTCAAACATCATGGGGATTGGATTTCTTTCCCTCATCATTGAATTTTGGGGACTCTGTGATTTGGCTGTGATATTGGGATACCTCTCTGCATTGGCATTGTATTAACATTATTAGGCAATATTACATCTTTTTTAACTTTTGGAACTGGCATAGGGGGTTTAGGTGCTGCGGGAAACTCTTCCTGGCCTGTCAAAGCCACTCCTTGGTATTCTGTTGTGATTCAGTTTGAATTGTATCTACACTCCCTCTTCCAAGCCCTACCCTGTTATAAATGTGACACTGTGTTACCTTCTTCGGGGCACTTATGCTAGTTCCTAAAGCATTTCCCCATCCTCTCCCCATTCAATGTGTATTCCCACTGTAGTTCAGTTAAATTTCTTGCATTAACATTCCAAAATCACGGTTTAATTCAGACACTTCGGAGGGGAGGTTAGTTCCCTTCATTCCTTCATTCTGAGCCAACTGGGTCTCAGCAATCATGAACTTTTCTTTCAGTCCCTTTAATTTAGCCTGTAAAGTCTTGCTGTAATATTTTGCATACTGTTCAATCTCAGCATCTGATTTACTCAGCCAATAGAGTACACCCTAAATTATTTGGTTGCTGATGTCTGGCCTTAATCTTTATACAAAAGAGGCAAGAAATCCTCCCACATTTTTGCCTAAAGGATCATTCATCCCACTGTGTTATCTAAACACCTGCATTTGTCTCTCAAAGCAAGCATTCACTGATTATTTGGGCTCTTGAGAAGTTTGGTAAATCTTGGGCCAGTTAATCTCCATTTGGGGATCCTTTGTCTTTAGGTGTCATAACTTCCTCACACTTGGTCAATAGGTGAGGGAGCATTAGTCCCTGGCGGTTCCTAGTGGGCCATGCAACAGCTCTCTTACATTCTGCCCATAAATCATTTTGGACAGATACCTCAAACATCAGATCCAAATCTTCCCACAATACCTTTAAAATGGTCACAATCCGCTCCATCTGAATGTATCACTTATCGTGATTTTCTCTGAGCTGTGGAAGGGAATTGGTAAAATGGAAAATATCTGATCAGGACCATGAGACATGAACATACACTCCTTCTTGTGCCTCTAATAAGGAAACCTCCCTTACCTCTTCTCCAACTACTACTTCTGCTCCAGCTTATCCCCTTTTCTTCACCTTGACCTTTTCTTTCTTAGACCACACTTCTATGAGTTTCTCTGTGTCATTCCATTTTCTAATGCTTTCGTTCAAATCTTTTACATACGTTCGTAAACCTTTCAACTTCAGAATCTGTCATTCTTTTTCACTCACTCGTATCCACCCTAGCATTCCTCTGCAACTTCTTATGCTGTGTTATATCAACACCATATTTATCCGCCACCTTTTCCATCTTGGCATGGTCCTCTTTTGCCACCTTTGCTGCTTCCTGGCACATTTAACTAGTTTTCCCCATAATACCCTAAGTATTCCATTCCCACATTTCCTATTACCAGCTCTTCAATTTCCATCTTTAGTTTAACCAATAGTATGAATAGATGGGAAGCTTTGATTTCCCCAGAGTGGAATCTTTCACATTCCCTGAATAAAGAATTTGAGGAGACGACTGTATGATCTAAAGCCCCAACCCAGACCCACACAATTTGAGGTGCTAAATCTGTGGGAACAAATGGCGAGTGAGAAGAAGAGAAAGAAAATTCAATTTAAGACTTGTTGCAAGGCTCATTCATGGAGAATGGAGGAAGATGAGGACAGGCAGAGAAGGGGGAGGAAGGAGGTCATCGAAATAGTAGGAGTATATCCTCTGTTAGAAAAAGAAAAAAACAAAAAGGGAAGGGAAAATCCTGAGAAAGAACCAGATACAGAAAGTGAGGAGGAAGATGCTTCATAGAAAAGATTCTCAATATTAGACCACCCCACACAATGCTACAACTACAGGTACGGCAATTGCTACGGCACCAGTGCTTCCTGAGAACACAGTGTCTGCAGGATCTTCAGTGGAGTCCCGCGCACCTCCCGAGACTCCTGCATCAGTTATGAGATATACCATACCATTCCTGCTCCCCTAGTTTAGACTACAAACCGCACGGAGCCACTTGCGGTACCGGGAGGCATAGCGGGACCACATCCCCCAGCATTCCTCGTGCCAGGAGGCACCAACGCGTACTGCTCGCTCCAGGTGGCGCTTTTAAGCGGCAGAGGGCTCCCGCAGTGTGGAACACACGCGGTCGTGCCCGGTCAAAGCCCGGGCAAAGCCTAGGCCAAGGGCGGCCCCATCGGCCACCCCCCTAAAATGTAAGGTTTTATTTTATTTTACTCACTTAAACATCGTGACTATTACTAAGCATTTTGACCCACCCTCTGGAGGACATCGGCCAGTAGTGGGCAAAAGGAAGGCATCCGCTACCCCCACTGCCGTATTTGGTGTGGGAGGGGAGAAATCACTGATGAATTACCTCACAAGGGCCATGGGGGCCATTGAGGCACAAATACATTCGGTGGAGGAGACATTGACGCAAGGGAGGGCGGTTACGCTGGTTAGATCAGACTGTACACTTAATACATCTTCTGCCCCCCCACTGATGCAAGTGATGGATCAGCAGCTCAGTCTCCCCAGAATGGATGCATTCAGGAGTCATCCGGCCACATATATGTTAGTGACCAGGACTGTGATTCGCAATCACCATCTAAGCGTCCTAGAAACCCTGAGGCCCAGGAGGGCACTAGAATTGCAATGTGTGTAAAAAACTTGAAGAAGCAGGCGGCCCAGAGTAAGAAAAGAAAGAACACAGGCAAACAAGGCAAGATGGGCGAAGGTAGGAGGACTGCAGCCCCTGAGGCGGACTCTATGAACGCGTTAATTATGGGTCAGACCACTGAAATTGCCAAAATAATGAGTAAAACAGATGATTTGCATAAATATGTCATTGAGGTTATGACCAAACTAACTGAAAGAGTGGAGGTTATTGAAGGTTGCCTGAGAGATAGTAATAGGGCTATCCATAGTATTACAAACGATCAACCTAACCCTAGGCCCTATCCCATAACAGCATCAACACTGCCTGAGGGTAACTCCTCTAACAACAATGCTATCCAAGAATCCTCTGCCCGAATTTCTGTGACTGGCAGAGTACCACCGACCACATCTACAGATATATCATCCATTATGCCACAGGTAAAACATGTAGATAATGGGCTTCCATGAGATAATGGATTGAAAGGGCATAGGGCTGGAGGGGCCATGGCTAGGTCCATAAATTCACCAGCAATTGTAGATAATATCTACCTTGAATTACCTCCTGCCGCAACTCCGTACACTGTAATCCTAGCTAATGTCCCAGGTTTACCTAGATCAGCATCTGAAACCTGGAAGGCTCTGCGCAAAAATCTCTTTGCTGGCTATTTGGTAAAACCGGCCTAATGGACGTACTTTTTGCTAAATGTAAAATGGCCAGACAAGTCACGTAGGTGGGAAGAGATTACAAAATCTTGCAGGGTGATTGTGTTGTACTAACTTTCAGTGACCCATGTTTACTCCATGCTATTTTTTCTAGGATAGGGAATCCACACATCGTATATAGGGAAATTAACGTCCTACCATTCGATTTTTTCTACCAGCCACTAAATACTAGACAGCATAAAACCTATTGTGGGGGCTCTTCTCCAAATGTTATGAACCATTATAATATCCCGGTTTATAACCGGTTCGATATTCTTCCTACACTCGAGGAGATAGATTGACTGAGTGTAGTAGGCGAAACGGGCACCAGGAAGGGTAAAGCGGCAGGGTGTTCCCTGTGTATCCCAGCAGTACATTCTAGGGGACCTGAAACAAACAATAGCACTGACAGCATTGCCCAGAAGATTCCCACACTAACAACAACAGATACAGCGTGACTGGATACCCTAAGTAGCAACATAAGTATGGAAC
The DNA here is from genome assembly GCF_964204655.1 of Triturus cristatus. Lineage (NCBI taxonomy): Eukaryota > Metazoa > Chordata > Amphibia > Caudata > Salamandridae > Triturus > Triturus cristatus. Next base: position 1,068,133,439 of record NC_140582.1, on the reverse strand, counting down.
CTGAGGGGGTTATAACTAAAGTCGGACAACATGAATTAACTGCATGCCAAATACTATTCTGGAATGTCGCAGGTCTGTCCTTGAAAATATCTGACCCCTATGGTTAACTTATGTGTATTCTATACTGTGCCTACAAAAAAACATGGATGCTGGAGGAAAAACTCAAAGAAGGATATCGAACCTTTCATACACCAGCAGTTAGTACGAGCCATGGACGCAACAAGGGTGGCCTATGTATTTATGTTTCAAATACACTGGGTATAAATAAGTTAAATCTAAAAATTGAAACAGCCTATTATCAGATATTAGTACTGTATGTGGAAAAAGGTATTGTGTTGTAATATTAAATTTCTACAATAATATTCCCAAAGGGCAGATAATTGGTATAATAATGAATTTGCAAAGGGATTTGAACAAACTACAGGATGATTTGTCTATTGATATGTGCATAATATGGGGTGGAGATTTTAATAATCTCCTGTGCCAGCATAGTGGAAAGGGTTTTGTGGATTAGACCAAGGGCAAGATGATGAAAAGGCTCATTTCTCTCCTACACAGTTGGGGGACCTGTTGAATACAATTGCTTATCAATTTGATGTGGGATGTGCTAATGATCTGTGTATACCACCGGTACTACATACACCCACATTTAATGGCAGAGGTTGCAATTCCATCATTGATTTTATCCTAGTCTCAAATAGACATTCTAGAAAGGTTTACGGATTTGAAACTCATCCCATTGCTATGAGTGACCACTATCCCCTAAGCATCAAATTTGATCTGGTGAGCCCTGTTATGGGCAAGAAGGTCCTGAGCACACAATACGATTTTAAAATTGAACTTACTAGCCATAACGGGTACTCCCTCAGCTGGTCTAAAGTAGATCCAAATGAATTTATTGAACAACTAGTAAAGAACAGTAAGGAGGATTTCGAATTATGCCTTAGTACCACTGAGGGGAATGAGGCTGTCCTAAATGCTTTTAATAAAATTACAGGGGAAATCCAGAATTTATTAACAGTAAAACAAAAAGAGAGAAAATCCAAGGTGCAGGGCTGGTTTGATCAGGCATGTAGTAGGGCGCATACTCACTTAAAAAAAGTGCTACGTAAAAAAGATAAGAACCGCGAGGATGCGAGACAGGCCTGAACTATGTATAGGTGTGCGCTAAAAACTCGAAAGAATCAACTAAAGGTGGAGGCCTGACAAGCGCTGCATGATGCGTGCCTCCAGAGAGATAATAATAGCTTTTGGAAAGCAGTTAAGGCTCCATTTCTTGCACCAAGTGATATTCCATCCATAGATATTGCAATAACCGAGAATAAATGGATCCAACATTTCACTAAGCTATATGATGACGATAACCCAGCTTTAATTATACAAGACATGGAAGAGCTAGATCCATCCAGGATAGCACAGCCTGCAGTTTGTCCCCTAGATATATGCTTTTCTGTTGAGGAAATAACCCAGGCCATTAATGAGAGTGCAGGTAGTAAAGCCGCAGGGCCTGATAGAGGGCCTTTTAACGTGTATAAAAGTAATATCCAGTTATGGGCCCCATTATTAACTAATGTTCTAGATAAATGTTGCCGCCAAGGTTTCATTGCCTTGTGGTTTGATGCAATTGTGATCCCGATTTTTAAAAAGGGGGATAGAAACAATCCCATATGCTATCGCCCGATATCCCATATAGATTCTCTTCTTAAAGTAGTAGGGCGGGTTATTTTAAATAAATTACATATATGGGCTGACAAGGCTAATATCCTCTCAAACCTGCAATATGGGTTTCGACAAGGTCTTGGGACCATTGAACAAGGCCTGAACTTAAGCCTGATAATAAGCACATATACGCAGGCAAAGGAGGGGAAACGTTTCCTGTCATTGGTAGACTTAAGTTCTGCGTTTGACTGTGTGAAACATGAAGAGTTATGGAGCATATTGGAAGGGATGGGAGTCGATCATACATTAATACTCTTTATGAGAGAACTATATAGAGATGCATGGGCAAGGGTGCGGTTCGGTAAACGAGGTGAATACTCAGCTAAATTCCCGATAAGAAAAGGAGTAAGGCAAGGATGCGTGCTTGCTCTTTTTCTTTTTAGCTTATATATTAATGATCTTGGCCAGCATTTGATAGACCATCTCCAAGATTATCCAACCATTAATAACATATCGGTTCCAGTTTTATTGTTTGCAGATGATGCGGTTTTAATAGCACAAACACAATTAGGATTACGAAGAACAGTAACTAATTTCGCTACGTTTATGTATGATAGAGGCCTAAGTGTGAACGCCAGCAAGACTTTTATAATGAAATGCGGAAAAAAGACCACCAAATGTCACGATATTGTGATTAAAAATCACAGAATTGAATGTACCAATACGTTCTCTTATCTAGGGATTAATTATGGTCACACTGGGACATGGTCCACTGCCGTACAGGCAAGGAAATTGGTGTTTTCAAGAGCTATAGGTGTTGTGATTAATGTCTCTAGAAAATTGGGGTGTAGGCCAGTTCCAGAACTATTAAAAATATATGTCATACTATATAAGTTTGGTTTGAGGCACAACGAACGCTAGGATCGGAGGGAAAGATAACACAGGCCATGACATTATGGGACACTAAAAGACTGGGTATGATGCGCAATACTAAGGGGTTTCGACAATGGGATCTGATAGGACTCTGGAAGAAAGGGGAAATGGTCATGTTTGCTCAATTACAGACTACATATGGTCTGGCAGACACCGAAAAATGTTGCTACCTACAAATTAGACACGCACTCATGGCCGCGATCACACCGGGTACGCGGCTGGCGGAGTCCTCACCGCTGGAAGATAGACTCCTCACAGAACATCTTGCTAAAAAAAACATATCCCAGACGTATTGGAAAATAATAAATAACCAGCCAGACCCCCTAAAAGCCCTTAAATCTAAATGAGAAACAGAAATAGGAGAATTTGACGAAACGGATTGGCAGGAAGCACTTTCATCCCCCAAGGAGGTTGCGATACCATCAAAACTTAAATGTAATACAATTAAAAATTCTACATCGCACTTATTATACCCGAACACTCCTACATAAACTTAATCGGACAGATTCACCGCTTTGCCTCAGACACTGTGGTGAAGAAGGGACTCTCTTTCACACCCTCTGGCTATGTCCCGTAATTGTCCGGTACTGGAAGGTGATAATGCGTACACTCTCTCAGGTGACAAAGATCACGACTCTCCCAGAACCGAGGAGATGCCTACTTAACATATGGGAACCCACAGATCTTAACCGTATGGCACAAACCTGGGTAACTTTGGGTATGATGCTGGTAAAGCGAAACATAGCTCAGCGATGGGGATCCCGACAGCCTCCTACCCTTCCCCAGTGGTGTAGGGACATGGATACCACAATGATCGTCGAAAAGACAGTGTATATACATAGAGGTCGCCCTAAAAAATGGACTCAGATATGGGGAGGATGGAACACCTATCGAGGGAACATATGCGAACCCCCGAAAGAAAATTCAGATTTAGAAGTGAGTGACTGAAGGATTAAAGGGGATAAATTGGGGAATGCTGGACAATTTGACTGTCCACAATAAGGCTCGAGTGCAGAAAAGGATTCAATGTTATTCTCATGTCAAGGTATTATTTTATCCAATGTTGAATGAATATGCGCAAGTCAATGGACTGATTCTCATCATATTCAATGCCGATGATTGTTTCTCTGTTTTGGAACTGTCAATAAAAAGTGTTTTAAAAAATATATATATATAAGTCGAAGTGTTTATTGATAGCTCTGTATGGGGTGGGCATTTGGGGGATTACGGATGTGCAGCCACTACAACTGTGTGAGAATACTTTCCTACGTTACTTGCTAGCTGTTTCAAGTTCAACTGCTAATTTTATCTGTTTTACTGAGCTTGGTCTGCCCTTTATTGAGGATGTGATAAAAATTAACCCTATCATGCTGTGGCACAAGGTCTGGGTTTCTGATGAGACCAGTTTCAACCACGAAATTATTAAGGACTATTTGAAATTGGACAAGGTCTCTCACATCCCGGGGCTCCGTTATATTAAACTTTTCGCAAATGAAATTGGTCACCCTGAATATTATGAAAAACCAGAGAGTATGGCCTTAATCCCCAAAAAGGTACTGAAAGCAGATTGTCTGGCTTATTTACAAGATAAGAGATTATTATTATTATTATTATTATTATTATTATTATTATTATTAGGAAAGTTTATAAAGCGCCTGGTTACGCAGAAGCGTGTCCCCGCGCTACATATGCAAAAACTCAGAGCAGAGGAGAGAAGGGGTTCGGTTACTTTGAAAAGAGGTGAGTTTTTAGGTTCTTGCGGAAACTGGATTCCGAGGGGTCTAGGCGGAGATTAAGAGGCAGAGCATTCCAGCATTTAGCTGCCAGGTGACGGAAAGAGCGTCCACCCATGCGAGCCTTTCTGATTCTAGGGACCACCAATAGACCTCCGTGAGAGGAACGCAAAGCACGCGAGGGTACATGCTTGATGGCAAGGTTGTGGAGCGGTGCCGGCGCTTTCCGCGCAAGAATGCGATGACATGTACAGAGGGCCTTGAATTCCACTCTGCGTCTTACAGGTAGCCAGTGAAGGCTATGAAGAGCAGCTTTGGAGTCTGATCTTTTGGGGAGTTTTAAGATGAGGCGGGCTGCCGCATTCTGTAATACCTGGAGGCGTTTTACTGCCTTACAGGTGGCACCTAGATAAAGTAGGTTGCCATAGTCCAGGCGTGATGTCACAAGGGCATGTACCAGCGTTTTCCGGGCGGACATGGGGAGGAGGGCAAGGACCTTGTGTAAGATTTTTAAGACGCTGAAACAAACACCCGCTACCCGGTTTATTTGGGGACCAAAAGACATATCAGCATCAAACCATATACCAAGGTTCTTGACCTCCTGACGAGGCACCGGAGCCTCCCCCAGGCAAGGGGGCCACCACGCAGACGACCAAGCGGAGGGGCTACCCCCCACCACGAGCACCTCTGTCTTGCTTCCGTTTAGTTTAAGGCAGTTGGTAGACATCCATGTAGCAAGATCTTGCATGCAGGCCTTAAAACTACTTGAAGCAAGTCCGGGTTCTCGCGATAGGGAGATGACCAGTTGCGTGTCGTCTGCGTATGACACGATTTCCAGGCCATGACTCGCGGCAATCGAAGCCACTGGGGAGATGTAAAGATTGAATAGGGTTGGGCTCAGGGACGATCCTTGGGGAACGCCCTGTCCCAGACCCATGGCTCTCGAGTAATGGTCGCCCAGACGGACTTGGAAGCTTCTTCCAGTCAGGAAGGATTGGATCCATAAGAGTGCAGCTTCAGATATTCCCCCATCATTTAAACACTGTAGCAAGTTGGCATGAGCTACAGTGTCGAATGCTGCACTCAAGTCCAATAGGATGAGAGCCATAGTATGACCCTCATCCGCCCCCTGACGAAGAGCCTCCGCTGCAGTTAAGAGAGCAGATTCTGTGGAATGACGGGGACGGAAACCGAATTGTGTCTTGTGCAGTAATGCCGCTTTTTCGACGAAGTCCATCAGTTGTGAGTTGACCAATTTTTCGGCTACTTTGGCCAAGTAGGGGAGAAGAGAAATAGGGCGAAGATTCTCAAGTTTCTCGAAACTGATGGTCGGTTTTTTCCTAAGGGGTAGGACCACCGCCTTTTTCCAATCTTTAGGTACAGTGGAGCTACTAAAAGATGTATTAAGTAGGTGCCTGATATAGGGTTCTAATACCACTAGGCTGTCTGCCAGGCGCTTAGGTGTAGTGGGGTCTCGAGGAGAACCCGACTTCACTGATTTGCAGATCTTTACAAGGTCTTCGGGTGAAGGGATAGCAAAGTGGGTCAGTCTAATTCTGTTGCTCCATTCCCTGGGGCTTTCGATGAATTCTGCACCCGCTCTAGGTTGTGTTGGGAACGCTGCGTATATTGTTGCTATTTTCTCGGAGAAAAAATTGGCGATTCTGTTGCAAGCGTCGGGGGAACAGTCATCTGGGTCACTGGATGATTTCCCGCTCGAAAGGGTTTTGTAAAGCGAGAACAGCTCTTTAGTAGAGTTACTGGCTTCACTAACTCTAAGCGTGTAGTATGCAGTTTTGCACTTTCTAATTTGACCGTGGTAGAGTCGCCTCTCGGTTAGGTAGGTGGCTCTAGATTCTTTAGAGAAGGTCTTGCGCCATTCTCTCTTCAGTGCAGATTTCAAGGATCTAAGTTCATCATTGAACCATGGAACTGTTTTTTGTACACGGCCCCCGGAATTAGTTTTTTTGATTTTTTGAAGAGGAGCCGTGCAATCAAGTGCCTCGGTGATACGTGTGCACAGATTAGTGTTGGCTGAATCTGCGTCAGCCCCCCACGGGCTTCCCCCATTAACCAGTGCCTCGCAGAATTTACGCTGGGAAAAGGTGGCCCAGTTACGCCTAAGATGATATAGCAAAGCCGGCTGCGGAGGTCTATATCCAGGGATCCGAATGGTAAAGGGAACTAGATAATGATCCGACCAGGGGATAGGAATAGGGGGTTTAGATTCTACTTCCTCCCAATTTGCAAATATGGGGTCCAAAAGATGACCCAACTGATGTGTAGGGCCGTTCACTATTTGAGTCAGCTGGAGAGCACCTAATGCTTGGCTGAAGTTCGTGCTTGTACTGTTTGATGGGTTGTTAAGATGCAAGTTGAGATCACCAAGTACCAGAAATTTATTGTTGCATAAAGCAGTCTCCATGATACCTTCTATTAGGCTTTCCTCAAACTTGGCAATGGGACCAGGGGGTCTGTAAATTAGCATGCCCTTTAGCGTGTAGCTGTTGTTCACTTTAATGGTGAATTTCCCAGCCTCGCTGTCCAGGATAGGGGCACTTTCAAATTGGCATTGCAGACTTTCACGGGCAATAATTGCGATGCCTCCTCCTCTACCAGTGGGTCTATCTTGTCTATATATAGTGTATCCCACTGGTAATGCCTCAAGGGCATCGGCTGTAGACTCATTATGTAGCCATGTTTCTGTAAGGAACATAAGGTCCCAATTAGTCTCAGAGAAAAGATCATGTAGGTCCAACTTATGTTTCCTTAGTGAACGCACGTTGAGTAGTCCACAGTGTATAATGTGGTCGCTGGTGTTCGGGTTCTTGTCAAGGACATAGTGGAATTGGCAGTGTTCACAACCTGCAGTGTTTTCTACATGTAGCTTGTGCATGCATGACACGGTGACCGTACGACGTAAGGCAAGTAAATCCTGCTTGCTCCATCGTATGTGGTTGTTTCGGGGGGCATGGGGTATGGCCCTGGACCGCGTACGGGCGCAGACGGGCTTGACTTTGGCTCGACTTCGGCGCGATGCCGGCGCGCCCGCTGCGCTCGCCCGCTGCGCGTCCGGAGAGGGCACATTGATAGAGGGCGGAAAGGCGTGGCCTCCCAAGTGGGGGTGTCTGCGGTATCGGGCGCGCGAAGGTATCAGCGCGTTTCCTCCCTGCAGCAACACTAGGGACAGCAGAGCAGAGCTTCGCGAATTCCCAGGGCTAGCAGGTCAGTGGGTGCTCAGGGTGTAAGTGCTCAGTTAAAACACAACGAAAACAAAGTTTTAAAAGCAATAACAAACAGACCTCCCGGCTTCCGCCTCAGGAGTGTTTACAAAGTTCTAGCGCGCGAATCAATCAGCGCGACTATATAGGCGGGAAAAGGGGCGTGGCCTAAGTAGGCGCGGCCTCCCAAGTGGGCGTGTCTGCGGTATCCGGCGCGCGAAGGTATCAGCGCGTTTCCTCCCTGCAGCAACGCTAGGGACAGCAGAGAAGAGCTTCGCGAATTCCCAGGGCTAGCAGGTCAGTGGGTGCTCAGGGTGTAAGTGCTCAGTTAAAACACAACAAAAACAAAGTTTTAAAAGCAATAACAAACAGACCTCCCGGCTTCCGCCTCAGGAGTGTTTACAGAGATGGTCTAAAGAAAGCGGAAAAACCACTGTAATGGATAACCAGCTGATGCTAACATGCTCAGGCATTTAGCCATATCTGGTTCACGTCCAGGGCTGTTTTGATAGAATGCTCTTGACCCGCTTTTGTTTGGGTATTTTGCACAGGCTAGTCAGCCATCCAACTATTAATGATTGGTCAAGAGATCTGGCCCTATGCCCATGCGATGATACATCGCGCTAGTCAACTCTGCATATGGTCCTATTCTGCAAATTTTATTCAGTCCCAATAAAAAGGTTTATAATCCCTATTTTAAACATTTTAGGCATAAGACAATGTTGTGCTGGATACATTAAATTACAAATTTTGGACAATTAAATGATTATGGAACCCATTGCACTAGTTTTAAAAAATGTGATCAGGTCAAGGAATTCTATGCGATAGTGATTAATGTTGATGCAGCCAAGATAGCGTCTTCCGCAAATTTTATGCAATGCAATTTTTTAAAGATCGCTGTATCATTTGTTCTTGTATCTGGAATTTGGTTGTTTCTTCTTTTTAATTACTGCTATGTAACATATTGGAAGTGTATACTATTAAGCTGTGCTTTTATGATTTATTTATAAATTTAATAAAGCTTAATTTGATTGATTGATTGACTACAGATTTGTCAGCTAACTCACCTGTAGGTCAAACTAGCCGAAGAATAAACTTATCTCAGGCATGCACATGCTTCGCCTCCATTTCCCTAGCTAGGGTGCCTTTAGGAGGAAACCTCTCTTCCTTATTTACATCCTTCTCCCTTTTAGACAATGGATTCCCCATTATAACAATAATCACAAGTAGTCCCGGTCAGTGACGGCCTGCACAGGTAAGAGCACTGAGGCGGGGTGGGGATGGGGCGAGTAGGTGAAGTTGACAAACGATGGGGTAGGTAAAATAATCGGTAATGCGGCGAGTGCAAGGTAAGGGGTTTTATTAATTTATTTATTTAATTTTACCTACTCCATCATCTGTCGACTTCCCCCCATACCCTGCCCCGCCCTCGCCCCACCTCACCGTTCTTACCTGTGCCGGCCGCCACTGGTCCCAGTTCAAACATTCACTCTTTTCACATTGACAATCACGGTAATCCATGAACCAATTACAGCACGTGTCTGTCAAAGGTCACCCTATCACTGCGCAGCATTGTACTGATGCAACACTATGATCGCTCTAAAGTCTCTTTTTCATCTTTACTAAGTTTACCTGCTTTGACTACACAAAAGTTTTCTAAAGAACAAGAATTCTACATACTCTCACACTATGTGAGCTCTTGACGTGCAAAAGCCACTACTCAGCGTGTTCTCTCCCTGTGCACTAAGGAACAAATTACCACTGAGCACTGTTAATACACTCGCACAAAAAAATGTAGGTTTCTAATTTGGTGTATCTGATAGCGCCTCATAGTACACTTCTCCTAGCAGTCAAGTTTACCGATTCAGTATTCAACTTGAGATACCTCTCGTAAAAAGTAATAAAAAACATAATCAGATCCACAATAATTATAACTCAAACAAATCCGACAATCAAAGCCACACAATATCTGTCCTCAATTATCGGCCACTTCACCCCTTTTTCTACACTTACTACAACTCCCAGCATACACTACACCGCTTACTTAATTTCCTCATGCAATTCCTATTGATAGACGCATTGTTGTTCTTCTGTCAGTCACCTCACCTCTCCAGAACCAGGACCGGATTAGGATTTGTCAATTGAAGTCTCAGAGCAAACCACCTGGGCCATGAAAGTACCGTACCCAGTTCTACAGCAAATCAATTTTAGATGTTGGCTCAGAAATCTATCTCATTTACCAACTCATAGGACGCGCCAACATCTAGGATTGGGAGTAGTGTAATCCCGATACAGACTTTGGTGCTCCTTGACTGGAATCCTCTCTTTTTAATGTTGGACTCATTCAATGATGTCTGACAAAAGTTCTCTTTTCAATGCTTAATATAAGTATTTATTGTTCGGCTCATTGGTCGCCTTCATCCGAAAGTTATCAGATTCAGATTTTAGTCTCCCAAACTGTAATTCAAAGCCTGCAGTGGTGGTTGCTTCTGGAAAAATCTTCAAAGAGGAATTCCCATGTTGGAACATCTGCCCCAGGTTCTCATTACAGATATGAGTCGATGAGGTTGGAGAGCAACTTTGAGAGACCACGAAGCTTAGAGCAGGTGGTCATTGACGGAAGTCAGAATTCCTAAACTGGCAAGAGTTGGCAGAAATTGGCAGGGCTCTTCATGGCTTTGAGGATTTGATAAAAAAACTCTCCTGCAGTTATTAAGACAGACAACCAGGTTGCAAGATCTTATGTGAACAAACGGAGGGGAACAAGCGCTCCAGCTCAAGCCAGCCTCACCGGTGAGATTATTTCCTGTGCAGAGGTGAATATCTTGTCTCTGAAGGCGATGCACATCCTGGTGAGAGACAATCATCACAGACAGACTCATCCAGAATCTAACCTCTTTAATAGATTATCATCTCAGCTGGGAACCATTCTGCTCTGTAACAGATCAGATGTGCTCACTTTCCTAGGTCTCTTTGCATCCCCGAGTAACACTCTTCGCCCGCACTTCTGCTTTGAAGTAAAATGCAGGGAAACTTGGATGGTGGATGCTTTAATGACTCCTTGGTCTCAGTATCCCTCCCACTCCTCTCTTACAAGGGCTGCTTCCGAAGATTCTGAGGAAGGAGGTGGTGGTAATCCTGATAGCACCTTACTGGCTAAGGGAGCCATGGTTCCCTGTCTTGACTCATTTGGCAACAGGTCCCCATCTATAGTTGTCTCTTTAGTCCAGGCACCATTCAGTTTCCTCTTTTGACACACACACAGATTTGTCAGGTGAAACTGACTGCCTGGAAGTTGAGAGTGTTGGATTGCAGCAGCTAAAATGTTCAACAGACGTAGCATTTGATATCCAATCATGTAAGAAAGCTTCTACCCTTAAGGCCAATGTTAAATGCTGGGCTACTTTTTCCTCATGGTGTCAGAAGTTACAATATGATCCAACTACTGTAGATCAATTTGAAAGTTTGGATTTTTTGAAAGAAGGTTTCCTTTGGGCTTATCTCCCTCAACCATAGCAGCTCATGTAGGAGTATATCAGATATTCTTTTCCTTAATCTCTAAACTTCTCAAGTCCTTTAGACTTAAAAGGCTAAGGGTAGATAATCCTATTCCCTCTTGGGATCTATCCTTGGTTTAGAAAAAGGGCCTTTTGAACCCATGGCAGATATGTCCTATGTTTCATATAAATGTACTTTTTAATTGCCATAACACCCGCTAGGAAATTTGGAGAGTTCCCTCTCTCATAATCACCTATAACTATCTTAAATTCTTCCCTGATAGGGTAGTATTCAGATGTGGTCCTTCTTTTAAGCCAAAAATATCCTCTCGATTTCGCTCCTCTCAGGAAATATTTCTTCCAGTATTTCAAACCTCAGATAATATTCCTTCTACTCTTGATATAAACAATCTCCATCTCCTGATATACTTGTAGAAATCTAAGGATTTCAGAGAATCTCAAGCCCTCTTTGTCTCTTTTGGAACAGCTATCAAGGGAGAAAGCAGCTATGGCCACAACAATGAGATGGGTAAACAGGTGATTAACTAACCTTCTTTCTTCATGGGGGAGCAGGTTCCATCCAACATCCTAGCAAAATCCTCTCGAGACAGGGCCACCTGATTACCTAAAATAATTACAAAAAGCTTAAAACCACAGCGCTTTGTACAGAAAAAGAACCTTTTCAAAGCATTCTTTAATAGTAATATTGATATGTAAATACATGTTCATAGTGTCACGATCACTTAAATATTATTACCAAGAACAAAAATTAGTAGCAACTTTGGAGACAGTAATAGGAAAACGCATTTCATTAAAGTGCTAAGTGCAGTTCCTAAAATCATAGAGCTATCGTACCGAAAGAGAACCTTTTCAAGACATTCTTTACAAGTAACATTGATGAGAATGTTTGAGATACTCAAGCAGGGCAAGTAATGGTCCCAGGGCCACACAGAAGGATGAAGTTAAAGTGCGGAATACAGTGCCAGAGGATGTATAACAATTAAAAGAGCAAATAGCAGGTGGGGATACAATAGAATTGTAAGGAGTAGTGGTGTACCCCTAGAAGTGCAATATATTGTTCCGAAGAACCGTCTTAATTGGATTTAGTTGCCATGATGCAGACTGCTCTATCCCATGACCTGACCATGCTGGAAGGTGGTCAGCCTGACTGCTGAGACTGTTGGTGATTCCTACTCCTTAGCTGATTACGTACTAGTGAGATGACTTTCCCAAATTTGGCAATTTCAGTCACTGTTTCCAAGGAATATAGAAGTGAGATGGCCTTTATAAAAGAGCGGGTTCCATATTGTAAAAGGATAGGCCTCAGTAAGGTTCGAATGGGCATTCAGCAATGCAGGACAACAGAGTAATAAATGTGCTAGAGACGCAGACGGCAGCAGATGACGGTTTCAAGCATTCTCAAAGTTGGGTTTAATTCTCTGATTGGAAGCAGAACTAGTCTTGCTGATAGAATTTTGTTTTAGTGCGTATTTACTCCCGTTCCTGGTGGAGATGGAGTTTAGCTGAGTTATTCAGTTGTGGTGCCATTAAAGACTCGTTTGGGGCTTTGGCTAGGAGGGATACCATATCCAGTTCTCGAGAGTGCTGCTGCAGTTGCTTCCTTATTGCGGTTTTAATTCTTGCGTAGCTGATCATATTTGTGTCCCAGTTCTCCTCAGACGTTCCATTGCTGCAGCTAGGTTAATGGCTCCAGGGTTACTGGCGCTTGTGAAAATTATTTTTATTGACGCCTTCATGATGTTATCGGGGGGGCCGTTGACTGGTAGCAATATTTTGCCAGAGCTGCAAAAATTTCAAGATTTTTGTTGCACTAGCCTGAATTTCAGCCTAAGCAAGGTCCCATCTTCTTGTAGGTTGTGCACTGGATCTTTTCTAGGGAACTTGCCATCATGCCTGGAAATGCTTGTTGCGTATAATTAACCACGGGGAGCAGTTTGGCGGACATAACCTTCTGTATGGCAGTGCTCATTGGACTGTTGAGAGTGGCATTTAATTTGCACAAGGTGTACGTGACCATTCTTCCCCTGCTTTTCTTTTTGTTTGGGAGCAGGGTTGGTTTTCCCAGTTTCGCTAAGCCAAGCTCCCAGATAATTATAGTGTTGCCCACAGTCCAATCTCAATGACCCCAGACACCATGTAGTGAGCCTCTTCTTTGAATGTTTCCCAAAGATCACTACTTTTGTTTCATTGCCGTTGGCGACAAGCTCGTTCCTGAAATTGTACATGTTTAGGATGGTGAGAGCTTTTTGCAGAACGAATTTCGTGTGATCTAGCAACACTATGCTTCTGCCTACCGCATGAGAGAAATTCTCCTGTCGCCAATTTTTGACGTGACTAAGGCCGCTCCGGTCAAGGTCTGTCCAGGTCTGTTGTGTAAAGGTTGAATAGCAGAGGGGCCAGCACACAGCCCTGTTTGAATCCTCAGTCTGTATGGATCTTTGCAGTCGCTGACTCCCCTGTGAGTTTCACTCGAACCCAGGTCCTCGTGTATAAGGACATAATGGCTTGGAGCTGTTTGGGGCAGATGTTCCACTTGTCAAATTTCTCGCATAAGATGTTCCGGACACCCCCATCAAAAGCAACTGAGTAGTCAATAAAACACGGGGAGTGATGCCTGAGATGCTGCTTGATAGGTGAAGTATGAGAGGGCAACAATAATATACATGGTTGATTCTCCTGTCAGGAACCTTGTTTGGTAGAAGAGTACTAGGCCTTCCACGTCTGCCCATTACATTAGCTATGGGAGCAGTATGCTGGCATATGCTTTGCCCTCGATGTCCAAAAGGTCTGTATGTCGGTAGTTTTTTGGGTCAGTTTTGGAGCCCTTCTTAAAGATGGGCTGAAGAAGAGATCCTCTCCACGGCTCGGGAACCTCTCCCGAGAGCCTACACTCAGCGTACAGTGGCGAAGAGTCGAGACCCAAAACTGCGTGTCTTCTCTGAATAAAGACCCGGGAACACCACTGGGGCTGGGAGCACCGTCCTGTCTGAAATTCTTTAAGAGTTTGCGGATGACCAATTTGCTCTAGGAAGTGGGTTCTCTTGTAGATGATTCCGTAGATAAGTTGGTTACATCTTCATCCTTCTTAGGAGCTTGAAATGGGGTGGCGTTTGTCCCAAGGCTCGGAGCAAAGAGATTTTACAGGTGCCGCTACATTCCCCTGATTTAATGGAATTCCCTCTACTAGTGTCCCCATATTGAACCCATGGCAGATATTTCCTATGTTTCATTTAGATTGACTTTTTTAATTGACATTGCATCCTTTAGGAAGTTGGGAGAGTTAAATCTCTCTTAATCACCTATCCCTATCTTAAATTCTTCCCTGACAGGGTAGTACTCAGATCTGGTCCTTCATTTAAGACAAAACGGCCTCTCGATTTTGCTCCTCTCAAGAAATATTTCTTCCAGTATCTCAAACCTCACATAATATTCCTTCTACACTTGCTATAAAAACCTCCATCTCCTGATATACTTGGAGAAATTTAAGGATTTCAGAGAATCTCAAGCCCTCTTTGTCTCTTTTAGGACAGCCAACAAGGGAAAAAGCAGCTATGGCCACAACAATGAGATGGGTAAACAGATAATTAACTAATCTTATTTCTTCATTGGGGAGCAGGTTCCAACCAACATCCTAGCTAGATCGTCTCGAGTCATGGCCACCTCTTGTGCTGAGCTGAGAGAAGTATCTCTGGGGGAGAAATGCAGGGCAGCAACATGGGCTAACACAAACACTTTTTCTCTCATTGTAAACTGCAATTGTTCGACAAAGATTATGTAAATTTTGGAGCCTCAGTGTTGAAGTCAGAAATGAAGTAAATATTGGATGCACTTTATTTAGAAAAGCATATAATTGTGTGTGTCTCTTTTTGGGCTTTGGTACATCCTCAGAGGTAAGAACTATGATGATGAGGAGCATACATGGGATGATGAACCAATTACAAAGCAGTAATCTTTATTACCCTTAGGATGATCCCCCTCATCATAGCAGGTTATCACCCTCCCTCCCCTTTCCTGTGAAACAATTATACTGGCTTGGTTACGAACAGGAAGTGAGTTGGATGGGAGGGCCTATTAGGCACGTAGCACATTTAGTGTTACAAATGGGTGTATATGCGATCCTTGTTGGACGCCCGACTGCCTCAAAGGTAGGAATTATGATGAGTAGAATTATCCTAAAGGTAATGAAGATTACCAGTAAGTAATTGGTTCATTACTCTGAAAAAAAGTCTTAAAGTTAGGTGTTTGAGTCTGACACCCCATGTGCTTCTCTGGCTGCATTTCTGGATCCTGGAGCTCCTGCCCTGTTACATTTCGGCTGGCTGCCCCACAAATGATGTTCAAATGAAAACTGAAACTAAAGCCTCCTCATTGTAACCTCCTGGCCCTATCGTTTGAGGCTCTCCTGCAAATCTGTGTCAACCCTATGGCATTTCCCCACCCCCAGTTCTCCCCTCCTCCCTCCCCAGCTATGTTTAATCCTTGGATTACAGACTTAATATCCTTACCACATCTGTATTTGCTGTCTTCTCTTCCCTTTCTCCCTACCGCTCTTTATGCAATATTTCACAAGGAATCAATTTATTTAAATGCTTCTGTACATCTTATTTGCTTATCCCTCTTTATACACTATCTCCGACTGTCAAAATGTCTTCATGTGAGTCTAAAAATATTTGTCTGTTGTACTGCAGTTTGCAGCCCTTTAGGCACTATTTCATGCTTAACAACACCAATATAAAAAGAAAACAGAACTAATTAAAATAAATCACAGAGCGCTGGGTTGAATGCAGATTGTGACATGGATAAGCACGGCTCCAATTTAGGAGGACATACAGTAACCTCTAACGGCAAATCCAGATGACCAGCTTTAAATAGTTTTTACTAGATCTACATGCACTATATGAGCTTTTGGGATAGGGTTTTGGGTCTCTGTCAGGAAAATATAAAACACATTCTAAAAGTTGGTTAAAATATCAGCTGAAACTGATGGACGCCATTAACCCCAAGAGGGATTTTGATTCATGTGGAGCATTCTACATCATGATTGAGTGGATGTCTAAAAACCTTTTAACTCAATCCAGTAGAAACCATTTGCAACTGGTCCATTGGAATTTGCCCAGGGGCTGCTGTGAGTCTTGCTGATTTGGGCTCAAATGTATGTATCCAATCCAAATCCCACATTTGCCACAATGCTCTGGGGCATTTTGTTCTGAACACTCCAACATTATCTCCTCTCTTCCCTAACAGGGACATCCTGTGTAGAACAAATAAATAAAACCATTCTTTTTACCCAGTTTTGCATTTCTAAGAAACACTCGGATTCTAGAATGTTCCTTTGTTAGATGATGTCTGCTTAGACTTTGGCTCTATCATCACATCATTCACTGAATGGCCCCTTTTAAGAATTTCCGTGGGTGAAAAAATCGTAGGAGTAAAGAAGGGCACAGGTCCTAAAAAAAGAAGTAGGGGGACTAACCTAGTTAATCAGAATGCAAGTGGCATCACAGCGCGTGACACCCTGGCGCGTGACCTCACACCTCATGACATCAGATCTTAGGCCCTCACATATAAGTTTAACACGTCTACCAGGAGTACAATGGGGCATATTTCGAGGTATATAGGGAAACCCTCCTGATTTAGGCAGAAGATTCACACTTTTGTAAGCTACACATTAAACAATGTTGCCTTTTGTCTACGCAAACTTCCTCTACCCTTAGTGCTTTAAAAGAAAAAATAGTGGTACTTAAATTATTTCAACGCCTCCTCAGGGGTAGTAAGCACTATATAAACCACATTTATTTGGGGGAAATACAGGAAAAGACCAACACATCTGACATTCTTACAGTAAATGCATATCTTGTAAACAGGGACTGAACAAAGTGAAAGGCTGCCTCTCTTTGGTATGAGTGCAGTGATAACATGGTGTGAGCCTTTTTTCCCCCTCTGCTGCATTTGCATCTAGGTGTGAGGCTCCTGACTGCTCCCAGCCAGGAGACTGGAACAAAAGGAGGCCTGATCACCCCTCACAGTCGGCCTTTGTTATGGGCCCAGCAGGAGTCTGAACTAAGAAAGCCCCGGACTGCCTGCACGTTGTTGCGGATCCAAAGCAGACACCGTGCAGGCCTGTAGAACGTGTCCCGGTTTTTGCAAATGACACCGGGACAAATTCAGCATATTTTTCAGTGGGGCCCAACTTCTTCGCAGGATGGATGGCGTCCACCCTGTGGAAATAGTGGGTGGACACCGTCCCCCGAATCCTCGATTCGTGCCCTGGGCTCAAAAGAAGAATTTTAATTTCCACCTGGTTGCAACCAATCTTTCTTAGCACGGCAGGGCAGTGCGACTGGTGCAGCTGCACTGGGCGCTGACCTGTGGAGGGGGGCACTGTGACCTCAAGGGGGCGCTGTGTTTAGCAATATCTTATGACAGGGGAGATGAGGGGCACTTTTGCAGGTGGTAGAGAGAGAATCCGAGGAGGCGGTCATAGGACGTGGGGGCGCCAAAGAAGATTGTTGCAACGGGTGCCACCAGCACTAAAGCCGGCCCTGCAGCACGGTACAGCCCATCTCTTTGGAAATCACTAGCAGAAGGTTTCAACTGCCAAGACAGCATTCGATAATTCGGAAAAAATATTAAACCATCAATGCACCCAACCTCTATACCATGAATGACCTTCTTTTATGGTAAACCCTATGGTATTCCTTCTCCCTTATGCTCCTATTCCTAGCCCATTAACTTCTATTGTCTTCTTCTCACCGTGCCTCTGTCTTATTGTTCCTCATTTTTCCTCCCTCGTCTACAAAACTCATCTAAATATCACAGAGACGTTAACTTTTTATAACGATCAACAGATAGTTTTCAAATATCTCTGTTGTTCACAAGTTTCTTCTTTTGTCTTATTACACTGTAAATGCATCTCTATTTTTATTGTATGTTCTCTGTAAAGAGCACAGACACGTTCTCGAGGTAGTGGTGCGCTGTATGAAAATGAAAAAAAAAATACAACATCTGGAAAAGCTTTAGCAGTGGCTGCTCCTCCTAGAGGGCTCAGGAACTACACCTCCATTGTTTTCTGGCCCATTTCTTTTCATTAAACCAAGAGTGAGTAATAAGCTATTGTACACTCTCGGTAAAATAAAAATGCTGACCTCCTTGTGTCCGGCAAAGATCTCTGTCTAATGGGTGGCGCATGCGCGCAGAGGCGCCTGCGCCAGCCTTCAGAGAGATATCAGGGCTTGAGAGATGCCATTACTGGCCTTGGGGCCCGACAGGCCGCTGTGCCTCCCCTATTTGTAACCTGCTGGGTATCACAGCTGAAGGTGGTCATGGGCGCTGCAGGCTTCAGGCCTACCGTGCCCGTGGCCGCTCACCAATCAGCCTGCCATCCTACCCTTTCAAAACGCGTCACAGAGTTGGGAAAGGGTGGGGGTGAAAGAGCAAAGACTAAAACGTGTGTGTGTGTGTGTGTGTGTAGGTATGTAGCTGTGCATGTGTGTGTGTGCATGCGAGTGTGTGCGCGTATTTGTGCGTGATAGCGAGAGAGACAATGTATGGAGTCAGTGAGTGTGAATGAGTGATAGGTAGAGTGAGTGTGAATGAGTGAGGGAGAATGACAGTGAGTGTTACTGTGAGAGAGAATGGCAGTGAGTGTAACAAAGAGGGAGAATGACAGTGAGTGTTACTGTGTGCAAGACTGAGTGGGTCACAGTCTGCGCAAGTCAGAATGAGAGAGACAGAGTGAGAATCAGTGAGACTGATTTGGTCAGAGTGAGTCTGAATGAGTGAGAATGATTGACACTAGGCCAGTCAGTTAGATTGAATGAATCAAAGTAAGACTGATTGACTGAGAATGAGTGAAAGTAAGTGGTACTAAGTGAGACTGACCGAGAATGAGTGAGTCACAGTCTGAGTGAACCAGAGAATGAATGAGACTCGGTGAGTCAGAGGATCAGTGAGACAGAGTGAGTCGGAATGAGTGAGACTAGTGGAGTCAGAGAGAGATTGAGTGATAGGTGAGTCAGTGTGAGATTGAGTGAGAATGGGTGGGGCAAAGTGAAAATCAATGAGATTGAGTGATACTAAATTAGACTAACTGAGAATGGGTGAGACTGAGTGAGCCAGATTGAGGATGAGACCGAGTAAAAGTGAGTGAGTCAGAGTCCGACTGTCCAAGGTGTGGAAGTCACATTCATGGAGCGCGGCAATGCTTCAAAGTGCGACACCTGCTTTCAGTGAGTAAGACTATACTCCTAGGTGTGAAGTGAAATGGTGTATCACATAATGAGATAATTAGCTTGAACAAATGCACACATACACAAAATAATTGTCATCTTTGTACAGCAATCTGTATGATTCCTGACTATTTCGTGGTCTGTGTGAATGACCTGATACTTGATCATTCTACCTAAATCCTATGTTGTTACCTTTGTGGTGACCCTGGGTCTCATGTGGTTTGCAGCACCATCTCAAGCACCCCTCTGTTGCATGGTATCTAACGTCTCTTCATTGAGATGATCTGCTATCGGACAACTGGTGCTTTGCGGCTCTGTGTTTTCTTCCAATACAACTTTCCCAATCAAACCAGACTTTGGTTTAAAGTGTAAATGTATATGCTGCCATTCTTCTACTTAACCATCCTTTCCAGTGCGTTTGCTGTGGCAACTTTTTTTCCAATTTCAGTCATTGTAAAAGCCAACAATGAATATGCAGAGTACTATTAACTAAGATAAGATCCCTCCATAGCACAGAACACAAAAAACAAGGTTATGCATCTCCAGGTGTGAAGTAAGTCTGTGGAGAAGATCCGCAAAGGCGCCCCGAGTAAAATATCACTTTTAAAGACCTGTGCTTGGCTTTTTGGTCGTATTCGTGTCTATCCAGGACTTTTCATTTCACTTTTAACATTGCGAACATGACCTGCTTTTGACTAAAACATAGCGGTACAAAAGGGGGTGGTGATGGACGGAGCATCAGAACCAATCAAACACTCACACCCAGTCAACAGATCTGGGTTTGATCCATCACCGTTCTTTAGCCCACTCTGCCACCCCAGTTCAGACATGGCCATATGCAAATCAGTCTGACCCTGTGCCTCATGGGAACAGTCCAGCCCGAACTGCCAAGCCATGCCTTTCCTGGACCGGAAACAAGCTTCCTAGGACCGGTTTCTGGCATTACAGCCGTCTTCAGCCAGGCTTGCTTGAATCCAGTGGCAAAGTGAGCAAGGGACTCACGTCTGAGCATACCCTGCCAACTTATGGCGAACAAAGCGGTACAAAAGGGGGTGGTGATGGACGGAGCATCAGAACCAATCAAACACTCACACCCAGTCAACAGATCTGGGTTTGATCCATCACCGTTCTTTAGCCCACTCTGCCACCCCAGTTCAGACATGGCCATATGCAAATCAGTCTGACCCTGTGCCTCATGGGAACAGTCCAGCCCGAACTGCCAAGCCATGCCTTTCCTGGACCGGAAACAAGCTTCCTAGGACCGGTTTCTGGCATTACAGCCGTCTTCAGCCAGGCTTGCTTGAATCCAGTGGCAAAGTGAGCAAGGGACTCACGTCTGAGCATACCCTGCCAACTTATGGCGAACAAAGCGGTACAAAAGGGGGTGGTGATGGACGGAGCATCAGAACCAATCAAACACTCACACCCAGTCAACAGATCTGGGTTTGATCCATCACCGTTCTTTAGCCCACTCTGCCACCCCAGTTCAGACATGGCCATATGCAAATCAGTCTGACCCTGTGCCTCATGGGAACAGTCCAGCCCGAACTGCCAAGCCATGCCTTTCCTGGACCGGAAACAAGCTTCCTAGGACCGGTTTCTGGCATTACAGCCGTCTTCAGCCAGGCTTGCTTGAATCCAGTGGCAAAGTGAGCAAGGGACTCACGTCTGAGCATACCCTGCCAACTTATGGCGAACAAAGCGGTACAAAAGGGGGTGGTGATGGACGGAGCATCAGAACCAATCAAACACTCACACCCAGTCAACAGATCTGGGTTTGATCCATCACCGTTCTTTAGCCCACTCTGCCACCCCAGTTCAGACATGGCCATATGCAAATCCGTCTGACCCTGTGCCTCATGGGAACAGTCCAGCCCGAACTGCCAAGCCATGCCTTTCCTGGACTGGAAACAAGCTTCCTAGGACCGGTTTCTGGCATTACAGCCGTCTTCAGCCAGGCTTGCTTGAATCCAGTGGCAAAGTGAGCAAGGGACTCACGTCTGAGCATACCCTGCCAACTTATGGCGAACAAAGCGGTACAAAAGGGGGTGGTGATGGACGGAGCATCAGAACCAATCAAACACTCACACCCAGTCAACAGATCTGGGTTTGATCCATCACCGTTCTTTAGCCCACTCTGCCACCCCAGTTCAGACATGGCCATATGCAAATCAGTCTGACCCTGTGCCTCATGGGAACAGTCCAGCCCGAACTGCCAAGCCATGCCTTTCCTGGACCGGAAACAAGCTTCCTAGGACCGGTTTCTGGCATTACAGCCGTCTTCAGCCAGGCTTGCTTGAATCCAGTGGCAAAGTGAGCAAGGGACTCACGTCTGAGCATACCCTGCCAACTTATGGCGAACAAAGCGGTACAAAAGGGGGTGGTGATGGACGGAGCATCAGAACCAATCAAACACTCACACCCAGTCAACAGATCTGGGTTTGATCCATCACCGTTCTTTAGCCCACTCTGCCACCCCAGTTCAGACATGGCCATATGCAAATCAGTCTGACCCTGTGCCTCATGGGAACAGTCCAGCCCGAACTGCCAAGCCATGCCTTTCCTGGACCGGAAACAAGCTTCCTAGGACCGGTTTCTGGCATTACAGCCGTCTTCAGCCAGGCTTGCTTGAATCCAGTGGCAAAGTGAGCAAGGGACTCACGTCTGAGCATACCCTGCCAACTTATGGCGAACAAAGCGGTACAAAAGGGGGTGGTGATGGACGGAGCATCAGAACCAATCAAACACTCACACCCAGTCAACAGATCTGGGTTTGATCCATCACCGTTCTTTAGCCCACTCTGCCACCCCAGTTCAGACATGGCCATATGCAAATCAGTCTGACCCTGTGCCTCATGGGAACAGTCCAGCCCGAACTGCCAAGCCATGCCTTTCCTGGACCGGAAACAAGCTTCCTAGGACCGGTTTCTGGCATTACAGCCGTCTTCAGCCAGGCTTGCTTGAATCCAGTGGCAAAGTGAGCAAGGGACTCACGTCTGAGCATACCCTGCCAACTTATGGCGAACAAAGCGGTACAAAAGGGGGTGGTGATGGACGGAGCATCAGAACCAATCAAACACTCACACCCAGTCAACAGATCTGGGTTTGATCCATCACCGTTCTTTAGCCCACTCTGCCACCCCAGTTCAGACATGGCCATATGCAAATCAGTCTGACCCTGTGCCTCATGGGAACAGTCCAGCCCGAACTGCCAAGCCATGCCTTTCCTGGACCGGAAACAAGCTTCCTAGGACCGGTTTCTGGCATTACAGCCGTCTTCAGCCAGGCTTGCTTGAATCCAGTGGCAAAGTGAGCAAGGGACTCACGTCTGAGCATACCCTGCCAACTTATGGCGAACAAAGCGGTACAAAAGGGGGTGGTGATGGACGGAGCATCAGAACCAATCAAACACTCACACCCAGTCAACAGATCTGGGTTTGATCCATCACCGTTCTTTAGCCCACTCTGCCACCCCGGTTCAGACATGGCCATATGCAAATCAGTCTGACCCTGTGCCTCATGGGAACAGTCCAGCCCGAACTGCCAAGCCATGCCTTTCCTGGACCGGAAACAAGCTTCCTAGGACCGGTTTCTGGCATTACAGCCGTCTTCAGCCAGGCTTGCTTGAATCCAGTGGCAAAGTGAGCAAGGGACTCACGTCTGAGCATACCCTGCCAACTTATGGCGAACAAAGCGGTACAAAAGGGGGTGGTGATGGACGGAGCATCAGAACCAATCAAACACTCACACCCAGTCAACAGATCTGGGTTTGATCCATCACCGTTCTTTAGCCCACTCTGCCACCCCAGTTCAGACATGGCCATATGCAAATCAGTCTGACCCTGTGCCTCATGGGAACAGTCCAGCCCGAACTGCCAAGCCATGCCTTTCCTGGACCGGAAACAAGCTTCCTAGGACCGGTTTCTGGCATTACAGCCGTCTTCAGCCAGGCTTGCTTGAATCCAGTGGCAAAGTGAGCAAGGGACTCACGTCTGAGCATACCCTGCCAACTTATGGCGAACAAAGCGGTACAAAAGGGGGTGGTGATGGACGGAGCATCAGAACCAATCAAACACTCACACCCAGTCAACAGATCTGGGTTTGATCCATCACCGTTCTTTAGCCCACTCTGCCACCCCAGTTCAGACATGGCCATATGCAAATCAGTCTGACCCTGTGCCTCATGGGAACAGTCCAGCCCGAACTGCCAAGCCATGCCTTTCCTGTACCGGAAACAAGCTTCCTAGGACCGGTTTCTGGCATTACAGCCATCTTCAGCCAGGCTTGCTTGAATCCAGTGGCAAAGTGAGCAAGGGACTCACGTCTGAGCATACCCTGCCAACTTATGGCGAACAAAGCGGTACAAAAGGGGGTGGTGATGGACGGAGCATCAGAACCAATCAAACACTCACACCCAGTCAACAGATCTGGGTTTGATCCATCACCGTTCTTTAGCCCACTCTGCCACCCCAGTTCAGACATGGCCATATGCAAATCAGTCTGACCCTGTGCCTCATGGGAACAGTCCAGCCCGAACTGCCAAGCCATGCCTTTCCTGGACCGGAAACAAGCTTCCTAGGACCGGTTTCTGGCATTACAGCCGTCTTCAGCCAGGCTTGCTTGAATCCAGTGGCAAAGTGAGCAAGGGACTCACGTCTGAGCATACCCTGCCAACTTATGGCGAACAAAGCGGTACAAAAGGGGGTGGTGTTGGACGGAGCATCAGAACCAATCAAACACTCACACCCAGTCAACAGATCTGGGTTTGATCCATCACCGTTCTTTAGCCCACTCTGCCACCCCAGTTCAGACATGGCCATATGCAAATCAGTCTGACCCTGTGCCTCATGGGAACAGTCCAGCCCGAACTGCCAAGCCATGCCTTTCCTGGACCGGAAACAAGCTTCCTAGGACCGGTTTCTGGCATTACAGCCGTCTTCAGCCAGGCTTGCTTGAATCCAGTGGCAAAGTGAGCAAGGGACTCACGTCTGAGCATACCCTGCCAACTTATGGCGAACAAAGCGGTACAAAAGGGGGTGGTGATGGACGGAGCATCAGAACCAATCAAACACTCACACCCAGTCAACAGATCTGGGTTTGATCCATCACCGTTCTTTAGCCCACTCTGCCACCCCAGTTCAGACATGGCCATATGCAAATCAGTCTGACCCTGTGCCTCATGGGAACAGTCCAGCCCGAACTGCCAAGCCATGCCTTTCCTGGACCGGAAACAAGCTTCCTAGGACCGGTTTCTGGCATTACAGCCGTCTTCAGCCAGGCTTACTTGAATCCAGTGGCAAAGTGAGCAAGGGACTCACGTCTGAGCATACCCTGCCAACTTATGGCGAACAAAGCGGTACAAAAGGGGGTGGTGATGGACGGAGCATCAGAACCAATCAAACACTCACACCCAGTCAACAGATCTGGGTTTGATCCATCACCTTTCTTTAGCCCACTCTGCCACCCCAGTTTAGACATGGCCATATGCAAATCAGTCTGACCCTGTGCCTCATGGGAACAGTCCAGCCCGAACTGCCAAGCCATGCCTTTCCTGGACCGGAAACAAGCTTCCTAGGACCGGTTTCTGGCATTACAGCCGTCTTCAGCCAGGCTTGCTTGAATCCAGTGGCAAAGTGAGCAAGGGACTCACGTCTGAGCATACCCTGCCAACTTATGGCGAACAAAGCGGTACAAAAGGGGGTGGTGATGGACGGAGCATCAGAACCAATCAAACACTCACACCCAGTCAACAGATCTGGGTTTGATCCATCACCGTTCTTTAGCCCACTCTGCCACCCCAGTTCAGACATGGCCATATGCAAATCAGTCTGACCCTGTGCCTCATGGGAACAGTCCAGCCCGAACTGCCAAGCCATGCCTTTCCTGTACCGGAAACAAGCTTCCTAGGACCGGTTTCTGGCATTACAGCCGTCTTCAGCCAGGCTTGCTTGAATCCAGTGGCAAAGTGAGCAAGGGACTCACGTCTGAGCATACCCTGCCAACTTATGGCGAACAAAGCGGTACAAAAGGGGGTGGTGATGGACGGAGCATCAGAACCAATCAAACACTCACACCCAGTCAACAGATCTGGGTTTGATCCATCACCGTTCTTTAGCCCACTCTGCCACCCCAGTTCAGACATGGCCATATGCAAATCAGTCTGACCCTGTGCCTCATGGGAACAGTCCAGCCCGAACTGCCAAGCCATGCCTTTCCTGGACCGGAAACAAGCTTCCTAGGACCGGTTTCTGGCATTACAGCCGTCTTCAGCCAGGCTTGCTTGAATCCAGTGGCAAAGTGAGCAAGGGACTCACGTCTGAGCATACCCTGCCAACTTATGGCGAACAAAGCGGTACAAAAGGGGGTGGTGATGGACGGAGCATCAGAACCAATCAAACACTCACACCCAGTCAACAGATCTGGGTTTGATCCATCACCGTTCTTTAGCCCACTCTGCCACCCCAGTTCAGACATGGCCATATGCAAATCAGTCTGACCCTGTGCCTCATGGGAACAGTCCAGCCCGAACTGCCAAGCCATGCCTTTCCTGGACCGGAAACAAGCTTCCTAGGACCGGTTTCTGGCATTACAGCCGTCTTCAGCCAGGCTTGCTTGAATCCAGTGGCAAAGTGAGCAAGGGACTCACGTCTGAGCATACCCTGCCAACTTATGGCGAACAAAGCGGTACAAAAGGGGGTGGTGATGGACGGAGCATCAGAACCAATCAAACACTCACACCCAGATTTAGGCCCAGATCTCTGTACTGGGGTGAATGTATGACATTGTTCTACATTCTGTCCATCAATTGTTGTTTTTGCATTTGTCACCCCGAGTGGAAAGGGTATGCCCAGACGTGGGTCCCTTGCTCTCCATGCCACTGAAAATCAAGCAAGCCTGGCTGAAGACGGCTGAAATGCCAGAAACCGGTCCTAGGATGCTTGTTTCCAGTCCAGGGAGGACCTGGCTTGGCAGTTCGGTCTGGACTGTTCCCATGAGGCACAGGGTCAAGACTGATTTGCATATGGCTGGGTTCAAACTGGAACGGCATGGTGAGCAAAAAAACGATGGATTTAGGCCCAGATCTCTGTACTGGGGTGAATGTATGACATTGTTCTACATTCTGTCCATCAATTGTTGTTTTTGCATTTGTCACCCCGAGTGGAAAGGGTATGCCCAGACGTGGGTCCCTTGCTCTCCATGCCACTGAAAATCAAGCAAGCCTGGCTGAAGACGGCTGAAATGCCAGAAACCGGTCCTAGGATGCTTGTTTCCAGTCCAGGGAGGACCTGGCTTGGCAGTTCGGTCTGGACTGTTCCCATGAGGCACCGGGTCAAGACTGATTTGCATATGGCTGGGTTCAAACTGGAACGGCATGGTGAGCAAAAAAACAATGCATTTAGGCCCAGATCTCTGTACTGGGGTGAATGTATGACATTGTTCTACATTCTGTCCATCAATTGTTGTTTTTGCATTTGTCACCCCGAGTGGAAAGGGTATGCCCAGACGTGGGTCCCTTGCTCTCCATGCCACTGAAAATCAAGCAAGCCTGGCTGAAGACGGCTGAAATGCCAGAAACCGGTCCTAGGATGCTTGTTTCCAGTCCAGGGAGGACCTGGCTTGGCAGTTCGGTCTGGACTGTTCCCATGAGGCACAGGGTCAAGACTGATTTGCATATGGCTGGGTTCAAACTGGAACGGCATGGTGAGCAAAAAAACGATGGATTTAGGCCCAGATCTCTGTACTGGGGTGAATGTATGACATTGTTCTACATTCTGTCCATCAATTGTTGTTTTTGCATTTGTCACCCCGAGTGGAAAGGGTATGCCCAGACGTGGGTCCCTTGCTCTCCATGCCACTGAAAATCAAGCAAGCCTGGCTGAAGACGGCTGAAATGCCAGAAACCGGTCCTAGGATGCTTGTTTCCAGTCCAGGGAGGACCTGGCTTGGCAGTTCGGTCTGGACTGTTCCCATGAGGCACAGGGTCAAGACTGATTTGCATATGGCTGGGTTCAAACTGGAACGGCATGGTGAGCAAAAAAACGATGGATTTAGGCCCAGATCTCTGTACTGGGGTGAATGTATGACATTGTTCTACATTCTGTCCATCAATTGTTGTTTTTGCATTTGTCACCCCGAGTGGAAAGGGTATGCCCAGACGTGGGTCCCTTGCTCTCCATGCCACTGAAAATCAAGCAAGCCTGGCTGAAGACGGCTGAAATGCCAGAAACCGGTCCTAGGATGCTTGTTTCCAGTCCAGGGAGGACCTGGCTTGGCAGTTCGGTCTGGACTGTTCCCATGAGGCACAGGGTCAAGACTGATTTGCATATGGCTGGGTTCAAACTGGAACGGCATGGTGAGCAAAAAAACGATGGATTTAGGCCCAGATCTCTGTACTGGGGTGAATGTATGACATTGTTCTACATTCTGTCCATCAATTGTTGTTTTTGCATTTGTCACCCCGAGTGGAAAGGGTATGCCCAGACGTGGGTCCCTTGCTCTCCATGCCACTGAAAATCAAGCAAGCCTGGCTGAAGACGGCTGAAATGCCAGAAACCGGTCCTAGGATGCTTGTTTCCAGTCCAGGGAGGACCTGGCTTGGCAGTTCGGTCTGGACTGTTCCCATGAGGCACAGGGTCAAGACTGATTTGCATATGGCTGGGTTCAAACTGGAACGGCATGGTGAGCAAAAAAACGATGGATTTAGGCCCAGATCTCTGTACTGGGGTGAATGTATGACATTGTTCTACATTCTGTCCATCAATTGTTGTTTTTGCATTTGTCACCCCGAGTGGAAAGGGTATGCCCAGACGTGGGTCCCTTGCTCTCCATGCCACTGAAAATCAAGCAAGCCTGGCTGAAGACGGCTGAAATGCCAGAAACCGGTCCTAGGATGCTTGTTTCCAGTCCAGGGAGGACCTGGCTTGGCAGTTCGGTCTGGACTGTTCCCATGAGGCACAGGGTCAAGACTGATTTGCATATGGCTGGGTTCAAACTGGAACGGCATGGTGAGCAAAAAAACGATGGATTTAGGCCCAGATCTCTGTACTGGGGTGAATGTATGACATTGTTCTACATTCTGTCCATCAATTGTTGTTTTTGCATTTGACTAAAACATAGTCAGGACTGGAGAAGGTGCCACACAAGGAATGTGACCACAGAGCTGGTCAGAGATTCACCAAGTAAAACTGTAAATCATATGTTATCATTTGATAAAGAGCAAAGAGGGAGCTTTAAAGAATAACATTGGGGGATTACATTCCCTGGAACTGAAGTCGAATCTTTATGAAGGAAAAATGTAAAATAACATTCTTTTTAGATAATAGAATTTGGAGTCCCCTGACTAAATTAGGTGTGTGACATGTATGATAATTCTGGTAGACCCTCATAGATCCAGTCCTCAAATGGTTAAAATGTCTTTGGTGAGTGAGGGAGGGAGGGCACATAGCTCCCTGCCGCCCCCAGCTACTCCCCATGACCTAATATAACAAATGCATTAACTTGTGAGAGGCCCAGTGGCGGCTGATGCATATTAACAGTGGTAAGGCTGATGGAGGGGGCACAGGGGATAGGGGTGACAGAGGAGTGTGGGGGGCAGGGGATGGGGAGCATGGGGTGGAATAATAAAGAAAATAGAACTAAAACTTGCCTGATGCTGTTTTTGCCACTTCACCCCTCGGAGCTCCTCTGCTTCCTGCTCCCAGCAGCCCCAGGGACAGCATCAGAGATTCTCTGTGCAATCCCCGCTCTGCTCTCATGTAGCATGAGAGCAGCACAGAGATTACAGAGATTGGCCTGAGCAGGCTAGTTTAACACTCGCTCAGGCACAGGGAGTCTGTGCTCTTGCTCCAACCCGGCTGTGCAACCCAGCCAGGTTGGAGAAACCTAACAGTCCATGTCTGTTTGGCCGGCCTAAGACGCCGGCCAAACAGACAGGCAGAGCTAGCAGTGCACATGACTCCGCCCCCCTTTCATGGCCCTGCCCCGCCCCACCCATCCCAACACACGCTGGATCATCCAGAAGCTGAAAAATAAAACAATAACGTTTTATTATTCAGATGCTGGCTGAGCCATTGCAGAGGAGTCGCCACTGGGGCTTAAGTTCCAAAATTGTGGAGCAGCTGAGAATCTAATTGGTATCTCTTAGTCTGGGGTAGTTACCAACACCAACACTGGCAGGCTGTGACAGGAGGTGGCGGTGAAATGAGGTGGGGCAGAGCAGAAGGTTTGCATGTAAGGATATAGCATTACTCAGACAAAGAGACAGTTCTCAAAGATGAAAGCAATCATAATAACGCCTGAAAGTACCACAATGCCCAAGGAAACTGTACAATGGTTCAGTTCCAGTGCAGGTGAAATGTGACTGCTTCCTCGGTGCCCCTCCAGCTGCAGTGGCATGTGCACATGGAGATGCTTTAGTGCAGTGTTTCCCAAACTATGGGTCACAACCCACTGGTAGGTCATGAGACAACTTTTGGTGAGTTGCAAAAGTCAAAGCATTAAATAAAAATGCCTATAAATCATGTGTTTATCTTGTCAGATTTGCGTGATTAAAAAACAAAGGCTTTGTCTTCTGAGAAGCTGCTGCTTATTCTTTTAACATGGGATTGGTGTTTACTTTCTTTCTCTGAACTGATTGCATAGCCAGGAGATTTTAATGTAAATTATATCACATTCGTAGTTTTTTTGCAAACACAATAAATGTAAATACCTGTAAATGATCTGTATGCATTCAGCAGTTAGGAAAGCAAAAACACTTTCTGTAATTCTGAAGTGTGCTGGAGAGTTTACAGGATCAAAACAAATAAAGCCACTTTGGTGATGCGAAAAATGATAAATATTCACAGAAACTTCATTTTCCCATATTATCATTTGTATGCACCATAGTTTTACTACTAAAACGGTATGTTTTTGCAGACTTAGTGGCCATTTCATTGGAAAATGTGCTACCAAACAATGCCTTAGTTACATTAAAAAAATCACCCCTCATCCATTAAACGTACGCGGGTCGCGAATGTTTGCCAATTTAAAAAGTGGGTTGTGCTTCTATAAAGATTGGGAACCACTGCTTTAGTAGACAAATGCCCCCATTCAGTTTATTTAGGAAACAGTTATTCAAAAACCTTTCCTTTTCCGCATTTGGGATCAAGAAAAGCCGGAGTTGGCAGTAGTTAAATGCCCTGCCCTACCCCTTGCTGCCCTTTTATCACTCAAAGCACTTCTAGCTTCACGTTTCAGTGATCTGTGCTAAATGTAACCTATGGCTGCCTGCTCTGGCATTGCTTTTATGCTTTTCACTAGTCGAGGGGTTGTGGAAAGCCAAAGCCTCCTCTGGCCTTATGGAAAACTATAGCTGTAATTGGTAGCTGAAAGTACTGCTAAAAAAGCTGTAGCCTTCTGCCTAAATTGGTAGGGTTGGAAAGTATGCGTTTTGGTTTTGTCATGCCACTCACTGAAGTATTATGACAATGTCATCCGGCACAGACCTGCCGGTGGATGTAGGGTGCAGAAACTGCTAGGGAGTGGGTATGGGGCGAAACTTGTGAGTGTCATGATATTTCTAAAGTTTAGGGATACTTTGGGGTTTCAATTTATTTATGTATTAGCAGGTTACTGGCTTTGTAAGGAAATAGGGTTAGAAGTTTTTAATATATATTTTATAATTTTTTATAAAGAATGTGTTCAATTTATAAATGTTAATTTGTTAATTTGAATAATGTAAAATATTTTATTTAAAATGACTTAATATAGAGTTTGAAATATTGGTAATTGTTTTAACTGTTCAGCAGTTAATCAGGATATTCATTATGTTAATAATTTAACTGTTTGAAAAACATTCTACTCATTATTGGTATTATGTTTTTTGAGTTTTTATATAATGATTAATTTTCTAGTGTTATTATTTTTTTTAAATATTATGTTCTATGTTTCGTTCTAGTATTATGTTTATTTGTTATTGTGGGTCTTGGGTTTTTATGATAGCAGTGTGTTTTTTTAAATGTTTATATATTTTAATGTTTTTAATTGGTGAATAATTGTAAATATTATTTTATTCACAATCTATTTATGTTGTAATCTTAACTTTTAAATATTTACATCAATTATATTATGTTTAAAATAATATATTTGTAATATATTTATTGAAATATATTTTATGTTTATTTTTGTAAACTATCTTTAATTTTTTTAAATTAAATTCCAAAGTCCAACACATCCCATACTGTTCCTTATGTGGGAATAGTAAATCTGACCTCTCCAAAGCTTTCTCTGCTGTTTCTCAGGTTGGCGTCGGAATAGTAGATGTGACCCTTTAAAGTCTTACACTTTCCCTACTGTTGCATATGTTGGAGTGGGAATAGTAAATCAGAGCCTTCCAAAGTTTAACATTTTCCCTATTTTTGCTCACGTTGGAGCATAAATAATAAATCTGTCTCATTCAAAGTCCAACCCAACTAGACACATGCTATGGCTGTATCTTTATATCTCACAATGGCATTTATATATGTGATGATACTAACAAAACCCAACAGATCACCCCATCATGTTTCTCTCCAACCAAACCTGTTCAAGACCAAAACCCTGAACAAAAAATCTGACTGGACAATCTAGTGCAGTAACCAACTAAGTAGACTATGAACATAAGAAATACCATAACAGGACTTGCAGAGCTGCTCAAAGCTGCCAACTTACTGAAAATCGTAAACTGCGCATCTAGATCTCATACTTCTTCATCACACTTCATCACACTGCTAAGCCGTAACATGATAATCACACATACAACATGGAAACACTTCCCAAACAACACAAAGATAGCACCCTTCCAACCAGACGCCCTACACGGCGAAGCATGCTGCTCATGAAGGCAAGCGCTTCAGCGCCCCACGTAGAGGTAGCAAGTGTTATATAAGTGCTTCAGTAAAATACAATGTTGTTAAATATTTGAAAATTCTATATTTTACTGATAACGTTTTATATAACGCAAACATGACCCAAGAGGGTATCAGAGCACTTTACAATATGTCAGGAAGGAAGAAAAAGTAAAACCAACAACAAGATTAGGGCTAACCAAGAAGTGGCGGGTCCCAAAAAGGCAGTATTTCGATAACGGGATCAAGTTGTCACAAAATATATAAGATCATAGAAGTCCGGAACTGAACATAGTATAACAAATGTAGGTAAATGTTAAAGGCTATCGAGGAGCATGCGCCTTAGAGCAAGAACTTGTTCATTAGTAGTGCTTTAACTTCCTATTTAAATGATGCAGGTGAGGGGTTCAGTCTGATTTCAGGAGGCAGGGAGTTCCAGATCCTCCGGGCAATACCTGAGAAAGCTCGATTGTAGGTTTCTTTTTACAGACTTTATGTGGTTTTAGCAATAACGTTCTCGGGCTTCTGGAAGATATACAGCCACCAGATAGCTCAAGTTTATGTGCTGGGTACAACAGGGTGTTAAGATGCAGTGCTTTATGGGTCATAAATGTGATTATTAACTCAGTCCTTGCTTCAAACGGGTGCCAATTTAGAGCGATCAGGAGTGATGTGGTTGTATCTTTTGTAGACTTACTTATTGAATGGTGATATATTAGCCCACTATATTTAAAATATTATATATTTATACTTACATAGAAAGTCTGTCAAGTTGATATTTGTATGCTCAATGTGTTTTTTGGCGATATTTAGTGTCACAATATAATGTCATAGAAGCATATGTATTCTCAAGATACATATATGTGGAGTTAAGTTTAGCAAACACATTACTACCTACTAACCTTGACCATATTTTGGCAGTCAATATTTTTGCCATGATTTTTTGTAGTATTACATTAACATCCACACAATATTGTGGTACTAGACAATACAGACTAATTCAGAACTGAAAGTGGGGATAATGAAAGTTTAGGAAGAGGGCAAAGGAAAAAGCAGAGAGGCGTCAAGGAGGCCACTGGCAAGTTCAACCAGACATTCCATAAGACAAACAACACTTTTACCTTTTAAAAGGAAGAAGGACAGATACTGGCCATGTAGAGGTCTGGTACAGAAATTGAGTTAGACACTGATGCAACAATGCACTTGGTCCACTTCATGGTATGTATGCATGAATGAAAAGAACTATACAAAAGTGTCTAAGGGAAGGATGACTGCAGATGTAGAAGCAATACTTTCAGTGAGAGAAACACAAGCAAGCAGTTGAGAGGCCACATGCAAACAAAAGATGACTTTCAGCCCAAAACAGGCTCCATATTACAAACCTGGGCATTGTCTGCAACAACAATCATACTTTCATTCCGCAAGTGCAAAGCACATTTGAGTCCAAACATCATCAAATGAAAATTTACTGGAAAAGGAAATAAAACATATCCATCTCACAATTCAAACACAATTAGGATCTCTTCTGAGCTACCATTGTTTCTAGGCTAATGATAGGAAAATTCTTTGTTAACAGGCAGGCATATAAATGTATATTAACACATTTTAGGTTGTCGAAAGTCAGTGGCAGCTCGCAGAGGGAGTGCTGCGGGGTGGTGAGGTGGGGCGGGGAAGGGCAGGGTGGGGAGGGGTTGGACTTGGACGTATGACGGAAAGAATTCAGAGTAGCCTTACACTGAGTCTTGTCTGTTTTATGTCCGAGTCCACTACCTCCCAACCCTTACCCTCCCCTGACCCGCACCCCGCAGCACTCCCTCGGCGAGCCGCCACTGTCTAAAGTCAAGGCTAAACCTGCTTCATTGAGTCATCATGAAAACCCCATCAACCTCCCTTTCCAAGGAAATTCAGTGGGTCCAAATGAGCAACCATATTTGCTTTAAATACCGTCACACAATGTCCTAATGTCCCACCTCTTCTGGAACTGAGGCCCAACTACCATACAGCCATGCATTCAACAGGTCCATTAATTGCAAAGATAAATGTTGGAGGTAAACCCTTCAGCTATTGAAGGGCAAGAAAAACAATAGCCCCAGCACACAACAAATATAAGGGTTTGACAGCTGTAGCAACAGTAAGTCAAGACAGTGCAACAAATATATTGAACACGTTTCTTTGGTTCTTTTATTCTTCTTTTTTGCTTCTTTTTTTCTCTCCTTTTCGGTCTTTACATACAGATTTACATGCCAACACGTGTTTCGTCGCCAACATAGAGATTAACCCCGCAACTTTTTCAAGGCTAAATGAAATATAAAGTACGTAATCAACATTTGTGTTGTACGGAAAGACGCACTAGTATAACCTGACTATAAACCAGTGCAAGCAAACGTATCTAAGAGTTGCAAGAACAAGTGAAGGAAACAACATGAAAAGTAGAAAGGGCCATAAGGAAAAAATGGTAATCGTAGTGTATCGGGTTAAAACATGACAAAACTAGTAAAGTGAAAACAAGGTGCTCCAGTGGATAAGAGGTGAGTATAGAGGGCACACTGTGTCCACACTGATGTGTGTGAGTAGGTCATGCGAAGATATGTTCTGTAGCCACATGCTATGTGGGACAATACTTCAGGCGGGCTACCGATCCACACAGCCCCATTTAATACATGGACGTGGGGCTACGTTGGGTGATGGAAGATTGTTGTTCATGTGCACTGAGGCCACAGCTAGTTCACACCTTCACATTCATCTAAAGGTCCATGTGGGTCTGGGTCAAACATGCGCATTGATGACATTTACCAGGGTGTACCTTTTTTGTGCAATCAATGTCCCTACATTCATCCATTCTCGTAGACGTGAGTGAAAATAGACATGACACATCTGTGTGATTTGGAATGTTTTATTTACATCCTGGGTAGTGTCGGAGCTGGAGGGGTACATGGCCAGTTTAAGCCCACATCACGGGGTTGCCCAGTGGTGGGCCAACCAGAGTCCTTGGGGGAATGCAAAGTTAATTTGGAGAGGAAGAGTCCAGTCCTCAGCCGGATTGCTGTGTCATTGGTACAAGGGCAGATATGGCAGACCATGTCGGGGTCCAGGTGAATGTCACTGAGTGTTCCAGGGGAGTGGGAGGTGTTGTTCCAGGGCATGATGCATAGGGCTGAACCAGGCAGGGACAGGCCATGTGGCGGCTGCGGATGCTACTGCCTCCTTCCTCACACAGTCATTACCCTCCACATGTTACTCCTCTGAGACGTCTTTTGTGTACGGTGTGTCAGGTGTGTGTGGTGGTGTTATGGCTGCATCACTGTGTGCCACTGACACATCAGGGGGCGAAGATGTGTGTGTCGAAGTTCCAGCAGCAGTGATCTGTGACAGGCTCTGTGGCAGCAATGGCAAGATGAGGATCTGCGAGGCATGGAAGATCCCAGCTACATCTCGCTGGTGTTCAGCCGTGGCAGCCTTATTTCCAGGCTGCATTGGCTCCATGGTCTCCATTGTCCTCCGCATCTGTGCCAACTCTGGGCTGTCATCGCTGGAGCCTCTCTGACTAGACAGTTCTTGTATCCGAGTAATGGCCCCAGCTAGGTCAGCCAAGGATTGTTGGTGAGTATGGTGTGGACAGTGGGTGTCCGTTAGGAACTGTAAGTGGTCCCTGATGGGACTCAGACACCCACGTATGGCATCGAGTTTGGCTGCCATGAGGTCTAACCCCCCGCAGCTGATCAGCCATCTTCTCCTGGCACCCTAACACACGGCGTTGGAATTCCATGTGTTGGTCGTGGGGGTCCTAGGAGCCAGTCATGGTGGTGTGTGCTTCCTGCTGTGTGGTCTGTGCAGGGTGTGGGGTCACCGCGATGCAGCTGGGCTGCCCTGCTCTTGGGGGTGGTGTGCAGATGCTGTCCACGAGCCGTTGGAGGGTGTCTGGGCAAATGTGCAGGGTGTCCTCTTCATCATCACTGGAGATATGTGTGGTCTGCTCTGCAGGAGGGGTTGATTGTCCCTCTGCAATATAACGGGGAGATGCAGGTTAACAGTGTGTTCCATGTATGTTCACACATTGTAGATATTTACATTCAGACTGCATGACAATGTACATTTTGGCTGTTTTGGTGATGCTGGCTCTTTGATGGGTGACAGTGGATATTTCAACTACATGACGGATGTGAGGTTGGACTCGTACATTGTCATCTCACAGTGTCATGCAATGCCAGGTGTGAGTGGCCAGTTAATACGCATGGGCAGCACCAGTTGTGTCCTCTGTCCTGTGGTGTAAGGGTTGCACTTTGTACCACATTGTCATCAATGTTGGTGTACTGTGCTTGCTATGTGTGCGTGCTGCATTGTTGGCGAGTCTCCCCTGCAGCTCTGATTTTGTGGCCCCTTATCCCTTTGTGCTCTTGTATGGTTTTTGTACTCTTGTGCATTGTTTGTCTGCAGATGTGTTTTTGATGTCATGGGTTGTAGGTGCACGTTGATGTGTCAGAGTGTGGCCTGCTCCTTTACGGATGTGGTTCACACTCAGCCACCTCAAAGTCGTCTTGTGCACCATGGCATGTATTGTGACTGCAGCCATGCTATCTGTCATGCAGTGTCACTTGCATTGTCCGTGTGGCTCACAGAGCCGCTGCTTTTCTGGATTCCGAACATGTGCATGGGTATGTTGGGAAATAGGTGATATGGAGGGGGGCCCATTTGTGCACATTGTGGACGGGGGCCTACTTGGTGTTTCTATGTGTGCTGCAGTGTGCCAAGGGTATCAGGGACATGTTCCACACTTATTGTGGCTGTGCAGTGTGCTGCTCATTATTGTGCATGTGTGCCATTGTGCCCTTCTCCCTCCGTCCCCCCTGTCCCTGGTTGTTACTCACCCTGTTGCTGTTGGTTCAGGTCATATCGAGCTGTGTCCAGGCCCCCATCTCCTTGCACCATCTCCACACTGATGACTGTGGCCACCATATTTCCTCCAGCTCATCCAGCTCCCCTGTGGCGCAGGACTCCCACCTCCAGTCGCCTTTGCTGCCTTCCTGTTGTCAGCGAGTTTCTCCTTGGTATGGCTGTGCAATTCATGCCAGCGCCTCTTGACCTCCTCCATTGACCTCCTCGTTACTCCGACTGCATTCACATTGGACTTCCATATTTCCGTTTGTGTTGTCAATGGCGCAGTGGAGGTGACGAACAGTTGTTGGTAGTGTTCTATCACCTCCGTGACGATGATCCGGTCTTCCTGCGGCATGAACCCCGTCTTCCTCTTTCTCTTCTCCTTGCGGTTCCCCGACCCGGAGTTCCTGGCTGGTCCTCCGTGGGGCTTGTGGGGTTCGGGTTGTCCTCTGCACTCGATCCGGGTGCATCCATGGTGCTACACAGTTTGATTTGGTGTTGGTGTGTTTTTTTTCTTGATTTTATAGTGCATTTTCCCGCATGACAGATGGGAATTGCAGGCCTGTGACTGGTTGTCGCAGATTTTTGTATCGCGATTTGGGGCATCGAAACTTTTTTCGCGTTGGTGTTTCGAATTTTTGCGGAGTCGCATTGATTTTAGCGCGGACATTTGACGAGTTATCGTAGGCCTATCGCATGGTGCCGCTGTGTTGAGAATACCACGTTACCACGGTGGTATTTTCCCACGATAGACTGCGATGTGAAGAGTTGCGTTAAGCTACTTTTGCGGTAGTTATCACACGTTCTTGATAATATATCCCCAGTTTGAAAAATCTGGCATAAATATGACAGACCTCAAGTGCACTGGTAGGTCCAGGCATACCAGTATACCTGATACTTAAAATAAATGGGCATGGAATCCCAGGCATAAACTGACTGAAATTGCTAAGGCTAAAGGAAAATGTCAGATCTGTGACAGATTGATGTATATGAGTAAAGAAAAATGAGAAACCACAATGAAGGGAAACAAATCATGAAAAAACAATTTTCAAAGACAGATAATTTTAAAGAAATACCCAAAAAGTTCAAATGAAAGGAAACATTTTAAAGGAAAAGATCATTTTAAAGAAAAATCCAAAATGAGATTAAAATTGGGTGGTGTTTAGGGATAGTGAGGGCTTTTTTGAGTTTAGGGGTGGGTGATGTTTAGGGGTGAGGCAAGGTTTTGAGGGGTCAGAGATAGATGTGGTTCTGAGGTAGAAAGGGATTTTTAGGGTTCAGTGATGGTTGGAGTTTAGGGGGTCATGAGGGTTTTTTAAAGTTCTTGGATGAATGGATATTAGAGGTAGTGAGGGGTTTTGAGGGTCCACGAATGGGTGGAGGTACGGCTGTGAGAGGTTTTTAAGCTACTGTGATGAGTACAGTTTACGGGTAGGAAATGACTTTTAGGATTCAGGAATGAGTAAAGTTTAGGGTTGGTGACGAGCTTTAGGGATCAGGGATTTGTGAAGTCTATGGCCAGAAAGAGTTTTAGGGTTCAGGATTTTGAAGAGGGGTTTAAGAATTTTTTAGGGTTGAGAATTGGAAGGATTTTAGGCATAGAAAGGATTTTTTAAAGTTCAGGAATGGGCTGAGATTAGGAGTACTGAAGGGTTTTTAGGGTTCAGGGATAGGTGGAGCTTAGGGGTAGAAAAGGGATTTTAGAGTTTGAGATGGGTAGAGTTTAGAGGTCAGGGATGGGTGCAGTTTAGGCACGGAGAAGGAATTTTAGGGGTAACGGATGAGGACAAGCCACTGGCAGTAGTCCCCAGATAACCCTAACTGAAGTTCTTAGTGCTGTGGTTAATATTTTTTTTATATGCCATTAACGCCATTGTCTAAGCTAGGAGTCTTAAATAGATGTGTGACATTTTTCTACACAAAGACGTTAGGTAGATAGATATTGGCTCTGCATTTAGGTAGTCAGAGATCGCTAAAAACGTAATTTCTTGCTTAGAAGAATTCATTTGTTCACCACTGATAGGAGAGGACATGAAATCTTCAACATTGGCTCTGCGAGTTCCTGGGTCTTCCAGGAATGTTTGTAATAAATGTATTTTCTAAACCACAGCTGTATTGCAAATATTTAGAGAAGCATAGGTACACTTCAGTAATTTTCCGGCTCTTCTGCCAACTGAGTCTTTCTTCTGATTCTACCACGCGGTGAGGTACTCCTCACTATGTTTGATAATAACCACCTATCTTCACCGTGGGTGGGATGCCTTCCAGTGTGGGATATTTACAAGCATGGGAGCAATGGAATGCTGAACATAAAGGCATTGTGGGTATAAGAATTATGCTCTTGTGAGGGGGATCCAGTCGACATTATGTATAGTACGGTAGGGACAGGGTGGTGAGTTCTTTTGTTAAGCCAGAGGACAGGGAATGAGTGAGATGCTTTTTGAAGATGTGAGGTTTGAGTTCTTTTTAGAGGGGATTCACGCACTAGGGCTATTGGAACCCCCATGCCTGTTTGAACTGCACAGGGGGATTTGAGGCAACTGGAGAAGCCGTTTCCAGCGCTGGGGTGGGACTCGGTCCCCCAGCAGGCTCCACTCTGCACGGTGCAGGAGGTGACGTCACCCTCCCGGTGCCCACTAAACCACCAGAGCGCTCCCGCAGTGCGAGACGCACGTGGGCATACCCGACCCAAGCCCAGGCCAAGGGCAGCCCATCTGTGCCCGTCCGTGGCCGGACGAGGTAGGTCAGGGCCCCCCCTCTTGGCGTAGGGGCTGAAAATTCTGAAAACCAGGACAAAATTTCAAGGAGGTCACAGCAGAATATAGTTGGATTGAGCCACTAAACATAACGGAATAGGCGGTGAGATTTAAAGATTCATTATCTACTATGTGCCTGCCCAACTAAATAGTAGATAATAAATCTTGTTGTGAATATTTAGTGGTAATTAGTGGTAATTAGTGTTTTTAACCTTTTTTTATCCCAATATTTTCTGTGGTTTTTAAAATTTGTACTTTTTGTGTATTGAACCTAACCCTTTCAATTAGTACCTGGCACTTCCCAAGCCCCTAATAACTTGCACTTTGCACTTTACATTTTACACTTTGCACTTTAGCACTACGCACTGCATTTTGCAGTGAACTCTGTAACCTGCACTTTACACTTTGCACATTAGCACTACGCACTGCATTTTGCAGTGAACCCTGTAACCTGCACTAGACATCTTAGACACCTTAGACTCACAACCCATATATTATTATCTTCGGATTTTGGGGTGCAAGGTATTGTGCACATTGTGAGTTAGAA
Organism: Triturus cristatus; assembly: GCF_964204655.1. NCBI lineage: Eukaryota > Metazoa > Chordata > Amphibia > Caudata > Salamandridae > Triturus > Triturus cristatus. Next base: position 1,068,093,106 of record NC_140582.1, on the reverse strand, counting down.
ATGGTGAAGTGTAAACTGCAAAAAACGGTATCTGATCCTCCATGTACCACTGTTGACTCCTTCATAGTGCGCGCAGTTAGCGCAATAAATATTGAAATAGATAGAGCAGAACGACGCCTATCCTTAGGATTAGGCACGGTGACAGAAGGGATGGATGGTGAGGGTAGTGGATTAACCCAGGAAGAGAATCCACAACCAAGGGATTTTATTCATATTGAACAACAAGGTGCCACAAGGACAACAGAAAGCGCAATAGTCCCTGGTGTAGAACCATATACGCAGACTAATACCCCCGCCATACACCAGAGCCAGGCGATGGCAGGGAGTAATAAAAGTAAGAAAGGTCAACCTCAGAATTTGCCAGAATAAGTAAGTGATGGCTTAACTGATCAAGGGACCCCTGTAAACTCACAAGTCTCACATATAGCAACTCTTGTAGCAATAAAGATTGAAGAATTGCGAAAACCACTCTTTAATAAATTGGATAAACTGACTAGCGAACTAATTAGGATTAGTGGTTTGCTTAGGAACACCAATGACAGTCTTGAGTAAAGGAAGAATGCGGCAAAAGGGGGCCCGATTGAACATCCTCCGCAGGTAATAACTGCCACTGATAAGATGACAAGTATGGCAACGGGCCGTCATGTAGGTAGTGGACCCCGTAACAAAGTATCTATAGGGAGCAAAAATGGACATAATGAGTCAGTAAATCACCCCCAACCGAGCCGCAGCCCCCGAATAATCAATCATGCCAAACCAGAGGGGATATGCCTGAGTTGAATCGATTAACGATCAAATTTGCCAAGTCAAGAGCACATGGGGTTTCTGAGGCAAGAGCTGGTGTCTCCATAAATCTACCACCTGAATGTTGCCCGTATGTGGCAGTTATGGTTAATGTGCCCCAGTTACAGCCAGGCCAAAGGGAACCACACGATACCCTAAATAATAAAGTGGTCCATTGGCTAGATAAAAACTGTGGCTACCCAGTAGAAGGAGCAAGCCAGATACTCCTAACAAGAAGAGTAAGCTGGATTGGCCCCCTAGCTAAGAACCTTAAAGGAGATTGCATAATCATTAACTTTAGAAGTCCAAGCTGGGCAAGGAACATTCTGGAGAGAGCAGCTGCACAATTACATCTTGTGCAGAATGTGTCATTACAACCCCTCAGCTTTTTCTATAGACACCTAAGGCATGCACCCAATAGAGGAGTTATACGAGGTCAACCCAGTTTGAACCCTGTATTACCAATTTATCCCCAATATGCACTGCCAATGTCAAATAGATATCAAGCCCTGAGTTCCCTACAAGAAAACGACTGACATTGTGCCGCCCGTTTACCCAATGTGGAGTATGAATCCACTGGCGATGGGTTAACTGGAGCTGGAGCATTAAATGCTAAAGATCTATTAGAAGCCACAACTAATGTCCCTTTACATGTAGAGAGCTTACAGGAAGAGACCCCATATATAAGGAGGGAGGAAGAAAGACATTGTGAAAATTCTTGAGATAAAACAGGAAAAATATTAGAAAATGGTTACACAATTGCCTCGTGGAATATAGCCGGCCTATTGAGTAAAAAGGACACACTAGGATGGTTAAATTTCATTAACAAACAGGACATCATTTGCATGCAGGAAACCTGGTGCATTGATCACTTTTACATAGAAGGGTTTACGTCACCTGGCTTACCTGCAGTACCATCCCCTGCAGGCAGAGCGAAAGGAGGGATTTTAATTCTCATGTCAAACAAAATTCCAGTTGTTGTCAAAAGAGTGATTACAATAGGAGAACACTCACAGATTATATGGTTGTACTGTAAAGATAGCAGGTATGTGATCTTGATCAATTATTATAACAATGTGTTCGATTCAACTCGCAGTAATGTTGTATTCGGGCTAGATAATAGACTCGATGAACTAATAGAGGTCATTAATACCAATTTTGCAATCATATGGGTCGGAGATTTTAACACGCAAATATGCCCATTGTCTATGACCAAAACCTGTGGGTTCAAGAATGACGAAGGTGACGATTGTACACATAACAGTTATGGAGGAGCGTTAAATACAACAATGGCAAAGCATGACCTTGATTTGTTACAATGTGCCCGTGATATTGACGGCAGTCTTATACCAACTTATATAGGCAGGAATGCAACTACTGTGATTGCTCATGTGCTAATTTCCACGAGTATTACTTATTTGTGCCCCACACCAAGGATCGCACAGCTCTCACTTAGTGACTATAATTGTATCAGAATGTCAATATTGGTATGAGGCAACAAAACTGTATCCCAGCAAGATGTTATTGCTAATATCGCCCCAATTAGACCAAATGGAACACGAATCAGATGGGAGGGGGTAGACCCGGTAAAGGTATTGCATGACATTGTTGTAAAATGTGGTACAGAGATTTCCTATTGCCTCGGCAGGTTGTTAATCCCACCTTGATGCTAACGAACTTCTGTAAAATTAATAGCAGTATTGGTGGGATATTGACCTCTCCCCGTAGGGAAAAAACTCCACAATGTAGGGGATGGTTGGACAATATTTTCACTCAGGTGTCCAAACAGTTGAAACAGGCTCTTATAAATAAACCTAGGAACAACGAATTAATTACAAATTTAAGATTCAATTATAAATTGGCTCTTAAAGTAAGGAAAAGAGAGTTACAAGAGCAAGCATGGAATAAACTTTCACTGGCAGCAGACACGGCTAATAATAAGCTATTTTGGGAAACTGTTAATTCACCATTTCTAAAAGCGGACTCATTCCCAGAATGACTGTCTCATGTTAGCTGTGAAGCATGGGTTTTACATTTTTCTAGTATTTTTAACCCATCTGATGAAATAGCATCTAGACCCCAAAATCCAACACAATGCAAGTGGCCAGCTTTACCTCTAAAGGACTGATGGGAAGTCGGGGAGGGAAGGCTCCAGGAGCAGAGGAAGACTGCAGAATACCAGCCTTTGCCCGTTAAAGTGACAGTCAAGTTCGAATAATGCAAAATGGTAAGCATCGTCCATGATACACGAATTGCATAGGTAACATCTATGAGACAAAGAGCAATAGAATATCGCTAGTCCGCTGACCTATATATGCATTGAGAGAGTTTATGGAAGGAATTTGCCCATTAGTAAAGTCTTAGCTTCCTTTTTGAATCTTGACAAAGATGTTATTCTTCTGATGTTTGGCGGCAACGAGTTCCATATTCTAGGTGCGGCCCCAGAGAAAGCTCTGTTGTATGTTTTCTTCTTTCGGAAGAGGGGAGGCTCCAACACAAAATCCCTGGCACAACGCGAGTGCCTGCCTCCTGCGGATACCACAATTTTATATGCAAGATACAAGGGTGAATTAGAGTGTAATGCTTTGTGTGTGATGCACGCCAATTTGGGTTGGATTCTGGCTTCGTAGGGAAGCCAGTTTAGAGCCTTCAGGCGCAGTGAGATGTGGTTGAAATTTCTTGAGCCTGTTAAGAGTCTTGCGGCTGCATTGAGACAACCTTTTAGAGGAACTGGTGAGATATTGGGAAGGCCAGAGAGGGTTGAGCATTGTATTCGATCCAAGAGATAACTAAAGCCTGTACTGCCATTTTAAGGTCAGACGTGTCTAGGAATGGTTTTAGTTTTCTCAGGTAGCTCAATTGAAACCTGGCATTAAGTTTGAGATGGTTGCTAGCAAGCCATTCTACAGTCAGCTTTAGAGCCTCGTTCGTTGTTTTGATCTCCTCTAGGGATGAAACTTTCATGTAGATCTGTTTGTCATCTGCATACATGTGGAAAGAGATGTTGGCGATATGCAGTAATTCAGTTAACGGTTCCAGATAGAGGTTAAAAAGAGTTGGGGAGTGAGTTGAGCCTTGTGGGACTCTGATTGTAATCGGTTGACGGTAGTATCAGGAACTCTGGTGCGCTGGCATTATCCCATCCAAGGCGAAGAGGACCAGGGCTTGGAGTGTCCTCCTCAAATTGGTTGCAGGTAGAAAGAGTTTACTTTCATAAAAAGTGCGAGACTGGAACATGTTGTTTGGTTTTCAATGTCTGTCTTGAAGGGTTTGTCATTGTCAGGGAGAGAGATTTGGCCTTTGTGGCAAGCTAATGCGGTATTCAGTCTAGCTTAATGTTGGACTGTATATTGGTGTTTGCAAAGAGGAGGAATTTTACTTTTGTTGAGTTTGGTTAGATTTAGGTTCAGGTAGGTGTTTGGCATCCAGGTCTACATTACAATATGGCAGGTCTTGACTCGGTCAATATCTCTGGTGGCTGAGACTTTAAGCTTCCCTAATCAGTTCCTCACTGATTAAAGTATTCAGCAGCCGCCCCAACAGGAAAGAAAGGTAGACCTGGTAAACATCCATCCCTGTGATAATAAACATTGGTCCTCTTCAGAACACAAGCTCTCACTCACATTAGTCAGATTAATATCTAAATGTTCTTGGGAAATATATCTGCCAGCAGGACCCTGAGGTTCTTCTTCAACCTCAGGATTATACTTAAGGGACCCCTTTCTGCATTTATAGTCTGGCTCCTCATCTCACTCAGCATCCCTTATGGCTAGAGCCAGGGCACCTGCTTTCTCACCCATCTCCTTCAGATATGTAGCAGTAAAGAAAGATGATGAACAGAAGGATGAGGAGGTAAAGGAGGAGATGTATCCTGCCTCCTGTAAGGGCAATACATTTATTTAGGTTTGTAGTTTCTGTGCACAGGCTGAGCGCTCTTCCCTAAGTCCCCCCTGACTGGCTGGCTCGGCCTGTTTGGAAGGAAGATGTAACCTGTCCTCAGCTCTATAGATTCTTATTGCCATGAGGTGCACCTTGCATCTGCGCTAGTGAGTGTGGACAACAGAAAAAGCATGCACAATAGGTTTGTAATAAAAGATCTTAAATACAGAGTCAGATGACTAATCAGCGGCATGTAGAATACCTTCCAACCTGGATCCCAATACAAACGCTTTGGAGGCCATAGCCACCCCTAGCAGAATGAGCCCCACAAACAGACATATCAATGCCAGCCTCTGCCATGATCCAACAGACCCAGCGGGCCAAGGTAGCATCAGATACTGGTCTAAAGGGTTTCTGAATTTCCAGCAACAGAGAACCAAAGGGGTTAGCCCTATGTGTCAAAGTGCGGTCTTCATAAACTTTCAAACATTTCTCCACACATAGTTTTGCACTGTGAGGAAAAGTCGGGTAATCAATGGTCCGGGACACAGTCTTCATACTTTCAGAAATAAGAAAAGAAACACCATCAATAGAAAACAACCTACCTGCTTAGTCAAGGGCTTTGATATCCAACACCCTTCGATACAAGACCAAACATAAAAGCATTGTTCATTTTGCAGAAACTGTTTCAAGGACAAATCAGAATTATCTGGCCAGGAATCAAGCAGTGACAGAACACTGTTTACATCCCACAATTGCGAATATTGAGGCTTCAGAGGGTTTGCCACCCTGATACCTTTCAACAACTTACCCACCAGAGGATGCATACCTACTGGTTTGCCATCAATGAGTCGGTGTCCAGCAGATAAAGCTGGCCTGAAATTATTTACTGACCTGTAACATAATCCAGACTCATTAGACTTAGAGAGAAAATTGAGAACATCCTTTAGCTCAGATCCCATGGGATCCACCTACCGTAGAAGGCACCAACCCATCCAATCTCTTTCATGTAGAAGAATATTGTTTGTGGGTGGAAGGAGCCCAAGCTTTTATAAAAGCGGTAGCCGCTGTTGAAAAGCTCTCGACCTGTCCATGTCTCTAAATATTTTCAAAGCCTTAATAGTTAACTGGCCATGGAGGAGGAGAGGATGGAGAGAGCCCACTGGATCTGGTACCCCTCATCAATTGATATAGTGAACTGCTGATATATTGTCCATCCGAAGAAGGATGCAGCAGTTGCTCTTCATGGGTGAGAGAGACTTTATGGAATGAGCACACCAGAAGCTCTAAGCAACTTATATGAAGTCCCAGTTCTTCTGATGACCACCGACTGCAGGTAGAAAAGTCCCCACACCTTGCTCCCCAGCCCCAACGGTTGGCATCGGATTCAATGATGACATCGGGAACCGCTCCGAAAATAGCTCTGCCATTGAAAGCGTCCATGTGTAGATGCCACAAGTGGAGTTCTTCTGAGCTTCTGGAGATAAGGGAACCAGGCAATCGCAGCTTAAACCTTTTTGGAGGTAGTGGATATTCAAGTGTTGAAGGGCTCTGTAGTGCAACGGACCAGGAAACACAGTTTCAATCAAAGAAGCCAACAATCCCACAGTCCAAGCCAGGTATCTCAGAGACACCATTTGTTTGGACAGAGTTGACTTCAGCTCCTGTTTGATGGATTAAAATTTTGGAGGTGGAAGGTGTAATTGGGCCTTGACCGAGCCCACCTGAAACCCCAAGAACTCTATCTGTTGAGAAAGAATCATCATGTTTTTTTGGGAATTGATTAGAAAACCCAAGTCCTGAAGCAGACTGCGTCAGAAGTTAATCTCTGTCTTGTGTCATGAGAATCCTGTTGTCTAGGTAGAGAATCATGCGAACACACATCTCTCTCAGACATTCCAGCACAGGTTTAATGAGTTACGCGAATGCCCAAGGGGCTGAAAAGAATCCGAAGGGGAGGGATATGTACTTGTACCATTGATCTCGCTATTAGATTTGAAGGTAACATTTGTGTGGCGAGAAAATAGGAATGGAGAGGCAGGCGTCTTTGAGATCGAGACGCACCATCCAATCCTTCTCTTGAAGCAGATCCCTCATCACGTGAATACCCTCCATCTTGAAATGGCGGTAAACTGCCCAGGGGTTCAAACTCTCTGAGGTTGGGAAACAGCCTCAGACCTCCACCTACTTTCTGACCTAAAAACACATTGCTGCAGAAACATTTTGAGTGTGGAAAAATGGGAGCCATTGCTTGTTTTGACAATAATTCCAGTATCTTGGTCTCTATGAAAATCATGTCTTGTTAGGAAAAAAGGGAGTGGGTCAGTGGACTTGAACAGGCCTCAGAGTAAGTTCTATGCTGTAACCGCGTACTGTGTCAAACACCCAACAATCTGTCAAAATCTTGGCCCAAGTGAAGCAATCTGCAACCCAGAGGAAGATTCAAAACAATAGAAGGCATCATTGCCTGCAGATTGATTGTTGGAGGCGCGATTACCCATGTTGATGCCTCTGTTGTAATGTCCTCGGTAGGCCATGGACCTTGAGGGGTAGAAGCCTGCCTGGGAGAGGTCCTGCCCAAAGCCTCTGCGTCGATGAGCGAATCCTCTTTGAGGACCTTGATGGTTGGAACGGCCATCCGAAAGTCCTATGACGCGGAAGGCCCAGTCAAAAAGGGAGTTGAATACCTTCTTCAGGGAAGACTGGGGCTTGTCTAGTGAAGCTAAAGTGTTCTTAAATTTGCCAATGTCCTTTACAAATCGGTCTCCAAAACGTTGTTCCTCAGCCAAGCGGACTGCTTCAGCTGTAGCTAATTCAACTAACTGGGGGTCAATCCTCAACAGCACCGATTTGTGACATTCAGAAGGCACAATTGGTGTTGCCCAGCAGACAAATCGCACGCTTGGTCCACCCCGCAAGAACTTCTGGATGAATGGGGCTCCTGTGTCCTGTGTGTGGAGGGACAGCTCTAGAATTTTCGACAAGGGGGCTGAAATATCAAGCAACTTATCTTGACAAGTTCTGAGGGCTCTTGCTATACCCTTCATGGGATCTTTGTTGAATTTCTTAAGGAAGGTAAGCATAGTGGCATCAATGTCCGGAGTTAGTGCAGTTTTATGGGGAAGGTCAGGCCTAGGGCACTCGGCTCTTAGTCTGGACCGACCCCCCTTCTCAGAGCTCTTGCGTAGGTGCTGCTACATATAGTCTGCAACAGTGGGAGCTAGAAACACAATCTGATGACCTGGGGTGAATGATGTCTAAAGGTTCAAAAGTGAAAGGTATGGGTGAAGGGAAGTGGGCTGCAAGAGGGAAGAACATTTGCGTAGCTTGGGACGTTGAGTTGTTTGGGACCAATGAGAAGAAGTAGTGTTGGTATCTGTATCAGTATCGGGGGAAGTTAGAGGAGCGGGAGAGCTTGAGTGCTTCTTAGCACTGTAGGTGTATTTACCTAAAACCCCTTGGGACAACTTATTATAGGCATCTGAATGTGGCCAAGTGGAATCTGTTGCAGAGTTTTGAGGGTGCTGGGAGGAACCCACTGGAGGGGTATGGAAGGGGGCAGCGGGGCATCCCGAAAGCTCATCAAGGCATTTGAAAATGGGCGGAAGGGCCGAGGTAAGTGCTTTATCAAAGGAGCGCTGGTCCAAATGGTCAATTACCTTCACAAGGCCCTCATCATAATAGTAATCTTCATTTTCATTTGGCCCATAAGCCCCCAGGCTTGTTCAAATGTTTCATAGTCAGACATGGTCATAAGGAGGGGTTAGCCTCACAATCTTAAGTCCCCAGAAGGAAGCCAGGGCCACGAGCATGGAAAGGAGGGGGGTCAGACCCTGATATTAATAATTATTATTACAGCCCTGGGAGACTCTGCTGTGCAGGGCATCAATGGGAGCAATGAGCTGGTAGCAGGCCACAAAGCAAAATGCAAATAAGAGATCCCAAAAAGTGTGAGTTCACTTCAGGGGGTTAAACCCTCCACTCAACAAAATTGTAGATACTTTTTTATGCGGAAAAATCACCCCGAAGTTTCATTTGCCTGCAAGCTTTACCCTTTTATTGCAGCCCAGGAGAGTTGACACCAGAGCAATTTTATCCGTGAAGTTGCCGAGCGCGAGAGAGAGTTGCGCTGGCAAACTTCTCAGAGGTACGTGCATGTAGCCCAATTGGGCTACAAAAGCGTCCTCACTCCCAGGAGGGGCTGCCGCCCAACTTGTGGCTGCATGTTAAGCATGGGAGAGAAAATGAATAAAACAAGCAATTTCAAACCAAAAACTGGGGGGAATGTGCAACATGCACCCAAAAGGAAAGAAAAAAGAAGCAGACTGAACAGCGGCCGTGCAACATCTGGAGAGCGTGCATCGCTCCTGCAAACCTGCAACAAAACAATTATAAAATAGCAATAACACAGCGCTATAAGCTTGATAGCACAAACACTTATAATCAAGAACAATGGTACATAAATGTGAAAGTACAAAACAGAGAGGCACTTATTCTGACTGTGGAGCAGCAAAGAAAGAGGCAGTGAAGATGGTGCCTCACTGTTTTTGTAGGTTATACATGTACACTATTGGTGGGCTGTGGAGGAAGCGTGGTTCAAAGCCTCATGGGAAATGTAGTTGTGTTTTACAGTTTTTAATTGGTTGGCTTGTGAAGGCCCTATCATCTCATCAGCTGCCACTGAAGAGTGGGAGCTCCCTAACAATGACATTGTGTATACATCAAAAACAGCTTACCCCACTACTCAAATCTGGTAGCTTTTTGTTCTGAAACTTAGAAAAAGCTTCAACTATAAAAACTCTTGCTCTAAAACTCAAGGTGCTTTTCTGCTTCACTTCTTTACTCGAACACTCATTCATATGTGGTACCTAACCCTCATGTTTTAAAACTGTTGTTGATCTACCATTGCTAAAAAAAATCAACAGCAGACCTGCACCTACCCATTAACTATTGCCTTGTGCCTCAGCTTCCTTTCTTCTCCAAAATACTTCAAGCATTGTCTTCAACCTCCGGACTCTGTGTTAAAAATACTTTATTGAATGTTAGCAATGTATTAAGACAGGCAAAATATCAGTAGCAAATAGAACCATAAAATGTTTAACCTGAAAATTGTGTAAAGAAAAAATTACAATACAGAACGAAGTTGGCACAATATGTTTAACCCAAAAAAAGGAAAAAGAGCTGCTTACAAAGTCTGATAAATGATGCCTTCAGTCTATTAATTATGGTGCGTTCAATGATAAGCTAGTAACATAGATCGTAAGAGATTTCCAAAATATTTGTTTGTAAGAGACAATATGTCCAATTAAGAGCAATATAGGCTGGTTCCTTTCCCACCAAATATGAACAGAGAGGAGGCTCATATATTTCCAATTGGAGGTGATTCACTTAAGGCAGAAGAAATAAGAAAATCAAATAATTTTATTTATGTTAAAGGTAAACGGTGAGATAATGCAAACGATTTACAAATAATTAGTTTATAAGACATAGTATCTGAAATGCAAACAATCTTGACAATAACTTCCCATACTTTCATTCCAGAGTCATATAGATCCAGATTCAGTTTTAAAAAGTCAGCATGTTGAGTTATCAAGTGAGTTTGCTTTTAAAAAAATTGCAAGGAATCAAGAGGCACAGCAGAAATAATTTGGATTATAAAAGTGAAATTGGCATTCAACCTGAAATGTTGACTGGTGATAAATTTGTGATGGTTAAGATAGCTGGAAGTTTTCTGAACCTCTTGACTCTATTGTAACAATCTGCTCAGTGTCTTCCAATCAGGATTCCATGGCCTCTACTCCACTGAAACAGCCCTTATACTTGTAGCTAACTCTATCACCTTCCTCCACACCACAAGCCCCTCTTATTTAACTCTTCTCTATAAACTGGCAATCCAGCAGATTACCTCCCACTCCACTGCCTGTTGGTGTCGCAAAAAACACACGCATTTATGTACACATATATATGAATATGTTTGTGTGCGTGTATATATATATTTATACATATATATATATATCGAGCTCAGCTTTCCGTCTTAATCCCTTCACTCACGGCCGGGTGCTTCCAACGCGGTGACGGACACCGCATACAGTCCAGGCTCTCGGTACACAACAGATACCAGCACTCACGGGAACAGTGCTCTGAATATTTTATTTTCAGAACTTCACAGCAAAACGCGTTTCGGCTACCGCCTTTGTCAATTGCAACCGGCGTCGACTTTCAGTGAACATAAATAAATGCCTTGTCTCATAAACAACAACAAAGGACTTGCTTCAGTCCCACAGTGGCAGCCATTACTAAACATGCAAGTTATTTTACATTTGAATATATGCATTGAACAATCACGCCCTGCATGGGCATTCGAAATAATAAACGAATTCAACTTATAATTAAACCCTATAAATATATATATATATTTTTTTTTTTACGCATACATCACAGAGTAGTTATAGTTATAGTTAGGGTTACCATAGATAGGGATTTCTTGAATATTTCTCCCTTAATAACTTTGCACCCGTTTCACAAATCTCCACTATACTTTGTACACCTATTGCACCTGTTACATTGTCAGATAATTGAACGTTTTGTGGTGTTTGGTCAAGGCGGTGCAAAGTAAAAAGGGGGTCCCAAAACATGCTTGAAATCCAATGCATTTTGCATAGTCTTTTGTATTTCATGTAGCGGCAAAACGGCTGAACGGATTGTAATGAAATTTTACAGTAATGTACATCGAACTATGTTGATGATTTCTTTTTGCAATTTATTGTGATATTATGAAGTTATAGGCGCCAACAAAATAGTGCTATCTTGTTGCACACTACGACTAAAAGTAGCAAGGAAGCCCAACAAATAAACTAGACTGCATGTGTAAAATTTCAGAATTATATGAACAACTGAAAGACCAATTTATGGTCACATGCCAATGGAAAACTATAAATAAATATGTGACAAATAGAATACATCTAATCTACACAGGTTTTCTTTGCCTGCCCCCTGGCTCACAACATAAAACTGGCCCAACAAGCCAATCAAATAACATCTTTCTTATGCATCCCTTTGCAACAAAATGAATATTTGGCCTAGCAGTGAGCCACACATACTACTGTCTGGAGGACATGAAAATTGGCCACTAGTTAAAGAATAATAATCTCAATGTTAATAACAAAAACAATGATTGCCTTTCATTCATTTTGGCCTTCATATTGTGGTAAATAATTTTCCTTTACCTGGACTTAATTTGATACAGAAACATAATTAAATAGCTCAGTAAAATGAGAGGCAGAATCCGTGGTATTAGAGGTTCGGAATGGGCTTTATTCCAATGATCGATTATAATCGGTTGCTCCAAGTTCCATCACCACGGAGGTTCAGGAAGTGAAGTACATACTTTATTGACAAGAAGTAACCTTTATAGTACATACATTACAATGAAGCGAATGCAATAGGCGTAACAATTGATAAGGAAAATGACGATTTATCTGCGTAACCAAAAAATGGGTGTAATAAGGAGTAAAAAGGAACATAATTGGTTATGATGTCACATATAGGTGGATCTATAAGATAATACTTGGCATAGATGCGCGCGCAGCAGTATGACGTGTGATTGACGTGCAACTAGGGGGTGAAGGGGACTTGACATTTAGCTCTACATGTGGAGACAAAAAGTCTGGGGGGTCAAGTCAACCTAATCCCAAATCATATCTAACATCCTATGTTTAAAGAACTATGTTATCCACAAAAGAAGGACTCTCGGACAGAATCTATTCTATACTGACTGTGCGTGCGTGTACAAGCGTCTAAGTGTCTACACTGAAAGCGAGGGGGTAGGAATATTCCATGGTAACAGGGCTATGAATTACTTGCATGAGGACAGAGAAGTCGAGCCTTTTGCTCGGTAGCTGGAAGAATGTTTACTTAAACTACTAGACAGGAATGCATCGGCTGAGGGGGAAGCAGATAACTCGAAGGCGAAATACAGTTCTTGGCAGAGAATAGGCTGATGTCAGGCTTCGTGAGCCGCGCAGAGAATGAGACAAAGTTCATGGTCACAGATGCAGGCTCGAACTGGAGTTTTCAGAGGCAGAAAGCAAGAGGAGTTTGATGACAGAATCAGGGCCTACTTGCCTGGACTGTAAAATGGCATAAGTGAACCATATAAAGCCGGTGGCCTTTCATATTTAGGAATGGAATATCCGGCCTATTCATGGCGGATCTGACAGAGGGCATGTTGACGGTGGACGCACATGTATTTGCGTCTTCATAACTGGAACTGGAGGGAACATACATGTACTTGTGACATGCACATAGAACCGTTGGGGTCCAAGATAGGGGACATAACTGATCGGAAAAATCCATATTTCCACATTCCCTCCTTGTCCCCTACTTGCCCGTTAAGAGATATCAATCTTCATCAATCCATTGATCTGTTCATATAACATCATTTGTTCTTCTTTCTTCTTCCGGGACGAACGAAATCTTGGTGGTGGAATACACGATGTGGTACACAGACCACAAATCGCTGGTCCACATTGCAGACATAGACAGCAACTGAATAGTATGAGAAGGCCAATACCTAGGAAGGATAAAACTCTCCATCCCCAGGCTGATATCACACTCCAAAACCAACTGGACCAAGTCCAAGTGCCTGGGTTCTGGTGTATCTGGTTTACAATCTTATGAAGGCGAGTGATGGCTTTATATACAGATGGCGAATTTTCTGGTATGAATACGCAGCAGCTTGATCCGATGACCCTACAAGCTCCGCCCCTATCAGCCAGGATGACGTCAAGAACAAGACGATTTTGAAGCACAACAATCCGCATAGCAGACTGCTCTTCCGTTAAATTGCCTAAGGCGGAAATAGTCTCATTCACTACTGCTTCAAGGGTTCTAGTTAATCTACGTATCAGTTTACTATTAGTAACAGTACCTATATAAGGAAAGATGCCTTTATTGAAATCTGTGTATTTTTCCCATGCTGTTTCAGTGTAATCGACAATTGGGAGATCTCTCCGCTCTCTGTTGTGTACTAAATGAATATTTCTGTAATAATCAGGAGGAGCTAGGAAAACAGGTGGCAAAAGGAATGCAATGTAGCAGGTACCATCCCAGTCTAGAGGTAGACGCATATATGCAGTCTGACCACATATAAAGTAGGAGTGGCGATAAGCTCTAAATGAAGATTTGCCTCGATCACTGAATTCTACTATAGTAGTGCATTTACTATGGCCCATATGTATGGAACCAACCTTTCTTACACATAATTCACCCTTCGCTGGGAATACTGACATGGTGGGCAAGACTAGTTCAACTTCGGATACGACATTTAGAATCATGAGATTAGGTGTAAAATTACCTAATCCATATACTTCATTTTCTAGATCAGTTCCTGTTCTCTTGGGGCGACCCTCCTTGTCAGGGTAGCAGACCTTGAGTAAAACTAGGTTCAGATTTCCCCATACCCAATGATCTTGGTAAACTGCTGTGTCTGAGTCTATGGAATTGATTAAACTAAACCATGCTCCACAGGATCCATTATGTGTAAACGGATGTGGAAAGAAAGGCAGGACTCCTTCATAATTCTGATAGGGAGGGAGTCGGCCACACACCCAACAATTAGTGGCATTACTAGTCTGATGGGAATGATGTAACATACTAATGAAAGTGTTATTGCGCAGCGCAAGTCTATAAGACAATTCATGCGGAGGTAAGTCACTAAAAGAATGTTCAGCAGTAACATTATAAACATGTCTAGAAATAGGGTAATATATGTGCAACAATATGCTTGCAGTAATTATTAAAAGACTCAAGAAAAACAAGATTATTAATGTCACTATGCAATGGCTACGCAGTGATTTACAATACGCCTGTCGTTTCATCATTTTTCGCGACTGTCCATGATTCAGGTCTAGAGGATACATGTCAGAGACAGATTCAACCGCTTCACCTAGGAGAGGACTTAAACAATCAAATCGTCTGACGTTCTAGGCCTCAATTTAACTTTATAGAGTTCGGTTTCAGTCTTTTCAACCAAAGGAAGTTTTGAATCAGTCTGTGAGGGAGTGCAGGGCACAATGTCTATATCCGAGGATTGTCCATGAAATTTCTTGATATGACTTGAATGAATCCAGCCCTTGCGGCCCTCGATCTTCACGGCTGTTCTTGTGGTCAGCAGAACCAACTTGGGTGTCTTCCACCTGGGCTCCAGCTGAGTCTTTCGGTCGAAATTTTTCACAAACACGAAATCACCCGGAACTACGTCATGGGGTTTCACCTCAGTGTTGTCGGGAAATGCTGCAGCAACCTGTGAACGACAAGATTGTAGTGCAGACATCAAAGAAGCCAAGTAATCTGTCAGCATATTACAGTCAATATCAGTTATTTTGCGTGGTATGGGCGTCCCCCACATATTTGGTGGTCTGCCGAAGATCACCTCATACGGGGATAGCCCTGTTCGAGAGTGTGCTACCATTCTCATGTAAAAGAGTGCAACTGGTAATGCTACTATCCAGTCGACACCTTTCTCTCTGCATATTTTGGACAGTCTGATTTTCAGTATCTGATTATGTCTTTCTACGAGACCTGCTGCCTCGGGGTGTCGAACACAGTGGAATTTCCACTGATATCCTAGCAGAAGTGAAACATGTTTCATTAATTCGGATGAGAACGGCTGGCCGTTATCTGAGTAGACAACACGTGGTAAACCGTATCGTGGGAAGAATTCTCGAACCAACTGTTTGGCAGTAGTCGGGGCAGTGTAATCTGAAACCGGGTATGCCTCCGTCCAACGGGACAGAGCGCAGACAACTACGAGAACATATTTGAATCCTCGACATCGTTCCATCTGGATATAATCCATCTGGAGGACTTCAAAAGGGTGGTCAGGAGGATGAAATCCACCCTGTTCTACGGGAACGCTTTTTCCTGGGTTGAACTGGCAACAGATCATACAGGTACGGACCTTTTGTTTGGCTGCTGCTCGTAAATGTTTATTGAACCAAATGTGTTGAATGCTGTCTAGCATAGCTTTTTCTCCTAGATGCGCTGGACTATGTATAGTGTTAATTATAACTTGGACCATTGAATCAGGAAGGAACCATACAGACTTTTCCTTCATCATCCATCCTTGGTCCGTTTGGATCCCTCCTAATTCAGTCCATTTCTTTATTTCGTCTGGTGTAGCATGTGTCTGTATGTCAATTACGTCAAGGGTAGGATCTTTAACTGTCATACAATGTGTCGGTGTCGGGACTATTGTCTTTGTCATGTCGGGGGTTTGAGTTTGAGCAGTCTGTTTAGCTGTTCTGTCGGCTAGATCATTGCCTTGGGAAATGATATCAGTAACCTTCGTATGAGCCTTACATTTCATAATTGATATTGCAGTGGGTAGATGTATTGCATCTAATAAGGCATGAATGAGGGGTCCGTGCTGAATGTGGGCACCGTGGGAAGTTAAATAACCTCTCTCTCGCCACAGCACGCCGAAGTCATGTACAACTCCGAATGCATAACGTGAATCAGTGTATATGTTGACTTTTTTATTTGTGGCTTGAATACAGGCTTGTGTCAGAGCGATGAGCTCTGCGGCTTGAGCTGACAAAGTATTTATACGATTAGTTTCAATGACTTCAGTATCTGTGGTGACTGCGTAAGCAGCCACTAACTCTCCTGTACTTGTTCTCATACATGAACCATCTACATACAACGTCAGGTCTGGATCTGACAATGGGACATCTGTCAAGTCTTGTCTGGGTTTTGTCGTTATAGTAATAACTTCAATACAGTCATGAGCTAGTGGGTCTGTTCCGGTTACTGGCAAAAGTGTGGCAGGATTCAATGTGTTACAGCGTCTGATTTCTATATGTGGCTGAAACAATGTAAGTTCATACCCTGTAAGTCGCGCTATAGTCAAGTGTTGTGTTTGCGTTCTATTTACAAGGACCTCTACTGTGTGTGGTACTTGAACTGTCAATGGATGTCCTAACACTATGGCATCGCTTTGTCTGATTGCTAAAGCTGTCGCTGCTACTGATTTCAGGCATGCAGGCAAAGCCTGAGCTACTGGATCTAATGTACTAGAAAAATAAGCACATGGTTTGTGTGCTCCTGCTTGTTCCTGTGTGAGTACTGACAATGCAGTACCTTCGCGTTCTGTAACAAAAAGTGTAAACTGTTTTCTGTAACATGGTGTTGCTAAAACAGGTGCTTGACATAAAGCTTTCTTTAGGCTTTCAAAAGCTTGTGTATGTTCCTGAGTCCAAGGGAGAACAGTCGATGTGGCTGCCTCCTGTGTTGTCAACTGAATGAGTGGTTTTGCTAGAAATGCATACTGAGGGATCCACTGCCTACAATATGAAGTGAGGCCTATGAAAGCCCGCACCTCCTTTTGTGTCTTGGGTATTGGCATGTTAGCTATTAACTGAATGCGGTCGGGTGTAAGCTGCCTTCCCTCCTTGGACAGCGAGTGTCCAAGATAAACAACTCGCTGGACACAGAATTGCAGCTTAGAAGGGGACACCTTGTGCCCCTTTTCGGCTAGAAATTGTAAAACTGTCAGTGATGCTTTTTCACATTCCGGTTCGCTTCTCGCGGTGATCAGCAGATCATCGACGTATTGAAGCAGAGCAGTGTTAACTGGCATGTGGATACTATCGAGTTCTCGTTTCAGTGCTTGGCTATAGATGCTGGGGCTTTCTGTAAATCCTTGAGGTGCGCGTGAGAATTTAAAGCTACGTCCATTTAAACTAAATCCGAACAAATATTGGCTTTCCGGATCTATTGGGACGCTGAAAAAGGCATTCTTGAGATCAATTACAGTAAAGAATGTTGCTTCGGAATCAATAGCTGTCAGTAATGACGAGATATCTGGGACCACAGGAAATTGTGGCACAATGCATTTGTTTAACTCGCGCAGATCAATAACCAATCGATATACTGGCGGGGCCTTAGGATCTGTTCGTTTAAGAATCGGAATTATCGGTGAATTACATACATTGGAGTCTGTTTCTACAACTACTCCTTGGGCAATGAGCTCGTCAATGATTTGTAGTAAAGCCACTACAGCATCTGGTGGTAACTTGTATTGTCGCATTCGTGGTAGTACCACTCCTGCCTTTAATGTGACTCTATATGGTGTAATATTCATGCAACCAACATCAGTAGGGCCTTGTGCCCATAGACGTGTAGGTAAAGTCTGCAGTCGGGGATCCATGTCTCTAGACACATAGTGACCTTTAAAATCACGTAAAAACAACCTTACTCCTTCCGGAGAACAACATATTATGGCTCCTAGAGCTTTCAATGTTTTTATTCCTAGCAAGTTTTCTGGACATGATTTAGTAAGCAATAAATCTGTAGTTCGGGTCAGAGGTCCTATCGTAAGTGGCAGAGGTTGTGACACTTCATTAACAATAGGTTTTCCTGAAAAACCAAGGGAAATATTCTGTGAGCCTGAGAGGGGTGCCCCTGGAACTTCACTACGTTTTATAGTTGTTCGACTTGCCCCTGTATCGAGTAAAAATTTCCTATCTTGGCCTAATAATTCACTATGTACATAAGGTCCTTCTTGATCTACAGGAATCTCGATAAGGGGTAAATCAACTTCCCTCTCTAGGCTAGTTCATGCGTAACGCTGATACTCAGGATATTCATACTGTGCGGTCTGATACATTTGTCGTGTTGTTGTCTGTGTGGCAGCAACAGGCAACGGTGGTGCAGCTGGCACAAACTGTATTGGCTGTTGTGCGGCTGGCATGGCCTGGGCATGCTGCAGAGCTCCTTGTTCATTCTGCTCTTGTCTAAATGGCCGTGGTCTTTCTTGTGTTTTACCTATGGCGATATTATGTTTTAAAACTGGACAATCGTGTACATAATGACCTGGCTTTTTACAATAATTGCATGTCCCTTTTACAGGTCCTGCTGAATCGGAATGTGTCATACCCTTTTTATGTCCTTCAGCTGGAACTGTCTGGGAAACTAACATTTTCATTTTCGTGTCTTTCATGCGTCTGTGTTCATGTTCTTGTTCCTCTCTAATTCTATTGTGATGGTACTGTAACATTTGTAACATTTGTGATGGAGTGTTACCTTGCCAGGTACTCTCGAATTTTAATACTCTATTCTTTACTGGTGGCAGGGCATTTTCTACTAATTTTGTTACAAACAGATGTGGGTATGATTCGCTACTTGCTTTTATGCCACTATTTATACCAAAACATTTTTCAAATCGGGCATAGTAATCACTAGTGTCTTCATCTTGCTTCTGTTTACAGGCTGAAATTGTACCCCAATCTTCCTTTTTCGTAGTTAATAAACGTGGCAGTACCTGTACTAATAAACCTGGCAGTGCTTTAGTTTTATCCCCAAGTCCTGCTCCTGCAGTTCGGGCCTTTTCTTCCGCTTCTAACACTGACCATTCTATCTTTTGGTCTCCTACCTCCCACTCTTTTTCCTTGAGTTTCTCATAAATACCAGCAGGCATCAATACCTTTAATATTGTCATAATGTCGGGATAGGTATACTCTCCCATGAGTAACATGTCTTTAATTTCTCGGTGAAAACCCGCTGGATCTTTGTCATGACTGGGTACCACTTTCTTCATTTGTAACAATTCTATTTTCGATATGGGCGTATATACAAATACGCGCTTGAACTCGTTGTCCTCGCCTTTTATTGGGTGCACTTCTCGTAAGGGATTCTGTCTATCCATGTGATACGTTGTTCTTTCCTTGACGGGCAATGAGACATGCTCTGCGCATACAAAAAGAATATACTGCTTTCTTGATTCTAGAATTTCTTTAATTAATTTAGTACCTGCACCTCTCCATTTATTCATAAGCAATTCAGTCAGTATGTCAGGTAAGGGACCAGGGTCCGAATGCTGACTTCGATATAGTATAATGAGTTGTTGAATCATATAAATCCCAGCTAACCTCTGTTCATCTGGGGTAAGATTCAAAAATGTGCGTACTACTGTATCATCACTATATTTTCCGGGACTGTCCACCCAATGGACAGCTGCCCTGGCTAAATCTTGTTCATCCATAGAATCGAGAAAATGATAACCCCTTCGTTCTCGGAGTAGTTTGTCGGCGGTTTGGAACGAATGCTCGTTAGACCTTATATTAATTATAGGTATTTGGAAATTCCTGTTATTATCTGGACATATCGGACGTATCGAGTCAGTAAGACGTCTATTATTATTACAAGATCTTCCTCTACCTACATAGGCTATGGTGTCTGACTGTCCTGTGGGCAGTCCTGACCCTTCTTCCTCGCTTTGTTCGAACTCGTCTACCTCTAATCTCTCTTCGTGTAGGCGTTCTATTTCTTTACGGATCTTTCGGCACATGGCTATTATACAATTTTGTTTATCATGTCTCCCTTCTGATATATTCTGGCTCCATCTTGTAAGAATTTGCATTGCTTCCGGGTCTACCCCCGGTCGGTCTTGATTTCTGATCACACAGTTTATGAGGAAACGTAACAGTTCCCCCTGTATCTCTACTTTCTGGTATTCCATAGCTCTGTTAATACATTCTGGATCTCGCCCTGTTTGGACAAAATGATATATTTTATCTAGATGCGCAGTCATTCCTGGTAACTTTCCTAAATACACTGCGGCTCGTCTGATACGCAATGATGCCAGGGTCATTTCGTCCTCTTTACCGGGCACAGGGTCATATCTGCAATCTATAAGAAGTTCCTTCAGCGTACGGGCACTTATGAGTTTGGGTGTACGTGAATGTGCTGACTCTTGAAAAGTAAGTTTATTTACTCTGGGTGGCGTAGAAAAGATATTGGTAGCACCTCCCGTGGCCCCATCTGGGGTGTCGGGTGTGAAAGGATTCGTCGAACGTGACACAGCAACTACAGGTGTGGACACAGCTATAGAAGTAGCTGTAGGAGCGGATGCAGAAACAGATGTGCTTGCCAGAACTTGTGACTCGATTTGTTGCTGTAGGGATACGGGTGCTGGATCTTGGCGTTGGACCTCCCTGGTATGCGGTCTATGCGGGGCGGAATTAGCATATTCGGGAGCTGCGTCATCTAAATATGAGGAAAGAAAAACATCTTCTGCGGTTCTAGGATGCCCCTTAGGATGTACCTTTATTGGGAACAATGGGGGTGGCAAGTCTTTCGGTATTTCTGGAGTAGCCTTAGGTAATCCTTCGGCCAGAAGGGGATACATACCATTCATAAGGGCGTTTCTTTGTCTGTCTACTTGTTCTGATTTCACTCGGATACCTTCCTCAATTAATAGATTTTCTCGAACTTTATTTGAACTTTCTTTATTCTTTTCTTCCTGTCTACGTGCTTTTTCTGTGCGTCTATGAGATTCTTTACGCCATAACTCAACGGCGTCTTTCTGTGACTGTCTGACTTTCCTTTTCCATAACTCTTCCTCGACTTTCATGATGCACTCTGCATCCCAGGTTCCCGCTGCGGGCCACCTCTGACTTTCTGGTAATCCCTTGGTGTAGTCTACCCATAAATCAAGAAACAATATAGCGTCTAAGCCATGTTTGTGATACATGAAGTGCCCTGGAGTGTCCCTAGGGACGGCTTCTTCGAGAACCCCTTTTCTAGTAGTGATCTGTCTTAATTTCGAAAAGAGCGGCATATTGACAACTGATCCGATACTTAATCTTGAACACACTTAATACAAAAGCACAATAATGAACAACCATTCATACCACAATATGCAGGACGTTTAACACATTAAACATTAAACATTAAAACATTTTTAACCTTTAAAATAACCAACAATGATGATCGTCTGCATAACTAATCACCAAGCTTAATTCTTGACAATAACTAGATACTTCGGAATACTTGATATACTGCTAAACAGTACAGATACACTGCTAAAACAGTGCAGACCGGATTTGTGTACCCAAACCCGTCTTGACCGGCACAACCTATGTGCACGTCAGAAATGCCTCCCCAGCAATGGTACTCACCGGGTAGCTTCGGAAACGGAAGGCCTCGGTAACTTGAACTTGAACCGGACTGGACTCGACTCGACTCGTCGGACACTGGGCTTGACTTCGAACTGGTGGGTCTCTGTATACCTCGGATCTTGCTCTCTCAGCTAGGCTCTGGTCGGGATACTTCGCACTTCTCACCGCCTCGTCTGGGTGTTGATCGCAGTCTCAGTCGCCCCCGCTTGACCGGAGGGAGATACAGGAAATCCTGCTGATACGTGTTATTGTCCGTCCAGCTGTGGCAGGAGACCGGGCCTGCAACTCACCGCCGGCGCGTGAGATGAGAAAGTGTCCCTATTCGGGCGCCATTCATGTGGTAAATAATTTTCCTTTACCTGGACTTAATTTGATACAGAAACATAATTAAATAGCTCAGTAAAATGAGAGGCAGAATCCGTGGTATTAGAGGTTCGGAATGGGCTTTATTCCAATGATCGATTATAATCGGTTGCTCCAAGTTCCATCACCACGGAGGTTCAGGAAGTGAAGTACATACTTTATTGACAAGAAGTAACCTTTATAGTACATACATTACAATGAAGCGAATGCAATAGGCGTAACAATTGATAAGGAAAATGACGATTTATCTGCGTAACCAAAAAATGGGTGTAATAAGGAGTAAAAAGGAACATAATTGGTTATGATGTCACATATAGGTGGATCTATAAGATAATACTTGGCATAGATGCGCGCGCAGCAGTATGACGTGTGATTGACGTGCAACTAGGGGGTGAAGGGGACTTGACATTTAGCTCTACATGTGGAGACAAAAAGTCTGGGGGGTCAAGTCAACCTAATCCCAAATCATATCTAACATCCTATGTTTAAAGAACTATGTTATCCACAAAAGAAGGACTCTCGGACAGAATCTATTCTATACTGACTGTGCGTGCGTGTACAAGCGTCTAAGTGTCTACACTGAAAGCGAGGGGGTAGGAATATTCCATGGTAACAGGGCTATGAATTACTTGCATGAGGACAGAGAAGTCGAGCCTTTTGCTCGGTAGCTGGAAGAATGTTTACTTAAACTACTAGACAGGAATGCATCGGCTGAGGGGGAAGCAGATAACTCGAAGGCGAAATACAGTTCTTGGCAGAGAATAGGCTGATGTCAGGCTTCGTGAGCCGCGCAGAGAATGAGACAAAGTTCATGGTCACAGATGCAGGCTCGAACTGGAGTTTTCAGAGGCAGAAAGCAAGAGGAGTTTGATGACAGAATCAGGGCCTACTTGCCTGGACTGTAAAATGGCATAAGTGAACCATATAAAGCCGGTGGCCTTTCATATTTAGGAATGGAATATCCGGCCTATTCATGGCGGATCTGACAGAGGGCATGTTGACGGTGGACGCACATGTATTTGCGTCTTCATAACTGGAACTGGAGGGAACATACATGTACTTGTGACATGCACATAGAACCGTTGGGGTCCAAGATAGGGGACATAACTGATCGGAAAAATCCATATTTCCACAATATGGTTCACCATCATCTTAAATGTAGCAAGGAAGCCCAAAAAAGTAACTAGACTGCATATGTAAAGCTTCAGATACTACGTGAACAACTGAAAGCCTCATTTATGCTCACATGCTAATGGAAACCTACAAACAAATACATAATTAATAGAATACATCTTAATCTACATATGTTTTCTTTGCATGCTCTCTGGCTCATAAATTAAACTAGCACAACAAGCCAAACGAAAACCATCTTTCTTACGCACTCTTGTACATCAAAATGAAAATTTTCCCTAATACTGAGCCACACAAACTACTATTTGGAGTACATGATAATTTGTCACTAGGATACAAATAGCACTCATTTTTTACAACAACATCATTGATTCACTTTAATTGACTTTGGCCTCCATATGTAACATAATCCTAAAAAAGTAGCAAGAAAGCCCAAAGAATAAATTAGACTTCAAAAGTAAAGTTTCATATTTGCTACAAGAATCATTGATAAACCCATTTATGGTCTCATGCTAATGGAAACCTATAAATAAATACCTTACATATAGAATACAACTTAACCTACATAAGTTTTCTTTGCATGCTTCCTGGTTCACAAAATAAAACTGTGTCTAACAAGCCAAACAAAAAACATCTTCCTTAGGTACTCCTGAGCAACAAAATGGAAAAGTGACCTAGCAGTGAGCTACACAAATTACTATATGGAGGACATGATAATTGGCAAGTAGAAAAACAAAGCTTTATTTTTTTTTAAATTACAATGATTAGCTTTAATTAACTTTTGGCTTCATATGTAGCACTATCCTTCTAAACGTAGCAAGGAAGTCCAGAAAATAAACTAGAGTGCATATGTAAACCTTTAGAATTACTACATGAACAACTAAAAGACACACATGATTATGTAAACCAATAAACAAATACATAACAAATACAATGAATAAAAAGAAAGAAATCACATTAAATCTGATTGCCACGCTGTAGTTATAGTTAGTATTAGCAAAGATAGGAATTCCTCAGATATTAGCTTCCTAATAACTTTCCACCACAAACTATCCAGATCTATAGCATTTTATACATTTTGAGATGATGTAAATTTTTGTGGTGAATCGTTAAAGGGATGCAAAGATAAAAGGGGGTCCCAAAACGCATTTTTCCACAAAATGCATTTTATCTATAGATTATTGTATTTGACATAGCACAAAAATGTCTGAATGGAGTTACAACACATTTGGCAGGATTATACATTATGATGCTAAGAGGATACTTTTTGGGTGCTGCAGTTACGTAGTTGTCTCATATAGGGGAAACGTGATTGGGAGGTACACTCAAAGAGATCAAACTGAGCACTGTAACCTCCTCAATTGTTGCTCTCTTTATTCTGTTATAGGTTCTTGCTTCTGATATCAGTTCACATAAGATCAATTGCAGTAATGTTTCTTTTCCTCTTCATTGGAAGAACGTCCCTCGGAATGAAGAGGAAAAAGCCACAGGTAAGTGTCTTAATTATTAGTCTAAGTTTTGGTATTTGGGGTGGGGCTCGTGAAGGAAAACACCCCTTCTAACTTCACGATCCAATCCCACCACTGTGTCACTTAAGCTCTAATAGCACTTTTTCACACACAAGCTATCTTTCACTAGGTTTAATCAAAAACAGACAAAAAAAAAGGACATCGCATGAAGTCTCTATTGGAGGAATCAGCTGTTGCAATTATATATACATTCCTTTAAATAGGGTCAAAATGAATTACACTAGTGACCCCTCTGATGTTATGGTCTTACCCCGCTCTACGTCAACCCTTCCCCAAAGTGCAATTTTCCTCAATAAACACCAACATACCTGGGCTAGCCATACTCCTCCTGGAACATGGCGGGACAGCGTGAAGTACTGGTGGTCTCCTGGCATTTTCCCATCTCCTCCGACCTCTTGCATCGCGGGGATTAGTCTAAGAAGGGCGTCTCGCAATCCTTGGGGTTTCTCGTCACATCCGTCTTCTCTGAGAGTGTGGCTGTCCTGACATCAGCCTGGAGGTCTCCTTCTAGGATCATCTCTACACTTTCACTGGACTGCCGGGGAAAAATTAACTCTGTCTGTAAGGGTCGTAGGCCATGCCCGCCCTCTTCTTGGGCCCTAAAGAGATGGACGTCCCAGACATTCTGTAAAAGCAGGAAAAACACAACTCGTGGTGTATATATGCAGAGGGGAAGACCAAGGTTATTGAACCCTCCGTGTCTTCACCCCCGTCACTGTAGGTTAAGTATTTTTTAAGTTATATGGCATTTAAACTTAGTGATACCTGTCACCTCGATACTTTTGCTGAATTTCTCATGGTACATGGTCATAAACTTATTTAAAAATATATATGTAAAAAAAACAACTACCTATTACCACTTTATTAAAATTATAATAGGTAGGGACCTAATACTTACCTATATCTAAGTTCCTAACACTGAACGCAGCCAAAGTGTAGTAAAAACAATAGCGCTGCCCTTTCATTCTCTAAAAACAGCCATTACCCAATTTTATACTGGCTTTTCATCATCATATGACATAGTATCAGTGGCGGCTCACCGAGGTACCGCTGTGGGGCAGGGAGGCAGGGCGAGGTTGTGTGGGGGGTTTTGGAGTCCGACATACGACGGCAAAGGTAAACATAAATAAATAAATAAATATCTGCCGTCATATGTCAGACTCCACGACCCTTCCACCCAGCCCCGCCCCCGCCCGCCCCTCTTCCCCATCCCCACAGCGTTACCTCTGCGAGCCGCCACTGCAAAGTATACTGTAAAGTTATCACGGGATACCATGACCCAAAATATAACTAAGGCCTAGCTGTATTATTGGATTGGAATACCCTTGCATCACTCATGATATTGCATAGGCAATGCAATACTTAAGTCAGATTTACAAGGTCCTGCATTGATTAGTAAATCTGGAGAAACTCACCGCAGCACAATTCACTGTTTTGCGTTACTCTGCACACCATAATCTACTTTGCTGCTAAATTTCACATACATCCATATGCCACACCACTGTAGCCACTCCACTCTGGGCGAGAAAGCAAAAGACACACAATGGATGGACGGAATGCAGAACAAATCAAAACATTCACCCCCAGTCCAGAGATCTGGGTTAAATCCATCATTCTTTTGCTCACCATGCCACCCCAGTTTAGACCTGGCCATGTGCAAATCAGTCTTGACCCTGTGCCTCATGGGAACAGTCCAGCCCGAACTGCCAAGCCAGGTCCTCCCTGGACCGGAAACAAGCATCCTAGGACCGGTTTCGGGGTTTCACCCCTCTTCAGCCAGGATAGCTTGATTCCAGTGGCAAAGTGAGCCCAGGACCCACGTCTGCACCATTCCACTGTATGCAACGCCACAGTATTCCACTACACTCTACACTACATTCTTGCACTGTACGCACCTCCACTGTAAACCATTCCAGTCTATGTCACTCCACTCCACTGTACGCCACTACACTGGATGCTACTCCACTATACGCTACTCCACTCAATGCCATTCTACTGCACGCCACTCCACTGTACTCTATTCTGAACTCAACTACACTCTATCTCACTCTACTAGACTCTACTCCACTCTATCACTGTACACTCCACTGTCCAAATCGGCACTCAACTCTATGCCCGTACACTGTATTGTAAAACAATCTACAGTCTACTCCACTCTACGACAGTTTCCGACATTGTATGGCACAGCATTCTACTCTACTGTATGAGATGCTACTCTAATTTATAACAGTTTCCTCAACTCTAAGCTACGTCATTTAAATGTATGCCACCCCACTCTACACTAATCCACTATACCCTACTCCATCTACACCACTCCACAGTACATTTCTCCACTCTATGCTATTCCACTCTATGCCACTCCCTTCTTCTACACTCCACTGTACAGTATTTCACTCTACATTATTCCAATGTATTCTACTCCACTTTACGGCAATCCACTCTATGCCACTATAGTGGACACCGCTCCATTCTACGCCACTCCACTGTATGACACTCTCCTCCACTCTATAAATGTCTACCACACTTCATTGCATTCTATGACATTCTACTCTAATCTATCCCCATACACTCCACTGTCCAACTCTGTACTTCACTTAATGCCTATACATTCCAACGTCCAATACTCCAACCAATTTATGACACTTTTCTACACGAGACCCCACTCCAAATTATAACAGTTTACTACCTACGCTACACCAGTACACTCCACTCCATGCTACTCTACACTACACCAGTACACTCTATTGTACTTTACTCTACACTATGTTACACCACTCCACTCTACTCTACTCCACTCTACAAGACTTTACCTCACTGTGCGATACTATACAACAATCCACTCTACGCAGCTCCACTGTCTCACACACTACTGTTCTGTATGCAACTCCACTCTACTACACTGTATGCCACTCTCCGACACTTTAGTCCTATCTATACCCCTTCACTCCACTGTACACTACAGTACTATACTGTATGCCATTGTACAACACTCTACTTCACTCAACTCTACAATATAATAGTCCACGATACAACACTATAAGCAACTCTTTGTATGTCACTACACCCAACTTTACTCCACTCTACTCCGAAACAGTACTCCACTCTGCTCCACTGTATGCCACTCCACTGTACGCCACTCAATGCCAATGTACTCTATAACACTTTAGAATGCTGTACACCACTCCACTGTACAAAAACTGTATTCTATTGTAGTCTACATCACTTCCCAATACTGTACGACACCCTACTGCACTCTTCTGTATAAAACGGTACTCCAATTTATGACACTTTACTCTACTGTATGCTACGCCACTCCACTCTACTGCACTCCATGCCAATATAATCTACGACACGTCACTCCACTCTGACACTTTACTCCACTCTACACTACCCCACTCCAGTGTACTCCACTCCACTATACTCCATTCTACTACACTTTAACCCACTCTATGCCACTGCACTCTACTCCGTTCTTCGCCGCTCATCTGTCCGACACTCTACTCCACTGTATGCAACACCACTATACAACACTGTACTAAACTATATACCACTCTATGACACTCTATTCCACTCCATGCCCATCATTCTATGTCATTGTACAACAGTGTATGACACTCAATGACACGCCACTCATCTTTTCTCTACAATACGCCACTCCACTATATGACACGGCACACCACGTTACAACATTTTATTTTATTTATTTTAAAAGTTTTATATAGCGCTAGCTTGACCCGTAGGTATCAGAGCGCTTTACATACATACTGTAAAGAAAAACAGACGGAAATTGTATTACATAGTAGGCAGTCAGGAAGCAAAACCAGGGATAAAAAAAATACAGCATGGAAGATAAGGTGGTTAACACAGTCCGGTAGCCAACTATCCCTGAATGTCAAGAGAGAGGAGTAAACTCGAATATTAAAGTCTAGGTTAGTTGACGTTGGTAGGAAAGTATTTGTTAAGGAGATGGATTTTCAGGTCCCTTTTGAAACAGGAGAAGGAGGGGTTGCATCTGAGGACTATAGGGAGAGCATTCCACATCCTGGGAGCGTTGCCAGAGAACGATCGGTATTGTGTGTTTTTCTTTTTCAGTTTCGGATGAATAAGAAGGAGTGAGTTGGAGCTTCTCAGCGATCTGGATTGACCTGCTCTTACCAGTTTGTTGTTCAGGTAGTTAGGGGCCGGAGAGTGAAGGGTTTTGTGTGTGATGCAGGCCAGTTTGTAAATACACCTCCCTTCCATGGGAAGCCAGTTGAGGGAGTTGAGAGCTTGAGTGATGTGATCAAATCTTTTTACTCCAGATACGAGTCGAGCGGCTATGTTCAACACTGCCTTTAGAGGGGCTAGGTGAGCTTTTGGAGTCCCTGTTAGGATGGCGTTCCCGTAGTCGATTTTAGAGAGAACTAGGGATTGGACTACTGTCTTGAGGTCATCATGGGGAAGAAAAGGTTTCAATTTCTTGAGGTGTTTTAGAGAGAAAAGAGCACTTTTTGCAGAGTTTTTGATGTGGGCCTCCAAAGATAAGTTCTTGTCAAGGGTGATGCCTAGAGACTTAACTGAGTCGGATAGGACGATGGGGCCATTTAGGGCGACCAGATTCTTGAGCCACTCTTGGATTGGACGATGGTTGCTTTTTGGAGAGAATAGGATTAGTTCTGTTTTATCTGGATTGAGTTTTAAGTGGTTAGCGTTGAACCAAGTTTGGATCTCCGTTAGAGTGGCATTGAGGTGTTGGATGTCGCTGGGAGACTTGATTTTGAAATAGATTTGGGTGTCATCAGCGTAAATGTGGTAATTCACTCCAGCTTTTTTCAAGATGATTGTGAGGGGCTCCATGAAAAGATTGAAGAGGGCCGGGGAGAGGATCGAGCCTTGCGGGACCCCAAGTGTGACTTTTGTTGGCTTTGAGAGACAGGAGTTGATTTTAATTTGTTGCGAGCGGTGTTGAAGGAAGGAGGTGAACCATTTTAGTACTGTGCCATTGATGCCGGAGCGCTTCGACATGGTCTCCAGAAGCGCTGGATGATTTACTGTGTCGAATGCCGCAGATAGGTCAATAAGGATACTAAAGCCTTGTGAATATCGTCCGAGACGTTGAGCATAGCTGTTTCCGTGCTACAGCCTTTCCTGAATCCTGATTGAAAGGTGTCGAGGAGGTTGAACTCATCAATGTGTTTGTTGAGTTCGTGGAGAACGCATTTCTCCAATGTTTTTGCAAGGAATGGGAGGTTGGAGATAGGTCTGAGGTTGTTGAGATCATTAGGGTCGGCCCCTGTTTTTTTGAGAATGGGTGTGATTTGTCCAAGTTGAAGGGAGTCTGGGACACAGCCTGAGGTGAGAGAGGCGTTGACGATTTTAGTCCAGAAAGGAGAAATGGTGTGGTTAAGTTCTTTTATGATTGTGGATGGGATGGGGTCCATAGTGTGGGAGGAAGGTTTTAGGTTAGAAATTATACTGAAAACCTCATTATCCGACATTAGCTCAAAGTCGGACCATTGTGCATTGTTTTTTAGCTGGAGACAGACCTGATTGTCCTTGGTAAGGACTCTTTCTGAATGATCAGGGGTGGTTAGAGTGGGGCAGGTTAAGAGGGAAGGAGGGTTAGAGGTTTGGATGAAGGATTGATCAATTTTCGAGACTTTATTAGTGAAGAAGGTGGCAATTTCTTCACAACGTTCATTGGTGGCTTTGATTTCTTGAGAGGGAGTGTAGTTAGTTTGGCTTTTGACAATGTTGAAGAGTTCTCTCGGTCTGTTTTTTGCCAGATCTAGTTGGCTGCGTACGAAAGATGCCTTTTCATTGAAAATGTGTTTTTTGTATGCTTGTCGAGCAGATCTAAGTTGCGCTAGGTGTAAGGTCGAGGGGTTTAGTCTCCAAGACCTTTCCGTTTGTCTGAGTTGACGCCTTTCCTCATTCAGAACCACGTTAAACCAGGGTTTAGATTTGGTTTGCCTCAATTGTTTGAGTTTGAGAGGAGCTACTTGGTCTAGAACCTCTGTCATTTTTGAGTTAAAGTGTGTAGTGAGGTCATCGGCCATCGATGATGAGGGTTGGAGTTGAAGATGGGCATGAATCTTGGATTCGAGTTCAGATAAAGGGATTGCTTTGATATTTCTGGTCCAGTGTTTAGGTTTGTCATCACGAATAGGTTGGTGGAAGACAAGTGCATCAATCTTGAACAGAATGAGGTGGTGGTCGGACCAGTCAATGGGAGAAATCGCTGTCAGAGAGACCAGATCATTGTTGGTAATGATCGCATCCAGTGTTGCACCTTTGATGTGAGTTGGTTTATTGCAGAGTTGTTTGAGGTTATATATTTCAAGTAGGTTGGATAGGTTCTGGGCAGTGGAGTCTTCTGGGTCGTTCCAGTGGATATTGAGGTCACCCAGGAACACGTCTTTAGTGTCTTTCATGGAGAACCGTGATATTAGGTCTGTTAGTTCTTCGGGGAAAAGGGTACATTCTCCAGGAGGATGGTAGATGGTGTGGAATTTGATGGGTGAGGTGCCCTTGGCACTGAGTTCGACACCCAGGTATTCAAACGATAGGTATTCTGCAGGTTTAAGTTTGGTAATCTGAATTCCTGCCTTGTGGATGATGGCTAGTCCCCTCCCCATTTTGATCGGTCTGTCTTGCCTGATGATGGTGTACCCTGGAGGGGTGAGAATGTCAAGAATGGGTGTGGAGTGGACATTGAGCCAGGATTCAGTGAGGAAAGTGATGTCAATTTCTTCAGCGAGTAGAGCTTCAGCAATGTCTGTGGCGTGTTGTACTGCTGATCTGCAGTTGAGGTGCATGCAAGAGAGAGGACGGGGAGCCTCGATGATGGGGGAAGTGAGGTGGATAGAGGAGTATTGAGCAGGAGGTCTAGGTGAGTGGACATTTTTTGGGATTCTGTTAGTGCCGATAATAACAGGGATGGGGAAAGGGGCTGACTTCTGGCTCAAAGTGAGGTAAGAGTCGTTGATCTCATCAGGTTTCGGTATCGAAAAGGGTTGGCGATCCCGGTTGGGTCGAAGTGCCTGACTCGCTGATGGACTGGAGGGACGTGGGGTGCACCGAGGGGCCAAGAGAGCGGTATTGAGTGGGGTGGGAGGAAATCTACCCGGGGAGAGGGAGCACGGCGGCTTGGTCCTGTTGAGAAGATCTTGTTGTAAGTATAGGAAATCAGCAGCAAGGGACACTCCACTTGACAATACTCCACTCTATGACACAGTACTTTACACTACTCCACTCTAAAACACTGTACTCCACTCTATCACAGTCTACAACACCCTACTCTACTGTCTACGATACTCGACCCCATTATTTGAGACACCATGCTTCTACACTAGATAACACTTTTCTACACTGTATGATACGCTACTAAACTCTACTCTACTCCACTAAATTTCAATCTACAATGCTCCAGTCTATGACAATAGACTTTCCAACGCTCTCCTCCATTGTACTGTATGACACACTACATGAAAACTCTCTCTTTGCGAGACTGGACTATGATTTAAAACACATTTTTATCAAACGTTTTAAAAAGCCATTAAAACTCAGTGAAAAAAAACAAGTTTAAAGATTAGTCATGGTTAAGAAAACGTGTTTTCCTGATACAAACCAAGTTTGAACTACACACACTTTAAAAATTCTAGGGTTCCAGTTATAACTTTCAATTGCAATGTATTGACCACCCTCAAATTATTTTAATTAGTGGATCTCATTACACACTCTTTTTAGCTCACTAACTGATTTTATTCCTTTTCTAGATAATGAGGTCTAGAGTTTCTCCCTTATTATGAGTAGGTTGGTCACAGTGCTGTGTCAGTTCTTGATCATTTAAGAATGATTTGAGGCAGGTTACCACCTGGTCATTGGGGTTTGACCAGTGAAGGTTGAAATCACCCAGGAAGATTTGGGACACTGCTGAGTCGACATTGCCAGAGATGATTTCCAATAGTTGCTTGATGAAGGGGAGATTGTCTCCCGGGGGGTGATAAAAAGTGTGGAGTTTACAGACCTGCCGGTTATTACTAGAGATGCTGAGACAGAGGTATTCACAAGAGGAAGGCGAGGAGGACTCCATGTGAGAAATCGAGAGTGTGTTCCTATGAATACAGGCTAGGCCACCACCCAGGTTCCGAGCTCTGTCTAACCTGATTATGTCATGAGTGGGAGGTACTAGGAGGTCTAAAATAGGAGTGGAGGTGGGATTTAGCCACGTTTCAGTGAGGATGATAATGTCTATGTCATTGTGTTGGATGAGGTCGAAGATATCAGAGGCGTGTTTACTTGCAGCCCTGCAATTGCTTAGAACACATTTAGGTTGTAACGGATTTATGGGTGAGGGGGTCTGGATGACATTTAATCTCATGAGGTTGTCTTTATAGATTACTCTAAGATTGTGAGGAGTGACAAGAATTGTAAACGCTTCTCTATCACAAGGCACGATCCCTGACTATCTAAAAGCAGCTCAGGTGTCATCTATTCTAAAAAAAATCAATGCAGATAAAGCTGACCTCAATAATTTCCACCCTATCTCCAACATCCCCACCCAAGCCAAACTCCTAGAAAAATGCGTACAATCCCAACTTTGTGCTCACAAAGAGAACTTCCAACTCCTAGACCAGCATCAATCTGGTTTTAGGAAGAGGCACAGTACTGAATCGGCTCTCACGCATGGATGACATTTTAAAAATGCTTGACCAAAATGATTCCTGCCTCCTAATCCTCCTTTACCTTTCCTCCACATTCGACACGGTTAATCATGACAACCTCCTATCCGTTCCGAAGAACAGGATGGGCTTCTCGGGTCAGGTGTTACAGTGGTTCTCGTCCTTCCTCCACCACAGATCACAAAGAGTCAAGGCAAACCACTCCCTCTCCAAGCCCTCTCCAATACTCATGGGTGTCCCCCAAGGGTCAGCCCTTTCATCTATCCTCTTCAACCTCTTCTTGGAACCATTAACAAAGTCACTAAATTTCCACGAACATTCTCTTTCATATGTATGCAGACAAAATGCAACTTTACTTGAAAATCTCATCCCCGGAAAACATTATCTCACTCAACAATACCCTATTGTTTACTCAAAATTGGTTAACTGACAACCATCTCCTGCTGAACACCTCCAAAACTGAATTCCTTCTTATCTCTCCTCCGAACCTCTTTTGACCTGTGGCTGAACAACCTCACTGCTTTCAACTGCACCCCTCTCATCATAGACTCAGCCAAATCTCTAGGAATCACCTTGGACAAGCACCTGAATATGAAAAATCACATCAGCAATGTGTGTAAGGGAGCTAATTGTTGATGACACTTAGAAATATCAAACCATTCCTTCCACAATCTGACTTCAAGTAGGTGGTCCAAGCACTTGTCTTGCCGAGACTAGACTATGGCAGCGCTACGCTCTGTAGCCTTCCCAAATGCACACTGGCCCCACTAATGGCATCACTTAACGCTGCAGCTAGACTGGTTACAGGCACCAAACAAAATGAGCACATTTCCCCAGTCCTAAAATCTCTTAAATGGTTGCCCTACGAAGCTCGAATTCAGTTAAAGATTGCCTTCCTGACACACAAAGCCCTGCATTTCAAAACTCCCAGGTACCTAGGGCAAAAGCTTGAACTATACTGTGGTGGTAGAGCTTTAAGAACACTTTCCTCTTGAAACCACTCATCCTTAGCAAAAAGAGAACCTGTCACCGAGCCTTCTCCGGCGCTGCCCCAAAGATATGGAACTCTCTTCCACCGGAAGTACACATTCAAACTAGAAACTAAAAGATTCCTAATGACTAAATTCTTACCTTAATTGGTCTATGCCCTCCTGCTAGAAGACATTGATCCTACAACCAGTATACCATCATTTTGCTGCTGCTCTTCTTAACCGCATAGTGGGCCCCCCTCTGTAACCCGCGATATATCTGTTATTCTATTACTCTCCCTGACTCATATGTCCTCGAATTGTGAGTTTCTTCCTGTTTCGTATTCTTACTTGGTGTCGATATTGCATTTATTTCCTTTCTTTCATGCTTTTGTAAGGCGTTCTGATATCCTTCGGGATCTTGTTCGCGCTATATAAAACTTTATAAATAAAAAAATAAATAAAACTAACCAGACAGCATTAAGATATATATATATATATTTAACCTTGGATCAGATAGAGGTTCACTCTATCTTAGCATTCATGCATTGATTTATAATGAATTATGTTTGACATTATTGACAATAGATATTCATGCCAATGATATTCTGAACAAATACCAATGTATTTTACAATTATAACTTTTCATGTAAAATGTTCATAATGTCATCTCTATTTTAAGGCATTTATGCTATGAAATTTGTCTTCTATTTCCGTGGTTAATTCGTTGCACTGGCACTTTAAAAAGCAGTGTTAATTTCCAAGCTATGTCATGTGATCAAGGCCACTTGTTCTGCTGAAACGCGTTATGGCAGACTTTGGCAAATAAAAATATATTTGCACTTACTTGGGTCCACGCTCGTTTTGTCCTGTACTGGAGTTGGAGCTACAGCGAGCTACAGTGAGGTGTTGTGTTATATATATATATATATTCACTGAAAAAACCATAGGTTTCACACATGTTATAGTTAGCGGAAATTTTACTGATAAAAAACCAATGAAATTGCCCCGTTATAGTTAGTGCTGGCAACTATAACTCACGCGACCGCAATCCTCTGCTGATGCTAATACTGTATTTAGACACTTATTTGCCCATGTCTTCTTCCATACATTTTTAGCTATACATATATTACAAATATTTTTTTTAATAAAGACACATATGTCATCAGCAGAAGATTGCGGTCGCGTGAGTTATAGTTGCCAGCACTAACTATAACAGGGCAATTTCATTGGTTTTTTTATCAGTAAAATTTCCGCTAACTATAACATGTGTGAAACCTATGGTTTTTTCAGTGAATTTGCAAGGTTTTTTAAATGCTAATTCCTAACTATAACGTGTGTGAAACCTATGGTTTTTTCAGTGAATTTGTACGGTTTTTTAAATGCTAAGTTACTTTACGCCATTCGAGGCGTGCGCGCCCACTTAACGCAGTGCGTTCCGTGCACGGTTTTTATCAACTTTAATAAGCCCTGTACATTTGGTGGCCTTCGGCCACCAAAAGCACAGGGGGTGGGGTCAATGTGGATAGTGTTTTTTTTATTTCGATTTTATAATTTCATGTTGCCAAAATATA
Organism: Triturus cristatus; assembly: GCF_964204655.1. Taxonomy (NCBI): domain Eukaryota; kingdom Metazoa; phylum Chordata; class Amphibia; order Caudata; family Salamandridae; genus Triturus; species Triturus cristatus. Next base: position 1,068,057,255 of record NC_140582.1, on the reverse strand, counting down.
GTTTTTTTACTGATGTAATAAGCCCTGTACATTTGGTGGCCTACGGCCAGCAAAAGCACAGGGGGTGGGGTAAGAGTGGATAGTGTTTTTTTTATTTCTATTTTTTACCGTACGCTTACGGTAAGCGTACGGTAAGCGTACTCGGCGAAATTGCCGAAAAAAAAATAAAACCGTTTTTGCTCTTGGGGGATGTTTGGGGACTCCCTCAACATGACTATGTGGGAGGGAGTTGTCAAAACAGCCCCGTAACATGTTTTTGGGCATCATGTTTGATAAATAACACTCAGTGCGAGAGACAAAATGGCGGACGCCGCTTCCTGGTTTCGGCCGATTCGAATGTTTACTAAGATCTAAGAGCCAATCAGAATCGCGCTCGCGCACGCCACCGTACGCGTACGGTAAGCGTACGGTAAGCGTACCGTAAGCGGGCTCAGATATATATATTGATTTAAAGGCTATTTTCTCAGAATCTACTGAACAGATTTACACCAAACCTACAAAAGGCACTTCCTTGACATAGGGACTACCTCTCTGCCAAATTTCTAGTAATTCTGTTCAGCCGTTCGGGCTGTAGCTCGTTCTAAAGGTCCTATGGAAAAATGCATGGGAAAAACGCGTTTTGGGACCCCCCTTTTATCTCAGCCCCCGCTTGACGAATCCCCCCGAGACTTTCAGGGTAGGAGCGGAGCGTAGCGCCCCACCTATTTTGAGAAATTCGCGAGGATTCATCGACCGGCGCCAAAGTTATTCAAAATAGAATGTTGCGGATTTCCTATGGAAAAGGGGTCCTAACTATAACTACCTACTGGCGACCGCCAGTAGGTAATATATATATATATATATATGAAAAAACCAGTCCCATTCCAAGAAATGGGTCCAACACATGCTCAGTGGCGAAGGTAACTTTATTGCAGCGAAGGCTCCGTTGTTACAAGAAATAGCGAAACGCAAGGGCAGACGCGTTTCAGCCATGCGGCTTTCATCAGTGCCCGCTCCACTATCTCGATGTTTGCACCTGGAGGCTCGTTGTTCATAGTCTAAGTAGGTTCTCACTGATTGGAGCAATTTACTGGCCCAACCTCCTTGGCTTCTGCCTCCACAGTCCCATTATAGTCCATCTCGGAGTTTCCATGCCCTCCGCTGTGAAGTCCAAATACAGTGATCGGCAATCTTCAAAAACACCCAGTGGTGTCCCAAACTTCAATGTTCGGCTACGGAAAGCACTTTTACCCCGGCAGACCTTCCAATATATATATATATATATATATATATATATATATATATATATATATATATATATATATATATATATTCAATGAAAAAACCAAAGGTTTCACACATGTTATAGTTAGCTGGACATTTCACTCGTAAAAAACCAATGAAATTCCCCCGTTATAGTTAGTTCAGCTAACTATAACTCGCGCGCCCGCAATGCACTGCTGATGACGTCACATATTACATCACTCATGACATGGTCAGTGACATCACTCATGACATCACTGATGACATCTCAAATGACATCACTGATGACATCACTGATGACATCATTCAGAGAATGTGTGTTTTTCAGAAAATTACATATGTTTTATATATGTATATCTCAAGGTCGATGGAAGAATAAATGGGTATATAAGTGTCTAAATGGATGAATTGTTTTTGAAAAATTGATTGTATAACTGACTGATTAAGTGTATCTTAGTGAATACATGGCTTAGTGAGTAATGTTTAAATATGTAAATATCTGTATCAGTCTCTCACTTTGTGTATAAGTGGCTGCATGGGTTGGTGAGTAGCTACATGGGTGTCTATATAGGTTATTAGTTGGTTTTTTGAGTATCAGTGTCTGATGTCTGTATGGTTCGGTGGGGGGTATTACGTAGTGCATAGGTGCATGAATGAATGACTCACTCTTTGTATGTGTTGAAGACAGCATGTGTGCAGGACTCTATGGGTGAATGAGTGTGTGCATGGGTGTGTTAGTGAGTGAATGACTGACTCAATAGTGTCTCTATGAGTAACTACATATGTTTTAAACTAGTATATGTGACAATTGGTGTATATAAGCGAGTATATGTGAGAGTGAGAGATTGGAAGAGTTCCTGTATGAATAAGTATGTGTTTCTATAAGTGATTGTTTAAAAGACTAAGTATGTGTAAGTTTCTGTAGAAGTAAGTGTGGCGGTGTGTGTATAACTGTATATGCAAGTAAATGTATGTTTGATTCTTTATTAGCATGAGTGACTATGTGTGTGAGTACCTCTATGGATGAGTGGCATTGTGTAACAGGATGTATACGTGTATGAGTACATATGATGAGTGAGTACATGTATGAGTGACTGTACAGGACTGTTGATGAATGAGTGGATGTGTATGTGGATCTTAGAATTACTGAATAGGTTGTTGTAACTGGTATTGGTATGTCCATTGTTTTTAAAATTTTAATTTCTATTTTTGAATGTGTGTATCAAAGGTTATATTAGGGGCAGAGGTGGTCTGCCACTCTATCACAAGGATGATGTCATCAGTGATGTCATCAGTGATGTCATTTGAGATGTCATCAGTGATGTCATGAGTGATGTCACTGACCATGTCATGAGTGATGTAATATGTGACGTCATCAGCAGTGCATTGCGGGCGCGCGAGTTATAGTTAGCTGAACTAACTATAACGGGGGAATTTCATTGGTTTTTTACGAGTGAAATGTCCAGCTAACTATAACATGTGTGAAACCTTTGGTTTTTTCATTGAATTTCTAAGGTTTTTTAAATGCTAAATCCTAACTATAACGTGTGTGAAACCCATGGTTTTTTCAGTGAATTTGCAAGGTTTTTTAAATGCTAATTCCTAACTATAACGTGTGTGAAACCCATGGTTTTTTCAGTGAATTTGCAAGGTTTTTTAAATGCTAATTTTTTTATTTTCTTCTATTTTTTAAACATATTTTTATTTTAATTTTCTATCCTTTTATAAAGACTATGGTTAAATTTTTAAAATTCTTTAATATGTTTTTTTTAATATATTTTATAAAATAATCATCTAAAATTTATTTGCAGTACATTTTTTCCTTTTTTTTTTAGTACGCGTACCGTAAGCTTACGGTAAGCGTACGGTTTACGCTACGTCCGTAATTTATCTATGCTGTTTGCGTATATTTACGCAATTTGCGTAGCCGCGCGTACTCTGCGCGGGACGTGTACGCGTGTACGCTACACGCGCACGTTACGCGGAAGTGTCGGGGAGTGACTGTTAAACGCATGCGCGCAAGCGCGTGTCTTTTTTACGCGCATGCGTACTTTTGCCGTAAGCGTACCGTAAGCGTACCGTAAGCGTACGGTAGGTCATGTGATCATGAAACACAACTTTTGATTGGTTGAAACTACTTTCAGTTCTAGAACTCTCCTACACCACACCCATTCCCCTCATTTCTGCTTGTGATCCCTTAGGAGAAGGAGCTGGGTTGTCTTTGTGATACGATGGCAGAACAGCAGAGCCCTTCTGAGAGTGAGGCTAGCACTAGCAGCACTACCTTGAGGCAGAGAGCGAGGAAACAAAAGACCTCTTATGTATGGGATTATTTTACTTTTCCTGAAGGCCAGCAAAAGGTAAATGCACCCTTAGTAACTTGTAAGCTGTGTCAGCGTGTACTTTCAAGAGGTAATCCTGACAGGAAGTATTCCTTTGGGAATCATACCATGATGAGGCACCTCAAGGATGTACACAAAAGGACACATGCTCGACTTACTGGAGGTAACCCTTCAGTAAGTCAACCAAGCACATCCACAGCAGCTCAGCCTGGACCATCATCTGCAGGGCTGAGTCCTTCTTCTGCAGGTCAGGTGAGCCCTTCATCTGTGGGGGGAGCATCTCCTTTTGCTGGCCCTCAGGAAATTAACCCTCGATTTCTGAGGGTTGATATTCGATGCGCCTCTTGTCATGATCTAATTTGTCATAGGGAGACCAGTGTTTCCCTAGTGAACCTCAAAATAGATCAGCACACTTGTCGCAGAGACTAATTTTCCCAATCTTTCTTTCCTCTGTCCCTGCATGAACACAACGGCTCTTTTAAGAGCCAACCTTATCTTTCTTCTTTTTTTTATATATATTTTTTAAAACTTTTTTTTTTTTTTTACCGTGCGCGTATTTTTTTTTTTTTTTTAAAAACACTAAAAATCAATTATCACATTACAAGGTCTTTGAGAGACTACAATTATTATTATTGACTTACCATACCCACTCAAAAAAATATTTATTCATTTGTTTTTTAAAAAAATTGCTTTAAAAATGGTTCTAGTTTTCGAAAATTTTCTATATCAATCTGAAAAAAAAGAAAAAAGTATTAATATTTTTAAAACATTTTATAATACAGTACACATATTTACATATTTATCAAAAAATATTTTTGCCTTATTTTTGCTGTTTTCAGAATATATTGCATTTCACTATAAATTGTGAAAGCAATTGCATTCATCATTTTACAGCGCGCAAAAAAAAATAACAATCTCAAAGATTGTATTAAAAAAGCCCAGAATCTCTTTTTACTTAAACTTAACATTATAGAAATGCATAATATTCTAAAAAAATATCATCTAATATCAATACTTATTTCTTTAAAATACCGTCTGATATGTTTGTTTCAGAAGTATAATCACAATATTATATCTCAAATAACTCCACATTACATCTGGTTCCATTTCCTTTAGGCCAAATAGTAATTTTAAAATTCTTTTTTTTTTTTTTTTTTTTTTTTTGAAAATTTTATTGAACAATAAATCAATTACAAGCATGGGCCTACAACCACCAGGGCCGGCCGCTAGATTCAGAAAGGATCATACAGTTGTTAAGGCAGTAGTCGACTCCCGGGGCCCAGCCCCGTACATGGCTCCGGATAGTCCTAGGGAAGCAGGATACATAGGTTTAACATAAATAACAAATAAAAACAAAAGGGCGAGGCATAAGGGCAAAAAGTGTGGGTCAGGCTACATCCGGGGGACTCTACTTCAGACCTTCAAATAGCTATCAAGAGGAAGGAGTAATGATAGGTCGGGGGGGGGTCACGGGAGAGGAACGTCTATATTCGGTTATTCCAAAAGTCGCAAGGAACCATCAAGGGTCAGGGGGACAAAGCAATATCGGTGTCCACTAGGGGGGGAGTACAGATACCCCCACGATACGCGTTCCATTGCCCCCAGATTCTACCCCATGCCCCCGGTTTACCACGAGCCACATACACAGTCTTCTCCCTGAACATGCACCAGTCCATGTTCTCCTTCCATACGGACACGGTGGGAGGCCGCTGGGAACCCCAAAGCTGCGCTATATCTCTCTTGGCAATCATGTTCCCCAGGGCCGCCCACCGAGTCTGAGCCGCGTTATAATCATTGGGCTCCCACACATTCAGGACACAGCGACGCACCTCCGGCAGCAGCGCAACCCCGGTGACTTGTCCCATGACCACATGAACCCGGCGCCAGTATTCCGCCACCTCGCGGCACTCCCAAAGGATATGGAGAAAGGTGGCACTGAGCCCACATCCCCGCTTACAGAGCCCGTCTTCAGAAAATCCCATCGAGACCAAACGGGGACCCGTCACATACACCCGGTGGAGGATCTTAAGCTGGACCAGGCGGAGACGGGCTGGAATGGCCACTTCCTTGGGGGACGACAGTGCGGACTGCCAGTCCTCGTCGTCCAGTTCCACCCCATCCCCCGTCCACGCCTCCCGGAGGCGCACCAAGAGGTCAGCCCGATTATTGATAAGTTTTTTATAAATTAAAGAGATAGTACTGTCGGGGACATGACCATCGAGTATGCGGTCCTCGAGGGGCGAAGAAGCTGGGATCTTGGTCCCCTCCCCAAAAACAGAGAGCAGGGCATGCCGAATCTGGGCGTAGCGGAAGAACTCCCTTTCCGTAAGTTCGTATTCGCTCTGGAGCGCCGCGAATGTTTTAACCGCACCCTTAATCCATAAGTCTCCCACTCTACTAATACCAATCGTGTCCCAACGTTCAAACCCCTTCGTTGTCCAGAGGCTTCCCAGTCGGTCGGAGGCAAACAGAGGAGTAGCACATGTTAATCGCTCACTCCAGCCCATGGCTACATTAGCCGCCTTCCAGATCCGTACCGCAATCTTAGTAGGGCCCGTAAGGGTCCGTCCAGCCGAACTGGAGTAAAGTGCCCTGTTATAGTTTCCGCCGGGAAGCAGGAATTTATCCATCTCATACGCCGGATTCAAGCCAGGCGCATACGTGGCATGGTTAATGGCCGATAGCTGTGAGGCCCAATAATACCTGCGAATGTCGGGAAGCGCGATGCCCCCGTCGTACCAGGGGAGAGTAAGCTTTGCCAGAGCGATACGCGCCCGCCCGTCCCACACCAGTCTCCTCTGCAGGCTCTCCACCTCCCGAAGTAGGACACAGGAATGACATCGAAGGAGTTCTGAAGTGCATAGAGGAATCTGGGAAGGGACATCATTTTAAACAGTGCTGCCCGACCCAGCGGGGACAAGGGCAGCTTACACCACCGAGCCGTGTCCTCCCTCAAACGCCGAAGTGGAAGCAGGAGATTCTGCTCATAGCGAGCCACCGGGTCCATTGAGACGTATATTCCCAGGTATTTAAAGCCGGACAGAGATAATTGGATCGGAAGCCGAGGCGGCAAGAGAGGAGGGTCACCGGAGATAGGATAGACACAGGATTTAGACCAGTTGATCGTTAGACCCGAATTTCTCCCAAAGGAAGTCAGAACATCAAAGAGAACATTAAGCGACTGCCGCGGCGAGGTGAGATACAGGAGAATATCGTCCGCATACAACGAGACCCGATCCTCGAAGCCCGGGGCCCACCGGATCCCTCTGATCGAGGGCTCCCAGCGGAGCCAAGCAGCGAGCGGCTCCAGGGCAAGAGCAAAGAGCAGAGGGGACAACGGGCACCCCTGCCTCGTACCCCTACCGAGAGCGAAGGGCCGAGAGACCCGCCCATTAACCACCACCTGAGCCATGGGTCCCGTGTAAAGAAGCTTCACCCAGCCAAGAAATCCCTCCCCAAAGCCGAATTTGGTCAAGACAGCCCAGAGGAATGGCCACTCGATGGTGTCAAAGGCCATCGTGGCGTCTAAAGAAACCAGCACGGCTGGTTCGGAGAGGAACTCCGCCCTGGCGAGGGCGCCGTGAAGACGCCGCAAGTTAAGAGCGGTGTTACGGTGAGGGATGAAGCCGCATTGATCAGGATGAATCAGATCGCAGATAACGCTCAACAAACGATTGGCAAGGACTTTAGCCAGGATTTTAGGCTCTGCGTTTAGCAGTGAAATAGGCCTGTAGGAGGCACAGCGGTCTCGTGGCTTACCGTCCTTGGGGATCACGACTATCGTAGCCAGGCGCTGGTCGTCAGGAAGGGAGCCTGCCTCAAGGGACTCCTGAAACATACGACGGAGGAAGGGCGCGAGTTTATCCGGGCGCAACTTATATAATTCAATAGGCAGACCGTTGGGACCCATCGCCTTGCCCGAACGAAGGGACCGAATCGCAGTTGCAATTTCATCTACAGACAAGGGGGCGTCCAGCTGCTCACGGTCTTCGACGGACAGGCGGGGCAAAGCAATATCCCTCAGCAGAAGGCAAGAGTCTTCTTCATCCCTATCAGTCACCGGGGAGTACACGGCCCGGAGGTGGTCAGCGAAACATTCCACAATCTCACCAGGCTCAGTCACACATACTCCATCCGAGACACGCAGCTCCGGGACCACACAATTCACTCTCTCCTTCTTATCCAGCCACGCAATCAACTTTCCCGCCTTGTCCCCGGCATCATACAATCGACCCTGCTGCTCCCTATACATCGTTTTGGCAGCGTCAGTGACAAGAGACCTGTATTCAAACTGTTTCAGGCTGAGGGCATGGAGCCCGTCCGGAGTGACACCCGTCTCCAAGGCCGACTCCAGCCCCGAGATGTCAGTCTCCAGCTTCACCACTGCCTCACTCTTGAGCTTCTTAGCCACCACTATCTGGGAGAGGGCGTGTCCGCGGATTACGGTTTTAAAGGCTTCCCACAGGGACATTGCGGACGACACCGACCCCTCGTTTTCAAGGAAGTATTGGTCCATAGCCTTCACCAGGCTGTCGCGAGTCGTAGGGTCTCGCAGGTACCACGGGTTAATGGGAGCGATCCGCCCTGCAGACCGTGACTCGGTGTCAAAGAGCAGCCACAGCGGGGAATGATCGGAGATACCCCGCGCCAGGTGCCTAACCTCTCGAATCCGACCAGTCTGTGCCGCGGGCATAAGGAAATAGTCTAACCTAGAAAGACTCCCATGCGCCCCAGAGTGAAAGGTGTACTGACATTGGGTCGGATGCATTAATCTCCAACTATCTACCAGGCCGAAGGTCTCCAGTAGTCCACCAAGCCATGCCTGGGCAACGGGGAGGGCCCTGGGTGGGTGACGATCCAGGTCACCCGAAACCACCGAATTAAAGTCCCCGCCCATAAGCAAAAGACTATCCGGAAGTTCAAGCAGCATTCGACCCAAGTCCGCGAAGGTGGAGTTCTGGAGGCCCGGGGGGACGTAAACTGAGACCAGGGAAAGGGGCTGCCCCTCCCACCTCCCAGTCAGACACACATAGCGCCCTCTGTCATCCGAGATTACCCTAGTGATATCCAACGGAAGTGAGGATCGCAGGAGAATGCCCACCCCCCTGGAACCAGTTGTGAAACCAGAATGGGCCACGAGGCGGTATCCCCCCCTGTTCATTGCATGACAAACATTACCAACCAGATGCGTCTCCTGGATAAACACCACATCAGGAGTCAGACGACGCAAGTACTGCAGTACTACACCCCGTTTGATACGGTCCCCCAACCCATTGACGTTCCATGACATCAGTCTCAACCCGTCCCCCCCCATCCCCTCCAATAGATCAAAGGCCCCCCAGTCGGTAGCACAGTTCCCGAATCTGGACAAAAATCAATACCTCGCCCTGCGAACAAAAAACACACAGCAAAACAACCCCTCCCTCCCCCCAACCCCCCCCCCAAATCCAACTCCCCCCACCCTGCACCCCTGCGGGCCAGAAAACCCCCCCAACTTGCAGTGTGCCTGTCGCCCCACTAACCCCATTCTACGAAAAGACCCCGGAGGAGGAAAGGGACCCGTCCCCGCCCGCCCCCCACACAGGTCCTAGTGAGACAAAATGAACAAAAGAAGTAAAACCCAGCTGAACAGTGCAAAGTGGCAAAATCAAGGACCAAAAGTCACTCCAAAGGGGATCCGTCACCTTCGGCGCCTGCAGAGGGCCCGGGACTGCCACCTCTGTCCGGCAGCGAGTCCAGCCAGTCACTCACGGCCACAGGAGAGTCAAAAAAGGCAGTCCGATCCTCATGTTCCACACGGAGTTTTGCAGGGTAGAGCATAGAGTACTTTAGGCCCAGTTCACGGAGACGACGCTTCACCCCCTGGAATCCCATCCGCTGTTTCTGTACAAGTTGGGTAAAGTTCGGATAAAAGTTAATGGATGAGTTCTCATGACGAACCGGGCCGTGGACCCGTGAGGCCTGCAGAATCGCATCTCGGTCTCTATAGTGGAACAGTTTGGCCACGATAGGCCTCGGGGGGGCCCCCGGCCGTGGCCGACCGCCCGGAACTCGATGGGCCCGCTCCACGGCAAAGAACTTACTTAGGCCTGCAGGGGTCAAATGTTGGAGGATGAGTTCCTCGACCAGGAGGTCAACCGGGCGGTTGTCGGAGGACTCCGGTACGCCTATGACACGGATGTTGTTGCGTCGGGCCCGTCCCTCGAAGTCCTCCAGCCGCCGGGCCATCTGATCGTTGACCGCCTTAATGTCACCAAGCGCGGCCTGCAGGTCAGACACATCCGCACCAAGGGTGGAGGTCCGCGCATCGAGAGCCTGAACCCTCTCGTTAGTTTTGGAGAGATCTGCCCGAATTAAGGTGACATCGATTGCCACCGTGTCGATTTTACGGGCCAGGGCCTCGTATTGCGTGGCGATGGTTTCCCTGATGCCATCAATGGCGCCCATGATGTCCTGCAGGGAAAGCTCCGGAGAGACGGTCGTGCCACCGCCGGCGGCATCCGGGGGGGGGCCGGTCGCTCCAGGGGACCCTCTGCCCTGAGTGTAGCGGTCCATGTTGTTGGCCTGGACCGGTCCCCCGCGGAGGGAGGCCTTAGTCTTACGCCCCTCGGGGCCCCCCTTGCCCCCCATGTGGTCACGGACACCGAAGGGGACCGCCGATCAAGAGTCGTAGGGGCACCGGCACCGCAGACCAGCGCCTCACCAGGGACCACAATATAGCGGTGCGGGGGGACCCAAGGCGATGGGCACACTAGTGGCAGGTGGAGACAAGGCCTCGCGCAGAGGCCAAGGAAACACCCCGCCACATCAAGTGCGTTCGCAGGCCAGCCCCCTGAAGTCCGAAAGTGAAACCGAAAGTGGTAGAGCGGCCACTGGCACCGCACTGCAGCCGCTGTTGTTCAATTACGACACGGCTCCACGGTTCACCCTCGCCCCGGGCACCTCCGTCGGATGGGTCCCAAAAGTTCGAACAACGACAACTCAGGATTCCCAGGTCCGATTCGAGTTCTGAAAAGAGATACGTGCTCAGCCGGTCTTCATCTGCCAGATTCCATAAACCATATCAGGATATTCTCAGGATAAATTCCGAGGAGCAGCAAGGGTCCGGGGAGCCCTATGCTCACGCGACCATCTTGGATGCGCGCTAGGCTCCTCCTCCTTAAAATTCTTTTTTGATTAAATTTCCAATGGTAATCCAATAAAATTCTAAAGTTTTATTTGTACAGATCTCACCGATTCTCTGTAACATATTGGTTCCCTAAATATTTCTTAATCATTTATTAAGTCCACAATAGAATTGTTTACCTTTCCACATGGCCAAATAGTAATTTAAAAAATCTTTTTTGAAAAAATTTCCAATGGCACTCCAATAACATTCCAAAATTTAAATTGTGCAGATGTTACCGATTTTCTCTAAATTTTTGGTTTTCGAAAGTTTCATTAAAAATTAAAAAAGTCCACATTACAATTGGTTATCTTTCCATTAGGCCAAATGATAATTTAAAAAATCTTTATTTTTGAAAATTCCAATGGTAATCCAATAAAATGGTAAAATTGTTTTGTCCAGATCTTGCCAAGTCTCTCTAAAATTTAGGTTTCAGGAAGATTAGATAGGAATTTGCTAAATCAAAAGGCAAACGTTGCTTAAAAACCAATTGGGAATCATTACACAGTGTCCAGCCTTTTTCACATTTAAGATAAACTGTGTAATGTCCAGAAGTAACAGTAGGTCTTCATGGAAAATTATTGCAACAGTTACAAAAGTTTTTCCTGAAATTGATAATTGCTGTCCTGTAAACTTCTTTATTAAAGTATCCAATTTTGAACCATCAGCTCTACATCGTTGCATCATTAAAATTACATACTGTCCGTATTCCTTTAAAATAATGTTGAAAACATGTCAGATTGACACTCACCGCATTGCATGCTATGATTAGCATCTTTAACTAATTTAGCAAAAGTGACTGTTTTAGTCTCTGGCAATGTCAAAAAAATAAACCTTTCATTATCAACATTAGAGCCACATATATTATAACAGTTTTCACAACTATGTTCCCATTTATAAGAGAGACCAAATAAATTATCAATTGCAACTTCTTCTTCTTCCAGTACCTGAAGAAAAAACATCAAAAATTCGTGTGCATCTTGCTGTTCATTTTGAGAAAACTGTGTTCGTCCTGAACATACATCTAAAAGTTTTCTAATTTCAGTAGCACTTTCTATTTGAGTTTTATCATTACTCAGCTTTTGAAAAAGGAGACTCAGCTCTGAACAGAATCTTTTTCCCTGATTTACTATTATCTGCTCTTGCAAACTTTCCAGATAAAATGCAACATTCAGCACTACATTTGCGTAGCAGTTGACACCAGAGCTATTTTCAAAATGACATCCTACAACCTATTCTTCTTTTTCCTTACTCTTTTTGCTTGCAATTACATCACTCCTCTTTTTTTTCCTCCTCTGTACATCTTCATCACAGATATTCTCATTTCTCCTTTTACGAGAAACTACACGTTTCTCCAACACAGGATACTGACCTAAATGAGGAGCATAGCTTCTTCTTAATCTATTATACTCCTTTACACAATTTGTATCAGCACTAACTTTTGAGTCATCAAAGTCTATCATGAATAAACCTGATAATGTTTTCACTCGTGACAAAGCAACATATGCCATACCTTCTTTGAACACAGTTGAACCAATGTTCACAAATGCACAATCTACAGTCAATCCTTGAGACTTGTGAATAGTTACAGCATATGCTAGAGAAAACGGAAACTGCTTCCTACGTACATATAAATCTTTCACAAGCATGAAACGAACTGAACAACGACAAATGTCTTTAACTTCTTCTATCTGATCAAATTTTATTTTTAAACATTCAATTCCATCTTTTTTCTGATAATTAATAAAACCCACAACTCTTCCCATAGCTCCATTAACTAAACCTTTTTCAACATCCAAATTTCTCCTTAAAAATACTCTACAGTTCATGCAAACATATAGATTTTTTTCTAATCCAGCTGTTTTGGAAATGTTCTTCTCTAGTGAATCCAATTTATTTTTCAGTGTGCCTGTTACTGTGACTCTTCCATCCTCAATTTTGTCCACTGCTTCTAATTTCCTGATCTCTTCCTTTTCCAATTTCAAAAGCTCCTCATTGAATATTGAGCATTCACGTAGAGTTGGCATTAAGCAGATGATACTTTTTTTTTCTGCAATGTTCTTGTATATCTTCTCTGCAACTATTTCTTCCTTTGGAAATAAATTATGTAGCAGCCGACTCTGTAATGCTTTTTTGCCAACTTCTGTGAGTAGTCCAATTCTGATATCTTTCAGAATACTTCCATATTCTTCATCGCTTGCTTGCCTCATATTAGTAGTAAGTTCCTTGTACTCAAAGAAGGACCAAATATTTGTATTTCCGATGCTTCCCAATGACTTCTTCGTGTCTTCATGTGTGACAGTATTAAACACTGGTTGTCCTTTAACTGGAGTAAGTTGCAAAAGATCTCCAAAAACTATGACGTGTTTTCCACCAAATAACATGTCATAGTCTGTCTTCAGAATTTGCTGCATTCTTAAATGCACAAAGGCAAGCATTAAGTTTGAAACTATGCTCACCTCATCAATAATGAGAACTTGCATCTTCTTCAAGACTCTTGAAACTTCCAAGGATGCTTCTCCAGTTAGCTTGTTGTATTGTATTTTGTTCTCATGCTCCACTGGTAACATTAGCAAACGATGTAAAGTGATTCCTTTTATGTTATATGCTGCTAACCCAGTTGGAGCAGTAACCACACAAGACAAAGTAGAATCCGTTTTTTGCTGTAGGTAGCTTCTGATGACTTTAATTAGGAAACTTTTTCCAGTTCCAGCTTGTCCGCTTACATACATCCTGATTGGATGAAATGATGTGCATGAGCACTCTTTTTTTTCATGTAGAAATCCGTGATCAATTTTGTTTCTGATCTCTTCATAAATTTGTTGCTGCTCTTCGTTCAGTTGTCTTTCCAAATTTTGTAAGTCTATAAATTCTTCTTGAGCTTGATTCATAGCCGTTTCCACTTCATTCATGGCTATTGATGCTTCATTTTCAACGATTGGTTGTCCTAGGGGATCTTGACTGAGTGTTTCTGAACTTTGGCTGTCCTGAGAACTGTCTCTAGCTATTTCTGCTGCAATTGTAGTTTCCTGTTCAATTTCTTCATTTAACATTTGCAGATAACTTGAGAATGTACTGCATTGTATGCTGTCTTTGCAAGCATTAAAAGAATCTTCATAGCTTTGAAATTCTCCCAGTAGTTCATCCTCTGTACGCCATGGTTTAAACAACTGTAAAAGAGCCAAGTAGTAAAATTCCTTCTTGTCAGTAGTGTCGCAACTCAGCTTCCTGTGATTTATCAAACTTCCTTTTGTTTGCTTCACCAAACATCCTTCCTCACCAATGACTTTATATTTTCCATTGTTGATGTCTTCTGCGGCTTTCCGTGAATAAATGTAGTTCTGCAGCACTTCATAGAGACACATGTTCTCCAGATGTTGACTTCTCTTGGGATAATATGTGTCCAACATGTTTGATTTCAAAATATCTGTACTTTCTGGGTCATTCTCGGCCAAATATTCAATTTCTCCAACAGATTTTAGTACCCGATTTCTCATTGCTGCAAGGCCTAAACTTGCCCAAATTATTCTTCTTGACTTCGAGTAGAGACTTGCAGAAGATAACCTATCTGAACATTCGTAGGATCCAATTTCTCGATGCGATAACATCTTCAAACTGAAACTGTACAGCTTCTTACTGACAGTCTTCTCGTGAGAAATCTCTTCCCACATTTCCTTCAATTCTGTTTTTTCTGATTTCGTAATGTAAGACGTTACATATCGAGCAACAGCAATGGAATTGTCAGCTACATACTGTATATCCATGTTAGCGTTCCACATGGATAAAATGACTGGGTTGTAGTCATTTATATTTTTTGATTCTTCTTTTCTTTTAAGGTTGTAGGTATTCTTAGGTGATTTTCTTGTGATAGTATGTCTCACAGCTGACATAAAACTGTTTACTCTTCCATTTGAAAGAACAGGTCTAGGAAATCCAAATCGACATTTAGTGTAGTATTTATCTTTGCTCTTGTATTTCCGTCGACAGTATTTTCCACACCGATGACTTTGGAAACGTAAAACTTGCTCCTTTAACTTTTTCTCTTCTGTGCTTTTTGGTATAGCACATGTTGCATATTCTTCAATGTAAGATAACACTGCTTCATCAGTATCTGTTCCAAACTTTGGGGCATCCTTGATCCACAACAGCATATGAATATGAAGAGCACCGGGGGAGGAGCCTAGCGCGCAACCAAGATGGCCGCGTAGGTGCGAGGCTCCCGAGGACCACCACGACCTCCTGAATTAATCCTGGCTATATCCTGTCCTTGTTGAGGGGACTGCATCGGTGAACCCGAGCTGAGGCGCCATCCGTTTTTCTTTTTCGAATCGGACCCCGGACACCGGTGGGAGCACCGATTGAAGGTTGCGGCCTTCTCCGCGCTGGCCCCCCGGATTGGAGTAGTGGGGCGATCCGGGGACAAAGCGAACAACAGCGGCGGGCAGGGCTGGGCGACTCGCGTACCCCGTGCTTTCACTTTCGCTTTTGCGCTCTCCTTGCCCTCAAGCGAGGTAGGGTTGCGGAGCGGGGTGCGGTGGTGTGGCCTTGTCCAGGTGCCCGGCTGACCCGCCGGCCGTGAGTCGTCCTGCGGCCCAGTGGTCGCCCTCCCCCCCCCCGGAACCCGTGAACTGGTTTATCGGCCCTTTCGAGGAGATTGGCACGACGGTGGGAGAGCAGGCATGTCCACCAAACAAGATGGCGACCGGGCGAAGGTGAAGACGACCCGCCGCGGCCCGGCGCCTCAATCCAACAGTATGGACCGCTACACCCTCCAGAAGGGATCTCCGGAGACATCGCGCACATCCCCGGCGGGCCCGACGGAGGCATCTGCTCAACCGGTGGATCTGACCCTCCGGGACGTCATGGGCGCCATCGCAGAGATGAAGGCCTCGGTGGACCAGCGCTTCGACACCCTAGCGCAAAAGATAGACTCGGTCCTGGTGGATGTTAGCCTTGTGAGGGCTGACTTGTCCAAAACCAACGACCGGGTCGATTCCCTGGCCCACACCACAACGAGCCTCACGACGTACGTGGTGGCCCTCCAAAAGGAGGTGCGCCGGCTTGGCCAGGCGAGCGCCCTGATGGACCGGCGACTGGAGGATTCCGAGGGTCGGGCCCGGAGGAATAACGTTCGCATTGTGGGAGTGCCGGAGGGACGAGAGGCGGAGGCGGCAGATCTTTTTGTGGAAGAATTGATCCTTACCCATCTCCAGCCCCGGGGGCTGAGTAAGCTTTTTGCGGTGGAACGTGCTCACCGGGTCCCTGGGGGCAGACCTAAGGCCGGTGCCCCGCCGCGGCCTCTCATTGCCCGGATTTTTAATTTTCGGGACAGAGACGCTATCCTGCAGACCTCCAGGCAACAGGGACCGGTCAAGCTTGATAACATGGATGTGCATTTCTACCCAGACTTTACTCCGGCGGTCCAAAAACAGAGATTGAGTTTTCTCGGAGTTAAACGTCGCCTACGGGACCTGAACCTTAAGTACTCAATGCTTTTTCCAGCTAAGCTGAGGGTGGAGGTGGATGGGCGTACGCACTTCTTTGACCGACCCGAGGCGGCTGGGGACTGGTTGGACACTCTGCCTGGAGACCGGGGCCGAGAGGGTGGGGGGGGTGCGGTTGGCGGGGAGGGCCCGCCAGATCAGAACTGAGGGGTGAAGAATAGGCCTTGCTCTGGACAGCATTCCTTTACCATTTACTGATCGTTTATGTTCCCCTCCGATGGAGGTCGTGTGGGGTCTGTTGGGGGCTTCCCTCCTCCTCTGGGGGACTAGTTAGTTTTTCATCTATGGGGCGACAGGCACACTGCACTTTGGGGGGGCTGTTTGGGCTCATGCAGGGGTGCAGGGAGGGGGGAGTTCTGTTGGGATGGGGGGGTGGGGGGGGTGTGTTGTTTGTTTGCACCGCAAGGCAAGCCCTTTATTGTATTGTTGCTCTCGAGATGCTCTGTGGGGGACGACTGATTGCCTCTACGTATGATGGGGGGTAGGGATGTGTTGTCATGGAATGTTAACGGCCTGGGGGACAGGATTAAGCGTGGTGTGGTCCTGCAGTACCTGAAACGTACCTCACCAGATGTTATTTTCCTGCAGGAGACACACCTTATAGGTAACTCCTTTCATGCCATGAATCGGCGAGTCTATCGTTTGGTGGCCCACTCGGGCTTCACCTCGGGCTCGCGGGGGGTGGGTATCATGATTAAGAACTCGCTCCCGTTGGAGATTGATGAGGTGCGCCATGATGAGAGGGGACGCTACACTGTTCTGGTGGGTAGAATGGAGGGTAGAGT
Source organism: Triturus cristatus (assembly GCF_964204655.1). Classification (NCBI taxonomy): domain Eukaryota; kingdom Metazoa; phylum Chordata; class Amphibia; order Caudata; family Salamandridae; genus Triturus; species Triturus cristatus. Next base: position 1,068,040,217 of record NC_140582.1, on the reverse strand, counting down.
GTTTGTTTTTATATCAGTGTACGTCCCGCCTGGGTTACAATCTACTACATTTGCGGACTTGGGGCGCCTCCTCCTGGACCTCCCGGGTGGCCTGCTGGTGGTTGGGGGGGACTTTAATGCGGTAGTTTCTGGGTCTATGGATCGCCATCCCCCTAGGGACCTCCCCCGGGCACAGGCCTGGCTGTCCGGCCTTTTAGATACTCTGGGCCTGGTGGATTGCTGGCGACTAAAGCATCCCGCGCAGCGGCAATACACCTTCCACTCGGGTGCCCATGGTAGCCTCTCGCGGCTTGATTACATCCTTGTCCCGGCGGCCTATGCTGGGAGGGTGGGAGAGGTGTGCCATCTGGCGCGGGGCATTTCAGATCACTCCCCAGTACTGTTACATTTCGATGTCTTCCCTAGGGGGGAGGGCAGGGTGGCTCCAATTAATGCTTGGTACTTGCGTGACCCCACTATTCGTGCCGACTTGATCAAATCCTTACAGCGATACTTTGATGAGAATGTGGGGTCTGTCCCTTCGGCCATCTCCCTGTGGGAGGCTTTTAAGGTAGTTCTCAGAGGGGAGGCCCTCTCCTTTATCTCCCATGCCCGGAGGCGCGAGCGGGAGGAGGTAACCCGGGTGGAGGCCGAAATTGCGGAACTAGAGGGTGACCTGGGGAGCGGGGTAACAGACGCCAAGTTGCATGTGCTGCACCTCAAGCAGGCGGCCTATAGGGCCCTCGTCACGGAGGCGGCCAGGGGCCTCAGTAGAGAGCAACAGGGGCGACTGTATGATGTGGGTGATAAGGCTGGTAAATTGATTGCGTGGTTGGACAAGAGGGAGAGAGCGAGTCGTGTGGTTCCTTTGATTGAGGGGATGGATGGTGTGCCTGTCACCGAGCCGGAAGCCATTGTCTCCTGCTTCGCGGATTACTTCCGCGAGGTGTACTCCCCAGTTTCTCCCTGCTCGGAGGAAGATTCCCATGCCCTGCTTCGGGACATCGCGCTGCCCTCCCTTACGGTGGAGGACAGGGATTTGCTGGACGCTCCTCCCACCTCGGACGAAATTGCCCTGGCTATTCGCTCGGTCGCATCCGGCAAGGCCATGGGCCCCAATGGTATCCCCATCGAGCTTTACAAGCTGCGACCGGATGTACTGGCGCCCCACCTGCGCGCCATGTTCCTGGTGGCCCACTCGCAGGGTTCCCTCCCGCCGGACCAGCGTCTGGCCACAATCGTGGTGATCCACAAGGAGGGGAGACCCCGTGAGCGGGTTACATCCTATAGGCCTATCTCGCTCTTGAACGCGGAGCCCAAAATCCTCGCCAAGGTACTGGCCAACCGGCTGGTTGGCGTGGTGGGCGATTTGGTCCACCAAGACCAATCTGGCTTTATACCCCATCGCAACACGGCTCTTAATCTGCGACGCTTGCATGGGGTGCTCGCGCGTGTCCCGTTTGTGCGGGAGCCGGCCATCTTGGCGTCCTTAGACGCCACCATGGCGTTTGACACGCTTGAATGGCCATACATCTGGGCGATGCTGGCGAAATTTGGATTTGGACCGGGATTCATTAGCTGGGTCAAATTGTTGTATTCGGGCCCATTGGCGCAGGTGGTGGTGAATGGGCGAGTCTCGGCCCCCTTCGCGCTGGGGCGGGGCACGCGTCAGGGTTGCCCCTTGTCACCGCTCCTGTTTGCATTGGCCTTGGAGCCCTTGGCGGAGTGGCTGCGGTGGCACCCCTCTATCCGTGGTCTCCGCTGGACCCCCGAGCATGAGGACCGCGTGTCCCTCTACGCCGATGATATCCTTTTGTATCTCGCCTCCCCGCGTAACTCGCTGATTGTCCTGGTTGATGTTTTGCGCTCCTTCGGTCGTAACTCAGGCCTTGTCATCAACTGGGCGAAATCCTGCGTGTATGTGCTCTCCGGGGAGGCTCCGGCCCTACCACGGGACTGCCTGATCCAGATTGCCTCCCAGGGGTTCCGGTACCTGGGTATATATATTACTCTAGACCCGGAGGCCCGCTACGAGCGGAACTTGCTACCCCCCCTCCAGCGCTTGCGGCGTCTTCCGCTCTCGCCGCTTGGCCGAGCGGCCTTGTTTAAGATGATGTCCTTGCCGCGCTTTCTGTATGCGCTTCAGAACACTATGGACTTGGTTCCGGCGCGCTACTTCCGTGAGGTGGAGAGCCTGCAGCGGCGCCTGTTCTGGGACGGGAGGCCGCGTATTGCTCTGGCTAAATTGACGCTCCCGTGGTACGATGGGGGGGTTGCCCTCCCGGACATTAAACGGTATTACTGGGCCTCCCAGCTAGCTGCGATTAATCATGGCCTTTACGGGCCCGCCCTGAACCCGGCATTTGAAATGGACAAGATGCTCCTGCCCGGTGGCGACTACAATCGAGCGCTCTACTCTGGCGCGCCCGACTCCCGTCTGACGGGACCGACGCGTGTCATGGTGCGTGTCTGGCACGCGGCTAATGCAGCGATGGGGTGGAAGGACCGTTTGACCCAGGCGACACCGCTATACGCGTCTGAGAGGTTGGGCTCCCTGTGGACATCGAAGGGCTTCGAGAAGTGGGACACGATCGGAATCAGCACAGTGGGAGACCTCTGGACGAGGGGTGGATTCAAAACTTTTGAGACGCTGCGGACGGAATTTCAGCTGCAAGGCAGTGAGTACTTTCGGTACTTACAAGTCCGCCACGCGCTGGGCTCCGTCTTCCCTGATGTCGCGTCCATTCCGGAGTCTTCCCCCCTGGAGGACAGAGTGCTGGATGGCCATGTCCCAGACAGCACAATCTCCCTTATATATAAAAAACTGATCAACGACAGATCGTGCCTGCTGACTAGTCTCCGCGAGGCCTGGGTTGCCGACGGGCTGGAACTGGACGACGAGGACTGGATTTCCGCGGTGGCCTCTCCGAAGGAGGTGGCCATCCCGGCTCGCCTTCGCTTCGTCCAGCTTAAGATCCTCCACCGGGTTTACGTGACGGGGCCAAGGCTTCTACGTATGGGCTTTGTTGGTGACGGATTGTGTAAGCGTGGCTGTGGTGCCTTGGCAACTTTCATGCATATTCTGTGGGAATGCCCACAGGTGGAGCGATTCTGGCGTGGTGTGCATGAGGTCCTGCGTGTGGTGACGCGTGTTGCGCTGTTGCCTGAAGCGAGGAGATGCTTGCTGAATGTGTGGGAACCAAATGACTATTCGGTCCCGCAGACGCGGTGGGTGACTCTGGGATACATGGTAGCTAAGCGCGACATTGCTCAATTGTGGGGATCCCAGTGGCCCCCAGCGGTGTTGGCCTGGAAAGAACATATGGATTGGTGTATGTTTCGTGAAAGGGTAGTGTATGTGGCGAGGGGTAAGCCTGGGGCGTGGGTGAAAATCTGGGGCCCCTGGAACGCCTATCGCGGGGGTATTTGTGAGCCGCCACTGCTACCGGCCGCCTCACCAGCTCCGTCCCCCTAGCCGACCCCCTCCCCCAGCCACGGGCGTGTGGTTCCCCTGTCCCTGATCTATTCCCATTCCCCTCTTCAGAGTTTGGCTGCTGGTTGGGATCCCCCACTTAAGGAGCACGTGCCGTCACTTTGGATGGCGGGTTGCCTTGCGGGTGTGGTTTTTTCTGTTGTTCTGTTTTGAAAAAAAGAAACCGTATTGTGGGCTTGGAGCTATGTGGCCTGCGCTATTGATATCTCCTGATTTACCGATCTGCACCACCAAGAGACTCTTACTGTAGGTATGTCATGTGCTTCTGCCACTCTAGCGGCCGGCCGGATGGTTGTAGGCCCATACTTGTAACCTTTTTTTTAACATGTAATAAACGGTTTCAAAAAAAAAAAAAAAAAAAAAAAAAAAAAAAAAGAATATGAAGAGCACCTCTTGCCTGGTACTCTTTTCTCCAAAAGAAATCTACTACTTCTCCAAGAGGTGGATTTTTTTTATTGCAGATGAAGGACATCATAGCCTCAAATCTATGATTGAAATATCTGCAAACATTAACCGGATCCAATGAGCACAGTTCTCCTGCTGTCTTGTATTCGATGTTTTTAATGTTTGAATTTGCCTCTCGTAGAAAATCCAGTAAATCATCCCAAGCGTACTCGGCACAGCTTAGTGTAACGAACCATGTTGGTGTTCCTAAATTCCGTAACATGCATTTTAATTCACCATGGCGTCGGTACCAATATTCATTTGTCCCACGCTGACAAGCCATCAGATTGATCAGTTGTGTTTCCAAATGATCATCTCGGTGCTGCACTTTCTCCATAAAATCCTTAGCAGACACATTTTGTAAATGTACTCCACTTTTTAAAATGTGATTTACTGCATAAGACAGTGCAGACAAGTCGCTTTCAAATAAAAGATGGAACAAATAAGGAATACTTTGTCGAAATCTGGGATCTTCAGCATATAGTCTTGTAGTCCGATACTCAGAAGCTGGAATCTGTTCCGGACGTTCATCGTATCGTCCTCCTTTTCCTTTAGGAAACAGCTGGGGAAAACATCGAGCTTCCAAGCTCTCCTCCCATACACTCACGGGAGTTCCTTTTGCTTTCTTCATCTGAAAGAGATCAATATTGTCTCCCATAACTTCTTTTGAATGAAGAGGATGTATGCTAAAATGTTCATAAATTTCTTCTTCCTTTGACTTGTCCACTTTTTCAATTTGTCCAGTTGGTGTTTCTGTGTCTTCTTGTAAATCTTCTTCTTCTTCTTCTTCTATATAAATTGATTCATACCATTTGTTATTCCTTTTCAAATACAAATTTGCTCTTTGTACTTTCCGCACATCTACCAGCTCCTGCCAAATCTTCTTATTCTTTGTAGGTACACCATTAACCAGAATAATTAATGGTTCAGTTTCCAAAGTATCCGCATCAATAGTTTCCATATTTTTTTTCAAATCCAAGGGCAAATACACCACTCTACCTTTTAAACCTCTCAGTAAATCTGAAGGAGGTAATTTACCAGTTTTGGGCTCCATACGTACTATGGTCTGGAACGGATGAACACATTGAATGAGTATAGACTCATATGTATTTAATTCAGAAAGTTCAGCAGGAATAGCATCCAATTCTAAATTATTATGTACAGCTCTGGTCGGCATTCTATTTTCCTCTAACTTGTTGTAACAGTATTTACAAATACGCTGATCTTCACCCAAATCAAAACAATTTTCAAGAAATATATATGTGGCAAAATCCTTCCACTTATAACTATCTTCATTTTCACTCTTTCTGTAGAGATCAACATTCCTAGTTTGTTTTCTATAATGAGTTCTGCGGCAACAAATACAAGTAAAATTTGGTCTTTCATTAGAGATTATTGCAAATTTTGTTATGTGATCATTAAATGTGTTACTTACAGAGGGTTCTACATTCTCTTCCACTTCTTCCTCATTTACTGTGTCCTTCTCTGCACTGTTTTGTTCAGGACCAAAGTAACAAAACTGAATTTCATCAACAACCTTCTCTACATCTGATACCGTTCCTCGGAACAGAGCCCTATTCAATTCATTTAACTTTATTGCTGGACTTTTGGCAAAATACAACCGTCTCACAAACTTTCTCATTTCAGTATGATGAACAGCCAGCATCCTAAAATGATGGAAAACACTATTACACACTTTTCTAGATAGACAAGCCAGAGAATGACCCTGCAAACCAGTATTCTCTCTCACTCTGCATGGATCCAGACTTTGAAGCACCTTAATCTTCTGTTTTATACTTTTTTTTACTATATTCTCTTAGAAACTCATGAAATTTGTCAATAGATTCCTGACGCACAGTGCAAATACTACTACAATTCCAAGTGTACACTGGGGCTTTAGGACGTCTCCCCATAGCCTCATCTGCCATCCCTTGTACCTCATCTCTTGGAACCATTATCTCCTTCTCCATTATGCAACAATTTTTTACTTCGTAAGCACGACCTCTGGTGTCAACTGCATGCAGCAAACTATTACTTTGAAAATAGCTCTCTTCATTAAAAAAAGGTTCACTACTTGAACTATGCATCCACTTTCCTAAAAACACTTTACAAAAGTTTGTTCTGTTCACTACTCTTTTCCTTTTGCTATGTGATTTCAGTACATTAACCATTTTGTCGAATGTACGCATCCTATTCAAAATTAAAATGAATAGTTTCCTTTTTAATTCTAATGCCTTTGCTGCAATGGCTTCAATTTCTTTTTTTCTTTTATAAAACTTAGACTTTTGCTTATATTTCTTCACATCCTTTATCAAATTGGACATAACTCTTCTCTGAAACATTTTTCTACGTATCTCTTTAAACGCTGTTTTTCTATTTATGTAAATCTTTTCAGTTGCAGAAGGTATATTTGCATTAACTAAATTCTCAATTTTTTCCTGTCCTTTTCTTTTCAAAACATTCTTTCCAGTACAGACATTTTGTACATTTTTCATTCTTTTGAATATATTTTTTAGAAATTGTTTTTTCTGCTTACCAGAAGATTTTTTCTTTTTCCCAACATGAGCATCTTCTACTAACTTTGGTCCTCCAGTTGTCTTCAAATATAGGTTTTTTTTGTGAGTTTTTTGAACTCTGGATTTTGTAGGCATCTTAAATTTTGTTCACTGCTCTTCAGCAATACCTGAAAAAAACTAAAAAAAAATTCCTTTATTTTATTTAAATATATTACTACATTTCTTTTCACAATAGTCACAAAACGTAATTTCTTTGCCAATTTGAAAACACACTTATTACTCTTTTTTTTGGCAAGTGATAATCACTTTTACAGACTGACACATTATAAATCCACTTTTCAGATTTTTTAAAAAGCCCATGTCCAGACTGCTTTTTCAGACCACCACCATGCGTATCCTGGGTGACTGCCTACACTCCAGCAAGGGCAACCAGCCTTAGTGATGCTGAATGTATTTGCATTACAGACTGAAACCTCAAACCCCACTCGCTTGTAAATACTGTGCATGATTATACATGGAAAGGAGCTGGGTGTGTGCTAAGAGTCTGCTTCTGCACCAAAAAATCGCTCCCCCTTTTTCCTACTAATGCAACTGTGAAATCACCAGAGCAAAACGCAATAAATCTCTGCCTGTAATTCCTATTTGCACACAGAGTCATGTTTTCACATTAGTCACAAAACGAAATTTCTTTGCCAATTTGAATGCACACTTACTGCTCTTTTTTTTTGACAAGTGATAATCACTTTTACAGACTGACACATTATGAATCCACTTTTCAGATTTTTTAAAAAGCCCATGTCCAGACTGCTTTTTCAGACCACCACCATGCGTATCCTGGGTGACTGCCTACACTCCAGCAAGGGCAACCAGCCTTAGTGATGCTGAATGTATTTGCATTACAGACTGAAACCTCAAACCCCACTCGCTTGTAAATACTGTGCATGATTATACATGGAAAGGAGCTGGGTGTGTGCTAAGAGTCTGCTTCTGCACCAAAAAATCGCTCCCCCTTTTTCCTACTAATGCAACTGTGAAATCACCAGAGCAAAACGCAATAAATCTCTGCCTGTAATTCCTATTTGCACACAGAGTCATGTTTTCACATTAGTCACAAAACGAAATTTCTTTGCCAATTTGAATGCACACTTACTGCTCTTTTTTTTTGGCAAGTGATAATCACTTTTACAGACTGACACATTATGAATCCACTTTTCAGATTTTTTAAAAAGCCCATGTCCAGACTGCTTTTTCAGACCACCACCATGCGTATCCTGGGTGACTGCCTACACTCCAGCAAGGGCAACCAGCCTTAGTGATGCTGAATGTATTTGCATTACAGACTGAAACCTCAAACCCCACTCGCTTGTAAATACTGTGCATGATTATACATGGAAAGGAGCTGGGTGTGTGCTAAGAGTCTGCTTCTGCACCAAAAAATCGCTCCCCCTTTTTCCTACTAATGCAACTGTGAAATCACCAGAGCAAAACGCAATAAATCTCTGCCTGTAATTCCTATTTGCACACAGAGTCATGTTTTCACATTAGTCACAAAACGAAATTTCTTTGCCAATTTGAATGCACACTTACTGCTCTTTTTTTTTGGCAAGTGATAATCACTTTTACAGACTGACACATTATGAATCCACTTTTCAGATTTTTTTAAAAGCCCATGTCCAAACTGCTTTTTCAGACCACCACCATGCGTATCCTGGGTGACTGCCTACACTCCAGCAAGGGCAACCAGCCTTAGTGATGCTGAATGTATTTGCATTACAGACTGAAACCTCAAACCCCACTCGCTTGTAAATACTGTGCATGATTATACATGGAAAGGAGCTGGGTGTGTGCTAAGAGTCTGCTTCTGCATCAAAAAATCGCTCCCCCTTTTTCCATCTAATGCAACTGTGAAATCACCAGAGCAAAACGCAATAAATCTCTGCCTGTAATTCCTATTTGCACACAGAGTCATGTTTTCACATTAGTCACAAAACGAAATTTCTTTGCCAATTTGAATGCACACTTACTGCTCTTTTTTTTTGGCAAGTGATAATCACTTTTACAGACTGACACATTATGAATCCACTTTTCAGATTTTTAAAAAAGCCCATGTCCAAACTGCTTTTTCAGACCACCACCATGCGTATCCTGGGTGACTGCCTACACTCCAGCAAGGGCAACCAGCCTTAGTGATGCTGAATGTATTTGCATTACAGACTGAAACCTCAAACCCCACTCGCTTGTAAATACTGTGCATGATTATGCATGGAAAGGAGCTGGGTGTGTGCTAAGAGTCTGCTTCTGCACCAAAAAATTGCTCCCCCTTTTTCCTACTAATGCAACTGTGAAATCACCAGAGCAAAACGCAATAAATCTCTGCCTGTAATTCCTATTTGCACACAGAGTCATGTTTTCACATTAGTCACAAAACGAAATTTCTTTGCCAATTTGAATGCACACTTACTGCTCTTTTTTTTTGGCAAGTGATAATCACTTTTACAGACTGACACATTATGAATCCACTTTTCAGATTTTTTAAAAAGCCCATGTCCAGACTGCTTTTTCAGACCACCACCATGCGTATCCTGGGTGACTGCCTACACTCCAGCAAGGGCAACCAGCCTTAGTGATGCTGAATGTATTTGCATTACAGACTGAAACCTCAAACCCCACTCGCTTGTAAATACTGTGCATGATTATACATGGAAAGGAGCTGGGTGTGTGCTAAGAGTCTGCTTCTGCACCAAAAAATCGCTCCCCCTTTTTCCTACTAATGCAACTGTGAAATCACCAGAGCAAAACGCAATAAATCTCTGCCTGTAATTCCTATTTGCACACAGAGTCATGTTTTCACATTAGTCACAAAACGAAATTTCTTTGCCAATTTGAATGCACACTTACTGCTCTTTTTTTTTGGCAAGTGATAATCACTTTTACAGACTGACACATTATGAATCCACTTTTCAGATTTTTTTAAAAGCCCATGTCCAAACTGCTTTTTCAGACCACCACCATGTGTATCCTGGGTGACTGCCTACACTCCAGCAAGGGCAACCAGCCTTAGTGATGCTGAATGTATTTGCATTACAGACTGAAACCTCAAACCCCACTCGCTTGTAAATACTGTGCATGATTATACATGGAAAGGAGCTGGGTGTGTGCTAAGAGTCTGCTTCTGCACCAAAAAATCGCTCCCCCTTTTTCCTACTAATGCAAATATAAAATTACCAGAGTTGTACACAATAAATCTCTGCCTATATTTCCCAACATGTGTAACCTGGGTGACTGCCTACATTCCACCAAGGGCAACCAGCCTTAGTGATGCTGAATGTATTTGCATTACTGAGTCCAACCTCAAACCCTTAAACTATTCTTTTTTTATACCAATACACCTTAATTTATCGTGAAAACATAGTCCATATTATTTTACATGTTCCTCACATTTAAATTTCTCCCAAAACAGAAAATAATAAACGCAACTTCAACAAAAAGAATTACATTTCTATTATTCATTTCTTAATTTACCATATACATCTCCTCTCAAACTCTAACCTCACCTTTAAAATTAGTTAGTTGTGAAAGAAATGTGGCACTCAAACAGCAGATTATCAGAGCCAGGATCTCTGTTCTCTACACCTCTCTCCTCTCAGCAGAACCAGATAATGGCAAAGTTTCCCTCTATTTTTCCACACATATACATGTAAGTTTCAAATCTCAGTGCTTCCCCCTTTTTTTCAAATGTAATCACACATTTCTATTGGTTGAAAACCAACCCTTTTCCAAAAGTACCCTTCCCCCAACTTGACTTCTGCCTAGTACCCTTCCCCCAACTTGACTTCTGCCTGCTACCATAGCAACAGCTCATGGAACACTGCTGTGTGGAGTTAGGTCAGAAGTTCGCCAAACAATGTTTCAATTCCACAGAGCAAGAGTGCTTGACTTTTCAAACCTTACAGCAAATCCATAGTACTGTTCTTTGGTAACACATTTTTCTGTACCAATACAAAACATGCTTCTATAAATTTACACATACAGCCTAGTTTTTAGTGTAGAATGGTATGAAACACCCAATCAGTTCTTTTTTTTTATAAAAAAATATGTATGCCTCCATTTCCAAACTGTCTTTCATTTCTTTTTACCATTCTACTGAATTACACCTCCTGAGTGCATCCAGATCTCCTTTGAAGATGTTCACAGTGTGGATTGTAGGGCACAGCTATGTCTTCTGGAGTGAAAAGTATGCAGAGAAAACAGGTATGGTGAGAGACCTTGCTTTGCCAAATGTAGACATTAAATGGATTGGTCAGAGAGGGTTAAAGTGGCACCAATTGATGCCATTGGTGAAATCCTTCATGCAAATCCAACACCCTGACCTCATAATAGTGCACTGTGGTGGCAATGACCTAGGCACTTTGACTGGGGTAGGTTTGGAAATGCTTATGAAGGACACCTTTGCACAACTGTTTTCACTTTTCCCTAAAACTGCCTTTGTGTTTTCCAACATATGCCAAAGGCAAAAATGGAACTGGTCCAATCATTTCTGTCCGCAGATTGACAAAGCAAGAAAGCACGTCAACAAATCTGTTTCTGCTTTCCTCCGTGACTATGGTATGGGTTCCATTTACCACAACAACTTGCGTTACGACATGCAAGACATTTATAGAGGAGATGGTGTGCACTTCAATGATGAAGGAAACAGAGTCTTCCTCTTGAACCTTAGACTCTGCATCGGTACTTACTTGTAGATACCACTAAAAAATAACTTTATAAACACAACGGCTCTTTTTAGAGCCCCCTAATAACTAAACACTTAAATCTGAATTTCATTTCTTTTATTTTTTTTTTGTTACCGTACGCTTACCGTACGCGTACCCCGTGATTTTTTTTAAAATCAATAAATGTTTTCTTTGTACTTTTCTGTCCTTCTTTGACCCCCTCACAAATGTAAGGGGGTCTGTAACTCTCCTCCTTGCCCCCTTTTCTTGTTATCACTCTTTTTTTTCTGAGTGAAACACACGAAATGGCGGCCGCCGCTTCCTGGTTTCGGCCGATTCGATTACTAAGATCTAAGAGCCAATCAGAATCGCGCTCACGCACGCCACCGTACGCGTACGGTAAGCGTACCGTAAGCTGGCTCAGATATATATATTGATTTAAAAGCTATTTTCTCAGAATCTACTGAACAGATTTACACCAAACCTACAAAAGGCACTTCCTTGACCTGAGGACTACCTCTCTGCCAAATTTCTAGTAATTCTGTTCAGCCGTTCGGGCTGTAGCCCTGTCTAAAGGTCCTATGGAAAAATGCATGGGAAAAACGCGTTTTGGGACCCCCCTTTTATCTCAGCCCCCGCTTGACGAATCCCCCCGAGACTTTCAGGGTAGGAGCGGAGCGTAGCGCCCCACCTATTTTGAGAAATTCGCGAGGATTCGTCGACCGGCGCCAAAGTTATTCAAAATAGAATGTTGCGGATTTCCTATGGAAACAGGGTCCTAACTATAACTACCTACTGGCGACCGCCAGTAGGTAATATATATATATATATATATTCACTGAAAAAAACACAGGTTTCAGCGACAGTAGTGCATTGCGGGGGCGCGAGTTATAGTTAGCTATACTAACTATAACGGACAAATTTCTCTGGTTTTATATGAGTGAAATGTCCAACTAACTATAAAGTCCCTGAAACCTATGTTTTTTTCAGTGAATTACTAAGGTTTTTTTAAATACTAATTTATAACTATAACGTCCCTGAAACTTAAGTTTTTTCCAGTGAATTTCAATGGTTTTGTAAACAAGAATTTCTTATTATAATGTGCCTCAATCCCACGGTTTTTTCACTGAATTTCTAAGGTTTTTTAAATGCAAATTTCTAACTATAACATCCCTATTAGTTCCCCTTGAATCCTGAAGGTCCCTGGTGGCCAAGTAGCCCACCAGGTACCTCCGGTAAGCGCCACAGAGCTGCGTTGCAGAGAGGTGTTCCTAGGCCACGCCCCTTTTTACACCACGCTGCAAACGCGGCTTCTGGCGCACTGCTGCCCGGAGGATGAAGTCCATTGCGTCCTGAGGTCCTCAGGACACGAGAGGACCTCATCGTCCCACATCGCAACCCCAGCTTTTTTTTGGCCCTGGGGCTCCTTGTGGGACCCCCTGAGCAGGCCTAGGGGGTCAGGGTGTTTGTACCCTGCCCCCTTTTCTTCCTTTTTCTTGTTTTTTAACCTCTTTTTTCACTGTTTTGTTTTGACTCGGTTCTACTGAGTCACAAGATGGCTGCCAACACTTCCTGGTTTGCAGTGTTGGCAGCCAATCAGAGTGAAGCTCGTACCCGGGAGGGTTTGCAAACCCTCCTCAGTGCTCAGATGTCGATATTTTTCTTTTTTAAATTTCTCAGGAACTACTTAACGGATTTACACCATTTAACAAAAAGGGCGCAGTCTAAACCAAGACCTACCTTTTTGCCAAATTTGGTGTAATTCCGTTCAGCAGTTCGGGCTGTAGCCTGTAATAAATTTCCCATGGAAATTAACATGGAGAAAACGTGCTTTGGGTCCCCCCTTTTTAGGTCTCGTCTGACCCAGCGCATGCGCTGGTCAGGTGAGACTTTTTGAGAGGGCTTCAAAAAGTGCTACCAGGCCAGCCTAGAGCTACGGTGCATGTGCGCGGGCGCGCACGCCGCGCTTGACCGTGATTACTTTAACTTTCGCGGCCGCTTTGATGTTGGATCGCGATCACTTTCGCGGCCGCACGGCCGCTTGGCATAGCCAAAAGGTCTCGCTTTTGGGACCTTTTAAGTATTTAGTTGTGCAACTGTTGCATGGCTAAACACTTATAATGTCCCAAAGGCGAGACCTATTGGCTATGCCAATGCTTGTTTCTTGGCCGCCGCTTGACGAATCACCCGAAAACTTTTAACACACCAACTGAGTGGTCTAACCCTGTTTTTTGGAAAATTTCACAAAGATTCGTCTAACGGCGCCAAAGATATTGTCAAATCAAAAAACGCTTTTCCTACGGTAACTAGGTCCTAACTATAACTACCTACTGGCGACCGCCATTAGGTAACATATATATATATATATATACAGCTTTGAAGAAGACCGTAAGGCCGAAACGCGTCAGCGAGAATAAACTTTCCTTTGGATTATATCCTGGTGTGCGGGTCTCCTTGCAGCCTTGGCGGCGTTGACAAGATACATGAAAAAATATATATATATATATATACTAGGGGCATTATAGTTAGGCTCAGATTTCACATGCACAAAACCATAGAAATTCAGCAGTTATAGTTACCTGAGCTAACTATAACTTACAGCCCCGCAATGCACTGCTTATGACCTCACATATTACATCACTCATGACATGAACAGTGACATCACTGATGACATCTCAAATGACATCACTGATAAAAACACTGATGACATCATCCACAGAACCACTCACACACCCATACAACCACTCACACACCCACAAAACCACTCAGCAGATCTATACAACCACTCTATACTACGCTCTATGCTGTTCAATCCAATGTACAACACTCTATTCCAATATACAACCCTTTTCTATACGACACAGTAATCCACTCTACTGTGTGAGACCCCACTTCAAATTATAATAGTTTACACAAGTACAGTTCACTCCACTTCAAACTGCCCCAGGAGAGAAATCTGCACGGCCCCCCTCCATTTTAAAAAAAAAAAAGTCCCGCAGAGGTGGTGGTCCCCGGGGCTCAAATCAGCCCATGGAGGAGGGTCTGCAAGGCCCCCCTACAATATATTTAAAAAGCCCCGGGGAGGTGGTGGTCCTGGGGCTCCAAAAAGCCTTAGGAGGTGGCCCAGTGCGCCCCCTCTTTTTGTTTTTTTATGCCTACATGCCCCCAGGACCTGGCCCACTTGGGGATATACTGTAAACAAGCGTGAGAGACTGCACTTGTTTTTTTAATTTATTCCACAAAGTCACAATTCCATTGTGATTTTCGCTGCAAACATTTTTTAAGAAAATGCTTTTTGGCCCTGGCGAGGTCACTGGGGGACCCCAGGACTAGGGGGTCAGGATATGCCCACCCTTCCCCCTTACCTTTATTTTTTAATGTTTTTCTTAGTACTCGGCTGAGTTTGAGTCCCAAGGCGGCTGCCAACACTGAAGTGTTGGCAGACAATTAACAGTAGAGGGTGAGGATTCGTGGAAGGTTTGCACCTCTAGATATACAAATTTGGTTTTCGTTTAATAACTCTCAATCTACTGAACGAATTTACACCAAATAGCAAAAAGCACGGTTTCTGGACCAAGATCTAGTTTTCAGCCACATTTGGTGTAATTCCCTTCAGTGGTTTTGACTGTAGTCTTGTCTAAAATTCCTATTGGAATTAACAAGGAAAATGCACATTTTTTGACTCCCCTTTTTCTCGGCTCCCACTTAACAGATGATCCCGAAAGCTTCCATGCACAACAAGACCCAACTTGATACTTTTTATGGAAAATTTTGTGAAGATTTGTCAAACGGTGCCAAAGATATAAGCAAGTAAAAAAATGCTTTTGCTATGGGAATTAGGTCCTAACTATAAGTACCTACTAGCAAACACCAGTAGGTAATCCTACATGTATGCCCGTGGTGGAATCATCTGAGTTTCTTACTGCTATTCATCATTCAGTGGTCATACACATACACTACCTCATGACCTTATGCTAAGGCGGATGTGCTAATCTTTCCCTTCTCCTCCAGGACTGTCTCTACTCATCTACTTACTTCTAGACTTTCACTGCCGAACAAACAACGGCAGCAAGACATCCTATCCTAAATAGATGTAGAATCTTCCTCACAGCCAGACAGCACTAAATAGGTAATTGGTTAGGACTAACAAACTATTTCCAATCATCTTTTGGTGCGCGTTCTGTATTCAACATTCATTTTCTTTAAAAATCTTAAAATTTGCTGCAAGAGTACTATACAATTTCTGGAGAAACACCCCTACTTCAGACTAACAACTTTAAGATGAATGGATTTCTGCTAAGAATAGGGCTTTCAACTATGAACAGGGCTTTCAGCTAAAAAGAGGGTCCTCTTAATTCTAGTCCTAAAAGCCATTCATTGGTCATCGCCACTGGCTTGTTTGACACTGTTTCCCATAAAAATAGTAGGAGACACTAATCTTCCTAAATTCAATGGGGGATCATGTTCTTATCACAAGCACATTCTGATTCCTGAAAACACCTCTAATAAGAAAATGGTATCACTTGCAGTGACGTCTTAGACGAACATTCAAGGCAGTGGAGAATTTGTACACTCTGGCCCATCTGACTGCCGCAACCTCTGCAAGAGAAGAGGACATGCACTCAAGGACAACCTTGGCCATAGTCACTCAGACATGAAAGGCCGCTTGGGCATGATGGAAGTCTACCATGACCTGTCAGACATGAAGGCCTTGCACACCAGGACAGCTGCTTGCCGAAACCTCTTATAGGTGGAAAGGCCCACGAACACTCAGGCCCCGGCCGGGCACAGCCTCTCAGCCAGGAGCGGCTGTACACAGCAGGTACCCACTCATGAAAAGGCATTGGCCCAATGTACACAAATTGGGCATATTATAAGACTAAGGCAATTCGCCAAGTAGTTCTATGCCTTTCTAAAGGTACTTGTTTTTGTCTTCATAACTCTAAATAGTCATGAAACTTCTTGGTGATTTGCAACATCCTTATCCTGTCCAGTGGGGGAACATTATCCCATGTAGACCCGTCCACTCAACGTCGGTTCAGCCAAGCAGCACTTCCAAACTGTGGTTTGTCCAGATTCCAGTCCTTCCACGTTGTAGCACTCAAGAAAGGAACCCTCTCCAGCAGAATAACAGGACTATTCCAAAACTGTAGCAGTACAAAAAAAAAAGAAAAACGTTTATATCTTGAAATTTGAAGGCAATGGAGATTAATTAGTAACAAAGAGTAGCCTAACAGTGTAAGTATGTTAATTTTGTATGTGTACTGCAAGGCAGGAGGCAGCTGCCCACTCGCTGGTCTGTTGTAGGTAGGTAGTGTTCTACTACATTCAGATTTATGTTTGGCCTTTCAGATATTAACCCTCATAAAACAGCTCACTTAACAGCAGATATAACCACATTGGTATTGGTAATTCACTCAACCCATCTATTGTCCTAAGTGACGAGGTGTGCACCATTCCTGATCGATATATTATTTGTTGCTATAAATAAATACATCAATAATTACAAATATTCTCTGTAAAGTGCTTCTTGGAATTACGTCAATGAGATAAATAAAAAAAAACATTAGAAAGGTGAGTTTTGTCCAAAACAACTTCTGGCTATGATAATTCTAGTAGCGTGTTTGCCATATGCGGAATTTCTCATCCATCTCGAACGAACACTGCAAACGGCGAGCAGGACGTGTGTGTGTTGTTGTTACACGCTGGGAACGGCCTGGAGTGCTGGTGCAGAGCTCCGGGTTTATTTTCTTGTAAATCATGTAGTGTTGATTCTGTGCCACATGAAAGGGCCCTGCGCAGCCAGCCTTCAAGGTCTGCTCTGCTCACACTCATTCGTCAGACCCGCGCTCCTGTGCACTGTGACGTCAGGCAGTAGCACTTGCAAAGATTACTTTGGCCGGCCATCGCTTTGCGTGCTTGTGTGCGCTCGCGCGCGTGTGTGTGTGTGTCTGAGCCATGGTGGCAGCGTATCTCTGTCACTCTAAGGTAATCAATAATTTGATTTTAATGAGTCACTTGAAACCACACATATTGGCCTAATTATCTTCTCATTAAAAAAGTGTCCGTTGTGTACTGAGTGGGAATTTAAAGTACCAACGCCAAGCACAAAGGGCAGCGGGGCAGGTCTGGGTCTACCGTTTTGTGTATAGCTGGCATTTCTTTTAAATGGATGGTGTTCACTTTTTGTTTCACACCAGAAGTCATGGACATGAAAGAGAACAACAACATACACACACACACACTGTCACGTCTGCGCACACACAAACATTCCCCTTGTAAACCGCAGGAATCCGCCTGATTGAAGCACACGCCCATCCATCCGTCTAACAAAGGGACACGGCCTGACAACGAGCACGATGGACGAGAAACAGAGCAGCCCCCAATGTGTTTCACATTTCCTCATAGAGTGTATTTACACAAGGCCGGGACTGTGGGAAGAAATAAAGCCCTCGGTCCGAGTTGTTTATGTCCCCGCCTGGATTACAAGGTAATTTACTGTTATCGTCAGGGGCCATTGGCTTCACATACTCTGCAGTTTACAGCCCTCAGGAATACCGTAAATCACGAGCTGTCATTCTTCCATTTTATATACATTATGTCGGCAACTTGTTTAGGTTTATGCAACTTGAGACCATCCAGCGCCTTGGTCTTGGTCCTGTGCACCAGTTACAGACTTGATAGCCCTGGAAAAAAAATACAAAACCACAGGGCACTCAAGTTGGTTAATTCTCCAGCAGGGGAGGAGCTGAGGGGGAATTCAAGGGCGCAGCAGGAGGTGGTGGTGGACAGCACAGTTCTTAGTCTACGCTGTTAGGTCTTGGTCTGCACACTTCAAGGCTGCAGCCAGGGCAACAGTCCTAAAAAAAGAGAAGTGGGGGGATTAACCTAGTTATGCAATGTGCAAGTGACATCACAGCGCGTGACATCACAACGCGGCGCATGACATTACATGTGGCATCACAGGAATTGACATCATAGGAAGTGGTATCACAAGCCACGACTTTAATATGTACGTGTGATGTGACACTGCTTTGGGATGAGTAACTCTATACAAGACAAAATAGTGGTATTTAAATGATTTCAAAGGGGGGGACGGGGGGAGGGGTAGCGCAATATAAATTACATTTAGTATTATGTAAATACTGGGAGAAACCAATACACCTAACATTCTTACTGTGCATGCATATCTAGTAAACAGAGCCTGAACCAAGTGAAAAGCTGCCTATCTTAAGTATGTGTGAAGTGCTAACAAGGTGCGAGCCTTTGTTTCCCCTCTGCTGCATTTGCTTCTAGGTGTGAGGCCACTGACTGATCCCAGCCAGCAGGAGTCTTAAATAAGAAAGCCCCGTCTCCACCTGCACGTTGTTGCTTGTTGCAGATGGAAAGCAGACAACGTGCAGGCGCTGCTGAAAGTGTCCCGATGTTTGGAAATGACACCGGGACAAGTTCAGCACATTATTTCGTGGGCCCAACTTCTTGGCAGGGTGGACGGCGTTCACCCTGTGAAAATAGTGAGTGGACACCGTCCACCCGCATGTACCCCCGACTCGTGCCCTGGCTGCAGCCCTAGTATTGTAGGGGGTGGCTTGGTGCCAACCCGCGCTGGCTGGTGTCTGCAGGGTGGGCTTGCCTCACTCATAGTTTTTGCTTTCAAAGTCTTTGTTTTCCTACACTACACACATTTTCATCAATAAATCGCCTATTCAACTTTTTCAAGAGCTCTTTCCACTGCTACATCATATAACATGCATTTAGATGTACTAAATACCGTCTCACTTACTTTCTAATCAATTGATACTATCTGTTCTTTAGAAAAGCGTGTCTCAATGTAATTTAATTCAGAATATGTAATAAACCTTTTGAGGACTAAAGAGGTGCCAGCGTAATGTACAGCAGATACTCTTAATTCTGGGATGGAAGACAGAAAACAATGCACTTTTGAAAATGATTTAGGTAGTTATTAGTGCCATAATGTCATGGCGTTGAGGCCAATTGCCTATTATCAGAGCACGAGTGAGGTGTGGAAGTGGATGATCGGGTCTAGTCGCTCAGTAGACTAATGCGGCCACTGCAGGGCCTGTGCTCAACCTTATGGTCATAGGTTCACATCCTGGCGGGTCCACTCAGCCTTTCATCCATCTGAGGTCGATAAAATGAGTACCATTGAGTTGGGTAACAATGAATATACCTTCTCGCTAAATACTGGGGGACTTAATACCTTGCTCTCCGTACTGACTATTTTCTTCCTCCTTCCTTATGCAACTCCTCCTCCCTCTCGTACCTACACACCCCCACCCAGACCCCCTCCACACCTCTCTCCCCTCCCTTACCAGTCCATTTTCCCCATCCCACCCCTCTTCACCTACCCAATTCTCCCTTCTCTACTTTGTCCCCCGAGCCCTCCCTTGGTATACTGTAAAATTGTTATTATCTAATGACATATTTGTTCTTTGAAATGGTTTTGACTATCCTCTCCTTCCCTCTCTCACTACATACTCGAAATTTTTCATTTTACTCTTTTAGACCACCTTGTATTTGTTTCTCTCATAACAACTGTTGCTCTTTCCTGTTTATTACAATGCAAAAGTAAAGCGCTCTGATACCCTCGGTGGAGCTTGAGCGATATAAAACCTTCAAAATAAAATAAAATAAAAAAATAAAAATAAACATGTTATTCAGAGCCAAGATACCTACGGGTGAACGTGCGCTTTACAAGTACACATGTTATGGATGACATAAGCCTACCATTTTAGGTAGTAGTGGACCTATTGCTAACAATATACATAGAATGGCGTTTTGGTCTGTCATTTTCAACTACTGGCTTTCTTTCATCAGTCCCTTTCAGCGATTAGCTTGAGACTTTGCCAGTCATATGTTGGTCATTCAAGTGGAGCAATCATCTCTCACCTAATGGTATTAGCTATTTGGGAGTACCCTGCTGCCGTCACTCAAGTGCTTTATGCTGAACTGCATGAAGAAGTACTTTGCCACTATAGCCTTTTCTTACCGCTCTAATGTGAGAACACAGCCTGTATTAGAACATTAAACCCCAATCCATTGGCTTTCCCAATGCATGTTTCAAAGAGCTGATGCTGCCCCCACCAAAACTAAATCTAAAGGTGAGGGAAGTGAGGGAGGTAGATTGACTGGGCTGTTTGTGATGTGAGTGGGAACACAACATCAGCACAGCATCAGGGAAACCATACAGCTGCCAAAGGTAAGTCAATGCATAGCTGCCTTATGCCTGATTTGTTTCCCAAGAATGCACTATGGATACATTAAGAGTGAGAAGCTGGGGATTCTCAATAAACACAGAGATTCATACACTGCTTACGATACCTTATGGTATCCTCAGAATGCCCAGCATCCCATGAAAAAGGTAGACCAGTCAACCTCACAACCTCAAAGAACAATGTTCACCCTTATCCACTCACCTCTTAATGGGTGAGAAGCATCAATGTTGTTTTGGTAGTTGGTGGCAGCCATAGTTATCCCGCAGCCCCCCTCCCCCCTCCCCCCCCCCCCCCAACAAGGCTGTAACTGAACGAATTAAGTTTGGAAGGAGGCAGCCAAGGGAAAAGAAATGGCAATATCACAGGAAAAAAGTTGGGTCAGTCATGTCATAAATATATTGATTGGTAAGCACTTAGCCTGGACACTTTCACCATGCCTTATCTCTGTCTGAGACGTAAGAGGGCGTGCATCCTACCAGTCCTTTAATTGCCATAACTACCATCACTGCTCTTTTGAAGCCTTACAACCACGAAAAATCTTCCAAAATGTGAAAGAGGAGATTTAGAGAGAGGGTGTGACTTTAAGCATGTCATAACCCGAATAGCATCAGAGTGGCAAAGGAGGGGGAAGGAACATGGAGAAGGGTATAGGGCATAGAGGCCATCATGGTAAGAGAACTCCTTCACACCCTACCAACAATACACAAAGACTTCTAAATTATATACATCATGACATTTGAGATATCAACACTGATATAATATGTGTGGTTATGAGCCCTACGGGTCTCCAACGTCCTCAGCATAGGGTAGAACACAAGGCCTGGCATATAGCCAAGCCCTGTGCTCAACCCCTCCTCTGCTCTTGTTTCCCCCTGTTTGCGCCGCTTCTGTGCCCTGCCCCTGCCGCGTTTCCCGCCCTTCTCCCCGCCTCTGCTCCCCTGCGGCCCCGCCCCTTTTCTTTTGTATCCCTTCCCATTCGCCGCCCCGCTCCCGCCTCCCAGCTGCTCCTCCCTCCCACTTCGCCATTTATGGCGGAGTGCATGCGTACGCGCAGCGAGCACGCGCAGCGGGCGCACCGAATGTGCGCCAAAGGCACGCCAAAGGCAAGCCCGTCTACGCCCGTCCGCGCCTGGACCGCGCCCAGCGCCAGAACCCCTGGCCCCCGCAGATGCCATCCCACCCGCCGGACCTACGACGCCGCCACCCTCAACGCACTCAACACCGGCCGGACCCCCGGCTGCTACCGAGCCACCCCGAGACGCTGCCATGGACCCTTCACCTGCAATTACTGCAAATTCGCCTGCATCCGGACCTGTACCACACCCGCCAAGCCGAGCACCAGCAGCAACCACCTGAAGTGCATCCTGCTCAACACCCACTCCGTCCACAAACACGCCGTGGAACTGTGGAACCTGCTCGACACCACATCTCCAGACGTCGCCTTCCTCACGGAAACATGGATGAACGCCTCCTCAGCGCCCGACATCGCCATCCCGGACGGATACAAGATCACCCGGAGGGACCGCATCAACCAGACAGGAGGAGGCATCGCCATCGTCCAAAAGAACACCATCCGCATCACGACCAACTCCGACGACACCCTCACAGCTGCCGAACATCTTCACTTCCAGATACACACCGACCCCAAGACCACCCTCAGAGGCACCCTCATCTACAGACCCCCGGGACCTCACACACAATTCAGCGAAGACATTGCAGACTTCATCAGCCCACACGCCCTCTCCTCCGCTGACTACATCCTACTAGGGGACCTCAACTTCCAACACCCTCTACACTGGAACCACAGCCAAACTACAGAAAAGACTCCAACGCATCCAGAACGCCTCTGCACGACTCATCCTGGACATCCCCCACCACAGCCACATCTCCGGACACCTGAGAGACCTGCACTGGCTCCCCGTCAACAAGAGAATCATGTTCCGATTCCTCACCCACGCACACAAGGCTCTCCACGACCTGGGCCCCAGGAAACCAAACCTCTGAGGCGGAAGCCGGAGTTGTTATTCGCTCGCTTTTTAAAACTGTTTAAATTTTTGTGTTGTAACTTATTTTAACTTGGATCTCACCTTGAGCTCTTCTCTGGGCTAATCGCCAAGCAGGCACCCCACAATCAGCGGATCTAGCGCTGCTTTGTGGGATAGTTGTTTCACGGCCGCCATCGCTGCACACGCGAGGCCACGCCCACCTGACAGGCCACGCCCACCCCCGCCTATAAAAAGTGCTGATTGATAGCGCGCCCATTGGAAACCAAACCTCTGAGGCGGAAGCCGGAGGTGTTATTCGCTCGCTTTTTAAAACTGTTTAAATTTTTGTGTTGTAACTTATTTTAACTTGGATCTCACCTTGAGCTCTTCTCTGGGCTAATCGCCAAGCAGGCACCCCACAATCAGCGGATCTAGCGCTGCTTCGTGGGATAGTTGTTTCACGGCCGCCATCGCTGCACACGCGAGGCCACGCCCACCTGACAGGCCACGCCCACCCCCCTTTCCCTAAATGTGCTTCCCACGCAAGCGCAGCGGACGAGCGCAGCGGGAGCGCCGTTTGCGCGCCGAAGGCGCGCCTAAGGCAAGCCCGTCTTCACCCGTCCTCGCCAAGTCATCGCCTCTCGCCAGTCCCCCTGGCCTTTCTCCATCAGCACCCCTTCATTATGACAGGGAACAACTACTTGCCGGGAATCCTGGACGGTCCTGCGCAAACATTACAGGTACGTTTGGTCTCACCTGCCTTCAATGTCAAACTTGTGACCTTACTACGGCCAACCCCCACACTATTCGACAGCTACTAGAGCCTGCCGATACTACCCCCATCACGATTCTCCATCTTAACGTCAGGTCACTATCCAAACACCACCTTGAGGTCAATACCCTCATACAGAGCGAAAACCCTGACGTCCTCTTCCTCTGTGAAACCTGGTTATGGGACGGCACCTCTGCCATACCTAACCTCACGCTACCAGACGACTACCTTATGTCGACCATTAATAGGGATGGAAGAGGAGGAGGTATCGCCATAATTTATAAGAAACAGTTTTCATGTTCATTCGCCAAGGAAGAACTGCCCGACTGTGAAAGTGCATATTTTAAAATCATAATAAATCCCAACTTCACTGTGTCGGGCCTCTACATCTATCGCCCCCCTGGCCCTGCTTCAAAATTCATTGAGGCTCTACTCGAGACAGCAAACTCTCTAGTAACAAAAAACTCTAACTTTACCATCCTAGGCGATCTCAACCTTCACTTTGACCTGCTAAATGACGCCACGATCAAAAATCTTCTCGCTGATCTCTCTGCCTTGCAATTTAATTCCCTCATTCTAGCTCCAACGCATCTAGCTGGTCATATTCTAGACCCAGTATTCACAAACATTGAAGAACTTAAAGCAGAGACACCCTTACCAATGGGATGGACAGACCATCACCTTATCAAACTGTCCATTCTAGTCAACAAAATTAGGCACAAAACTGCACCAATTCGTCGTCTAAAAAGACCATGGCACAAACTTTCAATCAGCGATCTTCACACCACACTTGGGGATTTCCACCATGACACCAATTCTGATATCAACGCAACCTATAGCGCGTTTCATGACTGGATCACCGGAGGACTTGACGCCCTCATCCCAGCAAAATGGACGAAAGGACGCAACTCACCGTCCAACCCATGGTATAATGACACCCTCAAAACCATGCGCAAAGACTGTAAAAAAGCCGAGCGCTTATGGAGAAGGGAATATAACAACGAAGAAAAATCCAACTATCTACTAAAACTAAAAACGTACCATAAAGCCATCCGCGCTGCGCGAACTGCCTTCTATGCAGACAAAATCGAATCCAGCCCCACCCCTGCCAAAGAAGTCTTTAAACTCGTTCAAGAACTTCAGAGCGGCAAATCCCCCCTCCCTAGTATCTCCTCCGCACAACAATGCGAAGATCTTGCTACGTTCTTTGTCGACAAGGTACAGAAAATCTATACTTCTTTTCCTCAGCGCTCCCACAGCCCTTCCAAAAACCCTACTTCTTCCCCCAACCATACTACCCTGACTCACATCCCGAAAATTTCCATTGACAACCTTACCAAACTATGCCGGAAAGTTAAATCTGGTTCGCCGGCAGACCCCATGCGCCCGGCCCAATTTTTAGAGTCACTCAACTTTTTTCTACCTTCACTTACCTCTATTCCGAACCTCTCCTTCACATCAGCAAGTGTACCACCTGCCTGGAAGCAAGCGTGGGTTTGACCCATTATCAAGAAAACCACCTTAGATTCATCTAAACCGGAGAATTTCCGACCAATCTCCCTGCTCCCATGGCTGTCCAAACTTGCTGAAGCACATGTGAACAGTGCTCTATCCCAGCACATGGTCCAAAACATCATCCTGGACCCATCTCAAAATGGGTTCAGACCAGGCCATAGTACTGAGTCTGCTCTCCTGGCCACCACAGAGCACCTCCGAACGATTTTAGATGCCGGTCAAAGTGCTGCGCTGATTCTTCTTGACCTCAGCGCGGCCTTTGATACGGTATCCCATGATATCCTTCTAAATCGTCTGGAGATATTTGGAGTATCTGGCCACGCATTGGAGTGGTTCCGATCTTTTCTCAAAGACAGATCCTTTCGGGTCTCAGCACCCCCCTTTCTATCTAAACCTCATCCCATTGCACAGGGAGTTCCGCAGGGCTCTGCGTTGAGCCCATCCCTTTTTAATCTTTATGTGCAACCTCTAGCGGCAGTGGCCAAAGAATGGGGACTGACTTTGGTGTCGTGCGCCGACGACACACAACTGGCCATCGCTCTTACAGAAGGCCCTTCCATCGCCTCCTCCAGTTTTAAAAACGGTCTCTCCGCAGTAGCCCAATGGATGACAGATAACTGTTTACAGCTCAATGCTGGTAAAACAGAAGTGCTACTCCTTGGCAAAAACACCAGCCTCTGGAATGAGCACTGGTGGCCGTCCTTCCTAGGCACCATCCCACCTCCCAAATCCCTAGTTAAAAACCTAGGAGTTTGGATGGATTCCTCACTCAACTTTCAGGCCCACACCAAAAAAGTTGCTGGCACCTGTATTGGCCTGCTGAGGAGTCTCAGCCACATACTAGGCTTCTTTAACGCCAAGACTCGCCAACTTATTATTCAGGCTACCATCCTTTCGCGTCTTGACTACGCCAATGTACTCCTCCTTGGCGCCAACAAAGGAGAGATATCACGACTCCAACGCATGCAAAACTCTGCGGCTAGAATGCTAGTTGGCCTCCCCCGCAGATGTTCAGCCAGAGCGACCATCCAAAAACTACACTGGCTACCTGTGGACTCCAGAATTAAATTCAAGACCCTCATTATTACCTTTAAAATCATTAAACTGGATACCCCTCCACTGCTTCGACCACTCCTCACCCCCTATGTCCCGACACGTAACCTGCGTTCCTCCAACCAAAACCTCCTGTGCGTTCCGCGCATAAAACTCTGCCGCATGGGCGGCCGCTCCTTTAGGGTCCTTGGAGCCAAACTATGGAACAGTCTGCCGCAATACATCCGCTCCATAGAAAGTCTTTCGGCGTTCCGGAAAGCAATTAAGACGCATCTATTCCCTCTTTCCTAATTCCCTTCAGCTTATTTCGCTCAGGCCTGGGTTTTTGCGGTTTCTCTAGCGCCGGGACGCCTCATTGCTGGGGCAGCTGTTTGTGCTTTACCAAAACAATACAATACAATACAATACCTCAACGACCGCCTGACATTCTACACTCCCACCCGCCAGCTACGATCGACCAGCCACGCCCTCGCCGCCGTTCCACGCATCCGAAGAGCCACCATAGGAGAAAGATCCTTCTCCTACCTGGCAGCCAAGATGTGAAACTCCCTCCCCATCCACCTCCGTCAGACCCAAGACCACTTCTCCTTCAGGAAGCAACTCAAGACCTGGCTTTTCGAGCAGTAGCAGACCCCCTCCCCCAAGCGCCTTGAGACCCTCCGGGTGAGTAGCGCGCTATACAAATTTCATGATTGATTGATTGATTGATTGCACAGCCTTCAGCCATGCATAGCACCCATTTGAGTAAAGGGCATGACCTCCAGCAAGGCCCTGCACCCAATCCCTGCCCCGTGTTTTAGAATCCCCTCGTGGACCTCCACCGAACAGGTACATTTAAAATATATATATTTTATTTTTTTGTGATACTGCCATACTCCAACAGCACCGGGATCAAGGATCACATCCTTGATGCTGCAGGACCCTGCAAGCTTCACCCAGTGAAGCTTGTGCGAACCCAAGGTACAACTACTGAGGGAAACCACAGTACCATGCTAGGTCCGACAGGAGTACCCTGGTATTTGTGATACAATCTTTAAAAAAAAGTTTGGCTCTGGAGAGGTCCCTCTGGGTACTCCCCCCATGAGTGTCAGGGGGTCCAGTTGTCCATACCCTACCCCCTTGTATATTTTTTTTTAACTAGATCAGGACACTGGGGCCTAGTACCCATGTCCTGTAACGTCGGCTGTACAATGTTTCTTCAAATTGCAGACAGCTAATCCTATCCCACAGGTACTGAAGAGCCAACAAAAAAACAAACTCTCTTTGGCAATTAGAGACCCTTATATTTTTTTAAATGTCAGTACCGCTGGACTCCTGTGGGACCATCAATCCAGATATACCTATTTTTATAACCTTTCAAGCCTACACAAAGCACCTCTTTAAACAGCTGAACTGATTTACACCAATTCATGAAAAGCACACTTTCTGAGTAAAGGTCTAACTTTCTACCAAATTCGGGATGTAATTCATTTCAGCTGGTATTTCAATATCGCTTCCCAAACTGAGGTGGTGCAACATTTGTTTTGGAAAGTTTTGTGAAGATGAAGATTTAGCAAACAGATCCAAATTAATTAGACAAAAAGACAAAAAACTCTTCCTATGGAAACTATAACTACCCAGTTGCAACTGCCTCTAGGTAGTTATAGTTAGGATCACATTTCCATGGAAAATAGTTTTTTTGGTTTGCTAATAACTTTTTTGCAGATTGACAAATTTTCACAAGACTTTCCCAAAAAAAGTCTTATCTCCTTCCTGGAAAGTTTCAGGATGATCTATCAAGCGGACACCGGGAAAAAGGAGGGAGTCCAAAAATGTATTTGACCTATGCAAATTTCCATAGGAAAAGTGAACAACAGTACAGCAAATGGCTGAATGGAATTTTCCCGAATTTGTCAGAAAGCTAGATATTGATCCAGAAAGTGTACTTTTAGTGATGTGGTGTAAATCTGTTTTGTACTTTTGGCGAAATTAAGGCTCAAAATTGATGTATATTCCATGTATATTCCACGCTGCAGTTCAACTGCAGTTCAACCGCAGATCTGGATACTCAAGCATGGGTTGTTATTGACTGGCCGCAACCTGAAGGAAAAGTTGCAGCTGACATTTTAGGGCTTGGGGACTTGGTGGTGATATAAGTGGGCAGGGTAGGATTACCCGGATTCCCTGGGGCTTGTTAGGAGGTTTCTAGGGGGCCAAATTTAAAAGGAACTTTTCTTAGGGGATTCAGTGGATCCACGGATCCACAGAGATGGCCAGTGTACCTCGCTGGAGAATCGCTGTGACTCTGCGGATCCGTAGCACAACAGAGTAAAAAAAGGGGGGGTGGTCCCCTGTGGTGGGGTCTGGGCATCTGCAGGGGTCTGGGCACAAAGGAGAGGTCCTCCCCCCAGCCCCATGCCAGACACAGCTGAATGCCATGCACAAGGTTGGGTTGGGTGCCCGCGTAGGGTTGAGTGCCGGGCTGGCAGCCAACCCCATGACACGCATGCCAATGGACATCTTACTTTACATTAAAAAAACATAGAAATTCACTGCGATAAAAGGTTAAAGTGACGTTATAGTTAGGAATTGTAAGAATATTTTACTTTGCATTAAAAAAAAATTAGAAATTCACTGAAAAAAACAAAGGTTAAATGGATGTTATAGTTAGATGAAATGTCAGTTAAAACATAATGTTTTAAAATAACAAAACCACTGAAATGTACCAGTTATAGATATCTCAGGTAAGTATAACTTATACCCTAAATTAACAATAACTCATGCCCCTGCCATAAACAGTGTTGTTATCAATGATGTAATTTCAGATGTTGCAGTGATGTTATCAATGATGTCATAGAACGTGTTATACATGAGGTAATTAGCAGTACATGGTGAGGGCCACGCCCTGCACCCAAACCCACGCCGCATGGCCACGGCCATGCACAGTGTGGGATTAACTGCTGGGCTTGGACCCAACCCCCTGCTGCCACGCACGAATGTCTATGTCATGTAGCAAATTAAAGGGTGTAAGGCAGACCTAGTGGGTGAAAATGCAAAAAGCGGTGGACCTATTGGCTTCATGAAAGAGTCAGCCATCAATTTATATAAAGCAGACGTATTGACTTTGCCAAAAAGCACCAATAACTATAATCAAAATCTATTTAATAAATTACATGATGCAGAAAAAACGGCTGAACAAACTTACACCAAACTTGGTATGTAAATAGTACTTTACTCAAGGAAATGCCTTTCATTGGTTTGGTGTATATCTGCTGATTAGGTTTTGAGATGTTAGTATGAAGAGGTAAAATATCTGGTCCATTATTTTGCGGATCCTCATATAGTCTATCGGATTGATTTGGAGAGCTTTTTCTTCCATCATGCATTGCAGATTTACAAATCAGATACACTCTGAATGGATAACTGTCCTGTTGCGGCTACGATTGCCCAACACAGTGTACCACTCACTGTGTTGAAAAAAACTAACAATAAAAGGGCATAATGGTTGGGTGAACCTACCCTGACCTCCAAGCTTATGTGAAGAGAGATCGCAAACAAATAAAATAATGATAACAAATTAGTTTCAGCACAGTATTCTCAAATCTTGACCCTCCCTGGATCCAGCAGACCCTCCATGGCCCCGGAATTTAGGAATCCAGCATAAGATTCACAAATCATGTAATGAAAAGTGAAAAAGAATATTCATATTCTCTGCACCACTGCTGCATTGGGCTAATGTCCATACGTGGGAGTTGGCCTTATACAACGGGATGGGAGCATGGCCTATCCAAAGCTTAGGCCATGCGGCAAACCCCCTTCTTCTGCCATGTGTGGTTGGCAGGAGGAATTTTTGGATGTGGCATATGATAAAAAACAATAATTCACTGGGCAACCAAAAGGTTTAAAATGCTTTTATGGTTAAGCACTAAAACTGAAAAACTACAAAAATGTGAAAGTTAAGGTTAGGACTACAGTCCTTATATTTCACAATAGTCATACAACCCATAACTTACACATCAAATGTAATACAATTATAAATGTTGTAAATAATTTTAGAGATGAGATTACATATCACATTACCCTTACAACTTTGAAAGAGACAAGTATGACTATAATATTGTTTATTGGTTTGATTATGTGTTGTTATGTAATTACATTTTGCATTTATGTTATGTTAATTATTACATATTGTGAGGGCAGAAGCATTGGAGACTGGTACACAGAGTCCCAAGAGGGTGAGCTAGCCAGAGACCCTGACGTGTGACATAGTGAAAAACTTAAGATAGTGACATCCCATGCCATGTCCGGTCCTCCAAATAGAACACAGGATTAAGGGAGCATGAACTAAACAACCGTGCCAGAAAGCTGAACTCTGCATGGAGGCACATGCATCACATTGGCAGACAGTGGAAACATGCAATGTCCCACAAAATGTGGTAGCCCCTCAGCTGGCTGGGTGTCTGTTCCTTTTATGGCCAGGGGCAATGTTTACTGCCTATTGCAGGTGCACAGTGATTACCTCTTCTTCTTGATACCATTGTCCTTCCAGCAATGCAATCAATAGAAGGAGTGACTGGTGGACAGGAGCTCACAGATTATTAGAGGTCCAAAGTAATGAGAAAGAGTGCCACAGTTCAAAATACATTAGTTCTGACAATACTACACAGTACTGAGGGTCACCTCATGAGAAAAGCGAGGTTGGGAAACCACAGTGTGATCGCCATTCTTGCTGGGGTGACAAAAGGGCTTTTAAAAGAACATGGACGGCCAAAGCTTCTCTTGGTGGGAAGTGGTCAATTTTGACTCCCCTAGAGCATGCATTAAACTTAGTGCTGTTAAGTTTGCTTTGATAACCACCAAAAGAGTCACAAGGTAGGGCTACCCGCTCTCACCACTTCTATGTGCCATGCTATCAAACAGAGGACAGAGATAGCAGAGGCGAAATGTGGTGTGGGCAAGTATAAACCAAGGAACAGATGACCCTGCCAACTCTATTTCTTTATTCTATATAAGACACCAGGCAAGAACAAATTGTACAATGATTACAATTAGATATTATATAACTATATAAAGCGGTGTTCTTTTTTGTTATGATGTGTATATGTGTTTTTTTGTTGTAATGTATATGCTGTATGTTAAACCTCAACATATACTGAGTCTATTCACTTACATCTTCATCATCGTATACATAGTAATAACAACATTACCAAATAGTTTTCTTATAATAATTTTCGTGAAAATCCTTAGGGCTTATGTCATGATATAAGGTCATATAGTTCGCATTCAATTTCAATAAGCGCTTATCGAAATTGAATGGTGCCTTATATTTTGACCTTTTAATGGCTTTTCTTGTTGATGGATGTTGATTAAATGAAGTATGAATGTGACATGAGTGAGGGTATGCATATTGTTTTAGTCTGATTGGAGTGTCAGGTTGAGTAACTTTGAGAAAATACACCTATGTTTTGTATATTATACAGGTATTTGCTTTGATATTGTGGTTCTTTGTGCTCATATATATATATATTCACTGAAAAAACCATAGGTTTCAGGGGTGTTATAGTTAGCTGGACTTTTCACTTGTACAAAACCATTGAAATTCCCCCGTTATAGTTAGTTCAGCTAACTATAACTCGCGCGCCCGCAATGCACTGCTGATGACGTCACATATTACATCACTCATGACATGGTCAGTGACATCACTCATGACATCACTGATGACATCTCAAATGACATCACTGATGACATCACTGATGACATCATCCAGTGAATGTGTGTTTTTCTGAAAATTAAATATGTTTTATATATGTATATCTCAAGGTCGATGGAATAATAAATGGGTATATAAGTGTCTAAATGGATGATTTGTTTTTGAAAAATTGATTGTGTAACTGACTGATTAAGTGTATCATAGTGAATACATGGCTTAGTGAGTAATGTTTAAATATGTAAATATCTGTATCAGTCTCTCACTTTGTGTATAAGTGGCTGCATGGGTTGGTGAGTAGCTACATGGGTGTCTATATAGGTTATTAGTTGGTTTTTTGAGTATCAGTCTGAGTGTCTGCATGGTTCGGTGGGGGGTATTACGTAGTGCATAGGTGCATGAATGAGTGACTCACTGTTTGTATGTGTTGAACACAGCATGTGTGCAGGACTGTATGGGTGGATGAGTGTGTGTATGGGTGTGTTAGTGAGTGAATGACTGTCTCAATAGTGTCTTTATGAGTAACTACATATGTTTTAAACTAGTATATGTGACTATTGTTGTATATAAGTGAGTATATGTGAGAGTGAGAGATTGAAAGAGTTCCTGTATGAATAAGTATGTGTTTCTATAAGTGATTGTTTAAAAGACTAAGTATGTGTAAGTTTCTGTAGAAGTAAGTGTGGTGGTGTGTGTATAACTGTATATGCAAGTAAATGGATGTTTGATTCTTTATTAGCATGAGTGACTATGTGTGTGAGTAACTCTATGGATGAGTGGCATTGTGTAACAGGATGTATAGGTGTATGAGTACATATGATGAGTGAGTACATGTATGAGTGACTGTATAGGACTGTTGGTGAATGAGTGGATGTGTATGTGGATCTTAGAATTACTGAAGAGGTTGTTGTAACTGGTATTGGTATGTCCATTGTTTTGAAAATTTTAGTCTCTATTTTTGAATGTGTGTATCAAAGGTTATATTAGGGTGAGAGGAGGTCTGCCACTCTATCACAAGGATGATGTCATCAGTGATGTCATCAGTGATGTCATTTGAGATGTCATCAGTGATGTCATGAGTGATGTCACTGACCATGTCATGAGTGATGTAATATGTGACGTCATCAGCAGTGCATTGCGGGCGCGCGAGTTATAGTTAGCTGAACTAACTATAACGGGGGAATTTCAATGGTTTTGTACAAGTGAAAAGTCCAGCTAACTATAACACCCCTGAAACCTATGGTTTTTTCAGTGAATTTCTGAGGTTTTTTAAATGCTAATTCCTAACTATAATGTGCCTGAAACCTATGGTTTTTTCTGTGAATTTCAAAGGTTTTTTAAATGCTAATTTCTAACTATGCCTACAGAGATAGGACATGTGAAGAAAGAAGAAAAAATGCACAGAAAGAAACAAAAGAAGTGCAGAAAGAAGCAACAGAAGTCCTCAAATACGAAGATAAGTGCAGGAAGAAGGATAACGTGCAGAAAGAACAAAAAGAAGAGCAGAAAGAAGCCTTGTTGCAAAATCATCCTGTACCCTGAACTTTTTCAGACGGATACTGGTGGTAACTGAGTCTGACTAACCAGTCCTAGAGCCAGTGCTGTGTTAAAAGACACTTAGAATACAGTGAAAACACCTACATACACTAGGGAACATTATGCGTTGGGGTCCCCCTGTGATTAGCATGACCTCCTCTGTAAGCCCCTAGTATATAATAGGGCATGGGGATTAAAACTACCTCTTAAAACAGGCCACAGGGCGTTTTTGCACACGTTAACTCACGCCCCGTCCCCTCCATTCACCACTGTGTAAACACGCCCTGTGTCCATTTTTAGTTGGGAGATTAAGTTCATTTGAATCCTGAGGGTCCCTAGGGTCCAACTAGCCCACTAGGTACCTCCAGTAAGTGCCACAGAGCTGCGTTGCAGAGAGGTGTAAAAAGTGGCACGGCCTGGACCACCTCTCTGCAATGCAGCTCAGTGGCGCTTACTGGAAGCACTTGGTGGGCTAGTTAGCCCCCAGGGGCCCTCAGTATTGAAGGGAAATTATATCCCCAATTTAAAACGTGCCATAGTGCGTGTTTGCACACGTCACCTCAGGCCCCGTCCCCTCCCTTCATCACTGTGTAAACGCGCCCTGTGGCTGTTCTAAGTTGAGAGATTAAGTCCCCTTGAATCCTAAGGGTCCCTAGAGTCAAACTAGACCACTAGGTACCTCCAGTAAGGGCCACAGAGCTGCGTTGCAGAGAGGTGTAAAAAGGGGCTTGGCCTCAGAACACCTGGCTGCAGCGCAGCTCCCTGGCGCATACTGGAGATGCCTGTTGGGGGCGCGTTTGCAGAGTGCTGCACGGAGGGGGCATGGCCTCCGGCACGATGCCAGTCTTTTATTTATTTTAGTTTTTTAAGAAGGGGGGCTGTTTGGTTCCCCTTCTTATTCTAATTTATTGGCCCTGATGACCCCATCCCCCAGGGCCAGTCTCCTAATTATATTTTTTTGACCCCAATCCCCAGGGCCGGCCACTGTTTTTTATTATTTTTAAAAATATTTATTTATAGACACACCTAGGACATGCTGGACAAACCGTACGCACCTATCACCATGACGATTTGCGTGATATTCATTAAAAGGCGACTATGCATGCAATGAATCCACGTGGAATGTATTTACACCACTAGTGAAGCTCTGACATGTCTGATGCCCTACCGTGCCTAATCCTGGTAGACACCCTTGTCGTTTATTTATACAAACATGGGTAGCTATTGACGGGCACATTTAATACACATGCACACCAAGCCATTCAAAGGGGATTCGACAAAAATTCGACCAAAACTATGCAAGAAACCCCCCTCACGGTTAATAAAACACACATCCACTGCCGGATGTGTAATACTTTTTATTTTACTCTCTGGAAAGGGGACGAACATCACTTGAGATTCACGGCGTGCTCCTGACAGAGCCCAATGCTGTGTTACACCCACCATTGCCTGCCGAGTGCCACACACCTCTGTGTTGTATTCCACTAGCTAGTGCATATGCTATGACACTCTCTAGCCCATGTGCACTGTAACACCACCCCGTGAATATGTCATGCCACACTTGTCTTCGCACGGGTTATATTGCCCCATCTAACGTGCCTTTCTCGATGCCTATGTTATAACGCACAGTGCTATGCCATACATATTACAATCTGGGATCCATATCTTTGTCACAGTGCATATGCAACGTTACACTCCCCAGCACATATTTTATATTACAACTTTAGAGACTAGTTAGGTTACACAACACTGCCCTGTGCATATTACACTCCAAGGCGCATATCGCATAGCACGCGCTAGTGCCTGTGCTATCTCGCGCTCTCCAATGAATCTGTCATTGCGCACAATGTATTGCATATTATATTTCACGCCCGGTTCATCTTATATCACACTTTTTGGTGCATAGTTTATACCATACACTATATCTAGTTTTCATTTTCAATCGTGCTCTCAGGACTATGTTCTATATAACACTGTGTTCACCTACCCTTTTCACGGGCATTACATTTTGCGATAGGGGGTGGAGGGTCAGGGGGTGTTTCTGCCAAGTGAGCCCGGAGTCACAGTCACAAACGTCCTCTTCTTCCTGAATAAAAGTGAGATTATGCTGCATACTTGTTCATATTTTAAGTAGTTCGCACAGACACAATGTTTTAAAAACAATAAAGTTCCTATTACCCGCCTTCTCTGAACAGTTAGCTTGCTGCCCCATCCCCTTCCTCCCTATCCTCTGTTGTGTGAATCCATGGACTAGCCTCCTCCCTCCTGCCATGCATGGTCTGATGTGCTGCCACTGCCCTCAATTTAGTATGATGTACCAGTCCACTCCTCCTGCCCTCCATTGCCCAATTCTATGCCCCATCATTGACCTCCTGCTTAAACTCTGTGCTTAGCTTGCTGCCCCTATTCTCCTTCCCCCTGCCCTCCGATGTCTTTGTGCATGCCCCTGCTCCATCCTTTTTGCCCACCATGTCCCATGGACCTGCCACTCCTATCTACTCTGAGTGTTCTGTTGAGCTGCCACTCCCCTCCCACCTGCCTAGCATTGTCAGATGACTGTAACCTGTCCCTGCCACCTCCACCCTGCCTGTCCACATGCCATGCCCCTATCCTCTTCCTCCTGTCCTACATGGTCCATTGTACTGCCACACCCTTCTGCCCTCCCTGGTCTGTTGTGCTGCAACTGCTCCTCCTGCCTGCCCCGTGTGGTCTGTTGTGAGGTCCCTTCCCCTGAACTTTCTTGTCTGTGCACAGGTCCTGACCCTCCCTTCTATCCTCCATCGTCCTTTGTGCATGCCCCTCCACCCTCCTTCTTGCCCATCATAGCCATTGTGCTGCCACTAACCCTCCCACTTGCCATGCATGGTCTTCTGTGCTGCCATGGCCCCTCCCACCTTCCCTGTGTGGTCAGTTAGCTGCCCCTGACCCCCTCCCACCTTCCCTCCATGGTCTGTGTGTATGCCATCACAGTCTCACTGTTGCTCTTCATGGTGTGTCTTGCTTCTAGTTCCCATCCTGCCTGACCTCCATGGCTATCTTGCTGCTCCTGCCCTGCCCCCTTGCCCCCAGCCCTACTCCCTCCCTCCTGGCTTGTCTGTTCCATTGTAATGCCCCTGATCCGTCCCTCCTGCCCTTTATGGTCTGTTATGCTGCAGCTTTCTCTCCTGTCTGTCCATTATGGTCAGCTAGCTACCATTGCCTCTTGCCCCTCTGTTCTCTGTTGTCCATGTGCATGGTCCTGTCCCCTCCCTCTTGCTTTCTATGGATTGTTGTGCTGCACTCCCGTCCTGCATGCCCTGTGTGGTGTATTGTGCTGCTGCAAACCCTGATGCCTGCCCTGCAGGGTCAGTTTGGTGCACCTCTCCATGTCCCTCCTGTCCTCTGTTATCCAAGTCCATGTCCCTATCCCATTTCCTTCCATGATCCAATGTACCATACTTGCGAACATTTTGAACTTGGTAAGAGGGAGATTTTGAAAAAAACTGGGGTATTGATTTTCCCCTTTGAGTTACATTGAAAAAGAGGATATTGTAGACAGGAGACAGATCAAATAAAGCCCATTTGAGCTTAAAAATATTGGACGTTTCCTAGCTGAATCGGGTCTGTTGGCATGTATGGTTGTACTACCATTGCCTCTTCCTTCTGCCCACAATGGTCTATTACATTGCCACAGCCTTGAAGGAGGATAGATTTTGTATCACAGGGGGCCCCTGGCCCGTTCTGTCCACACCTGAAGTATGAGACCCTTGTCCTTGCCCTGCCAGCTGCATTTGTAGGCCGTATTAAATTGACCAGCGGGTCCTGTGTTGCTATATAATTATCCTGAGACATCCTTACCACTCAGCCAGCATAAAACCCCTGTGTAGGCCCTTCTGTTCAATATGTAGGCCTCTTTGTTAAATTGACCATAGCTCTGCAATTTTAGTGTATAGCAGTCTGAAGGCAGGTCTGCGAGGCCTTCTTATCCAAACTAGTAGCCCCCACCCTACCCGAGTGCTCCGTGCTCGGTATCAAAGTTCAACATCCCCCTGAAGCTGTCGACATACAGTAGGCTGCATCCTGGACTGGTACTTGCTTCCTGGGCAGGTTTCCCGCTTTTAAGGAAGAGGCAACCGCAGAGCGTCAAGTTAGGAGAACTGAGGAGATTTTATACATGAATATATTGAATTCCCGTACAATACCCATTATTTTCTGCTTGCTCTATGGAACTTACGATAAGCGATTGGCCTGAGAGACTGACCTTTTCACCCAGTCCATTGTCAGCATTAAGTGGGTAAATGACGAAATGTCTGGTAAAATCTGCAGACGAAGCTTTTGGGTAGCATACGTAGGTAGATGTAGCGTGCAAAGGAGCCCACAAAATGATATAAAAAGGGAGCACCCACAGATATCGACAGACTACCTCGCCGTCTGTATGTAGGTTAACAGGCAGTGCAGGTTTTCCCCAAGAGCTGGGAGCTCTTGTCTTCCTTTGCTTAAAATGTCTTGCTCTGCTTTGCTTGAAGTATCTTATTCTATTTTACCTATATGAAATGTCATGTTATGTTTAACCATTGTTCTCTTTACTTTTGCATTTAAAAGATTTTGTATTGTAATTGCAGGAATGCTTGCTCTAAGAGTAAACGTGAGTGTTCCTAGGTAACATTTTCCTTGGTGTAACTTGTTTCTCATGATGCATTTATAGATGTGTTTTCTCTCTCTCTCTGTCAGTACATTAATTGAGATACAGAGAATATTATGACAGCTCTATGATTATCTGGATTCTGTATTTTGTACTTTATGTCTCTATTCTGCGGTTTCTTTGAAGTTGCATCTTCTCATTAAACTGCCATTGTATTCTGCCTCCAATTCCATGTCTCATATGTCTGTTTTCTTCATTTTTGGAGCAAGCGTTCCTAGGCACCCCGGCTCAAATTAAGGTGCCCCTTTTGTCCCTGACTCACTCTCCTGCTCAGTTCTGTGGTGGCTCCCGGGGATCTGGGGACCGCCCCTAGCTTCCTTGACCCGTAATAGATCTTCCCTCCAACAGCCTCTCTTGCAAGTCCTGTATTGTTGGTTTGTTGCCCCTGCCCCCCTTTCCACTGCCCTCCATAGTCTGTTGTGCTTCCACGGCCCTTCCTGCCTGCTCAGTGTGGTTAAATTGTTGCCTTTGCACCCTCCTACCTGCCTTCAATTTTCAGAGTCCGTGCCCCTGGCCTCTGCCTCTCAACAGTATCCTAATGAACAACTAGATTGCTAACATTCTATATTTATTACAAAAGTGTGGAACGCCTGACATCATCTTGATGTAAACAAAACTGTAATACCTAGAGCATTTCCTTTAGAAATTACATATATGAGAGGGTCTTATTGGCATCAAAATTATGGTTAGTGCTCTAAAAGACTAAAATAAGGACATATTTTCTGAGTTTTCAAATAGCGACAAAGCACTTTTAAATTATTTGTTATCTTTATGTTTTTTTATCCAGTTGACCACTTGATTAAATGTTGCACTTAGGGGAGAGGATGTGGTGTTACTTCCAGAACTGCAGACTTTGCAACTGGGGAACCAGGTTGAAGTTTCTGCTTCAGCTCGACATTCTGTGATTCTGGTCAAATCACTTAGTCTCCCCATGTCTACAACCAAAATGAATTTGTTCTTGTGTGATGTAACCAATGCTCATGTAAAGCACTCCAATACCTGACAAGTCTGCACTATATAACACTGCAAAAACACAAAATAATAAGTGTTTTGCACACTTCTGTCATTGGGCTATATTTGGGCTACATCTGGGTGATTTTGGGCTACATTTGGGCTCTTTTGTCTCCGGTGGCCATCTTGGGAGATTTATTTGTTATGAAGTTTCCTAATTTCCTCATGTACTGCAGTCTCCTCAGTAGGAAATGCTTTCAGTTTTTTACTTTGATTCCATCATGAAGGTATTCAGATATGTCACACATTTGCCATAAATTCTGAATGTTAGCACTCTAGTTGCTCATTAGATCACTGTAGTAAAACTACTGCACCATGGAAGTCTGCTCCTGGTATTAAAAGTGCATGTTTCAGTCTGCATGTCAGAATTTTTTAATGAAATAGAAGAGGATTTGAGAAGTCACTCAAAATGTGCCCTCATTTTCTTTCTTCAACATTAATCATAATTTCTATGGCAAAATGAACCTCCTCATTGTGTTCCTTTTTTAAATTAAATGTTTTAAGTGTTACCAGTTTATTCCAATCAAGATGGCTTCAGGTGTGCCATACTTTTGTCATAATGAAGACAGTAAGCGCTCTAGTTGTTTTTAAGAACATTCTGGGACATTCTGTCATTGGGCTATACTTGGGCTACATCTGGGTGATATTTGGGCTACATTTGGGCTCTTTTGTCTCTGGTGGCCATCTTGGGAGACTTATTTGTTATGAAGTTTCCTAATTTCCTCATTTACTGCAGTCTCCTCAGTAGGAAATACTTTCAGTTTTTTACTTTGATTCCATCAAGAAGGCATTCAGATGTGTCACACATTTGCCATAAATTCAGAATGTTAGCACTCTTTTTGCTCATTAGATCACTGTAGTAAAGCTACTGCTCACCAGGGAAAACTGCTGCTGGTATTGAAAGTGCATGTTTCAGTCTGCATGTCAGAATTTTTTAATGAAATAGAAGAGGATTTGAGAAGTCACTCAAAATGTGCCCTAATTTTTCTTTCTGCAGCACTATTCATACTTTTTATGGAAAAATGAACCCCCTCATTTTGTTCCTTTTTAAATTAAATGTTTTAAGAGTTACCACTTTAATCCAAGCAAGATGGCTTCAGGTGTGCCATACGTTTATCATAAGTAGGACTGTTAGCGCTCTAGTAGTTCTTTGGAACACTCTGGGAAGCTGCAGTAGAACACAAAGGAATCAACTGACAGTCTCTGCCCTTGTTGGATGTACATGTTTTACTGAGAATGTCAGACTTCATTCTCACATGACTGAGAAAGATAATGTGAATTTACAGAAAATAAGCTCTCAGTTTAGCCTATAGATCACCTTCCAAACCTCTGTGGTAAAAGCATGAGAAAATATTTTTCTCTCAATCATGATATCCCAGCAGAAGGCTTTTTCACATGGTGAAATCACCTTAGAACATACCACAATTCCTAAAATGAGTATGGTACCATCAACAAATGATTTATAATGTAACTAAAGTCTTAAAACCTTCTATTAACTGCAATGCTTTTTAATGAGGTGCTATCATGTATATTGGTCCCAAGATGGCTGCCAACACTTCTTGGATGAAGTGCTGACAGCCAATCAGATCTCAGGATGAGATGTGTGGTTAGGCTCCGCCCACATATATATATGCTTTTAAATGCTATTTTCTCAGGAAATACTGAACAGATTTACACCAGACCTGCAAAAGGCACTTCCTTGACCTTATGGCTACCTCTCTGCCAAATTTCAAGTAATTCTGTTCAGCCGTTCGGGCTGTAGCTGTGTCTAAAGGTCCTATGGAAAAATGCATGGGGAAAACGCGTTTTGGGACCCCCCTTTTTTCTCGGCCCCTGCTTGACGAATCCCCCGGAGACTTTCAGGGTAGGAGCGGAGCGTAGCGCCCCACCTATTTTGAAAAGTTCGCGAGGATTCGTCGACCGGCGCCAAAGTTATTCCAAATAGAATGTTGCGGATTTCCTATGGAAACAGGGTCCTAACTATAACTACCTACTGGCGACCGCCAGTAGGTAATATATATGTATTTTGTTGATTATTGTTCAAAGAAAGAAATCGAAAGAAGAAATAACACTGAATACATTTCATGTTTGGCAATCAAGGATTTTCTCAAATTTTATATGGACTCAATATTTCGCTTTAAATGTAAATATATGAGAGTTACACCAATTTAAAGAAATAGAATTAGCAGGGTTATCTGTTCCTTGGATTGTATTTTCCCCTGGTCCTGCCTCTCTGCATCTAAGTTTTACAGGGCACTCTTATTTTTTTGTGGACAAGTATAAACTCATCAGGTTTGCCAATGATATTCTGTAGAAGGCTGAATCATGATGAATCATGAATCATGATCTTTTCCTGGAATTCGGATGGGTCGCTTCACGCACAAGTGGTAAAATAAAATTTCTCAAGATTGCAGACTTAACTTAAACAATCCCTCAACACCTGGTGATTGCACCACTTCTTGTAACTGGGTAGTGTAACTACCATCAAGATGGCCATCTTACCCAAAATCATATATGTGTTCCAAACTATCCACTTGGCGGTGCCAAGAGCAAAACTGAAACAGCTCCAGGAGTTAATAAACAACTTCATCTGGCAGGGGAAAGTCTCGAGAGTTGCTAGCAACATGCTATATCGACCTGCCTCACAGGGGGGCATGTTAGTTCTACCTTTCGTTTCTTATTACTGAGCAGTCCAGTTAAAATATGTGGTGGAATGGGAGAAGGTGAAAACTTCAAAGCACTGGTGCCACATTGATCACTTAACAGTTGACACACCATTATGGCAGGCTACACCACCATTAGAGACATTGGGAGCTATAGTCTTCCATAATCACTAGTTACTCTCTCAATTTGGGACGTTGTATGTGAGTATATCCGATGGACTATGTTTCCCTCCCTGTTTACACCCTTCTGGTTTTTTTTTATAAACAAGTTTTTATTATTTTAGGTTGTACAACAGAGGAAACTTTCGGGCCCTTCGAACCACCACCACACAGTAATACAGCATAAAACGCACCGTAGTCCCGCCCTCCCCCTGAAACCCCCCCCACCCCACCCCTGCCTTCTAAACAGCCCTATCATGGTATGTTGCCCAGCCATTTCGCCCAGACTTTTCGGTATTTCTTGGGGCAACCCCGTGCCCAGTAAAGAGTTTGTTCCTGCGCCGCACACCAGTCCACCCCGGTGCCCCACTTGGCCAAGCTAGGCGGTTGCGGCTGTTTCCACGCCGCTGCAATGTCTCACTTTGCCACCATTAAGGCCGTCATGAGGAATAGCTTCTCCGGGCATGTGCCATCCAGGCCATCAGTGATGCCCAGTAGGGTATGTCTAGGGTCATGTGGCACCTCCCACCCCAGGACCTCTGTGAGTTCGGACTCTATGCCCCTCCAGTACCCCTCCAGTTCCGGGCAAGACCACACCATGTGAATGAAGTCGGCCGGCTCAGAGCCACAACGGGGACAAGCCGCGTCAGCGGAGAGGCCCGTGCGGTGTAGGCGAGCCGGTGTGAGATAAGCATTGTGCAGGTAGTAAATTTGGATAAGCCGCAATTTGGCGGAGACCGTCACCATTCGGGGGGCCATAAGGGCATCCCGCCAGTCGGCCTCATCCAAGGGACCCACCCACCCCTCCCATCGTTCCTTAAGGCCCTCCAGGGATGTAGGGGTGCAGTTGATGAGGGAGCGGTAGATCCTGGAAATGCCCCCCCCCCCAGATTACCCATCATGACGTGAGCCTCCGGGGGGCTGTGGTCCGGCAGTCTAACGTCCAGTGGGGTGTAGGTGCGTATGGCATGGCGTAGTTGAAGGTATTTATAGAATTGGGAGGAGTGGAGGGAGAAGCGTGCCTGCAGCTCTGAATAGGAGCACATAGTTCCCCCCCGGCAGACATCCCCCATCCGGGAAATGCCGAGTAGGTCCTACGATTTAAAGCCCTCTAGCTCCGCAACCTCCCGCAACCATGTCCCATGCCACAGGGGAGTGACGCGGGTCAGCCTCCCAGTCCATCGGGTGTGGCAGAGCGCCGCTCGCCAGGCCAGGAAGATTGCTTTGGTAATATCCGGGCAGGAGGCGGGGATGGAGGCGCCATACAGGCGGTCCTGAATA
Organism: Triturus cristatus; assembly: GCF_964204655.1. Classification (NCBI taxonomy): domain Eukaryota; kingdom Metazoa; phylum Chordata; class Amphibia; order Caudata; family Salamandridae; genus Triturus; species Triturus cristatus. Next base: position 1,067,997,495 of record NC_140582.1, on the reverse strand, counting down.
CAGGAGAAACCCAGGTCCCCCAGTTCCACCCTGTGGGCCGGGTCGGACCATCCCCCCCCAAACCAGTTATGAATGACCAGGAGGTTGGTGGCCAGGTAGTAGAGGTAGAGATTGGACATGCCCAAACCCCCATCAAAGGTGGGCAGGCGGCATAACAATAGAGCCAACCGAGGCCTCCCACCACCCCAAAGAAATCTCGTCGCCATCCCATCAAGCTCACGAAACCAAGGTCTCGGAAAGGAGAGGGGAGTGTTTTGCAGCACATACAGGAACCGGGGAAGAATCATCATTTTGTAGAGGGCCACCTTCCCCAGCGGATTGAGGGGTAGCGATTGCCATCTCACCAGGTCCGCCTTGGCTTTCTTAACCAGGGGGGTCACGTTAAGCGCCCAGCTCAGTTCCGGTAGAAGGGAGACCCAGATGCCCAGATATTTAAAGGACAACCGGCGGAGGGGAATGGTATCCTGCCATTCGAAACATTCCCGGGAGGGGTGCAAAGGAACCAAAACCGATTTCCGTGAGTTTAAATACAGACCAGATGCTCGGCCAAATCGGCCCAAGATGTACATTGCACGGGGTCCGGAGCGTACCGGATTTCCAAGATACAGCAGGACGTCGTCCGCATAGAGGGCGATTTTGTCAGCCTCTAGGCCAGGCCATTCCCAGCCCTGAAGGAGAGGGTCAGTTCTGATCAGGGCAGCAAGGGGCTCCATCGCAAGCGCGAAGAGAAGGGGCGACAGCGGGCATCCCTGCCGTGTCCCCCGGCCGATCCGAAATGGCCCCGACAGCGCCCCATTGACCAATACCCTGGACACGGGGGCGGGCGTAGAGGACCCGCACCATCCCCAAGAACTTAGGGCCGAAACCCATGTGGGTCAGGATGTCAAACAAGTAGGCCCACCCCACCGAGTCGAAAGCTTTTTCGAAATCAGCAAGCAGGAGGGCGAGGTATGGAGTTAAACGGTGGCGGTGAGCCAGGGCCACGTGGAGGCGGCGTAGACAATGGCGAGTGTCCCGATCGGGCATGAAGCCACATTGGTCCGGATTGACCAGGCTCGATAAAAAGGGCCGGAGCCGTTGGGCCAGGACAGCCGCGTAGAGCTTCATGTCGGTGTTAATAAGAGAGATCGGTCGGTAAGCCGCTCTGTCAGTGGACGGCGGCGTAGACTTAGGCAGAACCACAATCGTGGCCAAGTCGGCTTCCGGGGGGAAGGAGCCTTTCTTAATCGCCTCCACATAGAGATCTCGCAACCTCGCGACCAGGCTATCTTTATAGGTGGCATAGAATTCCTGAGGGAAGCCGTCGGGTCCCGGGGTCTTCCCAGCGGACTTACGCCCTATCGCTTCCCCAATTTCTTCAAGGGAAATGGGGGCCTCCAGGCTCTCCCATTCACCCGGCCTAAGCCGGGTGAGTCGCACGTTACTAGGCGCGAGCAGAGTGGCCAGAGAAAGATCCGGTGCCCGGGCCCGGTAGAGCTGAGAATAAAACTGGGCGAAAGCTTCCGCTATCGCCACGGAAGAAGACTGGAGCACGCCGTCGGAGTCGGTAATCGCTGGAATGATGCGCGACGTCCTGGGATAGGTGGCCAGGCGATGTAGCAACGCGCCATTCTTATCGCCCCATCCATACACCCTCGCTAGCGAAGATTGCCAGAGAAGCTTGGCCGCTTCGAGGGATCGTTGACGAATCTCCTCGCGAAGGAGCCACAGCTGCCGGTTCCCGGCTGGGTCATCGAGCTCAGAGAGAGATTGCTCCAGCCGCAGCGCCCGGGCCTCACGGGCGGTGAGCTGCTGCAGCTGCGTCTGGCGTTGTCGCACCACATGCGCCCTGGCTGCGCCTCTAATGGTCGCCGTGCAGGCCTCCCAAAGGGTGCCCGCCGAGGAGACCGAACCCTCGTTGGTGCAGTAGTACTGGGTAAGCTCGGTTCCCACCGCCTTACGAAGTGTCTTGTCCTGGAGGAACCAAGCGTTAAAGCGCCACATCGGACGGGCCGTATGAGGTGGAGGGCCCAGACTCAGGAGGACCGGAGAGTGATCCGAGATCCCCCTGGGGAGGATACGGACATCTTGGATGCCCCCGCAATCGGCAGGGGGGATGAAAATCGCGTCAGTACGCGCGTGAGAGTGATGGGCGGCCGAGGTGTGGGTGTATTGACATGTGTGAGGATGCCAAGTCCTCCAGGCGTCGCATAGGCCCTGAGCTTCGGCCCAACCCGCCAGTTGCCTTGCTCGCGCAGCGCGGGAGTCTGAAATCGGTCCAGACGAGTCCAGCTGAGGGACCGAGACGGCATTGAAATCCCCTCCAAGCACAGCAGTACCTAGCGGGAAGGTCGCCAGCAGAGAGGCAGCGTGAGATAAAGCCTGCGACAGTCCGGAGGGTGGCGCATAGAGCGACAGAAAGATGATCAGCCGACCTTCGAGTGTGCCGCAGATGGCAATCCCCGTTCCATGAGGGTCGTGAGTCGCCTGTGTAAGGACAAAGGGGAGGGAGCGGCGCAGCAGGATGGCAACCCCGCGGGACCCACGGGAGAACCCAGAGTGCCACAACCGATCATACCCGTAGCGTGCCAGAAAGGGACATCTTTCACCGAGGAGGTGGGTTTCTTGAAGCATGAGCACGTCTACCCCTGTGCGCTGGGCATACTTAAGGACTGCGGTGAGCTTGAGCCTATCCAACAGGCCGTTCACGTTCCAGGACAGGATGCGCAGCTGGGCCTTGGGGGCTAGGTCTTCCATGGAAGCGGTGGACGCAAGTCGCGGTGGAGGTGGAACAACCAGGGGGGCGCCGGGAGGACACCGAACGGAACACCCTTCTGTTTTAATACAGATTTGACACCTGCATTGAGGAATCACTGATTTAAAAAAATGGAGGGCTCACAAATGCTTTATGGTCATCTCCTTCTTTCGAGAGGTGGTGGGGGGCAATCAAGCTGTTTGAGGATATTAAAAGACAATATATTCTACCAGAAACAGGGAAGTGTGCTTACTTCCTAGAATGCCACTGGGAATTCCATCCCTCATTGAAAATGTGAGCATTTCACCTCCTAAGAAGATAGCACCTAATGGAAATTAACGCCAAAGATGTGATGATGCACATGAGTTTTTACACTGATCTGAGCACCCTCGGAATGTGTGCAGGTTGACGTAAAAAGTCTCACTGAAGGGCTCTTTTCTTATGGTTAGACTTCCTGTCTAATATAGCATTGTACATAATGTCTGCATTTCTAAATTATAGAAACAGATTCCCTTTTGTGCTACACTCTATTGGGGTATGAGATGAGAATGCTATTGAAAGGATTTGAAGGTGCACTAATCACTCATATAAGCCCTGAAAGATGCCGCATCAAAGAATTATTTAAAACTAACAAACATCTTATTCAATAAGTTACAACTGTATTAAATATTTATTTATTGCTGTCAAGTTTAATACATTTAAAAAACAAATTAATCTACATATGACTCCACATTTAGTACAGAATCCAAACACCGTATTGTCTCATCAAAATATCTTATTTCTGTAACTCAATTTAAACAATACATCATAAAACTACATATATTATAAAAACATTTTAAAAACACTAATCAAAAAGTGTATTAATACACTTTTTGATATGTGTTTTTAAGATGTTTTTATAATGTAATAATCTGTATTATGTATTGTTTAAATTGAGATACAGAAATAAGCTATTTAGATGAGACAGTAAGGTGTTTGTATTGTGTATGAAATGTGGAAAATTTGTGTTCATATGTAGATGAATGTTTTTGTTTTTAATTGTACTAAACTTGACAGCAATAAATAAAAATTGAATATCGTTTTTACATATTGAGTAAGATGTGTGTTAGTTTTAAATAATTCTCGAATATGGCCTCTTCCAGTGTTTACATGAGTGATTAGTGCCTTTTCAAATTCTTTCAATAGCATTCCCATATCCCAATGAAGTTGTAGTGCAAAAAGGGAATCTGTTTCTAAAGTGTTATATCTACCCTGTCCTTTTTGGCATTTAAGGCTGTCTCTCCCTGGTTTGTGAACTTCTACATTTGCAGTAACTACCTTGAAAACTTTAACTAGTATAAAGAATATGTGCTTTGTTCTCATGCTGAGAATACAGAAAAGCACACAATCTCATTTGGATCATGTTGAGAATGACTACAGTATGTTACTTTTACACGGTGTATAACAATATGTTAGATGAGCTACTAAATCGTTTGAAACCAGCTTTCACAATTGTAGAATTTACCCTTCCGTTATATTTTTTAACATTATGTGAGCTGTGCTCTGTTCGTGGTGCCAAGTATGATATTTGTAGTACTGTAGATGGCCTTACTGGGGTCAGTAAAACACCAGACTTGTTGACTTCTGGGCTGTTCATTCCTTCATGCATGGAAAAGTACTGTTCATTTCTGCTCAGTGTGTGATCTCTTGAGACATTGAGATGTATTGAAAGCAGATCATCGTTGGGTGTTCGGACAAAATAAGTAGAAAATATATTGTGTGGACAAAATATTGCGTCTAGAATGTTGAGGCCAAAAATATTGTGAAGGTAAGTTTCTATGAGTAATCAAAGTTTTATCTTATATATCTCCACACATGATGATTTATATATCTTCAAGCTACGTAGATGTAGAGTTTAGAATAGTAAATCTATATTTTCCTAGCTGCACTTACTTTCTTGATATTTTGGTCGTCAATATGTTTGACACAATATTGTGTCTAAACAATATTTTTGACATCGAGTTGCAGAATGAGTGTCTCGTGCTGAAACTAGCCTCCTTTGGGATTTGATGTGAAATCAATCCTTTCTGTGATGTCATTTCGTGATGGTACTTTTCATGACGTTGATTGCACAATCCTTCCCTTAAGGAATAGTCCAACGTATTTTTTCAGAACCAATCAATTGTGTTTTCTCTTGCACCAAGTGTCCAAGTTTAGTGGTATAACTACCTCGATTTTTTAAATAATAATTTGCAAAGAGTTCTTTAGGGTTTTCTAAGAAGATTAAGAAACAGAATTAACTTACTTTGAAATCTTGTTTATCAAATTGAGCAATTATACTGCCCTTCCATAAATTGAGGTCTGAACCGAAGAAAGTGTCCTTTCTGAGTCAGGCCGTAAGCAACAAAGGCAGCCATATTAGATTTAGTTTTAATAAGGGACTAGATGTACTGTCTGTACCGGGGTCTTTGCACATGCACGTCACTAGGCAACATTTTCACTGTGGCACTTGCTACAGGAAGTGAAGACCAGATGTAGGAAATGTTTTAGCAGTCACAAACCTTGTGATTCATTAAATTTGTGGACTTGCAACTGCTAAAATGTGTTTACCTATATATTAAACCAATTTTTAGGAGCCCCATAACGTTTTAGGAGTTCCTAATATGGGTTTAAAAATTGTTCACAAATTTCTATTTGGAAAAGATGGTTTGTGGGCATCCCTTCCAATTAGCGATATGGATCAATGGTTTGCAACTGAAATTCTGGATGCCGTTTATTGATAAACTACAGACTCCCAATTTAGGGTGGTGACTTTTTTGCAAAAGGGAAGGCGTCCGCTTTTGACCCTTTCCCCTTTCCAAATGTGGGTACAAGTTTCAGGGAGAGTAGGCAGTGGCTCATGACACCACAGCCAACCCTCATTGAAACTTTTTAAAAAGTATGTTTTTTTTAAAACAGCTCTGTTTTCTTAGAGAAAATAAGGCATGGTTGAAAAAAAAAGTTTTCTTTTTTGAAAAGCATCACAGGAAAGGTGATCTGATGACCCTTGCAGACCAAATCCATGTGATTGTGGCCAATAATAGTGAGTCACAAATTTCTACCTGCCTAATGAATATTCATTAGGCATGGCACTCTGCAATTCACAATGGTTCCTTATTTTGCAAACTAAGGATATTAGTTCAACTGTCAGTTTGCAAAATACGTTTTGGGTCGAAAAAGTTGGTGTGTAAATGACAACCTCTTTTTGCAACCAGAAAGGTGGTATATCTGGCCCAAGGCTTTTAAAGTTCAAAGTTGCTGCATTTCTTTATTCAAATTTGAGTAACAAACCCAATTACTTTCAACAATCACATTGTCACTGTATACTTTTAAAGTTGCCTTACCATTTGCAACAAATTGCCAAAAATCCTTGACATTCTATTCCGCAATACTTTTTAAAATATTCACCCAACTTGAACTCTACTTATTAGTAGGTATTAGCTACTTGCAAGATTGTTTTTAATTGATGTAATCTACTACTGGTCGTTCAAGATTGAGGCAGAGCCAGGCAAGCTGCGAATAGGACACTATTCTCTGTACCTCCATCACAGGCTCGCATGACAGCTAACAGCATGCGGAGGAGGTTACTAGGAGACATACTTGCAGGGTAAGAAATGGCACCCTTTATAAATTATCAAAGGACCATCATGGTACCTGTTAATTCCAGAATTAGAGCCTGAGGTCATTACCTAGCGCTCTTGAGAGGCTAAAGATGGTACTGCATAGCATTTGATGGGTTTGGGCTAGCGTGGTGCTAGAGCAGTGGCGATGCTCTGAGTGGCTGAGGAGTGAGGTGGCCCTATGTTAAGAACAGCAAGGTGTGGAGTACAGGAGCAGTACTCTGCAGCCACTGCACTAAAGATGGCTTTGGCACATAGGAGCAAGTGTGGAGTGTGTGCCGGACAAGGTGGGGCAGGGATCTTATGTGTACTGGAAGAGAAACAGCCCAACTTGGAATATGGAGTAAAGAGGATATCATGGAAGGTGTACCGTGGCATACAGCCTGTCTTTCAATGGCTGTCAATATCCTGATTTTGGAGTGCACAGTTCCAGACTTATTTTCTATATCTATGCCTCTGATAGGGCAGAAAGAAGAATTCACAGAATGGCCCCAACTACCCTTTGCAGATAGTATGTGGACAGTACTCAAGCCATGACTGCGATTCCCACAGGGATCTTGCACCAACCTAACCAAGCAGTGGCGTCACCATACCATGAAGGAGAGCTGACAATGATTTCCCTGTCAACTATTCTAGAAGTAGATAGCATGGTGAGCCAACATCAACAGTTCATGGTATTTCTGTCATCCACCATCAGCACTCACTCCTTGAGCAGGATATCCTCTTTAACCATAATCCCCAGTTCAAGTGGCTTGTTTCACATTTTCAGCATCTGAAGTAATGCACCACAGTAAACCACTCAGAAGGCAGAGCACGTTTGGTGTCAGCATCACATGCCAAAGTAGGGAAACATTGGCATGCATGTAAGTGCAGCTCTCATGGCCGCCTAGGAAAGTGCAGATGAAAAAAGTAAGAGCGCAACATGGCTGTCAACATTTTCTGCTGCTCACCACACTCATGCCATGGTACCAGCACGCCATTCCCAATAGGTTGCATCAACTCAATAGGATAAAGGCGGGGTCATAGGAGACTTCCAGGCCAGGTACCATTTTGGCAGCTAGGGTGGCTTGCCTTGAGGCCCAGTGTCCATAGCAAAAGAGGGGGAGGGGGGTGCAGACTGTGCTCTTCAGCTCTAAACAAAGAATCGCTTCTCAGTGTAAATAGGGCATTTGATCAGTCCATGGAACCCAATGACTGAATGGAAGCTCTAGGAGGAACTTACATACATGTGCTGCTGCTTATCATGCCTTCCATAGGAGTTACCTTAAGTTGAAATGCTAGACAGTAGAACATGAACAACAGTCGAGGAGTGCCATGCGGGGTGGACAAAATCAGAGGTCTCATTTGGTAACTGACAAACTGGATGGTTTTGAGACAGGGAGAATGATGAAGATGCAAGGCCAATCCGCTATGAGGAGACCTCCCTTCAGAGAACTGGTTGGACAATTGAAAGAGGATGGCACACACTTTTCTGGAAGATTTGCATCAAGGGAATTTGATTCACCAGTGATATAAAGGATGTCAGACAACCAGGAGCAGTTAACAGTGGAGTTAGAATGGATTTTGAAACTGATGTTGGTAGAGGGAACCCCAGTCCACAGAAGGGCCCTCAAATAGCTGTGGAAATGTGTGTTGAGCTGAGACCTAAACGAACTGATTAGAGTAAAACACCCAGCAAAGCATATACCACTTTAGAGGGCGGCCTACTTTCTACTATGGTGGCTGAGGTCATACCTCTACTGCCTTGGCGGACTAACACTTGCCATATTTAGAGATCCCCATTGGTCTAGCAGAAATCTCTGTACCTTCAAAGAAGCCACTGCCACTGCAGATTCTCTAATGGCACTAAAAGTCTGATGAGTGACCAACATGTTTCATGTGGTCACTCACTAAATGTTTATGTTTTACAAAAACAAACTCCCAAAGTGTGATTTATACTTATTTATTTATTTATTTATATAGTTTTATATAGCGCGAACCAGACCCAAGATAGGGTATCAGAGCGCTTTACAAGGCATAAGGTGAACACATTCAAAAGGATAACATTGCATATACAAAGACATACTCCGAAAGTAACGAGGCGTAACAGTAATGAAATGACTAGTTCTAGGTAGTGAAAACATTCAAAGTTCGTGTCGGTTTACACTTCACGTATCAGCAATGGGGGAGAAATGCACTGAATCTTGCAATACAGTTCGAGCTCATGACAGTCATCAGTTACGGTCAGGGAACCCACAATAGAGGTAGATAGTGGTTGAGGTTCAGGGTCGTGGTTGTGCAGAATTAGAGTAGGAATTTGCTCATCAGGTATAATTTTGCTTCCTTTTTGAAGAGAGGTGTAACGGAGATTTTTCTGATATAAGGTGGGAGAGAGTTCCATATCCTTGGCGCAGCCCCGGAGAAAGATCTGTTTGAAGTTTTCGACTTTTTGAAACGTGAGGGTTTCAGAAGTAGATTGTTTGAACTCCTTGAATGCCTGTTTCCCCCGGATAAGGTGAGTTTTTGGGCTAGGTACTGTGGGGTGTTGTGGTGTAACGCCTTGTGTGTGATGCAAGCCATTTTTATGTGGATTCGGGCTTCGTAGGGTAACCATTTGAGAGCTTTCAGATGTGGTGATATGTGGTCAAATTTCCTAGACCCTGTTATGAGTCTTGCTGCGGCATTGAGACAGGCTTTCAGCGGTGCGGTTGAGATTTTGGGAAGTCCAGCGAGGGTGGTGCATCCGTATTCAAGCCTTGAAATAACTAAGGACTGGACTGTGGATTTGAGGTCGGAATTCTGGAGAAAAGGTTTCATTTTTCTGAGATAACTGAGGTGGAAGCGAGCGTTTTTAGTCAGTGATTTGATGTGACGTTGCATGTTGAGGTTCTTATCTAGAGTGATACCTAGTGATAAGGAGGAGTCTACTACAATTGGCGTGCAGTTCAACGCAGTGATAATTTTGATCCAATCCTTTGTCTCCGTGGAGTTCTTGGGGGGGGGAGATTAGGAGAAATTCTGTTTTTTGAGAGTTAAGCTTGAGAAAGTTGGTTGATAGCCAATGGACTGTCTTTTCGAGGGCTAAGTTCATTGACTTTATCTCTTCGATAGAGGCGATCTTGATGTACAGTTGGGTGTCATCCGCGTACATGTGGAAGGAAATGTTCTCCTGCTGTAGTAGCTCGGTGAGTGGTTCCACGTATAGGTTGAATAACATTGGAGATAGTGTGCCCTGAGGAACTCCCAGAAGGTTAGGGGAGGAACCTGACAGATTGTTGTTGATCATGTAGGATTGTGTTCTGTTTTCCAGGAAGGATTTGAACCACTGAAGGACTTTACCTGAAAACCCCATCCTGTTTTCTAGTCTTCTTAGTAGTTTGTCATGATTAACCGCATCAAAGGCTGATGAGAGGTCAAGTAGGACTAGCAGGTAGGTTTTGTTGTGGTCAAGAGCTTGGAGGGCATCATCTACTATGTGTAGGATGGCTGTTTCTGTGCTATGTCCAGGTCTGAAACCCAATTGGTGAATGTTCAGTAGATTGAAGTGCGAGATGTGCTGGTTTAGTTGTTGCTGCACACATTTTTCCAGGACCTTTGCTAGCATGGGAATGTTGGTTATTGGTCGGAAATTGTTGGGGTCTGAGTTATCAGCTGTAGGTTTTTTCAGGATAGGGGTGACTTGGCCTGTTTTTAGGCAGTCAGGAATGTGGCCTTGTGAAAGAGAGGCATTGATGATTTTGGTCCAGAGGGGTGCGATGACATGGAAGAGGTGTGGTAAACAATTAGATGGGACAGGGTTGTTAAAGTGATTATTGAGTTTGGTCGTTGCTAGGATATTAGTGATGTCTATGAGATCGTAGAGTCTAAACGAGTCCCAGTGAGAGTTGTTTTTAGGTTGCGGTAGTTCTTGCAGTGCAGGAGATATGGCTAGACTGCTCTTTGTCGAGGCTGCGTTGGATGCTGCCTCACTGAGTTCGAGTTGCAGTGAGTTAGTTTTAGCTGTGAAAAATAACGAAAATTCTACACAGCTCAACTGTGATTTAGATGTAAAGATTGAGGATTTGGCTAATTTGTTGGATTGTTGTTTCAGGATTTCGAAAAGTTTCTTAGGTCTATTTTTGGCCTTGTCTAGTTCTGATCTGAAAAAGTCTTTTTTTGATTGTAGGATACTTTTATTGTAGGAATGCCTCGAATTACGGAGAAGTTTAAGATAATTGGGGGAAGGCTGTTGCCTCCATTTCCGTTCCGTTAATCTTAGTTTGAGTCTCTCTTCATTTAAGGCTTCGCTAAACCATGGGTTTTTGCCTTTATCTGGAATTCTTTTGAGTTTTAGAGGCGCGGCTTGCTCAAAGATTTCGGTCATTGAGGAGTTATAGTGAGCAGTCAAGTCGTTGACGTCTGACACGTTAGTGGAGAGAGTGAGAACCCTCTCACAATGGGAAGCCAGGTTGTTCCACTCAATGTTTTTTGTGTCCCTTAACCAATGTTTTTGCTTTCTTTGTTGCGAGAAAGTTTTCTTGTAAGTCGATGGAATTTGGAAGGTGATAATGTGATGGTCTGACCAGTCACAGGGGCTGACCGAGAGCGATTCAATTGTATTGTGTTTAGAAATGATCCAGTCAAGAGTGGCACCTTTTGAGTGCGTTGGCATTGAGATAACTTGGGTCATGGAAAGGTCTGCTAGGAAGGTTTTGAGGGCATTAACCTGCTTGTCCAGGGGGTTGTCCCAATGGAGATTGAAATCGATTGAAATTGTCCCAATGGAGATTGAAATAATGAGCCTATGAGTTTTCTGCCAGGTGTGTTGGTCATTTTTCTTCTTTTTTCTGCTCAGGACCACCAGGATTTCCCTGTCAGTCTGAAACAGTAAAAAATACACCAGGCTGCTCACTCCAAATAGACAGTCATGCCACTGGTTTAAGCTTTTAACCGGTTCAGCCAGCAGGGGCACCACCACATGACTGTCCACCTGACTCTAAATAGAGCAAACAGCAAGTTTGATGTAAGTTTTCTGTCCACCATATTCTAAATAACCCCCAGTGTTTTCGAAGATTTTGAAAGGGGAGATAAAACTTTACACCAAAGTCTGTAAGGCTGATACTTTATTATTGGATAGTGGCTTACATGTTTGCCTATTGGTGTTCCACGAGAGTTAGATGTTTAATTTCCCTCTTGCTATGCTGGAAATGTGATGTGTGAACAAGGGGTTTGTTGTTATTTAGCTGACAAAAGTGGTTTGTTAAGTAAGCATGTATATGTGCATACCCGATATATGTTTGTTGTTACTTCGAATTTTTTATGATGTTGACCGCTGAAGAGACTCACATTTTGCTGTAAAAATACTCTGTGGTTTGAGGTTATTACACAGTTTTTTTGAGCTCAGAAGGCAGGGATCTGTACTCAGTGCTGGATTCACTATTGCATGTTTATCTAAATTTAACAATGAAAAGAAAATAAAGAGAATATTTTCAAAAAGTAACTCTTATAGGATGCTGAATCGAAGCATTTTTCAAATTAAAAAAACACAGAACTGCAAAACAATTTATCATGCAATCCATTACTTTGTGCTATAAAAAAATCAGTCTTCTGAAAAAGTACACTATTCTAAAACAAATAGTCAATATGTTAATCAGCCCACCGATGAAAATCAGGGGAAATATAGTTAGGTAAAATATGTTATAAATAATAATAATAATAATAACAACAATAATAACAATATCATACTGATAAGTATTTCCCTAAAACTGCGATCACATTTAGATGTACTACATAATAGCTTCATATTAACATTTTGGCAATTATTTTACAATATCATAAAAGATATATCAAAATTGACTAAATGTTACAAAAGCAATAATTTAAAAAAGTCATCAAGTCTCTTAAAAATTGGGTTGGAACTTGTGATCTGGATACTTTTACCTAACTCGTATGTATATTATATTTTATGGATTAGTTTTGAATTGTCATATATTTTTTGCTAATTGTGCATTTCGTAAATGAGTGAAGTGTACATTTTGTATTTGTTAACCCACTATATATTATGATCATGCAACAATGGATACATTAGTCATACTTTCCAAAATGAATCTTCAATGAATAATTCAATTATATAATAGTTGAGATTTTAGACATGTTAATGAGGTAAAAGTTCACCAGAATTCTTGAAATATCTTCTATAAATTATCACTTTTGTTTCTTTGTTCCACACAATGCCTCGTGCTTTCTTACAGATTTACTACAGTCATAGCCATTCACTAGTTCTGTTTATATCCAAGTCAGTACAACTAGAGTATATCAGGCGGTAATACTCAGAATTCATTCACAGAGTTCATTAACTTAATTAACTTGGGCTCATCCTGTTATATTAAATGACACCCAAAAATCACTCAATAAAAAAATTTCAAATTCACCAGTGAAATTTAGACCTCATTCCTGTTGTTTTCAAGAAAGAAAATTATTTGATGTCAAGTTTCCTACTTCACAACCTCTCTTATAGCAAGCAATATGTGATTAGTACACTCATTTACATCACACAAGTTGAATTAAAAAAACATCTAAACATACAATATTTACACTTCAACCCACGTCAAACAATAACTTTTAATTTTACTGAGAATCTTATGTCAATCTAGCCCAAAATAATAACACCACTATCAATGACATTGTATTGCATTGTATTTGTAAATTGCTTGACTGATTTTTGGCTTTAATCTCATGATTTCTTGCAGTGAATTATTGAATAAAGTATTCCGCTTTAACCTTCTTTTGGACAATAATATTACATTCTGTGTATAGTTCAGTCAAGTTTATCTACCATACAACTCAAATGACTTTTAATTTCTCTTCTGTCAAAATAGGGAATCTATTATTAACCTTCCTTTCTTTATGCCCTTTCTGAATCTTAATTGTGGTTAGGTTGTGAAATGTTTCTCCTTATTCCATTGTTATGTTCCATATAGGTACCCCAATATTTGTATTTTTTTTTGCTAAGTTTTATATAGCGCGAACTTGACCCGAATCGGGTACCAGAGCCTTTTACATAGCACCAGTTACGTTACATGAGGACACACATTCATTTTTGTTAGGCACAGGGAGATTAAATGATTTGCCCAGAATCACAGGATGTTCAGTGTCATTGCCGAGACTCAAACCCAGTTCCCCAGATTGGAGGTCGACCGCCCTAGCCATAAGGCCAACTCCTCTCCCCAGGCTCAGGTAACATCGTAACCTTTCACCTATACTCTCCCCTACATTACACACATAACGGCTCTTGGGGACAGACCTTTTACCTAGATACAACAATGCACACAGAACGCGGGTTTTTCCCTGGTAAAATCCTCATACATTATGCATGAGGATTCTTAGAAACTCAGCAGAACTACCATCTTCTGTATAATATCTATGTATAAAGTTAATTCCTGATGTCATTCTAAGTCCGACAAGTAGCACAGCAAGGTAGAACCCCCGGGGAGACCTATGGGTATATAAACATCACATCTTGCTGAGACAAACAGAGGTGATCAGGATTTCCCTGCCGACACACTGCCGCGAGACGCTGGGGCTCCTGCATGCAGATACTCCCGCTTGCAGTGGTCTAACGTCCCTTGCGCGGTCTCCAACTCAAGACCAAGACCCCCGGGTCCCAAAGTCTCTCACTTTAGGTAATGAGGTTAATTTTATCCTAGAGGGATTCTTGGCTTCACACCTACATACATGGTAGGTACGCTTAGGTACATCTAGTTAGGGTAGCATCATAGGAGTACACATTTTATTGTCTTGTATTTTATATACTTGTCTGTATTCATGGTTATAGCAAAATTGTAGAAATTGACCATCCTTTTACTTTCCTAGTGTTTCTAATCATTTATATCTGTTACTGTCTAATGGTTGTTTCAGCACACCTATTTTACACTAGAATAACGACTGTTAATTAAATGTCTATTGAAAAACGTCCATACCGTTTATTCTGTGTATCTCTCTGAGACTAAGTGAGCACGGATGACTGTGCGAAAAGTAGTACACTGTTTCCATGGTCCTGAGGTATCAGCGTTGTTATGTTCGATAGTTGCCAAGAACTATTCTCTCCTTGGTAAGAGGAGTTTCTAATGGCATTGTGAGCTAGCTGGTACACAGGCCAACATACCCAGTGGGGGTGTCTAGAATCAGTCTGACACCAATCCTATAGTGTATGTTGTCTAAACGTGCATATCCTATATAGGTTTTATAGGAACTACACAAAACTATGTCATTAACATGTGGTCTTTCTTATCTGTTTATAATGATATTCATTTCTACATATCTATTTTGAATCTTAACAATGTATACGTTTGGAGATTATTCAATTTATTTAGAGATTAAATCCTTTTTTTGTAATATCATTTAACATTCTTGCAGGTTTTTGAAATATAGGGGAGGAAATGGTTCATAATTTATTAGCCTTTATTCTTTCTTATATTCACTTCAATATTATCTCTTTCTTCCTTTCTACTTGTTTCAATCGCAAATCATGTAGCTTTAATACTGCAGTGGCAAACAACCCTTGATTCAAAGAATCCTCACATAAAGTGTTTGTTTAAAGGGCATGTTGCTCTAGTCTGCCACATTCTCCCTGGCAATGTTCACCTATTCGACTTTGTTTTGCTGCAATTATTGTTTAACCTTGTTGGCATTAATGATTTTTTCCTTTGTAATGTATTTTCTTTAACCAGAAATGGCCAACAATGTCCTGTATACATCAGTTTATTTGTTGTGTTTACAATCCTGTGCTTCTCTTAATTTTATATTTTGTTTGTGTGTTTTTATTATATTATTCTGTATTTTTATGGATTACCATGGACATTCTTAATAAAACTATTTTCTTATTTACAGTGCTACACTCTAATGTTTACTTTAGGCTTTTCTTATCAATATTAAATACTTTCCTTATAAGGCTTGTGGTTATCCTATTATTATCTAGTTTATCTACTTTGATCTACTTTTATCATTTCCTGCCTTTCTAATATTTTAAATAGCCATTATTCAAATGGTTGACTGTGTATTTGTATGCATTCCATTGTAATATCTGTACCTTAACAAATCCTTCTGATATCCATTTCGGATGTGAAATAAATCTCGGATTTAGCAGTTACATTTGAAATATTAAATAAGGGCAATCAGTTTGTTTATTAAGGTCTATCACTTCTGTCTGACTAATAAGTATGTTTCTTTATTCTTTTCATAACGCTCTGCTTTCTAGAGTTCATTTTCTTTGATTTTGGGTCATCATTTCCTGCACTAAATATTTTACATCAGCAGTCTAGAAGGGTGTTTACTTCTGCTCATATCTATGATGCATTAGATACGACAGCGAATGTGCCATGCAACCTACCTGAACCTCTCCTTCTGAATGTATCTAACATGCTGCTGTAAAAAGAGTCAGCATAGCACTGAGAAAAGACTACTGCAGAACAGGTATGTAGAGTCAGGCCTTCATTTGGCATCTTGCCCCATCTGTCTCATCTTTTCTTTCCTATGCTGGCATTATGTTGCTGCCCCCCACCAGAATCTGGCCTCCTATGCCGTCTCACTGGCAAAACTAGGACTTCAATAATACCCTCCCTTGCCAACATCCAGCCTCCCGAGTCCCATTCCTCAGTAGCACGCTTCCTCCTGTGCACCTTTCCCAGATGACACCCACCCTTCTGTGCCTCCTCCCCCACAACACTGAGTTTGCTGTTACTCCCTCCCCACCCATCTCCCCAGCAGCACCAGCCATCCTGTACCCTCACCACCAAATGGCGCCTGTTCTTCTGTGTCCTCTGCCACATGCCAAGGGATCCATTCTGACAGCACAATGGCTGTAGTAATGCTACCAGCCCACTTCAAATCCCTATATCAGGGCAGAAAAATGGTGCAAAATGGGTCATGCACCTAAAGAAAAATTTGACAGTGAAAGATGCAACGTTCTTGGGGGCAGTATAGGAGTCTGTGGGCATCTGTCTCACAGCTGTGAAGGTTGTATGGCTTTTTTTGCTTAACAAATTCCAAAGAAGGCTTAGCTGAATCAATTGATGCAGCCCATTTTAGGATGAAAAATGGGCCACAATGACACTCTGTTTTACAACGATAACACCTTTGCTGGTTTGGCAGAGTAGTCATGAGAACCTGTCAAATCACTTATGGGATCAAATATGTAGGTAGAGATTTCCTCAGGTGTTGTGGGTATTTTTCTGGCTTTCTATTTGCAAGTTTTATTTGTTTTAGGCAGTCCGGCATGTCTTCTTTACTCCTGTGGAGAAAACCTTGTTCACCATTGCTTATTGTATTCTTCCACAAGTCCCCGCTTTCTATAAACAGGCCTTTACATTTTGTTCTAATCTTGTCACATTTGCTGTGCTTTCAAAGACAGAGGTCAAATGTCAGGTGCTGTCTTCCGAGTGAGCTTGGTGTTTACTTTTCTTTCTCTGACTTCAAAGTGAGAGGATTCATGTGACAATCTTGACGATCCAATTAGCTAGTTATGCCACCTGTTACTTTGTGGCTATGTTTGAGATATTTTAATGCCCAAATATACATAGATTCACCCCTCATCCTGTGGCCAGGTGGAGGGGTGCAAAATGTCTTTTGCGGAGGGTGGAAGATATCTTTTGCCTGACATTCCACTATGACCTTATGCACTAACTGTGAGCACATATTCTGACAGGCATTGGGAACAGAATCTTGTCCTGGGAAAAGCAGATGGCATTTAGCATGAGAATAGTATCACGGGACCATGAATCAATAACTATTCCATGACATTAATGATGCACTAGCGCTCTTGGGACAGAAAGCCTCCTCATCAGAGATTCAGTTCTTTAGATGCGTAGATATTTCAGATTCTGGTTTATTAAAAACATTGTCCAACACATGGAGTTAGGGAATACTCACACATGTACACATTTTGCATTATTATAGGGCAATAAATTCAAAGGGAAAAAGGGTGTCAAATGACATGAGAAGGAATGTGCACACCAAATGTAACACCGGGATCAAAAGATAGATTATGCTCCTGAAAAGAGTGGGGTAAGGGAGTGTGGCCATGAAGCCTAAGCAAAGATAAGGGCTAGTTTCAAGATGGTCGGCAGAAAATTAAGCAGATGCTCCCAATGAGCAGTGCAATCATTGCGAGTGAGGGTGGTTAAGAGTTCTTCTCTGGATTTCTCTCAGTTTTCCTTCCAGTCTTCTTTCTTTGTTCATGGACTGATGTCATTGTATGAATGAAACATTTCCTAGCGAGCGAGAAGGAAAGTTTCATTTCTATCAAGGACAAGGAGGCGAGGATTATGCATTTCTTTCTACACTTTAGTAATCAACAGCCTTTAAAGAACCAATTAAAGAAAAACCAACAGCTGACTACATATCTCATGAACCCCAGCGGCATGAGTCTATATAGTAACAATAGTCCAATCACAGTCCACCCCGGTGTATATAACATTATGATGTCCCTTCCTGTTCCTATTGTTCAATGGAGGAAGTGAACCTTTAACCCTTTTCCCAGTCTTATTTCTGATAATTTCCTACAACAGAGAGGTTACACCTGTTATCCAATTCTTTGTAACATAACCTGGTTTCAATCATAGCCATGATATCCATATCAACCTTCTATCGTATTTTCGATAACAAACATTAACTTCATATCCATGAGCCTTCAATTAGATAAACACATACTAATTGTTTTACTTACTGATAATGAAGAATTTCCGGGTGGGTCCAGAGATCATTCTATGATGTTCACTGGATGGGATAATCCTCGCATGATTGTCTGTAAATGGATTGAAACTTTCCATTTCATGAGCTAGGAAATGTTTCATTCTATGTCAGGACTGGAGACAAGGATTATGCATGTTCAAAGCTTACTTACTATCAGAGTGGCGGCCTCCAAAATGGGTCTGAAGTAGAACATTTTGAAGGTGGGCTCATGTCTGCTAGCTATCTGAATGTCCTTAGACACCATTTCCCCTCTTGTGGAGTGGGCCCCGAACTTATGCACATTCACACTAGCTTCGGCCAGGATCCACCTTACCCACCTGGCAATAGAAGGAGGCAAAACTGCCTTGAACCGTTTTTTGCATGGCAATTAAAAGTTGTTTCTCACCTGACAGCCTAATGTCCTCTGTCATCACCTCATATGCCTTAATGAATCTGACTACACATAGTTAAGGACCAAGATACCGACCGGGTTCTCCAAGAAAGGGGAAACTTGACTCCTTCCGGGGTGAAAACTCTCGTGGGGATATCTAATGACCTCACATCCGGCCCCCTTTTACATAAAATGAGGCATATTAAAATGGCCAGTTTTGCAGAGAGTTCCATCTGTGACAAGTACTGGTTATCTTGCCAGTTAAGGATTAGCCGTAAGACATCATTAACATCCCATAGGCCCGAATATCTGGGCTATGGTGGTCTAGAGAGTCTAATACCCCTCATCATTTTACAGACCCAAGGGTGTTGTCCCGCTGGTTTGTTATCAATACTGTTATGTCCGGCTGATATGGCCGACCTAAGAGAATTGATGGTATGGTATGAGAACCCTGAATGTGCCAACTCTGTCAAAAAATTTAGGATGTGTGTAACCTCTGCCCTCAAGGGATCCAGATTTCTCTCCACAGACCAACAATACCATCATCACTAAGCAGAGCAATATCTCTTGATGGTGCCTGAGGCCCACGTCTGCTGGATAAAGGTTGCAGAATCTGCTGAAAGTTGGTTGTCTTCCCAGCGTTCCTGGAAATCCTCCAGACCATGAGGGCGAGGTGTCCCTGAAGGACCAAGGGGTGCAGGCAACCCTGTGTGTCCCAGATAAGCACAGGGCATGAGGGAGGAGCAATCGGAAGGACTCAGGACAATTTCAACAGCATGTAGAACCATGCCTGTGACTTCCATATTAGTGTAACTAACACAAGGGAGGCTGATTGTCATCTGACCTGAGTCGCTACCCTGGGAATCATCATGAATGGTGGGAAAGCATACAGGTTTTTTGCCCAGACCTGGAAGGCATCCACTGCTGTGGCTTCCAGGTCCGGTCTCTAGCTCATGTATCATGGAAGTTGATGGTTCAACCCAGATGCAAAAAGTACCGGTTCTGAAAGACCGCATCTGTTCTTCAGTGCCAGGAAAAGTTTGGAATCAGTTGCAAATCGCTGCTGTCCGAAAAGTTCCTGGAATTCAAGTCCACCACTACATTCTGTTCTCCTGGTGGATACTCTGCCATCACCAAATCTGTTTCTGAAGGAAGTAATGCCAGGAATCATTCACCAGAGTAAAAAGATTATTTGAGCGGGTGCGATTGATGTACTGGACTACAGAGATGTTGTCCATCCGAAGCAGGATGCATCAAGACACTCTGTCTCTGATGAAGGATTTGATCACAAAGGATTCAGCCAGGAGTTCCAAGCAGTTGATATGTAACTGTAGTTCCTCTTCTGATCATCGTCCCCCCATGGACACATCTCCACATCTGGCTTCCCAGCCCAATGGGCTGCCATCTGACTCTATGACAATATTCGGCATGCTCCCAAAGATCGCTCTCCCATTCCAGGCATCCATGTGATTGAGCCACTATTGGAGTTCCGTATTGGCTTACTATGTTAGGGATATCAGCTCCGAGTAGGTCAGACCACGTCGTAGGTGAGTCACCTCCATTCTCTGCAGGGTCCGGTAATGAAGCAGTCCTGGGAAGATGTCTTGTATGAACGGTGATAGTAGTCCCACAATCAGGGCCAATTTCCACAAGGTGATTCTTCCCTCTGTAGGAAAGCTCTGATTTCCTTCCAGATCTTCGATACCTTGGAGGGTGGTAGGCTCAGGGAAGCTGATATTGAGTTGATAGGAAACCCCAGGAACACCACCTGCTGTTCAGGATGCAGTCCTGACTTCTGTTTGTTGATGATGAAGCCTAGGTCTTGTAGTAGTACAATAGTCATGTTCAGATTGTGCCTGAGTTGTATCCATGAGGAGGATGTCATCCAGGTAAATAATAATTTGTACTCCCCTCATGTGCAGGGTCTCTACCACTGCCAACAGCCTCTTGGTGAACCACCAAGGAACTAATGACAGGCCAAAGGGAAGAGCTCAAAGCGCGTACATTTTCCACCTCCAGGCGAAATGAAGGAAACGTTGTGAGGTGGGTAAATGGGAATCATCAGGTAGGCGTCCTTGACATCCAGCCTAATCATCCAGTCCCCTGCCAGCAGAATATCGTTGAGTAGTTGAATACCCTCCATCTGAAAGTGGTGATACACTAGCCCCAGGTCGAACTCTTTTAGGTTCATTACCGGTCTGAAACCCTTGTCCTTTTTCTCTATGAGGAATAGATTGCTCAGAAACCCATTTGGGTGCAGTACTGTCCTGTGAATGGCACATTTCTGCAGAAGCTCTGCTACCTCAGACTCTATTAGGTGCATGTCCTCAGTTGAGAAAACCAGTGATCTCTGGCATGTGACCTGCACGGATTATCTGTAAAACTCTATGTGAAACCTCCTTACTGTTTGAAGGGCCCATGGCTCTGCTGTGTTCCTAACCCAATTGTGTGTGAACCCCTTAGATCTTGAGGCTAAGAAGGGGTAAGGCTTACCAGAATTTCCTCCTGTAACATTGTTGCCTCCTCTGCCGGCTCGGTTGCCTTTTACTCTGCCGGAGCCCCTACTGGGATGGAAAGTTTCCTGTTGGCCGTCATTCCAGCAGTTGTTTAGTTTGAATTGGCCTCTAGAGGGACCTTGCTGGTATGAAGGGCCCCTGCCTCTTCTGGCACCTGCAAAAACCTTTCCAGGGCAAATCTCTTTTATAGAGACTTGCGTCTTGTCAAGGGCGGAGAAGGTGGTCACGAACATATTTAACTTCTTGACAGAAGGTTTTCCAAATGCGTTGCCCAGAGCTATGGGCCCCTTCTTCAGACATAGCCAGTTCCCCAGGCTTGGGATCAATCTTGAGGGGAAGAGATCTCCTCCTTTCTGATGCCAGAGAACAATTAGCATTGCCGAGTAGGCAGATAGCCGTATGTGCCCAGCCAGCCCCCATCTCTGTGGACATGGGAACCCCTGATTGTTTGGAGCACTCTGCCATCTGAATTATTTGAGTGAGAGGTCCCACTACATCCAAGAGCTTATCCTGGAACGCAAAAGGTGCAAAGCTTCTCATCCATGTTGGGGGTGGCCGCTACTTTTCCCTCCAGAGATGGCCTAGGACATTCCCTCCTAAGTCTTGCCCTGACCTCTTATTCCAAGGGAAGGTTAATTTCACCGACCACTTACTCGGCAACGCTCTGATCTGTGGACCACTCGGCTGACCTACGGTGGTATATGTCAGTTGGGTCATGTACGAGTGTCCCCTGTCCCCATCTGGGAATTCAGAGGAGTTGGATCCCGGTTGACATGGTCTTCCAGAGTCCTTACCCTCATAGGAGGAGATGTCCCTGTACCATTTTCCCTCCCCTCTATAGGGAACCCCACTACCGAAGTCAAGATTTTGGGTGATCTCATCGCAGTTTGCTCCGGGCTTGTCTTCCTCCTGGTAGGGTACATTTGCAAGCGTTGGTGCACTCTTATGGAAGGATTCCCTTAGCCTCTTGAAACCTTCCATGTGCCCCACGTCACATTTAGAGGCCTTTTTACCCCCACTACCACTGGGTCCCGCTTCCATAGTAGGCGCACTGTAAACCCCAGGAATATGTTTAGCCAGTTTGTCTACCTGATCACTATGGGGGGCTTTGCCCTGGAAATAGCTTGGGACAATGCCTGGTCCACAGCTGGAAGAAGGCATTGGGGAGGTCATTCTTCCACAGCCTCCTGAAAGCAGAAATATTCATGACCCCTGACAGGATTCATCATCAATGAGGGTGAGAGCACAGTCAAATATAAAGAAAAACACTCTTTATATTTTTTCGGGCAGCTCCCGCGCCGGTGCTCGAGCTGCTGTGTAACCGGCTGCAATATTACCAAAATGTCACCAGGTTTCGTTGCAACGCTCCGTGCACACATGGGAAATGACCACTAGAAGTGGTGTCAAAGTCAAGAGTTGATTGGGGCAGGAAAGCCCTACTAAAGCTTGTTTCAAGAGCCTTGTAGAGGTTCCCTCCCAAACGTGCATGTGTTGCCTCTGAAGCGCTTGTCAGAGCTCCCTCACACGGCTGTAAACGTGCCTGACAGGCTTTAAGGTGTGCGAAATAGCACCCCCTCAGGACCCGTGTGTGGCAGGAGATGCACTCGGGCCTATAAGCCTACTGCGTGCAATAGCGGCAAAATGAGCCGATACGAGCAGAGCAATCAACAACAGTTAAACAGTAGTAAAACAATATAATTTAGGCAGAAATGTAGACAGGGCAGCTGACAGCGATGGCCGAAGCCTAGGAGACCTCCGCGATAGCCAGCGTCTCTCCCCAGCAATCCTGACATAAATCCGGTAACACGGCAAACTTTGACACCGGGATCGGACGCCAGAAGATACCAGCTTGCATCGCTGCCGATTTGGGAACGTTACATAAGCGGATGGCAGCACGGCACCGAGTGAGGTGACCGGGACCTACATGCGGAATGGCAGCCGGGGACTCCCGTAAGGAAACACGGCACCCGGTAGTTAGCCGGCAACTACGGGCAAAGACACGGGGCACCGGCGAAGCTGAGGCACCAGAACACCGGAGGCGGAAAGGCCGATGGGCGACGCAGGGGGTACACTTGAACACCCATCACCGCTACGGACTTGCCATACGAACAGAGGCGCCAGCAAGGGGGCGGGTCGCGGACCCAAGTTGAACCCTCGCTCCAACGGAGATCAGATACATACATCAACCCGACGCCCAGTAAGGTGAATCCGCCGGCCTGTCGACTGCGGAAAGGGAATTGCTGCAAAAACAGACCGCAGGCTGGGCTAAGACCAAATGCGCTGGTGTCCGGGGCCCGGGCCACAGAGACGGATGGCAGGAGTGACGAATGGCTAGTGATGGAGGGCCAACGTCGATCGCAGGACGAAATAGCGGTGGAGAAGACCAGAAGATGAGGGAACAACAAAGAAGGTGAAACTCCTTTCCCACAGATTATACAGCCGCGATATGTAATAGAACCTGAATCCTAGCAAATATTACGGCGATGCATGAACATATGATACTATATCAATAGCCTGCAAAGATTAGTAGCACAAGCCTTAACCTAATAGTCGAACCGAAGTGTTTCCAGTCACACGGTGCCCCAGGGGGATGACACTCTGGCCGGTCGTCCGAGGAGGCACACACACCTACAGGAGGAGTATAAACATTGATGGTACAACGTACACGCGTGCTGGGACCAAAAGCACCCTCCCACCCTCTCACAGTTTGGGGAGCAACGAAACATAGAACCCCATCCGTTCTCCCTTTCTGCAAACATAGATACAGGGAGGTATTTCAGAGCAGTTAGCGCAAGGCAAGCAACACCTGGCCAACGCTGCACCCGCTCGCTCTGGACGCAGTTTAGCACCTTTCTGGGAGTGCAGCTCCAGGACTTCAATCACATAGTCTGGCAGCGGAGATTACCTATCACCCTCCCGCATAGCTGCTCCTACCAGCCTGTCTTGCAGCCATGGGAGGAAGAGGCCAGCGTGCGACGCAAGTGAATAAATTAGATAAATACGCCTACCGTGTCGACAAACCACAGACCCCAGAGACTCAAAAGGGGGTGAGGATGGCGCTCCATCAGGAAAACCTAAAGACATAACCCTACAGGATATAATGCACACGCAGCACGTATAGCACCCCCACTACTGGTTGACAACAGCAAGATAGTGATGTACCCAGACTATACTGCGCTAGTAACAAAGCAACAGCGCGACTTCTTGGAGGTGAAGAAAGAGCTCCGGAATAGAGATCTCAAATACGCAATGCTCTTCACCGCAAAACTGTGAGTTGAGGTGGGGGGAAAGACTTGGTTCTTTACGTCGCCGCAGGAAGCCTCGGACTGGTTAGAAGGATGGCACAAAGCCAAGGGGCCCCGGAGATCAGAACAGAGACACAGACAAGCGGCTCAGAGGTCAGCTGACTCGGAATCACCACACAAGAGAACCACTGGTGATGAAACGACACAGAACGTACAGGAAGACTCAGATTGAGACTGAATCGATCAGACACAGGTACCAGAACCAAGGCCATCCCCAGCAGGAAAAGGTTTTCAAAATACGAGCGGAGTGCATCAACTACGTTGCAGAACCGGGAAACAGACCTCTCCTCGAAAATAGAGATGATACTATTGCAGATGCTGGTGGACTACGGCGACGATGTCACTGAGTGCTATATATAAAGCCGTTGACATGCCATGGCACATAGGGAGGGACCGAGACTGGTCGCGACATGCTCTCCCCCTCAGCACGCAAGTCCAAAGTTATGGGGACTAAGTACACTGCTCAGTTGGGGAGGTGGGTAGTTTGGAATCCGCCGGGTAGGGAAGCAGGGAGGGGGGAGTCGGGTAGGGATCAGTTACAGGGGTTGTTGTTTGAATTAGTTCAGCTGCATACCACGGACCACGTGACAATACAAACTAACAGTAACGCATACACGCTTCACAACAAATACACGCTCCATAGCGAGGTAATCAAACTCAAGACTACAAACGTAACCAATGATGGTCGACAACACACAAACTATAGACAATAATGGAAGACTTGTACACCTCACCGTGATGTCATGGAATGTGAATGGGTTGGGGGACAAGATAAAGAGGGGTTTGGTCCTGCAATATGTCAAGAGAAAGGGACCGACGGTGGCATTGCTACAAGAATCGCACCTGACAGGCTCCACCTATAAGGCCCTAGACAGATGGGGATACAAAATGCCAGTGCATTCCGAGTTTACTTCAGGCTCTTGAGGAGTAGGTGTCCTAATACAGAAACAATGCCCCTTAATAATAATAAAGTCCTGGATGGACGACCAGGGTAGATTTGCCGCAGTCACATGCCAATGGGAAGGGAAACCATATAATCTGGTATCGGTCTACATCCCACCTGGTTTACACCGCTCCACCCTCCCAGACCTAGGCAAATTCCTGCTCGCACTTCCGCAGGGAGAACTTATTAAAGGGGGGAACTTCAATGCAGTCACTTATGTACCCATGGATAGCCGACCCCCCAGGCACTCCAGCAGCCCCAATCCCAGACTGAAGGATTTCATTAACGCGATTGGATTAACGGATGTTTGGAAGACCAAGCACCCACACGCTCACCAATATACCTTCCACTCAGGGGCACACAACACTGTCAAGAATTGGTTATATATTTACACCGGCGGCAGGGATGGAGAGGGTACTAGATATAGCACACCTACCTAGGGGTATATCGGACCACTCACCAGTATTGCTTACCTATGCTTCCTTCGCAGACTCTTCCCAACATACCCACACTATTTGAAGAATAAAGAAATTAAGGAAAAATTAATCATAACCACGAAACGGTACTTTGAGGAAAATGATCACTCAGTGACGGCACCAACGACACTGTGGGAAGCATACAAAACGGTCCTACGTGGCTAGGCTTTTTCATTGGTGACACATCATAAGACACACCAACACCATCAAATCCAAACGTTAGAACACCAGTTAGAAAGGGCAGAAGCGGATCACGCCTCAAATATTAACGAGGACATCACCCACGGGCTCCAGTTAGTACAACAGGAATATAAAACCTATGTGTGGGAGGAAACAAAATCCAGACTCACGGCCATTCAGCACACCATTTACGAACAAGGTGATAAGGCAGGAAAGCTACTGGCCTGGCTGGACAAAAAGGAAAAAGCCAGTAGATGGACAGCGCAGCTAGGAATACAACAAGGTGTAACGATCTCAGACCCACAGGTCATAGTAGACAAATTAGCGACTCATTATGAACACATATATACACCCATAGCCACTACCACAGTGGAGGAGAACATAGCCTTTCTAAAAGATATTAAAATGCCAAGGCTAACCCAAGAGGCAGCACAATCACTGGAGACAGATCTCCCGCAAGATGAACTGACTCGGGCAATATTAGCCTTACATACAGGTAAAGCCCTGGGACCCAACGGAATTCCAGTTGAATTCTATAAACAGACAACTGCTATTCTTGTACCTCACCTCCTTAACATGTACACAGACAGTTTGGATAAGGGCGAACTTCCTAGAGATCAACGCCTAGCAACGATAGTAGCTATACATAAGCCTGGCAAACCTCC
This sequence comes from Triturus cristatus, assembly GCF_964204655.1. Classification (NCBI taxonomy): domain Eukaryota; kingdom Metazoa; phylum Chordata; class Amphibia; order Caudata; family Salamandridae; genus Triturus; species Triturus cristatus. Next base: position 1,067,970,962 of record NC_140582.1, on the reverse strand, counting down.
ACATGACTGCCTGTCGTACAGGCCTATCTCCCTTATCAATGCGGAAGCAAAGATATTGGCAAAAGCGCTGGCAACACGACTGCAACCATATTTAGAAATGGTGATCCACCCGGATCAGTCGGGATTTATGCCCTACCGCAATACGGCATTGAATCGGCGGCGCAGGTCCACTATCGAAGAGGACGCAATCATTCTTTCTCTCGATGCATGAATGGCATTCTACATGGTCGAATGGCCCTTTCTGTTCGTGGTCCTCCATCATTTTGGCTTTAGACCCAAATTCATACGATGGGTGAAACTATTATACACAAAGCCAATGGCGCAAGTCGTGGCAAATGGGCGCAACTCTGCAACCTTCCCGTTGGGTAAAGGGACAAGGCAGGGGTGTCCCTTATCACCAATGTTATTTGCAATTGTGCTAGAACCACTGGCGGCATGGATTCGGCAAGACCTGGTAATCCGTGGGCTCAAGTGGACACTGGACTGGGAGGACCACATCTCGCTCTATGCCGATGATGTGCTACTATATCTGGCCTCGCCCTCCCGCTCTCTTAACTGCCTCCTGGATATTTGTGCGGCTTTTGGGTGAGTGTCAGGATACACTATAAACTGGACGAAATCACATATTTTCATACTCTCGGGGGATACCCCACGACTCCCGCGCAATTGTGACATACAAATAGCTCAGGAAGGGTTTAAATACCTCTGTATTCATATAACGTATCAAGACACACACTTTATTGCAGAAAATCTCATGAAACCTCTGGCGCACTTTTGCCGAGATGTACTCCACTGGCAGTCCCTACCACTCACATTGTTAGGCATGGCAACCCTCTTTAAAATGATGGCGCTCCCTAGATTTCTCTATATCCTACGAAATACGCCATTTCCGGTCTCACCGACATACTTCATAGCAATTAACAATGAAGTGAATAAACTATTTTGGGATGGTTAGGCAACCCGTATTGCTATGCATAAGCTGGTCAAAAGCTGGTACGACGGAGGCATAGCGCTCCCCCTTATCAAAACATACTACTGGGCATCTCAATTGGCGGTAATGAATCAATGGTTCATGCCGCTCAGGAGGAACTGGCTTACCGCATGGACAGACATCTATTAGGTATGAACGGAATGCTGGGGGAACTATACAACAAAAACAAAACAAAGAATCTAACAGGGCCAATGGCGCACACAATCAGAATATGGCATGAGGCGCAAAGAGAGCTGGGATGCCACTGTGGGACACGAGAAAATTAGGCAGGTTACGCAATACCAAGGGCTTTAGGCAATGGGACCTAATAGACTTCTCAATGATTGGGGACCTATGGAAAAAGGTGAGACCATCCCGTTTCCACAACTACAACAATCCTATGGCCTAGCAAACTCGGAGGCTTACAGATTTATTTATTTATTTATTTATGACATTTATAAAGCGCTCTATCACCTAGCATTATCCTGGCGCTGACATATCGGTGTACAATCAGACTAGTGTTCCGGGACACGTATGAGTAACCAGGTTACAGATACATGCAAATTAGACACGCACTCACGACATTGATCCCACACGGCACGCAACTACCAGAGTAGTCACCCCTAGAAGATAGACTCCTCACTGATCATATGACGAAAAGAGCCATCTCATTGACTTATAAGAAAACAATCAACAACCAACCGGTCCCGACAGTAATCCTGAAAACTAGATGGGAGGCTGACCTGGGTGAACTAGATGAGGCAGACTGGCAGGAAGCACTGGCGTCTCCTAAAGAGGTAGCAGTCCCCTCCAGATTCAAGCTAATACAACTGAAGGTTCTACACCGCATATATTATACCAGAACACTGCTGTACAAATTACACAAGACAGACGCATCACGGGACATTTTGGCATACAATCTGGCAATGCATAGAAATAACCGTGTACTGGAAAGCAATCATGCACACAATTTCTCAGGTAACAGGAATAGCGATTGAACCGGAACCGAAAAGATGTTTACTCAACATCTGGGAGCCGACTGATCTTAATCATGCGGCTCAAACTTGGGTGGCGTTAGGTATGACATTAGCGAAAAGGAACATAGCACAATTATGGGGTGCCAGGCAGACCCCATGGTGCGCAGATGTGTTGAGATATGGATGACTTACTGGTGACTGAAAAATCAGTAAATGTGCATAGGAGATGCCCTAAAAAATGGACACGAATACAGGGACGGCTTTAGGGCAGTGCGACAGGTGCAGCCGCACTGGGCGCTGACTTGTGGAGGGGGCGCTGACCTCAGGGGAGGGCACTTTGATTAGCAATAACTTTTGATTGGAGAAATGAAGGGGACTTTTGTCCAGTTGCAGTGAGAGAATACGAGGAGGCAGTCATGTGGTATAGGGGCACCAAAAATGAATGTTGCACAGGGTGCCACCAGCGCTAAAACCGGCCCTGCACGAATATGGGTCAAGTGGAATTCGTATCGGGGAAACATTTGCGATCCCCCGCAGGAAGACTCTTTATCAGAAGATACTAACTAGATAAGATGTCAACAGAAGATGTTCGTACACTGTATATAAATGTGGGCAGAGATGAGGGTGCAAAAGAAAAACCCGAAATAGAGGTGGTCAAATTTTTGTACTTCATAATTCAGCTTTGGTTCGTTATTGTGATGTATGCAGCAATGAAAACGTGTGGTATTGCAGCAGTGGTACTCATTGAAAATGTTATTAAAAATATTTTTTTTAAAAAGAAATGTAGACAGGATGAAAAGGCAGTGACTTAACTGACGAGCAGTGAAGAAAGAGGAGCAGGCAGGCACGTCATAATGTTATATACACTGGGATGGACTGTGATTGGACAATAGTTACTATAGAGACTCATGCCCCTGGAGATTATGGGATATGTAGTCTGTTGTTTTTTCTTTAATTGGTTCTTTTAAGGCTGCTAATTTAATAAAGTGAAGAAAGCAATGCATAATCCTCACCTCCGGTCCTGACATAGAAGTTGTTCATAAATCAAACACCGCATGTTGACACAGACTTTTGGACTGCAACGTGTTCCTCTTACAATCACTCTTCACGTTAGATGCAGATGACCTTCAGGAAGTCAATAGAATTAGGGAACCAGCTGGCAGTAACCAATCAGTGATCTGAAGGATGCGTTATCATTCCTGGGACGGAAATGATTATCGCCCTAGATGTTGGTGTACTCAAGTAACAATAGCTGCATTTGCTGCCAATGATTTCAAATAACACTTTACCATAATCCTCATTCAAGGCCATTTACGTCTCTAAAAATGCCTGTAATATTATTTGCCTGAGTTTTAAGAAGCTTCCCTTGTGATCGCCTCTGTGCCAGGAGCCGAACAGGAATTTCTAGTGTTGACTGAAATTGCAAGGTGTGGTTGCTGGTTTTAGTGTATAGCATTGTGGGAGACTTCTTTGTGAAAATGTGATTAAATTCCTGATTCGCCATTCTCTGATCTTTATTTGGTGCCAAAACAGAATTAAACAGGGTTATTGTGCAGCTGACATGAACCCGACCCAGGCTTGCTCCAGTTCAGACTTGAACAGAGCATCAGATGTCTGCCATCTGTACACCTATCATGCGAGCATCTGCTCCCGAGTGGCTCTGCAATGTCAAACGGTACCCTCTACACACGCACCCCCCCACACACATGCACAAACACACAGGCTGCGGCCAGAACAAGCATAACACGCCAGATAATTACCAGAAACACGAGTAGGTCCGATTAGGCATCTATAGTAAAATGTTTGTACTTTCACATTCAACCAGTACCGGCCTTTGAAAAAATCCCAGCAAGGTTATCACCCAAAAGCTACCAAAATATGACCACTATTTGCTGATAAAGGCACAAACAAGATTAAAACAGGGCAATGTGAATTGCCATCCACGGTGGCTCAGCTGCCACATTCAAATCAAGCTGCAACACAGTTCTCCTATGTTGTTCATCACACCCCACCTATCAGCGCTATCCCTCTGTGCTCTGACAAATGTGAATTTGTGCACCCACCCGATTATCACAGATTTTCCGTCTTTCCCACCAGGTTTCCATCGGTAAATTTCACCCGGTGTTTCGTAGCGAATTATGCAAGGGGAACTTCTTGGAGGTGGTAGTAAGCAGCACTTAACTTGCAACATAAGGAGTGCTGCCTGGTGCCCAAAGCGTTGTTTAGAAGCCAGCGGCAGGCGCTATAAAATGTCAGGCCTCTTTAATCCAGTGCCAGAAACTCCGTGCCCCTCACTCTAGCAGATTCCTGCTTTCGCCCTCGGTGAAATCTTTTTTTCCTATCTCTTCCTTCTTTTTTCCCGTTTGTGCATCTTACCCTCTCTTCCTCTTAGGAAATGTCTGATAAGGAAAAATAAGTGGCGGTCCCCAAAAATGAGTGCAGGTGAGCCCCGCCAGCAACCACCGGCTGAAATTAAGTACAGATGGTAAGGGAAACCTGCCTAGGATGGAAAGAGTTGCGGCAACAAATGATGGACGGAATGCTGAATTAATAAAACATTCACCCCCAGTCAAGAGATCTGGGTTCAATCCATCGCTGGATAGAGAGCCCAAGAAGATGACACGCTTGCAATGCAACTGAGGAAAATATTTCTAACTATGGAGCAAGCACTGTGGTAACAAACCATAATAAAGGACAGCCAGGCACCCAAAAAGCCTTATACGGTTCCTTTGTCATGGATGTTGAGGCCAATGCGTGGAGCTACTGAGCTCTGGTGGTACACAATCCCTCGGGCACCTTTAGTTGGGTGGTTAGTGAACAACTCTGATTTGACCTGCAATTGTATTTCCAGCAAGGAAGCAAACACAAGGTGAAAGGCACCTTGACAACCTATTCGCCACAAAAACCACAGCCCAAAGAACTTACAAGCAGTGAAAATAAATATTACTAACTTTCTGAGTTTGAAGCTCACACTGATGGTGATGGTTGATTGAATCTCAAAGCTCCATCAAACTCCACCTCAAATTGTTACTTATATGGAAAGTGCACAATCTTAAGGTCGCCACAAGACTGTCCAGCCTCCTAGGCCTCTTCCACTAAAGTAACTTTACTGATGTATAGAGACGGTACTACAATATCCCTGATTAATGGTGACATTAGTGCATTTGTGGAGGTTCGGTGCATCAGCCGAAGCATCACAGAAAATGCTCAGGTGTTAGCAGCACAGTAGAAAAGGCACCCTCTCTTGGTAATATGAATCAAGAATATGTTTTCTATGTAAGATATTCTAAAGTCTTCTGCAGCTCTGATTTGAGAAAAACAATGTACTTCCCCCTAACTTCAATTAACGCCTCCAAAGGATCAAAGAGAAGGAATTACTCAAAGAGCTTCCAAGCCGAGGAGGAGCCTAGCGCGCAACCAAGATGGCCGCGTAGGTGCGAGGCTCCCGAGGACCTCCGCAACCTCCTACGTTTATCCTGTCTTCATCCTGAATCGGTTGAGGGGACTGTGTCGGTGAGCCTGAGCCGAGGTGGTACCCGTTTTCCGTTTTCAAATTGGACCCCGGGTGCCGGAGTGAGCACCGACTGAAGTTTGCGGCCTACTTCTCTCCTGACCCCAGATTCGAGTTTGGGGGCGACCAAGTGGCGAAGTGAACAACAACGGCGGGCTGGGTCTGGCGAGTCGCGTACCCCACACTTTCACTTTCGCTTTTGAGTCCCCTTGCCATTATCGCAAGTGGGATCACAGCGCTTCTTTGTGTTGGGGTGGCCTCGCTGGGAGACCCTGCCTGAGTGCCTGCGGTGGCCCGCTCTGCCGTCCTGGGGTGGCCCCCGAGGCTCTTGGCCTTGATTGCCTGCTCTCCACTGCGTGGCTGGTGCGGGTGCGAGATACACGACGATGGCCACGAAGCAGGATGGGGATCGGTTGAAGGCCAAGTCGACCCGGCGTGGCACCGCACATCAGGCCAACGTCATGGACCGCTACACCCTCCCGAAGGGATCTCCCGGCGGATCGCACAAGTCCTCCGAGTGCCCCCCGGATGCCCCGGATTTGCCTACGGATCTGACTTTGCAAGACGTCATGGGCGCCATTGCTGAGATGAAGACCTCGGTGGGCCAGCAATTCGACACTTTGGCACACAAACTCGACGCGGTCCTCATTGATGTCAACCTTGTGAGAGCTGATCTCTCCAAGACGAATGACCGGGTCGACTCCTTGGCCCACACCACGTCGGGCCTCACGACTGAGGTAGCGGCCCTTCAAACGGAGGTGCACCGGCTCCGTCAGGCAAGTGCGCTCATGGATCGGCGCCTGGAGGACTCCGAGAGCTGGGCCCGGAGGAATAATATCCGTATTATCGGAGTACCCGAGGGACGGGAGGAGTCGGCGGCGGATCTCTTTGTGGAGGACCTGATCTCTACCCATCTCCAGCCTCGAGGACTGAGTAAATTCTTTGCTGTGGAGAGGGCCCATAGAGTTCCCGGAGGCAGACCGAAGGTCGGAGCCCCTCCGCGGCCTCTTATCGCCCGTATTTTCAACTTTCGGGACAGGGATGCGATTTTGCAAGCTTCCAGACTGCAAGGGTCGATTAAGCTGGAGAACATGGAAGTGAACTTTTATCCTGATTTCACGCAGGCTGTCCAGAAGCAGAGACTGAGTTTCCTGGGCGTCAAGCGGCGGCTTCGAGGCATGAACTTAAAATACGCCATGCTCTTCCCGGCCAGGCTGCGGGTGGAGGCGGATGGTCGCACTCACTTTTTTGATCGTCCTGAAACGGCTGGGGACTGGCTGGACACTTTGTCTGGGGGTCATGGTCGGGATGGGGGGGGGGAACGGGAGGAGAGTGCCCACCGGACCGGGTCTGAGGTACTGACAAGGGGGCTCACTCCGGATGATGCCACTTTCGGCCAAGCTTAGGGTCTTTTGTCTGTTGTGTCTTGTCCCCCCTCCATTGGAGGAGGTGCTGGGTCTCGAGGGGGTTCTCCTTCCTCCTCTAGGGGGTCTTAGTAGTTCAAATCACATAGGGGCGACAGGCACACTGCAAGTTGGGGGGGCTGTTTGGGCTCATGCAGGGGTGCAGGGAGGGGGGAGTTTTGTTGGGGTTGTTGGGTTGGGGTTGGGTATTGTTTATTTGTACCACAAGGCAGAAGTATTGTTGTGCTATTTCAAAAGTGCTCTCTGGGGGGCGATTGATCGACTTCGGCTATGATGGGGGGTAGGGGACTGAGTCTTTTGTCCTGGAATGTTAATGGACTGGGGGACAGGATAAAACGGGGGGTGGTCCTGCAGTTCCTAAAACGAATTTCACCAGATATAGTCTTTCTGCAGGAAACACACCTCATTGGAAACTCCTTTCGTGCCATGAACAGATGGGGCTATCGCCTTATGGCCCACTCGGGCTTCACGTCTGGTTCGAGGGGTGTGGGCATTATGGCTAAGACCTCGCTCCCGTTGGAAGTTGATGAGGTGCTCCATGATGACAGGGGACGATACACGGTTCTGGTGGGTAGATTGGAGGGTAGAGTGATTGTTTTCGTTTCTGTTTATGTCCCGCCAGGGTTGCAAACGACTACTTTTGCGGATCTGGGGCGCCTCCTCCTTGGCCTTCCGGAGGAGATTCTAGTGGTTGGGGGGGATTTTAACGCTGTGATTTCCGGGACTGAGGATCGTCACCCTCCTAGGGATCTCCCCCGTGCCCAAGCGTGGTTGTCCGGCCTCCTGGATACCTTGGGGCTGGTGGATTGTTGGCGGTTGAAACATCCTACGCAGATACAGTACACCTTTCATTCCGGGGCTCATGGCAGTCTTTCGAGACTTGATTATGTCCTGATGCCAGCGGTACAGGCGGGGCGGGTTGGGGAGGTACGACATTTGGCACGGGGTATTTCAGACCACTCCCCGCTCCTGTTGCACTTCGACATTGTCCCGAGGGGGGAGGGGAGGGTGGCCCCGATTAATCCCTGGTACCTGCGTGACCCCACAATTTGCGCAGATTTGGTTAAATCTCTTAAGCGATATTTTGAAGACAATGTAGGGTCTGTGTCGTCCGCGGTTTCTCTGTGGGAGGCGTTTAAGACGGTACTCCGGGGGGAGGCCCTGTCCCTTATTTCCCATTCCCGGAGGCGCGAGCGGGAGGAGGTGACCCGTATTGAAACTGAGATAACCGAGTTGGAGGGTGATTTGGAGTGTGGGGTGACGGACGACAAATTGCATGCTCTCCGACTCAAGCAGGCGGACTACAAGGCCCTCGTCACGGAGGCAGCCAGGGGCCTCAGTAGAGAGCAACAGGGGAGACTGTATGATGTGGGTGATAAGGCTGGTAAACTGATTGCGTGGCTGGATAAAAAGGAGAGAGCGAGTCGAGTTGTCCCGTCGATTGAGAAATTGGATGGTGTGTGTGTCACTGAACCAGGAGAAATTGTTGATTGCTTTGCAGAATATTTCCGTGGGGTGTATTCCCCGGTATCTTCCCGGTCGGAAGAGGATTCCCATAGCCTGCTTAAAGACATTGCGCTGCCTTCCCTTTCGGAGGAGGATAAAGTGTTGTTGGACGCGACCCCAACATCTGAGGAGATTGCCCTCGCCATACGTTCGGTCACCTCCGGCAAGGCCATGGGTCCTAATGGCCTTCCCATCGAATTGTACAAACTACGACCGGATACGCTGGTGCCGCATCTCCGTGCTATGTTCCTCGCGGCCCGCTCGGCGGGTTCCCTCCCGCTGGACCAGCGTCTGGCCACTATCGTGGTTATTCATAAGGAGGGGAGGCCGCGGGATCGGGTCACGTCTTACAGGCCCATTTCGCTGTTGAATGCGGAGCCCAAAATTCTCGCCAAGGTGCTGGCTAATCGGCTGGTTGGCGTGGTGTGCGATCTGATTCACCAGGACCAGTCCGGCTTTATCCCTCATCGCAACACCGCGCTCAACCTGCGGCGTTTGCATGGGGTGCTCGCGCGGGTCCCGTTCATACGAGAGCCGGCCATTTTGGCGTCCCTGGACGCCACTATGGCGTTCGACACGCTTGAGTGGCCATATATTTGGGCGACGCTGGCTAAGTTTGGTTTTGGCCCGGGATTTATTGGTTGGGTGAAACTGTTATACTCCGGACCACTGGCGCAGGTGGCGGTGAACGGTAGAGTGTCGGCTCCGTTTGAGCTGGGCAGGGGCACGCGGCAGGGCTGCCCGCTATCGCCGCTCCTCTTCGCGCTTGCCTTGGAGCCCCTGGCGGAGTGGCTGCGGTGGCACCCTTCTATCCGTGGTCTCCGATGGACCCCCGAGTATGAGGACCGCGTATCCCTTTACGCTGATGATATTCTCTTATACCTTGCTTCTCCGCGTAAATCGCTGATTGTACTTGTGGATGTTTTGCATTCATTTGGCCGCAACTCCGGCTTAGTCATCAACTGGGCTAAATCCTGTGTGTATGTCCTTTCCGGGGAGGCTCCTATCCTTCCGCGGGGTTGTCCCATCCAGATCGCTCCGCAGGGATTTAAGTACCTGGGTATCTTCATTACCCTGGACGCTGAGGCCCGATATAAACAGAACTTGCTCCCCCCCTCCAGCGCCTGAAGGAGGACGTGGTGCGTTGGAGGCGCTTGCCGCTCTCACTGCTCGGCCGTGCGGCATTGTTTAAGATGATGTCGCTGCCACGTTTCCTATACGCTTTACAGAACACGATGGACGTTGTCCCGGCGCGCTACTTTCGCGAGGTGGAGAGTCTGCAGCGATGCCTGTTCTGGGAGGGTAGGCCGCGTATCTCCCTTGCGAAGCTGACGCTCCCGTGGTACGACGGGGGGGTCGCCCTCCCAGACATCAAACGATATTACTGGGCCTCCCAGCTGGCTGCTATAAACCACGGCCTTTATGGGCCCGCTCTTAACCCGGCCTTTGAAATGGATAAACTATTACTGCCGGGTGGCGACTATAATCGGGCGCTTTATTCTAGATCGCTCGACGCATGTCTGACGGGCCCTACGTGGGTCGCGGTACGGGTGTGGCACGCGGCAAACTCGGCGATGGGGTGGAAGGATCGGTTGACCCGGGCGGCGCCGCTGTATGCATCTGAGCGGCTGGGCTCTCTGTGGACCTCGAAGGGCTTTGAGAAGTGGGACATGATAGGCATCAGCAAGGTGGGCGATCTCTGGACGAGGGGGGGATTCAAAACGTTCGATGTGCTGCAGACTGAATTCCAGTTGCAGGACAGGGAGTACTTTCGATATATCCAGGTCCGTCACGCGCTGTGCTCCGTATTCCCGGATGTTGCCTCCATCCCGGAGTATTCCCGTCTGGAAGATAGAGTGCTAGATGGGCATGTACCGGACGGCACGATTTCATTGATTTACAAAAAGCTCATCAACGATCGCTCGGGACTGCTGACTAGCCTTCGTGAGGTGTGGGTGGCCGATGGATTGGAGCTGGATGACGAGGATTGGGTGTCTGCGGTGGCCTCCCCGAAAGAGGTGGCCATACCGGCTCACCTTCGCTTCGTCCAGCTCAAGATACTCCATAGGGTCTATGTTACGGGGCCGGGTCTGATGCGTATGGGATATGCCGTGGATGGGTTGTGTAAGCGTGGGTGTGGTTCTTTAGGGACCTTCCTCCATATTTTGTGGGAATGCCCGGAGGTGGCGCGATTCTGGCGTGATGTGCACGCGGTGTTGCAGGCGGTCACGCATGTGACGCTGCTTCCCGAGGCGAGGAGATGTTTGCTAAATGTGTGGGAGCCGACTGACTACTCAGTGCCGCAGACGTGGTGGGTGACTCTGGGATATATGGTGGCCAAGCGTGACATTGCGCAATTGTGGGGTTCCCAGAGGTTGCCAACGGTCTCGGCGTGGAAGGACAACATGGATTGGTGTATGTTTCGGGAAAAGGTAGTGTATGTTGCGAGAGGTAAGCCTGGGAAATGGGTGAAAGTGTGGGGCCCCTGGAACACTTACCATGGCGGAATTTGTACCCCGCCGCTGACGCCTGATCTGGCACTGGCCCCGTCTCCTTAGTCTGCTTGTCGCCTTGGTTCTGGGCTTTGAGTCCACTTTGTCTCCTATCCCCCCCCCGCTATTCCTGTGTATCGGTAGGGTCCTCCCCAGGGGAGCTCATACTGTTGCTTTGACTTTTGGCTGCCTTGTGGATTTGTCTGTCGTTTCTTATATAAAAATGGAACCGCCATGTGGGGGGTCCGGACGGTGTGGCCGCCAACGCTTCTTTCAACTCCTGTGACCTCTCTCACGCTGCAGCGACTGTTTACTGACTGTATTCTATGCTCATACTGTTTACTAGCGGCCGGCCCGAAGGTTGTAGGCCCATCTTTGTATATCTTTTGAATTCTGTAATAAAGGTTTCAAAAAAAAAAAAGAGTTTCCAAGCCTATCAATCCTGACGTCAGCAGAATCAAATACACTGGAGGTGGCCCCACAGCAGTTGGAAAAATGAATCGTCAAGAAGAAGGACAAACAACAGTCATCAATTCTCACAATCAACTACTTTGCCTCCTCAGACCAGAGGCAGATGAAAAGGGCAGACAGACAGATAGATCAAGAGACATCACCACCCCCAAGCTCAAGAGAAAAAGCATCAAGAAACACTGAAAGGCACACCAGATGAGCTCAAGATGGCCTTCTCGATGGAACTGGCGGCTCACACTCTGATGGGACACCTGAGTAGCAGGTCCCAAGTCATTATTATCCTTAAGCCCATCATCTTTGGTGCATTCGCCACCTTTCAGGAAGTCATGGAATGCACAGTGGAAGACGTAACCTGCCTTGTATGCAGGGATGTTGCTTATATAGCAGAGTGCTAGCTGCAAAGAAATGGAGGGCTCTACACAAAGGAGATTTTACAGTGGGTATTACACGTGATCAAATTACTCATTTGAGAGATATATCATCTGCTCTTTAATGTGTGGAAAATAGAAATGAACAGCATTATGTAAAGCTGTCATCCACATGACTCTTACTAAGTACACAACGGCAAAAAGCATAATTTTAAGGGCATTATCTACCGGTCATCTGTACACCCATCTCGCAAAGATCTTTTCATAAATGTGTCTGGCTTGTAAAACTGTGCCATTTGTGGGCACACACAACCTGTTGCTTATGGATACAGGATTCAGTGTAAAGGTTTGCAGTGAAAAGGTGCTATGGTGAAATTTACAGGGAAGATTGTGGCAGTGAGAGGATTTGCACAGCTTTTTTAGTTTTGAGTTTTGGGAGTCATCCAGCATCGAGGTGATTAACCAATGACCAGGTGTTGGTTGAAGTCAAGGACTTTCAGCTCCATGATGAAATGAAGAAGGGAGGCATGGCTTTAAGAACAAGCATGGCGATGCACTGTAGTAAAGTTCTCACCTGCTATCCCGATTGTCTGTTAAGAAATCCTGTCTTTCACACATCAATGGCAGAGCAACTCTATGACTAATTCCTGAATCCTTTACTTCCAGCGAGGTGCGGAGCAATGATGATGGTCGGAGGAAAATGCCGCACCCCCTCACCTAGTGGAGCTTGAAGAGGACCATTGAGGTGGGACATGCCCAGGGCAAGTGTCCAAGGTAGTGAGTACCTTTCTTTCCACAGGGGATTGATCGGCACAGAGCAAGGCCCAGAGGCTCCATCACTTGAATGCAACTTAGGTTAATGCTTGAAACAAGGGAAGCCAAGTGGCTTACAGTGATAGCACAGGTGGCCCACGTTCAGGGACAACTGACGTGACTGAGGTATGTCTCTGGATAGCGGTCAACATCAGACTGAGAGGAGACGGCATCTCAAGATGTTAGTGGTCTAACAGCAAGTCTTGACCAAGAGGCAGAAGAAGAGACCTAGATCAGTGGCAACTGCTGTAGAAACTGGCTCCATATTAAGACCTATAGGCATCAGACTGGCAGGCAGACCCTCTGAGCTTGGATGGTGGTCTCCTGCCTATCTCCCTTGTGAGGTATTAGGCGAGAAGAATGTTGGACAAATGTCGAGGTGTCCACAGATAGACAAATCAGAGTTATAATCTCATTCTGCAACAATTACTGGAGCGCTGCCACATGAAGCAGTTTGCCATGACCAAATCTGGGTGCTGTGGCCTTTTTTTTCATCCTGCCACAGATTGAGGGTGCTGGATTTATAGAATATGTTGTACTCACACTAACACTAAATCTGGGCTCAAGCAGACAAGGCTGATCATCTGAAGCAAATCTCCCCCAGCCCTTTTGCATGGGCTGTGAGGGCTTGGGTGCATACTTCCTAAAGTTACATCCAGGGATGGATGTGAGTGAGTCTATGGGGCCCATACATAGTGAGTTAAATCTTGGATTGTCTTTGGGCTTCACAAAAAGATCAAACTTAGGATGGTGTTGCAGTTTGATAAATGTCATTCCTCAGACCTGATTCTTTTAGAAGAAATGCACCTGTTGGGCACAACCTGTACTTTCTTGAGGAGATACAGGTACAACCAAGCCGAGCACTTAGGATTAAATAGGGGCCCATGGGTAGTGGTGACCTTGTTGTGAGGATCCTTTCCATTGCTGCTTTCCCAGGTTAACACAAATGGATCATGGTGTATATCCTACTGAGAGGTAAGCTGAGGGCTAGCCCATGGATGCAGCTAAATGTTTATGCTCACCCCCTCTTACACAGGAGACTTTGTGTATATTGAGCGACCTACTGATGGACACCCCTCACTCCTCTAGGGCTTACAGAAATAGAGGACAGGTTCAATGCCATTCTAGATCACAATCTGTATAATTGCTGGACCTGCGGAACGGATGCTCAGAGGATCACATTCCTCTCTGGTTGGGCAGCCGTCGGAGGGCTCATGATAAATGGTGGGCTTAGTATGGGGAAAATAGGTATATACCTTCTACTCACCATCCCACTAGTCCTACTCTTGTTTCTTGTTGATTATTTGTTTTTTTTGCCAGCCACAGCCATATCCTGGGTAACTCCTTCAAATATTGTGTCGTGAGGCTGTTGAACTATTATCTGCTGCCTCTTTAAGTAAAAATAACATCTTTATTGTCAGGAGCAATTCTTACAGATGATGTTCCCAAGCCAACCAGCATCAACTGACTCAAATGGAATGTCTCTTCTAACCTACCAGATGACATCAGTTAGAATGCCAGCAACATTCCTCTAGTTGAAGACTACTGCACTTATCTTACCATTCACCAGTGGAAGTGAGCTTGGGCCATCACTATGGTGGTGCCCAAGTGTGTGATGCTTAAGTAATTTTTGTCTGGGAGAAAATTATTTCTCCTGCTTTCTACAAAAGCAGACTGATGTTTACTTTAAGCTGAAGTCGTGTTTTGTCGCCTCACCGGGCTCATTGCGGAAGGTCTTTAAAGCAGTTAAAAGTTCCAGAAAAGAAAACACATATCTGGTAAGTTTAAAAGATTTATTCACATTGTGAATAACACAACCGACAGAGCAGGCAGCAATCAGCAACCGTCTTTATCTTTTGAATCACAATTCTCAGCATTCTACCACATGTAACAGAAGGAATGATGGCACTATGCAGCAGGTTCTGAATTCACAACCCAACACATCTTCACCCTTTAATCATAAATAACAACAACAATTATTTCCAAAAGTTAACTGGAATACAAAATACCAAAAGCATCACATGCAATCAAAATAACAAATCATGAATGAAATAAACTAACGTCAGCATTAAGAATGTTGCAATAACCATGCAACAAAAAAAACCTGTAGAGAAGGTAATGAAAAATGATACCATGAGTGGCTAAACATAATCTTTATATCATGCCGGTGGTCTTCTCTCCTTCCCCAATCTCAAACGTCTTCCATTCCCACACACAGGTGAGAACATGCCTTGTTCATTGACCACTTTGTTTTGGATTATCTCTCTTTATTCCACCACTTCCCATCAATCAGTTGAACCACCTTATCCTTGGCACACATCAATTCCTTTGGATCAGAAAATGTAGTGTCCCTTCTATAATTATGCCAGGTCGTTTTACCTTGACTCAATAACCTGCTTTGAAATTCACCTGATGTCTTCCTTTTGTCTTTTTTTACTCACTATGGGGCATATCAACAAGGACTTTATCTCTGCTTTTTTTGGCTTTAAAAGCCAAAAAAGCAGAGATAAAAATAGCACCCTATCAACAACAGGGTGCTAACACGCAAATTCGCATGTTAGCACCCTTTTACTCTACTCTTCCCCTTGCATCTCTAATGAGATGCAAAGGGGGCGTTCCAGAGTAAAATAATAGGAGAAATGTCGCTAAGCGACATTTCTCCTATTATCAAGAATGTCGCTAACCCTGTTAGAGACAAAAAAAGCAGTGCTAACCGCGGTTAACGCTGCTTTTTTACGTCTGCTAATTTTCAGACTTAGCCATGATATCCTATGGAAGGAGGATATCATGGCTAAGTTTGCCTGTCCCTATCAACAAGGTAACGTGTGATTATCGCTGGGTTTCCAGCGATAATCTCACGTTAGCCTGTTAGCGTGTAGATTTTTATCGCTATTGAGATAAGCGTTGCTAATAGCACGCTATCTCAGCGATAAAAATTCACGCTAGCCGGCGATAATTATCCTCACGCTAATAGCGCTGAGCGATAATTATCGCCGGTTGTTGTTGATATGCCCCATATTCTTTTGAGCCTTTCCCACAACTGTCCTTCAATTGCTCGTGTCTCTTATCAAATCACACATTCAGTGCCTGACCATCTTGGTGGCAGCCTGCCTGCCCTTCAATAAAGCAAAAGGTGACATATTGGTAGCAGTATTGGGAATGGTACTAAAGCCCACAACAAATCCTTGAGCTCTTTCTTCCAATCTAAACCATTGGCCACAGACAATTGAATGTTGTCCTTATTGTTACTGCGGGGATGATATAAGGAGGTTGTAACATGGTTTATGCCCCAATGGGACATGTGTCTCTGGAACTCTTTTGACATGAATTGCACCCCATTGTCAGTGACCAGTTCAGTTGGGGCACCCTCTCTCAGAAATACAGACTGTAAAAATGTTGCCACCTCTTATCTAACAAACTGCACTTCCAGCCATGTTGTTCAGTAGTCCACTAGCACCAAACCATATCTGTTCCACTCTTTCAAAACATACATGTGTCCTATGATACCCAGACCCAATTTGTCCCAAGGCCTTTCCGGAACAGGTATAGCTTCAACCCGGCTGAGAAAAGTAACTTGTGTTTTGTCCCCTACTGTGCAAGCAATACAATGTTTCACATAATGATCCATCCCAGGCCACCAAAATATCTCCTTGATCCTTCTCTTAATGGCTCTCGTTCCCACATGTCCCTCATAGGCCAAAGCCAGAACTTTACTCTGAAAACCATGTGGAACCACCAACAAATCTATGCTTTTCATCACCCCGTCTTGCATACTCAATTCAGTAAAGACTTGCTTAAAAGCACTCACAACTTCACCAGCGCTTTTTACCATCCAGCCCTTACTTGGTTGGATGATTACTTCAATAATCATTTTGTCTCTCTGCATGGCTGCCTACTGCTCCTCCTCCCATATACATCCATAATCAACCCTTTCAATGCAGCCACAACACTAAAATCTTCTTCCAATCCTTTCCCTGTTTCTTCATTCTTGAGCGGCAATCTGGATAAACAGTTCGCAAAGACATTCTTCAAACCAGGTATATATTCCAAATGGAACTGAAATTCTAACATCCTATAATGCCATTTATCTATGTGAGGTGTATCTTTGCTGAACCCATTATGGTAAACACACCAACTAAAGGTTTATTGTCCATCCAGATGTTCCCCACAGATAATTTCTGAATTGCTCTACACTCAACCAGCACGTTCAATTACTGAGCACGTGGATTCAGCACCACGCAATGCTATCACTTCTTCTCGATCCTCTCTTTTCTGTAATTGAACTGCCCCTAAACCATGCTGACTAGCATCTATCACTACTATAGATAAATCATGAGTGTCACAAGGTTGAAGAGAAATGGCATTCGCCAGCTCACCTATAACAGCTTCAAATTCCTGATTCTGCTCTAGAGCCCACACAAACTGCTGATTCTTCTTCATGGTAGATTTCATGTGATGGGGTTTCCCGCTACAGTTAGGAATAAAATGAACATAGAACTCCAACATTCCCCAAAATTATCGTAACTGATCCTTGTTTTGTGGTACTGGACCTTCCTTAATTGCTCTTTCGGTTCCACCCCTTGGGCAGACAATTTAAAACCCAGGTAATCCACTGAATCTACCACAAGCCTACATTTTCCTGCCTTCAAAGTAATGCCCCTCTCGGTCAAGATGGACAAAACTCTCACTAACGTGTTGTCATTACTTTCTATATCCTTTCCATACACCAAGATGTCATCTTGAAAATATGTCACGTTGGAGATCCCTTTAAACATAGCCTCAACCACCCTTTGAAAAACTGTTGAGGCTGACGCTAAACCAAAGGGCATCCTCTTAAATCTAAACGCACCATACAAGGTGACAAATGATGTCGAATGGCAACTTTCCTTCTGCAAGGGGATTTGATGATATATTAATGACAGGTCCAGTGTTGTAAAAACCCTTGCACCATTCAATGAATCTAACATTTCAGTGATGTTGGGCAACGGATGTCTATACACCCATATCCTCTAATTCAAGTCTCTCAAATCTATACCCATTCTTAAAGTTCCATTTCCCTTTCTAACTAAAACTACAGGCAGCAACCATTTAGAATTTTAAATGGGTGCTATGATATCTTGCTCTCTTAAAGACTCCAACTCCTGTTTCAATTCCTTCCTCATAGCAAAAGACACAACTACTGGCTTTGCACCTTCATTCAATACTATGCCCTGGTGAAAAGCCCTTCATTCTTCTAAGTCTCTCACTAAAGACTTCAGGAAAAGCCTTTTCCCTAACATGCTCCTCCACAAACCACACAGACTTGCTTTCATCTTCAAGTAACACTCGCTCCTAGCTGTTAGGATCCAAGATAATTCCCAGATTTGTTTGCTCCAACCATCCTAATAAGCAAGATGCATCCTTTGCCACATAAACTGTGGCTGGGGTACTTTGCCGTTCAAAGCACAAAATGCCATCAAATTCACCCAAACCTCCACAGGTTTACCCTCTTAGACTATCAGCTTGACCTGAGACTTCTTCAAGTTGAAATTTCCAAATTTTTACCACTTATCTGGACCAATTATAGCGAAAAATGATCCAGAATCTGCAATCATGGAAATGGGAATACCCAAAATCTCAATTTGACAAACTGGCCTCTTGACAGTATTAGAGTCTAACTTCAATACATTGCCTTGGCCCTTATTCAAAACGCTTGCCTCAACAGAATCAGTAATCACATTGACTGCTTTTTCTTCTTCACTATCAGAATTTGAGTTCCCTTCTATTAGGCTTTCAATCAAGAATATTTTTCTTGGATTTGCCTTTAACAAACATAGGTTTTGACTTGCACGCTCTTGCAAAATGTCCCTTCTTTTGCATTTGGCACAATTTTTATCCACAGCTGGGCATAAGGAGGCATTGCCCAAATGATTTCTGCTGCCACATCTATAGAATTCTAACACATTTTGTTTAGATTCCACTTTCCTTTCCACTTTCTTTACTGCATTTTCCGAAACCTCAGCATGGATTTAAGTTTCCAAAGCCGTTTGATCCATGTACATTACCATAGTCTCTGTACTTTTAGCTATTTCAAGTGCTGTATCCAATGTCAAGTTTTCCGTCATTTATAACTTTTCCTGAATCTTCTTGCTATTAGTTTTTTGTACTAGTTGATCCCTTAGTATTTCATCCTCAAAGGTTTTTAATCCAGATTACAGCTAACACTCTGAGTTCACTCGTGAAACTTTCCACTGGTTCCCCCATATGTTGTTCCCTCATATAAAACCTGTGCCTCTCCTTAATTATATTGTGTTTTTTCTTAAACCTCGTTTCCATCATTTTGATGGCAGAGGCATATTTATCCACTGCATCCCCTTTGCCCATAACAACAGGAACAGGTAAGTGTTTTAATACGTTCCTCTCTTATGTGCCCAAAGAGTTGCGCAATAGTGAACGTTTTTTCTTTTGGGTAGAAGTTTCCCCTCAATTGCCTCAACATAGGCTTCGAACCCTACTAACCACTGTTCCCACTCCACTGGGGATTTCCTGGTGTAGATAAAAAGGGAAGTGGAGGTTATACTGACAGTTGCATTTTGTTATGAGTAAATACAGGAATAATAAAAAACAACTGAGGTATCAAGATCAGTTAAAAAATAAATTCTAAAACAGTTATCAGAACAGAGTGTAAGTATCACAATCAGTGTAGACAAAGGTGAATTGCTAGTTATACTTTTTTATTGTGTGTGCCCGGAATGTATGGTGTGCACATCACAGATGACTTAAAGAGGCACCCAAATGTCATTGCGTGATTTCCAGTGATGAGAAAGGTGTGCACATCACCAACTTAATGAGCACTCTAAAAGAGGATTCAAAATAAGGAAGAGTTAATCCACTCTAATAAAGGTGTGTGTATTACCGAGGAGTGCGCTACCACAGAGAATTAACAGTCAGACTTACTGTACATTGAAATTGAATTGGCACTCACTGCACGTGAGAAGTGTGTATCACCGAGAAATGTGACACAGACTGCAAGTGCTTTACTATGCAGCAGCCTGCACCATTCTTGAACTGTAGCTTTGAACAAAGTGGTCACTGGTCAACAGATGTCTTTGCTGTAGCATTAAATACAGACGTCGTCCGTTCCCTCTACTCGTTGCTGATTACAGTTGCCAGGAAGGTCATGTGCAAATTGTGCGGACCACAGACTGGAGGATTGCACGCAGCATGTGCAAGTCGTTGACGTCACTGCCAGCCACTCCCGTCTTAGCGTTGCTGGATACTGTTGCCAGGGCAACGGTCACCTGCATACCATGCAAGCCATTGACTGGATGTTGCACGCAGCGCATGTACGTCACTGACATCACCCCCTGCCAAACCTTCCTTTTTAAAACATATGTCACCCCTCAAGTAGGCCCTAGATAGCCCACGGGCAGGGTGCCATGCATTTAAAAAGTTAGACATGTACTTTTAAGTTTTACATGTACTTGTAGTGAAAAACTCTTAACTTTGTTTTTCACTACTGCAAGGACTATCTCTCCCATAGGATGATACTTGAGTAACGTTATTACATTTTGCAAGCGCAATTTCCAAATGGGATCATATAGTGAAGTCAGATTTTTAATTACAATTTTGAAAATGTCACTTTTAGAAAGTTGGTATTTTCTTGCCTTAGCTATTTGGTGCCTGCAGCATGTTTCTAGTCACATGACTGTGTGTAGTTGACAGTTGGGCTTTGTGTATGCTTCCTAGACAGCCACACAAAATGAGAGCGTAGGTGAGACTGAATGGGACATCACTGGCAGGATGAGGGGGAGGAGCTGGGCCCATCCTCACTTACACCTTAATAGGATGTGTCCTGTTTCCACACAAAGGGCTGCACAGCCCTTGTAGTTAGTCTGAGCCATAGAAGGTAAGGCACAGCATCTGTGCACTTCGAAGGCATGCCTCTAGAAACTTCTCTCCACTGCATGCCGCTAGAAACTTCTCTCCACTTCAAAGGCTCAACTGTGTATAAAAGGATGACCTTAGACACCACCACTTCAGTACACGTCTGGACCTGTGGATAATCTGCCAGCAAGAAGGACTGCTGTGCTGCTGAAGAAATATAACTCTGCTGGACTGCTGCTCTGAAGGAGCTGCTGTGCTGCGCTGCCGGGGTGGGAAGGTGTGGACCGACATCTCTTCAACCCAGACCACAGAGTGACTGCAAGGGCTGGTTGGCTGGCCTAATAATCTGAATCCTCTGTAAAATAACAGGCTTCTAACAACCTAGCTCATGCACCTTGACTCTACCATCTGTGAGTCTACCCTGCCAAGTGGTGCCACCCCAGCCCTGAACCCTTGGAAGTGGGCCTAGGATGCTTGCTAGCTAAAACAACGCATCTTCTCTGCTGAGTGGTGAATCTCCAAGCACACCCAGTGCATTTCCTCTGCTGAGCAGAACAAATCTGAGCACAACCGATGCATCGTTGCTGCTGCATATTTTGGACCTGTCGCAAAGACCTGCATCGCATCCCCAGTCCACGGAACTGACGCATCGCCAAAGGCATGGCGCATCCATGGCCCAGGTCCTCTCATCTCTTACCGACAGTAGCCTCGACGATGACACTGGACTCCACATCATAGTCTTGTAGCTTAGCGGAAGTGATGCATTTCCAGCAGTGCTCGCATGCCTGACACCAGATTTCACATCGCAAGCCCCGTCAATGGGATCCTCGATGACTACGCAATAAGACCACGCACCAAAAGCTCACCACATCTTGGAAACAAAGCATTGCTTCGGCTACACGGGTGCATCTTCGATGCGGATCCATGCAACATTCCGCAACCAGGATTTAAGATTCTTTGTTCAGCAGGCCTAACTGGGCCCCTGTAGCCAGCTTGTGCTCCATTGTGACTTTGTCCAGTTGGCGCTTTGTGCTTTTTGGCACTATCTTGACCTAAAACTTTAAAATTGAATATCTCTGGTTCTACTAATTTAATTTTTGTTATTGTGGTCTAATTTTATTTATTAAATTGAGCTCTGTTTTCCAAACTAGTGAGGGATATTTTTCTGTGGTGTTAACTTGGGGTTTGGTGTTCCTAACCCTGACTAGGATTGTGATGAGTTGCCCTGTAGGCTCTTAGAACTTCATTCAGAGCTGCCTGCAGTTCTTTCTTCTCAGCAGTGGCTTGCTGAAATGTCTTTTTGATCGTAACCATCAATCTCTCAATGGTGCCATTCTCTTGTGGCCAGAGTGGTGTCACTTTTCTGTGTTCAAAGTCCATGTGCTTCGCAAAAGCACTGAATTCGTGGCCACTGAATGGGGGCCTATTGTCTGTTTTGACTTCCTTGGGGATACCCCATGTTGCGAATATCTCATTTAGCACTTTGAGAGTGCAGGAGGCGCTTGTAGACGATATTATTTGTGCGATGGGAAATCGTGAATATTCATCAATTATGGCAACCACGTATTTTCCAGACTGCAGCGGTCCATAGAAGTCCATGGCAACTTCTTGCCACACTCCACTGGGTAAGGTGGTCATTTGTAGTGGTGGCAGAGGGTGGCAGGGCATGTAGTCAACCAGGTTCTCCACTTTCCCCGGTTTGGGAAGTACTTTGGGAAACTTGCTGACACAGTTCTTATTGTCGTTGACCGTGAATAAGACTTTCACCAGATGAAGACGCTCCGCAGTGGGGAGGCTAAGGAGGCAGTCGGCTTCAGGCCCTTTGATGACATGTACGACCGCCTGTACGGTGATGTCGCCATGGGTGAGAGTTGTGTGGAATTTACCCAGACAGGGGAGTGGTCTTTTGGACATCCACGTGAAAACGCGGACCGGTGCAAAAGTTAGTGGAGGTTTCGGGACCATTTTCTCGTGTTCCGCAACCGGGATATAGTTCAGCGAGGCTCCGCTATCCCATATAAATTTGGTGTCGTGATTCCCCACTTTAATATCTAGGCGTGGATACTTTTTCAGTTGATCAGGGTCCGCAATCAGGTTCAAGTGTTCCACAGTGTAGGTCGAGTCTTTGGTGGAGGATGATCTCGAGTCCCGAGATGGGGATCTGCGTCCCCAGCGTGACCTGCGTGATTCCCGGCTGGAATGTGATGAACCTGGGGACCACCTGGGCTCTCCTTGAACAGCTCTAATGTGATGTTTCCTTGTGTCAGAGCGGGACGATCTCGTTGTCCCACCTCGCCTTTCTTTGTGATAGTCCCCACACATGGCTTCGAATTGATTGGATCGCCCACATTTCCTGCATCGCTGACCCATGGCCGGACAAGTGTCTGTATGGGGATAGTCATAGCCACACCGATAACATCGGCCAGTCCTTTCCGGCTTTTGGTCCCTTCGCCCTGTTTCTCTTCTCCTGTACTCCGGGCGCCGTTGATGAGACGACGGTCTCTGTCTCCATTTATTCTCCCGCGAATACTTCCTTCTGCTACGAGGTCGGTCTTGAACACGGTGCGCTTGCTCATGACTAACGTTGTGGCCTGTTTCAATGGTGATAGCGTGTTCCTCCGCTTGGTCATATATGCGGGTCATTTCTTCAATCTCTTCTAATTCGTGGGGTTTCCTCAGTAGCCGTCTCCTGAGTGTTTCTGAATGGCCACCGGTTATGATTTGCGATTTGATGGCAGCGTCAGGCGAGAAGGTTTCAAACTCGCAGTATCTCGACAGCCGTCGTAACCGGGTGATGAATGCACTCATTGCTTCCTCCTTCCCTTGGCGTGCCTGGTGGAATGCATGGCGCTCATAATCTACGTTTCTTTTATGAAGGAACTTTTTGTTCAGTGCCTCACACACTTTGTCATACGTCCCCGTTTCAGCAGGCGAAAGATCCTTGATGATTTTGCTTATTTCCCGGCCTGCCAGGTTGCGGAGGGTGATTAATTTCTCTTTGTCTTCCGTCACCTTGGATCCCTCAATATAATCTTCGAAGTCTTCTAACCATTCTTGCCACTTGGGGCCCATACTCCCTCCTGTGGTCACGGGCAGAGGTTCCGGAGCTCGCAGGTGTGATCCTCCCGCGACAAGGAGCTTCCGCTGTGGTGAGGTCGCCATTGTGTCGTTGTCTTCTTTCCAATCCTTCGTTGGTGCTTGTTTCTTTATGTGTTCTCGCCAATGCTTGTTTATTTGCTCTTGTCAACGCTTGTTTATTTGCTCTTGCCAATGCTTGTTTACTTGCTCTCGTCAATGCTTGTTCATTTTCACTTGACAATGCTTGTTTGTTTGCATTCGACAATGCTTGTTTATTTCTTCTTGCCAATGCTTTTTTGTTTGCACATATCAATGCTTGTTTACTTGTACTTGACAATGCTTGTTTACTTGCTCTCGTCAATGCTTGTTTATTTGCACTTGACAATGCTTGTTTGTTTGCACTCGACAATGCTTGTTTATTTCTTCTTGCCAATGCTTGTTTGGTTGCACATATCAATGCTTGTTTACTTGTACTTGACAATGCTTGTTTCACGTCCCTTCGCCAATGCTTGTTTATTTGCACTTGACAAGGCTTGCTTATTTGCTGGGTGCCTGACTTCAAAATGGCCGCTCTGCAACACTCAAGGGGACTGTCTCGAAAGCTGCCTGACTTCAAGATGGCCGCCATCCCTGCACACACACGAGGCTCTCTCTCTCCGGGCTCATTCAGTCCTCTCCATGCTGGACTCACCGGCGGGCAGCTTCAAGGGTGTCACTCTTCATGCTCTGCTTATTTTCGACGGCGACAGCTAACAGGTGAGGTCGGGGTGGGCTCCCGCCTTATTCTGCAGCCTCCCGCTTTTCCCTCGCGACAGCGTGCCAAAGCTCACGCATCGGGCGTGAGATCAGCCGGCATCGACGGGCTTTCAGCTCGCATTTCAACGCGCTCAACGGCGTTCGCTGGCAGGCTTTCGGAGACAGCGTCTCCAACGTAGAGGCACTCCTCTCTTCGCTCTGGGGCACAAGGCAGGGTCGGGGTAGGCTCCCGACTTCTGTACTCACTGGTGGCATTCAAATCTCACGCATCCAGCGTGAATCGCGCTTCGGAGCGATCGGTCGCTTCGGGCAGGTCCACACCTGCTCCTGGGGCTGCTCCCGGCTCTTCAACAATCTCGGGGGCTCCTTGGACAGTGGGGCTTGCTCATCCCACCCTCGTCGCCAGTTGTAGCATCGTGCTACAAAGAACCACGGACACTTCTTGTGGTTTTAACAGGAGCTTTATTATCAGCCTCTTCTCTCTGCCTTGTCCCTACACTAACTGCCCCTATCCTGTCATGACTCCTCCTCTTCCTTCCACCACCCTGGCTCCGCCCTCCCCAACTACTAGGCTGCTAACTCCATTACACTGCTTGACCAGGGTTTATACCCCAGTTAACCAGTAACCCAATTTCTAACAGATGTTTACCTCTATCAAAAAAGTCCCTCTATTACAACAACGGGACTAGAGTCTAAATTGGAGTATAAGCACTTGTTTATGGATAAATCCCAGGTGCGGGGACTGCATTACAAAGGTACATATAGGAGATGGGTTACAAGCAGGACAAGCTTCTCAAATGTCTGGCCTACCATGTACTGGCCTCCAGGACAATCGCTGCAGCCCAAGCTCTGTCTTGGCCTATGACATCTCCTACTGCAAAGATGGCCTTCACATTATCAGAATATTGCAAATGCCTTTATGTCGGTCACCCACTATGGACCAATGTAGATCTTCCGACACTCGAAGCTTGAAAAACTGGATCTTCCACTTACAGCAGGAGGGATTGCCTAAGTGATTACTATTATCCAGTCCAGCTAGACACCCAGTCCCACTTGGAGCCCTTGGAGCTCTTCAAGACATTTACTACTCTTTTAATCCTACACCTCTTGAAAAAGCCTAATGAGGTGGCGCAAAGTGGGTCCTTACGAGAGCCACAACCTTAGTAATAATCAAACCAGATGCCTCCCGGATTGTTGTGTCTCCTACCTCTCTATTTTTTGTACTAATACATGAAGCCAATACCCTAGTTAAGTTTCTTGCCATCCAGTTGATTACGGTCATCACCTCCCTGGTCCATTCAGATCAGAACAGCTTCATACCAGGTCAAACCACACATTAGTGTCTTTGATGTGAACAAATAGACCTCTTCCAAGCACACACATTGTGTGGCCCCAGTGGCTTTATCCTGGTGGATTTTAATTAGACATTGGTTTTCCTACACTGGGCATTTCCTAAACAAATTCTGAAGAATATGAACTTCGTTCCTAAATTTCTGACTTGCATTAAAGTTCTTTGTAGGTTCAACCAAATGGCACCTTGTCTGATCCAGTCCCAAAAAGACAAGGTACTAGACATTTTTCTCCGCTCCCAACCCTATTCTTCACTCTTGTGATAGAGTCTCTAGCGGCCTGAATCTGTAGGGATAGCCTGGCGCAGGGTTTTCAGTGAGAGGGAGAGATTGAAGACCAGGTGTCGCTTTATGGTGACAAAACATTCTTCTGTAACCTTCTTTACCTGAATGAAATGGCAACAGACTGATTGTGATTTTAGACCCCAGTGCGGTCCTCCTCCTCATTATCATGGGCAGGGTTGCCTTGCTTAGAATGGCTGCTCTTTCAGTATATGGTAAGAACTACCCTCATCAAATCCTCAAATGGTTGTTTGATACTGTTTAATCAGTCTCACCTACTTTTCTCTAGGCATTAAGCAGCTCAGAGTTTTCATGGATAACTGCACTCAGTCGGTTTAAGATTGTGGATTGCTTAAGCCACATATGCAGTCTGGTACTGAGTGGTACACCTAACTGTCATAAATTCCACAGACAAACCTGCCCTTCATCTAGAACTAGACTTTTTAAAAGATCTACTCTCCTGGACTTCTTGTATGTTTCTCCATTACCTACCGTACTACAACTGGTAGCTCGAGTCACACTCAGTTA
Organism: Triturus cristatus; assembly: GCF_964204655.1. Taxonomy (NCBI): domain Eukaryota; kingdom Metazoa; phylum Chordata; class Amphibia; order Caudata; family Salamandridae; genus Triturus; species Triturus cristatus. The sequence continues at coordinate 1,067,944,571 of NC_140582.1, read as the reverse complement.
CGAGTCACTCTGTAGGGTCAGATAGCATGGCAATGTGACATGCAAGACACCTCTAGGATAGAGCTCTTGCCTAGCACACCCAGTAAGGTTGCAGGGTTTCTGAACATGGGGCCTTATTGGGATTTCAAAACCTAATTTGAGTGTAACTTGAATGACTTAAAGCTTTACAATTTACAGTTCTGCAAGTACCTTCAGCTGAGGTACGCGCTGAAGCAATACCAAACAGACCTGGCATCTGTGCTGGAGTGTAACCCTCAGGAAGCTAACATGATGCTTGACCCTGTGGGTAAGTAATGTATTTTGTGGCTATACTGTTATCTGTTGATTAATACACCCGGGCCATATTACATAAAGTGTCCTGGGGCGCACCGGGCGTTTGCGCCCGCTTTGCACGCCCCCAGGGCACTTTGGTATTACAGGAGGGGCCACAGACGCTTGTGCGGCCCCTTCTGTAATAACAACAGTGCTGGTACACAGAGGGCACCAGCGCTATCTTCAAGGGGGTGTTCCCCATGCAAATGAGTGAATACCTTTGTCTCTGCACCCATGTCATAGTAATAACGTGGGTGCAGCAGAGGCAAAGAAGCCCTCAGGAGGCGCACTTGCAGTGTGCATCCTGAGACAAGCCCTCTGCAGGGGGTAACGGGAGTCCTATGGACCCTCCAGACATCCCCTTGCAGGCGGGTGCCGTCGTTGACTGCACCCACTGGCAAGGGGATCTCTATTCTCCTTTAAAAGTGCAGGCGGGTTGCCGCCTGCACAGTGAAACACAGAACAGCTTTAAAGTAGCCGATCCGTATTTTACGTGTATGCGCTGCCCCCAGAGCAGCATGAGTTTGCGTCTGCCCCGGGGGCAGTGCATTCCCCATAATGCGGCGCAATTTCCTTCCTTGCACTGGGCGCACCTTTAAAAGCTGCACCTGGCGTAATGAAGGAAAATGCGCAGCATGTGTAATGCAGCCCACAAACTTTTCAGAGATTTATGATTCCGGTGAGAGGCAGACTTGCATCCATAAGAAGAGAAGGAATGGAATCAAAGATGGCACCTCAGATGGCGCCTACCCATCCAACTCCGTCTTACCCAACTTAAATGGCTACACTGAGTTATTATAGTCTGAAATGGCTGTGGAAGATGAGTGGGACCAACTCCCCAATTTGCCAAACATGCTGCTTTGAAACAAGGATGTTTTTCTTGTGGTATGGAGCTGCCCAATGATCAAAGAGTATTGGCAAAAGATTAAGTCTACTCTTAGCAAGACTGTGGGCCATTCTATTGATATCACCCCTCAAGTCAATGAGTCCAGAAAGACGGTCACCCATGCACTCATGGAATCGACTATGGCTACGCACTCTATGCCAGATTTACTCAAAAACTCCCAGAAACTGCAGAACATTCAGAACGCCGCTGCTCCACTTATACTCAACATACTCTGCCGCAGCCACATCACCGGTCACCTGAGAGACCGCCACTGGCTCCCAGTCAACAAAATAATTACCTTCAAGCTCCTCACACATGTCTACATAGCTCCACACTACATGGGACCTGTGTACCTTAACCACTGCCTTGCATTTCAAGCACCCACCAGAGACCTCTGCTCTATCCAACTGGCCCTGGCTCCCATCGCACGTACCCGCAAGACCAGTGCCGGAGGAAGGTCCTTCTCCTACCTCACAGCAAAGACCTGGAAAACCCGGCCTTTTTTTTTTCAAAATAAAATGTTATTGTCAACAGCCAAAATATGCCTGTTAAGTCCAAGTACCATAACAGCAAAATATACATAGCAACCATGGTGATGTTGACCTTCTGTAGCCAATAAGCATAGTAGGATCATACGCATAACAACATATTGAAAACCCTGCCTTTACACCTCAGGTAATCACCGTCACTGCCTTAATTCAGGAAGGACCTTAAGACCTGGCTCTTTGACGGAACGACAGTGCCTTCAGCGGACCAGCTGGTCCCCCCCGCAGCTTGAGACTCTTATGGGTGAGTAGTCACGCTTTACAAGTAACCTGATTGACTGAATTAGAGCCAGGGCTCTTTGGGATCATAGAGGTGTAGGAGGTTCCCCAAGGAGCAGTCTCTAGTGGGATTGGGTTTCCTCCTTGTCAATTATTAATGGTGTGCTTTTCTCAAACTGTATGTCGAATGCACAACTTACCTTGCACTCTTTTCAAATTATAAATATTTTATCTGTTTTTTCTTGACTTATCCATGTCTGTGATTACTATTGCATTGTTTATTCTCTTAAGAAGATGCAATAATGATGGCTATAAAAACAGAAAAAGTTGAGAAGGGATGTAACGTGCTGTATCTACACTGAGAAATCATTCCAAATTTTAAGTCCAAAGCAGAAAAATCCCTAGTGTAACGTCTCATTCATGAGTTTTCTGTTTTCCTGTCTGGCGATGCTGCTTGTGTCAAGCATGCTCCCCTAAAAGTCTTCATCTTGGTCGCCTGGTTCAATGGCATGCCAGAGGTGAATGCCTTGTGGACAGGGTAGCATCTCATGCATGTAATGCAGGTGGACTGAAGAACAACTAGAGTTCTCTGAGGGTCAGTGGAATTTCAGACTTCAGGTGATAGCCCCTCAGCCCTGGGAAACTGGCTGTTATGCAGACTCTAACCTTGGTCACACAGTGTCCTCTGCGAGCACTCCCTTTCTTGGTTATGAAGCACTTACTGGAACAGAGGAGAAGGTTTGGATCCCACTTTTATGCACATTTTTTAGACAGAGGATGTTATCCATTGTCTAAGGTTTCAGAACTGGTTTGGGGTTGTTTTCTTTCAAATGTCATGTTTCTGGCTTCCTCAGACACAGCCTTTGTGCCGAGTGATGGCTCTCACAGCATGAACAACGATGTTGGCTCAAAGTAGAAGAATCCAATAAAATGACAAATGAAGTATGAGCTCTCTATACCTGTCAGTCTTTCAGAAGCAGTAATTAGGAACAAACAAAAGGGCAGGTGGTGCCTAGAAACTACAGTCCCACCACTCAGCCCTACCATCTACCAAATACCAGTGCTCAGGAGGAACTAATCAGCAGCTCTTTACTGCTGATGAAGGTCCTCATTGCATTTCTAATATTAGCTCTTTCTCCATCCTCCCTCACTTCAGGGTCTGGTCTCCAGGCTTCAGCCACAGTAATGTACACATACTGTCATGGGAAGCTGTAACCACTCTTCATCGTGTGCCATGCTAAACCAGGGGGATGGCCAATAATGGATTCCATTTGTCCCAGTACTCTGACTCTTACCACACACAGCTTCCTACTGCCACACTTGTGCTACACCCTTTCAGAAAATACCTGCAGTTGACATTTCATTGAGAATGCCAGCACAAAGATCTGGGGGTCACATAATGGCAGAACTTTACGGGAGAGATGGGTCAATAGATGTCACTCTTCCTGACACAGATTAAAACATGTGGTCACACTAATGAGTCACAAAACCTAGGTCTGCTGCCAGCTCCAACTTATGTGACTTAACCAGGGCAAGGACAGGAGTACTATTCCTGTTATGACTGCACATTTGGCGCAGCCCTCTAGGTTGCAAAACAGGGTCTGGCCCTTGCATTGCCAGGGGCAGGCCACTGTGCACGTGCTAGATTAGCATGATGCTAGGCCAAACAAAAAGTTAGGATACCAGTTTTACATGCAGTGGGCACTCGGGACAGGGATACACACCCATCAGGCAGAGTACCCTCCCGGTCCAGGAACTCCAACCCATGTGATCCATCCTGAATGATGCTGCCATGCTTGTATGTTGTACTTAGTTACCCATCACTCACTCAGCAAAACATAGATGTTTTGTTTAGACTAACGTTTCATGCAAGCGACTTATGGTGCAACCTGGTATTTATAGCAAGTGAGGTCTAGAATTGGCTAAGGCTTGAGCCACTCACAGACCTGAGCATGGATGAAGGCGTAGGCTTTTGTAAAGATGACCCTTGAGGAGCAAAGACTTCACAAACAGGCTCCAGGCATATGCAGTCAGACAGTAGCCAAGAGTCCGAAGTCTGAGAACCAACACGCAAACAGCAACACAGCGCAGAGAACAACCTGCAAAGACGTTAAAAGCCGAAATGGCAGTGCAAAAATTAAATAAACGACTATTGAACAAAGCATGCTCGAAAATGATTCCTACAGCATGGAAGAGTATTTGACTTGGATGTATGCAGAAGAGGGTTTGGTAGATTTAGGTATGTGACTTGCTAAGCCACAGGGGTTCCGTGTAACATCTGTGCCAGGAGTCATATCAACATCAAGTTGCATTCATTCACGAAACAAAGGAGTACTCATGATGCAGGCCTGCATGTTTCTGCAAGATTGTGCTCAATGAATGCTGAGGGCCTGCACGCCCGACCCCTGTGGCATCTCCACCCTCGCCCTCACCCTGAGCGGTGTTCTATGAATAACCTACAATGCTGGGCATGAGAGGTGGTGGCAGGGTCTTGAAATCCAGTCTGGAATGTGGGATGTAAAACTTGAGTTTCTTCTTCAATCTACAAATGAACGCCATGACCTGCTGAGAAGGAGCATAGACAAGCCTTATTAACAACCATTCCCAACATGGTGGATTGACCATAGAATATAATTCAAGATTCTCAATCTAAAATGGGGATTGAATCTTTTCCTTTTTAATCATTCACTTGAGGAAGATGCACTGCAACACATTGCTCCTTTAGTGTTTGTTTTTTAGTTTTTCATTGCATTCCTTATTCCCTTGCTACTATATTTCCAATAATTTTTGCTTTCAGCAGCTTGGTTTTATGAATTTCTTGCCAGGATTCTTATCTGGCAGTTTTTCTCCCTCCTCTTGTCAGGAGAAGTTTTGTGCTTACTAATCTTCATATTCAATTAAGAGCTCTAACGTTGTCAAGGTGCTTTTTATAGGTTTTTTCTCTACTTTGGGACTATCTTTTTTTTTTTTTTTAATAAACATTTTATTGACAATTCAATACACAGCGAGTAAAGCAACTCATAGACATGACCGTATACAGTTAATAACCTATAGGCTGGAACACACAGTAGGTTCGTACACAGCAAAGGACATGTAGGTGCAGGTGTGTCTCCCCGTTGCCAACTTTGGGACTATCTTAAAGAGATACTTGACACCTGTCACTGTACTATTCTGTGAGGGTGTGGCTACTGGGCGGAGTCTCCCTTTCCTCGGGCAATCAACATGGGGACAGATCTGAGAGTCCGGTCCCACGAACTAATTAATTCCTTCTTTACTTCATTGTTGTTTTCAACTTTCAAGCTTTGCAGGAAGTGTAGTTTTTGTGTTTAATCCTAGACTACTATTGATATTCAAATTTAGATAAATGATATGAGAAGACCCCAGTTGTGCCAGAAAATTGCTGCCGCTATTTTTTGGGGGCAATAACTGGTGACTACTGGCTCTAGAGGACAACGCGCCCAAAAGCACTAACGATAACCCCTGAAGGTGGGTCGGAGCCTGGCAGCATGAGCACTATGAAGTGTTCTGAAATCTTCCGCTGGTGGGGCGCTTCTGCCATGTTTTGGGGTGAATACTAGCGACTACTGGCACCGGAGGACACCGCGCCCGAGAGCGCTAATGATAAACCCTGAAGCAGGGGCGGGGGCAGAGCCTGGCAGCATGAGTGCTATAAAGCACTCTGACATCTCCAACTGCGCAGAACGTGCCCAGGAAAAGCCTGTTGGGGCCCGTGCTGTGCCCGTCAGCACCAAGAAGAGGCATGGTAGGGCCACCCCCTTGAACCTTCTCCAGCCCATTGACTATTCTCACACTTCACTCTGGTAAGCTTGTTATGCAAGTGCTGTGTACCCCATTGTGTAACTGTGAATTACTCTTCCTTTTTCACGGCCTGGTTGTCCCACTTGCCTATTGCTTGGCGACACTGTTCTTTACTAATGGGCAAATGAAAGGCAGCTGATAAGTCTTTGGGTACTGGGAAGGAGCCCAAGTCAGCTCGGCGCCACGCGGCCGAGAATTGCACCTTACAGGCAATAGGCAATTGATGACTTTATAGTAGAGGTTGAAGACATTTTACATAATGGGAGAAACCCATCCATTGTACAGGCACCTAAGGCTACAAAATTTAAGATCACTCAGTTTTACAAGGGAAGGTCAAATAGCACCTTCCCTTGTGCAAAAGCCTCTCCTGCTGTGAACTCACTGACTATGGTGGAAGCAAGGCCAACAGACTCTACCACCTCGCATGCCATCAAGTCGGTTCCTGTTTCTGGAGAGCCACATTTGGAAAGCGTAATAGCTAACAAAGAGTCTTGCTTTCCATCCTTGTTGCCAGCTAGCCATCATTACCCTCCAATTGTTGAGGATGGAGGAGAGGACAAGACTAATAATGGTCTTGGCCCCAGTGCTTCTACATCCACATGTCTTGACGATTCTAGAGCTATTGTAGAGACTTTGAGGAGTGATTTTAACATTGTCAAAAATGCTGTACTTGCCCTGAATACAAGGGTCAGGGACATTTTTGTAGCTAACAATAGACTCATGAAGAGACGTTTGGCAAAGCAGTCATGTAATCATTGTAATTCACTTGGTATTTTCTGATAACCAGCTGCAGTTTGTACCAAATATAGCTATCCCTGGTGACCCTTTGCGGGGTCGTTATGTTAGTTGCCATAACCCCCCAATTCTGAATCCTGTGGCTTCTAGCTCCTCTCTTGAGTGTTGCTGCCCCTAATTGTATGGAGTATGGGGGCACGTATGGTGTTAAGTGTGATCCTGCTGATAACTTTAAGGTAGACTACAATGATAAAGCCCCCCGTCTCATGCCTCTGAGCCAGGTTTCTCCCCGTGCCCCCTACTGTTAAGTGTTAAAAAAAAGACCAATGCCGGAATGCACCAGGGTTCCCACAGTTGAAAAACCAAGTTGCACACTGGCTAATCAGGAGGGTAGATACAAATATTTGTACCCAAATTAATATGATACAAAGGGTGGGTTGGGTAGGGTGGGACACTATATTCTTAGTCCAGCTATACCATCCCCCCTCAGGCGGGCTAAGGCTGGGCTGTGCATTTTGATATCTCTGGCCCTGAACTAATCCATGGTTGAGGTGGAGACAAATTCTCTCTGTATAGGGGCAGTATGTCATGTTATGTTATCTTAGCTTGTAAGGCGCGACAGCTGCCCCAGCTAGGGGGCGTCCCGGCGCCCCCAGTACTACTCACCTTTCCTGATAAAACTAATCTATTGATCTTAAACATCTACAACACAAATGGTCATACTTCTTAGGCCAATGTTATTACTTCTCTGGGTAAGATCATAGAAAATTACAAGACCCCTTTTTTTATTGTCTGGTTTAAGTTTCGCCGCGTGCACTTCAATTGTGGTTTTGGGTGATTTTAACATTCATCCTTGCCACTGGTGTGTCAGAATTGTCAGGATTTTCTTTTAAGAGATGATTTCCCACTTTGAACATACGACTCTAGGGGATCAAGTTAATCTATTAACTATTAATTCAATTAATCTTTGAACCTGGTCATACCTAGTTTTCAGGTTGATCCCACCTATATTGGTAGGGGCTGTGAATCCATTGTGGGTTATATCTTGATAACTTCGTCTCTCAATAATCCCTTAGTTGACTATCGGACTTTGTGGTCTGGTTGAGGCGACCACAACCCTTTAGCATTATTGTTAAAATCATGGTGACAGAGCTCGACTTTGTCAGCCCCTCCTACTAATCTCCTTGCCCATGTAGACATATACTGGTATCTGAAGTGGACGAAGATGATTCCAGAGGAGTTTTGCAGAAACTTATTTTGCCGGACAAGTAATGAGCTAGAACGCTGCCTTAATCCTGGTTCAGCCGCTAGTACAGTTCTACATGCCTTTTCTGTAAATTGCAACAATGTGAGGGCAGCCCTCACTGCCCCCTACTCAAGGTCATAGTTCTCTTAGAGGGCCTCACTGGTTTGATGAGTCTTATTTTAAAGCTCACCGTGATTTGATTAAAGCTCTTAAATGCTCCCCAAGGGACAGAACAGTGGAGACTCGCCTGCGAGCCATTTATAAAAAGTTCACAAAGGATAGAAAGGAGTTTCTCAGGGATGATATCTGGGATCAGTTATTGAGAGCCAGTGACCTTAAAGATTGTGCCATTTTCTGGAGAGTCATTAATCACCCCTTCTAACAACTGAGGATGAACCTATACTCATTTCACGAATTGATGAAGTCAAGTGGTTCGAGCAATTCTCTCCTATTTATTCCTTTGAGTGTGGGTTAGAGCTCACAGTCAAACCTGATGGCGGGAGGGAGATGGGCGGCTCTAGTCTTTCCTTTTCGACTGATAAAGTGGCAAGTACTATCGGGCACTTAACAGGTAATAAGGCCCCAGGCACCAACTAAGTTCCTACAGACCTTTTTGAGGATGGACGTAGCTATCTGGGCCCCACTATTGACCACAGTTTTAAATGCAGCTGTAACTTTGGGTCCTCTTCGCTCATGGTCCCACTCTACTATTGTCCCTCTTTTTAAAAAAGGAGATCGGGCTGAGCCAAGGTGTTACAAGCCCATCTCCTTGATTGACACAACTGTCAAGGTGATGGGTCAGGTGATCCTGGCAAGGCTGTCATTATGGGCAAAGGAAAGCTATATCATCTCTGATTTGCAGAATGGGTTTAGGTCTGGTCTTAGTACCATCGACCAGAGCCTGCACTTCCATTTAGTCCTTCAGAAGTATACAGCGGCCAAAAAGGATACACTATTTCTGAGTTTCATGCATCTTACCGCAGCCTCTGACTGGGTGAACCGTGCCAAGCATTGGTCAATGATGCTGTCCCTAGGAGTTGAACCAGCCTTGGTATTGTTCCTGGCTGAGATCCACAGCAACATGTCAGCATCTGTGAGGTTTAGGGCAGATGGCTACTGCACTAGCCCTTTCTCTTTTACCCAGGGTGTTAGGCAGGATTGTATCTTGTCCCCTTTTTTATTTACCATTTACATAAATTGTTTAGAGGAGGTGTTATTGGGAAAACAATGTGATGTACCCCATGTAGGCACCCGCCCACTACAAGCTCTGCTATATGCAGATGATGCTGTCCTTATGTCAAGGATGGCTTTAGTGTGTCAATCACTACTTAACACCTTCCCTGCATTCATGACCAGTATCAACTTGTCTATTAATAGCACAAAATCTTATGTAATGGTTGTTGGTGCCAAACCTATCAAGCAGAAAGCTATTTTCGGCAATAAATATACGATCACCCAAACTCACACCTTTAACTACCTGGGCATTTTGTTAGAAGATAGAAACACATGGCGTCCTCTACTTGTCTCCAAAAGATTATTGTTGGCACGTTTTTAGGGGTCAGATCTGGGTTTTAGTGCCAGTTTGGGGAAGAATCCATTTGAGGACCCCCCCCACATTTATAAGGCCAAATCTGTGTCTGCCCCCTGTAGTGACATCCAGGGGTACTGGGACTGCTGTGCTATTCAGCTTGCGCAGAATAGGCTCACTGGGACCTGTTGGGTGTCCCGCAAAGTACCTCAACATATGTTATCCATGAATAGTTGGGCCTTAATTAAATTTTGGATACAGTTTGATTAAGGCCACTGTTATGATGGATCTTAATATAGCACAAGGGCAATCCAACCCTGAATAAATTGATCTATGGGGATTGCCTAACTCTGGCTAACGTCAGAGTTATCCGCTGGTCGAACTACATTAAGTACCAATTTGCCTCATTGGGTAACCTAAATCTGTTTCTATGGCTGGACAAGGTAACTAAGGCTGATTACATCTGGGTGAAACTGAATTTTTTAAGGAACACTACTGCTACGAGGGAAGGCCCTGAATTGCATAAACCTGCTGTTTTTGCCCACGGTTAAATGTCTTTTTGCAACTCATTGGTTTTCCCAAGGGCTGGTCTGCTATTGGTTCCCTTGGACCCTGTGAGTCTGACAATATTTCAGCACAGACTGTCATCCATTTTGTCTTCCTTTGCCAGTTTTATTCTTTTCCAAGAAAAAGATACTTATTACCAATTTTAAAGGTTTTAAAATGTAATCAAGCGAGCAGTAGCGGCTGCTACTGGACCCTGGTGGTGAGGCGGGGGCAGGGTGGGTCAAGGGGAACATAAAAGTGAAACAAACCGCCACCTCTCCTCAGTCCTCTTCTTCCTGATTCCGGTCCCGCAGCAGGATGCAGGAAGCAGCATGAAGCACCCAGCTCCCAGCCTTCCGATAGCCAATCCCAACGCTGCAGCGTTGTGATTAGTCTGAGCACCATGGATGATGCTAAGCCAGGGAATGGGAATAATGCAGACTGCATGGAGAAGATGCAAAGTGCGCATGAATGTTTTGCCGGCCAGAGAGGGCCAAACAGTCATATGCACTCAGGAGTGGGCAAAGCACTCCTCCCCAGCGCCTCTGTGGTCGGAGCAGCACCGCCCCAAACACAAAGCTGCAGCAGAAGGAAACACTTTACTTCACTGCTGTGAAGCAGTGGGGCGATGTTCCTCTGCCTTAGCGGGAGAGTCGCCACTGCACTGCATTGTATCCTTTACTGATCATGGAAGTTTACACATGCACTGCATTGTATCCTTTACTGATCAAGGAAGTTTACACATGCATGAATGTAGGGTCACAGTCAAGCTTCGGGAGGCTTGACCCTAATCCAGACTTTGGCCTCCATGTTAATTTATAAGGAAATTCTGATATCCAATTTTATTTTTTGTATACTTCGTGGCCTCCGTGTTCCTATTTTGTATCCTTTTATATATCTATATTGTAATAATGTTTTGAATGTACTACTCGATTATTTGTATCTTTGATGGTTATTCTTTTTTAACTGGATAAAGAATATTTCTACAACTATGTACAATTTAAAATCACATGATGTTATTCCTGACAACATATGACCTTTACTCACAGGGAGGAATATGTTCTTGTAAGATTGTTGAGAGATTCGTTTATCCCAATGCAAGTACGGGAAGTGTTGAAAAGCCCTGCAAATTTGCTGCTAAAACGTTGTGCACTCATAAATAAAATGCAGTATATCCACTTCCAAACTTTAAGACATGGCCAGCGATTGGATTATATTGTACAGTACATCCATGTATACAGCACTTGACACTAAAAGGATATTAGCCGTTGATGGTGCAAACTTACGTCTTCAGCAGTATATGCTCTGTAGTCCACAAAGGAGTGGCAAAAGAGAAGCCCATAGGTTCCCTATATCTATCCATATCACTGCACATATAAACCTGTCACCCCTATGGCAGGCCTTATCAATCCTGAAGGCAGGGTGCTGGGTTTTATGTGAGAGGGTGCCCATGCATGAGCAGAGCCCCTCTGCAGCTTCCGTAACCTTTATTCCAGGGTTGTTCGTGATGCAGCCAAACCATATACACTTACATGCATTAAAACCTTGCGGTAAATGCTAACTTTAGAATGGCTGCATGGAAACATGTCGTGTTTGGTGTCAAACACTTTGGAATCATACCTCCCCGCCAGTAACTGTCGGGGGAGGTGTGATTCCACCCTACTAGAGGGAGAACCATGACTTCACCCGGTACCAGCTTCACAGAATGGATGTTGCCAGCCACAGACACGAGTCTGCCCTCCTGCCGCTGGATGAAACTCCGGCAGGGGAGGCCTGGACAATAGGTTTCCAGGCTTCCCCGAGGCCGATCCGTGCTCTCAGCAACCCTGAGATCCAAAGCCCTCGTGGGGACCGTGCAACCTGAACCCCTGGACACCGTGCATATTTGCAGCAGCATATGCTTCTTGGCGATCGCTGAGGCTGTGCTTTGGGCTACTTGTAGTCCAGACCCCGAGCAGTGATTCCACCAAAGATTACTGGCCTACACTCCTCAAGTGACCCGTGGGCTGGTATTTAGTGATTCCTCTCAAGGTCCCTTCGCGATCCCTTGTCCATCGATTTGTGGGTCCCTGAGAAGGGTACTTTTGCTTTCCATGGGCTTTCCTGGTTGCTCCAGACATGCCCTGACTCTCCATCGCTTGGGGAGTCCACCGGACCTTGCTGGTCCACACCGAAGCCGTTTTACTCTCACCACGTGGGTTACCAAGGCTTGTTGGTCTCCAATCCAGACACCAACCCCCCAGCACTCGACATCCTTTGTGGGACAGCTCGCCTGCAGACTGTGGCCATCGTTGACGCCTCCTGGTCTCCATGGCAGTGGAGTCAAGCTTCACCTCATCGCACCTGAAACACCCGACATCAGTGGGCATTCGTCTATCGTGCCCCTGGTCACTGGCAAGTGACCCAGACTCTGTCCCCTCTGCTTTCAGGTTCTTCACATCTTCAATCCAGGCTTGGATCACACCGGACACTTTTCCTTTCCACAGCGGGCAGCACTTTGCAGCAACTCTCCATTGACGACATCGAAGATTCCCGATACCATTTGACACCTATGCACCCGGCTTCCCTGGATTAGCTAACACGAGTACTCCGGTGCTCACGTAGGTGCTGGCCTTAGAACCTTCTAAGTCTGAAAGGGTTTGCTCCAAGTCCTCTCCTAAGTGTCCTCAAACTCTAAAATTCCAACCGCGACTTTCCGATAGGATTGTACGGAGCTCGCGGCTGTGTTCTCACAATGCACGTGTTCCCTATGGGTCCCCTGAGTCACTACCTTGGGTGGTTCCTTGGGGTCCCAGCGATTCTACGTGCTCTAGGCACAGTGTCTAGTCAAGTCGTGGTTCGTATACCACTTTCTTAATAAATGGTTTGGTCTCCCCCAGGGGCCCATTGTATATTGTGCTATTTACTGTCGTTTTAGAACTGTATTATTGTGTGCCTTGCTCTCTAATCTCATAAAGAGGTTAGTAGAGAGTGTTTAGAAATAAATACATATATTTTATGTGGTTCTCCTTTCATTTGGTCATTCAGGAGGTTATAATCTGGTAAACCAAGCTGCTTTACATTCCTTCGAGACTTAGCCTGAAGGCTGCTCTCCATAGCTACCACTAGGATAGCTTTCAATAAAAGTTGTCTTAAACCTAATCATCAATAAGGGTTGTTTGGACTGGTGCAAGGTGCCCACAATCACTAGTGGACAGCATACCAGGCCAACTCCTCACACTCACTGCACCAGACTGCAAGGGGATATCACAGCCCTCTTAAAAGTGCAGGCGGGTTGCCACCTGCACAGTGAAACATGGAGCAGCTGCTTCAAAGCCACACCGTTTTTCACTTGAATGCGCTGTCCCCAGGGCAGCATGACTTCGTGGCTGCCCTGGGGGTAACACATTCAATCTAATAAGGCGCAATTTCCTTGTTAGCGCTAAGCATTCCAAGTGAAAGGTGCGCCCGGCATTAACATGGAAAATGCCATGCATTGTATAATACGTAAAAAGCCCCGGGGGCGCTAAAGGGTGTTCATGCCTGCTTTGCGTGCCCCCGGGGCACATTGGAATTACAGAAGGGGCTGCAGATGCTTGTGGGGCCCCTTCTGTAATACAGGTGGCGCTGACGCACACGTAGCGCCAGTGCTATCAGAAGGCGTACCCTTATCTGCATGGTGGCATGGCCCCATGCAATTGAGGGAATCTCTTGGCCTCTGCAACGTATTATAGACGCGGGCACAAAGGTAAAGAACTGTCAGGAGGCACGCTGACAGTGTGCCACCAAGAAGGTGGCACACTGTCAGTGCGCCCCCTGATGGCAGTCCTCTGGAAAGGGTGCCTAGGCATCCCTTGCAGGCGGGTGCAGTCACTCACTGCATCCCCCTGCAAGCCTGTCTACATACTTCATTATCACTCAAAGCCAGGGTGTGTAAGACCTGAATGGCTTAGGTATGAAATTATGAACAATGCAATCTTGCAATGCGGAGTGATTTGTTAACTTTTGTAGGTATTCTATGTAGCATGTCGCATCTTGGATTTTTAGTTTTAAATATTGTTGTAGGCACTTTGTGCTGCTTGGTCTGTCTTGTATTTAAGTTTTATGACATTTTATAATTTATGTTTTTTATTGTATGGTTTATGGAAAGCCGAGACAATAAAGATTAATCACCAGTGCAAGATGGTATGAGTCATATTCTCATGTCGTATTCTAAATGGGATGATGAATAATTCCGTCAAATTACTCTATACCTAATACTGACTGCAAAAAACAATAGGACTGTGCTTCCAGTTATGAAAGTACATACATGGGTGTTTGTGAAAGGTAGTGTCCAGTTAATTCTTTGGCACTAAATAGTGGTTTTTAACCAGTTTCCAAGAGCTCTCATGATTGAGAGATTCGGAAGCCAAAAGCCAGCGGAATAAAGTAATTTGATAAAGACTGGTGTTGGGATGAATTTTGGTTTTGGCTCTTGGCTGAGCAATGGCATATTTAGTGCTGCAGTCTGGACTGTGCTCTGTATTGAACTGTGCTGCTCTCCGGGCACGAGTTGTCAGCGCCCTCAACTGAGCTCTCCAGGCTAGACAGGCAAACATCTATGCAAACTGGTCTGTGATGGTTGCAACAGGTTACCGAGCTCTGCTGTTGGCCGAGCTCTGTGATTGTCTGGAGGTTTAGATGGAATTGGGCAAAGGACTGGGCTGAACTCTTTATTCTGCTGGATATGGTTTGGGCTGGACACTGGACAGGGTGCAGAGCTAGGTTATACAACGGAGTGATTGGAGTCACTATCCATGGTTTTTCGGGTGTGGCAGCTGCATCCAGGGGAGATATACATTGGCCTCTCCTACATTAAGTCCGGTGGCCTGGGTCGATGGTGGCCCCTTTGGGTTGATTTTTTATGATTGGAAATGTTCACAGGAGAAGGTTTGTAATCAATGGTGATGATTTTTCTGATCATAATAATGGTGCTTGCAAGGTGGAGGATTTATTCTGCCTATAGAGTTCAACTGCAGTAAATCTTCCACTTAATAAAATAGGCAGTGGCAACTACAGTGCACTACAGGAAGAGGGTGCTTCGCTGAAACCTTTCTGAAGAGGGAGACTCTGTGACTACCTGATTGACTGGACTTACAAACGTTTGGAATGCACCGCACCGACTGGAAGTGAGCTGCTTCCCAAGCTTACCGAGCACCTTTCTGAACACAGATCTATATGGACCATGCTGCTCTGGTACAGCCAGAATGCGAAGCTGAGTACAGCCTGTTTCCTAAAGGCTGTCAACAAGCCTGCAGGTCCAGCTGAAGGTCTGCTGGGAAAGCCCTGCTTCTGCAGCTGACTTGATTGTGTGATCCCTCCGACAACTGAAGGGATCCAGTGATGTATCCAGAGCACCTATAATTCTTCTCCTAACCAGAAGCGAGGAGACCAAGAAATCTACATGATCAAGTGCAGTTGACCTGACTGGTGACACTACCTGGTAAACACACTATTTTCCAACACTGAACTGTGTTCTTTTTGTTGAACCTTGGCCCTTATTGCTGAGACAAGCCTTTTCTGCAGAGATCCAGCATCAGGATGGCCTGTGCAGTAGCCAGATCAACAAGGGCCTGACATACCTCTGCGTGTCCTTTGCCCTACAGAGAGCACACATCACTGTCCTTGTGGGTTATTCTATTGTCTGCCTCTTTTGCTCACTTTCGATCCTTAGCAATGTGGAACCTCTATGCCACCAGGCTGAAAGAGATCCCCATTTCAAGTGAACAGCTTCCACAAACCATAGAACTTCCCAGCTTCTTACTTCTCTTTCCTGACCTCAGAAACACGCTTCCTTTCCTTTTCAGTTTTGTCTGGTTGATTTTACACTTTGTTGCGTTTGTTTCAGCAATTTTGAGTGTTTGCGGTCAACTGGATTTACAGGTTTACAAACCTGTAAAATAGGAAATGCTTAGGGTGAACCTCCATTTTACAGTTCATTTTTGGAAATGCCTGTGGTTGAGCCTTCATTTTACAGGTCATTGATCCCTATTGAATAGAGATTGTGAACACTAAGGGGCCGATTAGAATGGCGACCCTTGTGGTGCTGGGACTGGCCGCCAGTGGTGCGGCGGTCCCGCACCAGCAATTGGGATGGCACCATCACGGTGGCGGTGGCATCCTCTTTTCCCAACATTGTGGCGGGCAGTGCTCACAGCACCGCCCGCTACAATGCTGGGAATGCACGTTGTGCATTATCAAGCACAAGGTGACAGGCACCGCGCGGTGCCTGCCACCTTGTCCATGACAATGTAGGAGGGTACCATAGGTGCACCCCCAAACTCCCCAATACCCTGGGGGCCCTCAACGGGTCCCCGAAAGCAAAATCCGCCTGGCTTTCCATGGTGGGATCTCCACCATGGAAAGCCCTGCACCGCTGCCCATTCTAATATGGATGGCGGTATCTAGCAGACACTGCCACCATATCCAGCCCCTTTTCCGCCCGGTCGACTGGTCGACCAGCAGAAAACCGGCAGACGGACTTTGCGTCCTCCGGGGTCCCCCCTGCCATACTAATATGGTGGGGGGGAAAAGGGTGGCGGGCAGAAGGAAATGTCGGGCTGATCACCACCGCCATGCGGGCGGTAGCGATCTGCCCATCGTAAGTATTTTTCAACATTATAAAACCATTCCACCTTTTTGGAATGATTACATTTTATACTTTAATGCTAAACAGGATTTTTCTGGTATCCCTAATCATTGAGTTAATGTGCATAGTGGATAGTTTATATCTAAAGGCCCTGGGTTTATCACGGAATTGTGATTGGTTCCTGGAAGTAGAGATTTTTATATAGGCTTTTTACTCTTTGCCCATTGTTCTTATTGTAGACATTTATTATACTGAGCAATCAGCTGTTTCTTTACCAAACCTCAAAACCCTTCCTGGACATGCACATCCTTTTTTTTAACCCTGATAATTGTGTCGTAGTGTACTCTACTTCAACCATACACCATTTTCTTGGCTAAGCCTTGACAACTCAGCCACGCCTATCAAGGGATGCCAGTTGTTCATCACAGACCATGTACCCAGTGACCTGGTTAGAGGGGAACACCTTTGATAGTGCTTTGTTGTGTCTTCCAGTGCTGTTCCCACCACCTGAATGTTTCATTTTTCCATTAGGAAAGCTGAAGGCAGGGTAGTAGGGAGAGTGGGGTCGGGTGGCAACATCTTCCCATCAATAAAGACCAGTGGGAGAACTGGATGTCTAAGCACCAGCTAATCAGGGGTCTTAGGACCAAATGGGGGTGCCCGAAGGGCTAAAGGGTGTTCTCTGAAAGACAGCTAGTTGAATCTGGAGGTGATCTCTCAGGTCCTGCTCAGGGTTTTCTGTCGGCCTGCTGCAGGTTTCTGAGGGTCTCTATGGACTGGCTGGGGAAGTGCAGGAAAGCTGGAGTGCCAGCTGAGAGGCAGGGACTGTTGAAGGCATGACGGAGGTACCTGCCTGCACACCAACAGTCTGCAAGGACAGATTGGGAGCATTTAAAGACCAGCTGAAGGTAATGGTAGATTGAAGGTCTCTGAAAGCATGCCAGTGAATTCTAAGGGCAAGTTGAGCATGGCTGAGGGCACGGCAAGTATCTATGAGAGCACATCAGGTAGGTCAAAAACTAGAAGGTAGTGTCTGAAGGTAGGGTGAGGCTCAGTTAGGTGTCTCTGAAGACGAAATGGTGGTGTCTAAAGAGCTGGCAGTTAGCCTGCAAGGGCTCCCTGAGGGGGAGTTGGGGATTTCTGATTTTGGTCTGTGGGTGTCTTCAGGATAAGTGAGGGTGTCTACTGCTGGGCAAGCAACTTTAGAGGCCCCCTAAGATGTGTGAAGGTAGCTGTGATTCTCTGAGGGCATCTAGTTTCTAATGACTAGCTAGGGGCGTTGAACTGTAGATTTAGGTCTGGCAGACTGGTGAAGAGCCATTTATATTGATGAATTGGGTCATCAGAATGCCAACTGAGGGTCCCTGAGAGTCTGCAGGCAATGACTGATTGTCTGGGTGCCGTTCGTGCTTGAGGAATCATTGCCAGTGGACTCAGCGTTTGTTTCGGGTGTGAGGGACTGCGAGGCTCTGCAGCGGTAAAACCAGCAACAGCTGCGGCCTCTTCCCGGACACTCCCCCTTTTCTGCTATTGACATCTATAAACACTGAGTAGAGTGCCGCGGCGCGGGACGCGCGCGGGTTGCGCGCTGGGCGAAGCCCGGGCCAAGGGCGGGCCCGTTCAAGCCCGTTACAGACCGAGTAAGACCGGACCGGGCCCCCCCTCTAACGTTCTCTTCTGCTAGCAGGAACATATAACACTTTTGTCGCCCTATAGTACTGTTTTAGAAAGTTCTATTCACTGTTGTTATAAATGGCGACTACTCGAGGGAGTAGGAGCAAGGCGACTACAGATGTATCCTGTATCACTGGCCCACTGGATAATTTTATTGTAAGAGCCACTTCAGTTATTGATCAAGGGATTGCACTCATGGAACGGAGAGTCTCTCAAGACTTACTATTAGCAAAACGTTCCTCTATGGGCCATTTTGCAACAGTTAAAACTCCCGATCCACAAAGTAACAAGGTAGTTCCGATTTTAGTACATGCGGACCTACATAGTATCCCAAACGTAGTAGACTTGTCATTGTCAATGACGGATTCTATATCTCTTACACAATTAGAGAGGTCCCCGCTCCTTGTTTCAGAACCATTGGATACAGAATTACTGCTACAAGATCTAACAAATAGTCAGACGAGAGGAGCGAGCGAGGGAGTTAGTACAAAAACATCTAAAAACCCTAAGAAAAAGAAAAATGAAACGAAAGTCAAGAAGACTAGGTACTTACAAAAAACCACTGCACTTGTGGATAAAGGATTAAGTGAACTCCCCCGTAGGACTGCAGCTCGAATCGAACAGCAGTCAAAGAACGATTTTACTCAAAATTGCCCATCTGTAACCACTGCCACACTGGACTTGACTAGTGTTGAGGTTTCTCCCACTATTGATACATATCCCAAGAATATTGTGTCTGATAACAATCTATTTAAGCATCTAAAGGAGCTTTTTAAAACCTATCTCTCCCCCTTAGAAATTAGGTTGAAGCGGATTGAGGTGCAGTTAACGGATCTGTCCGTTCTTTCTAAGACCTCGACTACCATTGAGGCAACGAAGGCTGCGATTGGGACATCAAGCTGTACTAAAAACCTTTAGTGGGCTCCTTGACTGTTAAATCACCAGCCCCCGTTAGAAAGGTAAATAAATCGGTATCCACCATGACAGAGAAAAAATCAATGGAAGAAATTAAAAATCCTTTTATAAATATTGCTCAGGAGGCAAACACACTTAAAGATTATAATTGGGGACCTAAACCAGGGAATCCAATTATTAATCTGCCTCCTGAAGCATCGCCTTTTTTGGTAATCCTGACTGGGGTTCCTAAATTGAAGGAGGATAAAGAAGAACCCATTGGATCACTAAAAAATAAGGTCCAATACTGGCTCAATACTAATCGACCTCTCCCTCCAAATAGGAGTAGTAAGATTTTAATGGTCCGCAGGGTACCCTGGGTGGGGCCAGGAAGAAAATCAATACAAGGTGACTGTGTTCTGGTCAATTTTGATGACCCAGGTACGGCCGATTACATTTGCTCGTGGGAGACCCAATCTAACGATGAGGGTATTGAAACCAAACGACTTTCTTTCTTTTATCCACCCAGATTTTATTCTCACCCACTTCATGATGGTAATTGGGATTTTGTGGACACTCAAGCTAAAAGAGCGGCTAAAAGGGATTGGGAAGGCAACCCTACAGGGATCAAATAACTAGGGCTACTTGGAGAGGAATACCAACCTCCAAACGATATAGTAGCTTGGAGATGGTGGATTGACTTTATTGGAATGGTCGGAGTTTAAACGATCACTGCCCTAGTCCTAATAAATTGTATAATAGTTCTAACCACCTGGAATTAGCCCCCTTAGGGGATATCGATGAGGGCAGGGCCAATAAGTCAACAGTAACCCCAATAATAACTCCAATAGTTTCTCGATCTTTCCCTGATAAATTAGATAAATTAGAGCAGGAAATGCCTGTACATTCCGATCAGGAATCGAAAAGTGCATTAAACTCACAACATTCCCAAATTATTATTGATATAGAAACCGAAAGAAATTCTCCATTGATCGAAACAGATCATTGTGTTGACTATCCCCCTGTTTTAGAACGTGGAGGAGAAGTTGCAAGGGGGGAGTTGGCCCTTCTATCATGGAACATAGCGGGTTTATCAAATAAGGTAAATGATCCCATTTTTTGCGATTTAATTGAGAAATATGATGTTATTTGCCTTCAGGAGTGCTGGGAACAGACTGAGATCCATCTAGCAGGATATCGTACATATTTTACTCCTGCAATCCAGTCAAGGAGAGGCAGGAGCTCCGGTGGGCTTTGTACTTATATCTCTAACACAGTCAATTTGTCTATAAAGCGACAGTCTACACGGGGGCACAATATTTTCCAGGTTCTTAGCCTAACAGCAGGAGGGAGTCGACTCATTATCCTAGTAAATTTATATAACAATATCCCAAAGGAAGACCAGAACAAAGTTTTCGAAGATTTAAATAACTTTTTATGTTGTGGTCCTGATTTGGAACAAAATGACATTTGTATCATCCTGACGGGTGATTTTAATTGCCATTTATGCCCTTATAGCAACTCGGGCATATGTGGAATGGTCAACCTA
The DNA here is from genome assembly GCF_964204655.1 of Triturus cristatus. Classification (NCBI taxonomy): domain Eukaryota; kingdom Metazoa; phylum Chordata; class Amphibia; order Caudata; family Salamandridae; genus Triturus; species Triturus cristatus. The sequence goes on along the minus strand of NC_140582.1, from coordinate 1,067,924,011 downwards.
ATCGGTGAACCATGTACCCACTTCGAACATACTTCGTTGGGAAATTTGTTTAATAGTTTAATCTCTGACTGGAACTTGGGTTTTGCAAATGAACTTTGTAGCCCCCCGGTATTATTTCAAACCACTTTTAATGGGCGTGGTTTACAGTCCGTCATAGACTATACCCTGGTTACTACTTTCCATCATCATAATGTCCTGTCATTCAACACATTGGACATCGTGTTGAGCGATCATTATCCGATTTGCTCAACCTTTGATATTGAGACGAGTATTAGATCTGGCCCCAACGCAGTAGAAAATTTGTACCGCCATGCTTTATCACTGGCGAGACAAAATGGCTATGCCATAAAATGGAACAAAGTTGATCCTACCAATTTTCTTCAGAGTTTAATAGTGGATCAATACAATAATTTTAAGATTTGTCTAGAGGACAATCCTGATCCGGGCGTGATTATTAAAGCTTTTAACCAGATTACATCATATATTGGTAAAAAGCTAACAGGAACATTACGAGCAGGGGTGAGAGAAAAAGCTAAGGGATGGTTTAATTCAGATTGTACTAAAGCACATTCCTATTTAAAGCAGATCCTAAAGAAAATACCGAAAGATCTGCTAGAAGTTAGAGCTGCTAGGGCAGCTTATAAAACTTTGTTAAACAAACGGAAACGGGAGCTGAAGGAGAATGCGTGGGATACTTTAGTAAAGGCTAGCTCTCTGAGAGATAACACTGCCTTCTGGAAAGCAGTAAACGCTCCCTTTTTTGTAGAAAGAAAATCTGATAAGATAGAGCTCGCCATTGAAGGACCAATCTGGGTGGACCATTTTACCGAGCTTTATAAAAAAGATGCTTTGTTTACCATAGATTCTAATTCCCAAAATTATCAGCCTCTTACCGAGCCTACTCCTCCTGCTTTATTTCCTTTGAGGATTTCTTTCTCTGTCTCTGAAGTAGAATTAGCTTTACTAGAAAGTGCAAGAAATAAAGCTCCCGGGCCCGATGGTGTCCCTATAGATATATACAAAGATACTATCTCCCTATGGACCCCATTGTTGACCAATGTGTTAAATAGCTTTAACATTAGGGGATTTCCATCGACTTGGCAAGAAGCCATAGTCGTGCCTATTTTTAAAAAGGGAGATCGAGATGATCCCAAATGCTACAGGCCTATCTCGCTACTTGACTCCTTGATGAAAGTAGCAGGTAGAATCATTTTAAACAGATTGCATTTGTGGGCTGAGGAAAACGATGTACTTTCTACGTTCCAGTATGGCTTCAAGGCAGGTTTAGGTACCATCGAACAAGGACTTAATTTAGCTTTAATTACTGGCAAATATATGATGGCAAAAAAAGGCAATCGTTTTATGACGTTTGTTGACTTAAGTTCAGCATTCGACTGTTTGAATCACGTAGTCCTATGGGATATGTTAATAGGGCTGGGCATTGATTCAAATATTCTCAATTTTGTCAAAGAATTATACAGAGGGGCAGGGGCAAAGGTACGTTTTGGCAAAAAAGGAGAGTGTTCTAACAAGCTCCCAATAATGAAAGGGGTTCGACAGGGTTGCATCCTGGCACCATTCCTTTTTAATTTATATATTAATGGAGTGGCGGAATTTTTAATTACTCAAAAATTAGATTATCCTCAAATTGATGGAACGGCGGTTCCCATTTTACTTTATGCGGATGACGCGGTTATCATGGCTAGAACCCAAATGGGCATCCAAAAAGCATTAACTAGTTTCTCATTCTTCATGAGCTCTAGGGGCCTAAAAATAAACATAGGGAAAACATTTTCCATGTGCTGCTCTTCGAAGAAAAAACTTTCCTGTAACATTTTTATCGAAAAGTCGAAGATAGGACTTATAAGTACTTTTTCATACTTGGGGATTGTTTTTAATGAAAAAGGCACCTGGAAAGCAGCGACTAGGAGCAGGAACCTTGTATTTGCTCGAGCATTAGGTGCAGTAAAACAGTTTGCTAATAACCTGGGGGGCAGGCCTGTCCGTATTCTAATGGATATTTATAATTCCAAATGTGTTTCAACCGCATTATACGGTTCTGGCATATGGGGTATCGCTGAATGTCAGGAAATTCAAGTGAAAGAAAATTGTTTCCTGCGCTATCTGTTAGCGGTTCCCAAATCGACCTCTACATTTATTTACCATAAGGAATTAGATTTGGTTTACATTTCTGATCTAATTAAAGTTAGTCCTTTATTACTATGGCATAAGATATGGACCTCAGAGGAAACTGTTTATAATAGAACTGTTTTGACTGACTGCCTTAAATTAGAGAGATGTAAAGACATCCCGTGGATCGCCTATGTAAAAGAGTTTATGACTAATATGGGGCACCTAACCTTTTTTGATAATCCTTGCTCCCTATCCTCGATCTCCAGGAAGGCCTTTAAAAAATGTTGTCTCGCCTTCCTGGAAAGTAGACGATGGTTTGAGGAGAAAAGTAAGATATCTGTAATTCAACATAACTTACTTTTACAGGGCCCTGGCTTACAGCTTTATCTGTCTCCTGATTATTCCAGCTATGACAGAATGTTGTTAGCCCGATTGAGATTTGGGACCTATTATAGGTTGATAACTTTCCCAGATAGAAATGATTGGTCCACAAATTTAATTAAATGCCCTTGTGATGATCTTGCAATGCAATCGCAAATACATTGCGTCTTATTTTGTAAATTCTTTACACGGGGAAGAAGGAAATATTTGATTCCCCTTCTTAAGACCTGGGGCTTAAGGCAGTGTAGACCTGCTTACTTAAAGCTGCTCTTATTACAAGATGAAATAACTATTACTGCTTTATCCAAGTTTTTAAAATTTGCAATTCGGTGCAGATTGTCGATGAATTAAGTCCAGTGTCTGTTTTTATGTTGGATACCCCGATTATGACGTACTTAAGATGTTATGTATCCCGATTTCTCTTTCAGTATTTTAATTGTATGTATTTTTTGTGCTTTTATGATTTTAAATTTGAAATCGAATAAAGCTATCTTGACTTGACTTGACTTGACTGATTGTATTCTGAGGGACATCTGGTAGTATTTAATGAACAGTTATGGATTTCCAAATGTGGTTCAAGGACTGGCTGATTTATCCAATGGTTAAATGGGGATGCCTGAGAGCTGACTGAACTTTAAGGTCTCTGAGGGTATGCTGAGGATCTCTAAGCTCTAGTCCAAAGTGTCTGAGGGTGGACCAGGTATGTTCAAGAGTTGGTTGGGGTCTTTGAATTGCCTCCTAGCAATGCTCAGATATATGCCAAAGGTATCTAAGCCTAAGTACCAAGGAATAGCTCAAGATCAACTTTGCATGTCTCAGAGATGAATACATACTTTTACAACACGGTTTTTATACCGAAATACAATCACAACGCGGTCGTTACAATGACCGTGTTGTGACCACGCAGTGCCATTACAACGCAAGTCGTTACAACGACGTGCGCTAGATGGCGCGCTGGACTTAGGAATAGTTGAATTTACTATTCCAACTCCAGTGTGTGCAACACTAGGGAAGGTGTTAGAATGGTATATCATACTATTCCTTGGTCTAGAGCGCCATCTAGCGCAAGTCGTTGTAACGACTTGCTTTGTAATGGCACTCCATGGTCACAACATGGTCGTTGTAACAGCCGCGTTGTGATTATATTGCGGTGTAAAAACCGCTTAGTAAAGGTTGTATCCCCTCAGGAATATATCTCCCTCAGAGGCCTCTGATGGTGCAATGGCAGTGTCAGAGGGCTATCTGGAGGTACAAGAGAACCAGTTGGTGTTTTTAGCTTTGCTGAGGTGTGACTGACAGTGCTTAAGGACCATCCGGGATCTCTCTATGTATTTATTTATGTATATATTTATGTATGTGTGTATGTATGTATGTTTGTATTTATGTATGTATGATCCTAAGGATGTTGTATTTCTATAGTGTGAGCCTAGTCAAAATGTACATGGTCAAAGAGAAGCATAAAATCAATGAGTAAGTGGAGAGGAAGCTTGGTTATGGATGGTTAATGTATTGTGATGTCGTGGTTTTTACAAGGGTGAGTCTTCAACTCTTTTCTTAAATAAAACTTCTCTTCCTCAGGTCTGGCACTACACTGACAAGGAATGTGTCATAAAAGAACAAATGTTTCTTAAAATGTCTCTTTGAGTTGGATTCTGCTGATTCCTTTCAGTTTCACTTTCCACCCACAGTACTATGGGAACTCTGCTGTCTAGAAGCTCCACTTACCCTTATAAGGTATGTTTGTGATTTGGCTTCATGTACACATTTCCCTAACTTTGATTGAGATTATGTTATTTCATTTTTAAGTAGTAGACTATTTACTTGAGGTCATACAAACAGGGTATACTTTTAAAACAGCTGTGTATTTCAATTTAGACTTTTAGTCAATTTAAAGATGCCATCAAGACACCCCTTTACGTCTAGAAGTCAAAATCTGATTAAGAATCTTCAGTTTTCTTTTGGCTTTTCTGGCGCTCAGTTTGATGCGGCTCATCATAGATGCCAACATTACCAATATAGGTGAAAGACTCCACATTCTTTAAAGTAAGATTCTTATTTCAGCGTTCTCACTGTTAATACCTATTTAGCCCCAGTGCCCCAGTGCTAGTTAATTGGGGCACTAAATTCCCCCTACCCACATTTCATTCCTCTGATCTTTATTTTTGCTGTGCCACAATGGAAGCGTGTATGAGAGCTTTACTGGTGTCCTGAAGGTCTGGCCTCCTTTTATTTAGGTGCAGCATCTGTTGTTCTACACTCACAAGAAGCTGTTTCAGAGGTAAAATGCTGCTGGGCAAGTTTCCATACTCCATGTGTGACACCTTCAGCCAGTCGTGCCCAAAGGCAGTTGCACAATAGGATTCGTAAACCAGGAGACAAAATCCCCAGAAACTGAACTACAGACTCCAGCTTTTTGACGAAATAATTAAAATTAATTATTTAGTCGAAATATTGTACAAAGAGACTTGCAAAATAACTCACTTGAGAGATTTCTATTTCTTTCACATGTATCTGAATTTTTTTTATATAGGTCACTTCCACCTGCAACATGCTTTGGGATGACGCAAACTCCTGTGGTAAGCGGTCTTTTTCTCGTATTAGCTTACTTTTCTAAAAATGCACAACCCTCTGTGAATTACCCGTTCTATTCTCCTATGGTTCGGACAGTTCAAACCCCACCTGGTAAACACACCGATGCAATGCCATTAAAGGTGATCACGCTGATAAACGAGTTAAAAGATGAATTCCAAATGGCTGCCTTTGACCCACAGGTTCGACCTTCTTTAAATGCGAGTTCCTGCTTTTCAAGGGCTTCTGGTTAGACAAAGAACCAGCATAAATCAAGGCTGAACTTTGAACAAATATCCGGCCTGAGCACATGTTTTCACTGTCTGAGCCCTGTTCTTAAAGACCTGCACAATAAACACTGCTCTCCCAGGATGTGGTGGTGTGTGTGTGTGTGTTGCTAGGAAGAGGCTGTGGCTTGCTGCCACCCCTCCCACACTTACTCCCACACCTCAGTTCAAGAAAGGAGTGCCCAGTACAATACAGCTAATGTTCCCTCTGCAACTAATAAATGCTCAGACCAGTGTTCTGTGCTGCTGGCAGTGTAGAAACATACCTCGAAGGATGCCTCCTGCCAGGAAATGTGGAATGATTAACTAATTTTTACTAAGTCGACAGTTGCTATATTGCACTAGAAATTGAAAAGGCCCTGAAAGTGAATCACAGATCATGGGGACTCATTAGAAAATGGTTTTCTGTGGAAACTACTGTAGCGCATCCCGATTCTGTGCAGAAAAACGTGAAATCAGTGAATTTGCCTGACATGCACAACATGAGAGGATTTAGGTGAAGGAAATGATGTTCTAGAGCTAAACCAAAAACAAAATGGGAGCATAACGCTTAAATATGAGATGGAACAGTGGAGACCATCCCATGGCAAATGAATCTATAAAATTAGGAAAAACATAGGGGCATATTCACAAGGAACTATCGCAGAGTTAACGGCACTTTATCGCAGCCAAAGATGCGATAAATTTATCGCCCCATTCACAAGCTGGTGTAAACAGCCCACAGCACCAGTTTACCCGCGATAGAAGCTGCAAAAAACATCGCCACGGATGACCCCCGCAACTATCGCTAATGAGATGCAGAGTAGTCGTTCCTGTGCCAAAAGCTGCGACAACACAACTCCACAACATTCACAACGACCAGACAGAACTGCGATAAAAACACAAAACCGGCGATAAGGCGCGTCAGCAGCAGGAAAATAACACCTGCTCTGACCTGATGCTAAGTCAGACCACAGCCTGCACCACAAAAGGGAGCACAGCCCACAGCCACATCGGAAGGGCAACAGACGCCATGGAGCCACTGGTCTTGCAGCCCGGACACCCAAGAAGGCCACAACACCCACCACCACCCCAGGACCCCAAACCCCACCCAGAACAACCCCCCCCCCCGGACCACCACAGAGGCAGCGCAGACAAAGACAGCGGACCCCCAGGAAACGCACCAGCCTCACAGACCCAACACCTGACAAGGTCATTGCCCACTACAGACCCAAAAGGACAACCATCCTACGCATCCTGACCAACAACGCCCAATAGGTCGACGGCACAAACACAGCGGACAACCAACATCCCACCCCACACAAAGCTGCTGGCTGTGCTGCACCTGTTGGCCCCTGGTGCCCCCAACCAACACCCGCTACAGTCAGAGGAGTCACACAGCCAGCCACATCCAAGACCCTCACACCTGACCTGGACAACACCATCAGCCTGTCATCCCAGTCCCCATACGTCCAACACAATGCGCAGGATCCGCTGGACACCAAGCAAGGACCAAACGCCATAGCTGGATGCACGCACATGTTGGGGCAATCCACAGCACACATGTCATACCTGTGCCCCCTGCCGACACAGCACACAATCACTGCAACAGAAAGCACACGTCTCACAGCAATGTGCAGACAACAACCGAACACCGTGGAACCTCTACCAATCTCGCCTCCAAATACCCAGCCACTGTGCACGATTCCTCCAACCTCCGACAGTCCATCACCAACCAGCGTCCCCAGGATGGCACCAAGGGAAATGCACAGCCCCTGGCTCAACTCCACAACCATGCAACTCACAACTCTGGCAATGCACATGTCACAAAATCTAAACCAACATGCAAACAACATGCCCACCCACCAGACACGACAGAATAACTCACAATGGTAACGAATGGCAGAGTCCACACCAGTGGTCGCACGGAGAGGAGTAAGAGGAAGATGCGGCTCAGTCTGGACGAAACCCGGGTCACAGTCACGGAGGTGACCGAACACTATCAACAACTGACCTGTGCCATCAACCCTGTTCATTGCAAATCCGCGTCACGTGGTGCCACTGAACCTGAACTACGCAGGCCGGTGGGACCATCCAACCTATGCCGGCGACACTCGGTGAATGGCCCGTGCCGAGCGCTACCTCAGACCTACACTGTGGTCCATTAGGACACAAATGTGGAACTGTGTTTTGGGTAAGATGTGGAGGAATCCACACCATTGGGCTCGCCTCATCGCAGGCGGCATCCCCTAACTGCACTGGTGCCACTAACTCTGTGTGCAATGAGTCATAGGCACCACCTGTTTGGACCCTGGTGGCATCAGAGCCCATGGCCTGGTGGCTTTCTGCATCTTCTTCTGGCTGGACCGGACTTGGTGTCCGACATGTGTCTGTTCCATTCATCTCCACAATAGTGCTTGTATCAGCGTGGGCCTGCCCTCTGCACCCTGCCCTGGGGATACACCTTCCACTATCCCTAGAGACACTCCTCAACAAGGCTCCTTGTCATCCTGTGGACCTGCTCTGCACCCGTGACCCTTGCCCAGGTGCACCACAAGTCAGCAGACCGTGGCGGCAGGCCCGTGCAGGACATTGTGCATCCGGGCCACTAACTCTGTTCAGTACAAATCATGGGGCCTTTATGGTTGTGTCCTTTACGATGTTCACTGTTGTCGATTTCTGACTGCACCAGGCAGCCCTTGCCGGCTGGTGTGCACATACATCCAACACAGGTGTCACTCGGTAAGTGTGCCTGCTAATAAATGTGGCCGTGCGCACATGCCCGTAGCCATTCACACCATCTGAGCAAGTGTGTCCGTGTGTTTATTGTGTCAGCTTGATGTGCACGGGCCCTGAAACATCATAGTGTCATGTCTTCTGCGGACGTTGCCATGACATTTCAGCGTTGGCAGTGACCCTGGACATGTAGCCCCGCACCTGCCCCTTGGCATGCACAGTCTGCGTGTGCTGGTTCAGCAGGGGGGGGGAGGTCATGGTCCGGATGTCGCCCGATGCAGGAAGTGCGGTAAGTGTGTCTCTGTATTGGGGTGTTGTCGCCACCAGGGCCACAGTAAACAATGTTGCAATGTGGCATGTACCAGGAGGGCGGGCCCACAGGTACGGGGACATGTAGAAGTGCTAGGACGCTCGGGGTCTAAGCACATGCATGCCAGGTGTGATGTGTATCAGTCTTGCAGATGCATGAGTCTGTTGCCTGTTCTCATTCGCTGCGCGGTCCCAGCCAGCCATGGGCTGGACACCTTTGTCTGCACTGTCCAGACCATTGGCCTATTCCCAAGTGGGCGCAAACTTTCGAAGGCCAGCGCAGCAGTGTTGTTGGCATGGCCCTGGACATGCTTGAACAGGCATTAGAATGGTGTCCCGTAGGAGTGCACATGATGCAACCGGGCAGCGCACACAAGTGTGGGTGCCCGTGGCAGGGCGGAGCAGCTGTGTGGCAACGTGACACACAGTGAGTCCGCTCATGTGCATCGTACTGGGCATATCATCCATGATTCCCAGGGTCTCAGACGTCCCACCACACCCACGACCGGCCTCTGTACGTCTCCTGTATGCATGCAGCTGGCGAAGTTAACATAGGGATGAAAGGTCCTTTGACTGCACTATGAGGCGGTAGCACATCTGCAGTTCCGAGCAGGAACTTGCATGTGCCCAGCACCCCCTTACAGGTACAATGGCATTTGCTTGCTAATCCCACACTACGCACTGCCCGGCGTGAGACCAACGTGTACACACCCACACGCAGTGGTCCTTGGTCATAGTTGGCGTGAGTGATATGGCCTTCGCACGTACTCCCACCCCACCCAAGGCCTGCACCCGTTGCACACAGACACTGATCTTTGCACCGAGCTGTGCCATTTCATCCTCCGGACTGTCTCAGGGCAAGCCAGTGCCACTTCAAGCAGAGCCACTGACGCAATGGCAGACCATCCCGAACACATGGTCTATTCCAGTCACATGGAGCTGTACCGTGCACGTCTGCTGCATGTACTGGTGGCACTGCCATTGGCAGTGCTACGGATCAGTTACTGGGTCGGCTTCTGCCTTGCGCACGTCACCTGCGTGCAGCCTGTGTTGCATTGTCGCTCGTGCATATTCGAGTGGTCCATGGATGTCTGCCTCTCCAACGTAACTGTAGCTGACCTGGATTTCGACGTGTGTGTGCCCCCCCAGTTGGACCACGACCAGGAGTGTCACCAGGATGACCGCTTATGGCATGCATGGATGTTCGGCATGCAGGCTGGAAACTGGACCTGGGAGATTGCACGAATCGTCATGTGCAGTAAGCACATTGAGCCACTACCCGATTGGTCTTTGGTGCACATTGGGTTCACTGGTTGGAGTCAGCACATCTGTCCTGGTCAGCTGATGGATCAAGTCGATGACATGTCAGATGTGGTGGACGACGATCGCTCATTGGAGATGTTGGCCTACGCAGCTGCACTCGCGTTTATGGACGAGTGACAAGGTACCTGCAGCCACAACTGGATGTGAGCCATTGCACTTGTCACGACACATGGTTGCATGTTGTGGAGATGGTCACAAGTACAGAGACGACAGTGGACATGGCTATATTGGTCAGGACTCATGTTCCAGGAGAAGACAACCAACGCGGGTTGGCACTCCCCCGAGATGGACATGGGCGCTTTCCTACGTTCCTCATTCAGACATGCAGCTGCATTGGTCTGCATTTCGTGGCACTTATCTTGGCCGTACTGACTCGCACTTGTTGAAAAAGTTTCCGCACTTTCACTTGTCTCCAACTGTGTTGTGTTTTGATTTGTATGCCAATTTGTGTCACGGACTCTCTGGCTCCCTGCCATCCATGCATTGCTACCCCATCAGGACTGTGTATTTGTACATGTGCATTATCATGTCCCCTTTTCGTGCTTTGCCAGATGTGTATGGCTGTTTACCGGTGCAGTTGTGTCCTGGGTTTGGTTGTGCACAAGTTGGTGTTTGTACCACATTGTGTTGGATGTTGGGGTACTCTGCTTCCTATGTGTGTGTGCTGCATTGTGTGTGAGATGTCTCTTCTGCTCTGATTAGGCTCACCCTTCTCCCTTTCACGCGGTGTTGTGTTCACTTCTGTGCCTGTTTAGTGGTGTGACATTGCCGGGTTGTGTGACTTGTGCACCTGGTTGGTGTTGTTGCTCGTGGCCATGATTTGTCTGCTGTTGTGCTGTGCTTAGTTGTGCATTTGTGCCATTGTGCCTATCTCCCCCCGTCCCCCAGTCCCTGCTGGTTCCTCTCCCTGTTGCTGTTGTGTCTGTTGTTTGGTGCAGTTTGCGGTCCCCGAGTCCTGCCACCATCTCCAGACTGATGTAGTGGACCCTGTTTCCTCCATGTCATCCAGCTCCTGGTGTGGCGCTGGACTCCCACCTCCGGTGTGCATTGCTGCCTTCTTCTTGTTGGCGTGTTTCTGCTTGTTTGTGCCTTTTGCATCATTGCTGGAGTTCTGGTTTTGTGCCATTGTCCTCCTCCGCTCTCAGGCTGCATTCATTTTGTCCAAGTTGGCCTGCCATGTACAATTTTTTTTTTTTTTTTGTAAACGTTTATTGAACTGCAGGTTCAAAGGTACAGTAGGAAGTTACACCTTAAATACACTTTGATATGCAAGAGACATTCAACATTGTGTACAGGACTGTGGCACAACAAGATATACGTACAATCACAGTATGCCATGAAAATTCCCAAACACATACCCATTTCCCTCCCCGCTCCTGCATGCCTTAATTATACAGTAAGTTACAGAGGTGTCACATCTTTTAAAAAGGTTCCTGAATGAGGGATAACCGCCAGGGGTAAGTCTTTGCAGTAGCAACAATATACAGCCACATATCTTGTGGTAGCTTTCACTTTTGTTTGTTGTTTCCTCCTCCCTCACAGAATCTCTTGGTTCTTGATCGCTGGTAACTGGGTGTGTCAGTAAATAGGACTGGAGTGGGCCCCATATGTTCCTTGGGCGTGAAGTAGTCGGAACCAGATCAGCATATAAGAATGTCTGATCTTGCCATAAAATCACTGCACACGACACTGCAGCTACATGTTATGATTTGAAAAATGCTTGCTCGTCTTTTCTTCACATGAGAACTGTCTGTTGTTCACATCCCTAGCCGTGAGCTGCGACCTTGGTCTGAATATTGTGTAAAGAAACAGTCTGGGTCGCTAGACGGTGCATGTTTTTGGGTTCAGGTTGATCGGCCCACTATTTAGCCATAACACGCACACAGCTGCAAATACCTGAGAGTTGAGCGCTTTTAATATTGCAGGCTGCATGCTTAACACACATATTCTGAGGAAGAGCTTTCCCAGGAGCAGAGCACACCTGATCCTGTGATGTGATTCAACTAAGCTGATCTTTACGGTATGGGGTTCCCCATTCAAGCCTAGAGACCTTTTATTAATATAATAATATTAGTTTACTAGCGAAAGGAAGGTGGCTGTATTCCACTGTCATTTGTAATATGATCTCTCCTTTCATTTTTTATGGTATTGTAACAATGCTGATGGTTTTGATTTTAATCATTTGTCTGCTTATGTTAGCCAAAGTACTGCATCTTAGGACACGAGTTTTATAAAATAAACTCTTTAAACTTTACTGTGTCTCTGTTTACTCTTGTTGTGGACTGATATGAGAATAATAACAAATAGGTATTTCTGATTCCCACCATTCCTGAGAATACACTAAGTCACTTGTTCTGGGTTGTCTATACATTGTGACCGCCGAGATAATACGGATAACGAATGGGACACTGATGCTGGTCGGATAGGGGTTCTGGGTTCTGAGGTGAGTTTTTGGTACACCACAATTCACTGAGGTCCTAGTTTCCTGCGCATAGTTCTGTGAATGAGCAGAATCCCTGCAACAGACCCCATCGACAGGCGATCCGTCGTTTTGCCAACATAAGTCCAAAGGACACAAATTTGTGCTGCTTTGCCGGGATCTTCTGAGTATACCCCAGCAACGCAACCAGGGGCGACCTTGGGATGTGTATGGAAACCATCTGGCCAAGTGCAGTGAGTACTGTGTTCCAGGATTCATTTACGCCTGGGCAATCCCAGGCGAGATGAAGGACATCAGCGGCCTCTGCTCTACATCTGTCACACCTACTCGTGTCCCGGAGCCCAAATTTATATAACTTTAATGGAGTATAGTAGCTACGCTGAAGGAATTTGTAATGAGTGATGCGTAATCGAGCATTCGAAGATATTTGTTCTGTTTGTTTGCAGCAAAACTCCCATTGCATGTCTGTGAGTGGTTGCTCCAGTTCGGCCAACCACCTGTCCGTGGCAGCACATGTAGAGTATGTAGCATCTACGTACATAATGCGAAATAGTGCGGATACTAAATGTGAGGCAGTGGGTGTGCGAAGTACATGATGCAGCGGTGCAAGCGCCACAGGCTCCGCTGGAAACCCCGGGGTGCACTCCCTGATCCCGTGCCGTAAGCGAGCATATAGGAATGTTTCCATAGCAGAGGGTGGAGTGCCCGGGAAGAGTTGTTGTATAGTGCGGAATTTACCGTTTAGGTATAGATCGCCCCAGAGTCGAATATTACGCAACCTAGCCATTTTTTTAAAAACCCCTTCTTGCAGTAAGGGCATCTGTGGGTGGTATACTAGTGGCAGCAATGGTGAGTATAGAAAGGGTGTCTGTGATCGAGCAGCAATATGCTGTCAGGCCTTAAGCGTGCACTCCACAGAGGTGGGCCGTGGTTCCCGGGGCTTGAGTGTTGATAGCATTACGCCCTCTAGTGGAATAGGGTCCACAAGCCAGTGTTCGGTAGCTACATGGGGCGTATACCGAAGTGGGTTGAATCAAAATTGGGCAAAGTGTGCCTGGGCGCATAAATAGTAGAGTTAGAAATTTGGAATGACAAAACCTCCCTGCGCAGTTGGTCGCGTGAGTGTGTCCCATTTTATCCCGGGTTGCTTGCCTCCCCAAACCAGCCTGATCAGTTCCGCACTGAGGCTAGAGAAGAAATGTCTCCCCGGATCGTACGGAATGTTTAAAAACAAATATAAGAATTTAGGTAGAATTACCATTTTTATTAGGGAAACGCGACCCGCCATGGTCAGTGGAAGCGAGTTCCAGCGGGTCACGCAGCCAGCGATGTGGTTCATTGCACGCCCATAGTTCAGCCTCATTAGCTCCTCCCGGTCCGCCGTGAGAGTGATCCCTAGGTGTCGCACTTCGTCGGTGCACCATGCTATTGGATAGTCTATATCGAAGGGTGTGGCAGCTGCAGGTAGTGGGAATATTTGGGATTTTGCCCAGTTAATATGGATACCTGAGATGCCCCCAAATCTGACAAATTCCATAAGAAGTGGATTCAAGTTTTGGCGCGGCTCCTTAACATAGAGTGTGACATCGTCTGCATATAAGGATATGAGTATGGGCCGCAGTAGACAGCGGAGCCCTTTCTCATGATGATGTCGAAGTTTTGCGGCTAGAGGCTCCATTGCCAGGGTGAATAAAAGGGGTGACAGTGGGCAACCCTGGCGCGTTCCTTTCGACAGAGCTATCAGGGACGAGACGTGCCCATTTATTTGGATCTTAGCTATCGGTGCCATGTACAATAGCCTGATATAGGCCAGGAAACTATTGGGGATCCCTATGCACTGAAGTATAGTGAAGAGGTATTCCCTTTCGACCGAATCAAAGGCCTTCGTGGCATCTAGGAATACCGCCACAAGCGCCAGTTTGGGGTCCACAGTTTGAAGTATGGAGAATAACGTCCGTAAGTTATGAGAGGTAGCCCTGCCAGGGATGAAGCCAGTCTGGTCTGGCAAAACCAGTTTCTCCATATGAGCTTGAGCCGGTTAGCGATTAACTTGGCGAGTATCTTGGCATCTGTGTTTATCATCGATAAGGGCCGATACGATTCGCAGCGATCTGCAGACTTGCCAGGCTTCAAGATTGAGATAATGAGCGCTTCCCTCATGGTCGCAGGTAGGAGCTGGGTTTCCTGGGCTTCAAGGAAGACCTCTTTTAACACTGGAAGGAGTTGGTCGATGTACCGTTTGTAAAAATCTATGGGGAGGCCGTCTGGCCTGGGGACTTTCCCCGATGGCATCTGCATGATGGCTTCGCGGAGCTCATCATCTTCAATGGTGCCTCTAAGAATTCCCGCTGCCCGTCTCCCAACCATCCCAGCGCTATATCTTCAAGATAAGCTGTTAAGTCTGGGGGTGCGGTTTGCCGCGTGCTATACAGATCTTTGTAAAAATCAGTGAAAGCCTGTAAGATATCCCGTCTGTCCCTATGTCGCACTCCATCGTCCCCCACCACTTCTAGGATAAAGTTAGAGAACCGGGGCAGCCTTATTTCAGATACTGATGCTTTACCAGGTTGTTCACCTTCGCCATGTCTACGGGCCATGAAGTATTTGCCCTTAAATTTGGCCTCTCTATCCGCGGTCTCATTGTAATCCGTCAGTTTTTCCCTTAGTAGCGCCTTTTGGGCTCCCGATGTGCCGTTCCACATGTTATGTTCCACCACGCATGGTGACTTTAAAAGCCTCCCATACCGGTCCCACATATTGAACAGATCCTTTATTTCTATTAAAGAAGTCGGCTATCTCCTCACCTATCTCTGCCTGAAAGACTGCGTCCAGCTTCTTGGAGTCGTGATTAGGTTAGGCGGCTAAATCGTCAGGCATACAGGCGCATGGTCAGAGTACGTCCGAGCCATGTGCTCAACCAAGTGTATCTAGGTGCTGATCCCCCTAGAGCACACCCAGTAATCCAAACACGACCAAGTTGCATGTCCCGCCGTGTAAAAGGGGACCTCTCTGGTGGATGAGTGGGCATATCGCCATGCATCAAGAAGCCCTTGGTCGAGGAATAATTGGGAAAGGACATCCTGTGTGTTGTTATTGTGCTGTGGGAGAGGGTTGGATCTATCTAGGGAGGGGCGTAGGGCAACATTGAAGTCTCCACCCCATATGACGTGCGTAGATCCCACTTTGATTATCTGCCACCAGAGAGCTGTGAAGAAATTTGGGGCATCTGTGTTTTGCCCGTAGCAGCAGGCAAGGGTGACGGATTGGGTGCCCAGTGTATCCCAGAGTAGACAGCTGCGTCTGGAGGGTCACTATATGTACCTTTAGTTATGAAAGGTGTGTTCCGTTTTATCAGTATGAGTGTGCCCCGTGAGTATGTAGAGTAAGAAGAGAACACCCTGACGTTGGCCCATTTACTTTCAAAGCACGAATCACGTCGTGGGTCACTATGTGTTTCCTGAAGCATCGCTATCTGTATATTATGCCTATCTAAATATGCTAATATGTGGCGGCATTTGCGGGGATCCCCAAGACCCTGTACATTCCACGTGAGTAGTTTAATACGTAGAAGTTCAGTGTTTGACGGCATTCCTGCTACCATTTTTAGACATAAGACATGGTTGTATAGTGTTGGTCGTGACACTGTGTACAAAGTGCCTATACGGTCCACAGCTGTTGAGTATGGTAAAAAAAAACTCTGTCTCTTGATCGTGATTGCATACATTACAATCCCCATTCGTAACCACCCCTCCCACCTACCCCCCTGCAGTCTAGCTTTGAAACAAAAGCCCAATTCCCCTGCCTTCCCCTCCCACAACAGCACCCCAAACGTGCCGGTATACAGGTGCCCACCCTCCATTCCAACCTTCAAACTAATACTTTGCGCTGCAATCGTTAGTTTCTATAACGTAGAGAGATTCAAGTCAAACTAGTAAGGGAGATCTCCCATAAGGGGGGGCGCCAGAAAGCTACAACAGCCCCTCCCATATACCAACTCTCCTGCAGTGCAGTTCCCACCTACCCCGTGTAAGGGGGAAGAAAGTGGAAATGGAGGGGTGCTTGGCATAAGTTATTACACAACTGCCATCTATTGAAGTAGAGGAACATAAGGAGAAGAAAAAAACACAGTGGGGACCACCTCTGCCCCGCAATCATACAGCAAAAATTGGCACGCGAAGCCCATCAGGGCACTTAGCTGTTTGTGTCCATCTCGCTGGTGGTGCATTGCAGCAGAATAAGGGAGGCGTCCACAGCGTTCGCCCAGTGTGGGGCAGGGCAGCCGCGTCATAACTTCTTAATTGGTACAACTAATTGCCTACCCACGATGAGGGCAGGAATCCTTCCCCTGACCCCTGATGGGGGAGCAGTTTGTAATCAGATTAATCCGATGTCGGAGACGTGGATCGGGACAGACGCTCCTGCCGAGGCGATCTCCTCTGCGTAGATTTTAGGAAGTCTTCCACCTGTTTTTTTTTTAACATGTTTTTATTGACATTTTATATTTACTGTGGCATTTTGCAACATGTGACAGGGTATCCATCAACAAATCCTGAACTTCAGAATAAATGCATTGATCGTCGTGCAGTTACTAGTCCAATGCCACGCCTGTGTGGACGTGATCCTGTGTAAAATGTCTGAACGGAACTGGGGTGGATTCAAACTGGGGAGGGACGGGGGGGAGTCCATGGAGTTTTTTTGGGTACTGGCGTCGTAGGTGGTTGCGGGATAATACATGCCCTGACGGACTGTGGGTCCACGTACTTCTAGGGGCCGGCAGCCGAGGGGGACAGATGGGATCGTGGTTGGCCCGGCATCAAGGTCCGAACGTTCAGTGGGACGTATAGCATAGTGCTGAGAAACTACCGGCTGCCTGTATGTGTTATGTGAGAGGGACTGGTGTCCGTGATCGCCGTCTGCGTCTGCAGTTGTGTGTCATGCGGTGTGTCAGGGCCGCCTTCCGGGTCAGTACAGGTCAGTTTTTGTGTGAAGCGGTTCAGCAGGATAGCCCAATCTAGGGATATGGGGTGTTTGCACGTCCCCTTTACCTCTTCTTCCCGTAACGTCTCCTCTTCCGTTAATGCCCATTTTTGAACCGCCCCCTACCAAGCAGCAACCGGGGGCCCTGTGGGAGACCGCCAATGCTGCGTTTGGCTGGTAAAATGGCCCGCGAGGCAAATCTGAGGGGTACTTTGTGCCACTTTCTTTTCTGGTAGATACCCAATGCACAGACGTCCCAAGTGTTCAGATACGCGAGTCCAGTGAGATCCCCGAGGGACTTGTGGATGTGGTGCCAGTAGGAGTGTAGTGTAGGGCAGCACCAAAACATGTGCTGAAAATCTGCCGCTTGTGAGCGGCATCTAGGGCACAAGAATTGTGTGTCGGGATAGAAGCGTTGAAGGCGTGCTGGCGTCAAGTATGCTCTATGGAGGATGTAGAATTGTATATTCTTGAAGCGCGCATTTTGAGACACCTTCTTGGGGTGTTCGAGAGCTTTTTCCCATTCCTTCTCATGTAGTGAGCGGCCTAATTCGTCTTCCCAGGTGGTCCGTAGGGTCGCTAGTGATTTCTGCCTGAGTTCCCGATAGCCCTATAGATCCATGTGACCAAGTGGCGTCCTGGTCCCATGTGCAAGAGTGTGTGTATGACCGGATGTGTAGGCAGTTCCCCTGTTGAGAGTTCATGGTACTGTCTGTAGTGTGCAAGGAGTTGGCGATGAAGTAAGAATTGGCCAGCAGGAAGGTCATGGTCCTCTATTAGGTGTTGGAATGGCTTGAGCTGGCCATCCTCAAACAGACCCTCAGCTTCCGTAACACCGCAATCTGTCCAGATGCGGAGTATGTTGGGTGTGTAGTAGTGTTTTCGCATGGGCCATCCAACCAGCGGAAGAAGGGGTGAATATGGGGGGATCGTGGGCGGCATACGGTGTATCCTCTGCATGCACTGGCGTGCAACCGTCACCTGTAGGGGGTATGTGCGTCGAGGTTTAGTGCCTGGTAATAGCAGTCGGCGGATCTCGGGCATGAGCACCAGGCCATTCGTAGTAATAGTCTCTGCGACATGTCTGCCTGCCGTCCAATAGGATAGCCACTGTAGCTGTGCGGCTAAGAAATAGGATTCGAAGGATGGGGCGGCTAAGCCCCTTGCGAAGTGGGTAGCTGAAGCTTCGACAATGCTATTCTATGCCTGCCCGTGCCCCATATCAGTAAACCAAGAAGTATGTCTAGCTCGCGGAAGAAGGGTCTGGGCGGAATTATTGGCAGGTCTGTGAAGTAGTATAGTAGCCGCGGGACGATTATCATTTTGGAGATGGCTACCCGACCAATCGGGGCCAGCGGAAGGTGTCTCCAAAATCCCACCGAGGACCTGATGCCAGCCAGTGCCTTCCGGTAATTACCGTCGTAAAGGTCAGCCGGAGTGTGATAGAGACGAACTCCGAGGTATCGGGGAGCCTCCGCACTCCAGGCAATGTTTTGATCACCCAGCCTGATCGTCCAAGGGGGAAGGTTCGGATGTAGCGGGTACACCGTGGATTTTTCCCAATTTACTCTAAGTCCCGAGACCTCCGCGAATTCTGTCAACGTGACCCAGATGGGCGTTAAGTCTGTGGTTATGTCTCTGATGTAGATGAGAAGATCGTCGGCATACATAGAGACACTGTGCATGGTAGTGCCTATAGGAATGCCCCAGTGTTCTCCCTCCAGTAGCAACCGAATTGCTAGCGGTTCCACCGCTAGGGCGAAAAGCAGGGGCGAGAGAGGGCATCCCTGCCGCGTGCCACGCTGTACCGCGAATGCTGACGAAATTTTTCGCCCTATACGAACGTGTGATGTGAGTTTGGTGTAAAGGAGCCTTGTGTACGCCAAGAGAGTGGGGCCTAGGCCTATTCGTTGTAATACCGAGAAGAGGTACTGCCACGTGAGGGTGTCAAAGGCCTTTTCGAGGTCTAGTATAAGGCAGGCAGCCCAAGGATGTGTGTCACCTACTTGGTCTTGGATGTGAAATAGGCGACGGATATTCTGTGAGGTGGTTCTGCCTGGAACAAACCCGCATTGATCGGGGTGTACCACGTGCCGAATAATTTGGGTGTATCTGTCCGCCAGTATTTTACCTCGAATCTTGCAATCAGTGGAGAGGAGCGTGATGGGACGATAGGATAACAGCAATTGTGGGTCACGGTTAGGTTTCAGGAAGGTCACGATGACCAACTCCCGGAGGGACTCCGGAAGCTCCCCTAAATCTAGTGCTGTGGTGTACATTGCCACCAAACGAGGAACCAGTAGGGGGGAAAAGGTCCGGTAGTATTCTAAGGGAAACCCATCTAGCCCCGGCGCTTTGTTGCGAGCTAAGGTGCGTAAGGCACCGGTGATGTCTGTGGTCTGTATCTTCGCCTCTAGAGACGTACTATCGTCGTTCGTAATTGCGGGGATCGGTAAAGGGTCGAGGAAGTGATCTATACCATCTTGCTCATCTGAGGCGGGGTGTCGGTAGACCGCCGCGTAATGCTGATGGAATGCTGTAAGAATCTGGTCTTGGGAGCGGACTAGGGTACCGTGGGGATCTATGATCTCAGTAATGGGTTTCGTGTCAATGCCTTGTTTGGCTAACCAAGCTAGAAAAGTACCCGTTTTATCACGTTCCTTGTGCATCCGGTTGGCATACATCCAGAAATTATAGCACCGGAGGTCGACGCAAGCCGCCCTATAGTCCGTTCTGGCCTCAGCAAGTCTTGTCGCTGCCTCGTCCAATGGATCCTCCTGTTTAGTGAGGGTAGCAAGGTGTTTTTCGGCTGTGATGAGTGTTTGCTCTAGGGTTCGTTTAACTCCCACTATTTGCTTAATGCATTCTCCCCGGGCCACTACCTTAAATGTGTCCCATTCTACTAGTGTGGAGGATGCTGTCCCGGTGTTGTGTGTGAAGTAGTTGTGTCTGCTCTGCTCCTGGTCATGTTTGAAGACGGGATCTACTAGGAAATCCCGCGGAAGACGCCACGTTGGGACTGGGGGGCGAGGGGGTCTCCAGTTTAGATGCAGGATATGGGCATCGTGGTCTGAGATATTCCTGCCTAGGTAATCCGAGTGGTGTGCTTTGGGTAAGACTGCTGCTGAACACAGGAATCTGTCCAGGCGGACTCTGAGGTTATGTGGAATGAATAGAGTCGGGTCTGTGGGTGCTGCATTCTCCAGACGTCAGTAAGTGCCCATTGTGAGACGCAGGCCCTGAACCGCTCCGCCTGTTTCTGAGCTACCAAGTGCGTGGGTGGGGGGTGGTAACGGTCTCGAGTAATGTCGAGTGTACAATTGTAGTCACCTCCTAAGATCCAGGGTGTTGTGGCGAATTGGGCAAGTACCTCAGTGAGTCGGTCCCAAAACTTGTCTTGTTCTGTGTTCGGGGCGTATATACTGCCTAAGAGCACCGAGTGTCAGACGAGAAGGCCCTCTAAGAGGGCATATCTACCGTCCTTATCCACCACCTGTCTCAGTTCCTGAAAAGGGGTTCCTGGCCGGACCCAGATCAATGCCCCCCATGCGTATGCAGAGTATGACGTGGCGCATATGGTGCCACGCCATTTGGACTGTAGTCTACGGATCTCAGTGTGAGTGAGGTGTGTCTCTTGTAAAAACACGATCCAAGCATTTTGGCGCTTCGTGTAGGAATATATGGCGTATCGCTTGTGCGGCGTGTGAAGACCACGGGCATTGAGTGTCAGGAGACTGACGTCAGCGGTCTGTGTCTGTGTAGCCATGTGGTTCTGTATATACTCGTGTAGGTGGATCGCACCTGTCGGGGCCCGGCAGCCAATGTATCTCGTGTGGTGTGGGGGGGCATGTTCCCTGCCACCTGTCTCCAGGCGACGTGTTGCAAGTACCCTGTTACTGGGGATTCCATGGGGGTAGAAGGATGTCAGGAAAAGGTAAGAAACTATGAGGAGTAACTGGGGCCGGGAAATGTTCCCAATGCGGAGGACCTATCGCGACCAGCGACACGTCCAAACCTGCTCTCTCTGAACTGGAGAGCGCAACGATAAATCATGGGAGTGGCAGCAGCGTGCAGGGCGAGACGTCCCGTTGATCGGGCCGTTGTAGGATTATGGAGCGTCGTCTGGAGCTTGGTGAAGTATGTCCATGTCTCAGGTACTCAAGAGGGATGAGTAGGTTACGTGGGTCACACTTGGTGGGCTAGAGGATCAGTTCAAGCTGGGAGGGAAGTCATTTGCCCACCAAGCACAGTGTCAGCTGACTGGGGGGTGACCCTGGGGGATGTAACAGAGTTCACTCCGGAAGTTGTTTCATCGCTGTCATCTTCCCCTTCTGAAGAGAAGAGGTGCGGAGCTTGGTCGATGTCGTCCATTTGGGTGGGGACTTGTAAATCTATCACCTCTTGTAGCACCTCCTGTCTCTCTTTCATGATCTGTTCTAAATCCGGGGAATCTTGTGTACTGGTCTGCGCCCTTATTTTTGGTCTGCCCAGTTGCCGTTGGTGGGCACGTCTTCTGGTACGAGGTGCCTTGAGGGTACGGTCCTGTGCAGGATCCGAGGTCTAGATTTGTGTGCACAGTGCAGATCCGCCCATTCGAGCGCCTCTTCTGCGCTTGTGAAAAAAGTGGCCACCCCATCATGGAGTATCTTGAGGCAAGCTGGAAACAGAAGGGAGTACTGTATGTTGTTCGCACACAACCTTCGCTTTACTTCCAAGAACGAGGATCTTTGCTGTTGTACTGCACGCGCATAGTCTGGGAAGATCATGATCAGTTTATTCTCCACGTGCAGGAGGCCTGCTTGTCTGGCTGCCCGCAACACCGCGTCCCGGTCACGGAAAAGTAGGAATTTCGCCAGCATTGGTCTGGGGAATGCTCCTGGTGGCGGTTTGCAAGCTGGTACTCTGTGGGCCCGTTCTATGGAAAAGAACGCCGTCCTGTCCGTTGCCGGGGTGAACGACTTCACCCACGTTTCCACGTATCCCAGCGGGTCCACGCCTTCGATCCCCTCTGGAAGACCCAGCACGCGAATGTTGCAGCGTCGCGAGCGCCCTTCCAAATCGTTTGTGCGTTCCTCTATGGTAGATAGGCGGGCCAGGACATCTTGCAATGTCGCCTGATGCATTTTGACAGTGGGTTGTAACGTAGCCAAGTCCCTCTCCCCCTTTTTCACTTTGTCGGCGAGTTTGCGATGATCATCCCGTAAGAGGTTAATATCGTTCGTGAGAGTGCCCAAGCGCTTCTCCATGGATATTCTAGAGTGTTCGATGGCTAACAGGACCTGATCCAGCTTGTCGGAGATTGAGGGGTCGCCCTGCGACGTAGCGAGTGTAGTCCCGGTCCTGGCTTTGGGCATATTTTTGGGGGCAGTCTCAGGTACTGTGGTGTGCTGAGATGCCCTTGGCTTCCCCATTATGGTGACTGTGAGGATCTGTGGTTCTGCGTTCGGCTTGAGGCAGGCAATCCGTCGTGGAAGCGTTGCAGTGGTGGGCCTGGAGGACCGACGAAACCAGTCGGTCAGGGGCAGGGCATTTTGAGCTCGGCAGCCCTGGACCCGCTCTTCGTTTTCCGCTGTCTGCACACCCAAGACACCTCGATGGCGGCTGCTGAGGGGGTCACTGGATGTCACTCACCCTCCGACACCTGTCCGGTGAGTCTGTCATCCAGACCGGCGCTGGGAACCGGACAGATTGCTGGCCCGATCTCGGAGCCTCAGCGAAGCACGACCGCTTGCATAGCCGGCTTGGCCACCCCCTCAAGAAGTCTTCCACCTGTTGTGGGTTCTTGCAGATGATTTGTTTGCCGTTGTGTGTGATCCGGAGCCGTGCGGGATACATGAGGGCGTACTCAATCTGGGCTTTCCGTAGTTGACTGGCATAAACTTCCGTCTCGCTTCTTGCACAGCCATCGTAAAGTCAGTTTAGATGGTATACTCCATTCCAAGAGCAGGTTTTTTTGTTCACGAGCTTTTCTGAGGGTCACCTCCCAATCTCGATAGTTTAACAGCTGGGCTATTATGGGCTGTGGGGGTCTCCCAGTGGGGGCGGGGGGGCCAGGGAGCGGTGAGCCCTCTCCACCACCATGTGTGCCGAGAAGGACTCCGCACCAAAAGTGGTGGTTAGGAGGCGCTCTACATACTCCTCCATGCATCCAGTGTTGGTACTTTCTGGTATTCCAATAATTCAAATATTGTTGCGGCGGCTTCTAGCTTCTAAGTCTTCATTCTTGGCCGCTATGACTTTTAAAATGTTGTCCATCTGTGACATCTTTGTCTGCATTTGGGATGTGGCGTCCTCTTTATCCGATATCCTCCATTCCGCCTCCTTTAGTTGCCCACCATGCTTGGCGACTTTCTGCACTAAAAATATAGTCTGTTATTCATAGTGTCCATTTTCCCAGATAGGTCACTAAGGCTGTGTTTCATAGCCAGCAGAAGCGTTTTAACGTCATCTTCCGGGGTAGGTGACGAGGTGTGAGGCTGGTCTGTGTTGATATGTCCAGAGTCCGCCGAGGTGGATCTGGTAGAGGTCTTCTTGTTCTCAAAGGTGAGGCAGGGCTGGTGGCCATCAGGTTTCCCCATCGTGAATGAAGGTGACAGCTTTTTTTGTTTGGTTTTTGACTCAGTGTCCCGTGTCAATAATAACTGTATTCTTTCTTTGCCTTATCAATGATGTGCTTCGATGTGTCCCACACACGCGCTGTGGCTGCTCTCTACTGCTTTTTGGCCCAGTTGTGTGTTGATCCGTACCCAGCATCGCTTTGAGGAGCCCAGGGTAGGCAGGGTCGAGGCGGGAATGAAGAGGCCCAATCTGTCCCCGCGCGTTGACGTATGCAGTGTACAGACGTTTAACCCTGTAGGGCACGAGCGATTGAGACACTGGGACCTCTCAGGTAGGTCACCCAAAGTCACTTCAGCCGGGAACAGTCCAGGCAAGATTCCGCTTGAGGCCGCAAGACGGGAACAAGCACCTTCCCCACAGAGACCACTATGGTTCACTCCTCAGTAGTGCTACATCCCCGTGGGGGGTTCAGTTCAGTGGCAGCAATTACTGGCCGCGATGTAGCATGGAAGAGGGACAGGCCGGATCCGAAAGGTTGCCAGCAGAATCCGGGGATATGTTAAGCCGCCCACTCTTCCTCTCAAGGGCACCATGAAGGCCCACAGCGTGACCGCAATGGCGGCAATCTGACCGGGGCCCCCACTCTCGCGCCCGGCACCGCTCACACGCTTCCCCACAGCCCAGCAACGCTGAGTACAAAGGGCAGGTGGACGAGCGAATCTCCAACCGCGGAGAAAGTTCACACGAGCTCCCGCAGCTACGCAGGCGGCAGGGAGACGTCGCCGTATTTCTCGCCTCCCTCCTTCGTTCCGTCTCCTCACCTGCCCGGGGCTGCACTGCAATCCATTGACCGCTGCAGCTTGAGTGTGCCGCAGGGCTGTTCTCCGCGATGTGGATTGTACAAAGCTTGGGCGGTGAATGGTTGATGCGGGGCCTGTCGCCATGTGGCATCCCCGGGGCTCCATTTGCATATCTCGCCACCCTTCGGAACCAGCGCAATGGCGCCACAGTCCCCCACTGCCAAGCCTCCAGTCGAGCTGCGTCTCCGTGCAAAGGAGACTCCTGTAACTCGCACCGTTTCTTCTGCAGTACACAAGGGCAAGGGAAAGCCTCCTCGCAGGTCAAACAGGTATGGCAATGCAGGATAAATGCCGGATTATGTTGTCAAGCCTCCAGAGCCTCAGGGGTGTGCACCAATTAGCGCCCTCGTACAATGTTTTGTTGCCAATGGGTTTGGTAGGGTTGTCTGCTGGCTCGGGTTGCCTCCATTGTAGTTGGCTGTTGTTTTCTGTTTGGTCTGTCTTACTTTTTCAGACTTTTATAGTGCTTATTACCGCCTGCCATGTGTTTCGCGGTCCTGGCGGTGCTTATCTCTGCTTTCCTCATCGAGGATTGGCTCATCGTATGTTTTCTGGTCTTGTGGTTTGTGTTTTTATCTCCGTCGGGTTGGTTGTATCGCAGACATTGGCCGCATTTTCGGAGGACTATCGCATGGTACCGCCTTGTTGTGAATTCCACGTTGACACAGTGTTATTTTCCCGTGATGGGCTGCGATGTTGGGAGTTGCGTTAAACTACTCTTGCGGTTGTTATCACACGTTCTTGTGAATATGCCCCATAGTCTCCATTTCTTTTGAGATAAATTCAAGCTAACCAAAGCAGGAGGCTGAGCACAGCAAGTCATGGCACATGGGGTTATCCCAGAAGCTGTGGTATTTCATGTGGTACTAACACATCTAGTGCATATCATACAACAAGGCATGGTATTTACTGGGTGAGATATGCCCACCTCATTCTGAGTATCGCAAAATGCTTTCATTGCTAACCAGAAATCTTCCTGCTCTAATCCCATCTGCTTTGACCAGGATCTTACAACATGAGGTAAGTTACCTCATAGACATGCACATTGTGTTCTGTTTAAATGTAAAAAGAGTCCTGGATTCTCACCTCTGGGAGTCTCTTCCTTCCCGGCGCTGGGTGCTATGATACGGAGGCACATCCAGCTACACCTCCTGTAGAATACCAAAGACTCTTGCAGAAGAAAGTAATACAAAAATCAACATGCATAAGGACTAGGACATGGCATATGGAATCCAACTAAGGAGATTACTTACTTGTAAGCAATATAAGCATTACTTCCTCAACCACCTCTTCTTCCAAGTCCATACAACATTAGGATATATCCAAAGGACTTGTGAACCATTCCAAATAATACCACAATCGAAGAAGGTTGATAAACCAGATAAAGATGAGATAAAATAACTTTCTAACAAAATATCCTAGATTACAGCACACAGGTACCAAACCCACCATTATCACTGGAGCCCACCTCCAGCAAGTAGTGGGAAATGAAAGTTGATAGGGGAGCCACAGTTGCAGCAACAAATCTCTCAGGAATCAAAACCCCTAGGATGCAGCTATACACCAAGTGACACATCCAGGAATCCAATCAGGGCAAGTCAATCCTGCTTTATTACAGGACATTGAAATGACAAAGCAAAGCCAATGCCTCAAGGTAGAAATTGATAATACAGAGACCGGCTAGACCAAAATGGACAAACAGACTGCCACAGTCATGTACATCAGGCGTGCAATCCAGTTAGATGGACATTGCCCTAAGTACATTAATGGTAATGAAGAAAAACATACACAGGAGAAGGCGGTTCAAGAAAAAGAGAGGCAAGGCAATATCCGGAGACCAATAAAATCTGAAGAAATTTGGGAACAAACCCAGGAACATGTCTAAGTGCCAATAGGTCCAGAAAGACCCAAAGATAGGGAGAATGACAAAATAAATGTCCCAGCTCACCTAATCAGCTGAATGAAGTGTTGCCTACCTGGAAAAGGGCCTTGGAAGTCAGTATCCATAAATAAATAGAGTCCAGGGATTGACGGTGGATCCTGAAGGAAACAAAACAAGGGTAATAATCATATTGGAGGTTGGGATTTAAATTGTGGGTGAGACCAGGAGAACCCTTCTGTTATCTGGCAGATAATCTTTTGATCTCTTGCCAACACCCTAAAGGGTTCAGAAGAAACTCGGATGGCAGCTGAGTGGACCCTGACAGTGTATGGAACAAAACAAACAAAAAAAACTTTCTAAAATAATTCTAGAACCTTAGGAGGATTAGACATGAGAACCATTCTGAGAACACCAAGAATGGAAGGAGGACTAATAACAGGAAGCCATTAATGTAGCAGGATGGGTGGAGATTAGAACAGCTAGAGCAACAACTTGAGACAGCTTCCGATGGTGCCCTAGCCTCTCAACTTCCATACTTGTAGGCATTGAGAAGACTCTGGAAAGAGTACCTGAAACAAGTGGGGACAGAGAGATAGCAGAAGAACCAATCACTGGCATTTAGCAGCTGGTATTGAAGAGTAAATCAATCCAATCTCCTCCAACTGAATCCAAATTAGAACTCGGGGAATGCATGAGGATAGAAGATGTACAAGAGAGTCAATGGCGAGGGAACAGCATAGGGCCACACCCCATGATCCTCACTTTACATAGCAACTACAGAATGGGGCATTAAAGCACTGACTTTGGTGGCAGAGAGGTCCAGATTATGAACTCCAAATCAATGACATATGGGAGTAAAGATCTGCGGAGAAAGGACGAAGTCCATATACAATGGGAACACTCTACTGAGTGAGTCTCCCAAACTGTTGTCTATGCCCAGATATGGAGAGATGTCAAAGAAAGAAGATGTGTCTCTTCGCAGGAACAAATATGTACTGCCATGGATGTAAGAGCTCTGATCCTGGTCCCTTTGCGTCAATTTACAGAGGCTCTGGAGAATTTGTTGTCCATAAGAACTACTAAAGGCAGACCCTGTAAACAAAAGGAAAATATCTGAAGAGTTGGCATAGAAAATTTCAGCAAGCTCTTTCTAATTCAAGGACCTGCACACTGCTTAGTCTGAACAATTGGTATGTCTTGAGACAGCTCCCAAGGTTGCCAACTAGTCGAGACCTAAAGCATTTGTGGTTAGTATACCATCTGAGCATATCTAGGGGGTCACATGGATAGGTGTATCGGGGAGGAGACTAGAGGGGTTCCAATGCAGTAGAATATGATTTGAGATCATTTCCAGATGCAGTCTTTCCCTTGGTGTGATGAAAATCGATGCAGCCTATACAAAAAGGAATAAAATCAGTATTGAGAAGCATAAATACTGTACAGTATTAAACCAAGGGCCAGGAACAGATGTACCCAATATTTTGCCCTGGACTCAAAGCCATCCTCAAGCTGGGAATGAGCGCTTTTTCATCAGGCACTGCAAATAATATTGTAGTGTGATAACCCTGGTGTGATGCAGTAAGGACAGTGAGACGTAGTGGATTTAAAAATAGAGTTTATTGCAGAGTCCTGCCAACACCACCAACAGGTCCTTCCAGTCCAGCTAGCTGTTCCCCAACTGCTTCCTTTTGAACTATTGCAGGCTCTAGAAATCTTTATGACATAGCCAAGTCTGTCAATCTTGGTTCCACTATAGCTCACAGGGTTGATATCTGGAGAATTGAATACAAGTTGCTCTCCTCCAAATGCCTCAGCCCAAATCTTGTCACCAATCATTGTGGAAGGCGAACCAGAATCAGTCAATAAAATAAACTTCTGTCCTCCAATTTCAACCTGACAGTCAGGCATTCCCAACCCACTAGTGTCAACAAAGGTGGGTTTATTCTTAACATTGAGGATTATTTTCCTCACACTGTCAATGACAGTGTCAACTGTCTTTACTCAGCTCTGTACACACAAGCATAATGCCTTTTGATGCCACAATCACTATAAATGGGATTCCTGGCAAAACAATTGGAATTACTAGATAAATGAGAAGTATTACCACATCTATAAAGTTTGCCCCTGTTACCCCGAAGGTCAAAGAAAGTTTAGTTTTAGCCCCCCCACCAGCTGCCGCTCTATAAATGGTAGAGCTTCTCTTGCACCTGATGAGTAGTTAGTGCAACTTACCAACTGATCCCTCACTAAGGAGTGAGTGAGGGTGAAAAATATGTGTCCTTCAGCACTACGATTATGCAAAGCCAAAATATTGTTCAAGCATCTTCAATGGCATTTCAAAATATCTGCTGATTCTCCCTCTCCATTACCAATGGGTAATTCATCAATACTCTCATAGATATTCCTGCCTTCAGTTCTCAGGTTATGTAACAAAATTGCTTGTTTTCTTGCAGAAGAATTTGTTCCCCCACTGATAAGACACCAAATGGTAAACTAATAGTTTTTTCCAACGTTTACATGGTATTAGGGGGTCACTCCTTTCAGATAAGAATGCAAGGGGTTGAGAGATATTGGTCACCGACTTTCTGGACAGCTGATAAGAGAACTGTAATTCAGTAACTTCTATCATACCTCTACCAAGCTTGGCAGAAGAGAAGTACATACTGTTGAAGCTCCATTCCTGTATTGGTCCTGTTGGTAAACAAAATGTAAGTTATGTAAAGGAAAGCGACTCTTTGAGTGAAGCACAAATTAGATACCGGGGCAATTTCAACCTAAGATGGCTGTCACTACAATGATGTCAACGTCGGCGTTAACGTCGATGACGCAAGCGCATCCCCCAGTGTCACCACACAGCGTGCTCACTACGTTACTGGTGGAAGTAGTCTCTTGCTGTGAACAAGAGCAAGTATTCCAAGCATTCTCAAAAGAATATCACTCTGTCTGCATACAAAGCTAGCATTAAGATGAATATAGGGATGTACTTGCATCTGTCGATGTAAAGGTGAGGTGGGTTAAGATACGTGCTCCTTGAACTTCGACCTAAGTTCCAGGGGGCTTAGTGATGACTCTCTTTCCTGTCCCCAATCAGGCCTGGCTCTTCATCAATGTTAATTAATAAGCACCACAAGACATAGTGGTGTTGAATGTAGAGTTTATTGCACAGTCCTGGCAACACCATCCACAATTACTTCAAGTCCCAGTTGGCTTTCCTCCAACCACCTCCTGTAGAACTCTTACAGACTCTCGAACCCTCCACACATTCCAGCATGCACAGTACTCTAAGATGACCACCACAGATGACCATGCCCACAACACATGGCTTCTGGACGACATTCAGATCCAACCACTAGTGGGTATTAACAAACTAAAAGTACTGTGTTGGGATACATTTGATCTTGTTCAGGTTCATTTAAAACCCATGATGAGAGCACTGTGCACAACCAACAGGAGACATCCTGCACCAGAGAGGCAGACCATGCAGGAAGTATCCAGCCATTGAGAAACATTTGAACTGAAATTCCCTCATCATGGAGTATTCATACCAGTGAGGCTGGCATCTTTGGGAATACATAGGTTGCTGCATTGACCTCAGATGACAGAACCTGAAACTGAACGTGGTAGTTTACCACAGCACACCACAGGCATAAGTATTGGTCCAGCTGAAATTGTAGATAGGCGGTCTCCAGATTCAGTGAGATCGCAACTTCACCCAGGAGTGCCAGAGGAATGATGTACTGCAAAGAATTTATTTTGAAATGGATCATGAACACAAATACATTGGCTGTCTGCAGGTTGATAATCTTCTTCACACTTTAATAATCCCGCAGGCTCTGGTCTAGAAGAGGCACTTGCCAATGACATTTAGAAGTCCCTGCAGACTGTGCCATGCAGCAGACTGGTGAATACCATACAGAGGCCAAACTATTGGAACAAAATTGGAAACTGGAGAGGTTGTTGAATTCTACTATGTAGCCCTGTACCATCACCTGTAACATCCAATGATTTGAGACCAAAGTACTCCAAACTTCTGTGAAAGCACAACAGCGACCTGCAACTGGCACATAGTTAGGCACACTGATGAGGCTGGAAAGGAAGAGCAGATTGGCGTTCATCTCCACTCTTGCAATAGGATTGAAGTATGCGGAGACATTTCTAGAAATAAAATATCATGTTATGAAGAAGAAAGCTTGGATGAAGGTGGGACTGTATAAGAAGGTTTGTCTTTAGAATGAAGAGGTAATCAATATTTTCTCACTTTGAGTGCACCGTGCAACACATCATCCAGGACGTGACCAACATTAGAACCCAGGGAAGGGAGTTTCATGATGTAGGCCTTCCACTTTCCAATCACTGTTCTACCCTATGCGTTTCATATTCCCAAATGGGCCTGCAGCTGCCAAATACCATTACATTAAATGGCTGAAAAACTCATAATAATGAACTAAAGACTAACTAAAGGAGAGAAATTAAAGCCAGCAATTCTGCAGCAGAAGGCAGCATCCACACAATGGTCTACCAGGTTCGCAGAGACCTCTGGAGTTATCACCGATTTACTCGCTGGATTGGCTAACATAGGATCAACTTTCAACTCTGCACCTTCCAAAGGGTATAGTCAAAGTGGAAATTTATGAATAGTCACATGATCAACATCAAACTGAATCTTTATTAATGGATGCATAAAAAAGGTTTGTTGTGGATAATCAGATCGATTAAAGAAGATGTCCACTAGAGCAGGGCAGAGATACTTCCACGGGGAGACCTATATGCTCCTTTCAATAAGAAAGAAGCTGAGGAAGATCATATGTTTGCCATTTGGGTCAGGGTCACTATGATCACCATATTCATCAGGTGTAGTATTGCATTCAAGACACAGCAAGGAAGAAGAATTGGACGAAGATGCTTAGGAAGATCCAGAAGAAGTTGAAGACAAAGCTAGATAGACATGCTTTGTTTTTTAAATACATTTTCCGAGTGCTCTACAGCAAGCAGATCAGCCATGTTTAGATTCATATGTGACTTCAAGTCTTTCTAGGAAAAAGTAACCATGGAGCCAAAGGGAGGACTGGGAGAACCCTTCCTCCACTTTCCTAGTTCTATTTCGATCATTAAAGTAGACAAAACATAGTAATCAAGAAACAAACTCCCACGGAACTACATTCCGTGAATTCCTTAAATCCTGTTAGAAGAGAGCCCAAACAAAAAAGGAGCCTGCTCACACAGTCTAATAAATTTAGTATAGCAACAAAACTGAACTTAATCCCAATCCATAATGGTGCATACCATGCATGCTTAATTATGCAGCTCTTGGGTCTTTGATGTCGGGGGGCAACTAACGGATACAGTTGAAAAAGAAAAGTGGCTCCTGGAATGCTCAATGCCCTAGTAATTCGAATAAATGTTTTAAAATGTGTATACACTTTGGATATATAGAATCATATGTGAATGAAAAAATCTGTTTTGCTACTCACCTTTTATCTTGATTTCTGAATATCTTCCCCCTTTAGGAGCGTAAGCTTGTCATGAAATCTATCATCTCATTAGATTCCCAAGGATATATTTTCCACTGAGTGTTCTAAATTTCAGATCTATGAAGCAGCTTCAAAACACATGTTTGCCAAATGACTTTTCAAGGACTCTTCACCCTCTACTATCTGTCAGACATGAGCAGTTTGTGGCAAATACTGATATGATTACCTGTATTCATGGATGGACCCGAAGAAGGGCTGGGCCCAAGCTTGCAGCTCTTAAAAGACTTAGATTGCTGATGCTCAAAGCTGGAAATTTCAAGTCAAATTCATAATACCTACGATCATAGTAGATGTGCAAAAGTGCAATGTGCAAGCACAATTTATGGATACTGGTTTATGGAATGTTGATCTGTGGACACTTATGCTCACTGCTAAATTTTATCACTGAGGAAAATGAGCACTTATGGTGGAATTTTGCAGTGTTATGTTTAGGTTTCTTAGAGAGCATAGTTGATCCTAGAGGAGGGGTAGGACTGTAGCTCGAAAGAATTTGTTGAACACCTCATTTATTGATAGATGCTAGAAATTGGCTTCCGGGTTGACTGGTGTATGAGCCCTGGTCAACCACAATCCTAGTCAGGATAAGGCACAAGTATACCCTAAATTAACCTGTGCTCACCCTCTAGTAGCTTGGCACAGAGCAGTGAGGCTTAACTTCAGAGGCAATGAGTAAAGAATTTGTGGAACACTTCAAACAGCCCTCTACGCAGGTGCCACCCAGAAACTCCTCAGGAAACTTCAGAACATGCAGAACGCCACAGCCAGACTGGTCCTCAACATCCCCTGCCGCAGCCACATATCCGAACACCTGCGAGAACTCTACTGGCTCCCAGTCAACAAAAGCCACGTTCAAGCTCCTCACACACATCTACAAAGCCCTCCATGACTCTGGACCAGCATACCTGAACCACTGCCTCTCATTCCACGTACCCACCAGACACCTACGCTCCACCCAACTGGCCCGCACCACCATCCCTCAGATCCGCAAGACCAGGACTGGAAGAAGATCCTTCTCCTACCTCTCTGGCAAATTCTGGAACGTCATGCCTCTCTACCTCAGGCTCTCCCCATCTCTGACACAATTCAGGAAGGATCTCAAGACCTGGCTCTTCAAATTAACCAAAGCACCAAGTCGGACCTGCAAATCCCCCCAACTCCTTGAGACCCTTCACGTGTGAGTAGCCGCGCTTGACAAGCATTGATTGATTCATTGATTGATTGATTGAAACAGTGAATCAGTGACAACACCACACTAAAATGATCCCACACCGGGCTTGAAAAATAGAACTTAATTTAATAAATAAATAAATAAAATAAACAACAAAAATCCAATAAGTAGAACTTGAGACATTGGATTTTCAAGTTTATAGTGAAAAATAGCACCTAGAAGCAAAAAGTTCTATTGGGATATCTGGTCACGCCAGATCGGGACAAAGTCCAAAGTTCAGGCTGACCGCGATGGAGCATGAGGCGGCAACAGGGACCAAGTTATGCCGGATGAAACCAAAGTACCTTAATCCTGGTTGCAGAGCGCTTGTTTGTATCTGCACCAAAGAGGCGTCACTCAGCAGAAGCAGTTCATCTGTTCCAAAATGCGATGAAACTGCGGTGTGAGGTCCTGATGCTTCGGCATCAAGAATCCTGTCGACAGGGCTTGCAGTGCGAAGGCCGGTGTCCAGGATGCGAGACGCAGTGGAGACGATGAGTCAGTTCTGATGAGCGGTGAAGCTGTGATGCGGAGGCTCATCACCATCATTGAGGCTGCCGTTCACTAGAGATGCAAGGAGCTGGCGCTGAGAAAAGCATCACGCAGTGACGGTTCAGAAGGCTATGTGCCAGTCCCAGGAGCAGGATGCTGTGTTGATGCAAGTCTTTTGCAATGGGTCCAGTCCACGCAACAGCGTCAATGCATCGGTTCTGCTCGAAGATGCGCCTTCCAGTTGAGGAGATGCATCGGTTCAGCTTTGGGATGTGTCGCTCAGCAGAAGATGTGTCTTTTCTGCTGAAGAAGCACCTTACGCTCACATCTTAAGGTCCAGGACTGAGGCGGCACCACTTGGCAGAGTAGAATCATAGATGGCAATGTCTAGGTGAAGAAGCAGGTTGCTTGGAAGTCTTTTATGTCCATGAGACTTCAGATCAGGAGGCCAGCCAGCTAGACCTTTGGTGTCACCCTGGGTTCAAGTGATGCAGGTCTAGTCTACTCAATCAGGCAAGAGGGCAGCAGGCAGCAGGTCAGCACAGCAAGGCAGGAGTACAGCAAAATAGCAGTCCAACAGAGTGGCAGTCCTTTCAGCAGCACAGCAGTCCTTCTTCCCGGCAGAGTCTTCACAGGCCCAGAATTGTATTGAAGTGGTAGTGTCAGAGGTCCAGTACGTATACCCAGTTGTCCCTTTTAAGTGGGGGAAATGACAAAGATATTCCTTTGAAGGGCACAGAGGTCCTCTCTTCCTGCCCTGGCTCCAGACTCACTTTGGGGGAGGGGGTTATGCAGCCTGCTGTGTGGGGACAGCACAAAGTCTAATCAGGTGTAAATGAGGCTGATTCCAGCTCCTCCCTCCCATCAAGTCGCACCTAAGCTACCATTTGTGTGGCTGTCTAGAGAGAATACACAAAGCCCAACTGTCACCCACCAGAGACATTTTATCAAAGACCAAGTGGCTAAAGCAAGAAAATGCCAACTTTCTAAAAGTGGCATTTTCAGAATTGTAATTTAAAATTCGACTTTACCATAAGTTAGGATTTTAAATTTGGATTCAAGAGACACCAGAATTGGGGGTCTTATCTCTTCCCAATTGGAAATTACTCTTATGAAATGTAATAAGGTAACCCCGATGTTACCCTATGGGAGGGATAGGCCTTGCAGTAGTGAAAAATGACTTAGGGAGTTTTTTTACTACCAGGTCATGTAAACCTTGAAAGTATACATCCTACCTTTTAACATTGCACCCTCCTCTCTGGGTTGTCTGGGGCCTACCTTGGGGGTGACCTATAGGTGTAAAAAGGAAGGTTTGGGCCTGGCAAAAGGTTTATTTTGGTCGACATGGCAGTGTAAATTGCACACACAGGCTCTGCAATGGCAGGCCTGAGGCATGGTTAAAGTGCTACTTAAGTGGGTGGCACAATCAGTGCTGCAGGCCCACTAGTAGAATTTAATGTACAGGCCCTGGGTTCAGGGAGTGCCACTTTACTAGGGACTTATAAGTAAATTAAACATGCCAATTGGGGATGAACCAATGTTACCATGTTTAGGGGAGAGAGCATAAGAGCTTTAGCACTGGTTCGCAGTGGTAAAGTGCAAAGAGTACTAATATCAGCAAAAACGAGTTCAGAAAAGTGGAGGAGGCAGGCAAAATGTTGAGAGGAAGACCACCCTAAGGCTTTCAGGTCTAACACCGGAGTAAGTTTCAAAATTGTCAGTGGAAAGCACTCAAACATCCCGTATTTACTGCCGGTGTAAGTGAACAGAAGGTATCACCTGATTTCCAGTTAGTGAGCAAAATATCTTTTACAGATAGTGAGCAAAACAAAAAAACATTAAAACTTTAAGGAAGACTCTAACTGCAAATCAGCAGAAAACTTGCAAACTTGCAAAACAGGCTTAAGTATACCCACGAAGATCTAGGATATTTGTAGATTACGATGCCTACACAGAGAGTTTTCCGAATTATTAAAAGGTGTTAAAATTAAGAGAAGGGCTTTGTAAGTCGGTTCCTGCAAATTCAATCAGATTTTGCAAATTGACCTATGTAGTAATAGGTAGGTTTGAAAAATCACCATTTGGAGTGGGTCACCATCCTACCTACCTCATTACTATCCATGAGGTAAGTTACAGATTGCAACTCACTGAAATCGGCGGCTATGCCAGGGATGTTGGCCTGCCGGGGTCAGCAGTCCACCATGTATGTGACTGCTTTTTAAATCGTTTTTTAATGCAGACTGTTGTCCTTAGTTTCTTTAAAGGAACAGTGCCCACTGCCCACTCAAAAACAAACTTTTTTACATTCACAATGAAGGGACCCTTTGGTACCCCTTCCCTTTTGCAAATGGATTACTTCCTTCTTTGAGCAGTTGGTAACCTACCAATGGTTTGAGACCAATATTGCGGCCACAAACTATTGATATACAACATTCCAAATCGCAATTTAGAAGGGTAGACCCAAACAGCTTCCCCTAATTTGCGATTTTGTGTGCCTTTCTAAACCCAGTTTGAGATTTGATAAGTAATTCCAAAATTGCAAAATTGGTTTAATACACTCTTAAAAGCCATTTAGGAGTCACAGACACTGTAATTTAGAGGATGGCAGGGTTTGCGACTGCTAAATGGCTTCATATATCAGACCCTAAAAGTCAAATGACAGGTTTGCTAGGCACTGTTGTGAAGCAGAGGCCCCAGACATTTTTTAATTGTATTATATTTTGAACTTAAGGTGCAGTGAAAACTAGTATTGTCTGTTTGAAATATATATATTTTTTTACGGTGCTGTACTTTCAGACAGCGGGTCATTTCAAAGCTTGCAAAACAGCGATTGTTGTTTTTCAATAGCATACTTTCCATTTTAGATAGCTTAATAGCTTCAAGTCTCTCACTGGTGCTCTTGTTTAAACAGAACATAAGCCAGTTCTTCCTCTCTTATTACCTTCCTGAGTTAATATTGTGCAAGCCAGCACACTCACCCGTTCTCCTGGCTGCTCTCTGAGAGTACAAACAGGTTTGGCAGTTTCTCTTTGTTCCCAATGCTTGAATCGTTTTTGAGGTGGAATGAATACTGCAAATCACTCCTGAAAATGAACCGCAGCTCAGGTGAATGAGCAAACCCCAGGTTCACGATGGGTTCCAGGAGAGAAATGATGGGAGTGGGTAGCAGTGAAGCCTTAATGTATGTCCATGCTGTTCTTTTAGGGTAAACCCAAGCTTTGCATTTTTAGCTCTGACAGCATACCTGTTGTGATTGGATGAGGTGGGCTGGCTCCTTCTCTCCCCATCATTGTCAAAAGCTTGAGTGAAAGGTGCTCTACACATAGCCACACTCCCACCACAACTAATTGGTGGTGTTTGGTGCAAAACTAAGCATCAAGTAGAACTTCTCCTCCATCTTGAACAACATGCAAAGCAGACTGGGTTTGATCTAAAATGCATGCACAAATGTGAGTGGCAACAACAATAACAATGTGACACTGAAAGCGTGCGTAATAACGACCACCACCTGCCATGTCATCTCCAATGACCCCCAAGGGCTCCTAATAGTCCATCCTCTAGAGCACCTAGGATTTTGGGTGACACAGGGGCTCCGTGCCTAACTACAAGCATTATCTAGGTGGGTCAGCTGCTCTCCAATGCTATCTGCCAGGGAGACCTGCATGATCTTCCCCTTCACAGTTTCTCCAGGTGTCAAGAAGAGATCTTCTTGGGGATGGTTGAAGAACTTTCTTGGTTCACAGAAAAGGCCTTTTATCTGCAGAAGCAAATCCAGTTTCTAGGATTTACACTTAAACAATATTCAGCAAGAAGGGAAAAAACTGAGGGGCACAAAAAACCTTCCTACCATCCATCCAAGGCGAATAGCAGAAGTAAGAAGGAGCAAGAACACGCGGCCAAGCAACCAGCCTATAAGCACAATTGTTTTTTGTTTTTTTTCATTTCAAAAGATTTTATTATTTTAAAGGAGCAAATAAGGACATAGGATACAAGCAAAAGTGATACAATTGATATCAGAGAAAGACAAACAATATGTTAGATTGAAATTAAATAATAAGAAATACATCATTAACATTCATTAATCTGCAGGTATCAGATAAATAAATTAATTAGGGAAGAAAAAATTGATAACCGGCAGAAGTAATTATCAAAAGTATCACCATCGGATAGCAAATTGGGGATATGAGGAAAAGAGAAAGGAAGGAAGAAAAGACGGAAAAAGTAGGAAAGAGATGAAGAAAGACAGGGAGAAGTGAAAGAAGAGAAGAAGATTTCGTAAGTATTCCCCCGACACACAAGACAACATTAACCAGACAAATCAAAAGGATATTGACCCACCAACCCCTCTGAGGCCAATTCCATGTACGTATCTAAGGCTTTCCAGACACCAGTGGATATAGAAGGAGAGAGATGAGCGTGATCAACTGACGTATGAGCACTTCGTAAAAAGGAAACCCAAGCCCACCAAGTATGGTAAGAAACTGAAGAGAAAGATTTCCACTCCATGAGAATTACTTTGACTGCAATAGTCAATAAAAGATCCAACAATTGTAATTCCATGGAATCTAAAGGCAAAGGGACCGGGGCCGCCAACGGACCTAAAAGAATTAATGGAAAAGAGAATTGAAACTTAATATTAAAGATAATCATGAGGTGTTTGTGAATTAAATCCCAAAAGGGTTGGAGAAGGGAACAATCAAAGAACATATGTGGAAAATCGCCTGGTAGAAGACCACAACTCCAACACAGATTATCTTCTTTGAGATTTAGCGAATGCAAACGAATGGGAGTCCAGTGAAGAAGATTAACAGAGAAAAACTTAGACTGCATTAATGAGGGGGCGATTTTGTTACGAAGAGAAAGCCATGTGTCTGAAGAGATATGATCGGTAACACTATGATCAAAATGATGTAACCATTTTTGCTGTGCGACAGTTTGGGAAGGAAGTGTAGAGGACGACGAGAATTTGTAAATCCTAGACGCTACATGACCAGTCCTGATCCATAATTGAAAAAGCGTAATCGTAGGGGAAGAAGGATGAAGGTGCACTTTAGCAAGTGCTACCTTTATCTTAAGAAAGGTATAAAAGTCTAAGTTAGATAAAGAAAATTGTGGAGCTAGGGAGGAGAAAGGGAAAGGATCATTATTGGAGTCATAGAGATGTTTAACAAGTGAGATACCTTTCCCAGCCCAATAAGACATCAACTCTGGATCAATATTAATTTTGATTTTAGAATTCCGCCAAATAGACGACCATCTAGTTTTATGCAGTGGAATTGCTACTTTCTTATCAACCTTGCGAACCACAGCAATATTGTCTAAAATAATAGATCGAGAGAATGGAATAGAAAGGGTATTCGTGGTTAAAAAAGAGGCAGTCGGCAGAGGGGAAGCCAATTCTTGTTCTATTAGCAACCAAGATGGAACATGAATAGAAGGATAAGAAAACCAGAGCGCACCCTGAGACGCCAGAAAAGCAATTTGATATTTCCCCCAATCAGGAAGATTACAGCCTCCCATATCGTAAGATTTCCTTAAGAATTTATAAGCAAGTCTAGCCCTTTTGTCATTCCATAAAAATTTGGAAGTAAGTAAATCAAGTTCGTGAAAGAAGGAATCAGAGAGCTTTACCGGAAGCATAGAAGAAACAAAATTAATAATAGGTGTTATCATCATTTTAAGAGTCTGCAGACGACCCCACCAGGAAATATGCTTCGGAGACCAAGTTTCTAACAGACGTCGCTCCTTAAGAATAGTTTGAGATTCATTGTAAGTAACCGTAGCATAAA
This sequence comes from Triturus cristatus, assembly GCF_964204655.1. NCBI lineage: Eukaryota > Metazoa > Chordata > Amphibia > Caudata > Salamandridae > Triturus > Triturus cristatus. Next base: position 1,067,884,559 of record NC_140582.1, on the reverse strand, counting down.
GGGTGGAGCAAAAATAAATACCCAGATATTTTAGTTGTTTAGATTGCCACTTAAAACCCGCCGAACCCATATGAGAAGAGAAACAGTAAGCATTTAAGGGGAACATCTCTGTCTTATCTTTGTTCAGGGTATATCCTGAAACCTTTGAGAAAAGAGAAATCGTATCAGAGATAGCAGGGATGGCCAGTGCAATATCATCAGAGAAAATAAGAACATCGTCCGCATAAGCAGCTGTTTTTATCTGATGAGACCCAAAAGAGAACCCCTTAATGTCTGGATGTAAGTCAATCATTCTGAGAAGAGGATCAATGGATAACAAAAATAATAGAGGAGACAAGGGACATCCTTGCCTAGTACCCTGGCGAAGGTTAAAAAAGGACGACGTAGCTCCATTTGCTCTTATATTAGCGCTAGGTCGGGAATAAAGAGACATAACCATACGGATAAAGGAATCACCAAGATTGTGTGCACATAAAACAGCTCGTAGAAAAGGCCAAGAAACCTTATTAAAGGCCTTTTCAGCATCAAGGGCCAAGGCCGCCGCCGGAAGATTGGATCGCTTGGCTGAACCGAGAATGTGACAAAAAGTATGGATATTATCACGTGCAAGACGACCCTTTACAAAACCTGTTTGGGAAGGATGAACCAATTGAGGAATAAAGGATTCTAAGCGTTTAGCTAAGATTTTAGCAAAAATCTTAGCTTCCATGTTAAGAAGAGAAATAGGACGAAAATTTTTGGGGTCCGAATGATCTCTTCCTTCTTTGGGGATTACTACAATAGGAGCATCAGCAGCAGAACCAAACACAGAACCATCCTTAATAAAAGCATCAAAGACGGATTGAAGTTTCGGCACAATCACAGATATAAAGATTTTATAAAACAAGATAGGATATCCATCAGGACCTGGCGCTTTACCGGAGCGAGTAGCTTTAATTGCAGAGATAATTTCGTCAGAGGTAATCGGGCCATTCAAAGAGTTATTATCTTCCTCAGATACAGTTTCCACAGGAACTGTCTTTAAGAACTCTTGGCATTGTTCAAAAGAAGATTGGTTAGAGGGGGTATATAAATTATTATAAAAATCTCGAAAGACCTCAAGAATTTCTTCAGTCTGAAATTTTTTCTTACCAAGATGGTCATTAATAGAAGAGATTTGGGAGGATTTATAAGAAGATTCCTTGAACTTTAATGTAGCCGCAAGAATCTTGCCAGCACAGTTTTTTAACAACAACTTCTTAGATTTCTGAGCCTGAAGACCTATATGAGCTCTCTTAGTGATTATAGTATTGTATGTATATTTTACATTCTTAATAGATTGTAGGCAAGATTTATCTTTAGATTGTCGAAAACGAGATTCCTGACTTTTAATTTCAGCTGCTAAGTCCGTGAGTTCCTTTTTAATGGCAGCATTCCTCCTTGACATACATTTGATGACCTGACCACGGAAAGTGCATTTAAAAGAGTCCCAGAGAACAACAAGGGAATCGACTGAACCAACATTCTCAAGGAAAAACGTCTCAATATCATTGGAAAACTCTTGAACCTGGGAATCATCATGTAAGATTTCTGTGTTTAGTCTCCAAGATCGAGATCTCGCTCTAGGGGCAAAAGACAAAAGTGTGAAAGTCACCGCGCCATGGTCTGAAATCAAAATAGGATGAATAAGCGGAGATGAGGAAGATTGAACAAGAGAGGAGTGAACCAAAAGATAATCAATGCGTGAAAAAGATGTATGGGGGAAGAAAAAAAGGAGAAATCACTGCCAGTGGGATTATGAAGACGCCAAACATCCTGAAGATGGATAAGAGAGCACATATTAATCATTTGTTTATGTGATTTAAGGGGACGAAAATTAAAGGCAGAATTCCTATCTAGGATGGGATCCATTGGTAAATTAAAGTCTCCACCCACAATAAGATTACCAGAATGAGGTGTGTCATTTAGCTTTTTGGTGATTACTTTCCAAAAAGACGGATCATCCTTGTTAGGGGCATAAAATATTCATGACAAAGAGATCAGCATTACCATCAGACAACTTAGATAATAACCAACGTCCCTCTGTATCCTGTTCAGAGGAAACAATAGACAAACCAGAATGTTTAGAAACTAAAGTAATTACCCCATTTCTTTTGCCACAAGCAGCTGAGCAAGCAACATCAGAAACCCATTCTTTCTTCAAAAATAGCGCCTCTCTGGCAGAAACCTTAGTCTCTTGAAAAAGGACCAGATCCGAAGAAAGAGATTTGCAGTAGTCTAATATCTTTGACCTTTTTACTGGGTGATTTAACCCTTTAACATTAAGGGAAAGTATATTCAATCCAGAAATAGAGCCAATAATAGGAAAAATGATACTCCATATATGATAGAGGATATACAATAACCATAGAAATTCGCCTCCAGACACTAGACAACAACACGAAACAGGGAGAGTCCAAGGAGGAAATCCCAAGAGAAAAAGAGAAAGAAGAGAAAAAAGAAAGAAGGAAAGTAAAAAGAAGGAGAGAGAGAAGAACCAACAAGGAAGGTCTGAAAAAGACCAAATTCATACTAGGGGGAACATGGGAAGATGAGCAAGGGGACCATCACGAGGAGTAAATACAATCAGCATAAACAGCCCCAATACAGTACATAACTAATTATACTTAATTAAGAAGAAGAAATATCTGAAATATAAACTAGAATTAATTAGAGTATTCCAAAAACAATTCATCATGTAAGTCTATAAAGGCGACATGTGTATACCAAATTGATAAATAGATAACATATAAAGTATATCATAAAAGAATGGAGAAAGCAGAAGAGAGAAAGATATCTAATGCTACCAATGAGGAGATGATGAAAAATAAGCTAATAACTATCTCTAATATTAGGTAGAGCGAAACCGAAGTAGACATCATGAAGGGCAGAAAAGAATAAGAGAAAGAAATATATTTCCAAAAAAGACTTTAAGGTACAGTATGAAGAAAATAAATGAGACATAATAAAGAAAGGCATGAAATAGCTGATCAGTATAACAGTCAATGAAGCCCTATGGAAGATAAATAGAAGAAACAAGTATATATTTAAATATGTAAAAACTAAAGATAGGCATCTAGTTAACTGTCCACCAATATATAGAACTTGTTATACTTAATTTAATTTAAAGAGGCAAGAATATCTTAAATATATAGCCATAGAAGTAAAAAACATGAGACTATAAAGTGCAATATAAATATAGTAAATTAGACCTAGTAGAGAGAGGCAGTTAATAATAATAATTAAACAAACCAATCAATGATATAACAATGAAATAGGTATAAAAATTAACTATACAGAAATTAAAATTAACTCTATATATAGCAATTAATAAGCATCTATGAACCAATTTATGTAACCAATCTATACAACAATACAGTTAATAATCAATGGCGTACTCCATAGAGACAAAACACCAAGAGAAAAACACCACGCGAAAAGACCAAATAAAAATACGACAATGGAAGTAACATTAATTGGGGTCAGGGAGAAAAGAAGAACAACAAAAAAAAGAGAGATAAGACCAAGACGCACACAAAAATTCTAAGGAAATAAAAGAAGCCATAAAGTGAGATAAGAAAAGAACCGGGACCTGACATGGACAAAAAGCAAGCAAGGAGGAAAAAGATTGATAAGCACGAAAAAAAAGCGAGCAGGAGTGAGGCCAACCTATAAAGAAACAATACCACGAAAGATTAGAAGATACATAAAGTAGATATACCGGAGATAGTGGTCCACTACATCATAAAGATATGAAGGGAGCACAGATAAGGAAAAAGAGAAACAACACAACCCACCACATAGCTTACAAAGCCACGCACAAAAAAACAGCAAAAGCACACCAACAACAGTGGAAAATAAGATCACCACGCATATCTAAATAAGATAAGCTTAATAGATCTGGAAAAGAGAAAACTCATTGCAGTTATATGTAACCACATCAGGTGCCAGAGGAACCAGGATCAAGCGAAGCTTCCATTTGAAGTTCCATCTGCAGCTCCATCTGATTGTCCAAAAACGAGGCCAAATCAGCAGGTTCGTCGAATATTCTGGAACGACCTTTGAAGGTAATGCGGAATTTTGAAGGACCAGAAAAAAAGAAGGGGATATTCATCTCAGAGAGACGCTTCCGGAGATTAAGAAAGCCTTTCCTCCTTATTACCGTGTCTCTGGCAAAGTCCTGAGAAATTGAAATGCGATGACCATTCCATGAGACAACTTTAACCTTCCGCATATGAGCCAGAATTTGTTCCGTATGTTGATGGCGCAGTGGCTTAAAAATTATCGCTCTTGGTTGTGTGGCCGATTTAGAGCGAAAGGTGGGAACACGGTGTGCCCGTTCTAACTCAAAGTCTCTTTGGAAAGAAATTTGCAGCGTAGAAGGAAGCCATTGATATAAGAAATCAATCATAGAAGGTGCATCTTTCTCAACTTCCTCTGGGAGACCAAAAATGCACAGATTGGATCTGCGGTTACGATCTTCTTGTTCAGTGAGATCTCTCCGCAATGCCGCCATTGAGCGCTCTAACTGGCAAAGAGATCTAGATTGCCTTTGCATAGTATCTTCTGCACCACTAATACGTGTTTCTGTGGCTGAAACACGAAGGGAAAGAGCATTGAGATCATTCCTGATGGCTGACATCTCCACTTGCAGCAAATCTGTGTTAGTCTTGGTAGACTGCGCAATGTCATGAACATCATTAAGGCGCGTCAGAATAGTCTCAAGAGTGGAGTTGGTGTCTTTTTGAGCAGTCTCAAGTGTAGGAGACACTTGTTTGGACCTCTTAAGAGAAGCTTTAGAGTCCTTTGCGTCTTTAGCATTTGGTGACAAGCCCATATTCGCAGCCATAGAGCACACAGCCACAGCGGGAGCAAAATACACCACTTCAGATAAATGAATGGAAGGAAAAAGCCAGTGGATACTAGTATACTCAATATGCAATAAAGAAATGAGCAAAAATTGGAGAGCGCACTAGCAGCAACCAATACAGGATAATAATAATGGCGGACTTACATGACAAAGGAGAGGAATCTCATCACAAAAATACCATGTCCTGCAGGTATCAAAAGGACGCCTTTCGAAACCAAAAAACCCCCAAAAAGCAGGGTATCATAGAGCATAAAAGCACCATACAAAGGCATTGGAGACGCTCTGAAGAGAGGTATAGTAGAATAAAATCCAAAATACTCTCACAATATGCAGCAATGTAACATGAGGAATGAAAGAAATCCAATATAGACTTTTATAAGCATGGAAATAGTCACCAGCACCTGTTTGTCATCATTCCTGGCACGTTCGTAGAAGTAACGCCGTCGTGTTGTGGAGAAAAAACATCTCCGTCAGTGAGGAAACAAAATGGCGGCCGCTCAAGAAAATTCCGAGCGCCACCTTAAACCGGCAAAAATGCAGTCACCGGGAGCTTCAGAGAGCAGGAACCTCGCTCATGCAGCACTCGGCAGCGTCAGAAACATGAGGCCAACTTTTGACAGGTATGGAGCAACTCGAAGCGGTAAATAAACCTCCGACGGCCCTCGCTCGGCACAGAGCTCAAGCGCAACACGCCATCTTGCAGCGGCGCGCAAGCCACGCCCCCCCTATAAGCACAATTGTGATTCCGATCCTTTATATTATATTTGAGCAGGAAGTTCAAGTCAAGTCAAAGATATGTCTATTTAGACCGATGGCCTTTAAACATCACAGCAATAAACGTGATAAAATACATATGGAACACTTAAACCATATATAAATATTTAGACTAAATATATCTTCCAATAAAATTCTGCTAATGATTTTATAAAACACATCCACACTCTTACTGGTTCTCAGTGAATATTGCACTAACTGCCTTCATCAATCTTCCAATAACATATGCTATGTCTCAATAAAAAACGCATCTCAGCTAAAACTTCTACGGCATGCCCTCGAGTCCTAATTTAGTATTTCAAGAATATTGGGCGTAACCATTGCCTCTGCAGTTATTTGAGTTTTAGGCAATCCAACAGAATATGCAGCATGTCACATTTGGTATTCAACCCACAAACACAGTTCCCTCCTGTGCCAATCATTTTTGCTTTTACATTTGCATTTATCTTGCAAGGGTTGAGTCCAATTCTTACTCTCAGTACTTGGAGCAGAAAGTTAACAGAGAAGGATGCAATTGTGCTGCACAATGGTTTAGTAAACCAGTATTTAAAGTAGGATAATATACTGCCATTTATGGAAACCAGAAATTACTTACAGATATTGAAAGTTACCTAAGTCACTAAAATGCATCCATAACCTATGAGGTTACAGAGATGCCGCAGGCCTTAATTACTGAATTTTCATTGCGATGCAAGGTTACAGGACGGCGCATGCATGGGAATCCAATGCGCCCCGCTATCCATCACACGCGTATCAGCTGAAATGCTGAGACGAGCACACCAGGGAAAAGGTCCTGAGGTCAAAAGGGAAGCATGGCCGAACACCCCGGTGGACCCACAAGGAGGAGGCCCAACACTGCCACAGCTGCCCTCCAGCCCCAACACCACAGCCGCGAGGGGAACAAAGGAAAGGAGTATTCCTTTCATTGGGAAATGTTCGCATGGTTCTAGTCTTATCTAGCTTGCCTAGTATTTTGGACGAACCAGGACTTGTTTAGAAGATAAAATACCATATAGTCTAGGTTCCACTCATGGCTATAAAGGATGTGTCCCATTAGCTGTGATTGATGTCTCCACTTGGCAGTCTTCAGGAGACAAGCACTCAGTTTGTTCTCATGCACCCCAAGCTAGCTTCTTCCAAATCATTTCCAGTTTCTGACCATGAACCCCTCCCCCGTTCCTTATGTGGCAGCCCTGCACGCAGTTGCATTGGTGCGCTCCATTTTCCTATGAACTTGCATATGTCAAGCTATATAATAGAACAATTCCAGGACCCCCCTCCATAGTCCACAAAAGAGTCTGCTGGCCTCTGACCATCAGACTAGCCCCCCTCCCCTTCATCCACAGCATAGTATCTTGTTATTTTCAGAGAAGGGGCATTTTCAGTTTTTCTTGCAGACTTTACATCTGCCAGTTTGCACCCCACCAAACTGACCTAAGAAAATCTGCTGCAGTCTGAGTTGGCCACCTCGGTTGTGAAGATTTCTCCCTCAAGGAGGCTCCGTCAAATCTCTGGTGGAGTTTCTGCCGGCGCCCCCGTAGGATGGTGAAACAGTGAGTACTTGTGTGTACACTGAGAAGGACCCCCAAAGCCGAGGGGCAGAGTCAGTGCCAGCATATCTTGTCTCCATAGCATGCTGCTGAAGAGTATATTCCCAGATATTTAGGCATACCGTAATATTATAATTTTTGTACGTCTTCTGCCCTTTCATGGTGCTAACTCTACTTAACACAGTAGCACATCCTGGGACATCTCACCTGCGATCCTCTTTAGCTGTAATAAAATTAAATGGAGAAATTAGGGCGCCTTTGACAACTCTTTGACCTCAAAAAGTAATAAAGCGCTCACCCCCTGTGCTATTTAAACGCAACAATAAAGGACAGGATTTGATGTCTAAACTTTGGTACCAATCCAATCCCATTTGCTGGTGGTGTCGCTCAGGGACGTCACAGGGCGCGGGGGACCCCAACCCTTCAGCGGGCCCCAAAGCATTAAGGGGGCCCTCTTTCAGCCCAAAGCCAATGAATATCTGTGAGGAACGGGAGACACAGGGGCCCCTCATCACATTCTGCTGGGGGCCCCTCATTTTGCGTTGTGTCCCTGTAGGTCATTTCATTATTCTTGTTTCATATAGATTCAGAAGGTGAACAGGCTGATGGCTTCCAAGGGTCCGAGATTATTTATCACCAATTCAAATATTATCCTTTAAATAGGAGGAACAGACCAACACGTTCTTCATGATTGTCCCAATTAGATATGTCGCTTTATCAGGGCCAAAATCTTTTAGATGTAGAAATCTACAAGTATAAATTCATCAATATTTACGTTCTGCATTTAGCTTCATTTTACACTGTTTTCGGACAATCGATATTGAAAAACTTTTTATGTCCAAGTTAGACTGTACGACACTAACTTATATCAGTTCATGGATAATACTCAATGTAGTGGCGCGATAGTTGCCATCATTAGCTCGCCCTGGTAGCCAGTTTTTCAGAAAACAGTTTTTCAGGTGTGGGGAGACCACTGCCATATACTCTCCCCATGGAATACTTTTTGTGATGCCTGGTTATTAATTGTGTAACATAGTTAGCTCTCAAATGGCTCGAGGCGTGATTAGCTTGTTAGGACTTTCTGTTACTGTGAACACACCCATGCCCTCTGGGGAGTCCAGTATGAATATTCATGTTGCACCCTGGGAAATCCATGACTAACAATCAGCTTGGCATAGTTCAAAGAACAGGATACCTCCCACAACATGCAAAACATTGGAGTCTGGACTCGTAAAAAGGCAAGGAAAGCACACCAAGATATAGGCATGTCGCGGCCATGGCAAAAGAACCAGCGGTCCTTGGACATACAGAGGGGGGGTGAGATATACCTACTAAGTTTGTGGGACAACAGCTAATCCTCTAGGTACCAGTCACAAAGATGAACCCCATGATGAAGAAAGACTTCGGGAGTCAGAGTTGGGCTCACTAATAGCATTATGAGGTAAGAGAAAGAGGCATAAGCTAGCCACTGCCTATAGATTACCACCACCAGTGGAATCCTGCCTCTTGTCTGAGAGTCCACGGTCCCTTACTCGACCCTCTCCTCAGTTGTCCAGAGAGTTTCATTGAAGAATATTAGGACCGGTATGAGGCAATGTGCAGGACAGAGCATGAAGAAGGCAGACACTCCATTCACCCAGTAACAACAAGCATTGAAAATGCAATAGGTCTTGCCTTTGATTAAGTTAAAGCCATTTGCTTTGTTAATGGTATTCTATAGCAAAGCAAATGGCTTTAACTTTATCAACCTATTGCATTTCTAGCTCAAACGGATCAAAAGTTAAAAAAACAAATATGGCTACTCTGGTTCCTGCGCACCGGAGCACTATTCACGGAGGTTGACTGGCCATCTTTAAGTTGCTTATTGCTGAATTTGGGTGTTAAATTGTGAAGAGAAGAGGGAGCCCTGATGGCACAAGCAAGGCACACAGGAAGAGTGTGTGTTTAACTTTCTCCTTGTCAGAGAAGTGCCTTGAGTGCAGGGCTACAATTTCTAGCTCAAAATCAAAGACGGAGCTGGTGCTGACATGAGCAGTGTTGTTGCATCAGGCAGACATAGGGGCAGAGAGACTAGGCCGGCATCCCTCCACATGTGTGAACATGTAAGGCCTCAAAGTCCAGCTCATTAGAGAAACGGAGCGCCTGCGCATCAGGCTTCAAGGTGCTTTTGACAGACATTCAACATCTTGAACAGAACAGAAGAGAGTGCATGAAGCTGCATCTTTTAGTGAAAGTGACCTGCCTATAAAAAGTAGTCAGGGACTGGAGGGGCAGTGTGGGGCGATGGGAAATATATAAGTCTTGACCGAAAAGAGAATGAGTGCGTGGGTCACTCTCCCCCAGACATGGTGGAGGCATGCCATGTAAATGAGTTTACACAAGAGCACAAGGGCAGCAGGGGTGAAGCTGGTGACCTTGTGCTTTGGCATACAGCTGGAGACAGGCAGAGGGGGCCAAAAGCCCCCATCTGCTGCCTAACTCACATGCCAAAGGATGACGTCACGCTGAGTGCAGATGATCTGTAGCTTCTGAGTCACATATAGACACACAAACACACATACATACACACAAAGACACAGGGGTGTGCACAAACACACACAACATTCACACATGCAGAAACAAACACATTGAAACACACACCAGAAACACAAACATATACAAACACACACACCTACATAAAAACAGACACTTGCACACAAATACACACAGACGAGTGCACAAACACACACAGAAATATACACACACCAGAAGCTTAAACATATACAGACAAACATGCACACAAACATATACACAGACACACGTACACATAAACAAACAGATGCAAGTGCGTAAACAAACACGCACACAGAAACATGCACACACAAACATATACACAGATGCACCACCATACAAACATATACAAAAACACATAGTCGTAGGGTTAAACTGCCTATGTGGTGAAACTATTGCAATGCAATAAACACATCCGGCAAAAGTGCATGTTCACAATCTCTGCATGTCCACCCATAGAGTACATGTGTGGTATATGGTGCTCGCCAGGTGTAGGAAGGTGCATTACGTTATAAATCACCAAAGGAATGCCCCATTCACTAGTCTGTGCCAGCCTCTGAGCAGGGCAGGTGCAGCCTGTTTGGGTGGGCAGTGAAGGGGCAGCAACAGCGGCCAGCAACCAGGCAATCACTCTGATTTACAGAAAAAACACAAGCATTGTGAATAGAGCAAGTTAAGGAGAAATCCATGCCTGGCATGACAGTCATGAAAAGAGACAATGAGAGAGTGACAGAGACAAGGAGGGAGACAAATGAACATGAATGGGAGACGATAGGAAGGGCCGAAGATCGCATGGAAAGAGGCAGACACATGAAAGGGGAGATGAAGAGAGAGATGGATAGTGGCAGGCAGACAGGGGACAGGAAGAGCAAAGAGACAGCAAAAAAGAAGTCAATACGAGTTATGCAAAGGTAGACAGAGTAGAAGACCGAAGATATACATAACGAGGGGACTTCACGGACACATGGAGATTGCCTGCCCTTCTCCTTGTTGCTCTACTTGCCAGAGATGGATTGGGGGACAGAGAATGGCACAAAGAGGGACAGAAAAGAAAAGGAATAGAAGAAAAGCATGGAATGCTGCAGGCAGGCAGGTGAAAAGGTAGATGAGAAGACCGACTCAGGTGGTGATTGAGACACAAGGAGAGGGGCAGGTGAATTGGAAGAACACTAGACCGTGGGACAAGAAGCACAATTGACGAAAGCCAGCAGCACAGACGTGTACCAGATAAGGACATTAATTTTAGTGAGGCAGACAGAAAGAAGGATCAGAGGAGATTGTAACAGAAGTAGATAGATAGGAATGGAGACTGAAAATCAAAAAAACATGAACACACAAGGAACGTGGCTGACATTCAAAAAGGGGCAGATACTGAGGGGGGATGCAGACACAGGAAGAGTAGGTGGGAGGAGAGGCAGGAAAACATGTCCAACCAAAGGCAAGCAGTGAACGAGGCAGGCAGTGTTCCAGAGTGACAGGAAGGAGGAGCAGGCAATCCAAGAACAGGAAACGGAGAACCAGTAGGAGAAAGGGCTGGGGAAAGGGCGCAAAGACAAGAAGGTTGACAAGTAGAGAAGAGGGACAGGCATAGATGGAACCAAGAGCAAGGTGCCGCGGGAAGGCACAGTGGTAGACAGCAATAGTATTATGAAGGGGTAGTGAGCAGAGACACAGCAAAATGCAGGGAACAACTTGGTGATGGTATGCCCACAAGCATGCGAAGAACGCGTAAGATGATTTAAAAAGTGGGGTGTATCAGGTGATCCATGCAAACACTTGAAACATGCGAGCTGAATGTAATTTGCTAATTAGATTACTTTGTAGTTTGGGATGTTTCGAGAGAATAGGCAAAGTCAGCAAATAAGCATTCCAGAGTAAACAAAGAACGTATTTGCTCATGAAAGGGTTCAGCAGCATGCATGATGATCACAGAATAGATTAGTACTAATCCAAGCAGCGGGCAAGGCAGAGACATCGGTCTTTGTCCCCGGCTCTTCCAGCTTATCATGAGGCGCGGGCTTTGTAAATTAAACTAAGGGAGCAATGCGCTCGAAACGTGTTCCAACCCACATAACGACATCAGTTGACTATTGAATGTGAGCAGTTACGGTGGGAAATGGGTTCAAATCTCAGCATCGGTTCTCCCCATGCTTACAAAAAAACACAATTTAAATATGTGTGGCGTCTTAACAAATAAAACAATGGCAAACCTGAAACACAAACTTCTTGTTTCATAGAGGTGGGTTATCAGCCTCTTCGCTGGCCTGCAGGCCTGTTCTCTGGGCCGAACATGGCAGGCAAAAAGGTTTTAACAGATATGGCTAATATGCACACAATGGAAGAAGGGGGGAGGGAGGGAAATCGAATGCACGCCGCCATGCACGCGCTTGCACATTTTGTACACCCATACGTGGCAAGCTGCGATCGAAATCACGCCGCCCTGCGTGTGCATGCACATTTTGTACACCCATACGCTGCAAGCTGCATACGCGAAGCGGCATTTTAGTTGCTATGACAACAAAAGCTTTGCAAGATGGCGTCAGACTGTCCACAGTTCGTACAGACACGCGCATGCTGTTTGCTATAGACAAATGGCAAGAGCAGCCATGTTTGTCCACGCAGACGCGTGCATGAAAGCCCTCGGCAGAATCGATTCCAAAAGGTACACGCAGTAGCGAGAGTAACGCATGCGCTGCTTTTGCCAGGCGAGACCTAAAAACCACAGCTGTTGTTGATTGTAGAAGGCTGCAGTTATTTAAATCAAATTCTTGTGTGAAACCCCAGGAAGATTATTGTTGTACCCAGAGGACTCAACTCTTGCCCCTGTCTTACCCAGACTCTTGCAGATGTCTGACAAAGCACTGAGACTGGGAAAGCACGTCGAAACCCATGCAGGCAGCCATTGATTGGTCAGAAAATACTTCTCCTTCCACCTTAATACAGTTGGTAGAAGGTGTTGTTTTCTACTCTCATTGAGTCGGCTACAGCGGAGGCCCTCAGCATTCTGAACAGGTGCAGGCCAAAGGCTGGGATTGCACAGTGCATGAACATTCAAAACATTTTTCAAAGACGTTAGGTTCTCTCTGCCTGTTTAGAGCATAGTTATTTAGTCTGAGGCTGGGGTCTTCCAAATAAAAAAATCATTCTAGGTACTTCTCAATACTGGAAAACCAAAGATTCAGCAAAAACAGGAGGTCTTCAGGTGACAGAAACAGGACTTCCAGCATGCTGATGTGAAATCTCACAAAAGTGAGAATGGTGTCGGAACTTGCATATTTACTCACTCTTCCACCTACAGTGGTGGTGGAACAATTTTCAGTGGGTGTGATAGCCAAAAACAACACCTCACTAAAGTCATAGGGGATATGTGACAATCTGTCTTAAAAAACAAAACAAATGGTATTAGAAGAAAATAATTTGAAGTTGCATTTGGGGCCAGATGTACGTCTGTTTTTGCATGCGCAAACAGGTTTGCGAACCCGTTTGCGCATGCAAAAACCATTAGGGGTATGTACAATACCAAAATAGCGAGTCCCTATTTATTTGCGACTCGCTATTTTGGTATTGCGAGTCGCTATTAGGAAGGGGGCGTTCCCTTCCTAATAGCAGCGCCTCCCCATGTGCAAAGGTTTTGCAGCCGCATTTGCGTGCGCAAAACTCTCACAAATGACCACCCTCTTCAAGAGGGTGGTAATGGAGTCGCAAAAGGGAAGGGGTCCTTAGGGGACCCCTTACCCTTGGCTAACGCAAGGGAAGTTTTTTTTTAAGGGCAGGCAGTAGTCCCAGGGACCGCTGCCTGCCCTTAAAAAAAGACAGGAAAACGTTTCATTTTCTTTTTTAATGCATCCCGTTTTCCTTTAAGGAAAACGGGCTGCATTTGAAAAAAAAAACTGCTTTATTTAAAAGCAGTCCCAGACATGGTGGTCTGCTGAGCCCAGCAGGCCACCATACGTGGGAGGGCCTGCCATTCCCAACGGGGTCGCAAATTGCGAGAGGCTCATTAATATTCATGAGCCTCTCTATTTGCGACCCCATTGGAAATCGCTAAACAGTGTAATAACACTGTTGTACATGCATAATAGCGCTTTTCAAAATGCGAGTCGCAAAAAACTCGCAATTTGCGAAGCACTATTTTGCGCGTCGTACATCTGGCCCTTGATTCTTTATTCTCTATCTAAACACTCTCAAGTTTTATGGGGGTGCTGAGTCACCTCCTACCCTCCTAGTTCCATCGCCATTGTCCCCCCATAAGTTCCTTTATGTGCGTTAAGCACTCGCTCCAGAGATACTTCTGTATTCACCAAGTCACTCTTGCCTTAAGTGCACATGTTCTGTGAATGATGGCACCTGGTACTCGTCTTGTCTGCTGAATCTGTTCTGTAGGGATGGAAAGATTGCATTTGTTGCCATCTGCGAGAGAATGAAGATGCTTTGCCGCTGCCAAACGGATCTCTTGAGTTGAGTTTGCTGTCAATGACGCTCCTACGGTTCTTGGCGTGGGTGATGGGGGTGAGTGTAGGTCCTAGCTCTGTTGGCTACCAGGTGGAGTCCCACGGTGAAGTGATCTTCCTGAAGAACACGATTTTTGTAGAGACTGAGTTGCATGCCGTTGGCTTAGGAGAGGACGTTGATGTCATGAGAGCAGATATTGCTGGCTAGAGGGATCATGTATGCATTGAAGGGGCTCAGGCTCAGGGAGGATACTGCAGATGAGGTCAAGGGCATCCGAGATATACAGTGCCAGGCTGACAGACTGGGTCCTTCCATTCAGGTAGGAGCAGATCCGTAATAGTGCATGTTCTTGGATTCCGAAGTTGTGTAGGCGTTGGATGAAGATGGGTTGGGAGACCATGTCAAATGCTGTGGAGCGATCTAGGAGGATGAGGACTGCTATGTCTCCTCTGTCTAAAGATATGCACATATCATCCATGATGGTGATGAGGCCAGTTTCCATGTTGTGGTTGGGTGTGAAAGCAGAGTGGTGTTAAGGAGTTGGTGTTCATTGGGGTATTCGGTGAGGCTTTGTTGATGTTTGTCCGGAAATGGTATCAGGCAGTTCATTCTGTAGTTGGTGAGTGTATTTTTTTGAAGGTGCTAATCCCTCCCAAGAGGGTTAGAATATGGATGCACCAGGCACTATGCAATCCCACCCTTGGTGCTGCACCTATTCAAAATGCTGATGGCCTCCACTGTAGTCAAGTCAATGAGAGTAGAACTCAATGCCTTTTACCAACTATATCAGGGTGAAAGGAGAAATGTTTCCTGACTAACCAATGGCAGTCTGCACTGGTCTCCAGGTGCTGTGCTTTGTCAGACATCTGCAAGTGTCTGGAGAAGGCAAGGATAAATGTTGAGTCCTGTGGATACAGCACCAACAACCTCCCTTGGGTTTCACACACAAATTTGATTTAATTAACTCGTTGAGGCCAACTGCTTTTTCTAATAATGCCCATCCTTTAAAAACATGTTTTAATGTGATATGTCCCATCAGAATACACAAGAAATGCTTCATTTGACAAAAAATCCACAATGTCAGAGCATCAGTAAATTAAGGTGCTTCCACAAAAAAAGAGAAGAGTTCCCTGCAGCCACAAATCGGTTTGAGACAAAGAAAGAGCCTTCATTTCTCCATACATTCTCTATTTTCTTCGTGCACGACTGTCACAATTTTTAGACAGATTGCACCTCCCTTACAACACCATTGTGCTCATAATTGAATTACGAGAAAAAAGTGTCAAAACCGACCACACGTTTTTCTCCATGTTCTCCCCTTATAAATTACACTTTCTACGAGCTTAAATTAGGGTTTGGGAACCTTACTCACTAGACGGACATTGATATGAGACACTGAGTACTGATTTTGAGAAACTGTCTCAGGAACAATAACACATGGCACCAACAATTAAACAAAGTACAAACATATTGATACTGTCTCTGATATGGGAGACTGAAACAATGACATAGGGGCATTAACACATTAGCAATGACATGGAGGAACTGGGGCACTCAAAGGAGGAAACTGTCACAGGGTCAATGATGGGTAACACTTTGAGATGGACACACTCATCCTAGGGCCTTTACATGTGAACCCTGACTCTGGGACATTGACTCTTACAAAGGAACACTGACTTAAGGATGCTGACACCGCAACCTCAGGAAGACTACAAGACAGGGACAGAGGAAGATTGCCACAGGGACATTGGCAATGGGACACTGATAAAGGAATATTGATACTTAGACACTGCCACTCCTGACGCAGTCAAAGATAACTTGACCTTGGAAACTGGCACAAGAACACTGGCATGTGGAGACTCACAGTGGACCACTGGTAGAGGGCCATAGCATACAATCCAAAATGTATTTAACAATGCTCTTTGAATGATAATTTGTATTGAGTTGGAGAGATATAATTATCATAGGTATTGGACAACTTGCGTCTTGAAATGTAGCTCAATCGTCAGTAGCTATCCAGGACTGCCATGGGCTGCAAATATCTTTTCTAGTTATTAGATACCCTCACTTTATGTGAAAGCAGGCATTCGTGATGAGCAACAACTGCTGGTCATCTGGGGAGGCAGAGAACTCAGGGCCCAAATTCTCAAACTGCATTTAGTAAGTAAAGTAGTACTACAGTAGTACTACTCAAGTACTGAGAAGTGCTCGTCACAAACCTATGGGCGGAGGCCTCATCTTCGCCTATCCTCTCTGTGCAGAGATCTCTGCACTAGTACATTTTTGTAACAAATGTGGGAGAGACAAGGGTGAGTGACTGACAAAGCAAGAGTACTTACTACTAAGGGCCTGATTTTGATTCGGTTAGGAAAGCATTCCCACCTAGAGCCTGATTCTGATGCGGTTAGGAAAGCATTCCCACCTAGAGCCTGATTCTGATGCGGTTAGGAAGGCCTCCTAATGGCATTTGCTCCTTCCAAATCGGATTGGGAACGTGTTTTCCCGACCGAGGACCCAATTATGATGCGGTTAGGAACATATGCTGCCATTGAAGTCAATGGGAGTCCAACCAATTCGTATCTGGAAGCATCCGGATGCATCGTACTCCGCCGGTCGGACTCTCTCGATCCGAGTGGGTCGGAAACTATTTTCCAACCGATTCAGTCGGTAAGCTTTACCAACCCGCATCAGAATCAGGCCCTAAATTGGAGGGGTTTAGGGAAGTTGAAGGAGGTTTTTAAAAATACACCGACAAAGGAGTAAGACAATTGCTATTTCAAACTGAACTTCTAAAGTCCTTTTTGCCATAAAGGTGTCAAAATGGATGTAAAAGTACTCCAGCCCAGCCTTGGAGTAAGTCAGCCACCCCACGTGGCTATTCACAGGTGCTGCAACTGCCATGGAATACAATGAAGACAGAAGTAAAATAATTGAATAACATCCCACAGGAACTGATGTTAAATTCATTACATTATTTCAAAATTTAAATGTATACGTATAGATGGATAGTTCTATTGTAGAAAATATTTAAAATTTGTTTATATTTATATTAGACATTGAATTTATTCGTAAAGAATGTTCCCGTTTCTTTCCTGTGGCAGAGATCTGACCTACGTATGAAAAGTTACTACAAGTAAGGCATCCTCCACCCCCAATCCGACGGGGTGGAGACATATAAGTCTACAACTAAGTATACATCTACACCCAAAAATGGTGAATAGCAAAAAAAAAAGTGTAGTTGCACGTAGGTGTACACATGGGTAAATATACGCTTGTATTTACCTTTGTGAATTTGACCCTCACAGCTTACAGTAGCCCAAGGGTGTCTACATGCTTCACTGATAATAGACACAGCATTTTCAGCAGTTCTGGAGGTCTAGAGAGGGTGACATCAAGACACCATGTCCTGTACACCAGCTCATCTAACTTAGAAACCAGACTGTCTCACACATTCGTGCAATGGTGTTCATCATACCCTGATGGCTCGTTTGAGCTAGGCTCATGGCTTTTTCAATCAGGCATCCCAATATAACAATGCAATTATACAAACAAGTGAACCCAGGGTTACGTGGTGGCCATGGGTACATGCTATTTTAAAGGAACAATGGTCCCTGCAAAAAGCATAGTTAATTTAAGATCGTATTCATACAGTTGCTATTACCACAGATGTCAGGAGCTCAGTTTCTTTTTATAAATAATTGTAATTTTATAGTAAACATTAATACGTAATATTCTCCATACGTCACAATACACCAGATCACAAACCAGCTCTATCTCATTCATTACACATGCAGTACAGGGTCAGGGTGCTGACATTGGTGGTAATGGCAATTGTATTAATCTGATCCTAAATTAACTATGGTGTTTGTAGTATAACAATGCAGTCACCCCTCAGGGTGATTTCCTAAGCAGACGAACATAGGTCATGTCTGATTTAAAGCCGGGTGAAAGTGTTTTTTGGGTAGAGAGAGATGATAGTGTTCAGCTTGTAAAATTGTCTTCCATGTGTCCAGTTTTAGGGCACACATGGCCTGCAGACGTTCATCCTTGGGGACATCATAGTTCCTCCAGACAGACGGCAGTGGAGCACATCCCTTACACCGTGAGTCTCGGGTGCAATCCAGTGTGTTCCGCTTGAAGCTGTTCCACGTGGGTGTGAGGAGGGTGATGTTGAGACAAGTAATCCATCAGATTAGTTATGCCCAATCAGTATTCAAAATACAATCTTGCAGCAGCTGCATACATTTCTTCATACGTCGGCAGGGCAGGCTACTGGGTGTTTCGGTGGGCTGGCGGGGTGGGGACTGGTTTCACTGCCATGCGGGGATGTTTTTGGTGCAGCGGACCTGCCAGCGCTTCTAAATAAACAATGCAAAACAAATGGTTTCAAAGCATACTTTAAAACAATGTTATTTTACATTAATTAGAAATGCCAGGTAGCCAGCCCAGCCCTGTATGAGGGTAGGGAGGGTGAGCAACAGATTTGAGAACTAGAGTTGGCTTTTAGTCTGTGATGATCTTCAAGTGGTGGCTGTATAGTATAGGTATATTAGCAGCCTCCTTTTCTATTTCTGAATATTGAGTATGGAATCCCTCAAGTCATAGCAAGCTGAGTATAGGATGCCCACTTGTCAGGCTTCTCTTGGTGTAATAGTACCGCTCCTGGAATCCATCACCTGTTTAGTGGCTTTGGAGAGTAAATGTGGAATCATACAACAGGGCATGTTTTGTTGCCTGGAGTGCCTTTTCATGTTTTATTTAGGTCGACAACCAAACCACAGTGAGGGTTTGAAATGTCCTTTGATAGTTTGGTCAGTAAGGCACCTCTGTGGACAATGACTAGACCGTGTCTAGTCTTTTTTGCTGGATGACTCTTATAGTGTCTTTTATCCAAGAGGAAGGGTGTCCTGTAGACTGGGCAGTGCATCATCACTCAGCTATGCTTCCCTCAAAAACGGTTCAGTCTGAATTCAAATATGTGATCCCTGAAGTTGAGACAATTTGTATTCATCACCCAGGAATTTAGGAGAATGCAGGATAGTTAGTATGGAGATTTTAGAGGTTGATGAAATAATAAAATAAGTTTAGCAGTGTGTGAAGCCAGAGGAGTGTGAGGTGAAGAATGGTCTAGAACAATGGATTTTACAGGATCAGGACAAATAGGGCTTAGAGGGGGGAGAGTGTGAGGCAAATAACATACATTATCTGGAATAGCAAATTGGAGAAGTGATGTGGGAGGATTAGTACCTGAGCTGTAGTGTAGAATGAATTGGTAGGGGTGGAAAAGGCAGGGATGGAATGTAAAGAGCTGAACATCCCTTTCTCTGGGTCAAATTGAGCAGATATAAAGAGATTTTGGGCCTTATTTAAGGTATGGCAAGCGGATCGCTGTCCGTCAGGGTGGTGAAAGTCATTACCTCGTCACCCTGGTTCGACTCCTAACTGCCATATCTGGAGATATTCACCTGCCCTGCAGTAATCCGCCTTCAGAGGAGCTCCTGCCATGGCGACTCCTGTGAAGATACAAAAAGTTTGCCGCGTGTATGTCATGTTTCACACAAAACTCTTTTGGTTTTCAAAAACAAGCTCCCAAGGCAGGATTTTGTTTCTGAAAAGCAAAAAAACAAATGGCCCCACATCCTAGGAGTTTTCTCACATTGCTAGGGGGGCATTATTGTTTTCTGTTTGTGACAAGACAGAAAAAAAGGACGTCAGACAATATGTATGCTCTAAATCAAGCTTCTCCAACAAGTACCTCGTGAGCTACTGGTAGCTCTCCAACTCCCAGTAAGTATCTCCCCTATGTGTAGACAAGCATACTAAATTACAAGGATGTGGTTCCTTGGGCTGTTGTGCCATTACCCTTTTAGAGGCATCCCAAACTGAAAAATGTTTTCTAACTCTCGCCTGAGACACTGCGCATGTGCCGTCACTTGTGACGATCTTTTGTCTCTAAAAATAAAAATAAAACTAAGCCCACCCATTACTTATCATTCGTTGGCTTCATTGTCAATCCTATTTTCTTCGTTTCATTGGTAAGCGTGTGTCTCCGCATGTCGGCTTCACTCTGTCTCCGTGTTTTTGTTTTCTTCCATATATGGACCAAGAACTGACTGATTTCTGGAGTTGAGTCCTTATATGCTGCTTGCACTCAGGTTGTGGTGTTTGTTTTCGTGAATCTATATTGTTTGTTTACATGTTATTTTTACACATGCCTATGCCACTGATAGAGCGCCATGTGATTCTGAGATTTGTAGGGGTGCATCATATTCACCGTTAGTTGGCACCCGCATATAATCGATGTATGTTTAGAAGCGCCATAGAAATGTATTTGTTATAACCATTTAACATAGAAGTGTTAGACATGTAATAACGTTTTGCGAAGTTTAACGTTGCAAGTTATCGGGAATGTATTTAGAATAATGTAGATGATTAGGTTTCACAATCAATGTAATGGATTAAATGTGTGCCACGTTAGAATTAAAAAGCAGGTTGCTTATTTACAAGATGATTATGTTGAATTAATGCTTAGAATGTGGTTTCATTATGCGTTTAAATTTGTAAGGCCTAACTGCATATGTAGAAGAGAAGGCTTGTTCATTTCTTATTTTAGCTATATTTTACAGGTTGACAGGGATTTCTTGGTTAAGTCTTGAGTTGCCGTGAAATGTAAAACTTCAAGATGCGAAGAGCTTTCCTTTTCGTTCCCATGTTTCTGTTGCAGGTGCAAGGACATTTAGCTCGTTAGTGAGAATAAGTCTTTGTTTTAGGAGTTGAGATACGGCGAGGAGCCTACAGGGGAGTGTATTGGAATGTGCAACTGTAACTCTTAGTATGGAAGGTGCCTGGGACCCAAGGGCAAGCTAACGGACGATCGAAGATGGACAGCTCTGGATGGAAATTTACCGGAGGAAGACCTGGCTGAAGAGGTGTGCCGAAGGGCGTGTTCTGCGATTTTGGAGTTTTGTATTAGGGACAGTCTCCCGTGGGTTGAGCAGATGAGGTTTAGGCGGGAAGCTAGAAGGAGCCTCAAAGATCGAGCACTCACTAAGTGAAGACTTCTTAGGAAGTTTCACTTCTGACACCTTTCCCATGATTCTCTGGTTTGGGAGGGAATGCTAAGTAGGGATGCCACTTTAGAATAGGGTAGGGACAGAAATGTTTTGACTAATGATTCCGAAAATTGATATCAGTATAACGATTCTTTATTTGATGCTTTTAGAATCTGTAATTCTTTTTATTTTTAGTCAAATGCGAATCCTTCGTAGGTTAGCTTTTGTGTTAGTGCCCATTTATCTTTTGTGCCTTGTATTGAGTTGCCTTTATGTTCAGATGTTCTTGCTCATAATAAAATCTCGAAAACTCTAGATTCTGAGTCCTGTATCCTTTAATGATGTCAAATTGCGGTAGTTATATTCTGATAATTGTGTTTACTCCCTCTACGCTATTTGGCAAGTAAAAAGATCCTGGCGACCTGAGAGGGTTCTTGTAGATAATTGGTTAGACAAGAATTGGGCCTTATCACCACTTATCTCATTTTTTTGCTGCTTTTATGCCCCTTCAGTTTTGCATTTCTGTAAGGAGAAAAGAGAAGAGGAGAGGAGAGGAAAGGAGAGGAGAGGAGGAAGGGAGGAGAGGGGAGGAGAGGAGAGGAGAGGAGAGGGAAGGAGAGGAGAGGAGAGGGGGTGAGAGGAGGTAAGGTGAGGTGAAGGGGGTTAGCAAGGAAATGGAAGGGAGTGTGAAGGGAGGAGAGTAAAAAAGAAGGGCAAGGGAGGTACTGGTAGGGAAGTGTTAGGAAAGGTGAAGGCAAGGGATGTGAAAGGGACAGTAAACAGAATGGATGAATAGGGATGATGAGGGGGCCTGGGATCAAGACGGATAGGAAAGGAAGGGTGTAAAGTAGAAGAATGGAAACGGAAGCAGTAAGTGAATATAAAAAATTATCGAATAGGGAAGGAAGGAATAGGAAAGGATGGGGCTGTAAAAGGGGCAGGGACGGAGAGATGAGGGTTCGGTAAGAAAAAGAGTGGATAGTGTAAGGGAAGGGATTGATACGGAAGGGAATGTAAAGGTGCTAGGTAGAGAGGAATGGCTCGATTGGGTATCAAAGGTTTTCAGGGAATGGGAGAGAAGTAAGGGCAAGGGAGTGAGAGAAGGGAATTTACGTCAAATGAAAGGAGGGAACTGGTGGGAATGACACCAGAGTGTAGGGGAAGAGTAGGAATGAGTGGTGATAAAGTTCCCTAAGGAAGCTTCACTGGCTCCCCGTTCACAAGCACAGCCATTTGAAACTTCTCACGTACAAAGCCCTACACAGCACAGGACCAGAATACCTGAACAGCTGCATACACTTTCACCAACCCACCACACACCTATGCTCTGCCTCACTCTCACTCGCATACACTCTCCATATCTGCAAAAGAAAAACTGGAGGTCACTTATTCTCCTACATCTCACCGAAAACATGGTATGACCTCATTCAATGATTTAGAGCCTCCTCCTTACTTCTTGAGTTCCGCAAGAAGCTAAGAACCTGGCTTTTCCTATAGGCACCTTGGGGCGACACACCTACACACCTTGCCCAATTGCCATGATACCCTCTCAGGTGATTAATGTGCTATACAAACCAACATAACATAAGAGTTGAAGGGCAGATCAGGGAATGCAGTTGGGTTGGAGAAGAAAGGTAAGTGGACGGGAGGCAAGAAATGGGTTAAGAGAGAAAGGAATGGATTGGTTTGGAAATGTGAATTATATAGGGGTAGACGGAACTCAGGGAGTTTCACTTATAAAACCTGCGAAATTCTGTGGAGTTCCACGAATTGGTGGAATTCGGCATGTCGCACTGCGCGTGCTATTGTTTAGCACAGAGAACTTGTTCCATGCTGTAAAATCAGCAAATACTGCACCACGTGGCATGCCAGAGGGCTCTGCTTCTTTCTGTCACTCGTGTAGATTTTCTGCTCGAGCAGCAGCTTTCTCAACGCAAATGGTTGAGACCTGCTGCAAGTGACCACATTGAGAAATCTCACCAGGAGGCATTCTAGCTTCTGAAAATTATGCAAGCAGATGCCAATTCCCCCTCATGCTCGCCAAGTTATCATTGGCGAGCCATGCGCGAGAAAAAACTCTGCCACGTGGCGGTTGGAGGAGTGGAGGCTGAATGCTGAGTGGGCACAATTCCACTAACTCCACCAGTGGAGCTGAATTTTTCGCCCACCCCTCGAATTATACAGTTTGGAAGGGAAAAATAGTGTTGAGGGGTTATGGGTTTCAAGAATGGGGGTCAAGAAATTAAGGATTAAGGTAAATTGGAATTTCAAGTGATTTTCTATTTAGTTTTCAGTTTGATTTCAAGTTCAGTTTTCCGATTGCTTTGTTTTTTTTAGTTCAGTTTTCATTTGGTTTATTTATTCGCCTTGCCCTCTTACACCCACCACTGTCCCTTCCTTTTGTCGGGCCTGCTCAGTCCCTGTAGCCAAAACTTTGGCCTCTCACAGTCCCAGCTCCAGCTGCCAGCAGTGGTCCTCCCCACCCAGTGTCCTTTTGTGCAGTGCTGTAGCTCCTTGGTTACCAGCCTTTCATACCATTGGCACGCCAGAGTGGAGACTTTTCAACAATTGATCATATATCACCACTTTGAGAGTGATACCATGTGTTTCAAGTTAACAGGGGAAGCAAGCAACACACGAGTATTCGTGGTTCTTGAGAAAATCCAACTATTTAGCCACAAAAAATGTCCTACGATGAAAGGCTTATTTTACCTACCAACAAAGTACTCCAACAATGCTGAATCCTTTTTACTCTGTTGCACTGGAGGTCTCTCCTCTGCACTTACCATGGGTATCGTAACATCACATTGCATAGCCTGTGATACCATCAGAGTTCCTGTTATGTTCTGGTGTGAAATATAGTTGTGCTTACAACTGTTTCGTCCAGTGAGTTCTGCTTCTGGTGCTGCAGGGAAGGGCGTGAATATCCACATCCTGTGTCTGACCTGCTCCTCCCCTCAAATATTGTTCAGTAATCCTCCTCCCTCCTTTCAAGAAGTTCAAATGTCAATAGAAAGGATAAATATAAAGGTTTGAAAATTGTGATTATTTAATCCAATGAACAGATGGTGTGAGTCTTTGAGTCTCACCTCTACAGACCTCTAGTTAGAGCTGTGTAGAACACTGGCCCCTGGGTCAAGTTGTCCGATGGGGAATGGGGGTGGGGGGATCACAGACCACTGACAATGTGTTTATGAGGAAAAAGGCACTTTATTAAAATAGGGGCACATCACATATAATAGATCCTGGGCCTTTCGCCTTAGAAAACTAAACCTCACTGTACAAATGAGTTACCTACGTTTAACTACCCCTCGCCTGAAATATTCCTTCGCCCCACAAACTTACACCTGCAAGGCTCTACCTCCTCCTGGTTTAAACTTCCTCACTTGAGGCCTTCAACCTCCCATACAGTTATATTGCAACCATTAACCTCTAATTAAGTTAACTTGTTAATGAACCTTAAAATTCCTGCCTCGACCTGGCGTGCACTTGCTTACCCATTCCCTTTCAGCCTGGATTGCCGTTGTCCACAACAATAAACTTGACTAACCCATGCAAGCTTCATGGCCAACCACCCATGCACCTTCTTCAAAGTGACAACGTACATATTCCGTATCACCCCTGCACACCAGTTCCAGGAAAGTCAGTCCAAATAGGCTAAATCAACTTGCGCAAACCCTAATCTCCTGAATTTAGGTGGGGCCAACTTTTGGTGTAACACTACAGTCAACACTGAGGGGAGCTCAAATTGTAGACTGCATGTACTATGATGCAAGGGAGCAAACTTTTCTGGGATATGATTTAGTGTCTGGCCACACCTTTTTCCCTGCCTGAATTGATTTTCATGGCCTATTCTACCATTTATGCCACGTTCCTAATGTTCCCTTTTGTGAAAATTTGGTTCCGGCCCATTGATTATAGTTCATCCACCCTGAGCCGGAGATTCCAGCCCGGGTGCGAAGATTACAGCCTGAGCCGGAGAGTACGGCTGCAGCTGGAGAGTACGGCTACAGCTGGAGATTCCGGCCCGACTGCGGACGTAAAGATATGACTCGTAAATGACCTCTGTGAATACCAAAAGTTGTAAAGTTAGACTTTTGTCTCAGATTGCCTTTGTGAATCGGGACCTATATTTTTTACCTTCTCCCGCCCGATTGAGACCATGAGGTTATTGACATTTTCCTACATTTGCTGTTTAAGACGTACTTCCAGACATATTCCTATCTGTGGTTGGGTAGTGCCTCGATGTAGTGGTGTACTCATCCATTCCAGCAGCAGCACACTGGCTGTAGTTTACTCCCAGCACATGATGCTATTAGTCTGTCTACCTGTGCACTTTAAATACATGTGTACGCTGCCATTCTTCCAGTCAATCTTCTCTGTGGCTTCCCCTACAAGGCCAGACACAGTGTATGTCAGGTATCGTGAGTGTTGTGTGAAGCTGAACACTTCTCCCTGCGTCTGCTTTTGCCACCAGCACGGGAAGGTTATTGCCTTTGCATACACCTGTAAGGCTACACATATTCAGTGCACTAAAAACAAGTGTTGTGCCACGGTGTTAAAATAGGAATTCTCGAATAAGGAATAATATGTATTTTTATATATTGAAAGTGATTTCTTTTTTAAGCAGAGATGAACATTTATTTGTCACCACTTAAATTCAGCAGTGGCCCGTGTAGGTAAGAGTGGTGGTGCCAAGTTTGGGGGGAGGATTCGACAGATGACCATGAGGGAAAATTAAATAAATAATTAATTTTCGGGGGGCGTGGCTAGCAGCCAAACAAAATGGCCGCTGCCTAGGGCTGCTCCGAACCCACGTAGTCATCCCAGCAAATCCGGGCACTAATCCGTAACTCAATCTCCCACACAAGAGGTGAAACAGGCGTCGGAAGAACCCAGGCATGTATAGAGTGGCCCGCGACGTGAAACGAACTTCCCCCATGGCGGATGCATCGAAGAAGGTGGTGGCGGCCCTTGTGCAAAAGTGAAGCCGGGACCTGGAGTGCTCATGAGACCCGCTGCATCGCTCGGTCACAGCCCTCTCCCTGTGGCCGGCAGCAGCAGTAACTGCGGATTCTCCCGCATCGCCGCAACCCGTAATGCAGAGCGGGTGAGTTTAGCGGCGTGCGCTACCGCCTCCCTCACTGATCAGAGCTGATCCAGGCCCTCCAATCCACATCAAGACTGCGGCATTGGGGAAGCACGCCGGCGCTCTGGCATAGAAGCGGTCCCGTGGGCACATAACATCCATATCCTGACTACTTGGGGCCAAAGAGGTGTCGCGGCACGGTGTGGCAAGAGACGGGAGCTGTGGCGGTTCGGCTTCAGCCATGTGGAATCCAGCAACAAATATCGCTGTTCCCCTTGACTGGCACTGATTTGATCTGGGATCCACGTGGCATTGCGGTGGTTATAGGCAGCAACGATCCACTTCACGGGTAGCCCTGCGGGCATAAACGATTACGCCGAGGCCGCCTGCGTTGAGAGACCTGTTGCGACGTGAAACGCGGCAGGGGACATTACAACCTGCGCCACTTCTCTCCCTCCCCCACTGCTATCTGCCACTTTGGACTTGATGAGACAGTATTACAGCAAGGCAGTGGGGCATTCACGGAATGCGCGGCCACGCTGCATATGCAGCCATGTTTGCACATTAGTGGGGGCGACGAAAGCCAAACTCCTTCTATGAACTGCCACCTACAGAGGGGCTCGGAGACTCCCACTCCTAGGAAAAGGAACCTGTGACCTGCAAAGTGCACTCGAGGGGGAAACACTCTAACCAGTTGCTACTGTTAAAGGACATTGCGCAGTTGTCAGCGCCTGTAATTAGAGCCTCCCAAAAGACCTGAGTGCGGCACCTTTGCGGTCCTCGGTCTGCTGCAATTAAACAACAGCGCCACTATTCTGTGGTGGGAAACCCGAAAGGCCGCGTGTGACGGTATGTCATACAGGCAGGCAACGGTGAGTACTGCCACCCTTGTATTCGCTGCGGGATGGCATGGCTTGAAGATTGTGGTGATAGGGGGCCGGGATCAGCGCGCGGCCCACCAGACGAAATTGGACAAGTATACCTGTGCCAAAACCCAACCAGAAACGATGGGTCAGCCTGCAACGCCCGTACCGGATGATGCCTTACTAGAAGGGTCTGAGGTCACGCTACAAGATATCCTGTCCACTTTAAATAAAGTACACACAGCTCTGAATACACGGATTGGCACAATATTGGTGGAACTCTCATTTATCCGAGCTGACTTCAAGAACATGAGCGCAAGAGTAACTGAAGTCGAAACAAAAACAGGAACGCTGTGGTCCTCTTCATGGAAGATTTAATCAAAAGGTATCTACAGCCTCGAGGCCTATCCCACCACTTCACGGTGGAAAGAGCGCACCGCGTCCCGGGTGGTAGGCCTAGACTGGGTGCCCCCCCCAGACCCATTTTGGCCCACATTTTTAACTTCCGAGATCGTGACCTCATTCTACAAACGGCGAGAGTGGCACCACTGGTGCGTTTTGAACATAGCACAATAACTTTCTTTACGGACTATGCGGCAGTGACAAAGCAAAGGCGTAGCCTCCTCTACATCAAAAAAGAACTGAGGAATGGAGAATTAAAATACACCATGCTCTTCCCAGCGAAGTTGAGGGTAGAGGCGGAAGGGAAAGCGTGGCTTTTTAATACACCGGAGGAGGCCCAGGAATGGCTCGAAGGCTGGTGCAGGGTTGCGAAACCTGGGAAGGCGGGAGGCAAACAATCTCGCCACCCGCCGGAACTCACGCAAACTACACCAGAAGAGTTGACCTCCGCCAACGAATCACTTGAGAGGCGCTGAGAAAGGTAAAATGTCTCCCCTCAAAAGACTGGAAACTGCATCATTGACTCTTTCATGTACTGCACTGAGGCGCGCATGTGCTCCGCAGGGTACCCATCTTAGGAAAGATCTTTCTAGATACTGGCCAGCATATACTTGTAGGTCAAACTTCACCTATTACTGTTCCTGTATGAACAAGAGACACCTAATGACTCGATGTCTGATGCCAAATACTAACTAATCACCGTGCGCATGTTCACTTATGTACTGCATTGAAAATTGCTATTGTCATATACATTACATCTACAGGGATGTTCTAGGGGAAATACTGGAGTCGCTATCACCTACAAAAGTAATGGGAAATGGGAATTAGACCCTCTGCATTGTTTGGGATGCGGATAGTTTTAAGTCCGTCATGCAGGGAGGCAGGGAGGGGGAGGGTCAAATAACAGGGGTTGTTAGTTTCTCATTTTCTTTAAAGGGTGTAACATGGTTTCTGATATGACTTGCGATTTTCTGAGTGATGCCTCCGCCTCACTATCCGATAGAGACAACCCACAAGATTCGCTCTCATGACACAAATACCCACACAGTATACCCGTAATATTCCTACCCCCATGAGGCACCCCACACATACCCCGCAACTATCTATCATCTCATGGAGTGTGAATGGTTTGAGGGATAAGTTGAAAAGAGGGTTCGTACTGCAATATCTGAAACGTAGGGCACCAGCCATGATACAAGAAACCCACTTGGTGGGATCGACATGCAAGGCCTTAGATGGGTGAGGGTTTAAACTAGCTGTACATTCCGAGTTCTCATCTGGGTCTCACGGTGTAGGGATTCTAATTAAGAAACAAATCCCACTGATCATAAGACACACTTACACGGATGACCAGGGTCGCTTGCAGCCGTCTCGAGCCGGTGGGAGGGACGCACACTTAATCTAGTCAGTCAGTCAGTCACAGTGTACATCCCCCCTGCACTCCACTCACTGGCCTTTCCGGCGCTGGGCGCTTTCCTACTGGCACTCCTGGAGGGAGAGTTGTTGATAGGAGGTGACTTCAATGCGACTCTTGACGACACTCTGGACCGAACGCCCCCTAGACGGCAACACCGTACACACTCTAGCCTCGCAGACTTCCTGGAAGCGTTAGGCCTAATCGACGCATGGCAGTTCAAATTCCAACAGGCACGTCAATACACATACCACTCTGGCGCACACACTAGTCTCTCCAGAATTGACTACATGCTCGTATCAGTGGACGGTGTGGAGAAACTCCAGGAGGTGACCCACTTACCCAGGGGTATCTCGGACCATTCCCCTATTTTCGCTCAATATGTTCTATATTTCCCGACCCGTCGCCGCAAATTCCCGATATATCCCGCCTATTTACAGAGCCCCAACATCTGGAAAGGCTTACTCACTACTACGAAACACTACTTTACAGAAAACGAACCCTCGGTAGCCTCCCCACTGATCCTCGGGGAAGCATATAAACCCGTTCTTCGAGCACAGGCCATATCCCTGATTTCAGGTCATAAAAGAGAGAAGGGGAAAGTAGTAGCAACCCTAGAACAAGAGGTGGGCCAACTGGAGGCAATGCATTCCCAAGACCCAGTGGATGCAAACACACATCAACTGTGTGTAAAGCAAAAAGAATACAAAGAGTATTTATGGGAGGATGACAAAACCAAACTCACAGCTATCCGCCACAGAGTATATGAGGCTGGGGATAAGGCCGGTAAGTTGCTGGCTTGGCTAGACAAATGCACACGAGCGGACAGATGGGTGAAGGAACTCCGACTAGACAATGGGGAAATCACGACAGAACCGCAAGAGATAGTGAACACATTAGCGCTTTACTACCAACGCGTCTATGCCCCGGCGACCATGATAGATTTGCAGGATTCCTTAGGGATATACAATTACCCACACTTACACAAGATGAGGCTCAGCTACTGGAAACTGACTTAACAGTAGACGAGTTAACAATAGCCATTAAAAATATACAGTCAGGTAAAGCCTCAGGTCCTAATGGCATCCCCATTGAACTCTACAAGCGAGCAGCCACCACACTTGTCCCCCACCTGTTGAAAATGTACACGGCCAGTCTAGAGGTGGGAGAACTCCCCAAAGACCAACGCATAGCAACTATAGTAGCCATTTACAAGCCGGGTAAACCGGCCCAAGATGGCGCCTCATAACGCCTCATCTCTTTGATTAATGCAGAGGCCAAGATACTGGCCAAAACGCTAGCTAACAGGCTAACACCCCATTTACTGAAGCTGGTACATCCGGATCAAGTCGGATTCATGCCGGGTAGAAATACTGCGCTAAATATCAGACGCCTACATAGTGTCCTAAGCCATAAACATACCATCCAAGAGGATGCCGTCATATTGTCACTAGACGCACGCATGGCCTTTGGCTCGTGGTATGGCCCTTCCATTTTGCAGTCCTTCAACATCTGGTATTTATGCCGAAATTCTGCTCCTGGGTTTGCCTATTACACACCAAACCGCTGGCGCATGTAGTAGCTAACGGGCATATTTCCAATGAATTTCCCCTAGGAGGTGGAACGAGGCAAGGTTGCCCCATGTCACCACTTCTCTTTGCCCTCATACTAGAGCTGTTGGCATCCTGGATACGGAAAGACCCAATTATCTGTGGGCCTCATTGGACGGAGGGATGGGAGGACCGTATATCCCTGTATGCAGACGACATCCAATTATACATGGCATCCCCAAAACGTTCTCTGCATAGACTTTTAAACATATGCAAAATATACAGTAACTGTTCTGGTTACACCATTAATTGGGGTAAATCGGTACTCTATATCCTTAACAGCCCCCCTCCAGCGCTCCCTAAATGTTGTGCGGCTACGATGGCGACAAACAGTTTCAAATATCTGGGGATTTATATCACACCAGACCCGGACGACTTCATGACCAAAAATCTTATGGGACCCTTACAAAGACTGCGCCGAGATGTCAAGCACTGGCAGTCGCTGCCCCCCACCCTACTGGGGCAGGCAGCCCTTTTCAAAATGATGGCACTCCCCAGATTTCTCTATGCCCTCCATAACACCCCATTCCCAGTTCCGGTATCATAATTCAGAGCAATAGACTTGAGGAGAATAATCTCCTTTGGGACGGTAAGCCGGCCAGGATAGCTGCGGCCAAACTGGTCAAAAGCTGGTACGATGGTTGTATTGCTCTCAAAATGTCCAGACCTATTATTGGGCCTCTCAATTGGCCGTCATTAACCAATGGCTTCATTCGCCCCAAACCGACCCTGCTTATCGGCTAGACATACACACCCAGGGGGAATCAATCGCAGCCTTATAATAAGAAGCGGAAATCTGACCTTATGGGGCCAACCGCACATACGACCTAACTATGGCACACTGTGCTGAGAAACCTGGGCTGGAAAGATAAACTGACACAACACACTCTACTGTGGGAAACCAGCAAACTGGGCAGGCTGGGCATGAGCAAGGGATTTAGACAATGGGACACAATAGGAATTTCAAAGGTGGGGGATCTTTGGATGACTGGGAAGGTTATTACCTTTGAACAACAACAAGACTAATATGAGATGGCGCCCACGGAAAGGTTTCGCTACCTACAGGTTAAGCATGCGCTAGAAACGGTCATCCCGCCTGACACTGTCCTTCTGGAGGCCTCCCCATTGGAGAATAGGCTCCTCACAGAATACATGAATAAAAAAGCCATATCCCTGATGTATCGTAAAATCATTAATAATCAACCAGACCCTACATGAGCATTGCGGGAGAAATGGCAGGCCAATGTGGGCGCCCTTGACGATACTGAGTGGCAGAAAGCGCTTGAGTCCCCGAACGAGGTGGCGGTACCCTCACGGCTGCGCCTGGTACTATTGAAAGTGCTCCACAGGACCTACTTCACAAGAGTGACGTTATGAAGGTTAGGAAAGGCCAACGGCCAACTCTGCCTACGACAATGTGGGGAAATAGGCACCTTCTACAATATATTATGGGACTGCCCGGCAATCAAAGCATATTGGATGACAATTATGAGCACAATTAGCCAGGTCAGTGAAGCGCCAGTACCGCCGGACCCTAAACGCTGTCTCCTGAATATCTGGGAAGCAACAGACCTGAACCACACGGCCCAAGCTTAGGCCACACTAGGTATGGTAATGGCGAAGCGAAACATTGCTAGACTTGGGGGGGACACAAACTGCCCCAATACTGGGAGAATGGTGCAAGGATATGGACATGGCCTTGGCAGCCGAAAAGGCCACGTAAATTCACACAGGGTGCCCCAAAAAATGGGAGCGGATGTGGGGAAAATGGAATACATTCAGGGGCGGCATCTGTACCCCGCCAGTTATAGAACCACTCTCAGATTGTGGTAAATATTTCGTTACCGGTACTATTTTTATGCGGTAAAGTCTTAGTGAGAATAACTCAGTAAAAATAAGAGGCAGAATCCGTGGTATTAGAGGTTTTAAAAGGGCTTTATTCCAATATAAAGGAAGACAATTCGAATTGTGGGCCTTCTGTTCCATCACCACGGAAGTTCAGGAAGGAAGGGAGCATATATTATTGACAGGTAATCATTTTTATAGAAAAGGCATTACAGTGAAACAGATGCAGTAGGCGTAACAACTGATAAGGCAAAATAAAATATGCATGCGTAACTAGAACAGGCGTAACAAAAAAACGTCATTATACATGAGGTCACAAGTGGGTGGATCCATAGAAGAATCCTGCAATGTCAGCAGAAATGTTGGGCAAAGATGCGCGCGCAGCCGCATGACGTGTGATTGACGTGCAACTAGAGGGTGAAGGGGACTTGACATTTAGCTCTATATGTGGAGACAGAAGTCTGGGGTTATGTCAACCTAATCCCAAATCATATCTAATATCCTATGTTTAAAGAACTGTGTTATCCAAAAGGAGAGGTCTCTTAGGATAGAATCTTATTCTATACTGACTATACTGACTGTTAGTGCGTGTACAAGCGTCTAAGTGTCTACACTAGATGCGAGGGGGTAGGAATATTCCATGGTAACGGGGCTATGAATTACTTGCATGAGGACAGCGAGGCCTGGCCCCTTTGCACGGTGGCTGGAGGAATGTTTACCTAAACTGCTAGACAGGAATGCATCGGATGGGGAACGGAGGAGATAATCTCGAAGGTGAAATACAGTTTTTGGCAGGCGACAGGCTGGATCAGGCACCGTTAGCCGCGCAAGGAGTAAGACAAAGTTCATGGTCACAGATGCGGGCTCAGACTGGAGCTTTCAGAGGCAGAAGGCAGGAAAAGGCTTGATGACAGAATTCGGGGCCTACTCGCCTGAATCTGTAAAATGTGGAAAGTGAACCACATAAAGTCGGTGGCCTTTCATACGTAGGAATGGAATATCTGACCCATTCATGGCGGATCTGAAAGAGGACATGTTGACGGTGGACGCACATATATTTGCGTCTTCAAAACTGGAGCAGGAGGGAACATACATGTACTTATAGCATGCACATGGAGCCGTTGGGGTCTACGATAGGGGACATAACTGATCACAAAATTCATATTTCCTCATTCCCTCCTTGTCCCCTTCGGACCCTCAGGAGATATCGATCTTCATCAATCCATCGATCTGTTCATATAGCATCATTTGTTCTTCTTTCTTCTTCCGAGATTTTGAACGAAAAGTTGGATGTGGGATACACGAGGTGGCACACAGACCACAAATCGCTGGCCCACATTGTAGACATAAGCAGCAACTGAATAGTACGAGAAAGCCAATACCTAGGAAGGATAGGATTCTCCATCCCCAGGCTGACAACACGCCCCAGAACCAACCGGACCAAGTCCAGGTGCCTGGACTCTGGTGTATCTGGCTTACAATCTTATGAAGGCGAGTTATGGCCTTATATACTGACGGCGAATTTTCTGGGATGAAAATGCAGCAACTTGATCCGATGACCCTACAAGCTCCGCCCCTATCGGCCAGGATGACGTCAAGGACAAGACGATTTTGAAGCACAACAATCCGCATAGCAGACTGCTCTTCTGTTAAATTGCCTAAGGCGGAAATAGTTTCGTTCACTACTGCTTCAAGGGTTCTGGTTAATCTACGTATCAGCTTACTATTAGTGACTGTACCTATATAGGGAAAGAAACCTTTATTGAAATCTGTGTATTTTTCCCATGCTGTTTCAGTGTAATCGATAATTGGGAGATCTCTCTGTTGTCTATTGTGTACTAAATGGGTATTTCTGTGATAATCAGGAGGAGCTAGGAAAACAGGTGGCAGAAGGAATGCTATGTAACAAGTACCATCCCAATCTAAAGGTAGACATATATATGCGGTCTGGCCACATATGAAGTAGGAATGATGGGAAGCTCTAAATGTAGACTTGCCTTGATCACTGAATTTTATTACAGTGGTGCATTTACTGTGGCCCATGTGTATGGAACCATTCTTTTTTATACATAATTCCCCCTTTACTGGGAATACTGACATGGCGGGCAAGATTAGTGTAGCTTCAGATTCAACGTTCAGGATCATGAGGTTAAGTGTAAAATTACCTAATCCATATACTTCATTTTCTAGATCAGTTCCTGTTCTTTTGGGAAGTCCCTCCTTGTTAGGGTAGCAGACTTTAAGTAAAACTAGGTTCAGGTTTCCCCATACCCAGTTGTCTTGATAAACTGCGGAATTTGAATCTAGGGAATTAATCAAACTAAACCATGCTCCACAGGAGCCATTGTGTGTGAACGGATATGGAAAGAGGGGCAAAACTCCCTTATAGTTTTGATAGGGAGGGAGTCGGCCACATATCCAACAATTTGTGGCATTGCTGGTCTGATGGGAATGATGTAACATACTAATGAATGTGTTGTTGCGCAGCGCAAATCTATAGGACAATTCATGCGGAGGAAATTCGCTAAAAGAATGTTCTGCAGTTATATTGTAAGCATGTTTAAGAATAGGGTAATACATATGCAATAGTATGCTAAAAATAATGATCAGAAGACTTAGAAAAAACAAAATTAATAATGTTACTGTACAGTGACTACGAAGCGATTTACAATACGCATGCTTTTTCAGCTGAATTTGCTTATTTCTTTCTCTATTTCGGTCTAGAGGATACATGTCAGAGACAAATTCAACCGATTCACCTTGGAGAGGACTTAAACAATCAAATTGTCTGACTTACTAGACCTCAATTTTAGTTTATAAATTTCTGAGTTCGATTGCTCAACCAAGGGGAGCTTTGAGTCTGTCTGTGAGGGAATACAGGGTTGAGTATCTACACTGGTTGGTAGTCCATAAAATTTCTTGATATGACTCGAGTGCAACCACCCTTTTCTTCCCTCGATTTTCACGGCTGTCCTTGTGGTGAGTAGAACCAACTTCGGTGACTTCCACCTAGGATCCAGTTGGGTCTTCCGGTCAAAGTTCCTGACCAGCACCAGGTCACCAGGAACCACGTCATGGGGCTTCACCTCAGTATTATCGGGAAAAGCTGCGGATACCTGTGAACGACAAGATTGTAGTGCAGACATCAAGGAAGCCAGGTAATCTGTCAGCATATTACAGTCAACGTCAGTGATTTTACGAGGTATAGGCGTCCCCCACATATTTGGTGGTCTACCGAAGATCACCTCATACGGGGATAGCCCTGTTCGAGAATGTGCTACCATTCTCATGTAAAAGAGCGCGACTGGTAAGGCTACTATCCAATCGACTCCTTTTTCTCTACATATTTTGGACAATCTAATTTTCAAAGTTTGATTATGGCGTTCTACGAGACCTGCTGCCTCGGGATGTCGGACACAGTGAAATTTCCATTGATAGCCTAATAGAAGGGAAACGTGTTTCATTAGTTCGGATGAGAACGGCTGGCCGTTATCTGAGTAGACAACACGTGGTAAACCGTACCGTGGGAAGAATTCTCGAACTAACTGTTTGGCAGTAGTCGGGGCAGTGTAATCTGAAACCGGGTATGCTTCTGTCCAACGGGAAAGAGCACAGACAACTACGAGGACATATTTGAATCCTCGACATCGTTCCATCTGGATATAATCCATCTGGAGGACTTCAAAAGCATGATCGGGAGGTTGAAATCCACCCTGTTCTACGGGGATGCTTTTACCTGGATTAAACTGACAACATATCATACAGGTACGAACCTTTTGTTTAGCTGCGGCTCGCAGGTGCTTGTTGAACCAAATGTGTTGAATACTGTCTAGCATAGCTTTTTCTCCTAGGTGCGCTGGACTATGTATTGTGTTAATGATGACTTGGACCATAGAGTCGGGAAGAAACCATATAGATTTTTCCTTCGTCATCCATCCCTGATCCGTTTGGATCCCTCCTAATTCAGTCCATTTCTTTATTTCTTCTGGTGTAGCATGTGTCTGTATGTCAATTACATCAAGGGCGGGATCCTTAACTGTCATGCAATGTGTTGGTGTCGGAACTATTGTCTTTGTCATGTCAGTTGTGTGAGTCTGATTCTGAGCAGTCTGTTTAGCTGTTCTGTCAGCTAGGTCATTACCCTGAGAAATAATATCGGTAACTTTTGTATGGGCTTTGCATTTCATAATCGATATTGCAATAGGTAGATGAATCGCATCTAATAGGGTTTGAATGAGGGGTCCGTGCTGGATGTGGGCACCGTGAGAAGTTAAATAACCTCTCTCTCGCCATAGTACGCCGAAGTCATGGACGACTCCGAATGCATAACGTGAATCTGTGTATATGTTGACTTTCTTATTTTTGGCTTGAATACAGGCTTGTGTCAGAGCGATGAGCTCAGCTGCTTGAGCTGACAAAGTGTTAATACGATTTGTTTCAATGACTTCAGTGTCTGTTGTGACTGCGTAAGCAGCCATTAACTCTCCTGTACTTGTTCTCATACATGACCCATCTACATACAATGTCAAGTCTGGATCTGACAAAGGGGTATCTGTCAAGTCTTGTCTGGGTTTCGTCGTGACAGTAATGACTTCGACGCAATCATGTGCCAATGGATCTGTTCCGCCCACTGGTAACAGTGTGGCAGGATTTAACGTATTGCAACGTCTGATTTCTATGTGTGGCTGAAACAATGTTAATTCATAACCGGTGAGTCTCGCTATAGTCAAGTGTTGTGTTTGTGTGCGGTTCAAAAGAACCTCTACTGCATGTGGTACTTGTACTGTCAATTGATGTCCTAACACTATGGCATCGCTTTGTCTGATTGCTAAAGCTGTTGCTGCCACCGATTTCAGGCACGCAGGAAGAGCCTGAGCTACTGGATCTAATGTACTAGAGAAATAAGCACATGGTTTGTGTGATCCTGCTTGTTCCTGAGTGAGTACTGACAAGGCAGTACCTTCGCGTTCTGTAACAAAGAGTGTAAACTGTTTGCTGTAACATGGTGTTGCTAAAACAGGTGCTTGGCATAAAGCTTTCTTTAAGCTTTCAAAGGCGTGTGTATGTTCTTGAGTCCAAGGGAGGACAGTCGATGCGGCTGCCTCCTGTGTTGTCAACTGGATGAGTGGTTTTGCTAGGAATGCATATTGAGGGATCCACTGCCTACAGTATGAAGTGAGGCCTATAAAAGCCCGCACCTCCTTTTGTGTCTTGGGTGGTGGCATGTTAGCGATTAACTGGATGCGGTCGGGTGTAAGCTGCCTTCCCTCCTTGGACAGCGAGTGCCCAAGGTAAACAACTCGCGGGACACAGAATTGCAGCTTAGAAGGGGACACCTTGTGCCCTTTGTCGGCCAGAAATTTCAAAACCGTCAGAGACGCTGTTTCACATTCAGGTTCGCTTCGGGCGGTGATCAGCAGATCATCGACATATTGAAGCAAGGCAGTGTTAACTGGCATGTGGATACTGTCAAGTTCTCGTTTCAGTGCTTGGCTATAGATGCTGGGGCTTTCTGTAAATCCTTGAGGTGCGCGTGTGAATTTAAAACTTCGTCCATTTAAACTGAATCCGAACAAATATTGACTTTCCGGATCGATTGGGACGCTAAAGAAAGCATTTTTTAGATCAATTACAGTGAAGAACGTTGCTTCTGAATCAATAGCTGTTAGTAATGACGAGATATCTGGGACCACAGGGTATTGTGGTACAA
The DNA here is from genome assembly GCF_964204655.1 of Triturus cristatus. Classification (NCBI taxonomy): domain Eukaryota; kingdom Metazoa; phylum Chordata; class Amphibia; order Caudata; family Salamandridae; genus Triturus; species Triturus cristatus. Next base: position 1,067,846,360 of record NC_140582.1, on the reverse strand, counting down.
TACATTTATTTAATTCGCGCAGATCAATAACTAATCGGTATACTGGTGGTGCTTTTGGATCCGTTCTTTTAAGAATCAGAATTATCGGGGAATTACATACATTGGAGTCTGTTTCGACAACCACTCCTTGTGCAATGAGCTCGTCAATGATTTGCAGCAAAGCCACAACAGCATCGGGTGGTAACTTGTATTGTCGCATTCGTGGTAGTACTATTCCTGTTTTTAGTGTGACACGATATGGTGTAATATTCATGCAACCAACATCAGTGGGGCCTTGTGCCCATAAATGTGTAGGTAAATTCTGCAGTCGGTGATCCATGTCTCTGGATACATAGTGACCTTTAAAGTCACGTAAAAATAGTCGTACTCCTTCCGGAGAACAACATATTATAGCTCCTAGAGCTTTCAATGTTTTTATGCCTAACAAGTTTTCTGGACATGATTTAGTAAGCAATAAATCTGTAGTATGTGTCAATGGACCGACTGTAAGTGGGAGAGGTTGTGTTACGTCATTAATTATGGGTTTTCCTGAGAATCCAAGGGAAATATTCTGTGAGCCTGAGAGGGGTGCCCCTGGAACTTCACTACGTCTTATAGTTGTTCTGCTTGCCCCTGTATCAAGTAAAAACTTTCTGTCTTCCCCTAATAATTCGCTATGTACATAAGGTCCCTCTTGGTCTACAGGAACCTCAATAAGGGGTAAGCCAACTTCCCTCTCTAGGCTATCTCATGAGTATCGCTGATAATCGGGATAATCTGCTTGTGCATACTGATACATCTGTTGTGTCGTTGCTTGTGTTGCAGCAATAGGCTGCGCTTGTGGTGGTGCTACGGTCTGTTGTGGAGCTCCCTGTTGCGGAGCTATTTGTTGCGGAGCTAACCTAGGTTGTGCATGCTGAGGAATTTGTTGTTGATTCTGATCCTGTCTAGGTGGACGTGGTCTCTCATGTGTTCTACCTGTAGCAATATTATGTTTCAGGACTGGACAATCGTGTATATAATGACCTAGTTGTTTACAATAGTTGCATGTCCCTTTCGCAGGGCCTGCGGAATCACCCTTTTGATGACTATCGGCTGGAACTGACTGTGCAACAAGCATTTTCATTTTTGTATCTTTCATACGTCTTTGTTCGTGTTCTTGTTCTTCTCTAATTCTATTGTGGTGATATTGTAACATCTGTAGCATCTGTGATGGGGTATTACCTTGCCAGGTACTTTCGAATTTCAATACTCTATTCTTGACTTGTAACAGAGAATTTTCAACTAATTTTGTCACAAACAGATGTGGGTATGACTCACTACTGGCTTTTATGCCACTATTTATACCAAAACATTTTTCAAATCGGGAATAGAAATCACTAGTGTCTTCGTCTGGCTTTTGTTTACAGGCTGAGATTGCACCCCAGTCTTCCTTTTTCGTAGTTAATAAACGTGGCAGTACCTGTATTAGTAATCCTGCTAGTGCTGTAGTCTTTTCCCCAAGCCCTGCTCCTGCAGCTCGGGCCTTTTCTTCGTTTTCTAATGCTGTCCAATCTTTCTTCTGGTCTCCCACCTCCCATTCTTTTTCTTTGAGTTTTTCATAAACACCGGCGGGTAAGAGGACTTTTAATATTTTCATAATGTCGGGGTAGGTATACTCTCCCATGAGTAACATGTCTTTTATCTCACGGTGGAAACCTGCTGGGTCCTTGTCATGGCTGGGTACTACTTTCTTCATTTCTAATAATTCTAATTTAGTTATAGGTGTGTACACAAACACGCGTGTAAAATTATCACCGGCACCTCTAATTGGGTGCACTTCGCGTAACGGGTTCTGTCTATCTATGTGATACATTTTTCTTCCCATGATGGGAACTGGAACGTGTTCTGGGCATACGAAATTTAAATATTGGTTTCGAAATTCTAGAATTTCTTTAATCAAATCAGTACCTGACCCTCTCCATATATTTGTGAGTAGTTCTGTCAATATGTCAGGTAAGGGTCCTGGATCGGAGTGTTGGCTTTTATATAATATAAGGAGGTGTTGAATCATGTATATACTAGCTAAACGTTGTTCATATGGGTCTAGATTCAGAAACGTGTGTGCAAGTACATCATCTTTGTATTCGCCGGGACTGTCAGCCCATTGTACTGCTGACCTGGCTAATTCTTGTTCGTCCATGGAATCGAGCATGTGGTACCCCCTTCGATCTCGGAGTAATTTATCAGCGGCTTGGAATAAGTGTTCAGGGGATTTTGTATTTAGCATAGGGTTTGGAAAATGTCTATTATATTCTGGACGTATTGGACGTACCGGATCATTAAAACCTCTGGTATTATTATGGGGTTTTCCTCTACTTACATAAGCTATCGTTTCTACTTGCTCTGACTCTTGCTCCTCCTCCTCTCTGTTTAGGTCAGCGGCGTCTACCTCTAATCTTTCTTCGTGTATTCGTTCTACTTCTTTGCGGATCTTTCGGTACATGGCGACTATACATAACTGTTTATCATGTCTCCCTTCTGATACATTCTGGCCCCAAGTGACAAGTTTTTTCATTTCTTCCGGATTTATCCCAGGCCGGTCTTGATTTCTGATTACACAGTTTATGAGGAAACGTAACAGTTGTCCCTGTACCTCCGCTTTCTGGTACTCCATGGCTCTACTAATACTTTCAGGACCTCGCCCTGACTGGACAAAGTGATATATATTTTCTAAATGTGTAGTCATTCCTGGTAGCTTCGTTAAATATATTGCAGCTCGTCGAATACGTAATGATGACAGCAGCATTTCGTCCCGTTTACCGGGCACAGGATCATATCTACAATCTACTAGAAGTTCCTTAAGCATGTCGGGAGTTGCTAGTTTGGGCGTACGTTGATGTGCTAATTCTCTAAGGGAAAATTTATTTCCTCTGGGTGGCGTAGAAAAAATGTCTGTCGTACCTCCTGTAGCACCGTCTGGGGTGCTGGACGTAAAAGGATTTGTTGAAGGTGAGACAGAGATTGTAGATGCGGGAAAAACTGTAGAGACGGACGGACCTGTTGGAACTTGTGTAGGAGTTTGTAGTTGCGGGGGTACAGACGTATGCTCTTGGTGTAGAACACCATCGGCAAGCGATGTGGGTGGTATGGCATTAGCATACTCGGGAGCTGCGTCATCTAAATAGGAGGAAAGAAAAACGTCCTTTGCGGTTTTGGGATGTGATTTGGGATGTGCTTTTATCGGAAACAATGGAGGTGGCAAGTCTTTTGGTATTTCCGGAGTAGCCTTAGGTAACCCTTCGGCCAGAAGTGGATACATACCATTCATAAGAGTGTTTCTTTGTCTATCTACTTGTTCTGGGTTTACTCGGGTACCTTCCTCAAGTAATAGATTTTCTCGAGTTTTATTTGAATTCTCTCTACCTTTCTCTTCCTGTCTGTGTGCTTTTTCTGTACGTCTGTATGATTCTTTACGCCATAATTCAATGGCATCTTTCTGTGACTGTCTGGCTTTCTTTTTCCATAATTCTTCTTCTACTCTCATGATGCAATCTGCATCCCAGGTCCCAGCTGCGGGCCATCTCTGACTCTCTGGTAATTCTTTGGTGTAATCCACCCATAAATCAAGAAATAATACGGCATCTAGACCATGTTTATGATACATAAAGTATCCCGGAGTGTCCCTAGGTGGAATGGGAACAGCTTCTTCGAGTACACCTTTTCTAGTTTTGATCTGTCTTAGTTTCGAAAAGAGCGGCATTTTTAGACCTTATTACTAGAACACACTTTATACAAAGAAACACAATAATGAACAGTCATTCACACCACAATATATAGAACTTATTTAAAACACGCTTAACAGTTTTACGAACAATGATAACTAATAGAAAACTAGTTACTGACATTATACTGACACTAGATGATACTTATTTATATGCAAAACATACTATATATACTGCTAAACAGTACAGATACACTGCTGAAACAGTGCAGACCGGATTTGTGTACCCAAACCCGTCTTGACCGGCACAGACTATGTGCACGTAAAATGCCTCCCCGGTAATGGTACTCACCGGGTAGCTCGGAACGGAAGGCCTCGGAACGGAACTGAAACTGGACCAGACTGGACTCGGAACTTCGGAACCTGGCGGGACTCTGTATACCTCGGATCTTGCTCTCTCAGCTAGGCTCTGGTCGAGATACTTCGCACTTCTCACCGCCTCGTCTGGGTGTTGATCGCAGCCTCAGTCGCTCCCGCTTGGCCGGAGGGAGATACAGGAAATCCTGCAGGTACGCGTTTTTGTCCGTTCAGCTGTGGCAGGAGACCGGGCCTGCAACGCACCGCCGGCGCGTGAGATGAGAAAGTGTCCCTGTTCGGGCGCCAATTTATGTGGTAAATATTTCGTTACCGGTACTATTTTTATGCGGTAAAGTCTTAGTGAGAATAACTCAGTAAAAATAAGAGGCAGAATCCGTGGTATTAGAGGTTTTAAAAGGGCTTTATTCCAATATAAAGGAAGACAATTCGAATTGTGGGCCTTCTGTTCCATCACCACGGAAGTTCAGGAAGGAAGGGAGCATATATTATTGACAGGTAATCATTTTTATAGAAAAGGCATTACAGTGAAACAGATGCAGTAGGCGTAACAACTGATAAGGCAAAATAAAATATGCATGCGTAACTAGAACAGGCGTAACAAAAAAACGTCATTATACATGAGGTCACAAGTGGGTGGATCCATAGAAGAATCCTGCAATGTCAGCAGAAATGTTGGGCAAAGATGCGCGCGCAGCCGCATGACGTGTGATTGACGTGCAACTAGAGGGTGAAGGGGACTTGACATTTAGCTCTATATGTGGAGACAGAAGTCTGGGGTTATGTCAACCTAATCCCAAATCATATCTAATATCCTATGTTTAAAGAACTGTGTTATCCAAAAGGAGAGGTCTCTTAGGATAGAATCTTATTCTATACTGACTATACTGACTGTTAGTGCGTGTACAAGCGTCTAAGTGTCTACACTAGATGCGAGGGGGTAGGAATATTCCATGGTAACGGGGCTATGAATTACTTGCATGAGGACAGCGAGGCCTGGCCCCTTTGCACGGTGGCTGGAGGAATGTTTACCTAAACTGCTAGACAGGAATGCATCGGATGGGGAACGGAGGAGATAATCTCGAAGGTGAAATACAGTTTTTGGCAGGCGACAGGCTGGATCAGGCACCGTTAGCCGCGCAAGGAGTAAGACAAAGTTCATGGTCACAGATGCGGGCTCAGACTGGAGCTTTCAGAGGCAGAAGGCAGGAAAAGGCTTGATGACAGAATTCGGGGCCTACTCGCCTGAATCTGTAAAATGTGGAAAGTGAACCACATAAAGTCGGTGGCCTTTCATACGTAGGAATGGAATATCTGACCCATTCATGGCGGATCTGAAAGAGGACATGTTGACGGTGGACGCACATATATTTGCGTCTTCAAAACTGGAGCAGGAGGGAACATACATGTACTTATAGCATGCACATGGAGCCGTTGGGGTCTACGATAGGGGACATAACTGATCACAAAATTCATATTTCCTCAAGATGATGATGACTGAAATGGAATACGATGCATTCCCTAACGGGTCTATGAGGTATATGCGTTGTAATGTTTATCTAAGGTTAAAACGCTATATATTGGAATACATACTGTCATGTCAATGTGTCATGTCGCAAATGTTAATATTGCAAGTATTATATCAAATAAAAAAAGTAAATAAATAATTTTCCCTCGCCATCGTCAGTCGAAATCACCCCACCATCCGGCCCCACCGTTTTTACCTGCACGGGCCACAGCTGCTTAAATTCCTGACAATCTTGTGTTTTTTAAGTGTACTTAATTTATTGCTGTCAAAATGCACGCTCTAATCAAGAGTAATTGCTATAACATGGGGTTTCAGACTAATGGTTAGGAACATCCCATATGTACAGGAAACACCTTGAGCTCCAGAGAGAGGGGGGAGGGACAGGGGAACGAGGTGTGAGGAGAAGGTGAGAGGAGAATCAGTGTTTGAGACAAAAGAGAAAGGGAGATTAGTGAAAATGGAGAAAGACAAACGAAGGACAGGGAAAGAGGCAAAAGAAGGTGTACGAAGTGTTAGAGGAGCAGAGAGAGATAGAGTGAAAGAAATGGAGGCTTGAGAGCGATGTAAGAGGAGGCAAAATGGAGGGAAGTGAGGAAAAGCAATAGACAAAATGAGCTAAAAGGAAGGGAGAGACAAAAAGGGAAGAAAGAAGAGAGGAACAGAGGGACAGACAAAGGGAAGAACAGAATGAGAGGAAAACAGGAAGAGACACATACAGAAAAAGGTTGATGTGATGGGAGGTACTAATGAAGGGGGAGAAAGAGAAGGCGAAAAATAATAGGGGTAGGATAAAAGGAGAAATAGAGAGACAGAGAAATGGAGGCGGGTCCGCAAGATCTTCAGGTGGCTCCTAATAAACACCAGATGGACCATCACGCAGGCCCTCATTACCAGCAGGATGGACTACGGAACGTGTACCCTTCACCTTTATCTGACTCTTAACAGACTGATATGCAACAGGAAAACATGCCATTTTCAGCTTGTGTATGCCCTGCTGTTTGCAGCCCCCTTGATCCAAGGTGTTGTGCCTTTAGGTGATATGCCAATCCAGTCATCGCCTGCATTTAAGCGTCCCAGCCGGGGAATAATGACTGTGAGCTTCACTGAAGGGATCTGTGAGCCATCTCAGCATTATGTATTTTGCACTTTGCATCAGCATAGAGCAAACATGGAAATGTCCTACATAGAGAAACTAAAAACTTTACAGCATGTGGACTACCTATGCTTGTCGGCCCAGCAGTTTTCAAAACTGATGCAATGACAAGTTCATAGTTAGTAGACAGGAAAAGAAAGGGTAAAATAAGAGAAAGTATGTGTGGACGATAAACAGGAATCTGATTCGAGAGGGAAGAGAAAAAATGCAAAATGAGATGTCTGACAAAAAGAAAGCGAGTACTGTAGGGTTTCAAAGAGAGGCCTGTTACACACGTACACTGAGCTTAAAGTCACTAAAGTACTAGTGCAGCTTCAGAAGAAGGAGCCAGGTGCAGGCACAGACCATCTCCAGAGCGATTTTGGACATGTTGAACCCAAACGTGTGTTGCTTTCTAGTTAAATCAGTATTGCACAATTTACACCTGCAGTACACACACCAGAGCTTAATTTGAGCTGGTGGCTTCCGGTGCTCAGCACCAGCACTTAATCATCAACAACGGTGCATGAGCACCAGTTAAAGGACACTTTCATTTTTGGTAGGCACAAGGAGATTAAGTGATTCGCCCAGAATCACAGGATGTTGAGCGGCGCAGAGACTCGGACCTGGTTCCCCGACTCCGAAGTCGACAGCTCTGGCCATTAAGCCACATCCTCCCCCCACTTGTAGGGTTTCATGGTTAGTAGTTGGCTCTGTGTTAGGCAGCACTAACAGGAGAAATGGGCTGGTCAAATCTGCCTCCTGAGGAGAGCCCTGGCACTTATTTTATCACAAATGAACCACTGACATACACATCTGATCTGGCTGGAAGTAGCAGATTTAATGCTATAGTCTGGATTGACGGTGAGACTTGCATCCGCAGGGGATGAGTCTTGCGTAGAGGTCAGGGATAACTCCTGCAATGCCCAGGAGCTGCAGCTTATAGCAAAAATATAAATAGGGCATGTCCCTGCAGTGCACAGGTGCTGTGGATGTGGATGAAGGGCGGACATGCTTCTGCAGTGTACAGGTGCTACAGCAGTTGGGGTTTTATGTGGTTCCACTGTTGCTGAAGGCAGCACATGTGCAACTGGTACTGAAACTGGGGAATAGGCAGTGTTCCTACAGTGCACAGCTGCTGGAGTGACAGTGTGGTAGGCTCCTGTACATCTGTTATGCCGCTGAATGCATGTGCTTGTGAATGCTGCATGCAGTGCGTGTTCCTACAGTGTGCAAGTCTGCATCTTGAGATAAAGGAAGAGCTTGCTTCTGCTTGAGCGTGATCCTGTTTAAACACTGCAACTGCACTGCTTAAGGATCAGATGTCATGTGATGCACAAACTTCCTTCATTGAAGTTAAGGGTCAGATCTCACCCCTTCTTCCACCTGAGCTGTAGACTTTCAACATGCATGGAAAAAAAAACCTCAACAGATTTGTGAAGGGCTGTGAGAAGCGCATGTGTTGTGTAGTTCCTACTAATCCATAGGATCTTCTCATTGTTTGAACAACATAAACTAGGGGCTTGGTGTCAAGACATATTCCGGACATACCGCAGGATATGTTAGCCTATAGACCATCGAGCTCACAGTGATACTGTAAGCCCACCCTAACTTACCAGGGGAAGGAATGGTTTCTGGCAACCACTGAACATGACAACTCTGACCACTCAGTGATCGTGGAAACAGTACAGAACCTTTCGCTCAGTCACTCATGCTCACTTATTCTCAGAGAAGTATACAGAGAATACACAGTGGGACGTTTTCAATATATTTAGTGAACCAAAGTTTTTCTTGTATAGAATACATGTGTTTGCAATGATTAATAGACAGAAGCAGATAAAATTGATTGCAAGCACCAAAAGCGAGAAGAGTAGATATAGTTCTACCACGGTGATAAAACAATATATATATGCTGGTATATAAAACAAGGTAGTAATCGAAAATACTCCTACTATGCGAACCGGTCTCTAAGTGTACCAAAGTGTGTGTAGGAGTACTGCCAAGAATACCCTCAAGGGACGATCCAACCCCATTACCTGATGGAAGAGAATGAAGGACCCCGTCTTTGTCACGAACTGGACACCCCTCACAAGATGTCAGACCACTGCGTGGTGAATTCTCAGCATGCAGGGACCTCTGGTGTCAGCTGGAGTGCCTCTTCTGCTAATCTATCGGAATGCTCATCTTTTATAACAGAAAGCAGCCTTGCGATGTGTGGATAGATTAGGGATGTTATGGATATGTAGATAGCCCTGTCACCCCATGGATGAAGATAGAGATGACATTTGTACATAGCGCGAAAAGAGAGCTTGTACATGATGTTTAGGCCACTTAAGGCATCAACAGCAACAAACAATAAAGTGAGGAATGAAATGTTTGAAATGATCTCGTCCACTGCTGATTGCTTAGAGCCACATTCGAGTCCATTGATTTTTGTCCACTAAGCCACTGTAGCTAATATTTGAGGGAGAATTTACACACAGTTTGAAAGGAGTGTTGATAGTTTTTGATTTTCAATGCTGTGGCTGTTATTTCGAGACTTGAATAGAGACGTTTCTTCATCTATATTCCGAATCATTTTTATGATACTTTCACAACTGCAGTATGAAGTCGCCCACATTGGCCCACCTTCCCACCCGTCAATGGGTTTGCGTCTGCCAGGAATCATTTTGATTGTAAACCTATGACCAAAATACAGCCCTAAAGCCACCTAAGGGAGATTGTTCTGAAAAATGACTATTTTGCTTCAGTTATCTCAAATATTTCTTGTGTAAGGTGATCCCGAAAACCCATAAGAAGTGTAAGGCTTGCCTGGCAACCCAAGACATTTTTGGGGATGTATTATTGCTGCCCCTTCAAATCTTAGACTATAAGCCACATATTGGCGCAGTTAAATCCATCATTTGTCCAAGCCTGTGCCCAGATTCAGTCCCCACATCACCACCAACCATCACAAAAGCAGGTAAAAGAAGTCTGGCTCACTTAGTCCAGTTCAGGGCAGCATTTTAAGCAGCAAAGCATTGAAAGATCACCAGCGGCCACTGGCTCTTGCTCAGATTAGTAATGATCCATTTCCTGGGTTTACAACCTGGTGGGTCCACTCAGCGTGTCACCTTCCAAGGCCAATAAAATTAGTAACATTGAGTTGGGTACCAAATATCCATTATTCTATTAAAAAGGTGCCTCGATGGGTAAATGTGAGTTTTATATAAATATAACTCTTGTTATAGCATTTAACCTATTACCATTAGGTTCAAGCCTCTGACAGAATAGTGAGGTAACAAATATTGCCTCAATGATTGCATTCACAGTGCCCGAAAATATAAAGTACACATTATCATGACATCATTCACAATACCCTTTCGGGAGAATACCCAATCCCTTGCAAAATTGTGTATTAATCTCATCCTCTTTTGCCTGTTATGGGTGCAGTGTGCTTTTGAAGTGCATCACTTACATACAGTAATCATTTGGGGAAGAAGTGCGAACCCCAGCATGCCCATTTGACCCATCCCAGGGTCCAGTTGGTCTGCATGCGAGGGTACTTCTGATGGTGTTTTTTCCGTCTATGTGGAGTTGAAAGTTAAGATGCTCCATTATGGGGGACGGGTCATCTAGGGAGGTTGTGCAACGGATGGTATCCTTGTGGATGATGGCAATTGCACCTCTGTGTTTATTGGTTCAGTCCCGGTGTGTTATCTTGTAGCCTTCAGGTGTGGCGGTGTCCGGTGCAGAGGCAGGGCTCAGCCAGTTCTGTGTAAGTAGGATGAAGTCTGGGATGAGGGATTAGATCATGTTCCAGATCTCTGTGGTGTATTTGCCAAGTAGTCATATGTTAAGCAGAATACATGGAGGTGTACCGTGGTGGTCTCGGCAGGCGTGGTAGTGGACGCAGTCGTGTTTGAGGTGTCTCTGGCACTCCTTGGTGCTTCTGTGTTGCAGGTGAAGCAGCAGTGCTTGCAGGAGAACGGTCCTCTGGTGGTGCATGGGGCTGATTGGCAGCAGTGGTTTTGTCTTTGCAGCCTGGGGCTAGAGCTCGGAGGTCTGCGGTGGTGTAGCTGCACGGGGTGGAAGCACCAGGGTTGGTGCTGGGCGCGTTCCAGGCTTGGTCTGCACTTGAAGGCAGGCTTCGTCCTCTGCCACCACAGCCATGCCACCCTGCAGCCTGTGAGGTGTAGTCCTCACTCCCTCCCAGGCAGGGAAACAATCAGCAGTCTTGCGCCCGAGCCAAGGGGTAAATGACTCTACATGTGCTTGAAGGCTGGCCTCCTCTTCCCCCACCACAGCCATGCTGCCCTGAACCCTGGGAGGTGCAGTCCTCACTCCCTCCCGGGCAGGGAAACCATCAGCAGTCTGTGTGTCCTGCATCAAAGTATCAATCCATCCCACTGAGAGACATGACCATATGAGCCAACAAAGCCAGCAGTATCAGGTTTTCTGAAGAAGATAATAGTTGAGAGGAAAAGGACTTCCTAAGACCATCAGTGTTAAACTGATATTCTTTTGAACATCAATCAACACACAATTGTGGCTGAAGCAAATAAGCAATAAATATTTATGGAAACAATGAAAATAGAATACCTATCTTGACTGGAAGCAACAAGAAAAGAGGACAAGCTGTTCTCAATCAGGAGTATAAAGAGTGTGCTGATTAGTGGTCTATTCTGTATTTCTATTGGTTATTCGTTTCCATCAGGTTCTTGAGAAGTTTGGTTTATACCTTTTTCTTTGACTTAAAAACCCAAGAAAAGAAAGGCATAAAAGGAGCCGCCAGTCTTCCCATACAATTCACTGCTCTCCACTTGAAGCCCTTTCCCCTTTTTCCTCTCACTTGCTTCTTCTTGCTTTCCTCAAACCTCGCAGGAAGGCGCAATATCTCGGCCACCAGTCCTGGCTTCAAGTTGGATTAAATAAATGTGAGGGGTCTCTAAAAGGGACGTGGACAAAGAAATGTACCTAGGAATCTTGTCTTAGAGGCGAGGCCTATGTCATTATTAGTGTGGCTTAATGTATGTGAATTAGAACCCTGTTCTTCACACAGCTTGCCACCTGACTGCTATTTGGATACTCTCTGTTAGTGCTTTCAGACATATAACACAACAACATACGCCTAATGCAGCCAGGCCTATTGGCTTTGGCAATGCTCGTAAGCAGTATCAGATAAATATGTTAAAAAAAAAACAATTACATTTTTGTGTGAAATTAGAGCTGAAAATGTTCCAATTCTTAAAGGTCAGTGGTTGGGGGTGTGGTCTTTTCAGTGTCTTAATCACTTCCGTTCTCACCTTCACATCATTTTCCTCAGCAGTCTCACTTTGTAAGAAACACCTTTTTTCTCACCACATCTTTCTGAAATCCTCTATGTGCTTATCTCACACGTCATCTCCTTCCTCTTCATGACTCTCTGTTCACTCTTTCCTTCTGCATGCATCGCCACCCTTTCACGGTGCATTAATTCTGTCTCTCTTTCCCCCACTCACTCTGTCCTCACCTGTAAACACAACATTTTCGTTTCTTTTGGCGCTGTAAATATTTCAGCTTTGTATACGTCCTGCACACACTTTCACATACATGGTCATTACAATGGTGGCCATCACTCAGTGTGCTGTGCAGAGAGGACAAGGATTGGATGAGCATATAATCCGAACACCCTTATGACCTACTAACAGACACTGTGAGGAACTCACTGTGCCATTATCCACAACTTCAGAATGCTTTCATGAGCAACCACTCTCTGTCTGAACTACCCAGAAGCCACTCAGTCACAGGATGCACCATGCAAGTAACCTGAAAAAACAACAGAATCACAACATCTGGAAAAGGAAAATAGACTTGAGGAATGCAAGAGGAAGTGAAATGTAAACGGGGACCGTGTTGCTGTTTTTGATTACTTTAAGGGTTCTTACAGTCATTGTTTAGAAATCCATCAATATTTTTGCCTGTAAAGTTAAGGACATGAATATGGGACCCGGTAGTGACCAGTTTCGGTTTTCAGTGTCTACTTGGTTTGAGCACTGTCATGTCCCACCCTACTTAAAGATTTGATGGTGTGTGTGTGCTTTGTGTAAAAAGGGCTAGAGCAGTCCTGCCCAAACTGCCAAGCAAGGTCCTCCCTGAACACAAGCAACTCAAAACCCTTTTCACTATGAAAGGGACTCATGAGTAGGGTACAGCTTCGTTCCTGTAGGAGCAGAGTCGAGACTGGTCTGCCTATGGCTGGGTCCACTGTGTGGTGGCATGGTCTGCAAAATAATGATGGGTTAGGATGCAGCCCTGAGTAATTACCAGCAGCTGAGATTAATTAAAGCATTCGATCCATGGTTTTGCTGTCACTGTTCATGTAGCAGAGGTAAGAGGTTCCCTCCTTTACTTGAGTTGTATTAAAACGCTCCATACTTAACACCTATATCCATTCCACTGTATTGTTTTTGGGATTCCCCAGAAATGTAAAAGGAAAGGTAAATTGACAGGAAAGGAATACTTACCTTCAAGGAACCACCCCACTCCATGCCATCACAGACACAGCTTCCATTCCTCAGCCTTTCTCCTACAAACACTGCTATCAGGTTGGTCAGCTTAATTTGCTGAAATTAGACAAAGTAAGATATCAACACTTAAATACATTAGAATGATACACAAAAGCCCAGGACTGTAAACTGTGGCCATAAAACCTGCGAGTCAGGTGGTCACCCTAAAATGTAGCCACAAATAGGTAGAGCAGTTGGGCGAAAGCTTCAACTATAATAACTTCCATAGACACTATAGGGCCGAATACGATGGCGGAAGGACCGCCAGCTGTGCGGTGGCGGGCCCTTCGCTTTCGGACAGCAATTTTCCCCCGCCACATTACGATGGCGGGGGGAATCGCTTTCCGACCACAGCGGTCGCAAAGACCGCCCGCCACGTTCCCATGAGGCACAGGCTCAAGACTGATTTGCATGTGGCTGGGTTCAAAATGGAATGGCATGGTGAGCAAACAAACAATGTATTTAGGCCCAGATCTCTGTACTGGGGTGAATGTATGACATTGTTCTGCATTCTGTCCATCAACTGTTGCTTTTGAATTTGTCACTCCGAGTAGGACGGGTATGCCCAGACGTGGGTCCCGTGCTCTTCATGCCACTGGAATCAAGCTATCCTGGCAGAAGAGGGGTGAAACCCCGAAACCGGTCCTAGGATGCTTGTTTCCAGTCCAGGGAGGACCTGGCTTGGCAGTTCAGGCCGGACTGTTCCCATGAGGCACAGGGTCAAGACTGATTTGCATATGGCTGGGTTAAAACTGGAATGGCATGGTGAGCAAATAAACAATGGATTTAGGCCCAGATCTCTGTACTGGGGTGAATGTATGACATTGTTCTGCATTCTGTCCATCAACTGTTGTTTTTGCGCTTCTCCCACAGGCAATCATACCGATTGCCTGGTGGACCGGTCAGCATGCCTAAAATGGTGGTGGTGCCTAGCAGGCTGGGATTGGTTTTGGGGGCCTGTTGTGGGCCCCCCTGGATTTCCCTGCACTGAGTGGCAGGCATCACGTGGTGCCTGCCGCACAGTGCAGGAAAGGCACTACATGCATTTTTACTATTGCGGGGTGTGCTGCAACCAGGAGCACCCGCCGCAATGGTTAAAATGCAAGATGCGACCGCCCCGGTGGCGGTCGCATCGTAATTTCACGTGCGGGACCGCAGCCATACAGGCAGGCGGTCCCACTCACCACCTCGATAGCTTAATCACCCCCTAGGTTTTTCTTCATTGTTGACTTTTGCACCATCAATCTGTCTTCAGCTGCAACTTTAATTTTAATACGTTCTGAGATTAGACTTTTGTGTCTAAGCAGCTTTCTGTGTTTAGGCATTGAGTGCTGTGCTGTTTTCACTGGCATAACATCACCTGGACATAAATCCTCCTGAGTTCTTTGTGAAGACACTATTTACCATTTAAAGATGAATGGAGGCAGTTGTTCTGCTGCTTAAACGTTCATCTCTTTTGCTGGTCAGTTCCTGAATCCTTATACAGCACTTTAAGTACAGATACATTGAGACCTGCCAAGATGGTTGTGAAAAAGTAACAAGTCCTCCAAAGCCAATAGGTTTGATTTTAACATGTATGCTTGAAAAGGTTTACTTCTGCTAATTTTTAAAACGGTTTTAACTTTGCTGCTATTTTTTATATGCTCAGAGTGTGTTAAACTCCTTTTACTTTTGAATTGCTTCTTTCTTTTTAAAGCTGGGTGTGTGTTATACTCCTTTCTAGTTGCACTTTGCACTTTTTCGGGGCCAGTTGGTTCTTGGCGGCCATTTTGGCTGTGCCTCGCGCCATTCGCGGTCAGCGCACTAGTCGCTGCACGCTGCACGCCGTCCCCATACAACCCTACTTAACGGGCTGTACTCGGGCGAGCAGCACTTGAAAAGGTTTACTTCTGCTAATTTTAAAAATGGTTTTAACTTTGCTGCTATTGAATGGTATGCTGTTTGGGAGATAACTGTCTAGTTAATGGGAATTTTAACATGCTGCTATTTTTTATACGCTCGGAGTGTGTTAAACTCCTTTAACTTTTGAATTGCTGCTTTCTTTTCAACGCTTGGAGTGTGTTATACTTCTTTCTAGTTGCACTTTGCACTTTTTCGGGGCCAGTTGGTTCTTGGTGGCCATTTTGGCCATGCCTCGTGCCATTCGCGGTCAGTGCTCTAGTCTCTGCACGCTGCACGTTGTCCCCATACAACCCTACTTAATGACCTCTGTTCGGACGCGCCCGTCAGTGCTAAGTCAGCGGCCAGGGCCAGTTATGCTGCCCTATGTGAGCCTGCAGGTGGTAACAAATACCAGCTATCTGGTGAGTCCTTAAAAGCACTTCGGCCTCCTCCCTGCCTTTCACAGTGTTGCAGTGCTATGCCTTTCAACTCGGATTTTGTTTGCGCAGCCTGTGGTTTGGCTCCGACATTAGAGTTCTCCTCGATCTAACTGCTTAGACATTAGAGTTCTCCTCGATCTAACTGCTTAGCAAAGCTACGAGGGCCTCGCGTATTAGAGCTGCCCTCTTCAAAGCTAGATCCCTGAGGAAGCATCATGTTGACGTGTTTGACCTGGTCTCTGATAATTTGTTGGACTTGTTGTTTGTTACAGAGACCTGGCTGGATGCCACATTAAACCCAATTGTTGCGCTGGCTACCCCTGCAGGCTTCAAGCTTTGCCGGGTGGACCGCCCAGTTGGTAGAGGGGGTGGTTTAACCATCTTGCACAAGGATAATTGGGTTCTTCACAGCGAATTCTTTAGCCTATGGGGTGAATGTGAGGTTTTGGATTTTAGTATCCATTTTTCTGATCATTTCACATTAGGTGGCCGCCTCATCTACCGCCCTCTCAGTCCGACAAGTGCCTTTCTTACATCTTGTAGGGATGCCGTAGCTGAGCGAGCACTGCGTTTCTTCCACTACATGGTTCTGGGAGATGTGAACCTCCACCTTGATCAACAAGAGGCTAGAGACTCTGTTGACTTTCTTAACTCTCTTCAACCGGCCCAACTTTCTCAATGGGTCACTCATTCTATTCATAAAGAGGGCCATATCTTAGATCCCATCTGCTCCAACTTTCCTATTCAGGTGGCCGAGTCCTCTCCTGTCTCCTGGTCGGACCACTTTCTTATCTGTTTCTCCTGAGAGGTTACACTGCCTGCACGGCCGACTCGCTGCCATCGCTCTCCGACATTCGTCAAAATTGATCCTCTTCGATTTAATAGCTCCTTGGCTGCCTCTAGGCCCTCCCTTCAGCAAGACCTTGAAGGGAGTGTGACTGGGTTTACTAAATGGATTTCTGATTTGGTGTCTTCACTATCCTCACCGCGCTTGCCTAAGCTTGCGAGGGAATCCCCTCCTAAACCTTGGATCCTACCTGAGCTTAAAGCTCTGAAACACGAGTGCAAGGTATTGGAGAGGGCATGGCGTTCTAGTTGCTACTGCCCCTCAGCGAAACACACACTTAGAACTAAACAAAAAAGCTATTATGCCACTATTGCGGCAGCTAAAAGCCAATACTTTACATTGCGTATCGACCAGGCTAACAATAACTCAAAATAATTTTTTTCCATTGTGCAAAGTTTTCTGTCACCCAGTGCTTTGGTGTGCTCTGCTTCGGAGTCCTGGTGCAATACTCTTTCTAAGTTTTTCTGGATAAAATTTGCACCATCCAAGCTACTTTCTCCTCCTGTTCCCCGACGCCCACGGCTTGCCCATCTGTCTGGCCTTTAGTTGGCCCTACTCAGACTCTGTCATCCTTCTTGCCAGCAGATTTGCCCAGCACCCTTAAAATTCTTAAGGCTTTCAAATCGGGTTCTCCAACTGAACACTGTGCGGCCAGACTTTTGGCCACCGTCGCAGACATTATCAATCCTGAAGTTAATCAGATCATTAACATGTCTTTGCGGGATGCTCTTGTCCCGGCGTCCTGGAAGCAGGCAAAAATCCTCCCCCTGCTTAAGAAGCCATCCCAGGACCTATTGACTCTTGGAAACTACCGCCCTATCTCGCTTTTGCCAAGTCTGGCCAAGGTTTGTGAAAAGGTGGTCACAAATCAACTCCCCGAGTACGTCGAGGCCTCGGGTTTGCTACACCCGGCTCAATCTGGCTTCCGGGCCTCGTATAGCGCGGAGTTGGCATTACTGGAGGTGTCAGAAGCGATCCATGAGTGTCTGGATGCCAGCGGAGGGCAGCATTGGTTATGCTGGACCTCTCGGCGGCATTCGATACGGTGCCCCATTCATTGCTTCTTGTTCGCCTCTTGGAGATTGGTGTATCCGGGTCCGTCTGGGGTTGAATCAAGTCCTTCTTGGAGGGTCGTTCGCAGCAGGTCTGGCTTCCACCTTGTGCCTCTGCTCCCCAACCAGTGGCGACCGGTGTCCAGCAGGGGTCATCCCTTAGTCCCCTTCTTTTTAACATCTATGTCACCCCGCTGGTTCATTTAGCGGAGGCATTAGGGGCTAAGGTGATGACCTATGCTGACGACACCCAGCTTCTGTTCTCTTGGGGATGAGACAACACTGTTTGTCTTCTCTCTTTCAATGGCTTGCTCAGGCACAGCTCAAGTGCAATGAGGAGAAATCTGAGATCCTCTTGTACGGCACATTTCCTGCCAACTTCAGAGAGAAGCTGTGGCCCCCAGGTTTCCCATTACCTAGTTCAAAGCGAGATTCTGTCAAGAATCTGGGGGTTTGGTTCAATGAGAACTTGACTTTCTCATCTCAGGCCAAGAAGCTGGCTGGTACCTGTTTTAGCATCCTGAAAACTCTGAGGAAGTTTCTTCCTCTCCTTCCAAAATCTACAAAGGAATCTGTTGTCTGTGCTCTGATTCTTTCCCGTCTAGATTACGCCAACCCACTGTACGCTGGCATCCCGGGTTACCTCTTGAACAAACTGCAGGTGATACAAAACTCGGCTGCCAGATTCCTGCAGGGCCTTTCCAGCAGGTACAGTGTGCGCTCTCATTTGCGATTTCTGCACTGGCTCCCGGCGGAGGCTCGAATAAAATTAAAAATGTTATCTATTGTCCACAGAGCTCTCCATGGTCTGGGACCCATCCACTTGCAGAGGAGGTTCGCTTTTTACATTCCAGTGAGACAGTTGCGTTCTTCCTCCCAACTTTTGACTCAGACCCCTCGGTTCAACCGCCAAAGGCTTGGTGGGAGCTCTTTCGCCTGGATAGCTGCGCTGACATGGAATGCATTGCCATTGGCTTTCCGCGGCATCAAAGATTCTGAGATTTTTTATAAAAAGTTGAAAACCCTTCTCTTATAGCTCTGCCTTCTGACTCTGACCGCTTGTCATGTTCGGGCCGGGACACTCCTTGGAGTATCTGTGCGCGTTACAAGTTCATATAGCATAACAACATAACATAACATAACATGTAAAACAGGCATTCACAAATGTTCTTTACATGCATAGCCTACCCTCTTGGTTTAGCTAAATCTGGAGAAAACATAGCAAGTAAGGACTGCTTTCTTTATGCATGATGTACAGTCATGTCCCCAGCCGTGCATGCCTGAAGTGCATGCCTGTGATCCTGCTTTTTTTATTTTGGTCATGGCACACACTAATCCTGTGTGCACATTGACATAGGCCCAGTCTGTTGGCAATACTAGCTTCTGGACCTAGTCCTGAATCAAGTGGGGTACAATAAATGCACCCTTGTTGTGACTGAAGTCTCCCGTCCCTGCCACGGGTTTCATGCTTGGATTGGGGTACTGGCACCATAGGGGCAGATTAACAAGCCCCTTGCGCCACTTTTGATTCACTTTTCCAATGTTAAAAGTGACGCAAAAGTGGCGCAAGGGGCTTGTAAATCTGCCCCATAGTTTTTTAGTGAACTATAATTACAGTCTTTTAACCTGTGAGAAATTACCTACTGGCCCATTCAAATAAGGTTCTGCTGCTTTCGATGAACCTGGAATCCGAAACAGTACATCCAGTGTGTTGTACGTGTGCATGTATGATAGAAACAGTAGTGTACCATGCACTCCAAACAGCATAAGTGTACTGCTGGCATCTCCTATACAGAAGTGGGAGGTGAGGAAAGAGGAGACTTGCTTTCCTTAGAAGTGCAAGGGCCCTTCCTGATACATGGGTCTGGAAATGACTTACAGCTGCAATTTGGTTTATGGTAGGGAGTACAGAGTGAGTTCTGCACTGGATGTTGATAGAGAAAGGATTCATTTGAGGAGACACAGATTCTTATCTATCTACCTGGTCTCTTTGGGGGCCTTGGGGTGTAAATAATGGAGCACAGCCTACTCTCAACTCTTTGTGGTAGGTGCTCAACCTGTTTTGCTGGGCAAAGCATTCTTGCAGACAGAGGCCAGGTCGAGTGATTGGCCTGGCCTGGCCAGGACACAGCAAGGGAAACATGCTGGCATGGATTTTTGGATCAAGACTCGGGAAACAAGAGTGCCAAATGAATTGCGATACTGCTGGGTCAGGCAGTGTGATCATCATAATATTTCCCTGTTGGACCCGTAACTCCCCTGGAGTGGTGTGCTGGAGTGGTGAGCTCGACTAAATCTAGCATAATCAATCAATCAAAAACAGCTTTATTCGAATAAAATTCATAAAAGCATCCGAACAATAGGCGCTCCATTAGCAATACATAAATGTATGCACCTCAGCAATTGCAAATACAGATGTCTCTCTGAACATTTGAACAAGATTAAAAAGAATAAGATATAAAGGAATCATTTAAAAACTATATACAAAATTCTATTAAGATAAAATGTAATCATATAAAATGCACAATCCCGTATATTACACAGTACAATAATCAGTAAAGTGCTAGATACAATTTACGCCTGGTACTACTGGTCCCAACAATCTTTTCTTCCTCATTGTCCACGCCCAGCTCAAATATTTAGCAACAGCAATAGAAATAAATGGTAAAGTGCTAGTGCAAACTATTCTAAGTGCCTCAATGCTACTTTTTGTCCCCAGGGATTTACACATTGTGCTTAACCAAACTCTTCTGGGAACTGAATACGGGGAACAAACAAAAAGAAAGTGTGGGATGGTTTCCTTTTGAGTCCCGCATGCTAGGCAAGTATCACTATCTCCACTGGCCCACCTGCCAGTGAGTGATCTTAGGGGCAGAGACCCAGCTCTCAACTGGAAATAAAGCTTCCTATCACCCGGCTTCGTAATTAGATCCCAATAGGATTCTAACCTGGGGATATATTTAGACTCAAGGAAACGTCCTTCCATTGTGGAAGGATTAGCTTTAATCAATATATGCTGCGCTATTAATTCCCAATATTTTCCCTTTAGTGTCTTTTTAGCAGGGAATAAAGTTGTTTTAGGGTTTTCCCACAACTCCTGCATTCCCATTTCCTTCAAGATGTTGGCCAATTCCCTAAGCCAGTGTATCTTATGGAATTCGTCT
The DNA here is from genome assembly GCF_964204655.1 of Triturus cristatus. Classification (NCBI taxonomy): domain Eukaryota; kingdom Metazoa; phylum Chordata; class Amphibia; order Caudata; family Salamandridae; genus Triturus; species Triturus cristatus. Next base: position 1,067,825,732 of record NC_140582.1, on the reverse strand, counting down.
GCTTTTATGACATCCATAAATCCTAAGGCATAATGGGCAAGCTCCGGAGTAGTCCAGATCCTGCGCCAATACAAAATAGGACGAAGTCTCGCCAAATCTGCAATATCCTTTCTACCCAATCGCAACGGCTTCATGGGGGTGCTTTTCGGGAGACCTGTGATATTACGTAAAAACTTATTTTCAGCTATGGTAAGAGTAGTTAACTTCTCGAACCCCCATAGCTCAGCGCCATAAAGAGCCGAGCTTAGAGCCTTAGCCTCATACACTTGGAGAACTGGCTTAATTGGCTTAGTCAATGACTTCTTGTGCTCTAAGTGTAAAACCCCTGCATGTTGACGATGTTTTAGTGCTGCCAGTTCGATGTGCTTTCCCCATTTAGCACCCTTATCAACTTGGATGCCCAAATAAGTAAAATCTCTGACCATTTCCACTCTTTGGCCATTCATAAAAAAGTTACCCTTAAAATGACAATGCGGATTAAACGTCATGAGCTTGGTTTTGGCTACATTAACTTCCAACCCGTAGTCCTCACAAAACCTCTCAAAAATCGTCAAAGCACGCTGAAGTCCACTCGGAGTTTTTGATAAACTAAGCGTGTCATCCGCAAACATTAAAATTGGGGTTTTTACACCTGCCAGGGTAGGAGCATCAGTGCTTATCAGGTTCATTCGATCAATAACGCCATTAATATAAAGTGTGAATAGTGTGGGGGCCAAGACACATCCTTGGCGCACCCCTCGTTCAACCGGGAATTCAGATGTTACTTTTCCGTGCACTCCCCACTGAATACTGGCATAATTTCCCTCATGCAGCCTCATGACCAGAGTTAATATGTCAACCGGCATGCCCAACTTCTTTAATACTGCCCATAACTGAGTCCTGAGTATGAGGTCGAAGGCAGCGCGTAGATCAATAAAAGCTGCATAAATGCTGCCTTTGCCCAACAGGACTGTCTTCCAGTGTATGAGTGTAAATCGAAATACCTGATCAATTGTACTGTTTGATTTACGAAAGCCCGCCTGGAAGGGAGATAAGATGTTTTCCTCTTCTGCCCAATCTAATATTTTATTCAGAAGCATTCTCCCTATTACTTTTTGTATTGTATCTATCAGGCTAATGGGCCTATAGTTCCCCGGCTGGGTTCTGTCTCCCTTTTTGAACACAGGAATTATCACTGCCCCTTTCCAAGACTTCGGGACTGGTGCACCTAATGCCACAGCGTTGGCTAACTTTTCAATATATTTTGCCCAACATTTCTTATCATGAAGGCAGACATCTGCGGGAACACCATCAGGCCCTGGAGCTCTTCCATCAGTCACAGAATGAAGGGCCATCATTACAAAGTTGTTATCAAAAGGGGGGCTCGCATATAGAGTGTAATTAAGATCCTCAATAGTGGCAGCTAAGGGGGTGCATGCGTATTGGGGGCTAAAGTAGTCCAACCAGCCTTCTTGGGTACGTGACTATTTTAAAATAAGGCGACACTAAAGATGGCTGAGAATCTAGGCCTAGCCTACGGGGCTGAGGATCTGGAGGCCATACTATCTACACCCTCAATGTTTACAGATACAAATATTGCACAAACAATTGCACAGACCTCAGATTGGGAAAACCTTTCAGAGAAAAAAAGGAATAGAATTAGAACTATACTACATGGAACAATCCTTACGGAGTATCTAAGGAACAATATTGCTCCAAAAGGACTTCTAGTAACTAACGCCCCTCGAATCTTTATGAATGATCCAGCATTCAGGAAAGATTGGGCACAGATTGCATGGCGATGCACTCCAGACTGGATTATTCTGATCATAAAGACTGCAATCAAATTGTCTGAGGTACTTGTGGTAGAAATACAAACCACAGAAAACCATTACAAAACTACACTGACTGCCTACAAAAAGAGATTAGACGAATTAAACAAAGAAGTAAATGAGTATAAGGATAGTCTGACACAGCAAAAAGTCACAAAGTTCCAAAAGGATCTGAAAAAATTCGAATTTTCTAAAAGTTATCCTTATTCAGACCCTGATTACGTACCCCTTGAGAGAACAGATTCCATGTCCGAAAATTCAGGTGACGACTCATCAAATAGTAGTGATTCATCTACTGGGAGCTGGAGACAGAGGGGTCGTAATAAGTCCCAGCAATATTTGCTGCAATATAATGCACCGATGATGGGAAATTACAGCCCCCAACAACAGTTTCAAATGTATGGTTGGCAACCACCTTTCCAACAACAGTTTAATCCCCAGAATATGTACAGGCCCCCTTTTTTAGGGAGAGGCAGGAGGGGAAGAGGCAGGCGAAGAGGACAGAATCAGGTCCACTGGGAGGAGGAGGATCCAGTAGGGAGACACACAAGGAGCAGGACAGGGGGACCACAACCAGGCCCGAGCAACAGCAGGACCTAGTAACAAACCTCTCCGATAGAGAAATGACTAGTTCTGAACTATCTGTCCTGAACAAAGGACTTGGTTATGTGCCAACCCCTAAGTTGGACAAATTCGCACTTCACTGTGAGTTAGCGGTTTTCTTTAGAAAATTAAGGTTAAAATCCTTTTTCGAAAAAAACCTTGACTCAACCAATGCTACTGTTGACATGATCAACAACAATGAAACTGGGCTAAGACTAAAATCCACCTTCACTCCGCCATCACATATGGTCCCAAGTGAGATCTTAACTTTTGAGCAAGCCGTATATAATGAGGTGGAGAAAATGTCCGTAAAAAAGCCCTTCCAGAACATTAACAACGAAGAAAAAAGAGCTCTCGAATGTCTTAGAAGTGACACGACCATTGTTATAAAGCCAGCTGACAAAGGGGGTGGCATAGTGATACAGAATAAAACCGCATTCCAAATGGAATGCTTAAGACTTCTCTCTGACGGAAGGAATTATTTTCCTCTGACAGCCGACCCTTCGGAAGACCTGAAGAGGCAAATCCAGAGCATTGTAGATGAGTCCGAGTCCATAGGACATATCTCAAAGCATGAAGCAGACTTTTTAACTACAAATGAAAGTAAAATTCCTTACTTCTACACATTGCCAAAAATGCATAAGAACAAGCTACCACCACGAGGCAGACCAATTGTATCTGGAATAGGCTCACAACTCGAATCACTATCGAGATTTTGTGACTTCTTCTTCAAGGAACTAGTCCGAAATACTAACACATATTTACAGGATACAAAAAGTCTTTTACATATGCTACAAGAAATAACTGTAAACGAATCCACTATACTTGTGAGTTTTGATATTGAAAGCTTATACACATGCATAGCACAGGATGAGACATTAGAGGTACTAAGGTCGACCCTCAATGAGACAGACTGGAAATACAAAACACCAAAGTCTCTAATTATGGATTGTGCCACACTCGCATTAAAAAAGAACTTTTTTGAGTTTGAGGGTAAACTATACTGGCAAATCAACGGGACTTCAATGGGTAGTACCTTCGCCCCAAGTGTGGCGGGCCTCTATGTATACGATTTTGAGAAAAAATACATACTACATGATGGTAACCCTTACAAACGTTACATAAAGGTCTGGACACGTTATATTGATGACGTACTGGTAATCTGGCAAGGTCCCATGGAACCCCTTTTGGAATTTTGTGACTGGTTGAATCAGTGTAATGACAATTTGAAATTCACGAACACTATAGACCAACACTCATTAGTGTTTCTGGACATCGAACTCATGATCAAAGACAAAAAGATTACAACTAAAACCCATTACAAACCTACGGCAAAGAATACCCTTCTCAGATTCGAGAGCTTCCATCCAAGACCATTAAGAGAAAACCTGCCGTATGGTCAGTACCTTAGGATAAGACGCAATTGTAGTGACATTAGCGTGTATAAACAACAAGCAAATTATCTAACTGAAAAACTCACTAATCGAGGTTACCCTGAAAGGATACTGACAAATTGCCAAAAACGTGCCAGGAATCAACCAAGAGAGGCCCTTTTAGAGACCATACAAAAATACCTGGACAGTGCACCACTGACTTGTGTAACAACTTACAATCCAATCTCGAATCAAGTAAACAAATGTATCAATAAGCACTGGACAATCCTAAACACTGGGAATTTAAAATGGCAAAAACCACTCTTTTCTTAAAAAAGGGTGAGAAACATAAAAGACACATTGGTAAACACACGCCCTCTAAAATCAATACAGCTGGTCAATATTACTGTGTTAAATGCATGGGGGTTACCCCCGGTAATCAGTCATTTCCCTTGTGGTGGTTGCAGCGTCTGTAACCAGACTACAGTCAGCAAAACCCTGTCTCTTGAACCCAGTAGGACTTGGACACAGAGAATGCATACGAACTGTAATAGTACGAATGTTGTCTACATCATCACCTGTCCGTGCGGACTCCGCTACATAGGAATGACTAGCCGCAAAATAAAAACGCGGCTATGTGAACACAGGAGCAACATTAGATGCAAAAATAACACCACAAAATTGACAAACCATTACATTACAGCCACACACTCACCAAATGAACTAAAATGGTCTGTAATCGAAATGCTACCAAATGCAGACAACAAAAAACTCTTTGAGAAAGAGCAACGTTGGATTTATAGATTATCCACGAATGTTTCTGGTCTCAATGATAATGTTACCTGGAGCAGTATACAAAGATAACAATGTACATAGAAAATGACATATGATTACTAATATGTCTAGGCAACCACACTTCACGATTATAAAATAGTTGAATGCTAATCCAATGTTTACATTAGTTTTAGTGAGTGCTCGCCGAATTTTTCATCTCAAAACAGCCAACGAAGTCAAATTCGTCTACGGAACTACAGTCAGTCCGTTTTCTATTGAATTAGAACTACACCAAGTCCCCGCCCCCATCACGTACTCCGATACCACGTGATGCGGAAGCAAACAGCAAAAACATGCCGCCTAGAGTGCACCAGCAACATTCGGTCCCGGGAGGCACTCAACGGTAGGTGAGACTGAGGGCGGCCAGGCAACGTGGTGTAAGTAAAATCTTCTCACCAGGTAAGCGATGTCCCTGATAACCTTAATGCCACCGCCTACCGGCACGATAGATTAATTCTCGCATCGCCATACTTGTTTCTTTTTCTTTTGCCACAGCACTGAACTATTACCTGACGCCCCCTCCCTGAGGCTCCATGGGGCAGTAGTTTGTGCATTAATATATAAGGAACAACAATGAGAGTTATGAAACATTACCACGGTTACTTCCTAGAATTTAATCCTAGATTCACAATTCGATCGCCTCTGATCGGTTGCACTTTTAAAATAGTCACGTTTTTCTTGAAAGCTCGAACTTCCACGAGCTGTTTTTCTGCATGAGAAGAAGCAGCAACGAATGTGGAAGGAACTCATTCTGATTCTAGTATTTATCAGAATGGAACACAGTATGTTTGTGTGTGCAATAACTGCTAATACATGGCACTCGCTTTATCACGTAGGCTCCATTTGGCAGCATCTATTTGTTGAAATATCACACATAGGTATGTGTGGGTTTGCCGGCATTTATTGCTGTCAAATATCTAAATTAGCAAAGACATGGTATTTGATGCAGGAGTTTTATCGTTCTTCTTTTCACAGATGGCATGAAAAAGATCCCTAATTCAACTACTCCGTGAGTATACGGGGTGGTTCATTTTTGGATGAGAGAAGGGTGCACCTCAGTGCGTGCATACCCCTCCTTCCAACAATTTAGGTCCTGACGAAAGCCCAGCATTGCTATAGATGGCAGAAACATGTTGACCTGAAAGACCTTGTCTAACATCACTAGTATAACACTAGTAACACTAGATACCAAAGGCCATTATACCTTTAGAGGTATCATCACTATTGTTTTTAATCTTACCTCTTGACTCCATATTAAATCACTTAGGGGGTCTTGAGGTATTTTTAAACCTCACTTATATCACTAACTCACGTGCACTATCACGTAACATCTTAACCCGCTCCGCTGTAATCAGGCGTTGAAGCACACCCGGATGGTATTAGACCATTTGGGTGGGCCTCGATGATGAAGCATGTCACCAACTAGGTTGGTGAGTGAGGGGTTTCTATAGTTAATTAAAACCTTTACAATTTTGTTCTAAAAACCATCCGGATAACTTTAAGAAGTAAAAAGGATGCACAGGTAGTATATACTATCATATTTACAAAATTATCATTGAATTAGATGCCATGCGGAGCTTTGCTCCTCAATCCCTAAATTGTAAACATTTGATTACATACTCTGTAATATACCACGATATGCAAGTCCTTAAATAACAATATAATATTTACGTGATAAAATTCTATATAAAAAAAAGAAAAAAGAAATTAATACCGAAAGAAAAGAAAAACTGTGAGTTCGGCGTCATTCTTTTCAGATGCCCAAAAATTCAAGAATAGCACAGAGGAGGCAAGCTTAACTTAAAAGGCAATGTGTGAAGTATTTGTGCAACATCTCATACAACTGCTTTTTTTCTTATTGAATAAGCAACATTAGTGAAAAATACAGCTATTCAAACATTTGTGTCATAGCAGTTAATGGAAAAAAATATTTTTAATAACTAGTAATAATTATAATCAATGGCTGCAAGTAGCCAGTGACCAACATGCCCCACTAATAGAGTCCAGAGTTAAGACGCAGACTAGGTCAGTTTCTTGATTTTCCCAGGAACTAAAGGATGCTGACCTCAAGTTACGCCAACTTGAACAGCAATGGCGGAAAGATTACACATCCAAAACCAGGGACAACTTGAAGAAAGGATTGACTAAATATAAAAAATCCAATAGCATACATAAAGATATCTTCAATACTGTGTCGGAATTTTAGGCACCGGACTGAATTACTCAGATGGTGGCACCCACTCAAGAGTTTTAAGACTTGCTGAATGGTTACTTTACAGTTAAAATAAACAAGATAAAAAATGGCATTTCTAACAATCTTACTAGATCTGAAATGTCCTTAGCTTCCTCAGATAGGAATCCTGCAATAATGTACATCTTCCCTCCTATCAACAAGAAATGACTACTTCTTTTGATGTCACAGCTGAAATCTGGCTCCCCTTTAGTTCCTTTTCCACCATGTATTTTAAAACTTCTCCAACCTGAAATTCTAAGGGGCATATGTACAAGCCCCTATCGCCACCACAATGTCACTTTTACTGACGTTGTGGTGGCGATAGGGGCTGCTTCTTATGTACAAGGCAGCGTTAAGTCACTAAATGTGGCTTAACGCTGCCCTGTAAATAAGGCCCCCTTTCACGCTATAGTTAGCGTGAAAGGGGTGGGCAGTGGGTGTTGTGGTGGGCATTCCAACGCAACACCCATTCATTTTGATGCTGCCCCCTATGTACAAGGGTGGCATACATAGGCGGCAGCGCCAAAATGAAGACCAGGTAAATCTGTCCTGAAGTTGCAAAAACAAGGAGAAATGCATTATTTCTCCTCGTTTTTTATTTAGATCTTTCCATGTGTGCTGCCTTGTGAAAAAGCAAAATGCTATGGTTTGTTTATGTACAGGAAGATGTCCCTTCCTGTACATAAACAAACCTTTAAGAAAACTGCCATTTTGTCACTTTCATGTGTACTGCATGAAGCAGCACACATGAAAGTGACAGAATAGGGTTTTTTGAATTGTTTATGTGCAGGAAGGGACACCTTCCTACACATAAGCAATCCTCCCCTGCACGCAGACACCAACACTTTTGCACTATGGTGCAAGGGTGCCTGTGTTAGTGCTAAGTTACTAAACCTAGCACCATCGCAGGGGGAAACGCAAGGCTGCACCACATTCTTGTAAATATGGCGCAACCTTGTGTTTCACAAGTGGGGGAGAGAGGTGTTAAGCCTGGCAGGCTAACGCCTCTCTCTGCCACTTCTTTGTACATATCCCCCTAAGTCCCCTACAGTACCCCCTAAATGAGTCCCTTTCTCAAGGGATCGTACCTAAGTCTTTCCAAGAGGCTGTTGTCATCCCTCTGTAAAAGAAACAAAGTGAAGATCCCACGTGTTTGAAGAACTACCGTCCTACCTCACTCTACGTTCTCTCTAAAAATCATGGAAGCGCTTGTGGCTATGTTGTCAGTTACAGGTAAATAAGGGCCACATGTTTCAAGTCAGTAATTTTGTCCATTTGCGAATGCAAAATTGTCTTTCAAGATATATGAAAGGCTTTATAGTCGCAATTGTCGGTAATCGCAAACATTGTGATTACCTAAAATTGAGACTACAAATAGGGAATCGCAGTTTGCGATTCCCTCAGCACGTGTACCAAGCATGTGGAAATTTTGAAAAAAGCACAAAAATGGATTTTCCAAAGTCTCATGTAGCGCACACATGCCCCTAGGGTCTATGTTCGCTCTACATGTGCACATTTTTTGGGGGGTGTTTCAGGGGGGCCTTAGGCCCCCAGGCACCATTGGTATTGCATTACCTAACTTGCAATTCCCAATTAGGTAATTGCTGATTAGGTGATGCAAAACCATTTGCACATATGGGCCCATAGGAACAAATGGATTAGTATTACCTATTAGCGATTACCTAATTACAATTTCAAATCTTTAGGAATCACTATTAGGTCACCGCTATTTTCTAACATACCATTTTGCATTCCTTAAATAGCGATTACCTAAAATTCATTATTTAAGGAATGCAAAATGGATTTTTGATACATGTGGCCCTAACTTCCTTGATCCTCGCATTCGCACTCAGGCTGTGCACCTCGGTATGTGTAAAGCCATTGCAGTGCAGGTTAAGAATGGGGTGCCTCAGGGTTCCTCCCTTTCTCCTCACCTTTTTTAAAACTTTATGTCAGTCCTCTCATTAAAGGCCGTAGGAATAAAGATTATAATATATATTTAGCTATGACAATGACTTCTAGATTCTTTCCCAGTAGGACGTTCTACCGCCTCTCGAGGAAATTTCCAAAATGCTTGCTTTTTATCTGGGAGTGGATGGCCAGCAACCAGTTGAAACTCAGCGCAGATGAGACAGGAAGTTTGCTTGAAACATTTCTGCCTTTGGAATCAACTATATTGGTCTTCCGAGCTGGGCCTGACACCCATTCCTAAATGTCAAAGTACCTTGGAGTTACTATTGATGGCTTTCTGCCTCTTAAATCCCAAATCGATGAAGTAATTTCATCTTTTATTTTTACACTGAGAAAGATGTTAAGAATGCCACGTTTCTCTACTCTTTTGCAATGTTTCATGGTAATGTGCAAGGTGTTGTTGCAGTATAGTCCTAGTTTTGCACAATGTTGTGTGTCGCATATTTTGAAGCAAATTCCACAGATGTGGAGGTAAATGTAGAGCTCCTTATCGGACATATTTTGTACCAGTAGTACAGTGGTATGTTTACCTGTTTCTGTGATTTCTTTCACCATGTGTTCGTGGATGCAAGGGGAAGGTTGCTCCAAAATAGTTTTTGGTGAGTTCAGTCTCAGGAGCCAAGGAGCGTCGCACCACCCGCTGCGAGTGCAGCAGGCAAATACAAATAAATAAAATGGCATGCCAGAGCTATATTATTTATTTGCCTCCGCACTGGCTCATGCTGTGGAAGCGGGGCTGAAAATGCAGGATGGTAGTACTGGTCTACAGTAAGCATGTCGGATTGGCTGGCTGTCTTGCGACGGCCAGCCCGACATGCACACAGTATAACCCGCAATCCAAAGGCTGTGAAACAGCTTGTGGATTGCTGGCACAGGCCCTCAACCTCAAAATGAGCGCTGGGTGAGCCTGCTCCCACCAATCCTGGGGCTGCTTTCACAGCATGAAAGCAGCTACAGGATTGTTTGGAGTTCTGTTCCACAAGCAGGAAGGAAATCCTTCAATTTCCTGCTCGTGGAGAGGAGAAGTGCAGCAGCAGTCATGCCCACCTCTGCATTTATGGTGAGTAGCGCCTTTTCGCCCAACCATTTTTTATTGAAGCTAGCCACCACTGGTGCAGTCCCAGGAGAAGTCCCTAATGTAGGGGCTAACCAAAGAAGTTTCCTACCCTTCAGGTGCTCTCCATTAACACTAAATAAATGTTTTTGTTCACACTGAGAAATATTCAGATGTAATGTAATGTAATGTAATTGGGCACTTATATAGCGCAACTTTCACTCCAAAGAGCATCATGGTGCTAAGTGGCAACAAAAAACTTGGCTGATGGACCCATAGCAGATGACTGGGGGCTGCAAAGAGTAGGCATTAGATTAGAGTTCTGCAAAAGGCGTCAGATGTTGCGAAAATCCAAGTTTTTAGGGCTTTCCTGAAGAGAGTCTCAGATTGGATTTGATTAAGCTTATTGGAGAGTGTGGGACTTGGCCCTTTTTGGCTAAAGTTCCCTAAACTTTTTGCTTTTCCCCTAGACCTTTTTTCTGACATGTGTTGCCAACTTAGAAGCTCTGGACACTTTGCCACTGCTATACAGTGTCAAAGTGCAAGTGTTACCTGTGTAAAGTGTAATGGTTATTGGTTGTCCATTATTGGTATGTTTGCTTTACTAGTAAAGTCCCTAGTGAAGTGCACTATGTGTGCCAGGGCTATTAATGCAAATGCTACTGGTGGGCCTGCAGCACTTTTTGTGCCACCCACTCAAGTAGACTTTGAAAGGGAACTCAGGCCTGCCATTGCAGGGCCTGCCACAGTTTCCTAAACTGCCATGATGTTCTGGTAAGTGCACGCACTCACCAGACCCTGCCCTTCCCTTTCCACACACATCAGGCACCCCTATGGTAGGTCTAGGGTTCCCCCTGGACAGGGTGCAGTGCATGTGAAAGGTGGGACATGTACCACAGTGTGTACCATGTCCTGGCAGTGAAATAATCTCCATTTCATTTTCACTGCTGAAAGGCCATCTTGCCCATTAGAATAGAATGGGGAGGCTGTGTAATTTGTTTTCCAGCTTATCTCCCCAAAGGCTTAAGATGGAAAGGTGAAGTTTAGTATGCCTGAACTCACCCTGCAATAACACATCTTTTTTTGAAGATGTTTTTTTGCATTGTGTGTTTGTAAGCCACTCTTTCAGAAGTGGCTGGGTTTTTGTACTTTAAACATTTATGTGTGTCTCTGCCTGGTTGTGGATTGACTGGCTGGATTTGAAAGCGATAGGATCTGGGATGTCTTGACCAAGGGGAGGAGGTGAGACAGCACAGGCTGACCTGCATCTGGTGTGTAGGAGAAGGAGTAGGCCTAGAGGCGAAGAGGCCAGGGCTGAATCTATAAAACAATTGTCCCATCTCCTGCTGAGTGATTGAGAATCCAGACCCCCACTAATCAAAGGGAGTAGGTGTCACTGATAGGGAGGCACCCAGAACTGGTTTGAGCAGGGGTCAGTGCCCCCTCTAACACAAAGACTTCAAAGCCATTGAGGGGTATAACTATGCGAGCTGAAGCCCCTGAACTTTGGAGAATGGCTTGATCAAGTGTGAACAAGACTGGGGCTACTTCGTGGATCAAGAGGAACCTTTACCAATGAAGAAACAACTGAAGAGGCTGCTGGATAGGACTGCTCTTGCTGTGTGATCTGGGGCTGGTCTGCAGTTTGCTGTTTCAACCAAGGAAAGTCTGTAGGGATGTAGTGAAGATCGTTATCTATATATGTACAATGCTAAGTTGGCACAACCGCGTTAGATGTTGCGAAAATCCAAGTTTTTAGGGCTTTCCTGAAGAGAGTCTCAGATTGGATTTGATTAAGCTTATTGGAGAGTGTGGGACTTGGCCCTTTTTGGCTAAAGTTCCCTAAACTTTTTGCTTTTCCCCTAGACCTTTTTTCTGACATGTGTTGCCAACTTAGAAGCTCTGGACACTTTGCCACTGCTATACAGTGTCAAAGTGCAAGTGTTACCTGTGTAAAGTGTAATGGTTATTGGTTGTCCATTATTGGTATGTTTGCTTTACTAGTAAAGTCCCTAGTGAAGTGCACTATGTGTGCCAGGGCTATTAATGCAAATGCTACTGGTGGGCCTGCAGCACTTTTTGTGCCACCCACTCAAGTAGACTTTGAAAGGGAACTCAGGCCTGCCATTGCAGGGCCTGCCACAGTTTCCTAAACTGCCATGATGTTCTGGTAAGTGCACGCACTCACCAGACCCTGCCCTTCCCTTTCCACACACATCAGGCACCCCTATGGTAGGTCTAGGGTTCCCCCTGGACAGGGTGCAGTGCATGTGAAAGGTGGGACATGTACCACAGTGTGTACCATGTCCTGGCAGTGAAATAATCTCCATTTCATTTTCACTGCTGAAAGGCCATCTTGCCCATTAGAATAGAATGGGGAGGCTGTGTAATTTGTTTTCCAGCTTATCTCCCCAAAGGCTTAAGATGGAAAGGTGAAGTTTAGTATGCCTGAACTCACCCTGCAATAACACATCTTTTTTTGAAGATGTTTTTTTGCATTGTGTGTTTGTAAGCCACTCTTTCAGAAGTGGCTGGGTTTTTGTACTTTAAACATTTATGTGTGTCTCTGCCTGGTTGTGGATTGACTGGCTGGATTTGAAAGCGATAGGATCTGGGATGTCTTGACCAAGGGGAGGAGGTGAGACAGCACAGGCTGACCTGCATCTGGTGTGTAGGAGAAGGAGTAGGCCTAGAGGCGAAGAGGCCAGGGCTGAATCTATAAAACAATTGTCCCATCTCCTGCTGAGTGATTGAGAATCCAGACCCCCACTAATCAAAGGGAGTAGGTGTCACTGATAGGGAGGCACCCAGAAATGGTTTGAGCAGGGGTCAGTGCCCCCTCTAACACAAAGACTTCAAAGCCATTGAGGGGTATAACTATGCGAGCTGAAGCCCCTGAACTTTGGAGAATGGCTTGATCAAGTGTGAACAAGACTGGGGCTACATCGTGGATCAAGAGGAACCTTTACCAATGAAGAAACAACTGAAGAGGCTGCTGGATAGGACTGCTCTTGCTGTGTGATCTGGGGCTGGTCTGCAGTTTGCTGTTTCAACCAAGGAAAGTCTGTAGGGATGTAGTGAAGATCGTTATCTATATATGTACAATGCTAAGTTGGCACAACCGCGTTAGATGTTGGAAAGCCATCTTGCCGTTTTTGCAGCTTTTGCACACGACACTGTAGTCACATGTTATTAAATTGAGAAATGCTTACTCGACTTTGCTTCACATGAGAACTGTCTGTTGTTCACATCCCAAACAGTGAGCAGCGACCTTGGTCTGTACACAGTGTAAAGAAACAGTCTGGGTCGCTAGACGGTGCATGTTGTTGGGTTTAGGTTGATCGGCCCTCTATTTTAGCCATAACACGCACGCAGCTGCGAATGCCTGAAAGTCGGGTGCTTTTAATATTGCAGTGTTACATGTTTTCATTACATTCGGAAGAAGAGCTTTCCCAGGAGCAGAGCCTAGCTGATCCTGTGATGTGACCTCACTGAGCTGATCTTTACGGTATGGGGTTCCCCATTCAAGCCTAGAGACCTTTTACTAGTCTAATAATAATACTATTAGTTTGCTAGCGAAAGGAAGGTGGCTTAGATCCACTGTCATTTTAGTATGATTACTCCTTTCATTTTCTATGGTATTGTAACTATGCTGATGGTTTTGATTTTAATCGTTTGTCTGCTTATGTTAGTCAAACTGCTGCATCTTAGGACACGAGGTTTATAAAATAAACTCTTTAAACTTTTACAGTGTCTCTGTTTATTCTGTTGTGGACTGATATGAGAATAATTACGAAAAGGTATTTCTGATTCCCACCATTCCTGAGATATACACTAAGGTGCCGATTACGATCCTGGAAAAAAATTCCCCGTACGACTCGTATCCGGTCTTTTTACCGTACGAATCGTACAAGTGCTGTACAAACTGCCAAGTACGATTCGCATGGGAAAAAGTCCATACGAATCGCATTGGGAATTATTCCCCACACGTCCTCGGGTCGGAAAATGTGTCCGACACATCCTCGGACGATTTACCGTACAAATGTGAAAAGTGAAGTCCGACCGCGCTAGTACGATCCATCCCGTGCGTCCGATGTTACAACCGTATGGAAAAAACACCGTCCGCACCGAACTCCCATAGCAACCATGGAGACATGTGCCCGCATACGCGCCCAACACTCCCCCCAGCCCTCCTATGTACGAGTCGAATCCCCACCCGTGTATGTACACCCGTGTATGTACGAGACGTACCCCCACCCGTGAATGTACACCCGTGTATGTACACCCGTGTATGTACACCCGTGTATGTACGAGACGTACCCCAATCCGTGAATGTACACCCGTGTATGTACACCCGTGTATGTACACCCGTGCATGTACGACCCGTACCCTCACCCGCGTACGTATGGAGCGTACCCCCACCCCAACAGTGTATGTACGACCTGTACCCTCACCCGCGTACGTATGGAGCGTACCCCCACCCCAACCGTGTATGTACGGACCGTACCCCCACCCCAACCGTGTATGTACGACCCGTACCCTCACCCGCGTACGTATGGAGCGTACCCCCACCCCAACAGTGTATGTACGGCCCGTACCCTCATCCGTGTATGCATGGAGCGTACCCCCACCCCAACCGTGTATGTATGACCTGTACCCCCACCCCAACCGTGTATGTACGACCCGTACCCTCACCCGCGTACGTATGGAGCGTACCCCCACCCCAACAGAGTATGTACGGCCCGTACCCTCACCCGCATATGTATGGAGCGTACCCCCACCCCAACCTTGTATGTACGACCCGTACCCTCACCCGCGTACGTATGGAGCATACCCCCACCCCAACAGTGTATGTACGGACCGTACCCCCACCCCAACCGTGTATGTACGGCCCGTACCCTCACCCGCGTATGTATGGAGCGTACCCCCACCCCAACTTTGTATGTACGACCCGTACCCTCACCCACGTACGTATGGAGCGTACCCCCACCCCAACAGTGTATGTACGGCCTGTATCACTATGGGTACGCATACGCGAGCACACCCACAGTGATAGTGAGCGTACAGGTGTGTGTACGGTCCGTATCACTATGGGTACGCATACGCGAGCACACCCATAGTGATAGTGAGCGTACAGGCGTGTGTACGGTCCGTATCACTATGGGTACGCATACGCGAGCACACCCATAGTGATAGTGAGCGTACAGGCATGTGTACGGTCCATATCACTATGGGTACGCTTACGCGAGCACACCCATAGTGATAGTGAGCGTACAGGCGTGTGTACGGTCCGTATCACTATGGGTGTGCTCGCGTATGCGTACCCATAGTGATAGTGAGCGTACAGGCGTGTGTACAGTCCGTATCACTATGGGTACGCATACGCGAGCACACCCATAGTGATACGGACCGTACACACGCCTGTACGCTCACTATCACTATGGGTGTACTCGCGTATGCGTACCCATAGTGATACGGACCGTACACACGCCTGTACGGGCCATTGCTATGCATTCGGGGTGCCCTAGGGCCCCGGAATGCACCGTACCTGTGTGTGAAACTCCAAATTACATAGGGGACACATGAGGGACAAGTATAAAGGCCTACATGCATGCTGGTTGTCATGGAGACCAAGTTTAAAGTATGAATTTTTTTCTGCAGGTGCACAGCAGAAGTCAGTTTGAATGAATCTACTTTGTTGCAATGTGGTTCTGGAGTTGACATCATGCTCAAGAAAAAAAACAATTAAAACCCACTGACTGTGCTAGGTTTGAAGGGATTGGAGGAAACATAGGATGCAAATGTGAGTGACCAATCACTCTGTACTCCTGTGCATGAAACAGGCCAGCAAGGCAGATATCAGACAGCCAGGTCCCATGAGGGAGCACTTGCCTGCACATCTTTGGATTCTACTACCCAGCTGCTGCTCGTGATTCCCTGGAACCATGTCAAGGTCTGTGGAGAGGGCACAGCCTTTCACCCTGGAGGAGAACCTGGCATTGCTGGATGTGATCCTCCCACAGTACCCCCTGCTGTATGGGCGACCAGGGTATCAGGTGAGTGCAGAGTCTACTAGCACAGACTGTGTCCCTTTTTTGTGACTGTGACTTCTGGCATTGTGTCCAGGTGTGACACACATGCAATGTACTGTACTGGGGGTCCCAGGGGGGGAATGCCTGATGTCTCCCAGCCAGAGCATGCTGTGGTGCATGTCTGCCGTCCTCACTTGCATTGTGTTTACTGTGACAATCACTGCATGGTGCATGCCACATTCTGCCTGTCTTATCCTCCTGGGAATGTAGCCTCTACAGTCCTCATGTGATTATGTGGTCAGCCCAGTGTGACAGGTGACTGTACCCACAGATGTGTGTTAGTTCTGTGTACCTGTGCTGAGAGTGTCCACATGATGTGTTTGTACCCTGGACATCGGTGTGTGTGTAAGTCCCCTGTCATGTGGGTGGGTGCATATGTGGAGTGTAGCACCCGGGCTGCATGAGGGATGGATATACCCTGCCCATCTGATGTGAGCAGGGAGCAGTGCTGTGTGTCTGACGTGCAGAGCCAGCCCCACACCTGTGAGCCCCCCCCCGTCTAGTGGCACATGTGCAGAGTGAGGTTTGTCGCTGCATTTGGCAATGGCAGGTGAATGTCCTGTGCCTGTGTGTGTCTGTGTACTCTGCTGAGGTAGCGTCAGTGGCCTGTGGCATGTGACTGCTTAGAGGTGCTGCACATAATCCTGGTGTAGCTTGTGATGCACGGTGTGAGCCTGGATCATTGATTGTGTCGTTGCCCTCATTCCACCTGTGTACTTTCAATGGCACGTACTGCTTTTGCCCTTCCCCAGAGGATCATGTCCCTATGACAAAGGTGCAATGCGTTGGATGCATACTATGCCTTGTTGTAAACAGCAAATTTGTTCTAATATGTGTCTCTGTGACATGTGCCAGGTGTATTGATGTAGTGTCACTTGTTCATCCTCACAGGTAGGCGCCTCTGCCAAGAAGCAGATCTGGATGAACGCCGTCAGTGCCGTGAGGAGGACGGAGGGTCGCAAGCGGCGCCTGGCCCAGGTGAGAAAACGCTGGCAGGATATCCGGTGCTGGACGCGGAGGATCGCACGGGTCCTGCTGGGGTACTCACCTGAGACCCATAAGAACCGCGGGCGCCGCCGTCTGACCCACATCCACAAGTGTGTGCTGGCAGTGGTCTTTCCAGACTTGGACAGGCGCTTACAGGAGAAGCAGCAGCAGGAAGGGGGTAGGTACATGTGTGTTTGTTGTGTGTCACCAGCATTTGTAAGTGCACAGTTGCATGGATACACTGCCAGGGTTTAAAGGTGCTGTGCAGATCCGGTTACCCACAGTATAGCGGTGCTCTCTTGCCTCCCTTCCCCTCCTTGCAATGTGTTCCCTGGTCTGTGTGTAGTCACTCCTTCACAAGGTTATCTAGGCTGGCACTTTATCCACGTGAACAATGCCTGTAGCATCATGTGTGGGGGTGGTGTGTAACAGGTTTTGGGACCTTGCCTGTGCCCTGTCCAGTTCAGTACTTGTGGGTTCCATGTCAGTTGGCACTGATGCTGAGTCCAGACATGGGAGTTAGTCTCTCAAGTGTCATGCCTTACAGCACGCATGTCCTAGGTTGTGGCCTGTGACATGATGTGCATGAGTGTGCGATACGCATGGTGCAGGGATGGTGGCGTGTGTTGCCGTCATTCCCATTCAGGACCATGGAGTTGTGTGGCCACTACTGTCCCCTGGGGCATATTTTCCTAGGTGTCATGTGTGTCATCACAAAATGTGGACACTCTCAGTGTCTACAGCATAGGTTGTGCTCTGTGCCATTGTCCCCTGGCACCATGTATATTGACGTAAAATGTAGTACAAGTGTCCACTGTACAGCCTGTCCTGATTTTCCTTGTTCATACTCACGGTGGCCAGTGCCTGTGTGTCTTGTTACTATCATCTGATGATGCCCATTTGTACATGATTATTTGGACAGGCGCACCTTGGGTATTTTGTGTCCAATCTTGCATTTTTCCAGCCCATGTGTATTTCACCCAGACTAAGAGATGTAAGTGCTTCCTGTGTCTCAACAAATTGTCTCATGTAGGGGGTGGTTGGTGCGGGCAAAGCCTACATGTCAAAACCTGATATCTCCTTGCTAGGTCTGGCCAGTGTGTGATGTTTGTCTGGACATACACTCAAGGTGCAGTGAGCCAGTCATGGTGGGCATGTTTTCAGTATTACCTATGTAGCATGTGCCTCAAGTTCATGGATATGGTCCCTGCTCATCCCTATTTTCGGCAACGCTGTGTGGTGCAGATGCAGTGCTGGATTGTCCCCAGAGCCTGGCTCCTCTGTCAAAATCCATTTCATGTCATTTGCTATTGTGTCATGCTCTCCATAGTTTTTCAGTGGCATGGTGGGTCAACCAACCGTGTGTTGCATGCCCTACATATGTACCTTGTTTTGTAGATGTTACTCATCTTTCTTTTCAGGCTATGCACTGTAACCTATGTAGATTGGACTCATGTGACATATGTATACAGGTGTCTGATTAATTGCTGTCTCTTCACCTTGCCCACAGCATCGTCGGGGACACGGAGGGAGACATCAGCACAGACGGAGCGGAGGGACCGAGCACCAGTGCCAGCGGTGACATCTTGGCTGGCACATCGAGTGGAACTGAGGCGGAGGAGAGTGAGGCCGAGGACCTGTCCAGTGCCACCACAGAATATGAAGCTGACGGGTCCGAGGATGAGCTCTCCGAGTGGGCGGAGGCTGCACCAGCAGCTGACAGCGGCACAACATCTCTCCCCGCCCCCTCCATTGCCATCAACCGCCTCCCACTTGTTCGTGTCCCTTCCCAGCGTGCCCGGTCACCACATGTCTCCTTCCTGCCAGGCACCGCACCCCCTGCCCCTGTCTCCACTGCTGCCGCCAATGCCGAGTCTGTGGACATCCAGCGGCAGTTGCAGGTTGGTCAGGCTGCGATGCTTAATGTCCTCCATGGCCACAGCCAAGTGCTGAACAACATGGAGGCATACTTGGAGGGCATTTTCTCATCGCAGGCTGACCAACGCAACTTGCTGAGGTCCATTGACTCGACACTGACTGCAGCAGTGGGTCTCCTGCAGCGCTTCGTCCAACCCGCTACCCCTGACCCATCCACACTTCCCACTCCCATGCCTGTCCCACGTACACCCAGACGTCAGCATGCACCCACCACAACAGACACAGGCACCACACCAGCAGGGAAGGTCAAACGCACACCTCCTGGCACGCACACACAGGGTGAAGTAGGCACACCCACTGGGTCGGGGGGCAAACATAAGACACGCAGCCAGAGTGGGAGTCCACATTCCACCAAATCCACTCCCTCCAAATCCCCTCCCCTCAGCTCTCCTGGCCACCTATCCGGCAAAGACTCCTTCATGGCCGCTCTGTCCCTGAGCCCCACAGTGACACCACCCCGCAAGCGGTCAAGGGAGTCCCCGGTCAGGGTGGTTGAGTCCCCCCCTGTCCACACCCTCCCCCAGTGGCGCTGCGACCCATCCCTCTGACCGCCCCCCCTCCTTGGGGCCTGTGGTTCCTTCGGGTGCAGGGGAGTCGCTGGAGGACCTTGCTAAGGTGTGCAGCGCCATCCTGGCCTCCGCCTTTGGCGCTGCCCCACCCCCTGTGGTGGAGTCCTCCATCCCTGCACCCACGACGCCTACCCTTCGCCCTCATGTCCCTGCGGTGCCTGGTCCTTCCCCCCCACATGATGCCCCCCCCCCCTCTAGAAGACGAAGGAGTCTGACTGTGCAGGCAAGCTAGGGGACACGCGTCCCACTGTGTCCCCCACCTGGATGTGAACTTTGGATTGCCCTATGGGCATTGTACATTTTGAACTTTCAAGGGACAAACAGATTTTTGGATGCTGAATAAAGCAATTTATTTTTCCTTAGTACACTACTGTCTGTCTGGTATTGCTGTTGGTGGACCTGCTCCATTATTTTGGGTGGTGATAATGTGTTGGGTGTGTGGGAATTGTAGTCTTGTGCTGGTCATAGGGTGGATCCTGGTATCTGTGTGCCATCACAAGCTGTTGGCAACATAACTTTGTTCATGTAAGCAGTTACTGCATGGTGACATCGTCCCAAGGTGTGTTCCTTCCTCTGTGTAACCTGACATCTTCCCTGCAGGGTCATTCCAATATGTGGTGCTGAGCTGTGTCTACATTGGCTGGGTGTGTGACGGACTCGTTAGACTTGGGCCATGCATGCTGAGCGATGTCTCCACCTGCATCATTCGTGGCGTCCTTGGTGGTCACTGTACCTGTGTATGTAGACTGTTGTCATGACTTCATGTGGACATGTTGTCTTTTCGGCGCTATGCATGTGTATACTCCCAGCCTCGCACACATGTGGTACATGTACTGCAGGATCTTTGTGCACCTGACTGACATTTGTGGGCATTGGATCTGTGGGTACTCCACCCTTTTCTTTGCAGGGGCACTGCTGTGAGTGTTAGGCACCCACCCCTCCTGTATCTGGGCACTGCTGGGAGGACTCTGCACACACCCCTCCTGTGTCTGGGCACTGCTGGGAGGACTCTGCCCACACCCCTCTTATGACTGGGCACTGCTGGGAGGCCTCTGCACACACCCCTCCTGTGTCTGGGCACTGCTGGGAGGCCTCTGCACACACCCCTCCTGTGTCTGGGCACTGCTGGGAGGCCTCTGCACACACCCCTCCTGTGTCTGGGCACTGCTGGGAGGACTCTGCACCCACCCCTCCTGTGTCTGGGCACTGCTGGGAGGACTCTGCACACACCCCTCTTATGACTGGGCACTGCTGGGAGGACTCTGCACACGCCCCTCTTATGACTGGGCACTGCTGGGAGGCCTCTGCACACACCCCTCCTGTGTCTGGGCACTGCTGGGAGGCCTCTGCACACACCCTTCCTGTGTCTGGGCACTGCTGGGAGGCCTCTGCACACACCCCTCCTATTTCAGGATATGTACGCTTAGAACATACACGGGTGTGGGTTCGCTCCATGGATACGCGGGTGGGGGTACGGTCCGTACATACACGGTTGGGGTGGGGGTATGCTCCATGCATACGCGGGTGAGGGTACGGGTCGTACATACACGGTTGGGGTGGGGGTACGCTCCATGCATACGCGGGTGAGGGTACGGGTCGTACATACACTGTTGGGGTGGGGGTACGCTCCATTCATACGCGGGTGAGGGTACGGGTCGTACATACAAGGTTGGGGTGGGGGTACGCTCCATACATACGCGGGTGAGGGTACGGGCCGTACATACACGGTTGGGGTGGGGGTACAGTCCGTACATACACTGTTGGGGTGGGGGTATGCTCCATACGTACGCGGGTGAGGGTACGGGTCGTACATACAAGGTTGGGGTGGGGGTACGCTCCATACATACGCGTGTGAGGGTACGGGTCGTACATACACTGTTGGGGTGGGGGTATGCTCCATATATACGCGGGTGAGGGTACGGGCCGTACAATCACTGTTGGGGTGGGGGTACGCTCCATGCATACGCGGGTGAGGGTACGGGTCGTACATACACGGGTGGGGTGGGGGTATGCTCCATGCATACGCGGGTGAGGGTACGGGTCGTACATACACTGTTGGCATGGGTGGTACGCTCCATGCATACGCGGGTGAGGGTACGAGTCGTACATACACTGTTGGGGTGGGGGTACGCTCCATGCATACGCGGGTGAGGGTACGGGCCGTACATACATGGTTGGGATGGGGGTACGGTCCGTACATACACTGTTGGGGTGGGGGTACGCTCCATACGTACGCGGGTGAGGGTACGGGTCGTACATACACGGTTGGGGTGGGGGTACGCTCCATACGTACGCGGGTGAGGGTACGGGTCGTACATACACAGTTGGGGTGGGGGTACGGTCCGTACATACACTGTTGGGGTGGGGGTACGCTCCATACATACGCGGGTGAGGGTACGGGCCGTACATACACTGTTGGGGTGGGGGTACGCTCCATGCATACGTGGGTGAGGGTACGGGTCGTACATACACGGGTGGGGTGGGGGTACGCTCCATGCATACGCGGGTGAGGGTACAGGTCGTACGTACACTGTTGGCATGGGTGGTACGCTCCATGCGTACGCGGGTGAGGGTACGGGTCGTACATACACGGTTGGGGTGGGGGTACGCTCCATGCATACGCGGGTGAGGGTACGGGTCGTACATACACTGTTGGGGTGGGGGTACGCTCCATGCATACGCGGGTGAGGGTACGGGTCGTACATACACGGGTGGGGTGGGGGTACGCTCCATGCATACGCGGGTGAGGGTACGGGTCATACATACACGGTTGGGGTGGGGGTACGCTCCATGCATACGGGGTGGGGGTACGGTCCGTATGTACACTGTTGGCATGGGTGGTACGCTCCATGCATACGCGGGTGAGGGTACGGGTCGTACATACATGGTTGGGGTGGGGGTACGCTCCATGCATACGGGGGTGGGGGTACGGTCCATACATATCCGTACCCACGCTGTGGAATGCTTGTGCGGGCCGTACCCAGGCCTTTGCCACGTGGGTACAGCCGTCCCGCCATTGTTGGGGTGACGTAGGTGTGGGCGTGGTACGACTCATACCCACGCTCCTAAGGCGTGGATACGGGACGTACCTGTATTGTTGTGTTGCCGATTTGCGTCGTCAACCACTTCCGTTGTGGCGGATGCTGGCTTTGCTGGACACGCCCCCACCCCCTCGTAGTGACCAGGGCCTGGGGGTCAATTATGTCCAGGGCATGTGTGCTGTGTGACTTTGGTGGGGGTTTTGTGGCCTGCCCCTGCTCCTGCCCCCCCCCTTTCCCCCCCCCCTTTGTTGTTCTGACCTTCTGCGGCGTCTGCGTCGTAACCTGTAGAGGAGGTCGACTGCTATGAGGGCCGGAATGACACGGAGGTTCGGGTCCATGTCTGTCCGTCGCGTACAGGTACTCCTTGTTCGCGTCGTCCTGATTTCCCGGCAGTTTTTGGCTGCCGGAAAATATTCTCCGTGCGGGATGACGTCGGTGCGAATCGTACTTCCTGGTTCGTGAATGGCAGGCTGCGTGCATCCCGACGTCACGTCTGCGCTTTCCCGGATCACATTTGTATGTATATTTTCGTCGGTCGGTGTTTTGTACGATTCGTACGGAAATAGTATTTCCGTGCGAATCGTACTTCCATGTTTGTATCTTGTTACGACCGGGTACGCGTCGGACGGGGAATATGCTCCGTCCGACGGTTTGTACCCGGTTTTTACAGGATCGTAATCGGCACCTAAGTCGCTTGTTCTGGGTTGTCTATACATTGGGACCACCGAGCTAAACCTCGGATAACGAATGGGACACTGATGCTGGTCGGATAAGGGGTTCTGGGTTCTGAGGTGAGTTTTTGGTACACCACAATTCACTGAGGGCCTGGGTTCCTGCGCATAGTTCTGTGCATAAGCAGAATCCCTGCAACAGGGACTTTGCTGTGTCCCCCTGCTTGAAGGACTTTCCTGTGTGGTGTGTCCTGAAGTAACTATCCCCAAGGGCCCGAGGTGAGCTGGCTCCCTGTTTG
This sequence comes from Triturus cristatus, assembly GCF_964204655.1. Lineage (NCBI taxonomy): Eukaryota > Metazoa > Chordata > Amphibia > Caudata > Salamandridae > Triturus > Triturus cristatus. Next base: position 1,067,802,256 of record NC_140582.1, on the reverse strand, counting down.
GAAACACAGAAACACAAAAGTTTCCAGAGAAGACTCTCAGATACGCCGTGGGTGCGTGTGTTCTGTCTAGCCTGAGACCTTCGAAAGTTGTGCCCTGTCATCTTGGGCACCTGGAGTTCCAAACGAGACTCAGATACGCGTCGTCCTGATTTCCCGGCAGTTTTTGGCTGCCGGAAAATATTCTCCGTGCGGGATGACGTCGGTGCGAATCGTACTTCCTGGTTCGTGAATGGCAGGCTGCGTGCATCCCGACGTCACGTCTGCGCTTTCCCGGATCACATTTGTATGTATATTTTCGTCGGTCGGTGTTTTGTACGATTCGTACGGAAATAGTATTTCCGTGCGAATCGTACTTCCATGTTTGTATCTTGTTACGACCGGGTACGCGTCGGACGGGGAATATGCTCCGTCCGACGGTTTGTACCCGGTTTTTACAGGATCGTAATCGGCACCTAAGTCGCTTGTTCTGGGTTGTCTATACATTGGGACCACCGAGCTAAACCTCGGATAACGAATGGGACACTGATGCTGGTCGGATAAGGGGTTCTGGGTTCTGAGGTGAGTTTTTGGTACACCACAATTCACTGAGGGCCTGGGTTCCTGCGCATAGTTCTGTGCATAAGCAGAATCCCTGCAACAGGGACTTTGCTGTGTCCCCCTGCTTGAAGGACTTTCCTGTGTGGTGTGTCCTGAAGTAACTATCCCCAAGGGCCCGAGGTGAGCTGGCTCCCTGTTTGGAAACACAGAAACACAAAAGTTTCCAGAGAAGACTCTCAGATACGCCGTGGGTGCGTGTGTTCTGTCTAGCCTGAGACCTTCGAAAGTTGTGCCCTGTCATCTTGGGCACCTGGAGTTCCAAACGAGACTCAGATACGCGTTGTGCATGTGCTCTGTCTAGTCTGAGTTCTTCGAGAGGATCGCCCTGTGAAAGTGAGTACCGAGGAGCCAAGTAAGTCTCAGTGATGCTGTGTGTGTGTGCTTGGGGGCAGCCTGAGACTTTCGTGTGGATTGGCCCGTGATCGTGCACACCAGAAGAGCGAGTGTGCCGCAGCGACACTGTGTGCATGTGCTGTTCGCAGCCTGAGACCCTCGCTGGAGGTGCCCTATGATCGAGGGCATGGAGGCTAAAGTGTGTCTCAGTGACGCGGAGTGCATCTGCTTTCTACTACCTGAGACCTGTGCAAGTTGTGCCTTGTGACATGGGCACAAGAAGATCAAGTGTGGCTCAGCAACGCTGCGTGCGTGTGTCGTGCGTAGCCTGAGACCCTCATGAGGAGTTGTCTGGTTATCGTGCACCAGAAGTTCCCATGAGTCTTTTTGACTCTGAGTGCGGGTGTAGTGTGCAGCCTGGGATCTTCCCATTGCCCGGAATTTCAGAGATTGCATCGGAGGCCCAAGTCGCTGGACGAGGAGAGGAGAGTGGGTTCGCGCCCCCCAGGTAACGTGTGTCGACTCCTGGGGCGGGGCGCGGGCTCAGAGGGAGACGCTCTCGGCCTCTCTCTCTGTTCTGCAGCGCGAGCCTCTGCTTTGGCTCAGATTGAGTCCCGTGTGCCAAGGGAGTGGCAGCACCGGGGCCTGAGTGTGAAGCTGCTCTTTGCTGTGTTCTATCTTACCCGTGTGGCGGGGCAACTGTGGCCAGAGACTAACCTCAAGCCAGTACGAGTGGTGGAGTAACTTACATATTGCATTACTTCTGCGTAGCAGAGTATCTGATGATTGTATAACGCATTGCTTTATTTCTGCACAACGGATTGCCTGTTTTGTCGTATTGCCCATTGCATTAGTTTGCCTAACGAACTGCCTGATAGGTGTGTTACGCATTGCACTAGGTTTGCATAACAAACTGCCCGATAGATGTGTTACGCCTTGTCTTAATCCTGCATCTAGATCTGCCGGATTGTCGTATTCCGCATTGCATTAGTTTCGCATAACGAACTGCCTGGTAATTGTATTACAAGTTGCATTGCTTTTTCCTAACTGAGTACCTGAAGCGGACCGTACTCATTGCATTACGGGGGCATAACAGTTTACCACGTTGTTGCTTTACGCATTGCATTACAGTGACAATACAAATCACCAGATAACCGTATTACGATCTGCATTATTCTTATGTTGTGACGTACCTGACTGTTGCATATCGAACTGCATATTACGACATTAGGATTACGTAAGATTGTTTAGTTTAGCTCAATAATAATAGGCTAGGGGGAACATTACCCCGACGCATATGTTGGTTTAGTATTGTGTGGTCAAATCGTATATCGTTTTATTAACATATACTTGTTTTCTATGAAACTCGTGTGGAGTCTATTTGTGGTGTCATCATTGGATTGCTGTGAGCATAAGTGAAAATACTTTACACATTAAGCCTCGAAGAAAAGCCTGGCTGCTCATGCCAAGCTACCAAGGGGGTGAAGCGGGGGCTATCTCTGGAGGTGACCTGTCTTTTCCCTAACGTTGGGGCTCACGGGACCCTGCTAGGCCTGCGGTACCTACCTCATCCAACCAGGGATCTTGGGGATTCTAACAGGGAGTATGTTCCAAGCCTTAGAACCTCTTACTGCAAGCGAATTCCCTCCTTTTGAAACAAGTATAAACACTGGAATCTTCAGTAAGTTGACGTTGGACAACCTAAGATTCCAAGCGGGTATATAACGCCTGAATTTGGTTCAGAGATAGTGGGGGCCTGCGGAATGTACTGTCCTGAAAACGATTATCATGACCTTGAACAGGACTCTTTCATGAATTGGCAGCCAGTGAAGTGTTTCTAAAGCTGCTGATGCAGACGACTTCCTAGGCCATTTTGGTTCAATATTTGGTAGAGAGCTCTCGAGTATTATACAGTGCTGTCTTGTTGCACCCTGTAATACTGATTTAAAAGACGTGCCTAGTAGTATCGGAATATCTAGACACAGATAAACACCCAATCATACAGCAGTCAGAATTCACCCGGTATTATTTGCTTGATGATGCAACCAGTAATACTGAGCATGCGTGACTCACTAGTGTGGTGCACTTGGGAAACAAGAATAACATCCTTCCTGTGTGCCCATAACGAGAAGTGGCAGTCAAGAGCTACAACATGTGCATTCCAGTGAAGAGTCAGGTGGCTACACACAAGCCCTCTGCACCAAGTCCAGCAAACTTCACCAAGCAACCATTTTGTTTGGTCCAAGCCCAAATGAGGTAAGAATCTACATCCAAAGTCAACCTCAGCAAAGGATCCAGATGACCACAGAAAATGGAAAAAAAACTGCCTCTTCATAGGAATAGACTCAAGTGAAAACTCAGCCGAACACTTAGAGCACATACATGGGACATTAGCGAGGCTTTGGATGACACTGGCTTGAGGCTGATGGAAATCGAAGCTGACAAAGAAACCCCACTACATCCATTGGATGCTAACTCCAACATCCTCACTGAAATAAGAGACTCTGAGGTTATTCTCTTTAGCCCATGCACAACCCTAGATTTTCAGAGATGGAGATGATGGTAGTGACAAAGGCAGTTGTATAAGCAAACTTCAGATACATGAGTCATTTTATAGTAAAAGGTGCTTCAAAGATATAGACCTTCATATGAGAATAGATCACAGATAAGAGGAATGCAGTCTCCCCATAGCTGCAAGCGGTGGAGGACTGCAAAAGTGCAAAGAATGATTCAATAATATTGAAGGTGCAAGATCTTCTGTCAAAGCACAGGAAGTAGAACCTGGCCCCTAGATAGGAGGGCGAGAATGGGAGGAAACCACCCGTGGCATAACCAACCTCGCAAGCATAGAGTGCCCGATGCACTGAGACTTGAAAATATCAGAACAGGAACACCAAAGAGTATCTAGTACAAGTGTAGCTTATGACTGCTGTGTGAAATATTTGACAGTGAACTTCATAGGACTCAGCCGAACACAAAAGCCAGCCTGGCTTTAATATGAACCATATGTAGATGACGCTCTGACCATGCACCGTAACTTCCCCCTACGATGCTCTACGATCTCTAAAACCAAATTTCCAGTTTAAGGCATGAAATGGGCCCATGCACCATCATTACTGTTCTGGCCATCTATGGGGCCAGGATGTGTTGCTTGGACATCATCAGTGTAGACAATCTACACAGTACTGGCACCACCCCATTCACTCTTTAATCCATGGTACAACATGATTGAATACAACAGATACATGAACACAGTAGTAATAGTGATGTAGTCGCAACCATTCACAATGACAAAAATACTGTGACACATGATTGTTTCATTACAAATGACAGATGTATGACTTTACCTTGCAGTGATGCAGTGCAGAAGGATGAAGAAGGGGAGGAAGAGGCATCTCCAAGTTGTCCTCGACTACCCACATGTATCAAGGAAAAGGGAACATGTGCAAGTTACAACCGCTACCACAACTGCAGCAGCAGATGTCCCCACCACCTCCACCACTTGTGCTGTGTCTACTAAAACTGCCTTCACCACTGGTTCCAGTGGTGATATTGCTGCTGTCACAATCTTCAACACCATCACATCCACCAACACCATTCAAACAGTTCATGAAGTTGTTTCACTTGGCCTCTGTTACCACTACATCCCTGTAAATGTGACACACATTTCAAAAGTCGCACTCAGCCTGTATGGAAATCTGTCTAAAAGAATAGATGCTTCATGTATTCTTATATAAGGCAAATCATTTCCCTACCCAGCCTACATCCATCTCTCAAAACTAAAACAAACATGTTTGATTCTTATTTAAACAACAAAAAACTACAGCCCGACCCATTTCCCACAAAATACTCCAGGGAAAAGGCGGTACAGTCTCTATGCTACTTCAAAGAACTATCACCGACGGAATTTCTGGATCTTGTCAAAACGAGCAAGCCAGCTAATTGTCCTTATGACCCTTGTCCATCTCAAATCTACTAAAACATTCTACTATCAACTTCAGCGGCCATCCCAGTCAGAACACTCATTAACAACTCCTTAACTACAGGAGTTTTCATAGAAGACTTTAAAAGGTCTTACATAACCTGGGCAATCGAGACCCCGACAATTACAGACCCATAGCAAATGGACCATTTGTGGGCAAACTCCTGGAAAGTACACCTTTTGCATCATTCAACCTCCAACTCACTACCCTCAACCCCAACAACCTCAACGAACCAGCAAACACCAGCAAAACCATTTTTTTTTTTTTTATTCCTCATACAGCAATGTAGTGTATCTGGAGTTATCGGGGACCCAAGTCTCTATTTTCTAGACCATCACAGTTCTCCATTCTTTGGAGAGATACATTCTGTAGAATCTTTAGAGTAGGGTCCCCTTTCGTCCGTAACACTTCCAAAACTTTTCCATACGCGCTGGGGGAGCTGACCACTCTGATCACTCACACAAGCATTATGCTTGTGGTTTTATTGCCATTGCATAATCATTGGAATTAAATGGGTCAAAGCTTGATTGTAACATAAAAATACTAAATTAGATTGCGAATTGAGAGTCTTCCCATATTTCCCAGTACTTGTACCTTTTACTGGGCTTCCCTCTCCTATCCCATTTATTTATTCTGTTAATTGAGGCCACCCAATCCAAGTGTGTGGGCGGGACTGATCTTATCCACTTTATACAGAGCTCCCTTCGTGCAAGTAAAATCATTATGAACAGAAGATTCTCTTCCTTCTTAGTTAACGTTATTAACATATCATGTCTTCTGACCCCAAAAATAACAAGATCTATACTTACTTTCACTGGTCTTCTTAATACCAAATCTATGGTTTTACTAACTTCCTGCCAGAAGCCTTCAATATGAGGACATTGCCAAAACATGTGCACATCATCTGCTCTTGGTAGAGCACATTTGGGGCATGCTTTCGTAACGGATCCACCAAAGTTAGAAAGTCGCTTCGGCGTCCAGTATGCTCTATGGGAAGTAAAGAGATGATTTCTCTTTAAGGCAGCAGATTTCACAATTGACCAGCATTTGTTCATTGATACTTGCCACAGGTCTTGGAGATCCAGCGCCGGCAGATCTTTTCCCCAGATCTCATCGGGAATCAAAAACTCATCCTCTCCTGCTTTTACCAGTGCCCAGTACCATGTTGCTATTTCTTTTTTCTTTGGCGGATTTCTTATCATGATTGTTTCCATGATCCTATTTCCGGAAAATTTCTCCTTCACTGTTTTTGCCCAGCTAGTGAGCTGATAATATTTGAATTTTGAAGGGGCTGTACTTGAGTTCAAGAGCAGAGTTTCCCAGTCTATTATACTATTACCGACCAATAACTGGCCCCATACTCGAAAACCTGAAGATTTAAGAGGCATAGCCAAACTGTCTTTGAGGCATTCTGGTGTTCCTGGAGAGTCCCATATGGGTGCAAACTCACTATAATATGGAATATTTAGAGTGCACCTAATTTGATACCAAAGCTTAGCTGCTGCTCTCCGAGTCTTCAATTTCACTTTTTTGAAGTATTTTGGGTGGCCGAATTTGAATAAAAAATGGCCAGTATTTTTAGTCATTACTTTAAGATGTGCCGGGTACAAATAATAGTTGTTTAGAAGAACCCTCATGCTCTTGAATTGTAATATTCCACTAGATCTGGGCTGGCAATTCCTCCTTCTGCTTTTCTTCTTCGTAATTTTCTCCAGGCAATGCGTGTACTTTTTGCCATCCAAATGAAACTCGCTATTTCTCCTTGTATTTTTTTTAAAGTTTCTCTCTTAAATTCCAATGGGATTGCGCTGAATAGAAATGTGTATTTTGGGAGGATGGACATCTTAATTATATTAGATCTGCCTAAGAAGGTTAGAGGGAGACCCCCCCATGCTTTCAATAACTTTTTCACGTCAGCTGTTACTCTATCCATATTTATCTCAGGTATCTTATTTAGGTTTTTAATCAGGTCTATTCCCAAATATTTAATCTTCTCCCTGGTGTAAATGTTGTCTACCTGGGAATTCCAACTCATTATCTCAGTTTTTGATTGATTAGTTTGGTAACCTGAAACACTCCCAAAGTTTCTTAAGGTGTCATAAATGGCCTGAACAGAACCTATATAGTTGCTCGTGAAAATCATCACATCGCCTGCATACAAGGCAATTTTTTTTTTCCCAGGTCTGAAATTTGAATGGTGTTATTTCAGGGTGGACTCTGAGCCTGTTTGCCAGAGGCTCGATATATAAATTAAAAAGAAGGGGAGACAAGGGACATCCCTGACGGGTCCCTCTAAATATGGGGATGTTTTCTGTTAAATTCCCATTAATTAGGACCTTAGCTTTTGGTGCTCGATAAATTTCTTTGATTGCTCCCTGAAAATTTTCTCCCAGGTTATATTTTGCTAAAGTTGCATTCAAGAAAGCCCAATTTACTCTATTGAATGCTTTGGCCGCATCCAGTGTTATTATTGTCAGAGGGATTTTTTCGCTTATTGCTATATCTATTGATCCGATAAACTCCTGCGTAAGATCTTGTAAATGTCTACCCCTTATAAACCCTTTCTGGTCTTCTTTTATCAGTTTTCCTGCAAACCTACCGAGCCTCTTTGCTAATATTTGTGTATAGATCTTATAATCACAATTGAGTAAGCTTATAGGATGGTAGGATTCACATTTAACTGGATTTTTACCAGGTTTTAACAGGATGCTTATCGTAGCTTCATTCCAAGAGTCAGGGAGTCTCCCCTTCTCCAAGTAAATTGTGTTTAACAAAATTGTGAGCGGGGGAACTATAACCTCACTAAGTTTACTATATAGTTCATTAGGGAGGGCATCTGGACCTGCTGATTTACCTCTCTTCAGACCCTTTATTACTTCTTCTACTTCCTCTTTAGTAAATGGGGCATTCAGATCTTCTTTTTCCATGTTAGTTAGCTCAGAGAGTTCCAAATTGAATAAGTATTCTTCTAAGTCCTCATTCAGTGGAACAGTATATTCAGTGTATAGGGAAGAAAAGAAGTCTACAAATTCTCTCATTATTACCCCTTCTTCTGAACACGGGACAGTGCCGTCTTGTGGTAAGATATTAAGTATTTTATTTCTATTGGTATCGGTCTTCGTTTTCCATGCTAACAACTTACTGCCGCCCTCCCCGTACTCATAATGAGCGAGCTTGCTTACCTCCCATCTCTCTCTAACCTTACTTTCTAGAATTCCTGTTAATCTTTCCTCGTATGCCATCTTGTCTACTTCCAACTTCTTTTTTTTTTCCAGATCCACCTCCGCTTCTATTAATAACTCTAAATTTTTAATATCGGTTTCCAACCTTCTAATGTCTTGTTTTGATATTTTGGTTTTATAAGCGGCCAGACTGAGTATTTTCCCCCTAATAACAGCCTTGTATGCATCCCATGTAGTTTGAGGAGATACTCCCTCTTTATTATTTTCAAAGAAATTCACCGACTCTTTTATTAGATTCTCAACGATTTGTATATCATTGAAAATGGTTCGATCCACCGTCCATCTTATGTTAGACTGTTCCATGCCCAATTGAGTTTTGAGTAGGACAGCGGAATGATCTGAAAGTAAGGCTGGTAAATGCTCAACCCTAATGATTTTACATACTATCGTTTTTTCCACCAGAAAAAAATCAATTCTGGATTGATGACCCAGTCTTTTATTTTTGAACGTAAACGGGTAAGTTTTATCCCCTTTCTCCTTCCAGATGTCCACCAACCCCAGGTCTTTTCTGTAGATTCGCAACCATTCCCTCATTTTTGGGAGATTTATGTATTTCATTGGGGGCAGGCGATCTGTCTTGGGGTCTGGAATCAAGTTAAAATCTCCTCCTAAGACCACTGGAGTTACAGACGATAGTAAAAGAGTGTATACATTTTGTAGCGAGGTGGGGTCATCTAGATTCGGCCCGTAATACCCAGCTATCGTGTATGGGGTGTTGTGAATTCTGACCCTAGCAATCGCCCATCTACCTTTTTTATCAACTTCAGTTCTCTCGATTCGGGCTTTTACTGACTTTTTAAAGAGTATAGCTACCCCTTTTACAACACACTCCTGATCTGTACAGACATAGCAATCTACCCATCTCGTTTTTTTTATAATGTCGTCCCATTCCTTTTTTAATAGATGTGTCTCTTGCAAAATTATGATCTCACAATCTATTACCCTTAAGTACTCCAAAATTCGACGCCTTCTACTTGGTAGCCTTAAACCATTTACATTCCAAGATAATATGTTAACGTTTCTTCCCGACATTTCTTCTCTCTCCTAATCTTACAATCCGCTTTACCCAATTTTCTCTTAATTGGCCTAGGTGGGCCTCAATAACTCCCATTGCTGCTTTTTTTTTACTTTTTCTGCATTCTGAGGATATTTTTTTGATTTTTTCCCTAAATTGCTCCCCACCCCTGTGCATTTTTTTGGAGTTTTTATATTTTTGAATGATAAAAAACCCACCCTGGGGAAGCCTCCCTCTTTATCTTGTTGGGGGTATATTGATGCCCCTTCTGAGCTCCAAGGCTGCCCGCTTTTTTTTTTTTTTTTCCTTTTCTCTTCATTTTAGTATATGTGGGCTCTTTCATCATTATATATATATATATATATTTTGGAATTATATGGATTATATGTATTCCATTTTTACATTTTTAAAAAAATAAATGTTTAGATACCCAATCACTAGGCTACATCACCAAGAGCTAAGTCCGCAACCCTTCTCTCCTGTAGTAAATATAATTCAAACTCCAGTAGACAGCCCTGATTGACTCCTTGCTTGATCTTTCATTTGTTCAAGGAAAAGAGCGACTTCAGCAGGGTCTCTTATGTTGTGCATTTTGTTTCGCCACAGCAAAACCATTACCACCTGATCTCCTCTAATTGCCCTAACCACATCAGCCATCATGTCTTCCATCCACTCTGGGTCACCCACAAATGCCTACCCACACCACCTGTACAACCTTGCATCGACCACTATCAGCATGCATCTCACCAGTATCCTCAACACGTCCAACTCCTCAGCTACCTTCCTGGAGAAATGGAAACACGTAGCCAAAGTACTCAAGAAAGCCATCAACTAGCAGCTCATCGAATTCCTGGAACATAACCACCTATTGGACGCCTCACAATGAGGATTCTGGGCAAACCACAGCACTTAGACCGTGCTGATTGCTGCCACAGACAACATCAGAAAACTCCTCGACCGTGGAGAAATCATGGCCCCGATCCTTCTCGACCTCTCCACTGCCTTCGACAACATCTCCCACAGCACCCTCATCAACAGACTCTATAACATAGGCATACAGCAAGAAGGCCTCAAGTGGATCACCTCCTTCCTTACAGAACACATGCAGAGCATCCGACTGCCTCCCTTCACCTCAGCACCCAAAGACATCTTATGCGGCGTACCACAAGGATCATCCCTCAGCTCCACCCTGTTCCACATCTACTTGACCCCCTTGCAAATGGCGTCAATCCCATGGACTCAATATTAATCTCCTATGCAGGCGACACTCAATTGAGCCTCTCGCTCACCGAGGACCCCTCCTACACTAAAATCCACTTCTGCAATGCCATGACCAACGTAAGCGAATAAATGAGAGACAACTGCCTCCGCCTCAAATCCGACAAAACGAAGGTACTTATCTTTGGGAAAAACACCTCCTCATGGGACCACAGCTGGTGGCCTGCAGAACTCAGACCCACACCGACCGACCATGCACACAACCTCGGTATCACCCTCGAAAGCCAACTGACCATGAAACGACAAGTCAACGCAGTCGCCTCCTCTTGCTTTCACACACTGTACATGCTCCAAAGAATCTTCAGATGGATCCCTACCAACACCAGAAAGATTGTCACCCAGGCCCTCGTCACCAGCCACCTCAACTACAGCAACGCCCTCTACGCTGGCATCTCTAACCTAGCTCCTCAGAAGACTACACACCATACTGAAAGCTGCAGCCAGACTCATCCTAGACCTCCCAAACGAACACACATCGCCCCCACATGAGAGACCTCCACTGGCTCCCCATTCAGAAGAGATGCCAGTTCAAGGTCCTGACGCACGCCTATAAAACCCTCCGCGACCTAGAACCTGCCTACCTCAACCAGCAACAGAACTTCCACCAACCCTTTAGACACTTGCGCTACACCCCCTGGTATCCATCACAGCGGCAGCGGTGGTCACTCCTTCTCCTACATCGCTGCCAAGACCTGGAACGACCTCCCTTCCAGTGCCATACGGCCCCCTTGCTGGCAGACTTCAGAAAGAAACTCAAGACCTGGCTCTTTGATGCAGACACAGTGCCCAGATACCACTAAGGGTGACAGTTTTGCACTTTACAAATGCCATTTGATTAATGGATTGATGTCACAACTCATTGAAGACCATTCCATACTTCTGACCTCCAAACTGGATTCCATCCAGGAAGAGGCACTGAATTAGCCCTAATCTCTATCTGGGATGACCTTAAAAACACAGTGGATCAGAATGGGGTTGCTGACCCTTTTCTCTTGGACCTTTCGGCAGCCTTTGACACAGTAGATCATGGCACACCAATCCAAAGACTTGAGGAAGACGGAACAGAGGGCACTGTCCTCACTTGGATCACATCATACCTATACAATAGAACAATTATTATACATACTCCTCCATTCTTCTCTAAACCATACATCAATAAAGCAGGAGTCTCTCCAGGCTCAATCATCTCACCCATGCTTTTCAACATCTGTATGAAATCATTACCAGATCTGATCAATAGTTTCAACTTCACCTTCTATAACTACCAGATGACATTCAGCTCAAAGCTCAAAGGACATTGGAACATCAAACATCTTCAGTTGCCTACGGCTATTGACCAATGGATGGCATTGAGCCACCTCAAATTGAATGCATCCAAAAACCGAAATACTGACCTGTGGTGCCTAGAAAATATATGCTCTTCTCTGTAACTGACCTAACAATCTAGGACCACCACCAAAAATATCTAAGGAGGGAAGAAACCTTGGAATTACCATGGACATCAAGCTGTTAATTAATGCACAAGTGGATAAAGTAGCCAAAGCAAGCTTTCTCACAATGAAAACACTGTGATGCATCTTCCTCCACCTAGGATTTACCCACAAGGTTCAGGCTACCATATCCTATCAAGACTGGATTACGCTAATGGTCTGTATCATGGTTCACCTTTGTCAACTGTGAGAATATTACAGAGAATTCAGAACACTGCTACTAGACTGCTCCTACATGTAAAGCCACAAGCACACATTTCCCCTTTAAGAAGGGCACACGTCTCCCCTGCCTGGAGAGCCCTGCACTGCTTACTAATTGCCAGCAGATCCACTTTCAAGCTGCTTTGTGTGACACACAAAGCAATAAATGGCATAGAAGCACTCTTTTTCAGGAAGAAAACTAACAAATATATGCAACAATGGAACCTGCACTCAAGACTGGCTCCCCGCTTCAACATTCCTATATATGAGAAAAAAACATAGATGCAACAACTTTCTCTGTTAAGGCAGTGCTACCCACAGACATAAGATCCACTGACAAGTATCCTAGCTTCAGAAGATTAGTGAAGAGCTGGCTCTGCCCTACAAGATGACTATACTTACAACACAAAAGTGTACCACAAGAGTATACTCAGACAGGACATACTGTGCTACTTGTGTATGGAGATAAAGTTGTTGTTATGCATGTGTTGTTGTACATTGATCTATGTTTCCTGTTATAAGCAGATACATTTATATAAAGGGAAATAATGTATATTACACCACAAGATACGTGTGTATGTTGGACTATATCATAGTTGCAGTTTCTATGTACACATAGGTGCACATATAGAGGGGTTTATGCCTGCTACTAAAACTTTAAGAAATGTCATAAAAAAGGGCTATACTTCACCACAAGAGAAATATTCGCATGTCACCATGTAAATATTGCTGCTTCTATGTACATAAGGGTATTTATAGAGAGGAATTTTCTCTGCCCAATAACCTTTTACCAAGTATAATGTGCATATATGTATGTATACGTTAATTTAAGTTTTTTGTTATTAAAAAAAACTCCTTTCAACCTTTGGCCCATCCCTCCTCTTGATGACTCTTCCCAAACCTTTCTGATTACTATGAAATCCCAAACATTCTTCTCAAACTTTCCGCTCCTTTTTTAGCTATGTCCCTCAACTAGCACGCACACGTGACCACTACTCACAAAAACAACGTATTACTTCCCTTTCAAATACATTTCCATCACTCCATCCCAACTCTAGACACTACTAAACCCACAAGAAATCAAGATCACAAACCTAACACAACTAATGCACAAGAAGAAAAACACTTATTACTAATCTACTAACCTCTAATCTGGGGTGCCGGATTAGCATGCTACTTGCCGCAGAGCGCTTAGATGCGTTTTCATGGTTAGTAAGCTCTATATATAAGTACAATTTACAATTACAATTTATGCAACCCACCTCTACCCTCATTTTCCAGTTCTTTCTTGTCTTCTCCATATCCATGTGTCCAAGCACACCTCCTAACTAATCAACAAAAACAACTTTATAAACAATCTCTCCACACCCTGGACAGAATTGGAAGATCCTGCTCACATACAAACACAGAAATCTACTCACTATATCCTCCAAAGCAAACTACACTGCCAGAGGTCAATGACAGACTGACAAGAAGATAACTATTATCAATCCAATAATAAACATCACAGGAGGGGTTAAATCACCTCCTCTGGACACCCCTCCTCTCTTATCATAGCAAATCTGCTCCCTTCAAAATTCTTCATACCAGTCTGCGAGACGGATGACAAGACCTTGTTTCGGCCGTATCCCTCAAGCCTTCTGCGTTAGTTACTATACTCAACTTCCCATGGACTGATATCTGTGGGGGTAGGAGGGAATCATATTACACGGCAGACATCATAGCTGTAGCCTTCCAACCCATCCAGATGATGGATTCCAAACTTTGAGTCTTCAGCTTTCCTCAGCATCTCCAACCAATTCAATGTTGTTGATGCATCAGAGAAATAGTAAAACTTGGTATCTTGCATCAACACGAGTTTGGCTGGAAATAACAACTTCATCAGTTTTTGCTGTGTCACTTTGTCATTCATGTGTCCCTCAACATTCTGGCATTCAGTCTGTTCTGACAGACTAAATATACAGCTATTATGATGTCCGACTCTCCCTTCCACAGCTTCAACACAGTATTTGAGGAATCTTATCCTCCCATAAGTATCTTCAAATTGTTCCTTAAGCTATCCAGTTTCATGTTCTACCATTGACGTCTTGCCCTAAGTCCCTGAAACAAGGTCCACCATTTTCCATTTGGTCTACTCTGACTAGCTTTATGCACAATGCCATAGTTTTAATTTTGGGCTCCAGTGTGGTAAATGTGTTATGGATAGCAAGCATTGTACAGTCCACCCTGTCCTGTGTTTTGACTGCTCCATGATTATCAATAGCACTTTGCCCTGGCATAACTTGTGTCACCCACTTCATTTGTGGGAATATCAAGCACAGCCATTCCTTGCTGTGCAGACTTGTGCTTTCCCAGGATTCTCTTAAACCCCATTAGTGCCCAACAACTGTACGGCCCAGTTGCTTATCCACTGTTCAGCTGGTCAAGTGTTTCACTTCTATGCTTGTTTCAGGTGTGTAACTCCTCTGGTGCTAAAATTCGGCCAGCCAAGACCCCTCTCTGACCCAGCCCTCATCCAGGTTCTATCACTCTCAGTCTCTTCCTGCTCTCCTCGGTGATCCCCCAGGATTTTCTTCAATGAATACTCTAGTCAACAGCCCCCCCTTAGCTTGCATACGCATCATACATTATAGCCTTATAGCCCACTGCTGAGGGCTATACCAGTTGGTAAAGGCCCTGAACCCGAGTAATAGGCCAGAGTCGCAGGCTTTAACTACAGGTATAGCCTGAGGCCTTAGAGCTATAAGACTATTAGAACATTCCACCCACTACGGGTAGAATGTTCAAAATTAAAAAGGGATGAACATGAAGACAAACATTGGAATGTTGGAGCTCCGGGCTTATACCAGCCGTTATAAGACCGGAGTTACTTCATTGTCTTCAACGGAGCTCTTAACATTCCAATGTTCTAATATAGCGTTATAGCCCACCGTAGGGGGCTATACCGGCCACTAAAGGCATGCTTCAATGTCAAAGGCCCTAGCAGAAGGCGAGGGCCTTTAACAAGGGAGCAGGCCTTTAATGGCCAGTATAGCCAAGCTAAGGCGGGTTATAAGTCTATTCGAAAATTTCACCCCTAGAGGGCAGAATGCCCTAATTATAAAAACAAAGGCATTGGAGCTTGAGGGATTTGAAATCTCCGAACCTCCGACACCTTTGATTCACAGTTGTTGCTGTGATTGTTCAACCTCTGACAGCCACGCGCAGGGCCACGGCTGTTAGCTGTTGAACATTCACAGATAGAGCTGTGAAAGGGGGTTGAAGGCAGCCCCTGGTACTCCACTGCTTGACTAAACTGCTTTTATTTTTCGTTCAGCTGAGTAAGGGAGAGCCAGGAACTGAGCAGCATTCCCCCTCCCTCCCTCCGAGGCTCCAGTGACTCTGAGCTAGGGGCAAGGGAGGGCTCCAGTGTGCCCTGCAGCACAGCCTATTCCTTTTGCTTTACCCTGCCCACTCCATGTATTTTTAAAGAGAAAAGCAGATGCTGTTTATTAATACATTGAGATGTTGAGAGCAGCGGGCTTATACCAGTTTATATCGGCCGCTGCTGCTCTATTGTCTTCAAAGGAGCTCTATATTTTCCAATGTTCTAATATTCTTTCCATCCTTTCTGGCCCCTCAGTACATAGGTGACATTTTTCTATGACCCCAAATGTCCCTATTGCCAGTCAGATGTAATATACTTCATCTCAGTGCCTATCTTGGGGGTTGTGTCCATCTCAGCAGGCAACGTGATCACTAGCATGGCCATTGTCCATTACAGCAGCACATGGCAACCATGGATTGTGCGCATGCCGCTTTGTCACCTCTCCAGCATCGGAGGACGCTTTTCCCAGATATTCCCTGTCGGCCCAGATCACCAACTAGGCCTATTCTTATCACCTAGCCCTATCTCTTTCCAGCACAGCATATGTTGCCTGGGTGAGGGCGGCACAAACATGCCATAATAGAGAAGAGAGGCCAGTGTTGGCCATTCCTGTGACATCATGCTGCCAGTGGTGCTGCACTTATTTTTAGAGCTGGGGTGCTGCCATCAGTGTTACATCACTGAAATCATACGGCTTGTGAAAATCCAAGTGTCGCACAAAGAACAAGAGTAGCAAATGAGCCACATCAATTCAGCAGGAGAATAGTGAGGGGTTGGTATGTAGTGGTGTATTTGGGAACACAGTGTCACAAATATATTAACATAGTGTTGGAGAGGAAAATAAATTTAATGACATAAGAATCCTGATTATGACATTTCTAAGGGAAAAGTTAATAAACGTGCAATAACCTCACGTTCAAGAAAATATGACAAGACAAGAGAACTTTAGTTGCTGCATCGTAAAAGCATGCAGAAAAAGATGTAGTCTAGATGATATTATTTGTGTAAATAATATAGACTGTGATTTATTAATTGACAAAGTACTATTTTTCATAAAC
Organism: Triturus cristatus; assembly: GCF_964204655.1. Taxonomy (NCBI): domain Eukaryota; kingdom Metazoa; phylum Chordata; class Amphibia; order Caudata; family Salamandridae; genus Triturus; species Triturus cristatus. The sequence goes on along the minus strand of NC_140582.1, from coordinate 1,067,785,692 downwards.
ATGTGCTAGAAATGTGTAAATGGTGATCTCTCACGTTATAAAGTTTATCTCTAATCATACTTTATTATCATTTATACATGTGCATAACGAATGGGAACTAGTTAATCATCAAGATTTAACCTGAATATGATGACGAATTCAATTTAAATGTATCTCTTATGTGTAAACGTTTGCACCGAAATGAGAAAAGAAAAGTAGGAGTTACACATCCCTAATTAATGATGTAGGGGCATATTATCAAGGTCCGGTGATAAATTTCGCAAAGCGCGCTTAGAGCTTGCATATTTATCACCGGCTATCTCTGGAATTTATCACCCAGTTAATGCGTTATCAACAACGCACATCGCCGAGGCGATAAAAATTCCAGAGATAGTGGGGATATCGACGTTTTCCATGGTGGAAAACGGCGATATCCTAGAAGATGATAGGGCCTGTGGTCTTAGCCACACAATCCACCCCCTATGTTAGGTATGCCTTAGTCAGGAATTTAACAGACGTTAAAATCCTGCGTTGAGGCATACTTAACGTGATTTTAAATATCGCTAACCCTCCTTGTCAATATGGCGAAGCTGGGTTAGCGATATTTTCCCATGGGAGTCTTGTCAGACAGGTCTCCTTTGCATCTAATTAGCGATGCGATGGGAGGCGTGCTGACAAGGGGCGCTATTGCCAGTAAAATGTCACTAACAGCTGTTAGCGACAGCTTGCTGATAGGGCGATAAAAATATCGCCGCATTAGCGGCAAAAAGTGTAGTAATACATCATACTGACACATATTTTTGTAACCATACTAATTGATTTTAATTGCATTAGAGTTATGCTAGAATCATAATGTCTTTATATTTCCTATGAATGTATGCTTAATAATTCTATATATTTCATGTTAAATTAGCTTGATTTAACCCCTTCGCTGCGGCGGGAATTCCGCTGCAGCGCTGGAGGGTGCGGGGGGGCAGCGCGGTGGCGCGGTGCTCATGACGGAGCCACTCCGTCATGAGCCACGGTTGGGCTGTGTTCATGACGGAGTGGTTCCGTCATGACTCCGCCCACAGCGCTAATCGCCCGCACAGGCGGGGAATTAGCGCCGCGTGGGCGGTGCGGCCGCCAACGGCCGCAACATGACGGAACCACTCCGTCATGAGCACACGGCAACCGTGGCTCATGACGGCGTGGTTCCGTCATGAGCACGGAACGAGTTAATGTCTGAATGACTGAAAATGTGAAGTCCCTTAACTTGCCGAGTCTACTGCTCTTGAGAGAATTCCTCAGTATAACCAATAATGTGAAACTGAATTTTCTTTCCTGAGTTCTCATGTACTCTACGAGACACTTTGCTACAAGTTTCGATATAATCCTGAACAGCTGCCTGGGAAACTGTCCTCTTGAACTCACTTATGTGCTCTTACTAGAGGAGCATTGTTCTAACGTTTCACATATTGGATTGCTTGAGGACTGCGTAATTGTCCCACCTATTTCTGTACATTATATGTCTTCTTTATGTCGTCTGACGCGCATCCTATACGAAATGACCAATGGACTGAGTGGTCTGACCAGATGAGGTGATTCCAGGAGATGTCACCCCCGGAACTTCAAGAATATAAAATTGCCTGATTTAACTGACGTTGTTGCTTGCCTGGCTGGAGTTATCGCTCTTGATGGTGACAGATGAGCGGCTGACTTACTTTCAGAGTTCTTTGCAGGACTTTCCTTGGCAAATCTTGACTTGCCTGATGCTGACTAACCTGGCTTCCTTTACGAACTGACGCATACGCTGGGTGCCCTGAGCGGTCTATTTCCTCTTGGGAGACTACTTGAACTGGCATGTTTCATGTCCTTTCCTGAACTCTTGAGTTTTGGTATCTTATATCGATTGTCTTTTTAGAATTTGACTAAATTGTCGAATAACCTGATTTATTGATGCACTTGTCTTACATTAAAGATTTTATCAATTAAACCAAGTTACCATATTGACTCGGCTATCATGATTTATTTCACTCCAAATGAGTGTGCATTCCTAATTTGGGGTAACTAATGACCAGAGGAGATCATATTAGAGAGGTCTTGGAGCATCAGATACTAATGTTATTATTCGATATAGCTTTGACTGAACTCGAAGTGTGTATGATTTTGGCTCACCTACGTTTCGTCAGGAGATCTGGGCTTGCCGTGATCATCCTTTATCTTTATAGTTTAGTTTTGAGAGTAATCTACATGAGTATGATTTCTAGTCTGTAGTTCACTTATCCAATTCCTGGTCCGCGTTGGATGACTGTTGGGACCTGTTATATCTAACCCCTCTCAGCACTAAACAAGATCCATCGGAGGACCAAGAGAGTGGTATGAATCATTGGCAAGGAGGAAGAGATAAGAAAAACGAATGATGGGCCTTGTAACGCTACAACAATTCATAGTATGGTATGGTAGTGCAATGTCATTTACAGACAGCACATTTTCCATTGAAATGGCCACTAAATTTTCATAGACATGCAGTTTTACTGACAAAATTATATAGCGCACAATGTGTGGAAATCCGGATTCAGCGTCTAATTATTATTTGCACAACCCTCAGGGCCTCATTTACGAAAAGTGTTGCATCGCTGGATGAAAACAACCATACGTCACTTTTAATTGCGCCCTCATTGCGATACCATGGATGCACCATATTTAAACTACGAAGCTCCATGTAGCAAGGATTGTTCAGATACGTCAGGAATCCTGACGTATCTGTTGGCGCAGTAATGACACATTGCTGGAGTGTGTTGGAAAACAGACGCAACTCCAGCAATGTGTCATTACACATGGGGCAAGTCCCATGTGAAAGAGCCGGCATCAGTCCTTACGGCTGCTTGAAGCAGGTGTAAGGATTTGACGCAGTGAACTCCTAGAAGTGGCGCAGTGAAATCTCATTGATTTCACTGTGCCACTTCTATGAGCCTTTTTTATGGGGGAACGCCCATCCTGCATACATTATACCAGAGGCGCTTATAATGTAGCTCAGGACTGTACAAAGTGATGCATCTCCTCGATGCATCACTTTGTGACTAGGACGCAGTGTGGCGCATTGATTACGCCGCTTCAGCATCACAAAAAAGTGATGCAACGGCAGCGTAAGCCCTTCATAAATAAGGGTCTCAGTGTCTTGATTTCTTTTGACCCTATATGGGGGAGTTCTTCTGCCTGGTGCTGCTTGTTCTTTTTTGCTGTCTGCCACATTGTGTTAAAATCCTCTGGTGGGACAAGTACCCCAGGGGCAACGCCATCATCGCCGAACCACCCGCATTGGAAATCACACTCTGGGGACTGCAGCCCCCAGAGTGCACCGCTGTTCCTCCCGTTCCCCGCAGCTGCCGCGAGTGAGGGGGAGGCGGGGCCAACACGCTCATATCGCAGCCTCTTCCACCGCGACACGGCACGTGCACGGGACGCTGCCCAGACCAAGCCCGGACCAAGGGTGAGCCCGTCTGTGCCCGCCAGGGGCCGGAAGAGGCTGGGCTGGGCCACCTCTCTGACATCTGCCATTTGAGGAAAGCATTTACTCTTTAAGTTCCAAGTATTATTAATTTATCTGTTACATCTAATTGGAGAGCGCGCCATCCCGTGGCCCTATAATTGGACTGTTTAGGTCTGAGGGAAAATGAGCAAACGCAGGCGAACAGCTGGGACACTGGACGCTTTTCTTGTGAGGGCTGAGTCCCTGTTAACCCATGAAATTGAACTTACAGAGCGTCATCTGTCCTTTGACCCTGTATCCTTACAATCTCGTCTATCATTGGGTGGTTTGACTACAGATAGTGTAACTTGCGCAACTCCAAATAATGTGCCGTTAACGGATGCACGCACTGCTCCCACGAGTCTATCCACACCAGATCTGGGAGCCCCTAGTAAGGCTGTCCCGGACGTGCCTAGTATTAACACCAGAGCACGGGTGCCATGTCCACAAAGGAATCCCAAAGTGAAATCACAAACTGCCAAAATTGTAAAAAGAAAGACCAAGACCAAACCTACCAAAGACCGCCAACCTGTTAACAATGCATCAAATCAGGTGGCGATTTCAACCGTCTCAGTGGGCATACAGACTGATGTTTTCTCCAACTTTGCCTGCAATGATCTCAATATAGACACCATGGTAGCTGCTGCTTACACCAACTTTGCAGCAGAATCTATCGGAAATGCACTGGCAAACCTCAAGGATTTAATTAAATCGAATTTTGACGCACTTTGGAGGAAACTGGAGCATTTGGACTCTGAATTGGCCAACCTGAGGGGGAGGAAGGTGGACTCTGTTGTTAACGATGGTGGGGGAGGAATCTCCTCAATTCCCCTGGGTGGTACACTTGGGTATGAGTCACAATCTAGTCTTGTCCTGAACAAAGATGTCACAAATTGTAGCAATTTAAATGTATTTCCAGCGCCACAATTTATTAGCGGGCAGAGGGGAAGACAGGACGCTCCCCAACCTAATACAGTTAATGTCCCAGGAAGCAGTAATTTTACCCAGCCACGGACTAGTGCCCCCACAAGTGACCTGAGTGTAAGAAAGGATACTTCTAGCAGTCTTGGGAAGGCCCGCATGAGGCCAAATACTGACGTGTTAAGCTTACCTCCTGCCTCTTGTCCCTAGGTTCTGGTGTTGGCTGGGGTCCCTAATTTAGTGGAGGATCAAAGGGAGTCTTGGGTAGACCTGCGTAATAAGTCCGTAGACTGGCTTTGTAAATATAAGGGTTTTCACCCTTCTAACCTGAATGACATTCTTATGGCCAGAAGAGTAGCGTGGGTTGGTCACTCTGCCAAGAATATAAACGGTGACTGAATTGTTTTGAATTATCGCAGACCTCATATGGTTCACCGCTTACTGCATATTTTTGAGCATCACTCCACACAAAATACCTGTATTAGTGCGCTCCCCTTGGGCTATTTTTATAAGCCACCTTTTAAGCCTGTCAGGGACACTTACGTCCTCCCTTTGCTAACCAACAGGTTTAATGCACTTTCCAGCTTAGATGCACAGGATTGACAACCACCATTAATGACAGACCAACAGCGCCATCTGCCCTATTTGGCGGACCTTCCTGCTACTATAGTACCAACCCATAATGATAATGATAAGTCACTCCGAATTAAGATGGTTTCTCTAGCTACTATGGTATTAACTTATAATGCCAATGACAAGCCATCTTTAATTAAAAGCAGTATTGGAGCAGACTTGAATATCCTAAGTTGGAACATAGCAGGGTTGCAGTCTAAGCTTTGTGACCAGGATTGGTTGTGCCTAGTTAAGGAACAGGATGTAGTTATCTTCCAGGAGACTTGGGCCACTCATGACTTGCATATTGAGGGGTTCCATTGCATTAGCGTAGCGGCATCCCATCACAAACCGGGCCGCCCATCGGGGAGACGTTTCATTGGGCTTAACGTAGCAGCTGGAGGGAGCTTTAAGGTCGTACCAATTTATAGTTCCAATTATCAAGTTGTATTTTATAAAAGAAGAGTTTCTTTTTATTTGGTGAATTTTTATAATAATGATTTTCAATCTTTTACTAATAGAAATTGTATTATGCTTTTTGATTTTATCTCTAATTTAGATTGTCAGCAACACCTGGGCGATACTATCGGGATTATTCTAGGGGGAGATTTTAATGCAAAACTCAAAGATACATATCATGGTGTAGAGACACTTAACCAAGGTTCCTCCTCTTGTAGGGGCGCAGAGTTGGCTGCGTTCTTAAGTTCACATGATTTGGTTAATGTTATGGACCAGTTGGGTCCAGCACACGCCATTAACTATCAACCTCCGACATTCAGAGGTAGGGGCCATTCCTCCACAATAGATTTTGTTTTTATCTATTCTGTGTTTGTGGATTACTTAACGGGCGCAGAGGTTATCGCCACGATCCATGGGGATCACAACCCCATCAAATTAGCATTGAAATTGGCACCTCGACCCGTGTTTTCAGCTGAATGTGGGGCTTAAGACCTAACGCCATCCACCGATAATTTAAGATTAATATGGAGGGGCGTCGATAACGATGAACTGTTTAAGTTTCTAGTGAAGGATAATCTGCCCCTCATTAATTCATGTCTGTTATTCAAAACCCCGCATCTAGAGGTAGTCAATGATTTCTCTAAACTCTGCATGGTCATCAAAACCCTACTGTCGAGGCCCGCTTCTTTGAGGAAGCAGGGCCCCAGATGGTTTGATGACAAATGTTCATTGGCGAATAGGAACCTACGTAGGGCCCTTTAAGCCAAACCCAGGTGTGCCTCAGATGTGAAATTGGCAAGGCAGAATTATAATGTAGCGGTTAGCATTAGGAAGGGAGTACTTCTAAACGATCGTTGGGAAACCCTATCTCAGGCAGCCACAAATAAAAAGGGCAAAATGTTTTGGTCTGCTGTAAGGGATTTCCGATCCACAGAACAGTTACCAACCCCCATCAGCTGCACTATATCCATTGAATCTTGGGTAAACCACTTTTCTAATATTTATGCCTCCCCTCCATCGGAGACGGACCTGTACGAATTTGGCCCATCCGCTGGCATCAAGATAACAATCCCCAAAGTAGAGGAAGCTATTCATCAGAGCATTGGGAATAAGGCCCCCGGCCCAGATGGGTTACCAATAGATTTAATCAAATGGAACCCGGATTTCTGGCCCCCGCTCCTTTTGAACTTTTTTAACAATCCAGGTGCCAATTCCGATCCGGTAAAAACCGGGTACGAACCGTCGGACGGAGCCTTTTCTCCGTCCGACTCGTACCCGGTGCGAAATCCATCCGAAAATGCAAGTACGATTCATACGGAAACACCATTTCCGTACGATTCGAACAAAACACCGACCGAACAGAAACTAAACACAATTCCGATCCTGAAAGGAGCCGACGTGACGTCGGTACGCATCCAGCCTACGTTTCACGAACCAGGAAGTACGATTCGAACCGACGTCATCCCGCACGGAAAATATTTACCGGCTGCCAAAAACTGCCGGGAAATCAGGACGACACACGCAAGGAGCAGCTGGACGCGACGAACAGACATGGACCCGAACCTACGTGCCATCCCTGCCCTCCTAGCAGTCCACCTGGCGTACAGGAACCGACGCAGACGCCGCAGAAGGTCAGCACAACAACCAGGGGCAAAGGGGGGGGCAGGGGCAGGACACACAACACCAACACATGGTACCAAATCACACATGGCCTGGACATACCTGACCATCAGGGCCTGGTCACTTCCAGGGGGTGGGGGCAAGGCCAGCAACGCAAGCGTCCGCCACAACGGAAGTGGATGGTCACGCGAACCGGTACGTACCCTACCCAGGCCGCAAGAGCGTGGGTACGGAACGTACCACGCGTCCCCCTACGTCACTCCAACAATAGCGGTACGGCCCGTACCCACGTCAGAAAGGCCTTGGTACAGCTCGTACCAGCATTGCTGGGGTCATGTAGGGGTACGCGTGGTACGACCCGTAGCCACGCCCCCAAGGCCTGTGTACGGTGCGGACCCCACGGCCCGCAACAATGGTGGGACGCACCGTACCCACACACCAAAGGCATGGGTACGGCCCGTACCCAGGCACGCAGAGCGTGGGCAGGGGTATGTACGGACCGTACCCCCACCCGTGGAAGTACGGCCCGTACCCCCACCCGTGCATGTACGCCCCGAACCCCCACTCGTGTATGTACGCCCCGAACCCCCACCCGTGTATGTACGCCCCGAACCGCCACCCGTGTATGTACGCACCAAACCCCCACCCGTGTATGTACGCACCAAACCACCACACCAGCCGTGTATGTACGCACCAAACCCCCACCCCAGCCGTGTATGTACGCACCGAACCACCACCCGTGTATGTACGCACCGAACCACCACCCGTGTATGTACGCCCCGAACCCCCACCCGTGTATGTACGCCCCGAACCGCCACCCGTGTATGTACGCACCCAAGCGCCACCCGTGTATGTACGCCCCGAACCCCCACCCCACCCTGGTATGTACGCCCCGAACCCCCAGCCGTGTATGTACGCACCAAACCCCCACCCGTGTATGTACGCACCAAACCCCCACCCGTGTATGTACGCACCAAACCACCACCCCAGCCGTGTATGTACGCACCGAACCACCAGCCGTGTATGTACGCACCAAACCCCCACCCGTGTATGTACGCACCTAACACCCACCCCAGCCGTGTATGTACGCACCGAACCCCCACCCGTGTATGTACGGACCGAACCCCCACCCCAGCAGAGTATGTACGCCCCGAACCCCCACCCGTGTATGTACGGACCGAACCCCCACCCCAGCCGTGTATGTACGCACCAAACCACCACCCGTGTATGTACGCACCAAACCACCACCCCAGCCGTGTATGTACGCACCAAACCACCACCCGTGTATGTACGCACCAAACGCCCACCCGTGTATGTACGCACCAAACCACCACACCAGCAGAGTATGTACGCCCCGAACCCCCACCCGTGTATGTACGGACCGAACCCCCACCCCAGCAGAGTATGTACGCCCCGAACCCCCACCCGTGTATGTACGGACCGAACCCCCACCCCAGCAGAGTATGTACGCCCCGAACCCCCACCCGTGTATGTACGGACCGAACCCCCACCCCAGCCGTGTATGTACGCACCAAACCACCACCCGTGTATGTACGCACCAAACCCCCACCCGTGTATGTACGCACCAAACCACCACCCCAGCCGTGTATGTACGCACCAAACCACCACCCGTGTATGTACGCACCAAACGCCCACCCGTGTATGTACGCACCAAACCACCACACCAGCCGTGTATGTACGCACCAAACCCCCACCCCAGCCGTGTATGTACGCACCGAACCACCACCCGTGTATGTACGCACCGAACCCCCACCCCAGCAGAGTATGTACGCCCCGAACCCCCACCCGTGTATGTACGGACCGAACCCCCCCCCAGCCGTGTATGTACGCACCGAACCACCAGCCGTGTATGAACGCACCAAACCCCCACCCGTGTATGTACGCACCTAACACCCACCCCAGCCGTGTATGTACGCACCGAACCACCACCCGTGTATGTACGCACCGAACCCCCACCCCAGCAGAGTATGTACGCCCCGAACCCCCACCCGTGTATGTACGGACCGAACCCACCCCCAGCCGTGTATGTACGCACCGAACCACCAGCCGTGTATGTACGCACCAAACCCCCACCCGTGTATGTACGCACCTAACACCCACCCCAGCCGTGTATGTACGCACCGAACCTCCACCCGTGTATGTACGGACCGAACCCCCACCCCAGCAGAGTATGTACGCCCCGAACCCCCACCCGTGTATGTACGGACCGAACCCCCCCCCAGCCGTGTATGTACGCACCGAACCACCAGCCGTGTATGAACGCACCAAACCCCCACCCGTGTATGTACGCACCTAACACCCACCCCAGCCGTGTATGTACGCACCGAACCACCACCCGTGTATGTACGCACCGAACCCCCACCCCAGCAGAGTATGTACGCCCCGAACCCCCACCCGTGTATGTACGGACCGAACCCACCCCCAGCCGTGTATGTACGCACCGAACCACCAGCCGTGTATGTACGCACCAAACCCCCACCCGTGTATGTACGCACCTAACACCCACCCCAGCCGTGTATGTACGCACCGAACCTCCACCCGTGTATGTACGGACCGAACCCCCACCCCAGCAGAGTATGTACGCCCCGAACCCCCACCCGTGTATGTACGGACCGAACCCCCACCCCAGCCGTGTATGTACGCACCGAACCACCAGCCGTGTATGTACGCACCGAACCTCCACCCGTGTATGTACGGACCGAACCCCCACCCCAGCAGAGTATGTACGCCCCGAACCCCCACCCGTGTATGTACGGACCGAACCCCCACCCCAGCCGTGTATGTACGCACCAAACCACCACCCGTGTATGTACGCACCAAACGCCCACCCGTGTATGTACGCACCAAACCACCACACCAGCCGTGTATGTACGCACCAAACCCCCACCCCACCCGTGCATGTACGCACCGAACCTGCTATAAGAATGGGGTGTGCAAAACACCCCCAGCAGTGCCCAGACACAGGAGGGGTGGGTGCAGGGTCCTCCCAGCAGTGCCCAGACACAGGAGGGGTGTGTGCCTATCACTCCCAGCAGTGCCCAGACACAGGAGGGGTGTGTACCTATCACTCCCAGCAGTGCCCAGACATCGGACAATATACCCCATCAACAAGTTCATTGACCTACAAGGGTGATACCCCAGATGCAGGCGGAGCCATCGCTGAGCCAGCATGGCTATATTGAAAGGCAACCCTCACACATCCAGGAAATGTAGACACAGCACAGCACAGCATTTGGGAGACACCCTGCAGGAAAAATGGCCTGGGCCACAGAGGACGGAACACACCTTGGGACAATGTCACCATACAGTGAGAGCAAACATGACCAAATACCATTTGCAGAGACCTTTGTGATGGCACGCAGATGGCAGGGTACACCCCATGAGCAGCACACTCCAACATTTCACAGACCCCTAACACATTATCACCACCCCAACGCAGGGAGCACCAGCACCAACAGCAAGTCCAGGAAAGCATCAGTGTGCAAAACAAAAAGAAAAGGCTTTATTCAGCAGGAAAATATATCAGAGAAAATGTCCACTATGTACAAGGGCCATGGGCCAGCCCAGCAGCAATGTCCGGGGGGGGGGTACACATCGGGACGTGTGTCCCCTAGCTTGCCTGCACAGTTCACAAGTCCATTTCATCCACAGAAGAGGGGGCATCAGGGGGGAGGGTGGAAACAGGCACCGCAGGGACAGGAGGGGAAAGGGTAGGTGTTGTGGGTGCAGGGAGGGATGAATCTGCCACAGGGGGGGTGCCAGCGCCAAAGGTGGAGGACAGAATGGCGCTGCACACGTCGGCAAGTTCCCCCAGCGACTCCCCCGTACCCAATCCAACCACAGGCCCCAAGGAGGGGGGGGGGGCAAAGGGATGGGTCGCAGCGCCACTGGGGGAGGGTGTGGACAGGGTGGGGGACTCAACTCCCCTGGCCGGGTCCCGCCTCCACCGCTTGCGGGGTGGTGTCGTCCTGGGGCTGGGGGGCACACTCGCAGTGGATGATGCTGTCACTGACTGTTGGCCAGGAGAGCTAAGGGGAGTGGATTTGGAGGGAGTGGGTTGTGTGGAATGCGGACTCCCACTGTGGCTGCGTGTTCTACGTTTCCCCCCCGACCCAGTGGGTGTGCCTTCCTCACCCTGTGTGTGCGTGACAGGAGGTGTGCGCTTCGACTTCCCTGGTGGTGTGGTGCCTGTGTCTGTTGGGGTGCGTGCACGCTGACGTCTGGATGTGCGTGGGACAGGCACGGGAGTGGGAATTGTGGATGGGGCAGGGGTAGGGGGTGTTACGCAGCGCTGCAGGAGATCCAGTGCTGCAGTCAGTGTGGAGTCTATGGACCTCAGCAACTGCCGTTGGTCAGACTGCGCAGCCGACATGCCCTCCATGTATGCCTCCATCTGGGTCAGCACCTGGGTGTGGGCATGGAGGACATTTAGCATCGCAGTCTGACCAACCTGCAACTGCCTCAGGATGTCCACAGACTCCGCACTCACCGCAGCAGTGGTGACAGGGGCAGGGGGTGCGGTGCCTGGCAGGAAGGAGACATGTGGGGACCGAGCACGGAGGGAAGGGCCACGAGCATGTGGGAGGCCGGTGATGGAACCTGAGGTGGCGGGGGGATGTGGAGGGCTGCCATCAGCTGGGGGGGCAGACTCCGCCACCTCTGGGAGCTCAGCCTCGGACCCGTCTGCGTCATAGTCTGTGTTGGCAGTCAACAGGTCCTCCGCCTCACTCCCTTCGGCCTCCGTGCCACTCCATGTGCCAGACAGGACAGCACTGCTGGTACTGGTGCTCAATCTCTCCTCCCGGTCCGTGCTAGTGTCTCCTTCCGTGTCCCCCGGCGATGCTGTGGGCAAGGTGAAGAGACAGGAGAAAATCAGACACCTGTACACATATGTCACATGAGTCAAATATACATAGGTCACATTGCATAGCCTGAAAAGCAACAGGAGTAACACCTACAAAACAATGTACACATGTAGGCCATGGAACACACAGTTTTTCTACCCACCATGCCACTGAGACACAATGGAGATCATGACACAACAGCAAATCACTGCACCTGAAATTTTAGAGAGGAGTCAGCCTCTGGGGACAAATGTGCACAGCACCTGCACCACACTGCGTCGTCAAAAAGGGATGAGCATGAATCATATCCATTTACTCTTGCCGCATGCTGCAAAGGCAATACATGAAACCAGGCCACACATGACAGGGTCACTGCACCTTGAGCGTATGTCCAGTCAAACATCACACACAGGCTAAACCCAGCAAGGAGGATGAAGCTTCTGACATGTAGGCCTTGTACGCACAAACCACCCACACCTGAGACAATCTCATTGAGACGGAGAAAGTATGTACACCTCTTACTCTGGGATGGAAACACATGGCCTCCACTAATTCATGACTGTAAACACACAGCCCCTGGTGGCCATGTCCACACATCATTGACAGGCAAACATCATCAGATTGTCTCAACAACACACACAGGTAATGCCCACTGTGAGTATGCACAAGCAAAATGGGTCCCCCTGTACAGTGGACACATGTAGCAACCTGTAGGTCCTAACAGTTGAGCCCAGGGTACAATGCCACCCTACGCAACCCATGGCAAAGACACAGTGAATGGCCATATTGTTGGATGACGCACATGATACCTAGGAAGAGGTGCCCCAGGGCACAGTAGTGCCCACACTCCTCCATGGTCCAGGATGGACATGACTGCAAATTAAGCAACCGTCCCTGCACTTAGCAGGCCTCCCACTCAGGCACATCATGTCAGAGGGCACACAATTGGACATGCATGCTGGAAGGCTGTACATTTTGGAGACACACCCCTATGTCGTGATTCACAATCAGTGCCAAGTGACATGGACACCACAATGACTGAAATTGGCCATGGCACACGCAAGGTCCCCATACCTGTGGCACATCACCCCCACACATGATGCTGATAGCATAGGGCACCTGCATGAACTGCCTGCATAAATAACCTTGTGCAAGAGTGGCGACAGACCAGGGAACACATTGCAAGGAGGGGAAGGGAGGGAGTGAGAACAGCACTGTGCTACTTTGTGGAGAAGTTGACGCACTGCACAATCAAACCCTGGCAGTGTATCCATGCAACTGCACACTTACATTGGCTGGGGACACACAACTGACACACATGTACCTACCCCCTTCCTGCTGCTGCCTCTCCTGTAGGCGCCTGTCCATATCGGGGAAGACCACCGCCAGCACACGCTTCTGGATGTGGGTCAGACGACGGCGGCCACGGTTCTTACGGCTCTCAGGTGAGTCCCCCAGCAGGAGCCGTGCAATCCTCCTCGTCCAGCACCGGATGTCCTGCCAGCGTTTCCTCACCTGAGACAGGCTCCGCCTCCGACCCTCTGTACCCCTCACGGCACTGACGGCTTCCCTCCAGATCTCCCCCTTGGCAATGGCGCCTACCTGTGAGGATGCAAAAGAGAGAATACATTAATCCACATGAGCAAAGACACAGAGACACACATATAGAACAATCCTCATTATGAACAGGCCATGGTATGCATGCAACTAATTGCACCTTTGTCATAGGGACATTATCCACTGTGGAAGGCCAAATGCACTACGTGCCAGTGGAAGCACACGGGTGGCATGAGGGGTACCACACACTCACTGACCAGGGATCACACTGTGCCTCACAGGCTACACCAGGATTATGTACAGCACCTCACAGCAGTCACCTGCCCCAGCACACTGATGCTACCTCAGCAGAGTACACAGACACACACAGGTACAGGACAATCACATGGCATTGCCAACTGCGGGTACACACCTCACTCTGCCCATGTGCCAGTAGACGGGGGTGTCACAGGTGTGGGGCTGGCTCAGCACGGCATGCACACAGCACTGCTCCCTGCTCACATCCGATGGCCAGGCCATATCCATCCCTCATGCTGCTTGTGTGCAACACTCCCCATATGCACTCACCCACATGACAGGGGACTAACACACACACCAATGTGCAGGGGACGAACACGGCCTTTGGACACTCACAGCACAGGTACACTGAACAAACACACATCCATGGGTACTGACACCTGTCACACTGGGGGGAACACAGGATCACATCAGGACTGTGGAAACAACATCCCCAGGAGGAGTATGCAGGCAGAATGTGGCATGCACCTTGCATTCATTGTCACAGTAGGCACTATGCAAGTGAGGAGTGCACACAGGAAACACAGCATGCTCTGCATGGGTGACATGAGGCCTTCCACACCCTGGGACCCACTCCAAACAACAGTGCATGTCTGTCACACATGGACACAATGCCAGAAGTCACTGTCACACAAAAGGGGCACAGTCTAAGCTAGTGGAGTCTGCACTCACCTGAACCCCTGGTCGACCATACAGGCTCTGGAACTGTGGGAGGATCACATCTATCAGGGCAAGGTTCTCCTCCTGGGTGAATGGCTGTGACCTCTCCACAGTCCTGGACATGGTGCCAGAGGAATCACTATCAGCAGCAGTGGTAATGGATGAATGGATGTGCAGGCAAGTGCTCTCTCATGGGACCTGGCTGCCTTATATATGCCTGGCTGGCCTGTTCATGTATAGGAGTACAGATTGATTGGTCAGTCACATTAGCATCCTACGTTTCATCCAATCCCTTCAAACCTACCCCAGTGTGTGGCTTTGCATGGTTTCAGTTTTGATAATGATGTCAAGTCAACATCCACATTGCAACAATGTAGATTCTTTCCAACTGACTTCTGCTGTGCACCTGGTGCTCAAATTCAAAAATTTAACTCAGTCTCCATGGCAACCATCAGGCATTTAGGCCCTTATACTTGTCCCTCATGTGTCCCCTATGTGTTTTCATACATTTACACACAGGTACGGTGCGTTCCACGCCCTAGGGCACCCCACAAGCAGTGATACCGACCGTACATGCGCTTGTACGGTCCGGATCACAATATGGGCGCTGGCGTATGCGTACGCCACAGTAGTACGGAGTGTACAAGCGCTTGTACGGTCCGGATCACAATATGGGCGCTGGCGTATGCGTACGCCACAGTAGTACGGACTGTACACGCGCTTGTACGGTCCGGATCACAATATGGGCGCTGGCGTATGCGTACGCCACAGTAGTACGGACTGTACACGCGCTTGTACGGTCCGGATCACAATATGGGCGCTGGCGTATGCGTACGCCACAGTAGTACGGACTGTACACGCGCTTGTACGGTCCGGATCACAATATGGGCGCTGGCGTATGCGTACGCCACAGTAGTACGGACTGTACACGCGCTTGTACGGTCCGGATCACAATAAGGGCGCTGGCGTATGCGTACGCCACAGTAGTACGGACCGTACAAGCGCGTGTACAGTCCGTACTACTGTGGCGTACGCATACGCCAGCGCCCATATTGTGATCCGGACCGTACAAGCGCGTGTACAGTCCGTACTACTGTGGCGTACGCATACGCCAGCGCCCATATTGTGATCCGGACCGTACAAGCGCGTGTACACTCCGTACTACTGTGGCGTACGCATACGCCAGCGCCCATATTGTGATCCGGACCGTACAAGCGCGTGTACACTCCGTACTACTGTGGCGTACGCATACGCCAGCGCCCATATTGTGATCCGGACCGCACAAGCGCGTGTACAGTCCGTACTACTGTGGCGTACGCATACGCCAGCGGCAATATTGGCCCAGGGACCCTATACACGCGCTCCGAGCGTATGTACGGTGCGTATAACAACTGTCAGTGGTGACAGGCGGCACACAGACAGGAATGGAGCGGACAGGTATTGCCAAGGGTGGACACCAATGCATTGTCTGTGCAATACCACCTGTGTGTGACACAGGTGTGTCAGGATGTGATGTGGCACTTTACCCCTGAGGTGTGGGCAAAGCACATGTACGATGAGCTGTGTACACATGTCGTGTGTGATGGTGCGCATTGTACCACACATCCCCTGCACTCCTTTGACATGTGTGCATGTCGTACACACTAGTGGAGCCATGAGTCACTTGCATGTCCCAGTCACGGACACCCGCACCTGTCCCCTGATGCCAGGTACGCGGAATATTACATATGACACGTGTATGGCTGCGTTGCATGCTGCAACCATGTCATGTGTGTGGCATGTCTTTCCATGATTTTGCTGTAGGTGTGTGATTCAATGTGTCAGCAGTTGCTGCTGCCAACATGTGTCTGTGTGTCGATGGGCATGGCACACTGTTCCGCACACCAGCCCACATATGTGATTTGCCATGAGGTGTGTATGTATCCAACTACACGGAGTATCAACACAAGTACATATCCACATGCTCCCTATGTATGTTCTGTCTCGACATGTACTCCTCAAAGGCAATGTGTGTGGCCTGTCCTATTCCTATGACATGTGACCAGTGCATATCGCATCCAACTACCTGTCTGTACCATACGCATACTACTTCTGCACATGTGTGGATGTCTGTGAATCCTGTGATGCGTGTGCATGTTCACTTACACTGGCCCACAGCTAGTCTCATGCCATGTCATCGTGATCTTGCCCCCCTCCGTTAGTGGCTGTCCCTTGGTAGGAGTGTAACCTGACTGGCGTTCGTGTCCAGGAACTGTGGCACAGACCTGACTCACAACGTGGCATATGTGTATTGGCTGTGTAACATGTGCTCAGTGCATTGACGATGTTGTTGTACAGTGCTCACTCTTAGGTGTTCCTTCCATTTCACTACAGGGCTCCGCCTCTCCCTCGACGTATGCCAGACATTGCTGCCCTG
This sequence comes from Triturus cristatus, assembly GCF_964204655.1. NCBI lineage: Eukaryota > Metazoa > Chordata > Amphibia > Caudata > Salamandridae > Triturus > Triturus cristatus. Next base: position 1,067,768,795 of record NC_140582.1, on the reverse strand, counting down.
CATGAACGGGACTGTATACGCCGCTACAGATTCAGCCAACGGTTGATTGATGAGTTGACTGGCCGGCTGGAAGCACAACTCCTCCCGCGCCACAGGTATCCAAGTGCACTGACACCCAAGTTGAAGGTGATGGCAGCCCTACATTTCCTTGCCACGGGTACGTTCCAACATACCATTGCTGATGTCGGGGGCATGTCCCAGACGATGTTCAGCCGTGTTCTGCATGATTTCTTAGAGGCCATGTTGGTTCACCTGGATGAGTACATTAAATTCCCAAATCGTGAGCAGTTGACAGATGTCAAGCGTGAGTTCTATGCCCTGGGAGGGATGCCCCATGTCATTGGGTCCATAGATGGGACACATGTTGCGTTGGTACCACCACAGGCACAGGAGGTGGTGTATAGGAATCGCAAACATTATCACTCCATTAATGCCCTTGTGGTGTGTCTGTCCAACATGGTGATTTCACATGTCTGTGTTCGCTTTCCAGGATCAGCACACGATGCCTTCATCATGAGGCGTAGCAGGGTGCCAGAAATGATGCTGCAGCTGCGGAACGAGCGAGCATGTATTGTTGGTGGGTAGACTCTGGCAGTTCAGTGTTTGGCGTCATCTTCCAATCTCACTGCCTGTGCTGACACACTTCTGTCCATGATGTTTCCTTGTAGGGGACGCTGGCTATCCCAACATGCCATGGCTGATGACGCCTGTCCGCAACCCCAGCACGGCTGCCGAGCACCTCTACAACAACGCACATGGGCGGACCAGGAGAGTCATTGAGAGGACGTTTGGACTTCTGAAGAGCCGATTCCGGTGCCTCCACAAGACCGGCGGAGCACTCCCATATGCCCCGGTGAAGGTGTGCAAGATCATCATCGTCTGCTGCATGCTGCACAACATGGCAGTGGAGGAAGCTGTTCCACTCATACTGGATCAAGATGACCAGGACCATCCACCCGTGGAGGATGAAGGGCTTGGTGACGGGGCAAGTGATGTGGAGGAGGAGGAGGCTGTGGAGGACATGCGGAGTCGGCTCATACGCAACTTCTTTGCTTAGTGGTGAGTTCCAGTGTCTGAGTGTGCACGCATTGGGCCGTGTGTGGCATGTGTTGCAATGTGTGTGTCCATCTGCATGTCTGCCAAGTGAGTCAGTGGTGTGTATTGAAGTGTCACTCAAGTGATGGCGCAATGGAAGGATGTTGTCTGAGGGTCATCATTGTCACCTGTCATGTTAACAACATGATACGTGTTAAGTACATGCTTGCGGATGTGCTCCTTTGTGCTGAATCCTTGTGTGTCTCTCTTCCACAGGTCCATGTGCATGCTGTCTGCTGGTGGCATTGTTGTGCTCCTGCTACTCCTCATGAACACAGCGACATGTGCTGATTCAGCGTCACATGCACGGGCAAGTGTTGAAATCTCCTCAGGGTAAGGGATGCCTCACGTTGTTTTGGGTGTGTGAATTGTTTGTAGTCTGTGTGCACTTCTCCGGTTCATGTGTGTTCCATTTGCATACATGGTGATCCTACATGGGGAACATGACATGGGGCAGGCTTCACCTGGAGCCATGCTCAGACTTGGTGACTGTCATGTGGCAGGGGATTGGGGATTGTGATGAGGCCATCATTGTGTGTAACACTGGCCTCGGAAACATACAGGTTGCACCGGGTTGACATGGTGTGTGATTGCCCCATCAGGGCCTCAATGGTGTATAGCGGCCTCTCCGTGGCAGCAGGGGGTGTTTAGCTGTTATCCGTCACTTGTGTGCCAGGTCAATGGGATGCCAGCATCTGTGTTGCAATGGGGGGTGCCAGTGTTGCTCCCACATGTACATCCACATGACCTGTGTATGTGTTGACAGAGTATCATTGTCATTCCAACACACATGACTAATAAATTTGTCCCTCTGTCTCCAAGGTGCCTCTTCCCTGTCAATGGTGCCCTGTTGCCACTGTGCGTGCCGCAGGTCTGGCATAGTTTTCATAGGTGGTGCATATGTGTCTATGTGTAGAGTGACAAGATGCTAGGGGTTTGTCAGGGAGTGGGAACTGTATTATGCACAAGATGCACAGTTCCATCCACCTCAAGGCAAGAGAGACCATCCCCCAGGGAAACTACAACATCTGTGTAGAATCCTACCCTGCAGTCTACGGACATGTGCCTCACGACTCCCATGGTACTTGTCCATATCCGGAGTGCATCTGCACAGCTCTGCTACTGCGTCGGGCAACCAGGCCACATCAACGTCCTAACGGGATGGGGGGAATGTTTCACAGCCAGCTGCAGGATGACCTTCTAGATCCACGCCCACACTCATGATGCAGCCCACAACCCCAACACAACCATGTGGCACAGTGATCCTAAACTGCATTCTGGCATCTCCATGCATCCAACCTTGGCCTATCCACCATTCTCAACATCCGCCTGACGCAAGCATGCGGCACATTGTAGGGACACATGTCTAGACATACCTGGGAGCGGCAAGCCAGGTCACTCCACATGATCCCTGACCTCTGCGCATGACTGTTGCTCCCCTGAATGTGTCTGTAGCCACAGTTGTGCGGGAACCACTCAGCTGGTTGGGCCCAGCACAGGTGAGTTTGGTACTCCATGTCTGTATCAGATGAGACATTGGGACCCATGTGTGTCCTGGGCAAGACTGCGACCCCACGGTTTGGATGGTTGGAGTTAATTCTGAGATCAGGCATGCTTTGACTGTACGACACACACATGTATTGTAATAATGTAGAATCACGGCATCATCTTGTAAGTGTGATTAATTTATTTGTGGTGGGGTACGGGTTTGTGGGGATGACAAGAGGTGCACAGCGGGAGTGTAGAATCCAAAGTTCACTGGGGGAGTTGGTATCCTTGTCGTAGCAAAATGTCAGAGTCCATGCCACAGTCTTCGTCAACATAGGTCAGACAGTGACCAGCAAGTCCATGTGGCAGAGAATGTCATGTGCTGCTATTGGGCCAGAGGGCCAGGTGCCAGGCCAGGTGACCTGGGAGATGGTGATGTTCTGCTGACTCTCACAGTCTTTTTCGTGGACGACCCACCTTCCTGCGGGGACCCTCGGAAGCAGTCCGTGACGATGTCTGTGACGCTCCGTCGGATGAATCCTCCTCCTCCTGATCCCTCCCTGTGTCTGGTAATGGCCTTCGCCTGGTGCCACAGGGAGGGTTGCCCATGTTGTCGGCAATCAGACGGAGTACACCGGTCATTTGGGTTTGCACCGCCACGAGCTCAGCCTGTCTATCCTCCATCCTTCCTTGGTGTTGCAGTTGACAGGCATGTTGCTGGGACTGCAGGGTCTTCATCTCCTGGAGGGTCCCCTTGATGTCATTGAGGGTGGACGCAATCTGGTCCATGCCCCTGGTGTCACGCCGGTATGTATCCAGGATGTTGCTGACCTGGGACACTACCGGGTCCTGAGCTGCCTGGTCAGGTTCGCGCCTCCGCCGTCCTCCACTCCCGCCACCCCTGCCCACGTGCACCTGGCCTGCCGTTGTGGGTGCATCGGGTCTCCGGGACCCCTGAGGGATGGCATCTGCGTTGCCGCCTGCCTCCTCCTGGGTGCCCGGAGGACCGTGTCCCTCCTGGGCAGACTGGCTGGGTGGTCGTGTGCGGCCAGGGCTCCTGGACGTCTCCTGGGATGTGGCAGGAATGGGGGTGGTGGTTGGCACAGTTGTACCTGACGCAGGTGCTGCAGGTGGTTGGACACCAGAGGGGCCAGGTTGGTCTGGGTCATCCACGGAGTGGTGAGAGTCATCGCTGGCGGTGGGGTCATCATCCCGCGGAGCCTGGTCCTGTGTGACTTCCCCCCCAGTGTTGGGGGGTGTTCGTCGACGTTGACCTGTGTGTGAGAGAGACAATGTTAACAGTGTCACATGTGGCATCCATGTTGCATGCATTTCTGATTTGGCACTCTTCCTCTGGGTAGTTGGATCTGTCCTGCATTCCTCTCACAGTGCACTTGTGCATGGCTATGTCCCTTGGCCACAGCTGTCAGGGCTTTACGCATGTGTGAGACACAATCTTAGTTGATGCATCTATTTGGGTACACAGTCAGCAGTGTGGTGTGCGGGCGTAGCGAGCCATGCAGAGGCGCCTTACGTGTTGCACTGTACGTGGCCAAATGGTGTTTTGGCAAGGCAATTTGATGTTGCAGGTAGGGGACTGAAGCTTTTGTGACAGGGTTCTTACCGACACGGTGGGTGGGTATACTGGGTGTGTGGTTAGGTCTGTGCCTGCAGCACGGATGGACTCGTGCACAGATTGACACATGGACCGGTCTTCATCTACGGAAGGGGGGGTTGAGGCACTGCCAGACCTGGTCTGCATGCACACAGTCCACCGGCTGACGAGTGGACATGGCCACACCACCCAAGGCTGATTTAGTCTCCCTGTGTCTCCCTTCCTCCCTCCCTCTGTCACCCTCCTCCCTCCCTCTGTCGGTCTCCCTCTGTCACCCTACTCCCTCCCTCTGTCTGTCTCCCTGTGTCCCCCCTCTGTCTCCTTCCCTCTCATTCCCCCTCTCCCTCCCTCTCTTTGTCACTCTCTGTCACCTCAGGCCAGCTTCCTGGGCACACACAGTTAGCCGGTCTTTGAATGGCCATTGGCTTGTTCATGTGAGTTAGTCCCTGTTCTCCGGGCACCCATTGGGCAGTGTGTCTGAGTGTAGGCTGCTGCTGTGGCGGTGTGTGCTGAGACTCTATCAGAGCGATGCATCTTCATTGTCTGCTGTTATGTGCAAATTGTGCCTTCAGACCCATGGCATCCTGCATGGCAGCCATCATTTGCAGGCAAGACAGTACTGTGTGGGTACACACAGTTTGTATGGCTGTGCCCTGGGCCATATGGGCTGAGGGCATTGTTGTGTGCTTGTGAGTTGCTCAATGTTAGTTTTGCTGCCCCCACTCCCAGCATCGACCACATCCTGTGTTGTGTTGGTGTTTTGTGTGGCCTGTGACTTGGCATGGCCCTGATTGATGCATGGGGCATGGAGGTGCCAGTGGCATGTGTGTGTTTGTGGAGTGTTGTTGTGTCCGGTGGTGGCTTGGGGGGGGTGGCATGCATGATTGATTGTGTATGGCATCCCCCCCATGTGAGGTGAGTTGTTTGTGTACTCACCAGGGTCTGGGAGTCCTGGCAGTCCGTGTAGTCCCTCCACCGCCAGCGTGGACATCACCTTCTCCTCCCAGGGATGGTATTGTACCGGTCTGGGGGGCGGCCCTCCTCCAGTGATGTTCCCCTGGTTGTGATTGTCAGTCATCTTCCTCTTGACCGTCCTCCGCAGATCGTACCACCTGGATTGGCACTCGTGCCTGGTCCTTCTGGTTGTCCCAACAGCATTCACAGAATCGACGATCCTCTGCCACATGGCGGTTTTTTCGGATATGCTGGTCTGTCTGACCAATGTCCCAAAGAGCTGTGGCTCGACTCTGAGGATTTCGTCGACAAGGATCTCCAGCTCCTCCTTTGTGAACTTTGGATTCTTGGTGGTGGACATGGCGTGGGGTGTGGTTGTGGGGGTGTGGGTGTGGATGGCTGTGGGTGTGTGGGTGTGGTAGTGGAGGTGTGTGTGTGAATGTGATGAGGGGGTGTTTGTGTAGGTGGTTGTGTGAAGGTATGCAAGTGTGAGGTTCAAGTATGGTGGTGTGGGTCGTCTGTGGGCTCTGGCAGCAGTGGGTCTGTTGCAAAGGCTCATGGTTTGTGTGTGTGGTCCATTTTTATTGGTCCATTTGTGGGTGTGGCTGTGTTTGAAATTTGTGTGGGTGTGTTATGAGGAGTGATTGAGTTTTGGGCCTCTGTTTGGCAGTTTGGCAGTTGCAGGTGAGTGTATGTGATGTTTGTGGGGTTGTTGGGCCTGTTTGGTGGTGTGGGGAAACTCTACTTGACTCTCCTTGTGTAAATATGGTTTGTCCGGGTTCAGTACGTGTTTTTTTGGCGTCAGTACGGTCCGTACATGCACTGGTGGGGGTGCGGTCCGTACATTCCCTGGTGGGGTGGTGGTTAGGTGCGTACATACACGGCTGGGGTGGGGGTTTGGTGCGTACATACACGGGTGGTGGTTCGGTGCGTACATACACGGCTGGGGGGGGTTCGGGGGCGTACATACACGGCTGGTGGTTCGGTGCGTACATACACGGCTGGGGGGGGTTCGGGGGCGTACATACACGGGTGGGTGTTTGGTGCGTACATACACGGCTGGTGGTTCGGTGCCTACATACACGGCTGGGGTGGGGGTTTGGTGCGTACATACACGGCTGGTGGTTCGGTGCGTACATACTCTGCTGGGGTGGGGGTTCGGTCCGTACATACACGGGTGGTGGTTCGGTGCGTACATACACGGCTGGGGTGGGTGTTAGGCGCGTACATACACGGGTGGGGGTTTGGTGCGTACATACACGGCTGGGGGGGGTTCGGGGGCGTACATACACGGGTGGTGGTTCGGTGCGTACATACACGGGTGGTGGTTCGGTGCGTACATACACGGCTGGGGTGGGGGTTTGGTGCGTACATACACGGGTGGTGGTTTGGTGCGTACATACACGGCTGGTGGTTTGGTGCGTACATACACGGCTGGGGTGGTGGTTTGGTGCGTACATACACGGGTGGTGGTTTGGTGCGTACATACACGGCTGGGGTGGGGGTTCGGTCCGTACATACACGGGTGGGGGTTTGGTGCGTACATACACGGCTGGGGTGGGGGTTTGGTGCGTACATACACGGGTGGGGGTTTGGTGCGTACATACCCGGCTGGTGGTTTGGTGCGTACATACACGGCTGGGGTGGTGGTTTGGTGCGTACATACACGGGTGGTGGTTTGGTGCGTACATACACGGCTGGGGTGGGGGTTTGGTGCGTACATACACGGGTGGGGGTTTGGTGCGTACATACCCGGCTGGTGGTTTGGTGCGTACATACACGGCTGGGGTGGGGGTTCGGTCCGTACATACACGGGTGGGGGTTTGGTGCGTACATACACGGCTGGGGTGGGGGTTTGGTGCGTACATACACGGGTGGTGGTTTGGTGCGTACATACACGGCTGGTGGTTTGGTGCGTACATACACGGCTGGGGTGGTGGTTTGGTGCGTACATACACGGGTGGTGGTTTGGTGCGTACATACACGGCTGGGGTGGTGGTTTGGTGCGTACATACACGGGTGGTGGTTTGGTGCGTACATACACGGCTGGGGTGGGGGTTCGGTCCGTACATACACGGGTGGTGGTTTGGTGCGTACATACACGGCTGGTGTGGGGGTTTGGTGCGTACATACACGGGTGGGGGTTTGGTGCGTACATACACGGCTGGTGGTTTGGTGCGTACATACACGGCTGGGGTGGTGGTTTGGTGCGTACATACACGGGTGGTGGTTTGGTGCGTACATACACGGCTGGGGTGGGGGTTCGGTCCGTACATACACGGGTGGGGGTTCGGGGCGTACATACTCTGCTGGGGTGGGGGTTCGGTCCGTACATACACGGGTGGTGGTTCGGTGCGTACATACACGGCTGGGGTGGGTGTTAGGTGCGTACATACACGGGTGGGGGTTTGGTGCGTACATACACGGCTGGGGGGGGTTCGGGGGCGTACATACACGGGTGGTGGTTCGGTGCGTACATACACGGGTGGTGGTTCGGTGCGTACATACACGGCTGGGGGGGGTTCGGGGGCGTACATACACGGGTGGTGGTTCGGTGCGTACATACACGGCTGGGGGGGGTTCGGGGGCGTACATACACGGCTGGTGGTTTGGTGCGTACATACACGGCTGGGGTGGTGGTTTGGTGCGTACATACACGGGTGGTGGTTTGGTGCGTACATACACGGCTGGGGTGGGGGTTCGGTCCGTACATACACGGGTGGGGGTTCGGGGCGTACATACTCTGCTGGGGTGGGGGTTCGGTCCGTACATACACGGGTGGTGGTTCGGTGCGTACATACACGGCTGGGGTGGGTGTTAGGTGCGTACATACACGGGTGGGGGTTTGGTGCGTACATACACGGCTGGGGGGGGTTCGGGGGCGTACATACACGGGTGGTGGTTCGGTGCGTACATACACGGGTGGTGGTTCGGTGCGTACATACACGGCTGGGGGGGGTTCGGGGGCGTACATACACGGCTGGTGGTTCGGTGCGTACATACACGGCTGGGGGGGGTTCGGGGGCGTACATACACGGGTGGGTGTTTGGTGCGTACATACACGGGTGGGGGTTCGGGGCGTACATACGCGGGCGGGGGGTGGTGGGGTGTTCGGCGCGTATGCGGGCACATGTCTCCATGGTTGCTATGGGAGTTCGGTTCGGACGGTGTTTTTTGCGTACGGTTGTGAAATGGGGAGGACGGGAGGGATCGTACTTGCGCAGTCGGACTTTATTTTTCCGCACGGTGGGTTTCTCGCCCGGGGACGTGTCGGTGACTTTTCCCGACCCGAGGACGTGTGGGGAAATCTTCCCAATGCGATTCGTATGGACTTTTTTCCGTTCGAATCGTACTTGGCAGTTTGTACGCTACTTTGACGATTCGGACGGAAAAAATTCCGGATACGAGTCGGACGGGGAATTTTTTTACCGGATCGGAATTGGCACCTCAATGTATGCCCCGCTACCCAGCACCTGGGCAAAGAGCATTATCATCCCAATATTTAAAAAGGGGGATCGGTCACAGCCTAGCAATAATAGGCCAATCTCATTGATTGATAATACCCTTAAAATTTTGGGCAGAGTTTTATACAAAAGGATCCTGGAATGGTCAGAGAAGTGCAGTATTCTAGAGCCCTGCTAGTTAGGCTTCCGTAGCAAGGTTGGCACTAACGAACAATGCCTTAACCTCAACCTTGTAATTGGGAAGTACACTATCGCTCGGAATTCCCCGGTCTGTTTGGCCTTTATGGATTTGTCCTTAGCATTTGACCTTGCGAACAGGTCAAGGCTGTGGGCTATCCTATTGGCATATGGGCTGGATGAGCCACTGGTTCATTTTCTGGCATACCTCCATAAAGACCTTGAGGCTCAGGTGAGGATAGGTAGTGGGGGAGAGGTTGGAAGGGGGTCAGGCAGGGATGCGTCCTGGCCACCCTCCTCTTTATTATTTATATTAATGGCCTAAATAAGTCACTAGTGCCTATGATCCAAGATGTCCCCATGATTCATGGGAAACCCCTTCCTGTACTACTCTACGCAGATGATGTTGTTCTTATAGGCCGCACCCCTAATTCTCTACGTATCCTAGTACAGTCCTTTGTCAAATTCATGGATAGTTTGGACTTGTACGTAAATTTAAAAAAATCTTTTTAATGTCCTGTGGCCCTTGAAAACGCCAGCTTAGTTCTAATGTTGCTGGCAATCAAAATCTGACAAGTACCTGTAAATTCCCTTATCTCTGAGTCTTTGCTGCGAACGGCTCCTGGCCTGAGCATCTTACTCACTCCAGGAGCAAGTTCTCAAAGACTATTAATTTTATTTTTGGTTTTCCCCGCCCAAAGAACACAGGTGCTATTTTAGCAATTTAAAACATTTTTAAACTACAATGTGTCCCTGTGGCTACGTACAGAGCTGAGATTTGGGGCACCGCAGATAGCTCCTGCATTCAACAGGAAGAAAACCAGTTTTGTAGTAAGCTGTTGAGTATCCCAATCTCGACCCCACAATACATTTGCCACAAGGAATTGAATTTAAATTATATATCTGATTTTATACGCACCCGCCCAGCTCTCTTTTGGCTATCAGTCTGGAAGAATCAGGCAGCTACCTTAACAAAAAACATTATAACAGACTGTTTGAAGTGTGAGAAGGGGATGGACATTCCCTGGTTATCTGGAGTGTATCAAAGCTTATGCAGCGTCAATAAGGGCTGCATTTTCTTAAATCCTAGTGGAGCCGAAACTGTAAATAAAAGAGAACTTAGAAGCGCTCTTTATTTGTCATATAGCACCGTAAGAACTGTGTTGGAATCAAATAAACCTACTGTTTCCAGCTATATGACTTACGCACGGCACTGCTACCCCCTACCAAATTACCTCACCCTACCCATGAGTCGGTGGGAAAGGAGCCTCTTATTCCGCCTGAGGGCTGGGACAGTTAAATTGGCATTGTGTTTCCCTCTGGGTTATCACCCGAAACTTGATTCACCACCCTGCCCATGTGACGGGGTGAGTGGCCAATCAATTCAACACTTTTTGTTTTTTTGCAAATGTTACATGAAATATATCAAGTGGCTTCTTCTCCCATTTTTCAATAAGAGCAGGCCTATCAGTTTGGTTTCTGCTTATTCATGTATGCTTGCCTTGGCTGATGAAGAGTTGGTTTTCCGCCTAATCATTGTCTAATCACTGAGTTTTATTTACGCACGGACAGTTCATAACCATCTAATGGATTGGTTTTATATATTAGTGATTTATTTATTATTGATGATTTTTGTCTTATTTTGTCATCTAAATTTTATGACATTGTGTTTATATAACTGTAATTCCTACTATGATATATTGCTACTTTTTTTTTCTCTCTTTGTCATTTTTAACCATTGTCGCACTTTTATGGATACTATGTTTATCCGAATAAAGTTTGTGAACTGAACTGAACTGACCCTATTAAAAATCTTTGCTTCCATCACATGTCAGAATTACAAAAATAGTAATTAATTTGTGCTCTCTTAGCTGGTATATTTTGAAATATTTGTAAAAGACATTTACATGTATTTAATTTGTATTGTGTCATCCTGCAGCCTTTCCTTTCACACTCCTTGTACTCGTCCAAGTTTGTCACATAGTTCACTTTACAAAAAACTCTCACTTTGCAGTCAGAAAACGAAATCTCCATGTTAAAGGAATAAGCAGCAATGTGTCAGAGGATATAGTCTGATATTTGACCGCTGGATTTAAATGCACAGCAAATGTAACAAGATAAAGACAACTTTATTGCTCATTCACCTTCTGAACTCTAGCACGGTTATTTTTGGGGGTGCTACAGCACCCCCCCCCCCCTGCACCTATGGATGTCACCCTCATAGTCGACCACAGGAATGACCTCACATGTATAGAGAGTCCAGCAGGCAGTGCTCTCCCTCCATGCCTGCACCCAGACCAGTCCCGTCACACAGAACCAGCCTCATTTAATGCAGCCCTGATCACAGTCGGCAGTCCTGTCTAAATCCCCTTCATAACTATCTTTTAGGCTAGTTGATGGGTGCTGGGACCATGGCTAAGTAGCCGACACAGAGGGTTCATAGATAAAGGACGCTAGATCCAACGCAGAAGAGACTGCAACTAAATTCAGCTTGTGGGCCTGATGGCCTACCTAGTGGATTCTGTAGTGTGGGACACAATGCGCCATGCTGGTGCGCAAATTGTTCAGCTCCTTTCATGCTGCAGGACTGGCGACTCCTTTGATCTTAGAGGCAGATATCATGATCATCCCTAAAGAGGGTAAGGAGCCTAAGGGTTGCACCCCTTACAGGCCGATTACTCTGCTGATTCCAGAATGTAAATGAAAATCCGCGAAAATAGGTGATAGGACATGTGTTCTCTGGTTTGAATCACCCTGAATGGTCAGGTTTTGCAAACGGGAGGCAGGCCTTGAGCTTTGAAAACCACTAGAAAAAAGCAGAAGGCGGCTCTGTTATCATTTTCTGTGGAGAAAGCCTTCGACCAGGTGAGTTGTGCATTTCTGAAGTGTGTTTTATGATATGTGTGCCATAAAAAAGAAATCTATAGAAGTGGTTGTGGCAGGCTTCACCCAACCTGGTCTAGGTTGGTAGAGAACTATGTCCTCTTGAGATAGTTCCAGCAGAGGATGGGACAAGGCGGGGATGCCTCCTTTCACCTCATCTCTTTGCAATGCTTGTTGAACCTCTGGCATGTAGGACTCATGCTGCAGCTAGCATGGAGGGAATCATGTTTAGTGATACAAATCACAGGCTTTCCCTGTTTTGTCAATGACTGCCAATGTTCCAGAAATGGGGGGTAGCCGCGGTGCCATCGCTGCGCACATGGGCACAAGACATGGATGTAGCGATGGTAGCGGAGAAATCGGTCTACAAGAGTCGTGGCTGCCCCAGAAAATGGGACCACAAATGGGGACGATGGAACAAATATCGGGGAGACATCTGCATTTCTCCCACAATAGAACTCCGACGAGAGAGACAGGCTATATTGGACGACTTGGGGATGGGAGTCCCGACCGGAGAGCATGGGGAATCCTAGCCTACGATGCAAGGATTGAAGCCTCCCTGGCCACAAACTATGCCAGGAACCACCTATACATTGTCGTAAAACTGATTTGGTTTCTGTGTTAAATGCCCTTGATGTAATGCTTGTGGTCTCTAATGCCCTACTCTGTACTCAAGCCCAATGGGTGTCATGTGAATGTTCATGATTGATGTACTTGCTGTGGATTTCGCTGTTAATAAAATGTTATTTAAAAAAAAAAAAACGATTGCCAATGTTGTGTTGCCACGACTAATTTGCAATCTTCACATGGATCTGTGCCCAGCTAAAAAAATAAGGGAAATCAGAACTCTTGGTGATAGGCCTGAGTTATGATGAAATTGTTCATTTGCAATTACTTGTACGCCGAAAAAATAGTACCGATATCTGTCAAATGCTTGGGGATACAACTGGCCGAAAGGGTGTTTGATCTGCAAGGAGACAAATGTATCTTTTTGTATTTTTTTGGTATTTATTGAGTTTTATATAGCGCTGCCTGGACCCGAAGGTATCAGAGCGCTTTACATTGTGAACAACGGTAAGTTACAACAATCATCATTTATACATTTACAAGCACATTTCAAAGTGAATGCAAAGATCATAGGCGGCAGAGAGGGAGAAGGGGGAATCAGGGTAAGACTAGACGGAGAGGTGGGGGAGGGGGAAGGGGGGAGAGACACAGAGGTGGGAGGGGGCATAGGCAGAGCGGGTAGAAAGAGAAAGACGTTCACCTCAAGCGAAGAGAAAGCATAGCAAAGAAAAGGATGAGTTCGGAGAATAGTAATTGGGAGACAGACTTGAGTGGAATTAATAAGGATGGTGGACGAGAATTAAGAAGGGGAGAGAGGAAGAAAGGGACAACAGTGATGTTATGAAAGCGGATGAGGGGGTAGGAGCGAGGGGGGGAGGATGGAGTAAGGCAGACCAGAAAGAGGGGGAAATATTTTGAGGATCGCCAGAGTGAGAGCGGGGGGGGGGGGAAGGGGTAGGGACAAGAATACAACAAGATGGTGGGTCCAGGTCCGAGGGATCTTCGATAGTCAACAACAAAATGGCTGGTGGGTCAAAAGTCCACGATACAAAACCAGGAAGTCAGAATTAAACGCAAAGAGGGGAGAAGTCCAAGGAGGGTGTGCAGATCCCTAGTCAAAGGCAGGAGGCCGAGAAAAGAACTTTGCAGGGGCTCCGCATCACAGGGGCATCGGCGATGATAGTCCTCCCGGCGTAGCTCCCGCGCCCCCATACCTGTAACGGGCTCTCAGGTCGTAGCAGACGGGATCTTACACCACAAGATACATGTGTATATCGGACTATGTCATAATTGCATTTTCTTTATACACATAGGTGCACATATAGAGGGGTTTATGCTTGCTACAAAAACTTTAAGAAATGTCATAAAATGGCCATACTTCACCACAAGATAAATGAACGCATCAGACCACGTAAATATTGCAGCTTCTTTGCACATAAGAGTATTTATATAGAGCGATTTTCTCCGGCCAATAACTTTTACCAGGTGTAATGTGCATATATGTATGTGAAAGTTAATTTATTTTTTGTTGTTAAAAAAACTCCTTTCAACTTTTGCCCCATCCCTCCTTTCGCTGACCCGTCCCAAACCACAACTGATGAGTGACATTCCCATTAGTTGCTTACATTCCCCTTAATTGAAAGAAGGAAAGGGGCTGGCAGAGCAGGACACAAAGAGCAGCTTGCACCAGAAGAGTCCGAACTGCACAGGAGCCATTGAAGCCACCGCACAGTGAGCTGAATTCACTGCTGGGGAGAGGAGAGGGGCGATAGGCAGAGCACACCAGAGGGGCAGGGAGCCGGCAGCCCCAGCATACTCCCTCTGCTGGCTTGCAACGGTAGCTGCTGCTCACAAAGGGAGCATTCTCATTGGCTGGCCAGCTCTCAAAAAGGGTGCTTATGCTTGTTAGTAGCATCTTTTAAGCTCTTTGGTGCATGGGGCGGCCTGTTGACATCCTCCGCACTGGCTTCCAAGCGCAGAGGACGTCAGCTGCTCGTCTGTACTGAAAAGGAAATGCTTCTGTTTGCAAAAGAGAATCATGGCCCCAGTTTGATATTGTTGCTGTTTGTTTTGGTCTAATGCCAGCTAGCAGATGCCACAACAAATAAAAGTGAAAGAAAACTGCGCTAATTGCATGCCCTGCTTTCACTTTTGATTAGTGGGGGGGGGGGGGGGCGGCATAACTCTGTCCCCTGAGCACCAATCAACACAGGGGAAGCAGCGTTAGAAAGGGGACAACGGCCCCTATGCAGCACTGTCTCTCCTTACCGCAAGGTACAGCAGTCTCTCTGCCCCCTCCCCCCTTGGAAGGCAAATAGAGGACGTTTACCCCATCTACCCCTCTAATTCATTTATTTATGCGTTTTTGGATAGCGCATACTTTACTTGAAGGTGTTCGAGCGCTTCATAATAGAACCAGTTACATTACATAAGGACTTCAGAGTACATGAATTACATAATAGATACGAAACAGATAAACTCTAAACTCACATAAGAATGGTAGTAAGTACATATGTGTACTACAGATACTAGTGGTAAGTAACGTAAAGTAGTGGTAAAGGTACTCTAGGGGAAGGAAACTCACCAGAACACCAGGGAAGGGCTTCTTTACTGTTTAGTGGAAGGGGAGTGCCCCCCCCCCAGCATGCGCCTTTGCTTCCCCCCAACTTTAGGAGTTGTGTACCGACAACCCACTATCCACGCAGGGAATATTTTTATTCACTCCTTAAGAGGGGGAGATGCTGCTGCCCCATGCCTGTGCTACCCCTATGTCCACCAGTACAACAGTCTTTCTGCCCTCTCCATCCTCCCGGGGAGTGGCAAGGGGGAGTTTACCCCCAATCAACCCCTCCTCCCCCACCAGGGGTGGGGGTAGAAATCCGACTAGATACCAGGGAAAACGTGTTTGGAAACAAAATAAGGGGAACAGGCAATGCTTTAAATGGGCTGGCATTGTCCTGTACTGAGTACCAGAACGTTTTTATTTTGAGAGGGAGAATACCTGCACTTCTCAAGAAAAACGTAATACTTTTAATTGGAGAATAGCGGCACTAACAGAGTACCTGCACTTCTATTTTTCCATTTCAGGCAATGGAAACAGGCCAGCAGTCTTTCTGACCCTCTTTCTGAGCTGAACTCAAGTGTTCTGGGTACCTTTGAGCCTAACCACAATAAAGCAAGCATACCCAGAACAGGCTCTCAATTATGGGAGCCAGACATCCACATCAATGAGCCATTTTACTCATTTTTAGGATGATTCCTATCCCAATAGCTGGAGTGAGGACCCCGGAGTAGGATTTTCCAAAAAACAATGGGATAGCTTCACCACCCTATCCCCCAGAGAATGCTCTAGGGGGGTGGCCCTTTTTAGGTCTCGCCTGAGCCAGCGCTTTAGCTTTGCTCTGGCGAGAGCTATAGAAAGCGGGATTTGGAAGTGCAAATGAGTGCTTTTCAGGCCACCAACTACAGTGCATGTGCGCCGGGCGCGCGCACCATTTGGCAGCCTGCTGATCACTTTCGCGGCCGCTTTGATGTTCTCAGTGAGCTGCGCGGCCACTAAGGACATCACAGCGGCCGCAAAAGTGCTCACCATATGCCAGCCTTCCCTGTGTTGCTTTAGCACTCTCCGACCCCCCCCCCCCTTCCATGTTCTTTTGTGTCTGCAGTTACTTTTGAAGCTGGAAGTGCTATAGTGCCTATACTTGCTAACGGAGCAGTGCTCTTCCACCCTTAGAATCTTCAACTGTAGTGCCTCTATAAACAAGCATTGGCATAGCCAATAGGTCTCGTTTTTGGGACCTTATAAGTATTTAGTTATGCAACTGTTGCATGGCTAAACACTTATAAGGTCCCAAAAGCGAGACCTATTGGCTATGCCAATGCTTGTTGTAATTAGAGGAACCATTCAGGGACGTCATGAGGAGTGGGGGATCCTAATAGCTAAAACCCTGTACATCTGCCCGTGTTTTAAATTCTGTCATTTATTAATGGGTTAATGGGTAGTGTAAGGTTGATTAAAAGCAATTATTGAACACTTGAGACACCATTATACAACTTGTGTCCTGGATCTCTGACATATTATCGAAAGACACATTATCGAACTACACAAATATCGCATCAAATATATCGACAGCAAAATTATCGACATTGTATACTTATTTAAGAAACTACACTAATATCGACACTACAATATCGTAATACAATTATATCGATCACACAAAAATCGCACACATAAATATCGCAATACTAAATATCGACATAAGTAAATAAATATAACACATGTCACAAATATCGATAACCAAAATATAGACATCAATATTATCGTTTTTTTTTAAATATATCGACAATTCTAATACTAATAAAACCAATACTTTAAACAACATAAATACAATATTTTACGAAAACATACATTTTCAAATGATATTCTTCTTAAACATAAACATAACATTTATAACGATCTCAATATTTAACAACATAATAAAAAAACACTGAAATAATTATCACATTGGCATTTCGAACACATTTAAAAAAATCTTTTTATATATAATTATTTAAAACTCTCCTCCTTTAAAACTAAATATACTCTTACTTAGCATTTTCCATAAAAGGAAACCAATTAACTAAAAAAAATTCAAGCCATCCAATAGAAAGGCCACATACAGAAAACAACCAATAACATTCCAGAAACAATTTAAAACCACTATATAAACCAATTAAAACAAGTCTTCTACTGTGCCTTAAACCAAAGCATTGAACGAAGAAGAAACTCTGCTAAACTGAAGAAACCTACATCCTACTACTATTCTAAAAACGTAAGTAAATAATCTTTTCTAACTAAACTGCCAAATTAAACTAAAACACTAATTTATCTTTACTCAAATAAATAACTAACTTATATATTCCATCTCTTTATGTTTCCACTACAGATATTACTCAAAACAGCTAAAGAAAATATTGAAGATTGCCAGAAAAGACTCACTAAAAAGTAAGTATACTATCAAAATACTTTATAAAATATTAATTAAATCCTACTCAAACCCCAAAACATCCTAAACCCCTAAACAAATCCATGTTCTCTTTTTTAAGTTTTTAAAAACCTGTATAAATTAACACCTATAGTCTATACCACTGGGCATGAGGGAAGGCTCTGTTTGGTTAGGGAGAGGTTGGGCTACTGCATCTTATTTATTAGGGAGGAGGGGCACATAGTAAGAGGGGTAGGGGACGGGGGTACATTGACATGTGGTGGGGGAGGGGGGGGGGTAGAGAACTGGGTGAGAAGGTTGTTCCTTCTCCTGAATAATTGGTCTTGATGATAAATGTGTGGTACTTCCGGAACAGGTGAAGGCGGGGGAATGTTTGTTGAGTTGTTGATTTGTAAAACAATAAAATACGTTTCAACCAAAAAAATATAGTCTATACCAAACAGCAATACCACCCCACTTAAAAAACTAAACCAACCAAAACAATATATGTTCTTTAACTTTCAGAGACTACATCAACTAAACAGCATTTTGTCTACAAAGAACATCTTCATTCAAATAAAACCAAAAACACTTGGTAAGTATATATAAAAAAGTTGTTTGTTTCCTATTTTTATAGAAATATATAAAGTACTATTGCATATATTTTCATATACATTTTTTCCAGATTTCTAACACATCACGATGACAGAAGAAGCCCAATTTATAACTTCGCAGAAAGGAAAATTCCTATTGTGTTATATGGGTTACACATACACCCAAGAAAAGCAGACGGACCGAAAAGTGAACTGGAAGTGTTCTAAATATTATTCGAACAAATGCTACGGACGAGCAACAACAAGAGAAACAACTGTACTATATACAAGAGAGCATAACCATCCACCCAATCTCTCTGAAATAGAAGTCAGATCAACCCTTGAAAATATCAAAGAATTAAGCACTGGTTCACAAACTGCTACAAGTGTAATCCTAAAAGAACTATTACCTAGAGTGCCCAAAGAAGCAAGAGGCCAATTACCATCAATTGCTTCTATAAAAAGAACTATTGCTAGGACCAAAAAAGCAACCACGACAACTATACCATCCCCTAAAACTTTTCAAGATATCATCATTCCACCAGAATTAACTATCACCCACAATAATGAACCTTTTATTTTTTTTGATAACAAAAGCACAGAAAAAAGAATAATAATGTTTGCTACTGCAAACAATATAACTAAACTCCAACAATGCCAAACATGGATGATGGATGGCACCTTTACAATATGCCCAAAACCATTCTACCAGCTTTACACAATACACGGTCAATATCACAACACTTCCATACCTTTAATTTATGCACTATTACCTAACAAACAAAACAACATATAATGAAATGCTAGGAAAACTAAAACAAGAATCAAATGATTTTTACCCTCAAAGAATTATCATAGACTTTGAGCAAGCCATGATAAATTGCATTCTAAAACTGTACCCCCATACAGCTATCCAAGGATGTTACTTCCATCTAAACCAATGTATATGGAGACATTTACAAAAATCTTCACCAAGGCGACGATCACGATCCTGTAAAAACCGGGTACGAACCGTCAGACGGAGCATATTCTCCGTCCGACGCGTACCCGGTCGTCAAAATTTACAAACATGGAATTACGATTCGCACGGGAACACCATTTCCGTACGAATCGTAAAAAACCCCGACCGAACAAAATAAACCTACAAATGCGATCCGGGAAAGCGCCGACCTGACGTCGGGACGCTCGCAGCCTGCCATTCACGAACCAGGAATTACGATT
Source organism: Triturus cristatus (assembly GCF_964204655.1). Classification (NCBI taxonomy): domain Eukaryota; kingdom Metazoa; phylum Chordata; class Amphibia; order Caudata; family Salamandridae; genus Triturus; species Triturus cristatus. Next base: position 1,067,749,774 of record NC_140582.1, on the reverse strand, counting down.
CGCACCGACGTCATCCCGCACGGTGAATATTTTCCGGCTGCCAAAAACTGCCGGGAAAGCAGGACGACGCGAACAAGGACTACCAGTACGCGACGGACAGACAGGACGACACGAACAAGGAGTACCAGTACGCGACGGACAGACAGGACGACGCGATCAAGGAGTACCAGTACGCGACGGACAGACAGGACGAAGCGATCAAGGAGGACCAGTACGCGACGGACAGACAGGACGACGCGAACAAGGAGGACCCGTACGCGACGGACAGACATGGACCCGAACCTACGTGTCATCCCGGCCCTCATAGCAGTCGACCTCCTCTACAGGTTCCGACGCAGACGCCGCAGAAGGTCAGAACAACTAAGGGAGGGGGGAAAGTGGGGTGGGGTGGGGGTGGCAGGACCAGGGCAGGCCACAAACCCCCCAACAAAGTCACACAGCACACATGCCCTGGACATACCTGACTCCCATGCCCTGGTCACTACGAGGGGGTGGGGGCGTGTCCAGCTAAGCCAGCGACCGCCACAACGGAAGTCCGTCACGACGCGAACCGGCAACACAACCAGACAGGTACGTCCCGTACCCACGCCTGAAGAGCGTGGGTACGAGTCGTACCACGCCCACACCCACGTCACCCCAACAATGGCGGGACGGCTTGTACCCACGTGGCAAAGGCCTGGGTACGGCCCGCACAAGCATCACATAGCGTGGGGACGGATATGTACGGACCCTACCCCCAACCCTTATGCATGGAGCGTACCCCCACCCCAACAGTGTAAGTACGACCCATACCCCCACCCGCGTACGTATGGAGCGTACCCCCACCCCAACAGTGTAAGTACGACACGTACCCCCACCCGTGTACGTATGGAGCGTACCCCCACCCCAACAGTGTAAGTACGACCCGTACCCCCACCCGCGTACGTATGGAGCGTACACCCACCCCAACAGTGTAAGTACGACACGTACCCCCACCCGCGTACGTATGGAGCGTACCCCCACCCCAACAGTGTAAGTACGACCCGTACCCCCACCCGCGTACGTATGGAGCGTACCCCCACCCCAACAGTGTAAGTACGACCCGTACCCCCACCCGCGTACGTATGGAGCGTACCCCCACCCCAACAGTGTAAGTACGACACGTACCCCCACCCGCGTACGTATGGAGCGTACCCCCACCCCAACAGTGTAAGTACGACCCGTACCCCCACCCGCGTACGTATGGAGCGTACCCCCACCCCAACAGTGTAAGTACGACCCGTACCCACACCCGCGTACGTATGGAGCGTACCCCCACCCCAACAGTGTAAGTACGACCCGTACCCCCACCCGCGTACGTATGGAGCGTACCCCCACCCCAACAGTGTAAGTACGACTCGTACCCCCACCCGCGTACGTATGGAGCGTACCCCCACCCCAACAGTGTAAGTATGACCCGTACCCACACCCGCATACGTATGGAGCGTACCCCCACCCCAACAGTGTAAGTAAGACATGTACCCTCACCTCGAATGCATGGAGCGTAGCCCCACCCCAACAGTGTAAGTACGACACGTACCCCCACCTCGAATGCATGGAGCGTACCCACATCCGTGTATGTCATGAGCGTACATATTGTGAAATTGGAGAGGTGGGTGCAGAGTCCTCCCAGCAGTGCCCTGAGACAGGAGGGGTGGGGGCCTATCACTCCCAGCAGTGCCCTGAGACAGGAGGGGTGGGGGCCTATCACTCCCAGCAGTGCCCTGAGACAGTAGGGGTGGGTGCCTATCACTCCCAGCAGTGCCCTGAGACAGGAGGGGTGCGGGCCTATCACTCCCAGCAGTGCCCTGAGACAGTAGGGGTGGGGGCCTATCACTCCCAGCAGTGCCCAGAGACAGGAGGGGTGGGTGCCTATCACTCCCAGCAGTGCCCTGAGACAGTAGGGGTGTGTGCAGAGTCCTCCCAGCAGTGCCCAGACACAGGAGGGGTGTGTGCCTAACACTCCCAGCAGTGCCCAGAGGCAGGAGGGGTGGGTGCAGAGTCCTCCCAGCAGTGCCCTGAGACAGGAGGGGTGGGGGCCTATCACTCCCAGCAGTGCCCAGAGACAGGAGGGGTGGGTGCAGAGTCCTCCCAGCAGTGCCCAGACACAGGAGGGGTGTGTGAAGAGTCCTCCCAGCAGTGCCCAGAGACAGGAGGGGTGTGTGCAGAGTCCTCCCAGCAGTGCCCAGAGACAGGAGGGGTGTGTGCAGAGTCCTCCCAGCAGTGCCCAGAGACAGGAGGGGTGGGTGCAGAGTCCTCCCAGCAGTGCCCTGAGACAGGAGGGGTGGGGGCCTATCACTCCCAGCAGTGCCCTGAGACAGGAGGGGTGGGGGCCTATCACTCCCAGCAGTGCCCTGAGACAGTAGGGGTGGGGGCCTATCACTCCCAGCAGTGCCCAGAGACAGGAGGGGTGGGTGCCTATCACTCCCAGCAGTGCCCTGAGACAGTAGGGGTGTGTGCAGAGTCCTCCCAGCAGTGCCCAGACACAGGAGGGGTGTCTGCCTAACACTCCCAGCAGTGCCCAGAGGCAGGAGGGGTGGGTACAGAGTCCTCCCAGCAGTGCCCTGAGACAGGAAGGGTGGGGGCCTATCACTCCCAGCAGTGCCCAGAGACAGGAGGGGTGGGTGCAGAGTCCTCCCAGCAGTGCCCAGACACAGGAGGGGTGTGTGCAGAGTCCTCCCAGCAGTGCCCAGAGACAGGAGGGGTGTGTGCAGAGTCCTCCCAGCAGTGCCCAGAGACAGGAGGGGTGTGTGCAGAGTCCTCCCAGCAGTGCCCAGAGACAGGAGGGGTGGGTGCAGAGTCCTCCCAGCAGTGCCCTGAGACAGGAGGGGTGGGTGCCTATCACTCCCAGCAGTGCCCTGAGACAGGAGAGGTGGGTGCCTATCACTCCCAGCAGTGCCCTGAGACAGTAGGGGTGGGTGCCTATCACTCCCAGCAGTGCCCTCAGACAGTAGGGGTGTGTGCAGGGTCCTCCCAGCAGTGCCCAGAGACAGGAGGGGTGGGTGCAGAGTCCTCCCAGCAGTGCCCAGAGACAGGAGGGGTGGGTGCAGAGTCCTCCCAGCAGTGCCCATGGAACGCAAAGGGTGGAGTAGTCACAGATACCATGCCCACAAATGTCAGTCAGGTGCACAAAGACCCTGCAGTACATGTACCACATGTGTGCGAGGCTGGGAGTATACGCATGCATAGCGCAGAAAAGAAAACATGTACACATGAAGTCATGTCAATAGGCCACATACACAAGTACAATGACTACCAAGGATGCCACGAATGATGCAGGTGGAGACATCGCTCAGCATGCATGTGCAAAGGTGAAGGACTACGTCACACACCCAGCTAATGGACACACAGCTCTGTGCCAAAGTCAGGGGACACCCTGCAGGGAAGAAGTTAGGGTACACAGAGGAAGGAATACACCTTGGGACAATTGCAACATGCAGCAACTGCTTACATGAATGGAGAAAGCTAGCTAACACCGTGTGATGGCACACAGATCCCAGGGTCCCCCCTATGAGCAGCACACTACTACATTTCCCACACACCCAACACATGACCAACACCCACAACCATGTAGCAGCCCCACCAACAGCAATGCCAGCAATGCAGGAGTGTTACAAGGGCAAAAAATAAATAGCTTTATTCAGCATGACCAAAAAACTAGTATGACGTAAGTCCAAGATTAACAAAGGCCATAGGGCAGTCCAGGAGTCCCAGCTGGATGGGGGACACAGTGGGATGCGTGTCCCCTAGCTTGCCTGCACAGTTACAATCCGTCGTCTTCCACAGGGGTGAGGGCATCATGTGGGGGGGAAGAAACAGGCACCGCAGGGACAGGAGGGTGAAGGGTAGGCGTTGTGGGTGCAGGGATGGAGGACTCCACCACAGGGGGTGGGGCAGGGCCAAAGGCGGAGGCCAGGATCTCGCTGCACACCTTAGCAAGGTCCTCCAGGGACTCCCCTGCACCCGAAGGAACCACAGGCCCCAAGGAGGGGGGGGGGGTCAGAGGGATGGGTCGCAGCGCCACTGGGGGAGGGTGTGGACAGGGGGGGGGACTCAACCACCCTGACCGAGGACTTCCTTGACCGCTTGCGTGGTGGCGTCACTGTGGGGCTCAGGGACAGAGCGGCCATGAAGGAGTCTTTGGGGGAGATGTGGCCAGGAGAGCTGAGGGGAGGGGATTTGGAGGGAGTGGATTGGGTGGAATGCGGACGCCCACTCTGGCTGCGTGTCAAACGTTTGCCCCCCGACCCAGTGGGTGTGCCTACTGCACCCTGTGTGTGCGTGTCAGGAGGTGTGCGGCGGACCTTCCCTGCTGGTGTGTTGCCTGTGTCTGTTGTGGTGGGTGCATGCTTACGTCTGGCTGTATGTGGGACAGGCATGGGAGTGGGAATTGTGGAAGGAGCAGGGGTAGGGGGTGGGACGTAGCGCTGCAGGAGACCCACTGCTGCAGTCAGTGTGGAGTCTATGGACCTCAGCAAGTTGCGTTGGTCAGCCTGCGATGAATGAATGCCCTCCAAGTATGCCTCCATGTTGTTGAGGACCTGGCTGTGGCCATGGAGGACATTAAGGATCGCAGTCTGACCAATCTGCAACTGCCGCTGGATGTCCACAGACTCAGCATTGGCGGCAGCAGTGGAGACAGGGGCAGGGGGTGCGGTGCCTGGCAGGAAGGAGACATGTGGTGACCGGGCACGTTGGGAAGGGACACGAGCATGTGGGAGGCGGCTGATGCCAATGGAGGGGGCGGTGCCAGATGTAGGGCTGCTGTCAGATGGTGGTGCAGCCACCGCCCACTCGGAGAGATCATCCTCGGACCCGTCAGCTTCATAATCCGTTGTGCCAGTCGACAGGTCCCCGGGGTCACTCTCCTCCGCCTCAGTCCCACTCGAAGTGCCAGCCCCGATGTCACCGCTGGCACTGGTGCTCGGTCCCTCCGCGCCGTCTGTGTCCATGTCTCCCTCCGTGTCCCCCGACGATGCTGTGGGCAGGGTGAAGAGACAGAAATTAATCATACACCTGTATACATATGTCACATGAGTCAAATCTACGTAGGTTACAGTGCATAGCCTGAAACAAAGGATGAGTCACAACTACAAAACAAGGTACATATGTAGGCCCTGCAAGACACAGTTGTGTGACCCACCATGCCATGGAAAAACTATGGAGAGCATGACACAATAGCAAATGAGATGACATGGTATTCTGACTGAGGAGCAAGGCCCTGGGGACAATACAGCACTGCATCTGCACCACACAGCGTGGCAGGAAATTGGGATGAGCCAGGAACTAGAGGCACATGCAGCATAGGTAATACTGAGAACATGCCCACCTTGACTGGCACGCTGCACCTTGAGTGTATGTCCAGACAAACATCACACACTGGCCAGTCCGAGCAAGGTGATGACAGTTCTTGACATGTAGGCCATGCCCGCCCCACCCACCCCCTACATGAGACAAATCTGTGGAGACACAGGAAGCACTTACATCTCTTAGTCTGGGTGAAATACACATGGGATGCAACAATTCAAGATTGCACACCAAATACCCAAGGTGCGCCTGTCCTAATAATAATCTACAAATGGGCATCATCAGATGATTGCAACAAGACACACAGGCAATGGCCACCGTGAGTATGTACTTTGAAAATCAGGTCAGGCTGGACAGTGGACACTTGTAATACATCTCACGTCAAGGAACATGGTGCCAGGGGACAATGGCACAGAGCACAACCTATGCTGTAGACACAGAGATTGTCGACATACTCGGATTACACACATGATACCTAGGAAAAGATGCCCCTGGGGACAGTAGTGGCCACACAACTCCATGCTCCTGAATGGGAATGACTGCAACACACGCTAACATCCCTGCACTATGCCTAACGCACACTCATGCACATCATGTCACAGGCCACCACATGGGACATGCCTGCTGGAAGGCCTGGCACTCGAGAGATTAACTCCCATGTCTGGACTCAGCATTAGTGCCAACTGACATGGAACCCACAAGTCCAGAACTGGACAGGGCACAGGCAAGGTCACAAAACCTGTTACACACCACCCCCACACATGATGCTGCAGGCATTGTACACTTGGAGAAGGTGTCAGGCTACATAACCTTGTGATGGAGTGACTACACACAGACCAGGGAACACATTGCAAGGAGGGGAAGGGAGGCAGGAGAGCACTGCAATACTGTGGGGAACAGGATCTGCACAGCACCATAAACCCTGGAAGTGTATCCATGGAACAGTGCACTTACAAATGCTGGTGAAACACAACAAACACACACATGTGCCTACCCCCTTCCGGCTGCTGCATGTCCTGTAGACACCTGTCCAAGTCAGAAAAGACCACCGCCAGCACACGTTTCTGGATGTGGGAGAGACGGCGGCGCCCGCGGTTCTTGTGGCTCTCAGGTGAGTCCCCCAGCAGCACCCGTGCGATCCTCCGCGTCCAGCACCGGATATCCTGCCAGCGTTTCCTTACCTGGGACAGGTGCCGCCTCCGACCATCCGCACTCCTCACGGCGCTAACGGCGTCCAGCCATATCTGCTCCTTGGCAGAGGCGTCTACCTGTGAGGATGAACAAGTGACACTACATCAATACACCTTGCACATGTCACGTGGACACAGATTAGAACACATTTGCTGTTTACAACAAGGCATAGTGTGCATCCAACGCATTGCAACTTTGTCATAGGGACATGATCCTCTGGGGGAAGGCCAAAAGCAGTAGGTGCCATTGAAAGGACACAGGTGGAATGAGGGCAACTACACAATCAATGAGCCAGGCTCACACTGTGCATCACACCCACCCCTCCTGTCTCAGGGCACTGCTGGGAGGACTCTGCACCCACCCCTCCTGTCTCAGGGCACTGCTGGGAGTGATAGGCCCCCACCCCTCCTGTCTCAGGGCACTGCTGGGAGGACTCTGCACCCACCCCTCCTGTCTCTGGGCACTGCTGGGAGTGATAGGCCCCCACCCCTCCTGTCTCAGGGCACTGCTGGGAGGACTCTGCACCCACCCCTCCTGTCTCAGGGGACTGCTGGGAGTGATAGGCCCCCACCCCTCCTGTCTCAGGGCACTGCTGGGAGTGATAGGCCCCCACCCCTACTGTCTCAGGGCACTGCTGGGAGTGATAGGCCTCCACCCCTACTGTCTCAGGGCACTGCTGGGAGTGATAGGCCCCCACCCCTCCTGTCTCAGGGCACTGCTGGGAGGACTCTGCACCCACCCCTCCTGTCTCATGGCACTGCTGGGAGTGATAGGCCCCCACCCCTCCTGTCTCAGGGCACTGCTGGGAGGACTCTGCACCCACCCCTCCTGTCTCTGGGCACTGCTGGGAGTGATAGGCCCCCACCCCTCCTGTCTCAGGGCACTGCTGGGAGGACTCTGCACCCACCCCTCCTGTCTCAGGGCACTGCGGGGAGTGATAGGCCCCCACCCCTCCGGTCTCAGGGCACTGATGGGAGTGATAGGCCCCCACCCCTACTGTCTCAGGGCACTGCTGGGAGTGATAGGCCCCCACCCCTACTGTCTCAGGGCACTGCTGGGAGTGATAGGCCCCCACCCCTACTGTCTCAGGGCACTGCTGGGAGTGATAGGCCCCCACCCCTCCTGTCTCAGGGCACTGCTGGGAGGACTCTGCACCCACCCCTCCTGTCTCTGGGCACTGCTGGGAGTGATAGGCCCCCACCCCTCCTGTCTCAGGGCACTGCTGGGAGGACTCTGCACCCACCCCTCCTGTCTCAGGGCACTGCTGGGAGTGATAGGCCCCCACCCCTCCTGTCTCAGAGCACTGCTGGGAGTGATAGGCCCCCACCCCTACTGTCTCAGGGTACTGCTGGGAGTGATAGGCCCCCACCCCTACTGTCTCAGGGCACTGCTGGGAGTGATAAGCCCCCACCCCTACTGTCTCAGGGCAATGCTGGGAGTGATAGGCCCCCACCCCTCCTGTCTCGGGGCACTGCTGGGAGGACTCTGCACCCACCCCTCCTGTCTCTGGGCACTGCTGGGAGTGATAGGCCCCCACCCCTCCTGTCTCAGGGCACTGCTGGGAGGACTCTGCACCCACCCCTCCCGTCTCAGGGCACTGCTGGGAGTGATAGGCCCCCACCCCTACTGTCTCAGGGCACTGCTGGGAGTGATAGGCCCCCACCCCTACTGTCTCAGGGCACTGCTGGGAGTGATAGGCCCCCAACCCTCCTGTCTCAGGGCACTGCTGGGAGACATCAGGCATTCCCCCCCCCTGGGACCCCCCCCCTACAGTACATAGCATGTGTGTCACACCTGGACACAATGGCAGAAGTCACAGTCACTAAAAAGGGACACAGTCTGTGCCAGTGGACACTGCACTCACCTGATAACCTGGTCGCCCATACAGCATGGGGTACCGTGGGAGGATCACATCCACCAAAGCCATGTTCTCCTCCAGGGTGACTGGCTGTGACCTCTCCACAGCCCTTGACATGGTTCCAGGGAATCAGTAGCAGCAGCTGGGTCGTGGAATACAAAGATGTGCAGGCAAGTGCTCCCTCATGGGACCTGGCTGCCTTATATCTGCCTTGCTGGCCCATCTCATGCACAGGAGTACAGAGTGATTGGTCACTCACATTTGCATCCTATGTTTCCTCCAATCCCTTCAAACCTAGCAGTCTGTGGGTTCTCTATCGGTTTCATTCTCCTGCATGATGTCAGCCCCCCCAAACACATTGCAACAAAGTAGATTATTTCCAACAGACTTCTGCTGTGCACCTTCCAGAACAAATTCAAAATTTGAACTTGGTCTCCATGACAACCAGCATGCATGTAGGCCTTAATACTTGTCCCTCATGTGTCCCCTATGTAATTTGGAGCTTCACACACAGGTACGGTGCGTTCCGGGGCCCTGGGCACCCCAAATGCATTGCAACGGCCCGTACACGCGTGCCTACGTTCACTATCACTATGGGTGTCCTCGCGTATGCGTACAAGTAGTGATAGTGAGCGTACAGGCGTGTGTACGGCCCGTACCACTACGAGTATGCATACGCGAGGACACCCATAGTGATAGGGAGCGTACAGGTGTGTGTACGGCCCTACCACTATGGGTGTTCTTGCGTATGCGTACACGTAGCGATAGTGAGCGTACAGGCGTGTGTACGGCCCATACCACTACGAGTACGCATACGCGAGGACACCCATAGTGATAGGGAGCGTACAGGCGTGTGTACGGCCCGTACCACTACGAGTACGCATACGCGAGGACACCCATAGTGATAGGGAGCGTACAGGCGTGTGTACGGCCCTACCACTATGGGTGTTCTTGCGTATGCGTACACGTAGTGATAGTGAGCGTACAGGCGTGTGTACGGCCCGTACCACTACGAGTACGCATACGCGAGGACACCCATAGTGATAGGGAGCGTACAGGCTTGTGTACGGCCCTACCACTATGGGTGTTCTTGCGTATGCGTACTCGTAGTGGCACGGGCCGTACACATGCCTGTACGCTCACTATCACTATGGGTGTCCTCGCGTATGCGTACTCGTAGTGGTACGGGCCGTACACATGCCTGTACGCTCCCTATCACTATTGGTGTCCTCGCGTATGCGTACTCGTAGTGGTACGGCCCGTACACATGCCTGTACACTCGCCATCACGATGGGTACACATACGGCAGCACTCCCATAGTGATATGGGAACGTACACAGGCACTCTTAGCAGCAGTACGGCGGTTTTCACACATCACAGTGGTGACAGGCGGCACACAGGTAGGGATAGGGCGGACATACTTGTCCATGGATGGACAAACTTGTCCATGGATGGACATACTTGTCCATGGATGGACATACTTGTCCATGAATGGACATACTTGTCCATGAATGGACATCAAGGCATCGTCTGTGCATTACTACATGTGTGGGGCATAGGTGTGACGGGCTGTGATGTGGCCATTAACGATAATGGGGCAACCCAGTAACCCTCAGAACCTGGGTAAGATAGTGTGTGCAAAAAACAATCGTTCTGTCGGAAAATGAACGGACTAACTTAATGAGTACTGAATACACTGTAAATTCTCAAGGACACACACAGACCATAAGAAACGGGACAGAATCCAAGTCTCTTGATAGAATGATGTTAATTAATGTATCAAAAACACCAAATTATTTACAGGGTAATCCAACCAAAAAACACAGAATATGGTGAAACAATTAGTGAAACAGTGATACTTAGCACAAAACACATCACATTTAACGAATATGTACAATGGACAATACATAAAAATAATCAACAAACAAGGTCCTATTTACAATACATAAGCCACTTAAGGGTTCAAAGTTTCCTCGTTATCTAAGTGGATTTGCATGTGACGCATAGGACATGTAACGTCGACGTTTCGACCCTAGGATAATTGTGCCAATTATTACGCATCAGGTTGGGTCTTCATCAGGACAGACAGGGTTGGGGACCTGTAAACGCAAGGAATATGGTGTCAGGGCCATGTGTGTGTTACATGTAATGGAAATATTTAATTTCCCAATTACCAACAATTGTCTCACCTGGGGGACCAATGTAAATTATAGGAAAAGGATTCCTGTTGTCGCAAATGCAGATGGCCAACATCAAATGTTGAGATACTAGTTCAATCCTGCAAAAGATTTAAGAGGAGGAACTGGTTTAAAACCTGGATAGGTTGCGTTGGAAATGGTGGAAACATACCATCAGTTCTCTCACCTGGGGAACCTATTTAAAATATAGGAAAAGGATTCCTGTTGTCACAAATGCAGATGGCCAACATCAAATGTTGAGATATTAGTTCAATCCTGCAAAAGATTAAAAAGGAGGAACTGGTGTAAAACCTGGACGGGTTGCGTTGGACATGGTAGAAACATACCTGTGTGCACATGAGAAGAACATACCTTTAGGACGGAGATATGATTTGGAAGGGAAGTGGTGCTGTCTCTACAATCGCCACAAGCTGAAAGAACAAAGAGCAAAGGGGTGTTTGAGTAATTAAGGCCGATTAATCATTTAGGAATAAGACGCCTCTATCAGTATCATTTACTCGTGGAACGACGAATAATTACGGAAGAGGCGGTGGTCAAAACCACCAACACCTAATGTAAGATCTATGCTACAACTACCACAAATTCATGGACATCACAAATGCGGTCACTGCAAGGTTTGTCCGAACTCCAAAGTGGGTACTAGCTTCGATCATTTGGGAAAGACGTATTCCCTGAACCACTTTTCAAATTGCAACAGTCAAAACGTGATTTATGCAATCAGATGTCCCTGCAAACTGATATATGTAGGCCAGACTACACAAAAAGTGAAAAACAGGATCCAACAACATCAGAGCAGGATCAAATGTAAATCCCTTGGGGCTCCACTGGTAGAACACTATACGAACAAGAGACATACACATCTAGACCTAGAATGGTGGGTGCTCGAGAAGGTCACATTACACAGAAGGGGTGGTAACATGGGCACCTCTCTCAACTTTAAAGAGTGTCGTTGGATCCATCTTTTGGATGCCACCAATAGTGGGCTGAATGAGCATGAGGAAACTTATTTGCAAATGAGCAAACTTTAAATCTTATTTTTGATCTCGTGGAAGATTTAGCAAGAGTCATACATAAAGGAATGTCGCATAAAGCATGCTGTGTTTATATCTATGTTTACACTCTTTAGCGTAACCCCTGCCAAGGCTCACTTATCTCATGCTGACATCTCTGGATATGTGATAAATATGTGCCTGTATTGCGAACCTGTAAAAGTATGACTTGTGCTAGTCTAGCTCTGTGTATATGTTTTCAAAAAGTAATGTGTCACCCAATTATATATACGGGGTGTAGTATGACTTCTGCCACCACACGTGTCATGTGATTTCAGAACTATGTCGTGTTTGAGAAACATGTTATAAGGCAATTTCATAGCACATCCGCATGAACCACCTCACTGGTTCCCACATGGACATTGAATGTAAGAATGCCCACATATATTAATTCCCATTTGGATGGGGTTCACTATATCTTCTGCTATTACAACTTTCATGTGACTGTTGAATCAAGTCAAGTTTGAGAAATACACTATAAGTAAAGGCTACAGCGCTCACATCGCGTTTTCGTCAAATGTACGATGTATATAAGAATGTTTAAATATGTTAATTATCATGCATTCAATACCACACGAAATCATCATTACTTGTTCAATATAAATAAATTCATTTGTTTCCGGCGTGTTTCCTCCCGTTTTAATAAACATCGGTCCCTTCAGTTCGTCATTACTTTGCTGGAGCCCGCCCTCAAATCCATTCCTGGCTTTCCTCTTTCTGCTGATTCACTCTAACAGCCGCGCGCCCATGGCTTTCCACTACGTCATATAGTTAGCTCAGGGCGGGAGCTCGCTGTCAGTTGCAGCTGAGCCGTAGACGGAATCAGATGTCCATTCACGGACTCCAAGTAAGCCGACATCGCGCCGTCGGACTCATCGATTGAACGCAGTACACGGCCACAGCGCTGGTCAATTAACAATAAGCTAAGATAGATTTGTTCCTTGTGGTGCCTTAAGGACTCGGTCCAGTTTAAAAAGTATATATGGCAATAGTCGTCTTTACCTATAAATTGGCATCAGGTTTATCATAAAGTTATACAACTAACGCTCCACCGCATTTGTGATACTTTGCGGTTTTTGGTACCAGGCACCTTTGACTTTTATTATTCCATGTACGGGGGACAACTTCCCGCCCCAGTTTAATTGTTACAATATCTATACACGGCAACACCGTTCGTTATTTACTAAAATACGCCGTGATACATCGGTCCATTGCATTTGTTTTCACGGACTTGGTTTAGTAAAACAGTATACTTGGCAATACCACCAAGTCAACTTTACTTATTTATTCACGCACTACCATAATTGTGAAAGATTGCGCTTTTGACACAATGCACCTCCAGTTATTCTGTGTGCGTCTGATAAATTTTACGTATAACTGCGACACCTGGCGCTTTGACTTCAGTCCCCTTTGACACTTGATTATCAGGCGTTTGGGTGATATACATTACTTCGTGGTTTTGACCACCGCCTCTTCCGTAATTATTCGTCGTTCCACGAGTAAATGATACTGATAGAGGCGTCTTATTCCTAAATGATTAATCGGCCTTAATTACTCAAACACCCCTTTGCTCTTTGTTCTTTCAGCTTGTGGCGATTGTAGAGACAGCACCACTTCCCTTCCAAATCATATCTCCGTCCTAAAGGTATGTTCTTCTCATGTGCACACAGGTATGTTTCTACCATGTCCAACGCAACCCGTCCAGGTTTTACACCAGTTCCTCCTTTTTAATCTTTTGCAGGATTGAACTAATATCTCAACATTTGATGTTGGCCATCTGCATTTGTGACAACAGGAATCCTTTTCCTATATTTTAAATAGGTTCCCCAGGTGAGAGAACTGATGGTATGTTTCCACCATTTCCAACGCAACCTATCCAGGTTTTAAACCAGTTCCTCCTCTTTAATCTTTTGCAGGATTGAACTAGTATCTCAACATTTGATGTTGGCCATCTGCATTTGCGACAACAGGAATCCTTTTCCTATAATTTACATTGGTCCCCCAGGTGAGACAATTGTTGGTAATTGGGAAATTAAATATTTCCATTACATGTAACACACACATGGCCCTGACACCATATTCCTTGCGTTTACAGGTCCCCAACCCCGTCTGTCCTGATGAAGACCCAACCTGATGCGTAATAATTGGCACAATTATCCTAGGGTCGAAACGTCGACGTTACATGTCCTATGCGTCACATGCAAATCCACTTAGATAACGAGGAAACTTTGAACCCTTAAGTGGCTTATGTATTGTAAATAGGACCTTGTTTGTTGATTATTTTTATGTATTGTCCATTGTACATATTCGTTAAATGTGATGTGTTTTGTGCTAAGTATCACTGTTTCACTAATTGTTTCACCATATTCTGTGTTTTTTGGTTGGATTACCCTGTAAATAATTTGGTGTTTTTGATACATTAATTAACATCATTCTATCAAGAGACTTGGATTCTGTCCCGTTTCTTATGGTCTGTGTGTGTCCTTGAGAATTTACAGTGTATTCAGTACTCATTAAGTTAGTCCGTTCATTTTCCGACAGAACCATTGGGCTGTGATGTGGGACATTTCTCCTGGGCCGAGAAGGCACCAGATGTATGATGAGATGTGTACAGATGTACTGTGTGACGGTGCAATGTGTGCCAGGCATGCCCTTGACTCCTTTGACATGTGTGCATGTCGTACTGCACACTTGGGGTGAGCGTCACTGGCATGGCACGGACACCAACACACGGAAGTGTCCCCTGATGCCCGGTACAGGGGTTACCACACCTGACTTGTCACTACCCACGGTGCACAATGTGACTATGTCATGTATGTGTGGGGGCTTCCCATCAGGTTGATGTTGGAGCACCCTCAAAAGCTGCAGCTGTTGCAGCAACCAACATGTGTCTGTGTGTAGATTGACATTGCACACTGTTCCGCACACCATGCCACATGTGGTATCGGATGTGAGGTGCACATGTATGCATGGGACACGGAGTAGCATGACAAGGACATGTCTGCATCCTCACAATGAATGTGTGGTGAGTCATGACATGTGCACCTTCATGGCAAGGTGTGTGGGCTGTCCTAGTGTAATGTCATGTGACCTGTGGCTCTAGTGTTCCGCTACCAGTCTCTGCAATCGGCATCCTACTTCTGCTGATGTGTGGGCGTATGTCACTCCTGTCTTGCGTCTGGCTGTTCACTTGCACTGGGACACAGCTATTCCCATGGCATGGCATGGGGAGGTTCTCAATCTCCGTGTGTAGCTGGGTCTTGGTAGGAGTGTCACCTTGCATCCATACATGTCCTGGGCATGTAGCACATACCTGACTCCCTATGTAGCATATGTGTATTGACAGATTAACATGTGCTCAGTACATATGAATTGTTGTCGTAGTGCACTCACTCTTCCTTGTCACTTCCAAATTACTGCAGAGCGCCGCCTCTTGCCCGACCAATTCCGGACTTGGCTGCAATGCGGGAGAATGATCGGATCCGGTGCTACCGCTTCCCACGACGGTTGATTCTGGAGTTGACGGTGAGACTGGCACCACACCTGCAACCGCAGCACAGGTATCCTACGGCACTGACACCCCAGCTGAAGGTAATGGCTGCCCTACATTTTCTTGCCACGGGTACCTTTCAAAATACCATAGCTCATGTTGGTGGCATGTCCCAGAGCATGTTCTGCCGTGTGCTGCATGATTTCTTAGAGGCCATGTTGATTCACCTGGATGACTTCATCAAGTTCCCAACCCCTGAACAGTTGACTGCGGTCAAGCGTGGATTCTATGCCCTGGGAGGGATGCCCCATGTCATTGGGTCCATAGATGGGACACATGTAGCTTTGGTACCACCACACGCACGGGAGGTGGTGTACCACAATCGGAAGCACTACCACTCCATCAATTCCCTTGTGGTGTGTCAGTCCAACATGGTGATTTCACATGTCTGTGCTCGTTTTCCAGGATCAGCACACGATGCCTACATCATGAGGCGTAGCAGGATGCCTGAAATGATGATGCAGCTGCGCAACGAAAGAGCATGTGTTGTTGGTGGGTACAGTCTGTCTGTCCTGTATTTTCCATAGCCTACCAGCATGACCGCTTCACCACTTCTAACAATGTCCATGTGCTTCCCATGTAGGGGACGCTGGCTATCCCAACATGCCATGGCTGCTCACACCTCTCCGCAACCCCATCACGCCGGCCCAGCTCCGCTACAACACCGCCCATGGCCGGACAAGGCGAGTGATAGAGAGGACGTTTGGCCTGCTGAAGAGCCGATTTCGGTGCCTCCACAAGACCGGCGGCGCGCTCCCATATGCCCCTGCGAAGGTCTGCAAAATCTTCATGGTCTGCTGCATGCTGCACAACATGGCAGTTGAGAAAGCTGTGCCACTCATCCTGGATCAACATGACGAGGACCATCCACCCGTGGAGGACGAAGGGCTTGGCAATGGGGCTAGTGATGTGGAGGATGTGGAGCCGCAAGAGGACATCCGGACTCGGCTCATACGCGACTTCTTTGCTTAGTGGTGAGTACCAGTGTCTGAGTGTGCACGCATTGGTCCCCGTGTGGCATGTGTTGTGATGTGTGTCTCAACCTGCATGTATGTCACGTGAGTCAGAGGTGTGTGTGGGTGTGTCACTGGAGTGATGGTGGCAGTGATGGTTGTATTTCCCCAGTCATAATTGTGACCTAGCATGTTGTCATCCATACATGTGTCGAGTAAATGCACATGCAAGTGGCTGTGCTTTTTGTGGCTGACTTCTTGTGTGTCTCTCTTCCCCAGGTACTTGCGCATGCCGTCTGCTGGTTGCATTGTTGTGGCACTGCTATTCCTCATGGACACGTCATCGTGGGCTGACTCAGCGTTACAGGCACGGACACGTTTGGAAGTCTCCATAGGGTAAGGGATGCATCAGGGGTGTATTGGGTGTGGCAGTTGTTCACGATGTATGCACACTGCCCCTGTCGATGTTTGGTTCCTCTGCAGCCATGTGGCATCACCATGGGACACGACATGCAGCTGTGTACACCTGAATAGATGGTCTGCCTGGTTGCCAGTCATCAGTGATGGGATAGTGGATTGTGATGATGGCATCAATGTGTGTAACACTGCCCTCGGACACATACGGTTAGCATTGGCTTGACATGGTGTGGGACTTCCATATCAGCGGATCAATGGTGTATGGCAGTCTCTCCGTGAGCAGCTGTGGGTGTTTAGCTGTTAGCCGACAATTGTGTGCCAGTTCCATGGCTAACACGCATTTGTGCTGCAGAAGGGGGGTGCCAGTGTTGGACCCACATGTTACTCCACAAGATGTGTTCATGTGTACTTCAAGTTGCCTCTGCAATCCCGAACACATGACTAATAAAGGTGTCCCTATGCCTCCAAGGTGCCTCTTCTCAGTCAATGCTGGTGTGTTGCCACGGTGCATCCAGCATGTCTGGCATGGTTTTCCCTGATAGTGGCTATGTGTCGATGTGTCGAGTAGCAAGATGCAAGCTGTGTGTGTGGGCTGAGACTGTGTATTGGGCATGATGTCCATGAGTGTGTGGGTATTGTGACATGTGCCATCCCCATGCATCCAACGTTGGCCAGGCCCCCATTCTCTGCATCCACCGGACTCAAGCTTGCAGGACATGGTTCTGCCACCTGTCTACACATACGTGGGTGCCCCCCAGGACACTGGACATAATCCCTGACCTCTGCGCATGACTGTTGCTCTACTCAATGTGTCTGTCAGCACGGTTGTGCGGCCACCCCCTCAGCTGGTTGGGCCCATCACGGGTGTGTATGGTGCTCCATGTCTGTCTTGCCTAATACACTGTGACCCGTGTGTCCTGTGCCAGACTCAGGCCCCAGGGTGTGGATGGTTGGAGTCAAAAGAGAGCTCAGACATGTTTAGACTTTACAACACACATGTAAGGTAATAATGCAACCAGCAGGCATCTTCTCTTCATGGTGTGAATTTTTATTTTGGGGGGGGGGGGGATAAAGTGAGGGGCTTTCCGGGAGTTTGGAATCCAAAGTTCAGTAGGGGAGTTGGTGTCCTTGCCATTGGAAATCCTCATAGTCCATGCCACAGTCTTTGTCAACATTGGTCAGACAGTGACCAGCAGGGCCATGTGGCAGAGAATGTCTCTTGATGCTGTGATGCTGTTGCTCCAGTGGGCCAGGTGCCAGGCCAGGTGTCCTGGGAGATGGTGATGTAGCGCCGACCCTCACGGTCCTTTCCGTGGACGACCCGGCCTCCTGCGGGGACCCTCAGCAGCAGGCCGTGACGATGTTTGGGATGCTCCGTCGGATGTCTCCTCCTCCTCCTGATCCCTCCCTGTGGGTGGTAATGTTCTACGCCGTCTGGCACAGGGAGGGTTGCCCATGTTGTCGGCCATCCGACGGAGTGTATTGTGAATCCCCTGGAACACCGTCACTTGCTCAGCCTGTCTGTCCTCCATCCTCCGTTGGTGTTGCAGTAGACAGGCATGTAGCTCCGCATGTTGCTGGGCCTGCTGGGTCTTGATCCCCTCGAGGACGGACACAACCTGGGCCAGGCCCGTGGTGTCCTGCCGGTATGTGTCCAGGATGTTACGGACATGGGAAAATACCGGTTCCCCAGCCTCCGCCGTCCTCCACTCCCACCACCCCTGCCCACTTGCACCTGGCCTGCCCTTGTGGGTACATCGGGTCTCCGGGACTCCTGAGGGGTGGCATTGGCGTTGTCGCCTGCCTCCTCCTGGGTGCCCGGGACACCGTGTCCCTCCTGGCCAGCCTGGCTGCATTGTGGTGGTGGGGCAGGGATCCTGGGTGTCTCCTGGGATGTGGCAGGAGTGGGGGTGGTGGTTGGCACAGTTGTACCTGACGCAGGTGCTGCAGGTGGTTGGACACCAGAGGGGCCAGGTCGGTCGGGGTCGTCCACAGAGTGGTGAGAGTCGTCGCTGCCGGTGGGATCGGGCTCCCGCAGATCCGGGTCCTGTGAGTCTTCCCCCCCAGTGTCGGGGGTGAACCACGACGTTGACCTGTGTGTGAGAGAGACAATGTTAATTTTGGTCCATGCAACATCCATGTTTCATCAGTTTCAAAGTTAGCACTTTTCCTCTTGGAATTAGGATCTGTCTTGCATTCCACTCACAGTGCACTTGTGCATGGGTGTGTCCCTTGGGCACCACTTTGGCCCCTTTAACTATGTGTGGCACAGTCTTACTTGCTGCGTCAAGTGTGACTGCAGTCAGCAGTGGAGTGGGCAGGTGTGGCGAGCCATGCATTGGCGCCTTCCGTGTAGCACTGTACATGTGCACATGGAGTGGATCCACACACTTATATCATGCAGGTAGCTGTCGTTGTGCTCGTGAACAGGTTGTGACATGGCCCTGTGTTTTGCCATGGTGAAGAGGGGGGGTTCTGGCACTGGCCACCCTTGGCTACATGCACGCAGTCTACCTGCTGACGAGCAGACATTCCCACACACCACACGGCTGATTTGCTCTCCCTGTGTCTCCCTCCCTCTCTGTCCCCCTCTCCCTCCCTCTCTGTCCCCCTCTCCCTCCGTCTCTGTCCCCCTCTCCCTCCCTCTGTGTGTCAGCCACCTCCCTCTGTCCGTGTCCCTGTGTCTCCCTCCCTCTCTGTCCCCCTCTCCCTCCCTCTCTGTCCCCCTCTCCCTCCCTCCGTGTGTCAGCCTCCTCCCTCTGTCCGTGTCCCTGTGTCTCCCTCCCTCTCTGTCCCCCTCTCCCTCCCTCTCTGTCCCCCTCTCCCTCCCTCTCTGTCCCCCTCTCCCTCCCTCCGTGTGTCAGCCTCCTCCCTCTGTCCGTCTCCCTGTGTCTCCCTCCCTCTCTGTCCCCCTCTCCCTCCCTCCGTGTGTCAGCCTCCTCCCTCTGTCCGTGTCCCTGTGTCTCCCTCCCTCTCTGTCCCCCTCTCCCTCCCTCTCTGTCCCCCTCTCCCTCCCTCTGTGTGTCACCCTCTGTCACCTCAGCCCAGCTTCCTAGACACACACTTTTTCCAGTCCTTTGAATGGCCCTTGGCTTGTTGATGTGAGTTTGTTTCTGATCTCCAGGCACCCATTGGGTGTAGTGTCTGTGTGTGCGCTGCTGCTGTGGTTGTGTGTGCTGCCACTCTTTCACAGTGTTGGCTGTTCATTAGCTGCTGTCATGTGCAAAACAGTGCCTTCACCCCCATGTGTTGATGCAAGGCGTCCGCCATTTGCTGGCGAGTCTTTCCTGTGTGGGGACACACTGTTTGTCTGGCTGTGACCTGGGCCATATGGGCAGAGGGCATTGTTGTCTGCTTCTGAGTTGCACTATGTGATTTTTGGGGCCCACCCTCCCGCCATCCGGGTTACCGTGTCATGTGTTGGTGTCTTTTGTGGCCTGTGACTTGACATTGTCCAGCTGGGTGCATGGGGCATGGTGGCGGCAGTGGCATGTGCGTGTTCATGGAGTGTGGTTGAGTCATGCGATAGGTTGGGGTGGTTGCGGGACTGTTAGTGATTTTGGTTGTGAATGAGGTCCCCCCCATGTGAGGTGCGTTGTTCGTATACTCACCCGGGTCTCGGAGTCCTCCTAATCCTTCGACTGCCTCCACCGGCTGTATGGCCATCACCCTCTCCTCCCAGGGCTGGTAGTGTACGGGTCTGCGGGAGGGCCCTCCTCCAGTGGCGTTGGCCTGGTTGTGTTCCTCCAGCATCTTGGCTCGGACCCTCCTCCGCAGATCGTACCACCTGGCTTGGCATTCCTGCCTGGTCCTTCTGGTGTCCGCAACAGCATTCACAGCATCGACGATGGTCTGCCACATGGCTGTTTTTGCTGCAATGCTGGTCTGTCTGACCAATGTTCCAAAGAGCTGTGGCTCGACTCTGAGGATTTCATCAACAAGGACCTCCAACTCACGGTTACTGAACTTTGGATTCTTGTTAGTGGGCATGGTGAGGGGTGTGGGTGTGGATGGTGGGGTGTGTGTGTGGATGGTTATGGGTGTGTGGGTGTGGTTGTGCAGGTGTGTGTGTGTGAATGTGATGAGGGGGTGTTTGTGGAGGTGGTTGTGTGAAGGTGTGCAAGTGTAAGGTGTGGTGAGGCTTGTAGTATGGTTCTGTGGTGTCTGGCAGCAGTGAGTCTGTTGCAAAGGCTCATGGTTTGTGTGTGTGGGCCCTTTTTATTGGTCCATTGGTGGGTGTGGCTGTGTTTGAAATTTGGGTGGGTGTGTTATAAGGAGTGGTGGTGTTTTGGGCCTCTGTTTGTTTTTGGCAGTTGCAGGTCAGTGAATGTGTTTTTTTAGTGTTTGTTGGCCATGTTTAGTGGCTTTGTGCCATTCGAATAGTGTATTCTTGTGTTGTTTTGTTTTGTCCTGGTTGTGTACGTGCGTTTTGAGCGTGTGTACGGTGTGTACATGGGCCATTTGGTTGTACGGTGCTGTCCTTGTGTGTGGCTTGGTACGACTCGTACATGCGGTTGTGATGTTGGGGCCTGGGGTGTGCTCCGTACTTAGGAGGTTGTGTTGTGGATGCGACGGGAACGTACTTGGGTGTATATCGACGGTGGTACGACACGTACAGGGGTGGGGGTGCGAATCAAACGTACTGGGGTGTACATACATGGGGGTCGGACACGTACAGGGGTGGGGGTACGACTCGAACGTACAGGGGTGTACATAGACGGTGGTACGACACGTACAGGGGTGGGGGTACGACTCGAACGTACTGGGGTGTACATAGACGGTGGTACGACACGTACAGGGGTGGGGGTACGATTCGAACGTACTGGGGTGTACATAGACGGTGGTACGACACGTACAGGGGTGGGGGTACGACTCGAACGTACAGGGGTGTACATAGACGGTGGTACGACACGTACAGGGGTGGGGGTACGACTCGAACGTACAGGGGTGTACATAGACGGTGGTACGACACGTACAGGGGTGGGGGTACGACTCGAACGTACTGGGGTGTACATAGACGGTGGTACGACACATACAGGAGTGGGGGTACGACTCGAACGTACAGGGGTGTACATAGACGGTGGTACGACACGTACAGGGGTGGGGGTACGACTCGAACGTACAGGGGTGTACATAGACGGTGGTACGACACGTACAGGGGTGGGGGTACGACTCGAACGTACTGGGGTGTACATAGACGGTGGTACGACACGTACAGGGGTGGGGGTTCGACTCGAACGTACTGGGGTGTACATACATGGGGGTCGGACACGTACAGGGGTGGGGGTTCGACTGGAACGTACTGGGGTGTACATTGACGGTGGTCGGACACGTACAGGGGTGGGGGTTCGACTCGAACGTACTGGGGTGTACATACATGAGGGTCGGACACGTACAGGGGTGGGGGTTCGACTGGAACGTACTGGGGTGTACATTGACGGTGGTCGGACACGTACAGGGGTGGGGGTACGACTCGAACGTACTGGGGTGTACATAGACGGTGGTACGACACGTACAGGGGTGGGGGTACGACTCGAACGTACTGGGGTGTACATACATGGGGGTCGGACACATACAGGGGTGGGGGTTCGACTGGAACGTACTGGGGTGTACATACATGGGGGTCGGACACGTACAGGGGTGGGGGTTCGACTGGAACGTACTGGGGTGTACATACATGGGGGACGGACACGTACAGGGGTGGGGGTTTGACTCGAACGTACTGGGGTGTACATACATGGGGGTCGGACACGTACAGGGGTGGGGGTACGAATCGAACTACTGGGGTGTACATAGACAGTGGTACGACACGTACAGGGGTGGGGGTTCGACTCGAACGTACTGGGGTGTACATACACGGGTGGGGGTGTACATACACGGGGGGTACGTCTCGGACGTACGGGGGCGGGGGGGAGTGTTGGGCACGTATGCGGGCACATGTCTCCATGGTTGCTATGGGAGTTCGGTGCGGACGGTGTTTTTTCCATACGGTTGTAAGATCGGACGCACAGGATGGATCGTGATTCCTCGGTCGGACTTCACCTTTCACATTTGTACGGTAAATAGTCCGAGGACGTGTCGGACACATTTTCCGACCCGAGGACGTGTGGGAAATCATTCCCGATGCGGTTCGTATGGACTTTTTACCATGCGAATCGTGATTGCCAGTTCGTACGGCACTTGTACGATTCGTACGGTAAAAAGACCGGATACGAGTCGCACGGGGAATTTTTTTACCGGATCGTAATTGGCACCCTAGTGTAGAATATGCCACTAACATAAGTTTTGCACATCAAATAAAACTTCTAACAGCCCTAGCTTATGTACCAACCACAGATGTTGCAGAACATTACAATCTTTTATTAGAAAGTCCATTCTACAAACAAAATGAAGTAAAGTTATCTCCCCTATTAGATTATTTTGAGGATACCTGGGTGGGGAGACTACACAGATCAGGCCATAGACGTCAGCCCAAGTTCCAAATACCTTGGTGGAATGTATATGTAAGTACACTCAACCAACAAGCCAAAACTAACAACGCCGTCGAGGGCTGGCATAATGCATTCCTAACTTCTACTGGGAGAACAACTCCAACACTACAAAAACTACTAATTGCCATACAAAAGGAACAACGTTTCCAAGAATTAAGAATGCAACAATCTGTCCTACAATTAAAACCAAAACAATCTAGACAAACTACTCAAATGTATAATTACCTACAACAACAGGTACAGCTATACCCTTCCACAAGAGGACTTGAGTACTTAAATATAATAGCTCAAACTCTCTTCTAAACCCTTTCCTAAATATTAACCCACAATTCTACTAAAACAACTATCACAACATAAATAAACCACTTTATTATATCACATATTTAATTATGTGGTCTAAAATATATAAATAATTTATATCTACATATATTTAGACAACATAATTAAACAAACCAAGTACACAACAACAATATTAAATATATAAGATTTGCCCACCCACAATTAAAATATTTAAATGAACTTACCTGTGTAGTTGCTCCAATGTGATAATAACATTCCTTCCAAATAAATCCAGGTAGTTCAAAATCCATAGGTATCAAAAAGAAATCCAAATAAAATGGAAAAATACAACTGTTTATCGAAAAAAACGTCTACGCAAAAAAACGACTATCCATTAACCATAAAAATCCCGAAAAAATATTAAAAAGGTAAATAACCGCTCCTGGAAACCCGAACAATAAAGGAAGTGTAAAATAAAGATTAGTAAACACAACTAATACACACTTCCTTTAAAAAAAATAAGGTGTTTGAAACCGACGAAAATATCTTCTCCGTAAAACCTACAAAAGAGAAACAAACATTCCCACCCACATACAAACACACATAAGGCACCTAAAAACATCACTACAACCATTATTCAAACACTATAAAACTTTAACACACCGAAATAACAAAACACTAACAAAGCCACAAACACGGAACACAACGTAAATTATAAAACCGTATACAAACTATTACTAACACCCTAACTTCTAAAACATCAATCCATACACACTTATTACAACATTACTACTTCCACAAAACACTTAAAACTATTTAATAATAAAGAAAATAACTCTTACCTTCTCAAACGCGAAACAGCTCCCGACCGCGACCTCGATTCGACCAAAATAACCCAAAACAACAGCGAGCGGTTACAAAATAAAAGACCCAAACAAACATAACAACTAAAAAAATACCAATAAATGCCCTAACTATTTATTTAACATTACGCATTACTTTAAAAATTAGTAAAACATTAGAATAAAATACTCAAAAAGAAGACCTATTTTTTTTATATATGTGAAAATTATTTAACGTATAAAAATAAATATAATACATAAAATATATTTATTAATATAATAATAAAACTGTATATATTACCAAAAGAAATTGATGAACATGATATAATTAATATATTGTATCTACAACATACCAAAACTAAAATTAAAAATAAATATTCTAAAATGTAAACAATTTCAATATTAATTATCTAATATAAATATTAATAATTAAAATATATTTATCATATATTTCAAAACATACAATTTCTTATAAATTCAAATAAAATCTAAAAATATTGAGAGTACACAATATAAATTTAAAAATATTAAACAGCTATAAAAATCAGAATAGTTTTTTTTTTAATTATTTTGTGTGTTCATATATTCATGTCCAAAATATACATTAAACAAATATATATCCATTATAAAAAAATTATAATAATAATACAAATGTTAAATATTAATTATTTTATTACATGTTTATTTCAATGATTTAATTATTAGAATATGCGTAATAATAAACAATATTTTCTCTCTAATTAATATACATTCCAACAACTATAAAACAAATATTATTTTCCTTTCTACTATTTTATAACAAAATTTGGAATTTGCATTCTGATATAACTTCTATCTTTTATCCAACCAAAACTAAAATCTACAGATTTTTTGTAAATTAAAACAAATTAATTTAACTGTTCCTATTCAACTCTATATTTAATTCTAATATTTGCTATTTACCAAACTTAATTAACATACTACTCCCACTACAGACTGAACTTAATTAATTTACTATTCTCACTCCAACCTATATTAAATTAGATTAGGTGCTGGACACTGAACTAAATTAATTTACTATTCCCACTCCAGTCTATATTTAATTAAGATAAGTGCTGGACACTGAACTTAATTAATTTACTATTCTCACTCCAACCTATATTAAATTAGAGTAGCTGCTGGACACTGAACTTAATTAATTTACTATTCCCACTCCAGTCTATATTAAATTAAGATAAGTGCTGGACACTGAACTTAATAAATTTACTATTCTCACTCCAACCTATATTTAATTAGAGTATGTGCTGGACACTGAACTGAATTAATTTACTATTCCCACTCCAGTCTATATTTAATTAAGATAAGTGCTGGACACTGAACTTAATTAATTTACTATTCTCACTCCAACCTATATTACATTAGAGTAGGTGCTGGACACTGAACTTAATTAATTAACTATTCCCACTCCAGTCTATATTTAATTAAGATAACTGCTGGACACTGAACTTAATTAATTTACTATTCTCACTCCAACCTATATTTAATTAGAGTATGTGCTGGACACTGAACTTAATTAATTTACTATTCCCACTCCAATCTATATTTAATTAAGATAAGTGCTGGACACTGAACTTAATTAATTTACTATTCTCACTCCAATCTATATTTAATTAGGGTACGTGCTGGACACTGAACTTAATTAATTTACTATTCCCACTCCAGTCTATATTTAATTAAAATAAGTGCAGGACACTGAACATAATTAATTAACTATTCTCACTCCAACCTATATTAAATTAGAGTAGGTGCTGGACACTTAACTTAATAAATTTACTATTCTCACTCCAACCTATATAAAATTAGAGTAGCTGCTAGACACCAAACTTAATTAATTTACTATTCCCACTCCAGTCTATATTAAATAAAGATAAGTGCTGGACACTGAACTTAATAAATTTACTATTCTCACTCCAACCTATATTTAATTAGAGTAGATGCTGGACACTGAACAGAATTAATTTACTATTCCCACTCCAGTCTATATTTAATTAAGATAAGAGCTGGACACTGAACTTAATTAATTTACTATTCTCACTCCAACCTATATTACATTAGAGTAGGTGCTGGACACTGAACTTAATTAATTAACTATTCCCACTCCAGTCTATATTTAATTAAGATAAGTGCTGGACACTGAACTTAATAAATTTACTATTCTCACTCCAACCTATATTTAACTAGAGTATGTGCTGGACACTGAACTTAATTAATTTACTATTCCCACTCCAATCTATATTTAATTAAGATAAGTGCTGGACACTGAACTTAATTAATTTACTATTCTCACTCCAATCTATATTTAATTAGGATAGGTGCTGGACACTGAACTTAATTAATTTACTATTCCCACTCCAGTCTATATTTAATTAAGATAAGTGCTGGACACTGAACATAATTAATTTACTATTCTCACTCCAACCTATATTAAATTAGAGTAGGTGCTGGACACTTAACTTAATAAATTTACTATTCCCACTCCAGTCTATATTTAATTAAGATAAGTGCTGGACACTGAACTTAATTAATTTACTATTCTCACTCCAAACTATATTACATTAGAGTAGGTGCTGGACACTGAACTTAATTAATTAACTATTCCCACTCCAGTCTATATTTAATTAAGATAAGTGCTGGACACTGAACTTTATTAATTTACTATTCTCACTCCAACCTATATTTAATTAGAGTATGTGCTGGACACTGAACTTAATTAATTTACTATTCCCACTCCAGTCTATATTTAATTAAGATAAGTGCTGGACACTGAACTTAATTAATTTACTATTCTCACTCCAACCTATATTAAATTAGAGTAGCTGCTGGACACTGAACGTAATTAATTTACTATTCCCACTCCAGTCTATATTAAATTAAGATAAGTGCTGGACACTGAACTTAATAAATTTACTATTCTCACTCCAACCTATATTTAATTAGAGTATGTGCTGGACACTGAACTGAATTAATTTACTATTCCCACTCCAGTCTATATTTAATTAAGATAAGTGCTGGACACAGAACTTAATTAATTTACTATTCTCACTCCAACCCATATTACATTAGAGTAGGTGCTGGACACTGAACTTAATTAATTAACTATTCCCACTCCAGTCTATATTTAATTAAGATAAGTGCTGGACACTGAACTTAATTAATTTACTATTCTCACTCCAACCTATATTTAATTAGAGTATGTGCTGGACACTGAACTTAATTAATTTACTATTCCCACTCCAATCTATATTTAATTAAGATAAGTGCTGGACACTGAACTTAATTAATTTACTATTCTCACTCCAATCTATATTTAATTAGGGTAGATGCTGGACACTGAACTTATTTAATATACTATTCCCACTCTAGTCTATATTTAATTAAGATAAGTGCTAGACACTGAACATAATTAATTTACTATTCTCACTCCAACCTATATTAAATTAGAGTAGGTGCTGGACACTGAACTTAATAAATTTACTATTCCCACTCCAGTCTATATTTAATTAAGATAACTGCTGGACACTGAACTTAATTAATTTACTATTCTCACTCCAACCTATATTAAATTAGTGTAGGTGCTGGACACTGAACTAAATTAATTTACTATTCCCACTCCAGTCTATATTAAATTAAGATAAGTGCTGGACACTGAACTTAATTATTTTACTATTCTCACTCCAACCTATATTTAACTATAGTATGTGCTGGACAGTGAACTGAATTAATTTACTATTCCCACTCCAGTCTATATTTAATTAAGATAAGTGCTGGACAGTGAACTTAATTAATTTACTATTCTGACTCAAATCTATATTTAATTATGGTAGGTGCAAAACACTAAACTTCATTAATTTAGTATTCCCACTAATAAATATATTTAATTACACTAGATCATGTATACTAATCTTAATTAATGTTATATTCCCACTCCAATATGTATTTAATTACAGTAATTACAATACAAATATATAAATATAAATATATTAAATAAAAATAAGTTTTAATCATTATTAAAAGATTTACATAAAACAATACCCACACTTATCCTCTACAAATCAAAATCCCCAATCTAAAATTTATCCCTAAATATTATATTATAATATATTAATTTTTAATATAAATTACTTAATATTACTAATTTCAAATAAATTGTTACAACACTCTCCACCCTTATTCCCTATAAGCCAACGTCCCAAACCCCAAAAACATTTTAAATTGTACAATCAAAATCAAAATTTATACATACTTTTTATACAATATTACCAACATTTTACACATTGTTATCAAACTCCACACCCTTATCCCCATAACACAACATCTCACTCCTAAAATTAAATATAACATTCAAAATTTAATTATAATTTTCTAAATTTTGTATACAAATTATTCATACATAAATCAAATTTTTTAAAACACTCCCCACCCTCATCCCCTATAACCCAACATCCCACTCCTAAAAGATAATATAAAAAATATATTTTTATTCAAAATTTCAAATTAAATTTATTAAATATTCCAAATTTAAAAATTTTTTTTACAACATTTCCCACCCTTATCCCCTGTAACTCAACATCCCACTCCAAAAATTTTAACTAAATTTCTAAATTACATTTAAAATTATAAATATTTTTTAAAAAACATTCAAAAATATATAAACATTTGCTAAACACTTCCCACCCTTATTCCCTATAACCCAACATACCACTCCTAAAATTAATGTTAAATTTCTAAATTAAAATTACAATTTCTACATTAATTTTTTTAAACATTCTAAAACATATAAACATTTTTAAAACACTTCCCACCCTTATCCCCTATAACCCAACATCCCGCTCCTAAAATTATTTGTAAAATTCTAAATTATATTTAAATTTTCTAAATAATTTTTTTTTAAATTAAAAAATATATAAACATTTTTAAAACACTTCCCACCCTTATCCCCTATAAACCAACATCCCGCTCCTAAAATTATTTGTAAAATTCTAAATTTAATTTACAATTTCTAAATAATTTTTTTTTTAAATTAAAAAATATATAAACATTTTTAAAACACTTCCCACCCTTATCCCCTATAAACCAACATCCCGCTCCTAAAATTATTTGTAAAATTATAAATTTAATTTACAATTTCTAAATATTTTTTTTAAATATTACAAAATATATAAACATTTTCAAAACACTTCCCACCCTTATCCCCTATAAACCAACATCCCGCTCCTAAAATTATTTGTAAAATTCTAAATTTAATTTATAATTTCTAAATATTTTTTTTAAATATTACAAAATATATAAACATTTTTAAAACACTTCCCACCCTTATACCCTATAAACCAACATCCCGCTCCTAAAATTAAATATACATTTCAAATTTTAAATAAAATTTACTAATTAAATTTTACAATATATTAAAAAAAAATTAACTTTTTTAAAACACTCCCCAACCTTATCCCCTATAACCCAACATCCCGCCCCTAAAACAATATAAATATTTCCCATATTATATACATTTTAACTATTTATACAAACAACTTCAAAATATTTACTAAACACACAATAACGATATTTTCACATGTCAATATTATTACTAACGATATTACTTACATCGACATATAATTAAAAAAAAAAAACGATATTTTTCACATCGATATTATCTATTTCGATATTTTGTACATTATGGTGCCGATTACGATCCGGTAAAAAAATAGCCCGTACGACTCGTATCCGGTCTTTTTACCGTACGAATCGTACAAGTGCCGTACAAACTGGCAATCACGATTCGCATGGTAAAAAGTCCATACGAACCGCATTCGGAATATTTCCCCACACGTCCTCGGGTCGGAAAATGTGTCCAACACGTCCTCGGACGATTTACCGTACAAATGTGAAAAGTCAAGTCCGACCGAGGAATCACGATCCAACCCTTGCGTCCGATCTCACAACCGTATGGTACAAACACCGTCCGCACCGAACTCCCATTGCAACCATGGAGACATGTCCCCGCATACGCGCCCAACACTCCCCCCAGCACCCATACGTTTGAGTCGCACTCCCCGTTAATGTACACACCCCCCCTGTATGTACACCCGTGTTCGTGTCGAACCCCCACCCGTGTATGTACACCCCAGTACGTCCGAGTCGTACCCCCACCCCTGTACGTGTCGTACCACCGTGTATGTACACCCCAGTACGTCAGAGTCGTACCCCCACCCCTGTACGTGTCGTACCACCGTGTATGTACACCCCTGTACGTTCGCGTCATACCCACACCCCTGTACGTGTCGTACCACCGTGTATGTACACCCCAGTACGTCCGAGTCGTACCCCCACCCCTGTACGTGTTGTACCACCGTGTATGTACACCCCAGTACGTCAGAGTCGTACCCCCACCCCTGTACGTGTCCTACCCCCATGCATGTACACCCCAGTACGTTTGCGTCGTACCCCCACCCCTGTACGTGTCGTACCACCGTGTATGTACACCCCAGTACGTTTGCGTCGTACCCCCACCCCTGTACGTGTCGTACCACTGTGTATGTACACCCCAGTACGTCAGAGTCGTACCCCCACCCCTGTACGTGTCGTACCACCGTGTATGTACACCCCTGTACGTTCGCGTCGTACCCACACCCCTGTACGTGTCGTACCACCGTGTATGTACACCCCAGTACGTCAGAGTCGTACCCCCACCCCTGTACGTGTCGTACCACCGTGTATGTACACCCCTGTACGTTCGCGTCGTACCCACACCCCTGTACGTGTCGTACCACCGTGTATGTACACCCCAGTACATCCAAGTCGTACCCCCACCCCTGTACGTGTCGTACCACCGTGTATGTACACCCCAGTACGTCAGAGTCGTACCCCCACCCCTGTACGTGTTGTACCACCGTGTATGTACACCCCTGTACGTTTGCGTCGTACCCACACCCCTGTACGTGTCGAACCCCCACCCGTGCATGTACACCCCAGTACGTTTGCGTCGTACCCCCACCCCTGTACGTGTCCTACCCCCGTGCATGTACACCCCAGTACATTCGCGTCGTACCCCCACCCCTGTACGTGTCGTACCACCGTGTATGTACACCCCAGTACGTCCGAGTCGTACCCCCACCCCTGTACGTGTCGTACCACCGTGTATGTACACCCCAGTACGTCCGAGTCGTACCCCCACCCCTGTACGTGTCGTACCACCGTGTATGTACACCCCAGTACGTCCGAGTCGTACCCCCACCCATGTACGTGTCGTACCACCGTGTATGTACACCCCTGTACGTTTGCGTCGTACCCACACCCCTGTACGTGTCGTACCACCGTGTATGTACACCCCAGTACGTCCGAGTCATACCCCCACCCCTGTACGTGTCGTACCACCGTGTATGTACACCCCAGTACGTCAGAGTCGTACCCCCACCCCTGTACGTGTCCTACCCCCGTGCATGTACACCCCAGTACGTTTGCGTCGTACCCCCACCCCTGTACGTGTCGTACCACCGTGTATGTACACCCCAGTACGTTTGCGTCGTACCCCCACCCCTGTACGTGTCGTACCACCGTGTATGTACACCCCAGTACGTCCGAGTCGTACCCCCACCCCTGTACGTGTCGTACCACCGTGTATGTACACCCCTGTACGTTCGCGTCGTACCCACACCCCTGTACGTGTCGTACCACCGTGTATGTACACCCCAGTACGTCCGAGTCGTACCCCCACCCCTGTACGTGTCGTACCACCGTGTATGTACACCCCAGTACGTCAGAGTCGGACCCCCACCCCTGTACGTGTCGTACCACCGTGTATGTACACCCCTGTACGTTTGCGTCGTACCCACACCCCTGTACGTGTCGTACCACCGTGTATGTACACCCCAGTACGTCAGAGTCATACCCCCACCCCTGTACGTGTCGTACCACCGTGTATGTACTCCCCTGTACGTTTGCGTCGTACCCACACCCCTGTACGTGTCGTACCACCGTGTATGTACACCCCAGTACGTCCGAGTCGTACCCCCACCCCTGTACGTGTCGTACCACCGTGTATGTACACCCCAGTACGTCAGAGTCGTACCCCCACCCCTGTATGTGTCGTACCACCGTGTATGTACACCCCTGTACGTTTGCGTCGTACCCACACCCCTGTACGTGTCGTACCACCGTGTATGTACACCCCAGTACGTCAGAGTCATACCCCCACCCCTGTACGTGTCGTACCACCGTGTATGTACTCCCCTGTACGTTCGCGTCGTACCCACACCCCTGTACGTGTCGTACCACCGTGT
Source organism: Triturus cristatus (assembly GCF_964204655.1). Lineage (NCBI taxonomy): Eukaryota > Metazoa > Chordata > Amphibia > Caudata > Salamandridae > Triturus > Triturus cristatus. The sequence continues at coordinate 1,067,717,309 of NC_140582.1, read as the reverse complement.
ATGTACACCCCAGTACGTCCGAGTCGTACCCCCACCCCTGTACGTGTCGTACCACCGTGTATGTACACCCCAGTACGTCAGAGTCGTACCCCCACCCCTGTATGTGTTGTACCACCGTGTATGTACACCCCTGTACGTTTGCGTCGTACCCACACCCCTGTACGTGTCGAACCCCCACCCGTGCATGTACACCCCAGTACGTTTGCGTCGTACCCCCACCCCTGTACGTGTCATACCCCCGTGCATGTACACCCCAGTACGTTTGCGTCGTACCCCCACCCCTGTACGTGTCGTACCACTGTGTATGTACACCCCAGTACGTCCGAGTCGTACCCCCACCCCTGTACGTGTCGTACCACCGTGTATGTACACCCCAGTACGTCCGAGTCGTACCCCCACCCCTGTACGTGTCGTACCACCGTGTATGTACACCCCTGTACGTTTGCGTCGTACCCACACCCCTGTACGTGTCGTACCACCGTGTATGTACACCCCAGTACGTCCGAGTCATACCCCCACCCCTGTACGTGTCGTACCACCGTGTATGTACACCCCAGTACGTCAGTCGTACCCCCACCCCTGTACGTGTCCTACCCCGTGCATGTACATCCCAGTACGTTTGCGTCGTACCCCCACCCCTGTACGTGTCGTACCACCGTGTATGTACACCCTAGTACGTTTGCGTCGTACCCCCACCCCTGTACGTGTCGTACCACCGTGTATGTACACCCCAGTACGTCCGAGTCATACCCCCACCCCTGTACGTGTCCTACCCCCGTGCATGTACACCCCAGTACGTTTGCATCGTACCCCCACCCCTGTACGTGTCGTACCACCGTGTATGTACACCCCAGTACGTTTGCGTCGTACCCCCACCCCTGTACGTGTCGTACCACCGTGTATGTACACCCCAGTACGTCCGAGTCGTACCCCCACCCCTGTACGTGTCGTACCACCGTGTATGTACACCCCTGTACGTTCGCGTCGTACCCACACCCCTGTACGTGTCGTACCACCGTGTATGTACACCCCAGTACGTCCGAGTCGTACCCCCACCCCTGTACGTGTCGTACCACCGTGTATGTACACCCCAGTACGTCAGAGTCGGACCCCCACCCCTGTACGTGTCGTACCACCGTGTATGTACACCCCTGTACGTTTGCGTCGTACCCACACCCCTGTACGTGTCGTACCACCGTGTATGTACACCCCAGTACGTCCGAGTCGTACCCCCACCCCTGTACGTGTCGTACCACCGTGTATGTACACCCCAGTACGTCAGAGTCGTACCCCCACCCCTGTACATGTCCTACCCCCGTGCATGTACACCCCAGTACGTTTGCGTCGTACCCCCACCCCTGTACGTGTCGTACCACCGTGTATGTACACCCCAGTACGTTTGCGTCGTACCCCCACCCCTGTACGTGTCGTACCACCGTGTATGTACACCCCAGTACGTCCGAGTCGTACCCCCACCCCTGTACGTGTCGTACCACCGTGTATGTACACCCCTGTACGTTCGTGTCGTTCCCACACCCCTGTACGTGTCGTACCACCGTGTATGTACACCCCAGTACGTCCGAGTCGTACCCCCACCCCTGTACGTGTCGTACCACCGTGTATGTACACCCCAGTACATCAGAGCCGTACCCCCACCCCTGTACATGTCGTACTACCGTGTATGTACACCCCTGTACGTTCGCGTCGTACCCACACCCCTGTACATGTCGAACCCCCACCCGTGCATGTACACCCCAGTACGTTCGCGTCGTACCCCCACCCCTGTACGTGTCCTACCCCCGTGCATGTACACCCCAGTACGTTCGCGTCGTACCCCCACCCCTGTACGTGTCGTACCACCGTGTATGTACACCCCAGTACGTCCGAGTCATACCCCCACCCCTGTACGTGTCGTACCACCGTGTATGTACACCCCAGTACGTCCGAGTCGTACCCCCACCCCTGTACGTGTCGTACCACCGTGTATGTACACCCCTGTACGTTCGTGTCGTACCCACACCCTGTACATGTCGTACCACCGTGTATGTACACCCCAGTACGTCCGAGTCGTACCCCCACCCCTGTACGTGTCGTACCACCGTGTATGTACACCCCAGTACGTCAGTCGTACCCCCACCCCTGTACGTGTCCTACCCCGTGCATGTACATCCCAGTACGTTTGCGTCGTACCCCCACCCCTGTACGTGTCGTACCACCGTGTATGTACACCCTAGTACGTTTGCGTCGTACCCCCACCCCTGTACGTGTCGTACCACCGTGTATGTACACCCCAGTACGTCCGAGTCATACCCCCACCCCTGTACGTGTCGTACCACCGTGTATGTACACCCCAGTACGTCAGAGTCGTACCCCCACCCCTGTACGTGTCGTACCACCGTGTATGTACACCCCTGTACGTTCGCGTCATACCCACACCCCTGTACGTGTCGTACCACCGTGTATGTACACCCCAGTACGTCCGAGTCGTACCCCCACCCCTGTACGTGTCGTACCACCGTGTATGTATACCCCAGTACGTCAGAGTCGTACCCCCACCCCTGTACGTGTCGTACCACCGTGTATGTACACCCCTGTACGTTTGCGTCGTACCCACACCCCTGTACATGTCTAACCCCCACCCGTGCATGTACACCCCAGTACGTTCGCGTCGTACCCCCACCCCTGTACGTGTCCTACCCCCGTGCATGTACACCCCAGTACGTTCGCGTCGTACCCCCACCCCTGTACGTGTCGTACCACCGTGTATGTACACCCCAGTACGTCCGAGTCGTACCCCCACCCCTGTACGTGTCGTACCACCGTGTATGTACACACCAGTACGTCCGAGTCGTACCCCCACCCCTGTACGTGTCGTACCACCGTGTATGTACACCCCTGTACGTTCGCGTCGTACCCACACCCCTGTACGTGTCGAACCCCCACCCGTGCATGTACACCCCAGTACGTTCGCGTCGTACCCCCACCCCTGTACGTGTCCTACCCCCGTGCATGTACACCCCAGTACGTCAGAGTCGCACCCCCACCACAACCTCCTAAGTACGGAGCACACCCCAGGCCCCAACATCACAACCGCATGTACGAGTCGTACCAAGCCACACACAAGGACCGCACCGTACAACCAAATGGCCCATATACACACCGTACACACGCTCAAAACGCACGTACACAACCAGGACAAAACAAAACAACACAAGAATACACTATTCGAATGGCACAAAGCCACTAAACATGGCCAACAAACACTAAAAAACACACCTTCACTGACCTGCAACTGCCAAAAACAAACAGAGGCCCAAAACACCACCACTCCTTATAACACACCCACCCAAACTTCAAACACAGCCACACCCACCAATGGACCAATAAAAAGGGCCCACACACACAAACCATGAGCCTTTGCAACAGACTCACTGCTGCCAGACACCACAGCACCATACTACAAGCTTCACCACACCTTACACTTGCACACCTTCACACAACCACCTTCACAAACACCCCCTCATCACATTCACACACACACACACCTGCACAACCACACCCACACACCCACAACCATCCACACACACCCCCCAACATCCACACCCCTCACCATGCCCACAACCAAGAATCCAAAGTTCAGTAACCGAGAGTTGGAGGTTCTTGTCGATGAAATCCTCAGAGTCGAGCCACAGCTCTTTGGAACATTGGTCAGACACACCAGCATGGCAGCAAAAACAGTCATGTGGCAGACCATCATCGATGCTGTGAATGCTGTTGGGGACACCAGAAGGACCAGGCAGGAATGCCAAGCCAGGTGGTACGATCTGCGGAGGAGGGTCCGAGCCAAGATGCTGGAGGAACACAACCAGGCCAACGCCACTGGAGGAGGGCCCTCCCGCAGACCCGTACACTACCAGCCCTGGGAGGAGAGGGTGATGGCCATACAGCCGGTGGAGGCAGTCGAAGGATTAGGAGGACTCCGAGACCCGGGTGAGTACACAAACAACGCACCTCACATGGGGGGAACGTCATCCACAACCAAAATCACTAACAGGCACGCAACCACCCCAACCTATCGCATGACGCAACCACACTCCATGAACACGCACATGCCACTGCCGCCACCATGCCCCATGCACCCAGCTGGACAATGTCAAGTCACAGGCCACAGAAGACACCAACACATGACACGGTAACCCGGATGGCGGGAGGGTGGGCCCCAAAAATCACATAGTGCAACTCAGAAGCAGACAACAATGCCCTCTGCCCATATGGCCCAGGTCACAGCCAGACAAACAGTGTGTCCCCACACAGGAAAGACTCGCCAGCAAATGGCGGACGCCTTGCATCAACACATGGGGGTGAAGGCACTGTTTTGCACATGACAGCAGCTAATGAACAGCCAACACTGTGAAAGAGTGGCAGCACACACAACCACAGCAGCAGCGCACACACAGACACTACACCCAATGGGTGCCTGGAGATCAGAAACAAACTCACATCAACAAGCCAAGGGCCATTCAAAGGACTGGAAAAAGTGTGTGTCTAGGAAGCTGGGCTGAGGTGACAGAGGGTGACACACAGAGGGAGGGAGAGGGGGACAGAGAGGGAGGGAGAGGGGGACAGAGAGGGAGGGAGAGGTGGACAGAGAGGGAGGGAGACACAGGAAGACGGACAGAGGGAGGAGGCTGACACACAGAGGGAGGGAGAGGGGGACAGAGAGGGAGGGAGACACAGGAAGACGGACAGAGGGAGGAGGTTGACACACAGAGGGAGGGAGAGGGGGACAGAGAGGGAGGGAGACACAGGAAGACGGACAGAGGGAGGAGGCTGACACACAGAGGGAGGGAGAGGGGGACAGAGAGGGAGGGAGAGGGGGACAGAGAGGGAGAGAGACAAAGGGAGAGCAAATCAGCCGTGTGGTGTGTGGGAATGTCTGCTCGTCAGCAGGTAGACTGCGTGCATGTAGCCAAGGGTGGCCAGTGCCAGAACCCCCCCTCTTCTCCATGGCAAAACACAGGGCCATGTCACAACCTGTTCACGAGCACAACGACAGCTACCTGCATTATATAAGTGTGTGGATCCACTCCATGTGCACATGTACAGTGCTACACGGAAGGCGCCAATGCATGGCTCGCCACACCAGCCCACTCCACTGCTGACTGCAGTCACACTTGACGCAGCAAGTAAGACTGTGCCACACATAGTTGAAGGGGCCAAAGTGGTGCCCAAGGGACACACCCATGCACAAGTGCACTGTGAGTGGAATGCAAGACAGATCCTAATTCCAAGAGGAAAAGTGCCAACTTTGAAACTGATGAAACATGGATGTTGCATGGACCAAAATTAACATTGTCTCTTCACACACAGGTCAACGTCGTGGTTCACCCCCCAACACTGGGGGGGAAGACTCACAGGACCCGGATCTGCGGGAGCCCGATCCCACCGGCAGCGACGACTCTCACCACTCTGTGGACGACCCCGACCGACCTGGCACCTCTGGTGTCCAACCACCTGCAGCGCCTGCGTCAGGTACAACTGTGCCAACCACCACCCCCACTCCTGCCACATCCCAGGAGACACCCAGGATCCCTGCCCCACCACCACAATGCAGCCAGGCTGGCCAGGAGGGACACGGTGTCCCGGGCACCCAGGAGGAGGCAGGCGACAACGCCAATGCCACCCCTCAGGGGTCCCGGAGACCCGATGTACCCACAAGGGCAGGCCAGGTGCAAGTGGGCAGGGGTGGTGGGAGTGGAGGACGGCGGAGGCACGAGCCTGACCAGTTGGCTGGGGAACCGGTATTTTCCCATGTCCGTAACATCCTGGACACATACCGGCAGGACACCACGGGCCTGGCCCAGGTTGTGTCCGTCCTCGAGGGGATCAAGACCCAGCAGGCCCAGCAACATGCGGAGCTACATGCATGTCTACTGCAACACCAACGGAGGATGGAGGACGGACAGGCTGAGCTTGTGACGGCGTACAAGGTAATTCACGATACACTCCGTCGGATGGCCGACAACATGGCCGACCCTCCCTGTGCCAGAAGGCGGAGAACATCACCACCCACAGGGAGGGATCAGGAGGAGGAGGAGGAAACATCCGATGGAGCATCCCAGACGTCGTCACGGCCTGCTTCTGAGGGTCCCCGCAGGAGGGCGGGTCGTCCACGGAAAAGACCGTGAGGGTCGGCGCAACATCACCATCTCCCAGGACACCTGGCCTGGCACCTGGCCCACTGGAGCAACAGCATCACAGCATCAAGAGACATTCTCTGCCACATGGCCTTGCTGGTCACTGTCTGACCAATGTAGACAAAGACTGTGGCATGGACTCTGAGGACTTCCAATGGCAAGGACACCAACTCCCCTACTGAACTTTGGATTCCAAACTCCCGGAAAGCCCCTCACGTCATACCCCCTCCCCCCCAAAATAAAAATTCACACCATGAAGAGAAGATGCCTGCTGGTTGCATTATTACCTTACATGTGTCTTGTAAAGTCTAAACATGCCAGAGTTCTCTTTTGACTTCAACCATCCACACCCTGGGGCCTGAGTCTGGCACAGGACACACGGGCCACAGTGTATTAGGCAAGACAGACATGGAGCACCACACACACCCGTGATGGGCCCAACCAGCTGAGGGGGTGGCCGAACAACCGTGCTGACAGACACATTGAGTACAGCAACAGTCATGCGCAGAGGTCAGGGATCCAGTCCAGTGTCCTGGGGGGCACCCAGGTATGTGTAGACAGGTGGCAGAACCATGTCCTGCAAGCTTGAGTCCGGTGGATGCAGAGAATGGGGGCCTGGCCAACGTTGGATGCATGGGGATGGCACATGTCACCATACCCACACAGTCATGGACATCATGCATAATACACAGTCTCAGCCCACACACACAGCTTGCATCTTGCTACTCAACACATAGACACATAGCCTCTATCAGGGGAAACCATGCCAAACATGCTGGATGCACCGTGGCAACACACCAGCATTGACTGAGAAGAGGCACCTTGGAGGCATAGGGACACCTTTATTAGTCATGTTTTCGGGATTGCAGAGGCAACTTGAAGTACACATGAACACTTCATGTGGAGTAACATGTGGGTCCAACACTGGCACCCCCCTTCTGCAGCACAAATGCGTGATAGCCATGGAACTGGCACACAATTGTCGGCCAACAGCTAAACACCCACAGCTGCTCACGGAGATCCTGCCATACACCATAGATCCGCTGATGTAGAAGTCCCACACCATGTCAAGCCAATGCAAACCGTATGTGACCGAGGGCAGTGTTACACACATTGATGCCATCATCACAATCCACTATCCCATCACTGATGACTGTCAACAAGTCTGACCATCTATTCAGGTGTACCCAGCTGCATGTTATGTGTACCATGGTGATGCTACATGTCTGCAGAGGAACCAAACATCGACAGGGGCAGTGTGCATACATCGTGAACAACTGCCACACCCAATACACCCCTGATGCATCCCTTACCCTATGGAGACTTCCAAACGTGTCCGTGCCTGTTACGCTGAGTCAGCCCACGATGACGTGTCCATGAGGAATAGCAGTGCCACAACAATGCAAGCAGCAGACGGCATGCGCAAGTACCTGGGGAAGAGAGACACACAAGAAGTCAGCCACAAAAAGCACAGCCACTTGCATGTGCATTTACTCGACACATGTATGGATGACAACATGCTAGGTCACAATTATGACTGGGGAAATACAACCATCACTGGCACCATCACTCCAGTGACACACCCACACACACCTCTGACTCACGTGCCATACATGCAGGTGGAGACACACATCACAACACATGCCACACGGGGACCAATGCGTGCACACTCAGACACTGGTACTCACCACTAAGCAAAGAAGTCGCGTATGAGCCGAGTCCGGATGTCCTCTTGCGGCTCCACATCCTCCACATCACTAGCCCCATTGCCAAGCCCTCCGTCCTCCATGGGTGGATGGTCCTCGTCATCTTGATCCAGGATGAGTGGCACAGCTTTCTCAACTGCCATGTTGTGCAGCATGCAGCAGACCATGAAGATTTTGCAGACCTTTGCAGGGGCATATGGGAGCGCGCTGCCGGTCTTGTGGAGGCACCGAAATCGGCTCTTCAGCAGGCCAAACGTCCTCTCTATCACTCGCCTTGTCCGGCCATGGGCGGTGTTGTAGCGGAGCTGGGCCGGCGTGATGGGGTTGCAGAGAGGTGTGAGCAGCCATGGCATGTTGGGATAGCCAGCGTCCCCTACATGGGAAGCACATGGACATCGTTAGAAGTGGTGAAGCGGTCGTGCTGGTAGGCTTTGCAAAATACAGGACAGACAGACTGTACCCACCAACAACACATGCTCGTTCGTTGCGCAGCTGCATCATCATTTCAGGCATCCTGCTACGCCTCATGATGTAGGTATCGTGTGCTGATCCTGGAAAACGAGCACAGACATGTGAAATCACCATGTTGGACAGACACACCACAAGGGCATTGATGGAGTGGTAGTGCTTCCGATTGCGGTACGCTACCTCCCGTGCGTGTGGTGGTACCAAAGCTACATGTGTCCCATCTATGGACCCAATGACATGGGGCATCCCTCTCAGGGCATAGAATCCACGCTTGACCCCAGTCATCTGTTCAGGGGTTGGGAACTTGATGAAGTCATCCAGGTGAATCAACATGGCCTCTAAGAAATCATGCAGCACACGGCAAAACATGCTCTGGGACATGCCACCAACATGAGCTATGGTATTTTGAAAGGTACCCGTGACTAGAAAATGTAGGGCTGCCATTACCTTCAGCTTGGGTGTCAGTGCCGTAGGATACCTGTGCAGCGGTTGCAGGTGTGGTGCCAGTCTCGCCGTCAACTCCAGAATCAACCGTCGTGGGAAGCGGTAGCACCGGATCCGATCATTCTCCCGCATGGCAGCCAAGTCCGGCATTGCTCGGGGAAGAGGCGGCGCTCTGCAGTAATTTGGAAGTGACAAGGAAGAGTGAGTGCACCACAACAACAAATCATTTGTACTGAGCACATGTTATTCTGTCTATACACATATGCTACATACAGAGTGAGGTATGTGCCACATGCCCTGGACACGTATGCCTGCCAGGTGACACTCCTACCAAGACCCAGCTACACACGGAGATTGAGAACCTCCCCATGCCATGCCATGGGATTAGCTGTGTCCCAGTGCAAGTGAACAGCCAGACGCAAGACAGGAGTGACATACACCCACACATCAGCAGCAGTAGGAGGCCGATTGCAGAGACTGGTAGCGGAACACTAGAGCCACAGGTCACATGACATTACACTAGGACAGCCCACACACCTTGCCATGAAGGTGCACATGTCATGACTCACCACACATTCATTGAGAGGATGCAGACATGTCTTTGTCACGCTACTCCGTGTCCCATGCATACATGCGCACCTCACATCCGAAACCACATGTGGCATGGTGTGCGGAACAGTGTCCAATGTCAATCTACACACAGACACATGTTGGTTGCTGCAACAGCTGCAGCTTTTGAGGGTGCTCCAACATTAACCAAATGGGAAGCCCCCACACATACATGACATAGTCACATCGTGCACCGTGGGTAGTGAAAAGTCAGGTGTGGTAACCCCTGTAACGGGCATCAGGGGACACTTCCGTGTGTTGGTGTCCGTGCCATGCCAGTGTCGGGCATCCCAAGTGTGCAGTACGACATGCACACATGTCCAAGGAGTCAAGGGCATGCCTGGCACACATTGCACCGTCACACATTACATCTGTACACATCTCATCATACATCTGGTGCCTTCTCGACTCAGGAGTAATGTGCCACATCACAGCCTGTCACACCTGTGCCCCACACATGTAGTAATGCACAGACAATGCCTTGATGTCCATTCATGGACAAGTATGTCCATCCATGGACAAGTATGTCCGCCCTATTCCTTCCTGTGTGCTGCCTGTCACCACTGTGATGTGTGAAAACCATTACTGCTGCTAAGAGGGCCTGTGTACGTTCCCATATCACTATGGGAGTGCTGCCGTATGTGTACCCATCGTGATGGCGAGCGTACAGGCATGTGTACGGTCCGTACCACTACGAGTACGCATACGCAAGAACCCCCGTAGTGGTACGGGCCGTACACACGCCTGTACTCTCCCTATCACTATGGGTGTCCTCGCGTATGCGTACACGTAGTTGTACGGGCCGTACACACGCCTTTACTCTCCCTATCACTATGGGTGTCCTCGCGTATGTGTACACGTAGTTGTAGGGGCCGTACACACGCCTGTACTCTCCCTATCACTATGGGTGTCCTCGCGTATGTGTACACGTAGTTGTACGGGCCGTACACACGCCTGTACTCTACCTATCACTATGGGTGTCCTCACGTATGCGTACACGTGGTGATAGTGAGCGTACAGGCGTGTGTACGGCCCGTACCACTACGAGTACTCATACGCGAGGACACCCATAGTGATAGTGAGCGTACAGGCGTGTGTACGGCCCGTACCACTACGAGTACGCATACGCGAGGACACCCATAGTGATAGTGAGCGTACAGGCGTGTTTACGGCCCGTACCACTACGAGTACGCATACGCGAGGACACCCATAGTGATAGGGAGCGTACAGGCGTGTGTACGGCCCGTACCACTACGAGTACGCATACGCGAGGACACCCATAGTGACAGTGAACATAGGCACGCGTGTACGGGCCGTTGCTATGCATTTGGGGTGCCCTAGGGCCCCGGAACGCACCGTACCTATGTGTGAAGCTCCAAATTACATAGGGGACACATGAGGGACAAGTATTAAGGCGTACATGCATGCTGGTTGTCATGGAGACCAAGTTCAAATTTTGATTTTGTTCAGGAAGGTGCAGAGCAGAAGTCAGTTGGAATGAATCTACATTGTTGCAATGTGTTTGTGGGGCTGACATCATGCAGGAGAAAAAAACTGATTGAGAACCCACAGACTGCTCGGTTTGAAGGGATTGGAGGAAACATAGGATGCATATGTGAGTGACCAATCACTCTGTACTCCTGTGCATGAGATGGGCCAGCAAGGCAGATATAAGGCAGCCAGGTCCCATGAGGGAGCACTTGCCTGCACATCTCTGTATTCCACGACCCAGCTGCTGCTACTGATTCCCTGGAACCATGTCAAGGGCTGTGGAGAGGTCACAGCCATTCACCCTGGAGGAGAACATGGCTTTGGTGGATGTGATCCTCCCACGGTACCCCATGCTGTATGGGCGACCAGGTTATCAGGTGAGTTCAGTGTCCACTGGCACAGACTGTGTCCCTTTTTTGTGACTGTGACTTCTGCCATTGTGTCCAGGTGTGACACACATGCTATGTACTGTAGGGGGGGTCCCAGGGGGGGAATGCCTGATGTCTCCCAGCAGTGCCCAGAGACAGGAGGGGTGGGTGCAGAGTCCTCCCAGCAGTGCCCTGAGACAGGAGGGGTGGGTGCCCATCACTCCCAGCAATGCCCTGAGACAGGAGGGGTGGGTGCAGAGTCCTCCCAGCAGTGCCCAGAGACAGGAGGGGTGGGTGCAGAGTCCTCCCAGCAGTGCCCAGAGACAGGAGGGGTGTGTGCAGAGTCCTCCCAGCAGTGCTCAGAGACAGGAGGGGTGGGTGCAGAGTCCTCCCAGCAGTGCCCTGAGACAGGAGGGGTATGTGCAGAGTCCTCCCAGCAGTGCCCTGAGACAGGAGGGGTGGGGGCCTATCACTCCCAGCAGTGCCCTGAGACAGGAGGGGTGGGTGCAGAGTCCTCCCAGCAGTGCCCTGAGACAGGAGGGGTGGGGGCCTATCACTCCCAGCAGTGCCCAGAGACAGGAGGGGTGTGTGCAGAGTCCTCCCAGCAGTGCCCAGAGACAGGAGGGGTGGGTGCAGAGTCCTCCCAGCAGTGCCCTGAGACAGGAGGGGTGTGTGCAGAGTCCTCCCAGCAGTGCCCTGAGACAGGAGGGGTGGGGGTCTATCACTCCCAGCAGTGCCCTGAGACAGGAGGGGTGGGTGCAGAGTCCTCCCAGCAGTGCCCTGAGACAGGAGGGGTGGGTGCAGAGTCCTCCCAGCAGTGCCCAGAGACAGGAGGGGTGTGTGCAGAGTCCTCCCAGCAGTGCCCTGAGACAGGAGGGGTGGGGGCCTATCACTCCCAGCAGTGCCCTGAGACAGGAGGGGTGTGTGCAGAGTCCTCCCAGCAGTGCCCTGAGACAGGAGGGGTGGGTGCAGAGTCCTCCCAGCAGTGCCCAGAGACAGGAGGCGTGTGTGCAGAGTCCTCCCAGCAGTGCCCTGAGACAGGAGGGGTGGGGGCCTATCACTCCCAGCAGTGCCCAGAGACAGGAGGGGTGGGTGTGATGCACAGTGTGAGCCTGGAGCATTGCTTGTGTAGTTGCCCTCATTCCACCTGTGTCCTTTAAATGGCACGTACTGCTTTTGGCCTTCCCCCAGAGGATCTTGTCCCTATGACAAAGGTGCAATGCGTTGGATGCATACTATGCCTTGTTGGAAACAGCAAATGTGTTATGATCTGTGTCCCTGTGACATGTGCCAGGTGTATTGAGGTAGTGTCACTTGTCCATCCTCACAGGTAGACGCCTCTGCCAAGGAGAAGATATGGCTGGACGCCGTCAGCGCCGTGAGGAGTGCGGATGGTCGGAAGCGGCGCCTGCCCCAGGTGAGGAAACGCTGGCAGGATATCCGGTGCTGGACGCGGAGGATCGCACGGGTCCTGCTGGGGGACTCACCTGAGAGCCATAAGAACCGCGGGCGCCGCCTTCTCTCCCACATCCAGAAACGTGTGCTGGCGGTGGTCTTTCCTGACTTGGACAGGCGCCTACAGGAGATGCAGCAGCCGGAAGGGGGTAGGTACATGTGTGTGTTTGTTGTGTTTCACCAGCATTTGTAAGTGCACTGTTCCATGGATACACTTCCAGGGTTTATGGTGCTGTGCAGATCCTGTTACCCACAGTGTTGCAGGCCTCTCCTGCCTCCCTTCCCCACCTTGCAATGTGTTCACTGGTCTCTGTGTAGTCACTCCATCACAAAGTTATGTAGCCTGACACATTCTCCAAGTGTACAATGCCTGCAGCATCATGTGTGGGGGTGGTGTGTAACAGGTTTAGTGACCTTGCCTGTGCCCTGTCCAGTTCTGGACTTGTGGGTTCCATGTCAGTTGGCACTAATGCTGATTTCAGACATGGGAGTTAATCTCTTGAGTGGGAGGCCTTCCAGCAGGCATGTCCCATGTGGTGGCCTGTGACATGATGTGCATGAGTGTGCGTTACGCATAGTGCAGGGATGTTAGCGTGTGTTGCAGTCATTTCCATTCAGGAGCATGGAGTTGTGGGGCCACTACTGTCCCCAGGGGCATCTTTTCCTAGGTATCATGTGTGTAATCCGAGAATGTCGACTATCTCTGTGTCTACAGCATAGGTTGTGCTCTGTGCCATTGTCCCCTGGCACCATGTTTATTGACGTGAGATGTATTACAAGTGTCCACTGTCCAGCCTGACCTGATTTTCCAAGTACATACTCACGGTGGCCATTGCCTGTGTGTCTTGTAGCAATCATCTGATGATGCCCATTTGTACATGATTCTTTGGACAGGCGCACCTTGGGTATTTGGTGTGCAATCTTGAATTATTGCATCCCATGTGTATTTCACCCAGACTAAGAGATGTAAGTGCTTCCTGTGTCTCCACAGATTTGTCTCATGTAGGGGGTGGGTGGGGCGGCCATGGCCTACATGTCAAGACCTGTCATCTCCTTGCTCGGACTGGCCAGTGTGTGATGTTTGTCTGGACATACACTCAAGGTGCAGCGTGCCAGTCAGGGTGGGCATGTTATCAGTATTACCTATGCTGCATGTGCCTCTAGTTCCTGGATTTGGTCCCTGCTCATCCCAATTTCCTGCCACGCTGTGTGGTGCAGATGCAGTGCTGTATTGTCCCCAGGGCCTTGCTCCTCAGTCAGAATACCATGTCATCTCATTTGCTATTGTGTCATGCTCTCCATAGTTTTTCCATGGCATGGTGGGTCACACAACTGTGTCTTGCAGGGCCTACATATGTACCTTGTTTTGTAGTTGTAACTCATCCTTTGTTTCAGGCTATGCACTGTAACCTACGTAGATTTCACTCATGTGACATATGTATACAGGTGTATGATTAATTTCTGTCTCTTCACCCTGCCCACAGCATCGTCGGGAGACACGGAGGGAGACATGGACACAGACGGCGCGGAGGGACCGAGCACCAGTGCCAGCGGTGACATCGGGGCTGGCACTTCGAGTGGGACAGAGGCAGAGGAGAGTGAACCCGGGGACCTGTCGACTGGCACAACAGAGTATGAAGCTGACGGGTCCGAGGATGATCTCTCCGAGTGGGCGGTGGCTGCACCACCATCTGACAGCAGCCCTTCATCTGGCACCGCCCCCTCCATTGGCATCAGCCGCCTCCCACGTGCTCGTGTCCCTTCCCAACGTGCCCGGTCACCACATGTCTCCTTCCTGCCAGGCACCGCACCCCCTGCCCCTGTCTCCACTGCTGCCGCCAATGCTGAGTCTGTGGACATCCAGCGGCAGTTGCAGATTGGTCAGACTGCGATCCTTAATGTCCTCCATGCCCACAGCCAGGTCCTCAACAACATGGAGGCATACTTGGAGGGCATTCATTCATCGCAGGCTGACCAACGCAACTTGCTGAGGTCCATAGACTCCACACTGACTGCAGCAGTGGGTCTCCTGCAGCGCTACGTCCCACCCCCTACCCCTGCTCCTTCCACAATTCCCACTCCCATGCCTGTCCCACATACACCCAGATGTAAGCATGCACCCACCACAACAGACACAGGCACCACACCAGCAGGGAAGGTCCGCCGCACACCTCCTGACACGCACACACAGGGTGCAGTAGGCACACCCACTGGGTCGGGGGGCAAACGTGTGACACGCAGCCAGAGTGGGAGTCCGCATTCCACCCAATCCACTCCCTCCAAATCCCCTCCCCTCAGCTCTCCTGGCCACATCTCACCCAAAGACTCCTTCATGGCCGCTCTGTCCCTGAGCCCCACAGTGACACCACCCCGCAAGCGGTCAAGGAGGTCCCCGGTCAGGGTGCTTGAGTCCCCCCCTGTCCACATCCTCCCCCAGTGGCGCTGCGACCCATCCCTCTGACCCCCCCCCCTCCTTGGGGCCTGTGGTTCCTTCGGGCGCAGGGGAGTCCCTGGAGGACCTTGCTAAGGTGTGCAGCGAGATCCTGGCCTCCGCCTTTGGCCCTGCCCCACCCCCTGTGGTGGAGTCCTACATCCCTGCACCCACGATGCCTACCCTTCACCCTCCTGTCCCTGCGGTGCCTGTTTCTTCCCCCCCACATGATGCCCTCACCCCTGTGGAAAACAACGGATTGTAACTGTGCAGGCAAGCTAGGGGACACGCATCCCACTGTGTCCCCCATCCAGCTGGGACTCCTGGACTGCCCTATGGCCTTTGTTAATATTGGACTTACGTCATACTAGTTTTTTACTCATGCTGAATAGAGCTATTTATTTTTTGCCCTTGGAACACTCCTGCATTGCTGGCATTGCTGTTGGTGTGGCTGCTACATGGTTGTGGGTGTTGGTCATGTGTTGGGTGTGTGGGAAATGTAGTAGTGTGCTGCTCATAGGGGGGACCCTGGGATCTGTGTGCCATCACACGGTGTTAGCTACCTTTCTCCATTCATGTAAGCAGTTGCTGCATGTTGCAATTGTCCCAAGGTGTATTCCTTCCTCTGTGTACCCTGACTTCTTCCCTGCAGGGTGTCTCCTGACTTTAGCGCAGAGCTGTGTGTCCATTAGCTGGGTGTGTGACGTAGTCCTTCACCTTTGCACATGCATGCTGAGCGATGTCTCCACCTGCATCATTCGTGGCATCCTTGGTAGTCATTGTACTTGTGTATGTGGCCTATTGACATGACTTCATGTGTACATGTTTTCTTTTCTGCGCTATGCATGCGTATACTCCCAGCCTCGCACACATGTGGTACATGTACTGCAGGGTCTCTGTGCACCTGACTGACATTTGTGGGCATGGTATCTGTGGCTACTCCACCCTTTGCGTTCCATGGGCACTGCTGGGAGTGATGGGCACCCACCCCTCCTGTGTCTGGGTACTGCTGGGAGGACTCTGCACCCACCCCTCCTGTCTCAGGGCACTGCTGGGAGGACTCTGCACACACCCCTCCTGTCTCTGGGCACTGCTGGGAGTGATAGGCCCCCACCCCTCCTGTCTCCGGGCACTGCTGGGAGTGATGGGCACCCACCTGTCCTGTGTCTGGGCACTGCTGGGAGGACTCTGCACACACCCCTCCTGTCTCTGGGCACTGCTGGGAGTGATAGGCCCCCACCCCTCCTGTCTCTGGGCACTGCTGGGAGTGATAGGCACCCACCCCTCCTGTGTCTGGGCACTGCTGGGAGGACTCTGCACACACCCCTCCTATTTCACAATATGTACGCTCATGACATACACGGATGTGGGTACGCTCCATGCATTCGAGGTGGGGGTACGTGTCGTACTTACACTGTTGTTGTGGGGGTACGCTCCATGCATTCGAGGTGAGGGTACGGGTCGTACTTACACTGTTGGGGTGGGGGTACGCTCCATACGTACGCGGGTGGGGGTATATGTCGTACTTACACTGTTGGGGTGGGGGTACGCTCCATACGTACGCGGGTGGGGGTACGGGTCGTACTTACACTGTTGGGGTGGGGGTACGCTCCATACGTACGCGGGTGGGGGTACGGGTCGTACTTACACTGTTGGGGTGGGGGTACGCTCCATACGTACGCGGGTGGGGGTACGGGTCGTACTTACACTGTTGGGGTGGGGGTACGCTCCATACGTTCGCGGGTGGGGGTACGGGTCGTACTTACACTGTTGGGGTGGGGGTACGCTCCATACGTACGTAGGTGGGGGTACGGGTCGTACATACACTGTTGGGGTGGGGGTACGCTCCATACGTACGCGGGTGGGGGTACGGGTCGTACTTACACTGTTGGGGTGGGGGTACGCTCCATACGTACGCGGGTGGGGGTACAGGTCGTACTTACACTGTTGGGGTGGGGGTACGCTCCATACGTATGCGGGTGGGGGTACGGGTCGTACTTACACTGTTGGGGTGGGGGTAACAGCTCCATACGTACGCGGGTGGGGGTACGGGTCATACTTACACTGTTGGGGTGGGGGTACGCTCCATACGTACGCGGGTGGGGGTACGGGTCGTACTTACACTGTTGGGGTGGGGGTACGCTCCATACGTACGCGGGTGGGGGTACGTGTCATACTTACACTGTTGGGGTGGGGGTACGCTCCATGCATACGGGGTGGGGGTACGGTCCATACATATCCGTCCCCACGCTATGTGATGCTTGTGCGGCCCGTACCCAGGCCTTTGCCACGTGGGTACGAGCCGTCCCGCCATTGTTGGGGTGACGTGGGTGTGGGCGTGGTACGACTCGTACCCACGCTCTTCAGGCGTGGGTACGGGACGTACCTGTCTGGTTGTGTTGCCGGTTCGCGTCGTGACGGACTTCCGTTGTGGCGGTCGCTGGCTTAGCTGGACACGCCCCCACCCCCTCGTAGTGACCAGGGCCTGGGAGTCAGGTATGTCCAGGGCATGTGTGCTGTGTGACTTTAGTGGGGGGTTTGTGGCCTGCCCTGGTCCTGCCACCCCCCCCCACTCCACTCTCCCCCCTCCCTTAGTTGTTCTGACCTTCTGCGGCGTCTGCGTCCGAACCTGTAGAGGAGGTCGACTGCTATGAGGGCCGGGATGACACGTAGGTTCGGGTCCATGTCTGTCCGTCGCGTACGGGTCCTCCTTGTTCGCTTCGTCCTGTCTGTCCGTCGCGTACTGGTCCTCCTTGTTCGCGTCGTCCTGTCTGTCCGTCGCGTACTGGTCCTCCTTGTTCGCGTCGTCCTGTCTGTCCGTCGCGTACTGGTCCTCCTTGTTCGCGTCGTCCTGTCTGTCCGTCGCGTACTGGTAGTCCTTGTTTGCGTCGTCCTGATTTCCTGGCAGTTTTTGGCTGCCGGAAAATATTCACCGTGCGGGATGACGTCGGTGCGAATCGTAATTCCTGGTTCGTGAATGGCAGGCTGCGAGCGTCCCGACGTCAGGTCGGCGCTTTCCCGGATCGCATTTGTAGGTTTATTTTGTTCGGTCGGGGTTTTTTACGATTCGTACGGAAATGGTGTTCCCGTGTGAATCGTAAATCCATGTTTGCATATTTTGACGACCGGGTACGCGTCGGACGGAGAATATGCTCCGTCCGACGGTTCGTACCCGGTTTTTACAGGATCGTGATCGGCGCCTAGATATTTTTGACTCGATATTTATGTCCCTCGATATTAAAAAGTCGATATATAGACTGCTCACCTTGTGTCCTATCTAGGTCGACATGTTTCAGCCCAGTAAAGACCCACAGATGGAGTCAGGGCTTTCTTCAGGACCCTTTTTGGTTCTGTGTTACAAGCATTAACACCCACTCAGTGTGCACGCAAACATACTATACAAGTTCCAAATAGCTGGTGGTAAAACTCCTTACAATCTGTTACAGTGTTTTTTTTTAATGCAGCATAAGAGGTAAAGAGAAAACTCCTTTCACTATATCTAAATTTCAAAGTGTCTACCTTACCAAGTAAAAAGTCAGGTCGATACTAAATTCATGTTAGTTTGTTTATTTCAAATTCTGAAACAGATTAATATACACCAATCTATTAATTATGGTGTAAAAATATAAAGTAAGCAGGACGAAACGGAATCTCTGGTACTGATTCAGTCTATATAATAAAAAGAAAACCACTAACTCGATCATGGCAACATATGTTATCAGAAGGCACAAATGCATGTTGGATTGCATTAAAATTCCATGCATAAGCTCCACAAATTCCTAGCTGTCCCTACACTACCTTAAATGGAAACCCTAACCTAAAGCAAATTGAGCAAAGATGGAAAAAGGTGTCAGCTGTAGGATTCTTCCTAAGAAGTAACTCCAACCAGGGTCATGTAGCGTGAAGCCACAAAATCAAGGCTAAAGCAAAAGTGTCAGCTGTCCCTAACTATGTTACAACATAAGCAGTCACTGAATTAAGGCAACTCCCACAGAACTACTAGTATTTTTCCATTATTTCTGCACCCTCCAAGTTCCTCTCCACCTCCATGTTCATATGTTGAGATATTTTGTTCGTCCTAGGTGCCATCTCCTTCTCCCATAAGAACTCGGCCCCCATCCATTATGACATTTCTCTCCTCAGGCCCTTCTGTCTACTCGGAACAATGACTGTTTTTCTCAACTAACGAAGCCTTGTCCACCTGCAGTGGGAACACAAGATACATGCAATATTCAACTAAGTAAGCAAATGCGAATTCAATGTTAGCTGAAAATTAATCGAAAATATGTTTCAAGCCTACAGTTAAGCTAAATAAACAAAGTCCAGTTTATATTATGTGCGCCCTTCTACAAGCAAATAAGTCGTAGTTTCAATACATACCTCAATAGTAATAAATGACAACACTTAATATAATAGAGTCATGAGTAAAATGTTAAACAAAATTAGCAAACACATTTAGGTGCCGATCACGATCCGGTAAAAAATGTCCCCGTACGACTCGTATCGGGTCTTTTTACCGTACGAATCGTGCAAGTGCCGTACGAACTGGCAATCACGATTCGCATGGTAAAAAGTCCATACGAACCACACTGGGAATCATTCCCCACACGTCCTCGGGTCGGAAAATGTGTCCGACACGTCCTCGGACGATTTACCTTACAAACGTGAAAAGCCAAGTCCGACCGAGGAATCACGATCCATCCCGTGCGTCCGAGCGTACAACCGTATGGAAAAAACACCGTCCGCACCGAACTCCTATAGCAACCATGGAGACATGTGCCCGCATACGCGCCCAACACTCCCCCCAGCCCCCGTACGTCCGACACGTACCCCCCGTGTATGTATACCCCCACCCGTCTAGGTACACCCCAGTACGTTCAAGTCGTACCCCCACCCCAGTACGTGTCGTACCACCGTCTATGTACACCCCAGTACGTTCGAGCCCCACCCCCACCCCAGTACGTGTCATACCCCCCGTGTACCTACACCCCAGTACGTTCCAGTCGTACCCCCACCCCAGTACGTGTCGTACCACCGTGTACCTACACCCCAGTACGTTCGAGCCCCACCACCACCCCAGTACGTGTCATACCTCCCGTGTACCTACACCCCAGTACGTTCCAGTCGTACCCCCACCCCAGTACGTGTCGTACCACCGTGTACCTACACCCCAGTACGTTCGAGCCCCACCCCACCCCAGTACGTGTCATACCCCCGTGTACCTACACCCCAGTACGTTCCAGTCGTACCCCCACCCCAGTACGTGTCGTACCACCGTGTACCTACACCCCAGTACATTCCAGTCGTACCCCCACCCCAGTACGTGTCGTACCACCGTGTACCTACACCCCAGTACGTTCGAGCCCCACCCCCACCCCAGTACGTGTCATACCCCCCGTGTACCTACATCCCAGTACGTTCCAGTCCTACCCCCACCCCAGTACGTGTCGTACCACCCTCTATGTACACCCCAGTACGTTTGAGCCCCACCCCCACCCCAGTACGTGTCATACCCCCGTGTACCTACACCCCAGTACGTTCGAGCCCCACCCCCACCCCAGTACGTGTCATACCCCCCGTGTACCTACACCCCAGTACGTTCCAGTCGTACCCCCACCCCAGTACGTGTCGTACCACCCTCTATGTACACCCCAGTACGTTCGAGCCCCACCCCCACCCCAGTACGTGTCATACCCCCGTGTACCTACACCCCAGTACGTTCCAGTCGTACCCCCACCCCAGTACGTGTCGTACCACCGTGTACCTACACCCCAGTACGTTCGAGCCCCACCCCCACCCCAGTACGTGTCATACCTCCCGTGTACCTACATCCCAGTACGTTCCAGTCGTACCCCCACCCCAGTACGTGTCGTACCACCCTCAATGTACACCCCAGTACGTTCGAGCCCCACCCCCACCCCAGTACGTGTCATACCCCCGTGTACCTACACCCCAGTACGTTCCAGTCGTACCCCCACCCCAGTACGTGTCGTACCACCGTGTACCTACACCCCAGTACGTTCGAGCCCCACCCCCACCCCAGTATGTGTCATACCCCCGTGTACCTACACCCCAGTACGTTCCAGTCGTACCCCCACCCCAGTACGTGTCGTACCACCGTGTACCCCCACCCCAGTACGTTCGAGTCCTACCCCCACCCCTGTACGTGTCCTACCCCCGTGTACCCCCACCCCAGTACGTTCCAGTCGTACCCCCACCCCTGTACGTGTCCTACCCCCATGTACCCCCACCCCAGTACATTCCAGTCGTACCCCCACCCCTGTACGTGTCGTCCCACCGTGTACCCCCACCCCAGTACGTTCGAGTCCCATCCCCACCCCTGTACGTGTCATACCACCGTCCATGTACACCCCAGTACGTTCGAGTCCTACCCCCACCCCTGTACGTGTCGTCCCACCGTGTACCCCCACCCCAGTACGTTCCAGTCGTACCCCCACCCCAGTACGTGTCATACCACCGTCCATGTACACCCCAGTACGTTCGAGTCCTACCCCAACCCCTGTACGTGTCGTCCCACCGTGTACCCCCACCCCAGTACGTTCCAGTCGTACCCCCACCCCAGTACGTGTCATACCACCGTCCATGTACACCCCAGTACGTTCGAGTCCTACCCCCACCCCTGTACGTGTCATACCACCGTCCATGTACACCCCAGTACGTTCGAGTCCTACCCCCACCCCTGTACGTGTCCTACCCCCATGTACCCCCACCCCAGTACGTTCCAGTCGTACCCCCACCCCTGTACGTGTCCTACCCCCGTGTACCCCCACCCCAGTACGTTCCAGTCATACCCCCACCCCTGTACGTGTCGTCCCACCGTGTACCCCCACCCCAGTACGTTCGAGTCCTACCCCCACCCCTGTACGTGTCGTACCACCGTGTACACAGTACGTTCGAGTCCTACCCCCACCCCTGTACGTGTCGAACCACCGTGTATGTACATCCCAGTACGTTCGAGTCCTACCCCCAACACAACCTCCTAACTACGGAGCGCACCCCAGGCCCCAACATCACAACCGCATGTACGAGTCGTACCAAGCCACACACAAGGACAGCACCGTACAACCAAATGGCCCATGTACACACCGTACACACGCTCAAAACGCACGGACACAACCAGGACAAAACAAAACAACACAACAATACACCATTCGAATGGCACAAAGCCACTAAACATGGCCAAAAAACACCAAAACAACACCTTCACTGACCTGCAACTGCCAAAAACAAACAGAGGCCCAATACACCACCACTAATTATAACCAACCCACCCACAATTCAAACACAGCCACACCCACCAATGGACCAATAAAAAGGGCCCACACACACAAACCATGAGCCTTTGCAACAGACCCACTGCTGCCAGACCCCACAGACAACCCACAGCACCAGACCTCAACCTTTACTACACCTTACACTTGCACACCTTCACACAACCACCTTCACAAACACACCCTTATCACATTCACACACACACGCACCTGCACAACCACACCCACACACCCACAACCATCCACACACCACCCCCACCATCCACACCCCCCCCACCATCCACACCCCTCATCATGCCCACTACCAAGAATCCAAAGTTCAGTAACCGAGAGTTGGAGGTTCTTGTTGATCAAATCCTCAGAGTCGAGCCACAGATCTTTGGAACATTGGTCAGAAACACCAGCCAGGCAGCAAAAACAGCCATGTGGCAGACCATCGTCGATGCTGTGAATGCTGTTGCGGACACCAGACGGACCAGGCAGGAATGCCAGAACAGGTGGTACGATCTGCGGAGGAGGGTCCGAGCCAAGAGGCAGGATGAACACGACCAGGCCAACGCCACCGGAGGAGGGCCCTCCCGCAGACCCGTACACTACCATCCCTGGGAGGAGAGGGTGATGGCCATACTGCCGGTGGAGGCAGTAGAAGGATTAGAAGGACTCCGAGACCCGGGTGAGTACACAAACAACGCACTTCACATGGGGGGAACGGCATCCACAACCAACATCACTAACAGGCACGCAACCACCACAAGCCATCGCATGACTCAACCACACTCCATGAGCACGCACATGCCACTGCTGCCACCATGCCCCATGCACCCAGCTGGACAATGTCAAGTCACAGGCCACAGAAGACAACAACACATGACACGGTAACCCGGATGGCGGGAGGCTGGGCCCAAAAAAGCACATAGTGCAACTCAGAAGCAGACAACAATTCACTCTACCCATATGGCCTAGGTCACAGCCAGACAAACAGTGTGTCCCAACATAGGAATGACTTGCCAGCAAATGGCGGACGCCTTGCATCAACACATGGGGGTGAATGCACTGTTTTGCACATGACAGCAGCTAATGAACAGCCAACATTGTGAAACAGTGGCAGCACACACCACCACAGCAGCAGCGCACAGACACACATCACACCCAATGGGTGCCTGGAGATCAGAAACAAACTCACATCAACAAGCCAAGGGCCACTCAAAGATCTGCTAACAGTGTGTGCCCAGGAAGCTGGGCCGAGGTGACAGAGGGTGACACACGGAGGGAGGGAGAGGGGGACAGAGAGGGAGGGAGAGGGGGACTGAGAGGGAGGGAGAGGGGGACAGAGAGGGAGGGAGACGGACAGAGGGAGGAGGCTGACACACGGAGGGAGGGAGAGGGGGACACAGAGGGAGGGAGAGGGGGACAGAGAGGGAGGTAGAGGGGGACAAAGATGGAGGGAGAGGGGGACAGAGAGGGAGGGAGAGGGGGACAGAGAGGGAGGGAGAGGGGGACAGAGAGGGAGGGAGACGGACAGAGGGAGGAGGCTGACACACGGAGGGAGGGAGAGGGGGACACAGAGGGAGGGAGAGGGGGACAGAGAGGGAGGTAGAGGGGGACAGAGATGGAGGGAGAGGGGGACAGAGAGGGAGGGAGAGGGGGACAGAGAGGGAGGGAGAGGGGGACATAGAGGGAGGGAGACGGACAGAGGGAGGAGGCTGACACACGGAGGGAGGGAGAGGGGGACACAGAGGGAGCGAGACACAGGGAGAGCTAATCAGCCGTGTTGCGTGTGTGAATGTCTGCTCGTCAGCAGGTAGACTGCGTGCATGTAGACAAGGGTGGCCAGTGCCAGAACCCCCCCTCTTCACCATGGCAAAACACAGGGCCATGTCACAACCTGTACACGAGCACAAGGACAGCTACCTGGATCATATAAGTGTGTGGATCCACTCCATGTGCGCATGTACAGTGCTACACGGAAGGCGCCAATGCATGGCTCGCCACACCTGCCCACTCCACTGCTGACTGCAGTCACACTTGACGCAGCAAGTAAGACTGTGCCACACATAGTTAAAGGGGCCAAAGTGGTGGCCAAGGGACACACCCATGCACAAGTGCACTGTGAGTGGAATGCAAGACAGATCCTAATTCCAAGAGGAAATGTGCCAACTTTGAAACGGATGAAACATGGATGTTGCATGGACCAAAATTAACATTGTCTCTCTCACACACAGGTCAACGTCGTGGTGCACCCCCCAACACTGGGGGGGAACACTCACAGGACCCGGATCTGCAGGAGCCCGATCCCACCGGCAGCGACCACTCTCACCACTCTGCGGACGACCCCGACCGACCTGGCCCCTCTGGTGTCCAACCACCTGCAGCACCTGCGTCAGGTACAACTGTGCCAACCACCACCCCCACTCCTGCCACATCCCAGGAGACACCCAGGATCCCTGCCCCAACACCACAATGCAGCCAGGCTCGCCAGGAGGGACACGGTGTCCCGGGCACCCAGGAGGAGGCAGGCGACAACGCCAATGCCACCCCTCAGGGGTCCCGGAGACCCCATGTGCCCACAAGTGCAGGCCAGGTGCAAGTGGGCAGGGGTGGTGGGAGTGGAGGACGGCGGAGGCGCGAGCCTGACCAGTTGTCTGGGGATCCGGTATTTTCCCATGTCCGTAACATCCTGGACTCATACCGGCAGGACACCACGGGCATGGCCCAGGTTGTGTCCGTCCTCGAGGGGATCAAGGCCCAGCAGGCCCAGCAACATGCGGAGCTAATTGCCTGTCTACTGGTACACCAACGGAGGATGGAGGACAGACAGGCTGAGCAAGTGACGGCATTCCAGGGGATTCACGCTACACTCCGTCGGATGGCCGACACCATGGCCGACCCTCCCTGTGCCAGAAGGCGGAGAACATCACCACCCACAGGGAGGGATCAGGAGGAGGAGGAGGAAACATCCGACGGAGCATCCCAGACGTCGTCACTGCCTGCTGGTGAGGTTCCCCGCAGGAGGCCGGGTCGTCCACGGAAAGGACCGTGAGGGTGGCTGCTACATCACCATCTCCCAGGACACCTGGCCTGGCACCTGGCCCACTGGAGCAACAGCATCACAGCATCAAGAGACATTCTCTGCCACATGGCCCTGCTGGTCACTGGCTGACCAATGTTGACAAAGACTGTGGCATGGACTCTGAGGATTTCCAATGGCAAGGACACCAACTCCCCTACTGAACTTTGGATTCCCTAATCCCGGAAAGCCCCTCACTTTGTCCCCCCCCCCCCAATAATAAATCACACTATGAAGAGTAGATGCCTGCTGGTAGCATTATTACCTAACATGTGTCTTGTAAAGTCTAAACATGCCTGAGTCATCTTTTCTCTTCAACCATCCACACCCTGGGGCCTGAGTCTGGCACAGGACACATGGGTCACAGTTTATTAGGCAAGACAGACATGGAGCACCATACACACCCGTGATGGGCACAACCAGCTGAGGGGGTGGCCGAACAACCGTGCTGACACACACATTGAGTACACCAACAGTCATGCGCAGAGGTCAGGGATCCAGTCCAGTGTCCTGGGTGGCACCCATGTATGTGTAGACAGGTGGCAGAACCATGTCCTGCAAGCTTGAGTCCGGTGGATGCAGAGAATGGGGGCCTGGCCAACGTTGGATGCATGGGGATGGCACATGTCACAATACCCACGCAGTCATGGACATCATGCCCAATACACAGTCTCAGCCCACACACACAGCTTGCATCTTGCGACTCGACACATTGACACATAGCCACAATCAGGGAATACCATGCCAGACATGCAGGATGCACCGTGCCAACACACCAGCATTGACTGAGAAGAGGCACCTTGGAGGCATAGGGACACCTTTATTAGTCATGTATTCGGGTTTGCAGAGGCAACTCGAAGTACACATGAACACATCATGTGGAGTGACATGTGGGTCCAACACTGGCACCCCCCTTCTGCAGCACAAATGCGTGATAGCCATGGTACTGGCACACAAGCGTCGGCTAACAGCTAAATACCCACAGCTGCACACGGAGAGCCTGCCATACACCATAGATCCGCTGATGTGGAAGTCCCACACCATGTCAAGCCAATGCTAACCGTATGTGTCCGAGGGCAGTGTCACACACATTGATGCCATCATCACAATCCACTATCCCATCACTGATGACTGTCAACCAGGCAGACCATCTATTCAGGTGTACACAGCTGCATGTCGTGTCCCATGGGGATGCGACATGGCTGCAGAGGAACCAAACCCCGACAGGGGCAGTGTGCACACATCGTGAACAACTGCCACACCCAATACACCCCAGATGCATCCCTTACCCCATGGAGACTTCCAAACGTGTCCGTGCCTGTAACGCTGAGTCAGCCCACGATGTCATGTCCATGAGGAATAGCAGTGCCACAACAATGCAACCAGCAAACGGCATGCGCAGGTACCTGGGGAAGAGAGACACACAAGAAGTCAGCCACAAAAAGCACAGCCACTTGCATGTGCATTTACTCGACACATGTATGGATGACAACATGCTAGGTCACAATTATGACTGGGGAAATACTACCATCACTGCCACCATCACTCCAGTGACACACCCACACACACCTCTGACCCACGTGCCATACATGCAGGTGGAGACACACATCACAACGCATGCCACACGGGGACCAATGCGTGCACACTCAGACACTGGTACTCACCACTAAGCAAAGAAGTCGCGTATGAGCCGAGTCCGGATGTCCTCTTGCGGCTCCACATCCTCCACATCACTAGCCCCATTGCCAAGCCCTTCGTCCTCCACGGGTGGATGGTCCTCGTCATGTTGATTCAGGATGAGTGGCACAGCTCTTTCAACTGCCATGTTGTGCAGCATGCAGCAGACCATGAAGATCTTGCAGACCTTCGCCGGGGCATAAGGGAGTGCACCGCCGGTCTTGTGGAGGCACCGGAATCGGCTCTTCAGCATGCCAAACGTCCTCTCTATCACTCGCCTTGTCCGGCCATGGGCGGTGTTATAGCGGAGCTGGGCCGGCGTGATGGGGTTGCGGAGAGGTGTCAGCAGCCAAGGCATGTTGGGATAGCCAGCGTCCCCTACATGGGAAGCACATGGACATCGTTAGAACTGGTGAAGCGGTGGTGCTGGTCGGCTATACAGAATACAGGACAGACAGACTGTACCCACCAACAACACATGCCCGTTCGTTGCGCAGCTGCATCATCATATCAGGCATCCCGCTACGCCTCATGATGTAGGCATCGTGTGCTGATCCTGGGAAACGAGCACAGACATGTGAAATCACCATATTGGACAGACACACCACAAGGGCATTGATGGAGTGGTAGTGCTTCCGATTGCGGTACGCCACCTCCCGTGCGTGTGGTGGTACCAAAGCTACATGTGTCCCATCTATGGACCCAATGACATGGGGCATCCCTCCCAGGGCATAGAATCCACGCTTGACCTCAGTCATCTGTTCAGGGGTTGGGAACTTGATGAAGTCATCCAGGTGAATCAACATGGCCTCCAAGAAATCATGCAGCACACCGCTGAACATGCTCTGGGACATGCCACCAACATGAGCTATGGTATTTTGGAAGGTACCCGTGGCAAGAAAATGTAGGGCAGCCATTACCTTCAGCTGGGGTGTCAGTGCCGTAGGATACCTGTGCTGCAGTTGCAGGTGTGGTGCCAGTCTCGCCGTCAGCTCCAGGATCAACGGTTGGGTGAAGCGGTAGAGCCGGATCCTGTCATTCTCCTGCATGGCAGCCAAGTCTGGAATTCTTCGGGCAAGAGGCGGCGCTCTGCAGTAATTTGGAAGTGACAAGGAAGAGTGAGTGCACTACGACAACAACTCATGTCTACTGAGCACATGTAAATCTGGCAATACACACATGCTACATAGGGAGTCAGGTATGTGCTACATGCCCAGGACACGTATGGATGCAAGGTGACACTCCTTCCAAGACCCAGCTACACACGGAGATTGAGAACCTACCCATGCCACGACATGGGAATAGCAGTGTCCCAGTACAAGTGAACAGCCCGACGTAAGACAGGAGTGACATAAACCCGAACATCAGCAGAAGTGGGATGCCGATTGCAGAGACTGGTTGCGGAACACCGGAGCCACAGGTCACATGACATTACACTAGGCCTGCCCACACACCTTGCCATGAAGGTGCACATGTCATGACTCACCACACATTCCTTGTGAGGATGCTGACATGGCCTTGTCACGCTACTCCGTGTCCCATGCATACATGTGCACCTCACATCCGATAACACATGTGGCATGGTGTGCGGAACAGTGTGCAATGACAATCTACACACGGACACATGTTGGTTGCTGCAACGGCTGCAGCTTTTGAGGGTGCTACAACATCAACCTGATGAAAATCCCGGACACATAAATGACATAGTCACATTGTGCACTGTTGGTAGTGACAAGTCATGTGTCATGACCCCTGTACCGGGCATCATGGGACACTTCCGTGTGTTGGTGTCCGTGCCATGCCAGTGACGCTCACCCCAAGTGCGCAGTACGACATGCACACATGTCAAAGGAGTCAAGGGCATGCCTGGCACACATTGCACCGTCACACAGTACACCTATACACATCTCATCATACATCTGGTGCCTTCTCCACTCAGGAGGCATGTTCCACATCACAGCCTGTCACACCTGTGCCCCACACATGTAGTAATGCACAGACGATGCCTTGATGTCCATTCCTGGACAAGTATGTCCATCCATGGACAAGTATGTCCATCCATGGACAAGTATGTCCGCCCTATTCCTACCTGTGTGTCGCCTATCACCACTGTGATGTGTAAAAACCGCCGTACTGCTGCTAAGAGGGCCTGTGTATGTTCCCAAATCACTGTGGGAGTGCTGCCGTATGTGTACCCATCGTGATGGCGAGCGTACAGGCATTTGTACGGTCCGTACCACTACGAGTACGCATACGCGTGCAGACCCATAGTGATAGTGAGCGTAGATGCGTGTGTACGGTCCGTACCACTACGAGTACGCATACGCGTGCAGACCCATAGTGATAGTGAGCGTAGATGCGTGTGTACGGTCCGTACCACTACGAGTACGCATACGCGTGCAGACCCATAGTGATAGTGAGCGTAGATGCGTGTGTACGGTCCGTACCACTACGAGTACGCATACGCGTGCAGACCCATAGTGATAGTGAGCGTAGATGCGTGTGTACGGTCCGTACCACTACGAGTACGCATACGCGTGCAGACCCATAGTGATAGTGAGCGTAGATGCGTGTGTACGGCCCTATCACTATGGGTCTGCACGCGTATGCGTACCCGTAGTGGTACGGACCATACACACGCATCTACGCTCACTATCACTATGGGTCTGCACGCGTATGCGTACTCGTAGTGGTACGGACCGTACACACGCATCTACGCTCACTATCACTATGGGTCTGCACGCGTATGCGTACCCGTAGTGGTACGGACCGTACACACGCATCTACGCTCACTATCACTATGGGTCTGCACGCGTATGCGTACTCGTAGTGATAGTGAGCATACATGCGAGTGTACGGCCCGTACCACTACGAGTACGCATACGCGTGCAGACCCATAGTGATAGTGAACGTAGGCATGCATGTACGGGCCGTTGCCATGCATTTGGGGTGCCCTAGGGCCCCGAAACGCACCGTACCTGTGTGTGATGCTCCAAATTACATAGGGGACAAGTATTAAGGCCTACATGCATGCTGGTTGTCATGGAGACCAAGTTCAAATTTCGAAATTGTTCTGGAAGGTGCACAGCAGAAGTCAGTTGGAATTCTTCTACTTTGTTGCAATGTGTTTGTGGGGCTGACATCATGCAGGAGAATGAAATGATAGAGAACCCACAGACTGCTAGGTTTGAAGGGATTGGTGGAAACATAGGATGCAAATGTGAGTGACCAATCACTCTGTACTCCTGTGCATGAGACTGGGCAGAAGGGCACATATAAGGCAGCCAGGTCCCATGAGGGAGTACTTGCCTGCACATCTTTGCATTCGTCGACCCAGCTGCTGCTACTGATTCCCTGGAACCATGTCAAGGGCTGTGGAGAGGACACAGCCATTCACCCTGGAGGAGAACATGGCTCTGCTGGATGTGATCCTCCCACAGTACTCCATGCTGTATGGGCGACCAGGGTATCAGGTGAGTGCATAGGCCACTGCCACAGACTGTCCCTATGTTGTGACTGTGACTTCAGGCATTGTGTCCTGGTGTGACACACATGCCATGTACTGTCGGTGGGGTACCAGGGGGGGGGTGCCTGATGTCTCCCAGCAGTGCCCTGAGACAGGAGGGGTGGGGGCCTATCACTCACAGCAGTGCCCTGAGACAGGAGGGGTGGGGGCCTATCACTCACAGCAGTGCCCTGAGACAGGAGTGGTGGGGGCCTATCACTCACAGCAGTGCCCTGAGACAGGAGGGGTGGGGGCCTATCACTCACAGCAGTGCCCTGAGACAGGAGGGGTGGGGGCCTATCACTCACAGCAGTGCCCTGAGACAGGAGGGGTGGGGGCCTATCACTAACAGCAGTGCCCTGAGACAGGAGGGGTGGGGGCCTATCACTAACAGCAGTGCCCTGAGACAGGAGGGGTGGGTGTGATGCACAGTGTGAGCCTTGATCATTGATTGTGACATTGCCATCATTCCACCTGTGTACCCACTGTGGCACGTACTGCTTTTTCCCTCACCAGGGATGATGTCCCTATGACAAAGGTGCAATGCGTTGACTGCATGACATGCCTTGTTGTAACCAGCTAATTTGTACCCATATGTCTCTCTGTGACATGTGGCTGGTGTATTGATGTGGTGTCACTTGTTCCTCCTCACAGGTAGGCGCCACTGCCAAGGAGCAGATCTGGCTGACCGCCGTCAGTGCCGTGAGGGGTGTGGATGGTCGGAGGCGGAGCCTGCCCCAGGTGAGGAAACGCTGGCAGGATATCCGGTGCTGGACGCGGAGGATTGCACGGCTCCTGCTGGGGGACTCACCTGAGAGCCACAAGAACCGCGGCCGCCGCCGTCTGAGCCACCTCCACAGGCGTGTGCTGCCGGTGGTCTTTCTAGACCTGGAGAGGCGCTTACAGGCGATGCAGCAGCCGGAAGGGGGTAGGTACATGTGTGTTTGTTGTGTGTCACCGGCATTTGTAAGGGCACAGTAGCATGAATTCACTGGCAGGGTTTAAAGGTGCTGTGCAGATCCTGTTTGCCCCAGTATAGCGCTGCGCCCCTGCCACCCTTCCCCTCCTTGCAATGTGTTCCCTGGTCTGTGTGTAGTCACTCCTTCACAAGGTAATGTAGGCTGGCGCTTTGTCCATGAGAACAATGACTGTAGCATCATGTGTGGGGGTGGTGTGTAACAGGTTGTGGGACCTTGCCTGTGCACTGTCAAGTTCACTGCATGTGGGTTCCATGTCAGTTGGCACTGATGCTGACTCCAGACATGGGAGTTGGTCTCTCATGTGTCATGCCTTACAGCGCGCATGTCCTATGTAGTGGCCTGTGACATGATGTGCATGAGTGTGCGATACGCATAGTGCAGGGATGGTGACGTGTGTTGCAGTCATTACCATTCAGTAGCATGTAGTTGCGTGCCCACTACTGTCCCCTGGGGCACCTTTTCCTCAGTGGTGTATGTGTCATCATAAACGTGGACACTCTCAGTGTCTACAGCGTAGGTTGTGCTCTGTGCCATTGTCCCCTGTCACCATGTATATAGACGTGCTATTTTGTACAGGTGTCCACTGTGCAGCCTGACCTGATTGTCCTTCTTCATACTCACAGTTGCCAGTGCCTGTGTGTCTTGTTATACTCATCAGAGGATGGGCACTGGTACCTCATTATTTGTACAGGCGCACCTTGGCTGTTTGGCGTCCATTCTTGCATTTTGCCTGCCCCTGTGTTTATCACCCAGACTATGAGATGTTGGTGCCACCTGTGTCTCAACAATTTGCCTCGTGTAGGGTTTTGTTGGGGCGGGCAATGCCTATGTGTCAAATCCTGATTTCTACTTGCTGGGTCTGGGCAGTGTGTGATGTTTCTGGACACACACGCAATGTGCAGTGACCGAGTCATGTTGGGCATGTTTTCAGCATTACCTATGCAGCATGTGTCTCAAGTTCATGGATATGGTCCCTGGTCATCGGTATTTTCGCCAACGCTGTGTGGTGCAGATGCAGTGCTGGATTGTCCCCAGGGCCTGGGTGCTATGTCAGACTCCGTTTCCTGTGTTTAGCTATTGTCTCATGCTCTCCATGGTATTTCAGTGGCATGGTGGCTCAACCAACTGTGTGTTTCATGCCCTACATCGGTACCTTGTTTAGTAGATGTTAGGGATCTTCCTTTTCAGGCTATGCAGTGTTACCTATGTCGATTGGACTCATGTGACTGATGTGTACAGCTGTCTGATTAATTTCTGTCTCTCCACCCTGCCCACAGCATCGTCGGGGGACACAGAGGGAGACATGGACACAGGCAAGGCGGAGGGACCGAGCACCAGTGCCAGCCGTGACATCGGGGCTGGCACATCGAGTGGGACAGAGGTGGAGGATAGTGCGGCCGAGGACCTGTCGACTGGCACGTCAGAATACGAAGCTGACAGGTCCGAGGAGGATGTCTCCGAGTGGGCGGTGGCTGCACCAGCAGCTGACAGCGGAACAACACCTCGCACCGCCCCCTCAGTTCCCATCAGCTGCCTCCCACTTGCTCGTGTCCCTTCCCAGCGTGCCCGGTCACAGCATGTCTCCTTCCTGCCAGGCACCGCACCCCCTGCCCCTGTCTCCACTGCTGCCGCCAATGCAGAGTCTGTGGACATCCAGCGGCAACTGCAGGTTGGTCAGGCTGCGATCCTTAATGTCCTCCATGCCCACGGCAAAACCCTCACCAACATCGAGGCATTCTTGGAGGGCATTCATTCATCGCAGGCTGACCAACGCAACTTGCTGAGGTCCATAGACTCCACACTGATTGCAGCAGTGGGTCTCCTGCAGCGCGACCTCCCCCCACCTACCCCTGCCCCATCACACTTCCCACTCCCATGCCTGTCCCACGTACACCCAGACGTCGGCATGCACCCACATCAACGGACACGGGCACCACACCAGCAGGGAAGGTCCACCGCACTCCTCCTGACACGCACACACAGGGTGAGGTAGGCACATCCACTGGGTCGGGGGGCAAACGTGTGACACGCAGCCATAGTGGGAGTCCGCATTCCACCCAGTCCACTCCCTCCAAATCCCCTCCCCTCAGCTCTCCTGGCCACATCTCCCCCAAGGACTCCTTCATGGCCGCTCTGTCCCTGAGCCCCACAGTTACACCACCACGCAAGCGGTCAAGGAGGTCCCCGGTCAGGGTGGTTGAGTCTCCCCCCCTGTCTCCACCCTCCCCCGGTGGCGCTGCGACCCATCCCTCTGACCCCCCCCCCTCCTTGGGGCCTGAGGTCCCTTCGGGTGCAGGGGACTCCCTGGAGGACCTTGCAAAGGTGTGTAGTGCCATCCTGGCCTCCGCCTTTGGCACTGACCCACCCCCTCCTCCATCCCTGCACCCACAACGCCGCCCCTTTGCCCTGATGTCCCTGCGGTGCCTGTTGCTTCCCCCCCCCCTGATGCCCTCACCAGTGTGGAAGACGATGCCATTTGACTGTGCAGGCAAGGTAGGGGACACGCATCCCACTGTGTCCTCCATCCAGCTGAGAATCATTGACTGCCCTATGGGCTTTGTGAATATTGAACTGCCTGCGATCCACGGACATTGCGCTCATGCTGAATAAAGCTTAATTTTGTTTTCATTATCACACTACTGCTATGCTGGTATTGGTGTTGGTGGGGCTGCTACATGGTTTTGGGTGGTGTTTAAGGGTTTGGGTGTGTGGGATATGTAGTAGTGTGCTGCTCATTGGTGGGACCCTGGGATCTGTGTGCCATCACAAGGTGTTGGCTAACTTTCTTTGTTCATGTAAGCAGTTACTGCATGGTGCACTTGTCCCAGGGTGTATTCCTTCCTCTGTGTACCCAGCTTTCTTCCCTGCAGGGTGTTCCCAATGTTTAGCGCAGAGCTGTGTCTACATGAGCTGTGTGTGTGACGGAGCCCTTCTACTTTGGCCATGCATGCAGGGCCATGTCTCCACCTGCAACAATCGTGGCATCCTTGGTGATCACTGTACTTGTGTGTGGAGTCTGTTGACATGAGTTCATGGGGACATGTTCCCTTGTAGGCAGTATGCATGTGGATAATTCTGGCCTCACACACATGTGTTACACCCCTCCTGTCTCAGGGCACTGCTGGGAGTGATAGGCACCCACCCCTCCTGTCTCAGGGCACTGCTGGGAGTGATAGGCACCCACCCCTCCTGTCTCTGGGCACTGCTGGGAGGACTCTGCACACACCCCTCCTGGCTCAGGGCACTGCTGGGAGGACTCCACACCCACCCCTCCTGTCTCAGGGCACTGCTGTTAGTGATAGGCACCCACCCCTCCTGTCTCAGGGCACTGCTGGGAGGACTCCACACCCACCCCTCCTGTCTCAGGGCACTGCTGGGAGGACTCCACACCCACCCCTCCTGGCTCAGGGCACTGCTGGGAGTGATAGGCACCCACCCCTCCTGTCTCTGGGCACTGCTGGGAGGACTCTGCACACACCCCTCCTGTCTCAGGGCACTGCTGGGAGTGATAGGCACCCACCCCTCCTGTCTCAGTGCACTGCTGGGAGTGATAGGCACCCACCCCTCCTGTCTCAGGGCACTGCTGTTAGTGATAGGCACCCACCCTTCCTGTCTCAGGGCACTGCTGGGAGGACTCCACACCCACCCCTCCTGGCTCTGGGCACTGCTGGGAGGACTCTGCACACACTCCTCCTGTCTCTGGGCACTGCTGTTAGTGATAGGCACCCACCCCTCCTGTCTCAGGGCACTGCTTGGAGGACTCCACACCCACCCCTCCTGTCTCAGGGCACTGCTGGGAGGACTCCACACCCACCCCTCCTGGCTCAGGGCACTGCTGGGAGTGATAGGCACCCACCCCTCCTGTCTCTGGGCACTGCTGGGAGGACTCTGCACACACCCCTCCTGTCTCAGGGCACTGCTGGGAGTGATAGGCACCCACCCCTCCTGTCTCAGGGCACTGCTGGGAGTGATAGGCACCCACCCCTCCTGTCTCAGGGCACTGCTGTTAGTGATAGGCACCCACCCCTCCTGTCTCAGGGCACTGCTGGGAGGACTCCACACCCACCCCTCCTGGCTCTGGGCACTGCTGGGAGGACTCTGCACACACCCCTCCTGTCTCTGGGCACTGCTGTTAGTGATAGGCACCCAACCCTCCTGTCTCAGGGCACTGCTGGGAGGACTCCACACCCACCCCTCCTGGCTCAGGGCACTGCTGGGAATGACAGGCACCCACCCCTCCTGTCTCAGGGCACTGCTGGGTGGACTCTGCACACACCCCTCCTGGCTCAGGGCACTGCTGGGAGGACTCCACACCCACCCCTCCTGTCTCAGGGCACTGCTGGGAGGACTCCACACCCACCCCTCCTGGCTCAGGGCACTGCTGGGAGTGATAGGCACCCACCCCTCCTGTCTCAGGGCACTGCTGTTAGTGATAGGCACCCACCCCTCCTGTCTCAGGGCACTGCTGGGAGGACTCCACACCCACCCCTCCTGTCTCAGGGCACTGCTGGGTGGACTCTGCACACACACCTCCGATTTCAGGATATGTACGCTTGGAACATACACGGTGGGGGTACGCTCAATGCATTCGAGGTGAGGGTACGAGTCTACTTACACTGGTGTGGTGGGGGTACGCTCCATGCATACGCGGGTGAGGGTACGGGTCGTACTTACACTGTTGGGGTGTGGGGTACGCTCCTTGCATACGCGGGTGAGGGTACGGGTCGTACTTACACTGTTGGGGTGGGGGGTACGCTCCTTGCATACGCGGGTGAGGGTACGGGTCGTACTTACACTGTTGGGGTGGGGGGTACGCTCCTTGCATACGTGGGTGGGGGTACGGGTCGTACTTACACTGTTGGGGTGGAGGGTACGCTCCTTGCATACGCGGGTGGGGGTACGGGTCGTACTTACACTGTTGGCATGGGGGGTACGCTCCATGCATACGCGGGTGGGGGTACGGGTCGTACTTACACTGTTGGGCTGGGGGGTACGCTCCATGCATACGCGGGTGGGGGTACGGGTCGTACTTACACTGTTGGGGTGGGGGTACGGTCCGTGAGTCCGCGGGTGGGGGTAGGAGTCGTACTTACACTGGTGGGGGTGGGGGTACGGTCCGTACGTCCGCGGGTGAGGGTTCGAGTCATACTTACACTGTTGGCATGGGGGTACGCTCCATGCATACGCGGGTGGGGGTACGGGTCGTACTTACACTGTTGGCATGGGGGTACGCTCCATGCATACGCGGGTGGGGGTACGGGTCGTACTTACACTGTTGGGGTGGGGGGTACGCTCCTTGCATACGCGGGTGAGGGTACGGGTCGTACTTACACTGTTGGGGTGTGGGGTACGCTCCTTGCATACGCGGGTGAGGGTACGGGTCGTACTTACACTGTTGGGGTGGGGGGTACGCTCCTTGCATACGCGGGTGAGGGTACGGGTCGTACTTACACTGTTGGGGTGGGGGGTACGCTCCTTGCATACGCGGGTGGGGGTACGGGTCGTACTTACACTGTTGGGGTGGGGGGTACGCTCCTTGCATACGCGGGTGGGGGTACGGGTCGTACTTACACTGTTGGCATGGGGGGTAAGCTCCATGCATACGCGGGTGGGGGTATGAGTCGTACTTACACTGTTGGGCTGGGGGGAACGCTCCATGCATACGCGGGTGGGGGTACGGGTCGTACTTACACTGTTGGGGTGGGGGTACGGTCCGTGAGTCCGCGGGTGGGGGTAGGAGTCGTACTTACACTGGTGGGGGTGGGGGTACGGTCCGTACGTCCGCGGGTGAGGGTTCGAGTCGTACTTACACTGTTGGCATGGGGGTACGCTCCATGCATACGCGGGTGGGGGTACGGGTCGTACTTACACTGTTGGCATGGGGGTACGCTCCATGCATACGCGGGTGGGGGTACGGGTCGTACTTACACTGTTGGGGTGGGGGGTACGCTCCTTGCATACGCGGGTGGGGGTACGGGTCGTACTTACACTGTTGGCATGGGGGGTACGCTCCATGCATACGCGGGTGGGGGTACGGGTCGTACTTACACTGTTGGGGTGGGGGGTACGCTCCTTGCATACGCGGGTGAGGGTACGGGTCGTACTTACACTGTTGGGGTGGGGGGTACGCTCCATGCATACGCGGGTGAGGGTACGGGTCGTACTTACACTGTTGGGGTGGGGGTACGCTCCATGCATACGCGGGTGGGGGTACGGGTCGTACTTTCACTGTTGGGGTGGGGGGTGCGCTCCTTGCATACGGGGTGGGGGTAGGGTCCGTACATATACGTCCCCACGCTATGTGATGCTTGTGCGGCCCGTACCCAGGCCTTTGCCACGTGGGTGCGATCCGTCCCGCCATTGTTGGGGTGACGTGTGTGGGCGTGGTACGACTCGTACCCACGCTCTTCAGGCGTGGGTACGGGACGTACCTGTCTGGTTGTGTTGCCGGTTCGCGTGGTGACGGACTTCCGTTGTGGCGGTCGCTGGCTTATCAGGACACGCCCCCACCCCCTCGTGGTGACCAGGGCATGGGAGTCAGGTATGTCCAGGCCATGTGTGGTGTGTGACTTATGTGGTTGTTTTGTGGCCTGCCCTGGTCCTGCCACCCCCACCCCACCCCACTTTCCCCCCTCCCTTAGTTATTCTGACCTTCTGCGGCGTCTGCGTCGTAACCTGTAGAGGAGGTGGACTGCTATGAGGGCAGGGATGACTCGTAGGTTCGGGTCCATGTCTGTCCGTCGCGTACTGGTACTCCTTGATCGCGTCGTCCTGTCGCGTACGGGTCCTCCTTGATCGCGTCGTCCTGTCGCGTACGGGTCCTCCTTGGTCGCGTGGTCCTGTGTGTCCGTCGCGTACTGGCCCTCCTTGTTCGCGTCGTCGTCTGTCCGTCGCGTACTGGTGGTCCTTGTTCGCGTCGTCCTGATTTCCCGGCAGTTTTTGGCTGCCGCAAAATATTCACCGTGCGGGGTGACGTCGGTGCGAATCGTGATTCCTGGGTCGTGAATGGCTGGCTGCGAGCGTCCCGACGTCAGGTCGGCGCTTTTCCGGATCGCATTGGTAGGTTTTTTTTGGTCGGTCGGGCTTTTTTACGATTCGTACGGTACTGGTGTACCCGTGCGAATCGTAATTCCTTGTTGTAAAAATTGACGACCGGGTACGCGTCGGACGGAGATTATGCTCCGTCCGACGGTTCGTACCCGGTTTTTGCCGGATCGTGATCGGCACCTTAGTCTGTTATCTCTTCACAAAGTCACACCTGTCAGTTACATCTCTAAAGTACACATAAGATTTGCGTTAATCATGAGGATACTTAAACATCTTGTATTCCTCCTACTTCTTTTCATACATTAGTCTCACGGAATATATGCGAGTGCAGACTACACGTGATTATAATGCACTCCTATAGTCAAACAAAAAAGGGCCCAAAACTGCTCTCCATTGGTCAAATTCAATGATAGGGTCCCTAATTTTGAGACAGATAAATTTCATTGAGAACTGGGATGAGGGAAGCCTAGTAGCCACACATTCATCAAAGGTCTCTCCCTGCTGATAGCATCTATTCATGCGTCTCCGTCCTCCCTCTGGTCTGTGTGAGGTCTTCAGTTATGTTATGGAGAATCCCCTCCTGGGGTCCTCACTCCAGCTATTGGGACACGAATCATCCTAAAAATGAGTACATTTTCTCATTACTGTGGATGTCTGGTTCCAATAATTGAGAGCCTGTTCTGGGTATGCTTGCTTTATTGTGGTTATGCAAATTTAAGGGAGAGTGCAAACGGTTACCCACATCATTTTTTCTCTCTGGTTCCCCCAGCCCTCCAAATGAAAATGGCTTCTTGTGTGTTGCTCTCTGGGGCCTAGCCAGGCGGATCTTTGGCAAAAGGATGTAGAGGGAATTACAGTTCAGACCCCGATATCTCCCCACAGAATTAACAGGGAACTCGAATGAGGTGAGGCCCTTAGGGATGCTTCCAAATTACTGAAAATAAGCCTGAAAACGGTTCTCAAAAATCACCAGCATTGTATTGCGTGAGCTAACAGGTATTTACATTCCATTACTCCCCGATAACGTAGTCGGCAACATCTGCTTTAAATAGCGAGTGTCCTATCTGAAAATCGATTTTAAATGATGCCAATGTGAGCAAGTGACGTCAAGCATGAGCATGAGTTACTTTTGTACTCGAAGCACACCCATGGACGTAATTTAGGGGTCGTCAGGGGTCGCAGCTGAGACCCCTGGCTTGCCCCTTGCTACCCCTGATACTGCTTTTGTGACCCCTGGGCTCAGAGGTGGCAAAATCAGTGCCTGGTACACAGGGGCAGCTCTTCCTAATGGACGCTGGTTGGAGCTCCACTTGCCTGGTATCTGTCAGTGTTTTTATTACACAAATAGTGAATAATATTATTCACTATTAGTGTGATAAATAATTGAGTATATTAGCTGGAATATGACCCTATCTGGAAGCTAAGGTAAGTAAAAAATGCTGTTAAATGTATGTTGTGTGCATGCTTGCAGGTGAGAGGTGCGCGAAAGAATGCGAATATGTTAGTATGTGTAAGCGTGTGTGTGTGTGTGAGTCAAAGTAAAGGTCAAATGGCGTGCCATGTCACTTCCACCACCCCTGGCATTTTGGTGAATTGACGTCTATGAGCACATCTGAGTAAAAAATAAATAACCCTTAACACCTAACCTCTTACCAATTGAAACTTGCATAATTTGAGTAGGTTTCACAGAAACTGTTCATATTATGCATGGATATGCCAATTAAGGGAGTAAAAATCCTTTTGCATGCAAAAGTTGATCGCGCTGTTTGCGTTGCTTTTAGCGTCAACGCGAGTCCTCCCACTGATATATTGTCTACGGGTTCCATGACCCAGTCCCCAGCTATGCTGCTGTGCGTGTGCTTTTTTTCCGGCTGAGGGGGCAGTGAACTGATGAAGCGCAGGCTTCACTTCTCCACCTGAATTTCTATGCAAATGTTATGTAAATAGTCCGCGGCAAACCGCGCGCGCTCCGGGTGTATTTCCATGGCGCGAGGCCCTGCTTGCCTTTGCGCGATGCAGATAATCCATTCATCGCTCCCTGAAAGGGCCTCCTCTTTGTTCAGACCCAGCACTTACCACTGAGGCAAAACAAAACAGGAACACGAGCGTGCCTTTCCTTTCTGTGTGAACTCACCGTGCAGGGAGCACGCAGCATCGTTTCAACAGCCGAAGCCTGCATAATCCCAATCTCTCATTATCTGCTCCTGTGCAGCTGCTCTGCAGCCGCCATCTTCAGGAGCGTGCTTTACAATTCTGCTGTCACTTCGGAAAATGAGACCTTTTCATCTTGCTTTACAGTTACATTTCCCCTTGGCTGTTCACCTGCTTAACACGGCGCTTTGATCCCTTTCAGCTCATTGTAGGTCTGTGTACCTTTCCAACTGCGTCACAGTGGTATCAAAGTATGTTTCTCATTAAAGCGAACAGTGGCGATGTATTCACAATGGCAGGATTTGAGCGGGACTGAGACAGGAAGGTGGGTGGGCAGCTGTTTGTCCCCTTTTGCACAAAGTGAAAAGTGTTGATTCCCTTTAACATGCATGCACTGTATCATGAGACGTGATCGTGGCACAGGTCAATGTATATACCCCATCCTTGGTTGTCTGAGACCATTGGTGAATGCCCTGTGGTGAAGGTTTAGTTCAACATTTGCCACTGATCATTCCAAACCAAGGGCCTCATTTATGAAAAGTGACGCATCACTGCGTGAAAACAGTGATGCGTCACTTTTCACTGCGCCCTCCCTGCGACTCCAGTGATGCGTCATATTTACAGTATGACGCATCATGTCGCAAGGAGTCACAGATACGTCAGTATTTCTGACGTATCTGTAGGCGCAAAAGTGACGCATCGCTGGAGTGTGTCACAAAAGTGACGCAACTCCAGCAATGTGTCCTTTCACATGGGGCAAGCCCCATGTGAAAGGGCCTGCGTCAGTCTTACGCCTGCTGTGAGGCAGGCACAAGAAATTGACGCATTTGCACACTAGAAGTGGCGCAGTGAAATCTCGTAGATTTTACTGCGTCACTTCTACGACCCTTTGTTGCGTCAAAACGCCCCCCTTGCATACATTATACCTGGCGCAGGTATAATGTGGCGCAGGGGTTTACAAAGTGACGCATCTACCTAGAAGCGTCACTTTGTAAATATGGCGCAACATGGCGCATGTTTTATGCCACTGGTGCGTCACAAAAAGTGACACACCGGCGGCGCAAAAGTGACGCAGGGGCTCATAAATGAGCCCCCAAGTTCTAACCATTTTGCTTCTCTTCTTCGCGTTCAGAGCGGGGCCTGTCAGTTCCACCTGGACTGTCTCTATTGGAATAGGATCAAGACTGATTCATATTTGATTGCTCCCAGTGCTTTAAATCGGCAGGTGTTGTCCGGTGCTGAGTACCTCCATTGCATTAATTTGATGCTCCTGCAATACATTTAATGGGAGAGTACCAGCACTTCCAGGAGCAAACTGGTACTCTAAATATCGAGCATTGCACTTCTGTGTTTCCATTTACAGTACTGCTGGCTCCTTTTCTGGATTGGTAGAGCAGACTCAAAAAAATGGATTGGAATGCAATCCCAAGCACACCAAAACAACTAATTGCTTCCCAGGATAACAGACAATTTGTTTTTGTGAGCATGACATCACACATCTAATAAATATAGGAAACATAAAGTCAGTGCAGTGTGTGTGTGTGTGGAGAGCAAGGACTCTGCCAAGTTGAAAGCAAAAACAGATAGATAACAATATGAAATTAAAGAGTGCAAAGGCAATGCCCAAAACAATATTACATTACATCACTTACATTTTATAATCCATCTAACATTCCTATTTAGTGTTGCTTCCATGCAATAAATAATACATTATTATCATGCACAACGTTTCTGAATCTCCTTAGCATGTCAACATGTTTCAGTCTCAAAGTCAGTATTTCAAGGATATCTTCATCAGGAAAAAGATATCAACACCAGTCTGTTCTGATTTTCTTCCACTGTTTGTGGTACACAATATTTATGCCAGGCACATATTTTTAATTATTGGTACAACTGTATGTATATACATTCCTGGAGTAGTTCTCACACTGCTACAGAGCTGAATGTTATAGTTGTAATGCAAGGGTTGACCGCAGTGAGATCATGTCCTGTTGAAAACTGAAAAAAATAAGGAGAGTTAGTAGAGTGTGGTATTTTCTGGTTTATGTGCCCTCCCTGTGTCTGTCAAGCCAGTACCCCAATGGGATGTATGAGGGTTCTGTGTGCTTGGGTACGGTGTTGTGGTTTAAGGCAGAACCTGAGCTTGTCAACATCAGTTTCCACTGGAATAGAATTAA
This sequence comes from Triturus cristatus, assembly GCF_964204655.1. Taxonomy (NCBI): domain Eukaryota; kingdom Metazoa; phylum Chordata; class Amphibia; order Caudata; family Salamandridae; genus Triturus; species Triturus cristatus. The sequence continues at coordinate 1,067,674,244 of NC_140582.1, read as the reverse complement.
ATGAAAGATGAATGTACAAAGCATCCAGTGACCCCCAGGGCCCCAGTGCTGAAAAAACAAGGGGCCGAGGCTGGTTATAGTAAAACGAGTCAGGTTTTTATCAATTCAGGAATTGATCAATTCCTGAATCCTAAAGTGATTAGATCCAAATTAAACAAGCATTGGCATAGCCAAAAGGTCTGGCCTTTGGGACCTTATAAGTGTTTAGCCATGCAACAGTTGCATAACTAAATACTATCACGATCACGATCAAACATCAAAGCGGCCACGAAAGTGAAAGAAATCGCGGTAAAGCGCGGCGCGCGCGCCCGCGCACATGCACTGTAGCTCTAGGCTGGCTTGGTAGCACTTTTTGGAGCCCTCTCAATAAGTCTCGCCAGACCAGCGCATGCGCTGGGTCAGGCGAGACCTAAAAAGGGCTAGTTTTGTTCCTAGTGGGGTATCACTTCCTCTTTACTTACTGAATAAAGGAACCTACATGAAACATGCATTGTGTCATCCTTCTTCTTGATGTGCATCTTCGATGGTCATTTCAGGACACAGCACATTCTGGCAATGAGGATGGAGTTTTTTTTCAGGTGCTGCAAGGAAGAGTGAAGCTTGAATGAAGAAATCGTCAGGCCCCCCTCTAACTCCATTTCACTATCTGTTACCTCAGGAACCTAAATGTGTAACTGCTTCTCTTTTGACCCTCCCAAGGCTGTTATGCAGCCAGTGAAGGGGAACAGCTAGAGCAGCATGACTTAGTCTCCACACTTGCACGTCACAGAAGTGCAATTATATACGTGCACCAGACATTATATTCACTGTGTGCCTTAATCTTATTAACCCGTGTGAAGCATTTAAACGCACTACTGAAATGTATTCACTGTAGAAACTTAGAGATTTAGAAACAAGTGCACTAACGTTCAGTTTAACATGAATCATGTATACTTTATTTACGTTTTACACCTACACTTACACTTCAAACAATTTGCTCACGTCATGCAGCCTATTAAAAGTTACAAGTTTGCATGTTTAACCATGTAATCGAAGTGCACATTAAATACTCAAAATTAAGTTAGCTTAACTACAGGCCTCAGTTGAAATGTATTTTCTTTGCTGGTATGATTGGCCTTCTTTTGCAGGGTAAATATTTTTATTTAGCTAGTGAAAGGCTCATTGTTTGTATTAGATGACTCATAGAGAGGCCCGATAGAGATTTGATATTGAACACGGAGAAGCAATGGTCGAAAGAAGTTTTCTGTTCAGCGTGTACCAGGATGGCAAGATGTTCAAGCCTGTGAACAGTAGCTCTAGGCCGATGCATTGGGAATTCAGAGCAATGTTGCAGAAACACCTGAACCACATTTCTATTGGATGCTGGTGGTGTGAATCGAGGTAGTACACATTTGAATCTCATGTTTCTTTTATCTTGGTGTTCTCGCAGCTTTGAGTTAGTCTGTTGGAGTTAGACGTTAGGAGCATTATTTTCTTGGACTTAGGAGGTACAGACCTCTCTGCTTTCCCTATTCTTGTGAGTGTGAGGCGTCATGCTAAACACTTATTTCTTTTGGACTTCTACTGGATTCTGAACATGCTGAAACCTTCTTCTTATATGCTTACAAATTAGAGACTCTTAATAGATGGTTCTATATTTGGCCATGTTAGAGTACAGAAGGCCAGTTTCTTTATGGAACATGAGTTTGTTTTTATTTACTATTACATGATCGTGGCTGTCACAATTCTGTAAATCATTTTACTAATGTACTTATTGAATTTGCACCTGATTTGCATATTGACTGGATTGATTGGAACTCCAAATAAAACTTTTAAAATATATCTCTTGATTCCTGGTCCTCATTGTGGAGTCACATGGACTGCATAAGTTAAATTGTATTATTGATGTTTTCTCCCTTTCAATGCTTCATGTCAGCTAAAAAGGTCGATCAGATCTGAAGGTACAATCTCTGATGACTTGGATAAGAAAGATAACCAGTGAATAAGGCCCAGGGTGCTGCAGCACAGCTAACATGTGGTGTCTGTAGCTGTGAACTAAACAGTTCTGATGGTAATACTGAGCTGGCACTGCATCGGCTGCTACTGGCGGAAGCCAGTAAAGCTGTGGCATTGTTGACACAGAGACAGACATTGTAGTCTCACGAGTCTGGATTTTGCGGTACTCTTGGGTGTAAGATCTGTCATCAACATATTTTAAGAGAACCCTGATATTTTGTTTATTTCCATTACACTGTCTGAGACAGTGTTAGTTTCATTGTCCTTCAAATGTAGTCGCCGGGATGACATCACTGCTTTTTTAGAACTAGTCTGAGGCCTATATTGACTTGCTGTGGCTGGCCAGAGCACCATATGTGCTGTTGTGAGTTTGCCAGTGTGCTTCCATAGGACTTTGCTAGTCGGAATCTGCTCATGTGTCACTGAATCTGATCTTGGTGGTCCTGTTGTCTGAGGAGTCATACAACTAAAAGGGGATTGTACACGTATCTGTGCAGCTAATAAGCAAGGGAAGATGTTTGGTGAAGCTTATTCTATTCACCTGTTATTCCACCACCTTTCTGGTGAAAATTGTGGCTGACAAAAAGTGTTTCCATGGTATAAAGTATTTAGATAATCAATATTGAGACTGATAAGAGCTGTCTCTGTGTAAAGATCCACTCCAACGCAGTAAGTGAAATTAAATATCTTTATTGGTAAGATGTGGTCCATGCGAACTTTAAAATGTAACCCACAGAAAAAATATCTAAAATGCTTAATGCCCCAACAGCACACTCCAACAGGCCAGGGCCTCCTTTTCAATTACAGAATATGATAATTCTGCCCCTTGAAGTCTCCTAGACGCAAACCCGATAATCTTCTCCTGTCCATCACACACTTGGGTTAGAACAGCACCAATTCCCACAGCACTGGCATCAGTGCAATGAAAGTTTTAGCTTTAACATTAAAATGGCCAAGAGTAGGAGCATGGAGAATGCAGGACTTAACCCTATTGAACGCCTTGTCACAAATGTCATCCCATTCAAACAGAACACCATTCTTCATTAATAACCTCAGTGGCTCCACAATTTCTGTAAAACCATTCACACATTTTGAACAGTATTCTGCTAGGCCTAGAAAAGATTTCAGCTGTTCCTTGTTAAGAGGAGTAGGGGCATCCTTGACAGCAAACACAATACTCTTTTTGGGCTTAATCCCTGCATCGGATATCTCATGCCCCAAATACGTCACACAACTCTTCCTCAATTGACATTTTTCCTTCTTTATAGTCAAACCGTGACTCTCCATTCGCCTCGGAACTTCGTTCATCACTTTATCATGGTGTGCACTGTCCTTTCCTACAATTAGCACATCATCTTGAAAGCAGAGGACATCTTTCATTCCGACAAAAATCTGTTGCATGACTCTCTGAAGCACCGCTGAGGCAGATGCTAAGCCAAATGGCATCCTGCAGTAACGAAATGCACCCAGCGGTGTAACAAACGAAGTGAGATGCCTTGATTCCTCATTCAGGTCAATCTGATGATATGCCGCAGACATGTCAATCACACTGAACATCACTCCCACGCAGCATTTCAGAAATATTGGGTAGTGGTTGCCTATCCACCCATATTTCTGTTCAAATCGTGCAAGTCGACACATAAGCGATTCTTGCCCCCATCCTTGGGCGCGACCACAATGGGTGCCAGCCATTCCGAGGCCTCAATAGGTTCAATATTTCCTTCCTCTAACAATTTCTTAAGTTCCTCTTGGAGAGGACCTCTCATTAAATGGGGTACGTTTCTCACTTTGTGTACGACGGGCACCGCATTCTTCTCTAGAATAATTTTATGAGAGTAGTTCTTAAGTTTACCCAAATTATCAGAGAAAACCTTGGGAAATTTCTCCATTACAGTTGTTTTGCAAGCATCAACAATATGCACAACAGTAGACATGACTGGCTCAGTTGCATTAGAATTGAGCACAATACCCAGATTCTTTTGATGGTGCCAACTCAGTAAATTTGAGCCTTGTCTTGTCAAGTATACATGACCATACACTTTTTTCCCATTAAAGCAAATCACCATCCATTTTAGGCCCAAGATTTCAATGGTCTTTCCACCGTAACCTTCAGCTTTAATATCAGACTTGTCCCAAGACTGCATATTACTCATACCTCATACCTTGAAATACATTTCTTTAGACAGCAATGTATACAAACTGCCCGAATCGACTAGTATTCTAACATCATTCATATCCAAACTTATGGTACAGTGAGGCTTTTCCAACTTATCTGTACTTTCTTTGGCAATACTACAATCCAAAATATTGTGGTTGCAGCATAATTCACCAGGAACATCCAAACGATCCACACAAAACCTCAATTCATGAATACTCTCACACGTGTCATCCACTTCCTGGACAAATTGAGTTTTAGATCTACAGACTTTGGCAAGATGTCCTCTCTTGCCACACGCCCTACAAATTACATTGTAAGTCACATACACTTGGTGCTAGAAGCAATGTGACCAGGGGCACCACACCAATAACACTTAATCACTTGCGCACCGGTCCCTGGAGCGGTAGTGGTAGCGGGAGGAACCTCACTGGGTTTGTTAGGAGGCTTAATTTGCAATCTCACAGCATGCTTCACAGTTTTATTCTCATCAACACATTCATGAACTTCAGACCCTTTAGAAGCTTAATCTTTTGACACCATTGAATTGCTACATTTGTCTATTTCTTTTATCCGCAAATCTGTATGCTCAAGTGCTTTGACTATCTGAATTGCCTCTTCTAACGTAGGATCCTTAATAAGTCATTTTTAACACACAGCCTACCACGGCCGGCCAAACCGACATGCGCACTTTACAGTGCCCATCACTCCTCCTCCCCGCCATTGCCCGGCCTGGCCCCGCCCAAGACTACCTGGCTTAGTCAGTCAGCAGAAAATAAAATGAAAATATTGTTTTATTATCATTTTATTTTTCGCTGACTGACTCTGACTAGTGGGGCAACGCTCCTCCACCATTAACCCCTTCAGTGCCCGCCCCTTTCCCCGCCCTGTGCCGGCCGTTGCATTAGCGGGCGGGGTCTATGACGAGCTGGACTCGTCATGGGCACAGCGCAACCGCGGCCCATGACGAGTCCAGCTCGTCATGGGCACTGAAGGGGTTAAGGCATGGGTGTCAAAGGGGTCACCATGCCCAGTAGCACAGTTTGTGCCACCCTGAGTGACCCAAGTAAACTACTGACAGCAGGCCTGTCATTGCAGACTGCAGGAGCAGTACAAATTGCTCAAACTCAACTTGGCCCTCACGATGTGTGGCAAGCTCAAAGCACTATCTTAAAATTATATCAGTCGCAAGTAAGGAATGCCTCGTGAGCCCTGGAGGCAGGTTGCCTTATATTAAAGGTATGGGCATGTAAGTGCAAGCTTCTATGTCCCTAAAATGGAATTACATTAAAGTAAACTATAAATGATCGGCAGTCCATAGGATAAAATAGGCTGGCACACAGGCAACCTCTGGGTTGCCAGCAACATTGTGGTACCACCTAGATATGTCATGTTTGGTATTAAACAATGTGCCTCCCCACCATTGACACAAAAGTAGCATGCATCCAGGTGGCTACCTTAGAAGTAACCCACCTGGTTGCAACAGCTTTCCTGTGCTCTGGGAGCCAGGCTGATATTGCTGCCAACTAGACATGATTCTGACCTCCTGCCAGACAGTGTGAACACTTCCAGGAGTCAGGAACAAAGGCCTGGGCAGGAAGGGTATGCCCAGACGTGGGTCCCGTTCTCACTGTTCTCAAGCAAGCATGGCTGATGAGGGGTGATTCCCTAAAACCGGTCCGAGGATGCTCGTTTCCAGTCCAGGGAGAACCTGGCCTGGCAGTTTGAGCTGGACTGTTCCCATGGGGAGCAGGGCCAAGATTGATTTGCATATGGCTAGGTCCAAACTGGGGTGGCGTGTTGAGAAAAAAAATGATGGATTAAACCTAGATCTGTGACTGGGCATGATTATTTGATGTGTTCTGCATTCCGTCCATCATCTGTTCTTTTTACTTTGGGCAGAAAGGAGGTCACACCTCCTCCCTCCCAGGAAGAATAGTGAAGTGGCACATTAAGGCAGTGAGCTTCAAAGGCTACACCACATCTGATATGCATCCAGGCTGTCTCCCAGAGGTGTAATCAGCCCTCCCCCTGCCCCAGGCACATTTACACCCGGGCAGGTGGAAAAATTAGGTAGTCAGGAGGTGTACATCCCCAGAAGGCTAGCCACACCTCTAGGGTGGGCTACATTGTCTGTACAGCCAATGAGGAATTCTGCTATTTTTAAATGTGGTGGAATAGAGGGTTCTGGGTAAACAAAAGTGACGTACACCCCCAGATGTGGCCACTCCAGGGGTTGATAAGCCATTGGGGCTAGTGCCTATTGGCCACTAGTACCCACACCCCTAACACCCCTAAATCTAGGATTTAAAGGCCACCCCTGGCACCAGAACCACAGTTCCGATCCAACTTGCATCAAAGAGCACAAAGAAGAGACCAAGACAACAGCAACAGGACTTGTACAAACCAAAAGAGGGAAACTCTGCACCTGTGGAAACACTCCTTGAACTGCTCTATCGAGGCCCGTCCTAGGCTAAAGGTCGGTTCCCCCAGATAGAGGGAAACCTCTGAGAGCCAGAAGCAACTTTAGACTCCTTGGACTAGTGGCACTAGTCCCCTGCAAACTGCAGGTAAAACAACGCTTAGGATCCGAAGAATCGCTGGCCATCAGCCCTCAGAGGGATCATCCAAATCCATATGGTCTAGTGCATTGTGGGTACTGTACTCCTGCCCTCTGTGAAGTTTCAGGAAGCTTCAGTGTTCCCCGGGACCACCAGCCGTTGAAGTAACCATCTGCTGTGTTTACTGGTGCAAAGGCTTGTTAGTTGCCAGTCTGGCAGCCGACCCCTGCACTCGACGCTACATCTAGAGAGAACTCCATCCAATTTTAGTCCTACCTCAGCAGCTGCCCCGTTGTATTTTTGCATCTTATCCCCTGCAGCATCGTGTAAGCCGTGAAAGCAGCTCTCCCGGGGCTCCCGTTCAGCATGAGGGACAGTCAGAACAACTTTGCACCCAGGCTCTATGGGCCAGGAAAAATGTAATTGACTGTTATGGCTTGGTCCTGGGAGCCACATCACGTTTACCCTCTATGGGTTCCATGCAACTTGAACTGCAAGTGACCAATTGTCACAAGTGTTTTTTAGAATTGACCGAAATGATAACGTTTCACTGTATTATTTCGCACTGATTTAATATTGCTTCTAAAATCCATAACTTCGGTTAGATGTATCTGATCACATTTATTTTGGTATGTAGATTAAGTTAAAAATCTGCTTTCTTTTTATACATTGATGTCGGATTTCTTTCAAGTCATGTCAATTACTTATCGTCCATGTTGGTACTCTGAAATGCTTAACACGTTCCTCTAGTAAAGCCTGACTGCTCTTTGCCACACTACCAGGATTGAGCTAAGGATTTATTATTGTGAATCCAGGAACCATCTTTGGGGTTTGTGATAGAATTATTGTGAAGCATAATCAGCATCACCACATAATAGCCCACTTTGCTACAATACATCTATAAATTGATTTCGAAACCAAGCCTACACTGCTAGTTAAGGATAAATAATGCATTGAGATAGTAGCAATTTTTGTTAATGTGAGAAATGTGGCAAAGAGAAAGAGTATCATATGCTTACAGATGGAAAGAAAAGTAAATAATTACATAATAAAACATGATGTATATGGAAAACAGCAGAAGAACCCAGATCTGATCCTTGGGGTGCCCCTGCAAGCAGGCAGAAAAGAAGAGAGTACGAGAGCGAAAGGCTTGAATATTGGGGTACCTCTACAGGCAGGCACATCAAAAGAGAAAGCATATAGAACCAGGAGACATCGAATTAGAGATTACAGAAATGGGAAAAGGCCAATTCTAATACCTTACCCATGATGCCTGAGATCCAAGGTACCCAAGCGTGGTTGCTATGTAATGTAATGTAACGTGAATTTGTAGAGCACTGCTTGTCACATGTGAGGGTATCTGGACACTGAGTAGGTGAGAGCAGGATTGTGGGGAGGCTGGGCCTGAGAACAGGCAGTATGGATGGTCCCGCAAGAAGACTAATAGAAAAGCCAGCTATTTGTGGAATTCAGGAAGGAAGAAGGAGGTCATTATGTGTTGGGGGGGAGGTTGTTCCAGGATTTTCCAGCTTGGTAGGAGAAAGATTGACCCCCCCTATTCTGCTTCTGGAATTGTGGGGTGTGTGTGCGAGTGAAAGTGATGCTGAGTGAATTTGTCTGTTGGGTTGGTTGAAGTGAAGACAGTGATTGAGGTATGCAGGGCCTCTGTTGTGTGATGACTTGAATGAGTGTGTAAGAAGTCTGAACTGGCAGTGCTTTTTGGATGGGGGGGCCAGTGGAGCTCTCTGAGGAGTGGTGTGGTGTGGGATCGGTGCAGTAGGTTGAGGACGAGTCTGGTGATGATGTTTGGGATGATTTGAAGTCTGTGAAGACGATCGGTTGGGATGCCGGCGTAGAGTGTGTTGTCATAGTGCAATCTGCTTATGATTTTGGCTTGCGTGATGGTACATCTGGTGTCCAGTGGGAGCCTCTTGAAGATTTTACATAACATGCAGAGGATATGGAAATATGCGGAAACAGTGTTGATCTGAGACTTCATGGCGAGATTGGTGTCCAGAATGAGGCCTATGTTTCTAGCATGGTCGGTTGGGGTGAGTGTGGGTCCGAGTTCGGCGGGCCACCAGGTAGAGTTCCAAGGTGAGCTGTTATTCCCAAAGATCAGAACTTCAGTTTTGTCGGTGTTGAGTTGAGGCAGTTCTCTTACATCCAATTGGCCACACTAATCATGCATTGCTTGAAGTTTGTCTTGGTGGTGCCAGTGTCGTCTGAGAGGGAAACAAATTAGCTGGGTATCGTCAGCATAGGAGATGATGTTGGTTCCGTGGGATCTGATGGCAATAGTCAGAGGCATCATTTATATGTTGAAAAGTGTGGGGCTGAATGATGATCCCTGTGGGACTCCATGGATGAGGTCCTTGGGTTCTGATGTGAATGGCATGAGCATGACTCATTGTGTTCTTCCGGAGAGGAAGGAAGCTAACCATTGGAGTGTTGGTCCCTGTATTCCCACTGTGTGTAGTCTAGCAATGAGTGTATGGTGGGAGATGGTGTAAAAATGAGGGCGAGATAGAGGGGGATGAGGGGGATGAGAGTGGCGGTCTGTCTACTGTCGATGATAGTGCATATGTCATCTGTGGCAGCGATGAGGGCTGTTTCAGTGGTGTGGTTGTTCCGGAATCCTGATTCTGAGTTGTCTAGGAGTTTGTGCCATTCTAGACTTGGTTGGGAAGGGGAACAGCTGGATGGGTCGGTAGTGCTGAGTACTTCGGGGTCAGCTGAGGGTTTTTGAGGAGGGCGGTGAATTTGGAGTGTTTCGAGCTATCTGGGAAGGTGGATGTCTTGAGGAAGGTGTTGATGATGGAGGTGGGTGAAACGCTGATTGGCTGTAGATATGGTGGTCAGGGGTCTGTGGGCACCCCTGAGTGGACTGCCTTCATTATTGCTGCACTGTCCTTGATGAATAGAGGGTTCCATGCTGTCAGTTGGTAGTCTTTGGTTGATGAGGTTAGCAGCCTGAGAAGGTAAATGGGGGTGGCTGGAGCACAAAGTTGCTGTAGATCTTGGTGCTTTTTCATGGAAGAAGTCGGAGAGGTTGTTGCAGAATTCTTGTGTAGAGGTGATGGTGTTGTTTGCGGCTGTTGGGATGGTAAATTCCTTGACAAATGGCAAATAGTTCCTTGTAGTTTTTGGAGCTAGATTCCATTCTCAGGGCCTTTTTCTTGGTCTCTTTCACTTGATGGTTATAGTGTCTAAGTGCGGCCTTGTAGGTGCTTCTTGGCGTGGCTCCTGGGGTGGTTCTCCATTTCCTTTTAAGTTGTTTGCAAGCTCTCCTGGACTCTCTGAGGTCAGTGGTGTACAAGCTAGCTTGTTTGTAGATTTTTGGGGGTTGGTGTTTACCAGGGGTGCCAGGGTATTGGTGCAGGTGGTGATCCAGTGGTTGAACTTGTTTATGTCGTTAATGAGGTCATTGGTGGAGTCTGGGTAGTGTAGCTGGTTGGCAGTTTAACTACTTTAAATGCTGCTAAGAAGTCGAATAGAATGAGACTGATGGAGAAATGACAATGGTAAGAAGAGGTGAGGAATTTGGAAAAATTCACAGGTTTTTATTTGCAAAAGGGAAATTACAGTATTCAGGTTAGGAGCCCGACAGGAAGGATTGGTAACAACATTGAGGAAAAACAAGTCAATACCATAGGCAGTAGGGGAGAGTGGTTTTATTAAGGGGGGGAAGTGGGCGTATGGAGCATAGGATAATGTTTCCAATTAGATTACGGTGATAATTTCAGCAGGGGAGGCTGACACAAGTGAGTGGAGTCTGATGAGTGGAGGGGCGAGGAGAGGTGAAGCGAACGCAGGAAAAAGATCAATGACTGTGCTTCTTATGATGTAGGGCTTATGAAGACAAATTAGACACAGAGTCAACAGCAATTAGGCTGACAGTGTCGGGCAGGGGTGTAAGGAAGGCCCTTGGAGCCCCTGCGGTGGCACAGGGCTCTTAACGTTTCAAGGGCCCCCAATCCGTTATGGGACGGCCATTCAGCCCAAGGCCTATGACAATACCTGTGATATGAGAGAGACAGGGGCCCCTCCTCACAATCTGAAGGGGGGGGGGCATCATTTTGCATTATGCCACTAACATGGGGCAGTGAGGAGAGAGTTGATGCACAGATTCTAATGTTGAAATGACAAAAGGGAGATGCTTTTGACATAATATTTAAATCTGGTCATGTCAAGGGTAGTTGTTAGTGTACTGAGAACCACTGTTTAGGGCCAAAGAGTTCTGGGATGCCCTACATCCGGCACCAGCAGAGATGAACATGCATTTGTGCAAGGAGGGATTGGACTGTTGACGTGATCTGAGGATGTGGATGGGGAGTATAGGAAATAAATATTCGAAAGGGGTAATGAGAGTGTACTATGGAAATCATCAAAGACATATAATCAAAGAGTGCAGTCAGATTCTTGTTTATTTATCTGACAAACACTGTACTAAACTGTTTATACAATTAACAACAGCTTTATAGCGACCACACAATGATAAATATAGAGAAAGAACGCAAGAGAATGTTGTTATGTAGGATGGTGAAATTATATATGGTGATGTTTTATCAAGCAATAAACTTTGCTTGTTCAGAACAGAAATATGCCAGGTGTGGGTCTGCATCCATATTGTACCCTAATTTCATTCTGTATATGGCAAGCCGCAGGAAGGAGCATGCGCACTCGCGAAATCGCCTAACAGAAGAAGGAAGTGCTGTTTTTCAAGTGGATGGAAGTATGCACATGTCTTACTAAGCTATTGTTTAGTGGAAGCAGGGAGGAATATCTACCAGTATAGTAATAGTAGTGCATCTAAGAAGCCTCTTACCTTGCTTTTTGGCCTCTATCACATGCAAGACCACAGAAGGTCATCATTGGTAATCCTAGTAAATATAAGCAGGTTGTACATGCATGCAGGGATGAGCATCTACCTAACAGCTCTTTCTCACTATCAACTTTGAAGGTGTCAGACATAGTAACCTTGTACTTGTGATTCAGTGTGATCCATGCATCCTTCCGTCACTCACCACATCTACCTATGACGACCACATACACCATAACATGAGGTCAGTAGTACACATGTGAAAAGCGGGAGGGCGGAGGAGCGGCCTGTGCAGGTAAGAGCGGTGAGGGGGTAGGGTCGGGTTGGACTTGGATTCGACAGACAACCACGAGAGGAAATTAAATAAATAATTCATTTTCCCTCGTTGTCATTTGTCGAAATCCCTCCCACCCAGCCCCACCACTCTTACCTGCACGGGTCGCAGCTATGAGGGAATACGATAAAAAAAAATACAGAGACACTGGACTCCATCACTCTCACCTTCTGCTCTGCACTAAAGTCTACAAGGCACGATGGACTGCCTAAAGGCAATAAAGAGATATTTTTAGTGACTGGCCACAATATTCCTGCTCTAAATTGTAAAAAGGAATATCAGTGATATCTCTGTGCAGTGCTTAATTTGAGCCGGTGGTCGCCGGTGGGAGCCAACGGCACTCATTTTTTAGGTCTTGCCTGACCCAGCGCATGCGCTGGTCTGGCGAGACATTTTGTGAGGGCTCCAAAAAATGCTACCAGGCCAGCCTAGAGCTACAGTGCATGTGCGCGGGCGCACGTGTCGCGCTTTACCGCGATTACTTTCACTTTCGCGGCCGCTTTGATGTTTGATCGCGATCACTTTCGCAGCCGCTTTGATGTTCTCCGTGAGGCTTCAATAGATTGCAGCAGTTAAAACAAGCATTGGCATAGACAATAGGTCTCACTTTTGGGACCTTATAAGTGTTTAGTTATGCAACTGTTGCATGGCTAAACACTTATAAGGTCCCAAAGGCGAGACCTATTGGCTATGCCAATGCTTGTTGGAGATTGGCACTTATTTCTCAGCATCAGACATTTACCAAGAGCAAGCAAGGGAAAAACGCTCACTGCAGAAAGACAGGGCAAGAGAAAGACAGTAAAAAGGCACAAAGGGAGAAAGCAGCAACTTGCAACAGTCAGATAATGGGGCAGGGATTGTCTGGTAGTGAATTAAAGAGGCATGAAGTTGGTTTAAGACTACGCAGCTTTGATATTCGGCGTGATGAGCAGAGGTTTGGCCACTGGCTCACAATTTTTTACAATTTTTTTTTTTTTTGCAGAGTTTTATATAGCACAACCTTGACACGAATCCAATCAGGTATCAGAGCGCTTTACATAGAACAAGTTACATTACATGAGGAAACAAATGTAAAAAACAATTTTTTTGTTAGGCACGGGGAGATAATGGGGCATATTAAGAAGGCGGCGATATGAAATTATCGCCGCTTTTGCGTCCGTTTTTGGGCTAAAAGCGGCGATAATTTCATCGCCTTATCAGCAAAGACACGCTATCGCGTGTCTTGCTGACTTAGCGCCCGTTTGCAGCACGCCTCCTATCGCATCGCTAATGAGATGCAAAGGAGGCCTGCCTGACAAGTCTCCCTTGGGAAAATATGCAAGTGCTAAGCGTGCTTTGCGATATTTATCGCCGGCCCTTGTTAATATGCCCCTAAGTGATTTGCCCAGAATCACAAGATGTTTTAGCGTCGTTACCGAGACTTGAACCAAGTTCCCCCAGGACCGAGGTCGGGCGCCCTAACCGTTAGGCCAACTCCTCTCCCAAAGTAAGCACTGTTTGTGTTACCAACTCTCTGAACTTTAATGTGAAACTTTTTATTTCTAAATCTACGCATACAAGACAGGAGTATATTAAATCTGTTTTCCTCAACACTCTTTCTATGAATTGTATAAATATCTGAAGTTTCATCACCACACACTCTCTGTGGAAGGTGACTTACAGTTTCTACTTGACTTGTGTGCCACTGTAAAGTAATTCTTAAACATTAATAGTCTGTGTTGCCTAACTTTTCTACTCATATCAGCCTCATTTTGAAGTTGGAATACCCTATGCATAACAATAAATGCATAACATTGTAACATAGTTGTGAAGTAAGAATACTTCCTGTTCCATCACAGGACAGACAACCATAAGTGGCCAGCCTTCTTATTCCTTCAATGTCAAATGTGATCTCCCTCAAAGGTCTGCTTTTTTAGTTGGGGTTGTCAAAATGCAATTGCTATTTACTGACCAAAATGTCATTTTTATTGGACCGTTATTTTAAATTTGTATGTATTGCATTTTTACGGTTGTGAATAATTTTTCCACCAAAATAATCTAAACTAAATTGAAACTCAAGTTATAGCGAGAATCCAACAGTCTTAGAAAGTCCATGCTAAATGTTGAAATAGTTCAAAGTTCATTTTCACAGCACAATTCAACTTTCAGGATACTTCTCTGTAGTCCCAATGTGCTTGAAGCAAAGGATTTGTACAGAGAAACTCCTAGATTTGAGTAGCAACGTCATGGGTGTCACGATTGCCTAGCAAAGACACATGGGACATGAGGAATGCTATGCCCAGAATTCCAAGATTGCCACTGGGTCGCCAAACTTTGTGGGAGTTCATGTCTTCATGGAAACCGTGGTTTTTCGTAGAGACATTGCTGGACGATGCCTTTTTCCACACACACAAAGTCTCTCGCCAGATAGCCCCGACAGTGCATGGTCTGCAGCCTTTCCTTTCCTGAGATGGACCCAGTGCGAGCGGGTTTGGGGTATCGCTCCCACATGCTTGCTGAGTTTTAGATGGAAAGCCATGTCTCCAGCCATGCTTCCTGAAAGAAGGATGATGGAAGGTGGAAGCAAAAGAATGATGATGAAATAACAATGCAACTGGTTTACTCCCACTATCTCTATTGAGCTATCAACTTTATATTATTGAGGTAGAAGACCCTGAGTGCCCTTGGATATGCTCACAGGTCCATAGGATTTTGCTCTCCACAACTCACTGCCAGTTCAATACATCTCATAATGCGTGGGAGACAGATTAACAGGTTTGCAGACTTCTGATGATCACAAGAGGGCACACACATTACAAGTACCAAATACTCCCTTTCTCCCAAAGCATTTCCAGCATAGAACTGTCCATGATCATCGAGAGTAGACACTAAGATTGTTTGCCTTAAAGAAATGACCATACAATTAATGAGGGCATTATTTATTTCAATTAATGTAAATTTTAGTCTGTCTCCAACTATCAAGGGAGCAGAACGTATACCATTTAGGTGGCAACCAGGGGCAGCTCCTCCGCTAAGGCGGAGTAGTGTTGCCCCACCGCTCTCAGAGCAGTGCAGAGGAAAAATAAAATCCTAATAACGGGAGGGTATTATGATTTTATTTTTCCTGTTCCTAGATGCAGGGAGGGCGGGGCTGGCCAGAGCAGGGACCAGAGTGGTGAGCACACTTTTAGTGGGCATTACTGTTTCTCCAGCCGCCTTGGCCCAGCTAAAAAGTCCTGCACACTTTATATCTTCCCCATCAGGCTGCATTACACAGCCCGGTGGGGAACATGCCCGGGCTCCCTGTTCCCGTCTGAACGCCGAACCACAGCGCTCAGACCAATCACAATGCTGCATTGCAGCATTGTGATTGGCTTAGGGGAACCAATCACAATGCTGCATTGCAGGGTTGTGATTGGCAGGGAGCCCGGGTGCTTCCTGCTGCAACGGAGGAGAGGCGGCGGAGAGGCAGTGGCTGGTGATGCAACGAGGAGGGAATTTTTCTTTTTTTTTACCCACCTCCGCCTACTCCCCAACCACCGTTGCCTACCGGCCGCCACTGCTGACAACAGAATTTGCTACCTCCAAATGGCTATGATGGAAAATTTAGTGCACGAATGGAAGCATGTCTGGTGTATTCACGTTCATTGAGCAAGGTTTCTAACCTGCATTCATACATATTTTTACATTTCCAAACCCTCTCCTCACATTGCATTTCTAGGTTTTGTCAACGATTAAGAACTGAATCATTCATATGTCCCCTTCCCCCATCCTTCATCTCTTTATGCTGGTCCCAGAGTGTGGACACAGCCAGGGTCAACCTAGGAACCACAAACTGCCCCGGCAAAACGTTTCCTATCACAAACTGTGATTAATTTGTTAAAAAGAAAAAGGCAGGAGCCCCAAAATTATTCTTAAGCGGCGCCATCCACTTCCACCACTAGTACGGCCAGAGGGAGAAGAACTGAAGGGGAAATGATGAGGAGAACTGTAGGGCTGAGGGAAGGAGAAGAAAAGAACAAGACTGGAAGGTGAGGTGAGGTGGAAGAAAAGCTTTGGAAGAAGGATGAGTGTTAGAGGAAGGGAAGAGGAGAGTAGGAATGCGAGCATGTTGAGGGAGGGTGATCAGATTAAGTAATGTTTATATATGGCATTTGCTACCACACTATTACCATTTCATTTAGTGCTGTAAGTAACAGGTATTAGTATTACCCAATTTAATGATAATTCTTTTTTAGAATTAGGAGATCAGTCCGTCATGACAGAGGCTTCAGGTAATATTCAGATGTCAGAAGGGAGCGTGTAACTCAACTACTTATGGCAGAGTTCAGTGAATGAAGGAGAACGTTTTAGGAGAGGAGGAGGAGAGTGAGGATAGATAGAGAAGGCATGAAGAAGAGAGATGGGCTGAAGGGCAAACGATACTGGTAACTCTTGAGAGTGAGAGGCAAGAATGAGTTACGGAGGATGAGATTGGAGAAAGGTCTGAGGAACAATAAAGAGAGACTGGGGAGAAGAAGTGCACCAAGGGGCTGAGGCAAATCAAGCAATGATGAAAGAGAAGAAAGGATGAGGTAAAGACAAGATATTATCTTTCCAGAAGCAATGACAGAATAGTCTAGATGCAACAGAAAGAATGAAAGGATTGAGGGCTGAAGGTTCAGGAGATTGCGCTCAGCAGAGACAGAGGTATTAGGGTTCAGTGGGAGAAGGATACAAGAAGTGAAAAAGATGATAGAGAAAGAGAAAGAAAAGTATGTATGAGTGGAAGAGTCTAAATAGGAAAGAAAGAATTAAAAGGTGAGAAGAGAAAGAGGTCAGAGAAAGACCCAAAGGGAGGAGGAGGCTCATGGGATGAGGAGTGTGTTCTACATTAGTGGAAAGAGGACTTGGAGCTTGAATTGAAGACTTTTACAGTGCAGAAGGAGGATAAACCTTTCTTATTCGCACTGAGGGGTGAGGAGAGTTAGTGTTTCATCAATCAATACCAATTAACAGGGTAACCCATTTGGTTACACAATGAGAACCAGGAATCAGTAACTAAGGTTAAGAAGGTTTATTACAAATTCAAAATCAAGTTAAGACACATGACTCTTAACACCATGCTATAAAAGTACAGAATAGCAACAGGCAGGCCCAACCTCCGGAAGAAGTTGAGGCAGACCAATTTTGGACAAATAAGCAATTCAGTCACAGCAATACAAAAGATCAGGAGGAGTATTTGATGCTCAGAGAAGAGTTGCAAGTTGTGTTGTCTGTTCATGGATACATTTAAATCTCCTAAGGTAGAGTTCCAGCTGAAAAGATGGTTCTAAAAATCTAAAGATTCTCAGAAATCAGGCTTTTTCATAAAGGAAGTGAGAACCAAGTAAGGGAAAAATAAGTATGGAAGGAGTCAGCATTTCAAAAGCTCGGTCAAGAGTCTTCTTGGGTCAGGTAAGCAAGTGTTAACCTAAGCCAAACTCAGCAGAGAATCAAGGAAAGCATAGAGGTCTGAACCTCTCAAGTACAAGGAAAATACCTCTAATCATTCAGGGAAAAGTCTCTGAAAGGGTATGCAGGGTATCGGGAAAGAATCTGGAAAGCATCTGAACCTCTAACGGTCGCAACATTAAGTTATAACACACAAGAATCTTCTTGGGCAACACTCCTTTGCACGCATCATCAGGGATCTGGTGTCGTTCTCCACTTCTCAATTTGTAGATTGCAACAATCTCTAAATGTCTCACACCAAACATGGGAACAATAGTGTCTTCTCACGCTCATACCATTTAGAAACATTGCTGAATATGCCTTTCAGTTAACGCTCTGGCCCTCCATGTTCTTTCGTCAAGGTCTTCTTCTCAGGCTCTTTCTTTATCTCTAATACA
This sequence comes from Triturus cristatus, assembly GCF_964204655.1. Taxonomy (NCBI): domain Eukaryota; kingdom Metazoa; phylum Chordata; class Amphibia; order Caudata; family Salamandridae; genus Triturus; species Triturus cristatus. The sequence goes on along the minus strand of NC_140582.1, from coordinate 1,067,656,528 downwards.
GTAATAACAACTAACAATGTGTGTGAAAACCTGCAAGAAATGGTGTATTAGCAGAAAAATTAAAATCAGCATTTATGCATCATGAAGAATGTTAGGCCTAAATTCTCAACTCAAAATATTAGCAAGAGTGCGCATTTAATATGCGTTTGCACATTTAACCACCAACGAACATGAATGATCAGCACATTATGTTCACATTATAAAAAAGCATACTGTAAATTCTTTGAATAATCATGTGTAAGTATGACTGAGAACTACATTTAAATGAAATATATGAAATGTTAATGCACACATTACACAAATCTAACTTGTTTTAACATAAATTAGATTTCATAACGTGAAGATGGTTTTTGTTTCTACTTAAATGTAAAATAGTAAATGTCAATTAATGTATTAAGGCACACATCACATAAGTCAAATTCACTTTATAGAGAGTACATATCTGCTAAGTATGGATGGTTTATTAAAGTCTCATGAAATACAGGTAAACACACAGTTTGAATAACTTCACCAGTCCTATAACAATTAAAGGCACTCCAGTAACAATGTCAAATACAACACCCACCACACTATTGCCAGACTACACAAGAAACAGATGCCACCTGCACATTCATGTCATGTATCTGTTTTGAGAATTAACACACTGGGGGTATTATTTAAAAATGTCAGGTTATTTACGAGCGCTCTCTTAATATACCCACACGCAATGAGGGTCTTCGGGATAAATTTGTGAGGTTAGAAAAACTGAAAAAAGCCGAAAACTCTAAATGGTGGGACGGCGCTAAGTTAAAGCAGTACATACGTCTCAATAGGGTCCCCAGGGGTCTAAGATCGCAAATCTTTCCAACATACGATGACCTGGAGGAGGACCTCCTAAAGAAATGGGAAGATACCTTAACTGACAAATCCCAAACACTAATGACAATTCTAATTGATAATACGGACAGGAAATTGATTAAACTTCAAAAAGATATTGAAGTACTGGAACAAGAGATACTAGCCCTAGACCTCAAAGAAGCTACCGAAAAGAATGATGTGATACTTAATGATATTCTAATGAAACATCAAAATGAAATTAAAGAAAGAAAAGCGAGAAAGTTAAAACGGGATGAAATAGATTACAGAGAAGGGCGAGTATATACTTATGCGAGAAAGTATGATTATCTTTTTCAGACGGGGAAAGAATCAGAGAAAAATCAAAGACAAGAGACTAGTTCAATCTCTTCCAGTACCTCATCATTGAATGCACCAATCACTAGTGACAGCGAATTAGAGAATGTAGGAACATCTTCCTCTTCTTCTTTTTTACGAGAGGTACTGAGAATCAGAAAAGGGAACAAACTTCCATCTATCCGCGATCCCACAAACGCAAAACCCGTAGAGGTCAAAGGGCAGGGAGACAAAGAGGATTACCGTACCAAATTGAGGTCAGGACAGAACAAGAAGTAAAAGTAGGGTCTACAGATGTTATTGGGGTTATGAACCTTTCTTCTACACCTTTAAATGATGAAATGGTTAATTTGCTAAAAAAAGGTTTAAGTTTCAACCCAACTAACGAGGGTGATGTATGTAATACCAAGGTGGATCTATACTAATTTACTAGAAATTTAAAATTGAAATTTTTTTTTGAAATGAACCCTGTACCTAATAAAGTTTCTATGCATATTCCTACTGATTCTGTGAATATTAGTTACAGTATTCAAGACGCGTTAAATACACAGCTACTTTTATCTCTAGCGGACACAGAGGAAACGCCCCAACGAATTGAATCATTATTACAAGAGCTTGATATTCAAACAGATTACTCATTGACCAGTGGGCTCCGACCAAAATCTAAGTGGACACCTACACTAACCAGTGGCAATTCAATCGATACGTTTCACAAATTAGTACTGGCTGACCTCAACAGATTCGAAGATAGAAGAGATCAAAAGGAATTGAGATACTCAGATAATTTGTCTAAAGGGGAACGGGTGGCCCTAAAAGAACTCGCAAGTAACAAGGATGTTATAATTAGAGAAGCGGACAAAGGAGGCAACGTAGTAGTGATGAATAAGCAGGATTATAATGCAGAAATATTAACACAACTTAATGATACTACATGCTATGAACTGATACACCAGAATCCAATAAGTCCATTAACGCAACTAGTTAACAAGAAACTTACTGATTGGTATAATGACAGTCTGCTTACCTTGGAAGAAATGACATATCTAAAAGTGTTTAGACCTAACTACCCATGCATTTACACACTTCCTAAGGTACACAAACACCTCACCTTCCCTCCGGGTAGACCAATAGTAGCAGGAATTGGGGGTCCCACGGAGAGACTAGCGGAATACGTTGATCTTTTTCTGTCACCATTAGTCAAAAATCTACCATCATACGTCAGGGACACGAAACACATATTAAACATCCTGTCAGATCTAAGATGGGAGGAGGGTATGATCTTGGTCACGATGGATGTGGTGTTCTTGTACACTAGTATTGAACTGGATTTGGGCATTAAAGCCATAGAAACCATTTTGTTTAGAAGAGCTGCTTCTCAATGGAAGCACACAGAGATGCTGATTGACATGATGCGCATTATTCTCAACAACACTGTATTTTTATTTAATTCTCAATGGTTTAGACAGAAGAAGGGAGTTGCGATGGGATCCAAATTTTCTCCCAGTTTCGCCAATTTGTTCATGGGTAAATTGGAAGAGGATTGGATATGGGGACCAGGAGGAGGCAGATTTCATGACTCTATTCTTTACTGGGGGCGCTATATTGATGATTGTCTAATGATATGGACGGGCACCCCAGATAGTCTGACGGAATTCTGCTCATACCTCAATTCGAATACCTCATGTATGCAGTTCACGCAAGAGTCAAGCAACACGAGTATCACATTTTTGGACATTGAAATCTTTATTAAAGATAACAAATTACATACCAAACTATACAGGAAAGATACTGCATGTAACGCGATTCTACACGTAAACAGTGCACATCCACCGCACCAAATCAATGCTATCCCCCTAGGCGAATACACCAGGGCCAGACGTAACTGCAGTGTAGACACAGATTTTCAATTTTGTCTACGTGATATGGAAACTAGATTCACTCAAAGAGGCTATAGCAAATCTATAATCCAGAGAGCAGGGAACAAAATCAGAAACACAGACAGAATCAAAACTATTGTTGACAAGGAGAAGAAACCCACGGACACATCGGTCAGGCTGATTACAAACTATGATGTTTACAGTAGGGCCCTGTCTAAGAGCTTACATAAACACTGGCATATTCTCACTAATGACTCCTCTCTATCGAAATTCATTAGTAATAAACCGCAGATTACTTACCGTAGGGGTAAAACATTACGTACACGCCTCAGTCCCAGTTACACACACAACGCAACTTCAGACACATGGCTAAATGTACGGTCTAATGGCTTTTTCAAATGCGGTTCTTGTGGAATATGTAGATGGGCTGACGACAAAAAAAAGACATTTCACGGCCCAAACAGAAAATATGATATCAGGGTGAATATCAATTGCAATACTAAATTTGTAGTCTATGTACTAGAATGCACTTGTGGAGGCAAATATGTAGGTAGTACTATAAGAAGCCTGAAGGAAAGGATTGGAGAACATGTTCGAGCCTTAAAACAGAAAGACTCAAGATACCCCATGGCATTACACATTTGGGAGTGTCCTACACAAGGCCAAAGCAAGAGGTTCAAATTCTATGGTATAGACTTCTGCAAACAGAACCCCAGAGGAGGTAATAGAGAGCTTAATCTGAGGAGACTTGAAGCTTTTTGGATCATGCGCTTACGTACCCATGACCTAGGTTTCAATAGTGACAATGAGATGCACTATTTCCTAGGGGACTAATTTCTGTTTCTACTTTGGAGTCATGTATGATTTTGAACTTGCATGTTTTTTTCTATATTGTTTTACTACTCCAACAATATGTACAAACTGTAATGTTTGTAATTGAATCATACACCTTTTTAGACACTTAAAAAACATTGTGTGTTTACATCTACATATCATTATATTTGCATTGAAAGAATCAGTGACACCCTAATCATTAAGTGATGAAGTACTCAGAACGGTGAAATGTTGACATTTTAGAGTAATGTAGACTTTTGTATGTATATTCTCTCTCTACTAATTCCTGTGTTCGTTTGGCTTGCATATCTTCTCCATTTTTGTACTTTGCTTGTCTGAACATCATTGCTATCCTGTCGATTTACAAACATACATGATTTTTCCACACACTTCTGCTCACGCTGCAAATTCAATTGTAATGCGTTGCCTTAATTGTGCCGTTTTTTCTATTTCAAGCAATGGACTTGGTTCTATTACTCTGTATGCTTTATTTACTGAATCAATGTTCTTCCTTCTTTTCCTGTTATGTATTTTTCTTTTAGGATTGTTGTAAAATTTTTGAAACTTTATTTACTCTCGAGTTGATGTTTCTTGACAAACATCGAGATATACTACACTACACCTCACGCATGCGCACCATTAACAAGTTCGAACGTACTCGTTCTAGTGTTCTCACTAGCTTCCCAATTATAACTACTTCCGGGTATGCGCACGAAGCACACTCGTAATCACACGCGGAGAGCACCGGGCGGTAACGGATGGATGTACTCGTCTTCTGGTAGGAGATAGTCAATAGCTTTTACACTTTCATATTTTACTGGCCCATTGTAAAATTTGAAGCGAGCGAGTTTACCGATTTCGTATATAATTTTTACAGGGCCTGAGTGTTTGGAATCGGTATCTTGAACTAACGGACTGCTTTGGATTTTACTGCGATCACATACTTATAGCGTTGAATCACATTGGTTCCGTCATAGTCATAGGACCTACTGGGTCGGAATTATCACCAGGTTTAAGGTAAGCCTGGAGTTTGAGTATATACTCCATTGCATGTATTTATACTCTTATGGCATAGGACACTTAATTTTCAATGTTGTCGGTTATCATACAGTCAGAAACGCAATTTGATGGTCTGTTGGTTATCCTATTTATTTATAGGTCCGATATATTCGCCATACTAAGAGAAGGTAGGGGTTTTCGTTAAACCGCTCGCACGTTTACTCCTTCTTTTTCCGTGGGGCTTACAGCAGCTCTTAACCCACTTACCTCGTTATCTCCGTTTAGGCAATTAAAATCATGGTGCCCCAACACACAAGTTTTTCACGTGATTTTTTGTATAATATATATGGTACATATATTCACATTGCACTTGCTTTGAAGGGGACAGTATTGAAACTTCACGCATGCTTGACGACGAATGCTTTTCTCTGTTTTTGTCAAGATTCTTCAAAATCATTTCATAATTGCACTTCTACTTAATCATGGGTTAACTTACCCTACACTCCTAAGTACCTTTTTTGGACTTATGTGCACTTTGATTGGCGTTCCTTCCCACTTTTCAGTTTGGATTTGAAAACTGTATTGTTTTGAGATATAACAGATGGGTACTTTTCTGTGATACGTACTCCATATATGTTTTTTTACCAGCCCTGAAGAAGTCGGGGGTGTGTGTGCCCCATGACGAAACACGTGTTGGCTGGCTGGAATATTCTGAAACTCATCATAAAAACGAAAAACTGAATTTACCTGGTCTTCCTGTGGTCCCTCATTACCCAACTGTTTTGTTGTATGGTTATGTTTGGATACAAATGCTAATATGCCTCATACACTGAAAATTTAACGTGTGCACAGTCTTGCATTATGTATCTGTTTTGAAGTTGAGACATATTTGAGACGTGTAAAAGATGGGGAAATGTGCGCTGCACCAATGTGGAGAGGAGACAAAGGGTTCAGACTGAAAGATAACAAGGTAGGACGGAAAGACTGAAGGGGAAGGGAGGAGTGCGATTGAGTTGTGGGGAACAAGAGAGGCAGAAGGGAGGAAGCAGAGTGAGGAGGAATTTTGGATTGGGAGTAACAGGAGGACAAGAGGAAAGAAAGGCTTTGTGTCTGAGATGCAGCAGTGGCGGACATGCTTGCAGGGTGCTGTGGGAACAGGTGGTGGGAGTCCGGGAGCAGCAGTTCTGTATGGGGCCATACAGACAGAGAGATGCTGCGCCTATCAGCAATAAAAAGCAACTGTAAGCAAGTTAAGGCTGCAGTCACCAGTAAAACATAGACAGCTGTAGTCAGGACCAATGAGCGACAATGGAACTTCAAGCCAGACGTGACGGTATACCGGAACATGTAGGCCATTGCCTGTAAGGCAAGGACAGTACAATTAAAGCAAACTGCTATGGGGTTAAGGTGGGCAGAGGCTGGGGTTGCTGCTCATGACTGGTGTCCATGTTCTGCGGAGCACCAGTGTTTTCTGTCATCTACAAAATGGCGGTACTGAGTCTGTGATCTGCAACGGTGTGCACCACGGAGAACCCCTAGTCGAAAATAAGACGTGCTGAACTCTTTGTAGTTCAGGCACAGACGATCCTGTCTTTTCAAACACACTCTGCATCTGCTGAATAAATTACTACAGGTGAAGCTGCAGCGGTCTCTTATCCTATAGCTCAAGCCGCTGGGGGATCTCATTGTGTTGCCATATTTTTCAAGTCACCTTTTTCCAGATGGGTGTAAATGACCATCAGCATTTTGATTCGCACATCTGCACTTCAAAGGCCATGTCTGCCATCTCCCCCACTACTCTGAATCATTTCTGATTACCTCCAATACGGTCTCTTCATTTCATAAACCGCCACTGATTGATTCACATGCATAATTACTCTTATATGCCATAAGGATCCTAGGTCATGCCTGACACCTTAATCCAGATCTGGATCTTTTGCTAACAGTGTGCATTCTGGAACTTGTAGTTCTTGATTTTTACGTTATTGCTGTCAGTCAGTAAATACTCTGGGCCAGATTTACAAGAAAGTGACGCATCTGCAGAGATGAGTCACTTTCCCTGCGCAACCCTGAGAAACCCTTGCGCCACCATGGATGCTCCATATTTACAATACGGCGCACCATGGCACAAGGATTGACAGATGTTTCAGAAATTCTGACGCATCTGACGGAGCAAAAGTCACGCATTGCTGGAGTCGTGTCGCAAGCACGACGCAACTCCATCAACGCATTTTGAGGCCGATTCCCACGACACTACGTCACTCCTTCAGGTGTAAGATTTTGACGCAGTGGCGTCCTAGAAGTGACGCAGTGAAATCTTGTAGATTTCACTGCGTCACTTTTACAAGGCTTTCCTGCGTGGGAACGCCCACCCTGCATGCATTATACCTGACGCAGTTGTAATGTGACGCTGGACTTTATAATGTGACACATCTCCCTAGATGCGTCACGTTGTAAATTGGCCGCATTATTTACGCAGCTGCTGAGTCACAAAAGTGACGTAACAGCGGCGCAAAAGTGTCGCAAGGGGCTTGTAAATCTACCCCTTAGGCTCATGGCTCTTTCTAGCTATGTTGAACGTGTTGACCACGTCCCGTCGTCATTACCCTCACTAACCCCTTAGTTTTACCCCGTACAGAATAGTTTCTTACTTTTTGTCTGCACTTAAACGACTACTCAAAAGGCATCTTCCCAGTCCTTGATGCACATACAGATCACTCCACCAACAATGAAGGCCTCACTTGCCACCCCAGGGGAAGCAGAGAGGCTGGGCAGATTCTCCATTACCACAAACGAGCACCTGAGGACACAGCACACACTAACATGTGCCAGATATCATTTACTTGGTGCAGAACATTTTGTAGGTTCTACCAGAAAAAAACATATCCTACTGTCTGGTTCCGAGCTGAATAATCACAGCCTTTGCTGCTTGTTGATTGGTTATTTATTTGAAACTAGTGGTTTCATCTGTTACTCTACCAAGACCTCTGTATTCACTGCGCCTCTACTCCTGCTGAAAACAGACCCTTTGATAGATGCCAAGGAGCACAGAAACCCTATGAAAGCAGATGCTAGCTCAGGTGGTGCTCTTCATCAAGGGGTCTCAAATGATATATATTTTTTTATAAATATCTTCTTTTTTTTTTTTGATACGCATGACAAACATACAATCATCACAACTATAACAGTCGCATAAGGAAAGGTACGAAAAGCATTGTTACATGAGCTTCAATGAATCCACGCAAAGTCCGGAGAACAGTGAAATGGCACAGTACATCTCCCAGCAGTACACCATCAGAGACAGTGTCCTTGTTTCATGTTCAAACAATCAATTATTGGCTCATTGGGATATGTTGCGGTCCATATTCACTTCTGTCAGGGGTTGCTGGATATCATCCGTTATGCCCAACCCATAGTAACTCATCCAACTACCCCAAACCTAATGAAATTTCTGTGGGCAGCCCCAGCTCCTATAAGTGACTCTCTCAGCAGCCATATAGAGGTCCATCCCCCTTCAGAGCTTCTGGTATGTAGGGGCCTTTGCTGCGCCCCAGTACCTGGCCCTCATCACACTTAACACCCACCAGGCCCAAGGCGCTAAAAAGTAGCTGAGGTCATGCAATATCAATATCCCTTGGAATTCCCAAAAGAACAAATGTGGGGTCTGCCGGGATGGACACCTCCAGTACAGCACTCAATTCCTCAACAGTTGCATTCCTGTACATCTGTATGGCGGGGCAGTCCCACAATGTATGAAGAAAGTCTCCCTTAGCAGTCCAACAACGAAGACAGTTCGGAGTTTCTGCCCGTCCCATCCTATGTAAGCTAACTCTATCAGAGTACGTCCTCTCTAGTATCTTGTATTGAATGAGGCACAAAGGGGCTTTAATCGTAACCTCTCCAGGGTGCATTAGGGCTGCCTGTCGTGTGGGTGTTGGTGATGCCATAAGTCAGTCAGTCTAGCAAATCGCACCAATGGGGTAGTGTTTGTCAATGCCCCATGAGTCTCGGAACAATCTAGAGATGTGTGCATTATATCATTGTAGTCACCCCCTATCTCGTGGAGAGATGAGGACATTTCTAGAAGAATATCTATCACTTTAGTCAGTGTAACCTCGCGCCTACCTCACAAACCCGTGACTCTCACATAATGTCCCAGAGGGTCTGACTATGTACGTGTCATTTCAAATTGGAGTATTTTATAATTAATATTGCTACACCCGAGACCCAGAGGTGTAGCCTGCAGTGTATTACCTCTCCCAAGGACTCTACACTGAGTACCTTGTAGGTGCGTCTCTTGGAGCATTACTATATCGGGATGTATATGTTTGATATATTGTGTAACCAGTCCCCATTCGATCTTATCTCCTAATCCTTTGACGTTCCATGTCAGTACAGTAAAAGCAGGGGTCACTACTGGGACTTCCGTGGCCATGGTCATAATTTACTAAGCATCTTGATAGCACGTGGCAAACTCATGAAGCCCTCAGGTTGTCTCAAATGCACCTGCCCTCTAGGAACCTGTGCAACCAATAACATAGAAAAAATAATTAACCTCCCGTCTCCCACCCGACCTCCTCCCCACCCCCCACGGCCTTCCCGTATCACCAAACCACTTCCGTTGTAGTATAGCTGTGTGCAAGTGGAGGAGGAGAGGTCTGTCGCCCACCCCCCAAAACTATTCAATACAAAGCACTCACACACTTACAACATGAAAAGAAACAACAGGCAAAATCAGACCCCAAATAGGTCACAACACTAATTTAGCCCCATGTGGGGGTGTCAGGGTCATCAAGTGCATGCCTAGATCTCCCATGGCCGGTATAAAGATGCCAGTTCATGATTCTAATTGTTCTGGATCATGCGGGTTTACCTCTGTGTCGACTGCTGTCTTGTCCCTTCTTCTTGTTCCATAGCAGAGATTTCAGCAGCAAGGGGATGCATGCTCATGGCCTCTGAGGATAGTTCAGGTTCTCCTGAATCTGAGCAGAAGGCCTGTAGTCGGAGCACCCCTTTGGCCCTGTTTTTCGATTGATTCTGAGCTCCCTCTGAGTCCGCGGTGAGCCCCCTTCCCAGACTTCTCCTCCTCTGCGTGTAAGGGGGTCCTCTACCTCTGCGCTGCTGTCTACGACCACTTCCTCGTTTTCTTTACACATTATCTTTAGATCGAGTTCCCAGGTTCTGATGCGATCGTCACTCCAAGCATGGCTCTGGCTGTGTGCTTATATTATTGGCCGCTCCTCTATCCACGCCCACGCCTCTTCTGGTGATTGAAAGAAGTGGGACTTGCCTTGGTATATGACTTTCAACTTTGCGGGGAACAATAATATATATTGCAGTTGAAGGGCTCTTAATTTCACTTTTATGGAGTCATAAGTCTATTGCTGACTTTGAACCTCATGGCTATAGTCAGGGAATAAAATAATCTTGGAATTTTCGTATTTAACCTCACCTTTATGGCGCATCTCCCGCAGAATCATATCCCTGTTTAGGAATTTGAGAAGCCTTGCTATGATGGGCTTAGGAGATGCCTGGGTGGGGGGGGATTTAATACTCAATGCCCTTTGTGCCTATTCTATTATAAAGCAAGTAGAGAAGTGTTCAGGTGGAATAGTATCTTTCAGTCAATGTACCAAGAATGCCCGTACGTTAGTTCCTTGAATCCCCTCTGGAAAGCCCACAAAACGAAGGTTGTTTCTGTGTGCTCAGATTTATGGATTATCCAGACACCATAATACATATTTATTAGTGCTATGGATCTCTTCCACTCCCTTTTAGAGGTCCCACATCATATCTTCCACCTCTGAAATTCGAGTCTCTGCTTACTTTAATCTTTCTGAGACATTACGTAGGTCTTGGCACAGTATAATCACCTCCGAGCACACCTCTCCTATTTTGCCCGCTAAAGCCTCTCTTGATTATTGTATCGATAGCAGTAGTATGGCATTATTTGGTAGGGGCTGCGTGTCTTTTTCAGTGCCCACCGGGGGGGTCCATTCCATTTTACCCTGTCTAGGGTGTGTAGTCTCTTTATCCTTTATCAAGATATTGGTTGATCAACAGTAGCGTTAGCAGCAGGGAGGCAACTCAATGTCTTCTCTCAATGTTTCAAAGACTTGTGAAGAAGAAACGGGAAGGTCCGTGCAGAATGGCTGCTAGGGTCTGATGAGGGGAGCAGGCAGGGGAGGAAAAATGGAGGCACCGCCACATTGTTGTCCCGTTCGCTACGCCACCAACCTCCTCCTTCACCACCGTGCCTGCTGTCTCACTGTAGTGAAAGTACTGGATATTGCACCAGTTGAAGTCGTAGTAAGTGTTCGCTGTTTTCTCCACTATCTTGCATATAGCACCGACAGTACCATATCTCTTGCCAACCCAGAAGTGGGGCACCACCAAGGTAGGGAAGGCAGTATTGTACTGGGGGAAGCAGGGGTCTATCCCCATAATCAGCACTGCAGCAGTATGGTATAAGGACAAGGGTTTTCTCTATCAGGAGCAGTCCAGCCGGTACATTAGAGCTTCCAGCTTATTACCTTACCCAGTGCTGCTGGCCCAGCCACCCCCCAGATCCATGCACAGTCCTTGTGTTGCTCCTCAGATATGTATAGTCTTACAGGTAATGCAACTCAAGATAGAAATCCTGTCCCCGGCCAGTAGGCTCGAGCCACTGTTTCCCAGCGCAGTCCTACGGAACGCACTATCTTCGATGTCCATGCGTCTTGGTCCAGGGCTCTGTCCGAGCTGCCCGGGGACTCGTCCACATATCCTTAGGGGGAGGCGGCCGGGATGCCACCCGCAGCGTCTATATAGATGGGCGCAGGCAGCTTCTCAGCAATTGCTGCTTTAGGGCCAAAACCACTGACCTCACGACCAGGCCTGGATCTAGGCGCCCGCCACCTCCGCGGATGTATTTCTCAGTGCTGCTCCTCATAGTTGGGGGCTTTCTACCCCCTATGCCTTCCTCATCTCAGCCACATGGCCTCAGCGTCTCTCTTAGAACATAACCGCTTGTGCCCGCCTCATAGCCACTCAAGCCACTACAGAGGTGACCACGGTGTTCAGCCGCCGCTAGGCCCAGATATCCCTCTCTGGCCCACTCTGGAGCTTCGACCCCACCCCTCCATCCCGACAGCCTCAGCCTGTCACCCTCTTAGCTCCCGAAAAAGGTTGAGGCCCTTACTGCAGGGGAGGGGGCACCAGTCCTGCGTCTTGGGGTCGGGCACTCCTCAGGGAGTCACCCCACCCGTGACAGCTCCACTTCACCACGGAGGCGACTGTTCTGCTCAACTGCTGCCCGGTCCAGATGTCTCACTCCGGCTCGTCCCTGATCTTCAACCACACCTCACTGTTCCGGCCACAGCTCGAATCCTCAGCTGCGCAACCCCTTTCACCCGCGAGGTTTCCAAGAGAACCTGAGGGACTTATCGCAGAGGGGTGCCAGGCTCTCGTCTCGGGCATTCCTCGGGGGTCGCTTCACTGTTCTGCAACTATCAGATGGGCACCAGTGTCTCCAGGGCAGGTAAGCTCGGAGAGATGCTCAATCAGTGTGGGCCGTAAGTTTGTGTGTCTCCGGTAGGCCCGGGGCTCCCACTTTTCCTCTCCATGGACTGTCGGGCCAAAAATCACCGGGTAGGTGCTAGGAAGGATTACACCAATGTGTAAGTAATCCAGAATGTGGCACATGTTCTTTAGAATGGAAGGATTCATGTCGGATTAGGCATCTCCGGCCGGAGCTCTCCTAGAATATGACTTACTTGGCCATGTTGTTGGCTATGCCCTGTCTCAAATGACAATTGTTATATGAGATTCAAAGGAGGTGGCAAGTCACAGCTTGCAAAATTATAACAATAATAAAAGTTATTTAAGTGAGGAATGATAACAGCATTAAAATATGTGGGGGAAGTGAGGCTCAGCAGATGTTTTCTTTCATTCCGAAAAAGTCAGCCACATCCCACATGTAGGGGACCATACCGAGACCTATCCAATTTACCCACCCAAGGATTCCATTTCCCCACCTCCCTCTTCAAGGTTGGAAGTTCACAATTTACAATATGTACATTATGACATTTTTAGGAGTAACTAATACATTGTATCTCCTAACAATAGATCTTAAAGGAGTCATGGTTGACCACCCCTTAGGCACCCATGGCATTAACTATTCCAACTGACTCGGGGGCCGTGATCCCCCTACAACCAGTTGCACATCACAAGGCTAACTCACCTGCCGCTTCAAGATAAAAGGAGTGTGGGCCAGCATGAAACACAACCATGCTAGAGCCAACCAAAAGAAGGGATCCCCCTAGCACCCAATGAGGAATGGGCCTGGGCAACCGGGCCATACCTTGGTCCCCTGGCGCAGTCACCATCCCCCGGTATCCCCAAAGCAATGCAATGGAGTACCATCAAAGGCTATGGACAATCGCTGTAGCAGCCATCCCAAGCCCTTATCTACACCCCATGGCACCCCCAGCCCCGGTTTAAGCTTCCAATTCCCTCTTGAATTCTCCTGCACTTCTAGTGCTGATGCCAAGGTTGTCCACCTGCTTTGTGTCCAAACATGACTCCTTCCCTGGAAGAACACCCCCCTGAAAGAGACTATCTACAAGGATATCTACAAGGATGGCCGGGTGGTAAAAAGTAAAATTCTTCCTGGTTCCCAAAGAAAGGAAGGTCCAGTATGCAGGCGCGTCTGTGGTTGTCAGGGGCAGCCACACGAAAACCAGGTAAAGGTTTGTAGGGCTCAGATCCCCCTTTTAAACCAGCCCCCCTCCCCCCCAGCAGCCCCTGCCACCTGCCCAGGTGCCCCCATTACTCCACTGCCAGCCAATCGCTGGCATTGTGGGATGCCTGTGAAGTTTTGAAATACGGCACCCACAGTTGCCCGCTACCTGGAACCAGTCCGATCTGGCCCACACCTGTCTTGGGAGCCCCCCATCAGCTGGCGTTGCCCCTGGTCCACAGGTGGGGGAGCCGTACCGAGACCTATCCAAATTACCCACCCAAGAATTCCCATTTCTCCCCCATTAGGTTGGAAGTTCCCCCTAGGGAGACAGAGACAAGCTGGCGACATTCCTGCGTTAGAGAATATAACAATTCTCAGGCCATATTTATTATAAATTCATAAAGACAACATTTCACAGTATTCTTGCATCCTATTCACAATATGTACATCAAATCATTTTTAGGGGTAACTAATACATGGTATCTCCTAACAATAGATCTTGAAAGAGTCATGGTTGACCACCCCCCAAGCACCCATGGCATCAACTATTCCGATTGACTCAGGCTGTGATCCCCCTACAACCAGTTGCACATCAACAAGGCAAACTCACCTGCCCCCTCAAGACAGAGGGAGCGTGGGCTAACATGAAATCTGGACCCCAAGCACAACCATGCCAGAGCCAACCCAAGGAAGTGATTCCCTTTGGCACTCAGTGAGGGATGGGCCTGGGCAACCTGGCCATAACTTGATCCCCAGGCACACCATCCCGACATCCCCAGGGTCATGTAATGGAGTACCGTGGAAGGCTATAGACAAACGCTGTAGCCGGTGTCCTGAGCCCTTCTGTACACCCCATGGCCAGGGCCGGACTGGCCATAGTGGGCACCAGGCATTTTACCGGTGGGCCGAAAGGGTGGGGGGACAGCTTTGTACCAGTGGGGGCCATTTGTGTTACTGGCGACCGGTTTTGCAGCAGTACTGCAATATCAGCCCCCTCTAACAAAAGCAGCAGCAGTGTTTCCCACCAGCACCCCCCACACTCGGTCCCCCTTAACTGCCATGGCTGATATGTGTTCTCAGTCTGCCACTGCCCATGGCAAGCCCCACCCCGGTTAGAGCTAAAGGCTTCCAGTTCCATCTTGAATTTGCCTGCACTTCTATTCCTGATGCCAGGGTTGTCTACCTGCTTTGTGTCCAAACATTACTCTTCCTCTGCCACAGGCCTGGGCAGTTCCTCGACCGGCCAGGCCTCCCCCCAAGATTTGACATACTAAGTGTTGAGAGAAACTCTGCATCGCAAATGCTGCAGAAGTCTCAACAAACCGTCCATGGCCGTGGTCCAACAGGTGGACCCTATACCTGTGGAACATTGCCTTCCCACGGAGGCACCCATGAAGAATAGTCTTTAACAATGCTGTATTGAGTAGCTGCTTCATTCGGCTATTTAGGTGCCTGGCTGCCTCATTAATACTCTTAGCTGACCGTCCTGACCTCCATACCTACCTAGGTATGATGTGAGACCATACGATGATAGCTTCTGGGCACCTTTTTGCCAGACAAGAAATTTCCACCATCAAGTTCTCGAACAGGGCTTTTCTGCCCATTGTTGCCAAGTCATTACTTCCCGTGTGTAGAATGATGAACGCAGGTGGCGGCAGGCATCACAAAACCTCCTCCACGAGCTGACGAAAACCATTAATGCGCAGACTACCTTTACTGGTCCAAAGAAATCAAAGACCTGCTTCCACCTCCTGTCTGCAATACTGGTTGAAGAACGGCTTCACCTGTCACACAAAGGAATGACCAAGGACCCAAACACTGGCTGGAGCTATGTGCTCTATGGAAAACTGAGAGGAGATGTAAAAAAGTCCCATTATTTAAGTCATCACGAGTTCTCCAAAAGCCTCTGTCATATGGAGATGCAGTGCTTATGGCAATCTCACTTCCACCTCCCAATCCTTTTGACTGTTTCGACGTTGGACCCTGCCCCCACTACTGATGTTGCTGCACCTATCCTGGAGGAGTGGGAACTAAACTTTCCTTGAATGCCAGCCGCCAGCAAAGCCTTGCGCAATACCTGAGAGAACTGGTATCTCGTGAGAGGTACCCTTGATGCTTGGACCAATAGGGAGGTGGATGCTACGAAGAGACAAATTTGTAAGTACCTGCGAACTGCAGCCACTGAATACCCACGGAAGTCGCCTGCTCTCCCCAAGAGTAACCGTTCCCCTCTACCCAACTGGTCCACCTTTGAACGTGGTATGGTAATTACCACGTCATCTCCTTTCCAGTACACCTGATTGATCAAAATCCCCTAATGGTTGTCCTGTTTAGATCTTGCCGTAAGCTTAGAGACCAGAAAAGCCCTGTAAAAAGCGAGCGCAAAGGCTGCTGCAAACAGGATCGCCTCATACTCAAAAGTACATATTCCGACCTGAGTCCCTAGGATTCTTTCTAGCTTATCCACATCAATGGGACACCTCTGATCAGGGTTTGTTCCCTCCAACCTTTCCCACCCCTTGAGTCCATGCCTAATAAGGAAGGATCGGGAATGATCTATGTCCCCCCTAACTTTGTGAAAAAGGCCATGGCCAAGATGTGAAGCCTAACACTTGCTACTGATCGACCTTGCAATCATAAATGCTCTAGAAACCCAACCAACTATACAAAGATAAAGGCTGCATTAGGTGTTGTCAGAGGTGTATGCTATGTAACTATGAAACACCCTTTCGTATGCCCTTCTCATTTTTGGTGCAAGGCTGGCTGCCACTAGATTTGCAAAAGTTGAGCTCCAAGGGTCCACAGTTGTCTTGAAAAATATGTGGGTTCCAACTCAGCCCCTGAGTGGAAACACCAACACTCCTGTAGTATGAAGCAAGACAAGGCATCAGCTGCGTTATTAAAAATAGCTGGTACATGTTTCGCTTTAAACAGAATGTTGTTTCTTAAACAGATTAATACCAATTCCTTTAACAACATCAGTACTCTTTTGCATTTGGCATGCAGGAAATAAGTACATTCAACCACTGCCATGTTGTCGAAAACAGAAAATAACGGATTGATTGAGAAATTGGCATACCCGTGTGTGTAATGCCACTACTATGGGAATTAGCTCCAAAAAGCTGATGTTTTGGCCAGCCCTAAAGACCTCCAAGGCTGAGGGCAGGCTTATGCACACCACTTGGTGCCAGAAAAAGGCCCCAAAACCAATTCTGCCCTCCGAATCGGTAAATAAACCCAATTCTTGATTGGACCGTAAAGGTGCTGGTCATACCATTGCCCCATTGAAGTCCTTAAGAAAAGCCAGCCAAATCCATAAAATTGTGTTTCACATCAGTGGACAGGCATGTTCTATGGTGCTTTTCTTTTAAACCGGATATGGCTTGGGCTATAGAGTGGGAGAAAGGGCGACTATTGGGATTATCCGTAAAGCAAAATTGAGTTGCATATTGTCGGGAGGTAGCCTACACTCTCCTTTCACTGAATCAATTTCTATCCCAAGAAAAACCAAGGATGTAGCTAGCCCTGTTGCCTTCTCATGAGCTAAGGTTATCTCAAACTCAGCCATAGGGACTTAAATGTAGCCAATGACCTAGCACACCTGTCAGAGCCGCCCAGTCCCAGGAACAAGAAATCATCTAAGTAGTGACTCACAGATCCAGATGCTTGTGTAAAAACCCATTCCAAAAAAGTACTGAACTGTTCAAAATATGCACAGGAAACTGAACACCCCAGGGGCATACATCTGTCATAACAGAACTTTTCCTGGAACTGGAAACCCAATAAGTGGTAGTTGTCAGGATGAACTGGTAACAGCCGGAAGGCTGACTCTATATCTGCCTTTGCCATGAGGGCCCCTGGACCCGGCTGCCTTAATAATGACAGGGCACCATCAAGGGATGCATACTTCACAGAGCAGAGCACTGGGTCAATTGCATCATTTACCGATGCTCCAAGAGGGGCTAAGAGGTTGTGTATTAATCTAAATTCACCAGGGTCATTTTTAAGTACAAGCCCTAAGGCGGAGCGGACAAAACCATCAAGTGAGGGTCTGTCAATTGGTCCTGTTCAAGCCCGGTTCTTTAGAGATTTTCCGTTCAGCCACCCCTTGTGCATTACTCAAGGAGTGCTTGTTTTTACAGAACTCTGGCCCCTATACACCTTGCACTGGGATTCTGAAGCTGTAGCAGAAACCCTCATACAACTGTCGTGTAACTTCATGACGTGGATACAAATTTAGCCAAGGACTCAAGACCAAGAGAGGCACAGGCGATGGGTCACCCAGAACCAAGGAAGGATCACCCTAATTTCTGCCCTCCCTTTTCCCTTCATTTCTTGAAGCATTAGAACTCTGGGTCCCCTGCTGTCCGGCAAAAGGAGCAATTGGGCTTGAATTTGCAAGACCCCTGAGGTCTGGTACATGCCTTTTTGTTGCATGCCCAACATGCCCCTTTGCGATCCTCGCCTCCCGCCGAAGCCTGAAAGTGCAACTGGTCATTGGCCTGGTTTTTCAGCATCATACAACGCAACCAAGCATTCACATTAGTCTGATCCCAACTCATGGAAGAGTTTGTGGATTTCTTTAACCTGAAGACCTTATCATAATCCTTCCAACGGGACCCTCCAAATTCCTAGTATGCGCCCACTTTCTTGTTCATATAATACGCAGTCTGTGGTCCCAAATCTGGAAATTTCTCAAGCAGGACCAACTGATAAATGGTAAAACCTTTGATCCAATTCATTATAGTTTCCTCAACCTTAGGTTTCTTCCATTTATGAGTACAGTCTTTATTTCCTTTACTGTCCTCCTCTGCTGGCTTCACAATGGTATGCTTGAAAATATTGACATATGCCCCCTTTTTCATCTTCGCCCTTATCCGCTCAGACACTTGGAGGCCTAACTGATCACTGAAGATAGCACATGATCATGTGTGCTACCAGATTGGATTGCACCCTCACCTTTGGTCTCCGTTGCCAGTACACTCATAGCAGACTCTCCTACTGATGGACTAGTGAGGGGGCAGCAGTGGTGGTTTCAGGTGAAGCCACTGCCGTAGATTTAGGTGTCTCCCTGGTTTCTGCTGCTTTTCCCCGCTGCTTGGATATTGTTCCTCCCGCCAAGCTCCTTGCTGTGGCCAATGCTGTACCTTCCCCTGGTTGATATGCCTGGTTAGCATTCCCCAATCTCGTTAGCCATGGCAACACTTTGGCTACACTGTTAACTAGGCCTTCGCTAGCACCCTGCTCACTTACCGGCACTGTCTCTTCCAGGCCTGGGCCCGGTACCACCTCAATCATGGTGATGTCCGTTCACGTGTATGCCTTTCCGTGACTGGGAACTGTTTACTCCCATGAGAGTGCCCCCCCTGCGGTGGGTTTCTTTCCCCAACATTGGGTGTAACTCTCCTAGCCCGTTTTGGGACTGGAGGGAATGCTGATTTTGGTGCGACTCCTGCCCTCCCTGGGCGCTCTTCCCTAACAGTTGTTGCATTCCCAGGTGCTATTGTTGCATTATCATGTTGCTGGCTACCCTCTTTCTGTGTCAATGAGGCCAATGCCAGTTGCAAGAGGGCCAGTACCCGGTCCATGGCATCCAAGCGCCCCATAACCACCTCCATGTCAGATTTGCGTTTTACCTTTTTGGAGGACATGCTGACTACCAGTACCTTGCCTGCCCCTTGTAGCCCAGGCAAATGTAAGGCGCAGCTCAATAATACACAGGTTCACCAAACTTGGCTGTAAAATAATCAGGTAGAATAACAGCCTGTTCAAATTCAACAGGAAATGATCTGCAAACTTAAACCACCCTGATCTCCTGCTACCCAGACTTAGACATATAACAGGTCCGACTACTTCGGGCAATAATAGAGCCAACAGAGTTGGCTCCCAAAGGAAGGAAGGTCCAGAATGCAGGCACGTTGGTAGTCATCAGGGGCAGCTAGGCGAAAGCCAGGTAAAGGTGTATGGGGCTGAGATCCCCCTTTTAATCCACCCAGTTGCCCTTGCCACCTGCCCAGGTGCCCCCATCACTCCCCTGCCAGCCAATCGCTGAAAAATTGCGGGATGCTCACGTAAATTCGAAATACGGTGCCCACAGTTAGCTGCTGCCTAGAACAGGTCCCATCCGGCCCGCACCTGTCTTGGGGGCCCGCCATCTGCTGGTGTTTTCCCTGGTCCAGCATGTGACCAAAGTGTGACAGCAAAGACAAAGGGTGCTGGCAAGAGACACCTATTAGTGAAAAGACCAAGCCAACGACTGGACACTCCGTTGGAGTATGCGAGCAAAGAAAAGAGCTGCTTGGGACTCTTATAAGTATGATTGCAGACTGAGGGACTAGACATTCCAGTGCATGTAAATGTACAGCCTGAGACTAGAGACTTCAGCGAATGTGAGCTGAAAGAACACAGCTGGAGACCAGAACTTCCCGCTACTATGAGTGTAAAGACTAGAGACTCCAGCGAGGTTGAGTGGAAAGATAGATCCTGAGACGAGAGACTCCAATGAGTGTGTGATCAAAGACGCTGCTGGAGGCTAAGACTGCAGTGTGTGTGAGCAAAGAAGCCGATACTAGACATTCGATGAGTGTGAGCACAAAAGCAGAGCTGGAGACTTAAGATTCCATGATGGGTTGGTAATGGATATACCTGATTAATGGGTGATTCTTACTGCCGGTCAGCATAGTACAGCTATGAAATTGTACCAATGCACAGAGAAAAGTGTCTGCAGCAGGTTTGGTATTATACAAAACCGCCAGCTCCCTCACAGAAATGCAGTACCTGCTAGCGGTTTTGTGCATGTGAATGCGGAGGTGGCTTCTGGTGAAGACTCATAACCCCTGCCCTACCCTCGCCCACTCCAAACACACAGACAGAGTCTCTTGATTAGCAGAGATTTGCTCTTTGATGACATTATGGACAGCAGCAGGCACATCTGCTGGATGTTACTCCCTCCTTCCTCTAGGGACAATGGTATGGTTCTAAGTCCCAGAGGAACAATCTGATTATTCATGAATCCCACCTCCCCAGGTACCATGGATCCTAAACCGACAGCAGAGAGGACAGATGTGTGACCCAAACACTCTGAGTCAGAATTTGCTACAGCAATGTGCAATTCCCATTTTAGGAGTCTGTAAAATTTAATCTACCCCCAAAATGCGATTCCAACTCTCTATTTGAAAAGAGCATGTTGTGGGTTTCCCTTCAAATACTGAATCGCCATGCAATGTATTAATGGTTTGCATCTGTAATTCCGGTCGAAAAACATTTAAAAGTTACCAATCCCCAAGGTAGCCCATTCACAAAAGGGAAGGGGTCACATTTGGACCTGTTCCCCTATGTGAATGTTGACAAATGTTTCAGGGAGAGTAGGCAATGGTCCTGGTGACCACTGACAACTCTCAAAAAAGATTCTGGAAAAATATTTTTTTTTAAAGCAGCCCGAAGTATCTTAAGGAAAATGGGCTGCTTAAAAAAAGATTCCTCATTGAAAGGCAATCACAGACTGCTGACTCTTGCTTGCCACATCCCTGCATCGCCACCAATCATTATGAGTCGCAATGTTAATGAGGTGTAGCGGATTGTCACCCATTCCAATTCTACATTTTAGGAACAGACCAGTTGGTACATAGGTCAGGTTCCAAAATTCCACTCTGAGCACAAAAATACTAGTCACAACTTGTGACCAGTTTTTGCGACCAATTTGTTAGTACATTTGGCCCAGAGTCCTGAAGCTGCATTTCACACAAGCTGGGCTCAGGTGGCCCAAGAAGAATGAGGGCTCCTGCATGAGACAGATGAGGATGTGGTGTGAGCGCCTATGCAGGTGGGCGGGACAACCTAGTCCTAATCTCAGCAAGGTCTTCCTCTCAAGAAATTGCTAGAAAATTAGGAGGGGAGTGAACCATGTAGCCTAGAGCAGCACTCTGTTTCACCAAAGCCCAGCTATGTGCAGACTTAGCAGTACTGCAGTTCCAGTGAGAGTTGAAACTCAGCGGACCGGCAGCCAAGCATCCTGGGAACGCATTGGCTCTCTGTGAGGTAGATTGAGGGTGGGCATAGGGCAGCATATTATGAAGTAACTGGGTGGTCCCGGCTGGGTGGCCAGCACCCCACATAGGTATTGGGGATAGTAGTACCAAGTGCAGAAGGTAAACAGAGCTCTGATGGACACTGTTTACTTTCTATAGATCCCACTAGAAGATTACAATGTTAGTTAAAAATAAATACAATTCAAAAGTGGAATGGCCACTCTTTATAATACAATATAAAATTAAACAAATTAACAAAAAATACACATTTTTACAATTGTTGCCACTGTCCATCATTGTGGAAGTTTGAGAAATGTGTTTTTGAACAGGATTGTCACTTCTGTGCAAGAGGGATCACTGACAAAATATCGGAACAAAAATATTGTGTGGACAGAATATTGTGTCAAATAAATTGAGAACCAAAATATCGAGAATGTAAGTACAAATCTGGAAGTATAGATTTACTAGTCTTAACTCCACATCTATTTACCTTGAAGTTATATATATCGTAACGGTACATATATCTGGAGTTATATATAGTAAAACTTTGCTTACCTAGACAAACTTACCTAAACAAACATTTTGTCCTCGATATTCTTGACATGATATTTTGTGCCACAATATTTTTGTTCTCAATTTTATGTATAAACATCGCAAAGAGTACTACACACACAGCGATAGACCGCCGACTTGACACGAGCAGTCAAACGAAGGACCCACCCCTGCACATACCCCTGCCGACCCCTAATAAATTAATAATCCTTCCAGTTCAATACCAAAGTTAGCAGTTAGAGATACGAGCCAGTAGTTATGAAACCGGTGCCAGTCGGAAGGGAGCGCAACCCAATATACGGGAAATCATACCACAACAGCAGTAATTACGCGGACAGGCATAGCACCCAAACCAGGGGAACACCATCCCAGTCACATTACGGAAAGCATATTGGCAAGGCAGATTGAATCAATAAGCATGCAACAAATAAAATGCAATAAAGATAAACGTCAACCATGTAAATATGAAATGCCAATACAAATATGCTAACAAAATTATGCAAATATGTGCACGCTTGTAATTTTAATAAGAAGCTTGTCAAAATGTATTTAAAATGTTAAAACTCGATAAACAAATGTAACCAACAAAAAAACATCGCAAAGAGTGATAGTTCTTTACTAGCAATAATAAGTCAACACTTTTTAACAACGAAAAGGAGCTCATGTGCAGTCCCTAACACCACTGTTATTTAATCTCTTTCTTAGCAATACTTTTCCTCTTTGAGGTAAACACTAGGCTTCAGTGTTGTCAATTATTATGATGTCTCAAGGATTAAGGTCTTGTGGGATCATTTCCTGAGATTCAGGGTCAACAGTTCTATGCTGGCACTTCCTGTGATGTCATTGTGTGTGACCGCTTCCGGTACCCCTCCTGTTTTGATGAATCGACGTTAATGCTAAGCTGCCTCACATTCATGTCTTAGTGTGTATTACCTTAGCAGTCTGCTTACCGCCAGCTAATAGGGAGCCTGCTGAGTCCACAGCCTATGAAAAGCCAGCACGAGTCTGTGTATTGCAAGTTTGTGGAGTGGCGGTATCAGTAGACATGTTAATAATTCCTGGGCACTTCTGTCCTTGGTGAGGGGACGGGCAACAGGACATTTTCATTTAATTACGTGGAGTACAGAATCGGATCTGCTGTTTGCAGAACCTTTTTTAAAGAATCCCAGTTCCCACCAACAATTAGTGCCAGTGCTGACCACCAGCAACCACAGGCTCAAATTAACCACCGTCAGCAGTCACGCATTACAATGAGAGAACGCGCATAGTGCTCAAGGTTGATGTCTAGAGGATGTTTAAAGAGCTCCTCTCCCCCAAGGAAAGAGAAAACTACTGCGTTTTACTGCGCATTTTCTAAAATGTATTGGCTAAAAGGTTTTAATGTTTCTTGGCAGTTTTTAAGAGGAAAAGGTGCAAGCTATGAAACTCAGAGTCATCACCAATTAAGAAGTACAGAAAAATAAGGGGGGGTGGCAATTAGGTCAGGCAAGGGACACGGATGTCACTGGAAGTGATGTCATAGTGACGTCATACTCCTGTCTTTATCACAAACGGCTTCATTTCTCTAGATGGTGGATGCTGCCATGTGTGCTATATGGTACAAAAGGGGGTGGTGATGGACGGAGCATCAGAACCAATCAAACACTCACACCCAGTCAACAGATCTGGGTTTGATCCATCACCGTTCTTTAGCCCACTCTGCCACCCCAGTTCACATGAGGCACAGGGTCAGACTGATTTGCATATGGCCATGTCTGAACTGGGGTGGCAGAGTGGGCTAAAGAACGGTGATGGATCAAACCCAGATCTGTTGACTGGGTGTGAGTGTTTGATTGGTTCTGATACTCCGTCCATCACCACCCCCTTTTGTACCGCTTTGTTCGCCATAAGTTGGCAGGGTATGCTCAGACGTGAGTCCCTTGCTCACTTTCTCACTGGATTCAAGCAAGCCTGGCTGAAGACGGCTGAAATGCCAGAAACCGGTCCTAGGAAGCTTGTTTCCGGTCCAGGGAAGGCATGGCTTGGCAGTTCGGGCTGGACTGTTCCCATGAGGCACAGGGTCAGACTGATTTGCATATGGCCATGTCTGAACTGGGGTGGCAGAGTGCGCTAAAGAACGGTGATGGATCAAACCCAGATCTGTTGACTGGGTGTGAGTGCTTGATTGGTTCTAATGCTCCGTCCATCACCACCCCCTTTTGTACCGATGTGTGCTATATGTTCATGCATTTATGTATCCACTGAAAAAAGAGCTTAAAGTGACGTAGTTAGGGGAAAATGTCAGTGAAAACGTTACATTTGAAGATAAAAATCACTGAAATTCAATAGTTACAGTTAACTGAAGTTACAATAACTTGCGTCCCCAACATGCACCGTGTTGTCATCAATGATGTCATTTCAGTTGTCCCATTGATGTTATCAGTTATGTCATAGAGCATGTCACGAGTGATGTAATATGTGGGGTCAAAGCAGAGCATGAATTCCAACCAAAAAACAATACCTTGAAAGTTCTGTCCCTCACTCTTTTCGGCAGCAATTTGACAAAAGTCAACTCTTGGCATCACGCAGGACACCAAAACACTTCCCACCTACTCCACACTTCAAGTCCACACCCAGACTACCAAGCAAACCTTACAGCGGAGTGTGCTGTCCATCCACGCAGTGTCACAGCATCTTGTGCGAGGTATGAAGCACTGTATAAATGCCAGCATAATAAAATCCCTAAGTTTCATTTAGGTGTGCAAATCGTGGCATCTGTGGGTGCAAATCTCAGGTCATGATTCACAGGGCATGACTGCCATGCTGCCACTCTGGCGTTTGCTGCTGCGCCATAGGCTGCTTTCCAAAGGGGGATGGGCTTGCACGACCCATTCATGCCCCAAAGTCACCATGTTCCCAGTGCAGGCGAGGGGCACTTGGATGCAACTTATTCCTAAGTGCACCACTCAAGTGCTATCCTGAGCGGGGTTTTCGGGAAATGCAAGAAATGGAAAACAAGAGCCTGCGTCTCCCCTCGCAAATCTCAGTGGCTTATTCGAGTCACTAAACAGGCGACTTCAAGGGAAACGTCTAAACAGGATGGGAGGGATAATGAACAGCTGCGCCTAATTATAGCCTTTTATAATTTGATACCTGAACACAAATGGGGAGGGGGCTCAGACTGGAATGATAACGAGAATTGTGTTTTAGCACACAGACATTTCAATTCGTTTCTGCTTGAAATGGAGCCAGGTACTTTTCTGCCCAGGGTTGGGAGTGATTTTGCTAGTTTACTGTTCTACACAGGCCCTTTCATTAGAGCTCTACGTGCGTAACCACATCCCGCGAGATCACAAGCTCCCCCCCATCTAGCCCTCATGGAGAGCAAGGCACGTGGTTTGCTGCAGGACCCCTTTTGCTCCTTAGATCCACACCAGTGTTTCAGAAAGATCAGACAGTGCTTTCACAAGTTCCTTCTGCAGTGAGAGGTTCCCAGGCTCCTGGTGGATAAAGAGCCCCTGCTGTGCTCATTTGAATCAAAGGGCTATTTAGGACCCGATCTTTAACCAGCCGCCAATTCTGAACACAAATTGTGCACCCCACAAATTTGCAACAATGTGAAGTTTGCAAATTAGCAGATGTGCAGTTTGCATCCAGTTATGAAGGAAGGAGGGGTATAGCACAGAAATTGAGCATATTGGGTCAGATGTACGACCGTTTTTAGCAGTCGCAAATGGAAAATCCTATTTTCCAATTGCGACCACTAAAAAGGATGTAGTATGTACAAACCCTATTTTACGAGTCAGTAACCTATTACCGGCTCACAAAATAGAGTTTGCGAGTCGCAAATAGGAAGGGGAATGCCAAGGGCGTCCCTTCCTAATAGCGAGTTGCACTGGTATGAACGAATGTTTTAAAACAATTGCAGTTACCACCCAGTAGCGGCTGGTGACAATTGAAAGTGGTGAGGCGTAAATGTTAGGTATGACTTTTGATTTGTCAGCGAGCACAGCATTTTCATTTACTTTTGCCTTGTTATTATTTTGAGGACTGTGTATCCCCATAATGGTGGTTCCATCTCACCCATTTGGCAGGTTGACACAAGTCTTGGTCGTCAGCAATCTCACACAAAGGCGCTACCCTGCAGAGTGTACGTTCATCCAGCATTAATCACATCACTCATCTATGGAAGGCAAGAAGACAGAAGTCTTGCTTGTGGCATCTCTGACATTTCCTTTGCGGTCAATTTTAGATACAATATTGAACAAGCATTTGCAATGCAATAGGTCTCGCAGTTGCGAGAGTTTCAGCTATTGGCATTGTAAATAACAATGCCTTTTATTTATGTTTTTAAAACAAAAACAAAAAAAAGGCATTATTATTTGCAATTTCAATAGCTCAAACTCGCATAAATGCGAGACCTATTGCATTGCAAATGCTTGTTTCTCTTCTCTCAGCTCCAGTTAAAGCGATTCCTCAGCAAAGCTCACTACCAATTAGAGGGCATGTGTTAAGCTCGGCCTTCCTCTCGGCAGTTGCAAATACGCACTGGTACCAGCAAGAAAGCATTGGCAAGTTTAAATACTGTTCTCCACGAGAAGCTACAGGTATCACATTTGGGAAATACAAGCATCTCTGTACAATGAACCACAGACTTCCTTTCTGAGGAACCAGATGCGTCACAGTTACAGACCTCCCAATTCTGAGGCTATATAGGCTGCCCGGCATAATGAACCTGACGAGAAACCAATCACTCCATCCAAAGAACTACAGACACCCCCCTCACAACGAAACACAGACATCGATCCTTGAGTAGCTAGCTGCAGGCATTCCACCCGAGGAACCACAGACATCCCCATTTACAGACAATAAAGGTTCCCCTACATGCGGATCCTGCTGAGGAACAAGCCACTCAAAAGAACGTCAGACACCCCCGTCACAAGTAAACACAGGCATCCCTACTTGAGCAGCTACAGACATCCTACCCTAGGAACCACAGACACCCCCGCTGCAGACATATCCATCTCGAGGAAATACAGACATCAAGCACACCCATTCTGAGGAAACTCAAGCATCCCTAACCAGCACCACAATACAGACCTCAAACACAGATATTAAAGGCTGCCCTGCAAGCGGATCCTGCCGAGGGACCGATCACTCTAACAAACTTCAGACACCCCCGCCACGGGGAAACAGACCTTCCTCCACCAGCAGCTGCAGGCAACCCTCCCGAGGAAATACAGACCCCAGGTACAAACACCCTCGTCCCGACGAAACAAAGAAGGCAAGGTATCCCTGAATGAAGAACTACAGACACCCAGACTGTGGAACCATTAAATAAGCACACCTTAAAACAATAAATACACCTAATCCCGAACAACTACAAGTGTCAGATGTGAACTATTAACCAGTCGCGGCTCGCAGCACTCGCGGGGGGTAGGGGGGATCACGCGGGGGTGGGGGGGCCGAGGGAGAATAAAATTTAGAAAACGAAAACTTACCTGACCGCCTCTGCTCCTGGTCCTCGTTGGCAATGGCGCCTCTTCAAACAGGAACAGCACTGGAGTGGCAACCCCGCAGTCATTCCTGGCGCTGCTGCAGCACCAGGATTGACTTAGGGCACAGTGACTCTTCGCCCGCCGCCTGCCCATTAGGAGACCGAGGGGCATGACTGGGCACGGGCGAAAAATTCGCTCACCTTCCCCACTCATGCGCATTTGTGCTGCTGCCTGTCCCTGGCTAGTCTGACAATGCATGTCAGTCAACATGACGCCGAACCGCCCACCCCTTCAGACTCTGAAGGGGGTGGGCGGTCTGGCGTCATGCTGACTGACATGATTGTCAGTTCTCCCTCGGCGTCTCTGAACTTAAGTAAACTAAGTTCAGAGACGCCGAGGGAGCTGCGTGCGCGGGCGGGGGGGGCAATGCCCCAACACCCCAATGGACTCACCGCGCCTGTTACCACCTACTTAAACTAGGTGGTAAGCTAGTTGCAAATGGGACGGGGTCCCTTGCGGACTCCTTCCCCTTTGTGAATGTACGTAAAAATATTTTTTAAGAGGACCACTGCCTACCCTTAAAAAATGGAGAAAAAAAATCTTCATTTTTCTCTTTCAAACACATCCCGTTTTCCTTTAAAGAAAACGGGCTGCATTTGAAAAAAAAAGTTGCTTTATTGAAAAAGCAAACACAAACATGGTGGTCTTCTGTCCCCTGCAGGCCACCATCCCTGTGTTCTTGCCCATTCCTAATGGGTCGCAAATTGTTACCTGCATCATGAATATTGATGAGGCCGGTCCTTTGCAAGCCCACTGGGAATCCCACATGTGTCTAAGACACATTAGTACATTCCGTTTTGCGAGTCCCAAAAAATAGCAATTTGCGACCCGCATAACGGAATAGTTGTACATCTAGCCAATTATTCCCTAATTCTACATGCGCAAATGGTGCATTTGGCAATTTGTTCGCATGACTTGCACAGAGTTTCCATGGCCACAAATTGCGGAAGCAAACACCCACAGTTTGTGCACACACCATAACCCTATTTTGGATGTAAACTGGTGTTTGCATCCAGAGATTAAGAGGCACATTGGGATCTGTGCCTAAGTGTCATAGGGGTGTGGACTAAGTGGCATGGTGTGTGCGCCATCTCCTTGCGGTTTTGCAGCAGTAAGAATTCATGTTTGTGTTTAGCCTAGGGTTTCTCAGGTGTCAAGAGACGTACTAGGTCTTTGCACAGGTCACATCATATCTGACGTCATCAAGGACACAAGGGAGCTGCATGACTTCGACCGGGCACAACATTCAGGCTAAGAGCCATTCTGACTTGTGATGACAACATTCAGAAGAACCACAGTTTAGTGCCTGTACATCCATTTTTCTTTCGACCTCCCCGATTGGCTAGAGTACCACATTTAAAATTACAAGTTAGTCGAACCGGGGGTCAGAATCATTAAGCCATTTGTACTTGTAAAACATTGTTGTGAGCACAACGGGCTGGATTTACAACTTCAAGGAATTCTCAAAACACAGCCTTACATTCGTAAATGCTATTACTCCTGCGTAATATTACCCCATGAGAGCATTAAATTACACCCCAGACAAGTGGTTGGTATAGGCCTTGCAAGTTTTTAAGTGCCCACAAACATGAGTTTGTGCCCATTCACAAACTTCTCTCTGACGACTTCCGACCCTGGAAACGGTCTGACTTATTCATGACAACAGCAAACGTAGCCAAGGTAGGAAATGGAACGAAAGATATCTCCATACTTCAATCAATCAATCAATCAGGGAATTGTAAGCATTCTACTTACTTGTGAGGGTCTCAAGGCACTGGGGAGGTGGGAGGTCAGCAGTTCTGCTCAGCCGAAGAGCCAGGTCTTAAGAGCCTTCCTAAAAGTGTTCAGGGAAGTGGCACGTCTGATGTTGATCGAAGCTCGTTCCAGGTCTTGGCCGAGATGTAGGAGAAGTATCTCCCCCCTGCTTTGGCTCTCTGAATGATTGGGGTTTCGGCGAGGACGAGGTTGGCGAATCAGAGGTTTCTTTTGGGTACGTGGATGGTGATTCTGTCGTTGAGGTATAGGGGTCCGGTGTTGTGTAGGCATTGGTAGGCGTGGGTGAGTATCTTGAAAGTTACTCTCTTCTCAATGGGGAGCCAGTGGAGCTTCCGTAGGTGTTGGCTGATGTGCTTGTGTGGAGGGATGCTGGGGACGAGTCTGGCGGTGGTGTACTGTATAGTCTGGAGCTTGCGGAGTAGGGACTTGTTTATGCCAGCGTAGAGGGCTTTTCAGTAGTCCAACCTGCTGGTGATGAGTGCATGGGTGACTGTCTTCCTTGACTCGGGGGGATCCATTTGAAGGTCTTACGGAGGATGCAGAGGGTGATGAAACAGCTGGAAGCAACGACGTTGACCTGTTGGTTCATGGAGAGAGAGGAGTTGAGTACGATGCTGAGGTTTCTGGCGTAGTCTGTGGGGGTCAGGGGCTGCCGAGGGCAGTGGGCAACCAAGTGTTGTTGCATGCTGATGGGGTGGTTACGAGGACTTCAGTCTTCTCCGAGTTGAGCTTTAGGCAGCTGTTGCTCATCCAGGCTGTGATATCTTGCATTCCTTCCTGGAATTTCAGTCTGGTTCTGGTGGGGTCCTTCGTGAGGGAGAGAATGAGCTGTGTGTCGTCGGTTTATGATACTATGCTGCTGCCGTGCTGTCGGACGAGGTAGTGAGGGAGGCCATGTAAATGTTGAAGAGGGTTGGCCTGAGCGATGATCCTTGTAGGACTCCGCAGTTGATTTCCGTGAGTTCAGGGAGGAAGGGGGGCAGTCTGACCCTTCGGCTTCTGGTGTTGAGGAACGATCAGATCCAGTCGAGGGCAGTTCCTCGTATGCTGGCCTTGTGTAGCCTGGTTGCAAGTATGGGGTAGGAGACGGTGTTGAATGCTGCTGACAGGTCAAGTAGAATCAGGGCTGGGGTGTGGCCTTGGTCAAGGAGGGTGCGGATGTCATCTGTGGTGGTGAGTAGGGTGGTGTAAGTGCTGTGGTTGCTGTGGAATCCGGATTGAGAATTGTCGAGGACGGCGTTGTCTTTGATTAACCTTGATAGTTCTGCGTTGCGTTGACGGTCTTCTCAGCGACTTTCGTCACGAAGGGGAGGAGCGAGGTGGGCCAGTAGTTCTTGAGGTCCGTGGGGTCTGCTGAGGACTTCTTGAGCAGGGGCCTGACTTCTGCGTATTTCTAGTTGTCGGGTAAGGTGCCAGTCTCGAAGGTGGTGTTGATGGTGCGTTGTAGTTCCGGTGCGATGGCGTTGGCAGCTCTGTGGTAGATGTGTGGTGGGCAGGGGTTAGTGGGAGCCCCTGAATGGATGCCTTTCATGGTTGATGCAGTCTCTTTAGTTGTGACCGGGGTCCAGGAGGAGATAGTGGGCTGGTTGGCGTTGCCGGAGGGTGGGTTGGCTGCGGAGTCAGGTGTGAGGTCGTTGAAGTTGTCGTAGAGGTTTTTGAACTTCAGGTGGAAGTAGGATCCGAGCTTATTGCAGAGGTCCTTGGAGGGAGTGATGTCCGTGGCTTCGCTGTGGGACTTGGTGAATTCCAGGATGACGCTGAAGAGTTCCTTAGAATTGCAGGAGTGGATGAAGATTTTGTTGTGGATGAAGGTCCTTTTGGTGATTCTGATGCGTTGGAAGTATTCTATCATGGTGTTCTTGTAGGCGGTGTAGTTTTCCGGTGTCTTGCTGTTTCTCCAGTTCTTCTCCAGGCGTCTGCAGGTGCGCCTGGTTTCTTGGAGGTCAGTGGTGAACCAGGCGGCTTTCCTAGGGTGCTGCTTGTCGGGGTTGCGTATCGGGGCGAGCTTGTCTGCGCAGTTGGCGATCCAGGAGTGGAGTTCCCTGGCTGCGAGGTTGGTGTCGGTTGCAGCAGTGGGCGTATTGCGGTTGAGGGTGGAGTTGAGTTGTTCCTCTGTGATTTTACACCAAATTCTTCGGGGGGTGCGGAGCGGGTTTGGGGGCTTGGGTTTGTCGATGAGGAAGTGTACGCAGTGGTGGTCGGTACATGGGGGTTGCGTGGTGTGACTGAAGTGGACGCTATTTCCTCCGGCAAAGCTGGGGTCGAGGATATGTCCTGCTTTGTGGGTCAGTGTGGTGATGAGTTGCTTTAGTCCAATATTGGCGAGATTGTCGAGGAGGGTGGCGGAGTTGGGGGTCGCTGGGGTTGTCGAGGTGGAAGTTTAGGTCTCCGATGAGTATGTAGTCCATGGCGGCGATGGCGTGGGGTGCGATGAGGTCGGTGATGGTGTCGGTGAAGAGGATCTGGGGGGCGGGGGATCTGTAGGCAAGGGTGCCGCAGAGTGTGGAGTTGGGGCTGGTCTGGACCTGGAAGTGCAGATGTTCGGCGGCGGGGAAGGTTTCGCTGGAGGTGGTGAGGCGGAGGGAGTTTTTGTGTGCGATGGTGAGGCCTCCTCCCAGGTGGTTGGCGCGGTCCTTCCTCTGGATCTTGTATCCGTCCGGGATGGCGATGTTGGGGGCGGAGGAGCCGTTGGTCCAGGTTTCCGTGAAGAAGGCGACGTCGAGTGAGGGTGAGTCCAGGAGGTTCCAGATCTCCACAGTGTGTCTGTGCATGGAGCGCACGTTGAGGAGGATGTATCTTAGGGCTCCGCCAGTGTTGGTTGCCGTGGCGGTGGTGAAGGTCTGGCGACAGTGGCAGCAGGAGAACTGGCCATGGGTCTTGTTCGGCGTGGACTGCTGGCAGCTGTTATTCCTTCTGGGGCTGAGTGCGAGGAGGGTGTGTGAGTCGTATCAGTGAGTGGTGGGAGATCCAGGGTCCCTGGAGCTGGTCGCGTTCGCTGCGTGATCGCACAGCGGCTGCCATTAAGTAGGGTAGGAGGGGAGGGACGAGCAGCTGGGAGGCGGGAACAAACATGGGCAGGGGGGAGGGGCCACAGGGGCAGCAGCGCAGGGAAGAGAGCCCGGCAATGTGGAACAGAACGAACGAGGCACAGAGTCAACAGTTAAACAAACAAAATGAGTGACAAAGATACAAAAAACAAAAGTGGTACAATTACCATGTTAAGGGCAGAAAACAGCTCAGGACGCAGTGAGGGGCACTGACCAGGCTGGAACAAGCTGGCAGGCCGGGGCGGGCACCGCAAGGAGGGGACTGCAGCGGCCTCGAACCCCAGGCAGGGGAGGTGAACACAGAGTCAGCGGCGAGGCAAGGCACAGCGGAGCTGCTGGGGAGAGAGCAGATCTCAGACCAAAGGTCAGACAGAGGTCTTGCTACTTGATGGGGTTGTAGGGCAAGTGATTTCTACACAGGAAAAATATTTTTCCAACTGAGGAACAAAAGAAAGTTTTTAAAAAATGTAATTGCGCAGAGGCACCTTATTCCAAGAAAGATGTCACATGACTTTCCTAGCATTCTTGTTTTCTACACCTAGTTTCCTGGAATCTTTTCTGAACTGTGAAAAATGGTAACTCTGCAGCTGTACCCAGGTGTCATTTGGAAGATGTAGATTTATGACGTATTGAGAAACGGGACCCTTATTTTTAGAATCTTCACTGCTTATTGCTTTTGTAATAGAAAACAAACAATAACATCAAAATATCAAACATTTTTTGCAGCAGAAATAACATAAAATCCAGAAGCACAGAGACGTTTGCAGGCAGTATTCAGCATGATGTGTGTATTTTGGTAGCTTTAGAATGCTGGCACTAACATCAATTACCAGCTGCACAGCCCTCCTGAAATGTGTAACTGTGCCCATGTACCCAGCACACGAGGCACTTTGGTATGACACATGAAAGTGCCAAGACAGGATGCAGAGCTGCATTTGGAGAACAACAATCAACCAAATTCCAGGTGATTGATACAACTGCTGCTAAATCCATATATTCAGGATAAAATGAGAAGCGATGAACTCATGGTATAAATCAGTACAGCAAATGAGAAGCTACTCCTTCCATAACTCAGGTGCTCTTGGGCCCTTATATGCCACCCACTTCCAAGTTCTGTTCCTCAAAGACTTGAACTAAATGTTCCCTGGATTGGATAGCTATAAGCATATGGGGGAAATTCTGAGCCTGTCCTTTTGTTCCTTCATTTCACCTTGACTCTTCCATTCTACCAATCAGCAGACCCTCTCCAAGCGTCAATAGCACCCCGTGATCATGGAACACACTAAGATCAGTAGCCCCCACTGGCCAATGGCTCTGTGGTTGAAATACAGCTCTCAGTCACCAGCCATGCAGTCAGAGCTATTGATTCCTCAGTAAGAGTATGACTTGTGGATCCACCCTCTGGGAGCCCCCACTCAGATATTCAAGATAACACTGAGTTTAGGTTTGGCCAGTTGGGGGAAGATGATGGGAAAGAGACAGAAAGGAAAGAGACAGCTGAATTGACAAAAGAACAAAGTAGTTCTCTAATCAGATTAGTTATGAAAAGCACTCCTTGCAATCATTTGTGTTGCAGTCATTTGACACAACGTTAACTTTGCACAAATAAAGTTATATTTTTAGTCATCGATCATTGCTCGGCAGAGGCCGTTCTTCTTCTTCTTTAAGTGCAACAGCATAGTCTTGCTTTTGGCAAGAAAAGATGCAATATTTATGTTAGCTTCTTGTGCCAGGACTATCTGTAGATCAGTGAATGATTGTTTATGATTTTGAGAAAAAATGGACTGAAAGACCATCTTATCTAAAAAAAATGTTTTCTTCTTGAATGTGTTTCTTCAATTTCTTCCAAATTGATGGCATGTCAGATCCATCCTGGTGATTCCCTTCATCTAAAAAATGTAATGCTGTCTTTTTTCCAGGATTACATAGATTCATTTAATGGGGGAAGAACAAGGGGAGCCTTTCTTCCACTCCCTGTCCACAGTTTCAATGTCTTTTTTGTGGATATGTGAATCCCCACACCTCTCTCCTTTTTTCTCCCTTCCTATACAATGTCCAGTACCCCCCCTTGCTCCTTCAGTAGTATTGTTTTCTTCATCACAATGTCCTCTACCCCGCCTGTATCCTAGTACCTCTACCTTTACTCACCTGTCATCCTATACTCCTGCCCATAGCCTAATCCTTCTTACGATAACTCATTTCTAAACATACTTATGCCACAAGACATCAACCACTGCCTGGACCACACTACATCTACTGATAGCCCAGTTCTTCTACCTCTATCTGTACTCTAGCACTTCTACTTGAGATTACCAATTCCCTTGCACAATTTAAGGAGATTGAACTGGAAAAAAACTGAAAAACAGGAAAAGAAAATTCCATGAGAATAACTGAATGTCAGAGGGGCATGATATCTCACTAGAGTTCCTTACTGGTGATGAAAGGTGGTGCTTCCGACAGAAATCTTCCAGGCCAACATCAGGGCAAGAATGTGTGAGCTTCTATGATCATGTTCATTTTGAGTGCTGAAGGCAGTTGGGTGCTGGGACTAAATGCAAATGAAGCAGACTCCTGTCTTTCTCTTCTCAGACTCTTCCCAAGTCACACAAAAAGAGAGAAGCGTATTGATGCTACTATTTCAGGAATATTTTATGTATTTTTAGTATTTCTAAACCGTGGGCACACACTGGTAGGTAGACTGGTGCTAGAACTACATGGAAGAGCAACAGCCAAAACCAAATCAGGCAAATATTCTGATCACTTTGGAAAACAGTACATTTATAATAATTGTCTGAATAGTATCAGAGAATCCTGTGAGATGGAAGACCAAAACTTTGGCACCAATGCCAGAGATGCCTTCTCGGATCTAAGCTTCCACCTGGTCGTATAAAGCACACATGTCCATAATAGAAATTCAGAGAGTCCTGTGATTGGAGCAATCATGGCAAGGAATCCAAGAGCTTCACCGCCACCATAGTAAACATATGACCCCACCACCACCGAGGATGGAAACCAAAGCTGTGGGCCCCATACCAGAGATGCCTTCTCGGATGTAAGCTTCCACCTGGGTGTCTAAGCACACATTTACAGGATAAAGTTCAGAGTCCTGTGATTGGAGCAATAATGGCAAGGAATCCATTGCTTCACCGCCACCATAGTAAACATATGACCCCACCACCACCAAGGATGAAAACCAAAGCTGTGGGCCCCATACCAGAGATGACTTCTCGGATGTAAGCTTCCACCTGGGTGTCTAAGCACACATTTACAGGATAAAGTTCAGAGAGATTCTCTTTATGAATGGGAGCCTGTGAAATGACACCAAGGATGGGGGAACGGAATCAGTCCTCCTAAGGTTCGAAGCCAGACTAGCTGCTGCATTTTGCACCAATTGGAATTTGTTATTAAACCAGAAGTATCCAAATAAAGGGCATTGCAATAGCCCAATCTAGCTGCAAATAATGCATTTAGAATTTGGACTTTTTTGGAAAGGTGAACAAATGAGGCAAGATGTGTATGAGGAGGTCACTGTGTCTGGCACATCCAAGCGTGGTATCAAAGTCAAGTGATATTATTCTAAACTGTTGAGGAGGCCTGCAAAGGGTCTGACTAAACCAAGATGGAGGAGCGACTGACCAGAGCTCTTCAGAAGGACACTTTCAGTAGAGTAACGCCAGAGGGCTCTGCTGTGCTTGAGGAAACAGTGCTGAGGACGTAAATCAAGCAGACTGGACATTGATACTCCTAACCAGGTGACCATGAGGAGAGTTGGCCATGATAGTGTGTATACCGCTGGTTGATCTTTGCGTTCTCCTTAGAGCCCACAGGTGTTACCCTAGGGGTATTGCCTGGGCCTAGGTAACGCTTTTCTCCTGCCTCCTAACTACTCTCCTATGTTTACACATTCAGAGATTATGTTCTCTCAGATCTGGGGTGCAACAAGATTTACCGGAAATGGCGACTTCATAGCCTTCTATATTGCACAGTTTGGGGGATTCAGGGAGAACAGGCAAACAGGACCCTACACTCGAGGAAATTGCGGATTTCTGAAGGGAGACTTTTAAATATAGACGGTGAAAAATGCAACTTGGGGAATCATAAAGGACTTATAGCGGCCCCATCATAATCTTATCGTGCTATTGTGAGATGTGTATATAGTAGCAATTGCTATATGTCTTGCACTTGTTCTCTTTGTATTTTTGTTTGAAAAACAATAACACTTAAATTAAAAAAACAAGCATTGTCAAAGCCAATAGGTATTACATTTGCTACAAGTGGCCACCTTTTGGCTTTCAATTTTTCTTTTTGTTCCCCAGTGTGTGCCGTGCACACATGCGTATTCTCAGCAACCATCTTGCAATGAACTATCTCATGTTTTCTTGAAAATCCATTACAAGATGGCTATCATGAATGAGCATATCAAATTTGCAGTTTCTTGTCCGCCAGCGACCAGGATACTAAGAAGCTGTGAGCTAATGTGTAAGAAAGAGCCTAGTTCTGGTGATAATAAAAATGTGTAGGTTATAGTCAGAAAAAAGTGGTGAGCACCCAAAGGTTGCAAGTTTGTGGATTTTCATTAATCAGACCAATAGATTTTTTAAGTAAATGTACACATTAAACTTTAGTAGCTAAAAAGGTTGTATGCATAAAATGGTGTGACCCCCCCCCCCCCCGACCCCCCAAACGCCTGCGCAGGCAAAGAGATTACCACGCAATAAAATTAGATTCCATGTGGAAATGACTTGATTTCTACACATTGCTTAGATGCCAGGCCTAATCTTGTGAATGTTTGTGAATAACCAAATCTACGCAAATCAAATGCGCAAGGTTACAATTCATAAATTTACAAACATTTTTGCACAGCTGACTTTTGAATATTTAATTTCAAATAGTAAAGTTGACTTACAATTTTTTCAAATTTGTTCCTGAAAAAATGTGCAAAATAGCGACAGGTAGTGAGTGGTGTGTTCACATGTTTGCCCCAATTATTTTTCATTGATTTTCAACAGGAGGCTTGCATTTGAGGCGTACCATTATAGATGGTTCACTTTAAAGGAAACAGCGTGCTCGTGAGCGTGGAATTCCAGCAGTTAGAAGGGTGGGGTCAATGAGCTATTGTGCCAAGAATAACGAGGTTCCCGATAATTTTAACCAGGTGTATTATCAGTTACCCTGCAGTTTATGCTTTTCTGTACTTTTACAATAAATGATTAACACATGTTTAACAGATAAAAGGGAGTGTTCGGTATACTTCCAGTCAGTGAAGGTGAAGGTGTGACAAAGACAGCGATACGACTGGTAAAGTTATACTGAATCAGACAGATACATCCACACGCGCACACGCGCACACACGTGCACATAAGCATGCATGCTGCATAAGACGAATACATACACAAAGGCACGCGTGCACACATGCATGCATGATAAATCAGACAGATACATACACACGCACACACACATGCGTGCTCGCATTCACGCACACGCACGCACCCACACATTTGCACGCATGCTGAATCAGACAGCTACATATACACACACACGTCCATTCATGCATGCACGCTGAATCAGACAGATGCATACAAACAAGCATGCACGCACACACACAATTTTAAGGTATGGGCAAAGTGGGCAATTGCCCAGGCCCCCCACTTTCTAAGGGGCCCCATGGGAAAATGAACTTTCTGTCTATTGAGTATCTGTGTATTGTAGTCTCCTTATAAACCTTTCTAACTGTCGGACTAGCTCTACCTTTGACCTTTGCCCATGTCACCTTAAGGTTTTTTAGTCCCAAGCAAGACATATTTCAACTGTTTTGTGTGACCCAGTTAAAGATTAACACATAAATTAGTACTGTTTAGCTTCATGAGTATTTGAGTTAACATGAAATGGGTAATAAATGATGTCTTGCCCAGGGCCCCCAAAATATGTCTTGCCCAGGGCCCCTAAAATCCTTAAGAGGACACTGCACACACACAGACGGAAAGAAAATTGAAATCTAGTGCAAGCTACAGTGGCATTCCATTAGTGAAGTGCAAAATGGCATTTGCCCTGCTCAGTACAAATATCTGTGCAATATTGTGCAAGTGCAAAATTCATTTAATCTGATCCTTTAACTGCAAAGTACAGCAAGGGTACAGTACCAGAATATTCACTTCAAATATCGACTCCAAAAGATTGATTTGCACAATATTGTCAAGGTAAGTAGATGTGTAGTTACAACAGTACATTTACACTCCCTTATGTATGATTCGCTTGACCGTATTGTGCAAGGTAACATTTTGGATTCTATATTGTTGCAGGCCAATATTTTTGCTGTCGATATTTTGATATTTCAATGAGATCGAGTTTCTGGTGTATTTGGTTTTAAACAACTAAAGTACTGCTAAAGAGAGGCATCAGGATAGTCATTGCTACCTCAAAGGGCCTGGTTTTGGGTGTCTAATGGTATCCAAGTGGGCTCCTCTCTTGAGGCGGAGGAGTGTCGCCCCACTAGAAAATTGCCCCCAGAGATAGAAATATCAAATGGTAATAAAGTTCATTTATTAACTTTTTGTTTCAAAACCCAACCCAAGCAAAGTGTCAGGACGGGGGATTGGGGCTTTCTGATTTCTGCTACTGCCCATCAGGCAGCAGCAGAAAACAGTGATGGGCACGGCACTTTAAGTCTAAAGTGCACATGTCTTTTTGGTCGGCCGTCTTACAACGGCCAGACAGACATGCGCATTTGAAACCTCTCGGAAAGAGATAGCATAGGGCTCCAGGGCCCTCAGGAGCGCCAAAGGAAGCCGCTCCCTCAAATCCTGGCACTTCTTTCATGCTGCATGAGATCAGTGCGAGGATTGGTTACTGCAGTTTCCTGGGTGCCACATTGGAGCTTGCCTGCCTGCCTGGAGAGGCCCAAGTGAGGAGGAGGACACCGTGACAAGATAGTAAGTGGAATTATTTTTTGTTTACTTACTTTTGTACTTTTATTTTTGTCCCCCTCACCTACCACCCTCCTTACATGCCAGCCGCCACTGATTTTATCATTTGGTAATTTATGTAAACACAACAATGTCCATGTGTTTTTCCCAACTGGACATATGAAGCAGACTATCACAAACCTAAGCATGACAAATATATTTAGTAGAAACCATTTGGTTCCTCCTTTAATTAAATTTCCACAAGTGGGAGGTGCAACCACAATTGGCAAAGTAACATTTAGGAAAAGACATGATTCTACCCACTGGTGTTAGCAAATATTCTGTCAGTTTATCTTCCAACTTCCTTTAGAGTGTAGGGCCTTCTCAGGGTAGGCATGTCTACTGCTGAGCTATGAATCTGTCTACACTTCTACCCACATGTTCCACCATCGTCCACCTGTTCCTAGAATGTAGCATGGACGTCATTTAGGGATCGCAAGGGGATGCTGCTGTGCGACCCCTGGTATGCCCCGTGTGACCCCTGGCACTGCCTTAGCGACCCCTAGCGTCAGCAGTGGCAAAATCTGTGCCAGGAACAGAAGCAGCTCGTCCTAATGGACGTCGGTTGCGGCATCACTCTCCTTTTTTTGTCAAATTTTTATTATGCGAATACAAATATTACATTATTCACTATAAGTTTAATAAAAAATGGAGGACAAATAGCTGGAATATGACTTTCCCTGGCAGCTAAGTAAAAACAAAAAAATTAAAAAGTATGTATGTTGTGTGCATGCTTGCAGTTTTGAGTGTTTTTATGTAAGAAGATGTGTCTATGTGTGAATGTGCATGTATGTGTAGGCAGAGCGTGTGTGTATGAGCGTGTGTGTGTGTATGTGAGTGTGTGTACGTGTGTGTGTGTGTGAGTGAAAGTGAAAGCCAAAGGGCATGTGAAGTCACTTTCGCTACCCCTGGCATTTTAGTGAATTGACGTCCATGGAATGTAGTGAGGGAGTTGGGAAACAAATGACTCATAGCACAAACTGACACAATTAAACTACCCTAATGTATAGTAAATTACCAGTGTTCTTGGGGAAAATGTGATTGTGTGTGCCCATTTGTTAGCGTTGCTTAATGAGAGGACCGTTCCAGCGTTCTCCACCTGACTGTTGATTGTTACACCCTGCCAATGATTATCTTGAAATGTTTCCACCTTGCTGTTTCTTCTGAATTGCCAACCCCTTGGGGTAACATTCCCACCGAATCCATAAAAAGAGGTGAGCATCTGAACGTATTGAACACCAGTGGTTGGTGGGTGTCGAGGGGCCCGACATGTACTCATTTTGGGGGGCCGGCACTACTCTTGCCTCCTCACGTGGCCCACCTTGCTGGCCTGCCAGATCCTGGTGTTTACAAAAAGAGAAGTAACAGGTCTGTATATATGTAGGAGCCTGCTGCTCCCTGCCTGGCGGCCTGCAGCTATACTCCACGCACAGCAGAAGCGCTTCACTTTAGCACAAAAATGTACTGAGAGAAAGATTTCCCCTGCACCCATGTGTAAGAACAACACTTTTTTGTCTTGTATATTAGTTTGTATCGCTGCATTCAGGGTTTTAAGAGAGAAAGTCCTTCATGATAAAATCTGACTTTGGAAGGTGCCGCTCTAGCCCTGTATTCATCATGTCCTTACATTTACAGGTAAAAACTCCGATCGATTTCTCAGCAGTGATTAATCCATGTCAGGGATGCAGTCCTTGGTTCAGTTTCACTAGTTTTACTTTATAAACTGAGGGGCATATTTACAAGGGCTTTATCTCCGCTTTTTTGGCTTAAGAAGCCAAAAAAGCGGAGATAAAAATATCGCCCTATTTACAAGAGGGTGCTAACATGCATAATCGCATGTTAGCACCCTTTTTCCCGACGCCTCCCTTTGCATCTCAAATGAGATGCAATATGGGCGTCACTGGGCGTTCCCCGGATGGACCACCTTGCACATATCGCGATATTTACATGGCAGCCCACATGATTTTAGCACACGTTAGATTTTGGCAAAAACGGCCGTTTTCGCCAAAAACTAACGTCTGCTAAAATCCAGACTTACCTATGCTTTACATAGGGGGTGGATTATGCTGATAGGACCACAGGGTCGTATCATCAAGGTTATCGCTGTTTTGCAGGGAACATCGCTGGAAAACCAGCGATGTTCCCTGCAAAACGGAGATAACCTCGCCATCTCTGGAATTTTTATCGCCCTGGAGAAACGCGTTGTTAATAACATGCACATCCAATCATTGGACTTTCTGCAGAACACACAGCGCAATGGTCAAAATGTGCAAATTGTAATTGTGATTTCATGACCGGAGGCTACCATTATACAATAACCTTTTATTGCTGCCCTTGTTGTCCAAACATGCAGCCCTTTAAAGAACAGACATTCCATCATAGATAAAACATTCCATTGAGAACTTTCAATCCAGTGTATAGCTCTATTGCGATTAGGGGGCATATTATCAAGGACAGCGTTAAAAATTATCGCTGGTTTAGCGGCAGTCCGGTTTAGCGGCAGAAAACTGCCGCTAAAGCGGCGATAATGGGCTTGATAATATGCCCTTGAGAATTCCAATAGAAATGTCCATGTTCTGGTGTGAACATGGGCTTCTCTTGGAATTCTCCAGGGCATATTATCAAGCCCATTATCGCCGCTTTAGCGGCAGTTTTCTGCCGCTAAACCGGAGATAATTTTAACGCCGTCCTTGATAATATGCCCCTAGGTATCTTCCTCTTGTATATGCTGCTCCTCAACAAGCTAAGTACTCTAATATCTCTTGTCATGGAATTTCTTGTTCTTTGTGCTTTTGTAATATCTCTGTTGTCAGCTTCACTTACTTTTGGTTGTAGGTGTGTTTTCTTGGTTCCATCCCGCCCAACTTACAGTCGGATTCAACCCTTTTCTTTGTCCAGATTTTCTTCGCACCTCATCAGTGTTTTTGTTTCCCACCTGTTTAGCAGGTAAGTCTTTTCCTATCTTCTTGTGAGCCCTTTCCGGGCTCTCTTTCAGGTGATTTTGTTTTTTTCTAATGTTTATTGTTTCACACCCATTTGCGCTCTGTGCCCTATCAGGATCTTGCACCTGTGGAATGCAAAGTTGGGCCCCTCAGTAACGAGGACAGACACTT
This sequence comes from Triturus cristatus, assembly GCF_964204655.1. NCBI lineage: Eukaryota > Metazoa > Chordata > Amphibia > Caudata > Salamandridae > Triturus > Triturus cristatus. Next base: position 1,067,613,912 of record NC_140582.1, on the reverse strand, counting down.
GCGTGTAATTTCACTTCTTTATTTAGTACAGGGAGAGCTGTCTTGCCCCTCGCGCAGCGGTCATTGAATCTCCGTCCGCCCGCATCACGTCACTCCCGGCGTACCTCGCGGGAGTAACGTGATGACGGAGGACTAGACCACGACACGAACACATCTTACCCCTTAACAACAATGACAATGTGGAACAATGGCTGAAAACGGAACAACGAGGAAAGAGGAGAGAGAGAGAGAGAGAGAGAGAGAGAGAGAGAGAGAGAGAGACGACTCACAAGTGGAAGTCACTCAAACGTTTGGGAAGCTTCACAGTGCAGCCCGTGCGGGGGTGTGTGACGGGTGCGCGGATTCCTCGCTCTCCACCTCTGTTGGATCCAGCAGTTAGCGTACTCTCTTCCTTGACTCTGTCTCGGTTCGTTTATGTCTCATGTGAGGTACCGGCATTGTCTGTGTCCCGTCAGGACGGACGCGGTGTTTGCTGCGCGGTACTCTGATCTTCGTCACTTTCCGGGGTGCAGGTTTCATTTCCGTTGGAAATCTGCATGTCCTCCCTCACAGGTTCTGTGGTAGGTGCTTCTCCTCCTGTGGCCCTGATATCCTCTTCGAGATCGCTGGCATAGATGTCGTTGCTGTCCGTGCCCCACTGAAGGATTTTGTTGCACTTAGCCATTCTGGATTGTGACCACACTTTGCCGTCGCTCAGCAAAACCGACCGTGTGTATACGTCGATGACTTGTAGGGGTTTACTGAATTTGCTGTCGCCCTTTTGTCCTGGGTGGCCCCGTTTGACTCTGACCCAGTCGCCTTCTGCCAGCGAGACCTCTCACGCGTTGTGTTTCTTGTCATAATTGGCTTTGTATATGCGTTGGGCTTTCTCGATGTTGCTCCGGACGATGGCCGCGGACCACTTGCTTTGGATCTACATGCTCATCCAGGCCGTATTGTCTCTGGTGAAAGGTTCTCTGCCTCTCAAGATTTTAAACGGGCTGTAGCCTGTGAAGGTGGGAGTGATGAAGTAAGCCCACACCGTGCTCTTGACTTCGGTATCCCAGTTCTTTCCGGCATTGATAGCCGCTTGGATCGAGCCCATGATCACTCGGTTGAAACGTTCCACCAGGCCGTTGCCGGCCAGGTGGTAGACGGGGGGTGTCTGGTCTGGATCCCATTGTGTTTGGTGAAAGCTGTCCATTTGGCCTAGGTGAACTGGGGCCCATTGTCACTGGTGATGGTTTTGGGAATGCCCTCCCTCAGGAAGATGTTGGTGAGGAAGGCTATGACAGTATCCGAGTCCACAGATTCGCATATGTTGACCTCAGGCCACTTTGAGTAGCGGTCCACTAGGACGATGAGATGTTTAGGAGTGCCCCAGGAATCGAGGATGGGGCCTACGATGTCCATGGACAAGACCTTGCGACTGCTCCTTCCATGGCCGCCACCCTGCTGTGGGAGTCTGCCACTTTGTTCTGGGGACCCGGGATGTATTCCACATCGTACACGAAGTCCAAGAGATGCAACGTCATCTTTGCAATACGTGGGGTGGCTGTCACGTTGCAACTGGAGGTGAGGACTTTGATCTGGGGTTTGTGGTCCGCACGGAGTGGGAATCTTGACCCCCACAGATACTGGCAAAACTTTTCCATCGCCCAAATGGTTGCTAACATCTCCTTTTCAATCATGCTGTACTTTTCTTCACAGGAGGTGAGGGAGCGTGAGGCAAACGCCACAGTGGTCTCCGTACCATCTTCCACTCTCTGGGTGAGGACCGCTCCCAAACCTTTGTCACTGGCGTCTGTTGTCAGGACGCTGAGTGCAATGCCATCAAATCCGTGTAAGGGGATCGCCCCTCAAACTTCTTGTTTGATGGTGGAAAATTCAGCTTTCGACTCCGCGGACCAGGAAAAGGCGTTTTTGACTTTTAGCAGTTGGCGTAAGTTGTGCGTTTTTGTCGCAAAGTTCCTGACGAACTTGCTGTAGATCCTCGCCAGGCCCAGGAATGAGCAGACGTCTTCCTTGCTTTGTGGAGATGGTGCAGACATGATGGCTTCCACATTTGTCGCCTTTGGAGAAATGCCTGCGTCGCTGATTTCGTGTCCCAGGTAAGTCACTTTGCGTAACCCGAACTTGCATTTTCCGAGTTCCGCCGTGAGACCATTTGCCGCCAGCTTGCCCAGTATGGTGTGCAGGATGCGGTCGTGGTCGGCTTTGGTCTTCCCCATGACGAGGATGTCGTCCTAGAAGTAGAGAACTCTGTGGATGTCTTTGAATAGTACGTTCATAAGATTTTGGAAAACAGCCGCAGCAGATGCGAGACCAAAGGGCAACCGTCGGAACCCGTAACCGAAGGGCGTAATGAACGAGGTGAGCTTCCTGCACGCCGGCTTTAGCAACACTTGGTGATATGCAGCTTTAAGGTTGATGGTGGAAACCATTTGACCCCTTTGGTTTGTGCCAAAAGTTCGTTTATTTTGGGCAATGGGAACTTGTCTACAATGATGTTTTTATTGAGTTCTCGGAGGTCAATGCATAGACGAATATTTCCGCTCTGTTTGCGCGCCACCACTAAAGGCGCAAGCCATTCGGTTCACTCTATTGGTTCAATGATGCCGTCGTCCTCCAGCCGTTTCAGTTCCAGCTGTACCGCCTCTCTGCAGTTGAACGGGATGTTCCTGACCTTGTGGGAGACTGGCACTGCACCTTCTTTGAGCATGATCTTGTGCGTGAATTTGGACAGTTTGCCGATGTTGCCGTTGAAAACTGTGGGAAACTCCTCCTTTAACCCGGCTGGCGTGGATGGGTTGTCCATTAAAAGTACTTGGGTGTCGCCGCCTGGGTTGAGTTGAATACCCAGCGCTCCCTGGTCTGCCCACCCCAGGACGGATGGACCTTTCTGTGCGACGTATAACTTGGCTGTGGTGTGTGTGCCTTTGAACTCAAACGGGAGTCGCCAGAACCCCACCATTGGGATCCTCTCTCCTGTATACGTGACTGGGTGAATGTCGGTGGGGTAAAGGTTATCTCCTACCACGTGGGCAAAGTTCGCGCTCCATATCTCCTTTTGGATGATCGTGTATGGGGAGCCGGAGTCCGCTACCATGTTGATTTGGACGCCCCCGATCATTAGTAAACATGAGGGTTTTCTTTTGATCGTTCCCCCAACGCCCAAGATGTGGTCTTCGATGCACAGGATGCACTCCAGGTCAGATTGGTCCACTGCGTCTTGGTCGTCAGAGCCTTGCTGCACGTACTTGACGGTGGCGCTTCTGGGCTTCCGGCTGCAGACTTTTCCGAAATGCCCCGTGACTCCGCAGAAGGAGCACTTGACATGGAACGCCGGGCACTTTCGATCGTTCGCCATGTGAGATTGGCTGCCGCATCTGTAGCAGGTTCCTTGTCTATTCGCCGAAGTGCGGTTGGGTCCCTTTGAGCTGAGCATGGGTTGCCTTTTGGGTGCCGAGTCAGAAGGGGGGGTGCGTTTTGCTTGCGGGACTCTCTTGTCCGTCACGTTGCACACTGTTGGCTGTTGAACGGTTTCTTTCTTGGCGGCAAGTGCGCATCGTTTGGACAACTTGGCCCTTTTGTATATTGCGATGATCTCAGGGAGGGACGCTTCTCCATTGACCCAAAGCTTGTCTTGGATGCTTGAATGGGTGGTGTACATTATGATTTGGTCTCTGATAAGGTCATCGTGCAGGGTGCCAAACTTGCAGTTGATGGCTAGTACCTTAAGGGCTGCTACATAGTCCTCCACTATTTCAGACTCTGTCTGCTTGCGTTGGAAAAAATTGTACTGGTCGATGGCTGTGCAAATGACAGGCTGGTAGTGGCTGTCCAGATCATCATGTTGAAAGACATTGTCGCCGGCGGAAGCTCTCGGTTTCTTCACCGTGTTTTCGTAGACGGGCAGGCCTTCCGGTCCCAAATTATGCTGGAAGATTTTCTTCCTGTGCTTACTGGAGAACTCTTCTTCCCCCTCATCTTTCAGCGCGGATAGGTAGTTAAGGAAGTAACCTTTCCAGACGGCACATTTCATGGCTCGTTCCCCCGGTTTAGGGAGAAATGGAACCAGGTTCGGTAAGGAGAAGGTCTGTGCGCACATTGCGTGGGCAGTGTGGAAGGCGGGGTGCCTTGCTTAGGGGCATAGGTGCAGTGTGGCGCTGTGTAGGAGGCTGGCTGTTTCCCTTGGAGATGGGCACGCGTGCCTGCGGGCAGAGGACGCTGGCTGCAGGGTACTCACAGATGCTGCCGGTCCTTGACAGGTGAAGGAACAGGAGTGCGGGCGCGCTGTGTGCCAGGCGACACGTTGCCAGCGGAGCAGAGCTGGGGAGGAGGGAAAGAATCCCTGGTGTGACCCACTTGCTTAGGGTGCGCTGTGGATTACCCTGTCTTCTGGCCTCACTGGTGGCAGCTGCTGCTGGGGAACTTGGATGGACAGGAAGCGCGGGCCGACGCTCTAGGAAGGTGAGCTGGGTTGCCTGCCTCTCCACAACAGGCCAGCTGGGTGGTGGATGCCGCCGTATATGCACCGGCTCTCCCTGGGTAATGATCGGCAGGGAGGTGATCAGTGGGTTCTCCGCCTTGGCACCACTGTGGAATGCAAAGTCAGGCCTCTCAGTAACGAGGACAGACACATGCGTGCAGTTTCACTTCTTTATTTAGTACAGGGAGAGCCATTTTGCCTCTCGCGCCGCACCCGCGTCACGTCACTCCCGGCGTACCTCGCAGGAGTCACGTGACGATGGAGGACTAGACCGCAACACGACAGCACTCAGCGGACAGTCTGGCATGTTGTTCCCCCCTTCTTGTGTAAGTAGCCCTTTTCTCTTCCCCGTGTGTCTATAGGATGCATGCAGCCTTCGCCAAGCTCATTCTTGAAGTGGGTGCTGATGGCTTTGACTCTCACTTTGGGAAGATCCTTCCCCATTTTACCTTCGATGCACTACTGGGGCGTCTTTCATTTGAAACAGAAAGAAGACAGGGAATGGCAGTCATGACTGAAAAGACTTGGCCACTGTCGGCAAGGCACTCGCTGCATTCTACGCTGCAATAGCAATGTCAGTAATGTGAGCTAGTAACCGTCCCAAACAGCGATTGTTATGGTCGGCTGTGCTTTATCCGCGTTAATACTTTTGGCTCATTAAAAAAAAAAAAAATAGGAAAAGAACTTTTAATAAAGAACACCTTAAGGAAAGGTTTGTCTTCTAGGAGGAAGGTTTAACCTTTGGCCTTTCCTTTCAGTTTTTGTTGTCATGATCTTTGCTATATCTGGCAATGAGGTTCAAGGAACCCCCGCCCCTTCCTTCAATGAAGATGTGTTTCTCAGGTATTTCGAGAAGAAATTTAAATCTTCCCTAAAAGAGGCAGTGGAGGCCATCCTCTGTAAATGGGAAAGGGTTTCTTCTGTTGAGGAAGATGTTTTGGTCCTTTCAGAGGAGGAGATTCCTCTTGTTAGGAAGGGAGGTAAGGCCTCAAATAAGACTAAACACCTGACCAGTGAAGTTGTTTCTGCAAAGGACCAAGAGCAGTCTTTGCGTAGCCTGAGTGTAGTGTTCTATTTGTCATGTCATGGGAGAATGTTGGGCTGTCTGGGCATTCTGGAAAGACGGTTGAAATAGCCGGGCGGTTTCCTCTTCAATGGATGTTAAGCTGTTTTCATTCTACAATAAAACCTACATTTCTTCATCGTTTCATGTGCTTCGTTATCACATGAATTTGGCGACGAGCGGGAAGAAACAAAAGCAGCAATCACCTGTGTTTTTTTCCCTTCATCAACACCGCAAGGAAGTTTGCAGCTCATTTGTGCTGGAGTCGCAACGGATTGAACCTTGTGTTACGCTGATGCCACCTCTAAGATCTTTGTGAGTCCCATTTCTTGAATTTTATTCTACTTTTTCAAGATTGCTGTTGGTTTCACGCACCCTCCACAGTGATTTTGCACGAGCACCAGATTCCCAGCTGGCAGTCATAGCGCGCTTTCCTGCGTGTTTCAGTGTGTATTGGAGTCCGGAGCGCGCAGAGTCACACGCTGACCTTGTTGCTACGTCTGCACACTGGGGTTGAGTCTTGGCGGTCATTTTGATTTTGCCTATATTTCGTCAGTGCACTTTTGTTACGGTGGTTTGCACTTTTGAGCCTTCGTTGTTTCTGCCTGAAATTCCGGTGACAGGCACATCTCTACCAAAATCTTACATCATCGACAGCCACACTGTTGGACCTGTCAGCCCTAGGGTGGTCTCCCCGTCTATTTTTGATCGTGCCTCATTTTTTCCGCCCTCATTTTTATGTTGGACTAGGTCTCCGGGCGCCTTTTCATTGCCAATCAGTGTTAATGTGCAGGTGCTCCCTTCTCCCAAGATGGCTGCCACAGGCCCCTGCTATTGCAGAGTGGTCTTTCATAGTAGCACCTTAGCTGCCAGGAGCTGGGTGGAACCCCACAACAATGTTGCGACTCCAGCCCGCCTTTTTGTCCCATAGGTAGAGTGGGGAAGCTCCTGGAATGTGCTGGAACCTTCTAGAAGGGAGGTGTGGTTTTTCTTTTGCCGCCTTGGCCAGAGGTCACCTGACCTAGGGCTACTTAAGTGAGGGAGGGAACTTTTTGTGGTGAGTTGGCCATTGGGGTGAAGCAGAGCTGGAAGAATCCACCAGGAGTGTAGGCGGTAGGGCCTAGCCAGGGACTTATGCCTCTGAGAGTGACAGGATTTAGGTGCTGCCTCTTAAGTGAGTGAGGGACCCTGTGAAACCCACTGATCTTGCCCAGCAGTAGGAGGACCCAGAGAACCTCTGCCCAGCCTGACTAGGAAGGACCTAGTCGCCTTCTCCATCCCTACCCCCCTGCAACAGAACCCCTTAAGGGCGCCAGATACATCTGCGCCAACAAGACCTTATCTGACATCTAAGAACAGAAACTTACAAGCCAAGCACTGAGACTGCGTGTCCAGACTGAACTTTAAACTTACAAGCCAAGCACTGAGACTGCGTGTCCAGACTGAACTTTAAACTTACAAGCCCAAGCACTGAGACTGCGTGTCCAGACTGACCCCTGAACTCTGATGTGAAACTGAATGGAGAACCACCGGGGATCGACCAGGTATTAGCGCTGTGACCCGTGCGCTCCCTGCCCTGGTCTGGGACCCCCGGCAGCGGGCTCCGCTGAACACAGAACCCCCATCCTTAACTTTAGCACCCCCTGTGATGTGCAAGCCAGCGCACTCACCGCCGCGACCCTGAGGCCGGAAGAAGTACCCTGCCGTGTCGTGAGGCCGGTGGAGAAGCCCAGGGCCCAGTCGCTGCCGTCGCAGCTGTGAGGAGAAGAGCGCGAGGCCGAGAACGAGGGCCCCCATCATCGCGGGAACGGACGCCTTCCAGCGCGGAGATCGAGGTAAGCCCGAAGGCTGGGATCGCCCCCGGTGCGCCCCCTGCTGATTGGGAGCCACACCGCACCCTGGGCCCGGGTTCCCTCTCCGTGGGAGTTCCCCCTGTCATTGCGACGGAGAGACCCCACCGAGGGATCCCTTCCTGGTACCCCCCGTGTCTGCCCTGAAGCGCGGTGCCTACGAACTGCACCGGAGCAAGAGACTCGCTCCGCAAGTCCCGTGAGCTCCCTGCGGACAGCCCCGTGTTAGACACTGACTGCACCCGAGCACGAGCAGCGCTCGAAAATCCCTCTTACGAGTAGCGCTCTGGGATTCATATGCCATATTGAAGTGTTACGTGTTATTGATTCCGAGTAGCGCTCTGTGATTCCTATGCCATATTGAAGTGTTACGTGCTATTGATTCCGCGTAGCGCTCTGTTATTTATATGCCATATTGAAGTGTTAGGTGCTATTGAGTACGAGTAGCGCTCTAATATTCATATGCCATACTGAAATGTTACGCGCTATTGATTACGAGTAGCGCTCTGTTATTCATGTTTCCTACTGCAGTGCTAGGTGCCAGAGGTTACGAGTAGCGCTCTGCTGCTCCTGTTCTACCTCGAAGTGCTAAATGGCTTTAGTTGCGAGTAGCTCTCCATGCTAGATGCCCCGTTCTGAGGTCGTCACCGGTTAGCGCGCACAACGCAACAGGAAGGTGAAGAGCACGTGTACAGCTACGTGTTTGGTAGTTGTGCCCCAGGCAGTACTGTTATTTCATGAATTGCATATATGGTGTGAACAGCCTTTATAGCTCCTGACTGATATGTACATCGCTAGCTATTGTATTATCAGCATATGAAATGTACTGCTACCTCATGAACTGCATCTAACGTGATCTACTTGGATAAACTTGAGTATTTACATAACTCCTACAGTGTGGCGTCACTTATTGTGTGTGTTCCTCGTCGCATGTGAGGTGCGTGTTGTATGGTTGCTTTACACACAGACCTTTGGTGGCCCGACCGCTCGTGTCACGTTACCGCCCCATAGGGCCTGGAGACCCCAGGTCTTACACACACCAACTGCAATTTGGCTATATCCAGCCTGTTTTACCGTGACAGGCACACCTTTGATTACAGTAAGATTTACACTAATTCCTCTTTTGTCTGCTGCCCTGACACAGCTAAGTACCTTCTTTACTCTCCTCTTTATTATCCATGATTATTGGTAAAATACTCAATATTTTCACAGTTTTTTGGGTTATATATTGGTATAGAGTAAGACCTGTATGATGTTATATCGTTTATATTATGATCTGTATGTTGTTATCATTTATTATCCTTGATTAACACTATCTGCCAATTTACGGCGGATTTAACCCCCCCCCCCCTTTTTCTGACCTCCCTTCGCTTTCTCGCATACACCCACACGTGTTCCTTCTATATTAACTTTAGCAGACAGTTAACCTTTCCTAATTAACAAACACCTAATTATTCGTCCTTTACGCTTTAACACGTTTTCAAAGTCATGGGTTATATATTTTTAAACCTCTCACCATTTTGAGGTTGCCGAATTGCCAACGCGCTCTCCCGTGTCTCGTTACATCTTACATCTCGAGACACGGGAGCGCATTCTCGCTCGGTTACCAGCGTCTCCCTCGCGCTCAGGATCTAAATAACGCGTCTCCTCACACGCCCTCCCCGAGCACGGAGTACGCTCCCTCGTAGCGTCTCCTCCTCGTGCGCCTTCCTCTTCCGGTCTCGCAACTGAAAATAACGAGCCCGTCTTCTCAGCTCCTGGTGCCATATTTCTAATGCGGAACCGATCTTCGACGCGAGGTTTGCTTGTGGAATACTGCCATCTAGGGGCCTATTTTCAAATCAAACATCTCTAATTACAGCTGAACATTACCTTATTTATCGAATAGCTCTAACACTGAATACATATATTTTTTTCATTTCATTTGGGGAGGCTACCCCCCTGACTACCTTAGGGTTTCCTTTAATTAATTAGTTATCTTAGGGTTTCCTTTAAGTAATTAATTATTTACAAAGGATGGATTCCGTTGGAAATCCTTCACAAGAAGGTCTGGATGATAACCTTAAGAGGCTTATAGATAAAGAATTTAAATTATCAATTAAGGAAGCAGTGGATGCTGCTCTCCTAAAAAGGAAAAGACCTCCCCCTCATGACGAGATCTATTTCTCACTCTCAGATGAAGAAACGCCCTCCACCTCAGGGTCTCAATCTAAGGGAAAAGCTTCCCAGAAAAGAAAGTATATTTCGCAGGCACCTATCAATGCCAACAGATGCGGTAGCTCTTACGCTACAAAAGATTTCGGTGCCCATAGCGACACAATAGATAGACCTCAATTTCTTGAGGCAGAGAGAATGGGTGCCCATAGCGGCATGATAGAAAGCGGTACCCTTTACGGGACAAAAGATTATTTCAAAGATTATTATGACGAAACAACAGAATATGAGGATTTTGATGAGTTTGTGTTTGACCCAAGAGATACCCCTGAAAACCTGGATGAGGACTTAGATAAAGCCTCAACATCCTCCCTCAGCGTTAAAGACCCACGCGGAGAGGAGATGTTTAATCCTACTACCATTCGCCACCCTTGAAGCACTGAATGGTGGCCTATGGACCACGTAGGAAAATATATTTCTAAATGGGTAAGAAAACCTCTTGACATTAATACACGAAATTTGTTGAGAAATGAATGTCCCAGACCCTCAACAGAGGATAAAATTTGTACTACACCTAATCTCGATCCAGACCTAATCTCCTTCCTTTTTAAATCAGGAAGAGACCCTAGAAAGGGAATTGAGAGATGCCTGAAACAAGCTCAAGACAAGCTTCTGGACACCATGGGTCCAATATCCAAAATCTTGGATATGACCGAACAAGCAAGAGCTAATAATACTCCTATCAATTCTGATCTTTTAAGAGGGTGGGCGCAACGCGCAATATGCCTTATCGGCAATGCCAACGCCAACCTAATTACGGAACGAAGAAAAGCAGTTCTCCTCAGAATGAACCCTAAACTGGCCGACCTCTCTTATAAAGAAGATTTGGGCGACACCAAAGGTTTTTTATTTGGTGACAACTTTGTTAAATCCCTGGGTAAATATGTGGCCACAGTCAACTCTTTTAGTAGAGTTCAATCTAATATCCGTAGAGTCTTTGGTGGACGTCCACTTTTTGGAAGGGCTGGCAGAAGGGGTCTACCTGCCAGCCGCGGATACTACAAGTCCCCATTCTTTCCCCATGAATCAAGAGACAGCCGCCCCTACAGAGGATCACGCTCCAACTTCTACCCCCAAAGAGGAAGGGGTCCAAGAGCCCGTGGCGGAAGATCGAACTTCTCAAACCAGTCCTTCCAAGGTAAGTCAAACTTACTTCGTTCCTTGTCAAGTAGCAGGAAGACTGAAATATTTTGTCCAAAATTGGTCCCGAATCACCAAAGACCCATGGGTTCTAGAGACCGTGACCGGGTTCAAAATAGACTTCTTTCTAGATCCTTTCCAGCAAAGGTTCCCCAAAAAGATTATACTGGACAAAGAAAATTCGAATTTAATAGAGTCAGAGATCCAACAAATGTTACAAAAAGGAGCAATTTTAAAGATCCCACTTTCAGAAATGTCAAAAAGTTTCCTAAGCACTATTTTCCTTGTGAAAAAGAAGGACAAGGGCTGGCGTCCCGTCATAAACTTAAAATCCTTAAACCAATTCCTAACTTACAGACATTTCAAAATGGAAGGTATCCACCTTCTGAGAGATATCTTACAAGAAAAGGATTGGTTGGTAAAATTGGATCTGAAGGATGCTTATTTTACCATCCCTATGCACGAGGACTTTCGCAAATACCTCAGATTCACCTGGAAAGAAAATCTTTTCGAATTCCAATGTCTTCCCTTCGGTCTTTCTTCAGCCCCTTGGTGTTTCACCAAGGTGCTTCGTCCTGTAGTCAGCCACCTCAGAGAGAGAGGAATCCGACTAATAATCTATCTGGACGATATCCTCATTATGTCTCAAGACAAAACAGAGATTCTGAAACATTTAAAAATAACCATGGATCTCCTTCAAGATCTGGGATTCATTGTAAACTCAGAGAAATCTATTCTGATCCCATCTCAGGAACTAGAATTCCTAGGATTCAATGTGAATTCCATCAAGTCAAACCTAATTCTCCCTCACAAGAAAGTGACCAAAATAAAAAAACAAGTTGCTCTAACCCTCTCCAAGGATCATATCCGTTTAAAAGATCTAGCCAGAGTCTTAGGACTCCTCTCATCCTCTATCCAAGCTATATCTCCCGGTCCTCTTCACTACAGGGGCCTTCAAAGACTAAAAGCTTTGGGTCTGAAGAAAGGCCTTTGGTACGAGGACTCTCTACCTCTTTCGGAAGACGCGAAGGAGGACCTTCATTGGTGGCTAAAAAATCTCCAATCTTGGAACGGGAAAGCTATTTTCGGCAATGTTCCAGATTTTACTCTAGAATCGGATGCGAGCAATCGCGGTTGGGGTGCTCGCCTAAACAATATAGAGACTGGAGGGAGATGGTCCAGAGAAGAACAATCCCTCCACATAAACTCGTTAGAATTGTTAGCAGCGCTGAATGCTCTGATGAGCTTCAAGGAACAGCTGAAAAACTCAAATACCCTTATCCGCTTAGACAACTTCTCAGCTGTCTCCTATATAAATCGCCTCGGTGGGGCGAGATCGAAGAATCTCTCAGACATTGCCAAACGAATTTGGTATTTCTGTTGGAATCAGAAAATAACATTGAGAGCGGAATTCATTCCCGGTTCAGAAAACTTGAGGGCAGACTGGAACTCTCGATTCCTTTACAATTCGAGCGATTGGAAGTTAAACCCCGAGATTTTCTCTCTGATCCAGAAGCTTTGGGGTCCAATTCATTTAGATCTGTTTGCCAGCAGGTTAACCCACCAAGTACAGAGGTACTTCAGTTGGAGGCCAGACCCACATGCCTCGGGTATAGATGCCTTCGTCCAAGTTTGGAGCGGGTATCAGAGCTTACGCCTTTCCCCCCTTTTCAATGATACAGAGACTCTTGTGGAAGGTCAGACTCGAACCGTGCTCTATCATCCTGATAACTCCCTTTTGGAAATCACAGGTTTGGTTCCCAGGAGTATTGGAATTGGCGGTGGATTTCCCTCGTCTAATTCCTTCATCCCCGAACATTCTCTTGGGACCAGACGGAGAAGAACATCCTTTAGTTCTCGAAGGGAAGATGAACCTTCTTGTTTGGAGGATATCAGGAGTTCAGGAAGATATCCTGACCTTTCGGGAGAAGCTAAAAGTTTACTGGAAGACTCTTGGGCTCCAGGTACCAGGAAAAGATACAAGGGCATTTGGACAAAATGGTCTAGTTGGTGCCTGGAAAGGGATCTGGATCCCGTTCACTGCTCTCTTCCACATATAGCCAATTACCTTGCTCATCTTTTTGACCTAGGTCTCTCCTTTAGAACCATCAATTGTTATAGATCTGCAATTTCATCTGGTCATTCTCTTATTAACAATCTTGCAATTGGTAGTAACTCTCTTATCAAAAGGGTTATGAAGGGCATCCGTCTAAGAAGACCTCCCAAGGCCCGTTATCAATCCCTTTGGGACGTTAACCTTATTTTTAATCTTTTCATCTCATGGCCTAATAATAGTTCTCTATCCCTTAAAAGACTATCTATGAAACTAGCTACTCTTTTATGCCTGATTTCCTTCAGAAGGGTATCCGATATTAGAGCACTGGAGGTTTCAAATAGATTTTACTCCTGTGAAGGCGTTCATTTTGATATTTGGAAAAGAACAAAAACTATGTCTGAATCCATCTTCTATCCTACCTTTCAGGAATGTGAAAAACTATGTGTTGTTAATTGTATGAAATGTTATGAAAACAAAATTTCTCCTTTCAGACCTGTTGGTTCCGACCAACTTCTTTTATCTTATGTCAAACATTTTAAACCTGTCTCGTCAGCTACCTTATCAAGGTGGATCCGCTCTATCATGCAGGAAGCTGGAGTGGATCTGTCTAGGTTTGGAGCTCACTCTTCCAGAGGCGCTATGGCTAGCAAAGTATTTTGGGGAGGAGGTTCCCTACCCGAAATACTTAAAGCAGCAGATTGGTCTAACGCAAGTACTTTCTCTAAGTTTTACTTGAGACCAATAGAGCATGTTAGCAGTGTAGCTCTACATGGCTTTAAACATGCATAATGATAGCCTCCGGTCTTGTAATGAAATGACGATTCTCCAATTATTATGCAGAGAGAATCTTGATTTCATTAAAGACATTCGGAGGCTAGCATTATCCCACCCTCCTCTCCCAGAGAGGTTTGGGTTGTTTAATAATTATGCTTTTGGTATTTAAATATTACGTTTTTTTGTTCAAAATCTATCTAGGGATCTATTCCCTTGTTACTACTCAATCTCTTTGTTTCCTCTCAGATACCAAAGACTAAACGGATTTTCTACAGTCTCTAGTTCATGTCGCTGTGTCATTGCAGTCCAAATGGATAATCGTAACCAGGACTACCTACTTGTTATGTTACTAATGTTCTTTCGTTTATGATGTAATAACATTCTTTAAAGGGCTGCATGTTTGGGCAGCAAATAAAAGTATTTGCATAATGCTAGCCTCCGAATGTCTTTAATGAAATCAAGATTCTCTCTGCATAATAATTGGAGAATCGTCATTCTTCAGTTGTGTTTTGAAGCAAATGTGACATTGTTTGGGGAAATTTCATTATGGCTAATATTGCAGCACCCCCATATTTCTTACAAGTGGCAGGTGAGCCCAAAATAGAGTGGGAACTATGGTTTCCTATGTTTTTAGTGTATGTTGAAGTTCTTGAGAAAGAGGATTGTTCTGCTGAAAGGAAACTAGCATTACTCAACCATTGTCTGGGGAGTGCGGGTTTGAAGGAATTTTATAATCTTCCTCCTATAGAGGATGCTGGGGACATAGATGTATTTGGAAAAGCAATTAGACAGATGAAAGTCCGTTTTGGGAAAAAGATCAATGTAGTGATGGAAAGGTTCAAATTTTATTCACATGCACAAAAGGAGGAGGAATCAATAGAAGATTACGTATCTGCCCAATGTACTTGGCTGGTTCTTTTGCGTTCAGAACTATCAATTACAAACAAGTACTAAGAGACCAAATAATGATGATGACTAAGAGTAAAAAGATGCAAGAAAGATTATGGTTGGGTTCAGAATCTTCTCTCAATGCTGTGGTTAATATCGCAAAACGTATTGAACAGTCTGAGAAATTTGTTACTGAAATTAGAAACCAAAACATCAAAGTGCAAAATCCAGAACCTGAAGTTGAGGAATCAAATGGGACCAAAGAAGAGTCCGACTACTTCCACCAAGAAGGAGGTTGAAGGGAAAATGTTAGAAAATACATTTTATGCTAAGAGAAATACTATATGATGCTACAGGTGTGGCGGTACGAACCACATAGGTAATTTTAAAGGGTGTTCTGCCTGGGACAAAGTATGTGTCAAATGTAAAAAAAAAGGGTCATTTTGGCAAAGTATGTCGGTCATCTCAAAGAGTTAATTACATATGATGAGGAAGTAGCTCCTTTTGAGTTAAATTCATTATAATGTGTTGGTGACTCTAATTACAAGAATTTTCCCAGATGTACAGCAATTATTGGTGGTCAACTCATGTGCCTGGTATAGCATTATTGGGAAGAAGTTGTTTATTGAATTGTGGGGTAATTTTTTTTAATTTCCACCTGACATCCAACCTGGTGGGTACTCTGGTCACAAAATAGATTTAGAAGGATTCATGTGGGCAGATTTAGAATTTCAAGCAAGAAGAACTAGAGGAAAGATATATAAAGCCACTAAGGGTGTAGCTATTTTGGATTGACCACATCAGCAAGAACTAGGCATTAAATTAGATCCCAATGCCACTCCACCTGTCTATGTTGTTTCTGTTGACAATGAAGAGTTTGTCAATGCAATCAAAGAAACTTTTCCAAAACTTTTTGCAAGTACTTTGGGAAAATATATCAATTTCAAACATAAGATTATACTGAAGGACGAGGCAATACCTGGCAGGCACAAAGGGAGAAATGTACCTTTAGCTTATCTGGACAAACTTAAAATCATGTTAAATGATTTAGTTCAAAAGTGTATAATTAAGCCCATAGAATCATCTCCTTGGGTGTCACCCATTGTTTTATAGCTGCTTAATGGTACAGGGGATCTTCGTTTGTGGACCTTTGCAGCTAGAAAAAGGCAAGTGCTGCTTCTGTTTTTCAACGTTTAATGAAGGAGCTATTGGAAGGCTGTAAGGGAGCTATTGCGTTCCAGGACAATATTTTAATTTTTAGAGGAACACGTGAAGAACATGACAAGAATTTGGATGAGGTGTTAAGAAAAGTCCAAGACAAGGGGTTGACTATAAAATTTTCCAAATGCAAATTTAGGCAGAGCAAAGTTGAGTATTTGGGTCATGAAATTTCCAGTGAGGGTATCAAGCCTAAATTCAGCCATGTACAAAGTATTTCTAATGCCCCCGCACCTCCAACAAAAGAACAATTATTGTCATTTCTAGGTCTAATTGAATTTTATGGTAAATTCATACAAAACTACTCTACTAAAGTGCATCAGTTAAGACTATTATTAGAGAAAAATGCAAGATCTGTTTTGGGGAAAGATAAACAACTGTCATTTGATGTACTTAAGAAAGAAATTATTGATGCTTCATTTTTAAAATCTTATGTGATTGGTAAATAATGCATTGTTTCTGTGGATGCCAGTAGTGTGGGTTTGGGAGCAGTACTCATGCAGAAGGACAGTACTGGTGAATATGTGGTATCATATGCCAGGCCACCAGTAGAATTCTCTTATTCTTCTCTTAGTTGACATTCCCATATGGCCCTCATGGGCCAAGACACAAATCAACTCTCTTAGTTTCCGTGGCGGAACAATTTTGTCCCTCTTCATGACTATTCCATGCAAAAAGATAAGCTCCTCCTTAATTTTGAAAAAATGAAGCAAGTTCACCAGTCAACTTCCTTTCTTCAGGCCAACCTCTAAGCAAAAACTTCTGAACATCACACAAAATACAGTCTTCTTCCATGGCTTCCTTCCATTTCTCCTCAGAAATGGATTTGACGAGGTGCTCCTCCCCCAAATTCCTATTAACATCATCAATAGTATAAGCTACATCACAATCTTCATTGTCCATGCATTCAGTTACATCAATTAAAGGTAGGCGTGACATACAGTCGGCATAAACTTTCACCCGACCTGGAACATATTCGACCACACATCGTATTCTTGGAATTTGGCAGCCAATCTAGCTAAGCGGGCATTTAAAGCTCTGCCCCCAACAGCAGCCAGCATGTTAATCAATTAATGGTTCCAGTGGATAATAAGGAATCAATATAAATGATAATATTGCACAATCGCAATAGCACTGTATGGACTATGGTGTCAGAGGGGAAAATAAGTTCTCTACACAGTATATTCAATTAGTTATTTATGAAAAACAGTAATCAGTATATACACTTCATTAAATCAAAACTTGTGCATAGTGTCCCCAAGGGAAACATGGAACCAAAAAAGTGACTGTACATTGTGAAACGAATTTATAATACAAGGTTTCCATAAAATTATGTAGAACGGCTAATTTGATACAGTTTGAGGACAATCCACATATCCAATGATGCCGACTGAGCAATGGTCCGTCTTATACAATAGTCAACGGCGTTTCGACCCTTCTGCAATTGTAGGGTCTCTTCAGGACTGTCAATACAGGGACATCTAGAATGAATTGAGTAAGAATTAGCAAAAGGCCCATATACCGGCACTGATGCGAGAAACTCTGAAAAGGGTTTGAATGTGCACTGATTACCTGAGTTACGAATTTATTCTTAGTGACGTTGTGGTGCCTTGTGTACACGTGAAAAAGGAAAGAGAAAATGAACTCACGCGAGTACCCAGCCGGGTTCTTGGTTCATCTAATAAGGGAAAGAAAAGATAATCATACTTCATGAAAACAATGTCACTGATTACATTGTAGGGCACATGGGACATAGTGCTACGTATGGGTGATAAACATACCTCACAAGATGGACCTTGAATTTCCTTCGATGTCTAGGGTCTAAATAACGCTGCGATGTGCAGACTTCCTTCAGTGTTGCCTCATGTGCACCGTATGTGAAATCATGATAGAATCGCTATTGAGTGGAGAAATAATGTGGCGTGAGAGACTGCTTGTAACAAGCACAATCGGGCAGGAGGGGCGGGACAGTTAGAGTCTAAAGCCTGGAGCCCGTTTCCACTTACTTCAGTATATGATATCAGAGGCTGGTGGACGAATCTCCGCGGATATCGCTGCTTCCTCCCTGGGTATGGGTCCGTTACTGGTGCAGTAGCTCCGAACGGCTGCGCTGTTATGTAAATACGTAAGACGTGACCCCTCGTGTGCTAAGGAAGAAGCAACAGAGCCCCGTGGTTGCGAGCACTCTATTGCTCTGTGTGTCATGTAAATGAAAATGAAGAAGGGACTAGTGCGTCGATGTCAATGATGTTGCCAATGTTGTGCCTGCAGTTGCTACGCTAAGGAAAAAGCAACAGAGCCCCGTAGTTGCGAGCACTCTATTGCTCTGTGTGTCATGGAGATGAAAATGAAGAAAGGACTAGTGCGTCGATGTCGATGATGTTCCTACTGTTGTACCTGCAGTTGCTAGGATACAGTGCAATGCTTGTGTGGCTCTTGACACACGTTTTAGGGGAGGAGAGGAACAGTGTAAAACGTGGAGAAGGCCTGTATATTCTGACAATTCATTAAACAGTACAATTGTGTTTGCTACATCATACTTTCACCCTCACGGATGTGACATTGCTCATTGGCCATTTCAATCAAGATATACATATAGTAAGAACATTGTTACTACAGTGCAGAGAATAGTAAATTAACACAGTCATGTAAAATGACTCCTAGACACTTATGTTCAAACTTTGCACAAGATGGTGACGCATAGCTGATGACAACCAATATAAATTGATATAAATTGAGGGACCAATGTTGTTCCTTTCATTCCCTTCAAATTCTCAGTTTAGGGTGGTCACATAGCCTCTCCATTCCTCTGCAGAATTGAGGCCGAACTCAATTGAGTTAATCCTCTCTATCCATCTGCATTCAATGCCCTGCAGTACGTTTGCAATATCTCCTACTCTCACTGGTAAGTTGGCAACCTCAATAACCTGCCATCTAAACTCATTAGCAGTATGATTTTTCTCCATATAGTGGGAGACTAAAGGAGCATTAGGAACAGATCTTCGAATGCGACTTCAATGTTGGCTGATCCTCGCTTTGATAGGCTGTTGAGTCTGGCCTATATATGGAAGGTTACAGGGTCACCAAATACAGTATACCACATTTTTAGTATTGCAATTTGAAAAGTCTTTGAGCGTGTACTTAAAATTGCCATGTTCAAAGATGGAAGTGTTAAGTGTGAATTCACAGGACACACAACTACCACATTTGTGGTGTCCTATAATTTTGGGTAAGCCCCATGCAGCTGTCAGTGTATTAGAAGAATGCGCTTTTTTATCAGTGGCAGACCTGACAAGGTGGTCCTTTAGATTTTTGCCTCTTTTATAGGCAAAAAGAGGGGTGTCGAGAGCCGGGTCTATGCTTTTGATGATATGTCAATTGCTCACAATGAGATTGCGCACTTGATTAGTGTGTGTTCCAAATGTGGTAACACAAACTATTTTGTCCATCTCTTGTTTCTCTTTTGTCTTCAATAGTTCTTCCCTTGGGCGGTACCAGGCTCGTTTGAGTGATCTTTTAACTAGTCTGTTAGGGTAGCCTCTATTGACTAATATTGTTTTGAGTATTTCCGCTTCGCTCATGTAATCCGCTTTGTGAGTGCAATTACGGCGGATCCTGAGAAACTGCCCGAATGGCAGACCATCTCTCAGGGCTCGTGGATGGTGACTACGGTATGATAAAAGCGTGTTCCTTTCCGTGGTCTTTCTGTGAAGGGAAGTATATAATGCCCCATTTTCATGATTGATATTGAGATCTAGGAAAGCTATTGAGGATGGATCGACAGTGGATGTAAATGTGAGATCTGTTTGAACTCAATTCATTCTAGATGTCCCTGTATTGACAGTCCTGAAGAGACCCTACAATTGCAGGAGGGTCGAAACGCCGTCGACTATTGTATAGGACGGACCATTGCTCAGTCTGCATCATTGGATATGTGGATTGTCCTCAAACTGTATCAAATTGGCCGTTCTACATAATTTTATGGAAACCTTGTATTATAAATTCGTTTCACAATGTACAGTCACTTTTTTGGTTCCATGTTTCACTTGGGGACACTATGCACAAGTTTTGATTTAATGAAGTGTATATACTGATTACTGTTTTTCATAAATAACTAATTGAATATACTGTGTAGAGAACTTATTTTCCCCTCTGACACCATAGTCCATACAGTGCTATTGCGATTGTGCAATATTATCATTTATATTGATTCCTTATTATCCACTGGAACCATTAATTGATTAACATGCTGGCTGCTGTTGGGGGCAGAGCTTTAAATGCCCGCTTAGCTAGATTGGCTGCCAAATTCCAAGAATACGATGTGTGGTCGAATATGTTCCAGGTCGGGTGAAAGTTTATGCCGACTGTATGTCACGCCTACCTTTAATTGATGTAACTGAATGCATGGACAATGAAGATTGTGATGTAGCTTATACTATTGATGATGTTAATAGGAATTTGGGGGAGGAGCACCTCGTCAAATCCATTTCTGAGGAGAAATGGAAGGAAGCCATGGAAGAAGACTGTATTTTGTGTGATGTTCAGAAGTTTTTGCTTAGAGGTTGGCCTGAAGAAAGGAAGTTGACTGGTGAACTTGCTTCATTTTTTCAAAATTAAGGAGGAGCTTATCTTTTTGCATGGAATAGTCATGAAGAGGGACAAAATTGTTCCGCCACGGAAACTAAGAGAGTTGATTTGTGTCTTGGCCCATGAGGGCCATATGGGAATGTCAACTAAGAGAAGAATAAGAGAATTCTACTGGTGGCCTGGTATTGATGGTATGGTTGACAAGTGGGTCAGTGAATGTTCTCCCTGTGCTCGGAGTGACAAGTCTGTCAAGCCGTTAACCGCTGATGTTACGCCTATTGAATATGCTCGGGACCTTGGAGGAAATTGGGAGTTGACATCTTGGGTCCTTTTGGTACTCAGTCTGGCAGGGATATGTATGCGTTAGTTCTCGTGGACTATTTTTAGAAATGGCCGGAGTTGAAAATTGTAGAGAGGATTGCATCAGATCAGGTTATTGAGTTTCTTGAAGATGTTTTTTGTTATGAAGGGTTACCGGAGGAACTTATTTCTGACAACGGTTCACAATTTGTTAGTAAAGAATTTGAATTGTTACTCAAAAGATGTGGTGTCTTACATAAGAATGTGTCCAATTATCATCCTCAGGCTAATGGTCAGGTAGAGCGCTTCAACAGAGTTGTTAAGGAGTCTTTACAGTTGGCAATCAAGAGTGGTTTGCCATGGAGAAAAGTTCCACGGGTGACTTTGTTGACTTATCGGATGTCACCCAATTCTGTCACTGGGTTCTCCCCTTTCGATTTTTTTTTTTAGCACTACAGATGACTGTGTGTTCAAAGCAGCACAATTAGTAAGAGCAGCCATGTTGGCGCAATTAGCTTGGGTGTCTCCTGTGGCACAAGAAGATCAAGTGGACTTCATGGCATAAGAGACCGCAGTTTTGAGATGGAATTTGGGTAGGAGGCTGATGAGTATGTTTTTGATCCCCTAGAAATCTTGGACAATGATTTGCTCGATGAGAACCTGGACCAGCCTTCTACTTCTAAGGCTATTAATGATCCTTCGGTGTGGAGATTTTTAATCCTATGCGTATTACGCACCCAAAAGGGTCTGATTGGTGGCCTATGGACCACGTAACATCTTTTCTTAAGTTCTGGATAGGAAAGTCCCTTGATAAGAAGGCATTGAATCTAATGAGGTTGGAGTGCCGTGCATTTAGCAGTTTCTTCCACAAAGAGGACGTGCCCCTGTGCAACTGCTCCAGCTTCCAAGGTAGCCAGGTCCCCCAATGGGGGGTCCACCTTGATCAACAAGGAGCGGCGATGCTCTGTTGACAGGGTGCAGTTCGCATTTCCCATAAATCAGATGGCGCGCTGTGCCCAACCAGAGAGGACTTCAAGGGCAATAAAAGGAACCGGACACCTTGGCTTCTTCAGCCATGTCCAAAATCTTGGTCATCGGACCAATAGCATCCAGGAGCTTATCCTGGCAAGCATGCCAGGACCTGTCTACCCCCTTCTTAGGGTTCTTGACGAACTTTGCCAGGAACGTGGTCATCTTCGCATCTATATCCGGTGTGAGTGCAACCTTCCCTTATAAAGTGGAACGCGGACATTCTACCCCTTAGCCGGCTGCAGGCCTCATGCTCTAGTGGCTTCCTGAGGCGGGCTGCCACATACTTGGGTACCTTTTTGGCCGGCGCCCACTCAGCTGAACTCCGATGGACAATGTCATCCGGGTCCAACATATCAGAAATGCCCTCGTGGGGGGGCTCTTGGTGGCCCTTGGCCGCCAAGATCTAGAGGAACCCGCTCCCTCATCAGCCTCTTCCAGGGAGTCCCCTTCCTGGGGCTAAGGTGAATTTGGGCGCGAAGGGTCCATCTCAAGTGCGGGAAGACCCTGCAGGGCTTCCTGTGGGGATGTCTTGGCCAGGGAACCATGTTTAAGATGCGCAAACTTGTCCTTGTCCCCCACCCTCCTCACACTTCTTCTTGGGGGCAGGAGACCCTCTCCCGCATCCTCCTGAGGGACCCTCCCCGGGGCAGGGGCTGGGACAGAACCAGAACCAGACTGCAATCTTTGCGCACTCCTGTGCTATTTTCTCTGATAATCTCTTCTCCATAGGGGCCATTAGGTCATTTACTGCCTGTATATGGAGGGGTCAATGACCTTATAAAAGTCATCATCCCATTGGAGGTAGGCCTGGGAGTACACCTCTACGTACATCTCTTGCTCCATGGTAAGGGAAGGAGGGTAGCTCCTAACGTGAATAGGGGGAGGCCAAGATCAAAGAAGGAGCAGCACACCCTGGGCGTGATCACTATGGGCTGAGGGGGTACCCCAGAGAAATGTGGGTGGCCCAGAAGGCACACGATTGTTCGGGCACAAGCCTAGGGACACCCCAAGCACCCTCACTGTTCTCAAGGTACTGCTGCGCAGGCAGAATCGTCCCCACATAGGCCACTCTGGCCCAGACAATACTGGCCCCTTAGGCGTCAATCCAACGGTACACCGCACCACTAGCTGCTCCCGCGGGGCGTCACTTGCAACAATTAGGGAAAGAATATACAGACCCAGTTCTCCGCTGGGCAATTACCGGGCAGCCAGGGAGGCACGAGTAGTATCTGGCCGAGGGAAGCGCATTTGAATTCCAAGACGGGAGATGCGCGCCACGGGCCAGAACATCGAAGTAGCCCTGCAGCGCTCTCTATCGGGCGGCGGAACGCGCTGCGGTCATGTTTGGCAATCGCATCGTGTTAGGAGCACAGTAGCAGTCTGTGACCAACTCAGGCAAATCTGAAAAGAGAAAACAAGATGTGCATCCGTGCATAATTAACACAGCGATTCCCCCCGCACTGAGCCCTCGCAATCCTCTCAATCACCCATGACAAACATAAGAGAGATAAAGCGCCCACATAACTGGCTGCTGAGCAGCGAAGAAAGAGGAGGAACAGGAAGAGACAGAGGATGTTATGGGAGCCTGGTCAAAGACATTAAGAAAGGGCTCTGAAATTTTTGCTCTTTGTTTCCCTGGTGTTCATGTGAATGTAGTTGTGTTTAATGGCTGCTGTGTTTTTGGAATTACATTAAAGCGAAGAAGGAAAAGCACAATCCTCGCCTCTGGTCCTGACATAGAATCTTGATTTCATTAAAGACAACGGAGGCGAACATTATCCTACCTCCCTCTCCCATTTCATACTGTTATGTTGTGAGCGTTTTGGTGGGTTATTAATGGTGGGTCATTAATGTTGATTTTGGTGGTTATTATTTAACATGTTGTTTTATTCTTGCAAAAGTAATAAATAGTTTACCCTTGAGTTGCCTGTTGGTTTCACTTGATTTTTTCCTTTCTTCCAGCTAGTTCTTTGCTGTGAGAATTTGGTAAGCTAAGTCAAGTGTGAGTTCACGTTGAAGGTTTCGATACAGATCTAGTATGATTCATTTTTTCTTTGTCGCAGCATCAAGAGGAAGATATCTGGTTGCTAAAGAGCTATACGCTGGATTGAAAGTTCTCAATGGAATGTTGTATTTATGATGTTATGTTTATTCTTTAAAGGGCTGCATGTTGGGGCAGCAATAAAAGGTTATTGCGTAATGTCAGCCTCCGTTGTCTTGATTAAAATCAAGATTCTCTCTGAATGGTAATTGGAGAATCACCATTCCATGAAAAGATGTGTGAAGGAAGTACAAAGCTGACAAATAATGACCGCACCAAAGGAAAGAAAATGAGGTGCCCCTAGGTGGTAGAGGCGTAAACATGCAGCAGGAGAGAGTGAAAAGACCATGCTAAAAGGAAAAGAGATGATGTGAGATATGCAGAGTGAGGATTTCCGAAGGATGTGAGAAGAAAAAGGGCACACGTTTCTAACAGAGTGAGAGACTGAAGAGGAAAGTAGTGTTAAAGGGAGACCGGGAGTGAGACAATCCAAAGTACACTACTGCTTCCTATGTCCTTAGTAATGTTTAAATCACAGTCTTACATTTTTAGAATTTAAACACTGTCATTCATAATTATTCACAACAATATTATTGTTTTTATTCAAATATTTGATAGCACTTACAAGCTTTGTCAAAAAGCAATAGTTTAGGCTTGTTTTAATGTCTGTTGTTGTGTTATATGTCTGCATGCAGTAACAGAAAACCTCTCAGAGAGGAACCCAAATACAGTTTAGGTGGCATGCTCTGTAAAGCACAGGATTCTGGTTTGCATGTTTTAAGCTATGCCCTTAATCAAATAGAACATGCTTCTTGGAAAATATTCCCAATTAGTCTTTGTTAGCCATGCCCATTTAAGAGACCCCCCACACCGATTCCATCCCTTTTAAAGCACTGCCTACAACAGTACATGTGGTAATGCAAATATGTTTATTGTTAAAGGATTTGGCCTCTCATTGTGTATCAAATTTAAATGAAAAGTGAGGCGTAAAAAGCACTATTTTACTAGATATATTTCAAACTTTTTGTTGGGGGGGGAAAACAGGTTTGCTCACGTGCTGCACTTGAACTTTGGGCATTGTAGTTGTAAATAACAGGTAGGGTCAGCATTAGAAGTAGGCAGTGCCAGTAGGGAAAGTGGGCGGTGCAGTAGGAAAGTGGGCAGGTCAGTGGAGAAGTGGGCGGCATCCTCCTCAGAAACATTTGGGTACCTGAAGTTATTTGTTTACAAGTTAGGCACTGTTGAACACCAGCAAGAACTTTATAAATTAAATACCAAAGGGAAATGTTTACAAGACACCAATTCTCAATTCACACCTATGCATTTTCCACTCTAATCCCAAAAAACAGTCTCAGGCATTATTAAGCAAATGAATGCCACCCCCTTTTCATCAATAGATTTCATTCCCCATGACTGCCCTTGGTGCTTTGCCGTGCATAGTTGTGTTTTTTTGCCCAGGCTGCCTACTGTTAAATCACCTCTTCCTTCCCCTGATCTAGCTATTAAGGGCCCAAGGGCTTTAGATATGGAATTTTGATTCTCTTTCCACTTTTTGTTGTGATGCTCCCCATCCAGGATTGGAGTTGTTTATTTTCTTGTAACAACCATGTGTGGACTGATCATTTGACAATCTCCTCTTGAACTGAGGAGCCATTCGGTTAATGAAAATCAGTTTCAGTCTCTTCAGGAGCCACCCAACAGCCCATACATCAGCTCTAAAACAATTAGGAACCACATATGACTTCTCCATGACCTTAGAACCATATGTTACTCATTGGTATGTTGGCTTCTCTGCAAAGCATCAGCAGTGTATATTTCCAAGCCACTGCCGGTCGCTCCAACAGGAACCGCCTTTCTCAGGACCCTGGATTCTATTGTCTTTAGAAGAGGCGCCCTTCCAAGTAGCGTTTCTTATTCCTTCCCCCTCTGATGGTCTGCTCACTCAGCTGTGCTTCCTTGTAGCTAAACATAAACAAATATCAACATTGTCTCTCACACAGACACCCCAATCATAACAGGTCGAATCAACAACGCAGAACACAACATTCAGGAACCAGATATTAAAATATTACAGATCGCTAATCACATTCGATCTGCCAGAACATGGCCTAATGTTTGCCCATTTTGCCATATTCTTTCCCTTTTCTGAGAAACTGTGATACTACATGATATAACTCCTTTTAGTCTTTCTTCGTGGTCGGCTATGCTTTCAAATGCACCACAGCCATAGGTCTAACCACCCACAAACATCTTGTGCTGTACCCTAAAACTCAAGGGAAGCCAGATTTTCTGCCACAAATAATTCTTGAAACCACTATGCTAAAAGCTCATCTGTTTTCTTTTGTCTTAATTTTTAAAATAATTTTTGTTTTTCTAATATACTATTCAGACTACAGCAAAAATTATTTTGGTTATTTCTCTAATATACTATACTGTCAACAGAAAGGACAAATGGATTAACCATTTACGCTAAGTATAATGCTATACTAATGGATTGTCCAATCAGAAAATATGAAATTAACTAGCCACAACAGCGTAATATACATATGCAAATGCTAAACTAAATATAAAAAGGAACACATGGGGTGAAAATGGGGGACAGATAAGGATGGGGAAGAGAATGTAATAGATATAACATCAATGACAGGAATACATAGACCAGAATCCTTCTGTACAGATTTCTCCTAAAAGCATATCCATTAAACCACATTCAAAGATACTCCATAAACTGTAAAAAAAAATCCCCGAGACTTCCACCTACATAAGATTAAGATAAAGTCAATATCACCTGATTGGCTATGAGGAGCCTGTGAAGGAACAATTGCACATGACCCCACATACGTTTAATCAAACAAGTATCTTAATGGTGAAATATCAATATTCACACATTTCAGGTCGAATATCTACAATTACACCAATGATCAGGAACAACTCTAGCCAACAGTTTTTTTGTAATGAGTTAAATGGCCCACAGAGACCCTAGAAGACCCCAACTATGTCATTTGGAGAGTAACATTTATAAAACTACAGTTTTTGAAGAAAAACCTTCAAAGCCTAAATCAAGTGAATACTGATAAAAAGATTGTGATCCACTACTCACTAGTATTAAAAATACAAAACAAATCTGTTTTCAGGCCTTCATCTCTCATCACACTCTTTCTACACCAGGCCTTTCTTATGTCAATGTGTGGGTAAACAATTACTCTGAACTTAGAAACCGTTGCTATGTTCTATATCAAGATGCAAATACGTATATATATATATGTATATATTGCTAGTTATAATCATATAAATTATCACATATTCATTCCAGAAGGGGATGCTAAATCTATGATACATGAATTGTCGTGTTATTTAGGTAAAATCATAAATCTGTGTATGTGACTAACTGATAATATCATACGGTATCGTGCTAAGCAGTGCTTCACACCAAATGTCAGTTATAAATAGTGTAATAACAAGTGTTAATATTATCCAGTTTAATAGTGTCCATTTTACTGACCTGCAACCTGTAAATAAAGGCTGATGTAACCATTGAGCGTTAACTCACTGATCAATATTACTGGGAATCGAGTTTTTGTGAAGTGCTTCTAACCACCTGGCGGTGTACTCAGAGTATTTGTGGTATAAATACACATAGGGGATAGTGAGTTGCAATGTATTGCATGTGAAAGAAGCGCATGATGCGGAACCAGTCAATTTGTAATTTGTAATTTGTAAAGGAATTTATAGAGCGCCGGAATCACTCCCGAAGGGGTATCTCCGCGCTGCAGAGAAGACACAGTACAGGTCCAGCTCAAATCACTCCTGAAATAATTCAGTCTTCAGGAGTTTCCCGAAACGAAGAAGACTAGGACATTGGCGCAGATGCTCGGGCAGAGTGGTACAATATTTTGGAGCAAGGTGAGCGAAGGTTCTGCCTCCTGCTCGTAGTTTCCTGTCATGGGGGTCCACAAGCAGCCCTTTCCCTTCGGATCTAAGAAGCCTGCTCGGATGGTAAGATTTAATTTTGTCTGCCAAATAGCTGGGACACCTGCCATAAAGTGATTTATGCGCAAGGCAGCAGAGTTTAAATGTAATGCTCTGATGAATAGACAGCCAGTGAATCTGGAGAAGTGTGGCTCAATGATTAGAGCAGCAGACCCTGATGCAGAGGTCTAGCCCGGGACCAGGGTTCAATTCCCTGCCTCCGCAGGTCTTGGGCTCAAAAATTCCACGGACCTGATAATTCTCGCCTCGGTGCCATTCCAATCATGGAGTCCCACTCTGCAACTCTGGGCAATAGCTTGCTTAATCTCCACAACAGCCCCCACAACGCTAAGGATGCCTGGCCTCCACCTTGGAGGTGCCCAGGAGTGGACACCTCACAGGGAAAGCCAGGATGGGTTCCACAGCGGTATTCGTACAAGTGCCTTGAGACCCTTGCGGGTGAGTAGTGCGCTATACAAGTATCAATTTAATCTGTCTCAGCAGAGGCCTAGAGGGGGTACGCGGGGCATTTTGAGAGCCAGACGTGCGGCTACATTCTGAACTATCTGCAATCTCTTCAAAAGAGATTTGTTTGCAGTTGCTAGAAGAGCATTGCAATAATTAAGTCAGCCGATGGCCAAAGCCTGAATCAGAGTTTGGCGAATAGATATGGGCAGCCACTGAAACACTCTGCGCAAGAGACTCAAAGTGTGGTAGCAAGTCCCTGTTGTGGTCATGACTTGATCTTTCATGGTCAAAGAGTTATCCAAATGGACCCCTAAGTGTTTTGCCGCAAGAGATGGAATAGGAGCGGGTCTTAACGCCGTGGGCCACCAATTTGGAGACCAAATGGATTGAGCAGAGCCAAACAAAAGGATCTCAGTCATAGATGCATTAAGCTGAAGGAAATTTTCTGTCATCCAGTTCGATATGGCCAGCATGCCCTCCGCGAAGCGATGATCAACTAATTCCATATCCTTATCGAAGGACAGAAGTAGTTGTGTGTCTTCCGCATCTGAGTAGGGAGTGAAACCATATTCCCTGATCATCTTGGCAAGGGGGGCCACATAAATATTAAACAATGAAGGGCTCAAGCAAGAGCTTACCCTTCGTAAGCTTCAGAGTACGGGAACGAAAAGGACCCAAGTTAATCGCCTGGGTGCGCTGATCTAGAAAACTGGCGAGCCACTTGAGTGCCTGTCCCTGCAGACCAAAGTCTCCCAATGGGTGAATCAGATTCAGGTGAGAGACGGTATCAAAGGCTGCTGTCAGATCCAATAACACCAACAGCACTGACTTGTTGTTGTCCAGAGACATTCTAGTATAATCTGTGACACCAATGAGAGGGGTTTCAGTAGAGTGGTGGGGTCAATCCTCGGACAAGGATGAAGAATGGCAGTAAATATCTTAATCAATTTTGCCAGCAATGATGGCAAAGTCATGAAAGAAAAGAGATCTAGAGGCCTGGGAAGCCCTGGGTGAAGATGGTGAGACCCATTGTAAGCATCGGAATAGGCACTACTTCTAGTTCAAATAGAAGAGGCTGTTGTGAAGATGACTGGCCTATGCAGATGCAAGGGTAAAGAGGTCGGGTTGTGTAGAAAACCATGGAACACAGCTGCAATCTTCATCCTTTTATGCTCTAGTACAGCAAACACAGAAGGCAGGTCCTAACAGTTCCTCTGTCAACAATGTTCTGTGCTCCCCCAAGACAATCCCCATAGCCCAGGAAATTCCATACTAGACTAAAATGCAACAGCGCAAGACCATAACAGGGGGGCATTTAAGCATCTCTTAGTTGTATTTTGCTTGGGGCTTCTTCATATGCTCTATGGGCTGGGGATTAATTATGATGTAGTGGGGACACCAGGACTGGCGGTCCTGGCAGTCGATGACTGAGTCTGTCAGGGGTTACATGGAGTTTCTTCAGTAAACTGCATTTACTTATATCTGAAGAGTGTACTTCTTACTATTGGTGATGAGGGTGGGATTTGTTTACAGAGGTAACTTCCATCTAGCGATACTGTCCTTGTTAACTCCTTGGAGTTACTCTAGAGCTAACAGTCGCTGTTTTCCTGAAGCACAGGTACTGGAAAAGTGGTGCATTGTACTTTGGTGATCATTGTGACCATTCCAGCTGGTCGTGACCACATTTAAAGGCCTGGAAGGTGAAATTTTCTTTTTTTATATTTGTGCCTTAACGTGTTCCAGCTCGAAGCAGAGCAGTGTCGCATGAGCAAGTCGTTTATTTGGAGTGCGCACTTTTGAACTTTGCTTCAGTATGTGTGAGAAGGGCATTGTGCGGCGTACCTGTGTCACTGTGCTCGGCATAGTAGTCTTTTCTACGTTGCTGAGCGGGTGGGGCAGACCCACATCTAAACAAGGCAAAGAGGACATATTAGTGAAGAGCAGCTGAAGGCATTAGACCTTGGTAAATCTTGGCGGCTGGAGCAATGATAAGCAGAACACCACCTCTCTCTAAGCAATAAGGAGTTTATAAGTAGGAATGTGCTGTTGGCAGTACTTGTTGCATGTAAACAGACAAAATCCAACATATCCAAGAGTGGGATGACAGTATTATAAAGAAGGTGGAGAAATCTCATTGGAAATGTCAGTGAAGTTTGTTCATCTAGTGGCTGAACTCGATTAGTATTTCGCCTGGACCTTCTTGTAGTACATGCTATTACTATTGATCATGACAAAGGCGACTACTTTTATTGTTTTCTTTGCAGGTATCAGTGACCACTTTAACTATTTTATTTCTTGTTTTCTTGTTTTAAGCTTATCTTTGACTGTTTCTGCCAGCATAGCTATATTAGTCATGCTGGTAGAAAGCAACTGTAGTAGCTCCTCCCAAGTTCCTACAGAATCCAGGACTTCCAGTGATGACATTGGAGGCTTGGAAAGTGTCTTTATGACTTATTTTGAGGTTGCGGATGGGGATGTATTGGTTACCAAGAGAAATTTTACCATGTTGAGACATAGCTTGTGGTGAACCACAGGAATGTACTAAAAACCTTGCTCATACCGTGAGGCAAGATGGAGATAATGATGAAGCATCCGATGCAGGTGAGTTAACTAATGATGAGTATATATGTGCCTTGAACAAATTAGAAGGAAATGTTGGTAAAAGTGTAAATATTGTCCTGAAAAGGCACATTTTTTTCCCATACTCAACTACAGCTGAAAAGGGGCATGGAGAAATGAACAAAGTAAATGCACTGCACAAAACTACAAAAAAAGAAAAGGTGAGCAGCAACAGCAGGAAAGTAACAGGAAAGGTGTATGTGGTGGAGAAAAGAAAGATGTTGTTGAGAGGTAGAGAGCAGAGAGTTTTGGGCATAGTATTAGCACCGAACCATCCTTTGCTCACAGGACAAAACAACATATACAAGTGGAGGGATAAGTATCCCAGGTCATTTGAAAAGTAAACTAGGATCTCTAAAGAAGTTTGAGGACAAGAATATTTTAAAAGATAATGTCTCACCAAAGCTGCACAAAGCTAGAGGGGTTCCACTAGCTTTACGTGGCTAGTTGAAGGAAGAACTAAACTGATTGTGTGGATGTTATTTTATGGAGCCTATTGGGTGATCCAAATGGCTGAGTCCCATTGTTTTGGCTAAGAAGACAGACAGGAAGTTGTCCAAAATGACATTCTGATCTGGGTTTCCGAAAGACAGAAGCATGATTCTGTCATGGAAGGGGTTTTGGAACACGTTGGAATTACGGTGGGGGTGGGAAATGTAAATTTGGCATTGAGAAAGTTGAGGATTTGGCACACACATTGTAAAGGAAGTTTTGAAACCCAAATTGAAATTTGCGGATAGCCATTGAAGAAGCACCCTCTCCTAGAGATAAAGAACAACTGCGTTCCTAAGTATTACTCCAAATTTGTAGAAAACTTCTCTGACAAAGTTAATATTTTAGGCTTTTTAATGAAGATATTGGTATGGTACTAGTGTACTTGTATTTGTCAAGGAGTATTTGAAGGGCTCAAGGAGTCTATTATCAAAGTGGTAGTTTTAAAACCCTTTGATCCCAATGATAAAGCCATTGTAGTTACTGATGGCATTGGTCGCTGTTTAGGGGCACTGATGGTGCAACTATGTAATGTATGTGAAAGGGTAGTGTGGTTGCGTCATAGATGCTGAGAGGTGTGGACAGCACTTTTTCTGCCATTGAAAAGGAGGTGTTAGCTTGCTGATAGGGTGTACAACACTTTAGAGCTTATTCATGGGGTACTCGTTTTGAACTGCGCACCGATCACAAGCCACTGGTAGATTTGTTCCCAGCCAAGGGTGTAGGGAAAAACCTCACATAGTTAAAAGGTTATAATAAATACAAGAGTACATATTTGTCATTAAATATGTTCCAGGATTCAAAAATGTCATTGCTGATTGCTTATTACGTTTACCATTAAACAACAGTATTTGTAAGGAAGAGGATAATGAATGTATGGAAGCTAATGTTGGGGAGTCTTGCAAAAGGGGCATATTGGAGGGTTGATGGAGACAGGCATTACTCGAAGATGAGGCATTGCCATTGGTAAGATCAAGATTGATGAGTGGAGAGGTTTTGAAGGGAGACGAGAAGGTGGATTTGAGCATATTTTGACCGGTGTGGAAAGAGTTGGAGGGAAAGGTAGGAGGTGCAGCATGTTGATGGTTCCTGCATGTTTACGCCTAAGGTTATGGGAGTTGTTACATTAAGGACATGGATGTCTGTCCTCTATGAAAAGACAGGCCTGTGTCGATTTCTGGTGGCCTGATATGGATAAAGAGATCAAAAGGTGTGTTTGTAACTCTGGCCTGCTTGTATAATGATGAGTCTCACACAGCATTGGAGTCTCCAATTGTTCCAATGGAAATTTCGAAGAGGGCATGACAGAAAAATGCCTTTGACATTTATGGACCATTTGAATGGTTAAGTCTGGAATGCAGGTAAGGTATACTTCTTATTGACTATTACTCTAAATGGTAGTGGTAGCTTTCATGAGGGAAGTAAAGGCTTCCAATGCTATTACTTTTTATGAAGATGTTTTTAGAAGGCAAGGCTACCCAGAATTACTTGTATCTGGCAATGGATCGCAGTTTGTTTCTCAGGAGTTTAAGTTCTATTTCAAGAAAGAGGGAAGTAAACCTCACAGAACAGCAGTTTACGGTCTTCGGGAGAATCGTTTGCTTGAGCACTTCAACTGGGTACTTGCGGAATGCATCCAACTGGCTGTGAGCGCAAACCTGAATTGGAAACGTGAGGTGAAAAATATGTTGTGGAGTTACAGGACCATGTCCCATTCTGCCACAGGAGAAACCACAATGTTCTTACTAGAGGGAACAGTGGCATGCACAAATGTTGCTTCTGCTTGGATTGGAAGAATGTATCATTCTATTTTGAACAGTCATAGTCTTAACAGTAGGGTCAAGAAGCATCAAGACCTGTATGGGTAAAGACACATTGATAAATTGAAAAGAACTCAAAGAAGGCTTGAGAAAAGTGATTTTGTGAGAGTGGCTGCAAGAGTGGGTTGTAAATAGGGGATCTCCAAGTAGTCAAATCCCAAAAAAGTAAGTGAAGCCATAAGATAATGTGGTAGTTTTAAAGGATGTTAAGAAGTGAAATGTGTGGTAACTCACAGAATGCAGTGAGTTTGAGCAAGTGATCTGGAAAAATGATTCAAGCATGGTGGATGAGGTGGCAGGCGATGCGCAGAAAAGGGAGGGTGATGGACATTTAGAAAGAACACCAAAGCAGATTATACTTGTGCTTGATTTGCAAAGAGAATAGCAGGTGAACCCTTCTGGTTGCTTCATTTTAAATAGTTTAGCTATGTGCCATTTCACACCAATATCAACTGTTGCAGGTTTATTCTTTGTGCTTCAGTGTTAGGTAAGAGACTGTTGTGAAGATGATTGGACTGTCAAAATGCAAGGTTAAAGAAGTTGAAATTTAGGGATCTCTTTGTTGTGTTTTGATTGCAGCTTGCTTTAAATGTTCATTCGAGATCTGATAGCCCTGTCGCCTGATGACTGAGGCTGTCAGAAATTACATGGATTTCTCTTCATTTCTTCATATGTTATGGCTATGCCTCACCATACAAGCTTACTTGGTGGCCATAATCGGAACA
This sequence comes from Triturus cristatus, assembly GCF_964204655.1. Classification (NCBI taxonomy): domain Eukaryota; kingdom Metazoa; phylum Chordata; class Amphibia; order Caudata; family Salamandridae; genus Triturus; species Triturus cristatus. Next base: position 1,067,580,185 of record NC_140582.1, on the reverse strand, counting down.
TTAGGGGAGATACTTGGGATAACATTACTGCTCGACCCTAGATTCATTCTCTGGGGATCCCAAGTGAGGTAGACGTACCTAGAAAGCAGCTGCTCTTTGCCTCCCTGGGCCTGGCGGTGGCAAAGCATGACATAGCCAGGCAGTGAGGGGTGGCAAAAATGCCCACAGTGCAGGAATGGACCAGGGGGATGGATTTATATATGGACGCCGAGTGTACCACTTATCTGAGCGGGAGGTGCCTTAGAACATTTTATAGAGTTTGGGGGGCAGTGGAGGCGATACTACGCACCAGACCTCTGGGACACTGTACAAGATCCCTTAGCACCGTCAAAAGAAGAGGATACCATGACCGAGCATAGAGACTCCACTGGCCGAGTACACCGTGTGTCGCCTCCACTGGTGGACTCTAAGGCAAAGATCCCCCCACTGAATACAACGACCATAAGCCAACCCCCAACAGGGTAATCTAGGGAAGATGAGAGTTGGTCAATGATGGCTTTGTTATATGCGACTGCAGTTGTGGTTTTGTCACTTGTATGCATTTGTTTAGATGCAAAATAAAACAAAATTATCTTTTTTTTAAAACAATGTAAAATATATAAATCTGAAATAATGTCCGCTAATGTACAGCTCTGGAATAAATACCTCTGACAAAACTGTTTCTGAATATAAGATCAACCATTGCATTTTGATCAAAAAGGCATTCTATGGATTTCCATGAAATAGTAAATGCCATTCATTCTGAAAATTTCCGTTAAACAGTTTAAATTAAATCGTTCCTCAGTAATGGAATTCCATGAAATAGTTTTCCTGTGAAATCACATACAACCTTTACACTTAATAAGTGATAACTTCAGTTTGGGAACAGACAGAGAAATGCTTTTTCCACTTATTTCAATTAAAATTTTAAATCCTCTTCAATGGTAAAGTTGGATTTTCAGTTACTATTCTGAAAATGCCACTTATAGAAAGTAGACATTTTTCTGCCTAAATCAGATGTATCTTTCTGGCAGTGTCCAGGGTCACATGACTGTAATTGACTCTATTGTGGTTTGTTGTGTATGCTTTCCAGACATGGACACAAAAGGGCCTTGGGTGTGGGGCAGTGTGTTCTTCTGCTGAGCCGGGGTGTACTCAGCCTCCCTGACCTTCAAAGGATAGCCTCAGGGACATGCCCACCTACTTCCTGACTTCTAAGGTCAACCTGCCCTGGCACTGACAAATGCAGCTGACAGCTAGGCCTGCCTGCCCTTTCTTACCCTAGACAGTTTGGAGCAAACAAAGGGTTCGTCAAAAAGGGCCCAGAATCTGTCACTGGGTATAAGAATAGCACACTCAGAACCTCTATCAGAACACTTCTGGACCTGTGGAGGATTCAGAAAGACTGCCTGCTGTCTGAAGTACAAGAACTGGACCTGCATGCCTTGAACCCAAGCTCCCCAGTAGTGACTCCAAGGGTCAGTTGGCTGACCTGTTGTTTCAGCCACTGTGACACAACAAGCTTTCAGAGGCCTTCCCTGCAGCTGCCTGGCTGACCAGCACTATCTGGACCTGCCTGAGCCCTGCTGCTGGCCTTTGCTGGGGTGAGTTCTGATCCCCAAGACGTGTCCCCTAGGTCTTGGACCCTTTTCAGACATCAGGCTGTAAACCTCCTGAAGTCCAGGGGAAAATCTAGATGTTATAGGGTCTTAAAAGCAGCAAACTGACTTTTTGCAGTGAACAATGACCGTCCGCGATACCCATCAACGCGAATGTCCAGCGTCGATTGTTCATTTAATGAGCAACGACAGTCCACATCAGCAGCAACAGTTTGCGTGGACTGCCAATGCGAAGCTCTAATGATGACCAGCTCTTCGAGCCACAACAGCGACCATCCTGTTCCGAGAGCCAACAACAATCTTCTCGTAGCCCCTAAATCCACCTGCAGCTCCTTACGTGGACTTAGATTTCAGAAGTAAAACTCTTCAGAAAATATCACCAGTTTTCCGGCGATATCAGCCGCAAAAAACATCGCCACAGATGACACTGGCAACTAACGCTAATGAGATGCAGAGTAGGCTTTCCCGTGTAAAAAGCTGCGACAACACTACTTCGCAACATTCTCAACGACCAGCCAGATCGGTGATAAGTACACAAAACCTGCGATAAGGCGCATTAGCAGCAGGGATTTAACACCTGCTCTTACCTGGTATTAAGTCGGACAACAACCTGCACCATGAAAGGGAGCCCAGCTGAGAGCCACACCTGCAGAACGACAGTTGCCATGGAGCCACTGATCATGCAGCTCGGAGCCCCAGGAGGGCCACAACACCCACCTCAAACACACCCACGACCCCCCCCCCCCAAGGGGTGCCCCACCCCGGGCATCCCCTCTCCCCCCCGGACAAAGAGATATCACATCAACTGCACGAAATCCTGAACAAAACAATTTGCCTGTTGTCGCACAATCATAACAATCAACAATCATGTGTGGGCAGAAAAAGGCGAATCAGTCATTCATTTTTGAATTTCAAAACAAAACAATTTATTCAAATTAAACTAAATGCAACTATGTGGAAGAGTCATGGCGGGTCTTCTCTGGACAATCTGTAAGTCACAGCCTGCAAGACAAAAATTAAAGTTAAGAAGGTGTATCATGCGCTCATCCAAGGACAGAGAGGGAGAGAAAGAGAGAGAGCATGAAAGGGAGAGAGAGAGAGAGAGAGAGAAAGAGAAAGAGAGAGAAAGAGAAAGAGAGAGAGAGAGAAAGAGAGAGACAGAGCGAGAAAGAGACAGAAAGAGAAAGAGAGAGAGAAAGAGAGAGAAAGAGAGAGAAGGAGCGAGAATGAGCGAGACAGCGAAAGGGGGAGAGGGAGAGAGTGTGCCGACACTGCGGACCCAGGCCTCACTGCTCACCTGCTGCCACCGGTGTATCTCCAACCACGTGCCGGTACACACTGCAGTCCACCAGGTCCCTTATCTGAAACAGATTCCCGAATCATGAATGGCAGATTCTACATCATTGCATACGCCATCAGTGCTTACCCGCACCTGCGCACACAGTCTGCTGCACACCAGCCCCTCCCCCTGCCCAGCGGTGATTGGACACCCCTGCGCAACCAGGCCTCACTGTTCACCTTCCCCCACCGGCGTGTCTCCAAGAGGGCCCACCACGTACCGGTGCAAGCTCCAAGCCCGGGTCCCACGACCTTGGCAGCCTCCACATCATGGAGCCCCGCACCGCGGGCCACAAGGTCACACACCTGATTCTGGGTCTTGATTACACAATGACAGAAATCATATCAGTGCACAGGGCATCATCGCAGGCTGCACACCCGTCCAGCTCTTTAGGTGCAACTAACTCTGTGAACTGCGAGGCAATACCACGTGACAGTAGGCCAGCACTGCCCCCAGCTCAGGCCTACACTGCGGTCCAGCAGGGCTCACACAAATCCTTACCAGTCCAACTTCTTGCCATGTGGATCTATGTGATCCATCACTACTGGCTGTGTCCACCCAGTTGTGTGTGAGTTGGTATGCGAAGAGATGATCTGTTGTCAAATGTGATGAGGAACACTACTTTAGGCCTGCCAATGACTTAGACATTACACACACAGCCCTATTCCTAACATTGCATGGGCAAAGTTTCTAAAGTGCGCGAGTGTTGTTTCTGTGCATTAAGTCCACAGCTAGTGCACACATTTCCAGTCATCTCACTGCCTATGTACGTTACTGTCACACATGCGCATTGCTTTCATTTCCCAGGGTGAACCTTTTTGTTCAATCAATGTCCTTACATTCATCCATACTTTCAAACTTGATCGATTATGGACATGACACATCTATGTCAATTTGAATGTTTTATTCACATTTGTTGGGGTTGTCGGAGTTGGAGCAGTACATGGCCACCACATTACATTGTAGACCAGGGTAGGACCAGCCAGAGTCATTTAGGGATTGACAAGTACATCGGAAGAGGTAGAGGACAGTCCGCAGTGTGATTGCTGTGTCATTGTAGAGCAAACAGAACATGGCAGTCCATGTCGAGGTCCAAGGTGAGTGTCGCGGAGTGTTTCAGGGGACAGTGGGAGGTGTTGTCACAGGGCATGATGCAGAGGGCAGCCCCAAGCATATGGGCATATGGCGGAGAGGTTTGCTACTGTCTCCTTCTTAATACACAGTTGGAATCACCCACATCTTCGTCCTCTCTGTCATCTGTCTGAGATGTGGGAGCTGATGTTTGGTCTGCAGCACTGTGTGCCTCTGACAAATCAGGGACCGGAGATGTGTGTGTGGAAGTACCAGCAGTACCTTAGTGGCAGCAATGCCATGATGAGGATCTGCAGGGCATGGAAGATACCAACAACTTTTCGCTGGTGTGCATCCGTGGCAGCCATTCTTTCCGCATGCATATGCTCCATGTTCTCCATTATCCTCATCATCTGTGCCAACTCTCGGCTGACATCACTGAGGCCACTCTGAGTAGGCAGTTGTTCTCCTCTCAGAGGCATGACTTCAGCAGTGTCGGGCATGGATTGTTGGACATCATGGTGCGAACTGGGGGTGTCCATTAGTGAGTGTAAGTGGTCCCTGATGTGACTCAGACACTCACGTATGTCATCCAGTTTGGCTGCCATGTTGGCGAACCCCATCCGCACATGTTTAGCCACCTCCTTCTGGCAGTCTAACACCTGGCCTTGGAATGCCATGTGTTCTTGGGTGAGGTGCTGGGAGCCAGCCGTGGTGGTGGGTGCTTCCTGCTGTGTGGTCTGTGCAGGGGGTGGGGTCACCTCGATGCAGCTGGCCTGTACTGCTCCTAGGGGTTGGGTGCGGAGGCTGTCCACGAGCCGTTGGAGGATGTCGGGGCAAATGTCCAGGGGGTCCTCTTCATCATCACTGGAGAGATGTCTGCTTTGCTCTGCAGGAGGTGTTGATTGTCCCTCTGCAATGTAAAGGGGAGATGCTGGTTGACAGTGTGTTCCATGTATGTTGACGCATTGTACATGTTTACATACAGACTGCATGACAATGTACATTGTGACTGTTTGGGAGTAGCTGACTATTTCATGCTGGACAGTGGACATTTGAACTACATCAGGGATGTGAGGTTGTACGCGTAAACTCCCATCTCACAGTTTCCTGCTATGCCAGATGTGATTAGCCAGTTTCTACGCACAGGTGGAACCAGCTGTGTCCTCTGTTCTGCAGTGAAAGTGTTGCACTTCGTACCACATTGTCGTCAATGTTGATGTGCTGTTATTGCTATGTGTTTGTGCTGCATTGTGGGTGAGGTACCCCTACAGATGTGATTTTGCTGCCCCTTATCCCTTTGGGGCGGTGTGCCTTTGACTTCTCTGCTTCTACAGTGCTGAGATGTTGCAGACTTGGCTGATTTGGGCTCTTGGGCATGGCTTATCCGCAGATGTGTTGTTGCCATCAGGGGGTGTGTGTGCACGTCGATATGTCAGGGTGTGACCTGCTCCTTTCCGTATGTGTTCCACACTCAGCCACCTCAATGTCGTGGCGTGCAGCATGTCATGATAATTGGACTGCAGCCATGCTATTCGTCATGCAGTGTCACTTGCGTTGTCAGTGTGGCTCACAGACACGCAGATTTGCTGGTTTTCACACGTGTGCATGGGTTGGTTGTGGAATTGGTGGTGTGTGAAAGGGACACCTTTATGCCCATAGTGGACGTGGGCCTACTTGCTGTTTGTTTGTGTGCTGCAGTGTGCCAAGGGGATCAGGGACATGCTCAAGAGTCATTGTGGGTGTGCAGTGTGCCCTACTTAATTGTGCATGTGTGCCATTGTGCCCATCTCCCCCCGTCCCCCAGTCCCTGTTCGGTACTCGCCCTGGTGCTGTTGTGTCAGGTCATGTCGAGCAGTGTCCGGACCCCCAACTCCTGCCACCGTCTCCCCACTGATGACTGTGGACACCATTTCCTCCATCTCATCCAGCTCCTGGTGTTCTGCTGGATTGCCATCCAGTCTGCATTGCTGCCTGATGGTTGTCAGCGAGTTTCTTCTTGGTTTTGTGCTTCGCATTATTCCAGCACCTCTTGACCTCTCCAATTGTCCTCTTCCTCACTCTGACTGCATTCACCTTGTCCAAGATGACTTGCCATATTGCATTTCTATTTGCCAATGGCACGTTGGAGGTGACGAACAGTTGTTGGTGGTGTTCTATCACCTCCGTGATGATGATCCTGTTTTCCTGCGGACTGAACTTCGTCTTCCTCGTCTTCTTCTACTTGCCCTTCCGTGATCCCGAGGTCCCTAGCGGGTCCTCCTGGGGGCTTGTGGGGTTCTGGTCGTCTGCTATACTTGCTCCGGTTTTCCTCCATGGTGCTACTAAGTTTGTATTATTTTGTTTGTGTTTTTCGGTGTTTTTATAGGGCATTTTGCCATATGACGAGTGGGAATTGCAGGCCTGTCGCTGGTTATCACTGGTTTTTGTAACGCGATTGGCCACGTCACAACTTTTTTCGCGTTCGTGTTTCGCGTTTTTTTCGGTGTCGCATTCGTTTGAACGCAGCTATTTGGCACGGTATTGTGAGAGTATCACATGGTGCCGCCAGGTTGAGAATACAACGTTACCACTGCGTTATTTTCCCGCGATGTGCAAAGTTGCGTTAAGCAAATTTTGCGATAGTTATCTTGAGAATATCCCCCCAAATGTTTTGTTGAAATTGGAAATGCAGATAGATGTAGTGTCGTAGGAAAGGAGGAAGGAAGGAATACTTCTAAATCGTTTCGGTTAAAAAGAATACCATTAGGATTGAAGAACCATAAAAGGTATTGAATCTTAGAGATTTTTCATACTCTAACGCATTGTTACTGTTATTTAATTCCCTTTTTTATTATTATAAATCATATAATTTATTATCCATTGGTTTTAAAACTATACGATGAAAGTTTTTGTTATCCGAACACTAGGAAAGGTGTGTACAGTATAGAAGAGGTCACATTAACCAACGATATGAGGAGAGTCCAATGGGCAAGGATTGCAAATAATGAGGGAGAGTTGGCACAGATGAGGGTTTTGGTAATGGGTTCAACGACCAAACTTCTTGACTGTGACTCACAGGAGGATGCTAATCTCATTATTTTCCATGTCCACGATGAGCTTATTAAGAATTTGAAAACGTTTTTTATTAAAAGTAGTATCCCTAGGAAGAAGAGTACTGCGAAGGCAGGCTCTTGGTATAACAGCTCTTGCAGAAATGCTTACAAAACTTTATCGAGGGCCATTAGATCTAAAGATTTGGGTAACATTGTGGAAAAGTAGGTCTGTTATCTTGCCATTCACTCCGCCATTTTGTGCTATACCCTTCATGACTGACCTCTCTCTTTCACGATCACTCTGGAGCTCCACTTTTGACCTCCCACATTCCTGCACGGACGCTTACACCCTGTTCGTGCTTTGACCTGCCACAAAATGACCAGCACATGCTCAACCAGTCGGACAGGGAGTTTCCCTGATGTTTATCGTCCTCACCCTGCACACTATGCCCTGCAGGCGTCCAACAGCTACCATCTGCAGGCCTATCAGATTGACCTCTGCTTGCTGTGTAATCATTCCTCTCGCCTGTGCCCTGCAGGGGTTCAACAACTACCATCTGCGGACTTATCTGATCGAACTTTACTTTTCGCCTACACCCTGCAGGGGCCTCGCCACTACCATCTGTGGACTTATCAGATTAACCTTTGTTTGAAATATAATCATGCCTTTTTCACCCTTGCCCTGCAGGGGCCAAACAGCCACCACCTGCTGATTGTATCATAACTGACCATTGCTTGTCTGTAAATCATTGGTGTTTGTTATTGTTCACCTAGCACGCACAGGGTGGGGATGAAGGGTATATAAGGTGCAGAAGCAAAGCACTCAGGAGATTGCCTCCTCAGACAAGCTGCGGGTGTCTGTTGCCGATGCTCTCTCTCCATCTCATGAGATTGTAATAAATATTCTTTCTCTCGACACTCCAGTGTTGGTCTCAGTTTGTATCCCGGACCCGAGGACGAAGGGTGGACCCTGCACCTTTAGGTGGTCCCCCAAAAGACGCCCAAATCCACAATTGGCGCCCAAACGTGAGGCTGCCCGGTCGAGGGGTCTCGATGAGGCAGTTGAACGGACGGTGGTGGGGCATGCCTACGCGAAAAAGACCCTCATCCAATAGCCACCACCCGACCTTCACTACATCCAAAAAGACCCCCGCAAGTGGCTCCGGTCCTGACTCGGGCCCCCGATAGACTTGGACGATCTTTGCAGTAAAGAGACTGCCTGGAGAACGAGACAAAGAATTCTGGTAGGGTCGCTGGTTTGCGACACCTTTTTGTTATTTGTTTGGTTAGCTGGTTTTCTTCGGTAAGAAGTCACTCTTTGCAAAGAGTGATACTGGGCGGGTAATGTGGATTTTTTGTCTGAACTAGAAATTTGTAGACGTTTGTTTAACATAGAAAAACATGCCCACGTTTAGTAAATTTGCACAATGGTTTGGTTGTTGTATATCTTGATCGAGGGTGTTGGTAGATAGTCAGCCGGCTCCCCCGGAAGGTACCTCAAGTAAGGATATGTACATAAAATACGGTATTTCTCCCATAATGTATAATTCATTATGGCATAAATACACGTCCAAGGATAAAGAGACTCAGTGGCCCATATATGTTTCTTTTGAATCTCACAAAATTGAGGCTGTAGAAATACAGCTCTTTAGACGAAGGTCGCGACAAGCTATGTTTGACGCCCTGGGCCAATGGAAAAAGGAGGGAGCTGAAAGAGAGAGAAGGGCTCGGGCGAGGCTACAGAAAGAGGCTCGAAAGAGCGATAAACAGACATTAACAGAATTACAGCAGGAAAAAGTTGCATCCAATCTTGCGTGCACAGACAGAGAACACAGGTTGAATGTGTCTTGTCAGTATCCTGTGCGTCATACACCACTAGCGCAAGCAGACCCCCATGAAGAGGAGCTTCTCCTCCATCCATTGCCACCACCGTACCATGTCCCTCCCCATCCTATCCCACGGCCGGTCGATGGAAATGTACCCTCTGAAAATGCACAACCCCTGCCTCCCGATCCCACTGCCCCTCCCGCTCAATCTGACCCCGAGACCACATCTTCTGCTCGATCCCACACACCCCGCATTACATCCGCACAGAAACAGGCCTTGGATGGTTTAGTTCGCACCTGCCTGGAGGATCTTTTCACCTCTAGCCAAGTCTGTGCTATCTATGAGGCCTATGCACCCCCTCAAAAGGGCTACTTCCAACAACAATTTGCTTATGAAGTATTCTCTCTTTATGAGAAACGCCACGAAGTGACACCAGCAGACCATGTTAGAGGATTGTATCGTAAGTTGACAGAGGGGGGAGGAAGTGCTGAGGAAAGCAACAGTTTGTTAGCACTCACGCTACAAATGATGGAGGGTCTAAGGAGAGACCAGGAGGAAGAGGAAAAGCCACTAGTAATGGAGGGTGCGACTGGAGGTCGTATGGCACCAATAAGGGAAGCAGCTCCAGTCTTTGTCCCCGCTCGAGGGGCAGGTACTGCTGAGGGACTGGATAGTCCAGATGCCAAAAGTAGGACGTTATATAATTGGGTGTACACTCCGTGGCTTCGAGCTGACATCTTAGCTTTCAAAAAGGACTTGCCTGACCCCCGGAAGAATCCTACGGGATTCTACGAAGGGCTGGATACGGTTATTACCACTTATACGATGACACTGACTGACATAGATCAGTTCTTTGGGTTAATTCTGCCCCCAGATATTTGGAGACCCATAAGGAAAGTTGACGATGAGGCCTTGTTCAAACATAAGTGGGAAGATTGGAGGACAATGGATAGGGACAGAAAACCAGGTGAAAGGCCTGCAGAAGCTATTTTAGAGCTGCCAGGTAACATAGTAAAAAAATTGAAGGCCACAATTCCAGCTAGGAAAGTAGATTGGACAGCCATCACTGCTTGTAAACAAAAATCTGAGGAAACTACATCTGACTACTTCTCCCGCCTCAGCCAGGTGTTTATTGACTATAGTGGACAGGACTCGACGACTGAGACAGGTCGACACTTACTAGTTCAGACTTTTGTTAAAGGATTGTCGCCACCCATCTCCACAAAGTTACAGAGTAGTGAAAGCACGTGGCCTGCTGCAACACCCACACAGATCTTGACTATGGCCCAATATTATGAACATCTGCAAAATAAGATAGAGGAGGAAAAAGATAAGAAAAGAAAAGAACTTAAAGAAAAAGTAATGCTTTCCCAAATAAGCATCAGCGGGGGAGGAAACGGTAGAGGTCCAAAGTATGATTATATGCCCGCAACTGCTGGAACACACCCACCGCCACATCAGCTGCCCCAGGACCAATGCGCAAATTGTAAGGAAACAGGCCACTGGCGCGCAGATTGTCCTCTTTTACAACGAAATACAATGGGTCGGGGAAGGGGACTGAGTAGAGGTAGAGGAAGAGTCCCACCCTCCAACGGACAATGCCCCAATGTCTTCGATAACAATAGACAGGCTTTTGCCCACGATTTTTCTGGTGACCACTTCCCCGACAATGAATTTGCATGAGACAGCCAGGGACAGGGAAAGGAACCAGTGGAGCTTCCAGTTGATCAATCAGGGCCCTATGTCACAGCTTCAGTGGTTGGAACTCAGGGCAAATTCTTGGTCGACACAGGGGCCTCTAGAAGTGCCCTCTCACATAAGCTGATTCCTAGGGCGCCCCTGTCTGGCTTATCGGTCACATCTGTAGGATTTGACGGCACGCCCTCCACCAACCCCCTTTCTACTGAGGTGCCCCTGGACATACAGGGGAATGCAGTGATGGCCTCTTTTCTGCTCTCCCCAAACTGCCCAGACAATTTGATGGGCATTGATCTCTTAAAGCATTTCAGAGCCACCATTCGCTGTTCTCCTCAGAATGTCAGAGTCATGCTGTTTGATAATGATTGCCCCCTTGGTTATGAGTCCCGCCTTTATTGTCTCACTGATTCCGAACAGCAGCATTTGTCCCAGTTACCGGACACCCTGTGGGCCATCATGGACACCGACGTGGGGGAGATTGTGATGGATCCTGTCCACATAACAGCAAAACAGAATGCACCTCTTCCTCGCCTCCCTCAGTATAAAATTTCTGCAGACGGCAAAAAGGCTCTCATGACTATAGTACAGGATATGATTGCAGCTGGGGTAGTTGAGGAAGTTCAGTCTAACATTTACAATAGCCCCATCCTTCCAGTTTTTAAACGTACATCCACTTTTGAGAAAATATACCGTTTTGTCATTGACCTCCACGCAATTAACGAAATAGTGGTCTCACAATATCCTGTGGTCTCTGACATAACAACTATATTGACAATGATCCCCTCAACTGCTACTACCTTCACAGTAATAGAACTCAAAAATGCCTTTTTCTCCATACCAATACATCCTGAGTCACGATATCTTTTTGGTTTCACCATAAAAAACAGATCATACAGATTCTGTCGGGCTCCTCAATCGTATACCGAAAGCCCTAGCATCTACAGCCAGGCCCTTAAACAACAGCTCGACCAAATACAGTTACCACCCGGCGCTGTTCTTATCCAATATGTCGATGACATTCTGTTGGCTGCAGACACTCCGGCCCTGGCTCGCACTGCCTCTCTTACTACACTGCGCTTTTTGGCATCACAGGGCCATTAGGTATCCAAGAATAAGCTACAGTATTGTAGACAGCAGGTGACCTACCTCGGCCATCTGCTGTCTAAGGAAGGACGTACTCTCACATCTGACCGCATCCAAACAATACTACACCTTTCCTCTCCCACCACCCAAAGAGATGTTCGTACACTAATTGGTCTCACTTCCTTTTGTCGCCAATGGATACCGAATTTTTCCCTCATAGATAAGCCACTCCTTGCTTTGCTTACAAAAGACACACCCACACCTCTTCCTTAGACACATGAACACGACCAAGCCTTTCAAGACTTACGCCACGCTCTTTGCTCTGCACCAGTATTGGGCACACCTGATTATTCTAAACCCTTCTGCCTCTACACCCATGAGCGCTTAGGATGTGCTCTCTCAGTCCTGACCCAAATTCACGGCACCAAACAACGCCCATGCGCTTACTTTTCGGCCACCCTAGACCCTGTGGCCCGAGGTCTGCCCTCTTGCCTTAGAGCAGTTGCAGCAGCGGCCGTCTCTATCCGACAAAGTGAAGGGATTGTGTTGGGAACTAGATTGACAGTATTAGTTCCACACGCAGTCGACATATTACTGAATCAGACAAAGACACAACACCTCACTAGTGCACGACTAACAGGATATGAACTAACGCTGTTAGCACCCCATATCACGCTAAAGAGATGTGCGACCTTGAAGCCTGCCACACTCATGCCCACACCAGATCCTGACATCCCAGACATTCCACATGACTGCCTCTTTCGAACAGAAGAACAGTTTAAGGGACGGGTAGACTTAAAAGACACCACTCTAACAGAACAGGATGGGCAATTGTGGGTGGACGGATCTTGTATTAAACTATCAAACGGTACCACATCTGCTGCCTATGCCGTCACCACTACCAATACCATTGTTCAGACTGCACGCATACCTCAGAAATTGGCCCAGGCCGCAGAACTCATAGCTCTCACCCGCGCTTGTATCCTTAGCCAGGATCTCGCTGTCACCATCTATACCGACAGCCAGTACACCTTTGGAGTGGCCCAGAGTTTTGGTATCCTTTGGAAGGAGAGAGGGTTCTTAGCGTCACATGGTACACCCATTCAGCATGGTGACTTAGTCACTGCATTGCTCCAAGCATTGACACTACCCAGAACATTAGCTATTGTTAAATGCAACGCACACAAGAAGGTCACAGACGAAATAGGATTAGGAAATGCTTTTGCTGATGAGACAGCCCGGGCTACAGCACAGGAAAGAATACATACCCCTATGTACATAGTAAAATCCCAAGCAGAGAAGTGGCATGATGTTAGACAACAGATCCGGGACATCCAGTCCACTGCCACCTCTGAAGAACTTCAAAATTGGGAGAAGGAGGGCATGCTTGATTAAGAAAATTGTTGGCGATCCAAAGATGCAAAACTTTGGAAATTGCCAAATGCTTATCTCCTCCCATTGTTGAACATGACTCATTTGCCAGCACACACCAATGCTGCCACCATGACTAAAATATTACAGGAAGTGTGGGATAACCACCAGCTCCGGTCTACCGCCTCCAGGCTGGTCCAACAGTGTTTGGTTTGTCTCCGCTACAATGTAGGTAAAGGGACTCGGGTACCTCGGGCAGGATATGCCATCCCCACATCACCTTTTGAAGTGCTGCAAATAGATTATATTCAAATGGAACAATGCAACAACCTTAAATATGTTTTGGTGGTTGTTTGCGCGTTCAGCAAATGGGTGGAGGCTTACCCGGTTAGAGACAACACTGCCCTAACCACCGCCAAGATATTGCTGAAGGCATTCTTTCCCCGCTATGGCCTTTGCCGAGTCCTATGGAGTGACAGTGGGAGTCATTTCATTGGAGAAATAGTCAAGCATATACTATCAGGATTAGAGGTTCAACAAAAATTTCATGCAGTCTTCCACCCCCAATCAGCAGGCCTAGTGGAAAGATACAATGCCACCATCAAATCCAAACTAGCCAAAATAGTAGAAACTACGGGGCTAAAATGGCCAGATGCGCTACCACTGGCCCTTCTATCAATAAGATCTGTCCTGCATTCCCACACCTCATTGACTCCGTATGAGGTGGTCTTTGGACGCCCAATGAACATCTGGGGTGCACCCCCTGCTACCACATTGTCTGATTCACCTTGTGAATTGTTGAGTGATTATTTGTCCGTACTTACACGAACTTTGTCTTCCATTCATCAGCAGGTCCAGGAAGCATTGCCTGATCGATCCACCGGGCCGGGACATGCCATCCGACCGGGCCACTTCGTTATGGTAAAAAACTTTGCTCGAAAGAAGACTCTGGAACCCCGGTGGAAAGGGCCCCTGCTAGTCCTTCTGACCACTAGAACGGCCCTGCGAGTGGAAGGCAAGAAATCCTGGATCCATGCTGTGCACTGCCGGAAGATCCCCAGCATCACTCAAACTGATCCTACCTTGTCCACCTACAAGGAAGTTCTAACGTGCGACCCCCCTGTGTGTGGTCTCCCAGAACCAGAACTGGAATTATTAAAAGATAACACCGTGCCAATCAAAGAAAGATACAACCTACGCCCACGCACGGCCTCTGGAGCTCCAGCGACCGGACAGGGGAGGTGAGCCAAAAGTCACAGGGCGGTAGTATTATCTGGAAGGGTGGATTGGTACTCCAGGTAGCGGGGTACTGAGAAGCCTAGCCAGGACAAGCAACCATCAGCTACCGGCGACGCGTAGGGCTCACCTTTTCTCTCCAACAGCTGTACAGCCCAAAAGAAGATTGATTATGACAAACAAAGAAACCATGGAACTTTCCAACAAGAAGATAGCACTATGTAACAAACTGCATAATAACAGGTCAATAGCTTTGACGACAGTTCTTCTCCTCACTAATATCTTTGGCATCCTCTTCTGGATCCTAGAGGAAGGGGAACCAGCCAAGGATACCATATTGCCCACTGATGTCACGCTTCCTGAACATTCCCATGTCTCTTTGTCCCCTTATCTCCAAAATAGGCGACAAGAGTTTTGGAACAACACCTTCATCCAAATGTTGAATCAACATAATGATGTATTGAATAAAACAAACTGTTGTGTCTGTGGTCTCCTGCCTCACTCCACGGAAAATAACATTCCCTTCCTCCCTTACTCTTACTCTATACACGCCTCTTGCGCTGCCTGGATGTCGCTCATCATGGACGCCCATCGGTCCAGCGGCCTTGCCGACATCACTCTCCAACAATTGCAAGATGAGTTCTGGCAGAACAAAACGGGCAATGCTGTTTGTCCAAAGAACAATTCTACACGCATGTCTGAGGATGAGAAGGAGGAAATGCTGGTATTCGACTCTACCAGTAGAATACGCTTCTCCAGGTTCAAAGCAAGGACACCCGCCAAGCGGACCCCACCGCTAGCTGTTGTTCACATTCCTGGACTAATGTGCATCAGAGGCTTAGGTATTGAGTATGTTGGGGACAGCTCTTGTGTCGTGACAACAACTCTGAATACGACATCTCCACCGCCCCTTGTTGCCTCCCCAAACACCTACTTTGTGTGTGGAACAAAGGCCTACACTTGTCTTCACGAGAACTGGGGAGGCACATGTTACATAGCTTTCCTCCTTCCCCCTGTCTACATTGCTTCTCCTCTTCATCATCGCGCCCGCCGCAGCAACGATGTGGGTGAACAGACACAACCTCTCAACAATTCCTGGATGCCATGAAGGGCATCCTTCCCTTCTGGGGACCAATGACAAACAGCATAGCCATTCGCCACCTCACCAGAGTCATGGAAGCCACTGTCAACATCACAGCTAGTATTTTGGCCAACAACACTGCGGAGCTCCAAGCGGTACGCCTCGTCACTCTACAAAATCGCATGGTCCTTGATGTCACCCTAGCTGACCGCGGAGGAGCATGTCACATCATCGGCACCAGCTGTTGCGTGTATGTCCCGGATCATTCATCATCTGTCTACGAGGCTATTTCCGCACTCCATCAAATAGCCTCTGACCTCCATCAAGATACAGACCCATGGTCCCTTGGTTCTTGGATATGGCAACTTCTGCTGACATGGGGATGGAAGGTTCTAATGATCATCCTGATACCTCTTGCCCCGGTTCTCTTTTGTAGTCTTGGCCTTCAATGTGGTCCTCCACTCTGTGGCCTCTGCGCAAATACTATTAAGTTAGTCCCCGTAAATGCACAGGTCAAGAACAATAAAATAAGGACTGAACGTGAGACACAGCTATTGATGAACATTGTAATTGACAAAAAAAAAAAAAAAAATGGTTTCGCTTATGGCAAAAGGAGGGACTGTGGAAAAGTAGGTCTGTTATCTTGCCATTCACTACACCATTTTGTGCTATACCCTTCATGACTGACCTTCTCTCTCTTTCACGATCACTCTTGAGCTCCACTTTTGACCTCCCACATTGCTGCACGGACGCTCACACCCTGTTCGTGCTTTGACCTGCCACAAACTGACCAGCCCATGCTCAACCAGTCGGACAGGGAGTTTCCCAGATGTTTATCGTCCTCACCCTGCACACTATGCCCTGCAGGCGTCCAACAGCTACCATCTGCAGGCCTATCAGATTGACCTCTGCTTGCTGTGTAATCATTCCTCTCGCCTGTGCCCTGCAGGGGTCCAACAACTACCATCTGCGGACTTATCTGATCGAACTTTACTTGTCGTATAAACATGCTTTTCGCCTACACCCTGCAGGGGCCTCACCGCTACCATCTGTGGACTTATCAGATTA
This sequence comes from Triturus cristatus, assembly GCF_964204655.1. Lineage (NCBI taxonomy): Eukaryota > Metazoa > Chordata > Amphibia > Caudata > Salamandridae > Triturus > Triturus cristatus. The sequence goes on along the minus strand of NC_140582.1, from coordinate 1,067,563,778 downwards.
ACATTTGTTTGACATATAATCATGCCTTTTTCACCTATGCCCTGCAGGGGCCAAACAGCCACCACCTGCTGATTGTATCATAACTGACCATTGCTTGTCTGTAAATTATTGGTGTTTGTTATTGTTCACCTAGCACGCACAGGGTGAGGATGAAGGGTATATAAGGTGCAGAAGCAAAGCACTCAGGAGATTGCCTCCTCAGACAAGCTGCGGGTGTCTGTTGCCGATGCTCTCTCTCCATCTCATGAGATTGTAATAAATATCCTTTCTCTCGGCACTCCAGTGTTGGTCTCAGTTTGTATCCCGGACCCGTGGACGAAGGGTGGACCCTGCACCTTTGGGTGGTCCCCCAAAAGACCCCCAAATCCACAACTTCAGAAAGGCCAGAGCAAATTATAAGAACGTGCAGTTGCAAGCGGAGAAGGAATGGGACGAAGACCGATGGTAAGATATGCTGTTGGCATGCAAAGGGAGGAATATGACACAATTTTGGGAGTTAGTCAAATGAAATGGGGTAGTGGTGAACTGAAGCAGATACCGATCAACCACGTCGCCCCAGTTCAGTGGGTTTCACATTACGAGGCGCAGTTCCAGTCCTCTAATTGTAATGAAGAGATCCCCTCATGGCCACTACCCAGTGAACCCCTGTGTTTCACCAGTTTAGAGGCTGAGTTTGTTTTAAAACTAATTCCGAGAGATAGGGTCCCCGGTCTTGACTGCATACCCGCAGATTTGTTTATAAAAGAAAAAGAGCTCTGGGTACCTTATATTAAGTTATTGGTGAGTGCCATAGCCAGTGGTACCCTGATTCCTGATACTTGGTCAGGTACTGAAATCCTACCGATATATAAGAAGGGTGATCGTTCACAACCAGGAAACTCTCTGTTCAGAAGAATGTAGGCAGACTAGTACTTGGCAGAATCCAGGCCTGGATAGTTGATACAGACATTCTGACACCCTTACAGGCGGGGTTTCGGCCACACAAAAGTACCCTCGACCAGGTCTTCAGGTTTGTGTTAATTTACTGGCGGGTGGTTATTATAGGAGGGGGCACAATCTATGCCGCCTTTGTGGATTTAAAATCTGCATTCGACCTAGTTCCCCATGTGAAAATGTAGAGTGCCTTGGTGGAAATTGGGATGCCTCCGGAAATGGTGGCTATTCTAGTAAAATTACATGTCTCAACATATGCGCAGGTCCGCTGGGGTAAGCCGGGGGAAGTCACAGAGAGGTTTCCTGTTTCCAAGGGGGTACGTCAGGGGTTTGTACTAGCTCCTACCCTGTTTTCTTTATTTATAAACAGGGTAGTTCAATATTTTATTAAGCACCCCACTGTCGCTCCAACATTAGCAGGTATGAAGATACCCTTGCTCATGTTCGCGGACGACACCTTGATAATATCCAAGACAAGACAAGGCTTGCAGGCAGCTCTGTCACGGTTTGAGGTGTTTTGCCGCGACCATGAGCTAAGGGTTAATGTGCAGAAAACAAAGTTCATGGTGCTCCATAAATCTAAAGCCATCACCGAGAGAGTATACATGAACAACGTGCTCTTGGATCAGACTGACGTATTTACCTATTTGGGTATTACATTCAGTAGAGAGCTAAGTTGGAAACCTCAGTTTGACATGCTGGCCATAAAACATGTGCAATTAGCAGGTGCATTGGTCAAAGAACATAGGCTCTCCCAAACTAAGCCTATTGCCCCTGTTCTGCAAATATATAACTCAAAAATTAGCCCCACAATATTATACGGTGCCGAATTGTGGGGCTTCGACAATCTAACCCCCCTAGCACTAGCACAAAACAAGTTTGTTAGATCACTAGTTGGTCTTCCGAAGTCCTCTCCACTTATGCCTCTCTATTTAGACCTGGGCTGCCACAACATCGAGGACGCGGCACGCTTTAGACCATTGGCATTCTGGAGAAGACTTTGGACTACTCCTAAGCTTTCCCTGTAAGCCAAGGCACTACTTGAAGTAAGGAGGTTGGGTCGACTGCATGAGATCCCATGGTTGACCAATATTAAAATCACATTGTCCAACATGGGGATGAGTACCTTGTGGGAGGACCCAGATGCTACAGCATTTCCTCCTAAGAAGATCTACAAGGCATCATACTGGGATATGGTTAAAATTAAGATGTTTTCATCTATCACAAGGCCGACATTGTCCAGGGAATTCCTAGAAGTAAAACATGAGGTTAAATTGGAAGCCTATTGGGACCTCATTTATAGGTCGCTTGATCGGAAATTATACCATCAGTTCAGAGTAGGTTCTTTACCAATAAGAGCGTTTACAAGCAGATGGCTCTTATCAGTGTGTGATAAATTTATCTTTTGCCATGGTCACATTGAGACCGTAGCCCACATTCTATTTGTCTGCCCAGCTTACCATCTTCCTAGGACTAAATGGCTCAAACCTGTCTGTATGAATTTGGGTATAAGGACCGCAAAGGAAGCTTTAAGGATTCTAAGGTCAGATACGACGGACCTTATTGTAGTTGGTATGGCAACATTTTTGAGATGGGTGTGGGCTATTCGAGCCAAGAAAATGGGGGTAGAGCAACCTCTATTGCAAGAGGGACCAGACACTAGGGGCCCGATTCACAGAACTAACTTGTGAATGTGAACTCTGTGAATCGGGCCCTAGGTTAAGAATGTTTAGGAAATGATTATCTGTTGATTTTCTGCTCAACTAAGGTTTTTGTCAAATTGGTGGTAACTTGGTTTTAGCCCATGTGATATGATAATTGTTAAATGTCATGTCACATTTTAAAAATTAATTTTATTGTTGATCACGTACAATAATGTGTTTTAATAATGGATATATATTTATTAATTTTTTACAAAGATCTATGGTCATTGTCGGTCTTATTGTTTATTGGAAAAATGCTTTGAGATGAAATATTTTTTATATTATTTTAAATACTGAATCATTCTGTCTTTTATGATTGAATAATCGAAATAAATACTATATTGAATTGAATTGAATTGATCTAATATTATATATGTGTTACAAATGGAGAAACGTATAGTTGTAGTTATTGCATTAAGAAAAGAAGATATGTTAGAATCTGGGTTAGCAGTCAAGCACTTTTCATGTTCCTGTTTAATTAAGATTCTAATCCTGTTACTGGGTGAAATTGGCAGTTGCAGGCTGGTCCCTTACCTGTACAGTCATATCTATCTTTAAATGATTTAATTGTCAATTGATTACTTCAAAATAAGTGAAGTCTCCTTCACCCGGATCTTTTCAACACCAATGGCTCTTTTGGATGAGAGATAAAATGCCACGGAATCTACAGTGAATCATATAAAAATTATATTATGTTTTTTTACTTGCATTTTGTTATTTACCATATGTGTCACTGGGATGCCTCTTTAGAATGCAGAAAAAATCACATAGAAAGAAAAAGAGTGAGCATAGGATGAAAAGGAAAGTGCAGTAATGTCGAACAACACAAGGTAAGCATGAAGACTTTTCAGGGTGGATTTCATTTGCTTCAGATGGTAAGGTTTAAAACTGAGGTGACTATAGTTATAGAATTCAAGGTGGCAAAGCTTTGATAGCATAGGACTAGACTACCAAAATCATAATCTTTCATTAGCAGATAACCATCAGATTTGATGGGTGTAGCAAAATTCACCTGCTCTCTCAGATGTTTTTACTTGAGACTTGATTTTTGCAGCATTTTGTGACTCAGAGCACTGTGAGGTTGATAAACACCTCACAGTGTATGTGCTGCTTTCCTAAGACAGTACCACCTAATTGGCTAGCCCCATTTGGCATATCTGACTTATAAGTACGGGTACTATAAATCTGAGCAGACACTGCTTGAATAGTATAAAAGTCAGATGTCACACGCAGGCTGCCTGGTGGATTGTCACCACTCACCGAAGTGCTTTAGATACATGGCATTAAAGCTGTTGCTGAATCTCTGGGCTACTTTAGTGCCAAACTTGAACAAGAATAAATGAATTAATTAATTATGTTATTTTATGATTACTTAAAATCATTACCTAAGTATGAGGGTACAATCTCAAGTACATATGCCAGTAAATGAAATATAAAAGTTTGTTTATCAATTCCAGTTTATAATGAGCCATTGAATTAAAAGTCTAAGTGTAGCATCAAGCTTGCCGCCATGGGTCTAAAGTGCATAGTGCCTTGTGCAGCTGTTTACCTGGAGGGTGCAGCCTCAATCAAGTCCGATACTGCAATTGCACTGCTCGTTGATCGTGTAGCGCTTAGTCACAAACGTGTATAATCGATGAGCTGCACCCTGGGAGGGAAGGAAACTACGTCGGACCCTCATCTTACAGTTCAGGTAACCTGGTACTTCGCAATGTCCTATTACTTACCGGTAATCTTCATTACTCCGGGTCCCGTTGTCCTCGTCCCCTTCATACTAACAAGTGAGATAATCTATCTCACGACAGAAAAAAGAAAGCAGGAATGCTGGTAAACCCCTCCCCCTCCTCACTGGGAGTACATAAGGGTACAGTACCCAGCATGCCTCCTGAACAACCAAGCCCCAGATGAGGGCCGGAAAGCCCGGGAAGGAGGGAGGGATGGTATGAAGGGGACGAGGACAACGGGACCCGGAGTAATGAAGATTACCGGTAAGTAATAGGACATTACCCCCAGGTCCCTCCTGTCCTCGTCCCCTTCATACTAACAGGTGAGAATACCCAAGCAGCAACCGGCCATCATCCCCCAACAAACCACCAGGACACAGAGCCATAGCAAACCCAGCAATTTATTAGAAATAGCACAGTTGCAAAGAAACAAAAGAGGGAATCAGGAGCACACAGCCCGAAGAACCCCCAAACCAAAGTTCGCATCATCCCCCAGAACATTCTGAATCCGGTAATGCCGAACAAAGGTATTAGCAGAGGCCCAAGTAGCGGCCCGACAAATCTCAGAAAGATACACACCACGAACCTCCGCCCAGGAAGCAGCCACTCCCCGCGTAGAACGCCCCTGAGGGGAGCAGCCATTACAACGCGGTTATTACCATGCTGTGCAGTTACATCGCATGCGTTACAACGCATGCGATGTTACAACGCTATGCCATTAGAACGCAAGTCTCTACATCGACTTGCGCTAGATGGCGTGCTAACATTACAAATAGTGTAGTTTACTATCCCAACACCTTCCCTACTGTTAAGTGGATTGGAGTTGGAATAGTAAATTACACTTTTTTAATGTCAGCACGCCATCTAGCGCAAGTCGATGTAAAGACTTGCATTCTATGGCATAGCGTTGTAACATCGCATGCGTTGTAACGCATGCGATGTAACTGCACGCGTGGTAAAAACCCGCGTCGTAATATCATACATCCCGCCCCTGAACCTCAGCCAGAGGAGGAGAGCCCGCAAGGGAATAGGCCAACATTATAACCTGCTTCAACCAACGACGTAGCACGGCAACCCCTGGAGACCACCCCAAAGGACACAAAGAGGGAGTCCGAACGCCGAAAGGGAAGGCCCGGCAAACATCCAGTAAGGACCAGGGAAGGTGGTCGTCCTCATCCACCTGAGCAGAACACAGAGCAGGCAAGACCAACTCCTGAGACCGATGAAATTGAGAGGAAACCTTGGGAACAAAAGAGGAATCCAAACGGAGAACAACCCCATCCTCAGAAAAAGAAAGAAAAGGCTCCCGAGCCATCAGAGCCCCCAGCTCCCCAAGGCGACGAGCAGAAGTAATAGCCACCAAAAAAACAACCTTAAAAGTGACAAACTTCAAATCAACCTCCTCCAAAGGTTCCACCAAGGACCTCAAAACCAAAGGGAGGTCCCAAAGAGGAAAGGAAGGCCGAACCACAGGACGCGAGATCGAAAAACCACGCAACAAACGAGAAACCAGTTCATCCACATCATGCAGATTCCCCCAAGGGGCACGGAAAGCCCGAATAGAAGCCCACTGGGCCCACAGAGTCGAGACAGACAAACCCTTCTCGAACCCAACCCAAAGGAACTGAAGAACATCAGGCAAAGGACAAACCAAGGGAGACAACGCCAGTCCGAGACACCAACGCTCAAAGTTCACCCAATGCCTGCCATAGGACAGAAGAGTAGACTGCCTCCGGGACCGCTGAACAGCCAAAGCTAAATGCTCCGGGAGACCCCTATTCCTCCACCCCTGCCTCTCAACCTCCAAACCGACAGCCGAAGCCGCCGGAGGGACAACATCGGAGAGGATCGCAAGGGAGACGGGGGGAACGGGAAGAACCAAGGACCCTGAACCGCCAACAACCGCAGAGTGGGAAAACACGACCGGCGGGGCCAGAAGGGCACCACCACCTCCCGATCCTCCAGCAACAGCCGAGCCAGAAACCGAGAGATCAGAGTAATGGGAGGAAAGGCATACAGGAGGCGAGAAGGCCAAGGCAGCGTCAGGGCATCCACCCCCCAAGAACCCTCCTGAGGAACCCGAGAGAAGAAGCGGGGAAGCAGAGCATTGAGCCGGGAAGCAAAGAGGTCCATAAAGGGACGACCAAACCTCACGCACACCAAACAAAAGGCCACCAGAGTCAAGGCCAACTCCAGGGAGGCCAGAAAAAACCGACTGAGAGCACTCCCAGGACATGCACAGCCGCCAGAGACAAGAGATGGCCCTCCGCCCAGCAAAACAACGGGGAAACCACCGCGTTCAGGGAACGAGACCGGATCCCCCCCTGATGATTCTAATAGGCCACGGTCACAGTGTTGTCCGATCGAACCAACACATGGTCGTGCAACAGGAGGCGCCGAAACCCCATGACAGCCCGAGACACAGCAGACAACTCCCGCCAGTTCGAGGACCGACGACCCTCCAGCAGAGACCAACGACCCTGAAGGAACTCCGACCCCAAAGTTGCCCCCCAATCCAACGCACTGGCATCCATGGTAAGGACCAAAGGAAGAGGAGACTGCAGAGGCAAGCCCCTGTCCAGATTGGCCGACAAGGTCCACCAACGCAGAGCAGGAAGGATCGACAGAGACACCGGAACCAACAGAGACAAATCCAGAGACAAAGGATCCCACCGGGCCAACAGGTAAGACCAAAGAGGCCGAAGATGGAAACGAGCCCAAGACACAGTGAACACCGTAGCCGCCATCAGACCCAGAAGGAGCAACCAAAGACGCACCGGGAAGGACCGACCTCCCAGAAAACCGACGAGCCACGGAACACAAGGTCACCGGCCGGGCAACCGGCAGGAAGACACGATTCAGATCCGTGCGGAAACGAGCACCGATGAAAGTCAGATCCTGAGACGGCAGAAGCTGACATTTGGGGAGATCCAACAGGAACCCATGGGCCCCCAAGGCTGCACACACCAACCCCTGATCCTCCAACAACTGAACCGCGGAGGGAGCATGAATGAGCCAATCGTTCAGATATGGGTAAACTATCACCCCCTGAAGATGCAAGTAAGCCACCAAGGGCACCACCACCTTGGTAAACACCCTGGGGGCAGACCGCAGGCCGAAAGGCAGAACCTGGAACTGATAATGGACACCCAGAAGACAAAACCTCAGGAACCGACGGGAGAGAGGGTGGACCGGAACATGATAATAGGCATCCTGAAGGTCCAGAGTGCAAATGTAATGACCCCGGAGAACCAGGGGACTCACCCGCTGAAGAGTCTCCATCTTGAACGGAACCCGCAGCACATGTACGTTCAGGGCCTTGAGATCCAGAACAAGACGAAACCCCCCAGTCACCTTGGGAACCAGAAAAATGATGGAGTAAAACCCCCGACCCCTCTCCCCCTTAGGAACCAACTGAACCGCCCCCTTTTCCAGCAGCGACCTGACCCCCAGAGACAGCTCCACCCGCTTGGACGGACATGACGGCCAGGGAGTCGGACGGACCCCCGAGTCCAGAGGAGGAGCTAAAAACTCCAAGAGGTACCCCAAACGGACAATGTCCAGCACCCACAAGTCTGAACAGGAGGACATCCAGGCAGGAAGAAAGAACCGGAGCCGACCTCCGACCAAGGATCCGGTGCCGGCCGCCCCCTGACAGTCAGGAACGGGGCTTCGCAGGAGGAGACTTCGCCCTCTTGTCGCGACTCTTCCCAGACTGAAAACGACCCCAGCCCCTAGTAAATTGTCTGCGAGAGGAAGGACGGAAGAACGGCTTAGGTTTAGAGAAAGCAGGCACCGCAGAATGCTGCTTAAAAGAGGAAGAATGCTTCTTCTCCTTAAACAGCCGATGCAACTGACCCTCCAACTCCTCACCAAACAGCATAGAACCCTGAAAGGGCAGTCGCAGAGCAGCAGACTTCTGGGCAGAATCAGTCTTCCAGTCCTTGAGAACCAAGTTACGACGAGCAGCCACACAAGCACCCCCAGAAAGGGCCGAGGCACGCACGACATCGAATGAAATGTCAGACAGAAATTCAACCTGCCGCTCCACACGAGCCAGAAGACCGGAACAGTCAGTGGCATCATCCATAGAACTATACAAGGACTTCAAGTCCGAAAGGAGAGACTGAGCCACATAAGTCCCGTAAATGCCAGCCCTGAGCGCCAGATGGGAACCAGAATACACCTTCCTCAAGGAAGCGTCCACCCGCTTGTCCACAGGATCCCGCACCACAGCGTCCTCAGCCAAAGAAGTGCGCCCAACGAGACTGGCCACAAAAGAATCCACAGGAACAGAGTCCGGCAAATCCTTAGCCATATCCTGAAGAGGATAGAGCTTTGCCATGAAGCGAGGGAGCAAAATGCGGTCCGGATCCTTCCACTCCCGGTCAAGCACCTCCCGGACACATGAATGAACCGGCATGACCACAGGAACTGCCGAAGCAAGGAACTCCCAGAAGTACATGGAGCATCATCAGCAGGAAAACCCATATTAGTCTTAACATGACCCAACAAGTCCGGCAACATGTCCTTGTCGACATACTTGCCCTTCAGCACATCGCTCCCCAACCATTCATCCGCCGATGCAGAAGAAGATGAAGAAGCAGGAGGCGCAGCCCGACCAGAAGACTTGGACCGGGGAGCACCCCCCATATCCAGCAGAGTTTCCCTAATGATCCGCCTCAGCCTGACATCACCACCACGGGAACGATGCCTGGAACACGGAGGAGAAGGAGAAGAGGAAGATGAAGCCGAGGCAGAAGAGGAAACCTCCACATGCCTGCTCTTCTGGGCACGTTTACCCATGGCGGCAGCCGGAGAACAACTCAGCACCGCAAGCCCCCCACAGGACCAGACCGTAGGAGGCCGCAGGAACATAGAACACCCAAGCTAGATGCCAGGCAGCCCACCAGCAGGGCAGGCCAGGAGCAGAAGCAGACCAAAATGCGAGGGAACGCCAGCAGGACAACCCTCCCAAATCGGCCAAAAATGCAATCACAACAGCGACAAAACCAGGAAACAACACCCCCTGGGAGCAGAGCAAGAAAAAGAACCGCTATGCGGTACTTACATAGAGGACCGGCAAGCGCCACCGCCGTCAGCCGCCATCATGAAAACGCCTGACTTCCTGCTTCAAACCCAGGAAGTCAGGCAAACCCCGGCAGGAAGCGCCCCAGCCACACGGAGGCCGCCGCACTCCCGGGGAACAAACAGGAACCGCTACACCTCCGACATGCCCAGCAACACAGAGGACGCAGCCAGGACACCGCCAGCGGAGGGAAGAAGCCTCGACCCGGCAGCAAGCGTCCACATGGCACCCCTCAAGCCCGGCAGGAGGAGAAACCAAGAACATCCAGCACAAACCCGAAGCCCAGCAACAGGTAAGCCCCAGGAGCCCCCAGGCTCCTGGTCCACTTCAAACTGTCGAAGACAGAAAAAAGAACAGGGGGCATGCTGGGTACTGTACCCTTATGTACTCCCAGTGAGGAGGGGGAGGGGTGTACCAGCATTCCTGCTTTCTTTTTTCTGTCGTGAGATAGATTATCTCACTTGTTAGTATGAAGGGGACGAGGACTGGAGGGACCTGGGGGTAATGTCTGCACCAGATGTATGAATTTTGCCAAATGATGCCAGGTGTGACAGTTTTCAGGGAGAATAGAAGGTTTTGCTCCGGACCCCACAATGTAAGAAAAGTTTGTATAAAACTGGGCAACAGCATAACAGGTGTACCAGTGATTCTTTCTTATAGTGGCACAGTATTCATCGTACAATACAAGTAAAAAAATCCCAACCAACATTCAGCTCTTTTATTGGGAGTGGCACTGACCTGCCCCAGAATATTTGTTTTAGGCAGCGTTTGCCTAATGCTTGTTGCAGATACAGTTGTATTATCTGAGTTGTATAAGATAGTAGTAGAGCATGTGTACTTTTTTCCATTAGGGCCTGGATGTCGGTTTCTCTTGTCAAGTTTGAACAGCCTTGTATCTGATTAAACCTTTTTGGACATGGCTAAAAATATACGTCTAACATTAATTAAGTCACATATAAAATGTTCTTTTGAGCCCACAAGACATAGGCATATAATACTAAGAAATGAGGCATGCAGTGTAACTTTCTATGTCTTTGCAGTAATACAATTCTAAACTGCTATATACTGCACAGGCTAAGAAAAGCCTTGCCATTTGCAATGGCCTGCTACAAGTATGGAATCCCTAAATGTCTTGGCACATAGATCTGCAGAAAACCTATTGGTGTGGTCTTTTGATCAGTATAAAAAACGAATTAAGTGGTAAACTTGCATTTTTTGTATGTGTGCAGCAAATATGAGTTTTTTTATAAAAGACCACGCTCACCTCTGCCGTAGCCTGCCAGGAACATTAAATTCAAGTCGCTGTAAACATCCTATCACAGGTTACTCAAAAGAATGCACAAGTTACCATCATGGTGGTTGTGGAAGCAGAGAGGTTGGTTCAGTATTGGGGTTGTCCACAGGGATCTGGGGCCAGTCACTACCAGGCTAGACAGAGAATAAGTTCCAGATCAAGAAGAGTAGAGAGAGAGAGTCTCACTAGGATGGGCTTAATGCCTGCCAGCAGTGGTGGGTGAGTTTCCCTGTGCTACAGTAAGCTCCAGTTCAGCATCCCTGCATATTATGTTATATTATGAAATGCGGTCTTGTAGAGCACACTAATACCGAAAGGCGTCTTGGCGCTAGTATTAGACAAACCAGAGAATATCGGCAATGGGGATACCTATCCTGACCATACACTAAGTCTATTAAAAAAGCCACGTTTTCAGCTCCTTTCTGAATCTGAGAAGGTTAGACTGAAATCTCAAGTGGTCTCCCACCCCCCTATTCCTCCCCTCTCCAGCTTTCTTTCCTGATTTTCTGCATTTGAATTCTATTGGCCGTACTTGATCGTAGGGTTCTATTTGGTTGGTACCATCTAAACTTGTCTTGGAGAAAGCCTGCCACTTTTTTGTACAGGCCCTTGTGCACTCAGCATAGGGCTTTAAATTGAATACGTGCCCTAACTGGGAGTCAGTGCAGTTCTCTAATATGATTTGATACTGGACAAAATTTGGGAAGATTAAGTGGCACTCTAGCGACTGTATTTTGAAGGGTCTGTCATTTTTTCAGAACTCAAGACTGTGTTCCCACCAGTAACGCATTTTAGGAGTCAATTTTTGAGATGACCAATGTAGATATAATTGTCTTCCCAAGTTCCAGAGGGAGAAAAGGTAGGGTTTAAAAAAAAATCCTGAGCATTAAAAAACAGGAAGATGTGATCTGATTTGTGTGGTCGACAAACATATGTTTATTGTCAAATATCATGCCCAAGTTTCTCGCCTTCTGAACTGGCGTTGGCAGGGCCCCCAGATTTGGTGGCCACTGGCAATGTCAGACATACATGCCCTGAATTGATTTGCTAGTTTAATTGGGTCGGCCGCAACAGATACTACTAACTGTGTAGTGGAGAAAACCATATACCGCGTACTGTGAAAGTGTGGTTGAGGGTCTCCAATGCAACATGTGTGAGACTCTGGTTCATTGTCACTAGTTAGTCATTTGCCTATGATTATGAGCCATTGCGAAAAATAACCATTTCAACCACACCAATAACTAAAGTGTGAAAAGGGCCTATTATGTCAAGCGCAATTTCCCTCTAAAGTCTACTGGTGCTATTTAATTGAGTTGGACAACATGTAACTGTATTTTGATACTTGTCACTCCATGCACAAGGAATGCACTGTGTCACTTTGTTCTCTACATGTTATCTAGACCTGGCCACCAAACTTCTGCACTTAACTTCCACTTCATGGTATTCTTACCACTATGTTAATCATGAGCAAGATCCATTATTCTGGCCCTTAATCCTCTTGGTACAACTAACAATTCTTTCCTGCACAGAATTAAAATCATAGCATGACAATTCCACAACCATGTTATTATAACCGCACTCCTCCATGCTCAAGGTCTCCTTCTTTGGCTCTCCCAATTCTACATATATAATTACATAATTCATCACTTCAGCTTTCAAAACCTGTTCTACCCATACTTGCTGTGACACACATTGTGCTGTCACATCTTATACTGTGTAAATCATGAATTCTTCACGCTCTTCATCATCTTCAATCAACCTCAATGGCAAGTGTGACAAACTTTCAGCTAGTGCATTCTTGATGCCAGAACGTATTCAATCTCAAAATCATAATCCTGTAAACCAAAATCCACCTTGTTGCGCAAGAAATAGCTTTATTCACACCTTTGGTAATAAAAAGATCAAACAAAGGTTTATGATCAGTTCTGGTGCCAAATATTGTACCCTGTGAATATTGGCTGAAACATTTTATGCCCCATAAGCAGGCCAACGCCTCTTTTTTATCACTGAATACCTAGATTCAGATGGTCTCAATGCCTTCGAGTATACACTATTATACCTTTACAATATCTTTCACTTGGATTACTAGAGCACCCAAACTGTTGATTGTTGCTATAATCAAATGGCACTACCCATCAAATGATTTTAAATATAGAGCATTAACCATTTCATATTTTAGTAAACTCAACTTTCATATCTCTGGCACTATTCATACTTCACATTTTTCATTAACAACAATTTCATGTTTTTGTTTTATCTGCAAAATTAGTAACTTGTTTTTCATCAAATTCGGCAAGTTGCAGGAATGCATGCAGTTGTTCCTTGTTGGGGTCTTGGAGTTTCCTTGATAGCCTCAAACAAACTTATTTTGTGCTTTATGTCCTTGCAATCTATAGGGTGACCGAAAGACTCTACTTTTGTTACATGAATGTTACACTTTTCTTTCCTTTTAGTCAAACCTTTCTCTTTCAAGATGTCCAATGCTTAAGTTAAAACACCATCCTCTTTTGACAAAACGTCACATTGTTGATGTCGCTAAATTACTGTTGCATGGCTCTCTGAAGTACTGCTGCCAAAGGGCACCCTACAAAATCAAAATGCTCCTACCGGAGTGATAAATGTCAGATGTTTTGATTTATCTTCAAGTGCTATCTGATGGTAGACCGATGAAATGTTCAAAGTTGTAAAAATTGTGATCCCATGTTATGTTCTCAACATTTCGTTAATATTCGGCAGATGGTGCTGGTGAACCTAAATGCACTTGTTTAGTTCTCTCAGATCTGTACGCCTCCTTATTTTGCCTCCTGGTTTCTTTGCCAAAACTATTGGGGATAACCATTCGGCTCCTTTAACGGCTTTTATTATTGCTTCTTTACACATCATATCAAGTTCTAGTGTCAATTCTTCCCTTAAGGTTAGAGGAATGGATCTAACTTTGTGTACCTTGGTTTCAATACCATCACGTAAAATAATACGGTGTTTGAACCCATTCAACAATCCCAATTTATCACTGAACACTTAAGGGTATTTTTCTTCCCATCCTTCTTAAGGAGTGAACTCACCTTTACCTCATACACACAAAGAATCTTGCCATGATGGTTTGGATCTAAAGTGATTTGCAGGTCCCTTTTTTGGGTCCATCCGGCATCTTTAGCCACTGATACCTTAGGTCTTGTATTTTTACTGTTAAATGTGATTTGTGCTTTGAAGAGACCCATTACTCCGGTTTGTTTCCTACCATATGCCACAAATTTGACATCTGGTACTTCTGAAGCTTCCCTTTGGTATAATGAACCGTACCATCCCGATGAATGTGCATCTGGCACCAAAGTTCGCTATACCTCTCAAAAGTTTTCCTTTTTCTCTTGTCTCACAGAATGGTGCATCAATATCATCTCCAGTATCACAAATTTGCAGTACAAACTCTTCGCTAGAATCAATCACCTCCTCCTACTGTATACAACCCTATTATTTGTAAAGATTCTGCGTTTTCCCCCTCACACATGTTTTCATAATGTCCTTTAGTATTGCATCTTCTACATATTTGACTATATGCAGGACATCCTCTGTCTATTGCTACATATCCTTTCATGACACATGAAAAACAAATTACATCTTTTTTCACCCTTGTTTTGCCGGTTGTCTTATTACGTTTTCAGTAGTTCCTATCTCTCAAACTATCATATCTCCTGCTACAGCAGTTGATCCTTGAACTTCCATCTGTTCTTAAGTTCATTCCCAGAACTTCTGCTTGTTCTGACCCACTAATCTCCACTTGTTTAATATCATGCAACATATATTTGAAACCCTTAGCAATTTCTATGGTCTTATCAAGAGTCTACTCTTTCGTAACAACTTTTGGTGTGTTCTTTTACTAGCTATTTTATGTACAGTTTGGTCACATAATTTCATCATGCTATGCTTTATAATTGCAAAACATAGGTAACACTCTCAAAGCTGCAATAAAATCTATAGATTCTCCAAGTAATTTATATCTGCTTAAAAACAATGTTGCTCAACTACATTATTTTTTACTATATTTGACATCTAATCTCATAAAATTATTCTTATATTTATCAATTTCCTCTACACTATCTTCATCATCAGCTGTAGGTGCAGGAAGAAGATGGTTAAAAATGTCCCTATCTTCAGTTCATAAACATTTTTTAAGTATAGCTAAATTTCTCTGAAAGTAAATATATCCCACCATTGCTTTGATATAAGGTTCTACATCCTCTTTACATTTACACCATTCCAAAATCCAGTGCACAGTGCGAGTGCTCCCTATTGTAAATTGATGTATGGATTATTGATTCCATGATTGTCTGATTTGGTTTACTTGTCAGACCCTAGTACAGTGCACCAGGAGTGCCCAGGGCTGGTAATCCAAATGCTGCTAGTGGGCTGCAGCACTGGCTGTGCCACCCACAGAGGCAGCCTGTTAAAGGGTGTCTAAGGCTTGCCATTGCAGAACCTGTGTGCAGTCTGGTACTGCCATGTTGACTGGGCAAGTGCACCCACTTGCCAGTCCCTAAACCTTCCCTTTTCTTCATATCAGATACCCCAATGGTAGGCCCAAGGGCAGGGTGCATTGTAAGTATAAGGTAGGACATGCCCTGGTGTGTGTGGCATGTCCTAATAGTGAATTACAGACATTTTTGTTTTTCACCATTGCAAGGCTACCTGTTCCCCATAGGCCAGAATGGGCAGTTTTATTATTACATCTTAGAATCCTAACTGACTCAGGGAAATAGGTAGAAATTCGAGTTTAGTATGCCTGAACTCAGAATGATAAAATACATCTTTTAGTGAAGTTGTTTTTAACATTCTGTGTTGGAAAATACCGCTTTTAGAAAGTAGGTACTCTCTTGTCTAATCGTCCAAGCCTGCCTCTACTAGGTTGTGTATTCCTTGAGTGACAGGGGCTGGGAGATTCCAGGAGACAGGGTGAGTCAGCACAGGGCTGAATAGAAAGATCTGCATGTAGATGGGTGGGAGGAGTTGCACCTGGGACCTGAATAGGGCTGTGCCTTCCCTCCACAATGCTGGCTTCACCTCCTGTGGTGCGTCTGATGTCTCTGTCCTGCACTGTGAAAGGAAAGAAGGAGTCATGTAAACAAAGTGCTCCAGGACTGACCAGAACTGGTTTGGACTAGGCAAAGGCCTCTCTGCCTTCAGAGAACAAAGAGAAACTGTGTATAAAAAGGGGGACCCAGACCCCAGAACTTTGGATCACTTTTGGGAAACAAGAAGAACCCTTTGCTGAGGAGAGGAACCAGAGAGACTGAGAAGAGACTATCCCTAAGCTTGAGGGATTGGCCTGCAGTGGTTGCCTGACTGCCAAAGAGAGGAGAAAGGAACTTTGTGTGTACTTTATTCAACTTGTGAAGGATCTCCAAGGGCTTGAGAAAAGAGCTTGCCTCCTGCTGAAGTCTCAGGGACAACAGACTTCACCAACCAGCTCCCCAAGAGTTCTTTGGAAGTGCCTACAGTTGTGCTGGGCTTTCTGAGGGACTGGTTGTCGCAAGGAGCTGAAAGCGCAATTTACGAGCAAGAAGCATGATGCCGAACTGCCGCAATTGCTTCACAACGCAAAATCGCCTCGCATCGCCGGAGAAGAGGATCGACGTTGCATCAGATGGTGCCGCATCACCGGGAAGTGTGTCGCAGGGCCTGTCACGGCTCAGAAGAATCGTTGAGTCACCGCAGGGCCGTCGCATCATTGCTGAAGCATTTGCATCGCCGGAGAAGAGGATCGACGTCGCATCAGACGCCGCCGCATCACCGGGAAGCGTGTCGCAGTGCCTGTCGCGGCTCAGAAGAATCATTGAGTCACTGCAGGGCCGTCACATCATTGCCGAAGCATCTCGCATCGCCGGAGAAGAGGATCGACGTTGCATCAGACACCGCCGCATCACCGGGAAGCGTGTCGCAGGGCCTGTCGCGGCTCAGAAGAATCGTTGAGTCATTGCAGGGCTGCCAAAGCACCTCACATTGCCGGAGATGAGGCTCGACGTCGCATCAGAGGCCGCCCCATCACCGGGAAGTGTGTCGCAGGACCTGTCACGGCTCAGAAGAATCGTTGAGTCACCGCAGGGCCGTCGCATCATTGCCGAAGCATCTCGCATCGCCGGAGAAGAGAATCGAAGTCGCATCAGATGCCGCCGCATCACCGGGAAGCGTGTCGCAGGGCCTGTCGCGGCTCAGAAGAATCGTTGAGTCATCGCAGGGCTGCCAAAGCAACTCACATTGCCGGAGATGAGGCTCGACGTCGCATCAGAGGCCGCCCCATCACCGGGAAGTGTGTCGCAGGACCTGTCACGGCTCAGAAGAATCGTTGAGTCACCTCAGGGCCGTCGCATTATTGCCGAAGCATCTCGCATCGCCGGAGAAGAGAATCGAAGTCGCATCACTACGGAAGCACAGTAAGAAACCGACGCATCACCTCCCCTCACAGAGAAGAACCGACGCATCCCCTATGCAGCAGTAGGGACCCGACGCATCACGGTTCTTGCGTGTAAGGAACCGACGCATCACCTTCCCTGCAACACTTTCGTTGCATAGCATTACGCATCCTAAGGTACATTGAACTCAAAGTGTCGCATTTTAACATCTAAAGAGAACTAAGCTAATTCTGCCGTTTTAAGTACAGTATAGTGGATTTTTGTCGTTTGTGGTCTTCTGTTAAGTCTATATAAAAGATACCTATTTTTAATATACAACTTGTGTGGTGTCCATCTCTAGTGTTGTCACTGGATTCCTGTATGTGTTCACAAATGCTTTATACACTGCCTCTGAGATAAGCCTGCCTGCTCGTGCCAAGCTACCAAGGGGGTGAGCAGGGGTTATTTTAGGAGTGTACCCCCTTACCCTGACTAGACACAAGAGTCCCTATTTGTCAAAGGTACCTACCTCTGCCAACTAGAGACCCCCAAATTTAACACCATTCATTAAGAGGTCAATCATTCCCTATAAATGAATAATGGTGTCATTTCACCAAAACCTTAGAAACAGCAGAGATGGCATCACATGCTATCTAATTCCCTATTGTTACATTAGGCTGTTGACCATAGAGCTGTGTGTTAGCTGAATAGTACATCTTCAGTTTAGTTACTGGAGAGCTTGAGGCAGATCCTGTTTATCCGGGCTATGTCGGACATACATGTGACAGAGTCAGATTGTGTGGTAGTTGTGTCTTCTGAAAGGAAGAGGATCAGTTGTGTGTCACATGCATATGGGACGATTCTGAAGCCATCGGATAGAACAATGGTAGCGAGAATGTAGGCATTGAACACGGTGGGGCTCAGGGTCGAACCCTGTGGGATGCTGCAGATCTGTTTGGTGGCTTCTGACTGGAAGGAGGCTAGGCTGATCATTTGGGAGCATCCAGTTAGGAAGGGCCTTGGATTCCAGCCTTGTGAAGTCTCTGAATTAGGATCTGGTGGGAGACGGTGTCGACCACTGCCTAACAGTCCATTAGGATAAGGACTGCATTATCTCTTTTGACGATGATGAGACAAATGTGGTTGGCTCTGAAGCCCAATGGAGAAGGGTCGAAGCAGAGATTGGCCTTGAGGTAGAGGGCGAGATGTGAGTTGACCAGTTTTTCCAGGACTGCAAGTGGGTAAGCGCCTGTATTTATACATGGTCGGAGGGTCTGCTGAATGTTTCTTGAGGCAGGTTAGAATGGTGGCATGTTTCCTGGAATCCAGGAAGTTGGCAATGGAGAGTAAGAGGTTGAGTATAGAGGTGAGCACAGTGCAGCTGGGGTCCAATCCTCTTATGAAGATGTGATGAGGGCAAGGGTCGGAGGGTGCTATGGATGTGATGGATCGCATGGTCTTAGCAGGTCTGTGATGGAAATTTCTGACCAGCAGGACAGAGAGGGCCTTGCCTGGGTGTTGGTTGCAGTGGAGAGGAGGTCAAGAGCCTCGGGAGCTGGTTGGGCAAACTTGTTGTAGATGGAGTTGATTTTCGCTGAGAAGTGGATGGAGAGTTTGGTGCACAGGTCTTCAGAAGGGGTGATTGCCATAGAGCTTGCAGATAGGGATTTGAACTCTTTGAATTTGACAACAATATCTTTAGCAGAGTTCTGGCTGTTCTATATTCAGGAGGAGCCATGTGGCTTTGTGATGTTGGTGTTCCTGAGGGGTGATATATAGGAGTCTCTGTCAGCACAGTCACGGGTGAGCCATAAGAGCCAGTTCAGATGTTTGCACTGGCAATTTGAGAGTCAGAGGTCCTCGGGGTACCAGCTGGTGTGGGGGGGTTGAATTGTGGCCAGGTCATGTTGTCAACACAGGTGGTTATCCATTTCTTTTAAGTTAGAGATGGCATGGGTTAAGATGGTGGGCTGAGGGGGTACTTTGAGCAAGAAATGCAAATCTCAATTTGTCTTCAGGGAATTGTGGGTGCTGGCAGAGGTGGTAGTGCAATTGATGCATTCGCGGTGTATGATGGCTGTGCCACTTGAGAGCTTGTTGGTTATGTCGTGTTTGGTGATATTGTAGCTGGGGGGAATTCCAAGGTGGCTATGTCGGGACAGTCGCAGGGTTAAGCAAGGTTTCAGTAAGAAAGAGCAGGTCAGGGGAGAGGTCCTCCAAATAAACCAAAACTTACAGAGAAAGGAGGCAGAGTAAAACAACATAGGGGCATATTAACAAGGGCTTTATCTCACCTTTTTTGGCTTTAAAAGCCAAAGAAGCGGAGATAAAATTATCGCCCTATCAACAGGGTGCTAACATGCAAAATCGCACGTTAGCATCCTTTTTTACTACGCTTCCTTTTGCATCTCTAATGAGATGCGAAGTGGGCGTTCCAGAGCAAAATAATAGGAAGCGACATTTCTCCTATTATCAAGCTTCACGCTAACCCTGTTAGAGACAAAAAAAGCAGCGCTAACCACGGTTAACGCTGCGTTTTTACGTCTGCTAATTTTCAGACTTAGTCATGTAATCCAATGGGAGGTGGATTACATGGCTAAATCCACCATGGGCTATCAACAAGGATATCCCTATCCTTGTAGTTTTATCGCTGCATTACCAGCGATAACCTCCCAAAATGCCGCTATCGCTGGATTTTTTATCGCCTAGGCAGTTAGCGCTGTTAATAACGTGATAACCAGGCGATATTATCCAGCGATAGCGGGCGTTAAAAAAATTAACGCTAAGCGCCTTTGGCGTTAATTTTCCCCGTTCCTTGTTAATATGCCCCATAGAAGTTTAACAAGCTGAAAAAGCTGCAGAATGTAATGTCAAAACTGCACATTTTGAATGACAGTGTACAAATAATAAGCACAGCTGCAATTTGTCTAGCTCCCATGTGCCCAGCTAGGATTTGACTTTCCAAACTATATGTACGAGCTTTAAAAAAATTGCTTTTTTTGTCTGCAAAACTTAAAATGGAAAAAAAAATCTGCGCTACACCCTTTAATCTATTGGAATCGGTAAACAACATGGGCAAAGGCGGGTTCGTGCTGACACAGGTTGCTACAGCATAAAAGAACTATTGTTGAACTGTGTCACCTGATGCAACTGTAGTAGAAAGTACACATTTTCCCATCCAAATCCTGGCAGGAAACCTGAGATCAAACACGGTGTTACCTGTGGCTCGACCTTTTGTTATGCAGCTCATCAAATTCTCATGTGGCCTATTATGTGTCGTAGGGGCCATTGACGAATAGCAAAGTAGGCCTCCCGAAAAGAACCCGGCTGCAGGCGCTGGGCAGGGAGCTGTCAAGTCGACGGTTTGCTGGCCTCCTCGGCAGGAGTCACCTGGCTGGGCCCCTTCCTTCAGGTGCCGCCGCACCTGCGCATGCACAGCAGGCTGCACAGGAGAGCACCAGAGAACAGGAACAAAGTGCAACAAGCACGTCAGTGCACGCAAGAGTGTGAAAGGGCAGGCAGAAAGAGTGCTCTCACAGGGTGGTGGCTGGAGAGAATGTTACTTCGGCGTCAGTTACTCCATTGAGTGGGTACATGATGCAATTATCAGCAATGCCGCACAGCTGCCCTTATGTAAAATACACAAACCTGTACAGCACCACTTGTATTCTGCATAAGGGCATATGCGTCACATGTGAAGGCCGATTCGGGCGGAATCGGAAAGACGAGCAGGCAACCAAATCGGAATTCCCAGGTGTGCCTACGTTACAGCACGAATTTTATCAGGTGGCAATTGGCGTAGCGAGATGGAAACCTCACCCTAGGTGAAAGCACTCCCTGTTGGTATGTTAGCCTCTATTCCAAGATGCAGAAATCTGAGTGATGGGAAATACTGCGCTGGGGGCCAGTATTCACCGAATGGACTACTACTGCAACAATCATGACACTACTATTAATAGTGAGAAAAAAATAATGGTAATTTAAAAAAGCAGACAACAGACTGAAAACCCATGTAGGTGCTTGGTTATTGCCGATGAAGGGTACCACCGGATTTGATTGCCGCTGCATTTATCGACACTTTTCACATATCTCAAGGAATCAAGCCTTCTTTGTAAGTCAGGCTGTCAACCTTTGAAGATATGAAAGAGGGACTTTGTGGCGCTGGTATCTGTAGGTATTAATAATCAGTCAACATGAGGAAGACACCTGCCAAGCCCAGGATGGCCTACCAATATGCAGTGACTGACTAACTGACTTAAACTAGAGCACTCTTTGCATGAGCAATCAATCAACCAGGGGCTTGTAAAGCATGGCTAATCACTCAGGAGGGTCTCAAGGCACTGGGGGGCGGGGCTGCTGGTGCCTCTGGGCGTAGGATTATTCAAAGAACCAGGTCTTGAGGTCCTTCTTGAATTGAGTCAGTGATGCAGATTGCCTGAGGAGGAGGCACAGGGTGTTCCAGGTCCTGGTGGCGAGATAGGAGAATGAACTACCACCAGTTCTGATCTTGTTGCGAGTTGTGCGGAAAGGAGTTGTCTGGCGGGTATGTGGAATGCGAGTCGGTGGTTCAGGTATGCTGGTCCTTCATCGTGGAGAGCCTTTTAGGCATGTGTGAGGAGCTTGTAGGTGATTTTGTTGACTGGGAGCCAGTGGAGTTGTCAGAAGTGTCGCTTGATGTAGCTGCAGTAGGGGATGTTGAGGACCAGTCTGGCTGAGACGTTTTGGGCGTCCTGTAGTTTCTAGAGCTGTTTCAGGGTGATGCCGGCATAGAGTGTGTTGCCGTTGTCGAGTCTGCTGGTGATGAGTGTGTGGGTAACCGTCTTTCTGGATTCTGTGGGGATCCATCTGAATGCCTTTGGAAGTGGGAAGAGCGTGTGGAAGCAGGCTGAGGAAACTGCATTGATTTGACGGTTTATTGTGAGTGATGAGTCCAGTATGATGTCGAGGTTGCGCGCATGGTACGTTGGGGTGTGGGGGGCTCCCAGAGTGGGTGGCCATCACGAGTCGTCCTAGGCAGAAGGGGTGGGTTCCAGGATGAGTACTTCGGTCTTGTCCGAGTTGAGCTAGAGGCAGCTGTCTTTCATCCAGGTGGCAACAGCCTTCATTCCGCTGTGGAAGTTGGTTCTGGAAGTTGTGGGTTCGTTGGTGAGGTTGAGGATAAGCTGGGTGTGATCAGCGTATGAGACGATGTTGAGTCCGTGGCTTCTGACGATAGCTGTGATGGTGGCCATGTAGATGTTGAAGAGGGTGAGGCTCAGGAAGGAGCACTGGGGCACCCCGCAGCTGATCTCTGTCGGTTCTGAGAGGAACAAGTTAGATGGACCCGCTGATTCCAGCTGCTAAGGAAGGAGTGGATCATTTGAGAGCCTTTTCGCGGATGCTGGTCATGGTGTCTCGTGATTAGGGTGTGGTGAGAGACGGTGTCGAAGGCAGCCGATAGGTCAAGTAGGATGAGCGCTGAGGTCTCACCCCAGTGTAGGAGGGGTTGGATGTCATCGGTGGAGGTGATTAGTGCAGCCTCCATGCTGTGGTTGCTTTGGAAGACGGATTGGGAGGTGTCCAGGACGTGGCTTACTTCTAAGAAAACAGAGAGTTAGGCATTGATGGCCTTCTCGTTGACCTTGGCTGTGAAGGAGAGGAGGGAGATGGGTCTAAAGTTCTTGAGGTCCGTTGGGTCTGTGGACGGTTTCTTCAGCAGGGGCTTGATCCAGGGTGTTTCCTGTCATTGGAGAACATTGCAGTTTCGATGGAGCAGCTGATGTTGGGGTGTAGCTGGAGGGCAATGACAGCAGCTGCTCTGTAAAAGATATAGTAAGGGCAAGCATCTGACAGGGCTTCTGAGTGGATGCTCTTCATGGTCTTGAGTATATCATCTGTAGTAAGCAGAGTCCAGCAGGGCAAGGTCTGCTGGGGTGTGGCAAGGTTACGTGTGGTGGTGGCGGGCGTAATGGCAGGGTCTGGGGTGTTGAAGCTGTTGTAGATCTGTCTGATCGTGTGGTGGAAGAAGGTGCAGAGTTTGTTACAGAGGTCTTGGGAGGAAAGAACGTCTTTGGTCTCGCTGTAGGGCCTGGAGAAATCCTTGACGATGGTGAAGAGTTCTTTGTTGTTGAGTGCCTTGGTGCTGATTCTGTCTTGGAGGGCTGTTTTCTTTGTGCTTTTAAGGTGGTGGTGGTGGGCGTCGACGGCGGATTTGATGATTTCCGATGGTCCTTCTGGCGAAGATGACGGGGCAAGGTTCTCCAGTAGGGGGGTTTTCTGGTTGCTGGGGTTGTCCATGTGGAAGTTGAGGTCTCCGAGTAGGATGTAGTCGGTGGATGCAAGAGCCTGGGGTGCAATGAGGTCTATGATGGCATCAGTGAACGGCGGGCGGGATCCGGGGGGTCTGTAGACGAGGATGCTGAGGAGGGTGGTATTGGGGTTGGTCTGGAACTGGAAATGGAGGTAGTCCATGGTCATCGTTTGGTCGTTAGAGTGCGTGGTTAGTCGGAGGGTGTTCTTGTGGACCATGGCGATGCCTTCCGCTGAGCGGTCGGACGGGCCTTGCGGGTGACTTTGTAGCCGTCGGGGAAAGCAATTTTGGCGGAGGTGGCATCAAGGAGGTCCCAGATTTCTGTGGCGTGTTTGTGGAGGGATCATACGTTGAGTAGGATGCAATTGAGCCGGTCAGGTGCTCTGTTGGGCGCCTGGGTGGTGAGAGGAACTGGCTTGTTGGCGGGGTGAAGGCGCGGTTGTAGTTCCGGCTGGTGAAGGATTCATGAGTCTTCTTCGGTGATGCTAGATGGCAAGCTGCGTGGCGTCCAGGGTTGAGGGTGAGGAGGGTGCTGGCGTCATAGCGATGGAAGGTCCGAGAACCGTGGTCCCTGGCGCAGGGCCCGGTCCAGGTTTAGACGGGTGCAGACGGGCTTGCCTTCGGCCACCATTAAGAAGTGCTGCGGGGGCTGGACAGCTGGAGTGGTGTGGCTCACTGGTTATAGGCAGCAGACCCGGAAGCAGAGGACGGCCCGGGACCAGGGTTCAATTCCCGACGCGGCAGGGTCGTGGACCAGGGCCAGCGGACTCGATAATTCTCGCCTCGGTGCCTACTCTAACCAGGGATCACACTCGGCAACTCTGGGCATTAGCTTGCCTCATCTCCACAACGGCCCCCCACATTCGCCGGGGATGCCTGGTTTCACCTTGGAGATACCCAGGAGGGACCATCTCACAGGGATAGCCAGGACGGGTTCCCCAGCGGTCTACAGCGCCAGGACGCCTCAGGGCAGCAGTGCGCTTTACAAGACCCATACATTTACATTTTACATTTACAGCTGGGAGGTGGGAAAATGTGGGGAAAATGCAGGAATGGACACTGGAGGGGGTTGGAACCGCTGGGGTCACAGCGGGAGGGAAAACGGCGGGAAGTGGAAATAGGAAAGCCCAAGGTAGAGGCAGAAAAAAGAAAAAGGAAATAGAAAAGCAGTAAGAGAGCCAAAAAGGCAGAAAGAGAGACAGAAAAAAGCAGAAAGAGAGGCAGAACAAAGCAGAAAGAGAGACAGAAAAAAGCAGAAAGAAAGACAGATGGGTAGCCCTAGCAGCAGAGCAGTGACATTCTGCCACTAGACCACTAGGGATGAGGCACAGGTGATCCAGCGAGTTACCAACCTCAGGTACTCAAACACCATATACTCACCTGGGCCCATAAACACACACATTCACATAGGCTAGTAAATACCGATGGGTCAATTTTTGTAAATGCTTTATAAGATTAGTTACCTGTCATTCTTTAACTAATCTTTCACTGATCAAAAAGTTCTTTCTTCTGGTCAATGGACCTATTAGTTGGAACTAGTTGATTGTGAAATTACATAAAGTGAATTTCCTTTCTATATTTGAAATAACCACAGACTCGGGAGAAGTTTTAAATGTTTATCTAGTTAAATTCATGTGAGCCAAATTCAAAAATACAGTACGTACTCCGTTTCTCCAAGGAAGGAAAAGTCAATTAATCCAATAATCAGTCATCTATATTAACGAGATTTCACAATGACAGTACTCAGAAAGGAGAGGATAGAGAGAGCAGTACAAGGACATACTACATAGAAGTATATTTACCTAGAATGGTGTGGAAACCAACCCCTTGGCCAAGGAGCTGGAAATGTTCCCCTGGGATAGATCAGGTGACAAAGACTTCAGGACGGGTTTCAGGACAGGATTCAGGACAGTATAGATGACCTCTTCTAGATCCGGCGCCTGTGTCGCACCCCTCTCTGACACTATCTTCCTCCTCGATTCTTCCGCGATCTTCTTCTAATCAATTTCCTTATACCTAAAATTATTCTTCCGGCCTTAGTCGTCCGACTAGGGGTAAGGTACTGAGTTCATGTTCTAGTCGAAAGAATTTCCACTGAATGTGGAACGAATACTTTCACAGGATGTCCCACCACAATAGACTCACTTTGTTCAAAACTCATACAAGTAGCAACTACTGCTTTTAAACAGCCAGGTAATGCTGATGCTACAGGGTATAAGGTGGCAGAAAAGTATGCTATTGGACGTCACATCAAACCATGTCATTGGGTTAACACTGAAAGGGCACAATTTTCTCTTTCACAACAGAATAGTGCAAATTATTTTGTATAGTCTGGCATATCTAGAGCTGGAGCTTCACACAAATAATTTCGTAATTTCACAAAACCTTCCATGCTTTCATCATCCCAAACTATTGGGTCCTTTACCCGTTTCCGTGTCATCTGTATTAGTGGTTTAGCTAACAAAGAAAAACCTACAATCCATTGCCTACGATACCCTACCACACCAAGAAACATTCTGATCTCTCTCTGAGTTTGTGGTAACTGCATTTGTTTTATTATCTTTATTCTTTCAGGAATCACTTTTCTCACTCGTCTTTCTATTTGCTGTCCCAAATATTTGACACCTGTTCAACAAAATTGTAATTTCTCTGGAGACACTTTGTGTCCACTATCAGCCAAATGATTCAACAAGGCAATTGAATCAGTAACACAATCATCTTACGACTTTGATGGAATGAGCAAGTTGCCAATATATTGGACTAATACTGATTTTTTGGGCATCACTAGTGTTTCTAGACACTTTTTCAAAATTTGATTGAAAATTTAAGGACTTTCTGTATACCCTTGAGGAACTCGATTCCATACTAAAATACAGTCCTCAAACTTAAATGAAAAGAGATACTGGCTGTCTGGGTGTAAAGGAATGGAGAAGAATGCTTGGCATAAATCAATTACAGTAAACCATCCTGCATTCCATGATATTTGACACAGAATCACTGCTGGATTTGGCACTATAGGGCAACAAGGCACAACAATCTTATTGATTTTTCTTAAATATTGTACTATCCGGTACCTCCCGCTAGGTTTCTTAATGCCAATTATAGGTGAATTCCAAGGACTGCTCATTATTTCTTTTGAAATGCCTTGTTTAATCATTCGATCAATTTCTGATGCAACAACTGCTTTAACTCCAGGGCTCATTTTGTATTGCCTGGTATTTGGGTAGACTGCACCTTCTTTTACAGTCACCTTTACTGGATCTACATTTGCCATTAACCCTACTTATTTTCCGGTGAAGTCCCACACCTCTGGATTCAGTTGTTTTTAATTCATCTAGTAAATCATCTTTTGTCATTATTGAATACATTTTGTCTACCTCTGTGCCTTGTTTTCCTAACATTATTTTGTAGATACCGTCTTCATCAGGGGTCTGAATTGCAACACCATCCGGTGTGCAATAAATTGTACAGTTCATTTTGCACAATAAGTCTCTTCCTAGCAAGTTTACTGGACTAGAGTTGCACACCACAATTTTGTGCATCTCTCTGAAATTGCCAATGGCAACCTCCATGGGCTCTGTGATTGGGATTCTAATCTGTTTGTTTGAAACGCCTACTACTTGCATGGCTTCTCCTGAGAGGGGTAGGTTTGGGATGTCTGCTGTTCTCACAGTAGAATGGGTAGCACCAGTGTCCAACAAAAAGGTAACATCTTTTCCTTCTACCTTCCCATCAATATATGAACCTGACTGATCTACCGGTAAGGATGCGCCAACTACGCACTTCTCTTCCTCCCCCCTCAGGCACCGCCATTGATCATCTTTGTGAATGTAACTATCTTGCAAAAGAAATTGTGAAGTTACAGAATTTTTCTTACCATTTCCTCCAGGAAATCCGGTGTCCGCACTGTACTTTGCTCTGTTCACAAAATTTGGCATAGGGGCAGGTGGCACCTGACTCTGCTGATTAACAACCTGCTGCGGCTGACTCATTATCACCTCATTCTGCGTCTGTGGATTTAAATTTTGATTTGGGCCATTATTATTCTGAATATTTTTACACTTGTTTTTCCAATGTCCCAATTTTCCGCACCCATGACATTCTTTGCTTTCTCTCTACTCATTCGTCCTCTTGGTTTTCCTCCATGATTATCATTCTGACCCTGTCCTTTCATTTGATCATCATCCTAACTGTTTAATTTAAGCTCTTGATGTTCTGCCAATTTCACTTGTGCCCACATCACTTTTTCTTCCAACTTTTTACGTCTATTCTCAATATCGTTTCCGCAATACTTGGCATACTTTAGAATCTCATCAATAGGTTTTCCCTTCCAGCACAACATATGCAGCTGAATCATTTGGGAAATTTCTGGTCTTAAACCAGACACAAACCGATACACGAAATGACCCATATCCTTATCTCCAATGTTTTCAAATCCGCTATACTGCTTCAGTACCTGTAATAGGCGTTCATAACAAGTATGTACAGACTCATTTATTTCTTGGGTTGTTCTATCTATTTTTACCCAATCTGTTTCTTTCGGTGGGATTTTCCCTTTCAAGAAAGTGATCACCTGGTGATATTTCTTCATTACCTCCTCTGAAGGGGCTCCCGTTTTTTCATCTCTTGGGTACTCATCACTAGGCCAATCAACTGTTATTTTATATTCTGTGCATAAATCAGCAGGCACCACTATGTCAAATAGACCATTCAAATCTTTCAACAAAACCTTAGAAACCTTCACAAACCTTTCAACCTGCCTGTACCATTCAACTGGTTTTTCTCTTAACTTTGGAAAATCATTAGTAAATGACAAAATATCTTGTCGAGTCCATGGAACATATACATATCCCCCTCCTGGAACTTCTCTCATTGGGCTCAATCTCTTTGCTTTTCCCGATTCTTTCAACAAGAATTCCGATGTTGTTCGAGTTGCCTGTGCTTCCTCCTTTTTCCTCATCCACCTAGCTTTCCATTTGTCTAAGTCTCCCCACTTTTGTAAGATGGTTATTAACTCCTTAATCTTCAATTTTCTTCCAGACACATTCATATTTTCCAAGTCTTCATTAGTAAATTCTGCTCTATATGGTTTCTGTAATACTTTAGATCTCCCTATTTCAATTCCCATTTCGGAGGCAAGATCTGTCAATTTCTCATGAAATATCTTTGCATTTCTAGTGATGCTTCTACAAATGAACAGTAATTCTTCTTCACTGTAAGCATTTAGCCAATCTAATCCCAAGTTTCCAGCTATCATTTCTTCCAATTCCACTTTCAATTTGTAAATATCTAAAATCTTTAGTGGTTGGTTCGGTTTATCTATTTCCTGTGCTCATCTCTCTAATTCTTCCGGGGATACTATTGTGGCACTTTTGACTTCTGTGGATGTTACTAGTTTTGTCTCTTTTGAACAGCTAAGCGTAATTCTTTTTGGGGTTTCATTTATCTGTCCTCTTATTGGCAAATCCATTAATGAAATTACTGAATCGCATTCACTGGCTTGATCATCAATTATTATATTTTCATTTTTAGGTTAGATTATGGGAGTTGTCATAAATGGTGGTTTGGGACAATTCACTTTATCCCCATACAATCTCCCTATAGTCACTGGTATAGTCAATGCTTCAGGGTGTGTATTCAATTGGGTTATTTTCTGTATCAGTTCTTCTCTAGTTTTATTTATTGCTTCGCTTTCCTTTTCCTGGAGTATCCTTCCATTTATTGGATCATGTATAAGCTGTGAACCAAAAGTGTTCCCAAGGCTGGGGCACTTGGAGTAGTTCTACTAGGTCCTTCCTGATATGGTGGAGGATTTTTCCTTAGGGTGTCCTCCATAAACTCATCTTCTGATTCCCCACATGCTTGTTTTCCCTGTACACTTGCCCCCCGACTGTTCCTCAGCCATTAATACAGGACACAGTCCTTCCGTAATCATTGCTTGTCTCCATTGTTTCATCTGACTTTCTCGTAATTCGTGCATCTGTTTAGGGAAAAATCCTCTATAACTTCTACTACTTCTGGATCTGTCGCGCTCAAATGACTCAGTTTCCCATTCTTCTAATGTCTCATACTGTGTTAATCTAGGTCTGGGCTCTAATTCATTCATTCGCATTCTCAAGCTAACATTCCCTCACTTTTGGTGTATTCTATCCAAGGGGCATATTATCAAGAAACGGCGTTAAAATTATCGCCGCTTTAGCGGCAGAAAACTGCCGCTAAAGCGGCGATAATGGGCTTGATAATATGCCCTTGAGAATTCCCATAGAAGCCCATGTTCTGGTGTCAACATGGGCTTCTATGGGAATTCTCTGCAGCATATTATAAACCCATTATCGCCGCTTTAGCGGCAGTTTTCTGCCGCTAAAGCGGTGATAATTTTAACGCAGTGCTTGATAATATGCTCCCAAGTTTCTAACCACACACAGGTATGGTAGCCTCTCTCCATCATCATAAATGAGGCAGGTGTCTTCGGTGTGGGATAAGAATTCCCTCTCTAGTCTTAATGGGTTTATCTTTCTTGAAGTCATTTTTAATTTTCTGTATAAACAAACTTTTTCTCTTTTCTCCGTACATTTTAGGTGAGGATCTTTTTATATATTCGTCTGCTACAAATCCTAAATACCTTCTGTCTGGGCGATTCCCTATTAATGTCGGATCGTATTTCCACATACAATCTCCACTGTCCAATACTATTACAGCTTCTATTTTTGACAACCAATTAGATTCTTGCTCACAATTGGTTTCACCAATCCTAGTGCGGCTTCTATTCTTTCATCCAATCAAGCTCGGGCTCACGCAATTCGTTTAGCCAATACTAGCGCGCCCTTTTTGTGACGTCAGTATCACTCCTTACTACTGACCCCTCCTTTACAAATTTGCGTTAGTCACACATCAGCTGTTTCAACCAATCCCAGCATGGCCCTCTGTGACGTCAGTGCAACTACGGCAACTGACCCTCCCTTCACAAGGTAACACAAAAACTTATTTTCTTACAACTTTGCATCATATTTTCATACGTAAAAACATTTGCTACTCTGTTCTACTAAATCAGAAGAATAGTTTATTTTTGTTGCTGCAAGTAAGACCTTCCGCTTACTTTTCATATACTGCGAGTAAAACCTTCCGCTTACCCTTCACTCAAGCTCACATGAACCTGTTACTCCTTCGGTGTTACCCTTTCTAGGTGATATAAGACCAAAGTTTCACCAGCAAACTCTTTTGCTATCAATCACTCTCACTTTTATACAGAAATAGTCCCTAATTTAACACTGCCAGCCCTGCATAGCTTCTCAGTGCTATTCCAACAGATGAATAACCTCACTGCAGTGTGGCTTCCATTTACCACCTGCTATTCACTTCTCGGGAATTTCCAGACAACATAAAACAAAATACATACGGGTTTGTTAAAACATACGTCAATAATCAATTTATCACTACTTATCACCAAACTAGTCAATAATAACCATAACTCTGCTACCAGAAAACTGATCCAGTGAGTTACCAACCTCAGGTACTCAAACACCGTATACTCACCTGGGCCCATAAACACACACGTTCACATAGGCTAGTAAATACCGCGGGGTCAATTTTTGTAAATGCTTTAGAGGTTAGTTACCTGTCATTCTTTAACTAATCTTTCACTGATCAAAAAGTTCTTTCCTCTGGTCAATGGGCCTATTAGTTGGAACTAGTTGATGGTGAAATGACAAAGTGAATTTCCTCTCTCTATTTGAAATAACTACAGACTAGGGAGAAGTTTTAAATGTTTATCTAGTTAAATTCATGTGAGCCAAATTCAAAAATACAGTACGAACTCCCGAAGGAAAAGTTAATTAATCCAATAATCAGTCATCTATATTAACGAGATTTCACAATGACAGTACTCAGAAAGGAGAGGATAGAGAGAGCAGTACAAGGACATACTACATAGAAGTATATTTACCTAGAATGGTGTGGAAACTAACCCCTTGGCCAAGGAGCTGGAAAGGGTCCCCTGGGATAGATCAGGTGACAAAGGCTTCAGGATGGGTTTCAGGACAGGATTCAGGACAGGATAGATGACCTCTTCTAGATCCAACACCTGCGTCTCACCCCTCTCTGGCACTATCTTCCTCCTCGATTCTTCCGCGATCTTCTTCTAACCGATTTCCTTATACCCTCCTCGATTCCTCCGCGATCTTCTTCTAATTATTTGGCTTAAAATTCTAAGTCGGCAAATTGATTCTTCTTCAGCATTCGCTCAGCTCTCGGACAGCATCCCGATCTTTCAGCATTCTGGTCTTGCTGCGATCTCTGTTCTAACTAAACTATCTCAATTATACCTTTCTAATGGCATGTACCACCCATTAATGTTTCAGCTTCATGAAACTCCTAATTCTGATTGGACAGGCAAGGGGGGATGATCATCACACCATGCTAAGTTTTAATAATTTTCTTTGGTTGTTTGTTTAATGTTCCCGCCCCTTAATTTTTATTCACAGAGTTTTATTTCCCACCTGTATTCGCATCTTTATCAAATTATACATATGACATTCATTTCTATTCAACATTCAGGATGCCCAGCAGGTTACCAGGACATGTTACAAAGATGGCCTTGGATGATATTCAAGAACGACAACATGGCTTCTTGCCTTGTTATTACTGCGCCTGCGTGAAAGTCGCGTGTAGTATGGACTTCTGTCTCACTCGGAGGCCCAAATACGACTGGTAGAGATGTCAGAAATAAACATATTAAATTCAAAATAAAATATTTTCACTGTATACCACCTATCTCTACTCTAATCCCTTTTACTTAGAATAGCTCTCCCCGCAATAGCATTTAGTAAATAGCTTGTTTAAGTTTCGGCAAGGCAGCTGCTTAGCATGTGAGCTCTCAAGCGGCCATTTTAGATGCAATTGCGCAGGTGCAGAGAATTTCCTCCAAGCAAAAGTCCATCATCCTGCATAGATGCAGTTGACACATGCGCAGTACAGAATCCCGCGTTAGCAGCCATTTTAAGTCTCACTCGGGTTACTTGTTAGTAAAACACGTAAGCAAGCTTCATCTTGCTAAAATATGTACTGTGGTGCATATTAATTTACACAATACTCTATTAATACAGTGTTACGAGTTACATGAGAGGATTGCATCCGAGCAAGTCT
The DNA here is from genome assembly GCF_964204655.1 of Triturus cristatus. Lineage (NCBI taxonomy): Eukaryota > Metazoa > Chordata > Amphibia > Caudata > Salamandridae > Triturus > Triturus cristatus. Next base: position 1,067,531,222 of record NC_140582.1, on the reverse strand, counting down.
CTCTTATACAAGTCCTTGCTCCATCACAGGCAGGAGCCTCCAGATGGAAGAGGGCATCAAACTCCTGCCCTCTGGGTCAGCAGCAGCAACGGGGACAGCAGCAGCTATCAGACTTAACTTCGCTGTGAAAAGGGGCAAGCCCACTAAAAGGATAAAACACCCTGTTAAAGACTATACCTATAACCTCACACATGGTATAAATTAAAAAGATAGATGGATTTGATGTGGTTTTTAATGTAATGGTCCTATTTTTAACTGTGAGTTTCAATTAACTGAACAATAAATGTATTACTTACTTACTTACTTACTGAAAGGATAATGGTCTCATGATGCAGTGCTGTTATTCTCTTATTGTCACAGGGAGCGGCACAGCCTCTGGCTTCAGTGCCAACGGGTGGGGACAGCCTGTTGCTCTGACTCAAAGATAACCTTCTCTTTAAGTATAGAGAAGAGGGACAAAGGAGGGGAAGAGCTCTTGCGAGGAAACACAGAAGTCTTGCATCTAACAATTGAAAGGAAGTAGAAGTTGTGACGTCGACTGCCCAAATCAAATGCCTCAGATTTTGGAAAAGTTACTATGTAGTAAAAGAGGCACGTAGTTCATTTGAATGAAGGTTTAGTATTGTACATTTTTCTCATGGGACTTTTCCATGTATATGTTTATATACCTGTTTTGCTTGACCTATATTCACTTTGAAGAAGCAGAGGAAACCTGCTCTCCCTAGTACTGTGCTGACTAAGTACTGGGGACACCAGCTTCTCGTGTACTCCGAATGGCAATGGAGTATCATACCAGCTGCTGGGGCCCAGTCTGCCTCTTGTTGGAGTCCCAAGTGGGGCTGAAGGAAGACAGACAATCCATAGACACACAGTTGGTGCTCCTTGTAACTGGGATACTGCTTGCTTCTGAACCTGAAGTGTGAAACCTTTCCTCCAAGAAAGCAACTTCAGAACTGCAGTTCAAGCTCTTGTACTCTTGCATCTGGACAATGGAAAGACCCAACTTCATGGGCTTCCTAATTTCACACTCGCCCCCGTAAGGCTGTCTACATGCGATACATAGCAAGCCTCCTCAAGGGCCTGAAAAACAATGACCACCACAAGATGGAATGAGACTAGCTCCCATTTTCAAAACTAGTAGAACACCTACAAAGCTATCTTAACCAATACCCTTTCCTAACCTGCTGACAAGCTTACCACTGCTGATGGCTATTACACACCCACAGCCAGGACTCCATAAGACTGGACTGGAGGTGAAGCAGTACAAAAAAGAAAAAACAACAACAGGCCCTCTCCATTTACACACCCATGACCAGGAACAACAAACCTATATCCAGTGGACTGCCTCAACCCTGCTGCAATTTCTGAAAGAGCTGACGGCACACCTATTTAAAGAACAGTACATCACGATAAAGTTAGAGTCCGCCTCCTCTCCCAGCACCTAGCTCCCGCTCCAGTCATTGATCGAGTGTATTCTTTGCCTTTGACCTGGGGCAGCGTTTTGCTCCCTTTTAGCTAGGTTTGTGCAATAAAAATCCAAATATATACATATCTGCATAACATAACACACCTAATCACATCAAACCACACCTCTAACTTATGGCATACAAAGCACGCCTTACCATTACACTTAACACCATGCAAAATCACATCATATTGTGCCATTCCTCAGCCCACTACACCATATCTCTCAGTATTAAACCACACCACACTTCACATGACCGTAAAAAACAGTAGCACATCTCACGTAGCCCCCTTACTTCTATATATACTATAGAGTTTTCACTAATACACAGTTGCTTCTCCACGCAGACACGCTTATCAACAAGTTATGGGCTGCTCATTTTTTGAGCACCTTAGAATTAACCAGTGGACATTGACAGACTACTGTAACATTTAGTACCAAGAGGAAGTAGCATCTTAACCCCAAAATGCTGATTCCAGATTTCAGTTAAGGCTTTCGGACTAAAAGAATGACCAAGACACTTTCCATAGGTAGGTATATTCTTTCTTGTGGGCTCCAGTGTGTGGCATTGAAGATAGTGGAGTTCACTGTGTTTGGTCGTCTAGCGTGGTCTAACCTGGTCAACTAGAGGGTGGAAGAAAAGTTGAAACTACCAAGATTAAGTTCCAGGCCATAATCTGTCGGACTATCCCAACCACCCACAGCCATGGTTGATCATTCCTTGGTCTTACAGACTATTATCAGAACTTTGTGGAAAGCAACAGTTCAGTTGTTGCTGTTAACTGCACTATCCTCAGGGGTTCAGCCCAAGAAAGTGAACTAGAGTGCGGACGGTCAGCAGGCCTTCAATCAGTGGGAAAAACATTTTATGAGACACTACTTTTACAGACATCAGACTTCTGTTAGCCCTTCAATATCGAAACTGACATCTTAAACTATGGCTTTGAGATTCTCTCCCAGCTCAGTGGCTTTCATTAGCCAGCTGTTGCTTGTCAGGCAGCAGAACCCAGCAGCAATTGAAATGGAAAGCCTTGTGATCATGTGGGAGTTGAGAAGGCTCCATTCCTGCTTGTTTGGAATGCCCCTTATCCTCCAGGCTGTTTTGAAGCCCATCAAATCGTACATTACTTTGAAAGGGGAAGGGATTATCCGAAATTGCTGAGGTGGGTCATATCTTTGCAGGGATTGGATGTCACTGCTGACAATGTGACTATATTTCCAAGAACGTTTAACCAATTGGATGAAAGAAATACTCGCTGGCAAGTAGCTCTTCAATTCAGTCTTTTTCGTACTGTTAGGACAAAAGTCTTTTCCACACTATGCAGCTGCTCTTCTTTGTGTTAGGGTCTGTTCAGAGGAATCCATATAGTTTCCAGCCAGAGTAGCCCTAAGGAATGTGTGCCTAGGCCTTTGCATGTAGGCCATCAGGAGAGAAAGTCTTCCCAGACTCTTCTCCACAAACTCTGCCCCAAACTGGTTGACTAGACATTTAATATTGTAAGGCACACTGGACCCACTTATAAGGCATCTACCCAACTGCATTTGGAATATAGGATGAGGTTTCCCTGCCCTCCATCTCTCTGTAAATTTTTTGGTCTTGGACCGGCATGGATCCCATGCTGTTGGGGATTCCACAGTGGTGGACCACCAGTGGTGCAAAACACTGCAGCTGACACTCCATACGCTGCTTGCACGAGTCCCATCCTTCTGCAACCACATTGGTTGTCTATTAAAGAACGGATCCTCTATTAGTTCCTGTATAATCTACAGAAAGGCATTGTCTGGTGACTGGTTGCTTGCAGGTTTAGAAGATGCTGCCATATCAGGACCTTTCACTCTCCATTAGTTACTCATGGTCCCCACATTTCATAAGCAGAGAAGTGATGGTCACAGTTTCTCTGTTTGTGGTACAAAAGTTTGGAATTATTTGCCTCCCTCTCTACGCCTGGAAGATGCCCTATCGCTGTATAGACATCTCCTAAAAACATGGCTTTTGTTTCATATTTGTTCTCCCTAAGAGGTCCTGATGTTTGTTCCTTCTAGCCTGTTTTGATGCTCTTCTTCTTTATAGTCGTGAGGCCACTGGTGATCGCGTGATCTATAATACTTATAGCATAACATAAAAGTGTGGAACTGAAGGCGAAGCAGTTCATCCTGACATACGCCTGGCTAGCAAGATCCAGTGACGCCTGGCTAGCAAGATCCAGTGGCTTGAAGCGCACTCTATCAATCACCAGATGCAGGTTAATCGAGAAGCAATCTCCACTACTGAAGATGCTTTCAAACATCTGCTGAAGCCCTTGAATCTCTCAGCAGAGACAGGAGTGACCTCCCGAGAGACTGTCTGCTACATGTGCAGGTTAGACTGCCTGCTCTTCCCTGCACCAATCTTTAAGGCTTTGTTTCTTCAACCTGGCCCTGCTGTGTGCTGCAGTCTAGCGTCCCTTTGGCTAACCAGCCAGCCTGGCAGAGACCCGTGTGGTCTGTTGTGATACTTGCCTGCCTTGAGCTTACAGACCCTTTGTTTACCCCTCTTTTTAAACCAAATAGTCGGCTTGACGCGCTGGTTTCTGTATTCACCCTTTCCAGAACTTTGAAGCACAAACCAAGAAAGATTGGTGCATTTCTTTTTCAACAGGGGGGGGGGGGTACCAAGGAGGAGTGAATTTGAACTCGGAGTTCACAGCCAGATAGTGGGAATGATCAGAGTGTATACAATAATGCAATAAGTACGCAAGTTTATAAGTTGATCTGCCTTCCATGGGGAGGCAGCTAAGAGAGTGCAGAACATTGGTAATATGGTCATATCGGCCAATGCATGAGGTTAAATGTCCTACTACATCCAAAGACGCTGTAAGTGGGACAAGGTGCACTTTTTGAGTACCATAGAGTATGGCCCTCTTGTAATAAAGCCTGTGAAGTGTTAGGGCTTGGTTTGCATCCGTGAGGGAGAGTTATCCCCCGGATACGTCTCAGCTGGCGATTGGTGCAAGTCCATTGTGTTATGGAAACAAACTTGTGAAAGCATATATGGCCAGTAAACAGTAACATACTGGAATATATTGCCACAAATGTACACATGAAAGTGATTCTTTACAGGTCATGGTGAAAATCACCATAAAAATGATACATAACCACACCGGAAAATCATTTACAAGGAGTTGTGTTTGGAAGGTAAACACTTTTACTTTTAGAACAAGGCCAGAGGAAAGTAATAAGAACTTCTCTAGTGATCTGCTACAAAAGGGATGTGTTGGGCTTTTGGAAAAAGCCATGTATTTTGCATGACATCCTTCTCCTAAAATGAATGGTTTTGGCAGCTACGAGTTTGAATTCCAAGTGCCGTGAGATGTCACCTCTCTCTGGCTATTTCTTCCTCTAGATGTTTAATGGGTGAATTGAGAAGCCATCCCTTAGCTGCACTCTCGTTTTTAAAGCCAGACATAAAGTGGCCAGAATCTGTTGGGAATGGTGTTCCCACACTATTTTTATTTTATCAAAACCGCTCCAGTACTTTTTGTTAAAAAACAAACATTTATTAGTTGCCTCAGACTGAAAGGGAAAGAGGGGACTCTCCTGTACTCTGAAGGGTGAGTAGGAACAGTCAGCTGAAGAAGAAACACACCTTCTCTCCAGGGTGCCTATCCCCTGACAGAAATGTGAAGGTGCCCAGGGCCGGAGAGGGGAACTGAAAGCAGCCCAGCAAAAATGTACACACCAGCCCCTCTTCTAGCTCAATCTGTCTCTTCCCATTCATCCATGTCCTTCTCTCCTCTTTCTCTTCTCACTCTCTGATCGCTTGCTCTCTCTCTTTTCTCGTCCCCTCTCTCTTCCTTGAAGTCCCTGTGCCTACTGCACTTAATCTCGGGGAGCTGGGGAAAGTGACAGAGGCACCAGCAGTGGCCCTGGGATTTCCAAACTGGCCTCCAATGACTCTAGCCCACTGAGAAAAATTCTGAGTAATATAAGGCCCATCCAGCTCTGAATGTGTCCAATTTGTAGGGGGGTTGGGCTGTAATTTTTTAGACAGCGACACCAATATTAAAGGAACTGATCAATGGCAAGAAAGATGAGGGATCTGGCCTCGGACAACTGGCCCCAACGGAGGTGACTCCAACGACAGCCATAATGGGTGACCATAAAGAGGCGCGCACTCAAATCAGCTTTGGCTCCCAGGTAGGAAAACCGCAGTGTAAAGCGTTCTCTAAAGAAGTTCTCATTGACGAAAGTCCAACTGGTTCCATAAGATATATGTCTTTGACACTGTCACAGCTATTCCTGCAGATAGGGGTCCCATTGGAAAAAAACCTGTGTGTGGAACAGGAAGTGTTCCCAATCTTCAAATCTCACTGTAGCAGGGAATAAGTGTCGGTGAGTCATGTGCCCCGCAGTTACAGCTGAAGAAGAAGAAAACAAATCGAGAGGGATGAAAAGATCTAATCGCAGAATCTCAAATAGGGGATGGAGAAAACTGCGATTTTGAGAAGGAGCAGACATCTCACAAAGGCCAGAAGGGCCAAAGCAAAATCTTGAATTAGCCCTGTTGGCAGTGGGCCCTGTATGCGGATCCTTAAGCCTGTTGAATGAGAGGATCATAGAGGTGACAGGGGTAGAGGCTTCTTCTGACCAGCCACCTCCCATCTTTTCTTTTCTGACACCAGTGACTATCCCATTTGTGGACTCAAGAACGAAGAAGGGTCCCCCGGAATCACCTAAGCCAAAAGATGAAAGTTCTGTGTGGTGTAATATGGATACTGAAGGACTGGGTTATTCTACGACCCAGCGGTGCCAGGGAACAACACCTGAAACCTTCGTGGGTTACCTGTTCTGGCGTACCAAACACAGAGACACGGGACACTTCCAGCGACGTCAGAGATCAGCGTTTATTTACTGCAGGGATACAGAGGTCACAAGAAGTACACAACGTGTAGGTTCTCGGAGACTGCTTCGAGTTGCAAAAGTGGATCGCTCCTTTTATACACGTTTTTCCCATAGAACAGTATGGTGAACAAAGATTACAACTCAGTTCCCACAATAAACTTCAAAAGAATCGCGTTCATGTTTCAGGAGGCCGGAACATAATTACAACAGTATTGCCAGTTCCCAACTGTAAAAACATATCTTCTCTGCAATAAAACACATTCCATCCTGACCGTAAACACATTAGGAGAAGGGACAAAAACAGATGCAAAGAAAGGACAAGGATGCACAACAGATTAGAGAAGAGTGTTAGGAGTAATAAAGGGAACTTGATAACGGGATCAGAGACCCCGTGTCTAATGTATGCATGACTGAAACAATAGACCGGCACGGCAAGATGAGCCTTGAGCGGGGCCATCTGCCTTCGTTGTGTCATTTCCCTCGTCATAAAAGTCATACTCAAAGGAACACGTGTCCCTCGTGTAAGCTTGGGAGTCCCAGGGTCACGAAGCGGACAAAGTCCGTTCGCTGGCTACTTGAGGGCAAGAAACAAAATGGATGCCGTATCTAAAATGGAACCCGAGGGTTCAGATGAACAAACCCAAAAATAAGACGAACCATACGTGGTTGCGTAGCGAAACTGCGTACACCCACTATACTCGTCATTTGCGGTTCGTAGGTACCCAACTCATCCATATTCGTCACCACTCAAAAGTGTCGTTCCGTCCCACACGGAACCTCAGACGCTCCTTTTGCCCTCATGTAGGCAAGCATTAGTCAAGATCGGAATCTATTTCAATATTCATCAGATCGTTCAGTTGCTGCTGGAACATCATTCTATTCATCAACGTCTCCTTGGTAACAGATGGCCGTCTTATACACGTTGTAGCACATAGGCCACATAAGGCAGGACCACACTGTACACAAAGACAACACGTGAACAGAAACGTTACAACAACCCCTACGATCATCAGAATCTTCCAACCCCAAGTTGACATCAGGCCCCAAAACCATCCTAGAAGCGTCCAATTACCTTCGTCCACGTGTATGGACTCGGAAATCTTGTGCAACTTCGAGATGGCTTGGTAGACAGTTGGAGCATTGTCAGGAATAAAAATGCAACAACTCGAATGGATAACTTTACACACACCACCTCTATCTGCGAGAACAACATCTAGAACCATACGGTTCTGCAACGTCATGAGTCTATCCGCCCGAAGTTCAGCTGTTAAATTACCAAGGGCACTTGCAGTAATATTAGCAGTCGACTCAACTACACGTGTCAACTGTCTTAGGTTCCTACTATTAACCATAGGTCCCCAAAACGGCAAGAAACCCTTAAAGAAGTCTCCTGCTTCTTGACCGGCAGTATTCTCTTTGCTAATAACGCCTCTCACAACTCTAGTTTTGTGATAATCTGAGGCGACGGTGAAAGTCGGTGGTAAAAGATTCGCAATATAACAGGTACCCGAGAAATCACGGGGTAACCATGTATATGCGCGTTCATAACATACAAAATAAGTGCCCTTAGCAGTCAGAAAAACAGGGGAGGAGAGCATCGGCAGAACATACGTGTCAGTGCAAGCACTGTTCCCAAGTTGTGCTCTCGGATTTCGACCCAAACCTTTCAAGCAGAAATTACCGAGGTGTGGTACAATCCATATTGGGGACGAGCTCTTAAGCTGTCTATCACCCACTGACGTACTATACTCAGCCTCGCTCAGATCCTTATAAGCCTGTACCTCTTCATTTGGGATAAGCGATGCATCAAAAACATCTCTATCCAAATCCGCTATCGCTATCGCCAAAGGTTTGTGATACGGCCCAGGACCAAAATTGGCAGAACGTGGCTCTCGACTGGGGTAGGAATCTAGTGCACTACGGAACATAGTTTGGAATGCTCGAGCCGAACCCTGGGAGCTGTAAGGAAGGACCAAATATGGAATACCCCTATCCATGGTATGTGGCATTAACCCACACACCCAACAATTGGTAGTATTCATCACCAACTGATGCTGATGTAGAAGTTGAACGAAGGAGTTATTCATAAATTCCGCACGCCTAACCTGTTAGAAATTTCTCTTATGCTGTTGATCAGCTTCAATTTGATCCCAACCTGTTTTTGCGCTAAACAGGTTGCCACAATTAAACGTTAGCCTAAAACAAGCCACGTGGGCTTTAAGCTTTTGTCTGTACAGGGAGGCGTGCCTCAAGCCAAAAGGTTTTCAGAATATAATAGACTTCATCTCAGCAAACCAAGCTCAACCTTATATTACTTGGAATTTGTCTCACGGGTTGAGATGCTTCTTTTTTTGTTGAGGCTGAGAATGCTCCCGCTTAATCCCCTCCTGGTCAAATGGTATGGAATCTGAGCTGAATGTAATTTATGTCGAAATGGGTTCCAAGATCTGAATCACGTCCCCTTTATCTGACCAGCACTTTTACTACACTGTAGAAAATGGCTGAGGCCCATATGTCTGCAGTTATCAATTCTCTCTGCCTCAGATGTCCTACTGTTCCTTTATGTACCCCTCATGAAATGTTCCGTTACAGAATTCTTAATTTTATTGAGTGTTTTTTAAATCTTGATTGATCTTATTGCACTCATAGTACTGTTGTTTTATTGCTGTCCTGGTTTTTAATGTTCTTCGAGGAAATTACCCATTAAGTGTATTTTTATGTCTTGTGAGCATATGTAATCCTGCAAGTGTCTCTTCGGAGTTCCGTAACTTAAATAAAATGAACTGTAAACTTGAATGTGTACAACTGAATAATCACCAAAGGTTACCTTGTTCCAGTGTTGGCTTTAATTATTGGAATCATTAAAAGTTCTGTGGTGACAAAGCGTTATTCGCTTGAGAGGTACTGTAATCCGGTTGCCAGGTCCAGAATGTGTTCTTTTAGTAGAAATGTATAACAATGATGTGTGCTAGGTACAGTCTGCTTGCGTTTTACTACAAATATGACTTTCGGCGCACTGTAAGCACTTAAACAATGAATCTTTTTCCACATTTTGTTGCAACCTATCTTATACTGTGTGCAGACTATCTTATACTGTATGCAATAATTTTTTTTACTTTGGTAGCCTATCTTATACTATGTGTTATGCATTTTTACAACTAATGACGTACACATTTACAGTGCTTTCTGTCACAGGCTGGGACCTCACAGCACTATGAATACATGTTACTATTACCCAGTTCACAGACCAGGGTTCACATCAATGACCTTCTGGTTGCACAGACATCTGAAGACCAAACTTCCATACCTGCCAACTCACACGGTGCCACGGTGTGTGACACAGGATATCGGCCAACTCACATGGTGTGACACAGGATATCGGCTCCCACCACACAGTCTCCAGTTGAGGAGTCGATTTGACATGGCGACAGGGAAAACAAGCTAAAAATCACTGTAAATAGTGGATTTCCAGCTGGTTTACAGAGGCTTTGAACTGCCGACCTCCATTAAGGAGTGTGAAAACACCCCAGGACATTGGGGCCAACCTCAGCAAGCTTTTTGTGTATTTTTTGGGGGCCTGGGGCGGGGTTCAAAAGTGCCTCCTAGGCACTTCTCACGCGAGGCCCTGCCCCCTTGAAGGTCCCACCCCCTCCCCACACAGTGAGATTGTTCTTCAAGTTGGCATGTATGAACTTGCCTAGCAGAAAAATGCAGCTCCTTCTAGCAGATTAATATAACTTTAATTTAATTTTCAATAAAGGTGTATCGCATATAGTTTACATGCAGTTACCGGTAGGATAAAAGGCCAGCAAAATAGTTCGGAATATTGTTAGCTACGTTCTGATCCCGCCCCCACACTCACTGATCCCGCCCACATTGCATTCCCATACTTTTTTTGTGAAGTTTGGCCGCTGTTGAAATCCACATGTCTAGTTCTTTCAATCGGTGATTTATTGTCTCGTAGACATATTCGACCATCTTGAAGTTCTATGTGCACCCACGTGCAGTTGAAAGAATATGGAAGACTGCTTCTATGAAGGATAGGAGCTGGAAAACAAACACTAGCTTCGTCATATCAACAAGTTAAACGCCAGAGAAAACAATGTCTCTGGGAGCAGCGCTGCACGGTTCTGTTGTAAAAGAAAAAGTATCCAATTACCACAACGGAAATATAAAAAAAGTGAACAAAGGCTATTTTTACAGCCAGAAAAAAAGCCTGGCCCGGGAAGTTAGTAACGTTTGGTTTAACCGGCGACTTTATTGGTGGTACTTTACTGCCATCTGCTGGTTTTTACAATTTCAGCAACTACATTTTGCTTTAGCATTGCAAGTCAGGTTGTTTTTGTTAAAATGACCATAAAGCTAAAGGATCACAAAACAGAAAATCAATTTTAAGAACATACTTAAGTAAAAAGAAGTGGCAAAGATTACGATCCATTCTAAATACAGAAATATAAAGAAATAAAACAACATAATATTGGATAAAAACCGAGCTCCACCATTGGAGAAGAAAGAGCACACAATATACCTACTACTTAGTATGAATTTATTAGCAGTTTGTATAGCCCTTACCAGACACAGAGGTGTCACATCAGAGCGCTATACTGGAGGAAACGATATTTCACTTAAAAAATCACACGATAACATGATATATATCAGGGAATATATTATATTCTTAGCTATAAACAAGTTAGCAAAGAACTATCAGCATTTGGTCACATATTCTGCCAAACTATTTACAGTACACTTGGCATGATATCAAAACATTAAAGAGAGAAATGAAAAATGTACAGAAATACATGATCGGATATAGCCTGACAGAGGGATTTTAGATAGGAAACCTACAGAGTGAAGTACAAATTCACCCATCGATACTCTGTTGAAACAGCAGGTGCTTTATTCTGTTTTCTAATATCTCAAGAGAGGATTTTGTGCCATTTGCATGTGAAATCGAGTTCCAGATGTTTGGGGAGCGCCCTGAAAAGATGAGAAATCGTTCTTTACTTCTTGAGCCAATGGAGTTGCAGAAACAATAATTCGAAACTTCGTAGAGAGTGGCTCCCCTCTGAGGTGGCTCACCTTTATGCAAAGCATTTGAGGATGCCAAAGAGCACGTCTTTGTGTGTGATGCAGGTCATGTAAGTAAAGTTGCACTTCAGTCGAAAGCATTTGACATTCCTGAGGACTGAGGTGATGGGATCGAATTCTTTAGTCGCAAGACCGGTCTCGCTGCTTGCAGCGTGTATGGATGCCTTCCCTACAGCTAGGTGTACATTGGGGATACCTGAGAATAAAGTAATCCCATAGTTGGGTCTCGACATGGTCAGTAATCGCACCACTGATTTAAAGTTGGTTTTGCCATGAAGGATTTAGCCCATGAAAAAAAGGTTAAATTGGTACTGAGTAAAATTAAGAAATAATCTTTCATGAAAAGTGGAGATGATATAAAAATAAGTTTATTGCAGAGTAAAGAATAGTCCCATCCACCTGCCAGCTGGAGCCAGGAAAACTGTCACACTGCAGATCATGAGAGTTCCATATCCATGGTGATAATCAAAGGAAAACATTAACACACAGCATGAATGCATGACAGTTTAGAAAACATAGTATAGGATAAAGTTAGCACAATGTTACACACCTTCCCTCTATACAAACAGAGAGAAAATACAATACAGAAAATGAGATAATCTTAAATAGATGATAACACTTCAATAATTCATCTCAAAATCCTCAAACTTTGAAGGTCTAGTTTTAGTTCTAGTACTCTTCTCCCTTAAAAGAGAACTGGAGGTATTGTTGGATGGATTTAAATGATGTTGTTTTTCTTTGTTCCATACAACCGAATTTTTTTTAACAACAACCCTATTAAGATTCCAGATTCGAGAATCTTCCATCTTGATTGCATTTGTTAAAACTTTAATAACCTTATGTGGCCTAAGAAACAGTCCTGAAGTTTTACACCCCATGGGAGCTCTGATCATGACAAGATCACCTACATTAACAACAGTGGTTTTGACAGATTTCCCTGCAACAAAATGTTGTTTCCTTGCAACCACTTTTTGTTCTTCTCTAGACTTCCACGTGTCATGAGAAAAACACATCTTCCTTTTACTTTGAGCTTCATTTCCCTAGAATGGTGCTATCAGAGTATTCGGGGGTCTCTTTTTTAACAGATGAAAAGGTGTACAACCAGTGGTTGCATGAGGTGTGAACCTGAAAACCACTAATATTTTTGTTAAGTTCATCTTTCCAATTTAAACCATTCTGCTTAGCCATAGAAATGGTTTCCTTAAGAACATGAATAAAACGTTCCACCATACCATTCGTTTCTGGATGGTAAAGAGAGCAACGTTTGCTGTCAATTGAACAGCGTTGTAAAAATTCTTTCATTTCACCTGATACAAATTGAACCCCATTGTCAGTCAATAAGGATCCAGGCAAACCTTCACGCATGAAAACCCCTGATAGAGCGTAACGATATTCTGAAATTTGTAGGGGTGCATCATATTCACCGTTAGTCAGCACCCACATATTAATCGACATAGGTTAAGTGTGCCATAGAAATGTATTATTAGTATTGTTTAACATAGGTGTGATTAGAAATGTAACCATGCTTTTCATGAAGAATAATGTCGTAGATTAGTGCAAATGTATTTTTTTGCAATATGCTTAATGTTTATTTGATGTAATGCAATGTATTAGGTTAAAAAGTGTGCCATGTTACAGTTATACGTGCATTTGCTTATTTACGTTTAAGAGAATAATGAACTAATGCTTAACGTGTGATTTAGTAATGTGTTTAACAGTGTAAAGGCCTGATCGCATATACGTTTTAAGAGAAAGGCCTGTTCATTTCTTATGTTAGCTAACGTTGTAGGCCGAAAGTGATTTCCCTTGGTAAAGGCTTTGGGTTACAGGATGATTGAAAATCTTAGAGAAGAGAAAAGTTTTCGTTCCCATGTTTCTGTTGCAGATGCAAGGACACTTAGCTCGTTAGAGAGACTAGGTCTTTGTTTTAGAAGTTAGGATAGTACGAGAAGCCAACAGGGCAGTACGTTGAAATTTGAGGATGATACTTTCAGCGAAGAAGGTGCCTGGGACCCAAGGTCAAGCTAACCGTTGTTGGATGAGAGACAAGTCTCGCTGGAAAAGTACTGGAAGAAGACCTGGCTGAAGAGGTGTGCCGAAGGGCGTGTTCTACGTTTTGGGGATTTTGTATTAGGGACAGTGCCCTGAGGGTGGAGCAGTTGAGGTTTAGATGGGAAGCTAGAAGGAGCATCTTAGAACGAGCTCTGACTAAGTGAATGTACTTCTAAGGAAGTCTTCACTTCTGACACCTTTTTGTTCTCTTGCCTGGGAGGGAAATGTTAAGTAGGGATGTCACCTTAGAGCTAGAGTAGGGATAGACTAACTGATTTTGTTTTATGCTAATGATTCCTAATGTAGACATTGGCTTGACTGTTGCTTTTCTTATGTTATTAGAGTTGGTTATTCTTTTTGTATTGGGTCGTATGAGAATTCTACGTAGACTTGCATTTATTTTAGTGCCCATTTATCTTCTACACCTTGTGTTGAGGTGTCTGTATGCGCAGTTATTTTTGATTGTAATAAAATCTTACAAATTTTAGATCCGGAGTCAGTGGTCCTTCCTAAATGATATTGGATGCTGATGATTATTTTTTAAGAATTAAGTTTTCTCCCCTTCACACTGTTTAGCAGATAAAAAGATCCTGGCGACCTGAGAGGATTCTTGGAGATAACCAGGTAGGCAAGAATCCGGTCCAATCAGTTGGTAGCAGAGTAGGATGGTTATATCTGATAGTGAGGGGAGAACAAGATCAGGATAAGAGATCTTAGAGGCCCACAGGAGTCAAGTGATCGTGACTCAATGGATGGTGAGCGGGGGACGACGGCGGCTGATGGAGATCGATGGAGAGTAGCGGAGCAGCGGATAGCAGCAGTTCGTGGAGGAGTGAGTATGAATAGGGTGAGATGTTTTGTAGTTTGCGGTGTTGATTTGAATGTGTGATGTCTTGCGGAGTTGGAGTGAGTGTTGAGTGATTGTGAGATCAGGCTGTGAGCGCGCGCAGCCCGGGAAAATCTTAGGCTCGACAAGTAGCTTAAGTGATTGTGGTGTAGAAGACACCCGCGGTAGATTTGGTTGACCACCAAAAGGGGATCGTGAGACGTCATCGATTACCCGGACCGAGATAGGGGGTGCGAATGTGTAAGTGTGTGAGTAACCGACGTTGGTCGTGGGTTGTTGTATATGGAACATTGAGTGATTGAAACCTATCAGTTGAGGCGATTGTCCGGTTGTTTCGCGGACAGACAGTTGCAAGTTGAGGTCGACAATTTCGAGAGACTGTGAATGGACAGTCAGAGAAGTAACTTGTTTGGGACAAACGGCTATTTCAGCGTATTAAAGGGACGTGTGAGTGGGTACGTGAGCTGTAAAGGAGGAGAACTGCTGCGAGCGGAGGAAGTGTGACGTCAGAAGGTGACCGCTGCGATAGGTCGGTTGGTGTGAGTCGCGCTGCTATTGGTAGATTGACATCAGGAAATAAACGAAAACATTGTGTGCGATCGAAAATTTGTTCATCATGAAATGTTTTAAGGTTTTCCGAAAATTATGTAGAGGTGATAAAGATGTGGTTACTCGAGGGGGTGAAGAAGCTCCTCCTGAGGATACTCCGGCACATTATATGGCAAGAAATATAGGATTGCATGCTATAATTTGGCTTGAAAATTGGCATAAAATGACCCAGGGTGAGGGAGAATTGGCTTTCCCACGATATGGCTCCTTCAGGTTGGAAGTGTTGTATCAGTTGAAATCTGTAATGGCGGCACTACGACCTTTGCTGAGACCAACTCAGTTTGAGGCGTTGCATGCATGGTATTAGAGCAGCTCATGACAGGAAAATAGATCGAAGTCAAGAAAGAGTGAAGAAGTCAATTAAGGCATTTCAGGATGCGAGGTGGGATGCAGAAGAAAAAAGGTGGAGGGTACAAACGATAGAGGGAGACAGGTTGTATCCGCTACTGGTAAAAACAGATGGCTCGAAGGCAAAGAGTGTGGATGACGATGACAGTGATACAGATAACAGTCTAGTGGAGAGGTTGTTGTCTGAGAGACCACCTCCATACAATCCAGATTCTTATGAAGGGAAGTCAGCTCAAACAGAAGGGACCAGTGGGTCACAGACTCAGTCAGAGGTGAGAATCGAAGGGAAGATCTCGACAGGAACTGAGGGCACGAAGAATCAGCCTGTAAGAAACACAGAGGTTGGGAGAGGTGTGAGGTTACTGGATGCTCTAAAGGTACCGGTTACCATTGGACCCATTATCTTAGTTTACGACCCAGATCAAGAGAGAGTTGGGAGCCTAGTATAGTCAGCTGTAAGAGCAAGGAGTGAGGTGGAGGGAAATGGATCAGTGAGTGGAATGGAGCAGACTCCAAAACCTATAGAATGGAGTACGCCACTGCCAGCCACTGCAGACTCCTCTAGAGGACAGGTGGATGTGAAGTCAGTGAGGCCGAGGTCTTTGGCCGACTCGAGATCAGATTTGCGGATGTGGGCACCGCCAGTGAGAAATCAGAATCAGAGTGAGAGAATTGTAGAAAGTGAACAACGCAATTTAGCAAATCGTTCTGTTCCTATGAGCATATCAGAAGGGAGTAGACCTCAGGAACAGGAATGCGAGTACGATGAGCGGAATGGAGCAGCTTGTCGAGAAATAGTGAAGGGAGCTTTGAAAGGGAGGATGCTAGATGTGATTAGGTTGAAAGCGAAAATTGATGAAATAATAAGTGGAAATTTGCCTCTTGAAAGGGTATCCATGTATGAACAAGATGAGTTACTTTTTGTAGCGAAGGATGTGACTCGCAAGGCAAGAACTGCACATGAGAAATTGTCAGAATTGGCCAAGAGGTATGATGTGGATCTGTCCAAAACAAAGTCACTGCAGGGAAGCCATAGGTTGCAGTATAGCAACCAGGAATTGGAAGAGAAGAGGGTTATGGGATTTAGGTCCCATATCAAGGATTTGATTATAGTCATGCATGCATGGACCATGCTTGACAAATGGGAAGGAAGGTGGTCTAAGAAGAAGAGTTCTAAGAGGACGTTAGGAGAGACGCCACCTCCAGGTGGGAGGATGGTGGATGTCGGAAATTTTCCTTTGGAGAGGTACAGAATGGAGGTTACGTGCATGTGCCTTGGAGTAGGGGTGATTTGGCTGCATTTACAAATGATTTCCCCCGCTTGAGGGAAAAGCCCGTCGAGTGGTATAAGGAGGTTGATCAGTTTGTTAAGATCTCAACGGTGTTGTGGATTGACTTGAATACATTATTTGACATTGTGATTCCAGGTGATTTATGGTCGGCATGTAAGATTGCTGTTGAGTGGCCAACTTCAGAGCCCGAAATAGACCCTATTACAAATGGTCCATCACTCATAGTCATGAAAAAGTTTGAGCAAGTGATTACATGGCTAAAGTCGAAAATTTCACCTCAGGATATTGTTTGGGTTAAGATAGATCGGACAGTTCAAGAACCAAAGGAGACAGTGCATGAATATTACAAAAGGCTCTTACAGGCCTTCAAGCAGTACAGTGGATTGGATGCCTTAGAGACTAAAGACATGGGACAGTTTGTTTCGAAGTTTGTGTTGGGGTTGAGACCAGAGGTTAGTCTTATGATTCAGCAGCACCTGATTTGTTGGCAGAATAAGTTGTGGATGAGATCTTACGGTATGCCAGGTACTGTAGTGATGAGATAGAATCGAAGCACAGAAAATTGAAGGACAAATTGATGCTTGTTCAGATGCAAACGGTTCAGGGACAGTCTGGTGGAGGGACGTTAGGAAGGAAGCAGGGAAATAACCAAGGAGGAAATCAGAATGCCCAGAATCAGGGAAGACCAAAGTTAGTAGATCCCAAAACAGGAATGGATGTGGCGACATTGAAAAAGACCCCTGTGTGCCATCT
Source organism: Triturus cristatus (assembly GCF_964204655.1). Lineage (NCBI taxonomy): Eukaryota > Metazoa > Chordata > Amphibia > Caudata > Salamandridae > Triturus > Triturus cristatus. The sequence continues at coordinate 1,067,513,887 of NC_140582.1, read as the reverse complement.
TTGTCATCAGGTTGGACATTGGAAACGCGAGTGTCCCTTGAACACCCTAAATCAGATGCAGTAAGAAGTAGAGCTAGTTCAGGTACCTGTACCTGAAGTAGTTCCCACAGTGACTAGACCTAGGATGGTCAAAGGGGGGACTAGTGTACCTCAGGTGCAAGTTCCTCAGCCACCTAGGATTCAAAATGCTCAGCAGGGAGTCCGCACTTATCAACAGATGCCCTTGTTCGAAGGGAGTGAGGAGTTCGGTCCAGATCCGTTGGCATGACGGTGCCTGAGGGGGGAGGAAGACTGCACACTTGGATCAGTCTTGGAGGTAGACCAGAGGGGACCATTTGTAGAAGCAGAAGTTGATGGTCACCCTACCACCTTTTTGGTTGACACTGGTGCTACACGGTCTACTGTAAGATCAGCAGTAGTGCCCAACCTACCCCTCTCGGGACAATCGATCCAAGTTGTTGGCGTAGCAAATAAGAGAATGACTAGCCCATTGACAGAGCCAATACCTGTGAGAATAGGAACATTCCGAGATCGACACCAGTTCGTGGTGTGTGACTCGAGTCCAGTTTGTCTGTTAGGAAGGGATCTGTTGTGCAAATTGAATTGCACCATCTATTGCACACCAAAGGGAGTTGAAGTGCAGACGAAAGATGATGATGCGACCTTTAAGGTTGCAAATCAGCATGTGTGCATAGAAATGTACCCTGCACTGACAGTGGAGGAACTTCCATTTGACCTGAGGGATTCTGTGTCGCTTGACGTGTGGGATTTCACTGGAGAAGAGATTGGATTGATCAAAGGTGTAGAGCCAGTGAAGATTCAAGTCAAACCGAATGTAGAGTTCCCTAGGACGCCCCAGTATAATTTGTCACCTGAAACTATTGCAGGGATCAAGCCTGTAGTTGAGTCTATGATCAAGCAGGGAATTCTGAAAGTGATCATAGGTAGCCCATGTAATTCACCTATCATGGGAATACAGAAACCAAGTGGGAAATTCAGGATCGTACAAGACCTGCGAAAGATCAACACGATAGTCGTCCCATGTTGTCCAGTGGTACCGAATCCGTCTGTGATAATATTCCAAATTCCATGCAAAGCTGAGTGGTTTAGCGTGATTGATTTGTGCCAAGCATTCTTCTCGATACCACTCCATGAGGAAAGCCAATTTATTTTTGCTTTCCGGCTGGAGAACCGTGTGTTAACATGGTGTCGTATCCCACAGGGGTATACAGAGAGTCCATCAATTTTTAATCAGATCCTGAAGAAGAATCTTGAAGGTCTTGTGTTGCCGCAGAACTCTGTTCTGGTGCAATACATTGATGATTTGCTTGTTGCTTCAGAAACCAAAGACGCTTGCCGAATTGATACTATTGCCTTACTGAATCATTTGGCTGAGAATGGACACAAGGTGTCCCCGAATAAATTACAGTACTGTTTGAGTGAAGTGCAGTATTTGGGTCACAGAATTGAGAAGGGCAAGAGAAAGATGTCACCAGATCGCATTGAGGCTATTATGAACATGCCTGTGCCTACCACTCAGAGAGAAGTCAGAATGTTTTTGGGAATGGTTGGTTAATGTCGCCAATGGATTCCCAACTTTTCCTTTGAAGCGAAGCCCTTACAACGGCTGAAGCACAAGGATGTGAGTGATCCGGTACCATGGGAAGATGACTGTTTGATGTCATTTTTGAGGCTGAGAGAAGCCCTGTGTCGCGCTCCAGCTTTGGGGATGCCTGATTACAGCAAGGCATTCACATTGTTCTGTTGCGAGAGAGAAGGTTGTGCATTTTCAGTTCTGACTCAGAATCATGGAGTTGTCCGTAGATTAGTTGCCTATTTCTCAGCTACTTTAGATCCAGTAGCTTCTGCGTTGCCCGGATGTCTCAAATCCGTTGCTGCCACAGGTGTCAGTATTGAAAGATGCGAGAGTATTGTGATGGGACATCCACTTACAGTTTACGTGCCACATTCTGTTGAACTGTTAATGATGAGGACCAAGACACAGCACCTTACAAATAATCGATTGACACGTTATGAGCAGGTTATACTTGCTGCAGAAAATGTGACTTTAAAGAGGTGCTCTGTTTTGAATCCCGCAACATTGATGCCGATTCCGAATGCAGATGGTGAAGATTGTGAGGATCATGATTGTCTCGATGTGACTGAACTATTCATGAAACCGAGACCAGACATCGTTGATGAACCGCTCCCTGACCCTGATGAAATTTTCTTTGTGGACGGTTCATGTTTAAGAGACGATGTTGGTCGATTGAGAGCAGCATTTGCTGTATGTACCATTACAGGAGTGGTTGAAGCTGCTTGTTTAGAAGGAGTACTCTCCGCACAGGTAGCTGAAGTCATTGCTTTGACCCGTGCCTGTTTGGTTGCCAATCAAAGTCGGATAACGATTTACACTGACAGTCAGTACGGGTTTGGTGTTGTTCATGATTTCGGACAGTTATGGTCACAGAGAGGGTTCATGACATCTTCTGGTTCCGCCTATTAGAAATGGGGAACATGTGAGACAGTTGTTGGAAGCTTTACAATGTCCGAAAGAAATTGCAGTTGTCAAATGTTCTGCCCATTCCAAAGGGAGCGATTTTGTGTCTCCAGGAAATAACTACGCTGATGAGGTTGCCCGGTTTTGTGCAGAACAAGGATGCATATTTACTGGAGGGTACACTGGAGAAAGCCAAGAAAGAACCAATCTCAGCATGATGTTAGCCATGGCCGATACATGGGAGGAATTAAAACGATTGCAGGATGAAGTTTCTGATCAAGAAACGAGATAGCTGGATACGAGCGGGCTGTGAGAAGGGAGATGTGGATGTGTGAGTTTCGAGTGATGGACGAGCTGTGTTACCAGAAAATCTGTTGAACCCAATGGGAAGATTGATACATGGTGCAGTACATCTTGGTAGGGATGCGATGGTACGAGTGTTCAGACAGACATGGCATAATCCGAAGTTTCGTGCGGTTGCTGAAGCTGTGTGTCAGAAATGTGTTACATGTCAGCAGATGAATGCAGGAAATAAGACTGCTGTAACTTTGAGTCACATTGGGAGGTCAGGAGGGCCTTTCAATAGGATGCAGTTGGACTTTATCGAGATGCCGAAATGCAATGGGTTGAGGTACATCTTAGTTGTAGTATGTGTCTTTTCAAGATGGGTGGAGGCTTACCCAACACGTAGATGTGACACACTCACTGTAGCTAAGCTGTTACTGAGGGAACTTATCCCTAGGTTCGCATTTCCGACCTCTTTGGAGTCGGACAGAGGGACACACTTCCATAGTGAAATCATGAAATTGCTCTGTGCTGCCTTGAATGTGGATCAGAGATTGCATTGCAGTTATCGACCAGAGGCTTCTGGGATTGTGGAAAAAATTAATGGGACTTTGTAAGCGCGGATGGCCAAAGTGTGTTCTTTGACATCCCTGAAATGGCCTGACGCATTGCCTTTGGTCCTCATGAGCCTTCGCAGTGTTCCTGATAGGAGGACGGGGTTGTCCCCTCATGAGATCCTAATGGGGAGGGCAATGCGATTACCAGCGATACCTGCTACTGCTTTGATTAACATCACAGATGATTTAATTCTCGACTACTGTAAGGGACTGGCTGACGTAGTCCGTTCTGTGTCCCAGCAGGTACAAGCAGCAACTGTTCCAGCCGCAAGTGACCTGTGCCACGATCTGTGCCCGGGAGACTGGGTGCTTGTCCGCAAGCAAGTGTGGAAGAGTTGTCTGGATGTTCGTTGGCGTGGCCCGTACCAGGTAATACTAGTCACGAACACAGCAGTGAAGTGTGGGGGACTGCCGAACTGGGTGCATGCCTCCCATACCCGCAGAGTTCCAGCACCCTTGGAAGATATAGCCCCTCTTGTGAATGAAAACCCAGCTGAGGTGGCAGGGCCATCTGAGAGGGCAAGTCAAGCTGTGAGGGTTGCTGATGTAGTTGATTGTGCACTAGATCGAGCTGAAAGGGGTTGTGCAAATCAAAGCCCCGAATTTGACTCAGACAAAGAAAGTGTTGCTGTGGGTGGAGAAGAGTCAAATTCAGTCGAAGGAGGAAGCAGTGCATAGGGTAACCGAAGGGAGAGGTGCCGTAGGAGCAGAAGAGGTTTGGCCCATGAGGCAGAGACGGCTGAACTTGAGATTGGCACCTGAAAGAGATCTTGCCCCAGTTTCTGAAACATCTGAATCTGAACAGAGTGACGAAGAGCAAGCTCGAGGTGGCTTGTGAAGGTCCAGGAGGAGGAGAGTGCTGTGCCAAAGGTACGCTTCACCAGAGTGGATATACGCTGTGACTGATGCCAGGAGTGATGAGCTCAGGGAGACTGAGGTCTTTGACACTGGTCGGAGGGTTTCCGAACTTGAAAGTGGATGTGTTGCTGTTGGTTCCAGGAGTGGAGATCGAAGGAATACTGACTCTCAATATTCCAAATCCGCCACATCTGTGTAAGATTTGTGAGCTGATCCTGGTGAGATTAGTCTTTCCAACTTTTGGTTATGTGCCACCGCACTTTTACAGCGTGTTTTAGAGATTTTGGGAGCTGATGTTGTTCTGGACTGAAGGTGAACTTTCTTGTAAATAAAAGTCTAAAGAAGATAACCTAGGCCCGAGTGGAAGAAGAATAAAATTAGGGACTTTCCGTCAAGACGACAAAAGAGGGCTAGGGAAGTCTTACTGTGGAGTGTGCAAATAGGGAACTGAAAATTGTAAGGGGATTTCCAGCACTCAAAGTAGTGTTTGAACTGGTTGACAAGTGATATCCAGAGGAGAAAGAGACTCTTAACTGTTGCTGAAACCAAGAACTTTGGGAACTTTTCAAAATGGCAGATGCTGGAAATACTCATTGTAGGTCTAAATTAGTGATAGGTACACTCATAGGGTTGGTAATAGTTTCTATAGCCATAATAGTTATAGCCTCGTATATCGTTTCATAGAGCAGGAAGCGGAGGTACAGGGAACACCTACACCTACCACTTCTAGCCAAAAGGAGGTCACAATAGGAGCTAAAAGAACTTTACTAATCGAAGAGAGTCATAGACCTGTCTAGAAGCGATTTTAAGTTTACTGGTTATGCAAAGTTGTTGTATGAGTATGGAGATGAGATGGATGCGAAAGACTGCTATGTGTGTATGCAGTTGCCTTCTTCAGTAGATGAGGGTATTAGATACCATCACCTTCCACTAACGTATGGAATTTCTTGTAGTTTGTTGCTTAGTATCTTTTATGAAAGAGGACAGTTTGAGTATTTCTTTTCCAATTATGATGCAGTACTTCCTGAGGATGCAGCTTACAAGCATTTGAATAAATATGACTATTATAAATCAGAAGATCAACTCCGGAAGTATTTCATACCGCCTTTGGAACTGGATACGGCTTATGCTCATCGACATAATTTGACATGTTCATTGTCAGACACAGAGAAGAAGTTCATAGGTCAAGTAGAAGATAGATATAGAAAACTAACACAGACACGAAATACAGGAGAGAGTCCAGTAGATTGGATGGACGTGGAGAGATTACACATATCTAAGGGGAGTTATGGACCCATAGCATTGGACCAAGCGCAAAAGGGGAAGTTGTGTGTGAGACGTCCTCAGACCTATTATGAAAAGGTTGCGGGAGGACAAAGTACGTCTGATCATATCTTCACAATAGAGGATTCGGCTAAGAACTTTTTGCAAGGCTCGGTGCAAGTGATTCCAACTGTGTATTATGTGTGTGGAAGAAATGCCTATGTGAGGTTGCCTGTGAATTGGTATAGTACATGCTATTTGGCCATTATTTTCCCGAACATCTATCATGCAGAAGATTTGGAGCTTTTGGAAACTGGACATCATTCCAGAGTTAAGAGAGCTGCGAGTGCAGGAGCAGTGATTGGTGATATCTTTGGAGCGATGATACTGAGTTTGGGTGTGATTTTGAAAGATGTAAAGATTAGAAGGTTGGCGACTGTGGTTGATGAGTTGTCTATGAATACAGCAAGGTCTTTGATATTGGTGGATGCAGAGATGTTATCGATAAAGACGATGGTTTTGCAGAATCGCCTTGCTTTAGATGTATTATGAGCAAAAGAGGGCGGAGTCTGTAAATTATTGAAAGTTTAGGAATGTTGTACGTATATTCCAGACAATAGCAAGGATCTGGAGACATATATAGACAACATTACCACGATTCATCAAGAAATTGAAGACTTGACTGAAGAGGGTGTTAGGGAAAAGATTAGTAAAGGTTTTGGTCGTGTGGGAAATTGGTTTGCAAATTTGGGAAAAGGGTTCCTTGGGTTCGTGCTAAAACCCCTTATCATTGTTGTGGTTTGTGTGATCTGCTTATGGGGTCTCATCAGAGCTTATAAGTGGTATAGAGGAAACAGAATTGAAAGAGCTCTTAGAGCAAGTGAGATGCGAATGGCTAGACTGCAGGACAATCAATATCAGAATATCAAGAATATGGAGAGGTTCCGACGAGGGAGAATGGCGACAAGTACTGTTTAGGTTGGTTCTTTCTCCAAGGGAATTAATTGTGTGATGGTGTGATGACATTTGTCATCAAAGGGGGGAACTGATAGAGCGTCACGATATTCTGAAATTTGTAGGGGTGCATCATATTCACCGTTAGTCAGCACCCGCATATTAATCGACATAGGTTAAGTGTGCCGTAGAAATGTATTATTAGTATCGTTTAACATAGGTGTGATTAGAAATGTAACCCTGCTTTTCATGAAGAATAATGTTGTAGATTAGTGCAAATGTATTTTTTTGCAATATGCTTAATGTTGATTTGAGGTAATGCAATGTATTAGGTTAAAACTTGTGCCATGTTAAATTTATACGTGCAGTTGCTTATTTACGTTTAAGAGAATAATGAACTAATGCTTAACGTGTGATTTAGTAATGTGTTTAACAGTGTAAAGGCCTGATCGCATATACATTTAAAGAGAACGGCCTGTTCATTTCTTATGTTAGCTAACGTTGTAGGCCAAAAGCGATTTCCCTTGGTAAAAGCTTTGGGTTACAGGATGATTGAAAATTTTAGAGAAGAGAAAAGTTTTCGTTCCCATGTTTCTGTTGCAGGTGCAAGGACATTTAGCTCGTTAGAGAGACTAGGTCTTTGTTTTAGGAGTTAGGATGGTACGAGAAGCCAACAGGGGAGTACGTTGGAATTTGAGGATGATACTTTCAGCAAAGAAGGTGCCTGGGACCCAAGGTCAAGCTAACCGTTGTTGGATGAGAGACAAGTCTCGCTGGAAAAGTACTGGAAGAAGACCTGGCTGAAGAGGTGTGCCGAAGGGCGTGTTCTACGTTTTGGGGATTTTGTATTAGGGACAGTGCCCTGAGGGTGGAGCAGTTGAGGTTTAGATGGGAAGCTAGAAGGAGCATCTTAGAACGAGCTCTGACTAAGTGAATGTACTTCTAGGGAAGTCTTCACTTCTGACACCTTTTTATTCTCTTGCCTGGGAGGGAAATGTTAAGTAGGGATGTCACCTTAGAGCTAGAGTAGGGATAGACTAACCAATTTTCTTTTATGCTAATGATTCCTAATGTAGACATTGGCTTAACTGTTGCTTTTCTAATGTTATTAGAGTTGGTTATTCTTTTTGTATTGAGTCGTATGAGAATTCTACGTAGACTTGCATTTATTTTAGTGCCCATTTATCTTCTACACCTTGTGTTGAGGTGTCTGTATGCGCAGTTATTTTTGATTGTAATAAAATCTTACAAATTTTAGATTCAGAGTCAGTGGTCCTTCCTAAATGATATTGGATGCTGATGATTATGTTTTAAGAATTAAGTTTTCTCCCCTTCACACTATTTAGCAGATAAAAAGATCCTGGCGACCTGAGAGGATTCTTGGAGATAACCAGGTAGGCAAGAATCCAGTCCTATCACCCCTTTAAGAAAATCAATTACATGTTTAGTGTCAATACTTTTAGATAATTTTATTTCAGGCCACCTGGAGAACATGTCAATAAGGACAAAGACATAAGTGCCATCACCATTTCCTGAAATAGGACCCAAAATGTCCAGGGCTAGTTCTTGCCAAGGAACGTTTGGACGCTCTCTTATAACCATGGGTTGGACTCTAGGTTTGAGATTTTTCTCACTTAAAGTACAGGGTATACAATCTCTAACCATTTTCTCAATTTGGAGATCCATCCCTGGCCACCAGTAATTCATTCTGATTATTTCTTTTGTCTTAGACATGCCTTGGTGTCCTTCATGTGCTAGCTTTATCAACTCCTCTCTAAAAACCAACGGAGGAATTAATCTTGAACCTCTGAAAATCAGACCTTTGCCTTCCGACAACTCATCCCTTACATTCCAAAACTTCTCCAACTTGTTATGAACATTCCTTGTCCAGCCCTTTTTAATTAGCGAACACAGATCTACAAGTTCTTCATCAGATGCACACTCTTCAAGCCACTTGTCTTGTTTGATTCCATCATGCTCAATATTACACACCCATTCATCACTCGTTTTATCATCGCAAATGACATCTTTCTCATCATACTGCACTAGTCTTGAGATAGTGTCAGCAATACAATTTCTTGCACCAGGCAAATATTCAACATTAAAATCATAAGGCTGAAGAGCTACTATCCATTTAGAAATTCTGCTTGAAATAGTATCAAAGCCTTTTTTGTTAAAAACCTCACACAAAGGTTTATGATCCGTTCTCACAGTGAATTTAGACCCCCAAAGTAAATTCTTGAGTTTTTTTGTGGCCCAGTGAACGGCCAAAGCCTCCCTCTTTATAACCGAATACCTCTTCTCCGCCCCCTTAAGACTACAGGAGAGGAACAAGATAACATTGACATTATTACCTTTCTCCTGTTGTAATATGGCACCTAGACCCTTCATACTGGCCTCAGTAATCAAAATAGAGTTCAAAGAAGGATCAAAACTCCTAAGTTTAGGAGTTTTCTTAAGGGAGTTTTTTAAATCAACAAATTCTTTTTCACAACGTTCACACCAATTGAAATCAACTCCTTTGCACAGTAACGTTCTCATGTTAACAGTCTTCTCTGCAAAATCTTTAACAAATTTACTATAGTACTCAGTCATCCCTAGAAATTTCATCACTTCTTCTTTATTTGTGGGAGACACATGATTCTGTATAAACTCAACTAACTCACGCTTTGGTTCAACACCACTCCCAGAAATAGTGTGACCAAGATAGTCAATAGAAGATCTCCTGAACTTACACTTGTCAATTCTGACCGTAAGATTGTGGTGGCCAAATCTCTCCAAAACTTGTCTTACCCTTAAATCATGTTCTTCATTATCACTCCCAAAAATTAAAACATCATCCTGGTAAATTTTAACACCAGGTTGCCCATGCAAAACTTTCTCAAGTGCTCTTTGAATTGCCGACGCTGCCGATACCAACCCAAAGGGTAATCTGAGGAATCTGAAAGTCCCAAAGGGCGTAATAAAGGCAGTGTAGTCCTTGGATTCATCATCTAATCTAATCTGATGGTAAGCAGATTTGAGATCAACAGTAGAAAAGACTTTGGCATTCTTCAATAGCATAAGCATATCAGCAATCTTGGGAAGTGGATACCTGTTAACAATGACTTGTTTGCTGACCTCGCGCAAATCTATGCATGAGCATAGACTGCCTACGACAACCGGAGCTAGCCACTGTGTTCCTTCCACTTCTTCAATGATGCCATCATTCTTTAATTTGTCCAATTGATCTTTCATTTCTTCTCTCACTGAGAAAGGGACACCACGAACCTTGCTAACAACAGGAACAGACCCAGACACTAACTTCATTTTGTGTACATAGTCTCGGAGACAACCCAAACTTTCATTGAAAACAGTGGGAAAGGACACTTTGAGGTTGGAGATGTAGGCACCCTCACCGTCATCACCAATGATTTGTTTCACATGAAAATTTTCTTTTAAAAGAATGGGAGGATCACTGTTGGGATCTAACATAACTCCTAGATCTTTTTGGTGAAACCAACTTAAAATGCTATCCCCTTTAATTGAGATATAAACTTTCCGAGAGATGAATCTACCTTTATATTAAATTAGCCCTTGGAAATGACCTATAAGTTTAATTGGTTCACCACCATAAGCATAGGGATTGATATCAGTTTTGAATATCTCAACATTACCTTATAAGTGGTGAGTTTAGAAATGTTTTGACACAATAGTAATCTTTGCTCCAGAGTCAAACAAAACACGAGTGCACTTACCATCAACTAAAACTTCATTAATGGGACCCTTTTTACCATTGTCAGAAACCTGGGAGACAATTTGCCCTCAGTCTAGATCTGAGTCTGTATCATTGTCTGAGAAAATCCCACGAATGACTGTACTTACTTTAACTTTATCTTTCTTTGCACGACATGCAGAAGTATAGTGACCAACTTTTTTACAATTATTACATGTAGCTCTCAAAGCAGGACATTTCTTATCGTTTGCTAAGTGACCGAGATTCCGACATCGAAAACATTTGGGTTGAAAATTTGACTTCTGAGACATGCGTGAATCATCTTTTTCCATTTTAAAATTTATTTTTATGAAATTACTCTTAGTAGAGGTTTTAACCTCTTGCACAATTTCTCCTTTACTTTCATGCTTTGTAATGATTTCTATGCACTTTAGAGAATGCTCAATTTGTTTTGCAAGATTAATAACTTCTTCTAAAAAAGGGTCATCTTTCTGCCAAATGTCATCTCTAACCTTTTGCACATTGCACCCCAACATAAACTGGTCTCTTATTCTCTCTTCTAGTAATGTGCCAAATTTACACGAAGCCCCCAATTTCCTTAAGGCTGTAATGTAATTTTCGACCGATTCACCCTCCTTCTGATTTCTGCGCCCAAAGAGGTATCTCTCGAGAATCGTGCTAACTTTCGGTAAATAATGTTTGTCTAATTTTAAAATACATATTTCATATTCATTCATAGTAGTGTCATCAATATCTGGAAGGTGATCAAAGACTTCTTGCCCTTCAGATCCTAGACAATGAAGAAGAAGAGCTGTTCTTCTTTCAGCACTTAGATTAGTGCCACACACTTTGGCGTATCTTTCAAACACCTTTTTCCTCTTTTGCCACCTGATGGGGGATCACCAGGTGTTGAAAGAAAGAAAGGTGGTGTTGCCACATTTTGCATGGTGAAATAAGGTTACAGGTAATATATATTTTTCTTAAGAATACGTGAAAGTAAATGTGAGTGAACCCAACAACCATGAAAGTAGGAGCATAAATCTGAAAACAGTACTGTATGTTGAAGCAGGATTATAAAGAGAACAAAAAAAAATCCCCTTTTTTTATAACACTGCATATGTAAAAACATAAATACAATTGAAGTAATGATAAAGTATAAAATTAACTTGAGTCACTGTAAGAAAACTGATTACTGCTCACTAAATAATATTAACAAAGTTTTAAATAAATTTAATACCGCAGTCCACCTGAAGAAAAAAGTCTGAAGATGCACAGCATTTATGTTACGACAAATCTTTGTTTCCAACTCCTTGAATGTCTTCATTTAATCTTCAGCGATGCTGGAACATGAGAAGAACATTAAAAAAAAATCATAACGGAGATGCCATGAAAATAAATGTCCATAAGGAGTTGTCAATAACACTCTGTGCTAATATGTTCACAGAGGAAGTCAATAAAGTGTGAGGCAATTAAGTAAAAAAAAAAACGGAGTTCCGACGTCTTTACGTACCATACAACATTGTTGAGTAGATGCTGTATCGCTAGCTGAAATGTAAGGAAAATAATCACACAAGATGGCAGCTACGTTACGTGTGTCGCGCACAACATAACGTGATGTAAATGTATATGTACTTATATAGCGCCAAATCACCCCTAGGGGTATCTCAGCGCTGTACTCATACCGCTGAAGGAATCCTTCCTGGTTTTCCGTGTGAAGTGTCCACTCCTGGGCACGCCCATGGTGAAGCCAGGCATCCCAGCGCTGTTGGGGCCATTGTGGAGATTAAGCAAGCTATTGCCCAGAGTTGCAGCGTGGGACCCATGATTAGAATAGGCACTGAGGCAAGAATATCAAGTCCGAGGAATTTATAGCCCGAGACCCTGCCGCAGCGGGAATTGAACCCTGGTCCCGGACCAGTGCTCTGCATCAAGATCTGCCACTCTAACCATTGAGCCACACTTCTCCACCAGAGTAGAAGGAGGAGGCGACACGGGGCTTAAGATGGTGACCGAAGGAACACAGAAAAAATTCCAGGTAAGCATCTCACCAGGGTTGTTTTCTTTCAATAACAATGAACGTTAGATTTAACAACGTTGGGTTCCTCAGATATAACATGAAATACGAACCAAACATACGTCTCCCTTTTTATTTTCTTCTTAAGTTTCTGGACACAAAACTCGAAAACGAGAAAATTATATCCAAGGGGAATAACACACAGGACTCTCCAAAACCTCAACGCTGATGACAGAACACTCTCGTCCCACGTGAGATTTACAACCCACCAAGGCAAATAAAGATGCACAAGAATACACACAAATCTTGTGGTTTAAAAGTACGAAATTCCCAGAGCCCACATCAAAGCCTCCCAACCCTTTTACGTCAGAGTTAAGGTGAAGATAAGAGCGAGGCATGTGGCGAAAGCTCGAACTTGGTAGAAACACTCAGGTTTTGAAGTGAAGATTCATAGGTGTTCATTGTCCATTCTTAGCATAAAGAAAGAGTAAGAGGTTCCTTACTTCGTTTAAGTTTATGTCCTTAGTTCTTTTCAAAAACATTTGGTTTGAAGATGTTGATGTTGGGACCAATCTTCTATAATGAGTCTGGAAATGCTGGGTAAGTCTCCTTCCAACCTCACGAGTGTAAAATGAAGAAATAATCTTTCATGAAAAGTGGAGATGATATAAAAATAAGTTTATTCCAGAGTAAAGAATGGTCCCATCCACCTGCCAGCTGGAGCCAGGAAAACTGCCACACTGCAGATCATGAGAGTTCCATATCCATGGTGATAATCAAAGGAAAACATTAACACACAGCATGAATGCATGACAGTTTAGAAAACATAGTATAGGATAAAGTTAGCACAATGGTACATACTGCATCTTCCTAGTAATGGCTTTTATGTGCAGGGAAGGTAAGATTTGTATTTTGCAGGAAGCTCTGAGATTTTGCACGAGAGATTTGTTGTTCACTGTTACTTCAACCATTTCTGGACTGAAATCCAACTGGGAACTGGAACGATAAGAAAATATCCACCTCAGTACTGCAACATTTATAACAGTTCTTACAGTTAAACCCATAGAGATGCACCACCAAAATAACCAAGAAAACAGGTGTGATTCTTGTCTTTATTTTCTTTTTTTACTTTCTACCATTTGTATGTCATTGGAGTGCAGCGGTCCTTCAGCGGGGACATAAGCACCAATCCGAGTGGGTTAAGGGCATATTGGCCTTCCTCTGATTCCCTTGGTAGCGAGATTCCGCTTGAGTACTTATTATTGCAGCATACAATCGCCCACATTGTGGTTGACAGTGCTTAAATAGTTTTTGTGATTCATTATCTATATTACTGATGATGTACATCACTGTGGGGGTCCGATTTAAAACGCACGGAGACATCCTCTCTAGGCTGAGATCCTTTTGTGTTTATATTCACCCTGAAGAAGTCCATTCTATTGACGAAACGTTTTGACTGTCTTTACTGCATACATGTGAAACTTTACCAAAAAAGAAAGTGAAAAAAAGAAAATAAAGACAAGAATCACACCTCTGTTTTTTTGTGCATTTAGGTGGTGCATCTCCACGTGTTTAATTGTAATTTATAACCATTTTTTGGTTTATGTGCCCTGGCAGCGGGTGCTTGTAGATTGTGCATACGATTGTGTATATAGTGCTGTATGTCACCATTTGGAACAACGGGTCAGGTGCTGTCTTTATGGTATGCTGCCTTTGCTTTTACTGGTAATAATTTATACCAGTTCTTACCTTAACCTTGCACTTTCGAGTTTAGTAATTCTGCGGATCAGATGTCGTTGATCGGTCGAGGAGGTGGCAGCAGACACAAGTCACCTAGTCCAGAAAGCATAGCATGACCAACAATTTTAGGGATAGCTGTTGCCATGCTACTTGTAGATTTGAAACTTCACTGTAATCAACTGTTGTCCTTTAATGCCGACTGACGTTATTTGCGTTCCCCAGAATGGTGCATCCGGCATTTCTGATGAGTTCAACATTGATCTTGTTGCCCCAGTATCATCCAAGAAGGGAATAGCCTTGTTTAATATGGTCCATCCACATGATCAGAGAGGTTGCAGTCTTTAATTAATTGTTTATGCCATTGTGCTAGCCAACTTTCAAGGATTTGTGCTAAAAATGGAAAATTAGTTAGAGGATGAAAATCATTTAATTCAACATATCAGCACAACTTAGTTGGAGTTTGGCCTGATCAGATTGTCCCATAATATTGAGATTCAATTTGTTAACTACTGCCATCGACTTAGAGGAGGCCCCGAGGGCTTATTAAAAATGTTACTAGGGAAAGAAACCAGTTTTGAATGTATGGTAGACTGGAATGAAACTCATTCATATACTGATTTCAACAATAGGGCTAAGGATAAATGAAAACTGTTTTCCTTGAAGGTAACCAGGAGAAATTTAGCAAGTACAAATGGAACTAATTTGCATTGGAGAACACAGCAGTATTTTCAGTTGAATTTAAAAATGTGCATCAGGGCTAAATTCATGAGGTGTAATTTCCCATTTTTTAATATTGCAGATGGTCAGACTATATGGAATAAGGCAGAAAAGTATGCATACATGCACTGTAGGATATTTGATGATACGTCAGAAGCCACCTCTAACCAGTTTGAATTTGTCCAGGTCGACTATCACTCCCAAAAATGTTCAGACCGACTTCCTGCAGATTGCTGCCTAATACAATAAGACACGCTGTAGCCATCTGTATTGAGGAGTTCAATGATCAGCTGATATTCGGCCTAACAACATTTATTGATAATTTGATTCTGAACATGGAATATCTTGAACTTCTATCTTATGCAACTTCTTGTTTAGCCTCTAAGAGAGAAGAGGTATGACAAATAGACACCTTTTACACTATAGGCGTAATTTGCACAACCAGCTGCTACATCATGTCCTAAATCATTAAACTTAGGTAATGAATTAAGAATGATAATGTCATAGAAGAAACTAACTCTTGCAAATGCTAAACTGTTTTTGTAGGCTAAAGGATACCATGTGTAAGGATAGTTTTATATATCCTAATATCTTCAGATTTACCTCCAAGTCAGCTTGTTTAGTATTAATAATGCTTTTAGATATTTATAGGATTAAGATTGAGGTTTTTTTAACAATTTTGATTGTATGTTTTTACACTTACTGAATTGTGATAATTGTAATTGATCTACAATCATTTGAATTGAATTAGTAAAGCTTTGGGAATAGCTCATGTTTTTCTCAAAAGTGCCTGACCAGGCCCAATTTAAGACAGTCCATGGCCTCATCCCCAGTCAATGAAAAGTTAACAGACTCAACATAAGTTTATTGCATATTGAAAATTGTTGCTAGGAATGGCGCATCCCTGTTAGCCCTCAGGCAACAAAGGTATATCTACTTGCACTGTGGAAACAGATAGGTGTCCAATGACCATCTCACTTGAAGAAGGACTCAACTTGGGGCAGACAATAGACTACTCAAACTTCTCTCTCGTCAGCTTGATGTCACTCAGAACACCTCAGTGAAAAACATCCCATAACTCACTGTTTCTCATCAATAATTCTATATATTAGAATAATATTCTGAAACGCAGAGTTTATAAGTCATAAGGTGCAGGTCATAGGCTATAGGTGAGAGGTCAAAGATGCCTGGCACAATAGAAAACAATGGTGGACAGGCAACAGGCTGATCATCTATTCAAGTATAGTGACCATTTTCGGATCACTGCAGTGAGAAGATGGTCTTGTATTTGTTACAGTGTTAATGAGTTTATTTTCCTTGATTTCTCTGCAGTTCTAGACCACATGGGGGTATATTCACAATAACGTGTGATAACTACCGCAAGAGTAGCGTAACGCAACTTTCAATATAGCAGCCTATCACAGGAAAATAACCCTGTGCCAACATGGAATTCACAACAAGGCAGTAGCATGCGATAGTCACCAGATAACCCGCAAATTCTCCGCGTGAAAAACAATGCCACGCCGCATAAATGCGATACGTCAACGCAAAAAAACATGCGATGAGGCCAACCGCGGTACAAAAAGTAGCGAAAACCAGCCACAGGCCTGCAAATACCACGCGTCTGGCTGGACAATGCACCATAAAAAACACAGAAAAAATACACCAAAAACAATCCAAAGCACGTAGCAACATGGATGCACCCTGACACAGCGCAGGGGCCAAACCGAACCTCACAACCCCCACAGACTACCAGCAAGGAACAACGGGGTCAGGAAAGGCCAAGGAGAAGAGGGAGAGGAAGACTGCGTGCAGACCGCAGGAAAACAAGACCAGCATTACGGAGGTGACAGAACACTATCAGCAACTGTCCCACTAGCACACCACGTGGATTGCAGTCGGAGTGCCCAGGAGGCCAATCCAGGAGGCCAATAGGCACCGGCATGTGACTACCTAAACCAGGCACTAACCCGCTGCCAACAGGAAGGCAGCAACAGCGACAGGAGGTGGCAGTCCGCGCCACCGGAGGAGTTGAAGGAAACCCAGGCCACAGTCATTAGTGTGGAGACGGTGCAAGGAGTAGGGAGTACGGACACAGCTCGAGAGGACCTGTCACAACATCAACAGGAAGTCCAATGAACAGGGACTGGGGGGACGGGAAGAGTGGGCACAATGGCATACATGCACAACGAGGTGCAGCACACTGCACACCCACAATCACCTCTGTCCATGGGCCTGATACCCTTGGCACACTGCAGCACACACACATAGCACGAACAGCACACCCACATTGACGACAACGAGGAACAACGCGCATAGCCGACACTGCAGAACAGAGGACACAACTAGCTCCGCACATGCACAGAAACATGCCTACTACATCTAACGGAGCCGGAAAATGTGAAATGGAATTGTAAGCGTACGGCATCACATCCGTCATGTAGACCAAATGTACACTGTCCCGCAGAAGAATCCAGCACCCCCCAAACAGTCACAATGTACATTGCCATACAGTCTGCATGCAAACCTGCACAATGCGGCAACATATATGTCAAAGCAAAGTCAATACGCACCTCCCCTTCACATCGCCGAGGGGCACACAACACCTTCAGCAGAGCACAGAATACAACACATCAGTGATGCTAGAGAGGACCACCACACCGTCGACACCGATGCCCTACAACAGCACATAAATATCCCATGCAACCCCCCACCAGGTCCCAGACAGCCAAGCTGCTCAGAGGAGAACACCCAGTCTGCAACAGACCACACAGCAGGAAGCACCCGCAAGCACAGCTGGATCACGACACTTCACCCACCCACACATCGCACCCTAATGCCATGTTCCTGCACGCTAAAAGGAGGTGGCCCAACAGGTGTGGTTGGGGGCCGAACCCATGAAATGCGAACCAGGATACGTAGGTGTCCAAAACACTTCAGGGGCTACCAACACCCCACTAAGGAGACCCACGCTGCCATCGATACACATGCAGTTGCACATTCACAGTACAGAACCACGGGCAGGGGTGCTCAAATTGCAGTCACACACCCATGTTAGCTCTGCGTACGATGGCCCTGGCCACTCCCCTTATTAATTGAGTGGGGGACGACAAAGCTACATGTCCAAGCTCAAACCCTCTGCCTGCGGTGACACGTCTGCATCCGATGTACACAGCACAATGTAATGGTGTCAGGCCCAGGGCCCTCATGCATACAAGAAGACCACAGGGACACACTCAGATATCATGTTGAACTGGCTACGGGCACAAGCACCCGTCCCCTTTATTGGCAGGGCCACATGTACGTGATACCTGTGCTGGATGTGTGTGGGGTGAGTGTAAGCCATTCCGCACAGAATGTCTGGTGCTTGCAACCACTTGAACATTAGACACCAGTGCAACGGAAACAGAAAACACATGCATGAAAGAGTCAACTGCTGAGCAACATGGAGGGAGCCGGAGAAAGTCCAGAGGACAACCAACATGCAAACAGAAATGTCCGTGAGTTGCAGTGCACTGGGAATGGGACACTAGAGATGAGCGCGCCCATGTGAAGAAAAAGTCTCGGATTGTGTCCCTCCGACAGACACCTGATGCAGATGCAGTGGGGTGTGTCATACCTGCATCATCTTCCCCATTAACATCTCAGGGCCCCCAGACTGTCTGAGGTGACATAGCTGTGCAACCTCTCCACAGCTCAAAACTCAATCAGTAAAGGACAATGGCTTGCGGTGCACTGAGTCACTGGCACCTGGAGTGCTGAGCAGGGTATCAAGCCGATGATGGCATCCACGACAGGTCTTACCAACTCCGTAAGTCTGTCAGGCACCACCGTGTCGACTGTGGCAGATGGCAGTTGGAGGTGGTCCTTCCGGTGGTGGCGTGTGCCTCCTGCGGTGATGCCACGTCCGGGTCGCTCAGGACTCGATTTGGTGTGAGCCCTGGTGGGATGCTGGTGGGCCCGGAGGCTGCGTACAGCGCAGGGCCACATAGAAATGGCGTTTGATGACCCCAAGGCCAACGCTTCAGGGGCCATCCAATATCTCAGAAGAAGGGGTCCCGGACCTGACCAGCACAGAGTTAGTGGCCCCGGATGCACAGTGGCCGGCACAGGCACCCAGCCACGGGACGGTGACTTGCGGTGCAGTCAGATGGGCCATGCGACCTGAGTGGGTCACCATCAATGTCCGAGGTGTATGTTGCGGGGGGTATCGGGAGACAGTGGAAGGTGTCCTCCAGGGCATGACGCCGAAAGGTTTGATTTTATCCGGAAGCAGCAAATGGAGGAGTGGAATGAGACAGCCTCGTTGCCACCACCAATTAGGTATCAGCTACATGAGGATGAAAACTACCCCCAAGTCCATAGACTCAGACGCCACCAAAGTTCGACCAGAGAGTGTCCTTGATTGTCGGGGAGCAGACTTAGTGGCACCGGGGCTGAGAGGGGATGCTGTCTGCTATGATGCCGGTACGCTGATATGAACTCAGCCATTGCAAAATAAAGAGTATGTGACCTACTGGACCGCAGTGTAGGCCAGAGGCAGCGGGCAGCATAGGCCCACAGCCACGTGTCATTGGCTGGCGAGGCACAGAGTTAGTGACACAAGGGCAGTTATCAGTAGTGTTCGATCGCCTCCGTAACAGTGATCTTGATCCCTCCGAACTGCAACGCGTCATCCTCTTACGCCTCTCAATGCGTGCGATGACATGTATTCTGCCTTTTGAATGACCGATGTTCAGTTCCAAATCTGTGACCCACTCGTGCGCAGCGTAGGCCGAGGGCAGTAGTCCGTGTAGGCCCACAGACACGTGTGGTTGTGATGCCATGCACAGACTTGTTGGCACCACATCGAAGTGAGTATAGTGACTTGTACTATGCCTTAAATGGTGTTCACTGCCATAGTGTAATCAAGACTCAGTTCCAAATGTGTGACCTACCTGACCGTGGTGTAGGCCTGAGGCAGCGGTCAGCACAGCCCATTCACTGAGTGTCGCCGGCATAGGTTGGATGGCCCCACCGGCCTGCGTAGTTCAGGGTCAGTGGCACCACTTGTTGGGACACCTCTGTGTATGTGACCTGGGAGCCGCATCCTCCTCTTACTCCTCTCCGTGCGACCACTGGTGTGGACTCTGCCATTTGTGATTTGCGCCTAGGTGCTGGATGTGGGACCTGCTGGTCCACAGGATAGTCCCGGTCCCTTATGGTTGAACCGGGTTAGTGGCACCACGTGTCGCCGGCTGGCGTTGAACAGGGTTAGTGGCACCACGTGTCGCCGGCTGACATTGAACAGGGTTAGTGGCACTGCGTGTCACCGGCGGGCATTGAACATGGTTAGTGGCACCACGTGTTGCCGGCTGGCATTGAATAGGGTTAGTGGCGCCACGTGTCGCAGGCTGGCGTTGAACAGGGTTATTGGTACCAAGTGTCTCAAGAAGCCCATATGGAACTATGCCTCAATGATCGAAGGGAGTCTGGTGCTGTTGCCGGTGGCCCGGATATGGGGTCACTGCCATTCATGACTCAGGACACAGTTTCACACATGGGACCTACTGGGCTGAGGAGTAGGCCTGAGGCGGCAGTAGAGTACGTCAACGAAAAAGCACTAAAGAGGGTCTGAGGAGGCTGCCAAGGTCATGGGACTCGGGCCTGGAGCTTAAGCCAGAACGTGGTGGGCCCTCCTTGACACACGCCGGTGTCGGCAGGTGATCAGTGAGGCCTGGCTGCGCAGGGGCGGGTCTGACGAGTTCGTGGTCCAGCAGGCGCACAGCGTCGCAGGCAACTCCGCTCTAGAGGACGGTGTCGGCCTCGTGGTGGGGTGATAGGCGCCGCCCTGGCAGAGACATTGGGCTTTCCGGAAGAGGACCACGCCCAGGGCTACGTGCTACTTATTCACACCCCTACGCTGGCGTGGCGTACGCCGGTCCATCCCACTCCGGTCATGCTTGGGGGGCGTAACAAGCAAGATTTCCGCGAGGTTACCCCCACTGGCTGTGGTGACATGGTTGCGTCCACTGTCCACTACACTCCATACACCAGAGGTGTATGTCACCATGGATATGGGTGTGTGCTGCATACTGCGGTCTGTCCAGCACATCTCCGCCACTCTTGGCATTGTGTACTTTCCCAATCATGGTACTACTCCATCCTTCACACATGCCTGTTTGCCACCTCTCCCCACATGTCGGCCGATGGAGGAATCATGCACACTGGCTGTGTATTTGAAGGCGACATTGTTGGAGGTTCCACGGTGTTCTATTGTTGCCTGCACATTGGGGTGGGACATGTGCTTTCTGTTGCGGTGATTGTGTGCTGTGTCACCAGGGGGCACAGGTGAGACATGTGTGCTGTGGATTGCCCCCAACACGTGCATGCATCCTGCTATGGCGTATGATCCTTGCTTGGTCTCCTGCGTGACCAGGGCATTGTGTTTGACGTATGGGGACTGGGGTACCAGGGTGATGGTGATGTCCAGGACAGGTGTGAGGGACTTGGATGTGGCTGGCAGTGGGACTCCTCTGACTCTGGCGGGTGTTGGTTGGGGGGTGCCAGCCAGCAGCTTGGTGTGGGGTGGGATGTTGGTTGTCCGCTGTGTTGGTGCCGTAGGCCTGTTGGACGATGATGGTCAGGATGCATGGGGTGGTTGTCCCTTTCAGCCTGTGGTAGACGGTGACATTGTCAGAGATTGGGTCTGTGCAGCTGATACGCTTCCTGGGTTCCGCTGTCTTTGTCTGCACTGCGTCCGTGGTGGTCCAGGGGGGTGGGTGTTCCGGGTGTGGGTTGTGGTCCTTGGGTGGTGTCGGTGGGTGTTGTGGCCCTCTTGGGTGCCCGGGCCATATGATGTGCGGCTCCATGGCATCTGTTGCCATTCCGATGTGGCACTGGGCTGGTCTCTCTCTTGTGGTGCAGGCTGCCGTCCAACTTTACACCAGATCAGAGCAGGTGTAGATTTCCTGGTGCTAAGATGCCTTATCGCCTGTTTTGTGTTTTTATTGCAGTTCTGTCTGGTCGTTGAGAATGTTGAGGTGTGATGTTGTCGCGACTTTTGGCACGGGAACGCCCACTCTGCATCTAATTAGCGATAGTTGTGGGGGGCCTCTGTAGCGTTGTTTTTTGCTGCTGCTATCGTGTGTAAACTGGTGCTGTGGGCTGTTTATACCGGCTTGTGAATGGGGAGGTATGTTTATCGCAACTTTGGCTGCGATAAAGTGCCATTAACTCTGCGATAGTTTCTTGTGAATATTCCCCATTATGTTTGGAACTGGAGTGTGGAGTGTTTTGACACCTGATTCGTTGGGTAGAGACAGCTGATTCTTTTAAATCTTTTCATCAAAGAATTATGACAATTATGTACTCCATTCATAAGTATTTTTGACATTGTGATTAGGAGGAGGTTTACTATGTTTTTTTAACAATTTCAAATAGTTTCTTTGAGATGTATTGGGATGAATCTGGAAGACACCATGTTCCTATTACTAAGGGGGCAGCAGGGTGAACGGCGGTAGTTGGGTTCAGCAACATGGTATTCCCCTGCAAACCCCAGAGCCCAGCAAACTGTGATTGATGTAGGTAACTGGGTGCACACTGTCCTACACACTGAGCGGGCCGAGGACTGCTCCAACTCCTTTGTGAGGAGCATCCATCAGCACAATCAAGGGTTGACTTAGTCAAGGGCCTTCAAAACTGCTGCAATGCATGGTGTGGCCTTCTGATACTCACTAGTACTGATCACATTCCAGAGGTGCTTCTTTGAGGTCAAGGCTGTCATGAGGACAACTATGATTCCATAGTTGGCCACAAAGTTCCGGAAGTATCTGGTTAGGCCTAGGAAATCTTTCACATGGGTTTGAGCTGTGGGAACATTCCAATCCAATACTGCCTGTACTTTGCCTCCTTATGGGTGAATCTTAGCACTCGCCACCTGGTGTCAGAGACAGACTATAGAGTACTGATCCAACTGGCACTTCATAGCCTGGATGGTCAGTTCAGTCCCCACATCCTCACCAGCATCCATTCTAGGTGCTCCCATGAACTGCTGAATATAGTAATGTCGTCCAACAAGACTACGCAGAACTCTTCCATCCCAGATAGCACATAGTTGACAAGGCACTAGAATATGGTAGGAGGATTCTTTAATCTGAAAGGCATACCTTGGGACTGGTAGAGGCCCTTCCGGCTAGAAAGTGCAGTCTTTTCCTTGATACTAGGTGCCAGTGCAATCAATCAGTAGCCTCTGTTCATATCAGAAGTACTGATGTACCTGCCTGTGCCCCTTGTGGACACCAGCTCATCAGCACAGGGGAAAGGATGAGCTAGTGTCCAGAAGGGACCTTGTGAGTGTATTCACAGCCCAATAGTCCATGCAAAAGCAAAGATCTGTCAATCTCTGCTTAGGTATATAGAGTAAAGGATTGGCTAACAGACTACGGGAGTGCTCAACACTCCCATGTCCAACATCTTGGCCACCACTACCTTGATGTTCTCTGACTTCCTATATAGTTTGCTTTCCACTGGCAAGCAATTTCCAGTGTCTGAGCTGTGCATTCAAACTGAAGTAAACCTGGGGTGAGGACAGCACACATCCAAAGTGTGGAGACCTTCTTAGTTTGTCTAGGCCTAGCAATGTGTACTAGGAGTGTATACTTCAGGTACAAATCCTATGCTGGAGACCATGATGCAAGATTGTGCATTGTGCAAAGCAGCCGGTTTAGCGGCAGTTTTCTGCCGCTAAACCGGCGATAATTTTTAACGCCGTCCTTGATAATATGCCCCTAAGTGTTTTGCCCAGAATCACAGGATGTTGAGTCAAAGCTGAGACTCAAACCTGGTTCCCCAGCTCCCGAGTCGGCAGTAAGGTTGTGATGGAGAAAGCATACAATATAAAATGTACAGCAGGCTTCATGTTGTTTCAGACTCTTGAATGTCAACTTAGATTTTTTATCTTTTTTTGTCAATATCTGTTAATGGATCACGATACAACCTGATAAAGTTATTTCTTGTGAATGAGATTTATAAATGGGTGCATCCAATGTACTATACTCTTGCACAATTTAAGACTTTTCACTAGCTGCTTTAATTGGACTTTGATCAAGAAGTACTTGTATGTTTTGGGTTACATCAGTATTTCTTATGAAGTTGGCAATATACATGTTTGATAAGCTTCAGTTGTTAAGCTGAAGTAGATAAAAATTATTTGTCAGCGAACAAGTTTCCTAGTCACATTTTCTCAGTTAATCAGCACGAGCCAATATTACATTAATGAGATCATAGACGTAACCTTATGATAAGTGCTGCAGGTGAGCGGTCTGTTCTCTGACAGGGGCGTGCACATGCAAATGCATGGGCTAGGGAAATAATGGTCCATGCTCTTAAGTTGCACAGCAGGGGCGTGCAGTAGACGCACTACTGGTGCAATGACGACGCAGCAGAGGTAAGCCTGTCTGTGCCCGTTCAAGTTCCTAATCAGAATTTGTTTAGCTAGTTTAACCAACTGGCACATTTAGGGCCATATTATCAAGCACAGCGTTAAAATTATCGCCGCTTTAGCAGCAGAAAACTGCCGCTAAAGCGGCGATAATGGGCTTAATAATATGTTGCAGAGAATTCCAATAGAAGCCCATGTTGACACCAGAACATGGGCTTCTATGGGAATTCTCTGCGGCATAATATCAAGCCCATTATCTTAAAGCGGCGATAATTTTTATGCCGTTTCTTGATAATATGCCCCATGGTCAGGCCTTGATCCAAGGTGACCAAGGATTTATTCAACTTATACAAGATCTTCCATAGCTACATCAGATGTTGAGGTGGCAGCTACAGGGCATAAGGGTTGGATTATCGTAGCCCTAGATATAGTCTCTCTGTTGAAAGAGCTTCAGCCTAAACATTCTAGACCAATGTCTCGTAGCCTGTGGCTCGAGGACCCCTGGGGGTCCACGACGCCTAATCAGGGTATCCACAACTGTGTTACAAAATTAGATAATATTACAATTAATACATCAAAATGAATAAAGTATATACAAACAAAGAAGCTAAGTTGAAAATTTGAAAACATTTTCTATATTAAGTTTGAGTAAAACTAAATATTCCAATATTTGAGCATTTGTTTGGTGTATACTTATTTTTGTAATTTTAAATATTGTTTTGAGGTTCAAATCATAGAAATTGCTTAGGTCAGGGTCCCCAGCTTCCAAGAATATTACTCACTGGGGGTCCCTGGATTCCAGTAATGATTCAGTGGGGGTCCACAGTAGTCAAAACATTAAGAACCGCTTTTCGAAACCTTCTACTCCTTGACTTTCAACTGAGACGGCAGCATGCAAAAGCGCTTCGAAAGAGCTTAGAGTCATACTACTTTGCAGCTACACTTACATATATGACAGCATTAAAAAATATTTTAAAAAGGTTAAATTTGCCTGTGTCTCTCTTTTTTTCTGATCGCTTTGGCAAATAATTGTTCCTGAAAGATTTTCTGTCCTGTACGAAAGTCATGTATGCCTTTACATTTTGAAATTACGTTCACTTCATCTTCATCATCATGTGATGCATTATCTCTATTTCTGGATTTGTAAAATTACCACACAATTCACTCCTTCTAGTTCTAATATGGTTGCCAGTACAGAGAATCGTATGAGTGGTCAGAGGTTCCTTAGCAGTGTATTATTTACTGAGTTTTCTTCTTAATCTGGTAATAGTGATAAGCAACTCCTCTCTCATACTAAATCACATTCTCTATTAGACCCTTGTCCTCCTCATATGTCACATTTATCAAGTTATGAAACCGCCCCTGAGCTATCTGATATTTGCAATCTGTCTGTGACATCTGCTACTATTCCATATTGTTGGACGCATGCTCTGGTATTTACAGCTGCTTAAGAAACCTAATGCAGATCCTTTTTATCTTTAGCAAATTCTCACCAGCCTTCCTACTACACTCCTTTGAAAAACCTGGGAAAAGAAGTGATCCGTGATATCCCTTTTTTATGGACACTTACTTGATTGTTCAAAATTTGAATTTAGTGCTTCTTATAGACCAGAGTTTGCTCTTCTATCTGTTTATGAAATTCTACATGAAACTAGATCAAGAGGCAAGGCTTCACTTATCTTCTAGATTCCAGTGCGGCGTGCGGCTGTCGATAATATATCCCACAATGCTCTTCTACAGACAGTAAGCTTGGAATCCAAGGACAAGCTTTAGAGTGGGCATTATCATTTTTATCAGGCCAGTTCAAGTGTGTTCATCTACCTTCATTTTGGTCTTCTCTAGGAGGTATTGATATGGGAGTCGTCAGGGATCCTAACTGAGCGCTCTGCTCTTTCATCTGTATATCTCATCTCTTGCTGTCCTCATTTAGTGCTTTGGAT
The DNA here is from genome assembly GCF_964204655.1 of Triturus cristatus. Classification (NCBI taxonomy): domain Eukaryota; kingdom Metazoa; phylum Chordata; class Amphibia; order Caudata; family Salamandridae; genus Triturus; species Triturus cristatus. The sequence continues at coordinate 1,067,487,863 of NC_140582.1, read as the reverse complement.
TCCAACTGGTTACCTACACGGATGATACGCATATTATCTTCTCATTTACAATTGAAATATTTAGAGTACAGCAGGTATGGTTGATAATTCGTTAATATTGAATGGTGACTAAAGGTTGTTTTAAAAACATAAAACTGAATGCTAACGAGACCGAGGTCCTAGTTTTTGGCGACCCCTCCTCCATTTGGTCTTCAAGGTGGTGGCCACTAGAGCAAGGACATCCACTGGTGCCTTCAGTTTCTTCAAAAGTGTAGGTATCAATTTTTACAATGTCCTTTCATTTGCTCCTTACATTAACAGACTAAACTTCATATCTTGCTTGATGCATAAAGTGTTGCTATTGCTTCCCATGAACAGCGTAAATCAGTAATAGAGGCCATATTTCCATCTCCCCATGATTACTACAATTTATTGCATATTGGTCTTCCTAACAAGCATCATAACAGACTTTATATTATTCAGAATAGTACAGCTAGGTTTCTGCTAGGAGTCCTAGCAAAGCAGGCAATTTCCCTTCATCTACATAAATCACATTAGCTCTCAATGTAGAAAAGGATTACTTTTAAGACCAGTGAGGTCATTTGTGAATCGACCTAAGTACCAATAGGTTAGTTCACAAATGGAATCACTGCCTGCTCGTAAAGTTTTCCTATACAGCCCCTGCCCCTGAGTTGTAAAAATGAGCTTGCAGATTCCCCCAGCATATTAGCAGTCACTAAACTTTCCCTGTTAATAAAAAAATCTCTAATTTGCAACAATTTTAAAAAAGAATGGTTCGGGACCCCAAATTCATCTCTGAGGGAGGAAAATGATCTAAATCCGTCCTGATCATACAGTTGCCCTAACTGTAGTACACCGCAATGTTGCCAGATCTTCCAGGCAACATCCCCAAATAGGGCCCCCAAACGGGGGTTCCCCCTTAGATAAGTACTTGCATGTAAATCGGGGATATTATACAACTTTACAATGTCCCGCCATATCCAAATAGCGTGTCTCAATATCTTAAAACGAACGCGTTTAAAGTAATTCGGGTCAGACATCCTAGAGAGTACAAACCTATACTCAGACCCGCATACTAGCTGATATGCAAGCCACATTTGTGACATACCAAAACCTTCCAGCAAGCTCTGTAGACACGTGGCAAAAGCAGCCCAAAAGTATAGCTTAAAATCCGGTAATCCGAAACCCCCCCTTTCGTATGGCAGTTTAAGAAATTTACAAATATTTAATTATAGGTGTAGCTGATGATGATGTTCAAGCCGTAGAAAAATTAAACCGTTATTTTGGAATTAGTATTACTACAGTAGATCTGCATAGGTCACTACTGACTATTAATACATCTGTTACTTCTATTAATTTAAAACTTCAGCAACATCGTATGTTATTTCTTTTGTACTACACGCCTGAAATTATCTCTAAGTGGGCTACGCCTAGTGTGACACCAAAAACCCACTGCCCTAAATGTTTATTGTTTGCTGCGGACATTAGACATATGTTTATTACGTGTCCAGCACTCTCTGTTTTCTGGTCATTGATTGCAAAGGAGCTGTGTAACCTTTCAGGCAGTAACATTATTATTTCTGAGAAAGAGATACTGTTAGGATTAATAGAGGACCCATGCTCAATTTCAGCTGCTTTATTTTCTATTATTATGGCTTGTTGCCGCTTATTTATTGCCAGGGTTTGGATCGAGCCCAAACCTCCAACGCTTGCGGAGTATTGGCAGTAATTGAGAGGGGTCAGGGTCAGGGGCCTTTCCTCTCGAATTAGAACAGAACGAACCTGGCTCTGCCTACATTGGGACTAAGTGTTACAGATTGTAAATTACCTTTTTTTTTCTCTTATGTGCCTGGTCACTGTTTGTATTTATCCAGTCTTGATGTTATGTTATGTAATTTTTTTCTCTTTTGGCAAAATAAAAAAAAAAAGGAATCACTGCCTGCTCTTAAAATATGTTTAAACAAATGTTTTAGTCAACATTCACAACATTCACCTCCTTTGAGGAAGTGGTAAATGATTAATGTTATTTAACCAGAATATGATTGCAAAACATTAGCAGATACCACTATGATTCAGTATTTGAAAGGGGCATCCTTTGAAGTTTGTACATAAGAAAAGGAAATTTTGTGGTCACAAACATTGCAAATCAGGAAAGTTTGTGACTGAAAAAGTGCTTTGTACATCTAGCCCTATGAACAAGACAAGAGAGAGGGCCCCTCTAGCCAGGAGGACAGAGCACCGTCTTAAAGAGTAAAGTTGGGAAGCCTTTTCACCACACTCCAAGATCTCAACTACAAGCTAAATATTTATTTTGCCATCTAGCCCTCTGTACTGTGCATAAGTACTTTTTGGTCTGGGAACTCCTGCCATTCGTTCCACGCTCAGGTTCTCAAAGTATAATTGTCATTCCCAAAGTTAAGAGAGTTCGCTTTGGTGGCTGGTCTTTCTCTTTTCTTGCTGCAATATGTTATGTTGGAATGACCTTCCTGAAAGGATCAGACTGGAACCCAACCATCTTTCTTTGAAATAAATGAATTAATACGTGTTTATTCTGATTGTTTTCTTATTTGATAGCATTTCTGCGGTGTCTTTTTGTTTCAGTCCTTCATGATCCTTTAATCTCCGGGATGCTCTTGTTGGGTAGCTGTGCACTTTAATAATTAATTAATAAATTCATTCATTCTTTATGGACAGCAGGGTATCTTGTGTCAGAAGCTCAGAGGCACTTCTTTACCAATCATTCTAGACGTAAAGATTACATGGATCATAGTATAAAGCTAAACCGATAGTTAATTAAAAACTATTGGATTTATTTGGTTCCATTAGCACCTTCTGTTTCGGAAATATATCTTGGAACAGGAAAGTCCTAAAGGAATTGTATTAGTTTCAGAAGAAATATTTAAGTTGCTCAATGCATTCTATAGACAGTGCCGGACTGGGAACCAAAACCGGCCCTGGCAAACAGCTCTGCCGTCCCCCCTGGGGGTGGGAAGGGGGGTGAAGTCGAGCTGTTTGATATGGCCGATTTCAGCCATTTTTGTTACAGGGGGCCGATATTGCAGGCTGCCGGTAACAAAAACAGCCCCCGCAGGGCCTAAAACCAGCCCGCACCCTGGCGGCCTACCAGGGAAACGCCCGGGGCCCACTACAGCCTGTCTAGCCCAGTCTATAGACAGACGTCCCCAAAAGAATCTTGATGCCTAAAAAGATGCATTTGTTTTCAATAATTAATAGATTAGTACAAAACAGACCCTTTCGAGAATCATTTGATTTTGACCAATTGATTCTGACTGATTTGCTTCAAAGAATTTAGAACGCAAGGCAAAAAAAATATGTTGAATATATTTGTCTCTTCTGAAATTTCAGCGGCTTTTCTTCGGTTTGTGTGTGTGTCCAGCGGCTGTTCCTCCATTAATGCGGAGGAGTGTCGCCCACCCTACTGCCAGAGCAGCAAACATGAAAAATAAAATGGTGATATAATGATGTTATTACCATGTTATTTTTCAGTGACGCCGGCAATCCCAAGCCAAGTGTTAGGCTGTGGCCATTACTGCTGACTGGCAGCAGGGGAGGAGGAGTGGTGCACACTCCAGTTGACAGTGCACATGTCACTTTGACCAGCTGTTTTGTGACGGCCAGGCCTGAAATGTGCCCTTTAAACCTCTCCAACCCGAGCAGTCATAGACAGCAGGGTGGAAGGCAGGCACAGTCCTCCAGTGCCGGTATGAGCGCTGAGCAAGCCAGATCCAACCATCCTGGCACTCTCTCATGCTGGTTAACAGCATAAGAGCAGTGTCTGGATTGGTATGGGGAGTTGGCTCTGAGACCCCTGGCTGCCTTTTTGCAACAGACTGCAGGACAGGAGAGGAGTACGTAAGTACTTTATTTTTTTTATTCAAAGTTCTTTTTTTTACACATTGTCAGGCAGTGTGAGAAACTAGCACTGCCTTCAGTCTCGACTCCAGAGCTCTTGATTGTTGCCCATTATAAACACTGGGCCTTATCTACAACAAAGTAACTCAGCGCGGTGCCACAAACCATTTGGCTGCGCCGTATGGGGTTACTTTGGAAGCAAAGGCATGCGTCATACCTACAACGATATGACGGATCCCTTTGCTCTCCCCTGCACTGGCGCACAGTGGGCTGCAATGCGCTGATGCAAGCACACTTGCACCATGGTGCAAGTGTGCTTGCGTTGCGGGATGATTGTTTTTGTGCAGGAACGGACACCTTTCTGCACAAAAACAATCACAAGAGGTCAAAGTAAAAGTTAATATATTGTTTAGTTAGTTAAAACTTAACAATATTACACACTAAAAGCACATATAAACCATTCAATAAAGTCTGGCAATTTTTAAAACATAATATCAGTTTGTTGCTGATAATATAGTAAAACACTGTTAATTAAACATTCTCCAATTATTGCCCGAATCCCAGTCCATTTACATCGGTGGAATCCCAACCATTTCATCGAACCTGGTCTGTTGTTAAAGAAATTTAAGTCACTGACTTAACTTATGAGGAGACATGATTTCTGGCTAGATATTTTTGGGTCAATTTTCAGGGCCTGTTCAAAGGAGTTAAGGAATTTAATCAATTTGCAGTTTAATTGAGGATCAGAGGGGTCTAGCCCTGAAATTATTGCAGTTCTACAGGTCCTGATACCTCTGGCATTCAGAGCTTTTCTAAGTAAAGTGACTCATGCATTGTGAAGTTTAGGACATGTGCAAATTATATGGATAAAGTCCTCTTTATTAACACCTCAAAGTCGACATGATATAGGCCCTTTGTGCACCCAGGTTGGCTCCTCCGCAATTGACGGTAATTTCCCAAAGCATATTGCCATCAATTGTCTCTTTAAATAGATTGAGAATGTAATAATCAAGTAAGGAGCCGGGGCAAGGGTCTTGTAATTATTAATCACCATCCAGGCATGAGACCGTGAGCTGAAGATGTTTTTTTATCAATTTGCAATGAATGGAATTTTGCTGATTTGTTTATTACTTGTTTGAAAGACTGATATGGCAAGTTTTTGTTCCACAGCTCGGTCATGCAGGTAGTTAGCAGGGATTTATGAAGATATTGATTAAACAGTGATTTTTTTATCCTCATACACTTTTGTCCAAAGGGCTTTGTTGATTGGAGAGTGTACCATGTCCTGTTGAAATCGATACCAAGGCTTTATTGTAGTATACATTCTCCCTATTATTTTGTTTAAAAGACTAAATTCAAGTCGAATCTGGGCTGGTGAAGCCGACTGATGTATCTGGAAGACATTTTTGTAGGTTGACACTAATAGTTTGTTTGAAGGATCAGCGTCTCTGCCATGTAGAGCGGTACTGGCAGGCGTTAGCGTTGGAAGCATTTTGGCTGCCATCACCGCGAGCAGAGTTTAAGATGGCCCAATCAATTTTTTGGCCAGCATCGTAAAGGCAAATGTTAGTGCACTGGTTCTCTGTGACATATAGTTTTTTTGCTCTTGATGGTTTTGTTTGTTATCTATATAGAACCCCAGATATTCATAACTTGGTACTTCCTCTATCTGGTTGCCCTCCAGCCAGATATTCTGCTTGCTTCTTCGATGATTACCAATCAACATTGTTTTAGTTTTGATGTATTTATTTCTAATTTGTTAGATGAAATATATTCCGATATTTCATTGAGAGTTCTTCGGAGGCCGGTCTTAGTTAGACTCCACCACGTCGTCAGCGTACGAGAGATGTGTTAGTAATAATTTACCTATTTGCGGGGGTGGGCATAGATGCGATCGAGCCTTTGAGCCATGTCAGACATAAACAAATTTAAAAGGTGCGGCGCCAATACGCATCCTTGTTTTAGGCCTTTGGTTGTAGGCAGCTTCCTGGATAGTCTTGAACCATCACCTAACTTAATTCTTATCCATGTTTGGGAATAGAATTGCAATACTCCTCGTAAAAGTCTCTCTGGAATATTCCAGGCTCTCAGTTTTTTCCATAGGAGGTGACGCTCTATGCTGTCAAATGCTGCCTTTAAGTCTATAAAGCAAAGGTGAAGCTGTTGTTTTCTCCGCTTGCATTTGTTTGCTATTAGTGAGAGAGCTAGGATGTTCGACATCCTCCCTATGCTTTGCCTGAAACCTGTTTGGTTAACTGGAATCAAGTTAAGCTGATTTGACCATTCCTTCAGATCTTCCAGAATGAGTGAGGCATGATATTTAGCTTCACATCTAGTAGGGAAATAAACCTATAGTTCGACTGACTTTTTCTGTCTCCTCCATTAAAGATCAGTGTCATTATTGATCCTTGAAAATTCCGTGGAATGCAATTTAGTAGCTCTATATCTTTAAATAGCAAGAGGTGATTTCCTCTTTCTATGTGTGCTGCAGAATACAGCATGGATACAAATAGAAAAACATGAGGATAAATGAAAACATTTCTATTCGTTGTGCCTTCCTACGACTCCCTAGGGGAGGCGTAGCATTCTGACGCATTTCCAGGTTTACGATTTCTCAGAAATCTGGAAATGCGGCAGAAGCTATGGGTGTTTCGCGTGGAAACACCCACAGCAACACCCCTGGCACGCTCCTTTCACGCATTATGCTGCTCGTAAAGGGGCTGTATATACAAGGACATGAAAAGCCACGCAGGGTAGTTTTACGTTTCCTCATAAATATGGGGCAGCAAGAAGGGCCACAGGTGCGGCACAAAAAGTGATGCACCGGCGGCGCGAGGGGCTTGTAAATAAGCCACACTGTTTATAACAGGCAACGATTGAAAGCTTTGGGGTTGCACCTAAGGGCATTGCTGGAGTGGCTGAAAGTGGGTCGATATATTTGCCTGATCGCCCAACCACTTTCTAAAGCAAGCAGTGTCCAATGGTGTATACTCTGCTTCAATTTGCTCCTGCACAGTTACTGCCCACTGACTGCACAGCTACCCACACCTGCTCTCATATTGCTGGGGTTGGTGGCCCCATTGCCAGTAAAGCTGCAGGTCGGTTCTGTTTCTAATCAGGTAAAGTATGTGATCATGAAAGTAGTTTGTCCTTTCAGTTTCGAAGTCATTCGTTGCTGCCTAGGTGGTCCTACATTAAGGCTGTTTGGGAGTGACATTTTAAGTTTGTACTCTTTGGGGCAGATTTACAAGCCCCTTGCGCCAATTTTGCGTCACTTTTAACAAGTGACGCAAATGTGGCGCAAGGGGCTTGTAAATCTGCCCCTTTGTTTTTGTTTTTTTCATCTCTTTTGTTCTTAGTGATTTTGCCAACTCTAGTTTTTTTCTAATTAATATTTTTATTGGCATTTAAACAGACAACAATGTACAATAAATGCATATCAAAGGCAATTTGTAGTATGATGTAAGAGAATGAGTGGGGAACATTTTATTGATTATCTTTAAGTTTTGTCCTCATGCTTGCAGTGTTTGATTAATATAATGTCTAAGATGGCTCTTTTTGTTAGAGTCTGTTAGTCATCAGCTAATATATTATCAATGCAACTGTGTGCAGGACTACCAGTATCAGGACTACCTCATGAGGGCATGAGGAATGCTGAACATTGCTTCTGGTGGTTATTGTGGATAAGGTCAAATGACTAAACAACACTTGTCGAGGGGTGAAGACTGATGGGCACCAAGATGGCCACTCTTTGTTGAGCTCCCTAGTCAAACTCATAGTCGGGTGCCTGTATGACTGCTCCAGGGACTGCTGATGTTGCTGCAGCTTGGGATTAGCTATGGGGCATACACTGCCTACAATCACATCAAGGTTACCTTCTACTGGAGAATGGGTGCAGGGTGGCAGGTTTGCAATTGAATAGTGCTCCTGCAACCCACTGAACTGTTGGGATGAGAGGACCTTTAATAAAGCCCCCATGCCAAAGTGCTGTTATCCTGTAAATATCTGACCACGCACGAACATATATGGCAAATCGAAGAGGCCAGAGAAAACTTTTTTGAGCCTCCGAAGGTGTTAAAGAATGGAGAAGAAAAGGCGCTCTCTCATAAGATAAGGGCCTATTGCAGGGTGAGAAGACATTTAGTCACTTGAAAGAAGATATCTGCAGCAATAAACTGATTTTAAGAAAATGGAACAGAAACCGGAAGCCTTGTCAAGCAGAGTCCTAGTGGTAGAGCATAGGACAACAAATGTAGATGCTACTCTGCAAACCTTAGAGGGCCACGAAAAAGAACTGAACATGCTGATGGCGGATGTAAACTCTTTTGAGGCTAATGCTGACCTGGTTATTTTAGTGGAAAGAATTGAAGATGTAGAACATCTGAGAAGTTGTTCCTGCATCAGGGTATTGGGGTTCCAACTGGGCCTTCCACAAAGATTCTTGAAAATGAGCTCAAGAAGACATTTTGTGAACAGTTGTGAGCACAACACACTGTAATATTGTGACAAGGGCTCACCAACTTGAAGCAGTTTAAAAATGGATCTCGCTTTCAATGATTGTCGATTGCTGCGTTGCAGCATGGGGATTGGCTTAGTGGAGGGAGACTGGCTGCCTGCTTCCTGTTCCTGAAGCCGGAAGCAGGAGAGCAGGAGCAGGACCAGAGACATGGAACCCGGCAGAAAAGTAAGATTTTTTCTGTGATGCTCCCTCCCGCAATTGCGAACACCTCCCCCGCTTGACACCCCACACACCCGACCCCTCCCGCGTTCCATGCCAGCTGCCACTGGAGCTGGACCCTCTGCTGCTAGACCTGTGGACACAAGGGGAGATCTACCTGCCCATTAGAGGAGCTGAACTCTTCTGCTATACCTGTGGACAAAAGGGGAGATATACCTGCCCGAAAGATGAGCTGGACCCTCTGCTGCTAGACCTGTGAACAGAATGGGAGATTTACCTGCCCAAAAGAGGAAATGGACTCTCTGCTGCTAGACCTGTGAACAGAAGGGGAGATTTACCCGCCCAAAAGAGGAGCTGGACTCTCTGCTGCTAGACCTGTGAACAGAAGGGGAGATTTACCCGCCCAAAAGAGGAGCTGGACTCCCTGCTGTTAGACCTGTGGCCAGAAGGGAGATTTAGCTGCCTGTTAGAGGAGCTGGACTTCCAGCTGCTATACCTATGGATGGAAGGGGAGATCTAACTGCCCATTGGAGGAGATGGGCCCTCTGCTGCTTGACCTGTGGACAGAAAGGAAGATCTACCTGTCTGATAGAGGAGCTGTACTCCCTGCTGCTAGACCAGTGTACACAAGGGGAGACCTACCTGCCCGAGAGAGGAGCTGGACTCTCTGCTGTTAGACCTGTGAGTAGAAGGTGAGATCTACCTGCCCGATGGAGGTGCTGGACTCGCTGGTGCTAGACCTGTGGACAGAAGGGGAGATATACCTGCCAGAGAGAGGAGCTGAACTCTCTGCTGCTATACCTGTGAGCAGAAGGGGAGATCTGCCTGCCCGAAAGAGGAGCTGGACCCTCTGCTGCAAGAACAGTGGACAGAAGGGGAAGTTTACCTGCCCAATAGAGGAGCTGCACTCCCTGCTGTTAGACCAGCGGACAGAAGGGGAGATCTACCTGCCAAATAGAGGAGCTGGACTCCCTGTTGCTAGACCTGTGGACAGAAGGGGAAGTTTACCTGCCAGATAGAGGAGCTGGACTCCCTGCTGTTAGACCTGCAGACAGAATGGGCAATCTACCTTTCCCGATAAAGGAGCTGGACTCTCCCCTTCTATGCCCATGGACAGAAGAGACGATGTACTGGTCCAATAGAACTGTATGGGAGAGTGAGAGGATGTGTGAGTGGCTGTATGGGTGGGTATGTGAGTGACTGTATGGGTGATTGAGTGGGTGTCTGCATTGTAGTATGAGTGATTGACTGAGTGTGTAAATGGGAGTATGGGTAAGTGAGTGGCTGTTTGAGTAGGTGTTTGGTTAAGTGAGTTGGTGTGTAAGTGGCTGTATTCGAGAGTGAGTGTCTGTGTAAAAGCTGTATGGGGGTTGTATGTGAATCAACAGAAAACATTTTCCTCAAACTACATTATCATTGTTACAATGTAATGGAAACGTTTCTGTCAAATTCTGGATTTAACGTTAGTTTGTTTGTTTTAACGAACCTTTTGGAAGAATGTCTTTTTCCTCAAAAAAGTCTATTTTAGTCCATAGCAAACTATTTTCTACTTTTGTGCGGCAGCAACTTAGAATGTTTCAGATCAACTGTCATTCCAACTGGAAGGCAGCAGAGGGAGCAGCACCACAAGACTTCTGCTAGCTCAGTTAGTCACACAAAAGATTAACCATTTGCTGACACAAATCTGCTCTTTACCATCTATCTCAACTTTTTGCTGAAGAAGATATTTCCAAACAATCCAGAAAGCACAAGAAAATAAACCAAAAGCTGCTCTTTATTCTCCACATCATTATAACATAAAGCAAACATGATTTTCTTTGAACTATAGCATTCCGTTTGAAAATGCACATTTAAACTCAAATAAACTTTACCTAGTATTAAAACACAACAGAATCTCTTGAATCAAAAAAAAAGAATCTGTGTGATACAGCCATTGTTTCTTCTGTTCTCCATGTGAAAAGTTGAAATCCTCACTTTTTTCCCTCAGGAAGCAGCTCCTTCAGCACTGTGATCCAAACAGATAAACACTTCCCCATGCAGCAGCTGTCTTCTAAAATGAAGGGCCCTTTATGTTACTTTAACCTTTGTGCCAATTTAACTATAAATTGTTCCAGAATTTCTAAAGACATTTTAACAACTGTTGCTTTGTTGTTTAACATTCAATAAATCACTCATGACACTTTTTTGTTTGTACTGCAGTTTCTATTAAATTGTTTCCACTTAAATGCTCCTTTACATTTTCAATTTAAATGCATTTCCATGTAAATGTTTCCACTCGTTGTTCGTTATAAATAGGGCTCCCGGTTTTATGGTATTTATTTTTTTGCCATTTCCGTCTGTATTTATCCATATTTATTTTTTGGGCATTTTTTCTGTATTTATCCACATTTATCTTTGCCAACAAGCAAAAGAGCAAAAGACGACGCTACAGATAGTATTTTTCCACATTTAAATTGACTCTGCTGGAGGGGATTAGTGTTCTATTTGGTCGAACTGTGAGGATGAATGTACAGATCTGTAGGTAGCTGTATCCCCTGCATTGATTTACAAACCAGTCAAAACATCCATGCCAAGTACTCACATTGCGCTGACTAGTTTCCAAGTGATCAGACCTCACAGCATGGATTGTACAGGTTCCCGGTTTGCACAGTGGAGCTATCTCTCCCAGCAGGCGCGCAACACCCATTGGGCTCATAGGGCTTCAGACCCCCCCCCCCCTTCCCTGTCGTGTGTGTCAGCCTGGGCTGAGACAGCTTTCCAGGCACACACACACAGACAGTTTTTGAGCTGCCAGCCGCACCCAAGTACTTCACAGGTCTTTAAAAAAGCATTCACTTGTTAATGAGTGTTAACGAAGCAGCCCTTTAGCATGCCCTAAGCCATAATTTCACACGTGAGTGTACCAAGTAAACCTTTGGTGAATAAACCAAGTAAACCTCTGTTGAAAAGGAATCGTCTGCCCCACCTCTACATGCAAGTTAATACAGTGAAAACACTACATTAAGTGTAAAAGTGCATGCACTCTCTTTCAAAAGCTTGCACTGCTCTCAAATGGGTGGAAATCTCAAAGAAAACATGAACAGATTCGAGGCAGGTGTAGGCGCATTTATACAAAATAAGATGATTGCTCTTTGAATCCATAACCACCCAGACACTCACGCCACTGCGGCTCAGCATTGTATTTAGCTGTTTACATTCCCTCTCATGTGCCGTGTACTTTGAAAAACAGAATACCACCTTTTATTGGGTCAGTCAAGAATCGATTTTCTGAACTTTAATTAAACAAGCTCCAAACCAAAGCAGATTGCTAGCTTAACTGTTTTCAATCTTATTTTAATTGTGTGCAATTGTTATTTAAGTTGTTGAGATTCTGCGTGAATTTCCTACATTAACTATTAAAAATGAAGTTCCAAAATGGTAATCCAGCACTGAGCGCATTTCCGCGATGCTGTCACCTCAGATGCGGTTTCTGTTCTGTCTCCATCCTGCCCTGCATCAAGCTAGCGACCCCCATATACCTGGCAATGAGCACCTCATCCCTGCCCTCAAACCTTCCTTCACAGCCCCTTGGCCACAGCACGCTCCGGGATGATTCTGTTAAAGACCCGCATCGCAGCATTGTGCACATTCTCTGTCTGGCATCACGCGTGATGTACACTGTCTTGTGTTTTTTCACTTTCTGAACAACATGAGAATACGATCCCCTGGTGCTGCCGGTTCATACGGGGGGCAGGAGTCCATAGGTCCACATGAGGGCACTAAAAGACCCTGATTGGAAGGGATTGAAAGGAATTTCAGGGAACAGGGGTGTGGCAAGGAAACTCTGCACTGGAGCACGGCAAAATCTGCTAGTATTTTGCCGTTTCTCAATATAAATACAGGCAAAGGAAATATAGTTTTCCGTCTGTATTTATATGTAAAAATCCGTAAAAACGGAAAACCGGGAGCCCTAGTTATAAATGACTTTCCTTTAGTAAGGATTGCCATGACTTTGTTTCCTCCAATATGCTTTCTATATTTTTGTTTTCCTATGACGTCAGTTACTACCTGTATGGGTGAGTGAGATGATATGAGAATGTTTGCATGGATGTGTGAATGGCTTTTTAAGTGATTGTGTGGGTATGTGAGTGAGTTTCTGAGTGCTTGTATGGTTGAGTAAGTGGCTGTGTTGAGAGGCTGTGTGGGTGAGTGAGTGGGTGTGTGAGTGGCTGTAAAGGTGAATAAGTCTGTGTGTGAGTAGCAGTATGGGTGTGTGTGGCTGTAGGAGTGGCTGTATGGGTGTGTGACTGGTTGTATGAGTGGCTGTATGGTTGAATGAATGGTTATATGAGTGGCTGTGTGAGTGGTTCTATGCAGGAGTAAGTGGGTGTGTGAGTACTTGTATGGGTCTCTGAATGGACTGCTAATAAAAATATGTTTGAGTGTAAAGTCGGGCTCTCCCAGAGACCCGGCCTCCCCTAAAGTGCTTAGTGGGAGCATAGAAATATTGGAGCTGTACATCAGACATCTTGTGGAGGTTTCATTTAGGGCATGTACAGTACCAGGGAGATGGAAGGAAGCAGTGGTCCTTCCACTACCTAAAAAAACGCACTTAGGTCCAGATCAACTTGACAACTTGTGCCCAATTTCTTTACTGCCGTACTTTGCAAAGATTGTAGAGAAAGCGGTAAACATGCAACTCACGGCGCATATTGGAAAATTTAACCTCCTGCATCAAACTCAATCTGGATTCCGGGCTTTCCACTCGACAGAATCTGCCCTGCTTCTCACCACGGAAATCATCAGGCAATATTTGGATGCGGGACAGATGGCCTTGATCCTGTTGGATCTAAGTGCCGCATTTGACACTGTTGCCCATCACACTCTGGTGCAGTGTTTGAGGAAAGGAGGTGTGTCTGGCAGGGCATTAGGTTGGATGAAATCATTTCTGTCGGAGCGTAGTTTTCAGGTGAGGCAGGGTGCTCACTATTCTAAGGTCATCAAACTGAAACAGGGGGTGCCGCAGGGCTCGACCCTGAGCCCGACCCTGTTCAATCTGTATGTGGCTCCCTTGGCGGAGATTGCTGATGGTTTTGGGATCAGGGTCGTGTCCTATGCCGATGACACCCAGTTGGTGGTCTACCTGACACAGGCTCATGATACGGCAGCCTCCAATTTCGTGGCATGCTTGCAAGAGCTAGCATCGTGGATGGCCAACAACTGCCTGAAATTGATTGGCGATAAGACCGAGGTGCTTGTGGTGGGGAGAGCCCTGTTGGTGTGGTCATCGGCTTGGTGGCCGCAGAGCTTGGGATCCACCCCAACACCCTGCGCCCAGGCGAAAAACCTGGTGGTGTGGCTGGACACAAAGCTCTCCTTTGAGTACCATACCAGGCGGGTGGCAGGTGCCTGTTTTGGAGTTCTGAGGGGCCTTCGTAAAAATCTCGATATGCTGCCCACTGCAGCCAGGAAGACCATGGTCCATGCCCTGGTGAATTCGCGCCTTGATTATGGTAACATCTTGTATCTGGGTGCAACGGTGAAATGTATGCAAAGACTCCAGGGTGTGCAGAACGCAGCGGCTCGTCTGGTTCTTATGCGCCCAAGGAGGGCCCCCTCAAAGGTGGCACTTGCTTCCCTCCACTGGCTGCCGATAAGAGAGCGAGTCCTGTACAAGGCGCTGTGCGTCTGCCACCGTATTATTCAGGGGACAGCCCCATTCTATTTGTCTGATCTACTCACTCCCTATGTTCCAACACGCCAACTCAGATCAGGTGGGAGAGGCCTGGTGTGCGTTCCTGCTGTTAAGAGAGCTAGGCTGGGTGGGCGGTCCTTTTGTTTTCTGGCTGCACAACATTGGAACAAACTCCCTTTGGGCCTCCGCGTGGAGGCCTTGGAGGACACCTTTAGGAAAAATTTGAAAACTCATCTATTTCCCCAGGGATAACTAGGTCTGGCTGGGTTAGGATGTAGCTTTTCAGGGCAGCTTGCACCGCAGCGCGGGGACACACTGGCCGAGTGTAACCATGCACTCTATAAATGTGCTTATTATTATTATTATTATTAATGGGTATGTGAGTGTTTGTGCAGGTATTTGAGTGAGTGTATGAGAGGTTGTATAGCGGTGTGAGTAGGTGTGTGAGTGGTTCTGTGGAAGATTACATTAGTGATGTTATTGGAGATGTTATCAATGACGTCATCAGTAATGTCACTGACCATGTCATGAGTAATGTAATATGTGAGATCATAAGCAGTGCATTGCAGGGGCATAAACTATAGTCAGCTGCTGCCCGTGCAGGTGAGTGACTGCATAGGTCTGTGAATGGGTGTGTGAGTGCCTGTGTGGGTATGTGAGTGGGTCTGTGAGTGCCTATGTGGGTCTGTGAGTGCCTATGTAGGTATGTGAGTGGGTCTGCGAGTGCCTGTATGGGTTTATGATTGGATGTGTGAGTAGCAGTGTGGGTCTGTGAGTATCTGTGCAAGTGGCTGTGTGGGTCTGTCAGTAGGTGTGTGAGTACCTGAGTTGGTCCGTGAATAGGTGTTTGAGTGCCTACATGGGTCTGTGAGTGGGTCTATGAGTGGCTGCATGGGTCTGTGAGTGGGTGTGTGACTGCCTGTGTGGGACTCTGAGTGGGTGTGAAAGTGCCAGCATAGAACTGTGAGTGGGTGTGAGAGTGCATGTGTGGGTCTGTGAGTGGATATGTGAGTGCCTACATTGGTATGTGAGTGGGTCTGTGAGGGCCTGCATGGGTCTGTGAGGGGGTGTGTCAATACCTGTGTAGGTCTGTGAGTGGTTTTGTTAGTGCCCATGTGGGTCTGTGAATGTCAGCTGGTCTGATCATAAGGTAGTTGCCTTCGCTGTCTCATCTATTTCAACAGTCAGAAATAAAAGCACCCCCCGCATTGTGGGCACATTTAGAAACTGGATAGGGGTCTCGGCTGAGGCACTATCCAGAACCCTAAGCAGTATACCCAGTGTTATCCAAGAGGACTCGGATAGAGGATCATAGGCCTTCGTCACCTGGCTGGAGAGTGCATCTGACATATTTGCCCCTCTGAAGGCAACTGCACATAAAAGGCATTCCCCATCTGTTCACTGGTATAATGATAGGCTTAGGATGCTTAAACAAACATGCCGTCACCATGAGTGAGCGTGGAGGAAAAATCAAGATAAACAAGAGATTACCTCATATAAAACCACTATAAAGAAAATAAACGTGCATTAATTGAAGAAAAGTCCAAGTATTGCACCCAGAAAATTGAAAATGCTGCCTCCACAAAATAACTTTTTAAGCTAGTAAAACTGCTCTAGGCCTCACAATTCAGAGCGGAACCAGAAAGCTCTCAGGTGTTCTGTAATCAGCTAGCAACCTTCTTCCATTCTAAGATTATGGATATCCACACATGCTTTGGACTGACTCCCTTTACATCAACCCATTCTACTGCCTCCTGCGGGCCTCCCCTAGCAGTGCAAGAGTCGTTATCAGGCTCAAGCCAAGAGACAAAGGGTCTCTCTGTCTTTTCTAAACTCTCTCCTAAGTTGGTCTAACAATACCTCCTGAAAACCTACGCAGGCTCAACTTCAGAAGCCTGTCTCCCTGCAGTTCTCCATATGGTGGCCAGTAATATAGCTGCCCCACTCTGCAAGCTATTAAATAATGTGATCCTATCTGGGTCCCACCCACAGAGTTGGAAGCAGGCTATTATTAGGCACCTTCTGAAAAAACAGAATCTAGACATCACAGATTGTAAAAACTATCGCCCGATTTCTCTGCTTCCGGTACCTGCAAAGGTTTTGGAAATGCATCTTAATATCTAGCTGATGGAGACTGCTGAACAACAACACTAGTTCAATGACTCCCAGTTTGGCTTTAGAAAACAACATGGGACAGAAACCACCTTAATTTCAGCTACGGTCAGTATTAGACGCCGAGTGGATGAGGGACAAGCCTTAGCCCTCCTGTCCTCCGTCCTCGGGGAACGATCTCAAAAGATGAAGCTTCAGCGCTTCTACTCTAAAGGTTTCTCCTTGCCCTGTGGAGTTCTGCAGGGCTACTATTTAAGCACCACACTTTTTAACCTCTATGTGGCACCCCTAGTGGCCATCATCCATTCCTGGGGGAATGGAGGTAGTGTTGTATGCAGATGATACTCAGCTCATGGTATCAATCTCCTAAGAATTCATGCTCGTTAGCTGAGAACGTTCTATGTTGCATGACTAAGGTGGCAGAATGGATGTCAGGTAAAATTTTAAAACTGAATGGGGACAAGACGGAAGTGAAGATTTTTGGCCCAGGGGCACCAAACTGGAATAGCAACTGTTGGCCTCATTCTTTAGGAACGTGTCCTACTCCAGAAAAAAAGCCAAGAACCTTTGAGTATTGATGGACCCTTAACTCAATTTCAACGCCCAAACTAATCGCACTCTTACCGCCTGCACTTGGATTATAAGGATGCTGAAGAAAATCTTTCCACTCATCCAGCAGCCCACACGCGTATGCAGTACAAACTCCAGGTGGTACAGAATGCCCTTACGAGACTGGTTCTGGACATTCCTAGAAAACATTTGGCTGCCAAGGGTCTGGAAACCCTTCACTGGCTTACAATGGACAAGCGCATCAGCTTCAGATCTCTCGGTATGGTCCATAAGGCTCTCTATCTCCCCTATCCATCGAGATTAAAATCCATGTTTAGCTGGTACTACCCGGGCAGATCCCTTCACTCATCATCTAATCTACAACTTAACATACCCATAACCACAAGAAAGAGATGGGGAGACAGAGCATTCTCGACTGCCACCAGTAAACTCTGGAATACTCTTCCAAAAAATATGAAGGCCATCTCCCAGTTCATGCCCTTTAGAAAGGCTCTCAAGATGTGGTTATTCTGCGTGCAGCTATGTCCTAATGGACTCTCTTTTTGGATGACGCCTGCGGGTAACTGTTGCGCTTTATAAACTCAAAATCAAATCAAATCAATGAGTGTTAGGATTTGGCGCAAGGACATATCACAGTTCTGACCTTGCACCAATACCTAAGGTTTTAGCACTGCCTTATCCCAGAAATGCCCGCTTTGCATAAATTGAACACCGATCAGTGCAAAGGGGTGTTAGCGCTGTGTGATGGTCATTTTTGGTGCAATATAGCTTTTCAGCTTTGAAGTTGATTGTCCCTGCTCTTTGTGCCACATGAACTCCAGTGCAAACCCTTAGTAAATCGGGATCTAATAGTTCAGTTTGAGGAGGTCTGGTATTACAATACAATACAATAACAGTCCTTGAGTGATTCCATAATGTATCTTCAACACAATGGAGAAGCCCCACGTGCTTATTAAAGTCTTTAGTACATTATTGCTTCCAGTAGGAATAGCAGGCAATTGTGAAGGATCCGGTATTCTTCATTTTGTTTTCTCTTGGCACTTCACAAAACATTAGTGTATTCACTTCTTGCTGTCGACGTGGAGTTGCACTCTAAGGCGTTCACTTAAAAAGCAGCTCTTCAGACCAGTGGCCTCTCCCTCCATAAAATCACCTAGAGCAGCCAGAGAGAGGAGGGGCTTGAAGTAGAGTCGCGCCATCTCTCACAGGCCACGGCTGCTGAGGGGCCTGTCTCTCTCTCCAAGATGAGCACCGAATGAGGCTGCCTCTACCGGGGAGCGGCAGTGCTGCCAAGCTGTAGAGCACTGTGCTGTACCAGCAGCCCAAAGCACTCGCATACAAGGCCTTCACGGCCTCTGAGAGAGTGGGACTGTTGAGGTTGTGTCTGCCTGCAGGGAACCAACAGAGAGACTGGAAGTACCTGCTGGAAAGAGGTTGAGAGCGGGCCACAACATCTGAGGGATAATTAACTGTTAGGTCCAAGTCTCCGTGAGTAAGAGTTGCAGAAGCCCTGTGGAAGGCGGAGGTCTAGTCACTCTCTGCATGGCACTTGAAGGCATGGAGCTGGCTGAGCACCAATTCACTAACAACGCTGGGTGGTTCAAGCCCCAGCGGTACACACAATAGAAAGAGGAGGCATGTGGCCCCTCCTACCGGGCAGATATCAGCCCCAGGTACCCCATCCCACGGGGCCGGGCCATGTCCCCTGGGTGTCCTTTGACACCCAATGTGCACGATTGGGACTGCGGTGGGAGCCTGAAGGAGCAATCATTTTATCTCGAAAGAGATTAATCCTCCGCGTCTAGCAAGCGGGAGTCCTTTGACTGCTCCCACCCGCTGGAACAGGAGTGTTTGCTTTTGCTTGTCTGGAATTGTCAAAGCTCCCATCAAGCAAAAGAAAACAGCTATGTACCAGGGGTGGGTACCCCGGGACATAGCAGGAGCCGGCCCAGTAGGTGGGCGGTCCCTAGGGCTATGTATGGCTCCAGGAGGGGGGGCTCTGTTTGCATGGGCTGCCGCGGGGAGATGGTGGTCCCCAGGGCTGAAAATGGCCTGGGAGGGGAGAAGCGTGGCCGCCTACTTCTTTTTTTTAAAAAGCCCCGGGAAGGTAGTGGTCACCAGGATGCGGGGGTCTGGGCAGCTCCCCCGCATTATATGTAAGTTAACCTCCAGGAGGTGGTGGTTCCAAAGGCTCAGGGGGGTTGTCCGCACAGCTCCATATTCAGTTTATTTATATCCCCAGTAAGGTGGTGGTCCCTGGGACTCGAGGGACCCGCGCAGCCCCTCTTAAGCATTTTATTAGTGGACCCGGGGAGGTGGTGGTCCTCGGGGCTTGGGAGGGTCCACGTGGCCCCGGCATATCATTTTTTGGTTGAACCTCAGCAGCGCTTGCGCTGTCTGCAAGACCTGTTGTATTGTATTCTATATGGTTTAAAATTTTAAGTGGTTTCTATTAGTTGTTGCTTTTGCCATTCAGAAATTCAGGCTTTCTGTTGGTGGTGTTGAGCAACTGTCCCTCCCTTGTGTGTTTGTGGTGATTTCACTTAGTGAGTATGTTGATTGGCCCATGCTGTTCCAGCGCGATTCATGTCTTTGGCATTCCGGTCACGCAGCGTGCTTTTTACAGTGCCCCTGGGGCACAAGCAGGGACCTACTAGAGTGTTCCTGTTTCAACACACACTCTACAGTCCCTCCAGGGCACAAGCGGGCATCCACTCCAGTGTGCCTTTGCTGTTGGGGAAACCCATGTGCTAAAGAGTTTCCCAGGGACCGGCATGTTTTCTAAAGACTAGCGCTGCACAAATGGTGTGCGCTAAGTCCTCCACCCCCCCTCCTGACATCACCACCACATTCAGGAAAAGGCATTTTTTGTTTTTGTTTTCTATGCTTCCACATTGCACTCCTTGTTTTATTTTGATTTATGATGCTTGTTTTGTGTGTTCACGGGCTGTTACACTCATTGGTGGGAGTTTCCTTTCTGGGGATTTTTATGCGTTCGTTCTACAGTGAGGAATCGAGATTACTGTAGTTTTATCTTGTAATAAATGTGTGTTAACAAACACATTAACAATCCTTTTCTAAAATGGCTGCCCAGTCCCCCCTTCTTCCTTTCTCTACTGGTATGTTGTGAAAAAAGACCCTGCCTGGCAGTCACCAATGCCGGAAATTAGCCACAGCAGCAGTCACAGGCCCTTCCGCGTTAATATGGTCTGCCGCTCTTTTTTGAATTTTCTTAATGTTGTTGTGCTCCAATGCAGAAGTGCCCTGGAGAGCACCGGGCTTTGTGTTTGTCGGAAAACCTCCTCATTGTATGTAGCAGGTAAACAAAACGGACGACCTTCCCAGAGTGGAAAGCTGGAAAGTGAATAATGATCAAATCCATCTGTCTAATGAAGTATTAGACAGACGGATGTGATCATTACTACATAATTTTTTCTTAAACACAAGACTGGGTGTTTAGGGTTGGAAAGAAAGGCGCCTGTAGTGTCGTGGCCCTGGGACTGGCAGCAAGAACACAGAGAGCCGTACGACATGTTTAGAGTGGTGGCCAGTACGTGACTTAACCACGCCCGGGGTCTCCGGGCTATTTATTAACGCTCACATACGCTGGCCGGGCGTACGCCGGGCCAGCCCATTATCTTATGTCTAGGGTCTAACAGAGACCACCCCTTACTGAGTGTGCATTGTGGGGCTGCCCAACAGGACAACATTACATTCCTCCTTTACCAGGAGAACAGAAAAAACTATTACAAAATAAGGAGAACACCAGAACAGTTACAAACATCAGTCCATGACAACAGAATACTTATGGAACAGTCTTACTTGGTCTGTAGATACCACCGCATATTCTGCCTGGAGGTCGACAGCAGGCTACAAAGTCCTGATACTTCTGGGACGGCTTCGGATAGGGCCGCAGGCAGTATTGACTCTGGCTGCCTCTCGCAGAGGGGGTGGGTGAAGGCTCCGGAGGGCTGTCGCTGTCTCGGGATAGCTGGTCCGCTCCAAATTCCTTGTCTCGAGCCCTCTCTGGAGCTGGGGTGCTTTGGTCATTTTCTGCGGTGGAGGCTGTGGGTCGGCTATTTCCTTCCTGGGAATCGTGAGGACTGTCCGGTTCAGCCATCCTTGGCTCGTCGGGTGACAGAAACTCTTCAGCATCGTCATCTGGGACCCTCTTGAAGAAGGATACATTGCGGGTTACACTTTCATGTCCTCTTGAGGCTGTCACCATTGTACCTTTGACTTCGGTTACAGTCCAGGGGTCTAGTTCAAAGGGCAGCCTGAACTTTCCTCCGGGGTAGCGGTCCCGCACGAGCACATGGTCGCCGATGGTGATTGGGCTCTCCTTCGCATGTCTCCTCTGGGATGCTTCGTGGTTGGCCTTCGTCCGCCTTGCAAGCGACTGATTTGGTGGGTTCGGGGTTTCGGCCCACAACAGGTGATGGGGAATGGTGTCTGTCACCGCCCGACCAAAACACAGTCTGCTCGGGAGAATGCCGGTAGTACAATGAGGGGTGAGACGGTATTCTTGGAGAAACTGGTACAGCGCCTGTTCCAGGTTGTGGCCGTCGGCCAAAGCTATTTGGATCGTCTTGTTCAGAGTCCGCATCAGGCGTTCTACTTTCCTGTTCGATTAGGGCAACCCTGGGGTTATCCGGCGGTGCTTGATCTGGTGGGAGGCCAGGGGAGGCCATGATTTTCTCCAGTTTGGGAATGACTTCTCCTGCCGACGTGGAAGAGACGATCATGACTTCCGGGTACCGCGAGAAATCATCCACGACTACCAGCATGTATTTTCCTCCCGGTAGGCTGTTGAAATCCGCGCTTGGCCTTTCCCACGGGTCACTGGCGGTTGCTTCGGTGATCACTGGCGCAGGTCTGCTGGGTAAACTGGTTGCGAGGCAGACTGGGCAGCGCTGGACGATTGATTCGATCTGCTGGTCTAGGCCAGGGACCAGACCTTGCTCCTAAGGCGGTTCTTTGACTTGACAATTCCCTGGTGTGCTCCGTGTGCGAGGAGGGCCGCTTGTTGGGTCAGGCTTTCCGGTAGGATGAGGCGTGGGCCTCTCAGGAGACAGCCATCGGCTAACACGGACAACTCCTGGCGCACTTGATGCAGGGCTTTCAAAGTGGCTTGGGCTTTCACTATGCGGAATTGTGTCGGGTTCTGCAACGGCTTCCAGTCTCCCGAGGTGATTACCTGGATGGCAATCTGGAGGCAGTCATCATCTCTTGTGGCCTGTATCACTTCAGCCAATGAGATCGGGAGCAGCCTGGACCGTTCGATGATCATGCTTTGGCAGCTTCTGGCCCTGTGACAGGCCGGGCATGCCTGGATAGGAATTCCGCTGGGTTCCGGGTTTCTGGTTTTTATTCCACGGTGAGTTGGAATTCTTGCAGCTGCAGTACCCATTTTTCAATCCGCAGGGGAGGGCACGATGACGACCCTTGAAACAGCGGGATGAGAGGCTTGTGGTCGGTTATGACGGTGAACGGATGCCCGTACAAGTAGATGTGGAAATGGCGGCACCCCCACAGGATCGCGATGGCTTCTTTCTTGATTTGAGAATAACGTTGTTCCGTGGGCGTAAGTGTCCTGCTAGCATAGGCGACTGGAGCCCATTCTCCACAGATGTGCTGCTGGGCTAAGACCGTACCCAACCCCGTGGGGCTGACATCCCCTACCAGCTAGGATTCGCGTCTAGGGTTGAAGTACACTAGCGTCGTGTCAGCTGAGAGGGCTGCTTTCGTGTGGCGAAAGGTTTCTTCTTGTTCTGCTTCCCACACCCATTGGCTGTTGGCTTTGGTGAGGTCACGGAGGGGCCCCGTCAGGTCAGAGAGGTTCTTGATGAAGCACCCACAGTACGTGACCATGCCCAGGAAACTGCGGACACCGGACACTGACGTCGAAGCGGGAGCATTTTGTATGTCCTTTACTTTGTCCGGGTTTGGGCCCAACTTTAGGGTGGAGGTGGAAGGCAATCCTCCTGTGGTGGAGGGCTATCGGGCCACGGACTTATCGATGTGCAGTTGGACAGCCGGGTCCTTTAGGCATCCAAAACCTTTGAAACCTTGAAGCAGGCGGTCCAGGTTGTGGGCGTGCACGGTGAACGTAAATTGGATCAGGTTGAGATCCTACGCGGTACGGTAGCTGAGCAGAAATCCCCACCCTTCTTGCGACACGTAGACCTTGGCCTGCTGGCGCGGGGCATCATGAGAGAGATTGGCTTGAAATATGCCACACAGTTTGAGAGGGGAGTGGGTGCCGAAGGCATAGACTTGCACTTTGGTGTTGCGTAGCACTAGAGGGTTGGGCAGGCTCCTGTAGACGCTGGCAGCCATGAGGTTGATGGTGGCCCCTGTGTCGATGAGTGCGGCCACCGCATGATCCTGCACATTGACTTTGCTCATGGGCGCGGCTTGTTGGGTGGCTGAGAGAGCATTCAGCATTCTGACCACGTGGATGGTAGCAGCATCAGCCTCATCGACGTCCATGTCACTGTCGGGAGGGCTGCCGGGGGGCGGTTTAATAACGTGAACACACCGCGGCGTGCCATTCTGCCTCCTCCTCTGCGTCGACCGGCATACCTTGGAGAAATGGTTCACTTTCCCGAATGCGCTGCAGGTCTTGCCATGCCGAGGCCCCTTCGTGGGGGTACGGACCTCCACACCACCCACATGGGCGACTTCGTGAGCTCTGTTGGGAAGCTGGAGTCTTTGGCCTGGTGCTTTTCTGTTGCGGCTCTCGAGCGTCGGTGCGCAGAGCACAAATCAGTTCTTCCTTGACTGTAGTGGCAGGCTAGGTGTTCATGTGTGCAGCCTGGGTCTTGGACAATTCTTTGGAGCGGCCAAGCATTAAGATGTCTTTCATCTGCATTTTGTGCTCCGCTAGGACACGTTCGCACAGCTTGGAGAACATGCAGCCTTGGATAAACTGGACCCAGACTTCGTCGTCCTCATCTGGGAGGGTGCAGGTGCCCGCCAGCTCTTTCAGCCTCGCATAGAAAACATCCACTGACTCCTCCGGCAGTTGGCGCACCTGGCGGAGTAGGAAACGCTCGTAGTCGGGGTTAGGAAAAGGCTCAAAATAGGACGTGATGGCATTGCGCATCGTAGATAAGTTTCTTGGAGGCCCAGCCTCACGCACAGTTTTAGATATTTTATGGATGTCTGCCCCTCCGAGATGAAGCAGCATGGGTCTTCTCCTTGGAGCAGGAATGTCTGCAGCGTCGAAATACTTTTCGAGGCGCTTGACCAATGCCTTCGAGCGTGCTGCCTGGTAGGGTGGGGGATCCGTGACGGTGAAGGGGTCCAAATGCGGCACAGACGTCATGCGGGCGAGGCAGTGGGTGCGGTCGAGACGGTGGATCACTCGCTGTGAGACACCAGCAGGCAGGGCACTTGTTTAGGTGTGGCGCTGAGCGGGGCACTGTGAAGTGGGGCAGGTGGTGAATACTTGACTCCGCCTGTGTGGCCGTAATGGGCGAGGCTCAGCAGGAGGGTGCGCGCTGCCACAGGAGGGCGCTCTGGTGTGGGCTCTGGCAACAAGTCTGGCCCAGCGCTGCGTGTGTGCGCAGCAGGGGAGTGCATTGCACCATTTGAGATGTCATCAGTGATGTCATCAGTGATGTCACTGACCTTGTCATGAGTGATGTAATATGTGACGTCATCAGCAGTGCATTGCGGGGGCGCGAGTTATAGTTAGCTGAACTAACTATAACAGGGGAATTTCTAGGGTTTTGTACGAGGGAAATGTCCAGCTAACTATAACACCCCCGAAACCTATGGTTTTTCAGTGAATTTCTAAGGTTTTTTGAATGCCAATTCCTAACAATAACGCCCCTGAAACCTTTGGTTTTTTCAGTGAATTTCAAAGGTTTTTTAAATGCCAATTCCTAACTATAACACCCCTGAAACCTATGGTTTTTTCAGCGATTTTCAAAGGTTTTTTAAATGCTAATTCCTATCTATAACTTATCTGTAAAGATATCATGAAAAGCATTCTTGTTTTTTAAAAGTAGGGTGCCTTAGTTTTGTGGAAAAGCATCTTTGTGATTGGTTAAGAAAAAGCAGTTTCAACGTGGAGTACATATAATAGGATAAAATTTGCTCAGCTCAACCACACCTGCTACTTGCATTTGGAAGGCACTGTTCGAACTTAAAACAATCGTCAAATTTTAACCTGCACATGTCATTAAATGTTCAAGAAAATGTTACAAAAAAATATCGTAAAGTTTTAAAAAATTGATGAACTTTTAACCTGCACGTATTGTAGAATGTTCTAGAAAGTGTGTTGATAGAATACGTTGCACTTCTGACTTCTATGTGTTGTTGAATATTAAAAAAACGGTTCATATGGAAAATTAAAAAGAAACCAATAGAGAAGTTTTGAAACCTAAAAGAATCAAGGAACTATTCTAATTTATTCTTTACATGTATTTATGTGTGCAGCAACAAAATTATAGACACAACAGCACTAGGAAGAGGAAGAAGCAGAGAGTGGGGGGAGGGGGGAAGATGGGCAGAATGGCACACATGCACAATTAAGTACAACACACATATAGACTAACAATGGCCAAAATGAAACACACCAACAAGGAGCACAAGTCACACAACCCGCCAACATCACACCACTGAACGAGCATAGAAGTGAAAACCACGCTGCATTCATACAGGATGTGTACAAAGGCCAGTCGTTGGTGTTGTGGGATGTCTGCGACCGTGGTCATCATGGATGAGATGCCCAGCACATGGCACATGGGCGAGTTCACTGTCTGTTTCGTTGCCAAACAGCTGCTCCTCCCTCACACAAGCCCCCACACTTATGTACGGTGCGCTGTTGTATCTCGTGCACTCGTATGGCACACCATTGTAATGCCTATTCGCGCATGTCCTGCTGCATTCCAACTACACCATCACAGTGCCGTTTGGAGGTGGCGCATGCCACTTTACAACACCGACTGCTGCGGCCCTTGTGGCAGGCCACACCAGAACACAGAGACACACTTACCGCACTTTCTGTACACGGACATGTCCGAGACACCCCGTTCCCCTTGCCGAATAGGCACACCCCTGCGCTGACCTGTGTACCCCGGACCAATGCACGCCGGTTGTACATGCAGGAGGATGCATGCGTAGCTACATGTCCAGGCTCACTGCCAAAGCTGAGGTGACAGCACACTCTGATATTGCAGGGCTCGTGCCTATCATGCTAACACAATGACCACAGGAACACACTTGCTCAGATGCGGGTTTGGGGGGCATTGGCGGTCCTGAAGTTGTTGGGATGAGTCTTGTGGCCCTCATGGGTATCCCTGTATCATGCTCATTGACTCTATGGCACCTGTGGGTGTTCTGGTGTGCCTCTTGGCTCTGTTCCCTTTCATGGTGCAGGTAGTTGTCCTGCTTAACACCAGCAGAAAGCAGGTGTAAAATCCCTGGTGCCAACGTGTCTTATCGCCGGAATTTGTTTCGCATTGCAATTGGTGTGAAAGTTGTGATGTGATTTTTTTCGTGTGCAGAACAATATACAAACTGAGCAGTGTATCTCGTCAAGATCCAGCACCTGACGCACTATTCCCAATCAATATAAATACAATGAGATTTCTTAATAGATTTTGTGTGTACACTGTAAGTGCAGCCAATACCTCAGTGCAATTCAATACAGGATTTTAGTATTTAGAATAAATCGGAAAGGTGCACCTTGTGTCTTTTTGCACGGGAACGGCTACTCTCCATTTCATTATCAGCACTTTAACGGAAGTAAAGTTGAGATAAATCTAACACACTATTCAGAAGTTGGTGCAAACTGCAGATATCACCAGTATTCCAGCGATAAGTGCCCCAAAATTTAACACCATGGTGGACTCCATCAAATAACAGTAATAAGAACAAGAAAGAGTCACACAGCAGTTAAGAGAACAACCAAAAACGTTATTAATTTTTTTTCCAAACTTTATTTTTTATAATAATAAATATATAAACGATAAACTATTTTCAAACTTTATTTTTTTATTAACATAAATATGAACAATAAACTAATAAACAAAATGTAACAACAATAATACAAAACAACAAGGCAGAACACTCCTGTGGGAATCATGGATGTCGACGACAGACCTGGAAAATCAGAAAGATTGTTAAAAAAACAACAACATGGTATTCTCAACAAAATACCACAAGAAACAAATCACAGATATATAAAATGCATACAGCTAACAAAATTGTATAAGTTTAACTTACAAAAACTGTAAATATTGCTGCTTTAAAATATTTGCCGAATCTGAGGAATTTGTTTTGCAGAAGGCACCATGCCCACAACGTTTTTCTTCAGTGGTGAGGACATTTTTTACTTTCCCAAGGGGCAAACAAAGACCAATGCCACCTTCATCACTCGCAAGATTTGCCAAAGAGTTCTGTTACGAGGGGATCCTAACAAAAAATACTCGTGCGGCACAGCAAGTATGATGAAACACCTAAGGACCCTTCATCCAAACAATCTTGCATGAGAAGAGTGCAAACAGATGAGAAACACTCCTGTTCTGTATCTGTAAAAAGAATCACAAATAAATGTATATTATTAACTTTTAAATTTATACTATTCCATTACTGTACAAACACATTTTATATAAAAACTGCCTAAGAAACTATAGCCCTGAACCACAAGTGTGACGATCGTTAAAACACTACATGCATAGTGCATACTACTTTGAAGCAGTTCATGCCCTAAAGCCTACCTCACTAAAAGACTAAATGCTAACTGACTAAATGATTACAGTACTATAAGGAGACACACTGGGTGAGTGACAGGGTGTTTGCTAGAAGAGTTTGAATACTAACTAGGGAATTGAAGATGTGAAACACAACTGTGTAGGTGATTAGAGGACTGCATCCATACTGCATAGGCATTTAAAGCAGTCCATGTGCTAAGGCCTTGCTCACTGCATCACTACTTGGGTACTGACTGAATGATTAGAGTAAAGCAAGGAGAGTGCCTATCTGAATTTATAAGTGCTAGGCTTTTCGCACACGGAATGTATTAGTACTTGGTACTGAATGGGTCACTAGAGGAGTGCAAAGGCAGTGACAAGTGCTGGACTGTATGGATACTGACTAGGAAATTGAAAGTGTGAAAGACAAGTGTCTAGGTGGTTAGAAGACTGCATGCATAGTGCATAGGGGTTTGAAGCAGTCCATGTGCTAAGGCCTGGCTCAGTATATGAATACTTAGGCACTGACTGAATGAATAGAGTACTGCAAAGTTAGTATCTTGCTGAATTTATAAGTGTTTGGGTTTTAGCACAGTGAATGGATTAGTACATGGTGCTGAATGGGTCACTAGAGGACTGCAAAGGGAGTGACAGGGTATTTCCTGGAAGTGTATGGATACTGACTAGGGAATTGAAGGTGTGAAAGACAATTGTGTACGTGGTTAGAGGACTGCATGCATAGTGGATAAGGGTTTAAAGCAGTCCATATACTAAGGCCTGGGTGACTGGATGAGTACTTGGGTACTGACTGAATGATTAGAGTACAGAAAGGAGAGTGCCTGGGTGAATTTATTAGGGTTTGGCGAAGTGAATGGATTAGTACATGATGCTGAATGGGTCACTAGAGGAGTGCAACGGCAGTGACAGAGTGTTTGCTGGAAGTGAACGGATACTGACTGGGGAATTGTAGGTGTGAAAGACAAGTGTGTAGATGGTTAGAGGACTGCATGCATAGTGGATAGGGGTTTGAAGAAGTCCATGTGCTAAGACCTGGCTCAGTGCATGAATACTTAGGCAGTGACTGGATCATTAGAGTACTGGAAAGAGAGTGTCTTGGTGAATTTATAAGTGTTTGGGTTTTAGCAAAGTGAATGGATTAGTACATGCTGTTGAATGGGTCTCTAGAGGACTGCAAAGGAAGTGACAGGATGTTTCCTGGAAGTGTATGGATACTGACTAGGGAATTTAAGGTGTAAAAGACAAGTGTATGGTATGTTAGAACACTACATGCATACTGCATAGACATTTGAAGCAATCTATTTGGTACTTAGAAACTGACTAAATAATCAGAATACTTCTAGGACAGTGCCTAGGTAAAACTTTTAAATTTTCAGTTCTTATTTTATTTATTTATTTTATTTTATTTATTTAGCAATTTGTATAGCGCCTGGTGACCCGGAGGCATCCCCGCGCTGTTAATATTGAGTCCTGCTGAGGCGGAGAGAGGAGGGGGGTTTATTTAGGGAACAGAAGGGTTTTAAGTTTTTTCCTGAATGTCAGGTGGTTGGGTTCCAGTCTGAGGGAGCGTGGGAGAGAATTCCAACCAGTGGACGCTTTAACAGAGAAGCGTCGGCCTCCAGTGCGTGCTCTTTTGAATTTAGGGATGTTGGCCAGGTGCTCGTTCTCCGACCGTAGGGCCCTTGGTGCAATGTAGGGGGTGACCAGACCCCTAAGGATCGCAGGTCCCGATCCGTTGATTAGTTTGTGGGCCGTGCACATGGCCTTAAACTCCACCCTTTGGCGGACTGGCAGCCAGTGTAGCGCCTTGATGGCGGGTTTAGCGGATACTCTAGGAGGTACGCTCATAATTAGGCGGGCTGCAGCGTTCTGGGTTCTTTGCAGTCTCGCTAAGGTGGCTTCCGGCGCACCTAGGTAGACCAAGTTGCTGTAATCTAGCCGTGACAATACGAGGCCCTGTACTATTAGTTTCCTGGACACGGGTGGTAGGAGGGGGAGAATTTTGCGAACAGTTCTCAGAAGCCCAAGACAGATTCCGGCGGTTTTAGCCGCTTGGGTCTTCATTGAAAGAGCGGGTTCTAGCCAGACTCCGAGGGTCTTGATTTCGTGTTTCGGGGAGGGGATTTCCCCGAACACGTCTGGCCAGATTGCCGGGGGGATGGTCGCCCATTGTTTGCCCATGAGCATCACCTCGGTTTTGGAACCATTGAGTTTTAATGACGATTCACACATCCACCCGTGAATTTCGGTGAGACAGTTTGGTAATTTGTCTGGGTGGTCGTCAAGTTGGGAGAGGGAGATGACCAATTGTGTGTCGTCAGCGTAACTCACGATTTTTATCCCGTATGGTGTTACCACATCTTCCAAGGGGGCCATGTACACATTAAAAAGTGTGGGGCTCAGGGAGGAGCCCTGAGGAACCCCGCTGGTGAGTGGGAGTGTGGCCGAGTGGAATTCGCCATCCCAAACCTGGAACGTGCGTTCAGTGAGAAAGGACTCTATCCATTTGAGTGCCATCCCGGTGAGCCCTGCTGCGGCCAGTCGGTGAAGCAGGACACGGTGATTGACCGTGTCAAAGGCGGCACTCAGATCCAGGAGGATTACTGCCACTGATCCCCCTGCGTCTAGAATGCGCCTTGCTTCCTCGATGACGGCAAGCAGGGCGGTGTCTGTGCCGTGTCCTGGACGGAACCCGGTTTGGGATTGCCGCAGGATGTTATTAGTCTCGAGAAATCTGGAGAGTTGACTATTCACCAGTTTCTCGGTGATCTTGCTAATCCCCGGAAGGAGTGAGATGGGCCGGTAGTTTGCCATATCAGTAGGGTCGAGCTGAGGTTTTTTAAGGAGTGCCTTCACCACTGCCTTTTTCCAGCTGTGGGGGACTGATCCTTGAGCAAGTGAGCAGTTGATAAGCTCCGTGAATGTAGGGGTGATAGCGGGGGCCACGTTTTTGAGGAATCTCAGAGGTGCAGGGTCTAGAGGAGATCCACTTTTTATTTTATTCAATGTCGTTTCCACCTCGTTGGGTGTTATCGGCTTGAATGTCTCGAGTTGGGAACGTAATCCCGTCTCATAGGGGGGCTGGATAGTGTTTCTGCGGGACGGGGAGCTGGGGGGAGGGAGGGACGTGAGAATGCGGGCAATTTTGTTGTTGAAGTATGAGGCTAGGTCATTACTTCTATCTACCTGAGGGGTGGTGGGCGAGGAAGCGATGGGAACTTTCAGAAGCTCCTTCACAATGAGATAAGATTCCCTAGAGGAATTGGAAGATTCCTTTATCCGGGTGTCATAGTGAGAGGCTTTGGAGAGTTTGATTGCGGTTTTATAGGTTTTGACTGAGGAGTGGTATGCCTCTTTGCTGGCGTTGTGCCAGTCTTTTCTCCAAAGCCGTTCAGCTCTTTTACAGTTTTTGCGGAGCTGGCGGAGTTCTGGGGTGTACCACGGAGCGGAGCCGACGTTGTTGGTCTTATCTTCGCGCATTCTGAGTGGGAGCACAGAATCAAGGGAGGTCGTGATCCAATTTCTGAAGTTTCTATCGGCGTTGTCCGGGATATTGTCGAGAGTCGGGGTGGTAGATGTCAGGGTGTTGGCCCATTCTTCAATAGGTAGTTTGGACCAAGTCCTGCCTTTAGTGAAGGAGGGAGGTTTCTGAGGTTTCTTGAGGGGTCCTGGGAGTTGGAATAGGACCAAGAAGTGGTCCGTCCAGGGAAGGGGAATGGAGTCTATTTCTTGCATCGCGGGGGTGCTAGTGAACACTGGGTCCAGCAGGTGGCCTTTGATGTGGGTGGCTCCTGAGTTAATGAGACGGAGGTCCGAGACCGCAAGTTCGGAGATCAGGTCGGCTACTCCAGAATCTGCAGTGTCTTCAAAGTGGATGTTCAGGTCTCCCACTAAGATGAAGTTCGTGGCGGAGTGGGCCTGTGTTGCTACCATGTCTAGGAGGGCATTTGAAAAAGGGCCGGGGTGGCCTGGGGGACGGTAGATTAGAATCCCTGAAAGGGAGTTCATAGGGTCAAGTTTAATTGAGAATTGAAGACTTTCCGAGTCTGGGATTAGTGCATCGCTGGCGTTGCAGGTGAAGGAGTCACGGTAAATAATGGCGATGCCTCCCCCTCTGCCAAGTGGTCGAGGGAGGGATTGGATGAGGAATCCCTGAGGTGTGGCTGACACTGTGTCCGAGTCAGAGTGTGGGGTGAGCCACGTTTCCGTTAGGAAGAGAATGTCAATCTCACGGTCTTCTATAAGGTGGTGGATTTGTGTCGCATGTTTAGGGAGAGAGCGACAGTTCAGTGAGGCAAGTTTGAGGGTGGCATGCTTCAGTACTCGTGTCGGGATTTGAAGCTGGGCTGGCTGGCAGTTCGTGCAGCTGATAAAGGGTCCATCCATATCATGGATATATCTGCATGAGGGGGCGGTGGAAGGTCTGAGGCTTAAAAGGTCACGGCGGGAATATGTGGTTTTGGCGGAGGCTCTGGCAGCCAGGGGGTCTGGCCCTAGGCCCGGTCGTGCGCGGACGGGCGCAGACGGGCTTGCCTTTGGCGCGCCTTCGGCGCGCTGACGGCGCGCCCGCTGCGCCCGTCCGCTGCGCGTCCGGTAGTTGCACATCTTAAATGTGTAGAAAAGGGCGGGTGGGCGTCGCCTTAAAGTGGGCGTGGCCTCTCTCCCTCGCCGAGAATGGCGGCCGAGAAGTTTGTAAGGTGCTTTGGCGTTGCAGCGAAGGGGTCGCTGTTTAGGTGATTCTGAGCCCGCTCCAGAAAGGTAAACGGGTGAGTGAGTTTTTTTAAAAAATACAGAGTATTTCGGCGAGTTTGTGGCACATATAACAATTTAAAAATGAGTGGTTCGTCTCCCGGCTTCCGCCTCAGGAGCTTTCAGGTTCTAATATTTGTCGCGCTGAAGGCAGCGCTTAAATACCGTGGGCGGCGGGTGGGCGTCGCCTTAAAGTGGGCGTGGCCTCTCTCCCTCGCCGAGAATGGCGGCCGAGAAGTTTGTAAGGTGCTTTGGCGTTGCAGCGAAGGGGTCGCTGTTTAGGTGATTCTGAGCCCGCTCCAGAAGGTAAACGGGTGAGTGAGTTTTTTTTAAAAAATACAGAGTATTTCGGCGAGTTTGTGGCACATATAACAATTTAAAAATGAGTGGTTCGTCTCCCGGCTTCCGCCTCAGGAGCTTTCAGGTTCTAATATTTGTCGCGCTGAAGGCAGCGTTTAAATACCGTGGGCGGCGGGTGGGCGTCGCCTTAAAGTGGGCGTGGCCTCTCTCCCTCGCCGAGAATGGCGGCCGAGAAGTTTGTAAGGTGCTTTGGCGTTGCAGCGAAGGGGTCGCTGTTTAGGTGATTCTGAGCCCGCTCCAGAAAGGTAAACGGGTGAGTGAGTTTTTTTTTAAAAATACAGAGTATTTCGGCGAGTTTGTGGCACATATAACAATTTAAAAATGAGTGGTTCGTCTCCCGGCTTCCGCCTCAGGAGCTTTCAGGTTCTAATATTTGTCGCGCTGAAGGCAGCGCTTAAATACCGTGGGCGGCGGGTGGGCGTCGCCTTAAAGTGGGCGTGGCCTCTCTCCCTCGCCGAGAATGGCGGCCGAGAAGTTTGTAAGGTGCTTTGGCGTTGCAGCGAAGGGGTCGCTGTTTAGGTGATTCTGAGCCCGCTCCAGAAGGTAAACGGGTGAGTGAGTTTTTTTTAAAAAATACAGAGTATTTCGGCGAGTTTGTGGCACATATAACAATTTAAAAATGAGTGGTTCGTCTCCCGGCTTCCGCCTCAGGAGCTTTCAGGTTCTAATATTTGTCGCGCTGAAGGCAGCGTTTAAATACCGTGGGCGGCGGGTGGGCGTCGCCTTAAAGTGGGCGTGGCCTCTCTCCCTCGCCGAGAATGGCGGCCGAGAAGTTTGTAAGGTGCTTTGGCGTTGCAGCGAAGGGGTCGCTGTTTAGGTGATTCTGAGCCCGCTCCAGAAAGGTAAACGGGTGAGTGAGTTTTTTTAAAAAATACAGAGTATTTCGGCGAGTTTGTGGCACATATAACAATTTAAAAATGAGTGGTTCGTCTCCCGGCTTCCGCCTCAGGAGCTTTCAGGTTCTAATATTTGTCGCACTGAAGGCAGCGCTTAAATACCGTGGGCGGCGGGTGGGCGTCGCCTTAAAGTGGGCGTGGCCTCTCTCCCTCGCCGAGAATGGCGGCCGAGAAGTTTGTAAGGTGCTTTGGCGTTGCAGCGAAGGGGTCGCTGTTTAGGTGATTCTGAGCCCGCTCCAGAAGGTAAACGGGTGAGTGAGTTTTTTTTAAAAAATACAGAGTATTTCGGCGAGTTTGTGGCACATATAACAATTTAAAAATGAGTGGTTCGTCTCCCGGCTTCCGCCTCAGGAGCTTTCAGGTTCTAATATTTGTCGCGCTGAAGGCAGCGTTTAAATACCGTGGGCGGCGGGTGGGCGTCGCCTTAAAGTGGGCGTGGCCTCTCTCCCTCGCCGAGAATGGCGGCCGAGAAGTTTGTAAGGTGCTTTGGCGTTGCAGCGAAGGGGTCGCTGTTTAGGTGATTCTGAGCCCGCTCCAGAAAGGAAAACGGGTGAGTGAGTTTTTTTAAAAAATACAGAGTATTTCGGCGAGTTTGTGGCACATATAACAATTTAAAAATGAGTGGTTCGTCTCCCGGCTTCCGCCTCAGGAGCTTTCAGGTTCTAATAT
The DNA here is from genome assembly GCF_964204655.1 of Triturus cristatus. Taxonomy (NCBI): domain Eukaryota; kingdom Metazoa; phylum Chordata; class Amphibia; order Caudata; family Salamandridae; genus Triturus; species Triturus cristatus. Next base: position 1,067,453,558 of record NC_140582.1, on the reverse strand, counting down.
TTGTCGCGCTGAAGGCAGCGCTTAAATACCGTGGGCGGCGGGTGGGCGTCGCCTTAAAGTGGGCGTGGCCTCTCTCCCTCGCCGAGAATGGCGGCCGAGAAGTTTGTAAGGTGCTTTGGCGTTGCAGCGAAGGGGTCGCTGTTTAGGTGATTCTGAGCCCGCTCCAGAAAGGTAAACGGGTGAGTGAGTTTTTTTTAAAAAATACAGAGTATTTCGGCGAGTTTGTGGCACATATAACAATTTAAAAATGAGTGGTTCGTCTCCCGGCTTCCGCCTCAGGAGCTTTCAGGTTCTAATATTTGTCGCGCTGAAGGCAGCGTTTAAATACCGTGGGCGGCGGGTGGGCGTCGCCTTAAAGTGGGCGTGGCCTCTCTCCCTCGCCGAGAATGGCGGCCGAGAAGTTTGTAAGGTGCTTTGGCGTTGCAGCGAAGGGGTCGCTGTTTAGGTGATTCTGAGCCCGCTCCAGAAAGGTAAACGGGTGAGTGAGTTTTTTTAAAAAATACAGAGTATTTCGGCGAGTTTGTGGCACATATAACAATTTAAAAATGAGTGGTTCGTCTCCCGGCTTCCGCCTCAGGAGCTTTCAGGTTCTAATATTTGTCGCGCTGAAGGCAGCGCTTAAATACCGTGGGCGGCGGGTGGGCGTCGCCTTAAAGTGGGCGTGGCCTCTCTCCCTCGCCGAGAATGGCGGCCGAGAAGTTTGTAAGGTGCTTTGGCGTTGCAGCGAAGGGGTCGCTGTTTAGGTGATTCTGAGCCCGCTCCAGAAGGTAAACGGGTGAGTGAGTTTTTTTTAAAAAATACAGAGTATTTCGGCGAGTTTGTGGCACATATAACAATTTAAAAATGAGTGGTTCGTCTCCCGGCTTCCGCCTCAGGAGCTTTCAGGTTCTAATGTTCTGCCACAGTGAACAGAATAGTACATGGTACTGCACCTTAGTGTCAAACCTTGACTCATTTTATCAATGCATAAGCAAAGACTAGCTTCTAATGCTACTAAAACTTGACAACATGAGAGGTTTTAAATTAATTATCTGTCAGCAAATACAAGATGTTACCAAATGCTTCTCTCACAGTGGTTCCCAAATGCACACAGACTCACAGTGTGATTCTAGACAACAACCACTATACCTAGGAGTTTACCAAAAATCATTCACTACTGTGAAAGTGGTAAGGGAACTACACACAATCTTCATATTTCAGGACTGCACTTTTATGTCAAAGCCCAACTCATATAATCAAAGCATAAGCAAAGACTGGCTTCTAATGCTACTAAAACTTCACAACATGACCGGCTTTAAATCAGGTATCTGTCAGCAAATACCCTTTGTTACCAAATGTTTCTCTCACAATCCTTACCCAAATGCACACAGACTCACAGTGTGATTTTAGACAAGCAACACTATCCTAGCAGTTTAACAAAAGTCATTCACTAGTCTGGAAGAGTTAATGGTACTGCTCACAATCTACATATTTAAGTACACCAGATCAGTGTCAAAGCATGACTCATTTAATCAACGCATAAGCAAAGACTGGATTCACAACATGACAGGTTTTAAAACAGGTATCTGTCAGCAAATACATGATGTTACCAAATGCTTCTCTCACAGTGATCCCAAATGCACACTAACTCACACTGTGATTCTAGACAAGCACCACTATCCCTATGAGTTTACCAAAACTCATTCACTACAGTGCAAGTGGTAAGGGAACTCCACACAATTTACATATTTCACGACTGCAATTTACTGCCAATGCCTGACTCATTTAATGAAAGCATAAGCCATAACTGTCTTCTAATGCTACTAAAACTTGACAACATGAACGGTTTAAAAACAGTTATCTGTCAGCAAATACACGATGTTACCAAAAGCTTCTCTCACAGTGGTTCCCAAATGCAAACAGACTCACTGTGTGATTCTAGACAAACAACACTATCCCTTGCCCTATACCAAAACACATTTCTTCATCTAGAAGTAGTACTACATTTTACTATAGAAACATAACATAACTCATTTCACAAATTCATAAACAATGACTGGTTTCTAATTCTACCAAAATATAAAAACAGCACAGTTATCTGTCTACAAACTCATGAAAAACACAAATGCTTATCACAGAATGGTTTCTACATGCACACAAATTGTAGAGAAAAAAAGTACTCCCTACACTGTAGCAGGAGAAATACATTAGTCTGATTAAAATCAAAATAGTCTACATACATCCCCTCACAATTAAATAACTCATCTTTCAAGTTCTTTTGTAGATTAAGAAGTATATCAATCACTCACCATATTTTCTTTTACAGAATCTCTGCACTGTGCACCTCTCAGCAAAAACAAAGAATGGAAAAGTTTCCCTTTCATTTTCCACACATATACATGTAAAGATCAAATCACAATCCTTCACACATAAACTCAAAAGCAAGTACACATTTCTATTGGTTAAACATTTCAACCCTTTCCAACTGAAATACATTTCAACCCTTCCCCCAATCTGCCTTCTGCCTGTTACCATAGAAACAGGTCATGGAACACTGCACTGAGCTCACAGGTCACAAGTTCAGCACACAATGTTCCTAAACAAGACAGGAAGTGTGCTTGACTTTTCAACATATCAGCTTATCATATATAATGTTCCTTACAATCTGTTTTTGTTAACCAATAAGAATCATACCTTTAAAAAACAGAAATATACACCCTACCTTTCAGTGTAGAAAGTAGTCATACAACCAATGATTTCTTGTCTTTTTTCAAAAAACATTGCCGTGGATCCGCGCACCCAACGCGTTAGGATGCGCACACCATGCGCGCCTTTCGCCGTTTAAAAAAAAAAAAGAAAAAAGGGGGGGACCCCCTAAGCACCTCTAGAGGGTCAGAGTATTTCCACTCTGCCCCCTTTATATGTTTTACACACTTATTCCCCTTGCTTCTTCAGCCTCGCTTCTACCGAGGCAGAAAATGGCCACCAACAGTTCCTGGTTTCGAATGTAGAGAGACACTCGACAGCCAATTAGCATTCAGCGCGCGATCGGGAGGGTGCGCGCTCGGTTCGAGGAGGGTGCGCTTATGGTGCGGGTACGGTCCGCGGACCCTCCGCAGCCATAGATATCACTAACTTTTTTACCCTTATTTTCTCAGGAACTATTGAACGGATTCACACCATATATGCAAAAGGCACGAGTCCGAACTGAGGACTACCTCTTTGCCAAATCTGGTTTCATTCCGTTCAGCGGTTCGGGCTGTAGCTGCGACAACAGATCCTATGGGAAATTGCATGGGGAAAACGCTTTTTGGGATACCCCTTTTTTCTCGGCCCCCGCTTGACGGATCACCGCAAAACTTTCAGGGTACAAGCGGAGCGGAGCTGGCCAAAAGTTTGGAAAATTTCGCGAGGATTCATCAACCGGCGCCAACTTTATTCCATATAGAATGTTGCGGATTTCCTATGGAAAATAGGTCCTAACTATAACTATCTACTGGCGACCGCCAGTAGATAATAGATATATAGATATATATATTCACTGAAAAAACCATAGGTTTCAGGCAAGGTATAATTAGAAATTAGCATTTAAAAAAACCTTAGAAATTCACTGAAAAAAACATAGGTTTTAGGGAAAGTTATAGTTAGTTGGACATATCACTCATACAAAATCATAGAAATTCCCCCGTTATAGTTAGTTCAGCTAACTATAACTCGCGTCCCCGCAATGCACTGCTGATGACGTCACATATTACATCACTCATGACATGGTCAGTGACATCACTGATGACATCACTGATGACATTTCAAATCCTGAGGGTCCCTGGGGTCCAACCAGTCCACCAGGTACCTCCAGTAAGCGCCACAGAGCTGCATTGCAGAGAGGTGTAAAAAGGGGCGAGGCCTCTGAACACCTCTCTGCAATGCAACTCCCTGGCGCATACTGGAGGTACCTGGTGGGCTAGTTGCCCCCCAGCGACCCTCAGTATTCAAGGGGAATTAATTCCCCAACTTTAAACGCGCCAGGGGGCATGTTTGCTGAGTGTTGCAGGGAGGAGGCGGGGCCTAGCCGCGATGCCGGCTTTTAAAAAAAAAATTTAAGAAGGGGCTGTGTGACCCCACTTCTCTTGGCTCTTTTTGTGCCCTGCGGACCCCATCCCCCAGGGCCTGGTCCCCTTTTTTTTTTTTTAAATAAAAAAGTAAATGGGAGGGGGACCGCGTTGTTTTTTTTATAGAAGGGGGAGCTGCATGGCCCCCCTCCTAAGACCTCGATTGGCCCCGGGGACCCCATACCCCGGGCCCGCTTTTGTTTAATATTTTTATTTTTGGTGGAGGGCTCCTAGGCCACTTCTGGCCCCGGGGACCTCATCCCCCGGGGCCTGGCCATCCTTTTTTATTTTTTATGAGGGGGGCCGCGTGGCCCCCCTCATCAGGCCAAATATGGCCCCGGGGACCCCATCCCTCGGGCCTGGCCTCTCATTTTTTTTAAATATAAAAGATTCTCAGGGGAGGGGGCCGCGTGGCCCCCCTCCCGGGCCACTCCTAGCCCCGGGGACCCCATCCCTTGGGGCTGGCCTTCTCCTTTGGGGACTGTGGGGGGATCCCAAATGTCCCCACGGTCCCTGCCGGCTCCCCGCGTCCTGCGGGAGCCGGCATTGCTTTTCCACATGGGGAGCTGCTAACATGCAGCTTCCCATGTGGAAAAGCAATATGCTTTGCTTCATTGAAGCAAGAGCAGGTTTCCCTGCTCTCGCTTCAATGAAACAAAGCAGTTTGCAATGACAGGGCGGGAGCCGCGCGGCTCACGCCCTGTCATTGCAAACAGCCGTGTCCCGGGGGTGGGCACCCCGGGACACTGCAGGAGCCATCCCTGGGGGGGGGCAGTCCCCAGGGCCACCACAGGCTCCAGGAGGGGGGCCACACAGCCCCCCTCCAAATCTGTACAAAGCCCCGTTGGGAGGTGATGGTCCCTGGGGTGTGGGGGTCCTTAACGGACCCCCAAATTTACATATTAGTGCCCTGGGGAGGTGGCAGTCCCTGGGGCATGTGGGGGGGCTCAAGTCCCCCCCACACAGGAGTATTTTTTTTTTTTAAAAGCCCCGATGTTGGTGGTCCCCGGGGCAGCAGGTGGCCGTGTGCTCCCGCTAATTAATTAATGAAAGCCCCGGGAGATTGCAGTACCCGGGGCAGTGTAGGGGAGATTGGGGCCCCCCAAACATTTTTTAACTTCTCCCGGGACCTGGCCCACCCTGGGGCTTAATTAAACGAAGCGCGGGAGGCCACGTTTTTTTTTTTCTTTTTTTTTTTGGCTGAAGTTTGCGCTGGGTGTGCAAATCTCGCCTTTTTTTTTTTTAACACATGCTTTTTTTGGCCCTGGGGTCCTTGTGGGACCCCCTGAGCAGGCCTGGGGGTCAGGGTGTTTCTACCCTACCCCCTTTTCTTGATTTTCGCGTTTCTTTTTCTGTTTGCTTGTGCCTCGTTCTACCGAGGCACAAGATGGCTGCCAACACTTCCTGGTTTGGAGTGTTGACAGCCAATTAGCATGAAGCTCGTGATCGGGAGGGTGCGCGGATTGTTCACGGCCATAGATATCACTATCTTTATTTCTTAATTTCTCATAAACTACTGAACGGATTTACACCATTTTTAAAAAGGTCGCTTTCTGAGCCAAGCAGTACCTTTTGCCAAATTTGGTGAAATTTCGTTCAGCAGTTTTTGCTATAACCATGTCTAAAGTTTCCTATGGGAAATTGATTTTTTGACCTCTATTTTTTGAATTTCTCAGGAACTACTGGACGGATTTACACCATTTAAAAAAAGGGCGCTTTCTGAACCAAGGGCTACCTTTTTGCCAAATTTGGTGTAATTCCGTTTAGAAGTTCGGGCTGTAGCAATGTCTAAAATTTCCTATGGGAAATAACATGGGGAAAACGTGTTTTAGGACCCCCCCTTTTTTCTCGGCCCCCACTTTACGAATCACCACCAAACTGTCAGGATAGGAGCTGACCAGAGTGCCCCACCAGTTTTGAAAATTTCGAAAGAAGATTCGTCATCCGGCGCCAAAGTTATTGGGAAAAGAATGTTACAAATTTCCTATGGAAACTAGGTCCTAACTATTACTACCTACTGGCGACCGCCAGAAGGTAATATATATATATATAGAGAGAGAGATACGGATTTAAGACTAAAATCTTTATTCCTACTTTTTTGTCTGACCTGTCCCAGGTTTCGCTCCTCAAAATCTGGTCACCCTACAACTAAGTGAACTCCCTGAGGCCACAGGGCACTCAAACGTTCCTTATTTTATGACACTAACATGCTGTCTACTAGTACTGGCTGATGAACTTTAGATGAATTTTATGTTTTGAAATTGAAAGTTTGTTCCAGATGTGTTTTTGTAAGTGCGTCCTTCGGGAAAACCATCAAGAGAATATCTTGGCTTAAGATTTTTAGCCTCAGCAACAACTCAACGGTTCGGTAGATAAGACCATAATACTTATTGTGACATTCTGTAGAACATTCTGGAGAACAATGTTAGGTATTACATAATAGGGTGACAAGACGACCCGGATTTGCTCGGACAGTCCAGTTTTTTCAAAGACTGTCCCGATATCCTGTCACTAAAACAAAGAAATGTCCCGGTTTTGAGAGAGGGTCAGGTGAACGCGCACATTAATCAGCGTGGTGCGGCTCACGTAGTGTTTGAAATGGAAAAATATAAGTGCAGGTACTCTGTACCAGAGTACCTGCTTGTTTCTGAGAAGTGCCAGTACTCTCCAATTAAAAGTATAGCATTTCTCCCTCTCAAAATAAAAAAAGGTGCCAGTACTCCGTACCGGATAGTACCGGCCCATTTAAAGCACTGGGCTCACGTTTCCTCCGACTCTCCCTTAACACCGGGAACAGAAGTATAGCAGTTTAAAGAGCTCTCTGTTCACAAAACTAAAGAAGTTCAGTTGTCTAAAAAGTTGCCTTCTGTGCTGCCTCACCTCATTCATGCAGCACAGCAGAATTTACTAAGAGGTGAATAGGTGGCACATCACCCCAAGCCAGGATCATTAGCAACCTGCACCTGGATCTCATCACAAGAGGGATTTTTTTTGTGTGTATTCCTCTGACCATAAGCCGGCCCCGGCCAAAACATAGTCTAATTTCTATAGCTGTGTCCCGGTTTTTCATTCTGAAAATCTGGTCACCCTATTACATAATGGAGTCATTACAAAAATTCTATTTACAATTAATTGCAGCGAAAGTGCAATGCAAAAAAACTATGTAAAATCTTTTCCCAGGCTTCCTATGTAAGCCCCGAGCGTGTGTTCCAATGTAGAAGGTATGCTCGGCCAATTATTCTTGAACTCGAAAACATGTCTGAAGGAGGTGGCTTAACGGCTGGAGCGGCTGACTTTGAAGATGGGGAACTCGGCGCGAGTCTGGCGAGAGGCTCAGACATACTGTGATTCTGGGCAAATTACTGAATCTCCCCGTGCCTAGAAATGAACGTTCGGCAGTGGTGCTCGTGTAAAGCGCTCTGATACTCTCCAGTCGAGTTTGCGCTATATAAAACTGCAAAAAAACAGGACGAAGAACCATGATGCATCAGAGATTTTGCAATTACTTTTGCGCTACTAGGTGGCGCAGGGTGAAGAGACTGAAAACTTAGTGATGTGCTATGTTACCCTAAATCAATTAGAAACAACATAAACAACTTTAAAAAAAATTTTTTTTTTGCATATTTATATAGCACAAACTCGACTTGAAGGTATTGGAGCGCTTTACATGAGCACCATATTTACATTACACATTCAGTCATGGGGAGATTAAGTGATTTGCCCAGAATCACAGGATGTGGACGCGACCTCGAGGCTCGAACCCTGGTTTCCAGCACCAAAGTCGGCAGTATAGCCGACGGACCACATCCTCATCCTCTTTGTGACAAACAAGCCAAAAACACAATAGATATTGGTATACGATGAACTGATGGAACTTTGAAAAGCGACCAGACCTTGTACACATGGGCCTAAAACGACGAAGCACAAAAAACATCATTCATGTTCAAATCTGTTGCAAATACACAGCCATTGTTTACACTGCCCTCGCGGGAATGTGCCAGAGACCCTCATACTGACGTCTGTCACGCCCCCTTTGAGGAACGACCTCTGCTTGCTGATGGGAAGCAGGAATCACCGACAGCACTTCTGTAACACTATCCCTTCCCCTTGATCACAACGGCTGACTATGAAACTCCAGCCACCTTCAAACGAAAGGAATAAAAAATTAGCTAGCATTCGCGCCAAGAATTTTCAATTCTATTAAGGACACGGAGGCGAAGATTATGCTTACTCTTTCATTTACTGCAAACAACAGCAGCCAATAAGATCCATTATAACAACATAACACAACATTCCCAGAATGCTTAGTGTGAAAAGAAACAGTAACCATAGAGACTAGCTCTATATAACAGTCCTCAAACCGGAACACCTCCTCTTTCTTTGCCCAACGAGCAGAGTCCAAGTCTATTAGTATCAGTCCAAGAAACAACGGAAAAGCATCCAAACCACTCCAGGATGCTGGAACCACAGGAACCGTAGAACTGGAAATTGAAGATCGTCGAACCAACTCCTTCGAGGATCCCACCATGATCTAATCTCCTTTCTGATCAGTGCCTAAAACAGAAATGTCATACTCGTGATAATTGTCATCGACTGCTAAATCAGGGTGGGCAACATGACATTATGGATTATAACAGTTAGTCTGTTTTACCTGGGCGGGATAATCTTCGCCTCCGTGTCCTTAATAGAATTGAAAATTCTTGGCGCGAATGCTAGCTAATTTTTTATTCTATTACAGGACCGAAGGCTTCAGATTATGCTAGATTAACGCTTATGTAACACCACAGAGGCTACATAACCCACAGGTTTATAATAAAATTGCTTGAAAGTAGAATGGGACGATCAGTCGGCAGCTTTCATGATATCGTGCATACTGGTACCAAGCATGAATGATTTGGAGGCCATAGCACCTTTAACTGAATGTGCTTCAAACAAATTAATGTCAATGCCTGCTTCTGACATAACAAATCTCAGCCATCTGGCAATAGTAAAGGAAGTAACAGGTTTAAACAGTTTCTGTAAAGCAATAAGTAACCTGGAACAACCAGCAGGGCGAAATGATCGTGTATAATCCTCATATGCCTTAAGAAATCTGACTACACAAAGATTCTCATTCAAAGGAAACGCATTGTAATCAATAGATCTGGAAAAAGGTTTGGTACGAGCAGTGATAACAAAGGACACTCCTTCAGGGGAAAAAATCCTACCCTCTAAATCAAGCACTCTAACATCCGACACCCTGTGGCAGGAGGATAAACATGACAACATGGCTAGCTTAGCTGACAATTGCTTACGAGACAATAATTCATTATTAGGCCATGCATCAAACAGATTCAAAACTTTTGAAACATTCCACAAGGAAGTATACTTAGCCTTAGGTGGATTGGAGACACGAATTCCTTTCAAAAGCTTGCACACCACCGGATGCATGCCCACCGGCCTGCCATCCAGTTGCGAGTGACCTGCTGAAATGGCTGAACGAAAGTTTTTCACTGATCTATAAGATAAACCTTCAGCGGCCTTTTGAGAGAGAAAATTCAATATGTGAGAGATATCTGCTTCCACGGGATCCAGGTGTTTCTCCAAGCACCAACCCAACCAAGCCTTCCAGGCAGACCCATATCTCTTTCTGATTGAAGGGGCCCAAGCTTGTTGAATAAAACCGGAAGCTTGCTCTGAAATTCCTGGCAATGACCACTGTTACCGGAAAGCCTCCATGCCATCAGGGATAGCTGCCCCGCCAGGTCTAACGGGTGGAGCTCTCCCTGAGGGCCCTGGAGCATCAGCGGAAAGCACGGGAGGCAAAGCGGGCAATCGCATGCCATCTCCAGGAGAACTGGGAACCACGGCTGCGATTTCCAAATCGGAGTAATCAGCACAATCTCCGCTTCTTGCCGAGAAACCTGATTCGCCACTCTGGGTATCAGGACAAATGGGGGAAAGGCGTAGTGAAGATTCAGAGATCAATCCTGAGTGAAAGCATCCGTTGCCTTCGCTAAGGGGTCCGGCCTCCAGCTGAAGAACGCCTCCAACTGAAAGTTCAGTCTGGAGGCAAAAAGATCTGTGTTGAACGGACCCCACAGAGATTGGATCTGGTGAAACAGGGGTGGGTGAACCTTCCAATCGCTGTAGTCCTTCAACTGGCGTGAGTGCCAATCCGCTACCGCATTGTCTCGCCCCGGAAGGTATTCCGCAATCACCGATATCTGATGCGCTAGGCAATAACGCCAAAAGTCCTTGGCGATCCCCGCCAACATCGGGGATCTGGTACCCCCCAGTTTGTTTATAAAGCGTACAGCTGATATGTTGTCCATTCGTAAAAGAATACAGCATGAAACCTTCCTGGGGGAGAGAGTGCGAATCGCAAATGAGCCCGCCAGGAGCTCAAGACAATTGATATGAAGTTCCAACTCCTGGAGAGACCACCTGCCCCACGTAGTCACCTCTCCATAGCAGGCTCCCCAGCCCGACCTGATGGCATCCGACTTTATGATCAGCTCGGGTGAGATCCGAAGATCGCTTGACCAGTCCATGCATCCACGTGGGTCAACCACCAGTGAATTTCCATTCAGGCTTCCTCCGTGAGCGGAACTAGGTCCGAATAAGAGAGACCCTTCTGGAGGTGTCTGATTTTCAGACGCTGTAGGGCTCGATAATGTAAAGGCCCCGGGAATATCGCCTGTATGGACGAGGCCAGTAGGCCCACCAAACGGGCTATCGCCCTCAGGGACATCACCTGCGTGTCCAGAGTCTTTCTCAGTTCCCTCTTCAGGTCCCTGAGTTTCTGCTTGGGTAGAAGTAACTGTGCTGACTGCGTATTGACCACAAATCCCAAGAACTCCAGGGATTGCGTCGGAGTGAGCACCGATTTCTCCTTGTTCGCCACAAAACCAATACTCTCCAGGAAAGACATCATTATCTGAAGATGAAGGGATGCTAGATGCGCCGAGGGAGCCATAATTAGGATATCGTCGAGGTAGATTATGAGATGAATACCCTGTTCCCGAAGGTGCGCAACTACCAGCTTCAGGAGTTTGGTGAAGCACCACGGAGCCTAGGAAAGACCAAAAGGCAGTACCAAGTATTCCAGGCACTTGCCGCGCCACAAAAATTGCAGAAATCTGCGGTGGGGAGGAAAAATGGGCACTGTAAGGTATGCGTCCTTGAGGTCGAGGCGGACTAGCCAGTCCGCCTGCCTCAAGAGATCCGCCAGGAGATGGATACCCTCCATCTTGAAGTGACGGTACAGAACAAAGCAATTGAACCCCTTCAGGTTGAGAACCAGCCGAAAACCTCCACCCCTCTTTTGCACCAGGAAGACGGTGCTGCAGAAGCCCACCGGACCGCCGTCCTCGCAATAGGCCACTGCATGCTTCTGCAGCAACTCGTCTAATTCTTGATCTAAAAAATGCACGTCTTGTTGGGAAAAATATAGAGGAGGGGGAGGAGCCCCTTGAAAAGGAGTTTGATAAAAGTCTTTTGTGAAAGCCCTGCACTGTTTGAAGAACCCAAGCGTCCTGAGTAATGGCCTGCCAATTGTGAAGGAAATGGCGAATCCAACCCCCCAGAGGATAAACAGGCAAAGGCATTGGGCTTACCTGACGTAATCTGAGGACGGGAGTTTCCTCTCTGGCCACCTCAGTGGAAACCACCATGGTTGGAGCGTCTCGTGAGATAGAAGGTTCCGCCTCTGGTGGAGTCTTGAAAGTCTCCGCGGCCTCGGCCGTAGCCACCTCTCGCGGGACCCTAGTGGTACTGGCGGCCTGGCGAGCGGTCCCTGCCTCGCCCAGCCGTTCCAAAAAGGCCAGTAGTGAATACTCTTTTGATATTCGATTGGGCCTTGTCTAAACTAGTGAAAGTCCCTACGTATTTGGAGACGTCTTTAACAAAACGGTCCCCGAACAGCAAGCCGCCTGCCAAGGGACCCGGTTCAGCCCCAGCCAACACCGTCAAGTCAGTGTCCATGCGCACTAGGAGAGATTTCCTGCGCTCGGCTGAAATGGCGAAATTTGCAATGCCTAAAAAGCAAATAGTGCGTTGGGTCCAACCTGCGAGGATGTCTGGGTAAATCAATGCCCCAGACTCTTTGGCCACCAGAGCCATCTCCAAGATCTTAGACAACAGGCCGATGGTGTCTAGTAACTTATCTTGGCACCCGCGCCAAGCGCGATCGATGCCTTTCTTAGGATCCTTCTGGAACTTTTTCAAGAAAGCCAACATATTAGGGTCGATATCTGGGGTGTCAGCGACTTTGTCCGGAACATCCGGACGGGGGCATTCAGATCTTGGGCGGTTTCTGACATCTCTGTCGAAACTACGACGCAAGTTTTGATGGATGTAGTTCACCACCTCCGGAGGAGGGGCCCAATCAGAAGACCTGGGGTGTACTATATCTTGTGGATTGAAGTCAAAGGGGGTAGAAGGCTGATAGACTGGGGGAGATTGAGGGCGTACAACCGACTTTTTGGCTTTTTTCCTTTTGGGGGACATAGTGTGACTGGTTGAGTCCGTATCTGTATCAGTGGCCACCTTGGGCGCAGCGGGCAGAGGGTTGGGAGACCCCGAATGTGGGTGATCTCTGGCCGACAAGGGGGGGTAATGGGGTGATGGTTTGGGCATGCGGCCAATTGGAAGCTTTGGAATACCTAGATTTACCCCCAGAGGAAGTAGAAGCATGCGCGGTATCTTGCTGCAATAAGCCATGGCGCTTCGCAAAGGTTTCTAGCTGTGCTATAATAGGCTTCAGTGCCGCAGCCAAAGCTTTATTTACGGTCTTAGGGACCGCCAATTCCAACGCCTTAGTGACGGAATCCTGGACAGATGCATCTAAAGCCTGCACAAGGTTGTCTTCGAGGAGGGGGGCATGCTCCTCCTCATAGTACCCATATTCGTCCTCCTCAAAGTAGGCCCAGTCTTCCATGTCCACCGAGGAGAATATGGCAAGTCAAGACCAAAAGTTAAGAATCCCAAGGGGATTAGTCAAGGGGGAGCAACCCTGGTGCAAAGTTACTTTTAAAGTATGAAAAAACTGTGCTCCTCAGCATAGCTGTAATCCAAAAAGCCCCAGGCCATCAAGAGCCTCAAATCAGTCTACCAGCCTGCACACAGCTGAGGTCCTGCCACTTTCTACAGCCTGGGAAAGGCATCTACTGAAGGGTACCTCTGAAGAACAACCTGTAGCTCCGACGTGCGATTGGTATGAGCGTGCGGAGCAAGGAGGAAACAAATTAGGCGTCGCGTAGCCCAAAAGAAGCCCAAGAGGAGCCCAATTGGGCTACGCGACTCGAGGCTCAAAAATTATGCGGGCTTGAATCAGGGAAAGCACCGTCCGCTGCCGGTAACGTGGCGAAGCTGACCGGGAAGAGGAGAGACGGCGATCGGAAGGTGAGGAGCGTCTTAAAAACCGAACCGCCACCTTCCGATCGGCCGCATAGGCGGGCGGCAGCGTAGCGCGCTGCAGAGCAATTAAACGAGCGCGCCGGGTAACACAACAAAGGCAAATAACAAAGCAAATAACCAAGGCACAGGCTGCAATGAATAAAGTTAAGGCAAGAAAAAAACACATAAACAAGAGACAAGGCAAGAACCAAAAGTCGAGCACTTATCTCTGTGACGAGCAGCAAACAAAGAGGAGGTGTTCCGGTTTGAGGACTGTTATATAGAGCTAGTCTCTATGGTTACTGTTTCTTTTCACACTAAGCATTCTGGGAATGTTGTGTTATATTGTTATAATGGATCTTATTGGCTGCTGTTGTTTGCAGTAAATGAAAGAGTAAGCATAATCTGAAGCCTCCGGTCCTGTAATAGAATTTAGACTCTGCTTTCAGAAACAGGCAAATCTTCCTGATATTAACTCAGTCCCCAACCTGCAAATACACCTCCAGCGCATTCTTTTTAATCAAAGCAAATTTAGTTTTTTGCTTGCTTGCTTACTACTTCCATTTTCTTTTGCAGATTTCACAACACATTGATTCCTACCACACACATCAATATGTTCCTCATCCAAAGAGGACACAATCTCGTTTTTGTCACTCTACGTCTTAGTAAAGTGAAGCTGTGACTTAATTCCTACTTTTCTGAGTTGTGAATCAACAACTATTTTGTTGGCCAATGCTGTTTGAATTCTCTCTGAAGGGTCTAGTAACCCTGTAAACTAAGCCACAGTATGAGAGCTACTTTTAGATGTTTCACATCACGTGGATGTAAATACTGCAAAATTTGCATAGATGTAAAATGCTTTCCATTCTCAGTAACCAGCCTCATAGGAGCACCCTACATTGCAATGATCATATCCAGAAACTTTCTGACACAATCGGTGCTTGCGACTTTAACAAATAAGTAGTGTACCCAATTGTAGTGGACGTCTACAGCCACAAAATAATACCGCTTATCAAGATCCAGTAACTTGAATGGACCAGAAAAATCCAAACCCAGTTTTTCTGAGGAGCATCCTGCCAGACAGACAGATACAATGTTTTTTTTAATGATTTTGTCAAACAACAATGTTTACATTGATCCACAAACCTTCTAACCTCTGTGTGCATGCCAGGCCACCAACACCATTGTTTCATATTTCTTAAAGGAGCTGAAATCCCAAAATGCCCGTTAGGGGCAGCTCTCATAAGTTTTTCTCTACAGTCGCTAGGTAAAACAAATTAATATGGATGCAGAAAAATGCCCTGAACAACAGAAAGTTCTGGTGCAACCAACTCAAAGCAACACAATTCTGTAACCAAACACTTGCCATGCAGCTAACAACTCATAACAATTATTTTGACCAATTTCACATTTGAATCATTCTTTTGCATCATATTTGAATCACTCTTTTGCAACTCTGCACCAAGTCATGTTCAGACACTTCCATCTGTGTGTCTTCGACTGCATCATTGGTGGTCATCATACAATCTGGTATAATAAAAATTCTTGTTCACCCAGAAAATCTACCTTTACAGGGACACATGACAAACAATCTACACAATAGTTTTTCCACAAGTAGAAAATTGATGTCGAAATGGTACTCTTGTAACCAGGACAACAGCCTAACCAAACAGAAAAAAAAACATTATTGGAAGTGCTGCCTAACATATAAATTAAGGGTTTATGGTCAGGGTAGATTTCAACCTGAGAACCCAAAATATACGTTTTGATTTTTTCTACTGACTATGAACATGCCACAGCTTTACGTTCTGTTCGGAAAAGCTACTGTTTGTTCATGACCATGCACCCATTGACTTTGTACTGCACCAAGACCAATGGTGGTACACCATGATGACACATGTAACCATGCACATAAGGTTTCAGTGGGGGTGTATCTAAAATCAACTCTTTAACTCTCCTGCATGCCAATTCTACATCCTCAGTCCAGACAAAGTTAGGGGCATATTTACAAGCTGGCGATAAAAAATTATCGCCGCTTTTGCGGCCGTTTTCGGCTGAAAAGCAGCGATAATTTTATCGGCTAATTAGCAAGGCCACACTAACGCGTGAAACCTTGCTTTAGCGTGGGGATTCCTAACGCCCAGCTTTGCATCCCTTATGAGATGCAAAGTGGGCGTTCCTGACCTAACATGACAGGACAAATGTCGCTAAGCGACATTTCTCCTATCATCAAGCCCCACGCTATGAAGCATAGCGGCAGGAAAAGTAGCGATAACCCCTGTTATCGCTACTTTCCTTACGCCTGCTAAAGGACTGATTTAGCCATGATATCCTATGGAAGGTGGATATCATGGCTAAGTTTGTGAGTCCCTATCAACAAGCTAACGCCACACTACGTGAGATTATTGCTGGGTTTCCAGCGATAATCTCACGTTAGGCAGTTAGCGCTAGGATTTTTATTGCTGAGGATATAAGCGTTGCTAATAGCATGCTCTCTCAGCGATAAAAATCCACGTTACCCGGCGATAATCATCCACACGCTAAGAGCGCTTAGCGATAATTATCGCCGGTTGTTGCTGATATGCCCCGTAATGCCTTAATTAAGGCCGCCTTACACATTGAAGCAGTAACCTCAAGGCGTAAGAAGTCTCTATTTAAGCTGTAGACTCTGCTGAAAAGGAACATTAGATGTGTGTGCTCTGATGGTTTAGCTAATGCAGCCAGCAGGGCGAAAGTACTTACCGGGATACAAACTCTCAGGAGAGTGCCTCTGGTAAAGAGGTTTTGCTTCTTTTTCAGCTGGAAGCCGATCATTACAATTTCTACGTTCTGGTGTGACTCACTACAAACATGATATCCAAAGCAACAATTGTGCGTCATTTCCTGGATATGAGCGAGTCACTGCTCCTCACCTCACGGGCTAACACAATGTAAAGGAAAGTTGGTGGGCCCCAGGCACTAAAGTTCAACTTGTCGCAAAATGTTGAAGCGGAGGTGGCAAAAGAAGCCAGGCAGAAATCAGAGGATGCAAAAGTTAATTTCAGACATTTGGAGCCAGAGGATCCACACGGCATCCAGAAGCAAAGCAATTCCAAATGCCATAACCATCAGGAACGGAATCAACAAACACTCTGGCATGCCAAAGGTTCCAAACACATCTTAGAAGACAACACAATATATGCATATCATATGCAATATTAAAAGCTTTTAGCAAGTGTTCAAAGCAACAAGCAGTACACCGCATATTTAATAGTAGAAAGTACTTCAAATTAACATGATTTGATCTAACCTGTTTACCAAAATAAGTTAATGGCCACTTTGTTTTTCAGGCCACATTTTAGTTTGCGGAACACTACAGGACAGCAGAAACAAAAAATTCCAGAGACTGTCAGAGATGGTGTTCTCACACCTTGAGTTTTTCCTCCTTACATTTTCTCATGAGAACACCTCGAACAAGTGGAAACCTTTATATTGAGTAGTGATATTCTTTCAGTATTGCATGCATTGTAGCATTTAGTACTGCATCTACACAGAGTTGGAATCAGTAGTACCTTTTGATGCCGTTCATGGTTCAGCATTATCACTAAGCCGTGAATGATCTAGAGCTTCAACTGGAAAACAGGCGAGTTCAAGAATCACTGAAAAAACAATGGGGCCCCGCAGCGTGGCCCTTGATGGTTCCAAGAAGGAAGATTTCCTTGATTAAAATTGTTTCATTCATTCAGTGTATCTCAACTGCTTCTATCTGAGACCAGTTGAGATGAGGGAAGGAGAAACACTGCAAATGAAAAATGGCTCCTCTTTCCAATCGTGCCAGCCTCAGAGCTGACTCTTCCTAATCACAAGTGGGCACCAAGCCTTTTTCCTCCCTTGGGGTTGGAGGACAACGTCGCCAAGGGTCATATGGTCAGCAAGGCTCTTCTCTTTCCTGGGTAGGGGATCAGACATGCTGTCTCGCAGGTTCAGCGCTGCCCGGCCTTACATTTAATAATAGAATCACCCGCTGAGGCTGTTTAAGATATTGAGATGCCATCTCAGGGTCATCGTTTAGGATCATGGGTCAAAATCAGGAAGTGAATTTCCCATTAGTGAAGTTCTGTCAAATGATGACACCTCTTCAAGTGAAGTTGAAGAATTTGGCAAGCACCGACTAGATTCCAGCCTGGATATCCTACTAGAGTTGATTGTTATAAAGTCAGTACCACATTTTTTGTTTTTATTTTTGCCCATTGTCTACTTCCAACTTTTGGTTTATGATGAGATCCTTCTGGATGCTGTGCAACTAACTAATTTGTATGCTGAATAATTTTAGAAGTAACATGAAGACTTTTTTTTGTATTTCTAGACTGCATAAGACTAGGAGGCATCAAAGCGCTATACAAGAGGAAGGACAGACTTAAAGGTCGATCTCTGAGGCAGACAAAACCCCCTAAAGAATATCCCCTAGCCAACTTAGGTGCCGATTACGATCCGGTAAAAACTGGGTACGAACCGTCGGTCGGAGAGTTTTCTCCGTCCGACTCGTACCCGGTCGGAAAACTTTACAAACATGGAATTACGATTCGCACGGAAACACCATTGCCGTACGAATCGTAAAAAACACCGACCGACGAAAATATACGTACGAATGTGATCCGGGAATGCTGCGACGTGACGTCGGGACGCTTTCAGGCAGCGTTTCACGACCCAGGAAGTGCGATTCGAACCGACAGCAGTCCGGACGGCGACACGGCACCCAAAAAGTGCCGGAAAAGCGAAGTACGGCGCGAAACGACCAGAGTAGGTGGCCCGGTACTCGCCGTACCCCCCCCCAGCCCCCATACGTACGTGTCGTACCACCCGTGTATGTACACCCGTGTACGTGTCGTACCCCTCGTGTATGTACACCCGTGTACGTTCGAGTCGTACCCCCGTGTATGTACACCCGTGTACGTGTCGTACCCCCCCGTGTATGTACACCCGTGTACGTGTCGTACCCCGTGTATGTACACCTGTGTACGTTCGAGTCGTACCCCCCGTGTATGTACACCCGTGTACGTGTCGTACCCCCCGTGTATGTACACCCGTGTACGTGTTGTACCCCCCGTGTATGTACACCCGTGTACGTTCGAGTCGTACCCCCACCCGTGTATGTACAGTGCGTACCCCCAGCGCTGGGGGTACGCACCGTACATACATGGATCGTGATTCCGCGGTCGGACTTCACTTTTCACATTTGTACGGTAAATCGTCCGAGGACGTGTCGGACACATTTTCCGACCCGAGGACGTGTGGGGAATAATTCCCAATGCGGTTCGTATGGACTTTTTACCATGCGAATCGTAATTGGCAGTTTGTACGGCACTTGTACGATTCATACGGTAAAAAGACCGGATACGAGTCGTACGGGGAATTTTTTTGCCGGATCGTAATCGGCACTTTAATCTGCAAACAGACAAGTGTTAATTTGCTTGCAGAACATTAGGTGTGAACTCTGGCTCCTGATATATTCAGGCAAGGAGTTCCACAGCCTGGCAGATGCCACCGTAAAGGAGCGGTCCCCCATCTGACGTTCTTGCATCTTGGAACAGCTGCCTTATGACATCCCACAGATCTTAAAGATCTCATGGGAACATACCAATTCATGGTTGCCCTAACATAGCTCGAGCCTCATGATTGATGGTCTTTCTGCATTAAGCATGGTACTTTAACGGACACCTCTTTCTTTATTGGCAGCCAATGAAGAGATCTCAGGCCTTCCCTGACCGAGGCGTGTTTGGGTATTCCCAAAACCAAGCATGCAGCTGCATTCTGAATGACTTGGAGCTTGTTTAGCAAAAGTTGATTGATGTTTAGATACAGGGCACTGTAGTAGTCTAGGCGTGAGGTGATAAGTGCAATGACCACTAATGCCCTGAGCTCCTTCGGAAGCAGCGGCAGAGTCTTCTTCAGGATCCTGCTCATTCTGGTGCCTCATTGCATGAGCCTTACAATGTTCAAGAAAATAGTGTAGAAGGTTATATAGGCCAACTGGTCTTCAACACTAATTTGGCAAAATGCAGCTGGAGCCTGATGATATGCACCCCCTGTCTGTAAAGACAGTGTAATACAGCATAGAAGCACTAGAAAAACCATCAAGGAAGGAATAACAAGAATGGCATGGATGCCATCTAGTAGTGTGGCAGTCGCCACCGCTGAGACAACTGATGGCAACAAGCAGATTACAGAAAAGATAGACAATATAGCCATCACTGTCAATCTGTTGAAAAAAGACGTGGATTAAATCTGAGACAGGACCACTGATGCAGACCAGAGAATATCAGATCTGAAGGACTCTTCTTCTGTGCAAGCAAGGCACATAACTGAGCTTCGACAACAGTGGCATATTATGAAGGGGGTCATAAAAAAGAAAGGTTCGGAAATAGCTAACGACAAGAGAAAAGGGTCAAGCGTCCATTAAAGGTATCAACAGCAAATATAGTGAGCCGCTGACCGATCACGTGTTGATTAACACGTTTGGGGAATACTACTATGAACATTGCAGGGGGCATAGGTGTACTGATGATGTGCGTATGCACTCTTCGATAGATAAAATAAATATACTGGTGCCAGCTGATAAGCAGTGTGAGGCTCTAAAAAGATTCATAACCACAGAGGGAATATGATGAACAGTATTAGAACTGAATTTGGCAACACTCCACCTGGTGTGAGTTGTCTGCTGAATTCTATGAAGCAAATGGTGATCAACCTGTGTTTCCATTACTAGATATGTTTAATGAACATTATCATTTTGGACAATTGCCACATACTATGTATGAAATCACAACTGACTCTGTACACTTTACCACTCCAAACTAGTGCTAAAGTGCATATGCTCTGTACTCTAAACACAGTGGCTTATACCCAATTGGGATATTTAATTTACTTGTAACTACCTAGTAAAGTGACACTCCCTGTGCCCAGGGCCTGTAAATTAAATGCTACTAGTGGGCCTGCTGCACTGATTGTGCCACCCACTAAGTAACGCTTTAAACATGGCTCAGGCCAGCCACTGCAGAGCCTGTGTGTGCATTTCTAAACTGCCATCTCAACCTCACAAGTTAACCTACTTGCCAGGCCCAAACCTTCCCCTTTATTACATATAAGTCACCCCTAAGGTAGGCCCTAGTCAGCACTATGGAGAGGGTACAGTGTAGTTATAAGATAGGACATATACTTTTGAGTTTTACACATTCTGGTAGTGAAAAACTGCTGAATTTGTTTTTTACTACTGCAAGTCCTATCTCTCCCATAGGTTAACATTCGGGTTGCCTTGAAGCATCGTATTAAGTGTAATTTCCAAATAGTAAAATATAGAGAATAAAAGTTTGGTGTCTCTGGATTCACAATTTGAAATCACAACTCATGGTGAAGTAGGATTTTGAATTGTAAGTCTGAAAATGCCACTTTTAGAAAGTTGGCATTTTTTTACTTTAACCATTCTGTGCCTCTGCCTGTCTCTGAATACATGTCTGGGTTGGGTGACAGCTGGGCTTTGTGCATTCCCTCTGGACAGTCACACAAAGGTAGCTGGGGTCTGACATTTGCATCCTGATGGCCCATCACCAGGCTGATGGGCCTTTCTGAGGTAGATTGGGAGAGAGGAGCTGCCACACTTGACTGCACACAAAGAGCTGCATACACCCCTGTAATGAGTCTGGAGCCGGGGCAGGGACCATGTGATCTTCAAAGGCCTCTTTGATGTCTCCCCGTTTTAAAGACACAATTGGGTATAAGTACTGGACCCCTGATACCACCAGATCATAACTCTACTGGAACCAAGAACATTCTGCCTGGAAGAACAGCTGCTTTTATGCAGGAGGAACTGCCACTTTGCTACTTGCTGTGCTGTGTTATCCTGCTAATTGCTGTGCTACAGGAGGAAGTGCCACATTGCAACTTGCTCTGCTGTGTTGGCCTGCTGCCTGCTGCTTCATGCCTGTGAGTGAGATTGACTGGACCTGCTCTCTGCATGCTTGAACCCAAGATTCTCCAAGGGCTTGTTGGCATACCTCCTTTTTTCTGAAGTCTCAGGGACACAAAATACTTCTTGCAACACTGCTGATGTTGCTGGACTCTGCCATTTGTGAGTGCTACCTTTGCTTGAGGTGCCCCCTCCAGTCCTGGGCCTCAGAAGTGGGTTCCGAAGCTGTTTTTATACACAAACCGGCGCATCTACCTGACAGCTTGAGGAAAATTGGCGCATCGTTCTTCGACACCGACGCAGTGCTAAACAACACAGGTCCTGAGAGTCGGGCTTGGCAAGCATGCATTGCTGATCAGAAGACATCCCTGCACGGCTCGGCGATGACGCATTGGTCCAACTGCGTCAAACAGAACTTAGGCATCAAGTCTTCAATGTAAACGTTTTGCTCCATACAAGGTACTTTGTCAGTGGACCCTGTGTGGGTCCGGTAGCTGGCCTGCCCTCCATCACAGTCAGCCTGAAGTTTGGATTTGCACTGGTCCCTCGTGACCTCAAGTAACCTTTCGACCGCTAGTGACTTCTAAGCACTGTTTCCACATTTAATCATTAATAAGTCATATCTCAATGTCTACTTAATGTGTTTTTGTTGTTTTGGTCTTGTTTTACTCAGATACATATTCTCTATTTTTCTAAACTGGTGTGGAGTCTTTTTGTGGTGTTTTCATTGTGTTACTGTAATTTAAGTGTTGCCCAAATACTTTACACATTACCTCTTTCCAGGTCGACATGGCAGTTTAACACTGCACTCACAGATACTGAAATAGCAGGCCTGAGGTAAGTTTATAGGGCTACTCGTGTGGGTAGCACAACCAGTGCTGCAGGCCCACTAGTAGCATCTGATTTACAGGATTTGGGCACCCCAAGTGCACTTTACTATGAACTTACCAGTAAATCAGATATGCCAATCATGGAGAACCAATCAGAATCCCAGTTCACACAGGGAGCACTATGCTTTAGCACTGATCATCAGTGGTAAAGGGGGAACAACCTTTACAACGCAACTTTTACAACGCACTACACTTACAACGCATTTTTTACAACGCAACATCCACTACAACGCATTCCATTACATCGCAGGACACTACAACGCATTTTTAAAAACTACCTTTACAACGCATTCCATTACAACGCATACTACCTTTACAACGCATACCATTACAACGCATAATATTATATTAAAACCCCTACACTATCCAACACTTACACTACTGTTGCACCCCCTGGAGTTAGAATAGTAATTTGTACCCCTATACTATCCAACACTTACCCTACTGTTGCACCCCCTGGAGTTAGAATAGTAATTTTTACCCCTATACTATCCAACACTTACCCTACTGTTGCACCCCCTGGAGTTAGAATAGTAATTTCTACCCCTATGCTATCCAACACTTACCCCACTGTTGCACCCCCTGGAGTTAGAATAGTAATTTTTACCCCTATACTATCCAACACTTACCCTACTGTTGCACCCCCTGGAGTTAGAATAGTAATTTTTACCCCTATACTATCCAACACTTACCCTACTGTTGCACCCCCTGGAGTAAGAATAGTAATTTTTACCCCTATACTATCCAACACTTACCCTACTGTTGCACCCCCTGGAGTTAGAATAGTAATTTTTACCCCTATACTATCCAACACTTACCCTACTGTTGCACCCCCTGGAGTAAGAATAGTAATTTTTACCCCTATACTATCCAACAATTACCCTACTGTTGCACCCCCTGGAGTAAGATTAGTAATTTTTACCCCTATACTATCCAATACTTACCTTAAATGCAATGTAATATTATGCGTTGTAATGGTATGCGTTGTAAAGGTAGTATGCGTTGTAATGGAATGCGTTGTAAAGGTAGTTTTTAAAAATGCGTTGTAGTGTCCTGCGATGTAATGGAATGCGTTGTAGTGGATGTTGCGTTGTAAAAAATGCGTTGTAAGTGCATGCGTTGTAAAAGTGTGCGTTGTAACGACGTACATCCGTGGTAAAGTGACCAGAGTACCTAAACCAGCAAAAACGAAGTCAGGCATTACGTCAAAAACACAGGAGGTGGAGACAAAAAGACAGGGGAAACCACACCAAGGATGCCAGGTCTAACACCTTTAAAATCCTGTGATGCTCACTGTCTAGTCAATTTACCTATGTGAGAAACTGGTGTGGGGTGTTAACCCTATTCAAGCAACAGCCCCAATCCCTGTCACAGAAAACCACTAAAGTCAACCAATTAATCTGTGCTTATCTCTCTGGTAGTTTGGCACAAAGCAGTCAGCTCACAAACAGCAATCAAGTGAAAACACAGCGCAAGAAAAATCCCACACCAATTTAGAGAAATAAAGTCCTTTTTATGAATTCTTTGACACAAAAAAGACAAAAACCCAATTAGTAGAACCCAGTTTATGAATATTTAAAGTTTAGGGTAAAACTTGTATCTAAAAGATCAAAGAGCTAACTGCACACATCTAGTCGTGTGAGACAGGGTCAAAGTCGAACATTTGGTCCACTGCGAAGGAGAGAGGGTCGGATACATAAATTGGATTGGGCCTGGTCAGCACTTTCCTTCTGACTTCAGCAAAAATGCTTTGAGAAGGTAAAGATCAGCGGGGCAAGACTGCAGGCAGTGTAGGAGGAAGAGGTGTCGTGATCATGGAGCCGCTAGACGAAGTTGCAGTGAAGATATCCACGTTTGGACTTAGTCTCTTTCTTGGAAGCCAAAAACCTCTAGCGGGATGAAGCTGCAAGCTGTAGCCAACGAGGGCTCCACAAGGCCGGATATAGGATTTGCTGCTCCGAGTGGGAAGGGTATGCTCAGACGTGAGTCCCTTGCTCTCCATGCAACTGGAATCAGGCTATCCTGGCTGATGAGGGCTGAAAGCCCGAAACCGGTCCTAGGATGCTTGTTTCCAGTCCAGGGAGGACCTGGCTTGGCAGTTCGGGCTGGACTGTTCCCATGGGGCACAGGGTCAAGACTGATTTGCATATGGCTGGGTTCAAACTGGAATGGCATGGTGAGCAAAAAAACGATGGATTTAGGCCCAGATCTCTGTACTGGGGTGAATGTATGACATTGTTCTGCATTCTGTCCATCAATTGTTATTTTTGCATTTGTCACCCCGAGTGGGAAGGGTATGCTCAGACGTGAGTCCCTTGCTCTCCATGCAACTGGAATCAGGCTATCCTGGCTGATGAGGGCTGAAAGCCCGAAACCGGTCCTAGGATGCTTGTTTCCAGTCCAGGGAGGACCTGGCTTGGCAGTTCGGGCTGGACTGTTCCCATGGGGCACAGGGTCAAGACTGATTTGCATATGGCTGGGTTCAAACTGGAATGGCATGGTGAGCAAAAAAACGATGGATTTAGGCCCAGATCTCTGTACTGGGGTGAATGTATGACATTGTTCTGCATTCTGTCCATCAATTGTTATTTTTGCATTTGTCACCCCGAGTGGGAAGGGTATGCTCAGACGTGAGTCCCTTGCTCTCCATGCAACTGGAATCAGGCTATCCTGGCTGATGAGGGCTGAAAGCCCGAAACCGGTCCTAGGATGCTTGTTTCCAGTCCAGGGAGGACCTGGCTTGGCAGTTCGGGCTGGACTGTTCCCATGGGGCACAGGGTCAAGACTGATTTGCATATGGCTGGGTTCAAACTGGAATGGCATGGTGAGCAAAAAAACGATGGATTTAGGCCCAGATCTCTGTACTGGGGTGAATGTATGACATTGTTCTGCATTCTGTCCATCAATTGTTATTTTTGCATTTGTCACCCCGAGTGGGAAGGGTATGCTCAGACGTGAGTCCCTTGCTCTCCATGCAACTGGAATCAGGCTATCCTGGCTGATGAGGGCTGAAAGCCCGAAACCGGTCCTAGGATGCTTGTTTCCAGTCCAGGGAGGACCTGGCTTGGCAGTTCGGGCTGGACTGTTCCCATGGGGCACAGGGTCAAGACTGATTTGCATATGGCTGGGTTCAAACTGGAATGGCATGGTGAGCAAAAAAACGATGGATTTAGGCCCAGATCTCTGTACTGGGGTGAATGTATGACATTGTTCTGCATTCTGTCCATCAATTGTTATTTTTGCATTTGTCACCCCGAGTGGGAAGGGTATGCTCAGACGTGAGTCCCTTGCTCTCCATGCAACTGGAATCAGGCTATCCTGGCTGATGAGGGCTGAAAGCCCGAAACCGGTCCTAGGATGCTTGTTTCCAGTCCAGGGAGGACCTGGCTTGGCAGTTCGGGCTGGACTGTTCCCATGGGGCACAGGGTCAAGACTGATATACATATGGCTGGGTTCAAACTGGAATGGCATGGTGAGCAAAAAAACGATGGATTTAGGCCCAGATCTCTGTACTGGGGTGAATGTATGACATTGTTCTGCATTCTGTCCATCAATTGTTATTTTTGCATTTGTCACCCCGAGTGGGAAGGGTATGCTCAGACGTGAGTCCCTTGCTCTCCATGCAACTGGAATCAGGCTATCCTGGCTGATGAGGGCTGAAAGCCCGAAACCGGTCCTAGGATGCTTGTTTCCAGTCCAGGGAGGACCTGGCTTGGCAGTTCGGGCTGGACTGTTCCCATGGGGCACAGGGTCAAGACTGATTTGCATATGGCTGGGTTCAAACTGGAATGGCATGGTGAGCAAAAAAACGATGGGTTTAGGCCCAGATCTCTGTACTGGGGTGAATGTATGACATTGTTCTGCATTCTGTCCATCAATTGTTATTTTTGCATTTGTCACCCCGAGTGGGAAGGGTATGCTCAGACGTGAGTCCCTTGCTCTCCATGCAACTGGAATCAGGCTATCCTGGCTGATGAGGGCTGAAAGCCCGAAACCGGTCCTAGGATGCTTGTTTCCAGTCCAGGGAGGACCTGGCTTGGCAGTTCGGGCTGGACTGTTCCCATGGGGCACAGGGTCAAGACTGATTTGCATATGGCTGGGTTCAAACTGGAATGGCATGGTGAGCAAAAAAACGATGGATTTAGGCCCAGATCTCTGTACTGGGGTGAATGTATGACATTGTTCTGCATTCTGTCCATCAATTGTTATTTTTGCATTTGTCACCCCGAGTGGGAAGGGTATGTTCAGACGTGAGTCCCTTGCTCTCCATGCAACTGGAATCAGGCTATCCTGGCTGATGAGGGCTGAAAGCCCGAAACCGGTCCTAGGATGCTTGTTTCCAGTCCAGGGAGGACCTGGCTTGGCAGTTCGGGCTGGACTGTTCCCATGGGGCACAGGGTCAAGACTGATTTGCATATGGCTGGGTTCAAACTGGAATGGCATGGTGAGCAAAAAAACGATGGATTTAGGCCCAGATCTCTGTACTGGGGTGAATGTATGACATTGTTCTGCATTCTGTCCATCAATTGTTATTTTTGCATTTGTCACCCCGAGTGGGAAGGGTATGCTCAGACGTGAGTCCCTTGCTCTCCATGCAACTGGAATCAGGCTATCCTGGCTGATGAGGGCTGAAAGCCCGAAACCGGTCCTAGGATGCTTGTTTCCAGTCCAGGGAGGACCTGGCTTGGCAGTTCGGGCTGGACTGTTCCCATGGGGCACAGGGTCAAGACTGATTTGCATATGGCTGGGTTCAAACTGGAATGGCATGGTGAGCAAAAAAACGATGGATTTAGGCCCAGATCTCTTTACTGGGGTGAATGTATGACATTGTTCTGCATTCTGTCCATCAATTGTTATTTTTGCATTTGTCACCCCGAGTGGGAAGGGTATGCTCAGACGTGAGTCCCTTGCTCTCCATGCAACTGGAATCAGGCTATCCTGGCTGATGAGGGCTGAAAGCCCGAAACCGGTCCTAGGATGCTTGTTTCCAGTCCAGGGAGGACCTGGCTTGGCAGTTCGGGCTGGACTGTTCCCATGGGGCACAGGGTCAAGACTGATTTGCATATGGCTGGGTTCAAACTGGAATGGCATGGTGAGCAAAAAAACGATGGATTTAGGCCCAGATCTCTGTACTGGGGTGAATGTATGACATTGTTCTGCATTCTGTCCATCAATTGTTATTTTTGCATTTGTCACCCCGAGTGGGAAGGGTATGCTCAGACGTGAGTCCCTTGCTCTCCATGCAACTGGAATCAGGCTATCCTGGCTGATGAGGGCTGAAAGCCCGAAATCGGTCCTAGGATGCTTGTTTCCAGTCCAGGGAGGACCTGGCTTGGCAGTTCGGGCTGGACTGTTCCCATGGGGCACAGGGTCAAGACTGATTTGCATATGGCTGGGTTCAAACTGGAATGGCATGGTGAGCAAAAAACGATGGATTTAGGCTCAGATCTCTGTACTGGGGTGAATGTATGACATTGTTCTGCATTCTGTCCATCAATTGTTATTTTTGCATTTGTCACCCCGAGTGGGAAGGGTATGCTCAGACGTGAGTCCCTTGCTCTCCATGCAACTGGAATCAGGCTATCCTGGCTGATGAGGGCTGAAAGCCCGAAACCGGTCCTAGGATGCTTGTTTCCAGTCCAGGGAGGACCTGGCTTGGCAGTTCGGGCTGGACTGTTCCCATGGGGCACAGGGTCAAGACTGATTTGCATATGGCTGGGTTCAAACTGGAATGGCATGGTGAGCAAAAAAACGATGGATTTAGGCCCAGATCTCTGTACTGGGGTGAATGTATGACATTGTTCTGCATTCTGTCCATCAATTGTTATTTTTGCATTTGTCACCCCGAGTGGGAAGGGTATGCTCAGACGTGAGTCCCTTGCTCTCCATGCAACTGGAATCAGGCTATCCTGGCTGATGAGGGCTGAAAGCCCGAAACCGGTCCTAGGATGCTTGTTTCCAGTCCAGGGAGGACCTGGCTTGGCAGTTCGGGCTGGACTGTTCCCATGGGGCACAGGGTCAAGACTGATTTGCATATGGCTGGGTTCAAACTGGAATGGCATGGTGAGCAAAAAAACGATGGATTTAGGCCCAGATCTCTGTACTGGGGTGAATGTATGACATTGTTCTGCATTCTGTCCATCAATTGTTATTTTTGCATTTGTCACCCCGAGTGGGAAGGGTATGCTCAGACGTGAGTCCCTTGCTCTCCATGCAACTGGAATCAGGCTATCCTGGCTGATGAGGGCTGAAAGCCCGAAACCGGTCCTAGGATGCTTGTTTCCAGTCCAGGGAGGACCTGGCTTGGCAGTTCGGGCTGGACTGTTCCCATGGGGCACAGGGTCAAGACTGATTTGCATATGGCTGGGTTCAAACTGGAATGGCATGGTGAGCAAAAAAACGATGGATTTAGGCCCAGATCTCTGTACTGGGGTGAATGTATGACATTGTTCTGCATTCTGTCCATCAATTGTTATTTTTGCATTTGTCACCCCGAGTGGGAAGGGTATGCTCAGACGTGAGTCCCTTGCTCTCCATGCAACTGGAATCAGGCTATCCAGGCTGATGAGGGCTGAAAGCCCGAAACCGGTCCTAGGATGCTTGTTTCCAGTCCAGGGAGGACCTGGCTTGGCAGTTCGGGCTGGACTGTTCCCATGGGGCACAGGGTCAAGACTGATTTGCATATGGCTGGGTTCAAACTGGAATGGCATGGTGAGCAAAAAAACGATGGATTTAGGCCCAGATCTCTGTACTGGGGTGAATGTATGACATTGTTCTGCATTCTGTCCATCAATTGTTATTTTTGCATTTGTCACCCCGAGTGGGAAGGGTATGCTCAGACGTGAGTCCCTTGCTCTCCATGCAACTGGAATCAGGCTATCCTGGCTGATGAGGGCTGAAAGCCCGAAACCGGTCCTAGGATGCTTGTTTCCAGTCCAGGGAGGACCTGGCTTGGCAGTTCGGGCTGGACTGTTCCCATGGGGCACAGGGTCAAGACTGATTTGCATATGGCTGGGTTCAAACTGGAATGGCATGGTGAGCAAAAAAACGATGGATTTAGGCCCAGATCTCTGTACTGGGGTGAATGTATGACATTGTTCTGCATTCTGTCCATCAATTGTTATTTTTGCATTTGTCACCCCGAGTGGGAAGGGTATGCTCAGACGTGAGTCCCTTGCTCTCCATGCAACTGGAATCAGGCTATCCTGGCTGATGAGGGCTGAAAGCCCGAAACCGGTCCTAGGATGCTTGTTTCCAGTCCAGGGAGGACCTGGCTTGGCAGTTCGGGCTGGACTGTTCCCATGGGGCACAGGGTCAAGACTGATTTGCATATGGCTGGGTTCAAACTGGAATGGCATGGTGAGCAAAAAAACGATGGATTTAGGCCCAGATCTCTGTACTGGGGTGAATGTATGACATTGTTCTGCATTCTGTCCATCAATTGTTATTTTTGCATTTGTCACCCCGAGTGGGAAGGGTATGCTCAGACGTGAGTCCCTTGCTCTCCATGCAACTGGAATCAGGCTATCCTGGCTGATGAGGGCTGAAAGCCCGAAACCGGTCCTAGGATGCTTGTTTCCAGTCCAGGGAGGACCTGGCTTGGCAGTTCGGGCTGGACTGTTCCCATGGGGCACAGGGTCAAGACTGATTTGCATATGGCTGGGTTCAAACTGGAATGGCATGGTGAGCAAAAAAACGATGGATTTAGGCCCAGATCTCTGTACTGGGGTGAATGTATGACATTGTTCTGCATTCTGTCCATCAATTGTTATTTTTGCATTTGTCACCCCGAGTGGGAAGGGTATGCTCAGACGTGAGTCCCTTGCTCTCCATGCAACTGGAATCAGGCTATCCTGGCTGATGAGGGCTGAAAGCCCGAAACCGGTCCTAGGATGCTTGTTTCCAGTCCAGGGAGGACCTGGCTTGGCAGTTCGGGCTGGACTGTTCCCATGGGGCACAGGGTCAAGACTGATTTGCATATGGCTGGGTTCAAACTGGAATGGCATGGTGAGCAAAAAAACGATGGATTTAGGCCCAGATCTCTGTACTGGGGTGAATGTATGACATTGTTCTGCATTCTGTCCATCAATTGTTATTTTTGCATTTGTCACCCCGAGTGGGAAGGGTATGCTCAGACGTGAGTCCCTTGCTCTCCATGCAACTGGAATCAGGCTATCCTGGCTGATGAGGGCTGAAAGCCCGAAACCGGTCCTAGGATGCTTGTTTCCAGTCCAGGGAGGACCTGGCTTGGCAGTTCGGGCTGGACTGTTCCCATGGGGCACAGGGTCAAGACTGATTTGCATATGGCTGGGTTCAAACTGGAATGGCATGGTGAGCAAAAAAACGATGGATTTAGGCCCAGATCTCTGTACTGGGGTGAATGTATGACATTGTTCTGCATTCTGTCCATCAATTGTTATTTTTGCATTTGTCACCCCGAGTGGGAAGGGTATGCTCAGACGTGAGTCCCTTGCTCTCCATGCAACTGGAATCAGGCTATCCTGGCTGATGAGGGCTGAAAGCCCGAAACCGGTCCTAGGATGCTTGTTTCCAGTCCAGGGAGGACCTGGCTTGGCAGTTCGGGCTGGACTGTTCCCATGGGGCACAGGGTCAAGACTGATTTGCATATGGCTGGGTTCAAACTGGAATGGCATGGTGAGCAAAAAAACGATGGATTTAGGCCCAGATCTCTGTACTGGGGTGAATGTATGACATTGTTCTGCATTCTGTCCATCAATTGTTATTTTTGCATTTGTCACCCCGAGTGGGAAGGGTATGCTCAGACGTGAGTCCCTTGCTCTCCATGCAACTGGAATCAGGCTATCCTGGCTGATGAGGGCTGAAAGCCCGAAACCGGTCCTAGGATGCTTGTTTCCAGTCCAGGGAGGACCTGGCTTGGCAGTTCGGGCTGGACTGTTCCCATGGGGCACAGGGTCAAGACTGATTTGCATATGGCTGGGTTCAAACTGGAATGGCATGGTGAGCAAAAAAACGATGGATTTAGGCCCAGATCTCTGTACTGGGGTGAATGTATGACATTGTTCTGCATTCTGTCCATCAATTGTTATTTTTGCATTTGTCACCCCGAGTGGGAAGGGTATGCTCAGACGTGAGTCCCTTGCTCTCCATGCAACTGGAATCAGGCTATCCTGTGTAACGCCCTGAACGTCTCAGGATCGTTTAACAGACACGACAATGAGGACGCAACCACTTGTGAAGGGTTAGTTCTTTTAATGAAGGCAAATAAAATACAAAGAACAAACAAAAGTTATAGTCACTGGAATCCTCCAGGCTAAGTACGTTACCAGCCCACAGCACGGATGGTCCTAACCGTCCTCTGCATATACGCCGATCCCGGCGTATGCCAACAGAGGGCAGAAATGAAATGGCCGACAATGCCAATCGGTAGGCTGTGAGGGGCACGAAGAGTGTTGGGGAGAATCGAGGAGTCAGGGAAACACCCAGCCGGGGTCTCTACCTGAAGGGAGCAGCCGCTCAACCTCTTCCTCAGACTGCACCGGGACGCGGAGTCACCTCCTGGTGATGCGTCACCGATACCCCAATCACAAGCAAGAAGACTGAACCGAGAGCAGCCGCTCGATCGATCCTGTGGACTTCCGAGTCTGTAACGCGGCAAACACCTCCTGGTGTGCGTTACAGCTGGCAGTCCCTGTGTCTCTGGTCGGGCTGGGAGTTACGACTCCAACCAGCAAAAGCGCCACTGCGCTTGGACTCAGCCGAGTCAAAAAGCGAAGCTCAATGGTTGACCGGTAGAGCTTCCGGGTCCTTCACAGGTGACGATGGGGCAAGACACGGCCCAGGGAGTAACGACTCGACCTACCTCCGTTCTTGCCTTACTGGAGCACCACTCCGGAACACTGCTCTTCACGAAGCAGGTACGTCGGTGTAAACACAATATCCGACAGCCTTGTACCTCCCGGTTCCTCCCTTTATAGGGCGTGTTTTCCTTGAGTTATGTAACAGCTCTCCTGTTTACATAAGGGCGTGTTTCCCTTGAGTTATGTAACAGCTCTCCTGTTTACATAAGGGCGTGTTTCCCTTGAGTTATGTAACAGCTCTCCTGTTTACATAAGGGCGTGTTTCCCTTGAGTTATGTAACAGCTCTCCTGTTTACATAAGGGCGTGTTTCCCTTGTATGACAGGAATTCTTGACAGTACATCCTCCCTCTCAGCGGCTCCCCACGGGTCCAGCGCTGGCAGGAAAACGCCGATGGAACAAGGAGACCAAGCGCGGAGCATGAACCCCTTCAGCCGGTTCCCATGAATGCTCCTCCGGGCCATAGCCTTTCCACGCAACCAGGTACCACAGCTTCCCCCTGCGCCATTTGGACGCCCGTATGCCCGACACTTCATACTCCACCTCCGACTCCACGCATACCGGCCTAGGTGTCCCAGACGGCTTGGAGGGTGCTGGTTTGAGCAATGATACATGAAAGACAGGGTG
This sequence comes from Triturus cristatus, assembly GCF_964204655.1. NCBI lineage: Eukaryota > Metazoa > Chordata > Amphibia > Caudata > Salamandridae > Triturus > Triturus cristatus. Next base: position 1,067,420,795 of record NC_140582.1, on the reverse strand, counting down.
TATCCGCAATGACTGGGGCAAGCACATCTTCACGTTCACGGGACCCATACACTTGGTAATTCGATAGGGGCCCATGTACTTGGGATGGAACACACTGTTCTTTCGAAACCTCATGTTTCTTGTGGATATCCAGACGTAGTCTCCAGTGCGGTACAGTGGCCCGGGCCTTCTCTTCCTATCTGCCGCAGCCTTGTATCTTCTCTTGGCCTCTATTAGGACAGCCCTTGAGCGCATCAACGTGTCTTTTATGTGTGCCACCCTGTCCGCTGTGGCGGGAATCCTGTCCTCTCTGAACGGATGTAGAAATGGCAAGAACCTGGGATGTTGGCCATAGTTGCTATAGAACGGAGATGACTGTGTGGAGCTGTGAGTGGCGTTGTTATAGGCTATCTCTGCAACCCATAGCAAGTCGACCCATTCTTCCCTGCCCTGGTCCACAAAACATCGCAGATACTGTTTGAGCGTTTGGTTCAGGCGCTCGGTTTGGCCGTCCGTTTGAGGGTGGTAGCTGGTGGACAGGGCGGTCTTAACATGCAGCGCAGTGCACCAAGTCTTCCAGAATTGCGCAGTAAACTGCGACCCCCGGTCCGACACGATCACCCCAGGTAATCCATGCAGTCGTACCACATTCTTTAGGAGTAGTGACGCCAATTCCCCGGCCGTAGGGACTCTCTTGCAGGGGATGAAGTGCCCCATTTTCGTCAAGTAATCCACCACCACCAGTATTGCCGTCATCCCCTGGTCTACCGGTAGGCCCACCACGAAGTCCAGTGATATGCTATCCCATGGTCTATCCGGGGTCGGAAGTGGATGTAAGAGCCCTTGGGTTCGGCCATGGTCGGCCTTCATGGTAGCACACGTAGGACACTCCTGTCCCCACCTCCTGACATCCACTCTCATGGTTGGCCACCAGAAATGCCGTCCCATGCTAGCCACCGTTTTTTCAAAGCCCAAATGACCTGCGCATGGAGAGTCATGGCACCAGATGAATGCTTGTTTCCTTAGCCTAGGCGTGGGTATCAATAGGCACCTGCCCTTCAGGGGTATCCCGTCCTTCAGCTGCCATTCTCTGTGACTGAGGAGCCACCTCCGCCATGCGAATGACCTGATCCCTCTCTTTATTCCCCTCAGGAAAGTATCCGGTTGGATAACCCCCAATACCATCCTCGGGGAAATGATGGAACGCTCGGTTGCAGGCAATGGTTCCTTAACTGCAGATTGACGGGACAGGGCGTCCGCCTTCCGGTTTTCCGTCCCCGGCCGATATGTGATGCGGAAGTTGAACCCCGCAAAGAAGATCATCCACCGCAGCTGCCTGGGAGAAAGGTGTCTAGTGGCCGTCATGAACTGTAGGTTCCGATGGTCCGTGTACACCGATACCACATGTCTTGCCCCCATCAACCAATGCCTCCATTCGGTGAAGGCGTCCTTGATTGCGAGAAGCTCCTTCTCCGCAATATGGTAGTTGCGTTCGGCGTCGTTGAGTTTGCGGGACATGTACGCAACGGGATGAAGCACCCCTGTGTCGTGGTTGCGTTGGGACAAGATAGCCCCCAGCGCCACATCCGACGCGTCCGCTTCCACCACGTAGGGGAGATCCGGATCGGGGTGAGCCAACACCGGCGCCTTACCAAAGGCGCTTTTCAGGGCCTCAAAGGCTTTGTTCGCTTCAGGGGACCAGACAAACTCCTTGGACTTCCTCAGTAGCTGTGTGATTGGGGCCACCACTCCTGAAAATCCATCTATAAACCGCCTGTAAAAGTTGGCGAAGCCAATGAAACTTTGGACGTCCTTCACGCTTTGGGGCACCGGCCATTCTTTCACCGCCTTGATCTTTCGTTCTGCCATCTCCTGTCCCTCTGGACTCAGCATCACTCCGAGGAATTCCACGGATGTGACGTGGAAGTCACACTTGCTGAGTTTACAAAACAGCATGTTTTCCCTCAGCTTTTGGAGCACAGCTTTGACGTGGTGTACGTGCTCCTCCACACTGGACGAATAGATGAGGATGTCGTCGATATATACGACCACGTAGATATCCAACTCCTCTCTGAATACCTCATTCAAAAAGTACTGAAAGGCTGCCGGGGCGTTGCACAGACCGAACGGCATGACGAGGTACTCAAAAAGGCCGAACCTGGTCTTGAAGGCGGTCTTCCACTCGTCTCCGTCCCTCATGCGCACCAGATGGTATGCCCCTTTCAAATCCAACTTGGTGTAGATACGAGCTTTCTTGACCTGTTCCAGAAGTACACTGATGAGAGGCAAGGGGTACCGATTTTTTATGGTTATCGCATTCAATGCCCTAAAGTCCACACAGGCTCTCAGCTCCCCATTAGCCTTCGGGATGAAGAAAAGTGGCGAGGCGGCCGGAGACTTGGACGGGCGGATGAATCCTAGCTTGAGGAGTTTATCCAGGTACCCCCGGAGATGCACGTTTTCAGGCTCCGTCAGGGCATACAGCCTGCCGCTGGGAACGCTGGCCCCTGGCACCAGGTCGATCTGGCAGTCAAACTGTCTATGTGGTGGTAGCACTTCCGCCTTCACCTCATCAAATACATCCTCAAAACTGTGATAAGCCTGGGGGAGAGCCACATCTTTTTCTGCCGCTGTAGCCACCGTCTGACTCCCGCTCTCATCTGCGTCAAGGGATTCCGTTCTTATTCCACAATGCAGGATGCAATACGGTGACGTCATTTCGATGCGATGTGTTGGCCAATCCACAAAGGGGTTGTGTTTCTGTAGCCACGGCAATCCCAATATGACGCCATATTGGGGCGCTCGGATGATGTTAAAATCGATTTGTTCCAAATGGTTCCTCCCATATCTCATCGGAAGGACCCCCGTGTGCTGTCCGATGGGCCCCGTCACCAATCGCCTTCCGTCTACCGCATAGACGTCTTCGGGTACTGCTTTGGGAAGAAGCACTAGCCCTAGCCTGCATGCCTCGTTGTGGTCCATAAACATGCCAGTGGCCCCTGAATCCACCATGGCCACAACGGGTATCCACTGGTCATGCACTCCCACGTGCACCGTGATAAACAGGTGTCGTTGTCCCTTAGTGACCGAGTTGGAAAGTGAAGGGATGGATGAGAGACTCCGAGATGCCCCTTCTCTGGTCTTGGAGTCCTCTAGTTTTCCGCCGGTATGTCCACCACGGCTGTTACCGACCGGTTGGCCTGATAACGTGACGTCTTCGGTTTGGCAGGGCATTCACGTACGTAGTGGCCTTTTTTGCCACAATATAGGCACAATCCTTGTTTACGGCGTGACTCTTTCTCCGTGGCTGTGAGGCTCGCTCGTATTGCGCTGATGTCCATGGGTTCTCCCTTGGATGCGGTGGAAGTTTCAGGACTTCCCACCGTCACATAGGATGGAAGGGATTTTCCTTTTCTCCCATGATCCCCCTTTCTTTCACTTAGCCTATGTTCCAGCCGTAATACCAGGTTGATAAGGCCCTCACATGTCTTGGGTTGAGGGTCAATATGAGCCACGGCGTCCTTGAGCTCATCGCACAGCCCTTGATGGAAGAGCGCCGTCTGTTTAGCAACAGGCCACTTGGTTTCCGCAACCAGCCTTCGGAACGCGTTGAGATACTGCACCAGGTCGTTGGATCCCTGTCTCAACTCAAGCATTTCACGGTCCGCCGTGTACGAGTCAGCCCTTCTGTCGAATACCTTCAGGAATTCCTCGCGAAAAGCACCCCAATCACATAAGAGGGGGTCGTCCCTGCTCACCAGAGGTACGGCCCATTGTGCCGCGTTTCCAGCCAAATAGGATATAAGGAAAGCCACACGAGCCTGACTCGTGGGGAACGCCTTTGGTTTGCACGATAAATGTAGCGCCACTTGTGTGAGGAATACCTGCACTGTGTTAGGATCCCCACTGTACCTCTCTGGTGTTGCCAAGGGGATGGCTACCGGCATTTCCACTACTACCGCAGGGGTCTGGTTCGTGAGGGAGGTGCTGGGCGTGAGCGGGTCCAATTGGATAGCATCCAGTCTGGCTTTTACATCGGCTGTTTCTTGCCTAGAGGCAGCCACTTCAACTTGCATGGCCAATAAAGCAGCCAGCACATCATCAAGTGTTGCCATGTCTGTTATCGACCGGGAGACAGTTAGTGTTATTAAGGTCGGATATTTTGTAACGCCCTGAACGTCTCAGGATCGTTTAACAGACACGACAATGAGGACGCAACCACTTGTGAAGGGTTAGTTCTTTTAATGAAGGCAAATAAAATACAAAGAACAAACAAAAGTTATAGTCACTTAATCCTCCAGGCTAAGTACGTTACCAGCCCACAGCACGGATGGTCCTAACCGTCCTCTGCATATACGCCGATCCCGGCGTATGCCAACAGAGGGCAGAAATGAAATGGCCGACAATGCCAATCGGTAGGCTGTGAGGGGCACGAAGAGTGTTGGGGAGAATCGAGGAGTCAGGGAAACACCCAGCCGGGGTCTCTACCTGAAGGGAGCAGCCGCTCAACCTCTTCCTCAGACTGCACCGGGACGCGGAGTCACCTCCTGGTGATGCGTCACCGATACCCCAATCACAAGCAAGAAGACTGAACCGAGAGCAGCCGCTCGATCGATCCTGTGGACTTCCGAGTCTGTAACGCGGCAAACACCTCCTGGTGTGCGTTACAGCTGGCAGTCCCTGTGTCTCTGGTCGGGCTGGGAGTTACGACTCCAACCAGCAAAAGCGCCACTGCGCTTGGACTCAGCCGAGTCAAAAAGCGAAGCTCAATGGTTGACCGGTAGAGCTTCCGGGTCCTTCACAGGTGACGATGGGGCAAGACACGGCCCAGGGAGTAACGACTCGACCTACCTCCGTTCTTGCCTTACTGGAGCACCACTCCGGAACACTGCTCTTCACGAAGCAGGTACGTCGGTGTAAACACAATATCCGACAGCCTTGTACCTCCCGGTTCCTCCCTTTATAGGGCGTATTTTCCTTGAGTTATGTAACAGCTCTCCTGTTTACATAAGGGCGTGTTTCCCTTGAGTTATGTAACAGCTCTCCTGTTTACATAAGGGCGTGTTTCCCTTGAGTTATGTAACAGCTCTCCTGTTTACATAAGGGCGTGTTTCCCTTGAGTTATGTAACAGCTCTCCTGTTTACATAAGGGCGTGTTTCCCTTGTATGACAGGAATTCTTGACATCCTGGCTGATGAGGGCTGAAAGCCCGAAACCGGTCCTAGGATGCTTGTTTCCAGTCCAGGGAGGACCTGGCTTGGCAGTTCGGGCTGGACTGTTCCCATGGGGCACAGGGTCAAGACTGATTTGCATATGGCTGGGTTCAAACTGGAATGGCATGGTGAGCAAAAAAACGATGGATTTAGGCCCAGATCTCTGTACTGGGGTGAATGTATGACATTGTTCTGCATTCTGTCCATCAATTGTTATTTTTGCATTTGTCACCCCGAGTGGGAAGGGTATGCTCAGACGTGAGTCCCTTGCTCTCCATGCAACTGGAATCAGGCTATCCTGGCTGATGAGGGCTGAAAGCCCGAAACCGGTCCTAGGATGCTTGTTTCCAGTCCAGGGAGGACCTGGCTTGGCAGTTCGGGCTGGACTGTTCCCATGGGGCACAGGGTCAAGACTGATTTGCATATGGCTGGGTTCAAACTGGAATGGCATGGTGAGCAAAAAAACGATGGATTTAGGCCCAGATCTCTGTACTGGGGTGAATGTATGACATTGTTCTGCATTCTGTCCATCAATTGTTATTTTTGCATTTGTGCAGAAAAATGTAGCAGAAGCTGCTGCGAAGTCAGGCTGACCGGCGATGCACCTTTGGCAGATAGTCAAGCAGGTTGGCCTAGTCTCCTCTCGGTTCTCAGAGCACTTTTTAGCCCAAAAAATGTTCCAATTTTCAAGAGTTGGATTTTGGGTATCTGGGTCACCTGTAGCACCACTTCCAAGGGTTCATGGCTGCATGGGCATACATGGAGGGTTGGGCCTCACTCAGGTTGGGCCCAGGTGCGGGTTTAAGATGGTCGGAGCCTTTTCTGTCCTTCAGGCTTTGATCAGGAGGTCAGCCAACTAGCTCCTGTAGTCCCCCTCATTGTCCTGAGTTCAAGTAGTGAAACAGGGCTCAAACAGCAGGCTAGACCTCTGAGGGTTAAAGGCAGGCTACAGACAGCAAAGCAATCCTTCCAGGCAGCATGCCACAACAGCAGGAAGTCCTCTGAGACGCCTCCCACAAGTCCAGAAAGTGAACATCAGTGAACAGGTCTGAGGATCTTATTAGGTCGCGCCTAGACAGCGCATGCTCTGTATACAAGACTGTTGTATCTCTCCTCTGTGGGCTTTTGCCAAGCCCATTATTGCCATTTGTTATGCGTTGTGCCATTCAGAAATACTGCCATTTTATTGTGGTATTCCCTGTAATTGTCCCTCCTTTGGGGCTTGGTTCCTTCACAGGCGATTAGACTAAGTGAATCTTTTTGTTGCCAATCAGACTGTGTTTACCTTCCCTCCTGTTACAGTGCGTGATGCCCCTCCTCCCATTTGGGCATCGCAGCCTCAGTCAAAACACAGTGTTCAGAAAGGCACTGAAGGTTTCGTTTGTTTGTTTGCCTCTGCTCGGGTATAGGTAATTGATGTTTTGTAAACAACCTTTCACTCCATGGATCGTGTTTTTCCACTGCTGTTATTCGTTACAGTTTTCCAACAAAAAAAAACAAAACACTACTGTTCCTTTTATTAGTTACGTCTTTTAAAACAAGCATTTGCAATGCAATAGGTCTCGCATTTGCGCGAGTTTAAGCTATTGGCATTGTAAATGACAATGCCTTTTATGTATGTTTTAAAAACTAGGACAAAAATAAAAAGCATTATCATTTACAATGCCAATAGCTCAAACTTGCGTAATTGAGAGAGCTATTGCATTACAAATGCTGGTTACGTTTTGAAGGGCACGGCTGTTGCTGGTTTGCTCCACAATTCACTAAGTGCTTACATACTAAAAAAAAAAATCACTTTAAAAAAAATAATAATTTACTGATCCATGTAGCGGCTGCCATCTTGGATCGGTAAATAAAAAACTAAAAGAAAATGGTGCCTACGTCATGATGTCATGACACCAACCTGAATGTTTGTGCCAGGGTCATTACCTGCATCTACGTTATTGTGAGTTTTTTTTTAATGTTTCTTTTCCACAATGCTCCAAAGCATTTCGCTTTTTAATGATGCTGTGTAGCGTCATCAAAAAAATTTGCCAACGCCAATAGATCAGATAGCCTTGTCAATACTTGCTTTTTTAGTGATGTCCAACTAGACAGATATGTTGTTTCTGTTCTCAAGCCCCAGTATGTAGCTTGCTGGTGAGCTACTAAGAAGGGATTGTGATGCTAAGGTAACTAACTGGTAATAGTGTAACCTTGGCCTGCAGTATAATGCAGCCCGACCCACTTAAATAACCCAAGAGGTATCTTTTCAGGCATATCTGTATGCTTGAGGTGAGCAGGCTTCCCTACTAAGAGAAATTCATTTTCAACATTACATTTTTGTGAAAACTAGAAAGGTTGTGAGCTTCAAGACTATTGATATAGCAGTGCGCCACTCCCTGTCCACTAAGCCAAGGTAGTCCATTGGCTGTATTTCTATGAAAGCAATCCTGTGGGCAAGGCAAGATTAAGGTGCATTGACTGAGAAGCGTGTAATTTTGGTATAGAAAAGAACACAACCAGCATAGTCACCATGTGTGTTTTATGTGGGTACATGGTGAAATCTACCATTTAGCCCTTTTCCTTTTCATATTTTTCTTGGGAGGAAGAATCCACTCAAACATTTGTGGGGAAAGAAGAGTGCGTTTGCTGCAAATCGAGGTGGATGTTAAAAGTTTACCAGCCCCCAAAGACAGGTTTCAATGGCGAAGATGACTTTAATTAAATCCCTCACTTGGGAATTGCCGCATTCCTGTTAAAACATTCATTTATAGTTCAAAACCCCAAAACCCATGCATCTGAATTCTAGAACCTTGTAATTAGACACAGGTTTACAAGAACATTTAATATAGGTCTTGAAAACGTTTTGCCAGTATAGATTTGTAAGCTAAGGCTGAACGGTTATTGGGCCTGTAGATAAGTTTCAAGTTTCCTTATTTTGCATAGTTAACAAAAACCATTGGAATATTGACATTTAAAAAAGTACAATTTGGACAAATATTCAATACGATTTCGTCAACCATTGCCACCTTTTTGAACACTATGTTGTAAGAAAATATCTTCAAATAAAACCGGTAAAACCCATAGGGGCCGATTCCGATCTCGCTCGGAAGGGCTCCGAACGCGATCTGGCCGGAAAAACTAAGAGCCGTACGCGTGTTTACCGACCGACTCGTACAGCTGTACGAGCGAGCAAGTACGATGCGAGAAACGCGAAATCGCCGACTGACTCATTTCCGGGTCCGAACCGCTCCGTACGTCTCGTCCGTAAGCAAACCGTATTGTGCAATGGAGGCGATTTTCTACCGAGCCAGTACGATGCGCGATTCGGACAGCTGGATCGAGTCGGCGCCTCCGACATGTAAACAACCGAGAAGCGGACTTCCGGTGTATGCGCCGCACCCCCCTTCACCCGTACCCTTACAAATCGGTCACATGGGGAGACCCAAGGGTCCCCCCTACACATGCATGTACGGTACGGATGGCACCAACGCGTACACACTACAAGGGCGCCCTTGTTCGCAACGTACCCATTCAGTCAATGGCAGCCCGTGTACGCGTCGTACGACCGGCTCCCATTGACTTCAATGGGAGTCTGAGCGACCCGAGTCCGTCAGCATACGGCTGCATCGTACTTGCCGGGTCGGACTCCAGGGGCACGGCTCGGTCGGAAAACCCTCCGGATCCGACTCGGATGGAGGGCTTTCCCAGCGAGATCGGACGGCCCCAAAGTAGAAATATGCTATAGAGTTTAAAATCAGAGTTAATAATAGTGGCATTAGTGAATGACATTAATTCGCAGGGTGGAGTGAAGTGCAGTCACAGATTTTTAGCTCCAACTGGACATGCCCATAGACCAGTATCGTCTTGTGTGTGTTGTTCAGATTAACTGCACTTGTTTTGAGCTTGTTCACAAAAGTGCAGGTGATCCGTCCTTGGTGTAGTCAAAGCAAAGGCCTCTTCCCATCTACAGGACATCATACAGCGACCAAGCTTTATGTTTGTTCTGTAATTTTGGGCATTTTTTGTTCGGCTAGCATAAGGAATTTTACCAGTCTACAGTTCCTACAGTTCAATTGTGTGTACTCCGGGTTTAAGTAAGCCAGCACTGCTTGCCTCCTGGTGCGAGTGCCTATCTGCTTAAGGGGTTCTTTTAGGAGCTGCTGCCATTCTTGTTGCAATTCCTTGCATGAGCAGATTAGGTGTAAAATATCTCCTTGCTTGATGTTACACAGCCTGCAGGTGTCTTGTGCTGTTGTCCTCAGCCATGGCGGGAGATGCTGAGCACACGGGAAAATCCCCAGTCTATGGCTTAGAAAATTCATTTTTATGGCTTTGGGATATCCCTGATTGAAGAATGTTTGTGGGGCAAGTGATTTGTAGGAGTTCAAGGTCATCCAGGCATGAGATCTATTTGAGAAGCTTGCCTTGTCCTTCACCAGGGAAATATGTTTTATGCATTTCCGTACTAGTTTTTTGAAGGTTGGATAGCCGAGTTGCGTGTCCCAGAATCCCTTGAGACTGGTAGCTTCCAGGGCTAGCTGGAGGTAGCTTCTAGCTTGGGAGAATTCCCTGTGCTGGATGTCGTGCCACAGCAGATGATTTAACGTGTTTTCAGTGGAGCTTCTGATCTTATGCCAGCAAATAATGTTAGATCCGTGCGTGGGCAAGACTTGATTTAAAAGCCCGAACTCCAGCCTTATTTGGGCCAGTGAAGTATAGGATGGGAGGCAGAACATGGTTCTGTATGCTTTGACCAGTGTATTGTCCAGGTCCTTAGCATCTCTTCCCCGCATTGCCTCACTGCCATAGGCAATCGAGGGGAGTAGTTTAGCCTGGACTACCTACAGAAGCGGGGTCAAAGTTGGCCCCATCAATTTATTTGCAAGGTTTTTCATTGACAAAGATATCAACAAGCCTTTCCTTCATATTTCCTCTTTTTGGCCCTTAAATGATCCTTCCTTGTCAATTGTAACTCCTAGATATTTGTACTCGTGAGCTGGTTCAAGTTTAGTGCCGCCCAGAAACCAGTTCTTCTACAGGTTTTTTTTGTTGTTTATTGACATAGTCCGAGTCTTACTCAATTTTATTTTTTAGTTGTTTTCTGTAGCGTAGTTCTGCATTTCCGTTAAAAGGTGTTAAAGACCAACGTAAGTGTGACTAAGCAGAACCACGTCGTCTGCGTACATAAGATTGGACACTGTTTTTCCTCCTAGCTTGGGTGAGTGGGAATTACAGGCATCAAGCGCCTTTGGGAGGTCGGCCATGAATAGATTAAACAGGATTGGTGCGAGCACACAACCCTGTTTCAGTCCTTTTTTTCGTGGGGACTCTTGAGGAGAGGTGGGTGCCGCCGGCCTGGAGATAAAAATAATTTGTTTTTAGGTAGCGCTTCTTAACGGCAGCTCTGGAGCTTCTAAGCACTGTGGGAAGCCGGCACGGGTTTACCCAACTTAAAAGGCTGACTTAGTCTTGGTATTATTTGAACTTGTGCCCTGCAGATCACCACAGATGTTAGTAGCAGGTGATAACTCACTGAGTTATGTTGAAAAACGGGGTTAGGACCATAAGTCAATACCTAGACCAGCCAGGCTGACTTTAAAAACACTGAGGCTAGCGGAATGCATGCGAGACCATCACACAGAACAAGGGCATGAACTGTGAGTTTAGCAATGCAAGACAGGCGCATGAGTGCCTCTGTTTTAGAATTAGATACTCATGGAAAATCCTCCACTTTTTTCAGGACGTGCTAAATTCAGAGGAGAAACCACCAGCGCGGATCCTCACTTTCCTTCCATTACCACCCAACTCCAATTCAGGCCACAGCTTGCCCGAAGAGTTCCACTGGTAGCCACATGGATACGAGCGTCAAGGCTGGCGCAGAGCATGGTGCATGTCTGTGACACCTCAACCAGAAATCAAAGAGGGAATGGGGAATTAATTAGCACGGAGCTAGGGGTGAAACACTTGTTTGCTATTTTGCGAAATTCCTTGAACTTGGGCAACACATCACTGCCCACCTCTGGCATTTACATTTGGGGCCATGGACACTGTTTGTCTTCTTTTAACACTTGCCACATGGCTAAGCAGGAACGCTTCCCTTCCTTTGCTATTCAAATCCCTGCGAGTTAACCGGCTTGCCTGTGGAATTTGTCAAGCTATGCAAAATTAATACTATTCTGAGAAATAATGCCGCTAACTTAGGTATTATTTCAACGAAGAACAAGGAGCTGAACCAGCTGTGTGGGAGAGCTCTGTGGGAGGGGATGCAAACATGGAGAGCAGGCTCCTAATTAAAAAAAACAGCAGCTCAAAACAAATGGGGGCGGGCACAGGAATGCAGACGCCTCCCTGCGCGCCGCTGCTCGCTCCCGAGAGCAAAACGCCATGGGAGTGACACATTGGAAAGGAGGTGGGACATGCACCCTCCTTTGGCCCTTTGCGTGCTTTCATTATTGAAAGCCACACGCAAAGGCCAAATTCAATGTGTGGGAGGTGTGTGGGCGGAGTGAGACCCACACGGAAAAGTTTGGAGTGCTCACAAAAAGCCGGCCATAGGGCAGCACATGCGCGCTGCGCTAGGCTCAACCTAAAAAGGCATACGTGTGTGAATTACAACAAGAACGTGCTTATCTTGCAGGTTATGTTCGCTGGAAAACAATATATTTTTACGGGTCTGGCAAATTACATTAGAAAGGGGACTTCACGCTTTTATAACAGCTAATAGGAAAACATACATTTGTTGGCTTGTTATTAGTTTTATGGGTGTAGAATTAACGTTTTTTTAATTGCGCAAACTCGACCTCAAGGTATTAGAGGCGTCACACGATGAGCACCAGTTAGACATATTAAGTTTGATAGGCGCTGAGAAATTAAGTGATTTGCCCAGAAGCACAGAGCAGCATGTTCAGCATCCCTGCTGAGACTCAAACCTGTTTCCCCAGCTCCGAAGTCAACAGCTCTAGCCGTTAGGCCACATCCTATCTACTGACAGCACCAGGACACTTATCTTGTGAGGTTTACGGGTTACAAACATATGCCTCTAAGGATACAGTGTTTAGAAAGGCACAGAATGTTTGGTTGCTTTTTGTACCTATGCTCCGGTATACTTAATTCATGTTTCACAAGCCACCTTTCACCTCAGGCATTGGATTTCCCCACTGCTGGTATTTTTTACGGCTTCATATAAACAACACGTTTATTTCTGTGATTAGCAACTAGAATGCCTTCTCTCTCTCTGTTCACTATGCCACTCAGATAACACTCCATGTGTTTTTTAAAAACAAAAAGGACTAATCTGGTTTACTGCCCTAAACCTGCTCGTTTGTGTCTCCAGTGTCACAACGCATATTTTTCTATGAAAGACACACACTGGATACTTCTAGCAGTTAGGGGATCTGGACAGGTTGTTTCACTTACTTCCTTCTTGCCACGCTCTCTCTGAATCTCTATCTCACTCTTGCTCTACATCTCTCTCTTTTATCTCAGTGACGTTTGTCTCTATGTTCACTCTGTCTTTCCCTTATCTTTCCAAGTATCTTCTATCTCATCACTTTCTTTATCTCTGTTTTGCACATTATGTCACTCTTTCTCTCAAAGCCTAACTGTTTTCCTCCTTTTCTCTCTCTATGCTCTATGCCTCTCAGTTCTCTCTCCAAATATCTCTAACTGTCTTGCCTCCTCTGCTCTCTCTCTCTTTCCTCATCTTTATACTTTGTATCTTTCTCTTCACTTTACCTTTCCAATAGCAATTATATTTCCAATGTTTTTTGCACTCTTCATCCCATCTCGCTCTACATATCCTCTATCTATTTTACACATCTCTGCGTTCACTTTATATTTCTGTTCACTAGTCTGTTTGTCTTCAGCCTGTTGCTCAGTGACCTCTATGCTTTTGTTTCTGGTATACATTATCTTAAACTATACTTCTCTATGCCTGCTGTCCCCTGAGCCCTTCGCGCTATGCCCCTTTCTCACTATAACCCCATGTCCCTATGCATCAAGGCTGTATCTTTCTACATTCCAGGTATGCATTATTTGCTTCATGCATACTGATTTTTAAACTTTTGGCCAATCGTCATTAAAATTTGAAATACAATCATTTAATTGGTGGTGCTCCTTCAGGATGGCTGACTTGCAACATGCACAGAGATGCTATTGGGTTGGGTTTGTGAAAAACATTTACGCAAGCAAAAAAAAAAGCTACCACGCTGGAAGCCCTTTGTTCATTATCTACGTTCTTATCTTTCGGAAAACTGAACTAGGCGCCCCCAGACAAAAGATAAAGTAGATTTAAACACATGCTCATACATTTTACATTCCTTAGGGAAAAATCCGAGCATAGATCTGCAATATTTTACAAAATTGTTGGAAGAGACTTCTGTTTCTTGTAAAAACAGCGCTAATGCAATGGCTTTATCTTAAAACAAAAATTTGACATTGGTTGCGTTCAAATGTTCCACACATTCTCTTTAAGCTCTGGTTTAAATATTTTTCCTGTACAAAACAAAAAGCTTATCTTATGCTTTTTGCACATCATAAACACACTGTAAGATTTTGCACAGCGTGGTTGGGTTACTTTATACTGTATTTAGTTTGCACTTTTGTGCTTCGGTGCTGACATTTAAACTTTTGCAAAGATGATATGTTTATTTACTTTCAGTACCCAGAGTGTGTGGGACAGGTTGCCATTTTTGGGGTTTTCCAATCAGATCTTCTTTAAGGAGAAAAACATTTATTGACGAAATGAAAATACAACATGCTTATATTGTGCCATTTGCACATTTTAAACATGCAGTAAAAGTATTAAAAAGCAGGTGCTATTTGCAATGCGTACTCAGGATTTAGTGCTTCGTGGAACAATTGTTAATGTTTTTGGCCACATAATTATACTCTACTTCATACCACCTAAATACACTCCATATAAATCCACTCCATACCACGAATCAACACTCCACATAAATACACACCACACCAAGCCACATAATACCACTCAACATAATTTCACTCACGCCACACAATTCAAAAGTTACACAATTCCATTCCACACTACATAATTCCACACCAAAACACAATTCCACAACACATAATTCCACTACACTCCACATACATCCAATATACACCACAAACATCCACCTCTTGCCACAAAATAAAATTCAATACCACACCACATAATTCCACTCCATGCCACTCATGACAGTTCAGGGTGGTAAGAGGACAGAAAAAAACATTGGTTCACCTCCCATAAAGTCTGCTCCCTCAGCACTGCTGTACATAGACAACAAGCATTCAACTCCACATAATTCAACACAATGCCACACAATTCCACAACACTCAACAAAATGACAATCAACATAATACTACTCAGCACCACATAATTCAACTCCACCTAATTACACGCTACTCAATACCACATAAATCACCCACCCCACATAATTCACACAACATAATTTCACTCAAAGTCACACTGTTCAATGCCACACTATTCAACACCACACAAATCCATTCCATACCACATAATTAATTACCACACCACATAATTCCACTCCACAACACAATTCCACTGCACATTACATATATCCAATTTACAACACAAACTACATTCCACAACATTCAACAGCACACCACATAATAAAACCCCACTACATAACTCTCCACAACACAAAATACTACTCCAAATAATTACACTTCATGACACATAATACTCATATACGCTCAATAACACATAGGTAAAAGACATTGCCAATTACAAAGCCAATAGCTCTAACAAACAAACGCGAGACCTATTGCATTTCTAATGCTGGTTTTTATACCTGGTGCTTTCTTTGAAGTAGGAGACATTTCTGGAGAATTCCATTTGAAGTGTTCGGAGTTTCCTACCTTCCCTGCCCTGGCTACAGCCTGACGGCATAAACAATGAGGTAGTGTGAAGTCCCTTGTATGTAGGCAGGGTATAGCCTATTGATTTGCAAGTGGAGCTGTGTCGAGCTCCGTCCCCCATCCTGCAAATGATAGTCCATCCAGGTACACCTAATCCCTCCAACTACCAACTGCACCCAGTCATGTGACCCAGGAACAGGCTGCAGGCACAAACTAGCAAGATCAGGAAAATGGCAACATTCTAAAAGTTGCATTTTCAAAATTGTAACTTAAAATCTGGCTTTACCATTAAAGAAGGATTTTAAATTACAATTTCTTAGACACCAAACATGAAATCTGTACCTGTTTCCAATCAAACATTAGCACTTATTAAATGTAATAAGGCAACCCAGTGTGATTCTATGGGAGAGGTAGGCCTCACAGTAGCAGATTTTTTCACTGCGAGGACATGTCAAACTTAAAAGTACTTGTCCAACCTTTTAAATACAATGCATCCTTCCCTTTGGAAAGCCTGGTGCCTATCTTAGGAGTGACTTATATGTACTAAATGGGGTGTTTAGAGCTTGGCAAGGGGGTTATATTGCCAAGTCAAATTGGCAGTTTAAAACTCTATTCAGCCTGGGACATGTTTTAAGCGGCTACTTAAGTGGGTGGCACACTAAGTGCTGCAGGCCCACTAAAAGCATTTACTTTACAGGCCCTGAGTATATGGTATACCACTTTACTAGGGGCTTATAAGTAAATTAAATATGGCAATTAGGTGTATGCCAATTTGACCATGTTTTAGGGAATGAGGACAAGCACTTTAGCACTGGTTAACAGTGGTAAAGTGCACAGGATGAAGGAAAAAAGGTTGGGAGTAACCCTGCATAGAGGGCCAAGTCCAAACAGCCCATAACTATCTACAGTTCTCCTTTTATTTATGGATGCAAATCAGGACCCTTCAGAGTTATGCCATGAAAATGTGGTTGTCATGTTAAAAAAGTTGGATGGGTCAATTTTGTGGTGGCTGCAATTCCTGTTGTCTAATTGGAGATGTATTTCACTTTCCAACATGATATCCCCAAAATTGTTCTACATCTTCCATAATATGCCAGTGTTGATCCCAGAACACTGGAATACTGTTTTAAAGGGCTAGATGCTATATCAAGGACACCTCCATGGGAAAAAGTGGTAGTAAAACAGTTTTGAATACCCTCAGACTGCAATGAAACTGGGGGCATGGGGAGTCATGCTTGTTCTGGGGAGCTGAAAATATTATTATATTATTATGCATCACAATTGAGATATGTGAACCTGTGGTTCACAAACTGAGAGCTGGATCAGGTGAGCCAAATGATCGGAGATTGGTGTTTCGCCTGTTCAGAGATATGATTCCTACAACAGAATTTAAGGTGCTACCCCTCAGACCCCAGATTTAGAATTAAAACACTACCACAACATTTAGCAACAATCAGATCAATATGGATATGGGCTACAAAATATGAGGACTATAAGTATATCTACATATACCAGTTAGATCTGTAGAAAATGGTGCTCCATTCCTCTCAGCCCTACTCTTTCACACAGCTGTGCGATAAGATGGTGCCCACTATCTTGAATAACTGTAAAGAAACAGCACATTGATGGACTTTGCTGAGTTGTACATGTAGTGGTGAGTAAGCAACACTGATTTTTTGGTATACATAAAACTGGGCACAAAAGAAGAACAGAATGACCAGACTTTTCAAAGGAGCTGGAAGTACACCAATTGACTCAAAAGTTATTGCCTTTGAAAGATGGAGAAAGACAGGCCATGTTGCCATATGGAGTATGTCCAGCCATAAAAACCATATTTTAGAGGAATGGTAGGCATCAACTCTGGCAGAGCCGCTCAAGCCCAATGAAGGGTGGAAAATAATAGATTGTGCAGATCATTTACTCGAAATGCTAAAATATAATGTACTCGCCAAACTTATCCAACACTACAACTGAGGTGCAAACATGATGACCAGTGATCTTTATGGGAGGTGAACCCCAATAATCTCCTGAACCTTAATATTGCATGAACCCCAACTTTTAACTTAGCCAGGTCAGCCCAGAGAATCTCTTCATTGATATAGTGGCAAGAGACTACCCTCCCCTCCAACAGAGTTATTTTATTTTTTATTTTTTTATTATTATCTTTATTTCGGTCACTAGGACCATAAAAGAATTACACATTAAAAAGGTTCACAGAAAATAGAACAATTCAATTGTAAAACAAGTAGCCTAGGATTTTACAAACAAATTCATACAACTGATATTGACTTAATACATTGGCTGCGTCTGAACCACATGGCTGTTAAAAATTTTGCAACCGCAAATACAATTATGGGCGACAAATCTTTTTTTAAGATCCTGAATGCTGGAAGGTGCCGTCTACAGCCCAGGTTTTTTAAGAGTGGGACAAGCCAATAATTCCTTGCTATTCGATAAACTGGGCAAAAAAATATAACATGCAAGTCAGTCTCACTTGAATGAGCGCAAGCTGGACATTGTGGTGTAAACTGGGAATGTGTCCAACGATCAGTATGCGCTCTAAGGGGGAGGGTGCTATACCGCCATTGCATGTAAAGCTTCCTTGTTAGTGAAGGGCCTATATTGTCAAATGCAAGCTCTAATTGGTATGAGTCTTTAAACCCCCAAAAAAATTCCGATAGGGACCTCTCCCGTACACCCTTAATTAGAACGCGTAGATGATGCTCATAGTAGACCTTAGAGATGGATTTACGCGAGATTCTAATACATATATTTCCAGGATCAGACCACAGATCCGGTCTTCCTAGTGACTCGCATATTTTTTTAATATATCTGAGCCAAGGAATTTGTGCAGGTTTGGCAAGACGCATGATCTCCTGGAGCTCGGCTCTGTAATTTGACAGTTCCGGCGTGCACCATAGCTTGCGCCAATAAATGATGGGTTTGAGACCCAACTCCTCTGTAATGGGTCTAAGACCTAAATCTAGTCTCAGTGGGAGGAGTGGGGTACTGGACGGAAGACCTGTCAGTTGCCTTAGAAAGTTATTCTCCGTGACCTGCAATTTTTGGGTGGCAGTATGCCCCCATAATTCGCCTCCGTAGGAGACTGACCCTTTCGCCTGGATTCTGTAGATTTGGAGGCGGGGAGAAAATGGCTTGTATGTCAATCCTTGCGTCATCCTCGATATGCCACCAGTCAACTGAATCAGTTTAAGGTTTGCCTTGGTTCGATGTGAGTCCCATGTCATATGCTGGTTAATCGTTACTCCTAGATATTCAAATGTATAAACCCTCTCTAATCTGGAGGGCCCTAAAACAGGATTAGCACGTGTAGATGGAGGTGGATTGAAGATCATATACTTGGTTTTCGAAGCGTTAATCTCCAATCCACGTGTCACGCAAAAATCCGCAAATCCGTCCAGGACCCTCTGTATACCCATGGGGGATTTGGAGAGCAGCAGGGTATCATCCGCAAACAAGATAGCGGGGACCCTGCTGCCATCCAGCCTGGGGGCATCGATATTACTCAACCCATTCAGATGGTTAATCACCCCGTTGACAAAGAGGCAGAAAAGAGTCGGCGCAAGCACACAACCCTGTCTAACCCCCCTGTCAATGGGGAAACCATCCGAGAGAGTTCCTCCTCTTTCACATCTAACCCTGGCAAAATTTCCCTGATGTAGTCTTCTCAGAATTGATAGGATATCGGCTGGGGCTCCAAGGTCCGATAGGACAGCCCACAGTTTGTCCCTAGGCACTAAATTGAATGCGGCACGCAGATCCACGAAAACCGTGTATAGGCTGCCGCCCTCGATTAACACAGTCTTCCAATGTATAAGATTTAAGCGGAAGATCTGGTCAATAGTAGAAATTCTTCTTCTGAAGCCAGCTTGGTATGTACTCAGGATACCACGTTCCTCTATCCAATCTTGTAAACGATTAAGGATAAGTCTGCCAAATAACTTCTGGGGGACATCGATGAGGCTAATAGGTCTATAGTTGGCTGGGAGCAGAGGTGAACCCTTTTTAAATATTGGAACAATCTCTGCGCCCAGCCAAGTATCTGGCAACTCCATGCCCCCCAGAATAGAATTGAATAGAAGCATGAAATAAGGTGCCCAAACGTCCGGTTCTTGTTTAAATAAATCGCCAGGCAAGCCATCCAAACCTGGCGCCTTGCCTGATGCCAGCCCGGCAATAGCCGTTCGGACCTCCTTTAGTGTGAATGGCAGCCCCTTCGGAATAATGCTAGCCGTCTGGTTGGAATTTATTCTGGCCTCATCAGGTAACTTATAAAGGGACTGAAAATGATCTTGCCAAGTCTTAGCTGAGATATTGGGCTCTATTGCAGAGGCCAACTCCTCAGAACCTGTATTCGCGCTGCGCCAAAATTTGCGTGAATCCCCGCATGCCAGGGAGATAGTAAGTTTCTCCCATTTTTGATGTTCCCATTCACTCTTGGCATTGGTGGTCAGGGTTTTATAGGTCAATCTCCTGGCCCTAATTTCCACACATCCCTTCCCTGCCTTGATTGAGGTCAGAAGATCGGTTTTAGCCTTCCGGCAGGCAGTGTTATACCATGGGGCACCGGGAGCAGGTCCATTGACCCTTTTAGATGTAATAGTGAGAATTTCGGATGCAGATTTAATAAAATCAACATGTAGTTGCCCCAATTGATTATATGCATCCTGGGTGCTACCTTGCACCTTTAGAACCTGGACCTTTTCAAGTATGGGAATTAATTGGTCATACAACTTAGATATCATCCCTGGTTTGGCAGCTAGTTTCTCCCACTTTACTCTACGTCTGTTGCTCGAGAGGGAAAACCCCACCTCAGATACATCCCTCTTCTTCCCCCAGGACTCCAGACCAGGATGGTCATATTCTAGTTCCAAAGCATTGTGGTCGCTATCTTCTCTCGGTATTACCCGGAAATCTCTGATAAGGGACCACGAAGACAGTGGAACCAGGATGTAATCTAGTCTCGACTCCCTACCCTCTCTATTGAAGGTGCATCTTGGGGGAATATCAGATTTTAGCGTACCGTTGCAGGCCCGAAGACCATGCTTCAGAGTAAGGGATGTAATTTGCAGAGCCAGAGAGGACCAGACTCTTGGGGCCGGTACTTGTGATGGTGGTATAGACCAGGCAAGATCCTCATCCTGAGCCAAACCATCCAGTGTGCCTAGTAGCGGCTCAAAGTGGCAATTCAAGTCGCCACCTATTAGATAAGGGGTTCCCTCCGGAATTACGTTTAAGGCAAGCGCAAGCTCCTCAATAGTACGTGACTCTTGTGTGATGTTGACTGGCCTGGAATAGACATTTAGCACCAGAAGACTGTGTGAATTTGGCTATTCCAGTAAAACAGCTAGAATGTCCTCCATGTTCAATGGGAAGATAGCGGCCCTACATCCCAAGTCAGTGACCACCCAAATTGCGAGGCCACCGGAGGGACGGCCTCTACCCCCCCATTTTGCGTGTATGGAGAATGCCACAAAGCCTGTGTGGGTGAAATCTTCCCTCGCCCAAGTTTCTTGAAACAGGCATATGTCGTTGTCCTCAATGAATGAGCTCCAAGAAGGACAATTCAATTTATTGGCCAGGCCCGCCACGTTCCATGATAAAATCTTGAGAGAAGGCGAATTAATCCTCTCTATTTGGGGGGTAGAGGGTTCGGCGACATCAGAGTACATCTCCATGGAGGGATTGCAATCAGTCGGGCCATCTTGAACGGCCATCACCGGAGATGTATTTGGTAAGAGGTTAGGGATCCCTGCACAAGCTTCCCCATATGTTGATTTCTGCTCAAGATGTTCTTTCTGTGTGGGGTTAGCTGATCGTGCATTATGTATCAAGAACCTTTTGTAACCCAGATCCTCCCCAATCCCTTTCTTGTTCAGTCAATCCACCATATCAAGGTAACTAAACCTATTATATGTGGGGAGATAATCATACGGCGGGATTCTAGAAATGGGGTAATCTTTCCTTTCAGTTGGCCGCCATCTACCTCCTCTCCTGGACACAAGTTCCCACCCCTCCTCTTCCTGCTCGTGCCTTGTCGAGGGATAAAAGAATGATAGGGGCAAAGATTGAATGGAAGACCCGTAGGTATGATGCGGCCAGCTGCATATATACGAGACAGTGGAGGAGTCCCTGAAGTTGATCACGACACAATCACCATGGATGGATTTCCTGGTGTTACCTAACCATGGGCCTCTTCTCACCATGAGAACCTCACTGTGTTTTCCTTCTGGGAGGGGTCTGTTGTTAGAAAGCCAATAAATTACCTTATTTTTTAAGGCCTCCACGGGTTCTCTAGTGGATGATTTTAGTTCAGGAATTCCTGTTTGGATTACTGTGTACGGGATAGCCTCCGGTGGCAGATTGACTGTCCTATGTTTTGTGCCATTTCCATATGCCCCTAGTGCGGGCACATCCAGCTCCTCTTGGGGGATTGGATTTGCACATGGTTGAATTTGTGGCTTTACAGTTTCTGGGATGGTCAGCAGAATTTGTTGTGTTTGAATAAGCTCAGGTGGAGGGAGCCCTTCCTTGCGTAGGGGTACGGATGAAGACTCGCTACCCCTATTGGTCAACCCTCCACTAGTGGATACATTGGATGCATGCTTGGCCTCTAGTAGCTGTGTAATTCCCTTTTGGATATTCAGTAGGCATGTTTCCATCTTGGCTATGCGGTCCTCTAAGGGATTGAAAATTTCCCCTAGAAGAATGCGAATATCCGAGTGGGTCAAGGCCTCTTCCCTCGATATAATATTAGAACTGGGGGGCATCTGGGCCGGGGTAAAGGTGGATAATACCCCTATTTTCCCTGATGAAATCAACCCCTTATTTACTAAGACCTGCTGGTTGCCCTCACTTTTGGAATTGTACTTTGGTGTTTTCGACTTACGCCCCCCTGTGGTTTGGGCTCGTCTTTTTCTTTTTGGGATAGCTCCCTCCCTCTCCCCCTGCGGTGACTGCACAATCTGCCGAGCTTTCTCGGTAGTTGCATTGATGTTAGAAACAATCACATTGGCAATAGTTGGAGGTAAAGGGGGCCTAATGGGAGGGAGAGGTAAAATACTGGACTCTGTATGGGCGGAGATATCACAGTCAGTAACAGTTATAGTAGGGCTGTGTGGGTCAAGTAGGTCAGGCATGCCATTTATCCCCCCAGTATCAGATGATATGCGGACAGAGGTTGGTTCTGGCGTAATGGCTTGTGCAAGGGGGCCTAAAGAGGATCTCCTAACCCAGTCAATTTCTTGAGATATTCGTCTTTCTAAGATGGTAATTTCATCAATGAGAAGAGAGCCTGCTTTAGCAAAGTACGTATCCAAAGTACCTTTTGCCGCCCCAGCGGCCAGTGTAGTTCTGCTCCTCGTTTCTCTTGAGGTCATAGTTCGTATCTCAACTACACAATTTGGTGAGCAGGTACAATCCTAATGAGGAAGCCCAAGCCCTGCCTCTCCCGTACTCGAACGGCCTCAAACGGCCCACTCTTAGCCCGGTCTTCGCCCCGAGCTTCGTCCCGCGCGCGTTCCGCTAGCGCGAATGAAGACGCCAGTTCTAATAAAGAGAATATCGTACAAGGGAGTAGGCGGGAGGAGGCCCCAGCTGCGCCGATCGTGATGAATGCACTGTGCAGGCTGGTCCTCGCAGTCCCACCCTCCGATGAAATGCGAAACAAAGTCTCTCCGTGGTCGCGGGATTCAGGTAGGCTGTGGTTCAGAGCACCAATCTTCAAGGACAGAGATGGCAATTTATAACCGCGAGCAGCTCCCACGGAGCAAGGGCCGCGAGTCGTTGCCGCGTTGTTACAGGGAGTGGGCGGGAAGAGGCCCCAGCTGCGCCGATGGTGATGAATGCGCTGTGCAGGCTGGTCCTCGCAGTCCCACCCTCCGATGAAATGCGAAACAAAGTCTCTCCGTGGTCGCGGGATTCAGGTAGGCTGTGGTTCAGAGCACCAATCTTCAAGGACAGAGATGGCAATTTATAACCGCGAGCGGCTCCCGCGCAGCGGGGGCCGTGAGTCGTTGCCGCGTTGTTACAGGGAGTGGGCGGGAAGAGGCCCCAGCTGCGCCGATGGTGATGAATGCGCTGTGCAGGCTGGTCCTCGCAGTCCCACCCTCCGATGAAATGCGAAACAAAGTCTCTCCGTGGTCGCGGGATTCAGGTAGGCTGTGGTTCAGAGCACACAGAGTTAATTAGCAGAGTAAAATCATTTTAGAAACTGAGATCATTCAAGAACTGGATTCTAGATCAAAACTAAGTGTAGAAAGGTTTAATGCAGAATCGTTAACAAACATTACAGAGGAATGCATAATTTAGTCATGAAGACTCATAATACGGAAATTCAGAATCATAAATCCTAAAAGAACCCAAATCAATTATTATAAGTCTCTCTAGATTCTGAGTGCCAAAATCATAAAGAGTACTGACATCATTCTAAGGTATCTCAAAATAATCGGACTATGTCTCTGGAGGAAAATGGAAAGTCACCACCAATCCCTCAAAACCAGAGGTTTTTATATGCAATGTATACATATAAATTAATAAAACTGAAAATTCAGCAAGACAAGATCATGGTTAGATCGCATTGGCAAATCACAAATGATTTCGTAAATTTGAAAAGTTCTTAACGCTAACCCATTTCTTAAGGTAAGAGATATCTTTTACATGCTTCCGCAGCAAGTGCTCTCCAGAGATGTACAAACCAATATGAAACATTTATTAACAATATCCCATTGAATCATTTTCTTTTTCTCACCTACATCAGAATTTCCATGGTAAATCCTTCAAAATGATCTATGTGGTACACAATAAAAAGTTTTATTCACAATACACGCTTCCCAATACTACAATCCTTTTGTGCCATTGTGCTCTGTGCTCCACAGACACTGTGGGGAGAGAATACTTGCAGCGGGTAGATGATTGGAGGGGGATATAAGCAGGAGCAAGATGAGCTAACTGCATTCAATTCAATTAAATGGTGTCTTGCATGAAAATGTGGCATAACTACACTGCATCATTTATCACACTTCTGATTAAAATAATCATATTGTTTCAAGTGCAAAATCATTAGTTTATTGGTTACAGTCATATGAATCTTTAAAATTACTAATTCGCACGAATAATTTGTCACCCAAAATTGCACTTCGGTAAAATCTTTAACAACCCCCCGATTCTTTTTTAATATTCACTAAAACCCCATTAATAAACACTATTAATTAGTTAATTGATTCGTCAAAACCTTCATCTTTTTAGGCAATCGTACATTTTCCTCCAATTGCTTCAATTGTTTATACATTGCATACTTATAATCATCCAATTCCACAACCATCAACCTTTTATTGTTCCTCAATTTATTAAAGCTTGCTTTTAGTCCTGTTACTATATCTGCTGATCACAGACTCTAACAATTTTAATAAAAGCAATAGAGTAATTGCACAATTCATCAAAATTAATACCGGTGTTAGAAATGATTAAAGGACACCACATCAATATTACCCAGCCATTCACCTATTTTACCTAAGCTACTCCCTAATTCTTTTACCCAGGATTCTACACTTTCCCATAATCATGGTTCTGTCAACATCCTAATCTCATGAGTAAAATTAGATATATTAATAATAAAAGAATCAATCACTATAAACATGAATGTAAGTACAACACCTCCTTGCCTTAATTATTGTCAAGACATGGGGTGTAATATATGATGTATTTGTGCAACCTCACTGTGGAATACAGTTACCCGACCTCTTTAGGACCAGTAGGTTTCGTATGTCAAACCTTCAGCTCAACCTTGGGTACCTATGGCTCTGTGCAGCAGGGCTTATATAAAGGAACAAGTATGAAGCATTTAAACAGCAAACACAAATTGAAGAAATCAACGAAACCCAATACCAATTTATAAAAATAGGTCTTATTTTCATTTATATATATATATACATCACACTGAAAAAGGTTAATTAGTTTGAGTTTCAGCATTACTGTTCATATAACTTGAAATAGTTCTCACAGGAATCAGATAGCATATCAACAGACCAACTAATAATAATAAGGTCATAACTAGCAGCATCATCCCTACAATTTTACACATCTGCTGTTTCTGATGTTCTCATTTGAAACCAAAAACTATTTTTTTTGTGACCAAAAAGTTGTTTAGAACAGTATTATTTTTTTCTGCTTATATTTTTAAAACAATAATGAAACAAAGCTATGGGATAACAATATTCATCTTTCGGTCTTTTGTAAAAATTGAAACAGTATGTCACAAGTTTCTAGATCAGCTTCTTAGTCAAATATCACTTCTCACCTCTTTTGTTTTCTTTTATAGATCTTCTTAATCAATACTGAATAATTAGAGTCTCAATTCCACTTTTGAAGGTTGTTCTTCTTCACTGTTTACTGTTGAATTGTGCACTAGTTAATTGACAGAAAAATAAGCAATCCGAATAGAGTTTCTGTTTCGTATACAAAACACAGTCACAATTTGTAATTCAGTGAGTAGTCTGTTGGTGCCTGTTAGGGTTGCTTCTTATGTCCAGTGGTTGGGGAATGTGTTGCTTTCTGGCCTGCTGTTGCAAAGCTACTGAAAAGCTTTCCCTAAGGTGCTTGTTTTGTAAAAAGAACCAAGAGGGCAAGTGCAGTGCTTTATAATTGCAGCAAACTGCTGCCTCTGAAATTCAGTGTCAAACAATAATTTGTCATGAAAACCCTTCTGTCACAGTTTGCGAAATAGATCAGCCCAGCTATATTTGCGATTATAACAAGAATGAGGGTGAAGTGTGCCAGGGTAAAATACATCCTGTTTAGTATCAAATCAAAATGCCCTTAGCTTTGAGTAGGCTGTTGTCAATAGTAACATTGCCGCAGGACCAGTAGTCCAAAGTGCATGTACTTTGAAGTGGCTGCATTCCTACAACCGACAAGAAGAGTTAGCGTATCGAAAATTCAGTTTGTACTCAGCAATGAAGGGGGAGGGAGAGTCACTATTACTCTTCCAAGAGCCACTCTAAGCTTGCCATGTACCATTCCATTATTTTAAAAATACTGAAACAATGAATGAATACATTGTGTTAATCTCACAATAGGTTAATAAATTAAAAAAAGGTTATTAAATAATGTTTATATAAATAATAAAAATATGTACTTTTTAAACATATTTTTAACAATAATGTATATATTAAACTGTTTAAATAATAAAATGTAATATAACATAGTTTCCTTTTGGATGTTATATTAAGTTCCTACTTCCCTGATTTTCTATTGAAGGGTGTTGCAGTACCAGTGATTGGCCATGTGTTGTGCTTACATCTTTCTACTAAGCCTGCTGCTTTTGCTTGATATATTGAATGAAACTTTTGTCTAAAACCTAAAACTTGGCACACTAAATCCATGAGAAATTCGAGAAATGTACTCTGTTATCACTCCAAAGGCTTGTGGGCAATCCGAATCTCGGAAAACATTCCTTCAACAATACTTTAGCGGTGCTCATAGCTGTATTATCTTTCAATGGGAAAGCTTCTACCCTATTACTAAAACTGCATATCACAACCAAACCATATTGTTTACCACTACAAGGGGGCATCGGGATATAATCCAGCTGGAGACATTCTAAAGTATATTCTGGCATTCAAAACTGGCCTTGGGGTACTGGTATTCCTTTTCCTGCATTGTGTTGAGCCCACACCATGCAGATTTTACAGAAATAAACTGCTGTCTTCCTCACATTGCTGTTCTCCCATATTTTTAGGATGGTGTTAGTGATACCATCCGATCTAATGCGTATAGGGCCATGAACCATTTGGACCATTGGTAACACAAAGCTATCTGGCAGTATCCATTTAGTCATTGGCTTCCCACTTACCCAACCTCCCAAGTGGTCACTGAAAACATAGCCCCTATCCTTCCATCCTTTCTTTTCTTGTTCATCAGTTAATGTGTGTATCTCCTTTACCTAAGCATAGGGGTCATAGGAATTTCCTTCATCATCCACAACCATTACTACATATGTCAGTGAGGTAACAGCTAAAACAGTGTTTTTGGCTACTTCATCTGCATATTTATTTCCCTGTCCTACTGCATCTGTGACCTTCCTGTGTGTGACACACACCTCACTATTGCAACTTTCCTATGTAGAGTGATAGCATTTAACAACTTAGAGATAAGATGGCCCTGCTGTATTTTTGTCCCACTGGACGTAATGGATCCTCTCTCCGCCCATAACCTCCCACAATTGTGGGCCACTCCAAAGGCATAGTGGCTATCAGTATATATATTAACTGTCAATACCTTGGACAATTCGCATGCATGGGTCAGTGCTATTAATTCGGCAGCCTGAGGTGAAATTTGCTCTATCTTACATTTCTCTAGTATTGTTTTATTTGTTGTGATGGCGTATGCTGCTGAGGTAGTTCCATCTTTCTTCTTGAGACAAGAGCTATCCAAAAAAAGGGTGCCATCTACAAAAGGTAGTGGCATGTCAACCAGATCCACCCGACCCTTTGTTTCAGTTGTTTTTTTTAAATTTGTTTTTATTTATTTTTTAATAAGCAGCAGTACAAAACAACAGTTGAATATGCAGTTTTCCACAATATAGAACAGTGCAGTAGCAACTATTAGAGACAATCCCTCAGGAAGCATTTCCCCAACACGATACATCTTTAATATCCACCTCCCCACGCACACACCTCTGGGCCTCCCCACATCAGTCTGAGTCCGAGGCATCGCCCTCTTGATCCGAGGGCGGGTCACAGATGTCACCCCTGAATTTGTTCCACGCCCCCCATACTTTACTCCATTTACGAGGGCAACCCCACCTGATGAAGGCCGACCTTTCAGCAAACATGGCCTCGTCCATGTCGGCTGCCCACGCGGTTAGCTTCGGCGATTCCCCTGCTCCCCATTTTTGGGCTATGTTGCGCTTGGCTATCATAATCCCTAGCGTAGCCCAACACTGCGCCTGGCGCGTGAGGTTGTTAGGTTCCCATATATTCAGCAGGCAGCGTCTAGGTTCCGGTACCAGCGAGACTCCCCCCGACTGCGACAGTGTCCACATCACCTGCTTCCAGTACACCTGGATTACGGGGCATTCCCATATGGTGTGGAAGAAATTTCCCACCTCCCCGCAGCCGCGCAAGCAGAACGGATGTGGTGCACTACCTATGCTGTGTAGAGTGTGTCTGGTGTAGTAGGAGTGGTGCAGAATACGGAGCTGCATGAGCCGGAGCCTCGAGGGTATACCCGCCTCTCGCAGTGAAGCCAACGCCTCCCGCCATTCCGGGTCATCAAATTCGCCCACATCACGGGACCATTTCTCGCGGAGAGGACCCGTTGGGTCCGGTAGGTTGTTGACCAGCTCACGGTATGTAAGCGATGTGGCCCTTTTAGGCATGTCATCCGTTAACAATCTGTCCTCCAAGGGCGACGCCTCCGGTACTGTCGCGCCAGGCGCCAGCCTCGATAGCAAGGCGTGCTTGATTTGTGTATATCGGAACCACTCGGAGGACGCCAGCTCGTATTGCTGTTGAAGACGCGCAAATGTAATTATTTCACCCTTGTGCCACATGTCGCCAATCGTAGAGATCCCGATGTTGTCCCAATTATCAAAGCCCCTGCTGCTTCTAAGCTTTCCGAGCTGCTTTGTGTCCCACAGAGGTGTGAGTTGGGTCAAGACCCCACGCCACCCTAGCTTGGCTTGTGCCGTGTGCCAAATGGTGACGGTCTGCCTAAGCGGACCGATGAGCGCTGGTGCCAGTTTATCGTCATACAGGGGTGACAACACACCTCGCTCTCCCAGTATGTCCCTATCTGCTTTAAATGCAGGGTCCGTCCGCGGAACATGAAGCCACTGATTAATTACTTTTAGCTGCGCCGCCCAGTAATAGAGTTGGATATCTGGAAGCGCTATTCCTCCATCATACCAACCGCGAGTTAATTTGGACTGTGCTATATGTGGCCTGCCACCCCACATAAGGCTAGTCACCTGTCCGGCGGTATGCGACACGGCGTGTTTTCCAGTACATACACGAATCGAGGCAGGGCCATCATTTTAAATAGGGCAGCTTTCCCCAGTAACGTGAGCGGCAGCGCACCCCAGTGACGCGCGTCGCGCTTGAGACGGTCTAGTGGGGGTTGCAGATTCCGTTTTAGAAAGTCCGCAGGGTTTGCAGTGACGTGAATACCCAGATATTTAAACGATCCCGTCGCCGTTTGAAGTGGGCAGACTGCAGGGAGTCGAGGATGAGGGCCGCGCAGCACATACATTATCGATTTTGACCAGTTGATAGTGTAGCCGGACGCTCTCCCGAAGATTTCGCAAATGTTAAAGTAAAGTTAGGATTGAGCGCCTCGGGGAAGACAGATAGAGCAACACATCATCCGCATAGAGGGAGATGCGGTCCTCCGAGTCATTTGTCCACCTAAGCCCCCGTATCAGGGGCTCCCAGCGTATCCATGCCGCCAAGGGCTCCAGCGCTAGGGCGAACAGCAGGGGCGACAGGGGGCACCCCTGGCGAGTGCCACGTGTCAAGGGAAAGTCTTCTGACATATGCCCGTTAGCGGCAACATGGGCCATTGGTTTACTATAGAGAAGTCGGACCCAGGCACAAAATTTGGGCCCAAAACCCAAGTGCAGTAGTACTGCAAACAGGAAGGGCCATTCGACCATGTCAAATGCCATTCGCGCATCCAACGAGAGCAGCACCGCTGGCTCCTGTAATTGCTCCACTCGGGGCAACACACCGTGCAAGCGCCGCAAATTGAGGGCTGTGCTTCTGCCAGGCATAAAACCAGACTGATCTGGGTGTATAATTTCTGGCAAGTGTGGTGTTAGTCTGGACGCCAAGAGTTTCGCAAGAACCTTCGCCTCTGCATTCAGCAGCGATATAGGACGATAGGAGGTACACTCAGAAGTAGGTTTGCCGGGCTTCAGTATAGCCACTATGGTGGCTGTTCGTTGGTCCTGCGGGAGTTCGCCCACACGGAGACTGTCTGTGAACATGTTAAGCAAGTGGGGGGCGACCGTCCCGGCTGTTCGCTTATAGAGCTCGACCGGTATGCCATTCGGTCCCACCGCTTTACCCGATTGTAGCGCTCCGATTGCCATTTGCACCTCATCTACTGTAATGTCAGCTTCCAGGGCACTCGCCGCCTCAGGGGTGAGCCGGGGCATTGCTAAATCTTTTACATATGTCCCCGCCTCCTCCACTGTCATGGAGGAGGTGGAGGAGTAAACTGTTTGGAAATGGCGTGCAAGAGCGTGCACTATCGCGCCTGGTTCAGTTAGGGTCTGGCCCTCCTCAGTTTCAAGTTGTGCTATCCACCTGGCTCCCCCCTCCCGTCTATCGAGCCATGCCAGGAGCTTCCCAGTCTTATCACCCAGGTCATATATCTTGTGCCGCGTGGCAATCAACTGTTGCTTTGTGTACTCCGTGAGGTACGCCATATTTTGGCCTGTGCGGCCTTCAGGTCAGAGGCGACGCCGGAGAGGGGTCCCGAGCCTTGTGTGCCTCTGCCGTGTGCAGCTCTTGTTCGAGCGACTGTAGCTCTGCCTGATTTGCTCGCTTATGCGCTGCTATGGTAGTGAGAACCTGTCCTCTGAGGACCGTTTTATATGCCTCCCAAAAAATCGTCGGTGAGGCAACAGAGGGGGCATTTTCCGTAAAGTAGAGGCCTGTTGCCTTCGTAAGTGCCTTGTGGATCGCGGGGACCTGGAGATAGCCGGGGTGTATTGAAGGGATACGACGACACGCGAGGCGGTAACATGTGTATTGCAGGAGCAGCGGGGAGTGGTCGGATATACCCCTGGGCCTGATCTCTACACTGTCTATGTTTCTAAGACTACCAGCGGAGCCCAGGAAGTAGTCAATCCTAGTGAGACTGTTATGCACCCCCGAGTGGTACGTGTACTGTTGTGTTGTTGGGTGATGCAGCCTCCATAAGTCTGACAGCCCCAGTGCTTCGACAAAGCTTCCTAAACGGGACATTCCCGCACCGCCCGCTCGCTTAGGGTACCTATCAAGTGATTCGTTTACAACTGCAATAAAATCGCCGCCAAGGATCAGATCCCCTTCTGGCAGGTCAAGGAGAAACTCACTAAGTGCCGGGAGCGCAGCGGCATACATTGCAGGAGGAATATAAACGGAGACTATGTTAAGGGGGCGTCCCTCCCATTGGGTGGCTATCGCCGCAAATCTACCCGACCTGTCAGTTTTATGTTCGTGTATAATTAGTGGGTATTGCTTCCGCACCAGTATGCTCACCCCTCTAGACCCTGAGGTAAATTCCGAGTGCGCCACCATTTTGTATCCCCACCGGTCCATTGCTTTACTAGTGGTGTTAGTAAGATGGGTTTCCTGGAGCAAGACAACCGCCGGAGCGCATCTCTTAAGACTATGCAGGACCAGACCGCGTTTAATTTTGTCTCTCAAGCCACGCACGTTCCACGAGAGTAGGGAGAGAGGCGGTATCGGAGTGAAGGAACTCGTCGCAGGCGCCCCCTCACTAGTAGCAGACATTAGAACGCTTGGCATCAAGGGTAATAAACAGCGCGAAAGGATCGACACGCATCTTGTGTTCTATAGTGGTTGCGTGCACTGCGCTGTGATCATTACTTTCAGTTTGAACAATAACTGCTGAAAAAAACTTAAAAACTACCCCCTCTCCCCCCAACCCCCTCCCTGCCTCCCTGCCATACGGACTCCAAACTGCCCGCCACCCCAACTCAGCAGAGTGCTCAGAACCCATCCCCCGATACATAACATGTGTGCAAGGAGCGGGAGGTCCGAGGAAGACCAGAGACATCCCCAGTTCGAGTGTCCAAATGTTCTGAGCTGCATTATAAGTGAGCCGGCACCTCACAACCCAGGAAGCATTCCCCTTTACCCTGCACCTTTTAATAAAGAGTTAAAGTATAGCGCCTCTCGACTAAGCCTCATGTTGCAGTCGGGCCACATCTTCCACGGCCCCGTCCCGGTCAGTGGGGTCCTCCATCCCTCCAGGAGGCCGCCTTCGCTTGTCCGACCGTCCTGAGTTTTTCACCTGCTGCCATCCCTCAAGCCATTCGTGAGCTTCCTCAGGCGATTCGAAAAACCACGTCTTCCCATCCGCCACCACTCGGAGCCTGGCCGGAAATAACATGGAGTAAGATAGTTCACGGGCCCTCAGTCTCTTTTTTACTTCCAAGAAGCTTCTCCGGCGCGCCGACACAGCCGCCGTGTAGTCCGGAAAGAAGGACACCAATGAGTTCTGTATACGCAAGGGCGGTGCTACTCGGGCCGTCTGGAGAATGGCATCCCTATCGCGAAAGATAAAGACACGGGCCTGGACCGGCCGGGGGGAGCTCCGACCTTAGGCCTGCCCCCGGGCACCCTGTGTGCCCGCTCCACGGAGAAAAAGGCAGAAAGTCCCCTGGGTTGCAGTTCAGTTTTTATGAGGTTCTCCACGTAGAGATCCATGGCCGTGCTCCCCTCACTCTCCGGAATGCCCGTGATACGCACGATGTTGCGGCGGGATCGCCCTTCCTGGTCATCAAGCCTCTCAGCCATGCGCTTGTTGTCGGCCTCCAGTTGTGACACTTTTTGGAGCAGGAAGCTAGAGTCTTTCGCCAGAGTAGCTGTCACCTGTTCAACCTTCGTGACTCTGGCGGACATTTTCTGGAAGTCAGCTCTGAGGAGCGTCACATCCGTGGAAATAGACCCCACCGTCGTCTGCATATTAGTAAGGGCGGCCATGATATCCTCCAATGTCACTTTAGGCGGGCCAGCGTCAGCAGAGGCCCTCTCCGTGCGACCGGCGTGTTCTGTCAGCGGGGGAGCGTCCTTAATATATGCATACTTGTCTAGTTTCCCTTGCTGGTGCGCCCTACTCCCTTTGCCGCTCATGGTAGGGCCGGAGACAAGTCTATTTAGATGTCTGCTGGCACTGCAGTGCAAGGGACAGAACACAGGGCCTCAGGACCAGTTGTCTTTTCACACACCGCTCAGCTCGAGACATCACCGTCACTCCTCAGGTGCTGGCACTGCGTATGAGCAGGATGCACGGTGGCAGGCACACCTGCAAGTCACTCACCAGCACCCCGAGACCCCTACAGTCGCCTGCGTCCATGCACCTCTCTCGTCCGTGCCCCTCGCCACAAAGGGCGCGGTGTGTCGCTGTTCCTCCGGTCACCGCCGCCGCACCCGGCACTTCGAGGCAACACAGGCACTCAACACAGTGCCCAATCAGAGCATCGCAGGTGTCAATTCGGGTCCTCCACGCCGTTCACCGCTCAATTCAGGCAATCAGCCCCGCCACACTCAGCTTCACATACGCCGCTTGTCTGCCACTGCTCGCTATTCACGCCGCATGGCACTCACTGCGGTGATGCGGCAGCGCCGCCGACGCTCGATCGTTCCGCCTGAAAGCTGGGCTCCCGCCGTGGCATTCGGGCTCCGGGCACCACCCCCGGGCCGTCCCCAGTGCAGTCCGCCACGCTTCTGGACTGTAGGCACTGCCCCTCAGCGACCCCGGGCCTCACGCCCAGCACCCGGGTCGCGCTTCCAAAATCGAGGCCCCGGCTGCAGCCGAGGATACAGGCCCTATCAAACGGCGCAGCGCCGGCCGCTTCACAGGCCACGGGGAATCTTCAAAATTGTAACGTCCGGCGTTACAGGCTTGGACTTTGTGCTCGCATTGAAGCGCGGATTAGTGATCGGATGGCGGGGAAGACGGTCTCACCCCCGGAGCTCCTTCAGGCTGCGGCCATCTTGCCCGGCAGCTAGCCACGCCCCCCTTTGTTTCAGTTTTGGTGACAATCACACAACTGTGTTGCACCTCATCTTGCTCCAAAGGAAGAGGCTTCAGGCTGGCTGGATTAATGGTGTTACATCTTTTCAGAGTAACATTAGCAGCCATAAGTGTTAACTCGTAATGTGTCAATCTGGCATTAGTCAAATGCTGGGTCTTAGTTTTTTTCAACCGAATGTCTACTGAGGGAGGCACATATACTGTAAGCTCGTGCCCAAGAATAATTGAGTCTGCCTGATTTAATGCAGCACCCACTGCAGCAATGTTTCTAAGGCAGTTTGATAGGCCTCTTGCTACCAGATCCAATGTTGAGAAAAAATTGCCACAAGGTTTATTCTTCTCTCCATGTTTTTGCGTTAAAACAGCCAAAGCACAACCCTTTTTTCAAGCACAAATACAGCAAAGCGTTTAGAATAATCATGGGTACCTTAAGCAGGTGCATTGCAAAGAGCAGTCTTTAAGGCTATGAAGCTTTTTTCATGTCCAGTTTCCCAAGGAACAGGATCTGCCACCTCTTTATGTTTTAAGCAAAATAAAGGTTTGGCCAGCAAAGAAAAGTTGGTATCCATTGTCTACAAAAAGAAACCATATCCAAAAATGCATGTACATCTTTTTGTGTTTTATGAAGTGCTACATTTTGAACCACTTTTATTCTGTCAGGTGATAATCTTCTCCCCCTTTCTAGATAGGTGACCTCCTGTTGACAATACTTTAATTTAGTTGGCGAAACTTTATGTCCATGTGAGGCCAAAAATGCCAGGACACCATATGTAGCTTTCTTACTTTGGTGTTCTATTTCAGCTGTTATTAATAAATCATTGACATACTGCAATAATACTGTACCTGTCGGCATTCAGCATTTGTCCAATTGTTTTTTAAGAGCCTGACTATAAATGCTAGTGCTCTCTGTGTACCCTTGAGGTGCTCTACAAAATACACAAGACCTGCTTTCAAAATTGAAACTAAACAGGTACTGGCTATCTTTATGTATAGGGATACTCAAAAAGGCATTTGTTAAATCTATGACAGTAAACCATTGTGCTGAGCGCGGTATTAAAGAGAACATAGCAGTAATATCAGCCACTACAGGGTATTGGGGTTCCACTATCTTATTAACAGCTCTCAAGTCAACCACCATTCGATATTTTATATGTCCTGTTCCATCATCCTGCTTAAAAAGGAAAAATAGGACTATTACACGGGCATTCAGATACTTCATGTATTATTTCTCTATGTCTTAAATCAAGTAACCGGTTAAATCCTTGTTCTCCTTCTCTAGATATTTTGTACTGAGGAATCCGTGGTAATTTTGCATTTGCTTTTACCCTTATGTAAACAGGATCTATATCCATATATCCTACATCATTTGGCCCTTCTGCCGACAACCTACCATCTATGTCCTATAATTCTGTTGGTAGCATATTCTTGCATCCTTCTTACATGTCAAATAAACACAATTCGGTATACAATATATTGTGGCATACATCATTCTCAGCTCTTTTAATTCTAACAAATTCAGTGAGCACTTATCGGTCAATATAAATGCCATTTGTCCTGTAATAGGACCGATAGTAAAATCCAATGGATTAGAAACAAAGCTAGTCACAACTGTATTGGAAAATTCCACCACTCTATTCAGTCTTCCCTAAAGAGGGGCTTTTATTTTTACATATGGACCCAATGGATCCACTGATATATTCACTCGCTCCACATTCTCCTCCAGGCATCCCTATTGTGACCATTCTGTAAAATCATCGTCCTCTGTGTAATCCTGAGTGTAATAAGCATCATTACGCATATCAAAATAGTTTGTCCGACCCGTTGAGGATGTACTGTTGTCATATACCTGTCCTTTACCCTATCTCTTCCTCTACCTCTTACATTCTGTATCCCAGTGCCCTGTTCTTGGCTCTACAAGAATGAGCATTCATTCTTCCAATGTCTCTCTTGGAAACAATAGGCTAATGATTGTAGCTTAATCCCATCCTCTGTTGCACCGGGGTCAAAGCGGCTCAGCCAAGCCCTCTTCCAAGTCTGCCACCCCTCATGAAACCTCTTCGGGCCAGTGATCTACCTCGTTCTGGGAACGCTTGCTGTTTAATTGCCTTCATCTTCAATTCTTTTAACTTCATCTCACTCGTTCCCTTCTCTGCATTTCTTTCATTTTCATTGTAGCAGGCCATTGACAATAGCTCCGTTGTGCTTTTTGTGGTCCAAGCGCTTTTATATGTTCGTATGACCTTGCCTAATTCTGGTATAAAATTGCTCACAAATTGATTGACAAAAAACTTTGTCCGGCCACTGTAATGGTATTCTGTCCACTACGTGATTTAAATACTTCTTCTAATCTAGAAAAGAAGTCTGTCACTTCCTCACCCTCTTTCTCTTTAATGCCGTCATCCTATCTCAATCTACCTCTTCTCTAGGCAGTATTTCTTAAATGTTTCTAAACAAATTCTGTGGCAGTTGCAATGTGTTTTGGTGTGGCAGATCACCTGCTCTCCTATATTGGTCATTCTACAGTAGTTGTTGCCAGGTTATATTAAAGGCAGGATAATCCTTAATTATTGTCATATTTCTCTCAGTACCACATAACCAAACAGCATCTCTACATCTTTCAATGTCATTGGGCCAACATTAGTAGCCTGTTCCAAATTATCATAAAATCTGTTAGGATGTTTATGTGGGTCAGGCATTTCCTTCTTCACTGCCATTAGTTCTGTCTTAGTTCAGGGGGTGTGGACAAACTGTGCTATGGGATTTCCTGCAGCACCAGGTGAAGGTTGAATGGGATGTATTTCCCTCAAAGGCAGGGTTTTGTCTTGCCCTTCTCTCTCATCCTCACTGTCAGTATCAGAGGTATACAAAAGAAATAGGTGGAAATAAGTGTTAATTCCCTTTTTTTTAAAGTTTTTATTTTTCATAATAATGTTACAGAGGTATGACAGTGTCAAGCCCCCCAGGACCCACCCCCAACCCCCCCTTTACAACAAAGGGAGCAGAGGACACAAAAAACATCAAAAAGCAAATAATACATTAGGTAGACAAATATATTTCCCTAAGAATAAAGAAAGGAAAATAAAAATAAAAATATGGCATGGTCCTAAGCCAACATGAAAGAATAAACAAAAACTAGGTAAAAGAGACCTTTTAGTTAGAAAAAAGAATTAAAAAAAATAACTAAAAAAAAGAAAAGCTTAAATTGGACAATTAGCACTATGTCACTGTGGCTTGGGCTGGTCCAGCCAAATAGTTAAAGGTTCCCAGATAACTAGTCCCTTCCTTTGCCCCTTGCGACCTTCTTTGGCATAGATTGCCTTCTCAAGATGACAAGTCGTAACTAGTCTAGCAAGCCACTGGGAAAACAGAGGGGGGTCTGCATCTATCCAGGCCGAGGCAACACAGATCCTCCAAATCGTCATTGCCACAAAGATAAGTGCCCCACCCTTACTTCTGCTAACCTCGTCCTGTGTCCCTAACAAGATAGTCGTAGGGGTCAGTTCAAAATTCTGAGAGATAACCCTCCCATGAAAGTCCTGTATTTTAACAATGAGTGAGGTGAGTTTTGGGCAGGTGGCAAACATGTGTACTGAATCTACACAAAACTCCGCACACCTTAGACATAACATCCCCTTGCCTGTTCCCCATTTGGCGATTCTGCTAGAAGTAATATATAAAAAAATTGCGCCTGTAATTTGGCCGACAGTAAATCGCTCTGGGCAATTTTCAAAGCGTTATAGAACGTACAGTGTGGGACATTCAGCTTTGCTTTCCATTTGTCTGCTATTTTGGGTAGGTCGTCAGTTGATTGACTGTTCAATGCAGCATAAATCAAACCAATCCGAGATGGAGTTGGGGCCCATAATTTATCAATAAGGTCTATTTTTGCAAACCCTATCGGTCCACCAGCTTTTCGTGACAGAAAATCACTAATGGCTGCATGTTTAAAGGCGTCTTGGTCTCGTAGTCCATATTGGGTTTTAAGGTCAGCGAATGACTTAATTCCTTCAGTAGTAATTAAGTCGCCCAGTTTTGTTATGCCAGCTTTATGCCAATTTTGAAGGTAAGACCTCCCAAAGATAGCAGGCAGATTGGAGTTCTTGTTAATAGGGGAGTAAAAGTTCAATCTCCCTAGCCCATAGATCCTACGCACATTGGAAAAAACTTTGAAAGCGCTCATCAGAGTCTTAAATCTGACTCGCTTGTAATACCCAATGGATGTTTGTCTCAGGAAACAGCCATAAGCCTCCTCTCCTAGTAATAGCTGAAAGGGCGAGGGGAGCCCAAATGTTGAAGAAATGGGATGTTCCCCCATCAATTCTGTGCTGTATTGCAGAACCAAAGCCCAGTAATAAAGTACTATATTAGGGAAAGCCCAGCCGCCCCTCCCCCTGGGAAGAGATAGTTGTTTGAGCGCCCTTCTGGGCTGAGAGTAAGCCCAGACGAACTGTGTAAAGAGTTGCTGGAACTTTTGTAACATGGTTTTGTTAAACTCTAAAGGGATAGACCGGAAGAAGTAGAGTAGCTTTGGAAAATAAGTAATCTTGATGACGTTACATCTGCCCACTAAAGTCAGATGCATATTGAGAATAATTTGTGTTTTGGTTTTATTCAATGCTTACCCCGAAATTTTCCCAAATTCTTGAGCCTCCTGTTCTAAAGCCAAAATAGCACTGTCAGGCTTCGGAGTGACTACAGCCAGATCGTCGGCATAAGCCATGATTTTAGTATCTCTTCCTAATCTGCTTACTGCCTGAATAGCTAGATTGTTCTCTATTTTCTTAATCAGAGGATCTATGTATAGGGCAAAAAGCAAAGGGGAGCAGGGACACCCATGTCTGGTGCCGCGAGAAATTTCAAAATGTTTAGTTAACCTCCCATTTATTGAAACACTAGCTGTCGGGTTAAGATAGAGAGCTTGTATAGCTAAGGTTAATTTTGATCCAAAGCCCATTCTTCTCATAACGCCCCAGAGAAACTGCCAGGAGACCCGGTCAAATGCTTTTTCAGTATCTAATAAAATTAGCGACATCGGGTCTCCTGTTACCTGGGCTGCGTCAAATAAGGTTATAGCCCGCCGAATATGTTCTGTAGTACCTTTCTTGGGTATAACCTGTGTTGCCATTCTGAAACTAGAGGTTCAATTGCTGAGGATAGTCTGATCGCAAGGATTTTTGAGAATATTTTCGAATCGCAGTTAATGAGGGTGATCGGCCTGTAGGATCCCATTTCTAGTGGCGACTTATCTTTTTTAGGGAATATAGAAATTTTAGCGCTGGACCAGGAAGCAGGCGGGGAAGCCCCATTAAAAATGGATATTACCAAAGAGGTAAGGATAGACTATATTTGGGGGGGCGAAGATTTTATAAAATTCGGTAGGAATGCAGTTGACCCTAGCAGCCTTTCCATCCAGTAGGCTAGCTAAGGCTTCGGTGATTTCTTCCCATGTTGGGGGATCTTTAAGTTGGTCACGGTTTCCCGGGCTAAGTTGGGATAGGGTGACTTCTTCTAAATATTTAGTGATCTCCGACTCTCTTACGTCTGTTGGGCTCCTATTGTCTTCCTAGTATAAAGTAAAATAAAATTCTCGGAATCCCTCTTGGATTTTACTCGGATCGTTAGTTTCTTCACCATTTGCAAGTTGGATCGATAATATCTCACTAGCTGTAACCTGCTGTCTGGGTTTAAGAGCCAAATGATGGCCAATGAGTTCACTACACTCGTAGTTTTTTTCCCTTGTTGAAGCCCACTTAGCTGCAGCCTTCTCTGCAAACACAGACCCAATTTCAGCTTTGGCGATTGTCACTTCAATTTGAATAGTTTCAGTTTCCCCCCCCCCCCCCCCCCCCGCTGGAACTGTTCGAATTAGTTTTCTTCTGCCTTTCTCAGCTTTTCCTGGAGTTCACAAGTCAGTGCTTTTTCTTTCTTATTTTTACCTGATTGAGAACCTAAGGGTCTCTCCCCGAATGCCCGCCTTTAAGGTGTCCCTGACTGTTGTGATGGAAGCTGACCCCACGTTTAACTCAAGAAATTCCACAGGGAGGCACGGGGGCGGAGCACACAAAGACGTAGCAGGACTGCAACCCTCTATAACCAAGCTGTTCTCTGGTGCCAAGGGGCCACTTTTCTCTTCCAAATCACACGCCTAATCCTGCACCTCTTGCACTTCCCCTTGATGGTACCCCTGAAGGCGTGCCGCTAGCTGAATCAATTAACCCGACCTCCCTGCAAGGAACACTTTCACTGAAGGGAAATTCTGCTGGAATGCAAACTGCAGAGCTGGGGACCTTGAGTAGATCTAATGAGGCTGTGGACAATCTGACTGTGCCCCTTTGTCCACATGTAGAGGGAGACGCTGGAGGGTTAACTGTACAGGGAAACTTGGCAGCTCTAACTCCCGTAAACCAGAAACCTGATTGTGAATCTGACCCCACACCTGACCTCCCAGAAGGCTTTTCTTAAACCCCCCGCAGCTGGCACTGATAATTATATCCGGGGCCTGGAAGCCGTCTCGGGCCTTCAGGTCCCATGGACTCCAGAGACAGGTAATGAAAATTTCTTCTCGGTATCAGACGGCTGTAGGACCTCCACAGATGAGGGTGGGTTAAATACAAGCGATGATAACAGCGAAGAATCGCCTACAAGAATCCGAACAGTGCAACGCCCTAAGAAGGCAAGAAGCAAAGCTAAGAGACGTAGTCAGCTTAAAGGGGACTACTCAGATTTGCAGATGTCCTACCCTCTTGATGAGGATGATTCTCATACACTGATCCCGCAGAGCGCAAAGAGCGCACCAGAAGATACTGTGGAGCCCTCCTTGATGTCCATCCTAACATCTATACAAAAATTCCAAGAAGAAGTTTGGGCAGACAACTGCGCAGTAAAAGGGGCTGCTAAAAAATTACAAGGGGGCACGAGAAAGCTGAGTAAAATTTGTACAGACATAAGCGACCGTGTCACAATGGTGGAAGGTCGTACCGAGAGCTTGGAAACAGAAATCTCTTCCGTAAAAGATCAAGGAACCTCTAATGCTGCCAGCTCGATCTAATGACAAAAATGGAGGAACAGGAAAATCGGCAGCGCAGAAACAATCTTCGCTTACTTGGAATCCCAGAAGGAAAGGCGGGAGAAGATCCAAGACGCTATATTGTGAAGCTCCTACAAGAATCCTTTCCCAACCACACAAGTTGGAACTGATACCACGAGATACAGAGGGCACATCGCTTCCCTTTCAACTTGAGGCAACGGCGCGATGGCAGTAGCTTTGCTGGAGAAAAACCAAGAGCATTCCTGGTGTACTTTGGAAATTTCCTTCTCAGGCAGCTGGTATACGATCAAGCCCGGCCCAACTCCCAGAAGGGATCTAATGGGGTAACTTTTTTTGCCAAACCTGACTTTTGTCATCAGACAGTAGAGCGTAGATGGCTCTTGTGTCAGCTAATTTCTCCTTTCCAACAGACCGGAGCTCAAGTATATCTAATGAATCCTCCCAGACTAAAAGTTATCTTTATTGGGGTTACTAAAATCTTCTTGTCTGAGATAAAGGCTGGTGAATACTTGAGAGAAATCAAGTCCAATAAGGGCTCGAGTTAAATAGAAAGAAACTACTTCTCTGTTGCTTGAGAAGGGGTGGGTTGAATGGAGAAAAGAAGGGTAGGAAGTGAGGAAAGTGGGGAAAGGAAAGAAAAAATATATATATTCGAAAAATCTTTTGCACTTTTCATTGCTTTTCCTTTCTCTGGGTTTTTCTCCTTTCTTCTTTTTGTACTTTTTGGATTTCTCAAGTTCCTTCAGGGTATCTACCCAATTTTTTTTTTTCCTATCGCAAGGTATGAACAGCCATAGCCGAAACTCTTCATACCGTTTTTAAGGCATGGCTAGGTGGCGGAGACTCACTCTTGACTAACATCACTCAGGTTATTCCTGATTGCTCTATGATAGGGGGAGAGATTTGGGGAGGGGAGGGTGGGAAATTGCTTTGA
This sequence comes from Triturus cristatus, assembly GCF_964204655.1. Classification (NCBI taxonomy): domain Eukaryota; kingdom Metazoa; phylum Chordata; class Amphibia; order Caudata; family Salamandridae; genus Triturus; species Triturus cristatus. The sequence goes on along the minus strand of NC_140582.1, from coordinate 1,067,378,968 downwards.
GATGGTTGAATTGAGGACACTTTTTTTTTTGTACACAGTTTTGTGCAGAGACACTTGCTAAAGGGATAGAATGTATAAAGTTGAGCATCTTGAAAGGCTTAAAAAATGATTAAAAAGGGAAAAAAGAATACACAAAAATGAGCGCTAAGATGAAGACAATCTTGGGGTTTTTTAAGGGCTGTTTTGCACCATACTCCAAAAATACTAAATGACTAAGTTAAACAATCTTAGAATTGTCTCAGTCAACATTTGTGGGCTGAATGAACCTTCAAAGAGACAAAAAGTAGTACAGGGCTTACGCTCCTTGGGGGCCGATATAGTTGGCCTCCAAGAAACACACATAGAGGGCTCACAGAAACATTTGCTGAATTCACTGGGGTATACAATTATAGGGGGGACTACACAGGGTGTTAAAAAAAAGGGTGTAGGGGTCTTGTCTGACTGCAGATTACCTTTAAGACCTGCCCGAGTAAAGTCTGACTCTCTGGGCAGATGGGTAATCGCAGAGTGCCATCTGTCCCTTAACTTTCTTTTACCTTATGCTCCATCTATGGGAGCAACACAGACGACTCCGGGATTATCAACTGGATTTCTGGGGAACTTGGCCACTGGCCCACTTCAATCATTATCTGCAGTGATTTTAACATCAACCTGCCTTGTAATTGGAAAACAGATAATAAGTGGACCTATAATGGCAGGAAGCCCAGTGTATACCGAGCAATAATTAATCTAGTTCAAACTAATGAGCTCAGCGATGTCTGGGCCAGCCTTAATCCTACTATGCCAGCGTACACCTACTTCTCTGCTCCACATCAGTCACTAGCTAGATTAGATTACTTCTTGATTTCATCTTCTCTACTTTGTGACTGCTCCATAGACATCGCTCCGCATTTCATGTCGGACCACAACCCAATTATTTTAAGCATTGGGAGAATGGAGCTTCTAGAAAGCACTCTTGCAAGATGCAGGATATCGAACACACATGCAAAATTGGTTAGTGCCAAACTAAAGCACATAGGGGTGCCTCCCTATGTGCTTTGGTTTGGCACTGACCTCTCGCTTACCTTTAGGAAGGTTTTCCAATGGTCCAGCTTCTCCAGGATCGGCGCTGGCTAAAGTGGCTCTCGTCTTGCTAGTTTTTCCTGCGTTTGCACCCCGGGTAGTCATGGTTCAGGTCCGGTGCCGGTACCGCTGCGTTCCTCCACACAAACACGGGTGAATCCGCAGGTTAAAGGGAGCTGGGGTGAACGTCACCGACACGGCACACCACACAAGCCAGCAAAGAAACAGCGCCCAAAATTCCCAAAGCACTCCTGTAGCTGCAGAGTCCACACGCACGTCACTGAAGATTACGACAACTTCCGTATGAAATTCACTTGCTGCTGGCCGAAGGTACAGACCGGTCACAAGCGGTCTGCTCACTTTTTGATTCTGGGTTGAGGCCAGCATCACATCGCAGGTCATATAGCCGATAGCCGATGTGGCTGGCGTGAGGCGGCTAAGCGGCATGAGTTCACGCTAACACCATCTTGCCCTCGTGCCATAAGTGTTAATTCCTGATGTTCATCTAAGCAATTCCAACACTACCCATTGCCACTCATAACATTGATTAAACCAATCCCTGCACTCACACTTGGTCGGTGTGGAGTTAGTGTGGAGTTAGAAGAACTTCTCTAAAACTGTTGTAAAAGGCCTAGACGAGTCTCCTTTCGGGAACCCATACTCATGAGGGTATAGTTTTTCATTTCTAAGGGCGCATCTTTGAAAGTGTGCTAAGCATTTTACTTAGTTTGTCCATCCATGTATATGCCATGTTCCTTATTATCTCTATCTCATTCTCACCTAATTGAGCTCTAGTAATTATTGGGGAATCAATTTCCCATGACAACCTCTTAGTCTGATATTTCTCCCCGTTTGAGGAATACTTTTGGGGGCACGGGTTAGACAAGGACCATTGTCAGGAGGGAATGATGAGGAGGAGGGTCCTCCCGTTGCACCCACAGGAGTAGGATTTGGGGTACTAGATCCTGACTGTGATGCAAAGGGTGTATGGGCAGTAGACAAATTCTGCACTTGGGATGTTGAATGGGTCGGTACAGGTGGTGGTACTTGAGGAGGTTGTTGTACAGATGCTGGCACTGGGGGAGCATTAGGGATGGGTAGTGGCATCTATCTGTTTTCATACAAAATTCTCTATCTAATTGTTCGTTACCTTTTCCTACCATGATATTCTGATGCTTTAGCATGCACAGTACTATTTTGCTCTCTATCTTTTTCCTTTTTCAGTTTCATTGCTGTTTGTTCATAATTCTCCCAAATTTTAAAAACCTCAAACATTGCAGGGCAAACCATTTTCTTCATCAAACATTCTTGCAAATACTGTAATTTTGCAGGATCAAAAGTTCCATTTATTTGCGGCACAGCGGACACTGGGGTGGGCAGGGAGGATTACCCAGGCTACGCCTCTCTGGGAGGCAAAACAGCTCGGGGTACTACGCACCACCAAGGGGTTCCACCAGTGGGATCTAATCGGCATCTCCAGGGTCGGGGACCTCTGGAAAAAGGGAGAGGTGGTCACTTTTACCCAGTTACAGGCAGACTACGAATTGGCAGACACCAAACGTTTCCGATACTTGCAAATCCACCACGCACTTCGGGCGGCGATTCCTCCTGGGACTCGCTCCCGGAGTCATCGCCCCTGGAAGACCGGCTCCTCACAGAACACCTAATCCAAAGAGCGACGTCCCTAACCTACCGGAAACTAATAAATAATCGTCCGGATCCTTTCTTAACCCTTAAGACTAAATGGGAGGCGGAACTCGGAGACTTAGATGAGGCGGAGTGGCAATCCGCGCTCTCCTCCCCCAAAGAGGTGGGTATTTCGTCCAAACTAAGGCTGGTCCAACTTAAAATTCTACACCGCACATACTACACCCGTACACTACTATTCAAATTGCAACGGGCGGACTCCCCCGACTGTCTTAGGAACTGTGGACACGAGGGAACTTTCTTTCACACCTTATGGGACTGCCCAGTCGTGGCGCTTTACTGGAAGGAAGTGTTGCATACGCTCTCCAAGGTAACCAAAATCCCGACGCTCCCGGAGCCTCGGAGGTGTCTCCTCAATATCTGGGAACAAACAGACCACAAAAGAATGACACAGCTCTGGGTGACGCTGGGGCTCATGCTGGCAAAACGTAATATAGCCCAGCGATGGGGATCGGGACAGTCGCCTACTCTGGCACAATGGATCCGGGACATGGACTATGTGATGGTGGTGGAAAAAACGGTATACATGCATAGAGGGTGCCCCAAAAAATGGTCCCAGGTATGGGGTGGGTGGAACGTATTCCGGGGAAATATATGTGAACCCCCGCCAGATGTCTCTGAATCTGAACTCAGCGACCAAGAATAGGCGTCCTTTTGCTACCAGTGGGAGGGGATGGGAACTACGGTGTGATCCGTCTAGACTGGGTGAGTGTCTCATATGTGCCAGTACAGAACTGATGGTATCCTTTTGGTGTACTTTCCTGCTTTGTCCGATGCTAGATGAGAGGTGTTTGTGTTTGCAAAAATTAATAAAAATATTTCAACAAAAAAAAAGTTCCATTTATGAGGAACTGCAACAATTTATTTGCCTTACTATATATACTCCATAAGTCGTTGTATCGGTTCACGCTTACTCCTTTTTTCACCAGCAAAATCCAGCCCTGACTGTATTCAACAGGACTAGGTCCCACTTTATCTAATCTATCCCTGAGCCTACACAACAACAAAACCATTTTGAAATGCAGTTCTTCATCTTGGTACAAGTAGTTCCCATTTTATATTGTCTCTATTCCTCTAAAGCAGCAATCATTCAACAGAGAAATGCAACAGAACAATCTCACTAATGCAGTCTGCCTTTATCGTCCGACTGCCAGTTTTCAGGCAAAATGCCCAGCAGTGGCCCAAGCAGGTAAAAGCGGTGGGGCCGGGTAGGGGGGGATTTCGACAGCCGACCAGGAAGGAAAATTAATTATTTAATTTTCCCTCGTGGTCGTATGTCGAATACATCTTCCCCCCCTCCCCCCCAACCCAGCCACACCGCTCTTACCTGTACGGGCCGCTGCTGAAAACGACTTTTCACAATAATTCAGTTTGGGGACCTCTGCCGGGCAAATCCTATTGTCGGGAGGCCTGTTTGGGACTTCAGATGGCAGCTGCAGAGAAACGTTGTCTTCTTAAAGCAGGGTGCCCACGTTCAGTCGGTCCCAGGTCGCACCTCCATGACCACAGTCTCAAAGCTGTTGGATGTTCCTAAGAGAGGTCCCATCTGGGGTGCCAGTTGTGGAAGTGGGCTTATTATCTTTTCCAAATCTTCCACTTACCTACGAAAGAAAACCAGCAGTCGGAGGCTACTGAAGATACAAAATACTATTTATTTTGCTGGAGCAGGTGCACCACTTCACAGCACTAAGATGGCCATGAAAGAGTGAACCACGTACGAAGGCTTCACAAGTTACTTATACATTTACACCGGACTGAGTGCGTGTAGCACGATTACAATGGCTAATCATAGGCGTGCCTGGGGTTTACAAAGCAGACACTGACAAACACATTACTCATTATGCAGATAAGAACATTTGCAGCCACTAGGCAGGTCACAGATCATGATGAACATTTCTAGGTAAAAAATGTATAGCCACACAAACATGAACATGGCAACTGTCAGCAAGAATAACTGGGTGAAAGGTTACAGCTTGTTACAGCAAAGCAACATGTAGGTTTAAAGGACAAAATTAAAGAACTGATGTAAATTTTAAAACACAATTATCCACACGGTATCTTTTCATCATACCAATAAGAGAAATATTTTCATGTGCATTAAAGCTAGAAATTGTATATATAACTTTTCTGAGTATGTCCGCCTGCTTGCTAGGAAGACAATTTTATTACAGTTTTATGAAATTACATTCATTTTAACATTTAAACGTTTATTGTAAGAACTCGACCATCACCTTTTGGCAGTGACATCCTTGCTTTATTTTTTTCTTCTATTTATTTTTGTGACATATGCTCCTAATAAAAAAGTAAATAAAAATAAATAACAATCAGCTTGCAAATGCCAGGCCTATTTGCTTTGCCTTGAAAATGCTTGTTTCATCTGTGGCAGAGGGTAAATGTTTTGGGAAAGCATTTAGAGGCACAAAAAAAAGATATTTCTAAAGAAATGTTTTTCCAAAGCAGAGACTAATTCAACGTTCCTGTCGGATTTTTCGTGGATGCGCTTTGAAACTGACAGTCACACTGCAAACCAATATAGCCATGGACAACATGCAGGAAATAGAGGCAAATAGTAAAGAGGTAAATAATTATCTAATATTAATTGCTTTAGTCGATTAAAAATTATCCACTCTACAACACAGGGTGCACTTTCAGATACAGATGATAAAGTGCCATATAAGCAGTTAATTAGCATTAGCATTATTTGGCACTCAATTCCATTTTTGGGTCTAAGCTACGTTGGCAATCGTTTTGTTTCCAAAACATAGCATATACTCAGAGCTGGCTCTTAGACAGCCACTGGCTCACGATTGGATGGCTTTGTTGTCTATCTCAGATGCCTACTCTCGAATCACTGGCTTTCAACTCTGCTCTTGAGTTTATCTTACCCAAACACATTTCAGATTGGATGAATCGTGTCCTACTGCTGACTTAAGGGGGCTCTTTCTTTTGCAGTGAGCACTCCTGGGTAGAGCATTGGTATCTTCTCTCTGCCACTTGTTCCCCAGCCTTCCTCCAAGTGCCCTCTTTTTACTACCTGCCCAACTTTTTAAATTGTATTTATTAAGTTATTTTTACTAGGGCCCGGGAGATGCAAAGTGCTACCGGACCTCTTGCTACTATTCTTCGCACTGGTGGGCATTTGTTTTTCCATTTTTTTAATTTTAATTTAAGGTTCTAAATGGCCTTGTATCATGTTGAACAGTAAATTAAGAATGCCCGCTGTGCATCACACAGGCATGCACATACTTCATGATACACACATGCCTCACGATGTAACTATGCATCATCACACAGGCATATGCATCTGAGATCCTCTTGGAAAGTGTTTTCTTTAAAAAAAAGAAAAGATTACCGGCCATTTATGCAAACATTTCTGTCTTAATGCATGCTTTCACATGCAAATACAAATTAAAAAAGCATTGAAAATGCAATAGGTCTCGCCTTTAATTAAGTTAAAGCCATTTGCTTTGCTAATGGTATTGTATAGCAAAGCAAATTGCTTTAACTTAATGGAAGGCGAGACCTATTGCATTTTTAATGCTTGTTCAATATTATATACACGCCATAGTTGCTGCTTATTTATCTTATACAACGAACAACCATTGACAAAGCCAATAGTCCTGACGCGTTGCAGGTATGATGTTACTTGTGTCATATATCTGGATGCAATGACAAACAGCAAAATACAAGTCAGAGGGCACATTATGCTAAACACAGTTTATGGGTTATTTCAGTTAGCTGTAGGTGCTGTTGGACAGCTTTCAATCTGGTGAATTTCATTACAAGACCGGAGGCTACCATTATGCTTATCACTTTTAATGCGTCTCCAAGCAGCCGCATACATCATAAAGTAAGTGTTCCAAATAGAACGTTAACAACAATAAAAGGCATGAGCCCACAACATTCAGCCTCTTTTAAATGCGGCTCCAGGCAGATAAGTTCTCTTATACATTTCTTCTACTAACTTGACTTTATATTGTGCTAACCGTGTAACTTGTTTGATTTACCTTACTATACTTCTGTTTTACCTTACTATAATTCTTATGTGCCCGTGTTCCCTTACCCACACCATATCTGTATTCTTTGGGCGCGCCGCCTCTCATTCTGCTCCGTTTTGTGACTCGCCCCCCCCCCCCCTTTTTCCTCCTCCTACATTACCGTCATTACCACCTCCAATTTATGGAGGTCGGATCATGACCACGCGCCCAACCTCGAACTAACTTCTATTCTTGGTGTTTTATTAAACACACGTCGAAGCTCTCCCTACACGGACTTCATACACCAACCCCGGCCGCTCCGCTCTTCGCATCCTCTCTCTCTCACCTCCTCGTAGGGTCCGATGTCGTTTTCGGAAGATTTAGCACCGGCGCCTGCCCGCATCAGAAAATTAGAGGAGTGAACCTTGGCAACGCGACGCTAACGTCGTCGCGTTGCCAGGGAACATTCCTCGAATCCATTTCCTCATACAACCCTGCCTTTCAGGCCGCTTTCCACGCGCTGCCTGTTTCCTGGCAACCACCATGTAAACAGCCTCCGGTGATCGCGCTCGAGGGCATTACGATCACCGGAGAAAGACAGTTAATCAGCTGGACAGTTTTTTTGCCTTAACCTTAGCACTTAACCTAGAAATAAATAAGAAAGGGGAGAGGAGAGATATATGATCTATATTAATTTAATTAATATCTTTTAAGCCCTCATTACCCTACTCTACCCAAAAAAAAAAAAGAGGAAGAGATACAATTATTTATTAATCCTTATTATTATACTATATTAAAAAAAAAAAAAAAGGGAGAGAGAGAACTTATATTAAATAAATAAATAATAGGAAAGAGAATACTTTATTCATTTTTTCGTCCCTATTTTCACCTATCATGTCTGATTTCGATTCAGACGAAGCAGAGGCTAGCGCACCTACCCCCAATTTAAACAATGAGGCTTTTAAAGAAATCATTCACGAGGAAATGAGATGCTGTATGTTGGAGACCTTGTCTAAAGTGATTACATCTAAAAGATCCTTCCTATCTGAGGAGGATATTAACTCCCTAGACCAACATACTCTCCCTAACGAAGTTCTCACTCATACTAGGGGAAAAAGAGCAAAGAAATGTAAAAACTTAGATTTTTTCCCCAAGAACACTGGAGGTCCTAGTACCTCTACTTTTATGGGAGGTCACCGAACCTCTGTTTCCTTGGGTGTCCCTAGCGGCACAACATATAAAGGTGTCCCCAGCGGCACAACACATAAAGGTGTCCTCAGCGGCACAAAATATCAAGGTGTCCCCTGCGGCACAAAATATCGAAGTGCTCAAAACGACAACCTCGTTGATAACGATGATGATCTCGATTTTGATGATGCATCTGATTCACCCGACGAATATGTCTTAGATCTAGATCAAGACGATCTTGAATTCAACTCTCTGGATGAAGACCTTCCTCACTCCTCTAAAGATACCATCTTAGACCCCCTAGGTCAAGAAATGTTCTCTCCCCTTAATATTAAACACCCCAGGAGCTTGCGAGACTCCAAATCTTGATCCAGAACTCATCAAGTACCTCTTCAAACTCGGAAGAGACCCTAGAAAGGGTATGGAGAGATCCCTAAATTATCGTGCACTTCAGAGAGTGAAAGCCAGAGCCCTTCAATCAGGCCTCTGGTACGGAGATCTCATCTCGCTAGACCAAGAAGCAAAAGTAGAACTGATCTGGTGGTTAGACAACCTAGAGGCATGGAATGGGAAAGCAATATTTGGCTCAACTCCAGAATTCGTTTTAGAATCAGATGCCAGCCTTCATGGCTGGGAAACCTGCTTCCAAGGCCAGAACACTGGCGGAATCTGGTCTCTAGAAGAATCCTCACATCACATAAATTTCCTGGAACTGACAGCCGGCCTCTACGCCTTGATGAGTTTCAAACAATCCATTCAGGGCAGGTCCATCATCCTAAAAATGGACAATATCTCCGCCTTTGCCTACATAAACCGGCGAGGTGGAACCAAATCTGCAGACCTCTCAAACCTAGCCAGGAAACTTTGGATGTTCTGCTTGGAACACAAAATATCTCTAAGAGCCGAATATCTCCCAGGCAAATCCAATGTATCCGCAGACTGGAACTCAAGGTTCCTCTTAGACTTCAGCGACTGGAAACTCAACGTTTCCGTCTTCAATTCTCTCAACAATTTTTGGGGTCCCCTGGAAATAGATCTCTTTGCCAGCAGGCTAACCTTCCAAATTGAGAATTATTACAGTTGGATGCCAGACCCGGGTGCACTGGCAGTGAATGCCTTCCTGCAACCTTGGCAAGGCAGCAAAGGTTACGCCTTTCCCCCCTTTTCTATGATTCAGAGGGTCCTTCAGAAAGTCAGACTTCATCGATGCTCGATCGTACTAATCACTCCCTTTGGGCCCTCTCAAGCATGGTTCCCAACTGCCCTAGAGATGAGCTACGACTTTCCATTCCTAATTCCCTTTCTTGTGGACCTTCTTACAGACATAGATGGTCATCTTCACCCCATGGTTCAATCAGGGAAACTGAACCTTCTTGCCTGTAGAGTGTCAGGAGATCCAATGACCTCTCAAGACTTTCGTCAACAGCTTCAACTCTCCTCGGTGAATCTTGGGCCCCTGGTACACACTACCGATACAACAACATTTGGAAATCTTGGGTTCGTTGGTGCTTGGAAAGGAACCTGGATTCCGTTCAAGCACCTATCGTTGACATAATCACTTTTCTGGTAGAACAATTCGAAAGAGGCCTTAGTTATAGATCTATCAATTGTTATAGATCTGCCATCTCCGCTGGTCATTCCCTCGTCAATGGTAAGACAATTGGCAAAAACGCAATTATCTGCAGAGTTCTCAAAAGCATCAGACTCAGAAGACCTCCTAGACCCAGATATCAATCCCTCTGGGATGTCAACTTAATTCTTGACCTTTTTACGAACTGGCCTATTAATACCCTTCTAAACAATAAAAACCTTTCCATCAAACTCGCTACCTTACTTTGCTTAATTTCCTGTTGTAGAGTCTCTGATGTTAAAGCACTTGAAATATCTAATAGATCTTACAACATGTTCGGAGTAAACTTTGATCTCTTCAAAAGAACCAAGACCATGTCCGATTCCATCTTTTACCCTCGTTTTGATTCTTACCCTAAACTCTGTGTGGTTGACTGTATGAAAGAATACGATTCTAGAATGAATTCTCTTTGTCCTCCTAGTGTGTCTCAATTACTCATCTCCTTTGGTAAACCCCACAAAACTATCTCTTTCAGTTCAATTTCTAGATGGGTTAAAATTCTGATGAACCTAGCAGGTATCGATCTTAATATCTTCAAGCCTCACTCTATCAGAGGTGCAATGGCCAGTAAGTCATTCTGGTCTGGAGGTAAGTTAGACGATATACTTAAAGCTGCTGACTGGTCGAATGCTAGAACATTTGCCCAGCATTATTGTAAACCTATTCCTCATGTGTCCGACGTAGTCTTACAAAGCTACCAACATGCATAATGGTAGCCTCCGGTCTTGTAATGAAATTGCAATTCTCCTATTAACATGACCAGAGAATCTGGATTTCATTAAAGACACGGAGGCTAACATTATCCCTCCCTCTTCTTTCCCACTAGATCTTTTATCCTTCTATAGAAATTATCTACTGTTTGTTAATCGAGATATTAAACACATTGCTGACTTGACATCAGTTTTTTGCTCTTGTTATACTTGTACTAATCTCTTTGATTACTCTCATACTTTAGTCTTTTATTTTATCAATATTTACTCACATAGTTCTCTTTTTTTTGCAGATAATCTCTCATGACTTCAGGACTCGAACTTCTTCTCCTTCTTCATCCTCGGTGTCCTGCCTTCCATGATGTTCTATGTTTTATCAAGATGTTTGCATCCCTTCACTCCTTAGAGTTCCAAGGATTTTAACAAACTTATCCTGTTTTCGTGATTTAAAAGAGGCTGAATGTTGTGGGCTCATGCCTTTTATTGTTGTTAACGTTCTATTTGGAACACTTACTTTATGATGTATGCGGCTGCTTGGAGACGCATTAAAAGTGATAAGCATAATGTTAGCCTCCGTGTCTTTAATGAAATCCAGATTCTCTGGTCATGTTAATAGAAGAATCCACATGAGGCATTATTGCATTTATGCATAGCTTTAAGTGGGCTGGGTCCTGCCGGTGCTCAGCCCCAGCAGGTCTAAAAAAAAGCAGGTGCAGAGACTGATCCCTGTCGGGCTCTCCATTTTTGCCCTCACCCTGAGGGTGAAAAATAAATCTTAACTCTGCAGCAGTGGCACCCTTCACTGCCTCTGATATAACTTCAAAGAGACTTGTTATAGTTATTTCAGTCTCATCATTTGAGTGCTTAAGCATTTTCTATGTTATATACAACGAAGCCGTAGTTAGTGCTTATTTATCATTTGCAGCTAACAACCACTGACAAAGCCAATAGTCCTGGTTTGTTGTAAGAGTAAGGTTATTTGTTGTATTACATATCTGGATACAATGACAGGAGCAGCAAATTACCAGTAGGATGATCCACTATGCTAAGCACAGATTTTTAGCTCACCTTTAAGCCACGCCCTAATTACATCTGCCTCCCCCCTCTGAGAGACCCCCCCACAGTCTTTTCATCCTACTTAAAGTCCTCCATATGCGGTATAACCACCCACGTGCTTCAACTGTGCTAGGGGTAATAATCCCGATTTTAAAATTTGCCAATCCAAATTCTGCAGAAATTGAGGACTAACACACTACTCTAAAGCTGATAACAATGTTATGTAAAAACACTTAGCATTCGATTAGCTCTATCTAGTGTTTGAGTGAAGAAGTCGGGATTTTCCTTGCATCATAAGTGAGCTCTGTACGTCTGTTGGACAATAACCACGAACGGTGATCTCAGTGCGTTAAATGGAAATAGAAAGTGTAGGTGCTCTCCCCAGAGTACCTGCTTGCTACTGAGAAGTGCCGGTACTCATCTTTTTAAAGTATTGCACCTCTGATGAGAAGCGCATGTGATCTCCCTTTCAAATTAAAGGAGTGCAGACACTCAGTGGCTGGCAGGAACTGTCCATTTAAAGCACTGAGTAGTCTGTACGAAAAACTCGAGAGTCTGTTCCACTTTGAAAGCGCCCTTTCTATAAAACTGAAAGATGACGCGCGTTTGGGCTTTCATACCTGCCAACGGCCCATCGGGCAATAATAATGACCCTGGGCCAGCAAGTGGGGTAAAAGGCCGCTTTATTGGCCAGGTGGCAAATAATACAACAATATCACAAATACATATTCCTAACTATCACCCCCCACCCCTATCAAATTTCCCCAACAACCGGCTTCCCCTAACGTTGTCATGCCTAATCCTCCTCCCCAAACCCCTATCTACCTCTCCTGCCTACCCCTTGCCTCCAACCTCGCTCCCTTGCTTCCCTCTGTCCGAAACTCTTCCTGATGCCCCCAACCCTTCCTGCCTGTCTTGCTCTCCTCCAACTCTGCCACCGGGGAAAACCCCAACACAGGAGTTTTTCCCCGCCCCCCCGGCAAAAAACACCCCACTCCCCTTGACTGGACCCTTGTCATCAGTTAATGTAACACATGCCACCACTGTCGCCCAACAGGTGAAACTTTATTCATACATAAAACCCCGCAATATTTGAAGCAAGAAAGTCTTTCCCTCCATATCTTGAAAAGCCAATTGAAAGCTTCTATGCAAACTGGGGGAGGAGGGGGGGGCGGGAAGGACAAGAGAGGGGGGTCATTGAAATGCTGCGTAACCATACAGTAAAAAAATCATGCACATGTCTTAACCAAAAACTTCCGCCACAACACAATTCATTTTATGCAGTGAAACGAATGTCGCCAAACATCGTAACTAACACCATGTGTTAATTTGAAACTTCTTTGAAACCTTTTCCCTTATGTTCAGCAAATACATTTCATTACCTATGAAGGATAAGTGGACACCATCGTGCCTAAAAAATTGATAGTCGTCCTTTGTAATGGAGTCATGGGACAACCAACCTATTCCAGCATCGTGACAAAAGCGATGAAGGTCTCTATTCGCTTTCCGTCTTGCCCTTTCGACTGCCGTAAACTTTTCTGCTCCTTTCCAAACTCTTCGTGGCATTAATGCTGTTAAAACCAAATGTGTTTCAGGCCATGTCTTTAAGAGGATTTTGAGATCCGCTTTCATGTCGATAATTAACCCAAGACCTGACAATTTGAATTATATCATTTTCACCAAGGTGAATCAGCAACATTGCCGGTTTACTTCTACAAGACAGTTCGCTGATAAGAGGCAAAAGCTGACCCCACCTCATGCCGCTCTTACCAAACCATGACAACAGGATCTCTTCAGAACGGAAGCCTAAATTTCTCCCAAACTGCCTTTTCTACGCTTGCTTAGTGGCCCACTTAATAAAAGAATGTTCAATGATCCATACCAGGCGTTGGGGCAATGCGTCACTGGCACAAGGACCTGAAAAGAAAGGGCAATTAGTATCATAACTTAGGAACATCACTCTCTAAGTGTCGAATGTAGCGTAAGCAGCAATCAGAAGTCCATCGACCCAACTTTTTTACATCACTGATAGAAAAACCCCACCTGGCGGCCTCTGAAGCCGCTCCTATACGGAAGGAATGAGTCCCAAATTGACAGGGGTCCTCCCCCACCCTTTCCAACGCTCTGCGCAGGATCGCCAATGTTTGGTAGGCCGTTGGCCGGGAACCATCCTGATGCCTGAAAACAAACCTTGATGTTGCCCCTCCAGCTGATATGAAATCTGACCATGCCCTCATGGGGCATAGATGGCCCTTAATCGCTTGCAAGACCACAGTTGACCCTTTACCAACCTGGTCTGTTTTAGACTGTTCCAAGAAAATCGAAATAGAGGAGTGAGAAATGGACACATTATGTACTTTTAGTCCCTCCACATGAGCTGTACCCAACAATTCCGAAATACGAAATGCCCCAAAGAAAAGCCAAATCATGCATAGTTTCAACAATTGACATTCAAATTGGGAAAAACAAACCCCGCCGAGAACACATGTGATGTTGTATAACAATCTGAGCGATATAGGTTCTCTTTTATACTGACCCCTCTTTTTCATTTTCGACCAACCTTGCAATACTCTCCGACCCATCTCCCCCGCTGAAGGTTCATAACCCCAAAAGAATTTTCCATAAAAAGACACCCCGGCCAACTTCCCGGCTATCGTAGTGGAAGATATGCTCCTGCGGATATTATCCATTATAAATCTAATTATGTCATCGTTATGCTGCCTGAAACCTGCCCCATTAGGAGATCTATACTTAACATCTGATTCTAAAAATTCCAGCCAAGCACGTCTGTAAGCCAACTTGGTGCTGGTAGCTAAGGAGCTCTCGATGAGATGATGAGTGGTCGATTCGCTAGATCCCACACCTCCCGAGGGACCGGTGTCTTCTGACAGTCTGCTCCGGGCACCAAACCACGGAATCTCGTCCACTGGAAACGAGAGAGGGCATCTGCGATGTTATTTGCCACTCCCGCAATATGTTTGGCTTTGAAAATCATATTAAATTGCAAGCATCTTAACATAAAATTTTGCAACAGTTTTAGCAGCTTTGTGTCCCTGACCTTCTACCCATTGACTAGATCTACCACAATTCTGTTGTCCATGTTAAAAACCACTGCTCTGTTGGCTGACTGTGGACCCCAGATAGCCAATGCCACTATAAGCGGGAAAAATTCCAGATAAGCTATGCTCCTTTTTTCAGCAATCCATGCCTGTGGCCACCGCTCTGAACACCACTTCCCCTCCCAAAATATGCCAAAGCCATTTGCGCCAGATGCATCAGAATATAACTGTATTTTCCAATTGAAATCCACGTCCAATGACCAGATTGTGACACCGTTGAAATCCTTCAAGAAGTGTAACCATACTACCAAATCAGCCCTTATATTGGCAGTAACTCTAATCCTGTGATGGGGCAGCTGAATGCCCGACATGGCAAACCCCAACCTTCTGCAGAATGACCTCCCTGCCCGGACCACCCTACAAGCAAATTTCAAATGGCCCAGTAAACACTGTACCTCACACAACTTCAACTTGTCAGCTCCTATGGCATATTCCAGAATTCCGGTGATCTCAATCACCTTTTTCTTTGGTAATCTGGCCTCCATCCTATGGGTGTCCACTTCGATACCTAGGTATGTTAAACAACAGCTCGGCCCCTCAGTTTTTTCTGGCGCTAAGGGAACACCCATCTCCTGTGTAAATGATTGAAAATCTGCCAATGCTTTACCACATTGCTGGGAACCTGCCGCACCCATAAACAGGAAATCATCCAAATAGTGTGTCACTCCCATATGGCCTGTTACCCATGAAAAACACCACTGCAAAAATGAGCTGAAAGCTTCGAAAAGCCTGCAAGACGTTGCGCAACCCATGGGAAGGGTCTTATCCACAAAAAATTGTCCCTCAAAATGTATGCCTAGCAAGGAAAAATCTGAGGGGTGAACCGGCACTAGCCGAAAAGCCGACTTGATATCGCATTTCGCCATCTCTGAATCTTGCCCTGAAAGCCTTATCAAGCTAAGGCCGTGTCCACGGCAGCGAACCTTACCATGGAGTCTTCCCTAGCGATGAAATCATTGATGGATTCCCCATGAGGCCAGGAAAGATGCTGGATCATACGGAACTCACCTTCCGCCTTTTTGGGTACCACCCCCAGTGGAGACACAATAAGATCTTCCAACGGCCATGTATAGAAAGGGCCTGCCATCCTACCCTCAGCTACCTCTGTCAACAGTTTCTTTCTCACGAGCTGTGGAAACTCCTCTGCAGACCTTACATTTTTTGCAAAACAGCGAAGTCTGGGTCCTTGATAGCCTAGCTTGAAACCTTCCTTAAAACCCCATGCAAGTAGAGATGCTTCGTGTGTGTCAGGGTAATATGCCAAATATGCAGTCAACCTATCGATGTTAATTGGTGTAAAAGCCTTTGACTCCAGGTTGAGGGCCCCCGCCCCTACCTCTGCCTGGCAAACTGCTCCCCCCTCACTGCAACTGCTCCCCGAAGCATTGAGTAACGGCATGTTTCCCTCCACAACGCGAACATTCATGTTTGTATTTACATGGGTATTTGTCACAAAACCCTTTGTTGAAGTTCCAACAAGCGTCGGAACTGGCAATTTGTTCTTTGTTCCAACTGCCCACCCCCCCAAGCGTGGGCTTGCTTTGAAAGGGCCGATTGTGTACTGCTAAACCACTCGCTGTATAGTTGGCTGGCGGAGGCCTTTGTGGATACATCAATTGCACCCAAAGCTCATTGTCCACCTCACCCCATGGTTTTTCGGGTATAAGAACCAATCGGGCCCTGAATTCCTCATCATACCGCAGCCATGCATACCCACCAAACTCAATGGCCGCTTTCCTGATGGTGTCCATATATTTAAAAATTGCCACTGACCTATCTGGAAAACGTTCACAATATATACTTGCAAAGATAAGAAACGCCGAGGTCCAGGAATCAATATTAGTGGATACCCTAGGCCTTCTGGACAACTCCCACGCCTCTTCCTTGGAACCCTCTTTTGCCTGGACCTCCCTGTGCAATAGCTTAAATACATCGACGAAGTCCCCTTTCCAAATCTTTTCTTTCGTGGTTTTGGACAAATGAGCGCCCAATGGCATCGAGAAACCCATATACGGTAAGCGCTTCAAAACAGATGACTGTGTTGTGCTAACCTCCGTTTTTGTCCCCTCCTCTTTACCTGCAGGCTCCTGATGCTGTTTGTCTAAACTGCCAGTATCTGCAGTTACCTGACTGGCTGCTATCCGTGTTGACTTGACCTCCCCTCCCTCCGTGCCCACACCCTTATCCACACATAAACTCTTGCAATGCGATTTCGCAAGTGCCTCACCTGCTGGTATGGCCTGTCTGCCTTCCGATAATACTCTCCTCTTCCTCCCTGTAGTTTCCGGTCGCGACTTGCTCCCTTTTATTGCCTCCATCTTTGCTTTTTCCTGTGAAAAAAAACTTCTGGAAAAGTCTTTAGTAGACCCCCCATCTTCCCAAAAGAAAAGGAAAAATCCTGCACCGGGTTATCTTCGTCCCCAAGTTCCCCCTCTTCCAAAGAGACAGTATCAATTTCTACTTGCTTGCACCTCAAAACCCCTTCCTCGCCTACTCTACCACCCCTTGTACTACAACCAGGCATCTCCCCGTCCCCAACACCCCCATCATACACAGTCCATTTTATCTGTGAGGCAAAACGAGCCGCCTTCTTGGGATCCAATGGCGTGGGAAATTTTGCCCAAAAAAAATCCCCCTCCTCTCCGCTTCGTTCGTTGCAGGACGCCAAAAGCCTGGTCGGAGTACTCCCACTGCCCTTTTTTGTGCATGGCAGCGTTTCGCCCTAGGAGGGCTGCAAGGCGCTCGACCCCGCAGCTGCTGGCGCTCCCCCGACTTTAAACCGTGAAAGACGCGCCGTGTCCTTTATTTCTTTAGGCATCCAAACCCAAAGCCCTTCTGTTGTATCGACAGGATCATGATACACCTGACCTCCCTCCCTGTTCCCAGCACCAACCTTGGAAACCCTCCCCCCTCCCCTTGCCACCCCGGCCTTTTCAGATAAAAACAAGTTTTCTACATTCACATGCCCTTTCATAGCTTCACCTTTGTCCGGGACGCCATGACCCTGCACTGGGTAAGACAATAAATCACCCCCCGCGCTAGAAAAGACAGGTGATAAACTTCGTTCTGGTAACAATAAACTGTGAAGGGAGGGCTGAAGGGAAATATTTTTAATGACCCTCAGGTTACTAATCCCTAAACCTTACATAATATAACAAACAGAAGTAACCTTGGTCAATCAATCAGAGCCTATTACTGTACAGACATATTGTAAGAGAGAAAGCACATGTGAGTGATACCATCAATATTGAATCCCATCAGCCACTGTGAATAGCGGTTATCATCATATGGAATTCATCCACACACAATGCTCTCATATTAGAGATATGTGTAGTATGTGAAACCAGGGACAAACAAACAGATTCAAAGAATTATTTTGCCCTGGTGTGTTGTGATGTCGCTACTCATAAGTTGACAGTGGCTATAGGTTTAGAAGCAGTGCAGAAATAAACAAAAATGTGTGCCAATGTTAAAAACAACTACTGAGTCAGTCCCACAATTTTATTCATGACTGACCGAGTGATGTAGTTAAAAAACAGTGCAAAGAGCAGTTCGAAAAAATAACTGCTATTGTCCAACAGGTGGTCTACATGTTTCAGCCATAGTGATTGGATGTCAATCTGGCTTTCGTCAGGACCGATTTAATATGCTACTGCTAAAATAATCCATACAGTGAAAAGGAAAAGGAAAAGATACAACCTACTTGCGTGGTGGTATTGAAACACTGCCGGCTATGCATGGAGTGAATTGCAAATCCTAAAAACAAAAAGGATTATCAATTCTCAGAAATTTACTGGAAAAACAACAGTGAGAATCAACAACGTGGTGCACAGGCTTTTGCTCAAAATCAATATGTAAATGCTGTTTACATA
This sequence comes from Triturus cristatus, assembly GCF_964204655.1. Taxonomy (NCBI): domain Eukaryota; kingdom Metazoa; phylum Chordata; class Amphibia; order Caudata; family Salamandridae; genus Triturus; species Triturus cristatus. The sequence continues at coordinate 1,067,360,647 of NC_140582.1, read as the reverse complement.
GTTCAGGCTCTCGTGGTCAGTTAAACTGACTATGGTATAAGAGACATTTAAAACAACTTAATAGTCAAGATGGGAAACACCAATTTATATAAACAATCGGTGTTCCTGCTTACCCCTCAATGTAGGGGGTCACGCCTCACCCCACCTGGCATCCGCTCAAGTGAACGAGGCCCCGCTCTGTATTAAAACAAACGGTTGCTGTGATATTTGTACCTAGCAAGAGTTGCTGGTTTCAAAATATAATGTTATCTCTGTGTTTATGTCCAAACGATAGGAACATGGCTAAAAACAAAACCGACTGGTAAAGGACTGCAGTTGTCTGAACTGTAACAATAAACAATAAAACTCAGTAGCGGCGGCGTTTATGTATACATCCCAGCATGTTAAAGTGCCAGTGGATGTGTCTCGAAGGAAAACTGAGACGATTTGTCACAAACGGGTCGGCATGCTGAGACATTGTTATGGTGTCATGTTTAAGATATTAGCTTGATAGCTATTCAAACGAGTATAGAGACAAGTTTAGAAAAAGAGGAAGACGACGCGTCTATAGAGCGCTTACCTTTCCGTCGGTACCTCCGGCTAAACTGAGCTGGACGGGGAGGCACCGATGTGTGTGTATGGCGCTCATAAATAGAAGCGCGTTTTATTGTTTATTGTTACAGTTCAGACAACTGCAGTCCTTTACCAGTCGGTTTTGTTTTTAGCCATGTTCCTATCGTTTGGACATAAACACAGAGATAACATTATATTTTGAAACCAGCAACTCTTGCTAGGTACAAATATCACAGCAACCGTTTGTTTTAATACAGAGCGGGGCCTCGTTCACTTGAGCGGATGCCAGGTGGGGTGAGGCGTGACCCCCTACATTGAGGGGTAAGCAGGAACACCGATTGTTTATATAAATTGGTGTTTCCCATCTTGACTATTAAGTTGTTTTAAATGTCTCTTATACCATAGTTAGTTTAACTGACCACGAGAGCCTGAACTATGTAAACAGCATTTACATATTGATTTTGAGCAAAAGCCTGTGCACCACGTTGTTGATTCTCACTGTTGTTTTTCCAGTAAATTTCTGAGAATTGATAATCCTTTTTGTTTTTAGGATTTGCAATTCACTCCATGCATAGCCGGGAGTGTTTCAATACCACCACGCAAGTAGGTTGTATCTTTTCCTTTTCCTTTTCACTGTATGGATTATTTTAGCAGTAGCATATTAAATCGGTCCTGACGAAAGCCAGATTGACATCCAATCACTATGGCTGAAACATGTAGACCACCTGTTGGACAATAGCAGTTATTTTTTCGAACTGCTCTTTGCACTGTTTTTTAACTACATCACTCGGTCAGTCATGAATAAAATTGTGGGACTGACTCAGTAGTTGTTTTTAACATTGGCACACATTTTTGTTTATTTCTGCACTGCTTCTAAACCTATAGCCACTGTCAACTTATGAGTAGCGACATCACAACACACCAGGGCAAAATAATTCTTTGAATCTGTTTGTTTGTCCCTGGTTTCACACACTACACATATCTCTAATATGAGAGCATTGTGTGTGGACGAATTCCATATGATGATAACCGCTATTCACAGTGGCTGATGGGATTCAATATTGATGGTATCACTCACATGTGCTTTCTCTCTTACAATATGTCTGTACAGTAATAGGCTCTGATTGATTGACCAAGGTTACTTCTGTTTGTTATATTAGATAAACTTCGTTCACCTGAAAACTTTGTACTCCCACCTGAACCACCCAATCTTTTCTGAATAAAAATGAAAATGTCATGCTTGTGTGCTGCCAGTGCTTGTATGTCAGCCTGTACCACCTGCAATTCTTGCCTCAAACCACCAGATGGCGGATTCTCCTTCCCCAAGAAAACCTCTGCTGTTTGTAGGGAAACCGGGCCCTTTGTTGTCGTGTCTTGTTGCTGTGGCAGCAAGACCTTGGAAGCGCGCGTGCGCGGCCTGCCCCTCCCTCTCTTCAGCAGTGCCGGTGTAGAGACATCGCCAGGAGCCTGCGTAAGAGAAGCGACCCCCTCCTGAGGTAAAACCTTATCCATTAAACCCCTTCCCTCGAGTGAAGGAGCAGGTGAGCTCTCACTCGACGGGCAGGCCACCACAGCAGCTGACACACCTCCCGCCGCCCCGCGCGTCTTCCTCTCGAGGCCCACCCATGCCTGAGATAAAACTCCCGGCATAATCAAATCCTCGCGCCCCGCCTCACACAGCGTGCGCAGCGCTTCACGGACTGAAGCAGCTGCGTTCATATCTCCCTCCATGAAAGTACTTATTTAAAATTAACCGCTCCCTCCAAAAAACACCGCCGCCTGCCTCAGCGCCCCTCAGCGGCTGTGTGTGACGGTTATTACGTCACCACTCGCTCGCGCTGTCCTGAATCCAAGCGCGCAGCGCGCGCCACCTGTCTGGGCATACGATTGCCCGAAGCAACCCGGGGGTGGACAATCTGCGATTGCCACCCCCAGGAGCCCCCATTCCAGTCCAGGCACTCTACGCCGGTCCTGGCAAGATGGAAAATATCACTGTCAATTCTGGCATTCGTACATTCGCAAACCCCAATCTACGTTGGAGCGACACGTCCCAGCATGGCAAAATTGTGCTGGCTGAAAGTCCAAGATGACTGAACATGTGACCGCTTGTTAACTGTGCGAAGAATGTCACCTGGCTGGTCACTTGTCAACCAAGAGCAGAATGTGGAAACAGGCGAGCGCAACAAAGATAACACGTGCCAATAGAGGGCGCTAGCTGCCTTGGTTTAGTGTTAAATTAGTTCTACTGTATCCGAAGTGCGAGGACTGTCCGGGATAGGAGTTCAGACTTCGGTTTAGGCACTAAACAATGCACAATACACGCCGAGGCCATAACTCACGCACTGGCTGCGTGTGACCCATGGCCCTCGCCGCAGGTGAGCTGTCAGTGCCCGCGCCCCGGCCGGTGGGATTCCGGCGGTTTGTTTGCCGGCTCTGTTTGTTCGGCGCTTCTTAGGTTTCTCTGCTTTGCTCCACCCCGCAGACATCAGCCGAGAGAAAGCGATTACTTGGCTCGAAAAGTATTCACTCTCTCCGAGCCGCCGCAGTAAAGTCCTGTGCAATGGCATGGCGTGCTGAGCATGCAGCAGAGATGGCGGTGGCGACAGCAGCGGGCACGGGCAGGGTTCAGCGCAGCGGCCTGCTGGAGGTTCAGATCCGGGACAGCTGGCACAAAGTTTTGGCCAACTTAAGCGAGGAGGCGCTGACCCTGAGCTGTGAGGACCACGGAAAGAACATCAGCTTCAATGGGAGCGAGAGCACACCACCATGCACGTGTAGGGATAAAAAATGCGCGCGCATGTGCACATCCTACTCTAATGAAAGTAAACACAGATGGCGTCGGGCTGTCCACATGCGCGTGCATTATTTGTCCCTACACGTGCATGTTTAGCTTTGCGGATGGCGAGAGCAGCCATCTTTGTCTATCTGGACGCGCGTGCATTCAGCTGTGGCTGAATCGATTCCAAAAGGTCTCTCTGACGAGAGCAGCGCATGAGCTGCTTTCGCCAAGCGAGACCTAAAAAGGATTGGCAAGGCCAATAGCTCATTCTTTTAGAGCTGAGACCTATTAGGTTTGCCAGTGTGTGTTAAGTTTTGTATTTACATGTCAAAGCATCCATTTAGACGTCATTCCCTTGGTATGCAACATCTGCCCCTTTCATTGTCTCTCCCCTATGTGTGGTCACGTGGTACTTGCCTCTAGATCAAGTTTATTAAGCAAACAAAACTGTGCCATCCTCATCTAGGCACCACACAATAACTACCAAACCATTCAAAAGTAAACCAGCATGGAACGGTATCATAAAAATGGCTATTACATGGTTAACATTCCTAAACCTCAGCACCTAGAGAATACACATAAAAATAACCTTACAACCCCACCCTTCTTTCCCAAGGATATAAGAAAACCACAAACAAGAACACACCTTGAACTTCCAAAAATACAATAGTAAAAGAGACACCAAAATAGAGACAATGACAAAGAAAAGAATATAAATGCCTAACTACAAAACAAGATATAAGAGAAGAATACTATCAACACAAATAAACAGATAACGCAAAACCCTGTGGAACAAACAAACTGAAACCTTGCAGATAAAAGAGCAAAGCACAAATTTGTTGGTCTAACTACATGTGTGGGTCTAACTAAAAAATAAAATCTTCAAACCACCCCGGTGGTCTGCGAGACCTTGTCACTCATTCAGTAGAAGGACCTTGACCACACGGCGAAGCATGGTCAACTCCATCTTTATGTGCACTCCCACTGCTCCCACCAACTCACACCCCTCTGTGAAATTCACAGTCCTTCATCAACAACCATCCACTACATTCGTTGTCCTTCAAGGCCTAGACCTTACTTTTCCTATTTTGTGGAATAATGCCACTATTCTCATATTCCATATCTGTCCATTTTCCAATTTGACCCAATAACCACCTACTTTACCATCTTATAGGGGCCCCTAAATTAGGACTACCCATATCCCTCTCCACCTGGTTTTATCTTGACCTAATCTCCCACATTCCTGAATCATGTATTTTGAACCTATGATGTCCCTTTTGTTTGCACACTTGCATCACACATCTACTTTCGGACCAATTTTGTCCATAGTTGTCTACCCCCCATCATCTGAAATGGCGATTCCCCTATGCTAATATTCATAGATGGGACAACAGCATATCTTTAATGGAAACCTGGACAGACACCCCAGCATTGCAGGCCATCTCCATGGTTCCTTTCACTAACCTACTGACTCTTAGCATTTGCCCATTTCCTGGCGGGTTATAGAGAGAGCTACACACATGCTTGGCACCAATATTATCCAAGAACTCATTAATTTCAAGTAATGTTAACTATGTCGTGTTATCAGTTATGAGCACTGGCGGTATACCATCCATCCTGAAAATCTCACACTACATTGAAAAAGTTGATCTGGTGGTGACATTTCTCATGAATATAACCGCAATCCATTTAGACTTAGCATCCACTATGACAGCAGCAGCATACCTCTTGTGTTCAGGTCAATTAGCAAAAGGACCAATAAAATCCATACACACTTTTTCGAAACAAATCTGGCCTCACACACATATTGCTTGTCGTAAGTGGCCTCTAAGCCCACCATCAACCATTTCCCTTAATTCTGATAAACCTTACATTCCTCCACCCATTTTTTAAGCTGGTTGTACACAGCTGGCCACTAAAATTTCTCCTTTACCCTCATAAGAGTCAACGACTGACCTAAGTGACCTTCATGTGCTAGTGAATTAACTTAGATTTTACACTGAACAGCAGTACAAAAGTACAGATTTATCACCCATCATTACCACCTTATTACCACACAACAACTTGTCAGCCATATTGCAAACAGGTCTCCCACTGTCTAGAAGCGTACTTTCATGCCTGACCCCTCCTTTGATCAAAGCCACTGCTTTCTCCTCCATTGCCATCATCCAACCCTCTCCTTAGAAACAGTGCCCTCCAACCCTTCCATGGCAAACTTAAAGGCTACCACCTCTTCAGTTTCTAATTTGCACTCATCCGCCGCCTTGTCCGGGCCCCTGGACAAGCAATCTGCCACTATGCTTTTCCATCCGGGAACATATTCCCCCATACATTCATACTCTTGCAATCTTACAGCTTATTTCGCCAACTGCCCAGAACAATTCTTTGTACACAATGGATTGTGATCTGTTCTTAATATCACTTTACTCTCCTAAATAAACATGCTGAAGTAATTTGTGGGCCACACTGCAGCTAATGCTTCACGCTCAATGACAAAAAAAATTCCTCCCTGCATTGGTCAATGATCGAAAAGCAAATGCCATCGTCCTTTCTGAACTTTCATGCACTTGGTCCTCCTCCTGTACCCTCTTCATGTGGAAGAAACCTTGGCTTTAAAGTAGGGTTGGGCGGAATTTGTGAAGTCGCGCTACGCAAAGCTCCACGAAACTTTAAAAAATCTCTGCGAGCACGCAAAAGTTCCACGAACATGCGGAATTGTTTGTTCCGTCCATTCGCGATGCTTTTTTCCTGTTCACGAACGCTGTTTGCATGCTCGGGGAGAAATATCTCGCAAACACGCATTTTAAAAGCGTGAACAAGCAAAAAATTCCGCGAAACTGCGGATCGCGGATTTTTTGGTAATTCCACGTTCTCCGCGGAACGCGAAATTACCCAAATTCCGCGAGCGGAACAGAATTTATCGCCCAGGCCTACTTTAAACCCGATTCTAATCTGTCCTTTGAATCACAGTTTAAGGCTGTGTCTGCCAGTTGTTTTTAGGTCTCGGGACCATCCGGTCGGCAGACCGGAAGTCCGGAGATTTAATGACTTGGGAGAAGAGGGGCTTGAACCCGCCCCTCTTCTGCCCTGTTCTCCATTGGCTGGCCTCGTAAATGCTTGGAGAAGAGGTCCCGTCACTCCAATCATGCCCCGTCCTTTTCGGATCCGAAAAGGAGGCTGCCTTTCTCCGAGGCATTTCTGCTCTGTGATTCCCCTCTCCGCTCTGCCTGAGATCCTTGCCAGTGAGCACTCGGGCCCTGCCAGTCCGCCCTGGCGGTGTCTCTCCCCGTGCCCTCCTCCGCGAGGCCGCGAGCCTCCCTCCCCGGCCCCTCCATCAGTGATCTAGCGCCTAGTTAGTAGTCCCCCTCGGGTGTAATTAGCGGCGGCTGCCGGCGCGGCCCGTGCTCGGGGCCCGGGAGCCGCGGCTCTCGCTCCTTCCTAGAAGCCTTGGCGGGCGCCGGTGTTTGAAGCCGCGTGGGGCGCGCAGCGCTCGTCCCTTTTGAAGAGGAAATAGGCCAGTTTGAATGCGCCGAGTTTAATTTTTCACAAGCCTAAGCGGCCGTGCGCCCCCCCCCCATGTATTTACATCTCTCACCCCCCGTGAGTGCTCTCTCCTGCGCTGCCTCCCGCTCAGCCCTTCACATTAAGGACTCGCTCGGTTTGTGTTTGCGTTTCTCGCTGCACAGGTAGGTGGGCAGGTAATGTGTGTGCCCTCGCACAGATCATGCCACTGCCAGCAACTCTTTTACAAAACTACAGCGCACGTGCACAAAACACGAGATACAATTACTGATGACTTACAGCGTTTTAGAATTATGGAGACGGGTGAAACGTCCCTTCTTCACTACGGCTGGAAAATGTGAATTATCCTCTTAGCGCGATCCGAGTTTCAAACCCTTAAAAACAGATCACGTGTGGCACATTCCAGCTGGTTTAAATCATTCTCCTTATTGTGTGTCTTTTTGTGTAGTGCGGTGTCTGGGCAAGTGTGTGTGTGTCTGTGTCTGTCTGTGTGTCTGTGTGTGTGTCTGTGTGTCTGTGTGTCTGTCTGTGTGTCTGTGTGTCTGTGTCTGTGTCTGTATGTGTCTGTGTCTGTGTCCGTCCGTCCACTGTGTCTACCAGACAGTCCTTTTAGAGACCAACAAGATCAGTCGCACAGAAGGGGGCCCTAGTCCGATAAGTAGGGAGGGAAAGCACAGTAATGCTCGCAAACAGTAACCCCACTGCCTAGCAGCTTATTGTAGCAGTGCTAATCCTCACTGATATGTATGAACAGACAAAGGAAGCCTTACCCCCCCACACGAAAACACTCATTAGAGAAAAATGTTTGAATGGTGAAACTGAGTCAACAAATATATTGAAAATCAATTGCATCAAGTTTATTGTAATAAATAGAATGAAACATAATAATAGGAAATAAATACAGAAAATGAATAAACCAGGCGCAACCAGTAAAATATCACACAACCATTCACTCGAACCAACGCATACTCATTCTTTCCCACATATCCTAAAAGACACACAGATCCAGCGAGCAAACTAAGATAATAACATCTAGTGAATAATCCGCTCTCCAACAACAAAGTGAACAATATTGGAAAGCCGCAGGATCCCGATTCACTAGGTAGTGGCGTCAACACAATTTATTTTCATCAGTTACATCGACATTTTGATATATGATTTATTGACACAGACGTTAAATGTTATATGTAAACAATCTTGGAGGGATGCAAAGAAACACAAGAACTCCAGTGCCGATGCGCGTTTCGGTGTGTGACCCCAATATTGAGTCTAACCTTCTTCAGGGCGCAGTATCAAGAGAGGCAAACAGGGGAACATAAGAACAACAATTCATGTATAGACTATATGGGGATGAAGCGATGAACTAGAAAACATTGAGGAGAAAGTGATACAGGTGGAAGGTACGTTCATGATACAAACAAATCAAAAAAGGGTAACATTGGGAGACGTGCCACCAACATGGAGTAATAGGAAGATCACAAGAGGGTGCAAAAAGGAAAACAACTAGAGTGTAGATACAGTGCATTCACATCCTTAAGGCTCCTCACCTTTCACATAGTGGTGCAAGAAAGAAAGTGCAATATGGAGTGAATATTAGACCCTGTCACCATGATACCATCAAAGAAGCTGGTCCCAGAGCAGAGAGGCACTGCACTCTACCTGGGCTGTCCAATAGGGATCACATGCACATGAGGAGAAATGGGGTAAGAATCCGGGAGGCAGACCGATGGACCGGTATTCTGTAGGAGGTAGTAAGATGAAACAAGCATTTACAATGCAATGGTCTCGGCATTGGTAAAGTTAGAGCTATTGGCATTGCTCATGATATTATTTTTGTTTATGTTTCTGTTTTTTAAACATTTAAAGAAACGGCATTGTCATGAGCAATGCCAATAGCTCTAACTTTACCAATGCTGAGACCATTGCATTGTAAATGCTTGTTTCACTTTGAAATCACTCAGTAAAATGCTTCATCTAGTGCTGGAAAGTAATCGGAAGACCATTGTACATGCTTTGGTGACATTCAAACTGGATTATGCGAACTGTCTGTACCTTGGCTTGCCATCTTACCTGCTGAATCATCTGCAGATCATCCAAAATTCTGAAGCATGCCTCATACGGAAGGTGCCAGCGTGCCTATCAGTTTCTGCCTCCCTACACCAACTGCATTGGTTGTCCATCATTGTCGCATTACATTTAAAGTATTAATTTATGCATACAGAGCCTTCACTTGAAAAACCCTCTGTATCTGAGGAGAAGGCTGAAGTGTAATGTCAGGGCAGAGACTTGCTCTCTAGTGCTATTAAAAGTTCAAGGGTCAACAGGGCGAGAAGGGGAGGAAGATCTTTTGCATTCTTGTCTACTAAACTCTGGAACTCCCTATGGTGCTTCGGCCCCCTCTGAATCAATTTTTTCATAAACAGCTGAAGACTTCCTTCTTTGCTGCTTGGCTCTAGGCTTTCCAAGTCTTGAGGGTTTTGGTCTTTCTGATTTGTCTGTTGTTAGCGCCGTGATGCTTCCTTGGAAGCAACTGCGTGCTTTATAAACTTTATTGTATTGTAGTGGGAGAATTTGCCATTAGCATTGCTGTCTACTGTAAGTATAGTTTTTAAGCCCACATGACATAGAAACCAAAACACCAGCGCTGGCAATATTGTTCTTTACATCAAGAAACACCATCTCTTGGGACTCTCCACTAATGAATTTTTCCCTTTCCTTCATGACAGTCTCAAAGCCTCCATTTTGTGCGCAGAATCCTGTATGAATTTTGAACAATATTCCACTAGGCCCATGAACGATAGCAGTTTATCTCTGTCATTCAGTACTTCACCATTAATATTTGTACTCACCAAATTTAATTTGGATTTAACTCCCTCTCCTGAAATTAAATATCCCAAATACTCAACTTCTGGCACTAAAAATGTACACTTTTCTTTTTGTAACGTCAACCTTCCATTTGCAATACAATAGAAGATCTCTCTCAACATCTCACTGTGCTCGTAAAAACACAACATTAGAACACCAGACGAGATATTCGTTATTAACCTTTGGAAGACACTTGCTGCTGATGACAAACCAAACAGTAACATGTTGAATTTAAACCCCCATGCACTGGTGATAGATGCTGTCAAATGCCTTGAATCAGGATGTAGCACAATCTGATGATAGGCACTCCTCAAATCAAGTTATTTGAAATACATTCTCCCAGATAGCTACAATATCAATTCATTAATGATCAGGGGTGGAATTCAATCAGTGACGATGTACCTGTTGAGACTACGTAAGTCAACACAACCTCAATAAGCCATCTCATTTCTTTGTTGTAACCACAGGCAAGATCCATTCTACGGTTCCACCACTTTGATTATTTTGTCCCCAATCATCTGACCCAAAATCGCCCTAACTTCTGTCCTGATGGCCAAAGGGACCTTCTTTTTGACGTCTGATTGGTACAGCACCTTTCTTTACAAAGGTCTTATGCAAATACCCTTGGGCCTCTCCTACTCTATTTTTAAAAAACAACTTGGTAATCCTTCAAGACTACATTTAATTCTACATTTTCATCTATCACCATCACTTGATTGTCGGCTCTTGAGTTCACTATTATGTGCAGATCATATTGGTTACACCAACCATAGGTGGTCCAGAATCTATCACATAAAGCTTGCCACTAAGTTCTCAGCCTTGAAATTTGATTTCCAAAGAAAGGAAACCTATTAGATTATGTCCGCCCCTTGGTACACTTTCAAAATCACATCAGCTGACTTTAGTACCTGACCAGAACATGGATCATCAAACATTTGTTTAGGTATTATGGTGAACAAAGACCCAGAATCCACCATCAATAAAACATCATTTCCATTTATATTAAACATAGCTTTGGGGCAGATTTTCCTTTTCGCATCACTGTCAAGCTAATTTATTTCACAGTCATCCACCATTAGTACTTTGTGCTCAACTTCTTTATTTGCTTCATCCACTGAAGCTATTCCTCCTTTGGTCGCACCTTTGCACATTCTGGCAGTGTCCCTTTTTAACACATTTGCCACACTCTTTGCCTATAGCAAAGCGTTTTTTCATGAATCTCCCAAATGGAAATTGCAACCACACCTTTGCCACAATTTTGTGACCGCCTTTCCTGTATAGCTTAATGTACTCAATTCAAATTACCATCCTTGTTGTTATTGCCTTAAGAACTATAAGGCTGCTTCCTACCCACTGCATTAACTTTATCAAATTTGTCATACACTTCAAGCACCTCAGAAGTCAGGCCAACTGGCAATGCACCTTTGGCGGATAGACGAGCAGGCAAGTCCGGGTCTCCTCTCTGTTCTCAGAGCAGTTTTTAGGCAAAACATTTCTAGGTACCCAATTTCGGATTGTGCCTGTCTGAGCAGCTTTAACACCACAACCAAGGGTTCAGGACTGAAGGGGCACTACTGTTGCATAGCCATCTTTGTAGACATGCATGAGTAATGAGGAGGTGGGGATGGGGATGCAAGATGCCATCATGCCCATTAGTTTCATAACTGTCAGAGGCTATCTCTTCTGGTAGAGGAGAGTTTGCTCAGATTCTCCTTTGGGTCGGTAAGCCGGTGCCAGCTTGGAGTTCAGTCTTGCTCCTAGGGAAAGAAATTCCTGCTCCGGGTTTGGTGATAATGTTTTGCGGTTTAAGGAGGAACCCAATCTTTGCAGCATTGTGATCACCTTCTGAATGCGATGGTAACATTTTTGTTTTGAGTTTGTCTTCACCAACCAGTTGTCTAGATAGGGATGAATGTGGATTCCATTCCTTCTTAAGGCTGCTGCCACTGCCGCTAGGCACTTTGTGAAAACTCTTGGTGCTGATTTTATTCCAAAGGGTAAGACTTTGAATTGGTAGTGTATGTGGTCTCGTGGATGAATCGTAGGTATTTATTGTGTCCCTGATTCATGGTGATGTACAGATAGCAGGGGCAGCTCCCTACATGAGTGTCAGGGCTCAGACCCATGCATTTTTCCACACAATGTGTCTGCATATTTAAAAATATATATATGACGAATTAAGAAATAAATATACAAGCGCACACGCTGGCTGAGGACTGCCTTCGCCCTCAGCCACGCTTGCTTTTGTGTTAACACTGGGATCTGTTATGCACAAAAGTGCATGTGTGTCAATCGCAGCTGCAAATACATTTTCCAGGCTCTAGGCTGAGGCTTCACACAGCCCTTAGGTCTGTGATGTCAACAACCCGGCAAAGCCATTGGCTCGTGAGCTGAACTCTTCTTGTTGAGGCTTTTGCAATTAGCCCCAGGCGCATCTGTCATAAGCCCTACAGTACCTGTGATGAATTGTGAAAAGGAGGAGGGGGGTTTGAGGGTGCATGCAGGAAGTTGAACACCAAAGTCTGCGTAGTGTGCCTGCACAGGTTTTGATGCCTCACTGAACACACTCCAGTGCAAAGCTTTGTGCTTCAAATACGCTACCTTTTCCAGCAGCAGCTAATTTCCTTAAGTGTATCAATCAATGCTGTAGAGGAAAGTGCACTGCAGTGTAAAGTTAAGCCAAGCCAAGCAGGTGAGTTCAGCACTGTGTGCAGTGAGAGGCCAGGCACTAGACTATTTAACTCTATCTGTCGAGTGAATATCGAGTTGTGATCTCTACAGTGTGCTTTGTTTACTTTTGCAAAGCTGCTGTCTTTCTGGCCTCTGAGTGCGCTGGCTGTCATGCTGCGTCCTGCAAATGCCGCCTTTCTGGAATAAAGCAAACACAAGGAGATGATGGACGGAGCGCTGAACTTTTCAGACACTCACCCCCAGTCACAGATTTGGGTTGAATCCATCATCTTTCTTTAGCTCACTTCGCCACCCCAGTTCAGACCTGGCTATATGCAAATCAGTCTTGATCCTGTGCCCCATGGGAACAATCCAGTCCGAACTGCCAAGCCGTGTGTTCCCTGGACCGGAAACAAGCATCCTGGGAATGGCTTCGGGGTAACACCCCTCATCAGCCAGGCTAGCTTGAATCCAGTGGCAAAGGGAGCAAGGGACTCACATCTGGGCATACCCTGCCAACTTAGGGCAAACACAAGGAGATGATGAACGGAGTTCTGAAACGTTTTCACTACCCCAGTTCAGACCTGGCTATATGCAAATCAGTCTTGACCATGTACCTCATGGGAACAGTCCAGCCGAACTGCCAAGCCATGTCTTCCCTGGACTGGAAAAAAAGCATCCTTGGACAGGTTTAGGTGTAACACCTCTCATCAGCCAGGCTAGCTTGAATCCAGTGGCAATCGCATACAACAGCAACGATGGCTCCTTTTTGGAGGAGTTCTACCACCTCCTTGTCGACCATCTGCGATGCTTCTCGCTAGAATACCAGAGGGCGAGGACGAGACCATTGGTGCGGTGTGCTGTGGACTTCTATGTGAAACCCAGTGACCGTCTGTAGCACCCACGGGTCTTGTGTAATCTCTGCCCACTTGTGTAGGAGCCCTTGCAGCCTTTCCCCCACCTCTGGTAGGAAAGAAGGGATAAGCCTTACCTGTGGCACCTCCTGGTGCGTTGTTGGCGCCTCGGAAGACACCTTTCCTGCTACCTCCCTTGCTGTGGCCCCTCGAGGGGTAGAAGCCCCCGAACCATTTCTGGGCTTGCCACTGCGTGGAGCGTCTATTTTGTAGTCTGTGGGGGTTGGAATTGGTTGCTCGGCCAGAGGAGCGCCCCCTACCTCACCCGGCTCCTCCAAAAATGTGCTGGCTGAACACTTTCTTAATAGATTGTTGAGTCTTGTAGAGAGAGGAGAAAGTGTTCACGAAGCGGGAGAGTTCTTTTATGAACAGCTCTCCGAAGAGACCTCTGTTCGCCACAGGGCCAGCCTCCGTGGTAACTAGTTCACCAAGTCTGGGCTTGATTTTTTAAGAGCAGAGAGTGTCTGCGTTCTGTTGAGAGTGCACAATTTGTGTTGCTGAGGAAACACAGAGCCCAACCCGAGAGTATTGCTGGGTCTATCAAGTGGCCAGTCTCCTTGGCGTCTTCCACCATGTAGAGAATATTATTGAGCGGCCCCAGGACGTCTAGCACCTTATCCTAGCAAGACCGCCAAGAGCGGTCTAGATTCTTTTTCGTGTCTTTTATAAATTCAGTGATAAAGGTCACTATTCTCGAATCAATTTCCGGGGTATGAGCCACCTTATTCGCCAGTGCGGGCCGGGGACATTCTGCTTTCAGATGGCCAGAAACCTCCTGGTCAATTGGCTTTCTGATGCGACTGGCCACATATGACGCCACTGAAGACACAGGTATCCAGTCCGCTCAACGGGGGTGATATATATCTTCAGGGTTTAATATTCCTGAGGTATCAGCGGACTCGCTGGCTTGAGGTTCCTCCAGCCGGGATTTCTTGGCGCCCCCTTCCAGGCACCAGGGTCTACTCTGACCAGGCTCATTGTCCGAGTCACCGTCTGGATCAGTGTCCACCCCGGTATTGTCTTCTGCCTCGTCTTGAGGATGGGAATCACCTTTGGGGGTCTCTTCCAGTTGGGAATCCTTTTGGGCGTCGGTCTCAAGGTACCTCCTTAGAAGGCCAGGCGTAACCGTTCGAAGGCATACATGGAGGGGGCTTTAGGGTGTCCTGCGTGCATTTTGCCTTTGCCTCTGCTCCTGGGGGAGTCCCTTGAGCCCCAGAGAGATAGCCTCCCCCCGGCTCCCTCTGACAATGGCACAACAGTTGTCTTAACTGTCCGTTCAATAATTTGACGGCTTAAGGGCTCCAGCGCCGAGGAAACCGTCCTCTCCAAAGACGAGTCAATCGCATCCACTAATTCAGCATGTATGGGGAGCAAGGAGGACTCCTCTTCGACAGGCTCCCAGTCCTAGTATTCCCCTTCCATGATCAATAACCGGTCAGGGAAGGAAACGAGCCCCAGACTAGAGGTGTAAAATACAATTTTCCTTAGTCAAGGCTTATTGGGTCAGGATGGGGTTGAGAGAAAGCTCCGCGGAGAAACCGCACTCTGGAGCCGGTGAAAATTGAGAATTATAGCCTACACAAGTCAAAGAGTACAGAAAAACCACTGCTCAGGTCACCCAAAGCTGCCACCAACACGAGTGACCTGCGCTGAGTAAGCTGCAAGAGTCAGCGAAGCGCGATACGAGGAATGTGGGGAATGCAAGAGGGAATCCCATGTAGCCAGTTGTAGAGCAGAACCTTGCTGGGCAGTGAAGCCGCAGGGGGGACTACATTTCCCGCCCTCCCTCGTGCCTGGAGGCACTTTAAAACACCGTGGCTGGTGTAGCCAGAGTTGCAGAGCGGAACCTTGCTGGGCAGTGAAGCCGTGGGGTGACTACATTTCCCGCCATCCCTCGCGCCTGGAGGCACTTTAAAAGACCGTCGCCGGCCCGCGGCCAGTGTAGCAAGGGTTGCAGAGCAGAACCTTGTTGGGCAGTGAAGCAGTGGGGGGGACTACACTTCCCGCCCTCTCTCGCGCTTACAAGCGCTTTAAAACACCGTCGCCAGCCTGCGGCCGGTGTAGCCAGAGTTGCAGAGCGGAACCTTGCTGGGCAGTGAAGCCGAAGGGGACTACATTTCCCATCCTCCCTCGCACCTGGAAGCACTTCAAAACACCATCGCCGGCACGCGGCCTGTGTAGCCAGAGTTGCAGAGCGGAACCTTGCTGGGCAGTGAAGCCGTGGGGGAACTACCCTAAGGTACTATGGTTTTACTTTCATTTCTTTCTTTTTTCTGGTCAGGATAGTGAAGAGGAAAGGCCATACGGAGGAAGCGGGTGGAGGGTCAGTGGCAACATTGGACGTTTTTTTTACAAGAGCAGCAAGCGTCCTCACCCATGAAATAGAACTCACGCAGAGGCGCCTATCCATGGAACCCCTCCTTCTCCCGGTGAGGTCACCCACAGGGAGTGCTACAGAGGAGGTCCCACATACTCTGCATGTGCAATTGACAGCATCGCATAACCATTCATGTTTACAGGTGGAAATCTTGTCACCCTCACCAGTTTCACCCGCTGTAACCCGCAGGGGGCCTGATCAATCCGCCTACATTGACTTACTCAACGTCCCCCCTGCCAAGCGACGTAGGAGTGGTGGAATCCCGAACCCAAAGCCCAAGCCAATGAAACCAACTCGAGTCTCTAAAGCTAAGGGTAGAAACCCTAAGATGGCCAGCGTGAACTCTCCACCACCATCCTTTGTAAATATACTTCCTTATCTGTGATACTTGATGATGCGCTCTGGGAAAGAGCTAGGAAATTGATGTCCTCTCTCCTGGAGCCAATTTTAACTGAATTGACAGATATTGGAGAGAGATTAGACGGCCTGGAAGCTCAGAATGCATGGCTCCACCGTCCCCCTGAGTCCCTGGGTGCGGAGCCTGCATCTCTTTTTGTGGACAAAACTTTATCCTAGGCCCGCGATAATCAGGGTGCTTTGTTGCCAACCCCGCTGTGTTCTCCTTTAACATCTAAGTCAATAAGGACATTGTTCCCTGTTGGCGGCGAAACAAAAATGCCGATCACCTGCTCAACAAAGGAGGAAAAGGTGGGAAGAGTGTAAAAAGAGGAGGGGGAAGGAAGAGGGGGGGGGGAGGAAAAGGAGAGGGGAATAGAGGTGGGATGAAAAGAGGCAGAGAGAATATCCCCAGTCTCAAGGATCCACTCCTGAAGGGGAGGACTCTATGAAGCCTCTCGTGAGCCCTCACACACCCCGAAGGATGTCTTGCTTCATCATTGGGCTAGTTGTTGCTCCTCGTCGGGCCGGCGCTGCAATGCCCGACGGTCCCCCGAAGGGTCTCTCTATCGGAGGTCTTTTAAAGAGAAAAGCCGTAAGGTGAATGCGGGTGTGTGGGCAAAAAAGCAGTGAAGTGGATCCGAGAGGTAAGTGATTGGATGCGTGCAAGGTGTGTGGTTTAAAAATGCCTAGGGGTGTCCAAAAAGGTGGATTTTTAATAATATGGAGCCTCTGGCAGACTAAAAAGACCAGAAGGTCACGGGGTCACTAATCAGCGTAAGGTGCTGGTGTGACTTCAATTAAAAGGTCGACATGTTTCACGCCTTGGATGCCCGGACGGGTCAGTGGCGTTTCATCAGGACCGTAGGGAAGTGAAAGGTAGTGCACGGTGAAGACGGGAGTGCCAGAGATTGGAAGGGTAACTCACGTCTAAGAAAAGGTTAAAAGTGGTACGGGGCTGCGGGGTACAGTGACCTGGTCAGCAATGGCAAGAAGAACGTACCAGACTAGTGTAACCTGTAGGGGAAATAAACGGGGGGGGGGGAAAGGGAAAGAAGGAAGGGTAGGGATGGGAGAGGGGGGATGAGAGAAGGAGGGAGGGGTGACAAGACACACATGAATGGTTAGGACAGAACTGGTACAATTAGACACAGTTATTACGAGAGAGCACAGCAAGGACCTGTATGTGCCCCCGCATACCATTCGCATGGTGGTCGTGCGGTCACCCCGGTGACCATGTCAACAAAAACGTACATCAGTGACGTGTCGGGCGTCCTCTATGAGTCTCATGTGCATACAACTAATACAAAGGTAGACTATCTCCCCTGTGTTGAGGAGCGGTGCAGGGCGGGGACCAACACTCATAGCGGAAGTTACTGTGTAAATATCAACATTGTCGCTGAGGTTAAAGGGAACGTAGGTGGGGGTGGTAATAGTGACGTCAAAGTGAGCGGCACGTATTATCGTGGACAGAGCCCAGGCATAAAAAATCTATATGCAGCGAGCAAACAAATACGAGAAAAAAATATACACACCACGTTGCCAGAAAAAACGGACCCATTAGACTAGTTGAGGGAGCCCAGGCATAAAAAAGTCTATGTACAGCGAGCAAAACGATGAAAGAAAAGCACACACACCACGTAGCCAGGAAAGCGAGCCCACTGGACTAATTGAGGAAGGGGCGTAGCCGGACCTGACAGTTCGGATAGAGAGCGAGCACTCAATTAGAATATCACATGAGAAAACAGTATATATGCCCAGAACCGTGAGGATGTTCAAATACATGAAGCTACTGTAACGAATTGCAAGGTGACCCCATCCTTACCCTCGTGTTTCTGTACGGGGCTGCATAGGATCCGCCGAGGCTGCCAGCGCCCTATTTGCTGGTGGACCAAAACAGAGCGTAAAGAGTTTAAGGGAGTGAACCCTGCATGAGGGTGGACTTCGTAAACAAGATGGTCCATGTAGGATCCTGCCTGTAAGTACTCACGGATGCGTCGGGGGACCATCTTGTTTACGAAGTCCACCCTCATGCAGGGTTCACTCCCTTAAACTCTTTACGCTCTGTTTTGGTCCACCAGCAAATAGGGCGCTGGCAGCCTCGGCGGATCCTATGCAGCCCCGTACAGAAACACGAGGGTAAGGATGGGGTCACCTTGCAATTCGTTACAGTAGCTTCATGTATTTGAACATCCTCACGGTTCTGGGCATATATACTGTTTTCTCATGTGATATTCTAATTGAGTGCTCGCTCTCTATCCGAACTGTCAGGTCCGGCTACGCCCCTTCCTCAATTAGTCCAGTGGGCTCGCTTTCCTGGCTACGTGGTGTGTGTGCTTTTCTTTCATCGTTTTGCTCGCTGTACATAGACTTTTTTATGCCTGGGCTCCCTCAACTAGTCTAATGGGTCCGTTTTTTCTGGCAACGTGGTGTGTATATTTTTTTCTCGTATTTGTTTGCTCGCTGCATATAGATTTTTTATGCCTGGGCTCTGTCCACGATAATACGTGCCGCACACTTTGACGTCACTATTACCACCCCCACCTACGTTCCCTTTAACCTCAGCGACAATGTTGATATTTACACAGTAACTTCCGCTATGAGTGTTGGTCCCCGCCCTGCACCGCTCCTCAACACAGGGGAGATAGTCTACCTTTGTATTAGTTGTATGCACATGAGACTCATAGAGGACGCCCGACACGTCACTGATGTACGTTTTTGTTGACATGGTCACCGGGGTGACCGCACGACCACCATGCGAATGGTATGCGGGGGCACATACAGGTCCTTGCTGTGCTCTCTCGTAATAACTGTGTCTAATTGTACCAGTTCTGTCCTAACCATTCATGTGTGTCTTGTCACCCCTCCCTCCTTCTCTCATCCCCCCTCTCCCATCCCTACCCTTCCTTCTTTCCCTTTCCCCCCCCCCCGTTTATTTCCCCTACAGGTTACACTAGTCTGGTACGTTCTTCTTGCCATTGCTGACCAGGTCACTGTACCCCGCAGCCCCGTACCACTTTTAACCTTTTCTTAGACGTGAGTTACCCTTCCAATCTCTGGCACTCCCGTCTTCACCGTGCACTACCTTTCACTTCCCTACGGTCCTGATGAAACGCCACTGACCCGTCCGGGCATCCAAGGCGTGAAACATGTCGACCTTTTAATTGAAGTCACACCAGCACCTTACGCTGATTAGTGACCCCGTGACCTTCTGGTCTTTTTAGTCTGCCAGAGGCTCCATATTATTAAAAATCCACCTTTTTGGACACCCCTAGGCATTTTTAAACCACACACCTTGCACGCATCCAATCACTTACCTCTCGGATCCACCTCACTGCTTTTTTGCCCACACACCCGCATTCACCTTACGGCTTTTCTCTTTAAAAGACCTCCGATAGAGAGACCCTTCGGGGGACCGTCGGGCATTGCAGCGCCGGCCCGACGAGGAGCAACAACTAGCCCAATGATGAAGCAAGACATCCTTCGGGGTGTGTGAGGGCTCACGAGAGGCTTCATAGAGTCCTCCCCTTCAGGAGTGGATCCTTGAGACTGGGGATATTCTCTCTGCCTCTTTTCATCCCACCTCTATTCCCCTCTCCTTTTCCTCCCCCCCCCCTCTTCCTTCCCCCTCCTCTTTTTACACTCTTCCCACCTTTTCCTCCTTTGTTGAGCAGGTGATCGGCATTTTTGTTTCGCCGCCAACAGGGAACAATGTCCTTATTGACTTAACTGTTACGAGTGGAGCACGGACATTGGACCATAACCAGCTCCTGGTCCCCCCCTCTCCTTTTTTGACTGACTCCTTTAACATCTGCCATAAAGCCCGGTGCGTCGTTTCCTATAGTATCTGCTCGTCCTAATGTACTCCTGTAGGGCCATATTTCATCAAAATTGGGGATAACAGGTCCAGTACACCAGGTACTCAGAGCCACAGGGAACACAGATATTGGCTTACAGATAGCTGGGAAACAAGACAGACCGTTGGTGCCCGCACAAAATCTTTCGCAACAAGTTCTCCACCTTCCACCAGCAGCTTTCCCCCTAGTTCTGGTTTTGGCAAACGTTCCCCCATTACGGGAAAACCAACTTGAATCTACCTCACAGCTAATGGACAAACGTCTGCACTGGCTCTCACACTACCTAATGGACACAGGAATGAGGACCTATCCATTGTCTAATGAAATTATTATGGCCAGGAGAGTGGGATGGCTGTGTAGCTCTACAAAATCTATAATTGGGGACTGTGTGGTGGTAAATATTAACAACGCATATGTGGGCACTGCACTTCTAAGTAATCGCCGTAAAATTTCCTCTAGGAGCACTCAGATTATTCCCTTAGCTTTGGAACACTTCTATACGCAGGGTTTATCACACAACATGGGGCAGAAGGTAACTCTAGGCCATCAAATAAGACATGGTGAGGGCCCTAGTACCATCATGGGGGTGGGGCTCCACATAGATTTGCTGCCCTCTCAGGTCTGGAAACCTGTGACTGACTAACTCCAGTTAACCATTCTCTCACTGGGAATATTTTTTTATGAGACTGGCCACCCCCTGTAATGCAGGGGAGCCCTTCGAGTCACCTACCTCGGACCATTGGTGACACAAACAAGACCAGATTAGCTTCTTGGAATGTGGCAGGAATCTCCTCAAAGCTAGGCAATGACCAGTGTCACAAACTGTGGCATCCACTGGAAATTATTTGTTTCCAGGAAACATGGGCCACGGAACCTGTTTTTGTTTCGGGGTACTGCACTTTTCACACAGCTGCAGTACACTCAGTCTCAGGCAGAGCGAAGGGGGGGTTATTAACTTTAATTTCCAACACTTTCCCCCTACAAGTAAGGATGGTTGGTGCCCCGAACAAACACTTCCACATGCTTCTATTGGCGATTAATAATGATAGACCCTGGCTTTTATTAAAAAAAATTACAACAATGAAACGGGGGGTCACATGAAGCGAGTGGTAGATGAACTAAACAGTGACTTAGATCAAATAAACTATTCTACAAAAAAGGGCCAACTAAATATCATTTGGGTGGGGGATTTCAATGCTCACCTCTGTAAGTACAAAGAGGCCACAGTGTGCGGGCTCGAAGACTATCAGGGCAATTCCCTTTTCCACTTCACTCACAATTGATAGGGAAATACTAGTACCATCCCAGCAGGAAATGAATCAACAAATGCAATGGCGGGAGGAGCCAAGATGGCGACCGGGACGGCAGCGTAGGCTCCCGGCTCCGTGAACCTCCGCACCCCGCACAGATATCCTGCACGAGATCCTTAGCCTGCGCCATCTACCCGTGTTGGTGAACGCGAGCGGCAACCGGCCGTGTGACCCCGAAGTTTCTGGCAGCGGTACCGCCGGAGAAATGTCCGTCTGAAGTTTGCGGCCTGTGCAGCCCCGGAGCCGGGACCTCGAGTGAACGCCGTGGCCGGGCGGTAGTGCAACAACAACGGCCTTTGGTGACTGGGTGTGGTCGGACTCCCGGAGTGGTGCGAATGTCGGACTGCGCTTCGCCGTGGTCGCTCCTACCACTAAGCGTAGCTGAACGAGTGCGTGCCCGTGGTGGCAACTCCAAGACTCTCCGGTGATTGCTTCAGCCTTCGCCGGTGAGCTGCCCGGACGCCGCCCGTAACTTGTCCCGATTCTTGCGGGCTGCTCCCGGATTTTCGCGGGCGCTGGTCCGTGGTGGGGACGACCGTGGCCCGTGACCACACACCGGACACATTGTTTGCCTGCCCTCGGAACCCAGTTACCAGTGCCATGGAACCCGAGGCGCTTGTGTCTGGGCCCCGGCCCCGATCTGGGATGGACCTACCCAGCGGCCATTTTGGTATGCCTGAGTCCACCATCCTGTACACCGGGTTGCACCGGGATTGGGAGGGTGCGACTCTGAGGAGCGTAGCGGAGCGAGCGCCGGGAGCTGTACTGGGGTACGGTGACCTTCTCGAGGCTCTCGGTGCCCTTCACTCCACCCTGATTCACGGAGCCTGGGTGTTGGGGAGCAAGCTCGATGGAGTGATATCAGCGTCGGAACAGTTGCCGCCTGCCTATCCCCAGGTACACTGGGACTTCTCACGCCGCGCACGGGGGGACAGGGTCGTGGCCGCCCCTGTGAATAGTGCACGCCTGGACTCTCCGGACAGTATATTAACGTGCGATCAGCTGGCTGTGGATTTGGTCTGTCCCGGAGGTTTCGGACCTGAGTGGGGGGTGGTGGCCTTGTCCCGTGCGCGGTCTCCGACGACCCAGGCAACGTCCAAGCAACGGTCGCCCGCCCTGGCTGATTCCGCCTTCCTGGGCCTGGTGTGCAGTGTAAATCCTGGCTCGGCATCGGGAAAGACGATCCTCCCTAGAGCTGACTGTGTCGATCTTCAGAGCCCTCTACCCTACCTGTGTGTGTCGCTTCCTGAGTTTTATTGGACACTTCTCTTCCTGGTAACATTGGACATGGCACTGGGACGAGGGGTATGCATGGGTGGGTTTGCAAAGAGTGGCCAAGGATGATGCTGACCCTTCCGAGGTGGTCACCTACTAGGCGGGCGGGCTCGGGAGTTGTGTGCTCTCACGGCATAACTGTTAGTGTACCAAGTGCGTAATGCTCCTTACTCCTCTTTGACAGGGTCGATTTTGTGTTCTTTATTGTGTGCTTTATGGGAAACCGTGTGGTGCGGGAGGGAGAAGCCGGGGGCGTGTTTTGCAGGCCCTCCTCCAGTTTATTAATACTCTCTCTACCCCCCCCCGTCTGGTGGGGGC
The DNA here is from genome assembly GCF_964204655.1 of Triturus cristatus. NCBI lineage: Eukaryota > Metazoa > Chordata > Amphibia > Caudata > Salamandridae > Triturus > Triturus cristatus. The sequence goes on along the minus strand of NC_140582.1, from coordinate 1,067,337,812 downwards.
TCTTTTCCCACTTCTTTTCTCTGTTTCTTCTATATTTCGGGTCTGGTTCCGGGGCGACAGGCACACTGCTGGGGGGGGGGGCGTACTCATCTGCAGAGGTGCAGGGTGGGGGGTTGGGGGGGGATCCTCTAGTCTTTCATCTCCTTTTTCTATGGCCTCCTTTTCTTCTCTTATTCTTCTTTGTCTTTTTCTGGGATCAGCATGGTAGTACTCCTTTGTTGTTAATCACTGCTGTTTCCGGAGTGCCATAATTTCCGTGGAGTTTCCCGGGTCTTGGGGCAGGGGGTTGCAGGCGCAAATGGCCGTGTCATTCCTCTACATCCTGAACTTCCTGTTTCAGCGCCATTGCTTAGATAGACTGCTGTGTATTGTTTACGTTCATCGTTCTGCCTGCCATTTTTCGCTGCTGGGAAACTGTTTGGCACCTGATCCTTCCATCCTTTTCTATTATAAAATGTAAACCTTTATTATCCTGGTCTCCTACTTGGGCTGTTCAGAGACTGAGAGAATGCTAGCGTCGAGATTCTGCTCCCCGAGGTACTGACTGTGATAGACCTGCTTTCTGTTATTCTGATTGTTTAGCGGCCGGCCCCGGGGGTTGTAGGCCCATATGTGTAATTGATTGAAATGTCAATAAAGGTTTTCAAAAAAAAATAAATAAATAATAACAAATGCAATGGCACTTTTTACACTAAAGTCAAGAGAACTGTTTTATTCACAAGCACTCCTTAGATGAACAAATCATCATATTCAGCAAGTAACAGGATGAAAGGTTGCTCCAAGAAAGGAGGGAAAGGAAGGTGTGCTCATGTGTAAGACAGACAGTAAGATAGAAGGGATTCAAAATTACATCCAAGGGAGAGTCAATTGCAGTAATTTGTACAACATGGAAAACTGGCTACAATTTGTAGTCAGACCAGTTCCTTGTCAGGGCCTGCCCCTTACAGGTCGTTCTAGGTGTTGTTCATATTTCTTTCAAACAAGGAGCACAGAGAAACATCATCTGTGGATTGGGTAGAGTGGGGGTGATAAAGGGTACAGGCCCACTGGGAGGACGAGTGTCAGCGTTTCGACCCTGGTGCATGGAGGGCAATTCACAACCTCAGCTCACGGGTCTTCCTCGGGACAGGGGAAGGAAGGGGCTACCTATGTTTAGGTGCGAGGTGGTAAGGACCACCCTGTTTGCATGGAAAATGAGATAAGGTGCTTTACAATTGCTTGTATCTCAGTCACTGTGCGAACAGGGGTATTTGTCACTAAAAAAAAGCAGTCTTCCATGACAAATGTTGCAGTGAAGCTTTATGAACAGGACCCATCAACTTAGAAAGAACCACATTAAGCTCCCATGGAGGATATAGTGATCTAATCGGTGGATAGACTTTTTTTTCAACCCGTCAGGGAAGTCCTTAACCACGGGCATCTGGAAGAGAGACCTGAGTGGGAGATTTTCTGTATGCTGCAATAGCAGCCAAATACACCTTTATAGAAGAAAACTGAAGGTCTAATTTGGCTAAATAAAGTAGGTGGGGTAGAATCACTTGCTCCTGCCCTAGAATGGGGTCACAACCATTATTGGAGCACCAAATGTAGAAACTGTTCCATTTGAAAGCATACAACTTTCTCTTTAATGGTCTCCTAGCCTCTTTCAGGATGTTCAGTCTGAAGACAATCCTAGATGTCCATACTGGAGGACCTCAGGAGCCAGGCCATCAACCTCAGAGAAGGAAGGTTGAGGTGGAACACCTTTTCCCCCCCATACCCCCAGTTTGGATAGTAGGTCCAGACAGCACTGTAACCTCCTGTGTGGGGTCTCGGATAAATGAAGAAGGTCGGGGTACCACCACCAACAAGGCCATTCTGGTGCGATCAGGATAAACTTGGTTTTGGCTCTGTAGAATTTGTTGATCACCAGAGGAATGAGCGGAATTGGTGGGAAGGCATAAAGTAATGTCTCTGACCATTCGATCAAAAGCGCTTTCCCTCTGGAGCCTGGTTGATCGAACCTGGACACGAAGAGATGGCATTTTGCATTTGTCGCCTCTGCAAATAGGTCGAGGTTTGGAACTTCCCATCGTTGGAAGATGTCCTGTGCAACTTCGTTGTTTAGCACCCAGTCGTGTGCTTTGACGAAGTTCCAACTTAGAGTGTCTGCATGAACGTTGAGAGTGCCTGGGAGGTGAATGGCAGAAATGGTTCGCTTTCTTGCGAGCAGCCTCCTCCATATGGTTTGGGCCTCCTGAGAGAGGGGTCTCGACATGGTTCCTCCCGGTTTGTTCAGATAATAAATGGTTGTGGTGTTGTCGGTCTGAATCAACAGGGAAATTGTCTGGGTGGAAGGGAATAATGACTTCAGTGTAAGATGTACGGCTCTCAGTTCTAACATATTGATACAATACCCCTTCTTCGCATCTGACAATCCCTGTACTTGGAGAGGGCCCATGTGAGCTCCCCAACCCTGTAGGGAAGCGTCCATGATGATAGTCTTGCTGGGAAAGTCCTGATGGAAAGGCACACAGTTCAGCAGGTAAGAATGTTTCATCCACCATGTGAGTGAATACTTGGCTACCTGAGGTAGAGTCACTGTGTCTTCCCAGCAGTTCGAGGTCTTTGACCACTGATCCTCCAAAGCATGCTGGCGAGGACGCATTTGCAATCTGGCATTGGGGAAAATGAAGATGCAGGAAGCCATCAAACACAGAAGGGAGGACACCTGCTTGGCCATGGGAAGGTGTGTGCGGAGGAGTGTGTGGCACTTGTTGATTATTGATGATAACCTCTCCTCCGAAGGACACAGGCTTGCGCTTATGGTATTAAGAGTAGCCCCCAGGTGATAGATATTTGGAGTTGGGTTGAGAATAGACTTCTTGTAGTTGATCTGTAGGCTTAAACGGCCCAACACTCAAATGCAGCATTGGATGTGTTTCCGCAGCAGTGCGGGTGACAAACTTTTCAGCAGCCAGTTATCCAGGTACAACTGGCTGCTGAAACTATGGTGCACATCCAGTCCCCTTGATGGAGTTGGGGGAAAATTTGGTGCAGCGCTTGCATCCGAAAATTCTCTTGGAAGATGAACTTGTTTAAGCGCCTTAGATAGAGTATGGATCTGTACTCCTGGGTTGGACCTTTCCTCAAAATCAGGAAGTACCAGGAATAAATTCCTTGTTGTTGGGATAAAGGAACTTCCTCAATAGCATCTTTTTGTGTTTGAGTAGTCACCTGTCTGAAGTAAATGGTGTTCAGGGACAGACTTACCCCAAGGTGGTATTGTTGGTGGTGGGGACTTGGAACCTGAGCAAGTAGCCATTTTGCACAATGTTGAGCACCCATTCGTCTTTTGTGTTCTTTTTCCACTCGTCCAGTTGAAACAGGATACGTCCCTGCCTGAGTGGACAACGGGGGCAAGCATGTGCCCATTGCTTTGCCGGCTGTTTTGCGGAGGAGGGTGCTGATCTAGAGGATCCTCTTCCTGGTAGACGCTGATGATAAAGCGACCTGGATTGCTGTTGTGTCGACCAGTGAGGGGTTTACGCCCTCTGTTGGAAATGCCGGCGATCGTAAGGTCTGTATTTGCGCCGGAAATCTTTGTGCTTTGAGGCAGACTGCTTTCAGGGTGTCCAATTCTGATTTTATTTTGGACATATCATCAGCATGGGTGCCAAATAGGGAGTTGCTGCTGAAGAGGCGGTTCATGATCCAGCACTCCGCTTCAGGCTTGAGACCTGTGAGCCATAGCCAGGCCGAGCGCCTAGTACAGATGCTCTGGGAAAACCCATGTGCTGCAAGATCAGAAGAGTCAGCCGCTGCACTGATCACCTGGTTGGCTACGAGACAACTTCCAGTCTCTTGGAAGTCTTGTTGGTCTTCCTTGGGCAGCTTATCGGTGAATCTTGCAAGAGTCCCACAGCGCCCTGTCGTATCTGCCTAAGAGCGCAGAGGGACTAGCCACCTTCATATAAGACATAGAAGTATTGCACATCCTTCTCCCTACGGAGCCCATATGTTTGCTCTCCTTCTCAGGTGGGACTGAAGAGGAGGCAGCACTGAATGAGCCTCTAGACGCTGAACGGCAACCTGGTGGTAGTGACACAGATGGAGAGGCTCTGGATGCTGATTGCCTATGTCCCGTCGGCAGAGTTCTCGATGTCGACATGCAGCTTTATGACAGACGTTTGACACCGACTGCCTATGCTCCGATGGTGGAGGTGTTCTGGACAGCGACCGCTGCAGAGAAGTCGCCAAGAGGCAATGAGGTTACTCTCGACATCGACCCAAGTACGCTTTTCGGCATCGACTTGTGCTGTGCAGGTTTTACGTCTTCAGAGCCTGCTACAGCGATGGATCGCGACGTCGACTTGCTTTTTGTTGACAGAGGCACTGATTGACTCTACAGCAACTTCCCCTTTCCCTTCAATGTCGCTGCATGCCGTCTATGCTCCTCTGACATCAATCGTGATGTCGAAGGAGAACACTCAGGTACTTGCCTCAACGGAGATCTCGTTTTCGTCTACAGTGAGACAGTGATGTCTTCTCTGTTATGCCTCTGTGTTCTTGTTTGTCACGAGAGGAGAGCTCTTAGAAAGCATGGCTACCTCCAAGGCAACTTGTTGATCCCTTTCACCTCTCCTGTAAGGCATGTAGCTTGATCCCATCTCTGTCTCAAAAGTGTCCTCTTGGAAAAATGTTGGCAGTAGTAACATTTATCCGGATTGTGCGAAGATGGCAAACACAATACAGAGCGTGGGTCCGAGTTAGCCATCTTCTTCCCACAGGAAGAGCATTTATTGAATAAAGCTGGCATTTCTGACAGAAAAAAACATCCCAAAACAGTCAGAAAACAGCAAAAATAGGTTGCTAGCAGTCAAAGACGTTGAGTGAATTAGAGAAAAACTTCCAGAAAAGCAATTTGACAGGAAATGCCAATAACTGACCAGCTCCTTGCTCCATGATCTTCACAGGAGTCGGAAGAACAAAATGACCTGTCACCTGTGGGGTATGATGGGAGCAGGGAGGTCTTAAAAGCACAACACCAGTTTATTACTGTTGTGGTTTTATTTATGCAGCCATGGGCCAATTGCTTGCTATTACAAAATGCTATGTTAAAACACTAAAGGAGAGCATGTTCTAGTTTACCGAAAGGTTATATAAACTTATTTTAATTTTAAACGAAAAATCCAATGCAATTTTGGCATCTCAGCCCATTAAATGGTATTAAACTGCATTTATATCGGCTCCGTTACCCTGTCTCATCAAAACAAGGAAAGGCACTCGTAAGGGTGAGTTCTTGAAAATGTATTACAATCTCCTGCAGAATCATCAATGGATGCGTTTCGGCAGACTCCTTTCTCAATGTAATTGGGCGCGCCGGAAGACAGTTCTTAAAGCAAAAATACATGAACATAAATGAAAGGACTTTAATGCATACCACAATACATATTATCACCATCTAGGGAGTGGTATCATTTGTCAGCAACCGGATTAGATCAGTGATGGAAAAACATTGTTACATCAATGTGGCTTATGTTGCTGGCAAAGGTGGTAGGAGCAAATATATATATATTTATATATATGATTGACGCTTTTTTTCCCGACAAATGTCATAAAAGCAATAAATAAAAATACATTGTTTGCCTTTAAAAATAAAATTTTAAAAAATTAAAAAAAGAGTACAAATATGCAGCATCTTCAGTTTGCGTAAACAAATACAATGAAGTAAACGGATGAGCCCTTGGTATAATAATGCATATATCATATTCAAAATATTAAAAAACAGGAGCGCGATAGCAAATGCAGTTTAGTTTGTCGAATACATATCTACAGTTAAAACAAGGTAAAAACAGTCAATACTTTGTGTTATTGGAGAAGCATTAGTATACTAAAAGTTATTAAATTATCCCCAACTAGCAGCAACGGTTTGAAATGTAAAGTGCTTGTGCATGAGAATACAAACTAATCTAGTGTTGTATCATAAGGTTATCGCTGTCCTAATTTTGGTTAAAACTATACCAATCTTGCAAGAGCTTTCCACCTTATGAGCCATGCTTGTCCCAAGAACTTTGCTACACAGCATGCGTAGAACAGCCTAGAGTCAGACCTGAGAATACGCAATGGTGTGTGGTGGTCCCGTGTGCCCAATTGCTGGCAAAGCGGTTTCAGCCAGTTAGCCTGTGATGTTTTATATGCCGGGCAGGCAAACATTAGGTGGGCAATACTTTGTTGGGGCATTACAGCATGGGCAGGTTTTCCCATTACTTGTGCATCACTTTGCTGTCGCCTCCTGAACGGGATGAGATCCAAGCCTAAAATATGAACAACATTCTATCTCTCGGTACCTGTATTGGGTCAAGGAAGGGCTCAAGATATCTAATTTGTTTGTGAGAATAGAATTCTGTTAGTTTACCCACATTAGATCTGGCGTTCACTCGTTGGTCCACCCATTCCCAGTATAAATGTTTGAGTTCTCTCCTCGGGGGTTCCTGGCTGGCCCACCAGGCTCGGAGTCCTATGGCTGAACGTTTTTTTGATATCAGCAATCCAGCCTATTTAGCAACCAGTGTCTAGGTGGATAATCTGAGCAAGGGCTTCGGGATAGGGAGAATGCGCCTAATGCGGGGATAGGGAGAATGCGCCTAATGCGGGCCCAGAAGAGTAAGGGGCGTAGCCTAGCTACATCACCTATCGACCACCTGCCCATGTCCAACAGTAAAGAGGTGAGGGGGACATATTTGGGAGCCATAACCAGGTCTCTTAAAAATGTATGTTCTGATCTGCAGAGCTCATCAAGTTTGTTGACGGCCCAAACTTCTGCTCCGCAGACAGCAGTGCTAACTGCTTTAGCGTCATACTTGGAGGCCAGAGCTACAGGCCTAGTGTGTGAAAGGCGGTGTTCTTTCCCTATGGCTCTGGCCAATCGCTTGTGTCCCAGCAGCATCTTTGCTAGGTGGGGTCTCCAAAATTATTTAGCGGTAAGTCTTACACCTAGGTAGTCAAAAGTGTCCACCTTTTCAAGGGGTACCCCACCCAGCAGAGGGCTATTCCTGTATGACCTATGGCAGTTGAAAGCCATAAATTTGGTTTTCGAACTAATAATAACCAATCCCCGGGTGTCGCAGAAGACTTGAAATCTATTGATAAGGCGTTGTAACCCCGCTGGAGTCTTCGATATCAACAGGGTGTCATCTGCAAACAACAAGGTTGGTATCTTGTTGCTCACCAGGGTGGGAGAGTCTGCGGGTTCCTCCAAGAGGAAAAAGACTACCCCGATCACATAGAGGAAGAACAGAGTGGGGCCAGAACACAGACGTGTCGGACTCCTCCATTGACAGGGATGTGCTGTTAGCAGTCCCGGCTCCCCCCCACCTAACCTGGGCAAAGTTCCCCTCAAGCAGCCGGATCAGTAGTTTAGGAATAAGGGGAGGGATACCCATTTCGCCGAGCGTCTGCCACAATCCCGGAGGAACTTCAGTTAAATAAAAGACGTCTTTGTATAGAGGCCACGGCACCAGTGAGTGTTCTTTTATGAACTGGCCACTGGATTGTGTGCGAGATGTTGGGAGTGGCGTCCCTGCCGTGTTGCCCACCGTCTAAGAGGCTCGGCTAAACGCCGAGTTTTGTGTTGGGATATTGGGATATATATATATATATATATATATATATATATATATAGATAGTACGAAAGATCCCATATGCAGCTCCTAGCAAAAAGACGAGCGCAGACTCCAAAGTTGAGAGCTGATTGCTCAAACAGGTTTATGAAACGTTTCAGCCACCGCCTGTGGCCTTGCTCAAACACGCTATACCACAATGAACTCATTAAATGCACTAAGTAAAAGTAGACATAGTGAAAATACTGATCATATCAGGTTATCGACATTTTAACAGACAAAGAAAACAGACTGCTCATAAACAATATTGAAATAATTAATTAGTGTTGCTCTATAGATTATATCTTTGAACAATTTGTTCTTAGTGATCTGTTTGTATTGTTACTTATATCGCTTTTTAAAAACTAGTATAAAGCAGGAACCCACCCTACCCGCTGCGGCAGTTCTACTCGACGCTGAAAAAGCGTTTGATTCCTTAGAGTGGCCCTTTCTATATACCGTACTACAGAAGTTGGGAATCCCGGTCAATTTAATTAAACTCCCATATGCCAACCCGGTTGCACGCCTGAAATTAAACGGTGAAGTCACCTCACAGTTTGGCCTGACGTGGGGCACTAGACAGGGCTGTCCCCTCTCGCCCCGTTATTTATCATAGCCATGGACCCGCTCGCTAGACATATACAGGCGAGACATCTCCATGAGCAGCAATTTCATGCTGGCCCCCTTGTGGCCTCATTCTACATGGATGATGTTATGCTTTGTGTGCGAACCGGGCACTAACTTGTCTCCATTATTAAGGGAAGTGGTCCACTTTGAGACTTACTCAGGACTTGCAAAAAACTGGAGCAAGTCTGAAATCTTTGCGCTAACACCAGTCACTATTCACGTGGATGTCGACTTCCCACTTCTATGTTGCGTAGACCCTCCGAAATATTTGGGTATGTACCTGCATTACAGTGCTCCGGAAGTGGTCCGACTCAATTATGGACCAGCCATCGACAAGCTTGCCACTCAAGTTGAACAATGGGTTAAACGTCCTCTTTCCATGGCGGGCAGAATTGCAGTTATAAAAAATGGTGGTACTCCCGCTCTTTTTCTACTTTATTTTTTAAATATCCCCATCATCCTCACCATGCAGTTTTTGAACACTTTGTGCTCCCTGCTGATCCGGCTCGTATGGACTGGAAAACAGCCATGCATCGGATGAGATACCCTTGTCATGCCATACAAGCGGGCAGGCTTTGGAGTTCCCGATTTTTACTTATCTTGTCGCGCAGGTACACTTTACGTACTATTGGTATTAAAACAGGAACAATCTCTGGTGTTTCCTAATCCTCTTTCAACTTTATTACTGCAGGGCACACCTTGCAACCCTGCTGAAATCCAAACAGTATCAACAGCCTGCTGGTATTTACATGCTGCTTCTTTAGATTCTGCACATATAACCCATGCTGATAATCCTTGGATCCCCCCCACTAATATGAAGACTCTCACTAAACAAACTTCACATACACAGGCTGCACACGGTGGGGGTGTTTTAGAGACTCCCAACTACGGCCCACAGGAGAGCTCACCCTCCGTGGCAATGCGCCTTTCATGGATAGATTTGTACTGTACCGGGTCTGGAACTCGCTGGCGAGGGCACTCCCGGATACAAGCGAGCCCGCAGATTTCTTCCCTTCCTCCCCCCCCCCCCCAACCTCACCTTTTGGATTGCTTCACCAGATGGGGTACATCCGATAGAGACTAGGGGCCTCATGTAGGTAGCCAAATACCGGTCGGTAACGGCCGATTTTCGGTAATTATACCGTTACCGACCGGTATTTTGGCTATTGGTATGTAGGGGGACAAATTTTGGTTTCGGAATTTACCGAATCGGTAAAATTACCGATTCGGTAATAATACCGAATCGGTAATGTTACCGAATCGGTAACTTTTCCGAATCGGTAATTTTACCGATTCGGTAAATTCCGAAACCAAAATCGAGATGTAGGGGGAGTGTGTGGGTGTTGTTAAGAGTCGGTATTTACCACCAACTTATAGTTGGTGGTAAATAATTAATGTATGTGTATGGGCATTTTGAAGCGCATAGCAGTGTGCAATGTGGCATACATACATGCCCTTAGGGCATGTATGTGTGCCACATGTGCACACATGGCCGAATCAGGGGTGCAACAGGGTGTCAATGTGACACCCTGCCACCCTTGCTTGTTCTCCACCATTACCGAATCGGTATTTACCGATTCGGTAATGAGGCATACCTTCCCCTCAATGGGAAGGTATGCCTCATTACCGAATCGGTAAATACCGATTCGGTAATTACCGAATTGTAACGAATCGGTAAAAAATACCGACTCATTACCTACATATGAGTTACCACTTCTAAAATACCGATTCGGTAACGTTCGGTATTTTAGAAGTGGTAACTGGTATGCTACCTACATGAGGCCCTACATCACTTGTCCTTAAAGAGTAGACCTGCAGTGGGTGCAAAGGGACGTTTAGCTAGGGAAGGCGACTTGGAAAAGCCATTGACAGACACTGTGGGAGTATTGCTGTGCACAAACGCACTATGTATCGGGCAACCACCACCACAAACCATACATAATAAGTTCCTGCAACGTGCATACATTACACCATACTGATTGGCTAAAATTGATCCAAGCACTGCTCACGTATGCGCTAGATGCACTGCAGACCGCGCTGACTTCACACGCTTGAATTCTAGACCAGTGTTGGCATATTGAGGTGAGGTCTTTGGACATTTATCCTTCGTGGTAGAACACAAGCTATCCCAGACGCCACTAATGGCATTGCTGCGGTACATAAAGCCCCTAAAGAAAAATGTGGCTTTTCACCGCAATAGCCCTACGGATAACAAAATGAAGGCCTGGATAAAAGACCTAGTATATTGTGACTATACAAGTGAAGTATATACCTCGCTGCAGCCTCCCTCCTCACGTCCACGAGATATCCGGCAACCACTTAAAACCTATTTGAAGGCACACCCTAGACGAATACTGAAGTCTTCACTTTCGACACCAAGGTATACACGTCAAGTGATGTTGAGAGGGAACGACATTCGATGGGTAGTCCTCGCGCTGTGATGAGGTCTTGGGGAGATGGTAATGGTGTGTTGCATAAACATATTACGTCTGGGATGTGCTTGTGCTGCAGAGGACTGTATAGGGGAAACTTATTGTTGCAAGTGGAGTGTGGTTCCTGGCTGAATGTAGTCATGCAATAAATAACTGCTTAACAGACCGTGCGTTCCTCTACATAAAGAACTGGGAAACAAATGGACTGACCAAACTTGGTCGCAATGCCATGTATAACAGATAATGGACTCGTGCTCTGTACCTAGTTAGGTCTCAAGTTGAAATTTAAGAATATTGCTGTATTCTTTTGAAGATATGCTCAATGATTATTTATGCACCTTTGTCTAAAATCTTAATAAAGAAATGCTGAAAAAAACGACTAGTATAAAGCATTTAACTGACTTCCTAGAGAACAAACGTGTGTTTGCTACAATAGCACAAATGGACTTGAATGTCATAGGGGACCCAGGAAAGCCTTTTGGACTGTAATTCATCCCAGGCACTTCCAACCAGCCACTCTGCACCTTTGGTTTCACCATCACTACCTATTTGGGTTGGATTTTTGCTTGCTTCCCCACACGCAGTACTTACCCGAATTAGATGACTTCTGGGAAGTCCACATCGTTCTGCAGTGTGTACACAGTCACAGGATCTGGGGCAAGGTGCACTCCGACCAATAGAAGTGGAGCAGGCTTCACAAAGGAACAGGTGGAGCAGCATCCCGTTGTATAGCAGCATCCGACGAAGGCTGTAAAGCTGAAATGCATTATGCCAGAGTTCTCCATTAAAGGTTTTCCTTGGACTCCCCCGAGTAGCCTCATTCACATGACATCAATTACAGTTTGCTTGATAAGATATTCACATGAAAAAATTAATTTCTTTCAAATCCCCCGTAAGATCAGCCTCAAGGGCTTCTTTTGATGTACATAGGACTCTTTGCAGTTTTTGGAAAGATAAAATCTGCCCTATATCATTTTTGATCTAATTAGGAACGAGAATGCTCCATCATTGCTTCACATGCCCACTAGGGCTTCAGGTTTTGAGGCTAATAATGCACAAATATCTCATATTTAAAATTTCAACTGTCAGCATCTGATTTTATGTAAACACACAAAAAAACTTTTTTCAAATGTAAGATCGTTGATCTCCACTAGCGTTTTTTATATATATATTTTTTTATTTTCTTGCACTATTATATATAGAGGTGGGTAGCTTATGCACTTCGATGTCGTATAGGAAGCCACCGCTCTCCATTTGGGATCGGACTGAAAAAGGTGGAGGTGCTGCTTGACGCATACCTTTCGGCTGCAGATGCGCATTCGCTAATGTTTCACGTTGCTCTGTCCATTGAGTTGTGGCCATCCCTGTGTATATAATAATGATCACTTTCTGTAGTCGACATCACTTAGACTTTGATATTATATATAGGGGCTGGTTTTCCTTTTTCTTTAAATGTTACACATATTATCATTGCCCTGTATAGATCGGATTTATTCAGGTGGAGCTGCCATTTTGCGTACTCGCTACAATTCCAGCTCACAGGCCTTTGCAATCTTGGAATTGTGTGTTTTTTGCATATTATTTATTATATATTGTCGGTCTTTAAAATTCTATGACTGTTACCCCACAACAGTATGTGCTTGAATATCTATGCCGAACTAATATGCCCATTTAATAATGGCGACTGACTTAGCAATACACAACAGTGACCGCCAATGCGGGATCTTGGACGCACACTCATTGGTCTTCACTTCATGAGTGGGCGGAGTCCCGTATATTTATACGCTATGGTGGGGTTCTTGCTTTCTACCGAGGAACATACCGTCTTACTAGGAACTCTACACGTACTATTGCCGGTAAGAATATATATGAGGGTTTATACAGGTTACGAATTTGTGGCGTCATCTGCATTTTACAACTTATGCCCGTGGCTCTAGACTAGTTTCGTATATTTATTCTCGCTGGACTTCCCGTTTCGATCGATTTTTTTACATTTCATTTAGACATGCCCTTACTGTCCGGCACTTGCTTGTGTCTCTATTTTAGTGGTATCATACACATGGAGTCATTCTTGCAACGACTCGCGACCGGGGGCATATCATTGGTGCCCTGTGTTTATTTATTTGAGTTAGGCACATCGTACGGTTTCTAGTAGTTTTTTCTGGTTCAGACTTCCCACTGTTATTTGTGTACCATATTGCTATGGCAACTATGGAAGAAGTATACTGTCTGTCGGATTCATTTCCCCTGTTGTCATGTCCTTTATGACTGTTGTAGTACCCATGTATATTGCTATTGCATTATTGTTTTTTAATTCTTGAATATTAAAAGGCACTTCGATGCCATTTGACATTTCAAATATATTTAGCATTTTTGTTCTTATCATCATTAGCGAGCTCATATATGCAGGTTATCACACTTTGTATGTAATTTGAATGATTACTCTTAGAGATCTCTATGGTCACAACATGACAAGCATGGCTTATAATGCCTTTTTAATATGAATCAGGACACTATTTCTCCTTTCCTTCTTTCAGACTATTGAAACGCTTGGGCTATACTCTATACTACGTCAAGCCTTCGAGACTTATTCTACTTTAGGAACAAATAGATCTGACTCAAGGTATGCAATGTGTTTTTTCCACTCCCCCCTCCTGTTTAAAAAGATGAATAGGAAAATAGGAAATATTTTCTTTTTCTGTCCTTTCACTTTTTAAAATGCACTCTTTATTTGCGTTCTTTTTACGTTGTTCATAAGCTTTGCCAAAAAAAAGTTGTTTCTTGCATATAGGATGACAATAGACCAAATCACTAGACGTATACCAACAATTAGTTGGTTATGGTCAACTTAATATCTGCTCATAATTGTTTATAAGGCGGACGTTTTTCCCCAGTTAAACTCTCACCCGTTAAACATTTATCTGCACATTAGGAATTTATATTCTCTGTTCGTTCATTTTTAGGTTCTCAAATGGTTGTTTTTCTATGATTGTTTATAGAATGTCTTTATAAAAACTCTTACATCATGTGGTCATTGCATGTTGTTAGTCCTGTGCTTTTGTGATTTATATGTGATTTATATGTTTTATCATGTTACAGCCCTGATGAAGTTCCCCTTGAGGGAATGAAACGCGTTGGCTGACCACCCGTTTATCAACTTTAATCTATTTCTAAATAAAGAGGATATTATGATACAACACTGAGGCCTATTGGACCATTTCAATTGTGCACCCCCTTTCGTATTTTTTAGCCTCATACTTTTCTTTACCGGATGAGTCTGTGGTGAGATATATATAGTCTATGTGTCACAAGACCAGTCAATTAGAACTACGTTTCCCATAATGCAGGTAAGTTCTTTTTGAAGTACAAGTAACGAAATCCTTGTCTTAATTTACCTGCACGATGTTGGTGTGGAGAAATACAAATGCAACTGGTCTGGTTAGTTTGTAATTTTTGCAAAGTGCTAAATTTTTACGCGTGCTTCGAAAATGCCCGTCTCCAGCACGATCAGAAAGGATGTCTTCCTTTCCGAATCCCTTCCATGCGCTCTCTGGATTCGAACAGTAGCATATCCTTTGATAAGTCCTGAGAGGGCAAGTGGGTCATGCTCCTCATTCAACATTCCAAAACATCCTCCGAGTACCGGAGCCACCGACCCTTCAGGGCGGCCTCTTTATACAATGGGCACGGAGCAGCCCACCAATTACATAACCATGAAGCAACAGAAAGAGGCCCACTGCTGGAAAAGTTGCATTTATTCTTGGCACAACAGCACAAAAGCTTCCGTCTCCTTACGCGTTTCGGCGAACATTGTCGCCTTGCTCACAGGTGGAGGCAGTGAAAAATGCAAAGTGCAAGCGTGCGTTTTTAAAATCAATGAGTCACATGACCAGTCAATTAGAAGAACTGTTTCCCATAATGCAAGATAAAAAGGCACACTTGCACTTTGCATTTCACTGCATAAAAGCAACTTTTCCAGCAGTGGGCCTCTTTCTGTGTGTGTATATATATATATATATATATATATATATATATATATATATAAATCCTTGAGGTTGCCCTACATGAAGAAGCCACTGCTGAGAGTTAGATGCCTTTATTTGAAGTTTTACAGCACGGCAGGTTAGAAAAAACCATCTGCAATAGTCAAAAGCCCAACGCGTTTCAAACAACTGAGTGTCCTTGATCACGGGCAAAGAACAGGAAATGGCAGGCACTGATGAGAAACACCTTGGTAAGTACATTCAAGACCCGCCTCTATGGGCGTATGCCACATGGCCTTCTGGTGCTTGTAGTTTCTCACCTTTAGCCCAAGTGGGTGCCGCCACAGCCTGCTTTTTAATCCTTAATATTTCCACAGTGGGGGAGACTGGAGTTTAAAACTTCTGCAGGGCTGTATTCAATAGTCTTCAAAGCAGCCTCTCTGCTCCTGTGCGCTCGGTAATCCCTGACGCAGGATCTGAGGTTTTTTCTAACCTGCCGTGCTGTAAAACTTCAAATAAAGGCATCTAACTCTCAGCAGTGGCTTCATGTAGGGCAACCTCAAGGATTTTTTATATATATATATATATATATACATATATATATATACACACACGCATTTTGTATATGCTCCGGGGTCCCCACACATGGGCAGGACTATTCAGTGCTTATGACTATTGAGGAGTATCCCCCTAGGACAGAATGAGCGATGCTCATTATACGTGCTGTGGTGACAACGATGGAGTCAGCCTCTGTGTACCCATGAATATATTTGGGGTCTTTTGTGGAGGGTTTGTATTTCTTCTCAACCCTTGGTGTCACTCCCTTTGTGGAGACTGGCTCCTTGAAAGCCTGTTTGCACTGGTCCAGTATGCTTGGTAGCATTGGGAGGTAATGGGTGCTTTGTGGATGGCATTAATGTTACCAGAAGAAAACGTGCACCGCTTCTCCTCTGAGGGGACCCCGAAAACATCAGCTGTTCTTTTAATGATTTGGTTATAAAAGGCATAATGTCTAGTGGCGGAGCATTCGAGGGGCAATCACAGACCTCTTCAGCGGTCTCAGTGTCAAGGTTGCTCCACTCTTCCTCAAAAGTCCCTGTTGCTTCCTCCTCCTCTGGGATGTAGAGTTCTTTTTCGAATTCTTCCCCGTGAGGTTCGTGCGATGCCACTGTTTTGAGGACATTCTGTTATTCCTCTGCCTCCAAAGTCGTTGACGGTTTTGAAGGAATTCTGTACTCCTGTAACGCCTACTTACATATAAGGAGTGCTGCCATTTCTGCTTCTAGACGTTTTCTTTCCTTCTCCACCTAATGGGACCTTTCAACGTCTTTAGTCCCAAAGGCCCTTTATCTAGGCATGGTGGTTTCTGTCTCTGTAGGTTTGGTGGTATTCTTAGAGACCTCTCCACTGCAACCGGTCTTCATCAATTGACGTTTTCCCCTAGTCGATATCTCCGTCATGGGATCTGAAAGGTTCTTTTGGCCGTGGCTGACCCATTCTTCCTCTTTTTCAAAGCCTGGGCTGCCTTCTGCGCCCTCCTTTCGAGGCCCTTGGTATCCGAGGGGTGAGGGGTTTTAGTCCCCTTCTCAGGTCTTTTGTGACATCCTTGGAAATCTTAGAGGCACATCTCTCCGGCGTCCTGCTCGAGGACATCTACATCAGATGGCTTGCCTGTGCAGCAGCACCTTGTTAGTCTTCATCCCTTGAGAAGCCCAAGTCCTTCAGCAAAACCTGCTGCTTCTGATGGCTGAACATTGCTGCAAGATGTTCCTCCCTTTGCTTTAGACAAGCCTTGAGAGCTTGACACGAATATGGCGCAGGCTTCAGTTATTGTTCCTGTGGTCTCTTGGTAGGCAAACATTACAGACCTTGTGCTGATCGCATTGTGCAAATTTGTGGCGACAGACCAAAACTTGAAAGGGGTATTTCCAATCGCCCCTACCATGCCTCATTCTCGTCCACATGCGTGGTTGAATTGCTCTAACAGGGGTCCCCCGACGGGATTCGTGGCAAAGGTCCCTCTCCTTCTCAATCAATAAATGGGTTTTCTGCCTTCAATCAAAAATTCCGGAATTCTGTCCATGACCCAACGAAAGAAAAAAAGAATCTGAAGATGGTGACCACACACGGGAACTTCCGGGGCACCGTCAGACGTCACACAAGGGATAGACTTCGTATCAAATGGTGGTCGACAACGCCCACAAAGAAACAGAATTCCAGAACCAACCACTAAATGGCAGAATAATGCACAGCACGTAAATCCAGAAAAGAATTCATGCTGCAAAACTTTAGGCACCTATGGGTATCCACAAAATTCCTACTACCCATCGTTTCGACACTTCCAAGAAAAACACCACTTCACTTGAGCAGCTGGGTCTACTGCCTCAAACAGGAACGGATCAAACCAGGCTCGATGGGCGTCCCCTCGAGATGACTCTCCTTCACCATGTGCAAGGACTCTCCATGTGTGGTAAAACTGGGTTGAAGGAAATTTGTGACTGTAGATAAAGCAAGTTTCTCACAGAACTGTACGGAAAATGATTGCAGCCAAAGTTTGAGGTCTGCAAGGGCTTCTGGGTAAGAAAGTGTCCAGAGATCTACATGAGTAACACCACCCTGGACTTTCCCCATCTTTGTAGTTTGCCGGAATGTCTGAGTTTGGTGGGTTTCCCAGGGTGGTGGCAGATTCCGGCCCATAAATTCACAAATACCAGCATAGCAAATAAAGTGTTGATTTTGAGTGGGAGAAAAAGTTTGTCCAGGTTGTGTTTAAGGGACTTTACTATCAGAAGCGCTAGGCCAACCAAAACAAGTAAAGTAACATTTCAATCAGGAGGCATGTGGAAACAATAGAACATTTGCAATTAACAATTCAATTTCTTATTTTGCAAAATGCCCTCTAAACACGATCGATAGTATTGGTACCCACAAATTCAGGGATGTACAAATTATCATTCCTAAGCTTTTAGCATTTACATTTCAGAAATACTTGGTATACAAAGTAAACAATTTCCCCCCAAAAAACGTTATGGTGCCGCTCGGTTGTTTGCGCTGGGTATTGCGCTTTTTTGGCAAATCTACAAACACTATACATCCCTGCAACCGTAATGGTCTATTAGAATCATCAGTATACTGCTTTTGTAAATTTCACCATCTAACTTGTCACAAAGTTGCCATCTCATTTTCATTTTTTGGGGGGGGGGGGGGGCAAACCTTATGCAATCTGAAGAGATAACCTCTTGCTCAATTCAAAATTCTATTCAGAAAATTATAGAAAGGTCGGGCCCAAGGCATTGGAGGTAGGTTCACTTGGCCCGGACCCTTTACTTGAGCTCAGACCCTTTTAAAGGGCCTTGAGAACAGTCTTCTGTTACCAAACTCTGTATATAAAGTGTTGGTGCCCCTTTATTAGCCTATACCAAACTTCCATTGGGGATTGCGGGGGAGTGGGTTGCAGTACAAATGCTTAAATTTTGTTGTAACCAATGTCAGTGCACTGATTTCAAAGTGACCGTTTCAACAGCATTATCACTATACCCTTTCAGTGCTAAATGTATTGAGTCAGGTTCCTTTTGCTCATGTAATGGCATTATACGAGGAAGGGGTCGATTTGTCAGATTTCTCAACATTCTTATTTGATCTATGAGATCTATTGAAGCACCAATTACAAGGTATAATGGGATCATCATAACAGTCAATAGGTATAGGGGCAGAACATCTGAATTACTTTTCAGTGGGGAGCCCTCTTTTAGAGAAATAGCAGTAGTTTCATCAACTTCAGTACAATTCAAAGAGTTCACATGAAACACCTTAGCAATCTGGTTTGATCGTCTGTACTCGTTCATATCTTAAAGATTTCTTTTTAAGTTTCAGTGGAAAGGAGTCTCCACCCAGAAGAGGACGAGATCAAGACATGTTTCATTAGGATAGTTTACTTTTTGGAGATAAGCCAAAGCACAGTCAAAGAAATATACTTGGGAGACTGCAGGACAATCGGGATAAGACTCAAAGGCAATTTGGTAAAGTAGTTCCATAAAGGTCAAGTAGGTGGTTTAAAAAAAATAAAATTCAACAGACTAAACTTTCCTGATAAGTTTCATTTCACAGTGCAACCTGCTGAATCAGGTGCCTCTACAAGCTGAAGCAAATTAATGAGATAAGGACCTCCATCGATAAAAGACCAATGCTTGCCAAACTACTCCTACAGCTAGCTTACTGACATTCCATTAGAAAACTTAGGCTTATTAGCCACAGCACACATTAGGGTGCCAAAAGTTAAAGACAACAAATTTAGGAGACAACATTAAGTATTCGTTTTATTTATCAACATTGTCTCATACAGATGAAGTGGAAACAAATATGAAAATAAGTTTTACAAATTGCATTTCAAGTCTGTACAATGCTACATTTACAACAATTTTACATTAAGAGCATAAGTGAATAACTTCCACATGCAAGTTGTTCTTTAGTTGAGAGGCCGCTTATGATCGGTTGCTTGCAATCTGCACAATCAAGCTGCAATTTCACATTGGTGCAAACAGGCTAAATAGTAACTTTGAAACAAAAGAATTTTTGGTAACATTCCAGTTACTGCTGAAATAGGCAAATTGACACTGCAGGCAGTTTTATAACTGTAGCAAGAGGGCACACACCTGTTTAAAAAGAAATGCGGGAGCATTCATGCTCTCATTTGTCTTACACTTGTTCACATTTCCAAGAGTAGAAATGGTTGCGATTAACATTGTAGGTAAATGTTTTTCTGGTTAAGAATGTACAACCAATTTAACTGTGCTAGGACGTGACCACAATACATCCCCATTTAAGATAGCACAAGGATGAAGTAGTAAATGACAGACATGTTTTAACCTCAACATATAAAAATGTAGATCGCAGTAGCTCCACTGATAAAACTAAGAGCCTAACTACAGTTATGAATTCTGCACAACAGTCCCTACATAGATGTAAATTTTTCCAGCATTTCAAACCTGTAACTACAACTGCACCTACCCATGGCTTAACCCAGTGCAACTCAAACCTTCACCAAATAATTTTAAGAAACAATGTTAAATATAGTAAGAAGCCGCACTTTTAACTTGTATTGTTCCTCGTTTACATGTCTAACGTAGGTATGCAGGGGTACTACAATGGTGGCACAGTTCTTCCACGGGTAGAATAGCAAATGCAGATTAGTGTGTTTAGGGCACAATGTAACTGCATGGTATACCCACTGCACGGTCAGAAACCACGTATTCCAACAATTACTGGAGTGGGCCACGACAAAACATGTGAAAACAAGAGTGAACAAAAAAGTTTCAAAATTGTACAGTTGGCCTGTGTCGTGATGAAGATATTAGGAATAATTACAGCACTGTTTAACACTTTCATAAGAATTCAAATTTATTTGCTGAGAGGTTCTTGCAGCACGTGCTCCTCAAATGGTCGAATAAGAGCTGAATGTTTCTCCGGCATTGTACGCTGCTGGATGAAGTTCCCTACCAATATAAAACCTATAAAAAGCACACTTAAAAATAATGTACACTGCGGTTTAGACAGAAGGTTCTTCATCGAATCAAACTGGGATCCTTTTTTACATGGGACAGCATTGGCTTTGAAACAGTCCATCCACCCATCTTGAAGACTAGCTTAGCCATTTTGAATTTTCAACTGTCTCTTGCAAACATTTATCCAGTTCAAACTCTGCTCCATCTTGATAGTCAATACGCCGAACCTTTGTAGGAGTTCCAGAATATGCATCCTAAGAAGCACAAGTGAACAGTTTAGCATAACACATGGGTGGCAAACACAAAAAAAGAAAAACTCATACTATATTCAGTGGCTGCAGTATATAACCTTAGAATTTAGAACAGAGGTGTCGTAGTCCAGGAGAATCTCAAATTTCAACATTACCCTTTGTAGCATCTTGACTAAAAAAGTATTTTAAGAGGCTAAATCCACGAAGTAGGGTAAATGTGGAAAGTAGTGTTGTCAATTTATATTAAACTTGAGGAATAAAGCAGGTATAAGGAAATGTAAAGTACATTGTGTTGCTGCCAGAACATAGAAGCTCAATTAAGTGAAAAATATAAACCACGCATATGGTGACAAATTGAACTAACTTAACCACCAAAACATGAATGTGTTAACTAAGAAAAAAAGTATACCTGGAACCAACCTTAAAATGTATTTCAAAGAGAAAATACAGCATAAGGAATTTGGCACAGGAAAACATTTGTAGGTTAAGAGGTTATAGAAATTACATTCAAATCCAATAAAACAATTTATTAAAGCGTTTTAAGCATGGAGACACTGCTGGACAAGCAGAGATCAACTTAATCCTAGGCAACTGGAGAATAGCCTAAAAAACTGATGCATATAAAAATCAAATCTGATTTACACAATTCAGTACACAAGGGAATAATAATAAATATGAATTATTAAAAGCCTCGAAGACTGGTTCAGTGCGCCGCTCTCCGGACTTGGCAGCCTGAGTCGGAGGATGCCAGTTCGGCCCAGGGGACTGCTACTTGTAGTCTTGTTTGCGTGACGTTCGATGTCACCCTTTTACCTGTGCCCCTATTTTGTGCCCATATTTGCTTATTTATTTTACTAGTGCCCAGGTTTACTCGATTTTGTTCCGTTTTGGGACTTTGCCCCAAGCGACTCGCTTGCAGTCACTACCATTCCTGTTTCCCGCCAGCTGCCGCCCTTCACAATGCCAGTTTCCCCACCAGCCCCTCCGGGACTACAAATGGAGGCTGCACCACCAACATACTAAAGACAAGCCAGTCTCGCTTGGACTGCACCCAGATCTGTCGCCCTCTTGCTGATATACCGCCATGGAACTCCTAGGGCTAAACTCTGGACACTGAAGAGACTGCTGCTTCACCTCCACACAACAATCAACCAAAGGACTCTACCTGCTGACACTGCCACGTCTCCTGCAACAACCCACGAACAATCCCATGCCTCTTCCGCCCAGAAGATCATGAACATCCCAGAACGGCTCCAATGCATCTTGCACCCTCTGCAAGCACACCACAGAAATCTGGAACTCCATCAACAACCTCTCTAATGGCGTTGCCTTCATTACAGAAATGTTGCTCAACCTCTCCTCAAACCCTGGCATCACCACTCCCGAAGGCTACTAGATGTTACACCTAGACCGTACCAACGAAAGGGGAGGCATCATCGTCAAGGAAACAATCAGATGCACCATCAACGACCCCAAGCCGAACGCTATCAACTTCTTACTAGACAGATACAAAGGCCACAATAAGAGACTTGCCTACTGAACTTCCTCCCCGGGACCCCAACCAACTTTCTGCGACGCCATCTCCAACTGCATCGCCCCCTGGCCTTCAACTCCCATCACTACTTCTGACTCAGCTAGCTCAACATGCACATGGAAGATCCCAACTCCATCACTCTCCTGGAGAACCTGAACATTGGCCTCACCCAGCTGGTCACCGAACCTACACACAAGGCCAGACACACACTTGAACCCATTTTTACTTCCAAACGACAGAAACCAATTCTGCCACACCACAGAACTCTCCTGGTCTGACCATGCCATTGTACACTTCACCATTAAAGACTCCCTGCACACCATCACATCCTTTCCCACCATAGCTGGAGCAAGGTCACCGAAGCTCAATGGACTCACGCCCTCACCACCACCCAATACCTCAGCAGACCTCGACCAGGCTGTTCAGAACTTCTCCACCTGGATCACTGACTGCACCAACAGAGTTACCCCTCTGAAACCTGCAAAAGCTAACAGAATCTCAAAACAAGCCAGTTGGTACACCACAGAGCTCAGGACTACCAAACACAACTGCTACCAACTGAAGGTGTGATGGCACACCACAAAAAACCCCACTAACACAGCCACCCACAAAACAGCCCTCTGCATACATCAGCAGCACATCAAGGAAGCTAAGAAAGCAGCCATCAACACTGCGGCAAACCACACTAGGAACTCTTCAAAATAGTCAAGGAATTCACCAACCTAACAGCAACAGAACACCATCCACCCCTCCCAAGAACTCTGCGACACCCGCTCAGTCTAATTCCACAACAGGACTGCCGACAACTACAACTTCAGCCACCTCTACCCACCAGCAAACACCAACCAAACAATCACCACTTGGTCTCCACTCACCACCCAAACCATCACAGCCATCATGTCTTCCATCCACTCCGGGATGCACCCGACCACTGCCCCAAACACCTCAACCTCAGAATCAACCCAATCAGCATGGAACTCAATATCCTCAACCCTCCATCGACACAGCAACCTTCCCGGGCAGATGGAAACACGCAGAAGTCAGACGACTCCTAAGAAACCCTACGCCAACCATAGTGATGTCAAAAACTGCCCAATCTCTCTGGTCCCCTACTCGGTAAAGTACTCAAGAAAGCCATCAACCAACATATCACTGGATTCCTGGAACTTGACCACCTACTGGATGCCTCACAATCAGAAGCCGAAAACAGCACAGAGACGGCACCGATTGCTGCCAGACTGCATTAGAACTCTCCTCTACCATGGAGTAACTGTGGCCCGGATTCTCCTCGGCCTCACCGCAGCGCTAAACACAGTCTCCCACAACACCCTCATTAACAGGAATGCAGCAAGACGCCCTTAAGTGAATCGCCTCCTTCCTTACAGGGTGCACCCAGAGTATCCAGCCAGCTCCTTTCATCTCCGCACCCATAAACATATGAGGAGTACCACAAAGATCACACCTTTTTCAACTCATACATGACCCCCCCTCGCAGATGTCGTCAGATCCCACAGCATCAACATATTCTCCTATGTAGACTTATCCTCTCACACAGAGGACTCCACCAACACCAAAGCCAACTTCTCCAACGCCATGACCAAAGTAGCTAACTGGATGAGACAAGACAAACGTACTGATCTTCAGGAACACCTGGGACCATAGTTGGTGGCCAGCTGGACTAAGGCCAACTCAAACACCAACAGACCATTCATGCAGTCTAGGGATCATCCTCGACAGGCAACTGACCATGAGATGACAAGTCAACGCAGTCACCGTCTCCTGCTTCCACTCTTAGCATGCTCTGCAGAATCTTCAGATGGATCTCCATCAACACCAGAAAGACAGTCACCCAGGCCCAAGTCACCAGCCGCCTCAACCACGGCAAAGCCCTCTATGCTGGCATCTCTATCGAGCTCCTCCAAAGACTCCAGGTCATAGTCATACAGAACTCAGCAGCCAGACTCATCCTGGACCTTCCCAAACGATTACACATCACCCATCACCTCAGAAACCTTCACTGGATCCCCATCTCGAAGACATACCAGTTAAAAATCCTCGCACTCTCCTACAAAGCCCTCCATGATCAAGGACCATCCTACATCAACTAGCCCGAAATTCCATCAACCCTCCCGACTCTCCCTCACCTATTGCAGCCGTAAGCAGGCGACACTTCTCCAACATCACCGTCAAAACCTGCAAAGACTGCCATCTCCGAGCAGCATCATCCCTAGCAAACTTCAGAAAGACTCCAGACCTGGCTTTGATAGATATTCGCCATTGTCAGTGCCCTTGGGGTGACAGTGCGACGCTATACGAATACTGATTGACAAGAATTGTATCTACAACGGAGTTGAATGGCTTACTTAAGTTCCTTCCACAATAAAATGCATATTTAAAAAAATGAAAATTGATACACACTAGGACCAATCCACAAATGCCCAGAACTTGGTTACAATTCCAGGGGCAGGTTCAGTTTTATGCAGGTTTCTTCTCGGAGCATAAAGCGATATTGAGTGCAGGGCTTTAGTAGCATGTGTGAAACAAGTCCCCGTGAGACATCTAAAAACGAAAGACTGCCATATAATTATATATAATCTTGAACCAATGATAAATGTTTGTGTTAGATTTCCTGAGAAAACGAACATGCATTCACTGTGCAAGTTAATGGGCCAGTAAACCATTGTGAAAGGTTTAATACGAGTTAGGGTTCTACATGCGTAATGTACAAACCTATTACCAAAGATTAATATTAAGTTTCCAGCTGGACTTCAGAGACCCCCATTTTTAGGTTGCATTGCAAATGGTGCTTAAGCCATTCATGGCAAAGAGATGGTATTTTACATATACATTGCAATGCGCTATAGTTCCACCTCTTTCAGCCACCAACTTTAACTCATATTCAGTAAGTGGCATGATGTACTGTCAAACATCTTGGATTAGAACAAAGGAGTGCCTTCGGCTCACTTTTCTATTGCCTATTTGGGTGGGTCTTTCCTTTAGTGAAATGCATAAGATATTACCTTATATTGTAATTGTATTTATAAAGTGCTTACTATCCCTGACAAAACGTTGAACGCTTTTCGGGGAGTAGCACGCTACTCCGGAACCCATAGAGGATTTTATGGTTATTTAGTATAGGGAGATAAATTAATTTAGGCGGTGGACATGCGAGTTGGTTATTTGGATTGAAAAAGGATGCTGGAAGGATACAAGGAATGGTTTGCATTTATATAGCCTTGCTACCTCTGATGAGATGTCAAAGTGCTTTCTGGCAGGTATCACACAACTCCAGAACCCAAACAGGATTAGTGGGGAATTAGTATAGGGAATTCGGTGGACATGAGTTTGTTACTTGGTTTGAAAAGGATAATGGAAAGATAGAAGAGGGAAGTGTCTAGAAAGTGTATTTTTGGGGGGAGGGGTGAATCATAGCAGTAGGAGGTATGGGATGAGTAAAGCTGAGTTGGAGGGGTCACAACATTAAGTATTTTGCCATATACAAAGACAAACTGCTTTTAGCAGTCTGCAGTTGAAAGCATCTTGTGGACTACACCAAAAACTTGTGGTGGACTTCTAGCCTACCTATAGCTTACTATTGGTTGTCTGTCACTCATTTGCTTGCTTCTTATTTAAAGGCTTGCCTTCCTCTTGTTGCGTTTGCTCTTGCATATAACCTTCAACATGTTTGATAGGCTGACAACCTTTTACCGATCACATAACTACTTTTATTTAGGTACTATACGAGTGTGCTGCTCATTTCTCCCCACCCCCCCCCAAAAAAAAAAAGATATGTTGTGCTGCTCCCTGCCCTAGCTTTATTCTCTATGTTCTATTGAACACCAAACGTCTGCTTATCTTCCACCCACTTCCTGGTGCCCCCCCCCCAAAATCGCTCTTTTGTTGCCTTCTCACTCCTTGCATTCCCCAAAATACAAATTTTTATTTATCTGAAAGACCTGGCAGCTCCCATTTGCTGCCAGGCTACTCTCTCTCAAATCTGCATTTGCAAAAGTGAAAATTAATTCTTGGATAAAAAAATAATAAAATGGCATCTACATCACTCAATTGTTGTGGCATTATGCATACAAGCTCCCACTGTAGAACACAGCCACATGTGTAAGGCTGCAACACCTTTTTTCACAAGTACTTCAGGGAAAATAATTTTGCCAATGCTGTCCAGCTTTGACAAAGCCAATAGGTCACCAAGGATAGACCCATTGCCTGGGCCAATCTTTTCTAGGTTTTGCATTAACTGTTATTGAAAGATCATTCCAGCTGGACAGAAATTTAAAGGTAAAATACGATACTGTAGCAAGGTAAATAGTCCACATGGTGCGCCATTACACTTGGACCTGCCATTTTCAGGAGCAACTTTTTCCTTTTTGCCAAACGTGCACCTGTCAACTGCTGGTAATCTGCAGCTGGGCTGACTAAAACCAGCAGCAGACTGGGTAACAAAAAAAAATAAATAAACCTGAGTCTCAGGGCTCAGATAGATACCACTGACTGGGAGCCACTCAAGCCCAGCTCAATCCTACTATTCACAACGATACTGGTTCATCACAAATGTAGCATGCATAGGTGCCAGCACTGTAAGGGTGTATGGACTATGACTATGGGTACTATTAATGGTTCCTGCTGCACCAAACTCGAAGCCCGGTCCCAACTAGGCATGGGCCCGTGGCTTGGTCAGGGCTGACATCCTGTCACACGGATCAGCTCATCAGATTGGCCTATGTTCCCACTGCTGGTGCTTGGGGCCAAACACTGAGCGAGTTCTGGGGTGGGCATTTACCCACATCAGCTGGTGCAGACATACATGGAAGTCAGATCGCTGCACACGTGGGAGTGGGACCAAGCACTTGAGAGAAGAGGCTTTGAAACTCTGGGGCTTGTGACTAAAAGACCACTAGTTCGGGCCATCCTCACAATGCAGTCTCAATGTCAACCTTAAGTCACAGCTAGAGAAACCATGGCAGCCAAACCCATCAAGGACTCTCTGGATTAAAAGAGGTTTATATCCCGCCGTGTGTGCCGAAGATTTTTAATCACCTACTGGCTAGTAAGACTACAACTGGCAAAACCACATTTAATAACCTTACACCCTCCCCCTGAACAGGGTCATTCCTAATAGAAGCACCACAACAGTCGATCGCTCAGGCTCAAAATAGTTACAATTCATGGGCAGTAGCCTTCGACACTTGCATTAAAGGAATGAGATAAACAACATTCAACGGCACCCCCTTCTTGACCTTAAATAAGTATACAAAACATTAATTCCAGAACAAGAGTGTTTCAATTATGCAAAAAGGGTATATATGGATTACTATAGGATCTAATCTTCAACTTACATCCTGAATGCATAAAGTAGGTTCGTCCTCTGCATCATCCCCCTGACCACACATGGTGGGTTTATCTTCCTGACTGCACAACATAGACTCTGTAGAACCACTATTTACTGATTCAGTCTCCAGCTCATCAAGGACCACTCTCCTGTAAAAATCAGAAAAAAACAAACAATGTACCAAATTGCTTGGACTAAAAAATAAAATAATTTAGTCTTCGTCCATAAGCATCTTATTCAAATACATACATGTCCTGCATATCACTTCCTTCTTCAGTAGGAGGATCCCAAGCATGCAAAGCTATCTTCCAAAGTTTGATCTGTTGATCCCAGGACCTGCGACTGTACTTCTTATATTTGTTTGGAGTTCTTGGATGGACTGCAGGGTTTCGAAGAAGCCTTTCAACAGAGTAAATAAATTGCCAGTGATTTTTACTAAATATAAACCATCTCCATGAAGAGTCAACCAATAACCACAACAAGAACAAACATCAAGTCAGATATTTACATTTGCGGAAGACTTTAAAAAAGTAGAAAGACCAACTAGTTCAGGATAGTTAAGCAACTATTAAGATCAAGATGAGAAGAAACCATGGAGCATGGAGATAATATGCCATTATTAAGACATGACAATACCTAGGAACTTCTTTGCAATATCTGTCGTAGGCAATAGTGTTCTTTCCATAGTTGATTTGTTTCTGCCTTCGAATTAAAACATTTACATCCGTTTCAAACTCTGCCGTCACAGAAGACTCTTTGGAATCCGAACTAAATAGGAAACACCAATTAGATGACTCTGCATAACTAGGCATAAGCAGTTAAAATGCTTTTGTCAAATGCTTATCAATTCACATTAGAGCATTGATTACAAGGTAGCGCAAACCTCATTTCATTTATCATCTTTTGTTCGGTTACAAAGACCATAAACATACATAGAAACAACCAGCAACAAATTAAAATGCACGTTAAACATCTGTTAAAACAGCTAGCCGTAATATAAAATGTATTGATAGCCCTTACATTTATTTTGAAAAAAAAACTCCTCACTGGAATACAACATGTTATATAGCAAACATTGGAGTAAAACATATACAAAATGGATCTAGGACAGGATAAAATACTAACACCACCCCGTAGAACACCATAATCCTATAGAATAAAAATCTTCAATATGTATTTAAGACTTAGAAGCGATTCTCTGCAGGGTTCTGTCTTGCTAAACAGATTAACCTAGGATAGGTGCTAAAAACTGCTCTGACTAGATTTAGCAGAAAAATATAGAATCAAAAAACCTTAGCATCTACTTTACATAGGAATTAGGAAATTACAGGTTTTTACACCGTAACGGATATAGACTGTTGCATTCAGCTTTGGTTCAAAATTACCAATAGTGCCAAGGAGGAATTCATGACAACCTTTATGAACAATATTTCCCAAGTTGCCACGTATTGCCAGAGGAGGAAAAACAAATAAAATCTCCCACTCAAGGCCATATAAAAATATGCCCATATAAACCATTTCCGTACAGACAGCAAACAAATACCCTGAAACAGCCAAAACAATAGGTTGCTGCGTATCATATTACAGAATTCTGAGGGCCGTTTGGCAATAAGAAATCCCCAGATTCCTACACATCTGTAATACAATGAGTAATATGGGGACCATAGACTCCCATTTTGTGCACAACTTCATTTTGTGCTTTCTTGCAGCAACAGGATGGAAATGTTTTCATACTTCACAGCAGCGTATAAGTTTCTGAAACGTGGTGTAGGATATGCAGTTGATATCGTTCACAAGCGAGAAATATACTGTCCTACCTCACAGCAAACACTGGAACCTAGCCAGCTTCTGTGGGGGACCTCGATGCAGACTAGTGCGGCAAGCTTGGATTCTCAACCAAAAGGAAGGGGGTGGGGGGGTTGCCCACCACCTCATACAAGCCACTGGTTAAATCAAGAGTCTGCTGCATGTTGGTCTAGTGTATTCTACACCTGAATGTAGACAAGCTTATTCTACCATCCAGCTGGTCGGAACACATAGCTCTACTTGGTAGGAGCGGTTGAGCAAAGTCGAGACACAAAACATTGGGATGGCGGTCATGCCTGGGCAGGGTCAAAATTTAAAACAGAGGGCCACAACATCAATCAATTACAGACGAAGATCCTACCCGATTATATGTACTCACCCCCGTCTGACTTTGTTCAGCCATTATAGGCCCACAAACAATGGTTCAGGGTAAACGCATTAATTTGAAGAGCCAGAGGAGACCATTTCTGAATGAGGGCTATAGTCAATACTGGAATAGCCCACGGCCTATCCTAGTCACCTAGAGTATCGCCATGTCCAATGCCCAAAGGCTCAAACTGAAAGTTACAATCGCCCTAAAATACCTTAAGTGTACTCTCGGGGATAGACAATAGAAAGGTAGATAGTTGTTCCACTACAGGGGATGCATGATCAATGCCCATAGTTCTTGAATAAACATTGACCAGAGCTACAACTACTTTAGAGGAAAAATGTAGTACAACACAAAATGTCATGCGGCACGCTCAACCACCTTGGCCTTGCAGCCCAGATGGCTGCCCATGTAGTAACGCCCCCCCCCCCTCCCCCCCCTGACGGTCTACCCCTCCCACCAGCAATAGCTGTCTTGGTAAAGTCCAAAAAGCCGGGGGGGCCCGACTTCCTCCTTAGATCAGGTATTGCACAAGAGGGAGTGATGCATCTGATTGGAATGGCCAACCAGCTTGGGGATAGGATTTTGAAAATCCAGAGGATGTTGGCATGGTTCACCTTGGGGTGGTCTATAGAAACGACTAAGTGGAAGGAGCGATATGGCTGAACCCTGGTGCTACATGGATAGGTCACCCAAAAAAAGATAGTAAACCAATTTTGGATTCCTAAAATTGATAACAATATAATCCCCAGGCCTGTCTTTAGGACCCTTCAAAATCTAGCTCACCCTACATGTCAGGAGAATATCATCTTCCCAGTCATGGGGATAGAATATATATATAAATAAAAATAAATCAATAATTTGTTGGTTGGGTGCTCTTGGGACCTCTCAGGTTTGCCATCAGCTCAGGGACCATAGTAAAAATCAGAACATAGGGACAAGAGCAGGATAATAATTCATGGTTTCATTAAATCCACCTTAGGATCCTCCGTCTGATCACCTTCGACCTCTCGTTTAACTACTCCCACCAGCACCTACTGGCAGACGATCCCTCAAACACACTCCACTTGCCCCCCACCAGTCCTTTTGTAGTTGCACTATTGACCTTCATGGTTAGCTATGCAAGCCTGTGAAG
This sequence comes from Triturus cristatus, assembly GCF_964204655.1. Lineage (NCBI taxonomy): Eukaryota > Metazoa > Chordata > Amphibia > Caudata > Salamandridae > Triturus > Triturus cristatus. Next base: position 1,067,307,189 of record NC_140582.1, on the reverse strand, counting down.
TATTATCCAGGGCAACCAGCTGTTTGACATTTTGCATCCTCTCTGCCATTTGGTCCCCACATGCACCTTACAATAAACCTCCCTGCAGAGTTGACCAAACTTGTCCAAAAGAGCAATGAATAGGCTCAGTTCTTCGTGGAGAATGGTTTTAAATTTCTCTAAAATGTCCCTTATATGCCTGTTGCAAACACTTGTAGGGATCAGCAGTAACTTCACTTGGACCTTTAAGCTTTTGGTGTATTTTTTTTTTTTTACACAACCAGCGTGGGCTTAGCAGGCCTTCCCTTGGTTTGGGGACAGTCAGTCAATGGCTGGGTCCCTTCATGAGTCTTCGGCTCGTTGGTAAACCTGGACAGCTTTGTTCCCACAGGCAGACTTGTCGGGGCTACATAAGGGAGTAGACTGTATCCCCAGCATTACGCAATATGGATCGTTAGACAATGGGTTCCTGCAACATCACATGGATCGAGGTGAATTTGAGACTGCAGAGTTAAGTGAACCCTCCCTTGGCAATTGCGCTTACCCATAAGGTCACAAACAGGTAAATTACTTCGCAGCTTGGAAACCAGAACAACTAGGAGAAGAGGCAACAGTTATAAAACCCCAGCTCTATGTAGCTCCGACGCCTGACAGTAATATTACTGGGTGGGCACAAGAAGATAAAAATCACTCTGCCAGAGACTTGTGTGCAAAAGGCCAACAACCTAAGCTGCGGGACTCGCGGTGCGCTTTTGAGCATTTTGTGAGGGGACGGGCTCGCAAACAGGCTGCAATCTGGGGGATGAATCCCACCAAACACTTCAGGGGAGCAAAACATTTGAGGCCCCCCCTCTGCTGCTAATCACCCCTTATTTGATTGCTATAAGAATTGAGGGAGTCCGCAAGTCTGCAAGAGTGGCACTGTAAGACCATGGACTCAAATTATGAGCAATAAAATAATTGGAACAGCTAATTAGACTGGAACCACCACTTGTAGGACACGACTACTTATAAATTTCTTTTAATACTGCCAATAAATCTAACAGATCTGAAAACTCGCCAGCAAAAGGTTGGCACAAAACATTCACTATAAAGGTGTTTAAATGGCATATGACTAATGGATTACACATAATAGGTGGATAAAGTGGTGTAACCACAAAACAGTTTATTCACATGCTGAAAAGGAACAAATGGCTACTGTGGCTAAAACAGTGCAGTATAAAAAGTGTGGTATATCGGATATTCAATAAACAAAGCACAGTTTTTTGTATTCCTTGTTCTATTTAGAGTATGATATGGTATTTGCACCATTATGTACTCAATGTTATATAAAAAACTTTTCATAAGACAAAGTGTTTTGTTTCTATGCTCAACGCCTCTTGCCAGGGAGCGTCCATATAATTTACATTTATCGGATGAGTTGAAAGAAATAGGTTTTTAAGTGGTCTATGGTTGTGCAACATGAACGGATTACATTAAGAGGTCCGAGTTTCTTGTGGACAATCAACCAAGCTTCAGCGAGTTAAAGGAGTTGCCACTTGTCTAAGCATACAACACTTCGACTGCTGGGGTCTTGCTGCTGTTTGCCTATTAGGGCAAAGCACTGACTTAACTATAGATTTTTTAAATCAAGAAAACTGGTGTGGATTCTGTAACAAGCGAGCTTGTGCAAGACTCATCTTAGCTGCAACACTAAAAAGAGAGGTAATCGGTGTGAAAGGCAAGTGATTTGTAGACCAGAGTCCTTAAAAGCAAACCCTACTTGAGAAAAATTACGAAAAAGACTCAACGATCAAACCAATATTAACACTGTAGAATTTATATACCATGGCACAGAAAGGGATTAAAGACTACAGTCAATATGACCTAGAATATAAAGACATTGTTCGTGAGGAAAGTCTCATTCATCCAAATTAGATATTCAATAGGAGCAGACAAGTTTGAAGGCATCCTCAAATACCTAGCAATTACTTAACTATAGCCACACTAAAAACGGTCAAAGACAACATTTACCTGCCAGACGAACTTCTTCTTTCCCGTCCAACAAAATCATTGATCAAGAGTTTTCTTTTGTACCTGGAAGAAGTAAAGTATTGAAATGGCTTAGAAACAGTAATTACACTAAGTTTATCACATTGCACCCACAGCCAATAAACAGTGCAGCGCTTTATGGTTACTACACATTTACCACAGCAGATTAATCCATCCCCCTACCTGTAACAAAGACTCCGGTGTAAAAGGATTGTCACTTACCTAGTAAGCATCTATTCATTGCATGTAGTGCTGCAGATTTACATGTTCTGCATACTCTTGCCAACTAGTGTTAGGCTTGGACATTTACATTTAGTTTTTCTTCTAAAGAGTCTTCAGAGTCACAAGAGCCTGCGACAACTCTTCGTGGTAATGTACATGGTCATTAGGTAGATCTTCAGACGGGTACTCTTACATCTGGTGCAGGTGTAGTGGAGCTAAAAATAACCTACATTGAGGACCATGCTATGTGAATCTAAATTAAGTGAATATATGAATTTTCTGAGTCATCTGGGACAACCAATGACTTGGTGAGGTGGGTGGGCACATGATTCAACAGCACCATGCCACGAATATATGCTTACAAAGTAAATAATCCATTCATAACTTGTGTGGCTGTACATGCACATAATCTGCATACTGTTAAGCAGTTCTCTCCATGTGGTGGCTAGTCACTAGGTGTCAGAGGTTTGAAATAATGTTTTTATTACAGCTTCTACACGTGCCTGCTGGCCTGCAAGGACATCCACACTAATGTTAAGCAAATGTGTGTGGTGTTGACCAAGTAGCTGCTTTGCAAGAATCAGCTATAGGAATGTTACCCAAGAAAACTATAGCTGCCCCTTTCTACCGAGAAGAATCTGACCTTGGCGGCAAAGGGGGGGGGGGGGGGGGGGGGGGGGGGGCACGGCCTCCTGGGTGGTTGCACAACCAGCTTGAATACATCAGACTATCCTTCTAGCAATCCCTAATTTGGGTACTGTGCGACCCGGTCTTGTATTGGAAAAAGCTACAATCAACTGCTGCATACTCCTAAATTATTTCCGTCTGACAATGTAGTATAGTTATGCTCGCTTTACATCTAAAGTGCGAAGTGCTCTTTCTTCTACTGACTGAATTGGGAAAGAAGACAGTCAACTCAATTGTTCGAGATGAAAGGATAACAAAACTTAGGATTGGATCTTAGAACTACTCTGTCCTGATGCATTTGAATGGCTCCTTTAAAACGAGCTCTTACATTTCACTAGCTCTCCATAGTGAAGTAATTGCTACGAGAAAAGCAACGTTCCATGAAAGGTACTCACAAGTGTAAGGACTCAAAGGGGAGGGGACGGGTAAGCCTAAATAGTACCGCAATAAGATTCCAAACTGGAGCAGGCGGAGTACTAACGTTTTTTAACTTCCATGAACCCTTAGATTTTTGGGATACTAAACAGTGAATGAGGTTTCCTGTTTTATAGATCTGCACCAATTGCTTAAGTGGATAATACTAAAAGCTCTATTTGTGGTAGTGTGATCGAGCAGTTAGGCTCAGAGGGCTGTGTTAAGCATTTGTTGTACACCACTCAAGCAAGATAGGATTACACACACAAAGACTGAATCCAGACTAATGGTTCTAATAAAAAAAAAACAATGAATAACTTTTTACACAAAAGAAAGGGGAACTCAGTTGTAGGTAACGGTTTCAAGAGTAGTAATACTAATTAGAATGCAGTAGGAATACTTTACATTATGAGAAATGCTGGTGTTGTCAATCGAAAACAGTAGCAAACTTAGGGGGGTTGGGGCTCGACAGCATAGAGAGGCCCTGGCTAGCATATCAAGGGGCTGGAAGCCTTTGAGGCTCACTGCCCTGAAAGCTGTCCCAGCTTGGAGGTAGGTATGAAACACATCCACCCCAAGCAGCCTTTGCCCCGATGGCTCCCACCTTGGGGGAGGGGCGAGGGTCAGAAACATACCTGTGTCAGGCTGGTACAGACCAGTCAAAGTTGGTAGTTTTTCCAGGAGGCATCTCTAAAATGCCATAACTGCATTTTCCAATAAATCTAAATAATGGCATCAGTATGGGTTTTTTTGTGTGCTGAGTTGGATACCAAACTTCTTAGCCTTTAGTGAAGCCATCATGGAGCTGTAGAGTTCGTAATGACAAACTCCCAGTTCATGTACTCAATATCCTGAAGGGTCATCATATGAAAAGGTCCTGATATTTTCGCAGACATTGAGGGCCAACGCATACAAGGACAGTTAAGAGGCAGTAACCCAAGATCTTTTCATTTTTTTAAAAACATTTTGTAATGCTGTGGCAAGGTATGCCCGGAGCTTGAGGGTAGTACAGTCTCAGCAGATGCCTCGCTCCTTGATGCCTCATATCCAGAGGGTGGAAGGTAAACAGGCCAGCAGGACTGAGAGAGGCACATGTTTCAATTCACATAATTAACAACAAGGAACCTTTTATAAGAGCACCTGCTCTTTCTGCAGAAAATTCAGATTTATTCTGCAGGTATAGACTTATTTTATATTGCTCCAGCCTAACTAGGGGACCACCTTCATCGACACAAAAGTGTGGTGGGTTAGAATGCTTTTTACATGAATGTTAAATTGACACTTTTTGTTGAGAATGTAGTTGCTGGTGTGCATTTGTGTGCCTTAGTTGACACTTGCGATTGATTGTTACACCTCAAGCAGACTGCATAAGGAGAATTGGGGTCTCTTTTTTCCTCATTATTACGTATAAAGGACTTTCAGATACGAGAGTTCAGACTAGCAGTTGTAGAAAAATAGCACTTTAAATAAGTACTTCTCAATGCAGTACTATAATGTGCTTATTAGTGTCAAAGTTTCCACATTAATAAACAGATGTTGTAGCACCTAGGATAATGTGCTGCTAAATACTTATAAGGTCCCAAAGGCGAGAGCCATTAGCTATGCAAATGCTTGTTAAAAATGGGAACAATGATTGCTTTTCCCCAGGATTATGGAAAACCATGTGAACACGCAGCACTAAAAACGTGATCTAAAATTCTAGCCCAGACATTTGGGTCAGCCTTGTACAAGTCTGCTGGGACCAAGTCAGGGCCCAGAGCCTTTCCTCCAAAATGGAGTGACATGCTAATCTGCTCACCTTCCCTGTGCTCCTCAATTTCTCCTAAGTTAATATCACTGAATATATGGCCGAAATGAAGTACCCATTGGTCGGCTGGAATTAAACAGTCAATGTTTGAGTTTGGAGACTCAGGTGGTGGGGGTGGAAGACGACTACCGACCAAAAATTAGAGCCATCTTTCAACACAATAGCTTGTCCCAGAACCTTCCATGCTGCTTATTTCTTTTCTCGCCTGCTAATTTAGAAGCCTTTCTTTTACCCCCAATTTCTGCTTCGTCTCCGGGTATGGATTTTAGGGCCTGTAAAAGCTCCCTATGGGTTGTTGAACATTTACCATCAAACCATCTTTCAGCCTTCGAGCATCTGACCCTACTTGTGACAGTACGGTCAGATGACATTTGTTTAGTTAATTTCTTAAAGGCTTCCAAGATGGTTCTATCATGTGTAGTCAGATCTAGGCAAAATTGAATTTCAGGGGCACGAGCAATATATAAATGATCCAGGAAGCTATCTGGGACAATCCTTTCCCACTTTAGCCTGCAGGATTGGTCTTTAGCACTGTAGTCTTTATTTGTGATAAAAGTAATCGTCTCCGCAGTTTCAATGGCAGAGAATGGGATTACAAGTGTAAAGGGGTTGTGGTCACTAAAACATGACCAGGAGACAGTTAATTCCTCAATGGTCGAGACTAGTGGAGCAGACAGTAGGATGTAGTCAATAGTACTGGGCCTTCCATTCCCAATATAAGTGGGTACTGAAGCCAGCCTATTTGCTGGAGGCAATATAGATTATGAGCTGAAAGGGTGCCTTCCAGAAGGATACCTGAGGGAAAGTGATTAGATAAAGAGACTCCCCCGGGTCTGGCTATATGATTTAATTTGAATAGCCCTGGTGAATGTTAAAATCCCCATGAATTATCAAATCACAATAGAATTATTTACCCTCCTCATAGTGTTCGAGGAACTCCTCTAAATCTAACAAATGTTCTAACTCCTGTCCTCTCAAACGAATTATAAAAATGTACCACTAACAAAGTTGCACGATTCTTAAAAGATAAATTCTACTGCCAACACGTGGTGTGATTTAAATTTGAGTCTTACAAAAGAGTTTAAGTGAAAACATTAGGAGCAAATCACTTCTGGCTCTTCCCATACTTGATGGGCTAGTGTTTACAAAACAAAAGAAAACCATCTAAATAAAAACAATTGCTGGCCTCCCACTTTTCTTAACCCCTTCAGCGCTGGGCGAATTCCGCCGCGGTGCTGAAGGGTTCGAGCGCGGGCGGGCTCATGACGGAACGGTTCCGTCATGAGCACAGCTCAACCGTGGCTCATGACGGAACCGTTCCGTCATGAGCATGGAAGGGGTTAAAGGGCAATGAAATGGTATGTAGAAAGAACATTTCCCCAATTTAAGTTAAACCTTTTTGACCTTAGTCCTGCTATGTTACACAAGAGGACCTTTTCATAAACAGCCAAAAAAAGGGGTCAAGATAGGAAGAGTACAGGGGGATTGGTCAACTATTTCAACGGGTTCCTGGGCTAGAGAAATGAGATTGTGTTGGGCCATGTGGACTAAATTTATACCCTGGCTTATTTTGTCCTCACGCCTCAGTCGTTTTCACCCAAGCCCTGGGGACTAGCTAGGGGTTGAAAGAGATTACTCAATGGTGCAATTGTGTGTAGAATGGTTATGTTGTCAGACCTACCTGGGTTTGAAGGAAGCTGCCATTGCCATTTAATAGGGCGTGTGCACTGACAGAGTGTAAAAATGTACTCTTGTAAGCGCAGCCCATTAGCTGCTTAGCAACTATACAGTCTCCCTCACCAACCTTTTTTGTTCGATGGCCTATCCACCCCACTCTCCTTGCCATAGTAATATCAGAGGATATATTCAGGCCATTTATAACATTTTTACTACTCCACGAAGTCTCTACCACCCCGCTAACTTTTGCTCAGACATCACAATACTTTTATCACATGTAACAGAGACATGAATTAGTTTCTCAACCTCTTCCACCTTTGATATTATTGGGTCTAAAAGGGCTTTCGTCATGGACTCCAGTCCTACAAATAAAGCATTGAATACCTGTTTAAAATTTGAACCAACCGGTGATAAGGGTTTTGCCCGTGGAGACTTCCTCGTCTTATTAAACTGTTCGTTTTCTCTCGGGCGGAGGGAAGTCTGATACCAAATCATCTCCCCGTTAGTGTAGCCATCAGGGTATTTGAGGACATTGCAGGTGAGTCAATTGTTCCAGACGGTCAACCCCCCCCCCCCGTGGGACCCCCTGGAGAGGCAGGCGCTTTCCTTTTGCCCATATTGCAGTCGTTGAGATCAGGGGCCTTTTGTACCCTTATATGAGGCACAATAAATACTGGCTCAACCTAGGCTAATGAGCACAGAAGGGCACTAGCGCGATTTTTACGGTTTAAAAACAGCAGAATAAAAAGTACCTTGATAATGAAAGTGGAGATTTTTCACTCTGTGCTCCTCATACTAACAAACAGGATCCAGATAGAGCTAACTGAGGGACCTGGCCCAGCCCGGCCTCCTCTGGCGCAGCGGGAGCCCCTGTTGGTATTTGTAGGAGCCTCTTGTCACAGATGATCCCGTGGTGAAAAAAACAGCACATGCTGAGTAACAGGAATAACAAGCAGCATGAAGGACTGAATCTTGATCCCCCGCTCCCTTTCAACTAGCAGTGCAGAACTAGGAAAGTAATTTGGTGTGCAAGACTAGTACATTAGTCAACTGAAGGAGGAAAAAAAAATAATAATACGCTGCAGCTTAATGAAGGTCGGCCTAACACCACCCCAAAAATATTAACATGGAGTCATCACTGCTTGTTGTGTAAGGAATGTGGGGTTGAAGTAAGCAAGCAAGTAGTGTGGACCTTCAAGAGAATGATTAGGCAAAAGTTGATGGTAAAATCAAGAGCAAAAAAGCATACCATCATATTGAATTGGTGCAAATAAGACGTCCAGCAGTATGCAGTAACATGGGAGCATTTTCAAACAGCCGTGATCTACAAATGCCAACGATGCTAGGCCTTTGACTAGGTGGAGGATAATGTGGGTAGTTTCTGTGGTCAGATGACAAGCAACACTGGCCGACTGTGCATTCTTAGGCACAAGAAAATCCAGCCCAAAAAAAAAAAAAAAAAAAAAAATTGGCATAGCCAATAGGCCTCGCCTTTGGGACCTTATAAGTGTTTAGTTATCCAGCACAATATCCTTGGTGCATCATCATCAACTGTTGCATGGCTACACACATATAAGGTCCCAAAGGCGAGACCTATTGGCTATGCCAGTGCTTGTTTATCTTCATGTTTACTCTCAGGTTACCTACTGTGTGGTCACTAAAGTGAAGAAGTCAGTGACATTATTTCCTGGCTAGAATGCGTGGAAACAATTGCACTATTTCACCCACCGCTAAACTCCACCTACAAACTTGGCGATTCCTGCTCCCCTCTATCTTTAATGCACTTCCTTCTTCACGTCTGTAAGGTAGGCACAGAGGTCTGCAGCAAGACAAGCAAAGGGAGCGAGATAAACAGAGAGAGTACGTACGGAGGCCAGAGAAGACTGCACAGACAGCAGGAAGGGAAGAGGGAGGAGAGTAGACTTCAGGGGCAAGAGTGGGCCACAGAAACAGGACACAGCAATGAGACACGCACAGATGTACTGCAGGCAAGCGGAATGGGAGTTCGGTACGTGCAGAGACACGTGATATGGTAGATGTCACCAGCAGGCATGCGCGGACGAGGACTACAGAAAGCCGGGCGGGCAAAATGCATATGTACAACTAGGGCACAAGTCCTAAAAAAAACAGCGCCATTGCCGAAGACTGTCTGCATGTGTTGTGAAAAGGCACCTATTAAAGTTAAAGCATATACGGCTGGAAATACTACAACAAGCATTGGCTGTGCTGCCGTGAAAGTGACGCGCCTCAAAAGTGAATGCGCGCTGTGAGGTTTTATTTTTGATCATAGGGTACCCCAGGCCTGTTTCGTCCACACCCGAGGAATGAGACACATGTCCTTGCCCTGCCAGCCTAATTTGTAGGCCATGTTAAATTGAACGGCGGGACCTGTGTCACTATATAACAAATACCCTGGGCCATCCACGTCACTCAGCAAAGCATGAACCCTACGTAGGCCCTGCCAGCCTGATCTGTAGGCCTTTTGTTAAGTTGACCAGTGTTCTGCACCCATTTTACTGAACAGCAGGCCCTAGGCTTGTCCGACCAAAATCACTGCCAGCCTCACTCAGCGAGGCCTCCTGCTCCAAACCAAAGAGCCCCACACTACCTGTGTGCGAAGTTCACTAGCGCAGAGGTCACCGTTTCTCTATTCTGTCGACATATGGCACATCACTTCCTGGGTCTGTACATGAGAAATACAGAAGTTCCCACTGCAGCCGCGTCAAGCTGGGGTGATGAATAACCCAGACATATCCATATATGTATATTTTATTCCTTTGCACTACGCATTTTCTGCTTGCCCTATGCAATTTATGACAAGCGCTTGGCCTGAGAATATAACTAACCTTTCACCTAGTCAACATTCCGCATTTAGTAGGATAGACACGACACGTCTGATAAAATGTGCAAACCATGCACTTGTAGACGTGGGTAGAAGTGGCGCGAGATGACGGTACTGTAGGCACTTCTCATAGCCTTAAAATGTATAAAAAGGGAGCTCAGTCCTAGGCGGACTACCCCATCCGTCTGTTAGTATATGGCATGCGGGTGCACCCCAAGAGCTCGTTTTTAAGATACAATTTAACTTGCCAATATATTTGCTGTATATGCTATTTTGTCCCGAAATTGGCGTTTTCTTATTGAGCATTTCATACTTGAATTACATTTGCAAGGTTGCTTTCTTTCAAGTAGGTACGCGAGTATTCTCAGTATTTTAGATCAAGTGTGTTTTGCATTCTGAGAACATTTTCCTTGATTTAACTTATGTTTTTCATAATGCATTTATAAATGTGTGAGGTTTTCTGAAGGGTCTCTCTCCAAACGAGTTCAATGCCTTCTGATTCATGCGAGGTCACTATATTTGTATTTTTATGCCTTTCAGCCTCAGTTTCCATGGCTCACATCAGTTTCCTTCATTTTTAGAGCGAGCGTTCCCAGACACCCCGGCTCATATTAAAGGTGCCCCTTTTGTCCTTAACTCACTCCATCGATCATACGGTGAAGGTTCCCTGAGCCCTGTGCTCAGCCCCCTGCCCTCTTGACCCTTAAAAAAAAATCTCCCTCCAACAGCTGGAAGGGTGCCCGCGAGCGATGAGTGGAAAGCCAGATGGCGCCTGTGCGCGTAACCGCAAGCTCTAGGCCACACCAAAAGCATGTGGTCGGATTTTTGTAGCCCACTAACTAAAAGTCTCGCCAGTGCAACGCATGCGCTGGCTCAGGCAAGACCCAAATAGGATCTGGACAGATACTATGCTAGAAAGCACAGCAGAAAAGGAATCAGACAATCCTCTAACATTTTAGAGGAGGTCACAATCCTGGAAAGCATGCCATACTTGTACCCAACCAAGCCTAACTATCTCGAAACCGATTACTTATGTGCAAGCGGACATGGACCATGTTAGCTACACTCGGCAGGATCCGATCTAGCCTGTAGCGCAGAATTTACTACAATTACCTACAAATAGACCAGTCATACAGAAATGACCCATTACTTTCATCTCTTTACTGACCTTCCAATTTCGGCATTCACACTTGCACGTATGTTCTCTTCTTCCTCCACAGCATTTCCCCAGTCTGCACATCTTGACATCGGCCTTGGGGCTTCAGGTGTAGTGAAACTGTTGGTGAAGAGACTGCTCAAAGTTAACTTTTATCTTACGTGTCCCGAGACTACGTCCGATGCAACATTCAACAAGGTGGGTAAAGAGACTCCTTTAAAATCCAAGAGGATTGCAGTATACACAGAATAAGGTTACCTCAACTTTAACCCTCTTCTGAACCGAACTTGGAAGATGGGCTTATTCTATTCGCGCCAACTACAGCTAACCATGCTGCCGACATACTCTTCCGGCCAGCCACAATCCAGAACCTGATGCCAACCAAAAGAGAATAGACCATTACTGGTCGCAATATCTCATGTTTTGCAGGCACCAATGCAGGGTTTTATTCTACTGCGTCACCTTTTTTTAGGTCGAGAGACACCACAGCTATTTTGAAAGGCCCTTTCCCCAACACTGGCTAAGCCGACAGGAAATGCTTCAATAGTACAGTATACAAAAAGGGATGGACGGCATGTTTAAATTAATCTCAGCCACTTGTAAATTACTCCGGCCCCATCAAAGTCAATTGTTAATTTGCGTACCATGCCACCTCAATTTAGACGCAGCCACATGCAAGTCATTCTAGACACTGCTCCAATGGAAACAGTCCAGGTATTCCCTCAACCAGAACATAAGCAATTTAGGAATGAGTTAACCTGGATTAGTGCCAAGTATAGCTTGGTTCCAGTGACATTGTGCCCAGGTTCCACATCTGAGCATATCTGTCCCTCTTAGGGCAACACACTAAGGCATACAAAAAGTGATGGATGAAATGCCTGAATTAATCTCAGCCACTGGCAATTATTCAGGCTGCATCAGTCCATCGGTGTGGCAAGGAGTTGGCATGGTGGATGCAGCCCGAGAAATTGCCAGTAGGCAAAATTAAGTGAAGCATTCCATCTATCACCTGGTTTCTGCTTCACTAGGTGTGACGAACATGCCCAGGCTTGGATCCTGTGCTCATTGCTTCTGTTCCTATTTAGGGAGGGCCTGGCAGTTCAGGCTGGAGTGTTCCATTAATGCAGGGGCAAGACTGAAACTGGGATGCAGCCATGAGTTATTACCAGCAGCTGACAGTCAATGCATTCCATCCATCACTGTGTTCCAATTAACGTAATACTGAGCATGTAAGCATGCAACGAATTAACACAAAAGGTGATGAAGGAATGCTTGCAATTTGCCTAACCATTGGTAATCGACCAGGGTAGCATCCCAGCCCATCGTTCTTTTTCTCACCATGCTACCTCAGTTTTGTAGCTGACCATATGCAAATCAGTCTTGACCTTGCTCCTCAAGGGAAACTACTCTTAGGTTGCTTGGGTTCTGGTTAGGAGAGGGCCTGGCAGTTTGGGCTGGACTGTATTGGAGAAGGGTTAAGACCGATGTACATATTGCAGGATCTAATATGAGGTGACGTGGTGGGCAAAAGAACAAGGATTGGACTGTTATCCCAAGCAATAGCCAGTGGTTAGACTTATTGCAAGCATCACCCCATTGTGTGTTATGTGCTCGATGTACTGCCCTGAGCAGCCAAGGGTATGCCGAGATGCGAGTCGCTTGCTTCCTGTACAACTAAAGTCAAGCTACATCCAACCAAACAGCCCCAATAAGGGCACAAACGTCTTGAGTGGCTTCTGTTCCAGGTCGGAAAGGGTCTGGCAAACCAGTTCGGGTTGGACTGTTCCTATTGGAGTGGAGTCGAGACTGATTTGCATATACCTGATCTAAACTGAAGTGGCATGGTGGGCCAACAGAATGATATCCTGAGCGATGGCCAATGGTTTGACTTACTGCAAGCTAAGAACAAAAGGTATCCATTATTTTTTTTTAATTTGGAGGTCTGTGAGAAAAAGGGGGAAAAACAAGTATATGTATACACAAAAGCAACTCCCACTCGACCAACAAATGTACTCTGGCTAATTAAAGCTCCGTTGGGCTATCCCTTTGTTTTAGATTATCGCAAATAATCAACAAAAACATCAATTCATCTCATACAATCATTACGATGACTATAAGAGGTGAGTGTAAATGTGATTATGGTAAGGGGACAAATCTAAGTTTGTTATGTATGTATTGCAGCAATTGTTTAAATTAGTATATCAAATAAGGTCATATCAATGTTGCTTTATTCACGTTTTGTATTGCACAAATGAAAAAAGGATAAAGTCTATAGGGTTATTATCTAAAAACGCATTCCCCCCCAAAAAAGAGGATTGAGAAACATAACAAAAATAACAAATATGCATTGATGTTTGTTGATTTGCGATAATCCAAGACAAAGGGATAGCTTAACGGAGCTTTGATTAGCCAGAGTGCATTTAGCGTTGGTATATGGGAGGTGCTTATGTGTATACATATATTTTTGACTTGCTGCAAGCACCCTCCCAACATTCCAGTGTTTCATGCAATAAATGCAAGCATGTTTTAGCACATTCACGCAAGATCCGCTGGCTTTGCCGCTGGTTTACGACGACGAGTTGCTGTTGGACATCATTGCCTAATACCACAATTTGATCCTCCTACCCACTGATCTTTACCAAATTAAGCACTTTGTCAATTCAGCACTACGGCATGGTTCAGGTTAAATACGCGCAAATCGTTGCGACATAAAGGATGTTGGATATATAGCGCACCTCCTATTTCTCTAGAGCTGTACTAAACCAACTGAGGAAGTGTCAGCTATCAGCGATACAATTTAATTACACTCCGTACCTGTCCGGTCTTTGCCTTTCCTCGGTCTTTTCTTCGTCGTCAAACACCGATCTTTCGGAATCGTCATTTCTTCTTCGCCTGCCATCGGAGTAACGTTTTCTACCTTCAGACCAACGTGATGGTGGGAGAGACCTGGAAGAAAAAAGGTTTATAATTACAAGGGTTAAGTCAAGAAAACGTAACACACGAGTGTGCATATGCAGCGTGTTTCCGTTGGGATAGTACAACTCCAAGGCGCAAAAAAAAATAAAAGCAAAGTCGCTGTTTTATTGTGCCCCCAAACGCGGGAACCGTCCAGACCTTCAAATGAAATGTATTTTCAGAACATTTCTTGCAGATATTCTATTCACAAGGCTGAATAGAGACCAAGGGTGAACGTGTGCTTTAAAACTACATATCGTTACCTCGTTCAACGTTCTGGGTTTTGGCGCGTAGACCTGAAAGGATCCCGAGGCCCACGTACTCAATTTATTTGAAACTGTTCAAGGGCGCGGATTTTTAGAATCCGGAAAGAGGATCATCCACACCCTGCAGCGCAGCAACAAAAGGGCGGCAAACAGCCGGGGTCCAGCAGATCACATTAGCATCAATCCATTCAGGAACTAGAAACCCGGTGGCCCCGGGAAGGGTGTGAGGTGCGGTCGAAACAAAACCCCCAAACAACCTGCTCAAAGATAGAGGCCCGAGGGGTCTCCACATCTCATCACGATACAAACCACGTTTGCTTGCCACATAGGCTTCATCTAAACACGTTACACTCTACCTACAATGTTACACTCGGCCCGAATTCGGAAATGAAAGGTGGGGAAGCATTGTTAATAGTATAACAGCCTGGGTGAAGCAGATCAAAACCTCCCTTAAAACTAGAAAAACACAAGATGAACAAACCTCCCTACGCTGCCAGGGCAATCATTCCTCCCTCCCTGGGCAGCAACTCAATCTCTGAAGACCATTTTACAGCTCGCAGTTACTTTTGCCACGCGCAACTACGCCAGCCGTCCTTTCTTTTTGCCTTTTATGACTGTACGCATGGATGTATAACGGAGTAGTACCCAACTGGAATACCCTAGTCACAAATGGGAAAAGTGAAATTAAACCCATATCCCACCAAACCCTCCTTTGGCGTAATAATCAAGCGCCTCTTCTTCCGTGAGAAAGCAGTGGTCATGTTCTTGAACAAACCAGGAAAACCACTTTGCCTCCTCGAAGTTTCAATCCCAACTCTCCGCCAAACTGAACCCTAGAATCAACACAATGTGATAAAAGCTACTCAAAAAGAAATTATAAGACAACGTCCATTACTGAATCAGAACATTACCCACAGGCATATGCACTGAACTGACTTAAACCTCCCAAGCAACACACCCCGGTGCAAGGAGATAAAGTAGGGCACAAGTACCCTTGTCTCTCATGGAGTGGAGCGTTATCCTTCCTTACCTGCTCTCCTTATCGCGGGGGCTAACGCCGAGCCGCTGTTGGAAGGCCATGGCGGGAGGCACCGGGTTCTGACGCTTTGTTTACGCTGATGTATGCTCAGTGACGTTCCGTGTTCTCAGCTTTCCGCTCTCCCCGCTTTCACTCCAGTGGAACTACCCGCCAGAAAAGCTCCAAAATGTAATGCAAGGCGCACTCTCGGGATTAGACCATTCTACCAGTTTAGGGGAGCAAGAAGTGAAGCGAGTCTCCAGCTTTTGAAAATGGCCACTTAATCCGATTATCGTGCATTTTATTTTCTATGTAAAAAGTACATAAAACGCTATGTCGAAGTATGACTCTTAAGGATAGAAACAATCCAATACAATTTTAACAAACTACACCAATACCCCCCTGCACAGCACTGAGTGGAACACGTTAGTGACGTCTGTGTTTGGCACTTTGTGATTGGTTAAATCGGAAGAGTGGACGCTACTTCCCTAGGAAGCTAGAACAAAAGCGAAGCACTGCTGCGACAGCTGCGTGCTCATTCACGAGAAGCCGTGCGCGCAGCAGTCCTGTTGAAATCGAAAGCTTTACCGACCCACACCCATTACAAGGCTGTTTACACTCCATTTACGCACTAGAGAACCAGCTGTCAATTCTATGACAGGACTGGAATCTCAGATTAAACTTCTTCCTCTTTACTGCAAATAAAAACAGCAGCCAATTACAATAAAGGAAAATTAAAAATTTGCAAACATACGTGACAAGAATTTTCAATTCTATTAAGGACAAGAAGGCGAGGATTATGCTTTCTCATTTCTTTACTAGAAATGCTCAGCAGCCAATAAGAACACAGTATATGTAACGTAAAAAACTACAATACCCATAAACACTAGGGTATGACGTATATAACCATAGAGTCCACAGTATAAAAGGTACTATAGCAAGTACAACATCCTCTTTCTTTGGTGTGGAGAGCAGTTCAAACATATAAAGAACAGGTCAAGAGTCACAATGACCAACAGGAGGAACCACCATCAGTAGCCGCAAAAGTCCATAAGGAAAAAACAGACAGCACTGGAAGGCAACAGGATCCTGGAAGCCGAAAGCCAATGGATGCAGAGGAAACCAGAAGAAGCAGTAACATCGTCACTTCGGGTCAGAACCTGAAAAGAGACAGACTGCCGTAAAATACATCCAATATATAATAAAATATAACAAGGGGGGGGGGAAATATCAGAGAGCAATAAATCATCAGAAGATATATAGTACATATGCATACATCCGTATAAATGCAAATAAATACATCAGAAGAAACATAATGGGTGGGATAATCCTCGCCTCTTTGTCCTTAATAGAATTGAAAATTCTTGTCACGTATGTTTGCAAATTTTTAATTCTATGTCAGGACAGGAGGCTCCGATTATGCTTGTTCAAAGCTTATCCACCACTACTGAGGCAACATGGTCAATAGGCTTATAATAAAAAGATTTAAACATGGAATCAGAAGACCAGTCTGCAGCCTTCATAATGTCAGACAAAGTAACACCCATTGAAAAAGCTTTAGAAGCCATAGCTCCCCGTGCCGAATGAGCACCAAAAATGGACACATCAATGCCGGCCTCAGACATAAGCCAGCGAACCCAACGAGCTAAAGTAGCCGGGGTAACAGGGCGAAAGGGCTTCTGCAAAGCAATCAACAGTTGACCCTGCAAATCAGAACGTAAAGAAGCAGTACATACCTCATAATCCTTGACGCATTGGACCACACAAAGGTTGGGATGGTGAGGAAAAGAAGGATAGGAAATCAATGAAGTATTCGTTTTGGTACGACGAGAGAGACGAAAAGTGACACCTCAGGGGTAAAACAACGACCAGCCAAGTCTAATGCCCGAACATCAGACACCCGTCTGCAAGAGACAAGGCATAACAACATGGTAAGTTTGGCTGACAACTGTTTGCGGGAAAGCAAGGAGTTGGAAGGCCAGGCGTCCAAAAACTTCAAGACAATCGAAACATCCCATAAAGACGTGTATTTAGGACAAGGGGGAGACGTCAAGCGAATACCCTTGAGCAGTTTAGTAATCAAAGGATGTTCACCCACAGGTTTACCCTCAAGAGGACTATGGCCTGCCGAAATGGCAGAACGGAAGTTATTAACCGTCCGATAAGCTAAGCCTGAAGAGGCAAGAGATGCTAGAAAATTAATAATTAGAGAGACATCCGCTGTAGCGGGATCAGCCTCCCGTTGAACACACCAATCACACCATCGTTTCCAAGAGCCTGAGTAGCGTTTGTGAGTGTTGGGTGCCTAAGAGTCGTTGATAAATTTGCAAGCGTCTCGTGAAAGGCCTGTGACCGACCAACGGTCCCCGAAAGTCGCCAAGCCAGAAGACGGAGAGAGCCTGACTGGATCTGGGGATGCGGATTCCCGAGAGGGCCCAGCAAAAGATTCCACTTCTGGGAAAGAAGGATCGGCACCGCACAACACATTTCCAGAAGAACTGGGAACCAAGCCTGAGCCCTCCACAGAGGAGTAATCAGAATCAATTCTGACTGGTAACGCTTTGTGCGAGCCAGGACTCTCGGAATCATCATGAACGGAGGAAAGGCATAGCACAGAAGGGCTGGCCAGGTCTGGAGAAATGCGTCCGTGGCCAGGGCCTCCGGATCCGGTCTCCAACTGAAGAATTGGGGAAGTTGCGTGTTGAGGCGAGAGGCAAACAGGTCGATGTGACTCTGCCCCCAAAACCGACGGAGGGAGCGAAAGATGCGAGGATGAAGCCTCCAATCGCTGAAATCCCGAAGGTGACGCAAATGCCAATCCGCAATCAAATTGTTGCGGCCTGGAAGATACTCTGCAATAACAGTGATCTTCTTCTGTAGACAAAAGTGCCAAAAATCTTTGGCGATCTCCGCTAAGAGCTTGGACCTCGTGCCGCCCAACTTGTTGACATAACGAACCGCAGACACATTGTCCATGCGGAGAAGAATGCAACAATTGGTTCGAAGAGGCGTGAAGCAACGAATCGCAAAGGACCCTGCCAGGAGTTCCAGACAATTGATGTGAAGAGACAACTCCTGAGGGGACCAACGACCCCCCGTTGAAACGGGACCGCACCGGGCTCCCCAGCCCCACCGGCTGGCATCGGACTCGATCACCATCTCCGGGGAAGAACCGAACAGAGCTCGCCCATTCCAGGCCTCCATGTGGTCCAGCCACCACTGCATCTCGCACCTCGCCTCTTCTGAAAGAGGAATCTGATCTGAATAGCGAAGACCCTGCTGGAGATGACGGATCTTCAACCGTTGTAATGCCCTGTAATGCAGAGGCCCTGGGAAAATCGCCTGAATTGAAGACGCCAAAAGACCGACTACACGAGCTATAGATCTCAACGACACAATCCGTTTGGAGATAATCGATACCAACTCCCGTTTGATGTAACGAATCTTCTGAGCGGGTAACAGAAGTTGACAGGTCAGAGAATTGACCTGGAAACCGAGAAACTCCATCACTTGAGAAGGAATGAGGACAGACTTCTGCGGATTCACAAGAAACCCTAGGGATTGGAGAAGATCGATCGTCCAATCGAGATGCAAGATCAATTTGTGAGGACAATCTGCCATGATCAGAATGTCGTCTAAATAGAAATCATGCGGAGACCCCGAGCGCGTAAGTGTTCCACTACTGGCTTCAGAAGTTTCGTGAAGCACCAGGGTGCCGACGAGAGGCCGAACGGAAGAACTTGGTATTCGAACCAATTCCCTTGCCACTGAAATTGAAGAAATCGCCGATGTGGCTTGAAGATTGGGATCGACAAATAGGCGTCCTTGAGATCTAGATGGACCATCCAATCTCCCGCCCGGAGAAGATCTCGCAAAAGATGGATCCCCTCCATCTTGAAATGTCGGTAAACCACTCCGCCGTTGAACTCTTTTAGATTGAGGACCAGACGGGATCCACCCCCTCGTTTCGGAACCAGAAACACCGAACTCACAAACCCTCTTGGATGGCGGGTCGTCTGAAGAATAGCTCCTTTCGCAAGAAGGGAGTCGATTTCCGATGAAATGGTCTCGCGATCTTGAAGAGAAAAGATCAACGGGGTGGGAAGGTGAGATTGAGGCGTGGGCTGATAAAATTCTATTTTGTAGCCCTGAACAGTTTCGAGAACCCAAGCATCGCTGGAGATTAACTGCCAATTGTGGAGAAAAAACTGGAGCCTTCCCCCCAAAACCACATCGGAAAAAGGAATCAGTCTCACCTGAAGTATTGGAGTCGTGATGACCTCCTTGTTGTCCTCCGAAACGACCCTTCCGGAACTGTCCCCTTCCCTTACGGGAGGGATAGAAGTTTGAACGGGTGGTGAAGCCGGAATCCTGTCCACCTCCACTGTGGGACTGAAATCCTCGTTGAGAATTTTGCTGGGATCCTCGGCCGAACGAAGGTCCCCTAAGACGCCCGGCCTTCGCAAAAACCGTCCGAAACGCCCGCCGCAGCGAGGCTTGGGCCTTGTCAAGGCCACTGAAAGTGGCCACAAAATTGGAAAGTTCTTTGAGGAATGGTTGACCAAATAGGAGCCCCTGAGCCAAGGGCCCGACCTCGGAAGAAGAGAGCTCCGGCAGCCTGGGATCCAGGCGGAGAAGGATGGAGCGGCGTTGTTCGCATGAAAGGGCACAATTAGCATTGCCTAATTGACAGATGGCCCTCTGAGCCCATTCAATAAGTTCATCCGGGTTTACAAGAGCTGATGACTCCTTAGCTAGAACACCCAAATCCAACATTTTTGTGAGTGGGCCCAATAAATCAGTAATTTATCCTGGCAGGAGCGCCAAGATCTGTCCAAACCTTTTTTGGGGTCTCTTGCGTATTTCTTAAGGTAGGTGACCATGGTAGGGTCGACCTCCGGAGTGTCGGCTAAATGATCCGCCAGATCAGGACGGGGACATTCCGATCTCAAGCGCTCGGACCTCCTGAGCAAAAGGTTGGCGAATTTGAGATTGCACATAATCCGCCACCGCTGGTGAAGGTAACCAAGAAGAGGAGTGGGGACGCAAAATTTCCGAAGGTTCAAATGTGAGAATGGGAGGATTGGAAGAAGCGTCCACAAAATGCTCCTTGCGAGCCCTTTTTCGAGGAGGTGGCTCAAACTCAGAAGAGGAGGAAAGCGCATCGTCAGCATCAGGATCCTGGAGGGAAGAAAAAGAGGTCCCAGCCGACCCTTTAGTAGAGGCCGTGTCCGAAGACAATGTTTGAGCCAACCGCTGAAAATCAGCCCTATGAGGGTTGACAGGGGACTTAGACGCACGAGCTGGCGGTAACCAACCCTGTTGCTGTGCGTAGAGGGACAAATGGCGCTTCAAAGGATTAATAGCGCGCACAAGCGCCTTATTCACAGAGTGTTGCACCCCTTGATCCAACGCCTCCACCAAATCATGCTCCAAAGAGCCTGAAGGATCCTCCTCATAATAATAACCATCCTCCTCATAATATTCTTCCATCCTGATACAGAATGTATCAATAGTCAATGCCCACAGGAACATTTTTTAAATCAATAGTGGCCAAAGGCCAATGCAGGGGGAGTGAAAAAAAACCCACAGCAAGCCAAAGTGTAGATTAACTCTGAACACTTAATTAAATAATTTCTAATGTGGAGGGAGGGCTTGCTGTCAGCAAAAATCTAGCACTCTAGGCAATGCCTATGCTAATTATACAGCCCAAACGTTTTCAATATTAAATGGGCATAAAAGGGGGGCAAATACCGAGGCTGTGGGCTCTCTGTGCGAAGCGACAGTTCTGTCAGGCTAGAAACACCTGATTCGGTAAACAATAATGGCCGCCGCGCATGCGCGGTAACGACCGCCCGGTATTTGAACAACGGAGCACTCGCAGCTAGCGCGAGCCACTGAGCCCCTGAGTCCCACTCCACAACAAAGACGCGAGCGCAACGCGCCCGACAAACGGAAGGTGAACCACACGCTCCCCGCACAATAAATTACAAGCGCGGCGAGCGTAACGAAGAAAACAATGCGTGTGCAAATTTGTAACCATGGCAATATAAACAAACAGTATGAACGGTACAACGCTATGAAACGCTGAAAGCAAAATGCTACAGTATCAATCATGCAATAAATTACACAGCGAATGCATTAGAAATTGAAATAAGCACTTAACTGGCTGCGGAGCAGCAAAGAAAGAGGATGTTATACTTGCTATAGTACCTTTTATACTGTGGACTCTATGGTTATATACGTCATACCCTAGTGTTTATGGGTATTGTAGTTTTTTACGTTACATATACTGTGTTCTTATTGGCTGCTGAGCATTTCTAGTAAAGAAATGAGAAAGCATAATCGGAGCCTCCTGTCCTGACATAGAATTAAAAGCTACACGGCGCCATGCTAGATAGCACATACCACTACGAGTTCAATCTCTTCTAAGCCTTATGCGAATCACGCAATCCAAAAGCCCTGATCCAATGGCTACTTAAAAGTGGTTTTCTTTTATCATGGTACTAAAACATTATCTTTAAACATGAATGAAGTTGGTAAAATGTTGTTGTACCAGAGGTTGTTAATGCATTATTTAAGTGTGCATTACTTCGTAGCTTCTTCCCTCTAGTTAAAAGTGTTACATCCTTTGTATTCTTAAATGGAACTGAATGTGTTTTAGTGTTCTAATGTCAATGCACGGTTATTTGATTCAGTGATTGCCGATAAGTGAGAACCTGTCCTCTTTATTCTATGTCAGGACCGGAGGCTCCGATTATGCTTCTCATTTCTTTACTACTTAAAGACAGCAGCCAATGAAAGAAAAGTTGCAGTAAACACTACATTACCCGTGAATACCCAAATGTCACCTGACCAACCATAGAGTATAGCCCTATGTTTGCAGCTCCGCAGTTGGGGTTGAGTTGGGGTTTTACCCCTTGGATTTGGATTGGCATTCCTGTATTGGGACAGAACAGTTACACTGCGGGCCTTCACCATGGCGGAGTACTTTTGTGATGAGGAGTATTTTGAGGAGGAACCTTCTTGGTCCTTGGAACAGGCACTTGTCAACGTGCTGAATGCAGGGGGGCAACACTCCATTAACAAAGCCCTAGTGCCTTTAAAGCGCCACCTCTGCAGGGCTGGCTCCCTGCCCCTAGCATACGACCCAGAACCAGTGTGTCCGGTCCCAGAAATCTGCATGCAGCAGACTTTGCCAAACTGGCTAAGGCCATGTCTAGTGACCATGATTACACCACCCCCCTCCCTGAGGCAGGGCCTGCAGAGTCTCTACATAAAGACAAGGGCGATTCCTCCTCAGGTCATATTTCTGACCAAGAAGCTCCTAGACCGAGCACTCGCTCAAAAAAGGATCGGCACGTGGAACCCCGTCGCAACCCAAGCTGCTCACATTCGAACCAGCAGATATTGTGCACACCAACTCTACTGCCTGGCTGCCACCTCAGGAGGTAACAGATTACATCTAATCCCATTTAAGACAGGCTTTTGATAAAGATGTTAGGGCGCTGTTGTGCTCCGAGTGCCCGAGACCGGATTTGCTGGGTAATGTGGCCAAAGCTCCAGAAGTGAATCCCACTATGGTAACATATTTAAAGAAGTACTCTAAGGACCCTGAGAAGGGCCTAGATAGGGCATGGCGGTCGTGCCAAGATAAGCTCCTCGACATGGTGGGACCCCTGACAAACATCCTAGAGTTGGGTTGCAGTTCGTATGAGTGTGTATCCTCCAGGTGAAGGAATTTGCTAGTGCAATCTCCTTAGTAGGTTTGGTTTGTGGGCAAGCGGCACAGGAGCCACAGGGATAGTGGCCCTGTACCGGGGAAGGTTCCATAGGGTTCTTTGCACACTTGTGCCAGCTGGTTTGGGTCTTGTGTGTACGAGCGTGTCTTTTAGGGTGCTCATGCGTTTGAACACAAACCTGGGTTTGGGGATCTCAAGGGACCCTGTGTTGAGGATCCCCCAGTGTTTATTGATGATTTACTTAAGTCGGTTCGATCCTGGTGTGAACGAAGTCACACATGTCAAAATCTCACTGGGTTCTTTTTGTTTCACTTCTAGCAACAGGGATGCATGCTTGCTCCAACTCTTTTTAACATCTGTATTTCTGATCTCCCCAAAAAGCTAGACAAGATAAACGCCTATTCGCTTAAATTGGGTGGAAAAAGTTTGACAGGCATGCTCTACACAGACGATGCAGTCATGTTGAGTCAAACAAAAGTTGGCTTCCTAAGACTCCTAAATAAATTAGGTGAAGTTACCACAATAAATTCATTAGAAATAAACCTCAAGAAAACAAAGGTGCCAACAAGTTTGAGATACAGCTGCAAAACCCCACAAGTGTAGAAATTCATGTCATGCAGGATTTTGGCTGTAACCAGCAATTTGAGAATCAACTATATAGAAGAAAAGTATTACCGGCGACAAATCGCTTTCCAAGAGGACTGGATCAAAGAACATCAGAGTTAGAGTTTTGGGCAGCAGCTATTGAGCTCTACATTTTCCTTCAAACCTTCGAAGAATGTGGTACCAGTTTTTGGGCCGCTCTGATGTTCCGGACCCTTCTGGACAATACTCTTAGTTTTGTGGGGAAATATTCCCTGATGTTTACATATTGTGATAGAGCAGTATTCTTTTACTACTATATCCTAAAAGCCTGCTGCTGAGGGCTATACCAGGTGTTAAAGGCCATGACCCATGAGGCAAGGTCCTATAACGAGAGAGAAGGCATTTAACAACCAGTGTAGGGTGTGGCAGAATGGCTATAAGAACATTCCATCCACTGGAGTAGAATATTCTACATTAAAAAAGGAGAAATAGAAAGACAAATATTGGACTGTTGCAACAGAAGGCTTATACCAGTCATTATTAGCCTGAGACACTTTGTTGTTTTTTTAGCATTCCCAACAATCCAGTTTTCTAATATATCCTTATAGCCTACTGCCAAAGGCTATACCAGTTGTTAAGAGCCCTGAACCAGAGTTATAGGCCCGAGCCGCAGGCAAGGTCTTGAACAACCAGTATAGCCCAAGGCTATTAGAAAATCATACTCACAGGAGGTAGAGTGGTGGAGCACAATACTTATACCAGCCATTATTAGCAGTGAGCCACTTGATTGTCCTCAATGAAGCTCCCAACAATTCAGTGTTGCAATGTAGCCTTATATCTCGCTCTCAAGGGCTATATTCGTTGTTAAATGCCCTGAATCTGAGTTATAGGTCGGTGATGCAGGCAAGAGCCTATAAAGAGAGAGAGAGGGCCTTTAACAACCAGTATAGCCCATAGCAGATGGTCTACAAAGTTATTAGACCATTCCACCCACTGAGGATAGAATGTTCTAACTTTAAAAAGGAGAAACAAAAAGACAAACATTAGACTATTGGAGCAGAAGCCGTATACCTGCCATTATTAGCCTTGAGCCACTTAATTGTCTTCAATGGTGCTATCAACATTCCAATGTTCTAATTCATATTGAGACTACAGTGGCAGGAAGAATATTTTTACATTTTGTTGGATATCCTATTAGGATTCAAGACTTGGTTAATAACTCATTCATTATTTTTGGGGCATTTTTAGAGTGTAGAGAAACTATAAGAGATGTGACTCCCTATAGTTTTCTGTTTTGCAAGTGTTCATCCCAAAATGTTAAGGATTGAATTCTACATACATAATTTTAAAAGAAAGGAATAGCTGCTGGAGGGATGCAGTTGGCATAATTAGTACTGAAAATACTTATGAATGGAGTCCTGCTCAACAAGAAAACCACTCTAGACAACATCTTGCACCAGTTATTTCTCTATTTTCCCACCCTCCTTTTGTATTCCTGGTTCACAATGAAAAGCATATTGTGGATCTTGGATACAAGAGGGTTAAGTTGGACTTACAGTAGAGAGTTTGAATTACACTTCCATAGAAGGCCCATTGTAAGGAACTAAGTACTGTGAGTTCGAGTTTTTACATCAAAGTTTATGTGTGATTAATTAGTCACTAGTAGACATTCCAAGAAACTTTAAGAGTATGTGCTTTCATGAAAACTCCAACTCTTCAGAAAGCTGGTAACTCTGCTAAGATCACTAATGATTCAGATGCCTAACAAATAGAAGTTTACCTGGCTAACATAGCAGAATCTGTGGCAGTTACTAGTTCACCTAGACAACTATAAACACAAGCATTCACGTTTAAATACTCAGTTAAACAACCACTGAAAGTGGTATGTTACATATGTGGAGCTAATTGTCAAGTGTGCAAAACTGTCCGTCTGTCGTACAGCAGTGCAAGAGTAGCACAAGTTTTCAGAGTTTACACAGGAGGTAAAAGAAACAGTGTGGTGTGTGTTTTCATTGAGGAATCAACACCTGGTATAGATGAGGAAACCAATGAAAGGGTGGAGGAGCTAGCATTGGTAGTGAATTGTTACAGGGACATTACTTTACAAGGTATAGATAAAATGATTGCAGTTCCAACAATAACAAAGATTGAAATGGAAGATATCAAATAGTTAGTAGATTCAGGAGACTGTATTATCATTGTGTCAGTTGACAAATACAAAGAATTGTATGCCAACACTTTGTTGCTATCTCCAGGTGTTACCAGCACAGTGTTTAAAGAAAGAAAAAATGACTTTGTAGGATATTTTTGTTTGGTCAATTAGATTCTAAACACGTGTACTAGACATAATGTCTACATAGCAAACAAAACATTAACATTTTGGACAGGTGATGCCAGGCCAAATGTCAAATTACCATAAGACCAGGATTTGGGGGGCGGAGGCAAGATGGCGGCTGTGTAACCGCTGCGGAGTTACCTCCCGACTGATTCTGTGATAATGTTTGGATGAACGGATATCTGTATAACCCGAGCCTGGTTCTTTGATCGTTTTAATGGGAATATAGTTTATCTTCCCCGATGATCGTCTTTCACGAGTTGTCTCGGCTCCCACTGCGCATTGTTGGGGGCAGTCTCGGCATTTCTCGCAGTCAACGGCTGTTACGGGAGTGGCTTGCTGGAAGCCTCTGGCGGTAGGCGGTGAGAATGGCTCCTCGAAGAGGCGTGCAGAAGGAGACCGCTAACGGCAAGAGTTCCGTTACGTCCAAGAAACCTCTCAAGATGTCGGAGGCTATTCGAGCTCCCAATCAAGAGAGAGCAATAAGCGACAAGAGTGGAGCTCAAAGCGGTGCCCGATGTCCTCCCTCTGAGGCAGGAGTAAAACTGAAGACTCCGACGGTTCCGGGGATGTTCTCCGGCAAATTGGTAAGCGGGAATCAGATAAGAACTCAGCTGGGGGAAGCCTCGAGTAGTATAAATGATACAAGTAATACACGTATTGCAATGGACAATGCTGGCAACAATGTAACAAAAGGGGCTGTTATACCTGATTCCCCCTGCATGCTAGAGATTGACAATCTGCGAGATAATTCTCTCATCCCAAATACCTCTATAGAGGAGGTTGAAGCAATGCACGGGAGAGCAGAAAATATAGGTGAGGATAATACATAGTTACTCGCTCGTAGTAAGTGTATTAGTGAGCTGGAGTTAAAGGGCCAACTACTCGGAACCCCTGATGGGGAAAATGTCTTCTCTTTAACAGAGGATTCTGACTGCAATAATGCCACTGACCTGGATAACACAGACATAGATGCTTCCGGGGATGAAAGTGATAGCCCCCCCCCCCCCCCGACGGCTGATACTTTGAGGAAGGCTACCAATCGCCCCAGAAGGGGAGGGAACATTTCTGATAGCTTACGGCCTGAAAGTTTAGGAACTAACGAACATTTACAGTGGGACTACTCTGCCTCTCCGGGAGCTATGGCTGCAGATGGATCTGGATTTCAGGACAGCGAACCCATGGCTTCTGGCAGCAAAATGAAACCTGTTCCCTCTATAGGTTTAATTTACGCCACACTCAAGGCAATGCAGGTAGAAACCCGCCAGGAGCATAAACGTACCCAACTTGCGACCAAAAAAATTCAGTGTGCAATTCATAAAACGACTAAAGCGTGCACTGAGATTGTTGCCAGAACTACTGCCCTGGAGGAACGTGTTGTAGGGTTGGAAGCTGGCTTGGAAAAAGCGGAGCAGAAAACATCCACAAATGATGTAAAAATGACTGACATTTTGTGGAAGTTGGAAGAATCCGAAAACCGATTACGGAGAAACAATTTACGTTTACTTGGTGTTGAAGAAAATGCTGAAGGGGGCGATGTGAGAGGATTTGTGCTCAAACTTTTTAAATCTGCTTTTCCCGAATTATCGCACTGGAACTGGGAGACAGAGATCCAGCGAGCACACAGATTCCCTTTGATGTTAAAGAATAATCCTGTCTCTAATACACACCCCCGAGCAATTCTGATTTTTTTTGGTAATTTTTTATTGAGGCAGTCAATATTTGAAAAAGCAAGACCAGATGCCAAAAGAACAGCCGAGGGACAGACCTTTTTTGTGCGGCCAGATTTTTGCCATACGACAGTTGAAAGAAGGTGGCGGCTGCGGCAGTTTATTAATCTCTTCCAAAAAATTGGCTGTGAAGCATATTTAATGAATCCTGCTAGATTGAAGGTTATTTATCAGGGGAAGGTTAAGCTGTTCACCTCCGAGATCTTGGCTGGGACTTATCTGCTGGAATTAACTGGGCGGGATTGTAACTGAATCTTTTGATATCTCTGTTTCTTTAGAGAGGGGGTGGGACATTGCGCTGGGGGGGGGGATGCTCTGATTATGATGATGTTGTTAGATATCTTCAGAAATTCCCAGATTTAACTTTAGGCTGGTTTTATAACCGGCTCGGGTTCCTTGGGTTCCTTTTCTTTTTGTTTCTGGTTTTTTTTTTGGTTTTAGGTTAGTCGGGAGGTGACAGGGGCTGCAGATGGTGCACGGGAGGCATCACCAGGGTCTGCGGACCTTTTTTGCCTATGTTGTGGGTTTGGGGGGAGGGGGTGGGATGGGTGAGGCAGATCCTATTGGGAAGGGGAAGATTTCATGTGGTGTTTTTGAAGTGGCTAGATGTTATTTTTTCTTTTTCTCTATGGTGTTAGATGATACTGGACTTAATGTAGTTCGATGTCTTTTTCGTCTATAAGGGGTTGTATAAGGATTGCCTCTATTAATATATGCGGCCTTAATGACCCGGTCAAAAGGCGTAGGCTACGTGAGGACATTCGAATTCTGAGGGCAGATATTATCTGCCTTCAAGAAACTCATGTTCCAGCTACTAATAAACAAATAATAGATTTTGACGGGTTTCAATTAATTTCATGGACAAGGCAAGATGGTAAAACTAGAGGTGTTGCAATACTGGCACGCAGGGGACTGGCGTGTTTCACGCGATCTCTTTCAGATAAATATGGCAGATGGGTTATTGTACAATACTCAGTTGATAGCAATATGTTTACTTTATGCTCTGTTTATGGACCAGTATTGGATGACCCTGAACTCTTTGATTGGCTGACTGTAGAACTGGTTGGTTGGCCCTCTCCAATTGTACTATGTGGGGACTTTAATATTAATCTGAGCTGTGCGATATCCAATCACCCCGAATTGATATATCAAGGGCGGAAACCAAAAGTGTTTAAGTCTCTTCTGCATTTAAAAGAATTGCATGGCTTGGTTGATATATGGGCACAAATAGAAGGAAATGACCCGGGGTTTACTTACTTCTCTGCTCCCCACAGAACTCATGCACGACGGGATTACTTTTTTGTCTCTGGGAATATGGTTCAGGGCAGTAAGATCAGAAAATTTCCCAGAGTTATGTCTGATCATAACCCTCTGGTCCTTGAACTCAATATCAAATGTTCAAAACCAACATCTAGCTGGATTTTTAAAAGGGCTCTGCTGAGCGATAAGTCCTATATAGATCATATGGCAAAATGGATTATCAGGTTTTTAGAGTACAATATGGGAAGCACCGGGGTTCAAAATGTTTGGGATACCCTTAAGGCAGGGATCAGGGGTGAAACGACGCACTTTGGATGGGAGACTCAAAAGAAAGAGAGGAAAAAGATTAACGAGCTGTATGAAGAATTAAGGATAGCTGAGACTAATCTTGTTAAAATACTTTCCGATGGTGGGGTGGGTGAGTCAGCACAAACTACAATTGAAAGTGCTAAATCAGCTATTACCCAAATTTCATTTGCTAAATCTGCTGGTAGATATTTAGCTTGGAGGTCTAAACTCTACGATTGTAGCGAAAAGGTTGGTCATATGCTAGCTGTCCGGGCTAAAGCAAATGAGTCATCAACACGGATTGCAGGAGTCTCAGATCCAGACATCGGTTTGGTAACTGATACAGGTGCAATTCTTCTGGCTTTTCAGAAATTCTATCAGAAGCTATACTCGGAAGATATAGAAGATAATTGTTGGACTCAATCTGAAACCGATAGCTATTTTAGGGAGGCTAAATTAAATAAATTGACCTCTTTAGATCAGGATATGTTGGCTGCCCCGATTCGGTCGGAAGAATTACAACCACCAGGTAAAGCTGTAGGCCCTGATTTTTTGCCTGGTGAATTTTAAAATGTTTTTTTAACTCAATTGGCTCTGATTATGCTGGAGATGTTTCACACAGTACAGAGTGGGAATATTCCTCCTGAATCCTGGAAAATGGCAAAGATTGCGATATTTTTAAAGAAAGGGAAAGTAGCAACAGATTTAGGGGCCTATAGGCCTATTACTCTGATTAATAGCGACATCAAAATTTATTCTAAGATATTGGCAAATAGACTCGCATCAGTTATTAAAAAATGTGTTTCTCCCCAGCAACATGGTTTTGTGCCTGGACGGGAGACTATAGATCATATACGCCGGACAATTGCATTATTTGATTATACTAAGGTTACAGGAGACCCTATGGCTTTAATATTGCTTGATGCTGAAAAGGCATTTGATATGGTCTCCTGGCCTTTCTTATGGGCGGCTATGATATATAATGGTATTGTTGAAGGATTTATAAGAGCTATCCAAACTATGTACAAAGATCCAACTGCCAGAATTGCATCAATGGGAACTCAGTCTGGGATAATTAATATATTACGTGGTACTAGGCAAGGATGCCCATGTTCCCCCCTGTTATTTGCCATTTATATTGATCCTTTAATTAGGACGATTTTGGCAGATTTAAAAATACAACCTGTACCGGCAAGAGGGGGGAACGTTAAAATCTTGGCGTACGCCGATGACCTAGCTATTATGACAACTGACCCTCGCTCTACCCTTCTGGAAATAAGTAATCTAACGAGGCAATTCGGCAATATTTCTGGCTATCATATGAACGAATCTAAAACGCAAATTGTCATTAATGAGAAAATTATATTAACCGACCCACGGATAACATCAAGTGCTAGATATTTAGGAATTGAAATAAGTTCTAAAATCCAGGATATAGTCAATATTAATTTGAAACCATTAACACAGAAAATCAAATTCGATTCACAAAGAATGAATAAGCTACATCTGACATTTATAGGGAGAAGATGATATTTCTGCCCAAAATCTTATATCTTTTTAGAGCAATTCCCTTAGATATAAATAAAATTTGGTTTCAGAAACTTGATCAGGTAGTTTCCTTGTTTCTATGGGCGGGGCAACGCCCCAGGAGGGCTCTTAGATATATGACCTTACCCCGAGATAGGGGAGGGTGGGCTGTCCCTAACTTTCAGATTTATTATTGGGCAACTGCGTTGAAACAGATGGGGGAATTACTCAATTGGGGGAATGTCCAAGGTGGGGAAATATCAATTTATCATTTGATTTATGGGATAGAAGCCAGAGGACTTCTTATGCGACATATTGATTTTGCTTATTTTAAGAGGGTTAAATTTAAGGTTTTGTTTGGTGCTTATAGGGTCTGGACTGTAGTTAGGAAAAAGGCTGGGATTGGGCGGCTGCAAATTTATTCCCCTTTAGCCAATAACATCTTACTCCCAGATACATTTCAAGATGTATATTTCAAACATTGGATTGAGAAAGGTATTTTTTGTATAGGGGATTTTTTCTTGAAGCTGAGATACTCTCCTTTGAGGCATTAAAGGCGAGATTCGGGATTAGGAATAATTTTTTTCTTTAAGTATTTACAGATTAGGGATTTCTTTATTAAAAATTAACGTCTCGAAATAGAATTCCCCTATTGGATATGATCTTCGGGGGCCAAGCTACAACATCCTCGCTATATAAACTTTTAAATGGAAGAATGGGTGACGATTTAGCCAAACATTTTGATAGATGGCAAACAGTTCTACAAGCTGGGCAGGGAGAATGTGAAGATTCCCTCATGTACAGCCAAACGGCATGTGTCTCTGCAAGTTTACAGGTACAATGCTATAAGACTTGGTGTAATTTATATATAACCCCGGCGCGTATTTATCGATGGGGGGGTCTTCGGGGATACACTGTTCTCGGTGTGGGCTTCTGGCAGCAGATAGCACACATATGTTTGCTACCTGCCCCAGTCTCTTTCAATTATTGATTAAAATCGAATCACGTTTAGAATCTATGTTAGGCTATCTAGTCCCACTGACCCCCCAGGTTATAATGTTAGAGATTTATAATCAGGATATAGGGGAGGCCAATAGGAAGCTGGTTTATATTGCAATGGCTGTACTACGACTTTGTTTGGCTACTGTGTGGCTTGATCAGGACCCTCCTACTATACATATGTGGTTTATAACTGGGAGATTTCTGTGTTTAGGAGACGAGGAAGCCGGACAAGGGATAAAGGGGAAAAGATATGGGAACCATTAACCAAGTGGTTAAATAAGGTTGAATAGTTATTGTGATGTAATGTACTCCTCTGTCTGTATGCTTATACTTTTTTTATTGTTATATGTATTTTTTCTCTTCTTCCCTGTTGGATCCACCTGGGTGGGGGGTTTAAAAACAAATTTTAAATTTGGACATCGGATATGTTTTTTCTCAATGTATATTGTTTAACATTTATGTTGTGTCTCTGATGTCCTAATAAATATTAAAAATAAATAAATAAAAAAGACCAGGATTAAAGAACTCAGTTTGTGAATAGGAGCAAAGTAGCAGCGGTTAAATAGCTATGAAACATCCGTGGGACGAGAAATAAAAGTCTGTGTTACAGAGAAGGTAGATAAAGCCATCAAGTTATGCCTCCCATCAAAGTCAAACCCGATGCTTCTCCAGTTAATCACATGATTCTCAATGCGTCATACAGAGTTCTAGGTGACTTGTCGAACATGCCTCGTTATATATATATAATGGTCGAACAGTGGATCCCTTCATCTTCTACCAGCTGCAGCCCCTTTGGTTGTCATTCTGAGCAACGTCCCTCAGAGTCAGTGTAGAAACCCTGAAACCACTGGGCAACTACTTTGTAAAACCAGACACTGGCTTAACACAAATCTAAAGGGAGCAGGATTTTGGGATGAAAATATTCTTGACCACATGATCATGGCTCGAAGCACTGGGTGGGTGGGACCCCTTAAGAAGGAAATGAAGGGTGACTGTGTGATAGTCAATTTTGACAACACACAGTCTCCCAGAGTGATACTGGAGTTTTTGGGTGGATTCAGAAGGTCAAAGGATAACTCCATCGTGGTGTTGCCACTAGGGTTCTTTTATAGGCAAGTCCCCCCAACCCTCTATACTGAGAATCTCCCACCAGGATATGCCCCATCGAGAGGAAGTCTGAGACCTGTTACTAGATCAACAGAGGTCCCAGTACGCAATATGTTTGCTCCTCTATCGGACTTAGACGCCTGCGACTGACCATCACCATGCACAATGGCCGCTTTGGATCCCTCTGAGGACCTTGATACAGGCCCTAGGCTACAGCGTGTCCTCTCTGATGCCCCTTTATTCGAACATGGCCCCCCATTAGCAAGAGATCTTTTTTCTCCTTCTGTAGCGGCACCACAGGCCCCCACTGGGATTATTGTCAGTGGGAGTCTCTCCATGATGTCATGGAATGTCGCTGGTCTCTCCTCCAAACTTCCTTCGATAGAATGGTCGAATTTGGTAGACAGTCATGACTTCATTGTGTTTCAGGAGACCTGGTCATTATCTATTATCCATCGACCGGGTTACCTGACGTATGGGAAAGTGGCTACCACTAAAGGGAAAGGCCGACCCAGTGGCGGACTTCTAATTTGGGTCAGGCAACATTCTTCGTCACATTAAGGAAATATCTTTGGATAACAATGGCATTCTGGCTCTAAAAGTTAAGTGGGACGGTGAACTAGCATTCACCTTAATTAATATCTATTCGAGAGGTCTTGCGGGGGGGAGATCTTCTCCAACTATTCAGTCTTTGGACACCCTCATTGATGGGTTTGAAAGCCCCAAATCGCTGGTAATCGCAGGTGATTTTAATTGCACCTTCGAGCCATTAGGGACCGAAGATGGCAAACTTAGCCTTGACGAGGACAGTAATTGGGGTGTTCCATCGCTGTCCCTTGCTCCTATTATAAAGTGGACTGAGGCGACCCTTCAATTGAAAAGCTTTTCCTTGGGGCTTGAGAGCCGCAAATGGGAGAACATCATCAGACACCAACGGTAGCAATACTTTTTCCAATGGGAAGAGTGGCAACAGGATTGATTATATCTTTGTCAGCTTGGACTTATGGCCCATCGTGCTGGACATGGCAGTGACCCATAGACCAGAAAGTGATCACGATCCCCTATCCATGCAACTAATAACTAAGCTTCCAGTGTGTACTGGCCCCCCTAGGGCAATGATGGGGGGTGATATCAAGGTATCAAATGACCTCCGACGATTGAAGTGGGACAACGTATCTGACTATCTAAGTACTCAAAATCTGCTCCGAAAATCTTTTGAGGACACTCTCCTGACACTTTCAGTTTTTAATCATTTAGAAGATCCTCCTCTATGTTTAAAAGGAGAGCACGAGGCTCTCTTTGATAGTCTGAAATCTTTGCTCACCATTAAAGGGAAAGAAAAAAAATCTATCCGACCCAAATCAGCTAAATGGTATGACAAAGATTGCTCTGCAGCTTTTAAGTTGCTTTCCTCCGCAATTAAAACTAATGATACTCAGGCTATTAACCCCTTGAGTGCCCCGCCCTTTCCACGCCCTGTGCCGGGCGTTTCATTAGCGGGCGGGGCTCATGACGAGATAGTCTCGTCATGGGCACAGCGCAACCGCGGCCCATGACGAGACCATCTCGTCATGGGCACTCAAGGGGTTAAAGCAGCCAGGGCATCATATAAAAGGGTGCTTCTGAAGGCTAAAGAGAGCTTTGATAAGGAAAGATGGGAGGATCTAAATAAAGCTTCAGAAGAACTGGCAGAGATTTTGGTATTTAATTAAATGGGGAAGTGGGGTGTCAGAGCCTATTCCCCATAACAATGTCCCTTCAGACAAATGGGTTTCCCACTTTCAAGCCCAGTTCACTTGCCCCTTATCCTCTGTGTCTGATTCTTATGATATCGATACCACGGAGGTATTAACCTTTGGTCTGGTGGAGATTGAGACAGCCATTGAAGCAGCACCGGCAGGCCGGGCGCCCGGCCCGGACTGTATCCCCACGGACCTTTTTAAATTTGATAAAAAAAACTGGGCTACTTATAGTCTTTTCTTGGTAAACGCCCTGGCCAGGGGTGCTCCCCTGCCTGTCTCCTGGCTCGGTGCAGAAATTATACCTATTTTTAAAAAGGCAGACCGTTCTAGCCCCTCCAACTATAGACCCATCAGCTTAATCGATTCTCTTCAAAAAATCGTGGCTCGGATTATTTTACTTAGGATCAATGAATGGATTGATGAGTCTCAGGCCTTATCTATATACCAAGCTGGGTTTCGGGCCCATGTTAGTACAATTGACCAGGTTTTTAGATTTTCAATGATTTATTGGAAAACGGTCATTTTGACGGGGGGCACCTTGTTTGCAGCTTTTGTTGATTTGAAATCTGCTTTTGATTTAGTCCCCCGTAGAAAGCTGAGGGACTCTCTTAAGGAGGCTGGTATGCCTCTGGCACTTTTGTCGTTTATTGTTAGACTTCACACTTCAAACTTTGCACAGGTCAGATGGGGACAACAGGGTGAGCTTACTGATAAATTTCCCGTCAATAGGGGTGTTAGGCAAGGGTGTATCCTAGCACCGACCCTGTTTTCTCTGTTTATTAACAGGGTTATCTCTTATTTAGCAAACCATCCAACCGACGCTCCCTCACTGGATGGCTCTAAGGTCCCACTACTTATGTTTGCAGACGACACGCTTATTCTGTCCAAAACACAATCTGGTCTGCAGAGGGCCCTAGACAGATTTCTGGTCTTTTGTAACGACCATGATCTGGCAATCAATGTTGACAAGACTAAATATATGGTGATGCACAAAAGTAAAAATATTAAGAGCAATCTGTCAATGAATAATATTCCCATGGAACAAACAGACACGTTTACTTACCTGGGGATCACCATGAGCCGTAGGCTGACTTGGAAGCCCCAAATAGATCTACTTGTTCTTAAACACAACCAACTAGCTGGTGCCCTACTGAAAGAACATAAAGCCTCACACACTAAACCAGTGGGGCCCGCTATTGCACTGTATAAAGGATAAATAAGAGCGTCAGTTATCTATGGGGCTGAGATTTGGGGCTATGACAATCTTTCCCATCTAGTCAAAGCCCAAAATAAGTTTCTGCGCTCATTGACTAGTCTTCCTCAGTCAACACCTATCCATCCCCTACTGTTAGATCTGGGCTGTAGGGCGTTGGATGAAGATGCTGGGTTTAGACCCCTCTCCTATTGGAGAAGATTGTGGTCAACTCCCGAACTACTTACATATGCTAATGCAATCCAGTATATCAAAGATCTAGACAAGCTTAGGAGTATAGCCTGGCTCCAATATGTTAAAAGTGGTTTGCATGATATGGGTCTGGACCACCTTTGGTCTGATCCGAGGAGCAACCAATTCCCTAATAAAATGGACTTCAAAGCCCTATACTGGGAATCCAGGGTTAGGAAAATAAGGTTATCGGTAAACAGTAGGTCCCTGTCTGGTCTCTTTATGGATCATAAGTATATAAGCAGCTTTGAATCATACTGGAATTTTATTTCCAGACCTGATGATCGCAAGTTATATCATCAATTTAGAGTGGGGTCTTTACCTCTTAATTCCTTTACAAGCAAATGGAAGGGAGGACATGATAGGTTTTGCCCTACATGCTTAACACAGGATGAGTCAATAGCACATGTTCTATTTGCGTGCCCTGCTTTTGCCTACCCCAGGTATAAATGGCTTAAGCCTATCTGTTCAAATCTAGGAACTGGATCTCATCAGACAGCACTGCGTATTCTTAGAACTAATACGCGAGAGGACATAGCCATTGCGATGGGTAAATTTTTGAGCTGGTCATGGGCTATACGTAGATCAACTGTGAAGCGGGCTGTTACTTCAGTACTCCCTATTTTAGATACCTAGTTTTTTTTCAATTAAGCTTTTATTTTGTTTCCTCTCATCTGTTTTATGAAGCATGAAAAAGATCGCTATGTTGATTTAATCATATTCTAACAGCTGTATTAGTATTTGAACTTTTTAAAATCCTTTTTATCTCTGATACAGTGTATCTTTCATGATGTAACAATCGAATAAAGATTTTATGATGATGATGATATATATATATATATATATATATATTCACAAGGAATTTTTGTAACTGTGGATGCAACATTATGGTTATCACCAATTGCTCTTGCACACAAAATGTCTGGTGCTTTGCAATTATGTTAAGTTTTGAGAAGTTTAAATGATGCCACTTGGGTCAAAATATTTCCTTTTCCTAGAATCGATAAACAAGGGTTGCCAATCCAGTTGGCTTATCAAACTGGATTTGACCTAAAAGAAGCAGATCACCATGTAGAGCTGCATCCTGGCTCTTGACACCTCATGGCTACTGCAATTTTACAGAAGCTAATCTCTAAGATTTTTCTAGACAACTCGTCAGTAGATTCATTCCAAGATGATATTTTAATCCTTTTGAAGTGTGAATCTGAACAGGAGAATGCAATATTATAATGTTGACTGTATTAGAGTAGAAAGGGACTTCTTTTAGAAAGGACATCTATGTGTCAACCAAAATAGATACAGACTCGAGGACACATTATATCTTAGAGGAAGTGAAGCCCTAGCTGAGTTTAGTGCAAAGTAATGTAAAGGCTCGAGCCCCAAAAATAGAGAACAATGGCTCTTGTTCTTTGCCATGTGAGAAATGTATGCGAGATTGCTGAAGAATTCTGCAGAATGGTACTGAGTGCATTAGGGCTTTGCTGAAGAGAGGAGCAGAATCCATTAGCATTTGCTTTCATAGGATCATGGAGAAGACCTCGACTGCCCCTGCTTTGCAACCTTATGTGGAAGATCAGTGAACTGTGTGACTGTGGATGCCAGTTGTTACAGAGTTGACACACATGGGTGGAGAATGTGAGTTAACAATAGTGTGTTGTCTAACTGACCCAACTACTATGGAGAGGAAAAAGGCTAGCTCGAAGCAGAATAACAAGAAGAGGTCAAGAATTCAAGGGCCGACTTGCAGACTGATTAAAAAAGACACTCGCTTAGCCTAGAGCCAAGAGGCAAAGCAAGGAACAGGAGGAGAAGGGTCAAGATGGGGACCAATACATTCAAGCCTCCCTGATATGTGATCTAAAACATATTAGGGTTTGAAGAGAAACCCCAAAATGTAGAGGAATGGTATTTCCACTACAGTGGGGCGTATGTAGACGATCTGCCATTGCATAACATCATCAGACAAATCATACTGAAGGAATGGAAGCATATAGACAAAATGTCCATTTCAAGCTCCATTAATAAAAGACACGGTCTTCAAAATCTTCGACAGGGAGTTTCCACAAATCCAGAAGGTCAATACAATCCTGGCTTCAATGGCTCTCCTTCATCCTTAACCACTGAAGACACTTCACTGCTTGGCATTGCTGATAAAAAAAAAACATTGAAGGTACACTCAAAAGATCATTTGTGGCTTCCAACTTTGCCGCTAAAACAAACATGTATGCAGCTTATGCTAAAAGAGTTCCAGGAGTTATAGGACTTTCTGCAGGGGAATTGGTATTCATCAAATCAATGATCTTTGGTAATATGGAACACTTAGTTTGATTCTACCCTGATTTGTCCTTTGATGGTTTGTGGGCAGGAGCTTTCTCATCAGGAGCAGCTAAAGCAGCATGTAGACTTTTGTGGATGAAGCCATGGAAGTCAGACGCCGTGCAAAAGGCCCTCATAAACAAAAACTTCCAGTCTCAGGTCTGAAACCTTTTGGCTCAGAGCTGATGGTATGGTCCAAAAAGCGGCAGAGTAAAAGAAAATTCTAAGACCTTTCAAATAAGAAATCCTTCCTGGCGAAACAGCAGATTGAGACCTCAGGAAAAGCATCCCTTTTGTGGCTGAGACATTGTCTGGGGCGGGTGCATGTGTGAATAAAAGGCAACCAAGTACCTCTCAAGACCAAAGACAGTCACAAGAATGAGTATCTCAGAGTTGAAGTTAGATTGAGAATGTTCTTTTCATTAGTGGGTGAAAAGGGTCTCAGATGCTTGGATCATCAGCATTGTCAAGGATGATTATTGCATTCCCTTTTCTCATACTCTTCCAGAAAAACAATTCCTACTTACTGCATAACCAGGAAACAATGCTACTGGATGTTCAGCTCTACCAGAGAAAGGTGCAGTAGTTCTGGTTGCAGAGGATAAAAAAGGAAGCAGATTGTACTCTACACTGTTTCTGGTACCAAAAACTAATGGCAAATATCAACAGTCTTGGATTTCAAGGACTAGAACAAATACGTCTTAGTGGAGGCTTTTTGAATGGTATTGCCGCAAGAAATAGTTCTGCTAGTAAAGGGAGGATAGGTCTTGGAGACTTGACTTGCAGGATGCTTATTTTTACTGCCCATCCATGTGGAGAGTCAGAAGTTTCTATGATTTGCACTTGGAGACCAGCATCTATCATTTCAAGCTCTTCCGTTCTGTTTGGCAACTTCACAGCCAGTCTTCACAAAGGTATGAGCAACTGTTGTAGCATACCTTCCGTTCAATGGAGTCTCAGTATTCCCATATCTTTATGAATCGTTGTTGTCTGCTACTTCTCTCCTCTGGCTCAGAAGACTGCGGAGATGGTTAAAGGATTACTGCAACAGTTCGGGTTCACCATCAATTACCAAAACCTCATCTGAAACATGCTCAGACCAAGACCTCATAGGAGTCTTGTTCAACACAAGCCTGGGCCATGTGTTCCTGCCCAGGAGCAGGACATTGCAATACAAATACAAGACTATCTGACCTTTCTGTTCAATCAACTATGGATGACGAACAGGGGTTAGTTTAAGGACTGTTGGCTGCAATTACAGCAGAAGTCCCCTGGGCATGCTTCCATCTAAAGCTTCTTGTACATCAACTCCTTCAACATTGGTCTCCAAGCTCAGAGGAGTTTGAACACCTAGAGCCAGTGACCCATAAGATCCAGCATGCATTGGCTTTATGGTTACAGGAAAGCAATCCATTGAAAGGGGTTCCACTCCATCTTCCTCCCCCAAAGTGACTGACCACAAATGCCAGCATTTGGGCTTGGAAAGCAATACTAGAGGATAGGGAGGAAAGGCAACTGGTTGATAGAGAGATGTACTATGCTCCAACTGGAGAGAGTAAGCAGAGGTTTTGATGGCGTTACAAGCTTTCACTCACCAATTGGAGGTCTCCATTGTAGTCAGAACGGACAACCAGGTCACAAGATCTTATTTAAACCAGCAGGGCGGCACCAAGAACAGTGCCCTAAATTTGCTAGCAACACAGATGTTTAATTGGGCCAGAGGACACCTTCTAGCCATAAGAGCAGTTTACATACATGGGCGGTTTAACTTCTGGGTGGACAGTGTCAGCCAGAATCTTCCATACTCGGTAGCATCTGTCTGTTCTGGAGTTCAACCGGTTTTGTGCCCATTCTGAAACCCCATAGTTCGATCTGTTTGTGTCACCTCAGAACATAAAGCTCTTATTATGTTGTATGGAGATATGGTGTCCCCAGACCTGGGCAATGGACACTCGATCAGTCCCCTGGCCTGAAGGGACTATTTGCTTTTCCCCAGATTCCCCTCCGTTTGAGGGTGCTGCAGAAGATTCGGGAGGAGAGGCTTCAGTGAATCCAATGGCTCAATTGTGGCAGCGGTGCCCTTGGGTTTTCCCTGCTAAGGTCTTTGTTGAGAGGGAATTTTCTCCACCTAGAGCTGCAGCCTTCTCCTCTTTAGTCCCTTCTCCTGCTGGTAATCCACTTTCGATCTCAGGTTGACAGCCTACAGCTTGAGAGGATAGATTTGCAATAGTTAGAGTGTAATGAACAGGTGGCCAAAGACCCTTAGCTTCTTACAGGAAACATTGGAGGTCTGCAACAACATACATTTGAGCTAGTAGAGGAGGTGGACCTAGCATGTCTTTCTGCAAAATAGTATTTTATTTGCCATCACCTCTGCAAGAAGGCTAGGTGAGTTAAGAGCATTCATTATTTTTTATCCTTATTTAACGTTTTTCCCCCTCATATGATAATTCTTAAGTTAGATCCCAAGTTCATCCCCAAGGTAAAAATTCTCGTCTTCATTTAGGTCAAGAAGTTATTTTGCTGTTTTCATTCTGATGATAATTTTCATATTCCTTCTCCCTTAGATGTCAGATGAGTTTTGTCTGTCTATAAAGATCAGATAAAAAATTCAATACATGAGATACGGCGGGCCGCAACAGTCATCACATCTGAAATTTAACAAACACTATAGATTGGAATTACTGTATTGTTATAATCTTTGAAAGAATTTGGTTTAGCATATCTTTTAATAATATATATACACAGGCAGCAAGGGATAATTAAAGCCGCAGTAACTCACTGGTCACTATATGCTAAGCATCAATGGTTGAACTTGGTCTGGATGCCCACGAGTTGCCGCTGCCCAGTTAATTGACGTTTTTGCGCGCATTTGTCCTTTGTCGTTCTATTCAAGAAATTTGGCCTGTATTACTTTTGGATGCAGTAGCTTTAACTTATTGATATTTATTTCGGGGATTAACGTGTAAGCACTACGGAGGCTGTTCACTCGGTTATTTTTAGACCCTGAGACTTTATTTGAAGAAATCACGCTGCACCGTCCGTTTTAATGTTAAAGGTTATTATTCATGTAAGCTACATGTGCTATGTCAATCTCATGCAACCATTGTAGACTGCATTAGTTAGCAATTTGGAACAAACCAGGAAGTCCCGGTATAAACTGCGCCGAGGTGCTCACGTTCAGGGTTTGACTGACAATAGCTTGTATTGTTTATCTTTCAGCCACTGTTTTCACCTATCAGAGTGAAATTCTTCTTACGTACGTACGGCTGCTACTGCTTTTTTCCATTATTTTGGACACGCCATGTATTTTTAATTTGAAGGTACATTGTGTGGCTGGTAATTAAATAGCCCTGAGACAGAACCATACCTGGCAACGCAGTTGCCAGTAAGAATAGACTACGAGGTACTGATTTCATATATATTCTCTTTGCAGCATTACGTAATGTTGAAAAAATCTGCTGCCTTGACATTTGATTTGTCCATACAATACTAGTAAGGATCCAGTCGATCTTTTCTATTTCCCAATTCGGGAAATACCTTCCCTTTTCACATATTGCTTATCGGTGATATGTTAAAAAATTATGAGATCTTGGCTTAGTTTCTTTTCCCCCTTCATGGCAACAACTCTTTTTTTCCTCTCTCTTATTTCCCCTCTTTTTTGATTGATTCACACAGGTTTCGGTTTGTATTTCATTTTGTATTGCTCCTCTTTTCACACATCTTTGAATTTTCGGTGGCTTTCTCTGTCCTCACTCACTATGGAAATACACCAAATAGCAGAAACTCTCATTTAACAGTTTAGAAAACAATGACTGGTGTTTACCTTTCGGTAACATGTATTAATCCAATATAACAGTTTTGTTAAACTTTTATGTGTGATTATGTGTTTTGTTTGGGTCTTGTTTTATTGTAAGTTATCTTTGTGTTAAAATTGATTGCAACCCCGATGAAGCCCTATTCGGGGTGAAACGCATTGGCTGCATGTGGTTCGTTTGCACCTGAAAATAAAAAGAAGCAACAGAAAACACCGAAGATTCCAGTTCTCATTCTGTGGTAGTTCAATGTGTACAAATTAACCTTTCCTGTTGTGTTGCATCTCTGTACTTTGTTTTCTTGAGCATATCTTTTAACTAGGAGATGTACTACAAATTCCTTTAGGTACTAAATGTATTGATTTGTGGATTGTTTCCCCCCTCTCTATGTTCTGTATCAATGGTATGTCCCTTAGAATTCTCAAGGGGGGTAATTTAGAATGTATATATGGCTTCCCTCAGTGAGAGAATCAGCTGTGCTAGAGGCTGGACTGAGGATGCATTGTACAAAGAATAAGCATATTCTTTCATACTACTACTGCTTCCACTTCGTTCTTTCGTCTTTTCAATGGCGACAAGGCTGGGATAGCTGTTTAGGGGACAGCTGTGCATTCTCACCCCGGTGGAAATTGTTGTTGATCCGTGCCTACCACTGTTGCCTCAACAGCTGTGAAGAACTTTCTCTCTGTTGGCAGGTCACTTTCGTATTGTGCCTCCCAAGACTACTGCTTGCCTGTAACTGACCTCTTTTAGGGTTATATTGTGCTTATAGATTGTGACTTCTTACATTACCTTGTGGCGCTGTGTGTGATCTAAGGAACAGGCAGTGTGGAGTTTCCAGGCTATGTAGCTTTTTGTTCGTCAGACTCTACTTCTACCGCTATTCTATATCTGTTAGACCTGGCCCTTTTGACAGGCTTACCCCCAAACATTTTGACTTTTACCTCCTATTTTCCTATTTTTCTGACCCCGTTTTCATTGGCTATAGGATTCTGGTCCCTTTAACACTGCTGATCAGTGCTAAAGTGCATATGCTCTCTGTATAAATTCTGATATGATTGGTTATCCATAATTAGCATATTTGATTTACTGGTAAGTTGTTGAATCCACAAATGCAAGTTAGTTGAAAAGTTTATTTAATCAGCAGCACAGCAATGCGTCCAGTCTCTGGGACAGCAACAGACCTCTTCTCGCACGCACACAGGATTCCAAGATCAACATTCACTTGGAATCCAGAATGCTTAACAAAATAAAACATGTCAAGTGCCGAGAATCTATGCTAATGCAAACATACAATTTAATACATCTCCTCCTTCACAAAACTAAAACTATAAAACAAATAATAAAAGGAAACCTACCTAGGCATAATATAAATAAAAGTACAATAAGATTTCTATTAAAAGCCTAACTAAGTACAGTTAAATGAAGATACAATAATCATTTCTATTTCGTAAAATCAGTACATATTTTTGGTAAATGTCTAGTTCTTCCAGCCTTCCTTACTCTGGAGGCTACAGAATCTTTAGACACTTCCACATCCTGAGACACACCATTCCTATTGTTGATGTCATCTCCACCACTATGAGACAATTTCCTGCTCATGTTCACCAGGAAACCATCCTGCGCTCCATCCTCACCACTATCGCAGAGACTTCCACCTATGCATTTAGCAACCCTCTTCACATTCCACAACTTACCATCCCGAGTAATCACACAGTTTGGAAATACCTTCGAAAATTTCATGGCCAGGCCGAACTTGGTCAACCCTTTACTCTTTTGGGTTTTAGAATCCTTACCCAGTCGCCAGGTTTAATATCATGAGGCTTAACTTTCCATTTGGCATCATTCCATACTTTAGATTTATCTTGGTTTCTTTCACACCCTCTCAGCAACATCATCTACTTTAACTTCCTCTTCCAAACATTCCCACTTCTAGGTGAACCACCATAGGCACAGACTAGAAGCGGGATTCCTACCCATTAAGCAACTTGAAAGGGCCAATTTCACTGGTGGAATGAGGAGTTATACGGTACAACCATAGCCTTTCCCTCAAATTGTTCTTCCAATTACCCCTTGGTGATTAGCCTCCACCACATAGATCTTCAACTCGCAGTGGAACCTTTCCACCAGGCCATTCTCCTGCGGTTCATATAAGGCTGTAGTTACATGTTTAAATCTGCAATGTTTAAGAAAAGTTCCATCTTTGCACTAGCGAGTTGAACGACATTGTCCGTAACCATAACAGATGGACATCCTTCAAGGGCAAATATCTCCTTGAAGAACTTAACAACTGTCCCGTGGTGGCCTGTGTCACGAACTTGACTTCTGGCCATGTCGAATGGCAATCAATTAAAACTAACACAAACCTAGCATCCATCGGCAAGAAATTAAAAGGTCCCAATATATCAAATGCCACTTTTTGCCATGGAAACTCCGGCGATACACAGCTTTTCAAAGGCGGAGTACTTACCTTTAACATCTTTTCACTTCCAGAATAC
The DNA here is from genome assembly GCF_964204655.1 of Triturus cristatus. Lineage (NCBI taxonomy): Eukaryota > Metazoa > Chordata > Amphibia > Caudata > Salamandridae > Triturus > Triturus cristatus. Next base: position 1,067,262,744 of record NC_140582.1, on the reverse strand, counting down.
TCCTCACACTCCTATACCAACCCATCAATCACTATATCCATACCAGGCCACCAAAAATGAATGCGGACTAAACGTTTCATAGCGGGCATTCCAGGATGTCCCTTGTGAGCTAACTTACTGATGATCTCCCGCACTCCAACAGGTGGAACACATTTGCCCCTTTTAAATATAATATCTTCTACTTCCAATTATTCAGCTACTTTGTACATGAGAAAACACTCTGATTTAATTTCGCTTCTCTTAGGCCATCCTTCCAAAACACACTTCTTTGTGAACTGTCATACCTCGTCTGCTAACTCACACTCTTTCCAGATCGCTTTTAAAATCTCCCCCAAATTACTGTTATAGAAATATTTAATGGTGGCAACCATCACATACGCTTTGGACTCATTTCCCGCATTTTGCAGACATGAATATAGCATGTTACTCCGCGTGCTATTACATCGCGGTCTATTACAACGCGGTCGTTAGAACGACCGCTTTGTTAAAACACGATACCTTTACAGCGCAAGTCATTAGATCGACTTGCTGTAGGGGGCGCGCTGGGCTTGGGAATAGTATAATTCACTATTCCAACTCCAGTGTGCGCAACAGTAGGGAAGGTGTTGGAATGGTAAATTATACTATTCCTTAGGTAAGAGCTCCCCCTACAGCAAGTCAATCTAATGACTTGCGATGGAAAGGTATCACGTTCTAACAACGCGGTCATTGTAACAACCTCGTTGTAAAAGGAACGCAATGTAATGGCAGCGTTGTAAACAGTGTTTCCCGCAGACATGGCAAAGGTGACAGACAATCTGCCGTCACATTTTTCATACCAGGTACATTTTCAGTTTGAAAATAATATTCCTGCAATCTTGAAGTGAGCCTTGCAATGCGTGCTGTGGAGTTCCAGCCCCCTCCAACAGATAGAATGTTTACCAGCGATTTGTGGTCAGTTCTCAGCATTCATTTGCTTCCCCAAATATAATTCCTGAAAAGTTCAATATCCCACACGCAAGCCACTAATTCCTTCTCGATCATAGCATATTTATGTTCCATACCACTCAAAGTGCGGAATCAAAAGCCACGTTCCATTCCTCCCTACCACACTTTTGAGCAAGCACACTGCCCCCTCCATATATACTGGCATCCACAGTTATAACACACTCCTTACTCATGCAAAACAGTTTCAAGGTAGGAGCTCGTACTATTTCTTTTTTGATATTTTCAAAAGCACATTGCTTGTCAAACCACACATAATCAACATTCTGCCTCAATAGCTCCATAAAAGGCTCCATTTTGGTAGCAAAATTCTCTATAAATTTACTGTAGTACTCGCATATACCAGCAGATGATAGTAATTGCTCTTTGGTGGAAGGTGTGGGCGCATTAATAATGGCATCAACATTGGACTTTATTGGTACTACCCCATCACCTTACAGTGTGTGTCCCAAATATTCCACCAACCTCGTAAACATTTAGCATTTGTGACCTTTTAGAGTTAAACCTTGTTTTTCTAATCTGGTGCACACTTAGACCATATGTTACATATGTTCTTCTTCATCGTGAGAACAAATTAAAATATCATCCAGAAAACACACGACAAAATCCCCAATATCCCTAAAAACATGAAACATGACTCTCTTGAAAACAGAAGCCGCAGAGGCCAAACCAAACGGCATTCTAATAAACTGGTACAGCCCTTGTGTAATAAACGCAGTTAAATGTTTAGACTCTTCAGCTAACACCACTTGATGATACGCAGATCTGAGGTCCAACGTGGAAAATATTTTTGTACCTTCTCGCATGGACACAACTTCATTAATATTTGGCAATGGATGGCAGTCAACCCAAATATTTGCATTTAACGCTCTCAAATCTACACAGAGGGGCAATTTTTGATCAGGTTTGCAGGCTAAAACGATGGGAGAAACCCATTCACTTGATTTTATTTCTTCAATTATTCCTTCTCTGACTAACTCTTCCAACATCTCCATCAACTCAACTCATACATTGATGAGCACACTCCTCAATTTCTGCCTGACTGGTACCACATCAGCTTAATGCTATGTGTAAAATCTCCCATCCTTCCTAAGTCCTCTGAAAACACGCCCTTGAAGCGTTCTCTCAGGCATTTCTCAGCATCACCATCCCCAGAGACACCATTTTTATACTCTTCCTCACACAGCACGAGAGGTTCCTCGCTGCAAGGATTCACTATTATACCCGATTTCATTACAAGACCGGAGGCTACATTATGCATATTACTTTTAATGCGTCACCAAGCAGCCGCAAACATCATAAAGAACAAGTTCCAGAATAGAACGTTAACATAAGACAAAAGGCATGAGACCATAACAATCAGCCTCTTTTAAATGCGGCTCCAAGCAGATAAGTTGACTTATTTTTACTCCTTATCTATCATTCTATATCCTTGTTTAACATTGTATATCCTTGTTTAAATTTTGTATTTTCAGCCTTCTTATACTCTTGGGCTTTCTCCTATTTATCCTTGAACCTCGTCGCTGACCTTTCTGCGGTCGTTTTGGGCATAAAACCCCTCCCCCCCCTCCCACTACCTCAGTCCATCTCCAATTTACGGAGATCGACTTTCGTTTCCCTTTTACCCACCCGATGCGCTTTGCGCTCTACTTTATTTCACCAGCGATCACTCGCTCCGCCCTCCACTGTACGAACTGGGGGGGGAGAACCGTGTCTTCACTCACGGCTCTCCCCCCTTACCTCTGTCTCCGCTTCGTAATTTTCGTAAGGCGGTACTCTCCCGCTTCCATCGCGTTCGTCGCGAGTCTTCCCTGTACCTTCGCCTTCCAGTATTTGGCAGATTAGAGGTGTGCACCTTGGCAACGAGCGCTCCCACGTTGCCAAGGTGCTTTCTTCCCCATTACACAACAGAGACCGCTGAATCGTCCGCTCGAGCAATCTGACAGTTGCTCGACCGGCGATCAGCTGATTCTCTCCGCTTTTTACCCACTCTCGCAACGAAGCTATTGCTGAATATCTATAATTATATAATTTTACTAATTCGAAGCTACCATAGCTATCTAATCTCAGGGTGATATATTTCTATATATGTGTATATAGAATTTAATTTGAAATTAATATATTTATATATATTTATATGTATAGTGATTTATTTTGAAATTTATATATTTATATATATTTATATATTTTATCAGACCACTCCAAAAAAAAAAAAAAAAAAGTGAAAAAGAGAGAAGAGGAAAGATAAGAGGGAGCATCATACTTTTATGAATATTTATATTTAAAAAAAAAAAAAAAAAAGTCAGAGTATATAATTTATTTAAATATGTCTGACATTGAATCAGATGAGGCCAGCGCCCCAATACCTAACATGGATAACGAGGCATTTAAAAATCTAATACATAATGAAATGAGATCCTGTATGTTGGAGACCTTATCAAAGGTAGTGACTTCTAAAAGATCACTTCCTTCTGACCAAGATGATTTTATCGAAAACCAACATACCTCATGTAACGAAGATCTCAACGAAATCAGGGGGAAAAGACTTAAAAAAACTAAGAATATCATTTATACAACCCCCAGGAGCACGGGAGGTCCTAGCACCTCAAGTTTCACGGGAGGTCTCCGCACCTCAAACAATACGGGTGTCCTTAGCGGCACAACTTTTAATGGTGTCCTCAGCGGCACAAACTATCTGGGTGTCCCTAGCGGCACAAAATATCGAAGTGCTCATGATATCGATCTTCAATTCGAAGACAATGTTTTTGATGACAATGCCTCTGACGTACCTGATGAATACGTCCTGGACCTGGATGAAGACGATCACGAATTCGATTCTCATCCATGTGAAAGTGAGCTTCCCTCTTCTTCTTCTTCTAATGATAATATCATGGACCCTCTAGGTGAAGAAATGTTCTCACCATTGAATATAAAACACCCTAGGAGCTCGGAGTGGTTTCCCCATGAACATGTCAGCAAATTTATTAAAAAATGGTTAAGGTACCCTCTTGAGAGAGATACTAGAAATCTCCTAAGAGCCGAATGCTCAAGACCTTCCATAGATGAGAAAGTATGCCAAACCCCAAACCTTGATCCTGAACTTATTAAATATCTTTTTAAACTCGGGAGAGACCCGAGGAAAGGTATGGAGAGGTCACTAAAGACTTGCCAAGACCGTGTTCTCGATATCCTAGGCCCACTTGCCAGGATTATTGATACAGCAGAACATAGCCATTTAAATGGAACACCCCTCAATACTGATGTAATTAGAGGTCTGAGTCAGAGAGCCTTGATTCTTTTGGGCAATGCTAACGCTGGCCTCAATTCGGAAAGGAGAAGAGTAGTCCTTACTAAAATTTCGCCAAAATTGGGCGATCTGGCTATCAAAGAGCCCTCTTCCAATCCTAAAGGACTTCTTTTTGGTGAAGATCTTATCAAGACTCTCGGCAAATATGTTTCCACATTTACTGCCCTGGACAAAGCACATCAAAACATGAAGAAGGTTTTCAACACCAACAATCTTTTTGGCAGGGCCGGAAGAAGGGGCCTTTCTTCCGGCCGCTTTAATCGCAGGCCCTACTCCAGATACAGAGGATACGGCGGAAGAGGCTCACAACCCTCTAGTACCCCTGAATTCTACCCACAAAGAGGAAGAGGATTTCGCTCTCGAAACTTCAGATCACGTGGAGCACCCAACACCAACTTTGCCCAAAGTGAGTACAATCCTTCCCTCTCCCCCTCTTTCTTCTTCCCCGAAAGTAGGAGGCAGACTAAGATTCTTCTTTCAGAATTGGAAATTGATTACTCAAGACCCTTGGGTTCTCAACACAGTAAGGGGATTTATGATAGACTTCTTAGAAACTCCATGTCAAACTTCTTTCCCGAGAGATATTCCCCTCACCTTAGATCAGGAAAAAATAATAGTGGAGGAGATTTCTTCAATGCTTCAGAAGGGTGCAATCATAGAAGTTCCTATAGAGAATCTAAGGTTCATAAGTACACTCTTCCTCGTAGAGAAAAAAGACAAAGGGTGGAGACCTGTCATAAACCTAAGGGAGCTCAACAAATATCTCGTCTACAGACACTTCAAGATGGAAGGTATCCATCTACTCAGAGACTTACTATTAGAAAAAGACTGGCTAGTCAAACTAGACCTAAAGGACGCCTATTTTACCATCCCTATGGCCCGAGCACACCAACCTTTCCTCCAATTTATGTGGAAAAATCACCTTTTTCAATTCCAAGCTCTTCCCTTCGGGCTTTCTTCCGCACCATGGTGTTTCACCAAAATAATGAGATCAGTAGCATCTTCTTTGAGGGAAAAAGGGATCCGCATGATCATTTATTTAGACGACATCCTTATTCTTTCACAAGACCACTCTCAGATTATCCAAGATCTGGAAACTGTAATAAACCTGCTAGAGAATCTAGGCTTTATCATAAACAAAGAGAAATCCATACTTTCCCCTTCCAGGACCATGGAATTTTTGGGCTTCACCGTAGACACTACGAAATGTCTTCTCCTCCTTCCCACGAAGAAGATAACAAAAATCAGAAAGGAGATAAGGCATGTTTTGAAATTGGAGAACTTATCCTTGAGGGAACTAGCAAGACTACTAGGCCTACTTTCGTCCTCGATCCAAGCTATCTTTCCTGGCCCACTAAATTATCGTGCACTTCAGAGAATAAAAGCAAGAGCACTTCGCTCGGGCCTCTGGTACGGGGATCGCATTTCCCTAGATCCAGAAGCAAGAGTAGAATTGACTTGGTGGTTAGAGAACCTGGATGCTTGGAACGGAAAAGCAATTTTTGGTTCAGCACCAGAATTCGTTTTAGAATCCGATGCAAGCCTTCATGGTTGGGGAGCCTGCCTCTTAGATCAGAACACAGGGGGTGTTTGGTCTCAGGAAGAATCCGAACACCACATAAACTTCTTGGAACTGACCGCCGGTCTATATGCTCTAATGAGCTTCAAACACTCCCTTCAAGGGAGATCTGTCATTTTGAAAATGGACAATATGTCCGCAGTGGCATATATAAATCGCCTAGGTGGAACCAGATCTGTAGACCTCTCCAATCTAGCCAGAAAACTCTGGATGTTCTGTCTGGAACACAAGATTTCTCTGAAAGCCGAATACCTTCCAGGAAAATCAAATATTTCGGCGGATTGGAACTCAAGGTTCCTCTTGGACCACAGCGATTGGAAACTCAACGTTTCTGTCTTCAATTCTCTCAACAAATTTTGGGGGCCAATGAAAATAGATCTTTTTGCCAGCAGACTAACTTGCCAACTAGAAGACTATTACAGCTGGATGCCAGACCCGGGTGCTCTAGCAGTAAATGCTTTCCTTCAGTGTTGGCCAGGGAACAAGGCTTATGCCTTTCCCCCATTCGCAATGATTCAGAGAGTTCTTCAGAAAGTGAGACACCAACGTTGTTCAATTGTCCTAGTCACTCCTTTCTGGCCGTCTCAGGCTTGGTTTCCAACCACCCTAGAACTAGCTTACGATCTCCCCTTCTTGATTCCTTCCCTAGTAGACCTTCTTACAGACGTAGACGGAAGAATTCACCCTCTTGTTCTTTCAGGGAATTTGAACCTTCTTGCCTGGAGAGTGTCAGGAGATCCAACGATCTCGCAGGACTTTCGTCAACAGCTTCAACTCTCCTCGGAGAATCTTGGGCACCAGGCACACATTACCGATATAACAACATCTGGAAATTTTGGGTTCGTTGGTGCTTGGAAAGGAATCTGGATTCCGTGGAAGCACCTATCGTTGACATAGTTAATTTCCTTGTGGAACAATTTGAACGTGGTCTTAGCTATAGATCGATCAATTGCTATAGATCAGCTATCTCTGCAGGACATTCTCTCATCAATGGAAAAACTGTTGGCAAAAACGCAATTATTTGCAGGGTGCTTAAAAGTATTAGACTCAGGAGACCTCCTAAACCTAGATATCAGTCTCTATGGGACGTTAATTTGATCCTCGATCTCTTTTCTAACTGGCCTGATAACTCTCTATTGAATAGAAAAAACTTATCTATCAAACTGGCCACCTTACTCTGTCTCATTTCTTGTCGTAGAGTTTCAGACGTTAAAGCCCTTGAAATCTCCAATAGATCCTACAACATGTTTGGAGTCAAATTCGATTTATTTAGAAGAACCAAAACCATGTCTGATTCTATTTTCTATCCTCGCTTTGACCTTTGCAAAAAACTTTGTGTTGTGGAGTGCATGAAAGAATACGACTCTAGAATGAACCCTTTACGTTCCCCTGATGTAAATCAGCTACTTATCTCCTTTGTTAAACCTCGCAAAGCTATTACTTCTGCTTCCATTTCGAGGTGGGTTAAAATTGCTATGAATTTGGCTGGTGTTGATTTAAATATCTTTAAAGCACATTCAATCAGAGGTGCTATGGCCAGTAAGTCCTTCTGGTCTGGAGGTAAGTTGGATGATATCCTTAAAGCTGCCGACTGGTCTAATGCTACTACCTTTGCTATGCATTATTGTAAACCAATTTCGCATATGTCTGATGTGGTTTTACAAAGCTACCAACATGCATAATGTAGCCTCCGGTCTTGTAATGAAATTGCGATTCTCCTATTAACATGACTAGAGAATCTGGATTTCATTAAAGACACGGAGGCTAACATTATCCCTCCCTCCCTTTCCCTTTATTGTCTTAATTTTATGACATTAAACTTACAGTACTTATTTTTACTGTTTACTCTTGTATACTTTAACGTATTTACTTTTTTGTCTTTCTCATGATGAAATTGTTATACCTTGTCTAACTTCTTTTCTTGCCTCCTCAATTTAGCATCTTTTATTCTGGAGTTACTCGTACTTCTCTCTCTTTTTCAGATAATCAATCCTAATCCTTGCCTCAGAAGATTTCAACTCTGGCTCTACCATCGTTCTACTTCTCTTCGTTTGATGATAATCTCATGGAACCCTCTGCTGTTTTTTGGACTTTGTCTCTTCACATCTTATCCTGCTCTACATTGCATTTAAAAGAGGCTGATTGTTATGGTCTCATGCCTTTTGTCTTATGTTAACGTTCTATTCTGGAACTTGTTCTTTATGATGTTTGCGGCTGCTTGGTGACGCATTAAAAGTAATATGCATAATGTTAGCCTCCGTGTCTTTAATGAAATCCAGATTCTCTAGTCATGTTAATAGGAGAATCGCAATTCACTATTATACCCAATTCCCACTGGTCTCTCAGGATTCACTATTATACCCAATTCCCACTGGTCTCCCAAACCTAAAACATTCACGCCTTTTACCAAAACATAAAGCTTAATTTGGGTACTTCTCCCTTTACATTCCACAACCACAGAAACATATCCATCCATCGCGATCAAAACTCTCAGCTACATCAGATTGATGCAAGCATTCAAGGTCCCTTACGTGACCAAATATTTCCCAAAATAATTTCCTATTAACAATGGTCCAAAGCAATCCTGAATCCGGTGTAAGCTCCAACTCCAATCCTAAAATACGTACACTACATACAGGAGGTTTCCTCCCAAATGTCCCCGTTATACTTCCCCCATTCTCCTGAATGGACATTACTATACCTTCACTGCCACTCATACCACACTTGCAATCCCACTCTGATTTGTTCTCACACATCTAAGCCATATATGACACTTCTCCTCTTGTCTGACTACAATTCCTCCTCACATTCGTGCACGCACACACATGCAAAATGACTCACTCATCCACAGCTCTTACCCTCTCTATTTATAGATGGGAATCCAGGCTATGACGCTATAGTTCCACTGCTACCACACCTGTAGCATACTCCTCGCTTTTCTGCTTTGTGAAATTTCCTACTTGTAGTGTAATCATTTTCTCGTGACCTTGTACTCATGGTTGATCCTTCGGTCTTATGCTCCTCAACTTTCTTTACTACACACCCCTCCTTACTATTGTCCACTGTTACTTTAGCACTTGTTGCAGCCGGCATCCACTTTTCAGACTCCTCTAATGCCTTAACAGTGGCTATCGCATCTTGTAACTTAGGGTCACCCATCACCCATAGTTCTTGAGTTTTTTTGTTCCTCATATGTACTATGATCTGATCCCGGATCATCTCATCAGTGATAACGCCAAAATTGCAATGCAAGGATAATGACCTTAATGCTGTAAAAAAATTCATCAAATGACTTCTTCTTTCTGAGCTCTTCTATAAAACTTAAATCTGTTCAAAGCTGTTCAACCTGAGTTCCATTCTCAATATAGCTTCTTTGTATACATCCTACTCGTCTTGACCTTGAGGTGGCTTTACTTGTGGTAATGTTCTGAATACAACTTTGCCTTCCGATCCCAAACAGTGTAGTAGTATTTTTTTTCCGCTCTGCTCCTAACACGTTCCCCATCTATAGCCTTCATGTAAGTAAAGAATTCCTCTTTACATCGGATCTAAGGACGAATAGGTTCTCCTTTGCAAAATATTTGGCTGGCAGCTCGAATTGCATGTCGAATTAATTTTATTAACTCTTTAACCCTAATAAATCAATATAAGTGTAAATAAAGGATGACTAGAGTTCCTCAATGTCAGCGCAGTGCCAGTGACAGATGGGAACCCTGAGGAGTCTAATTATAGATAAGCAAAGATTTCTTAATATCAGCGGTACTTATGGAAAGGTTACCAGAAGGTATCCTCTACCAATCGATTGCCTGGTAATGCTGATATACAGCAGAAAATTATTTCCTTCATCGATATTGAGCTCCCTTGCCGATACCGACAATACTTTCCTTCCGCCTTCACCAAAATGCCCACCACGCAGCGTAATGCCATCAGCACGTTGCATGGCAGTATAACGATTAGTGAAGCTGCAGCAATGTTCGGCGAAGAACACACAACACTCCAGAGATGTCGGCCACAAATAGAATACAACATGTAGGTTTCCTGGAAGACCAGCGGTAGGTATTTGAATAAGAAAACTACAGATGGCTGCTCCCAAGAAAATAAAATGCTGGTAACTTGCCTTTACATAGTGTCAATTCTTTGTTGATCCTCATACCTTAATTATCATATAATGAAATCCAAAATCCAAGTAGATAAATAATCCAAATCCTGAATTTCCTAAAATCCTTTGATTTCGTGGGTGAGTGACGCAATCCACTCACATGCTGCGAAAAAGGCAAGATGCCTCCCATCCTCGTTGTTATTGTTTAATCCACAAATCTAAATTAGTTGAAAGGTTTATTTAGGCAGCACAGCAATTCGTCAAGTCTCAGGGATAGCAAAAGACCTCGTCTCCCACACACAGGATTACAAAATCAACATTCACTTAGATTCCAGACCGTTTTACAAAAGAAAACATGTCATGTGCCGAGAATCTATGCTAAAGCAAACATACAATGTAACATAAGTCCCTAGTAAAGTGCACGGTGTGTGCCAGGGCCTGTAAATCAAATGCTCCTAGTGCTGCAGCACTGGTTATGCCACCCACATGAGTAGCCCTGTAAATGAGTCTCAGACGTACCACTGTAGTGTCTGCGTGCACAGTTGTAAACTGCAATGTTGTCTTGGCAAGAGCACCCACTTGCCAGGCCTAAATCTTCCCTTTTCTTACATGTAAGGCACCCCTTAGCCTGGTTGACGACGGCTGATTAGCCAGAAACCGGTCCCAGGATGCTTGTTTCTGGTCCAGGGAAGACATGGCTTGGCAGTTCGGGCTGGACTGTTCCCATGAGGCACAGGGTCAGACTGATTTGCATATGGCCATGTCTGAACTGGGGTGGCTGAGTGAGCTAAAGAAAGATGAGTGCTTGCAATGTTCAACACTCCGTCCATCATCCCCTTTGGTTTTGCTTTGTTACCCCTAAGGTAGGCCCAAGATACCTCTATGGGCAGGGTGCCGTGTATGTGAAAGGTAGGACATGTCTTATGTTAGGTTAATCTGGTTTGTAAAGTGCGCAGAACAGAGTGTCCCGGCGCTCAGGCAGTGGGCAACCAACCAGGGCACCTAGATTGACTGTTTGAAACACCAGGTCCAGGTTGTGTACTAAAAGAAAATAGGATAGGAGTTTGTTCCAGTTGAGTGGACCCAAATAGGGAAAGGATCTCCCGCTTATTCTAAGGCGGTTGATTCGAGGCACTGTTGCAAGGTGCACAGAGGAAGAGCACAGAGTGCGTGCTGGAGTGTATTTGCTGATCCTCTCTTTGATATAAACTGCACTCACATCATGCATAGCCTTATGCATTAGGACCATAGCCTTGAAGACCACCCTCTTTTTTATCAGGAGCCAGTGGTGCGCCTTCAAATGAGGGGCCAGGTGAGACCTAGGTAGGAGTCTGAGTAACATTCTCGCAGCCGAATTCTGCACCACCTGCAGTCTGTTGAGAAGACAGTCGGGGAGACCAAGGTAAAGAGCATTCCCGTAGTAGAGTCTCTTCGTGATCAGGGCCAGCACCACCTTTCTACCAGCAAACACTGATAGAAGAGGGTGCAGCACCCAGTAAGGGCTTGAATCTCTGGTTGGAAAGAAAGGAAGCTGTCAATTTTGATTCCTAGGTTCTTCGCACAGTTTTGGGGGGAACCGGGGTGCAGCATGTTACTCGGCCAGCAGGTTTCCATTAAGTTGTGAAGGACGTCTCCGAAAGTCACCATCTCGGTTTTATCCGAATTGCACCTCAAATGGTGCAAGCCTAGCAAATGAAACATCCTGGCAAGACACCAAGATGAGCTTCTCATCTAAGTGATTTCCCATCTCACAAGTAAAAAGAAGCTGCATGTCATCTGCATAGGAGATGACTTTAGCAACTATGAACTCAACAAGAGTAGCCAAGGGCGTAAGATATATATTAAACAGTGTGGGTCTGAAAGCCGAGCCCTGCAGTACACCCACAGTCAGGGTTCTGGCGTGTGAGGCAGTAGCCATACTTCCCGAGTACATTTATCCAGACAGGTACTGGTGTGTGTGACATGTTCTGATAGTGAAATACTGTGTATTTCGTTTTTCACTATTGAAAGGCTGTCTGTCCCATAGGCTTATCATTGGGGCTGCACTGTAACATTTTACATGTGTAGCTTTCAATGAGGAAAAGGACCAACTCTTTTTGCCCTGCTGTGGTATCCTGCTTGGGAAGAATCTCCAAGGGATTGTGTGTTCTTGCTTCCTCTTTGACGTCTCAGGGAGATAAACAACTTCAAATCAAGTAACCTGCCTGGGAGGAAAATATGCAGAACTGTGTGAGGAGCGCTGTCCCTGAGGTGTCTGGGGTGGGAAGGCCTGCAGTGTCTGCTCCTGCCTAGAGCAGACTCCTTTTACTATAAACAAAAAGGAAATGTGTTTAGGAGATTCCTTAACAGTGCCGGCTGAGGGCTCTATTGTTACCTTTCCAGAGCGCATGGTGAGCGCTCTATTGGCCTGCTTGGAGGTAAAGGAAGTGCGTGGAGAGCACTCCCCACTTCGTGTATCCCTGCCAAGAGGAAGCGCAGCGTGATCACTTTAATTGCTGATCTGCCGCAATTGTGGCCTCCTGTTAGTCCAAGAAATATCCTCTGCTGGTGCGCCCAACGTTGCCAGGGCAGCTGAAGAGGGAGCCCAGCACTGGAAATGGGGAAACAGCCACTACAACGCGGACGTTTCCACGAATAATCATAACCACGCATGCATTACAACGCATGCGTGGTTACCACGAAAAGCATTTACCACGCATACCTTTAGTACGAGATACATAGTAAAGGCATGTATGCTAAAGGTAATATTAAAAATAGGGGCTTGGGGGTCCACCCCCCCCCCAAAAAAAGCATGCAAAACAAAAAGAGGGTGCGGGGGGGCCTCCCCCCCCAAAAAACACACCTGATTCCGTAGAGATGTGGAGGCAATCGGCGTCTTTAGAGGAAACGGAAAGACACTTCCGCTTCCTCTTTACGACGTGCGACACAGATCGGAAGAGCTTACAGAGAAGAGAGGATGTAGAGAGGTAAGGGGGGGGATTTAGTTTAAGAAAATAATGAGGGGGATGTGTAGCGAAGGGGTAAATTTAAGGGGGTGTGGGTGGGGGAAATCGCACAGGGAAATTGTTTTAATGTTACGGGCAGGGGAATTTATTAGAAGGAATGGGGGCGGGGAATTCGCACAGGGGTGCAGGGAAGGGGTATTATAAAAAAAAAAAATAAATAACATTTACCACAAAAATGCCTTTACCGATATGCGTGGTAAAGGCATTTTCGTGGTAAATGTTATTCGTGGTAATGGCATTCGCGTTGTAAGGCATGCGTGGTAAAGGCATGCGTTGCAACGTAATGCGTTGTAACAACATACAACCCTGGAAATGCCCTAAGGGCGTTCTGCTATTGTTGCAGCAACCACCGGGGAATCTGCCTGAGCGCGACGGAAAGCCCCAGGCATTGTCCGGCAACAGTCCCGGAGCCAGGGAGAATGGTGGGGCCAGCCAGGAGAAGACCGTGAGGCCGCGGCACGGCTTCCGTGCAAGGAAGCCCCAATGGAGGCCCGAGAGAGAGGTGAAAGGACAGTGAGGGCACAAGGCCGCCGAACGCCCCTGGGACCGGGTGAGGCACCTTCCCCACACCTCTTTGCTGGAGCCATGCGCTGCCCAAGAGTGGGCAGCAGCCTTGAAGCCATTCAAACCTCAAGGGGCCCAGTGAGGTCTCCCCACCACCAGAGACAGTGCATGTCCCCCCCACCGACCTACCACAGGGGGCCTAGAGAAATCAGAGCCCCTGAGGAAATTGTACCTGGTGGTAGGACGGGAGGGAAGCCCTCCACAATGGTCCCGTTCCTGCAAATGAGATACTATCACGAGTAGGTGCAGAGGGCTCCCTACAGGTCAGCGCCAGTTGTCCCCAAGAGGGTTGACAGGAAACTCCCATATACCATATCCGAGGAGATAACTGATGATTGGTGCCCAGTAAGATCTGGGGATTGATGTGAGCTTGTAACTACTGCATTTTGTGCAGGGGTAGTATGATGTTTTCTAAGGCGTTATAACATGTTCTTTACATCCTACAAAGTGATCCATGATGTATTCTTCTTATGAGTATTTACCTACTGCACTAACTGTGATGTTGGGCATAATATGTTCCGATGACATGGGCAGTATATATGTCCTTACATTATTGCCCTACCTATGATAGGACGATTGCCTAGTTGGCAAAGGGATTTATGTGATGGTGGTCTAAGTATTTCATGTATAATACAAAGGATATTTTTATATAACTTTCTGTGAAGTCATTTCGTGGTGTGCCGTGTGTGGGCTGCGCAAACGCTTTACACATTGCCTCTGAGATAAGCCTGATTGCTCTGCCAAACTACCAAGGAAGTGAGCAGGGGTTATCTTGGGTGTGTAACTCCCTTACCCTGACTAGAGTGGTGTGTTCTGCCTGGCTTAGGTGTATACCCTAGCCAACCTGAAACCCCATTTCTAACAATATAGTTTTGGCCAGACTCTCATGCCGCAGTAATCGTATTATCATGAGGTCGATAACTGTCTTCAGCTGGTATCGTTAAGCCATTTTAGAGCTGGGGAACTGAGCCGGTTCGAGGCTTGGTAATTTAAAGCTAATACAAATAGCCCTATTTTAGGACTGTGTCAACTTGTACAGACACTGGAAGACGACACAGCTTTGTTGGGCAGTTTTTAAGTGTTTGGGATGCCGCGAAGGAGACATTCAACGACAGCTGCGCAGAGTCTGAGGAGACATTCAGTGGCAGCTTCGTGGAGTCTGAGGTGGCTTTTCACAGGAGAGCTCAAAGGCTGCATGCCACAGAAGAATTCAACGGTGGTGAGAGTTCAGTAAGGGACAAATTGGGACACCGCGAAGGAAATGTTCAGCAGCGGTTCAGTAGATGTTTTCCTTACCTTTGTTCAGAACTCCTCCTAAGTGAACCTGAAATCAGCGGGTGAAATGGTGAGGAGTTTGGTGAAAAGTCAACATCTTTGCAAGGCAATTATTCCAGTCCATGCCCTGTGAGAAACACTGGCTACATGAAAGATAACTCAGCCTCCATTAAAGGTGAGGTTTGTTGTGACCGAAATTCTTAATGGCAAGGTATTTCAGTTACGACTGGAGCATAAGGTTCATAGTATTAAATGCATGTTTCTTGTAGGAATGTTCTTGATATTTCTGAATGTGCAATTGAATTTTTCCGTTTCTCCCTCTTTTGGCATCTTCAGTTGTCTATTAAATGCTATAGAGCAATATAATATTTTCCGCAGTGCAATATGCCTGCTTACTCTAGGAATTTACTCTGTGCTCTAGAAGTATAGTGTATTACCTCAATCCATCTTTTGTAACTGCCTATTGTCTATTAAGGGGTTTACTCAAACATGGCTGCAGCCAGCACAAGTCAACCACCACCTTTTTTAAAAGAGGAAGGTAAACTAGAGATTTATTGGTATAAATGGATAAAAATGTTCAATTCGTTTTGGATTACTATTGGAGGAGACAATAAGAAAACAACATATTTTATTGCATAACATAAGTTTACAAGGAAGGTAAGTTTATGAAGATATATCAGATGAAAATGATGATAGAGATGTTGAAGAGGAAAATATATATTTAACCACCTTAAAGTTAGAGGCTAGTTTTAAAGAAAGAAAAAATGCGGTACTTGAAAGACATACATTATTTAATAGAGCACAGATTTGGAAAGAAACAATAACACCATACATTGATTTTTTAAGAGGGTTGTCTGCAACATGCAAACTTGGCCTCTAACAGTCTCTCTGATCAGAGAGACCAACTGGTCTGTTGTACTAATGTTCACAGGGTTCAGGAAAAGCTTTTAACCCAAAACCCTGATCTGAAGGTGGCGATAAAAATAGCCAACAGCATAGAGCACACAGCTAATCGTGCTAAAAAAATAAAACGGATCAAAGAGGATTACAAAGATAATAAGGAGATCAGTGTTCTTACTAATTAGGGCAATGTTTGCAAAATTCATGAGGATAGACAGGCAAAGTTCAAAACTAAAAAGGATACATTGAAATGTTGCAGGTGTGGAAATATTAATCATCTCAGACTACCCAAAATTCCCTTAGGGAGAGAATCAGCTGTGGTAGAGGCTGGACTGAGGACATATAGTACTAAGAACAAACTTTTATTCTTTCTTACTACTACTGCTTCCACTTCGTTCTTCCGTCTTTTCATGGATAATTGTATTGTAATTGTATTTATATAGCACTTACTACCCCTGACGGGGCATTGAAGCGCTTTTTCGGCGAGTAGCACCCTACCCCGGAACCCATATAGGATTAGCGTTGAATTAGTATATTGAAATATGAAAGTAATTTGAGTGGTGGATATGTTAGTCAGTTTTTTGGATTGAGAAGGGTAGCACAGGGATAGAAGAGCAA
Source organism: Triturus cristatus (assembly GCF_964204655.1). NCBI lineage: Eukaryota > Metazoa > Chordata > Amphibia > Caudata > Salamandridae > Triturus > Triturus cristatus. The sequence goes on along the minus strand of NC_140582.1, from coordinate 1,067,246,413 downwards.
AAAAGGTTTGCATTTATATAGCGCTTGTCAGAAGTCAGATATCTAATTTAGACCCATAGGAAGAAACTTACAGGAGCGGAATTCTTGATTTTTAATATGGACTTTGTGAACAGGGCTATCTACAAGTCCTGTATATTTATGTCCTGTAAAGAAGAAGCTTCCAATCACCAGCAGGAAGCGTGGGGATGGGAAGCCCTATAAAGTGGTTAGTAGAAAGCCTAGTTAAAAAGTATGATTTGATTGTTGTCTTAATGTAACGCCCTGAACGTCTCAGGATCGTTTAACAGACACGACAATGAGGACGCAACCACTAGTGAAGGGTTAGTTGTTTTAATGAAGGCAAATATAATACAAAGAATAAACAAGTTATAGTCACTGGAATCCTCCAGGCTAAGTACGTTACCAGCCCACAGCACGGATGGTCCTAACCGTCCTCTGCATATACGCCGGTCCCGGCGTATGCCAACAGAGGGCAGAAATGAAATGGCCGACAATGCCAATCGGTAGGCTGTGAGGGGCACGAAGAGTGTTGGGGAGAATCGAGGAGTCAGGGAAACACCCAGCCGGGGTCTCTACCTGAAGGGAGCAGCCGCTCAACCTCTTCCTCAGACTGCACCGGGACGCGGAGTCACCTCCTGGTGATGCGTCAACGATACCCCAATCACAAGCAAGAAGACTGAACCGAGAGCAGCCGCTCGATCGATCCTGTGGACTTCCGAGTCTGTAACGCGGCAAACACCTCCTGGTGTGCGTTACAGCTGGCAGTCCCTGTGTCTCTGGTCGGGCTGGGAGTTACGACTCCAACCAGCAAAAGCGCCACTGCGCTTGGACTCAGCCGAGTCAAAAAGCGAAGCTCAATGGTTGACCGGTAGAGCTTCCGGGTCCTTCACAGGTGACGATGGGGCAAGACACGGCCCAGGGAGTAACGACTCGACCTACCTCCGTTCTTGCCTTACTGGAGCACCACTCCGGAACACTGCTCTTCACGAAGCAGGTACGTCGGTGTGAACACAATATCCGACAGCGTTGTACCTCCCGGTTCCTCCCTTTATAGGGCGTGTTTTCCTTGAGTTATGTAACAGCTCTCCTGTTTACATAAGGGCGTGTTTCCTTGAGTTATGTAACAGCTCTCCTGTTTACATAAGGGCGTGTTTCCCTTGAGTTATGTAACAGCTCTCCTGTTTACATAAGGGCGTGTTTCCCTTGAGTTATGTAACAGCTCTCCTGTTTACATAAGGGCGTGTTTTCCTTGAGTTATGTAACAGCTCTCCTGTTTACATATGGGCGTGTTTCCCTTGTATGACAGGAATTCTTGACAGTACATCCTCCCTCTCAGCGGCTCCCCACGGGTCCAGCGCTGGCAGGAAAACGCCGATGGAACAAGGAGACCAAGCGCGGAGCATGAACCCCTTCAGCCGGTTCCCATGAATGCTCCTCCGGGCCATAGCCTTTCCACGCAACCAGGTACCACAGCTTCCCCCTGCGCCATTTGGACGCCCGTATGCCCGACACTTCATACTCCACCTCCGACTCCACGCATACCGGCCGAGGTGTCCCAGACGGCTTGGAGGGTGCTGGTTTGAGCAATGATACATGAAAGACAGGGTGTATCCGCAATGACTGGGGCAAGCACACCTTCACGTTCACGGGACCCATACACTTGGTAATTCGATAGGGGCCCATGTACTTGGGATGGAACACACTGTTCTTTCGAAACCTCATGTTTCTTGTGGATATCCAGACGTAGTCTCCAGTGCGGTACAGTGGCCCGGGCCTTCTCTTCCTATCTGCCGCAGCCTTGTATCTTCTCTTGGCCTCTATTAGGACAGCCCTTGAGCGCATCAATGTGTCTTTTATGTGTGCCACCCTGTCCGCTGTGGCGGGAATCCTGTCCTCTCTGAACGGATGTAGAAATGGCAAGAACCTGGGATGTTGGCCATAGTTGCTATAGAACGGAGATGACTGTGTGGAGCTGTGAGTGGCGTTGTTATAGGCTATCTCTGCAACCCATAGCAAGTCGACCCATTCTTCCCTGCCCTGGTCCACAAAACATCGCAGATACTGTTTGAGCGTTTGGTTCAGGCGCTCGGTTTGGCCGTCCGTTTGAGGGTGGTAGCTGGTGGACAGGGCGGTCTTAACATGCAGCGCAGTGCACCAAGTCTTCCAGAATTGCGCAGTAAACTGCGACCCCCGGTCCGACACGATCACCCCAGGTAATCCATGCAGTCGTACCACATTCTTTAGGAGTAGTGACGCCAATTCCCCGGCCGTAGGGACTCTCTTGCAGGGGATGAAGTGCCCCATTTTCGTCAAGTAATCCACCACCACCAGTATTGCCGTCATCCCCTGGTCTACCGGTAGGCCCACCACGAAGTCCAGTGATATGCTATCCCATGGTCTATCCGGGGTTGGAAGTGGATGTAAGAGCCCTTGGGTTCGGCCATGGTCGGCCTTCATGGTAGCACACGTAGGACACTCCTGTCCCCACCTCCTGACATCCACTCTCATGGTTGGCCACCAGAAATGCCGTCCCATGCTAGCCACCGTTTTTTCAAAGCCCAAATGACCTGCGCATGGAGAGTCATGGCACCAGATGAATGCTTGTTTCCTTAGCCTAGGCGTGGGTATCAATAGGCACCTGCCCTTCAGGGGTATCCCGTCCTTCAGCTGCCATTCTCTGTGACTGAGGAGCCACCTCCGCCATGCGAATGACCTGATCCCTCTCTTTATTCCCCTCAGGAAAGTATCCGGTTGGATAACCCCCAATACCATCCTCGGGGAAATGATGGAACGCTCGGTCGCAGGCAATGGTTCCTTAACTGCAGATTGACGGGACAGGGCGTCCGCCTTTCGGTTTTCCGTCCCCGGACGATATGTGATGCGGAAGTTGAACCCCGCAAAGAAGATCATCCACCGCAGCTGCCTGGGAGAAAGGTGTCTAGTGGCAGTCATGAACTGTAGGTTCCGATGGTCCGTGTACACCGATACCACATGTCTTGCCCCCATCAACCAATGCCTCCATTCGGTGAAGGCGTCCTTGATTGCGAGAAGCTCCTTCTCCGCAATATGGTAGTTGCGTTCGGCGTCGTTGAGTTTGCGGGACATGTACGCAACGGGATGAAGCACCCCTGTGTCGTGGTTGCGTTGGGACAAGATAGCCCCCAGCGCCACATCCGACGCGTCCGCTTCCACCACGTAGGGGAGATCCGGATCGGGGTGAGCCAACACCGGCGCCTTACCAAAGGCGCTTTTCAGGGCCTCAAAGGCTTTGTTCGCTTCAGGGGACCAGACAAACTCCTTGGACTTCCTCAGTAGCTGTGTGATTGGGGCCACCACTCCTGAAAATCCATCTATGAACCGCCTGTAAAAGTTGGCGAAGCCAATGAAACTTTGGACGTCCTTCACGCTTTGGGGCACCGGCCATTCTTTCACCGCCTTGATCTTTCGTTCTGCCATCTCCTGTCCCTCTGGACTCAGCATCACTCCGAGGAATTCCACGGATGTGACGTGGAAGTCACACTTGCTGAGTTTACAAAACAGCATGTTTTCCCTCAGCTTTTGGAGCACAGCTTTGACGTGGTGTACGTGCTCCTCCACACTGGACGAATAGATGAGGATGTCGTCGATATATACGACCACGTAGATATCCAACTCCTCTCTGAATACCTCATTCAAAAAGTACTGAAAGGCTGCCGGGGCGTTGCACAGACCGAACGGCATGACGAGGTACTCAAAAAGGCCGAACCTGGTCTTAAAGGCGGTCTTCCACTCGTCTCCGTCCCTCATGCGCACCAGATGGTATGCCCCTTTCAAATCCAACTTGGTGTAGATACGAGCTTTCTTGACCTGTTCCAGAAGTACACTGATGAGAGGCAAGGGGTACCGATTTTTTATGGTTATCGCATTCAATGCCCTAAAGTCCACACAGGCTCTCAGCTCCCCATTAGCCTTCGGGATGAAGAAGAGTGGCGAGGCGGCCGGAGACTTGGACGGGCGGATGAATCCTAGCTTGAGGAGTTTATCCAGGTACCCCCGGAGATGCACGTTTTCAGGCTCCGTCAGGGAATACAGCCTGCCGCTGGGAACGCTGGCCCCTGGCACCAGGTCGATCTGGCAGTCAAACTGTCTATGTGGTGGTAGCACTTCCGCCTTCACCTCATCAAATACATCCTCAAAACTGTGATAAGCCTGGGGGAGAGCCACATCTTTTTCTGCCGCTGTAGCCACCGTCTGACTCCCGCTCTCATCTGCGTCAAGGGATTCCGTTCTTATTCCACAATGCAGGATGCAATACGGTGACGTCATTTCGATGCGATGTGTTGGCCAATCCACAAAGGGGTTGTGTTTCTGTAGCCACGGCAATCCCAATATGACGCCATATTGGGGCGCTCGGATGATGTTAAAATCGATTTGTTCCAAATGGTTCCACCCATATCTCATCGGAAGGACCCCCGTGTGCTGCCCGATGGGCCCCGTCGCCAATCGCCTTCCGTCTACAGCATAGACGTCTTCGGGTACAGCTTTGGGAAGAAGCACTAGCCCTAGCCTGCATGCCTCGTTGTGGTCCATAAACATGCCAGTGGCCCCTGAATCCACCATGGCCACAACGGGTATCCACTGGTCATGCACTCCCACGTGCACCGTGATAAACAGGTGTCGTTGTCCCTTAGTGACCGAGTTGGAAAGTGAAGGGATGGATGAGTGACTCCGAGATGCCCCTTCTCTGGTCTTGGAGTCCTCTAGTTTTCCACCGGTATGTCCACCACGGCTGTTACCGACCGGTTGGCCCGATAACGTGACGTCTTTGGTTTGGCAGGGCATTCACGTACGTAGTGGCCTTTTTTGCCACAATATAGGCACAATCCTTGTTTACGGCGTGACTCTTTCTCCGTGGCTGTGAGGCTCGCTCGTATTGCGCCGATGTCCATGGGTTCTCCCTTGGATGCGGTGGAAGTTTCAGGACTTCCCACTGTCACATAGGATGGAAGGGATTTTCCTTTTCTCCCATGATCCCCCTTTCTTTCACTTAGCCTATGTTCCAGGCGTAATACCAGGTTGATAAGGCCCTCACATGTCTTGGGTTGTGGGTCAATATGAGCCACGGCGTCCTTGAGCTCATCGCACAGCCCTTGATGGAAGAGCGCCGTCTGTTTAGCAACAGGCCACTTGGTTTCCGCAACCAGCCTTCGGAACGCGTTGAGATACTGCACCAGGTCGTTGGATCCCTGTCTCAACTCAAGCATTTCACGGTCCGCCGTGTACGAGTCAGCCCTTCTGTCGAATACCTTCAGGAATTCCTCGCGAAAAGCACCCCAATCACATAAGAGGGGGTCGTCCCTGCTCACCAGAGGTACGGCCCATTGTGCCGCGTTTCCAGCCAAATAGGATATAAGGAAAGCCACACGAGCCTGACTCGTGGGGAACGCCTTTGGTTTGCACGATAAATGTAGCGCCACTTGTGTGAGGAATACCTGCACTGTGTTAGGATCCCCACTGTACCTCTCTGGTGTCGCCAAGGGGATTGCTACCGGCATTTCCACTACTACCGCAGGGGTCTGATTCGTGAGGGAGGTGCTGGGCGTGAGCGGGTCCAATTGGATAGCATCCAGTCTGGCTTTTACATCGGCTGTTTCTTGCCTAGAGGCAGCCACTTCAACTTGCATGGCCGCTAAAGCAGCCAGCACATCATCAAGTGTTGCCATGTCTGTTATCGACCGGGAGACAGTTAGTGTTATTAAGGTCGGATATTTTGTAACGCCCTGAACGTCTCAGGATCGTTTAACAGACACGACAATGAGGACGCAACCACTAGTGAAGGGTTAGTTGTTTTAATGAAGGCAAATATAATACAAAGAATAAACAAGTTATAGTCACTGGAATCCTCCAGGCTAAGTACGTTACCAGCCCACAGCACGGATGGTCCTAACCGTCCTCTGCATATACGCCGGTCCCGGCGTATGCCAACAGAGGGCAGAAATGAAATGGCCGACAATGCCAATCGGTAGGCTGTGAGGGGCACGAAGAGTGTTGGGGAGAATCGAGGAGTCAGGGAAACACCCAGCCGGGGTCTCTACCTGAAGGGAGCAGCCGCTCAACCTCTTCCTCAGACTGCACCGGGACGCGGAGTCACCTCCTGGTGATGCGTCACCGATACCCCAATCACAAGCAAGAAGACTGAACCGAGAGCAGCCGCTCGATCGATCCTGTGGACTTCCGAGTCTGTAACGCGGCAAACACCTCCTGGTGTGCGTTACAGCTGGCAGTCCCTGTGTCTCTGGTCGGGCTGGGAGTTACGACTCCAACCAGCAAAAGCGCCACTGCGCTTGGACTCAGCCGAGTCAAAAAGCGAAGCTCAATGGTTGACCGGTAGAGCTTCCGGGTCCTTCACAGGTGACGATGGGGCAAGACACGGCCCAGGGAGTAACGACTCGACCTACCTCCGTTCTTGCCTTACTGGAGCACCACTCCGGAACACTGCTCTTCACGAAGCAGGTACGTCGGTGTGAACACAATATCCGACAGCGTTGTACCTCCCGGTTCCTCCCTTTATAGGGCGTGTTTTCCTTGAGTTATGTAACAGCTCTCCTGTTTACATAAGGGCGTGTTTCCTTGAGTTATGTAACAGCTCTCCTGTTTACATAAGGGCGTGTTTCCCTTGAGTTATGTAACAGCTCTCCTGTTTACATAAGGGCGTGTTTCCCTTGAGTTATGTAACAGCTCTCCTGTTTACATAAGGGCGTGTTTTCCTTGAGTTATGTAACAGCTCTCCTGTTTACATATGGGCGTGTTTCCCTTGTATGACAGGAATTCTTGACACTTAAATAGAGAACTTTCATTGGTTCTCTTACGTCGTTTGAATCTAAATGTAGACACTAATAGAAAATATTGCTGGATTCAGGTGATTGGGCAACCCATAAATGTGGAATTTGTCCTTCTGGTAATTGGGCACGGGAGTGCTCAGTTATAAGCGTTTGATTATTGTACAACTACCCCTGGCGAAAGTAACCATCACAGTTAGGCTGTCTCAGTGTTTTGTGCAGCATTTATGTCGTATTCTAGTATTTGAACAGCACTTCAAAACCGGAGGAAGCTCTTCTGCCTAGTTGATTTGACTAAGGGAATTGCTAATCTTTTTGCTGAGCATGGGTGGTAGAGGGCTGGTTTAGGGAGTGGCCAATGGAGGATGAGAGTGTGTATCCTGCTTGAGGTTCAATGTGGTGATCTAGTCGTAATACTGCAAACATGTGGCTGCACTTAAGCACGGATTGAAGCAAAGCTAAGTAAAAGAAGCAGAGTTGCATGCAGTTATCCTTACCATCTTCGGAGAGTTAAGTAAGACATTATCTAGATGTTTAGTTGGTATGGCTTGTTTGAAGTCTGAAATCGGTGAGGATGATTTGGATGTCCTGCATGAAGTTGGAAAAGGTGTCCAAATAGTGATACGAGTCTTGCAGCTGTAATTCGCAGAGGATGCCAATTGCATAGTGTAGGTAAGTTATAGAAGTACCATCTTCCACTAAGATCTGTTCGTAAATGAGTCATCCATTGGAGAAAGACCAAGTCTTTACTTCCCTTCTGAATTCTAGGTGGTTATGGATGATCTTAATCTTTGCCAAAAGTGATCTCCAGAGCTTAGTTGTCGGTACACAGATAAAGTACCACAAAGTGTTTTTTTGAAGGAAATGTTGCAGGGAAAATTAACATTCATCAAACCAAAAAAGGCTTGGCACCCAGAGGATTCACAATTTTACTTAGGACCTACACCTCGAGTGGGAATAATTCTCTCCCCTCAGTTTCTGGTATTACATCCAAATTAATGTAGTCCTAGTCCTCTTTAATTTCAGCAAAAACCCGTATAACAACCCTCCACTACCTGACAATCACTCCTCCACAGTAAACAGGTCAAGAAACCTCAGAAAAATGAAAGTGAGAGGGCACCTCATGTATGCAACACCAGGGAGGCTACCAGCCAGTTCTCGCCAGTATGCCCACGTTTTATCATCATTGGTTGCCCACTCACAAGAGTCAGGAAACTAGTGTCCAGTGGAAAGAAAAGGAAACAGATCAAGAAAGGAAAACATTTTTTACTGTCCCCATCAAAGAAAAAAAGAGGCCGTGTATTGCGAAGAACCAGATGTCCCAAGAATGAGAACACCCTTTTACAATTTTTGATTTGGCTAAACAACCTTGACCCCTGTCTAAAATTCACCTGGACACTGAGTAATGAGCACGCGGTATATCTAGATCTTGATATTAAGGTGCAGGGTAACAAACTGAACACAATGGTCCACCAAAAAGGGTCTGATAGAAATTCATTGCTACACTATCAGTCATATCACCCGAGAGCTTTACGGGATAATTTACCGGTAGGCCAATTTTTTAGGTACCGCCGTAATTGCTCTACCCTAGAGACTTTCTCTCAGCAAGCAGAGGAGCTCTCGGGCAAATTGATACAAAGAGCTTATCCTAAGAAGATCATTAATAGAGCATGTAAAAGAGCCCGGAATACACCACGGGAGGCACTTTTAGAAAGGAACACAAGAGAAGTAGGTGATTTTCTGACTGTGGTTAGGACATATGACCTCCTGGCCTCTAAGATAAGACAAATGATGAGGAAACATTGGCCATTGCTGCCCACTGCAGATTTTAAAATGCCTCAACCTAGATTTGCATTCAAGCGTGCAACTAATTTAAAGGATAAATTAGTGCATTCAAGACCACAGGTGACACAAAGGATTTCATCAGTGCCGGCCGGACATTATCCTTGTGGCAGTTGCTCGGTCTGTAATTTGACGGAGAAGACCAAGTGTGTAAGCCTAAACAGTGGCAAAATTTGGTATCTGAATACATTTTCAAATTGCAACACAACAAATGTTATCTATAGACTTACTTGTCAGTGTGGGTTACAATATATTGGCCTGACAACAAGGAAAATAAAGATTCGGATTCAAGAACATTTAAGCACTATGAAAGCTGGTAAACTTACCACTCGTTTGGTACAACACTTTTGTGAATCTAAACATGATTTGCAGGCCCTGAAGTGGGTGGTTTTGGAGAAGGTGTTGGCCAGCAATGATTGTATAGAGAAAGTGCTGGCAACCAGAGAAGCGTGTTGGATTTTTTCTGAAAAAGCGGATCCAGTAGGTTTAAACGACCACATTAAGTGGAACAAAGTAAATAGACAGTAGGATCCTGGAAAGTGATGTTAAGAATTCATTGGGTCTTACTGCAGAAACGCTCAGGAGATATGCATTAAATGTGTAAGAAGTAAAACTAATAAGAATCCCTCCAGAATTGGTGCAGTTGTGGGTGGAGTAACTTATAATACATTCTATTTAGGTTCTCCTGATTTAAGTTGATGTGGGACACACCAGTGGTAGGTGAAAAAGAGTGTGATGCCCCTTTCACGTATAGACCAAGCAGTTCCAGCCAACAATCTAAGATGACACGAGCAGTTTAAAATTTAAAATCTGGAGCGACCCCCTTGTTTGCATCGGACAGATTGGGATGCCTCTGGACAATGAAAGGTTTTGATAACTGGGATATGATTGGCATTAGCAGAGTGGGTGATCTCTGGGTGAAAGGTGCGATCAAATCCTTTGCGGTGCTTCAGAGTGAGTATGAGTTGAGTGAGAGGGAGTTCTACAGATATGCACAGGTCCGCCACGCCTTGCTGTCGGTCTCCGAGGCCGGTACCACAGTCCCTGCATCTTCACCACTCGAGGACCGTATACTTGATGGTCATCTGCCCGATAGTACGATTTCCTTGATTTATAAGAAATTAATCAACAATCGGGCGGACCTCCTTGTGCGTCTCAGGGAGGCCTGGACCGGAGACGGGTTGGAGTTGGATGACGAAGACTGGCAGTCCGCACTGTCCGCCCCGAAAGAGGTTGCCATTCCTGCCCGTCTCCGTCTCGTCCAGCTCAAAATTCTTCACCGTGTTTATGTGACGGGTCCTCGTTTGGTTGTGATGTGTTTTTCTTCGGATGGTTTGTGTAAGCGCGGCTGTGGAATGAGCGCCACCTTCCTTCATATCCTTTGGGAGTGCCGCGAGGTTGCGGCATATTGGCACCGTGTGCATGCTGTAATGGAGTGTGTTACTGGGGTCGCTCTGTTGCCTGAGGCTCGTCGATGTTTGGTGAATGTATGGGAGCCGAATGACTACAACGTCGCCCAGGCCCGGTGGGCGGCACTGGGGAACATGATTGCAAAGAGGGATATTGCGCAGCTTTGGGGTTCCCTACGGCCTCCCACCGTGTCAGTGTGGAAGGAGAACATGGACTGGTGCATGTTCAGAGAGAAGACGGTGTATCTGGTTCAGGGCAAGCCTGGGGCGTGGGGTAGAATTTGGGGTCAGTGGAACACCTACCGAAGTAACATCTGTACGCCCCCTTTTGTAGATACTCCGGACACTTCTCTGTCCCCCTGATCCTGAGGTTTCTGGAATACTGTACCCTTTTGACTGATTGTTCTGACTTCCCCGCTGCCTCCCCCCAACCCCCCACCCCCCCCCTGGTCATCTTTATTGTCCTCCTGATTCTCTACCTGGTATGGTGGGATCCCCCCGTCGGAGCTCGACACCATCTAGACGGTTTCTCGCCTTGAGTTTGTTTAATTGTTTCTTTGTTTGTTCCTTTTTTTTTTCTTTTCACGCGAGGCGGAAGCAGAGGGGCGGAGACCATGGAGGATTGTATTAGTAGTCACGGTTCATTTGTAAAGTGAAGCGGGGACGAGAGACGGCCCTTCCAGAGATTGGTTGCGGTGAGAAAACGTATCAGCGTGTCAAGAATTCCTGTCATGCGAGGGGAGGAAAACGGTAACCAGCGAAAACGGACTACATCTCCCAGGATGCTTAGCGGTTGAGAGGTTATGTAAACAGGAGAGCTGTTACATAACTCAAGGAAAACACGCCCTTATGTAAACAGGAGAGCTGTTACATAACTCAAGGAAAACACGCCCTTATGTAAACAGGAGAGCTGTTACATAACTCAAGGAAAACACGCCCTTATGTAAACAGGAGAGCTGTTACATAACTCAAGGAAAACACGCCCTATAAAGGGAGGTACAACGCGGTCGGATATTGTGTTTACACCGACGTACCTGCTTCGTGAAGAGCAGTGTTCCGGAGTGGAGCTCCAGTAAGGCAAGAACGGAGGTAGGTCGAGTCGTTACTCCCTGGGCCGTGTCTTGCCCCATCGTCACCTGTGAAGGACCCGGAAGCTCTACCGGTCAACCATTGAGCTTCGCTTTTTGACTCGGCTGAGTCAAAGCGCAGTGGCGCTTTTGCTGGTTGGAGTCGTAACTCCCAGCCCGACCAGAGATACAGGGACTGCCAGCTGTAACGCACACCAGGAGGTGTTTGCCGCGTTACAGACTCGGAAGTCCACAGGATCGATCGAGCGGCTGCTCTCGGTTCAGTCTTCTTGGTTTTGATTGGGGTATCGGTGACGCATCACCAGGAGGTGACTCCGCGTCCCGGTGCAGTCTGAGGAAGAGGTTGAGCGGCTGCTCCCTTCAGGTAGAGACCCCGGCTGGGTGTTTCCCTGACTCCTCGATTCTCCCCAACACTCTTCGTGCCCCTCACAGCCTACCGATTGGTATTGTCGGCCATTTCATTTCTGCCCTCTGTTGGCATACGCCGGGACCGGCGTATATGCAGAGGACGGTTAGGACCACCCGTGCTGTGGGCTGGTAACGTACTTAGCCTGGAGGATTCCAGTGACTATAACTTTTGTTTCTTCTTTGTGTTATTTTTGCCTTCATTAAAATAACTAAACCCTTCACAAGTGGTTGCGTCCTCATTATCGTGTCTGTTAAACGATCCCGAGACGTTCAGGGCGTTACACAGCGGTTGAGTGCCGGTAGCTTTTGCAAGGGCTCTGTGGTGTTATGGGCAATACCGTGCGCTGTTACGGTGAATAGATGCGCTGGCTGAATGTGGACTTTAGACATAGCCGCATTAGGGCCATTGAGGAAAGCGGAAACGCTACCGGCACATTGTTGTACGGGTGCTGGGCACAGGCCATTCGAAGGTCGGCAATTGACATATGAGCATTCCATTGTTGAGGGTCGAATGTGGTACCTGATCCTCGAAATATGCAAAAAGGCAGTTTCACACAATGGGTGAGAGTATCAGTGTGGATAAAATAGGGGTATCCATAATATACAATACACAATACGAAATAGAGTGAGATACGAATTCTGAAGTAGACTGACAAAAAGAGTTTAAAAACTTATTTTTTCCACAGGTGCATCACGAGTGAGCGATAGTGCAGCTCTAAAAATCGGGGAAAGAGTATTCGACACAACCCCTTTTGGTATAGTGGAAGCTGGTACGACTGCCCTCGGCCTCTACATGGTAAATACCTCCAATTGAAATGAGTAATTGGTGTGTAATAGACTTGACTATGAATACATGTGGTTGGTCCATTTTGATTGATAATAGAATAGAAATTGGCTATTCTGTTTTCTTTTCTGTTTTTAACAGCCCTTCCGCAACATAAAAGCATTTGTCCAGTGAGGCGCTTGATTGAAACCCTATGCCCTGATGAATTTGCCAGAACAATGATAAGTGGCAATGAAACATGTTGGCCTTCCTTATAAAGGTTAGCAACATCGAGTGCTTTTATTTTGAGTAGACTCACCAGTTTGAATAAAGAGGGTTACTTTAAGTGAGTTTCTAACTCAATTTTAAATATTGCTTGGGACATCTGGTTATGCGCAATACACAGGCTTCTTTCTTTCTTTGATGGGGACAGTAAAAATGTTTTTCCTTTCTTCATCCGTTTCCTTTTCTTTTTACTGGACACTAGTTTCCTGACTCTTGTGAGTGGGCAACCAATGATGATAAAACGTGGGCATACTGGCGAGAACCGGCTGGTAGCCTCCCTGGTGTTGCGTACGTGAGGTGCCCTCTCACTTTCACTTTTCTGAGGTTTCTTGACCTGTTTACTGTGGAGGAGTGATTGTCAGGTAGTGGAGGGTTGTTATACGGGTTTTTTTCTGAAATTAAAGAGGGCTAGGACTACATTAATTTGGATGTAATACCAGAAACTGAGGGGAGATCATTATTCCCACTCGAGGTGTAGGTCCTAAGTAAAATTGTGAATCCTCTGGGTGCCAAGCCTCTTTTGGTTTTATGAATGTTGAGAGGAGGGCGGCTTGGCACATACCCTCTATAGCTCCATATTGTGATGAGGCAGGGAAACTTAAGACAAAGAAAAAGACAAGACTCCTCTTGGCAAGGCAAAAGCAGGTTTACTGGTGCGGCAGGGAGAGTAGCTATCTCCATACAGGCAAACAGCTGGTCTCAATATGCTGCTTCACAGGTAGCCACTTAACTAGAAACACGAACAATGGTTCTTACATAAGGTTAAATAATAGATTACTCAGCAGTAATATATTTGCTACAGACAACATCTTGACACCTGTGTCCCTAAACCTGTAACCTATTTCCTACACATTCTTCATTGCAGTTTTAACAGTGTTTAACAAACCATTTATTTACTTCTTTTGAATGCATTTGATGTGTGTTTTATCGATCTGCATCCCAAATCTTCGTATCAGATTCAGTGTGCTCTTGGCTAATTCAATCTCCTGCTCCTATTCTTCCATCACGTTCTTAATTTACTAGGACAACAGGATACATGCTTGTAACCCATTAATTCCTTCAGGCTTGCAAACATGGGTTTTCCTTGAACTAAGACCTTGCTGGTCGTGCACTCTACTTTCTAGTGAATTCTTCACTCCTCTTGCATCAGCATGGGATTTGGGCCTACACTTCTTTTTTACCGCATATAATGTTACATCGCTTTCCACTGCTGTAGCATAATTTCTTCATGTTTCATTTCCTCTCCAACATTCCCCCACTCTAGTTGATATTTCAACTACTGTCTCTAAACCTGTTTCTACACTTGGCACTCGATATGTATTGCCCTGAGCATCTGCTACTCGTGTTGGAGCCCTAACTGTTACCATCCCTCCTGCATTTGTACTGATCCTCCCACAACATGCCAACATTTGACTACCAAAATATATCAACAATAATGTTACAAGAGATGGAAATAAGACTTTCAACAGCCCGACATCCAGGATGGTAGTAAACAAAACCACCTGCTAAACCAATTATCTAGGGCACCTCCTTCATCTACCATTTTCTTCTGTAGATTAAGCAAAGTTTGTATAGCCTCTGACAAAGTTACATTATCCACATCCTTTGCTGGGACATAAGTACAGCAAGCAGTTTCCATCTTTGTGTATACCCCTCCTTACATGGCTGTCATAAGGTCATGTACATAACAGTGCTGCATTACCATCATTCTCATGGCACACAGCTCTTCTTTTATGGCATTAAATCCATCTTTTGTGGTATAGATAGTCTTGAAAAGTTCGCATCTCGTTATTTGTAACAATCGAGCAGTTGCCTTTGCCTGAACAAACGGCAGAATACTTTCAAAGAACAAGTGTGCATCAATAAACAACCAGTAATCTTAGGGAACATCATTCCAAGTAGTAGTGCCATAATATTTTGCAGTTCTCCTTCGATGATGATGATGTAGTAACAAAGTTGTTGGACGACGCATGGGGTGTTCATCAAGTATTGACAGATTAACTTCCGGAATTACCAAGACAGGGACATATAGAGTGACCAACAAGCATAGGCCACTCCAGTTTGGGGGCAACTGAGGAAAAAGTAGTTTCCCCACACTGCCAATATTAGTCCAAGAGGCTGGAAGCGCCCCTGCATGTTCGCGTTATCTACTATGCACTGGAGCGGATATTCCTGCCTACTTTAACAGCACCATTTCCTCTGAAACAAAGAAACAGACGATAATTTCATGAGTGTCTAAGGACTTACAGTACTATCTGTCCAAGTGTAACGCACAACATTATTATCCCATATTGGCGCACACTTTTTCACTGCATCCTGATTAATACCTATACCATTCCATAAAGATGCGGCGCTACAGGAAAACTCAATATCAGAATGCCATTGATCATCGGCATGGACTGATCCAGTAACTCTAAATCCTGACCTACAAACACAATCTGGGGTGTAAAGGATTTACTAAATAACTATTACACACGGTAGGCGGGAGTGTTACTCCTAACAACCCTAAATCTAAAACCTTTTGTATCCATTCTGCAGTAGTAGGACGACCCATTATCTATATATGTGCCTCTCACCCTTAATGTTCTGTCTATCTGTAAGGATGTATAAAACATCTGCTAAGGAGTCAGATTTTGTGGCTTAACTAGAAACTATACTATCCTAACGTGTTGGCTGCATTCAGACCATACTCCTACACAGATAGAGATGTAGAAGACAGAGCTGTGCTTGGGGGTACTTCTTTAGATGAATGTAATCTATCTGGTCCTGTGGCATGAAGAATTAAAGATCAAATGAAACACGACTCATTAGTGCTCTCTGAACCTATATCGGAGATATGCTGGACATAGCTCGGACAGTTCTCTTCTTTGGAATGTGATGCAACTAGTAGGGCTAAAATACACATTCCTATAGGACAGCAATAGTAGAAATGATGGTATCAAGAGACAGAAAAGGAAAAAGAAAACAATACATTTTTTTGTTCGGTTGATGCAAAAAAAATTGTCCAAACGCAGAGTAGGAGGGGGATATTTTTACAATCGCAATCTTCTTCCACACTCTTGTTCCATTTAGATCGCAGGTGGTCTCTGACGCAAGTGTGGATTTATTCGGATATCAGATAAATGGATCCAAGGCTTCCTGTCATCTACCTTGAGGGCAGTGGGAGGTGGCCATCCTTACGGTGAAAGTTTTAAATATATCCCTCTCCATTTCCGAACAACATTTCTTACTCATCTACAATTGTACGGTCAACCTCAGTGGTGGTGCATGTCTTCTTCCCTTTGGTTACCAGTTTAGAAATGAACTTTGCAACTTTTGTTAATTCAGAGAGATAAACATGCATTTCATCATTAAAAATTTCAGCTGTACTCTCTCCCTGTACCTTACATCTGGTGGCAGGTATTTGCATATGTCACTATCTGATTGGGTGTCGGGTGATGATCAGAACTAGGTGCGTTCCTAAGGGTAAACAATACAACCACTTTTTATGCACCATGGAGCATAGCTTGCTCATCTTATTTTTCAGCAGGCCATTTAGGAGCTCAACGGTGCCATTACTCTGGGGGTGATAAACAGAAGAGAGTTGATTTTTTTTATCCCCAACATTGTCGTGAGATGTGTGAAAATTGCATTAACAAGTGTGCGCTGTTGACCGATCGTATCCCTTCTGGAATTCCCCAGCATGGAATCACCTCACGTATCAGAAAGATAGCAGCTCACTTAGCATCAAAATGGACCCACGGTACTTCTTCAATCCATTGAGAAAAAGGACAAACTACGAGATACCTATAGTTGCTGCACCAGTTTATTATGGGATTTGGAGAGAATTGATGACAAACAGTACAATTATGAAGGTACATGGTAAGAAGATCATGCAAATTGGGAACTAACCAATCTTGTATTTGCATTGACAAATTATCTGTCGAGATATGGACTGGTAAAAGCAGTTGATCAAGAGCTATCATAAGTAAAGCCTGAGGCATTACTGGTTTACTTGTAGTTATTTGCCTACAGAGGAGCTCATACTCTGACTGGGAGCACCCTCTTGTCTCCCTTAACTGTTTGTAATGCAGTGGAACAGCTTCCTGTAACCCTAGGAGATGTAAACGCAATGAGACGTAACATTATCACAATACTGTTAAGGCAAAAGAGAATACAAATACTGAGTCCTGCGATGAGAACAGTGTCAAATAACGACTGTCTGAATGGAGAGGGATGCTAAGAAAGGCATTCTTGAGATCTAGAACAGAGAAATATTTAGCATTCTGAGGAATGTTTGTCAAAATGAGAAGGATCAGGAAAAATTGGAAATTCTGTTACTACATCATTCAGGGGGCACGGGTTTTGAACCATACGCCAGCTTTAGATTTCTTAACCGAGTAAATAGGGGTATTATAAGGAGCTACTCCAGGGGAAATTACTTCTTGCTTCAGCATCACCTGTATAGTAAGGGTGATGCCTTCATCTGCTTTTTTAGAAAAAGGATACGGTTTCACCCTAGATAGAACAGCGCCTTCCTTCAGTGAAATTCTGAATGGAGAAGCAGTACGAATAAGGCCAACATCATGGGGACCCTTAGTCCATAAGGTGTCTGGTACTTGGGAAAGATCTGCATCCCTAACAGAACCAAAGGCTCTAACTGTTGTGGGCATACTTACTTCCAATTCTGTTCTGAGCGGTATGTCATCTTAAAAGACAATAACAGTTTTCTTGGAATCATAATCAAACAGTTGATCATTTATTATTTCCGTAACCATTTTACCTGGCTTAATTATTATAATGCATGCCCACAAGCTATCAGAGCGCCATAGGTTGGTGTCAACTCGAAGACCTCTATTACCAATATCAATTCATTGTCAGATATCCAAGAATCTTGCACTTGTCACCGGAAAAGGAAGTATTTGTGTAACTGGACATCTCCTCCCATTAACTCTGGTGCTTCGGCTATCATTATATACATTGCTGTAGTAAATGCTTCTTTATCAGTGGTTCAAGCTCTGAATTGATCTCCAGGGCCTTCTTCCATCGTAAGATCGCAGACATCCACGACAGCTTCAACACCACGACCGCCCCGGCATCCACTGAGACCCCCGCCCCCACGACCACCATCAGCACCAACCGCCTGCTCTGCTGGACCAACATCAACGACGACGACACCATCAAGATCCCCATCAGACCCCTGCCCACACCACATGTTCAACAAAGCCAGCACCACCATCGCACCCCATCTCCGGAAAGCCATCAACATCTCCTTCGAGACCGCGACCTTCCTGGAGAGCTGGAAACACGCAGAGATCAAAGACCTTACTCAAGAAACCCAAGGCGGACCCCAAGGACCTCAAGAACTTCCGACCCATCTCCCTGCTCCCGTTCCCGGTATAGGTCATCGAGAAGGCAGTCAACAAACAAATGACCAGCTTTCTTGAGGAGAACAGTATCCTAGACCCTTCAAAGTCCCAGTTCCGCAGCAACCACAGCACCGAAACTGCCCTCATCGCCGCCACCGATGACATCAGGACCCTGCTAGACAACGGAGAAACCACAGCCCTCATCCTCCTAGACCGGTCAGCCGCCTTCAACACAGTCTGCCACCGCACACTACGAACACGCCTCCACGACGCCGGAATCCAAAAGAAGGCCCTGAACTGGACCACCTCCTTCCTCTCCGGCAGAACACAGAGCGTCTGCCTCCCCCCCTTCCGCTCTGAAGCAACCGAGTTAATCTGCGCCAAACCCCAGGGCTCATCCCTCAGCCCGACGCTGTTCAACATCTACATGGCACCGCTCGCCCACATCGCCTGACTGCACGACCTCAACATCATCTCAGCTGATCCTCTCCCTCACCAAGGAACCCCACACCGCCAAAACCAACCTCCACGAAGGAATGAAGGCCGTCGCCGACTGGATGAGAAACAGCCGACTAAAGCTGAACTCTGACAAGACGGAGGTCCTCATCCACGGATCCACCCTCTTGGCCTGGGACGACTCCTGGTGGCCGACTGGACTAGGAACAGCCCCAACATGCACCGACCACGTACGCAACCTAGGGGTCATCCTCGACTCCACCCTCTCCATGACGAAGCAGGTCAACGCCATCTCTTCCTCCTGCTTCAACACCCTCCGAAACAAGAAAGACGGTCACCCAGGCCCTCGTCAGCAGCAGACTGGACTACGGAAACGCCCTCTACGCAGGAGCCTCAGCCAAACTCCTGAAACGGCTCCAACGCATCCAGAACGCCTCCGCACGCCTGATCCTCAACATCCCTCACCGCAGCCACATCATACCCCACCTGAGGGACCTGCACTGGCTCCCCGTCAACAAGAGAATAACCTTCAAACTCCTCTCCCACGCACACAAGGCACTCCACAACACCGGACCAGCGTAACTCAACAGCCGGCTCTGCTTCTACACCCCCACCCGCCAGCTCCGCTCCGCAGACCGCGCCCTCGCCTCTGTCCCCCGCATCCGAAGAGTGACCGCCGGCAGCAGATCATTCTCCCACCTCGCCGCCAAGACATGGAACACCCTCCCCAGCCACCTACGGCAGACCCAAGACCTACTGACCTTCTGAAGACTCCTCAAGACCTGGCTCTTCGAAAGGTAGCAGCCCCCCCCCCCCCCCATAGCGCCTCAAGACCCTCACAGGTAGGTAGCGCGCATTACAAATACTATGATTGATTGTGTCCTATACCCATTCCGCCTCCTGCATGGCACACTGCATCAATGGATTTCATTGTGGAAATGCCTACTAGCAATGGATACACAGTAATCCTGGTATTAGTGGATCATCTGACCAAAATGGGACACTTTGTTCCGTTGAAAGTACTGCCTACTTCCTCTACCTTAGCTGGAGTGTTCCTACAACATATAGTACTTGCTCATGGAATATCATCAGTTCTCATCACTGATAGGGGAACAAAGCTAACCTCACGATTCTGGCAGGAATTATGTAAGACAATGCACATCGATACCTGTTTATTGACCAGCTATCACCGTCAGACTGATGGAAAAACAGAACGCCTGAATCAAACAAGCAATTAGAACAATACCTCCGGTGTTTTTCAACAATGGGAAGCACACAACATTGGGATGTTCTCCTTTCTACTGTCAGTACGGATAGAATCCCAATATGCTTCCCTTTGAGTGGCCTGTATCAACAAGACATCCTTCCATTCAGGAACATCATGTGCATCTTCGTGCAGGACTCCTAGAAGCAAAGGGCAAGTTGAATAAGGCTCAGGAATATAATAAACACTATGCTGATAAGAAACGTTCCCAGCAACCTGCTTATCAGGTAGGTGGGTGATTTGGTGTGGTTGGCCACAAAGAATCTGTACTTGAAGGGTGCCAATAAGCTGAATCCCAAATACGTAGGGCCATATCCCATAGTACAAATCATCAATCCGGTAGTCATGAAATTAGCACTACCTGTATCATGGCATATTCACCCTGTGTTTCAGATCTTCCTTTTACGTCCCTGTCCCCCTCACACATCCTTGTCAGACACTCCTGCCCCTGTGGATGTGGATGGGGAATTGGAGTATGAGGAACAGAGCATTTTGGACTCTAAGAGACGGAGGGAGAGGGTGTACTATGTTGTTGATTGGAAGGGGTTTGGTTCCAAGTAACGGACATGGGAACCGGACCACCATCTTCACTGCGTTTTCATGCTCTTCACCGTTCAAAGCCTGGTGGTACGCCGGGACATCGGACCTTGCGGAGGGGTCATGTCATGATTCTCCGCAGACATTGACTAAAAAGGGGTCTGATGACTACAAGTCCCAACATGCCTCAGGACTCACCAGATTTTCAATGGGAATAGGCTGCTTTACAAGCCCTTCCCTCTGATCATACCGGTGCTTGTCAATCTTTTTAGTGTGCCCTTGGGTCCTGGCTCCATGCATCTTGTTTGAGTTTCCCAGACGCCGTACCGCGTTCCTAGGCCTCGGAGTAGAGGAAGGAGCCGCCCTTGCTGCCGACGGTACTCCGAGATCCGTCGCAACTAAACGTTCCTCGAGTAAGACGAGTCTAATAGTACGCTGTACTATTTCTTTTTACTCAACTCCACATTGTGATTTCTACGCACCTCACAGTAGTGCATTTGTGAGGAGCGGGCAGAGCAGCCCATTACTTTTGAGACATCGTTTTTAGCATGAGCATGATCACGACACCTCAGAATTACCTATTTTGTTTACCTTACTGTACTTACATTTATTATTGAGAATAAGAGACTCCGCACAGACTCATCATGTATTCTCTTTGGAGTCCTGATTTATTTTGAATGGTCTGTGCCTTGGACTCCTGTATGCATTCCTCATTTCCAGCCACCACACTACCCGAAGCTTTCCCTGAGGTAGAGAGAGTAAGTATGTCTGTGGGATAAGGTGTTTGAGACTAGGACATCTTTGTTAGTCTTATGGTAGTAATCTCTGTCATTTCTCCCTTATACAGAATATGTCCTTATCCTGAGGAATTCTTACATTGCAAGGAGTTGCTCCATTGTCGAGTGTTGAAAGAGTCCATTCAAGTAGCGGACCGCTACTTCATTTACTATTTTATCCACTTTACCTTTTCCCCTGCATGCTGCCTTCTCAGGGAAGAACCTTTGGCTCTCCAGAGAGGGTGGAATCGAGATCCATGCATCGCCCCTGCTGGATTTGTTCCTGAAGGTTAGTGGCTTTATGCTATTAACCTATCTGTGTTCCAACAGTTACACACTGATTGACAAGCCTGGATACGGTTTAGAGGCATCTGATCCCCTCCACCCCCACAACCAAATGCATTCGTATGTGCATGAAACCTACCCCAAGCTCAACAAAACTGGAGATTACACTAGCTCCTGCAAGTTTTTTTTCCCGGTTTTGCATAGTGGTAGCATTACCCAAAAGATCTGAACTAGAAACCAGGACAAACTTCCACGCCAAACTCACCCAACAGCTACACACTCACCACCCGAAACAGTTGCCTCCAAGGTGATCAGTTCCTTACCTCAATACCTCAACCCGCCCAATCCGAAGGACAAATCCTCTATCGGATAAAGACTTACTCTCCCTACTACGCTCCTATGATCTCCCACATCCCGTGCTCCCAGACAACTTGCACAAACATTCCCTAATCCAAACTATCCCTTCCAATACTCACAGATTTACAAAACATAATCCTAGAGGTATAGTTGAAAACAATCTTAGGTGAGTCCCCCTCACACAAGAACCCAACACAACCCGCATCAAGCCCCGTCTTAAATGCATACTCCTAAACTGTAGATCTGCATCAAGCCACGCAGCTGAACTAAGGGACCTCATACTTACGCATGAACCAGACCTACTAATTCTGACCGAAACCTGGTTAAATGAATCTTCTTCACCCACACTCGACATATCAGACTAGACAAAATTGACAAGCCAGGTGATGGTGGTATTGCCGCTCCCAATCTCCAGTATTCCCCTCTTGTGAATACCTATGCTTAGACATCACCAGTAATAACAAACCAGTTTGTTTTCTGCACACTCTCTACCATTCACCAGGTGATAACCGCACCTTCATCGAACATCTCATAGACATGGTTTCCACTAATGCCGGACAACAAAACACCCAAATATTTCTCAGAGACCTCAATCTCCACTGGAATGACCCTAATGACTCAGCGGTCAATAGCCTCAAAGCCTTCCTCTCGGACCTGGTCTTCACCCAAATCTGTAACAGCTCCACACATGATAAAGGCTCAATTGTTGACTTAGTGATCTCTAAGGCTGAATCCATTCAGCTCGATACGATCCTACCATGTGATTGGTCTGATCATCACCTTCATCAATGAAACAGTAAACCTCAACTCTGCTCAACTCATGAGAAATAAAATATGGGAGAGGGATCTGAAAAATATTGATGCGGACATAATCAAAACCTCCAGCTCCAATATCCTTCTCCCCCCAAAAGGACTATCTGATGTTCAAGATCTTACCAACTACTACTTCTCCTCAATGAACATGGTATTAGATAAGGTCGCCCCCTACAATTGAAGAGTCTCCATAAACGACTCAAAACCCTGGTACGATGGAAGACTCAATGAGGACAGATGATCCCTAAGACTAATTGAACGAAAATGGAGCTCTGCACCATCCCCCTACCACTTCAAGCTGCTAAGGACGAAGACCTATTGCAGAAAGATCAGATGATCTAAAGCAGACCAAGAATCGCCCCAAAAAAACTATTCAATCTACTCAAATCACAATCTAAGGATGCACCTCATCCCCCCTACCCCCAACAGTATTCTGCTGGCTTACATGGCGTAAAAAACAAGGTTATCATAGCCTCTTTCATGGTTAAGGGCAGTATACCTTCCTCACTAGCCACTTCGAACACTTTTTTCCAAATTGGGACTAAATGTGTTGCATAAGTTTTGTAGAACTCTACTGGAAGTCCATTCAAGCCAGGGGCTCATCCTGACTTAATTTGCATAGTGGCCGTAGATATTTAATCTATTTTAAGATCTGCAGCCAGGAACTCTCTCGCTGGGAGTCACCCAACCATCCGAGCGCAACACCTTGATACGGGGGATGGTCAATGGGTTGTTTTCTTTGTGAGATGTATAATGTGGAATAGTATGCCTTGAAAATGTTCAACAGGTCTGGGGAACTCCTGTGGAGCGCACCCTCCGTGTCAAAAATTTCAGTCACATAATTGGAGAACCTAGGTTGTCCGATATGGTCCGCTAAGGCTTTCCCAGGGCGTTACACTTCAATAAAGTTTCAGGCTTTATGGTAATTGCCTTTAAACTTGCATTCTCTCCCCACAGTGTCTTTGTATTCATCAATTTTATCCCTAAGGGCCACTTTTCCATCTCCTCCAGCAGTGGATGTGGTTATTTCCTGTTCAATAATTTTGATTTCAGCATCCAATTTTACTAGTTGGTTTCTTATGTCCGCATTATACCTCTCCCTTTGAGATGCAAATTCCTCTCATGGCAACCTTGAAGGCTTCCCATACTGTGGTAATTTTCGCTAGAGTCTATATTACATTCGAAAAAATCTTGGATTTCTTGTCCTATTTCAGCCTCTAGCAGAGCATTTGGATTTGGTCTCCATTTGCTATAGGGCATCCCAACTCCCAGGAGGGCTAAAACCATTGTTTGATCGGAGTATATCGTAGCTAGGTGTCAGAGTATGTCGTAGCTAGGTGTTCAACCTGTTCAACCCATTGCCCCATACCTCTAGAAATTATCCAATCTGGACCACGAGGAGTGTACTGCAGAGTAGTGCGTGCCTTCTTTAGTGGTGGAGTGTATGTGCCTCCACGTGTCCAGCAGGTAGTTGCCCGTTATGATGCCTACCATCTGCCCCTGCTCTGCAGTATAGTGTTGCAGCACCGGGTGAGATCTATCAAGTGTGGGTGCCAAGGTGATATTGAGTCCCCTCCCCATAGTATGTATGTCGACCTGATGGTACGTACTTTACCCCATAGTGTAGCAAAGAAATGTGGGTCATCTACATTAGGAGCATAGCAATTAACGATTGCAACAGTGTGGGGCCGTAGGCAGCCCCACATAATGCAGTATCGACCTTTTGAATCTTGTAGAACACCTAATACAAATGGCATATTTTCTTTTACGAGTATCTCTACCCCCTCTGGTGTATGTGGAATATGACGAGAAGCAACGCTGTGCTGCCCAGCGAGGGGCGGCTGAGGGGTCTAGATGTGGCTCTTGCAGTATTGCAATGTGTGTTTGGTGCCTGTCTAGGTATGCCAGAACAGGTCTTCGTTTGCAAGGGTTATTCCACCCTCAGACGTTCCAGGACAATGTTAATATTAGTTGATTGCTGCAACCCCGCTATCATCTAAAAATGAGATGGTGTTACACAACTACTGTCTGACATTTCTCTGATAAACTGCCAATAATTATCTTGATATTGTGAATGCTTCCACAGTCCTCTCGCTTCCCACACCGACTTCCCCAACTTGTCGAGTATGCATAGTCCACCCTTTGCTAACATTAAAAACAGAAATTCCCAACAGTACTGTTAGTCAGCAATACTAGCGAAAGACAAAGAAAAAAGATAGAGTGGGGTTCTCCCTTGGAGGTAAAGCTATGGGGCCCATGGAGTCCCTGCTCCCCATGTGACCCGATGACTAGAAATCTGTTAAGAGAAAGGGATATGGAGGTGCCTGGACTTGTGAATATGGATCAGTGCTGGGAGGTTTGTATAGCTTATAAACGAGAGGTCACCTTATCAGCTGCAGTACTTTCTTAATGGATTCCCCCGGGTTCTGACAAGCGGACTTCCCCTAATAGTGTTGTGGTCCTGCAGTGTTACCCATGATAGTTTTGTGAGGGAAGCAATGTCTTTAAGTTGCCAGACACTCTTCAGCCATGTTGAGCCGCATTAGTAACATCTTTTTGTCCTTAATCAAGTTTTCATAATGGCTAAGTCGATCGGGATCTGGACTGGTTGGAATTCGCTCGGGATGCCGCTCGATGGAGCAGTTTTAGAAAGTCTTCAACCTGTTGTGGATTGGTGAAGTGCGGTTTGTTTTCCTTGGTGTGTGACCCTAAGTCGGATACATCATTGCATAATTAACCTGTGCCTGTTGGAGCTTCCTCTTCACCTGTACAAACTTTTTCCTGGCCTCTTGTACCCTCATTGTAAAGTCCAGATAGAACGAGAGGGTGGTATTGTCATATTCAATTTTCCTTTTTTCACGCACTAGGCGTAGGACCGTGTCTCTGCCATGGTAATTGAGGAATCTGGCTATGATGGGCCGCTGCAACATTCCCGGGGGGTCCCGCCCCCAGTAATCTATGTGCCCGCTCAATTACGAATTGTGGTGAAAATGCCTCATCTCCGAATACCTCACGCAGCAACCGTTCAATGAAGTCATCTATGCGGCCTGTATTTGTACATTTGTCTATTTGTACTTCCGAGCAATCCTATAATGCGCACATTGTCCCGGCGCGAACGCGCTTCTAAATCTTTATTCTTTGTCGCAATCACCTTCAACAGGCAATCAATTTGGGAGATTTGTTCTTTGTTGCTAACTGCAGTGTCTTCCAATTCGGAAATCCTGTTTTCAGCCACTGAGATCCTGTGATCATGCTTTTCGATCTTATGTACAATGGAGTACAATCGAACCTACAGTGTCCATCTCAGACTCTATAGCTGTGAGGCTATTTTTCATGGTAAGGAGGAGGGCTTTCCAATCGTCTTCCTGGCTCTCCTGCGGAGCCTCAGCCCCGGTCTGCTCTTACGGCTTCATACGGGTGGTTTTCCGAGCTTCGTATGTTAATTTAGACTGTTTGCCCTAAGTTCTGCCCATTTTCTCCACTCCGCAGTCTGGTCTGATATCCGGTACCATTCTCTGCGTAGGCGTGCCTTTAAGAGGTGGAAAGGTGCTAGGTAGCCTATTTATACTGAATCTAGGGTTGAAGCGGGGGGTCTAGTAACTGGTGCTTAATACTTGGCTCCTAATTCCCAGAAAATGTGCGGATTATGTGAATTGTCAAGTGAGAGGGAGCAGGGCAGAAGGCCAGGAGCCGGGTACCTGCCTGGATACGAAGGAATTGCTCTCCTCAGGTCGTCCAGATGACTACTGACACTTGCAGCTCTCGAAAGCTGCTCGTGTAGGTCGACCAGTCGCCAAAGATATCACTATGCTAAATAGAAGTTTCGGCCTTACACCAATATGTTTCTTTGAGCCAGGGAGTCTGTGTGTTGTGCTTTATTTCCGCCACTGCGGGCTTATATTAGGATGTTGCGTTTTGGTAGGCCACAGGTCATTTCTTTCGGGCAGTAGTCCGCTCCTTCCAGTAGACACGTCTCCTCAGGCCTCCCAGCTGCACACTACTGTTCCCCAACTTTGTTTCTGCTATTTCAGGGGTCCAAGTAGCCCGATGCATGACAAAGGCACCCGGTGATCTGGCCAGGCCCCACACTGGGTGACCCACTCCACAGTGTTGGAGTCCAAATGAAGCACTCACCAGTGTGTGCTGTTGTGGTTCTTGATGGCGAGTAGATGGTGGTCAGGATATCCTATGGCACTTATTACGATTTATTCCTTACATGCTAGGGTTCCGGGGACTGGAGGGGAGATCTCATATACCAGCATCTCCTTGTCAGCTCGCCTCTGCCATAGTGAGCGCCCCGCACTCTGATAGCCTTACACTAGTTGCATTGGCTGGAATCGCCACCTCCTGTCAGTTCTCTGCTGGGCTCTCAGGATGCGGTGTCCTAGTTCTGTTTGTTGAGCCCCAGCATGTTCTGCCATATTGCTGCCTAAAGCAGTTTTCTCCTTTGCTCTGGCTTCAGTGGCGCGGAAGCGACCGCGGCCTAGGCCGCATGAGCAGCACCGGTCTCAGTTGCCAGGCCCAGGGCACCACCACCCATCGCGCGCCCTTCCCTCAGCCGTGGCTTACTTCTAGGTTTTTCAGCCACCACAGAAGTCCACTGAACCAGGCACAGTCACCCCTCAGTATCTCATGGGGTAGGTCATGAACTGGTTGCACTGTTCCTGGCAATTTTACAGGATTTTTGTCCGTATATGGGCCCAGGCTACGGGAGCATCACTTGCATGCAGCCATCTTCCTTGTGCACCCCTTAGCACCTCATCCTGAATAACATTAACACTGATTAAACAATTAGGACTTTTGTGCCGAGAATCCCATTGTGGCAGAGGATCGTATTGCACCAAAGGCTGGAAGAAGGTGGGGACTTTTAGGTCTCGCCTGAGCCAGCGCTTTAGCGCTGCTCTCGCGAGAGCTTTAGTAAACGGGGGGGATTTGGAAGTGCAAACTAGTGCTTTCAGGCCTCCAAATACAATGCATGTGCGCCGGGCCCGCGCACCATTTGGCAGCCTGCGTGATCATTTCGCGGCCGCTTTGATGTTCTCAGTGAGCCGCGCGGCCACTGAGAACATCAAAGCAGCCGCAAAAGTGCTCACCATTTGCCAGCCTGCGTGCCTCTCTCCCCTACCCCCTCCCTTATCCCACTTCCTTATAGCGCAATGAGCTGTCTATCCCTAGCGCGCGCTTCAATGTTCCTCCCCCACCACAGAGTGCGACTCGTGGCCACGCGTCTTCCACAACTCCCGTCTTCCACAACTCCCGGGCTTGTTCTAGTACCCGTGCATATTTTTCTCTGCTCTGTCCCTCTAAGTACCCCCAACTCATCCCTTCTGTGGCCACTGCTGCTGTGTGGAAGGGTATATATGTTTATAAACTGCTACTTTACCAATAATCTAGTCTTAGTAACAGTCGCAATAAACTAACCACCGAGACCTGTACTGAATATAAACTGAATACAACATATTGTCTGTGATCACTAACTGACACTCAGCAGCATCATCACAGGTACAGTGTATGGAACAGCAGCCCATGCTTTCTTCACACATACATGAGGCACACCACATGGAAGAGTTGAGCACGCTTTGTTTGGAGGCAGAACAGGTACAATACACCCAGCTGTGCCAAGAGTCAAACGGAACAGTTTCAGCCCAGCAGATGCAAAATCCTCTCCCAACTCAGAACAAACTTATAAAGGTTTACAGTCAAAGCTTCTCTTACATGAAAATATGCATGTCACTGTCACAGACATCTAGAGTAAAACTGTTAACGATGCAGAGACACGAATCCCATTCCCAACGTCCAAAGTCGGCAGCTCCGAAGGTTACTCCAGTCTCTCTCCTGCTAGACATCAGTGTGTTTGGCTGCAACTTTCATATTGTTTTCCGCCCTCGCTTAAAGCGAGCTGTCGATGGAAAAGCCTGCTTCCGGGGCTGGCCTTGATTATCCTTCCAGCGCCATGCAGCCAATCTATCTTTTTACCTCCACCCAGGCCTACTCCCCCCACCGATATCCTGCTGTCCATACTAGGCGCCTTCATAGCAACATAGCGGTAGCTTAAGTCGAGAGCTCCCGTAGGCGGGAGGGTTCGAGGCTCACCGCAATCCAGGGCAGCTCCCATGTGCGGGGGGCACCCCCGAGACCACAGAAGCTGCTCTCACCTCCAGGTTGTGCCGTCAGAGACCGCACAGATGGCTCTTGACTTTAAGAAAGCTCCATCGCTGTTAGGAGGCCCGCAAATTCACCCCACAAGCCTCTGGTGGTTCGGATGGTTTGTGAAGGCGCTGCGTTTACTCACAAGGTAATGACTTTCACTCGCACCGCCACTGCACATTTTTACAGTTTGCGATATCTTTTGTAGCACCAGTCACCTTAACTGGAGTTAATTTCAGCCACAGCTCCTGCCTCCTAGGGGCAGGGATATTTAATTCATTCAGGTACCGCCGCCAGCGGCGAGTTGTGTAATGTTGCAATCTTCGCGTTGCAGAGCAATAATTTTCTAGCAGTTTAACTCGCCATCTTTGTTTTATGCCACAGCTTCTCCCTTTATAAGGCACAGCTGTTTTGACCATTACAGTTGCAGTGGCTTATTTAAGCAGGACCCACGGAGCCTACTTATTGTGCACTAGTTTTCACCTTGTGCCCGTGTGAATGGCTGGTGCCGAGGCATTTTACTACTCCACTGCCTAGAGGTGATATGGAACTGATTTCTTCGCATGCAGTGATCATTAAAGAGGGGCATCAAATTATTTCCGTCAGGCTGCTGGAGCCACGGCAAAGCTGAGCCGAGCTGGTGTGCTGCAACGCGCACCGCCTCAGCTGGCTCAACCCTTGACACTAACCCTTTAACAAGCATTGGCATAGCCAATAGGTCTCGCCTTTGCGAACTTATAAGTGTTTAGCCACGCAACAGTTGCATAACTAAATACTTATACGGTCCCAAAAGCGAGACCTATTGGCTATGCCAATGCTTGTTCTTTTTTAGCAGTGAAGACTCATCACCACATAAATTCAGAGATAATCACGGAAATTGTATATTATTCTCTATTACACGCTTGCACATTTTCTAAAGAAATGATAAGACAAGCCAGAGATAATGTAGAATATTTATTTTAAATAAGATGTTATCAGGTCAATGCTTCACGCTTTAAAATTAGTATCATTCAAGCTCATTCCAGTCTCAGTAACATCCACAACAGTCCTTCAATCAAAACAGTTCTTTTCACTCCTTGTTCAGGGAGGTTTCTCATATTAATCTTAGTACTTGGGAGGTTAAGAGCAAAGTGTACCACCCGCCCTGTATGGCGGGGTAGAGAGAACAGAAGCAATAGGCTTCCTTCCAATCCTACAGCATCTCCTGCCTAGGAGAAAACTGCTTTTCGCTATAGTATCACCCATTGCACTTTCCTCGAGGATTTTCCTTGCCTGTATGGTAAAAGAGAAGAGTCCCTAAGCATTCTTCCAGTACTGCAACACCTAAAAACTGCATGGAAATACTGCTTATATGGTACTTTCCCACTTCTCTCCTATAATCTCTTTTGGATTCTCGTTTTGCAGTTGCCTACTTTATTTCTGTAGTTGTCTGTGATAGGTAAAAGGTGAGACTGTGACCCACTATCTTCGTCTTCCTTGCTGCAGTTTGGAGCAGAGTTGTCTGCCCAGGGAAGTTAGAGGAGTGAGACCAGAGTTCAGGAAAATGAATATGGGACAGTTATGTCCATGGGAACCAACTCCTTATCCAACCATTGTAAGCGGAGCACTGATTGTGCGCTCAACACAAGGGTTATGGCGATATTTTCAGTAGCGCTACAGCACAGAATACAGTGCAGACAAGATCACATCTTGCCTCTTACTCTCGGGTGGCCGCTTGTACATTGTTCCTGCTGTAGGTAAATCACAGACAAATACAAACCAAGCTTAGGCCAGGTTGCTTTCAGGCTCAGAGAGTATCCTGTGACATACTGTTTGCGCTTTCCTCTAGGTCCTAGTAAAGCCCTATCCCACTTCTCCTGCTTAAAGACATGAATGAATGCCTAAAGGTCCAGAAGGACATCAAGGTGCATAACTTTTATTTTTTTATTTTTTTTTAAACGCATATGACCACTGAAAGTTTTAACACTTTTACTGGTGGAATTTACATCCCAATCTCCATCTTTTTAATTGCATACCCATTATACTTATCACATATAGCAATCTGTCATATCATGCACAGCAATTCCCTCTTCTTCTGTTCGACAAGCATTGTCTGCTTTTTAATAATTTATCTTTTATCTGCTAATCACAAACCTGACAGCCAAAGTAAAAAAAATTGCATTGCAAGAAGAGGTGTTTTAAAAGTCTCGTAGGATATCGGTTGGCATAAGGTAAACGGCGTTTACTTAGCATGCGTTACTTCGCATGCCATTACTACGCGGACGTTAGTACGCACGCGTTGTTACTTAGAAAACCTTTACTACGCAAGTCGGAACAGCGACTTGCGTTGGGGGGGGGGGGAGGGGGGGGGGGAAGGTGTCCAATCCAACACCTTCCCTAGTGTCCGCATAGACTGGAGTTGGAATAGTAAATTATACTATTCCAACATCCAGCACCCCCTACTGCAATTCGTTGTTCCGACTTACGTAGGAAAGGAATGCGAACTAAAAACGCGGTCGTACTAACAACCGCGTAGTAATGGCATGCATACTAAACGCATGCGAAGTAACGTCGTATATTCTTGGCATAATCCTTTATAGGGTGCCCTGCCAATTTAAGCCTCAAAGCCATTCGGCTGTGACTAAAATGCACTAGTAGTCCAAAGCATCCAAGAATATAGCCCTGAAGGGAGAAGGGGCAAGGTGGGAAGGGGGCGAGACACAGCAAGTACTAGGTCCGCAGAGGGGTGTCGGTGAAGACTGGGAGGTCCAAAATATTATTTTCTCTTTTCTTGCTGAACAGGACCAGAGGGGGAGCCCATATAAATGGAAAAACCAACCAGAGGGACACCCACCCATAAGGCGAATGGGCCTACAGTGTTGGCAGCTGTTCCAGGCACTTTTACTTCTTGTGCTTCTCTGCAGCATGACTGGCTCTTCCACACAAACTTAACACAAACACAGAGTGTGGCAGCCTGAATTGGGTGCCCAGACTGTCTGAAGAAGTGCTTATAAGTCAAGGTAGGTTGCTCCACTCTGGACATATTCATTCAAAATGTGCAATAGAAGACATGCCACGCATACAAACCAACCAACCAACACTTGCAATTTTGAAAATTAAGTATTTCAAGAGTTAAAAACACAAAAAGGAAATTGAAATTTTTAGAAGCACTGACCGTTCCGTCAAATTTATTTTCAATACAAAAATGCACTCGTACAATGGATCACAACAGAAAAGGATTGGAGGGACATTTCTCAGTTTGAAGTAGGAATTAATAAAGGAATTTGCATACTAAGATCACACAGTTCAGTAGTGTGGGATTGTGGTGCATGTACATCTTTTGGGGTGGCTTTCATATCTCTGTGGCCAAATATACGAGTTCTAAAAGAAGTTTTTAAAAAGTAAGCCCAATGACTTCTTCCCAAAATCAATTAAATGAATCAATAAATTGCACTTATACCCTGAGAAATTTATAAAAAAAAAAAAAAAAAAAAAAAAAAACAAAAAAAAGGTACTTCTTTGCCCAGTGTACTGTATTCAGAATTTAAAATTGATCATGCGGTTAACCACACAGAGCAGACCAGTCACAATAAAACTTCACATGTTAACAGCCATTGAATGATTTTAATTGGAAAATAACTTCAGCAAATAGACATCGATTTAAACTATAAACTGGAATAAGGGAACAGAAGAATTCCTAAAGCTTATGAACACTTATTCCGTGGGATAAACTAAAAACAAAAGTCCAGCTACTGCCCACAAAGGGCTGGTAATCTCGGTAAACTGCTAAATTGTATACAAAATAACCAGATTGCATGGAATAAAACCATCTCTCCTTGGAGGAAGTACGGGAAAACACAACAGTTTTTAAAAAGGCAACAGAGGGACTGTGAAATACGCTGAAGTGAAGATGGCCGCCCGCAGGCAAGTAATTAAGTGAAAGGACGAAAAGTTGTATTAGCAGCTGCCAGTGATCCATGTGCTAGAACTGGCGCTGCCCAGCCATAAATATGCATAACAAAATCTGCCAGCAGCAATACAAATCTGCCACAGACCGTCTCTGAAAATGGGTGTGTGACAGAGGCATATTCAGCAAGGTATTGGAAAACTGAAAACAAACAGAAGAAAATCCTCACAGTGATGTGATCCACCCTAGTGATTAGCAGGGTCTGTGCTTCCCAAGGGTAAGACAAAGACGTCCCCAACAGAGGGCTGCATTTTCAGCACATCTAATCACATCACAAAGTAGCCTCCTTTTAGAGTGCAACTTTTCACCCAGTCTTCACCACTCAAGCTCTATCAGATATGTACACCACAGATACCGCAAGGAACATTCTTTAAGTAGAGATCTCATTGGGGTCAGATTTTCTAGTACGATAGGGCCAATCCCAACATTGTACAACTTAAAGATTGGGCAAAAAAAGGATGGTCTGAAAAATCAAGAGCTCAGCCTTTGGTCATTGAGGGTATGTGGGTGTTCTTCTTTTGAAGATCACTACGGGGCGGCA
This sequence comes from Triturus cristatus, assembly GCF_964204655.1. Lineage (NCBI taxonomy): Eukaryota > Metazoa > Chordata > Amphibia > Caudata > Salamandridae > Triturus > Triturus cristatus. The sequence goes on along the minus strand of NC_140582.1, from coordinate 1,067,213,330 downwards.
TTCGCTAATTTTCGACACTGCCTGAGCAACATCTCTTCCTGGATGTCTTTGAATACTCTCAAGCTCAACTTGGACAAAACAGAGGTTCTCTTTTTTTAACCAAATTAGCCCCTCTTCCCAGTCGCTGTGGTGGCCATCAGTGCTCAATCCTCCTCCCATCCCTGTGGACTTGGCCAGGAACCTTGGGTTCAGTTTTGATAATGAGCTGTATTGTAAATCCCAAATCAGTCAGGTGTCCTCTTCCTGCTTTGGTAAACTTCATATGCTCCGTAAAATTCTCCATCTTCTCCCCATGGAGTTCCGCCGGACTGTATTCCATGCCTTGATTACCTCTCATCTTGACTACGCAAATAGTCTCTATCTCAGGGCACCAGCCTACTAGATCCAACACCTACAGATCATTCAGAACGTGGCAGCCAGACCGATATGTAAAATACCTTATCATTCGATCTCTCCCCACTTGAAGAAACTCCACTGGCTTCCCATGCTCAAACGTATTCGATTCAAGGCTCTAGTTCTGGCTTTTAGGACCTTCCAAGGACGTGGCCCTGCCTACCTTAGAGCTCGACTCAAGCACTCGCAACACAGTCGCACCCTTAGATCTAACTACCTTCGCCTCCTGACGACCCCCCTCTTTCGTCGTTCTAGAATGGGAGGCAGAGCCTTTGCAGTGATCACTACCAAACTTTGGAACAGCCTGCCTCTCTCCCTTCGCACTACTGAGTCAGAAACCATTTTGACATATCCTAAAGACCTGGTTGTAGTCCAGAACCTAGATCCCTCCTGGTTTCCACTTCTGCTGTCTGTCATAGCGCCGGGACACCCCCGTTGGGGGTAGCTGTACACTCTATAAACTTCCAAATAAATAAAATTGGTCCTCTGTTCACAGGATCAGGAACAAGAGAAGGAACAAACAGGCAGAAAGACTGCAGAACCCCATAGATGGTCACATTGCACCGACCGAGAAAGCATAGAACAAAGCCGTCTCCCCCCCGGAAATGAGTCCAATGTTCACTCACACTAGAGCACAAATTAATGCAGCTGTAGCGCAAATAAAACAACTGTAGAGCATTGGGGTTAGGGAGAAGGAACTCAGAAAATAGAACGGAAAGGATACTGCCGCACTCTTCTGAAACTGCACTTTACACCAAAGTGTATTTGTGATAAGAGGCATGCATGCAACCTCCGGCTGCACACATGGAAATCAGATCCCTTAACAGAGAAGAGTCCTACAGAAGTCAAAGAGGGCCCGAATCAGGTCAGGTTTTCAGGATATCCGCATATATAAGCCTGAGAATATGACATGGTTCCTGCACTTTCTGATCTATTTGTAACACCACACCTTCATGGTTGAACACGATTCCTCTTGGTGATACTTTATCAAGTTGGCTGTAATTTACAAGTGCAAACATCAAGCCTGAGTCAATGTGTGGTTTTAAATTGAAGATTATGAAACACATTCTTGGATGCAGCAAAAATATTTCCCAAAAAAATCAGGATACATTTTTAGGGTTTTGTTACCAGTTTCCTCAGAACGAACTATTAAAATGTTTGCGCACACAGCAGCTCCCTTACTTTGCTTTCCCAATCTGGTACAGAAAGAAGGAAATGTACTCGGTCATTTTCTGCCTAAAACTGGACTAAATGTACGCATTGTTGAATGAAATCCAAGAGTATTCGTAAGCAGGTGCAACAGCCAAAGTCTTCAAGCTGTATTTCCAAAATGTTTTTGTGGTAGACACATTTTAACACGTAAACAGTTTGTAAAAGTAAACTCGTATTCTAAAGCCTTTTTTCTGCACAGTTAAAATATTTTCCTGTGAAGATTCCCCTTTCCATTTACAACTTCCATTTTTTTTGGTAGTGGTGGTGGTGGGGGCCAACGTCTCAATTTCACATTCTCACTATGGACACAGATTTTCTCCTGCACTCGACAGGAGTAGTTCTGAACCATATCTAGAGTAAATGCATGCCTGCCACAGTCGTGATTACTCACAGGTTTGAGGGTTTCATCCATTTAGAAAGATATCTCTCTCAGCATTCCCCCTCTATTCTTCCCCCCCCCCCCCCGCCCCTCCCTGGAAAGCCCATGATACATCGCCTGGAGCAGATCTGCTCGGGGATATATTATCATGCTATGCTGATATAGTATTATGCATCAGCAAATCAATTCCAAGGGCAAATTCACATTTTGGGACAAAATGTGAGTTTCTACTTTTAAAGAAAAATATTTCTGCAGCAAAGCATGAGTTACGTACCAAATGTCTGAGAATCTGCCGCTAAATGCATAAATACTGCACGGAAACTTGCCCACTCATCAGAATCCGAGGCACACAATACGGTCAAGTCCTTCCACGTTCTAGACAGTCTGTGTTTCTGCAAATATTTTACCACCTTTAAATTGTGAACCATTTTCATAATTACACACATTGCGTTAAGAAATCTTGCATGCAGGTCAATCAGCCTCCCCAATAACTTGTTAGTTCACGATTTTTGAGTTCATGGATATCATTACAAGTGTTATTGGAAGGAACATATATAGTGCCAAATGATCAGGTGAATGAAGTAACTGGAAAATAAAAAATACGTCAAGAAATGACACCGGATCCAACACCAACTCAACATTAAAATTGGTAAACAGATGACTATCCTGCTTTCTTACCAATATAGGTTTCATTCACTTGTAAACTCGTAAACCATACTTTTCAACTGATAAAAACGTGCCTCTTTCCTCTCCATACACTACAATAAATCACAACATGGTAGGTGCGTAATACCATTAGCATTGTTCAACAGCAATGCTATTGTGTGACTTGAACACTTCCGAGAGCCAAAAATGGGGCATGCATCAACAATTTCAAGACCGCAGACTACCATTATGCATTTCTCTCTTAATGCCACTCCACGCAGCAATTAGATGTACACTACATCATAACACAAATACAAACTAGAATAGAACAAGGACAACATAAAAAGGTTGATGCATGGAATAATCCTCCTCTTAAATGCTGCTCGTCGCTCATATAAGTAGCACTTTACTCATCACATTTAACTTTAACTTTGCTTAAGCATTATATATAGCCGGTTTCATTACTTCAGACTGGTTTCCAATTAATGGAAACGTTCTCCCAATAGGTGATTTTTACCTTCATGTTCAGCAGTGCCCCTCCCTGTCCACCATCGAAACCAGTGGCTCCATTTTGGCCGCGGCCTCCTGACTCACCTTGGGACTTCCAGACGCATCCTTTCTCCTTGCCATGCCCCTCCTTTCTAGTTGGGCCGCAAGTCGAAGAGGCCGCAACTCTTAAAGCAGAGACCTCCTCCGACCACTTTGTGGCCGCAGGTTCCATCCTACCTGCGGTGTGGCCCCCGCTGTAGAAAGCACCCATCTCCACTCCAGAGGCCCTCCGCATGAGTCCCATAGGCCTGATCTGACGTGTGCGGCAGGGTTTAGCAGGCATTAAAAATTTGAGGAAAGGCTAAGACAACATTGCCTGTTCCAGCGGAAATTACAACCATTTTGCTTTGGACAGAAGCCCATTACATTACAACTTCACACTGCCACGCTCAAGGAGTACTGTAATGCGTCATAAATAACAGTTTACGTTTACACTATTTTCTAAATCAGCTTTTTGCCAGCATTTCATGAGCCTACTTTGTACGCGTTTGGCACTTTTGACGCCAGTTTCCCCGGTCTTCACCCATATCATAAATTGAGACCCCTCTTCTATCCTGGACTTAATTCTACCTAGTCTTTGGGAAATTTGTGAGTCTTGGTTATTAGCCCCCATTTAAATGCAATATAGTTGTGCACAATGTCTGATCAGGTAAGAGCTTTTATTAATGAAGAAATTATTAAGAGGATAATCCAACATGAGATGCGTAACCGCGTATGCAGGACATTTATCCAGGTAATGAGCGAGAAGAGGTGCCACAGGGGCTCAGGTTAAGAAACGTGGTCCATTTCGGAAGGTGACACAGATTCCAGTGATAAGGGAGGCAAAAAAAAAAAAGAGGAAGACCAAGCATCTTGACAAAGTTAATGGGAAGTCAATGATGATGGTAGGTTGAAGAACCTAAAAGGATGGGAGTAAAGCACCTCAAAAGGGTGTGGTGCCCTCTTCAGCATAAAAGATGTCCGGTGCGTCACAATGGATTTGGGTGACCCTATCAGAAAACAGGTATTGGATACTCAAGAGATTGAGTTTGGGGACCAAAATGAGGATGATCAAATGTATGTGGAGTATGTTAACCTAAACCAGGGAGCTATTGATGGAAATGATCTCTTCATTGAGGATTCAGTGCCCTGTTCCTCCAAAGACGAGACTAAAAACCCTCTAGCACATGAGCAGTTTTATTCAAAGGTGGATCAGAAATCAATTGGAAAATTATGTGCGCAATGTCCTCAAAGCAGAAGGCTCAAGGCCGGTTATTCACAACAAGGTGTGCCTTACTCCAAACCTGGTCCCCGAACTTATTACCTTCCTTTTTTAAATGGCCAGAGACCCCAGAAAAGGGCTCAAAGGATCCTTCTAACTATGTTAGGACCGCCTCCTAGATGTTGTCAGCCCTCTGGCCAGGAGAACTGACATGGCTAAAGATGCTTATATGAGGGGCTTCCCCTACACTTGGACTTACTGAGCGGCTGGAGCCAGCGTGCTATGGTTCTACTGGCAAATGCAAACGCTGGTCAGAATGCTGAAAGACGCAAAGCAGTCCTTATGAAGATTAGTCCTAAACTGGGAATTTGGCTGAGAAGGAGGCCTAAGAAAACCCTAAAGGGCTTCTCTTCGGTAAAAATATGGTCAAGACCCTGGGCAAATATGTCGCTACTTTCACCGCTCTTGATAAAGCTCAGAAACATGCACAGGGTTTGCCGCCCTGGTATTTTGGACCGGGCCGGCATAAGGGGACTTTTTGTCGGCTGAGCCTTCCAACGGGCCCAATTCATTAATTTTAGACAAAGAGGATGCTACGGTGGAGGGTACCAAGCCAGTCCAGCATTTACCTTCGACCCTCAGAGAGGCCATTATCAGAGAGGCCATTATCGGAGAGGGAGGGGATAAACACTGAGGCTAAGGTTCCTCAGTGAGTACTATCATCTTTCTTTCTTTCCAGGGGAGGGTGGGGAGGGGTCACCTCAAGCATTTTTTCGCATGTTTGGGAAATTATTTTTAAGGATCCTTGGGCGTTACAAACCATACAGAGTTTCACAATACATTTTCCGATAACTGCCTTTCACTCTACCATGCCAAAGGAGCTGATCTTGAAGGCAAATCAACAAAAGATAGTAGGTGAAGTGAGGTCTAGGTTGGTAAAAGGTGCCATTGTAGATGTGGAGTTAAAAAGCAGAGTCTTCTTGAGCACCCTTTTCCTGGTGAAGAAAAAATGACCAGGCTGTAGATGCGTTATAAACCTAACGGTATTGAACATGTTCTTGGTGTACAGACACTTTAAGATGGAGGGGATCCATCTGTTAAGAGATCTTTTGCTAAAAAACAAATGGTTGGTGAAGTTGATCTGAAGGACGCCTAAATTCACAATGCCCACGGCCAGGGACTGCCAACCTTACCTTCAGTTCACCTAGCGGGGTTGCCTTTACCAATTTTGTTCTGTCCCCTTATGCATTTCTTACAAATAACTGCTAAAGATCTCCTATATCTGCTTGTCACAGTATGATTAAAGGCAGAAGTGCAGGAGAGAATGTTTTGGTTTGTAGAGTCCTTAACAGCATATCTAGGCCTCCAGACCTAGATATCAAACTTTGTGGGATGTCAATTTGATTCTTTCCTTGCTCTCTTCTTGTCCAGATAACAGATTTTTGGAAAAAAAAAAGACTTACTGCATTTTTGGGGGACGCCTTTCTGCATTTTTGCTGTGACCTGGTTGGAGTTGGGAGCTTGGAGTTTGCCATCAGCCATCAACCCACTTCTTGCGGAACCCGCTCCGCGGGTCCCGCTGCGCTTGGAGTGCTGCCTGCCATTGTTTACAGGGGGATGCTGAGGGAAGGATATTGGTAGGGGCTGCGAGCGAGCGCGCGCGCTGCACTGGGACTACATATCCCAGGAGCGCCCGCCTGCCTGCCTGACTTGCTACACCTGGGCCGCTCTCCCCGACCCCTCCCCCCTCTCACCGAGCATTTATCAGCTGTTCTTTGGATCTGGCAAGTGGGACGCCTTTCTGCATTTTTGCTGTGACCTGGTTGGAGTTGGGAGCTTGGAGTTTGCCATCAGCCATCAACCCACTTCTTGCGGAACCCGCTCCGCGGGTCCCGCTGCGCTTGGAGTGCTGCCTGCCATTGTTTACAGGGGGATGCTGAGGGAAGGATATTGGTAGGGGCTGCGAGCGAGCGCGCGCGCTGCACTGGGACTACATATCCCAGGAGCGCCCGCCTGCCTGCCTGACTTGCTACACCTGGGCCGCTCTCCCCGACCCCTCCCCCCTCTCACCGAGCATTTATCAGCTGTTCTTTGGATCTGGCAAGTGGGACGCCTTTCTGCATTTTTGCTGTGACCTGGTTGGAGTTGGGAGCTTGGAGTTTGCCATCAGCCATCAACCCACTTCTTGCGGAACCCGCTCCGCGGGTCCCGCTGCGCTTGGAGTGCTGCCTGCCATTGTTTACAGGGGGATGCTGAGGGAAGGATATTGGTAGGGGCTGCGAGCGAGCGCGCGCGCTGCACTGGGACTACATATCCCAGGAGCGCCCGCCTGCCTGCCTGACTTGCTACACCTGGGCCGCTCTCCCCGACCCCTCCCCCCTCTCACCGAGCATTTATCAGCTGTTCTTTGGATCTGGCAAGTGGGACGCCTTTCTTGAGCGTAAGCACAAATCCCTGACCATCGCATGGACAGGGCATTCCCCCTTGATCCCCGTTGAGGGTACCTGCTGGCGTAATATCGGCATTTCTTGTGGTCTTTTGTTGTGAACAAATCCAGTGCCGGCTTGCCCCAATCTCTGAATACCCTGAGCACTTGAGCCTGCTCTAGCTCCCATTCGTGGCAGTCCGATTGGGACCTGCAGAGCATGTCCGCTAGGGTATTGTGGAGACCTCTGACATGTTCTGCTCTGAGGGTTATGTTGTGGAGTGTGACCCATTCCCACAACTCCTGCGCAGCTCTGGATAAAGTTGCTGATCTTGTCCCTCCTTGCTTGTTCACGTAAAACATGCTGGTGGTATTGTCGGTCCGAACCAGTACCGCTGAACCTGCAATCCTTGGAAGGAAAGCTTGCAGGGACAGGAAAATCGCTCGCAATTCCAGGCTCTTTATGTGTTGTTTCTTGTACTCTGGAGACCACTTTCCCTGTATCTGTAAATCTTGGAGATGACCTCCCCCATCCTTCCATAGAGGCATCCCTAGTGAGGACAACATCTGGAATATCCTGTATGAAAGTGAGTCCTTCTGCTAAGTTGGGCATCTGTGACCACCAACGCAGAGAGTCTTTCATGCGTGGGGTGACTGAGGAGGTCGTCGAAGGAACCCACGGCCTGCTGCCACTGAAAGTATAGCTCCTCTTATAGGGGTCTCATCCGAAGTCTTGCCAAAGGGACGAGGTTTATTGCGGAAGAGCACATCCCCAGGAGTGACACAAACACGCGACAGAAACTGACTTACTTCTGGAAATCAGGATTGCCAGCTTTTGAAGACGAACCTGCCGTTCGTGAGACAAGAATGCTCTGCACTGGACAGCATCCAGCAGAGCTCCTAGAAATGGAAGGACCTGCATCGGGCATAACTGAGATATGCTCCTGTTCACAGTCAGCCCCAGAGAGTTGAACAGATGAAGAGACGTTGTCACAGCCTTTCTGCATTTTTGGGGGACGCCTTTCTGCATTTTTGCTGTGACCTGGTTGGAGTTGGGAGCTTGGAGTTTGCCATCAGCCATCAACCCACTTCTTGCGGAACCCGCTCCGCGGGTCCCGCTGCGCTTGGAGTGCTGCCTGCCATTGTTTACAGGGGGATGCTGAGGGAAGGATATTGGTAGGGGCTGCGAGCGAGCGCGCGCGCTGCACTGGGACTACATATCCCAGGAGCGCCCGCCTGCCTGCCTGACTTGCTACACCTGGGCCGCTCTCCCCGACCCCTCCCCCCTTCTCACCTATTCGTGCATATATTACGGGCTCTGCTCTTCCGCTGCGCGGGAGCGCGCGGGAGGGCGCCGGGAGAAGCCCGGGACAAGGGCGGGACAAGGGCGGGACAAGGGCGGGACCGTCTGTGGCCGTCAGGGGCCAAAGGAGGCCGGGCTGGGCCACCCCACTGACGAGTAGGACTCGAGATCTGTTTCTTGTAATTCGTTGTTCTCGGGACTCCATTGATCCATTATATTGTGTGCCCCACTGTGTTTATGTACTCGTAAAACCTACCAATAATGTCTCACATGTTAAATACTACCAGCTTACCACCTCCCCATTCTGAGGGTGGTACGACCATTCTAGGCCCCTTGGACAAATTCTTTTCCAATCGTTCCAATCAAGATATAGACAAAGAGATCTCACTGGCGGAGAAACGTGCAGACCGTAGGCTGTCCATTGAGCTTCTTAAAAGCTCTATGGAAAAAAGGTTGCCGCAAGCCTATCCGGCATTGGTAACCCCTCTGTCCTCTATAACTTTGCCTGGGGTGATTGAAATACAAAACACTTCTCCCTCTACTTTGGAGATTGAGGACGGCCCACTACAAAGATTGGACAATGCCACTCTGTCCACTTCTTTACCTTTAGACCCCATTGTTAATTCATCTACAGTGAAAACCATAATTAAAACTAGTATGTCAGGCCTAAAACCATGTGTAAAAAGGAAAAGGATTACTGCCCCAAGGAAACTCCATCCTTCCAAACCCCCTAACAAGGTAAGAAAAGTGGTAAAAAACCCTTTATTTACACAAAAGGCACACAGTGGGGTAAGTGGAAGTGGCGACTTATTAAATGAGGGGGACAATGTAGTTATAGAGAGTTCTAATCCACTATTTAGTGATCCCCAGGGGAACGGGTTGGCTGCGAACATTCCTCCAATAGACTCATTGATACCTGAGCTGGAGAAATTACTAAGGTTGCTTTTGACACCCATTGAGGCCAAAGTAAATAAGCTAATGGATCGATTAGACCACTTTGAGCAGGCCACCTTGGATAATTTTTTCCATACTAAGTCACTAATTAAATTACAGCCCAAGATAACTGAGTCTAGTAGGGCTGAGGAAATTTCAGAAAAAGCACAAAATCTGCCTGTTGTTGTAACACTCCCCCAAGCAGGCTGCACTATAAGTAAGACCCAGGCAAAGGGACCAAGTCAACCGCTTATTTCACCAGAGCAGGTCTGTCCGAGCACTAGTGCAAGGGAAAAAGCATCTAAGGTCCAACACCCTATGGTAAAGGACAAGAATAAGACGGGCCTACAAAACAGCAACACTGTTGCAAGTAACCATCGGCGAATGCCAAGTATTTCCAATCCCGACATAAATATTGGAGCAGAGGGCCTTAATGGCCCCAGGACAACTAAAGCTTTATCCACAAACCCTCAGCAAAAATCAAATATCCCTAACCCTTGTCCTAGTGCCCCGGTTAATAGACCACCACCGACTTATTTGGAGAAACAACCCCGAAAGATTCCTCCTGTGAATCTTACCCCGGATTCCCACCCTTTCGTGGCGGTTCTCACTAATGTTCCACCTCTTTTAGTCGGTCAAGGAGAAAACTTCCAGATGCTCAAAAATAAAGTAATGCACTGGTTGAAGGAAAATAGACCACTCCCGGGGGGGCTGGACGGGTTGATAATAGGGGCAAGGAGGATCGACTGGATTGGGTACACCAGTAAAAACTTGGGGGGTGACTGTATTATCATCAATTTTCAAGACCCCAGGGTGGCTGGTTGGATTACAAGGCAGGGCTGGGGTATAAGTAGTGGTGGAATTGGTATCGTGGATCTTTCTTTTTTCTACCCAAGACAAACATGCTTATTAAAAGGTGGGCCCATGAATCTAAATAGTTCCACCAATCCTCCGTTGGTAATGATTGCACCCTCACCCTCTACCCTACTGCAATGGCAACCCCAAAATATTGGTTCAAATTATAATAATCTGGAAGGCACTGAATGTTTGAACTGGGGATATTGACCAAAGCTTAATATAAGGGGATGCCTTCCACACCAGAAGCCAATTTGGGTCCCCGAAACCCCGGAAATGACTACTGATGCTGTGTTGAAGGTAATAGAAGGCGATGAAAATGTTGCATCTGTAGAGGAAATTACCGGGGATTTAATGCAAAACATGAGTGGTGAGGTGTTAATGGAACAGAATACTGTGGACAATGCTCACAATTTGGGAGATGAGGATGATGGACAATTGAGTCCCATGGGATTGCCCATTTCTGATATAATGGGTAGTGATAGCCCTGCTATGGAAAGCTTTGTATCTTGGAACGTTGCAGGATTGGGGAGTAAGTTGATGTTACAATCGTGGGCCGACTTTATTAACGGGTTTGAACTGTGTTTCTTCCAGGAGACTTGGGCCTGTGATCCTATTTACCTCCAAGGCTATTTAAATTTTTCAATCCCGGCATGTCGAGGTCCTAGGGGTAGATCCAAAGGAGGCCTCACAGTTTGGATTAGACAGAGTTCCGGACTTACTGTGAAAATGTGGGACTTGGGCTGCAGAGATATTCAAATGCTACGAATTTCCTCAGTAGAGTGGGGTGTGATAGATTTATATAATGTCTATGCCAGAGGTTGTAATAAAGGGAGTTCCCCCACTTTAGAGGCTCTATTTAATTTTCTGCAATCAAAGTCCCTTGGAAACAGAATAGTAATAGCTGGGGATTTAAATAGGACTTTTGAGCCTCTGGATAGTACCGAAAACCCATTAGGACAGGAAGAGGACAATCTATGGGGTGTTCCATCCCTGAATCTTGCCCCTGTCAAACGTTGGTCAAAAGATATTCTTTCCTTAAATGCTATGTGTTTAGAATATGGGATGCGTGCCCTCAATGGTAGAACAAAGGGAGATAAGGAAGGTATGTGCACATATGATAATGGTCATAATAGAAGCAGGATAGACTACGTTATTTGTAGTCTTAATCTTTGGCAGGGGGTTTGTGACATGGAAGTTAAGGGCAGGATAGAAAGTGATCACAACCCCCTCTGTGTGACCCACACTTGGTGGAAGCACACTCAGCCTTATCTACATGCTAGTAATGGGTTGCTCCCAGACATGGCGAATAATATGCGTAGATTGAAATGGCCCTCGGTATTGGCGAATGCAGCCTCCATGGATTTTATTGGGTCTGAAGTGGACAAAGCAATTGTTTCCATGGAATTAGCTAGTGCAACACTGCCAGGATCTAGGGCGATCACTGAAATCCATAACAATCTTTTCGCCACCCTAAAACCATACTTTATGAGAACATGTAAGGGTAATCGCACAGCTTCCTCTAAACCAGCAGGGTGGTTTAACAAACAGTGCAGGGCAGCCAGATTAACACTGGGTAATGCTATTAGAAGCAGGGACAGTGTAGCAATCAAAACTGCCAGGAAGCAATACAATACTAGCATTTTCTTGGCCAAAAAAGACTGGGATGAGAAGCATTGGGAGGAACTGAAGGAGGCTTCTGGAGCAAAGGATTCCAGGCTTTTCTGGAAGATAGTAAAGTGGGGCAGAGGCGGTACCCCAAACAAACCGGATAATAATGTTGCTGAATCCGATTGGGTGAATTACTTTAGGCCCCAATATGCTGAAACAAAGGAGTGGGGTGGTGGGGATGTAATCTTGGCTGTATTTCCTAAGGATGATCTGTTTTCCTCCAAGGAAGTTGAATTTGTAATTAGCTCCGTTCAAGGGGGTAGGGCCCCGGGATTAGACGGGATACCCTCGGACGTTTTTAAAAATGATAAAGATAGGTGGGGCAGATATGTGCTCCTATTGGGGAACGCAATTGCAAAGGGTGCGCAAGTCCCGGAACAGTGGAGGGGAGCCATCATTATACCCGTCCACAAAAAAGGAGATCGATCCCTTCCAGCTAACTACAGGCCCATAAGTTTGATTGCCACCGTCCAAAAAGTAATTGGGAAGATGGTGGTAAACAAACTTATGGACTGGGTGGACGAAAATGATTCTCTTTCCCCTTTTCAGGCAGGCTTTCGAAGGGCTACCAGTACCATCGACCAGGTGTTTCGCTTCACTATGCTACGGTGGGGGGCGGTTCTTCTTGGTGGGGGCAGCCTGTATGTCGCTTTTGTCGACCTGCGGGCTGCCTTCGACCTAGTCCCAAGGGGTAAGCTCTGGGCAGTGTTAAGTAAGATAGGCATTCCCGCAGAATTGCTTACTTTGGTTATGAGGTTGCACGAATGCAATTTTGCCAAAGTACAGTGGGGGTCAAATGGCCAATCCTCTACTGACTTCCCTGTGGAGCGTGGGGTGCGCCAAGGTTGTGCAATGGCGCCCTTGCTCTTCACATTATATATCAATGGGATAGTCAGCAGGATGCAGGACGCTAGTGTGGATGCGCCTTCGTTGGCGGGCATCAGGGTTCCGATCCTGATGTTCGCTGACGACACTTTGATAATATCCAAAACCCCAGCTGGATTGCAACGGGCCCTGAATGTTTTTGATGACTTTTGCCAGGAGCATGGCCTGGAAGTAAACATAGGCAAGACCAAGCTGATGGCTTTCTCCCAAGGACAGAAGCCTCGCCCTAGGATACACTTGAATAATATCGGGCTTGAGGTCGTAAGGGAGTTCACCTACTTAGGGGTACAAATCGCAAGTAATTATGGTTGGTCCCACCACATAGAAAAGGCGGTCCTGAAACATCAGCAAATATCGGGGGCCTTACGGGTGGAGCACAATAGATCCAAAACAAAACCCATAAAACCTGTCCTCGCTGTATACGATGCTAAGGCAATAGGATCGGCCTTATATGGGGCGGAGCTGTTTGGCTTTGACAACTTAACCTCATTACAGATAGCTGAGAACTGGTTTCTTAGGGGCATTACGGGATTGCCCCAGAGTACACCATTAATCCCCCTTAGTCTTGACCTGGGAAGAAGATCGGTAACCGACCGAGCCAGACTGCGTCCCATCTTATACTGGAGGCGACTTTGGTCCACCCCTGAAATTAGGCATTATGGGGAAGGCTTCCTGGCAATAATCAAGAGTGATATATTCCATAAAATATCATGGCTAAAAAACCTAAGGGTATTGCTAGGTGAACTAGGTCTTTCCAACCTTTGGGACAATCCGTCGGGGGAAGTGTTCCCAAGCAAAAATATACTTAAAGCACTATATTGGGAATGGATAGATGAGAGGCTTTGGAGAAGGGTTAAATCTGACTCAATGGGAGGTCGCTTTTTGGAAAGTAAAATGTGTCCTGCTTTAGAAAATTACTGGGACAGTATAACTGTTCCTATGGACAGAAAGTTGTTTTTCCAATTAAGATCTGGTTCCCTCCCGTTGAGAGATCTAACAGGCAGGTGGAAGAGTTTGAACACCCAGTGCTGCCCAGCATGCGGCGCAACTAAGGAAAGTGTGGGACACTTCCTATTTGCTTGTAAGGCTTATGCCTCCCCAAGAAGGGTCTGGTTAACCCCTATCTGCAAGAACCTTGGGACATCCAGTGCGGTTGAGGCACAGAGAATTATTTGCACTACTTCTGAGGAGCCTATTGTTATGGGAATAGCAAAGTACCTGGGGTGGGCTTGGTCCATTAGACGGAGAGCCCTTTCTGTTTCTCCTAATGTTTCTTGATTATGTTTTATTTGTATAATGTTTTGTTTTACAATGATTAAGCTTGCGCAACTGTTTTAATGTATTGAATGAAATGCCCTGATTAAGTGTGATGTTTTTATAATATGCATGTTGTGCTTTTATGAGTTTATAACTCGAATAAAGCCTTCTACTACTACACAGCAATCTTTCCGAAGTAACTTTGATTAACTAATCGTCCAAATACGGGACTACTTGGATTCCCCAGGATCGTAACACTGCTGCCACAGGAGCTAGGCACTTTGTAAAGATCCTTGGAGGTGATTTTAGTCCAACTGGGAGCACTTTGAACTGATAATGGGCACCAGCCACAGTGAAGCGAAGATACTTGCGATGCTTCGGATGTATTGGGATGTCAAAGTGAGCGTCTTCCATATCCAGAGAAGCCCAAAAATCTCCCTCGTTGAGACAACCCTAGTGAGACCATGCAAAATCCTTGCTTTTTGAGGAATCTGTTCAGGTTGCGAAGGCTATTCCCCTGATTTCTTTTTGATGAGGGAAAAAAAAAAAATTAAAGAAATCGGGAATAGAAACCCGTCCCCTTCTGAAGTGATGGAACCTTCTCGATTGCATTCTTGAGGGGCATCGTTAAAGCTTCTTTGAATAATAAGTGAAGACGAGGGGAGGGGGTCCCTTGGGTGGAGTGGTGGGTGGCTTGGTGACAAATTCTAAGGTATGACCGTTGTTTATTAGGTCTAGAACCCATTGGTCCGATGTAATTTCTTGCCACTTGTCCACAAATGCTGAAATTTTCGCACACACAGGGAGGGGAATTGAAGTGGAAGGCGCCCTGCGGAGATCACTGCTTTCTATTGGTGTCCCATCCTTGATTTTGCGACCTTTTTCGTCCACCTTGACGAGAGAAACCAGACTTGTTAGATTGCCTGTACGATGATTGATGAGATTGTCTACATTGGGGCTGGTACGGTCTATTCTGCTGGGTTTGATACCCTCCTCTAGAGGAAAACCCACGCCCTCTTGCACCTCTGAAGGTTCAGCGTTTGTACTGCAATGAACCCAAGGATCTTGCGGTATCAGTATCAGTTTTTATTGCTTGGAGAGCTTCATCTATGTGTTTTCCAAACAACGATTTGCCATCATAGGCCATATCCAATATCTTTGTCTGGACTTCTGGTCTGAAAGTGGTGGCCTTAAGCCAACCCTGGCGTCTGAGTACTGCTGCACCAGCCAGTTGGCGAAAATTCGTATTCACAATGTCCAATGCACAGTCTATGGTCACGGACGCTGCGCGCTCTCCTTCTAATAGAAATTTTCGTGTGTCTTGTCTCCCGGAATGAGCTCAATAAGACCAGCCATCTCCGACCACATTTGGCAGTCATAACGACCTATTATTGCTAGGGAGTTAACTGCTCTGATGGAGGCAGCTGCCATTGTAGAAAATGTCTTGCCGATCAAATCCAGACGACGCCCCTCCTTGTCCGGCGGTGTAGTAGTGGGTGTTGCTGGGTTTTTAGATCTTTGTTGGGCAGCCTGGGAAATGACCGAATCTGGTCGAGGATGGCCAATGAGACAGGATGGACTATTGGCCGAAGCACGGTATTTGTCTATCCACGGAAGCACCGCTGGCACAGATGCAGGATTTTTCATGATCTTGACCACTTCTTTCCAGATGTAATCAATTATGGGGACAGCTCTTGTGATTCCCGATTGTTGATTCCTCCTTAAAATCATGGAGGAAGCATTCAGACTGCTCAATGGTAACCGGCAAGTGAAATCTAGCAGCAGCACGCTGCATGAGATTATGAAATCCCCCCTATATCCTCTGGGGGCGCATCAGATGGTAGAGGAGTCAGTGGCGGAGGCATAGGGATAATATGAGTCCCAAGGATCTGCCGGATCTGGAAGTTCACCCTCTTCAAATTCCTCTTCAGTGGTTGAGTCCTGACCGTGACGCGGGTCATGAGGAGGTTCTGGAACTTGAGGCGTTGGAACAGGAGCATCAGGTGAAGGCAAAGTATCCGGAACCGGCCCAGGTGGTGGAACCTGCGGAATGACTTGTGGGGGAAAACGCTGTCTGTAATCTGCGAGCATGGCTTGCAGGTCTTGTATCAGAGTTGGAGGCAGATGGGACATCTCGCTCTGAAGAGGTTGACTATGGTAAGTCTTATGATGCGGGACAACAATGTCCTCTTGATAATATTGTTCTTGATAATTTTCCTCCTCATCATTGTCATCCTGACATTTGATGTGTAACTCAGAAGGTGGCGTGCTATTCCAAAAGGGCCCTTCTTCCTCATCATCCTCATAGTCATCATCCTCATCCTGCACATATGTTTGCAGGAGATGTGAGGGAGTAAGCGGTGATATATCGCTATAGTCATGTCTTTGAAATGTTTTCAGCTGAAAACCCCTAGAGGAAACGGGAGTAGAATGAGTAGGCGCCATTGCAGGTGCCGCAGACGGAATAGGCAAAACTCCTGGCATCGTCGTCGACGGGCTCTCCGTTGATGGCTTAGACGTCGACGGGCTCTTCGTCGACAAGACCAACGTCGACGTGACGCTCTTAGACGGGGTAGTAATCAGCTGCATCTTGGTCAACACTTCTCTCGTCGACGATGGAGGAGTCGTCGATATGGATTTCGACGCTGACTTAGTCGACGAGGTCTTCGTCGACGATCCCTCGACGGGCTTCTTAGGCAGAATAGTAATCCTTGTCGACAGAATAGGAGAGGTGATGGACGTCGTCGAGATAGTCTCCGTCAACGAAGGAGCAGAAGAAGTGACAGAAATCTTCGACTATGGAGGGAAAGCCAGAGATTTTGAAAGGCTTTTACTCACCGTTTTTAAAGACTGCTTTTTAGAGTCCTTGAGAGCAGAATCCTGAGGAGAGTGTGCCGATTCAGAGAAAATGAGAGGAGTCCTCTGAGAAGAGCCAGAAGTAGAGTGGGAAGATTTATGGCGCTTTTTCCCCCTCACTTGAAGAGCTGTCATGAGACATAGTTCTCTTGCTAGAAGTTGAGGTTCTATCATCCTCTCAGCCGAAGAGGATTTAAGCCATAACAGAACTCTCGCTAAGAGTCTTAATAGGGAAGGTGCGGCAAATTTTGCAATCTATTGCCTCATGTTTAGGGTAGAGGCAGTAGATGCAGTCTATATGCTGCCCATCAACATGGACCCTCTTCTTGGCGCAGGTTCTGCAGGACTTGAACAAGGCTTTCTTGTCAGACATGATGAATAAAGTAGAATCTGAGTGGCACTCAGGGAAACTCCCTTCCACGACGTGCGGTGAAAATCTGAGGAGAACTGGCTCTGCTGAGAGGGTTCTAGAGGGTGCTGATGGCCAATTGGTACTAATTCTTTGGTTCTTTTTGCATAATGATGTAGATAGGCTGCTAAGATCAAGGCCTTCGGCCTTTTTCTTTGGGGCCTACTACTACTACTATTATTTTTGGCACTACTTTATTTACCGTGGGACTCCCACCTCGGCGACGGGGAATGATTCAGGCATGTGAATCTATGAAAGATACCCCAGTACTGGATAATAAAGACTGTCGGACACCATCTTTTATCCAAGATATGACTCCTGAAGAAAATTGTGCGGAGTTGATTGCATGAGAATAGTATTCACGTATGAATGAATTTCGACCCGATGGTGCTAAGGAATTGTTATTTAATTAGTTCAACCCTTTCAAGCGGACACCATAGCAATGATTGCAAGATAGGTGAAGTGTATTATGCAGCAAGCTGGCATGGACTCATAAATGTTGTGCACATTCATTGAGAGGTGCCATGACTATTAACGCCCTCCGGAAAAGTGGAAGATTGGAGGACATTAGGAAAGCAGCTGATTAGTCTAATACTGCCACATTTGCTAAAAATTATTGTAAGCCTATTAAACACATGTCTAATGTAGTTTTGGTGGGCTGCCAACATGCATAATCGTAGCCTTCGGTCTTGTAATGAACTAGCGATTCTCAAAATTAAATGGCAAGAGAATCTGAATTTCATTAAAGACATGGAGGCTAACATTATCTTCACCTCCCTTGTGTTGGGGTGGAGTTCTTGCAAAAAAATTAAATAAATAAAAAAGTTTGTTTAAACAAAATTATCTTAGATTTGTTTAAGGAATCTTATTGTAATGCAACGTGCGGCTTGCATTTTTCCCCTTGAACGCTTTCTCAACCAATTTCTCCCTTTTCAGATAATATGCAGCAATTCGTTCCTTCTAGCTGTTTTTTGAAATAGCGGTTTTCAACTTGTCGTTTACCCATGGGAAGGAGATCAACTTTTGTGTACAAGTCGCTCATGTGTTGCCATTGTTTTATTCTCTATTGTATTATGATGCAATGTACTTTTAAGTGCTGCATGGCAAGGCATTAAAAGATAAATGCATGTTAGCCTCCATGTCTATAATGAAATTCAGATTCTCTTGGCATTCAATTTTGAGAATCCCCATTTATAAAAATAAATACTACTTTTTTGGAAGAACAAACACAAAACTCATTACATCACTTAGGAAATAACCTGATGCACACATTCGAAGTAACCTTAAATGGTCCTGTCCAACTTACCTTACATCTTAATCTATCGGAGCCTGAGAAGGGGGACTTGCTACTGACTGCGACTAAGCTACAGAAATAACATCTCAAAAAGCAACTTAAAGAGGGTGGATTAGACCAGTAGCTTGAAGCAGAACAGTTCTGTGCACAGCCAACAGCCAAATCAACTTCTGCTCAGGACACAGGATGTGGAGAATGCTCAACCAAAAATCTGATATGATACTTGGTTGAGGACAGAAGTCTGTTACAACTCTCAAATACCCATCTCCTATGATATACCCTCAAATACCGTGCATTGCCCCAATGACAGAAATGTAGGTGCTAGGCAAGATCCTACATGATATTTTTGCCTGGAGCGAGGATGAAGTCCTGAATGTATCCATCAATCCTTTTACTCCTTCAGCCCTCCCCACCAGTTTACCATCTGCGATTTTGCTTTCAATTAACTTATACGTGCTTATTCCAGTGTGAACACCTCTCTACAACCCATCACACCAAACATGCCAAAGTACCCACCTGTAAATGGCAGCATGTTTTTCCTCTTCAAATGTTTAGAACAGTAAATTCAAATTTTACTAAGAGCCTAATATGCTTTAAACCGCCACAAAATTATGCAGCTAAAATTAAGGAAAATCAAACTTAGAAGTTTTATTGGCAAAAACATTTCCATTATGATCTCTCTCTGGTATGGGTGAAAAACTGATGAAGTATCATTAAACCAAATTTTGTCACACAAATGTGCTGGTATACTAATTATCAGGCATCCTGATCCCATTCTCAACTGTGTGTTGACAAACTGCCATAAAGCACACAGGTGAACTGTTATCTCTTCATGATAATTAACTGAGTAAATGCAGCAGAATTAAATCAAATCAATGTTTTGAAGCTTGTGGCGAGACACGCTCTAGACTGAGGGTCAAGAAAATACATTTTTAATTCTGCACTCCCCATAATACATTAAATATGAGAGACACTAAAGAGTTCAAAGTAAATTTGAAACAAATAAATAGCAGATCATATTGACAGAATGAAAGGTATTATGATCAAACACATTCACAGAAGTTAATTCGACTCCACTACCCAACCTGTGGAGAGGAATCTCTCGTATATTCTTCAGAAAAAAAATTAAGAAATCTGAAATCATAGATGAGTAACAGTGAATAAGGAATGCTTTGCATTGATAGGTTCTGAGGTACACTAAATAGACAACTAGAGAAAAGCTTGAGCTGGCTATGCCTTCCAGAACTCAAATGGGAAAATATCCCCATTATTCATTGTTAACCAACTATAATTGTATGTTATGTTTGCACAGCCCAAATCACCAGACCCAGTTTGACAGCTATGCAGGGGTTCAGGAGTCATAAGGGCGTCAAGCACACCATAGCTTAACTTGCCTGACCCCCCCAAGGCCTTTGTTATACCTGGTGCCCTGCCACTCACGCCTGACCACCTTCTGCCCATCACGTCCCTCCGTCAACCCCCATACCACACCACCCTCTGCATTAACCCAAACCCCAAAATATCAATAAAACGACGTCTCACCACCCACTGCATTTACCACCATCTTAGAACCTAAAATTGAAGAAAAAACACCGGATATCCTGCCACCCACTCACATAACATGATCCTCTCTTCTATCCACCCCGAGTATAAACAAATATTTGTTCTGTGTGGTTTGCTCTGGAATTCTTTTATGATGTTCCAGAAGTAAGAAACAACTTTCACTTCCAAAGGTTCCTCCAATATAGCAGTTCATAACCAGATTTAGAATCATGTATTCATGCTGGTTAGCCTCAGTGACAGTCCTACATTACTATGGTTTTAATGAGAACTAATACTCAATTGTGGTAACCAGACCAAATGTGATCAATACTGAAATTAGTCAGATACAAAACCATATTAACTAACTTATTAAATATATTTACAGAACGTAGGGTTATATGCTTTTTTTTATCAGAGTGTAACACTGCGATATACCTTCAAATTATGAACAGTAGATTCCTATACATTTCCTTAGAGAGTACATTGTCACAAAAAGAAATTAAGCAAACATCTCTACCACTGATTATGCAAATGGCTTACGTTCAATACAAGTAAAACCATTGCATTGAAAAACACTTCCTGCTAAGTTTGGGGGGAGGATGGAACCAAAAGTATAAACCTCTCTGACTACCAGAAATTGTAGTCCAAAGAAAATAAACATAATCCTCAATAAAAAGTAGTTCTTTGATGCCACCCTAAACTCGAGCAAGTCCTGGACGTCTCCTTGTCCTTTCTATATTTTTGTACTTAACAAATCATTAAGCAATAAACCTAATATTAACCAGCAGAAATCGGAGGGACTCTTCAAAGATCCAGTGTCCAGCCCCATATCAAGGCCGTCTCGTTGAAAAGCTAAACTTACTAACATGTGAATCTTTCTTAGAGCTGCCCTCCTCAAATATGTTTGAAAACTGCTTCAATCAGATAGACAACATACTTGAGTTGCACTCATTCAAGTAACACTTCATACTGCATTGACTGAATGAAACTTCCCATCTTTCAAAGAACAAGAGTATAGAAACATCCATCTTGAGTTCCTTAAATAAAATGCTCAAAATTAAATCTGAGCGGACAGAGTATGCATATTGGTAAGCATGCATGTAGGTCTGTATGTATGAGTGTTTTCATTTTGAATTTCAATATCATTAGTCAAAGCATCACACATTCTTCCAGCAGAACCACTGGTTGCAAGATCTACAGCAGGCCAAGACCATCTTTGCCTTAAGAGTGTAACTAAATCCAAGCCAACGACGCCATCGAGTGGCACTCCATATTGCAAACTTCAATAAATCTATTAAAAACAACCCTTTCAAATAGTCTAGTATTGATGTGGGAAAGAGTAATGATTTGCTCATGTTAAGCAGTAGCATCCAATGACCCTGTTCAGTTGCTTAGCCCAATACTGCTTTGGTTGGTCTGACAAAGCTCTTCTGGAAAGCAACAATGCACAAGAATTAGTTAACAGACTAATTCATGTGGTTGATGGCACCAATAAGTGATCACAGTAACTGAAATGTTACCAAGCTATATCTGATAGCCTAAAAGCATAAGTGATTGGTGGCACGCATAACAATATTTTAAAAATGTAGAACAAAAAACACTTTATCCCGCAAACAAGAAACTGTGGGAGAAAAGGACTAAAAGCTAATCAACCATATTATGTTTTTCAGCCTCTAACAAATGCTTTATCTACTTGACAAATGATTTTAGCCTCCCA
The DNA here is from genome assembly GCF_964204655.1 of Triturus cristatus. Taxonomy (NCBI): domain Eukaryota; kingdom Metazoa; phylum Chordata; class Amphibia; order Caudata; family Salamandridae; genus Triturus; species Triturus cristatus. The sequence continues at coordinate 1,067,191,804 of NC_140582.1, read as the reverse complement.
ATTTCGTCTACTAATTTCTAATCCAAGTACTGGAGAAAATCCATGTTCAATTTTAAACCACTTGTTAGTATTTGTGTACAGCTATGATCATGGAAAAAAAAAAAAAAAAGCCCTAGCTTGTTTCCAATTCTATATGTAAAATAATTAAAGGAAAATACATTTATATAAGTTCTTTAGTTTCACTCACCTGTCTTTGTGAAAGCTGTTGAAAGAAGCCAGGCAAACCATTAAACCAAACTTGAGCCGCTAAAGTGTTTACAGCTACTCTTCAGAAAAGAAAACAAGGAAAATACCTTAAAATGAATCAGAGGTATCCAACTCTTCTGCTTAAGAACCATATTCTTCATAATAACCGGACATGGTTATTAGCGGTCAAGTAGTCCCTCAGTCATTACCATTTAAGGCCAACTGTGCCTCTAAGTGTTGAAGCTATGAAAGTCTGAAGTGAGCCCATAGTGCCTCCTATGTGTCCACTGTCAGCTCTGTGGAATAAGGAAGAACATGGCTCTCTGAATAGCTGCTGCAATGCGGTCAACTGCAGAACTCCCCGCTTAGATGGAAAGCAACACTAAAAGCGTTATTAAAAGTAGCCACTCTCTCAAGTGAGTGCCCAAAACCCATTCCATTGGCACTCTTTTGGCAAGTATCATCATAAAACACAAGAATGAAAAGAAACGGAGAAGGCAAAGTTCAACAGGGAGAGAATATGTCAACCTAGCCCAGAATGGTCTCAGATATATATTTAACGCACAATACAAACATCTAAAATGCAGAAGCTGGCTCTGCACGTAGGACAGGGCACATGACTGGAGAGCCAGGTCTCGGGATGTTGCTGGTCCTGCCGGCTAGCAAACCACTTGCCCATGCAAGTGAGGCACCACATAGGACGGCAGTAGCATTGCTGACATTCTCCTTCATTCGGCTCCCTGCATAGCTTCACCAACTTGATATTGGCATTGATCTGCATGCAGCCAATGCATGGCTCCAGCTCCTTTAAACAGAAAAGAGACAGTTCATTATTTAGTTAGGCAATCATTCCTGCACTGTTTCACAAAATCCACAACTGCAATCAATCCACCTCCAAATGCAAAACTGTCACCTTGACCATATTAAGCACAGTTTACATGCAGGATCAAATACCCACTGCTACAACTCCAAGCTTCTTCCCATGCACACTATGTCTAACTGCAATCCTATAGAAACCCTACTCTAGTCACCTTTAACAAGAAGTACATTTCCAATCAGCCCACCCTCTCCATTTCTAATTAGACTGGTATCTTCATTTATCACTTTGATCAGTCTTTCAGGTGGATAGCATGTTTGAGGAGTTGACTATTATGAGTCACATTATTATAAAAATGATACTAAATTGTGTTATATAAAGTTTCCTACCACATGTCTGCAGATGTTATTACCCCATTTAATGATACCCAACTGGGTGGCTTCGGAAAGATGGAAGGATGAATCGGTCTTGCTGAGATTTGAACTTGTGTCCTGAAAATCACATCTCCGAGGCTAGCATGAGTCATCGTGCCAGCCTATTTCAACACTATACAATACAACCACAAGGTAAGCAAACCAGATACACCTGGAATGAGTTCAACAATGAACATGTGGCTTAGGAACTCCTACGATAGTGAAGGATACACTTCATATAGGAGGACATGGTGTTCAATGCCTGAAACTAGAATGAGTGCATAAAGGAGTATTCACAGATCATTCAGAATAATGTACCTCGAGGGTACAAGCAACAAGGATGGTCATATAATCTCCATACTCCGTTTCAATGGTGTACTGCATGTTCAGAGTTAAAATTTATACTGGAGGTTTTGATGCCCGATATAGTCAAAATAGAGGTAAAAGAGTCACGGGTAAGGAGTGTAAGGATAGACAATTGCTAGGCTTTAGGGTAAACAGTGCCATATAGCATTGATAGTCTAAATGTTAGGAATTTTACTTAATAACTGATCAGTTAGTTAGATTGTATTTAAAAATTACCATATTGCACTTTTAAACACTTAGGACATCTGGAGGCGCCATTTTGGTTAACGCTCCAGTTTCTCTGGGTCTCCTCTACTTAATGAGACCCGCTGTACGGACACGCAGCTGGTGCGCCATAGGCAAGCTAGTCTGCACCCGTCCACGTATGACCGGGGCCAGGGGACAGTAACCCTGGCTCTCTACAAGCAAGTACAATTGTGTATTTCTCTATCCAACTACGGGCGTGGCGCAGACCGTGTAATGAGATATGCTTACACTCCATTTGCCTAGACAAGGGTGAACTCTCTTATAATCACTGTTCCTTCAGCCCTCGCCCCATCCCAAGGACCCAACTTAAATCGGAGACCACTCACTCTTACAAAATGTTTTCAGTCAACTGTCGGTCGCTGGCAAAACATTGCTCTGAAACTTTTTTTTTTTTTAATAGAAGAGTAACAACCCAATGCCATGTTCCCAACATAAACCGGGCTAAACAAGGCCTCTGTTCCAGAGATTGTACAGACCCTTTCCCCTGGTTATTATATCCAGCGAAGAGATCATTGAATTAAGAGGGGTGGAGGTATAGCTATCATTGTTAATAACAACTTTAAATGTCTTATTAAACTTTAGACAGAAAGATGAGGCAATACAATTTATACGGTGATACTTAAATGTTCAATAACAGTTCCTTCACTAGTTTGTGTACGTCGAAATATTCTTTTATTTTTTAGATTCTTTTGACAAGTAGTTACAGCCAATGCGTTTCGCCCTAGAAAGGGTTTCTTCAGGGCAAAGTATTTTAGTGAGCACTGTCCAAGTATTCTTGGAGGGAAACGCCAGCATCAAACTGTGTTAGTACCATCCTTTGGTCACTCATAATTCTTCTAGTACATCAAGTGTTATACTATAGTACCCTTTAATCAAAGGGTTAAAATATGGTTCAGCGGTGTGTCGCTTAGCGTCTCAGGCAGTTCGGAGTCTGTGGGTTATTTAGATTAACAAGATGACTCTCCGGAAACGGGGTTATCACAGATACGGGACTATACTGTTACTTAATCGACACACCGCTGATCAATATTTTAACCCCTTTATTAAAAGGGTACTATTTTTTCTTACGACAATACATTTAGAGTTTTGGATCCTATTCCAGTGCCCTGGTATGACCATTACTTTATTGCAGCTACCTGAGATAAGGAGACTCAGTTTTACCATCCCAGTTCCACTAGTAGCTTACAACGTACTTAGTCTAAACTCCCACTTGAACAATGGATCCCTACTCTCAAAGACACTAAGCATACTCTAAATTCTGATCTCACTTTAGGTAATGACAAATTCAATCACTGGATTGGGCTTTCCCGGGAACATGTTATTCCTAACAAAATTGGCAATAAGAGAGTGAAAGGGAAAGCCACCCTTAGTACCCCCCTAAGTTTCAGAAGCTCAAACAAATCTGTAAAAACTGAAATGAAAAGGAGAGGCGATTATGATGAATCAAGCAAGCCGGAATATAGGGCCATCATAAAACTATCAGGCTGAAGTAAAAAAAGCACAAGCGCTCACTTCGAAGAAAACTTATCTGGCAGCTAATTCCCCTCGGGAAGTCTTTCGACCTACGAACAGTCTACTTGAGCCTCCAACTCCAGATACTTTTTCAGAGACCACAACAACATTATGTAATGAACTCCCAGGATTTTTCAATGAGAAAAAAACCCACAAGATATTGATGATACTTTTTCCTTATCTCATTCCCAGGCAGCCCTCTCAATGATAATCTTCCACCTTATGGTGAGCATTTGCTGGAGGAATTTCCTGTCCTAAACATGGAGAAGCTCTGAGAAATCCTTTCTCCAAGTAAAATCAGGCTCCCCCTCTGATACGGTACTGCTTCGTTTTTTTTTTTTGTTTGTTTAAATCAAGGCTGCGAAGTAGTGTTCCCAGTTCTACTCAAACTGATAAATCTTTGTATTTCCACAGGTCAAGTACCTTTACTTTGGAAATGTGCGATGGTAAAAGCTCTTTAAAAAAACAAAAAACACAATTCAGATCCAGGGATCTTGAGTAACTACCGTCTGATTTCCCATCTTCCTGGGATCAGTAACATTTTAGAAAAACATGTTAATTGGACCTCATCGGAGTTCATAGAATCCCACAATTTACTTCATGGTTCGGAAACCGCTTTGCTTACTGTGGTTGAGGAATCCAAGAGACTTCTTGATCAGAGAGGATCAGTAGCTATTCTTCTTGATCTAAGCTCCATAGACATTCTAATAAACAGACTAATGAATGTCGGAATTGCGGGAAGCGCTATCAGCTGGATCCAGTCCTTAGCTGATAGAATTTTCCAGGTTTTTGAAGGAGCCAATGTCTCCGATAGCATGCTGCTTTAATGCGAAGTACCACATGGTTCTTCACTGAGCCCTACTTTGTTTAATGTATAAATGAGGCCACTTGCGGATACCGTTATACCTTATGGGATCTACAGTCACCTATGCGAATGACACCCAACTGTCTCTCTTAGAATCATCCTCAGAACACCTTACCCTCCCTTGATGTATGCTTAAAATGGCAGAATGGATGGATTATTCCTGCCTTAAGCTCAATGGAGACAAAACTGAACTGATGTTTCTGGGCAATACACGTACTTCAGAGTTGGGACTGCTGTGGCCAATCATTCTTGGTTCTCCTCCAGCCCCTAAAACAATGAATAAAAGCCTTGGCATGTGGCCTTTCAAATCTTTTAAATGTGACCATCAAGCTGTGAAATTAGCTGCCACATTTTATGGCACGCTTGCAATGCTCTGTAAAATCCTACCTTTACTTCCTTTTACCGCTAGGAGACTGAAGTCCAGGCCTTGGTTATTTCCTGCCTGGACTACGGTAACTCTCTCCATCAAGGGGCCCCAAAGACAACTACAAGAAAGCTACAAATAACACAAAATTGTGCAGCCCGGAGGCTACTCAACATTCCCAGAATCCAATAAGCCAACCAAGCACTGAATACCATATACTGGCTGCCAATAACCGAAAGAAAAACGTTTAAATCCCTATGCATTGTTCTTAAGACACTCTGGGGTAAAGGCCCCCCATTCAACCACTTCCTTATTTCTATCACCCTAGAAAAAAGGCTACATTCAGCAAATTTATTTTTGACTGGAGTACCCCGAATAAAAATGGAAAGATATGGAGGCCGCTCCTTTTCATACAAGGTCGCTAAGCTTTGGAATGCCCTGCCCTCTCTCTCCATTTGCACTTGGTGATACAGCAACTTCCCTTTCAAAAGCTTCTTAAAACCTGGCTCTACCAGAATATTGTACCCTAACTATAAGCTATCCTTAACTGCTGTTCTTGTGCAACACTACTAGCGCTGGAATGCCTTCAGGTAGCCATGCGCTTTCAAAGTGTTTAATAATAATAATAATAATACTCTTTAACTAAGTCCACATACGCAACAGTATTCCTGTGCAAAACAGACAAAGCATTGAGAGACAAGACACAGATCACCAGCAAACATACCACTCAAAATTACTTCTCAAAATACAGAACTGAAAGACCCCCATCAGAACACTAGAGAGGCAGTACAGTAGAATTGATCAGGATCTTCTTTCACTGCTCAACCACATAATCCATCCCATTGGGATACCAATGTGGATGTTATGAAAGCGTAAAAGGAACAGAGGAAGAAACCCCATTGTCATCAAGCCGATTCTGCCTATCATATATAAAAGGTAGCCTCTCACTCAAAGACGGCTATCTTTGTCACAATGACCCAAGGTGGGGCACAGATATTAGCCTCAGACACTTCAACTCAGGTATCCCTCACAAGCATCACAAAATGCCAGAGACGCTGTTGAAGACAGAAGGCTAAATAGGTTAGAGTTAGTAAACACTGTGGGCAAAAGAGCAAATTTGGGTTTAGTACAGTTTATTTTCAAACAGAGGTATTCCATAACTGATCATCTGAAGAGAAACGGGGAAAGAAGCAAGCAGGTTAGTAAGACAGCAATAGTGCATCTGTACATAGGAAGGCACTATTTGATAGAGGCTATGAGAACGCCCAAGTGACCAAACGCAAGTGTAATGAAATAGGAGAGCAGTTCCGTCACTAGAGGAAAGACCTTTGGGGAAAGCGGCATCCAGGTTTTGAGACCTCTAGCAACAAGGAAAAGCCACACATTTCAGGGATTAGTGCGCACCATGGCAGCTACCCCACCACATAACAGGTGGGTAAGGGACATAAAAATGGCAAACCCAATGGATCCACAGGTGTGAAAAGAACTGCCAGAACACATGGTCATAAGAGTACTAAATTCTAGAGTGGAGAAATACCTGGGACTGATATTGTCACAGTTACCCTAGTAAACAATTTAGAGTGTGTAGGTGCAAGGCAATGGAGTCCTTGGGTCCAAATTCGGAATGGTCAGCAGGAATGTACCACATAACAGTGTGATGCAATCTTCTGATTGCAAGTGTAGCCAATAGCTTTACGTCAGCAAAACAATGAGTAAAACTTGTCTGTAAGTGAAGCACACAAGTGGCTCCTTATGGTTGAGATGAAGAAAATGGACCCCTAAAGTATGTTAGAGATCAATGCAACACGAGTATTTCTCAGCATAAAGTTCCAGTGAGCGTCACTTAGAAATAATGGACAAGCCTGGTAAAACTGTGCCAGTTCCATCAGGGCCTGGTGATCTGGCAGCATTAAGGTGGATAAAGGATGACTATTTAAAGGCATCAATCTTATTGTCGAGAGTAGAACATGGACTTGTGAAGTAAAGGCGAGATCCTCATCATGCTATAGCCCATGGATAGAAATTAAACTGTGTTCATTACTCAAGTCAGGCCAGCTGCATTAACAGAGCTATCTTCAGCAAATTGAACTCTTGTATTTGAAACATTTTTTCAGCATTTTTTCTTTTACTCCAAGAGCGGCAGTTTGCCTTACTTGGATATTGTACAAATGTACTGTACGGTTTATTTTGTCATTGGTCCCGTTTCAAGCTATTTACACTCAAGGCAGTACAATGGTAGGGGAACAAAACTGTATATTTTCTACACAACACTTTATATATGAGCAACGTTCTTCTGTTTTTCCACGAAAAACCTGAGATGCAAGCACCTAGAGGCAAATGATGGACTGTACAAAACAAAGGTTATGGGGAAGTGATCAACTATATGGCATAAACGGTAATCCACAAACTACACCCAGCTGAGGAGTGATTGAGGGCATACAAGAGCGGCTGCTGTGCATGGTCAAATATTCAACTAATTGACCAGTGTCCGGGTGAAATGCCGTCAGTTAATAATGAATGTGCAAGCCATTCACCATTCCCAGAGATTAATTAAATATTGGGAACAAGCGATTATGTGTGGTATTTAGGACACAAACAAAATTACACATACTAAACCCAATGATGGCCTACTAACAGGTTACAATTAGAAATACAGTGGTCTTTAAGATGGAAGGTGTCCTCTAGTTAATCCTAGTCACTGACAATCATTCAGACAGCATCCACGTCCAGCTTACTTACCAGGCCCCAAAAAAAAGGTTGAAATCAGTCTTGAGTTGCCTGTATTCACACCTGCATGTAACTGGACTTGAAAGTTTAGGCTGGACTGTTTCGTTTGGAGTAGGACTGAGTTGCATACGGCTGGTCTCGGTCTAGAGTGGTGTATTGAGCAAAGACTGGGATGCAGCACGAGTAATTACCAGTGGCTTAGGTTAATTTACCCATTCCTCACATCACTTGGCTTTCATATTTAGGAAACAAACAGTCATTGAACACAACTTGCCAGCAAGGAGATCTGGGTGAGTTAAATGAAGAGACATGGAATGAAAGATTGATCTGATGGGTCTACTGTAATAATATCACCCCGTCATTAATCAGAATTCAGAGGACTGCGCCTGTTGCTTGCTCATTGAGGTACCAATGCCCTGAATGTTCTTGGTAAAAAACGTATTTAAAAGCAGTCCGCTATAAGACCGAAGGATTCCAGACAAACAGCCAAGGTGGTACCACAGTTGTCAAAAGGGTCACTGTGGACCCAGCAGTTAAGCAATCTGCACTGAAAAAATGAAAAAACACATCCGTTAAGTAACTCGTGTGGTAACACAGAAAAAAACAATATAGCAATGAAGATGATCTATATTAAAAGAAAAAAAAAATAAAGATATGCGGTTCATGGGAGTGCAAAGTTATTACCCTGGTTAAAATGCTTGCCTAAATTATCACATAGTGGGGCCTTGAGCAACTCACTCATTGGCGTAAGTTTAGCAAGACGGTCACGAAGAACCGCGTTTGCTCCCTATGCTGATTAATGCTAAATCAGAGATTTTCAATATTATATTCAATGAGCTAGAGATGTCCTGGAGAAATGTGTGGAATAACTTGAGTCTTCTAGGTGGAGAGGGGAGGTTTACACCAGATGTCCGCTAGCTGCTTTTGCAACAGGGAGGCTGGTGAGCCCCACCCCTTTTTAGTTTCTTATACTAGCACACTATGGTGCTTTTAAGGCAGTGCCTGGCTGTTGGAGGGGGGGGGGGCATACAGTAACGGGCTTGTCCTGCTTTAATTCATTTTATGATTTACTTTACTCCCTATTTGTTGAAGTTGACTTTCCTTTACCAGTATCCCTTGGCTTGTGACTAAGGGAAGGGGTTGCTGGACCCCATTTGGATTTGGATTTTCATGCCTGTTCTTGATCGTGCTGCGATACATCGCAGCTGGACCACACCCCTGGATACGCCCATCTTCACAATAGGAAATAAACGGAAAAGCGCGTCTGCACAGTGGACGCGTCACTGGCAAGCTCACATGCGCCTGGGGCCCATCCCCCTGCTCATTATCCATCCCAGCGAATGCAACTGATAGTTTATACCGGAGACAAACTACATGCACTTCAAGTAGGTGAAGAAAATTGAACTGTGGCACATTTACCCAGGATTTAGAGTCAAATATAAATAACAGTATATGTGTACACTTTTACTTTACATGCTTAAACACCAAAACTTGTGATTCACCCAACCAACTTTTCCCTCATGGCTTAATAGAAGCCACACGTGTATGCCTTGATATACCGTGCATTTTAACCCCTTCGCTGCTAGGCCTCCCCCCCCCCCCCACCCCCCGTGCTAAGCCTTATTTTGGCTATTTGGGGTAGTTCGCACTTAGGCCCCTGTAACTTTTTGACCATGCAAGGTATCCACACCAAATTTGCGTCCTTTCCCCCCCCCCCCCCCCCCCCCAACATAATGGGGACTCTAAAGGTACCCAGGGTTTGTGGATTCCCCTGGAGGGGACCCAGAAATTAGCGAAAATACAGCTAAATTTTGTTTTTGGGGGGGGGGGGGGGGGGGGGGGGAGGGGAATGCGAAAAAAGGGCTAAAGATGAAAGCGTCTGTTTTTTAGGTCTCGCCTGACCCAGCGCATGCGCTGATCTGGCGAGACTTATTGAGAGGGCTCCAAAAAGTGCTACCAGGCCAGCCTAGAGCTACAGTGCATGTGCGCGGGCGCGCGCGCTGCGCTTCCCGCGATTACTTTTACTTTGATGTTTGATCGCGATCACTTTCTCGGCCGCTTGGCATAGCCAATAGGTCTCACTTTTGGGACCTTATAAGTATTTAGTTATGCAACTGTTGCATGGCTAAACACTTATAAGGTGCCAAAGGCGAGACCTATTGGCTATGCCAATGCTTGTTTTGCCTGCAAATGGTTTCAACAAAGGGGTTGTGGTGCTGAAATCACAATCTTCCCAGCTTTCAGGGACAAGCAGACTTTTGTCAGAAAACCAAAACATTTTACACAGTTTTGGCATTTTGCTGGTACATTGCCTATTTTTGCAAATTTTTGTGCTTTCAACCTCCTTCCAGTTAATGGTAGAAATGGGTATGAAAGCAATAATGGATCCAGGAAAGCTATACATTTTGGAAAATTAGACAAAATTCTGAATTCAGCAAGGGGCCATTTGTGTAGATCCTTCAAGGTTTCTTTATAGAAATTAACAGTTAAATATAGGAAAAATTGAAAATTAGTTGAAAAAAAAACAACAGCCTTTTGGGTCAACGTTTTCACATGTAATTTCTTCTAATTATGACAACTCTTTGAAAGCAATATACCGTTACATCCGCTGGACCTTCCTGGTTGTGGGGATATATAGGACTTGTAGGTTACCAAGAACCCGATGAACCCAGAGCCAAAAACTGAGCAGCAACTTGCAATGGTTTTTTATTATGTACCGGGTATATAGCAATTATTCTGGGAAAATGTATACATGGAAAAAATCGGTATGAAAGACACCTACGTATTTCTGAAATGGGAACAAAATATAGAGTTCAGAACCAGTAGATATTTGCACATTTCCGAAATTGGGAATACTCATACTAGCATAAGAATTATCGATCATTTTTCAAAGAATATTTTTTTTTTTTACACATGGTCTTTCATTTGGAAGGCAGAAATGCATCGAAAGTCAATAGGTAATAACAGTTGCTTTACAAACCTTTACTACCCTAAGTCTCCCGATAAAAATGGTACCTCACTTGTGTGGGTAGGCTTAGTGCCCACGACAGGAAACGGCTCACAACGCAACTTGAACACCACATTTTCACAATGAAAAATTACGCTTTTTTTGCAAAGTGCCTAGCTGTAGTTTTGAACACTAGCTCTGCCTGCACCTTGGGAAACCTACCAAACCTATACATTTTTGAAAACTAGACACCCAGGGGAACCCAGGATGGGGTGACTTGACTGACTCTCACCAGGTTCTGTTAACCAGGAACCCTTGCAAACCTAAAACATTGTAAAAAAAAAAAGAGAAAAAAAAAACACATTTTGATCACATTTCTGTGGTGAAAAGTTCTGGAATCTGCATGGATCCACAAATTTCCACTCACCCCTCCTTCCCCAAAGTCTTCCGAGAAAAATGGTACCTCACTTGCATGGGTGGGTCAAGGACCCGTGACAGGCAAGGGCCCAAAAACTATTGAGGAGACACCAAAATTACCTATCGCAAACCAACCTGGTTTTGCAAGGGGGGGGGGGGGGGGGGGGGGGGGTCCCACTGAGTTTTTGGCCCAGGGTTCAGCGACCATCTAGGGAAACCTACCAAACCCACACATTTCTGGAAACTAGACACCCCGGGGAGTCCAGCAAGGTATGGCTTCTGTGGGTCCCCTAACATTTTCCTACCCACAATCCCCTGCAAACCTCAAGTTTAGCTGGAAAAAAGAAAAAAAAAAAAACACTTTTCTCAAATGTCTGTGTGGGAAAGTTCTGGAATCTACATGGATCCACAAATTTCCTACCACTCAGTGTTTGCCCAGGTCTCCTGATAAAAATGGTACCTTACTCACGTGGGTGAGTCAACTACCCGTGACAGGCAAGGGCCCAAAACGCATTGAGGAGACATTAAAATTACCTATCACAAAACAACCTGGATTTGCAAGGGGGGGGGGGGGGGGGGGTCACCTGGGTTTTTGGCCCCCAGCTCAGCAGCCATCTTGGGTGACTTCCAAACCCACACATTTCTTAAAAGTAGACACCCGGGGGAGTCCAGTGAGGTATAGCTTGCATGGGTCCCCCAACATTTTCCTACCCAGAATCCCCTGCAAACCACAAATTTAGCTGAAAAAATCTTTTTTTCTCAAATATCTGTGTGTGAAAGTTCTGGAATCTCTATGGATCCACAACATTCCCTCCACCCAGCGCCCCCCCCCCGGTCTCCTGATAAAAATGGTACCTCACTTGTGTGGGTAGGCAAAGTGGCTTAAACAGGATATGGTCCAAATCGTAACTACCCGCGACAGTCAAGGGCCCAAAACGCATTGAGGAGACTTAAAAAATTACTATAACAAAACTACCTGGTTTGGGGGGAGTCAACTGGTTTTCTTGGCTCTGGGCTCACCGCCATTTAGGGAGTCCTACCAAAATCCACACATTTCTGAAAACACCTTGGGGAGCCCAATGAGGTATGGCTTGTGTGGATCCCCCAACGTTTCCCTACCCAGAATCCCCTGCAAACCTCAAATTTAGCTGAAAAAAAACATTTTCCACATATTTTTGCGTGGAATCACCGTGCTGGCAAAAATGTCCTACCACCCAGCGTTCCCCTTGTTCTCTGAGTAAAATGATACCTCACTTGTGTGGGTGTCCAAAGCCGAACTGGGTAAAAATGAATGTTAAAAAAAAAATGTAGCGCTTAGAATTCTCTGTGCTATACTCTACATCCCTATGTTTTGGGCTGTTCCTAGCCACAGGCCTTTCGCCCACCCACACAAATGAGCTGGGTGGTAGGACATTTGTGCCGGCACGGTGATCCCACGCAAAAATGTATGGAAAAAGTGATCTTTTCAGCTAAATTTGAGATTTGCAGGGGATTCTGGGTAGGAAAACGTTGGGGGACCCATGCAAGCCATACCTCGCTGGACTCCCCCGGGTGTCTAGTTTTCAGAAATGTTTGGGTTTGGTAGTTTTCCAAGATGGCCGCCGAGCCCGGGGACAAAAACCCAGGTGACACCCCCCCCTTGCAAAACCAGGTTGTTTTGTGATAGGTCATTTTGATGTCGCCTCAATAGGTTTTGGGCCCTTGCCTTTCGCAGGTACTTGACCCACCCACGCGAGTGAGGTATAATTTTTTATCGGGAGACCTGGGGAAACGCTGGGTGGGAGGAAATTTGTTGATCCATGTAGATGCCAGAACTTTCCCACACAGAAGTTTGAGATAAGATTTTTTTCAGCTACATTTGAGGTTTGCAGGGGATTCTCGGTAGGAAAATGTTAGTGAACCCACGCAAGCCATACCTCTCCGAACTCACCCGGGTGTCTACTTTTCAGAAATGTGTGGGTTTGGTATGTTTCCCTAGATGGCCGCCGAGCCCGGGGCCAAAAACTCATGGGACCCCCTTGCAAAACCAGGTTGGTTTGGGATAGGTAATTTTGATGTCGCCTCAATAGGTTTTGGGCCCTTGCCTGTCGTGGGCACTAGGCCTACCCACACAAGTGAGGTACCCTTTTTCTCGGAAGACTTTGGAGAATGCGGGTTGGGTGGAATTTTGTTGACCCACGCAGATTCCAGAACTTTTCACCACAGAAATGTGAGGAAATGTGTTTTATTGACACATTTTTAGGTTTGCAAGGGATTCTGGGTAACAGAACCTGGTGAGAGTCAGCCAAGTCACCCAATCCTGGATTCCCCTGGGTGTCTAGTTTTAAAAAATGTACAGGTTTTCTAGGTTTCCCTATGTGCCGGCTGCACTAGGGCCCAAAATCCACAGGTAGGCATATTGCTAAAAACGATTCCGTGCCTAGTCGGCTTTCTGCCGCCCTGGAGGGGATATCAGGCGTGGGAGTGAGGGGGTTTGCCCGGATATGCCCCCAATGGGGGCAGAAACACTGTGGCTATTTTTTTTTGGGGGGGGGCATTGGTATGCCCATTCTGGGCAGCCCTAACCCCCGCGCATAAAAAAAGCCAGCGTAATCGTTGGTAGCCACCATATTGATGTAGCTTTTGTCACCATAACCTGGCCAGTCTCTACATCTGGCCCGGATAGGATTACAGCTACTCCTCTGGACTATACGATTCATAGAGAGGAGTTGGCCTAACATCTAGGGCAGTCGACCTCGAATCTGGGAAACTGGGTTCGAGTCTCGGCAAGGACGCTGAACATCCTGTGATTCTGGGGAAATCACGTAATCTCCCCGTGCCTAAAAAAAGCAATGCAACTGGTGCTATGTAAAGCGCGCCGATACCTTCGGGTCAAGTTCGCGCTATTTAAAACTCTGAAGAAAAAAAAAAACACAAAAAAAAAAAACACTAGATCGATTGCGCAAGAGGAGAGGCGGATATGCTATAGTTCTGAAAAATAAATTCGCCACCTCATGCTCACCAGTAACATTCAAGAATATGAAGCATTTTTCAACAACAAGCTCACCCAAAATAAATAAATACATAACATACTTTAATGGGGGTCTGGTATCCCCCTCACCTGGAACTAGATCTACATTTTTCAAGATATTAGCTCTAAGTTAGAATCCTGTGCCCTTAAAAATAATTTCACTAATTTAGGTGATTTCAATTATCATCTAGATAATCGTACTGACAAGGATACTGAGGAATTATTTGATACCATGTCCTGTTTTGGTTTGCTGCAGATTGTGGGGGGGACCTACTCATTCAGCAGGTCATACACTTGATTGAGTCTTCATAAATAATCTGAACTCAGTGATGCTCTCACCCGGACCTGATCTGACCATAAAGGTAGAATTTTTGGAATCTCTTTTTTAAGAGCATCACTAACTGTGATTAATAACACAAAAACTACCCATCCATGGCATAAATTACAAAAATCAGACCCAAGGTATTTTATTAGAATAAGGCTGTAGATCCTGAGACTACATCAAAGGACTGAAAAATACCTGCAACCTGCAATTAATTCTCTACTGCCTATAAAGTCCACACTATCTAAAATATTAACACCTTCAGCCCCATGGTTTAATGAAAACCTCAGAGCCTGTAAACAACTTTGCCGAAGGCAAGAAAGGGTGTTGTAGAAAGAATACAGCTTAGCTGAAAAAGAAAAAATATAAACAATCTTTAGTAAAATACAAACTACTTATTGCGGAGGCTAAATAGAAATACTTCACACAAAAAGGAATATGCTACTTACCAGTATGCATCTGTTCTTGGCATGTAGAGCTGCAGATCTATACACTGTGCATAGATCGCCATCTGGTGTTGGGCCCGGATGTTTGCAGTTTGTTTTTCCTCTTGGAAAGTCTTTGGAAGTCACAAGGTCGGTGACTCCTCCTTTGGTTCGTATTACGCATTGGCTTCGGCTCCATCCTCAGATTGTTTTTCGCCAGCAGGGAAAGATGGAGCGTAGTAGTAACAGTAAAGAAACCCATGTGTGTTGTTTCTAAATAAGATAAACTGGAACGGATACAGGTAGCCGGGGAGGCGGGTGGGCGTGTATAGATCTGCAGCTCTACATGCCAAGAACAGATGCATACTGGTAAGTAGCATATTCCGTTCGAGGCATATGAGCTGCAGATTATACACTGTGCATAGATTACATAGTAGTACCCAACCCTAGCGGCGACCACCGGCATCCGTTGCAGTTGTTTGGAACAGTGTTTTTAGTACAGCCTGGCCCACACTAGCTTGTTGCTTGTTTTGCACATCTACACAGTAATGTTTTGTGAAAGTGTGCGGTGTTGACCAGGTCGCTGCTTTGCAGATGTCATCTAGTGGTAGGTTTCCTAGAAAAGCCATAGAAGCCCCTATCTTCCTTGTAGAGTGGGCTTTAGGGGGCACAGATAGCGTTAGTTTTGCTTTGTGGTAGCAAATCTGTATGCATTTTACAATCCACCTAGCTATCCCCGATTTAGAAATAGGGTTGCCTTTATGTGGTGGAGAGAAAGAGACAAATAGCAGTTTGGTTTTTCTGAAAGGTTGTGTTCTTTGGATGTAGTAAAGTAAAGCCCTTTTAACATCCAGTGTGTGTAAAGCCCTTTCCGCAACGGTTTGAGGTTGTGAGAAAAAGACTGGTAATTCTACCGACTGGTTTAGATGGAATGGAGAAATGACTTTGGGTAGAAATTTTGGGTTGGTGCGGAGTACAACCTTGTTCTGATGCATTTGGAGAAAAGGTTCCTGTATAGTGAGTGCTTGTATTTCACTAACCCTTCTGAGGGAAGTGATGGCCACTAGAAAAGCTGTTTTCCATGTGAGAAATTGCAGCTCACATTTATGTAATGGTTCGAAAGGGGGTCCCATTAACCTTGTGAGAACTATATTCAAGTTCCAGACAGGTGAGGGTGGTACTCTGGGTGGAATTACTCTTGAGGCCTTCCATAAAGGCCTTGATGGCAGGCACCTTGAAAAGTGATAGGTGCTGCCTGTTCTGTAAATAAGCAGCAACTGCTGCAAGGTGTAACCGCATGGAAGTATATGCTAGGTTACACCTTTGTAGATGGAGCAAGTAACATATGATGTGCTGTATGGACACATTTAAAGGATTGATTGTGTTGTGGCAGTAAACAACAAATCTTTTCCACTTTGCAGCATAGCATGCCCTATTAGTAGGGCGTCTAGCTTCCCTGATAATATTAATGCAATCAGGGGGAAGGTTAAGGTATCCGAATTCTAGGACCTCAGGAGCCAGATCGCAAGGTTGAGCCGAGCTGGGTCCGGGTGTCTGATCTCTCCATGGTTCTGGGTTAGGAGGCATGGTGAGAGGTGCAGCTTTTGGTGTGGTACTACCGAGAGTTCCAGCAGTGTTGTGTACCACGGTTGTCTGGCCCATGTTGGAGCTACTAGGATCAGTGTTAGGGAATGCTGTTGTAGCTTTCGCACCAGTAATGGAATTAGTGGGAGAGGTGGAAAAGCGTATGCAAATTTGTTTGACCAGTTCATCCATATCGCATTGCCTTTGGACAATGGGTGTGGGTATCTGGCGGCGAAGCTTGGGCATTTTTTGTTTTCGTGGGTGGCGAAGAGGTCTATCTGTGGGTGCCCCCACATCTGAAAGAACGGGTGAAGAACCTGAGGGTGAAGTCCCCACTCGTGGATCTGCTGCGTTTGTCTGCTGAGCAGATCTGCCAGTGTTTGACTCCTGGGACGTGTTGGGCCAGGAGAAAGATTTGTGGAATTGCCCATCTCCATATGCTCTGTGCTAATTGAGAGAGCTGTGGAGAGTGGCAGTCATGTTGTCTGTGCGAATGAGGACTGCCTTGCCTGAAATCTGCGTCTGGAAGGATTTTAGGGCGAGGAAGATTGCCAGTAACTCCAGATGGTTGATGTGGAGTAACTTCTGTTGTGGCGTCCATGTGCCCTGTAGTGTGAGATGTAACAGATGAGCTCCCCAGCCGGAGAGCGATGCGTCGGTTAGGATTGTTTGTGGAACCGGGTCCAGGAACGGTCGACCGTTGGAAAGGTTTGTGGTGTTCCACCACTGCAGAGAGCGATGGATGCGACAGTCTACCAACACCAGATCTGTCAGTTGCCCCTGGGCCTGGTTCCACTGGCGCACTTAACACTCTTGGAGTGGACGCATCTGGAGTCTTGCATGGGGCACTATGAAGATGCAAGAGGCCATCATCCCTATCAGCTGCATAAACACCCTTGCTGGGAGGGAGTGTTGACAAATGAATTTTTGACGCAGAGGCTGTATATTTGCAATCCTGGCCGGATTGGGATAGGCTATGGCTTTTGAGGTGTCTATGGTGGCACCGAGGTATTGTTTTGTGTGTGATGGTACCAGGTGGGATTTTTGGTGGTTCACCGTGAAACCTAGCTGGTGAAGTAGTTGGATTGTAGCGGCGGTGTGTTGCACACATTGTTCGTAGGACGTGGCTTTTATTAGCCAGTCGTCCAGATACGGGAAGACGTGAATGTACTGTCTTCTGAGGTGTGCAGCCACTACTGCTAGGCACTCAGTGAATACCCTTGGTGCTGTTACCCCGAACGGGAGCACCTTGAACTGGTAGTGTTGCCCGTCCACCACAAATCTGAGGTACTTTCTGTGAGACTGGTGTACTGGGATGTGAAAGTATGCGTCTTTCAAGTCCAGAGTGGTGAGAAAATCGTTCTGGGAGAGGAGTGGAAGAACTTGTTGAAGGGTTACCATGTGAAAATGGTCTGAATGTATGTAAGTATTTAGAGGTCTGAGATCTAGGATAGGTCGTAGAGTCTAGTCTCTCTTTGGAATCAGAAAGTACAGGGAGTAGACCCCTAAATTTTGTTGATTTATGGGGACCTGCTCTATGGCTTGTTTTTGCAGGAAGGAGATCACCTCCTGTTTTAGTAACGTAGCATGTTCTTGAGACATAGGGCGTTGCCTGGGTGGAATGTTTGGGGGGGGGGGGGTAGATGTTAATTCTAGGCAATACCCTGAATGAATAATTTGGGTCACCCATTTGTCTGAGGTGATGGTCTCCCAGACGTGAAGGAAATGTGGTATTCTGCCCCCGAGTGGAATGGTCTGGAGGGAGCGGGGGAAAGTCATTGGGTAGGAGGTGTGGCAGAGCGGGCGGTATTTGTCTTGCCTCTGCCCTTATTATTATTGCCTCTGTATCCGCCTCTTTGATAACCCTTTGTGAAGGTAGATTGAGGAGGGGATTTGTAGGACGTGGATGCACTATCCGAGGAGTAGCCTCTGCCCGTGCCCCGAAAGGAAGAGCGGCGAAAAGAGCGCCTAGGAGTGTGTGACTGTAGGGCTCCCATGGATTTCGCCGTGTCAGTATCTTTTTTCATCTTTGAGGGCTTCATCAACTTTGGGGCCAAATAGATGATCTTGGTCGAATGGGTGGTTTAATATAGAGGCTTGTACCTCAGGTTTAAAACCTGAAACTCTGAGCCAGGCATGGCGACGGAGAAGGACACTGGTGTTTATGGCCCTGGAGGCTGTATCTGCTGCATCTAGGGCACAGCGAATAGAGGTATTAGTTATTATTTTTCCCTCTTGGATCAATTCATTAGCCCTATTCTTGTATTTTTCAGGGAGATGGTGCATGATGGTCTCTAACTCATCATAATGCGCCCTGTCGTATCTGGCCAACAGCGCTTGCGTATTGGCGATACGCCATATATTGGCGGCTTGTGACGCAGTGCGCTTCCCTGACGCGTCTAGGAGCTTGGACTCTTTGTCAGGTGATGGTGCTTCGCCTGACACCTGAGAATTTGAGCGCTTCCTAGCTGTAGAAACCACTAGGGAATCCAATGGTGCAGGGCCTTTAATGTATGAAGGGTCTGTGGGGCCGGCTTTGTATTTTTTCTCTATACGGGGGTTTAGGACCCTGGCCCTGACTGGGTCTTTAAAAACCTCCGGTGCATGTTTAATTACTCCCTTTAACATAGGTAGAATGGCAGTAGACCTATGTGCATTGTCGAAGGTGTCTAGGAGAAAATCTTCCTCCACTGGGTCAGTATGTAACTCCACCCCGTGGTAGTGTGCCGCCCTTTGTAACAGGTGGTGAAAGCCGAAGGAATCTTCAGGTGGGGATGGCCTAGATGGGTAAAGGTCATCCTGTGGGACATCTGGGATGTCCGTATTGTTCTAGTCGTCCCATGGGTCTGGAGATCAAGTAGGGGTGGGGTCTTGTGGCACATCTGCTGGATCATAATAAGGGTCTCCTAAATCGTCTGGGACAGGAGACAAGGTTGGGAAACGATGAGGCAGGGGTGGAGAGGGTGGAGGTGGGGAGGGTGGAGGAGGTGGGGAAGGCACTCTGAAAGGGGCGGTAGCAGTGTCTTTCCTCTTTGGTGGTGGAGGTGGAGCTGGTTTGTCCAAGTGTCTCTTTTTTGAAGACAATGTTAAATGTCCAGTTTTTGGATCCTTGGTGAGTGTCTTTTGCAGAGGATCCGGTGTGAAAAGTTCCTGCGACACTGGTTGTTCGGTCGGCGCCGAAGTTTTCGGGGCAGACGGCTTTTTAGGCTTGTCTAAGCCGTGCTTCTTTGGGACCTCCGATTTTTTGGTCGTGCCGAAGAAGGCTTCGGCACGGGAGTGTCGGTGCCGAGGGCCCTGTGATGTTTGGTCGGCACCGGAAGGGCAGGCGACGGCTGTGGCGTATGAAAAGGACAGCGGTGGTAAAGACCTGAAGGTGAGCGGACAGCCAAGTGGAGGGAACTCATTACCCACAACCACTCACAGCCAATAGATGCCCTTGAGCCTAGAAAATAATACTGAGACTCACGCGCATCATACTGTGGGGTAATAGCCTGCACCATTTAAAAGCACGAGCCTCAAAATAAACGTAGCTCCCAGCGATATTAAAGGAGCATGTGCATACCCACAGTGGCCCAGGTGAGAGCACTTTGACGGCCGTTCATGGCTGCGCGGCAAACACCTACAGGAGGTATATAGACAACAGAGGCAAACATACACACGCTGGGACCAAGACCCCCCACAATCTGGGGTGCAACGGAACATATAGCCCCACCAAACTTCATTACTGCAACCATAGGCAAAGTGAAGGAGTACAGAGCTGATAGCACAAGACACCCAAACCCCAGCCAACACTGCATCAGCAACTAAAGACAGTTTTTCGCCCTTCTGTGGGTACTGCACGAGTACTGTAATTCTTCACAACGGCGGCGGTGGGAAAACCGAAAGGCCGTGCGCGGAAGTTGCTCACGCAGCCTGGCAGCGGCGATAACAGACTACCCTGCTGCATAGCTGTTGAACCTACCAGCCGGTTCTGCAACCATGGGAGGCAGAGGCCAACGTGCGACACAAGTGAATAAATTAGAAAAGTACGCCTACCGTGTAGACAAACCACAGACCCCGGAGACTCAAAAGGGAGGTGAGGACGGCGCTCAATCCAAAAAACCTAAAGAAATAACCTTACAGGACATAATGCACACACTCAACCAAATGCAAACGTCGATTGGCACGATTTCTACAGACATCACGCTGCTACGTGCGAACATTTCTAAAATCTGTAAGACTAAAAGAGAGGTGGAATCTATGATAGCAGCTCTCTCCACAGACACAGCGACATTACAAAGAAAAGTACGGACTCTGGAAAGAGCACACAAACAAATGGAGGCGAAACTTGATGACCAGGAAGGCCGCTCTTGGCGCAATAATATTCGCCTAGTGGGGGTGCTGGAAAGTGTGCACGGTCCGGCTCTAGACCGCTTTGTGGAAGAACTCGTTAAAACTAAACTGCAACCACGAAGATTGTCAAGTTTCTTCTCGATGGAACACGCCCATAGAGTACCGGGTGGGAGGCCCAAGCCAGGAGCCCCACCCAGGCCTATACTTGCCTGGATATTCAACATCCGTGACCGCGACACCATCCTGCAGGCAGCAAGTATAGCACCCCCAATAATAGTAGAAAACAGCAAGATAGCGATGTACCCGGACTATACTGCGCTAGTAACAAAGCAACGACGCAATTTCTTGGAGGTGAAGAAAGAGCTCCGGAATAGAGAACTAAAATATGCAATGCTCTTTCCTGCAAAACTGAGAGTAGAGGCAGGGGGAAAGACATGGTTCTTCACATCACCGCAGGAGGCTACCGACTGGTTAGAGGGATGGCGCAAGGCCCAGGGGCCCCGGAGATCAGAACGGAGACACAGACAATCAGATGAAAGGTCAGCAGAATCGGAATCAGACTAGGGAGTGACTGGTGGTGAAATGACAAAACGTACAGGGAGACTCGGATTAAGACTGGATCGATCAGGCACAGGTACTGGAACCAGGATCATTGCCCGCAGGAATGATTAAAAGTACAAGCCGTGGGCGCTGAATCCGATGAAGGACTGGGAAAAGACCTCACCTCATAAAATGGATGTGACGATAATGGAGATGCTGGTGGACTACGGCGACTGTTACTGAATGCTATATATACAGCCGTGAACATACCGCAGTACTAGGGGAGGGACCGGGGATGGTCACAAATGGCTCTCCCCCCTCCCCCCCCCCCCCCGCACGCAAGTACAAAGTTATGGGGAATAAGCACTCTGCTCAGTTGGGGTGGTGGGTAGTTTGGAATCAGCCAGGCAGGGAGGAGGGAGGGAGGGCGGTACGGATCAGTTAAAGGGGTGGTTGTTTAAATTGGTTCAACATCAACGCATACATGCTTCTAAACTAATACACGCTCCATAGCAAGGTAATCAGGAATAAGACTACAAATGACACCAACGATAGTTGACAACTCGCAAACCATAGACAATAGCGGGAGATCCGTACACCTCACGGTGAGGTCATGGAATGTGAATGGGTTGGGGGACAAGATAAAGAGAGGTCTGGTCCTTCAATATATCAAGAGGAGAGGGCCAGTGGTGGCATTTCTACAAGAATCACACTTGACAGGCTCCAC
The DNA here is from genome assembly GCF_964204655.1 of Triturus cristatus. Classification (NCBI taxonomy): domain Eukaryota; kingdom Metazoa; phylum Chordata; class Amphibia; order Caudata; family Salamandridae; genus Triturus; species Triturus cristatus. The sequence goes on along the minus strand of NC_140582.1, from coordinate 1,067,170,004 downwards.
TTGTAAGGCCCGGGACAGATGGGGTTACATGGTAGTGCATTCTGAATTTACTTCGGGTTCTAGGGGAGTAGGAGTCCTAATACAGAAACGATGCCCCTTAATAAAGAAGACCTGGACGGACAACCAGCGTAGGATTGTCGCAGTTGCTTGCCAATGGGAAGGGAAGCCATACAATTTAGTGTCAGTTTACGTCCCACCTGCTTTACACCGGTCCACCCTCCCAGACTTAGGCAAATTCTTGCTCTCGCAGGGAGAACTTATTATAGGGGGAGATTTCAACGCAATCATTGATGGGTCCATGGACAGACGACCCCCCAGAGATCCCAGCATCTCCAATCCCAAACTGAAAGTTATTGTTAATGCGATTGGATTAACAGATGTTTGAAGGGCCAGACACCTACACGAGAGCCAATATACTTTCCATTCAGGGGCACACAGCAGTTTGTCAAGAATAGACTATATATTTACGCTGGCAGCAGGGATGGAGAGGGTACTAGACATAGCACACCTGCCTAGGGCTATATCAGACCACTCACCAGTATTGATTACCTAGGCTTCCTTCATCCCGGGTAGACGCAGACTTTTTCCACTGTACCCACACTATTTAAAGATGAAAGACATTAAGAAAATACTAATTACGACCACAAAACCATATTTTGCAGAAAATGAACACTCGGTGACTGCGCCAACGACACTGTGGGAAGCATACAAAACGGTCCTGCGTGGCCAGGCTCTCTCATTGGTGACATCATAAATAACAGCACCAACAAATTCAAGCGCTAGAACAGTTAGAAAGGGCAGAAGCAGATCACGCCTCAGATATCAATGAGGATACAACTCATGGGCTTAAGCTAGCGCAACAAGAATATAAAACCTTTGTGTGGGAGGAAACAAATCTAGATTCACGGCCACACATCACACTATTTACGAGCAAGGTGATAAGGCAGGAAAACTCCTGGCTTGGTTAGACAAAAAGGAAAGAGCCAGTAGATGGATAGCGCAGATAGAAATACAACAAGGTGTCTCGACCTCAGACCCCCAGGACATAGTCAACAAATTGGCGACCCACTATGAGCACATATACGCCTACAGCCACCGCTACAGTGGAGGAAAACAGCTTTTCTAAAAAGATATCAAAATGCCAACGCTGGCCCAAGCAGCAACACAATCCTTGGGAGGCAGACCTCACACAAGATGAACTGACACGGGCAATACTAGCCTTCCATACTGGTAAAGCCCTGGGACCCAACGGAACTCCCGTTGAATTCTATAAACAGACGACTACTATTCTTGTGCCTCACCTACTTAACATGTACTCTGACAGCTTAGAGAAGGACGAACTTCCTAGAGATCAGCGCCTGGTAACGATAGTTGCAGTACACAAGCCGGGCAAACCACCACACAGCTGCATGTCGTACAGGCCGATCTCACTTATCAATGCAGAAGCAAAGATATTAGCGAAAGCGCTGGCAACACGATTGCACCCATATTTAGAAACGGTGATTCACCCGGATCAATCAGGATTTATGCCACATCGCAATACGGCATTGAAACTGCGAAGGATCTATATAGTGTTCTGGCACGCAGATCCACTATCTAAGAGGACGCAATCATTCTATCTCTAGATGCACGAATGGCATTCGACATGGTTGAATGGCCCTTTCTGTTCGCGGTTCTTATCAGTCTAGGCTTCGGACCCAAATTCATACGATGGGTGGAACTATTGTACACGAAACAAATGGCGCAGGTGGTAAATGGGCGCATCTCTACTACCTTGCCGTTGGGTAAAGGGACAAGGCAGGGTTGCCCATTATCGCCGTTTTTATTCGCAAATCGTACTGGAACCCCTAGCAGCATGGATACGGCAAGACCCAGTAATCCGTGGGCTCAAGTGGACAATGGGATGGGAGGATCGCATCTCGCTCTATGCTGATGATGTGCTGCTGTATTTGGCTTCGCCCTCACGTTCCATTAACAGCCTCCTAGATATTTGTGCGGCACATGGGCGAGCGTCAGTTTACACTATATATTGGACGAAATCACATTTTCATACTCTCGGGCAATCCCCCCACGACTCCCGCGCAATTGTGACCTACAAATAGCTCAAGAGGGTATAAATATCTGGGTATTTATATAACATATCGGGACACACTTTATTGAAGAAAATCTCATGAAACCCCTGGCGCGCTTTCGCAGAGATGTCCTCCACTGGTGGTCCCTACCACTCACATGGTTAGGCAGGGCAGCCCTCTTTAAAATGATAACGCTCCCCAGATTCCTATATATCCTACAAAATATGCCATTTCCGTCCCCCTCCCCCCCTCCCCCCCCCCGACATACTTCATAGCAATTAATAATGAAGTGAATAAGCTGTTACGGGGTGGTAAAGAAAACCGTATTGCTATGCATAAGCTGGTTGAAAGCTGGTACGATGAGGTATAGCACTCCCCCATATCAAAACATACTACTGGGCATCCCAACTGGCAGTAATAAATCAATGGCTTCATGCCGCACAGGAGTAACCAGCTTATCGCATGGACAGACATCTCTTAGGCGTGGACGGTATGATGGGGGGGAACTATATAATAAGAATAGAACGAAGACTAACAGGGCCGACAACGCACACAATCAAGATATGGCATGAGGCACAAAGAACTGGGATGAGAGGGAGTCGCGACGCAGGCTACGCCACTATGGGACACAAATAAATTAGGCAAGCTACGCAATACTAAAGGTTTTAGGCAATGGGACCTAATGGGCATCTCAAAGGTTGGGGACCTATGGCAGAAAGGTGAGATCTTCCCGTTTACACAGCTACAACAGACCTATGGCCTAGCAAACTTGGAGGCCTACAGATGCATCCAAATTACACATGCACTCGCGACACTGCTCCCACAAGGCACACAACTACCGGAGTCGTCACCCCTAGAGATAGACTACTCACTGATCATATGACGAAAAAAGCCATTTCACTAACTTATAAGAAAATAATAAACAGCCAACCGGACCCGACAACAATCCTAAAAACTAGATGGGAGACTGACTTGGGTGAACTAGACGAGGCAGACTGGCAGGAAGCAATGGCATCTCCCAAGGAGGTAAGGATCCCCTCCAGGTTCAAACTAATACAACTGAAGGTTCTACACCGCATTATACCAGAACACTGATGTATAAATTACATAAGACAGATACACCACTTTGCCTTGGGCAATGTGGAGCGTAAGGCACATTCTGGCAATGCATAGAAGGAATATGCTACTTACCAGTATGCATCTGTTCATGGTATGTAGAGCTGCAGATCTACACACTGTGCATAAATCGCCATCTGGTCTTGGGCCTGGATGTTTGCACTTGTTTTTGTCTTGGAAAGTCTTTGGAAGTCACGAGGCATGCGACTCTCCTCCTTTGGATCATAGTGCGCATGGGCATCGGCTCCATCCTCAGATTGTTTTTCGCCAGCAGGGAAATGATGGAGCTTAGTAAGAAACAGAAAAGATGCCCATGTGTGGTGTATCTAAGATAGATATTAATTGAACAGATAAAGGTAGCCGGGTGGGCGTGTGTAGATCTGCAGCTGTAAATGCCAAGAACAGATGCATACTGGTAAGTAGCATATGCCGTTCGAGGCATATGAGCTGCAGATTACACACTGTGCATAGATTGTAAAGCAGTATCCACTCCTGGCGGCGACCAACAGTGTCTGTTGCAGTAGTTTGAAATAGTGTTTCGAGTGCAGCCTGGCCCACACTAGCCTGTTTAGTTTGCACATCAACACAATAGTGTTTTGTGAATGTGTGCAGTGTAGACCATGTAGCTGCTCTGCAGATATCACCTAAAGGAATGTTTCCTAAAAATGCCATGGACGCCCCTATCTTTCGTGTAGAGTGGGCTTTAGGAGGAACAGATAATGTACGTTTTGTTTTATGGTAACAAATCTGTATGCATTCGACAATCCAACTAGCTATCCCAGATTTTGATATGGGGTTGCCTTTGTGTGGTGGTGAGAAAGACACGAATAGTTGTTTGGTCTTGCGAAAGGGTTGTGTTCTCTCTATGTAGTATAGTAGTGCTCTTTTGACATGAAGGTGTCAAGAGCTCTTTCTGCGACTGTTTGTGGCTGCGCGAAGAATACAGGCAGCTCTACAGATTGATTGAGGTGGAAGGGAGAAATTACTTTAGGGAGGAATTTAGGATTAGTTCTGAGAACAACTTTATTAAGATGCATCTAGAGAAAGGGTTCTTGAATGGTTAGTGCTTGTAGTTCACTAACTCTTCGTAGAGAAGGAATGGCTACGAGGAAAGCAGTTTTCCACGTAAAGAATTGTAGCTCACATTTATGTAGCGGTTCAAATGGAGGCCCCATTAGTCTTGTGAGAACAATGTTTAAATTCCACACAGGGGAAGGTGGTACCCTGGGGGGAATTATTCTCTTGAGTCCCTCCATAAAGGCCTTTATGGCAGGTACTCTGAAAAGTGAGAGATGCGGTCTATTTTGTAGATATGGCAGCAAAATGCAGTCTGATAGCGGTATAGGCTTGGTTGCATCTTTGGAGGTGTAGTAAGTAGCCTAGGATGTGTTGGATAGACACATCTAGGGGATTAGTGTCGTTGTTATGGCAGTATACTACGAATCTCTTCCACTTGGCTGCATAGCATGCTCTAGTAGTAGGCCGTCTAGCTTCTTTGATGACGTTCATACAGTAAGGAGGAAGGTTAAGGTAACCAAATTCTAGGATGTCAGGAGCCAGATCGCTAGGTTGAGCTGAGCTGGGTCTGGGTGTTGGATCTCTCCATGGTTCTGGGTTAAGAGGCATGGAGAGAGGAGTAGTTTTTGGTGCGGAACTACTGAGAGTTCCAGCACTGTGGTGTACCATGGCTGTCTGGCCCAAGTTATAGCAACTAGGATGAGTGTTAATGAGTGTTGCGCACCACTAGCAGAATGAGTGGGAGAGGCGGAAAAGTGTACCCAAATCTGCCTGACAAGTTCATCCATATCGCATTGCCTTTGGACAATAGGTGAGGATACCTGGCGGCGAAGTTTGGGCATTTGGCGTTTTCTTGGGTGGCGAAGAGGTCTATCTGTGGTTGCCCCCAAATCTGAAAAAACAGTTGAAGAACTTGTGGATGAAGTTCCCACTCGTGGATTTGTTCTGTTTGACGGCTCAAGAGATCGGCTATTGTGTTTTGGACTCCTGGGACATGTTGGGCTAGGAGAAAAATGTTCTGAGGTATAGCCCACCTCCATATGCTCGTTGCAAGCTGAGAGAGCTGCAGAGTGTGTCCCGCCTTGTTTTTGGATATAATACATGGCTGTCATGTTGTCGGTGAGGACTAAGACAGTCTTGCCTGATATTTGTTTTTGAAATGCTTTTAAGGCTAGGAATATGGCTAGTAACTACAAGTGGTTGATGTGGAATAACTTTTGTTGAGGTGTCCACCTGCCTTGTATGGTGTGATGTAGTAGGTGAGCTCCCCAGCCGGAGAGCGATGCGTCCGCTGTCATGACTATTTGAGGAACTGGCTAGAGGAACAGGCGTCCTTTGGAAAGGTTCTTGGTGTTCCACCACTGCAGAGAGCGATGGGTACGACCATCTACCAACACCAGATTTGTTAGCGGACCTTGAGCCTGGTTCCATTGGCGTGCTAAACACTTTTGGAGAGGACGCATCTGGAGTCTTGCATGAGGCACTATGAATATGCAAGAGGTCATCATCCCTATGAGTTGCATGAACACTCCAGCTGGAAGAGTGTTGCGGTTGGAATTTGGTGAGAAGAGCTTGGATGCTCCCTATCCTGGCTGGACTGGGATAGGCGAGTGCTCGAGGTGTCTATTGTGGCACCGAGGTATTGTTGCATGTGGGACGGTTGCAGCTAGGACTTGGCGTGATTTATTGTGAACCCCAGGTTGTGAATTTGTTGAATAGTGGCGTGAGTGTGTTGTACACACTGATTGTACGATTTGGCTTTTATAAGCCAGTCGACTAGATATGGGAAGACATGTATGTGTTGTCTTCTTAGATTTGCTGCCACTACTGCTAGGCACTTGGTAAACACTCTTGGTGCTGTGGTGACTCCAAATGGGAGTACTTTGAATTCATAGTGCTGACCGTCCACTACGAATCTGAGATATTTTCTGTGAGCGCTGTGAATGGAATGTGGAAATAGGCGTCCTTGAGGTCTAGAGTAGCAAGGAAGTCGCCCTGGGAAAGCAGAGGGAGGACCTGCTGAAGCGTGACCATGTGGAAGTGGTCTGTATAGGTTTTGGGGTCTGAGGTCTAAAATAGGCCTTAGAGATCCATCCATTTTTGGTATGAGAAAATAGAGGGTGTAGACTCCCTTGTTTTGTTGGTGCAGGGGAACTGGTTCTATTGCACTTTTTGCAAGAGGGAGATTACCTCCTGCTTTAACAGTAACAGATGTTCTTGTGACAGTGGACGGTGTTTGGGTGGTATGTTTGGGGGGGGGGGGTAGATGTTAGTTCGAGACGGTAGCCTGATTGAATGATTTCGTGGACCCACCTGTCTGAAGTGATGTTTATCCAGGCATCGAGAAACTGGTGGAGTCTTCCCCCGACTGGAGTGGAATAGTCGGGGGGAAGTGGAGCGAAGTCATGGGGTAGGTTTAGAGGCAGAGCGGGAGGAGTTTTTGCCTCTGCCATTATTCCCCCTGTAACCACCCCTTTGGTAACCTCTAGTAAAGGTGGATTGTGCGGGAGCTTTGTAAGAGGTGGAGGGGCTATCAGAGGAGTAGCCTTGATGGGTGCTTCTAAAGGATGAGCGACGAAAGGACAGTCTGGGAGCTTCCGATTGGAAGGCTCCCATAGATTTGGCGGGGTCTGTATCCTTCATTTTTTCGAGGGATACGTCGACATTGGGTCCAAATAGGTGTTGCTCATCAAAAGGCTGAGTATAGAACTCTGTACTTCAGGTTTAAAACCGGATATACGTAACTAGGCATGCCTGCACAAAAGGACACTGGTGTTGATTGCAATTGAGGCGGTATCTGCTGCATCTAGGGCACAGCGAATGGAGGCGTTAGTGATGGTTTTACCCTTTTGGATTAGTTCACTGGCCCCGTTTTTATATTTGTCAGGGAGGTGCTGCATTATGGACTCAAGTCCGTGATAATGTGCCCTGTCATACCTGGCTAGGAGCGCTTGGGTGTTGGCAATTCGCCAAATATTTGCTGCCTGTGACGCTGTGCGTTTGCCAGAGGCGTCTAGGAGTTTTGATTCCTTATCAGGTCGTGGTGCGTCACCTGCCGTTTGGGAATTTGCCCTCTTCCTGGCATTAGAGACTACTAGGGAGTCTAGTGGTGCGGGGCCCTTAATGTATACTGGGTCAGTAGGGGCAGCTTTATATTTCTTTTCTATTCTTGGGTTCATGACCCTAGCCCTGACGCAATCATCTGCTTCGGAGGCGCTGATGATGGCTTCCTCGACTCGACCCTGCTCAGGAACATCGACGCCCTCTTGAAAGATGTCGTCGGGGATCAAAGATGACGAGCTCGCCATTGTTCTTCGAGCTAGTCGGTCCCGGATGGTCTTTTTGGAGAGGAAAGAGGCACAAGCTGGACAGTCTTTGGCCTCATGCTCCGGTGAGAGGCAGAGGTGGCACACCTCATGTAAGTCGGTGTGGGGAAACTTCGACCCACATAGAGGACACTTTTTAAATGGCGTCCTTTCCATGAGCCGGAGATGAGGCCCGGGTAGGCCCGAAGGCCTTTGTCGACGACCGGAATCGAAGACTTCGAAGTTGAAGGGTCGCGTGTGGCTGGAAACGTGATCGAAAACAATACAGTCGAGATGGGAAGAATTGCGCGTCGAAAGATAAAACCGTTAACGGTTCCGAACTGAAACGCGAGAACGCATCAGAGCCCGATGGCGAAAAAAAACAATCGGAGGATGGAGCCGATGTCCATGCGCACTATGATCCAAAGGAAGAGTCACATGCCTCGTGACTTCCAAAGACTTTCCAAGACCAAAACAAGTGCAAACATCCGGGCCCAACACCAGATGGCGATCTATGCACAGTGTGTAATCTGCTGCTCATATGCCTCGAACATAACCATATACTGGAAAGCAATCATGCACACAATTTCGCAGGTCACAGGAATAACGGTGGAGCCAGAGCCGAAAAGGTGTTTACTCAACAACTGGGAACTAACGGACCTCAATCATGCGGCTCAAACTTGGGCAGCGCTAGGTATGGAATTAGCGAAAAGAAATATAGCACAATTATGGAAGGCCAGACAGACCCCGCGGTGGGTAGGTGGTGTTGAGATATGGACAAATTAATGATAACTGAAAAATCAGTATACATCCATAGGAAATGCCCTAAAAATTGACACGGGTGTGGGTAAAGTGGAATGAGTATCAAGGAAGAATCACTATCAGAAGATACAGACTAGCTGTTGTGTCAATCGAAGATGCTAATACACTGTATATAAATGTGGGCAAAGATGAGGGTGCAAAAGAAAACCCGAAATGTATGTTGACAAATTCCTGTGGTTCATGGTTCGGCTATTGTCCGTTAATATGATGTATGCAACAATGAATACGTATCGTATTGCAGCAATGGTTGCAATTGAAAATGTTAATAAAAATATTTAAAAAATAAATTTTAAAAAAAATATATACTTTCCATCGGCGTCTATTCAAGCTACTAAATATAGTTGCTATTGCATTGGTCCTTTCTCGTATCTACTATTGCAATGGACTGTACTTAAATTTACAAAAAAAGACTGCTAACTACTCTACAAACTCTGCAAAACTCAGCCTCTAAAATTCTGTTTAACCTCCTTAAACTGAATTCGGCAACTCAGGCACTTAATGTGCTACACTGGCTCCCTGTGAAAAAAGCGTACTATCTGTAAAGCATTAAATCTCTGAATTGTATAGGTTCAGACTACTTAAATTTAGGTGGTACATTCCAGGCAGAACTCTTCGTTTCAGTACCACCAGGCATATGGTGGGCCCCTCATTCGTTTGTTTCATGGAGAGGTGGTAGTTTCATCAGAGGCACTGCAACATAGTATACAATCTGTTTCAAACCTAAAGCTAGAAAATTGGGTAGTTGATATATAGACCAGACATTAATTTCGGGCTGTGGTTTTCTTCTTACAAGGCTCGTCCTCGAAACCGCCTTAGAGGATAGAGTAATGGAATTTCCAGCTTTAGAAATACTTCCTTTGCCTGATCCACAAACCAGCTGCCAACATCCCACTTGGATGTGTATAGCTCTCAACAATGTATGTTGAGAACTAGAAACATAAGATAATAGCCTGCTGCTAATTGGCATCTGCCTGATAATCTGATCAATACGGATTTCATACATCCTACAGCTAACTCATGCTGGCCAACAGGATAGACAAACACAAAAGCATGAGTCCACATGAAAGTGAACCGTCTTGCAAGCCAACAGTTAGAAACCAAAGACTCGCCAACCAAAATAATCATAAGGGATATTTCAGCCCTTCTATCGTTGAAGACAAGTGCAGGCAGCTCCAGCCTTCTTGTGGTGATTGATTACACCAACTAGCCGGAGGCCAAAATTGCACAGGCCATCCAAGTCGATTAAGATATCCCTAAGCTCCACAAAGTGATAGCTCCACTGACTTTTTTGTTTAAATGTATTTATAAAGTTCATGTATTTTAACAGGCTTCATCAGTAATCAAATGCATGCTTACATTTCCAGAATGAATCATAAATCAAACATTACCGTACAAACATTAGGATTTGAACAATTCGCTTACATAGATCATGTGACATGTCGGGTATAACAGGGTATTGGTATTGAGGAATATGGGGTCTGGCGTCATTGATACAATCTGATGGAGTAGCAACATTCGCCTACTTCAGTGTGCAGCCGCCATACTGCAACATGCTCTGCCCCTGCAGCAGTTTATTATTTGCATGCTAGGGTTGTGTATCGCCAGTCCTTGTTGTTTGAATGACCATCATGTGACTTGGATATGTACTTGAGGTGCACAGTCGATGGGGACTTTGCAGGATCTCTGGACTAAAAATCACACAAGGATGACAACTTTACTCTGTGCTATTTGAATGCTCTTGCACTTAGTTTGTCTCTTTGGGGACTCCCTCTATCTTCAGGTTCTCCTGCCAGGAGCTGCATAGATCCGATAGTATCGCATCTAGCTCCATTTACATGTTATGGAGGTCATAGCTGACAAAGTTCTACCATTCAAGGCCGAGAATGTCATCAATTACTTATTTGCTTCCCACTGCATCATCTCAGCTGATTTTCCTGCTCACCTTCAAGCTTAAAACGCCACCCCCGGAAGCCATAATTGATATAATAAATAGAAGCCCAGAAAACAGCTGTGAAGTGTCAGATACACATCCGTGAGTCTATTTTATTATGAGCACTGCCTTGGTCACAAACCATAGAACACATATATGGATTGTGGTCTTGGAGGTCTGCATCTGGCAAAAGACATTCACCTCACCCCCAAAAGAGATGATGGAAAAAGAGAATATTTGTTCAAAGGAGAGTATCAATAGTGGAGGTCACGTCTTTCATTCACCCACTCAGCACGAATTCTAACTCATTGTTTACAGAAAGGGCTTTGTTAGCCAATACCTGATTTGTAGGCAAGGGGTAGGGCTCATTTTCTTCCACAAGTGAACGAAATGTTTCTAAAAACATATCGCTAAGCGTTTGGTGAATCACGACATTGGCAGCATTGCGGATTGGAGCATGAAGTTTTTCCCTTAACTCGCCATATTCTGTAGAATTCAACCTGAGGAAAAAAAGAATTAAAACGAAATTAATGTGTGCAGTCTTAAAGTAATATTTCATTAATTTAAAATCACACACAGCGTGCTTCATTAAACGTCTCACTGAATCAAAAAGACATCCTTTCAGGAAATTTACCAGAGAAATGTTAAAGTAGCCTGCAATAACCGGGACTATATACAGGACAAGGACACACTATCTAGAACCAGCGTAATATAAATCTTGTGCGCATGGCAAAACGGACTATTAAACTGAATGCTACATGCACAGATACCACTCCAATTACATCACTTTTCTGCAAGACTTTATTTGCCCCTACTTGACTGTTTTGACTGACAAGCATACATTCATATTTACTGCAGGTGACTAAAAAACACCTCGCAATAAAAATTAAAGATGTACGGAGGTGGGCTTATAACTGCAGAAAATAAAATAATAAACACAGCAGGAGTAGGTCAAAAATATACAGCAAATTCTAATACTTCCCAATAGTAAAATAGGCATCATTTGCTGCACCGAAGTCACAAAAATTGTCAGTATCATGGGCAGTACCAATGTTATAAAACTTGAAGAATCTTTTATAGTATTGTACTTACAACCTTTCAAGAACCCTTGTAAATACCTACATAAATGCATTTATGCAAGTAGAGTATAAAGCCGGGTCTAATTTTCCATATAGTTCCCCAGGCCCATTCTGTCCACATCTGAAGCACGAGTGACTCATAAGTCCCTATCAGCCCATAGACAGGGTTGTGCTAAACTTTTGCACACTGCCTTGAGCGTCTACAGAGGCAGTAGGCCTCATGCCCTCCTGTAACCTCATATAGATCTATCCCATTGAAGGCCAATAACCTCAGGTCACTCACTGCCTTTCTGATAAACAAGTCCCGAGCCCCTGTCCTCTAAGTAAAATAGAAAAGTTCAGTGTGCAATACACAAAAACCTTTCTTGTAGTAGACTTTAATATTGCTCCATCTATACCAACAAATTAGGCAGCATATTAGGTCACTTATTAGGGTGTTCATGATGGCTGGCTCCCGGTTTACTAGGGGCATCCTCATCATGGCACTGGGGGAAAGGGACATTCATTTCTTGAACTTCAAAGAGGCATGGTGCCCGTGTATTTTGTGAGCAGCACTACCACAGAAATTTAACCATGTGGTGCGGCGCAGAGAATCATACCTGTGATCCGGGTTACAATTATAGGAGTTAGAGTTCCGTGGTGTAGCGTGTGTACTATGCCTATAATTAATTAAACAACTCTTAAACAAGATATAAAATCCAAGTGTAAAATAAACTGTTAAACGCTTCTTACCATATATACTAGTTTCCTGTGTAGAACTCATTGAATTAATTACGTACTGATAAGTTACAGAAATGTGTTTTAAGGATAAACCATTCAATATCAATATTCGTGAAGATAAACCTACATTACTCGGTAACGCGAATAGAACTATATCAAGTACTTTCGTCAGTGATTCAAAGAGCTCTATTAGACAGAGCATACTCTGTAAACTACAGTAAATTTCTTTAAAGGGGCCAATCTGTTTGTTGCATTAGACACGCTCAATAACTAATTCCCTTTGCAGCCGGTTCATTAACCCCTATTTCATATATTCCTCTCTACCATATTGCCTACTGGATAGCATCAAAAGGCTTCAGGAGGGAGGTGCATTCATTAGTTGACTAGGGTCCATATTCAAGTCTCCCATACATACAGGCCAACTCACTTGGCAACCTGGAACCAGGGTACATCGTTGTTTAAGACCCATGTGTGTGTTTTCAAATGATACACCCAGTGTTTCCACCCAAGAAGTCGGAGTAATGTTTCGGTTTAGCTAAGATCTAATGTTTCCAACACTTCCATTCCAAGTCCTTTTCTTAGAATTTTGGGTACAGATAGTGTGTAGTCATAAGTGTAGTGCTTGCTTTACCTACACCGGATATTACTACGGTGATCACCTATCCTGATGTGCATCTTGCATGTGGTCAGGCCTATATATCTTAGTGAACAAGGGCATGTTATATGGATAACATTTTCACTGTTGCAGTTTGTGTGGCGCTTCACCACCCATGGATGCTATGTTCCGAGGTCTACTTCCTTATATGACTTGGTAAATAGACAAAAAGAACATGGTCCATACGGGAAATGTCCCTTCACAGGGGGCGGGTCCCATAAGGTGTTTTGCCCTGGTGGACATGCGGTTCTTCTTTTGAAAGAGAAACGGAGGGCCTGGCCAAGTGTTTCCTGCTTTTTGTACAATATTCCTATTCTTTGTGACAATTTTCTTACCTAAATCAAAAATAGGAGTAAATGTACAACGCATGCAAGTCTATTCCTCCTTTAGGATACGTTTCTAGCAAAGATTTCCTATTGTTATTTCTGGCAAGTTTTTTTGCTTGTTTGATGCTGGACCTAATGTATTTGCGAACCAAAAGATTTTCACTGAGTCTAACAGCTTGTTCCTCAAATGTAGAAATATCTGAACAATTACGCCTAGTTCTAAGGTATTTTCCAAAAGGAAGATTCTCCCCAAGTGCTCAGGGATGGTGACTGTCAAGTCTGAGTCGCCCATTTTTGTCTGTTGGTTTCTCAAACACTTTGGTGGTCAACTTGTTGTCCTTGATCTGGATTTCTAAATCAGAAAACGTGATATTATTGGGTGTACATTTCAAAAACTGGTTTCTGGCTGACCCACGTCCACACTTCAAGGCAAATATAAAGAGCACAGATGAAGAGTCCCATGCAATGTTGTGGATAACACAGTGGAGCAGCTTTCTTGGTAGCTAGGGTCCCTGGTATTGCTCAATTTTATAGCCTTCAGCTGCTTCAACCCATTTACAGAGATTCATCCAGACTGCCAGCTTGTGTTTATAACTGCCCTGCACTGCCAATATGGAATGCCCTATACTGTGTATTCATGCTTTGTTTGAGGTTTTGTTTTAATATGCAAAACGAAATAAAAATATTCAAAAAATAATTTTATATCCTTTAAAAATAAAAACCAATACTAAATCAAAAACTGTCCGCCTGGGAGACCCATAGTATAGTCAGTCGAATCTATATTCAAACACTTGTTGCAATTCTCCGATTAGTTCTTTTAAAAAAAAACCCATCTTATCTTAATGATACCATGGATGTTCGACACCTAGTAACAGATCTTCAGATTTATCCAATCACTGACCGCCTTATTACTATGGATATCAAGGCATTGTACACCAGTATTCCTTAGGAGGAAACGCTACAGGGGATCGAAACCATCTTATGAGACATGGAGATACATTCCATCACTCTCATCCATTATGTCCTTGAATGTGTTAGGTTAGCCCTCGCAGAGAAATTCTTCGAATAAGGGGGGGACCTTATACCGCCAGTTGCAAGGTACTTCGATGGGCAGTACCTTTGCACTGATCCTGGCTTGCATCTACTTTCACCATTTTGAGTGAAAATATAAACACCCCAGACAATCCCTATTACATAAACCCGTTGATATTGCATAGACACATAGATGATGTTTTCATTGTCTGCCGTGAAAGAAAGAACACAGCAGTTAACTTTACCCAAACACATTTTTGAACAAACGAAATTAATAACATTCTCTAATCAGTTCCAAACAAAAAGAACAAAGTTGTTTCCTTAAAGAAGAGCAGTGGAAGAATACAAACCAGCCAGGTAAAAGAATGGGAACGAGGCTATGCTCCAGGAAGGGACAAACACAAAATAGACAAGGAAAGCCATCCAATAAGTAGGCAAATGAGCGACAAAGCCAACCAATAGTAAGCAATGGGTGGGCTAAGCTCACAAGAGGTCTCTTCCGGCCAAACAGCTTTAGTTATCTGATAGGCGAAATCTAAAAAGGTCATGGAAACAGAGCAGCATGGGAAAGTGAGAAAAGAACCAGAAACGTGCATGCCAACATGAAAGCAAAGGCAACTGCATAAGACTGCATGTAAAACGAGATACAACCCAGAAAATTGCTACTTGAAAACACGAACACAGGCAGTACCACAGATAATCAGACAAAGGAAACAGAACTGCAGGACACGAACCAAAGGAAACTAAGAGGAGAGTACAATCAGTGAGACAAGAAGATCACCATAGACCCCCCAACAAAGCATCCTGTGCAAATTCCACAATGAAATGCAGAATATTAAAAACTTTGATACAGGAATTGTATCCTCGAGTTCAAATGAAGCCCAATAGTCTGAGTTTTCACTCAGGATTTAGGACACCTGCATGAGATGCTGCGAGCAGTGGTCAGGTCAGGAGATGGACTCCTTTGCAGGGCAGTACTAGCCCCCTTTTACAGACTACATCATCTCTACCATTGTCGGAATCACACTTGAACACGGATTTCTGCAGGCGTTTCTCCCATTCCAGGCCCTTATCTCTGGAAAGATTGCTGCTAATTTTTCCTGAAAAAATCTACAGGGAGAAAAATCAGAAGGAACAGTTGTCCTGCATAACTTGTAATTCCAAGAAGAAGAGTACAAAACTCCTGTTTCCACCGAAATAGAAATTAGATGAGCACTCCTACCGAGAGCCTAAGTATGACAGTCACTTCCTATATTCTACTTGCAACACCTCACCACAAACCAATTCAGACTTCGGTCTATGATGGAAACCTTCAACACTTTGGCAAAGTCATGCCTACTCTACTAACGCGCTGCAACCACTTTCAATGGCCTATTGTACTTAGCAGATGGCATACACCAGCAACAACGGATGGTGGGGGGTAAGAGACAGCAGTCAAATAAGGTTCTGCATTCTGTTCTGTTAGTTGAACATGTTAAGCTCCTCGCATTTGGTTTGTGTTCAGATGGCATGCTGAGCCTCTGGATCTATTGCGGTCACTTGATTTAAGTGACTTCATGGTTACTTGGATGACGCTGATGTACATATACATTAAGATATTTGTAATCAGTCATTACAATTTTTAGGCCTAGTCTGCCAACAGCATATGCCCACACATTCCTTACCATTTGTTGGCGCCATTGCCACGCTTCTTTACTGCCTCCTAATTATTCAGGATTTTTCAGCTTCACTTACTCTACTTTTGGGTGGAGCATGGACAATGTACAGATTGCTTCATCTCGACTGTGGTCCTTCCACTACTCATGCTTGTTTAAGTACTACTTTCTTCTTCCCCTGTCGAGTTCATGGTGTTTCTCCTTCTCCTACCTCACCCATGTCCATGTGGCTTCCCCTCCCACCCCACTTCCACCATAATCCATGATGGTTCTTCTCCTCCTCCCACTGCCACCCTTGTCTGTGTTGCTTCTTCCACTACCTCCCCACAAACCCTATTGTCCTTGGTGCTTCTTTTATGCCAACCCCCTACCATCCCCCTGTCAGTGTTGCTTCTTCTCATCCACCCACACCCGCCGATTGTCAGTGTTTTTTTACAGTCCCATTGCCTTCCTTCCTGCCAGCTGTTGTCCGTTCTCTCCCACCATCCCTCCCATTGTCCGAATTGCGCACCGGACATAAGAAAATAAAATGCTATGATGCAGCTAGCGCTGGCCGAGTCAGTGCTCCCCCCCCCCTTTTAGTTCTAACTCCACTTTTTCTATATAAGACGAGTTTCGAACATACGCTGAATTGTCCTTGTTATTTGTGCTAGATACCCTCTGGAATAATGTAGCATTTCCTTTAATGTGTACCACTGAACCAGTAAGCATATTAATTAATCACTAGTTTGGTATATAATTCAAAAAATGTTATTAGCCTTATCGTAAAGCGAAAACCCTAAGCTCCTGGGCTGGGGTGAAGAAAGAAGTGCAGCTACATGCAACAGTGACAAAACAAATGTCTATTGACATAACATAGGACATTTCTTCTATACGAAAAACATCTACTACAAAAAGGAAGAAATCGAGAAGAAATCGAGACCAATTGTTACAGTACAAACACACATCTACAAAGTCCCTCAAACAATGGGAACCGTCTCTCCAATAACTTTTTTCACACATGCATATAGTTGCGAATTCTAAATATTGTACGCATTCCATATTAGGGGTAGTCCATTATGGAGACACCTATGAGGAACGCCCTCAAACGTTTGTGTCACACACAGTATGAAATAAGATTTAGATTTATATCGAACTCCTCCAATCAAAGGGGTTGACTCGTTTCGGCCTTCGTTGATGGTCCTCTTCAATGACATAGGAAGATAAGAAACCTGCAAAATAATGTATATACACATTTCTTATTGATACAATGCGGCTAAAGTCAGCATGGTGCATCTTATACTGAGCAAGTGTAGTGGACCCCGTTTGTACAAATCGCCTCCAGTTGTCAACACAATAACATAAGCATGAAGTAAGAGAAAGCGTTTCCACTTAAATAGAATTTAGTGACCTTTTCCACTGAATTTTTCCTGCTACGAGACAGTTCGACTTAAATGCAGATCTGCTCATTGTTCATTCTCCAGCTGAACTCTACCAATGATTGAAGGGGGTGCTGCAAAATCCCCCAAACGCTCCAACGCCCCTACTTCCAGCGTCACTGCCTTAAAGGAACAAAATAAAAGAATTAAGGAGAGGAGAGGCCACATAATGGCTGGCGTGGAGTAACTTTACTCTCCCAGCATTAAAGATGCAAGTGAAGGCGCAATGTCAGCGGGGACGATAACGGTAAAGCCCGCAGAGTAAAGAAGTAGTATTATCGGAGCATTAAGAAAGATTGCACATAAAAGCGTCCATGTATTCATGAGGGATGGAAATCACTCCAGTCCAGGAGAATGCACCTTTGGTAAATGTAGCTGCCACTGAACAGAAATCATTGGTTTTCAATGAACACGATGATGTAGTAGTGAGATGCCTGTATGGAACTGGCATTATCTTTTAACTTAATCCCGAATGATAGCTCATACATGAAATCTAGAAAAGTAAGATGAGCTGGGGGATGCGTTCCATACTGCATACCTCCTAAACACCTGATACATTACAGCCTGTGGTCTAGTTCAGACGCATAACAGCTGCAAAGGCGCATAGTTTGTTAGAGATGCTAGTCGTTAAGGGGGGCGTGAGCCCTTCTCAAGCAACAACCACAATCTTTCAGGGTGAAACGCAAGAAGTCACTAAATTAACCCTTGCTTAACCCTCTGTTAGCTTGGCACAAAGCAGTCCGGCTTAACTTGGCGGCAATGTGTAAGGTACTTATGCAAACCTTAAACAGTATTAGTGAAAACACTACCCAAATTTAGGAAGAGTAAAATGTAATAAATTGACATCAAAACAAAACTCCAATTAGTAAAACCTCAGATATGCTATTTCAAAGATCTAGGTAAAAATAGTGACTAGAAGCACAAAGTACCAACTGTGGTTATTGGTCCCATGGGATTGGGACAAAGTCGTAAGTCAGGCAGACCGCAATGGAGCGCTGGTCGGATACAGGGGCCATGTTCCCGCTGAGATTTGTACCTTTTGTCCTAGATGTGGTGTGTTACTCTGTGCAGCATCCGTTCAGTGGAGCAATACGAGGTTTGAGTAAAGTTGCTTCACACTGCAGTGGCTCCGATGAGGACCTGCTAAGACTGCATCAGGATGTGTTGCCCTTGGTCAGTTCTGATGGGGACCACAGCTGGGATGTTACAGCACCTTTGTCTCCACTTCCAAGGGTCCAGGACTAGTGAGACAGTACTTGGTTGGGAAGGAGGGGTGACGTGGTGGGAGGGAGAAGAGGGCTGGGACTCACAGTAGGCAGAGTCCAGGGCCAGAGTTCAAAGGTGTTGGAGTCCTTGGATTCACTCTGGTGGTCCTGGGTTCAAGGTGCAGGTTCAGTCCTTCTTCCTCAGGCAGTAGAGCAGTCCTTGCAGACAGGGCAGCAGAGCAGCTGTTCAGTCCTTTCAAAAGGGCAGCTGGACAGTCCTCCTTGCAGCAGAGAAGCAGGGCACCCGAGCAGTCCAGTCTTCCAAAGGTTCAGAAGTGATGCAAATCGCTGGGTCCGAGGGTCCCATTTTTTATACCCAGTGCCTCCTTTGAAGTAGGAGAAGCTTCTGGAGTTTCCACCTACAGAGGTATCTGAAAAGTCCTGCTTCCCTGGTCCAAGTCTGTTTGGGGGCACAATAGGCTAGTGTGAAGTCCTTTGTGAGTGTGCTGGGCCATTACCTTTGAAGTGCAAGTGTAGTAGGTGACCCCTCTGCCCCCTCAATAACACAGGATGGCACATCCTGTCAACACCCACACCCTCTATTGAGATACTGTCTGGGAGGAAAACACAAAGGTCAACTACCAACGAAGCCTGGTCAAGATGGCAGTTTAAAACTGCACACACAGGCTGCAATGGCAGGACTGAGGCATGTTTAAAAGGCTACTAAGTGAGTGGCACAATTAGTGCTATAGGCCCATTAGTAACATTTAATTTACAAGCCCTGGGTATATGCAGTACTATATACTAGAGAAGTACAAGTAAATTAAATGTGCCAATTCAATGCTAGCCAATTTTACCATGTTTAAAGGATAGAGTGCAAGCACTTTAGCACTGGTTAGCAATGGTAAAGTGCACCGGGTCCGAGAAGCCATCAGCATCCGAAAACATGAAAGTTAAAGGGAAAACGTTAGGGGGTAAATCTGCAGAAAGGTTCAGGTCCAACATTTCCCATCTGCTCATTCAAACCAAGCATTGGCAGAGCCAATAGGTATCTACTAGAAGACCTTTTAGCTTTGCCTGTTTTAAGCCATGTTGTACAGCATCGCACTTGCTGTAAAGCATAATAAAGAAGGAAAAAAACAAGATGCAGCAACTGCTGCCTCATTTTGTTTGGGGTGCATCCAACATGCATGCTCATAGCTACAAATTGACACCAGTGTTTTTGTGATTTACAGATTCAAGATGGGTCTGTAAACAAAAGAAAGTACCTCAAAACCATTTAATGTGAAACGGAGGAGCATAGAGTGATTAAGGCAGAGGGTGGTGTGAGAAGCAACATGGGGGCGGGGGAGTGTAGCAATAAGAGGGAGAGAACACAGGTGAAACAGCAACGTGGAGCGCGGTGGGAAGCACAAGTGCGAGAGAATGCGCAACAAGACTGAGTGGGGGTAGAGAAGAACATGGGCAAGAGAAACTAACATGGAGGGGGTGGGGGGGTGAAGAAAAGCACAGAAGTGAGGCAGCTGGAAAAAACAGGCACTCATGGAGTGATTAAAAAAAAAAAAAAATAGTTCCCTAAAAGCAAGCAGAGGAAGCTTAGAAGACCATCAAAGAGATGGTAAAGAGACTACACTCAATAGGAAGGGCAAACATAAGATGGACAGGCTGAAGCAAGGAAATCAATCCAATAGAAAGCAAGCAAATAAGAGCAGTAAAGCCAATCCAGTGATAAACCGTGAACGAGCTGCAAGCCCCTGTATGTTCTTGGTAAGCACACAATGTCTTTCGCAACCAGATGAGTCATGCGGTCTGGATGACTCAGCAAAAAAAAACAAAAAAAAAAAAACACAATTTAGCACTTCTGGCCAGCAATCCATAATTGTTGATATGAACCCTCATCTTTGAATCACAGCATAATACTTGGGCCTCCTAAATAAATATAAGGTAAAACTCGTTTGGTTTAACACTTTCCGAACATAATGAGTTTGGCAACTGGGAAAAATATATTTTCAGCATCCATTACAACTACCTCCTCATTGTATTTTAGTGCGGACATCCATGGACTACACCACAAGTAATTTTCTTCAACAAAGTAGATATTCCTTCATTTTCTTTTTATTCACTGCTAGCTGTAGTAATCAAAAGATTGAGTTTGACATTGAAATTAGGGACTGTAATCATAAAATAAAAGTCGATCTTTATGTAAAACCTACAGCTGGAAACACATTGTTACAATTTAACAATGATCATCAGAAAACTCAGAAGGAAAGTATCCAGTTAGGACAGTTTGTCTCCAGCAAAACAGCGCTAACTTGAAGGACTCCCCTACGATAAAGCAAGATGAAAGGTAAATTCATCTCCAGAGGCTACCCCGGAAGATTGGTACACGAGGCCTATAAACGTGCCAGTTTTTTTTGACAATCTTCTCCTTAACCAACAAACCAAACGGGAGCAAAAATTGGTATGTGTGACCAGACACTACACCCTCAATGAAAAAGTTTGCCAGGTTATATTTGACAATTGGTACATTTGGAATACAAACCGAACAGTGCGAAAACATACGCCGTCCTATGTTTGTCCAAAGGTGCAACAAAAACCTCAATGATCATGTAGTTCACTCTCGTACGAGTACCAATGTATCCCACATACAAACAATAGACTGACAAAAAGGAGTCGTAGGAAACTACAAATGTATCCAATGTGAGACATGTGATAATGCTATTGTCACAGCCACTTTTAAACATAATGCACATTATATACGTTTGAAGTCATTTAACAACTGAAAAACAAAGAAAGTTGTATATCCTATCTTATGCCCGTGTAAACTAAGGCATGTGGCTAAGGACAGATGTTTCCCCTACATGACTTAGTTTACACGGGCATAAGATAGGATATACAACTTTCTTTGTTTTTCAGTTTTTAAGTCATGTAGGGGAAACATCGGTCCTTAGCCACATGCCTTACTGAGCATCCACCAGCTATCCGTACCAAAAAGACTGCTTTGCCCCTTGTAGGGCATTTCCTTGAATTGGGACTTACACCTGAAGGTATTGACTGGCTTATCCTGGAGAAAATTAATCATAAACCTGGAAGTGATCCAGATGAAATGACAAAGCAGAGAAGTATACTGGATCTTTACATTAGTTGCATTCTCTCATGGCTTAAATCAAGAAATTCCATGGAACAAGCTATCCGGTATAATGCGGGGCAGATTGTTCCATTGTTTGATCATACTAGCATGTAGGATGTGTGATTCCACACATTGGTCTTATGGTATAGGGCTCTATACCATGCTGTCCTTATACGTTTAGGTCCTGGTACAGCTATGTTCTTTCCACCCAATCTATTAGGCATGCATCCTATTAACATTCAATTTTGTAAAGTTTCCTTTTCATCTGGCTCCCTTTAGGTCAGCTTATATATCTTTATACTTATCCATTCTTTTCAAAAAGATTTTATTTATTATTTTAGTCTTTCTCCCTTTGCTTCATTGATTCATTGCTGCTCTGTTTATCCAAGTCCTGTATTATCTTGGGTGTATTGGAATCCCTACATCATCATGGCCGCCGCATTTGTAGCATTCCACTTCAGGATACATTTGAACATGTGACACATCGCATGACCAGCATTGTTGTCCTTTTCCCCTTTTTATTGCTTCACTTTCCGCGCGGAGTTCTCGGCTCAGACGGCGTTTGGCTACAGATTCCCTCATGTCTGGTGTATAGAGTGGACATTTCTGAGTAAGTCATTAGAACCCAGGCTTCTTTACCCCGTTTTCCTCAGTTAGATATACTGGTACGGTTACAGTGTCTCCATATTAATCTTCCAGATCATTCCTCGTATACTTGACATAACCTGCATCCACTTTTCGTGCAAGTAGGTATTATCCAGTGAATGCACAGTTCAGGGTTTTTGTTCTATGAGCTAACATAGTATACATGCCACACCTTGAAGTTCCCTTTTTCTTTATCCAAGTCATTGTGTTTGTTTAGGTACTCCTGAAGATTTCGTTTCTCTGTACCGATGAATGGCACCAGTCTGCCTATGTAAACTCCAGGCAACTCATTTTCAACTATTACAGACGGTTTTTCAGGTAAACTCTCAGTAAATTTTCAGTATTCCATCCGATAGGATAGTAGATAGGCATTGAATCGTTTTTTTTATTTTTCCTAGATAATTTCTTCATTATTCAAATTGTGCTCCAAAGGAATTTTTTTCCATCATTTATATTTCACCCCAGAGACTCCCGCTTATTTGTGGATTTATTTTTAACTTACATTAACCCACCCTGGGAGTCTGCATATATTTTCTGCACCATGGAATTTCATCTCTAGTGTGTCTACATTGTCAGGATGTATAGCATGGATTTTTGCATGTACTTTAATGGGTGGAATCCCCGGCCTGATCGTCCCTCATCGGTCTGTGAGCGTTTTCATTTAATTTTAACTCAATCTTTAATCACCCTTTGAGAAGATCAAGTTCTTTATCTGATGTTTCTCAGTTTCCTTTCATTTTTCCATCACAATAGAATTGGCATTCTGAAGCAAAACAATGAGGTTTAGTGATTCACGGTCAGAAGGACTACATACATATTTTTTGTATTTACAGGTATCATGAAACTAATGTGTGGCTTTTCCTGACAAAGGGACTCTCCTGCCGAAACGCGCATAGATACGAATTGGTTCCCAGCCACTGATTGTTGCCAAAACCAATTTGTCTCTCAGCCACCGATTGTTGTTGTTAAGAACGATTATATCTAAAGTCATGTAGACAGATCAGATCTGTAGAACGAAATATGCATCATATATGAGAATACATAGGATTTTTCTGGTTGTCACATTATGTCCATGTTTTGTCTTCATTTTACAGAATGATGTCAACATTTACTCTTAACATGACTGCAGTACTCATGTGGATCTTTTTATCACTCATATTTATGGTATCATTGCAATAAAACTAACTTTTGTATTTGTTTATAATACAGTGTCCTTGCCCCTTCACACCTAGTCTTGTATTATTGTCATGTTTTGATTAAATTTGAGTTGCCTAGGTTTTTGCATTTGATCTTCCTTCAATAGCCATTGTAATGCTAAAGGCCTTAAGGAGTCTACGTAACTACTACATTACTGTAGCAACGTAACACTATGCAAGTCACCCGGATAGTAAAGAAACCAGAATCAGACACTGCTGTATTCATTAATTACAGACCAATCTTGCTCCTACCAGTAGCGGTTAACGTGTTGAAAGCCACGTCACCAGGCAGTTTTTTTGTTATGGTAGAATCACTACATCAGCTGAGGCTAATTTTCACCTAAATTACAGCACCAACTCGATGCATCTTGCAGCCCCTTCGAATTGATGCATATTCTGGCTATGTCGGTGCACTAATTTTATTAGATTGGTCAACTGCATTTGACACCTTGGATCACTATTCTGTTAGATAAAATTTTAGGAACTAGAGGAGGAGGTTGCTCTCATGGGTCAAGTCCTTCCTTTTTTCCCCAGAGTTCACAATCAGTTAAGCGTTCGCTTTTTTCATTTCAATACACGACGATAGTGGCATCTCTTGAGGTTCACTGTAACACCTCATCTTTTTAATATCCATGTTGGGCCTCTGACTGAGCTCAAATGCTCCTAGCATGTGGGTTTTGATATGTGTACATACGATTCCCAGCTGAAATGGAAGGGCAGTCACTGGCTCAAATTTAACCAGTGGTGGCTCCCCCATTTGGGCGTGGGGGCGTCGCCCCACTGCTTTCTCGCGGTGCGAGAAGGCAGAAACATTAACGGTAAAAACTACCATTTATGTTTCTGCCTTCTCGCATTGCGTGAAAGCAGAAGTGCCTCTGTGCCGGGTTGGGGCGGGCGGGTGGTCCTGCTCGAGGGCATGGGGGGGGGGGGGGGGGGAGGGGGGAGTGGCTTACCCACTGTTGTGGGTACTGATCGTTTGGCCGGCTCCAGGGCCGACCAAACGATAAGTACCCACAACAGTGGGTAAACCACTCCCCCCCTGCCCTCGAGCAGGACCGCCCACTCTCCCTTGTTCTCTAGCCAGAGAAAATGTCCCGGCTGGGGCGCTTTCCTGCAGCGCCTACAATAACGACGATTGGCTTGTGGTAGGGGAGGGAAGCTGGCTGCTTCCGGTTCCTGCAGACAGGAACACACGTCGCGGACCCAGCTAAGCTGCCGCTGCACCAGTACAGCATGACCGGCCAGCAGCGGAGGCGGTACCAGGCACTCGGGTAAGTTTTGCAATCTTTAATTATTTTATTTACCACCCGCGACCACCCCCCAGCATGCAGGTAACAAGGAAGACTGACGCCATTTAAAATCGGACCGCACAATGAGAGAGACCCAGCACTGGCGGGAAACACGCGGCGCACGAAAGCTTTTTCAAATGTAGTCTCTCCCGCCTTCCACACGCCCCGCCCCCATCAATATGGCTCCCCGGCTGCATAATGGGGGTGCCGTTCCTTCAGACGGAAAACAGACACAGAAAGACGGCTCGAAGGTCATAAGACTGAGGTGAAGTATTGGGGATTTAGGTAAAAACGGCTCTTCAGAAGGCCTCAACACCGAGCCCCGCCCTCAGGAGTCACGGGACGACCACTCTCACTGCATGTCCATCCAGATTCATTGGATGTCCATTTAGCATATGTAGATATAATGACACTTTATCATGGGTCCGGCCTTCCTGGGTCCACACAGGACACTCCTGGCATAACAAAGTGTACTTAATGCGAAGTGAACAACTTGCTGATTCCCCCGGGAGAGTTCAATGACAGCACAGACACATGAGAGACACATGCCAGTTCCACGCACCATCTGGACAACACCAGTGAGGAAAACAAAATGGCGAATTGTTCAAACCGAAAACAATCAGTAAGAAAACAATGTCCGGACTTCTGCTCTGCACTTGTGAATCACAACACTGAGTTACGGAGCATGATGCCAACCAGACACAATCCGAATTAAACCAATGCTAGTCCGTTTCCACGCATTGGCCATGAATGTAGTGAATGGGTCTGGAGTTCGACAAAAACCCTTTGATTTTATTAAAGTCATAGATATATGATCAACTTACTTAAAGGGGCTTTCAATCAGCTCCTTTCATCGAATAGTCTGTGGTTGTGTCAATCACCTTTGTCTTTCAACCAGTCATGCCGGCCGCGACTGCTAATGATGCCCGCATCTGGAGACTTTAATCTACTTTCTAGTATGGGAGCGAGTGATTCATTCAAAACACGAGCTAGAGTGACGCGATGATTTGCAGGCAGCCGGCATGAGGTGTCAGGTGTGTTTGTCACAGCGCAGCCAGAAACGTGCACACACTCATCTCTTCACAGAGAGCCCAGAGCAGCGCACCTTGCAGTTTGCTGTAATCCACATGTATAAAAGATGATAATATAAAAATATGTGACTACCGTTGTTACCGCGGTGTGCAGCTGTGTACACAAGTCGCTCCTGCTATTCCGCTCAAAGGCCCTCATTTAACTAACACATCAGTGATAAAAGTGTGCGTCATTGATGTCGAAACCCACCCCACGACCTGCAGGATGCGCACAATCTGCCTCTGCAGGTACCATAACCATCTAAGCTATGGGTGCATTTCCTGGTGCAGGTCCTGCAGCAGCACTTCCCCGCTGACACAGAAAAGGGTTCTGAGGGCAGCACAGGACATGAAGGGCACAAGCAAGTGTGCACGACGGACAGTGTACACGACACACAGTGTGGGGGATAACACCCACACCATAAAAATAAAGGTGAGGCCATTTCCTTTACTTTTCCGCCCTACCACTATCAAATTTCACCAGCCGCCACTGAATTTAACTTGGATGAAACCAAACTGATGCTTGGTATTAGGGTGACCTGTAGAGTGAAGCCTACTGGCCCGTGAGGTGGATTGTGATCCACTCCCAATCTACCCATAAATTTGGATTCAAAATTGAGGCCAAATTCTCCAATCATCCCAAATAGAAGTTCTTTGTTAAACTTGTTACCATCACAAGAAAGGTTCATAACTTACTTACGAAGGAAGGGCAATGTCTCGCAATATCTAGAATTATTGGATCACATTTAGGATACACCAATTCAATATATGTGTTTCGACCAAACTATCTTATTCAATACCTTCATGGCCTGGGTTTGGGAACCATTTGACTCAGTACTGTACATCTCTACAATACAATCTCTATTGGCTAAGAACAAAGGAGAGCATTACCTTCAAAATATTTCATATTTTTTGGACATGCACTCGCATTATCAGTATCTCCCAAAAAGCCAACTACGAGTCAATGGCCGTGTAATTTTCGTATTTTACGAAATCATGGTTTTGACCATGGCGCTTTTAAGGGCAATCGCCTAGCCTTTGGCATCAGTATTTGCCCCATTTTCGGACACAATCCTCCTTAAGTACCTTCAGGAAGGAAGGAAGAAAAAAAGAAAAAAAGAAAAAAAGAAAAAAAACGAAAACTTGGGCGTTTTCAATGTCCACGTGGAACATGTTTTCAGCATCTCAAGTTATCAGTAGTTATTTATCTGCCCTACAGCCAAGAGACCTACCTGGTCATCAAATATTTTACAAACAGTAATTAACAAACCAATAGTTTGGCAAGAATACAGTTATACTAGTAACAGTGTGCGGTTGTGAATTCAATAATACATGGAGATATGAGTGTTTATTTGCATTAATAGGCATTAAAGGCATGTAAGAAGGTATCTACCTGATATCGAAAGGCTTCACACTGGGATTAATGCTGGACACCCGGATGGTGAGGAGCTGCACTGGCGTGCCCGTTTCTGCTGAGATTTCATGGTGCCTGGAATTAGTCACTGTCAGATGTATATCCTGCTGTTGCGCAATGTAGACATGGTATGTGGTCACTTTCATCACCCAGTTATCAGTGACAATAATCCTTGAGGTGGGAGAACCAGTTGCAAACTTGTCTATTCTACGGAATTCCGTATTAACTGAGGAGGCCACTGCCCTCCACTCTGAATGGGCAAGAGCATGATGGGCAAGTGTTCGGGCAAGAGGGTGGTTACCCCAATGGTTTCGTGACCAATATAGTGCAAACATACTGGTGATTGCTGGTAACAGCACAGCAAGCAGAATAAAGAGTTTCCATCCTTCAGAAGCAATGCAAACATTATACAATTGTTTTTCAGGGGCTGCAAAGCACATTCCGATGAAATATCCTAGAAGAAAAGAAATTAGGTTCAGTAAGAGTAAGATTCGTACCATCATACGTAACTATTAAACCCATATTTTTGCCAATTACATTTCGGCTTTGATTTCATTAGAGCAAACAATTTACAGCGAACATGACCACTTAGTTAACTTACAAGCAGTCTCAGAATTCACACTTATTTTACAGAATATTCAACGTCAATTACCATACGTATCTGGAAAAAAAGGGTTCCTTTTGAGTAGCTGTCTTGAGTAGTCTGGGTTTACTTAAAGAGCAAATAAAAAAGCAATAACGTTTTACAATAGAGAGCTGTAGCTAAAAAAAAAACACTTGCTGTATATAGAAAATTCTATATTTAATACAAATCAAATTATATATCTCATACAAAAGTCATACGTTTATTAAAAACATATCCCATTTTCCATGTTAATCATATCTTATTGTATCCTAAGATTCACACAACTTTTCTTTTAATGAATAAAATTTAAAAACCAGATACCCATACAACTAAAAACCATACATAAGAATAAATTTAGAAAATGTTTGATTGCCCCCCCCCCCAAAAAAAAATAATAATAATAATACTGTTGACGCAGTGCTCCTGTGGTACCTAGGATGGTTCTCCCCACCTTCAGGACATAATCTATTACGCATAATTTCTAAAAGAAAAAAGAAAAAAATCCTGTTCTCCATTTCATTACCAAACAATCAACATGTTAAATCGCTATGGCTCAATTGTGTATTAGTACAAATCATTACTCTTAAGCAAATACCCACGTAATACTTATATTTGCATCCAAGTATACGTCCTGGGTGCCTCCCATTTGCTTGCCATGCCTTAGATCCAGCAAAAACGGAGTAAAAATCGCTCCAAATTAATCCCACCATTAATTATGAGATTCATAAACTTTATTTCAACATTATACACAGAGAAAATCTTGTCAAACTAATAGAGCCATATGGTCATATAATTACCTCATCCAACCTTAAAGCACTAGGACTACGTGCCATAATGGCTGAATCAATTTCGGTGTTCAAAATTGTAGGCAAAGGGGATTCTTCCTAGAACAATAAAAAGTGAGCCCACAAACTCAATCATTTTTTAAATTATTTTTTTTATTCTTTATTATATTCTTGAAAAACAAGGCACAGATCATTTAGACAACGTACATATATGTTACCTTGCAGCATTAAACATTCCGGCAACATTGGTTCATCGTCAAACACTCCGTAATAGTTACTAACAGCGACCCGTAGTTGAGTCCCCAACCCCAGCCACATTTTAAT
The DNA here is from genome assembly GCF_964204655.1 of Triturus cristatus. NCBI lineage: Eukaryota > Metazoa > Chordata > Amphibia > Caudata > Salamandridae > Triturus > Triturus cristatus. The sequence continues at coordinate 1,067,141,174 of NC_140582.1, read as the reverse complement.
CATCAGTACCCTCGCCCTCCTGTATTTCTGGCGGTGTACATATGTATCCCCGGAATTTATTCCAATTTCCCCAAACCTTGTTGCATCTGCGCTCAATCATTTTTAATGGAGCTTGAGATGGATATACATTTTTCAAGAATGTCAGTTACTACAAGAACCGCCTCAACTTCCAGGTACCAATTCAATAACCAAGATAAAGACATGATTTATTAATTAATCCAGTCCCAAATTCTAATACAGACTGCATGCTAATATTAAGAAAGGAACTTATTGCAGCACTGCAGAGATGTGATAGTACATACATTCCGCTACCTTGTCAAATGACATTTCTGCATATAAAAGTAAGTGCACTTAACATGGCGCCCTATAGCCTGCAGTGGTTGTAACCAATACTACTCACAAGAACTTATCTTCTGAATAGAATTTTGATCACGCTCTGTAATGCCTTGACCTTTCTACACTTTAGGTCCTGCACCATCGGGGTAAATCCAGTGCTCTCAGCATGCACAATCGAATTTCAATCAAGCTTAAGCGACAAGCAGCCTATAGTGTCATTCACAAAGCGAACTGGAATGAATGGAAGATGGTCCCGGTAGAAATATACTAAACATAATGTGGGCAAGGCAGTGGAAAGCAGGTCCAGCCAGCGACTAACTAAACAGAATATGAGCAAGGAAGTAAGAAGCTTCAAACAGGGAGTGTATGTAGAGGACATTGTACAACAATTGACCCTGTGTAGCACAGAGTCCTTGATATTCCAGCTAACCCTTTTTTGTATATTTGTCTTTAGTTTAATTGAACTCCGAATAATTTGATTGTATTAAATACATCTAGATATCTTTCTATATACAGCAAGAGATCGTAAATGGCTTTTTTACAATACAACTCTACTGTAAGCCATTAGTGCATTTTATTTGCTCTTGATCAGTAAACCCATAGTCTACTTAAGACAGTAGCACAAAAGGGAACCACTTTATTCAGATACATCTCTACCCTGTCACTTTTGCCGGTTTAGTGTGTCTCACCCCGTTTTGTGGAATTGCCATATTTATACACATTACCAATAATATTGCCCCTTCTCATCATAAGCTCCCCTATAGATTTGTCAATTTCCAAAGATGTGTGTATACACAATATATAGTTTTAAATGGATAGCATGTTCTACCCTTCCCAACAAAAAGAACGTGCCTCTCACCTTTTTACTGATAACTCCATAGTGTTATAGAGAGGTCTCAGGGTCAACTGTACCTAATAAACTGAGTGACACATTGAGGAAATTAAGTTTCAAACAACTTCAATAAGGAAATCATCCACTCTACAGTAAACCACCAAAAGGGCTGTGAAAAACTACTCACCTTGAACGTACTTCACATTTCCATAAACCAGAATATTCCTTACAATGTCCAGTGTCACTAGTTTAAACAAGCATTTTCAATGCAATAGGTCTTGCAATTGTGATATGCGAGACCACTTCAATGGAGGCCGCACAACTTTTAGATGCTGCTCGCCGTATTCCGGTTGCAGTGAGCAGCATCTAAAGAAAGTGGCGCTGCCACCATTAGAGCGAAAGCGCATATGGGGCGCTTTTATACAAAGTGTAACAAATATCAAAAGCTTTTGTAGCGACATATCAAAGGCACCAGCTTACACACCGGTTTTAAATACTGGCGAGGCGGAGCCCCTGGCCACGGAACCGCAGTGTGTACCATCTGGGGTGGCTACCAGGTAGGGGGTCCGTCGAGGCCAGTGCTGTTACGGGGCCCACTTGGCTGACCCCTCCTGGCAGCAGAAGCGGCCAGGCAAGGCCTGGTGCGGTTTGCGGTCAGGGAGGCCAGAATCCTTGAGGCCTGGCCTGGGACCCCACCCCGGCAAAGATCGTGACGACCGTCGTAACACTCTAGGCTCCAGTTCACAGGATCCCCACTCTGGGATTCTGAGTCGGCAACACCATGGAAGAGGGTACGTGATCACATTCCACCTGCGCATTATCTTCCGCCCTGTATACACCACCACCTCATAATTGGCAAGTACAAGTCCAGAACGGCCACCTCTAAGCAGAGTACTTTCGACCAAGACACTACTACCGGCCCAGGAGGAGAGGGAGCCGGGTGTCCATCCCCAGACAATGCCACCTTGTTGACAGCCATTACTCAGACAAGGGCGCAGATAGGCGCCGTTGGATCCAAAGTCTCCTTTCTGCGTCAGGACCTCCGCAAGGCGGTGTACAATGACGAAGGCCGAAACCCGGGTCTCCACAGTGAAAGACACAGTGAGGTCCCTCCAGAAGAAAGTGAACAAACTCAGTCGTGACTCAAGAATTGGCTTCGCAGACAGTCCTAAGCGGCCCAAAAAAGGTATCTCGGAACACTGCTTTTAAGCTCGTACAATTTAACATTCTCCACAGAACCTATCTTACTCCACAAAGGTTAAATGTAATCTATGGGAGGGAGGATCAGGCCTGTTCCAGGTGTTCACACTTGGATGCAGATTTTGATCATATGATATGGTCTTGTGACAGACTAGTGGATTTCTGGAGCAAGATTGTGGATATTATTAATAAGGTCTTGGCCAGAACCCTAGCGTGTTCTCCAGAGCTATGCCTGCTGGGATGGTTTCCGAGACCCAAACCACACAAAATAGGTTCATTGAACTGGCTCTTATCCTGGCCAAGAGAAGGATAGCAATGGGTTGGAAAATAAAGGTACGCCCCGCTGGTGGTGGCCTGGGAAGAGGACGTTACACGCTGGGTTAGGGCTGATGAACAAGCTCTACTCCGAGAGGATAGGATTACTAAATGGCGTAAACGGTTGGCTGAACCCTGGGCTGATGCAGTGAAGATATGGGAGGCACAACACAGCGAATCGGACCCAGATTTCAACCGCGACCAACTCAGAGGGATAGTGATAAGAGACCAGCCCAGACACCGTGGTTCCTCTTCTTGCACCCATCCATTTTGGGGCCTTCTCTCCCCCTCACCTTCTCCCCTGTCACACACTTTCGGTAATCTTTCAAACACAGTTTCTCGTAAACGGCGCAGACCTCTGGTGGCATTTCCTTTATCAGCTTAGCACTAGCTGAGAATATAAGCCAGAAGAAGTGTTGCAGATCACAAAGACATGTAGACGTTCAAATAGCCACAGGAGAAGATGTTCAACCACTCCCCACTGAACTGGAATTATTAACAATAATTTACTATAAAGAGGACCTGTATCCACTGGAATTGTTTTGCGTGCAATTGAACGTATATGTGATACTGTGGCTCAGTCTAATCTTTTTTGCTTTGCAGTAACTCACTTGTGCTATTATGTCAGATGTAACCGATAACCACTGCAATACGTATGATCCTGTTTTATCTCAATGATTATGATGAGTCAAGTATATATACATACCAATAAAAATATATATTTTTAAAAAACCGGTTGAAGACGCAGAAGTTAGGGCCAGGCGCAACATACGCCTGGTTGGCTTTCCAGAGGGATGCAAGGGCACATCAATGGATGATTTTCTTACAGGAGGGCTCAAATCCATTGCTGGCCGGAGCTATCTCCATATGATTCGTGGTTGAAAGAGCTCACCGGGCCCGGACTCAGAAGCACCCGCCGGGAGAACGATCGCAACCTGTGATTGCCAAACTCTTTAACTATGCTGAGCGTGACGCCATACTACGGTTCGCCAGGACCCACAAGGACCAAATTCTTTTTAATTCTTATCAGATTAAGGTGTTCTCTGACACCAGACTGGTGCAGCAGCACCACCAATCCTTTGTTGCTGCAAAGCACAGGCTTTGGGAGCTGACCGTGTCCTATATGCTGCTGTACCCTGCCAGAATGAAGGTAATCTTCAATTCCAAATCATTATTTTTTTATTCTTCCAAGGCTCTCCTGAGCTGATAAAAGGCCGCATCTCAAACCATACTCACCGCCACCACTGGATTCGGACTCTTCTCAGGGATCACACAAAAGTAGACAGAACTGAGGTACTTCGAGGCAGCGACACAGATTTCACTCAAACTGGAGGGCCCACACTCAAGATGAGGCCGCCGAGTGATCCTGGCCATAGAGGACTCGGAGATACGCAGCTCGGCCAGATGCACTTCTATGTAGGTTTGCAATGCAATAACTGGGGTCACTCACACTGGCTCAAGGTTATGAACAGACAGGACAGTCCATACCCCTGGACATTTGGTGTTCTGTTTCATAATGTTGGGATGGGTGGGCTCTTTTGGTGGAGAGCTCCTTGGGTCTTCACGTTTGGGGCCCTGGTAAAAGTTTCCCACTGCAACAGGTACTCCTTGTTCTTGGAAGTATTGGGGAGGGGGTGGAGGGTAGGGGTTTGCTGGTTTTATCCTGGTAGCAATGTTCTAGACACCGAACACACAGATACGTTCCACGCAGACACTATAGTAATTGCGGAGTTCGACTATGGACCAATTAGATGTCACAGATAACACAATTCTCCGCTGAGAGAACTGAACATCATATCTTGGAATGTCCAGGGCCTCAAACAAAATCAAGCGGGCTGCGGTACGCCGCTTTGCGAAACGATACGACAGATATACTTCTGCTACAAGAGACTCTCCTTCTAGGCAATAAAACTCCATGCCTTAGTACGTTTGGATTTGCCACTGTACACCACGGAGGGTTCACACGCGGCGCTCGGCAGTCCTGATACAGCGCCGCGTGCCATACCTCATTACCAAACACAGGACAGATCCTGGTAGAAGGTATACAGTGGTCTCCGCACAGTCGAGGGGGAACAGATAACCATTGGGAGCACATATGCCCCCCTCCCTGGGACAAACGTTCGTAGAAAAAAGTATACAGCTTTGTCACGATCTCCCTGATGGTTTGCCAATCCTGGGTGGTGACTGGAACGACGTTCTGACACCTCAAGATAGGTGGCGTGTGGTGCGGTCTGACACCCCCCCCCCCCCGTCCAAATTGAACATTCTAGCTCATAAATTGGGGTCGTCGGACACCTGGTGGGTCTTTCACCCTTCGACCCATGGGTTTTCGTATGCCTCTGCCATGCACAACACGCTCTCGGAGCTGGATTACATATTTCTCCCCCACAGTTTCATACACAGTGTCACATACGTCCATCTTATCCCGGGGTCATTCTGATCACTCACCCGTCCAGACTAAGCTACGTCCTCCTGGCTTCTTCAGGACTTTCAATATCAGGAGACTTTGAAGCATGCCATCGCTGACCATCTTCGGTTCAACCTAGACTCATCCCCATCGCGTATAATTCTGTGGGAGGCTCTCAAGCCGTCGATCAGGGGAGTGGATATAAGTTTCTGTACTGGTGAGAAACGCAAGCGCTTGACCCAGATACTAGAACTAGAAGATCGTCAACGCCAGTTAGAGGCGCAAGTATTAGAAGAGTCAGACCCAAGTTTTTGGTGTAATCTCCTATTTACCAAGCAGCAAATCCATCAACTCCTTACAGACGAGGCCAAAGAAGCGCGATAGGCAACACAGCACAGGATTTACCAATGGGGCGATAAGTCCAGCAAAATGCTTCATCGGCTATACCAGGCCAAGACAGCCTCTGTTCAGGTACCCCTTCTACGGGGCGCAGATGGTACGCTTTGTACCTCCCGGAGACGGTAGTCCAGGCATTTGCATCTTTTTACACCACACGATCAACAGCAGGAGCTCATATCGGGAACCCTTATAGATGAGTTTCTGTCAGATATTCTCCTCTGTAAGCTCTACGATCAAGTTAGACACACAATGGATGGCCCCATAACTGTAGACGAATTAAGGGCAGCGGTGACTAGCATTCACCTTGGCAAAGCGCCAGAACCGAGTGTGTTTCCCAGCGATTTTTTATGCGACCACACATGACGACATTGGACCCACACTTGCTTGAGGCACTACATGAAGCCCTTGAGCAGTGTATCTTGCCCACAGACTGGCATCATGCCGAAGTTGTGGTGTTTCTCAAGCCTGGCCAAACTCCAGAGGACCCGGGTTCGTACCGACCTATCTCACTGCTTAATTTTGAGCCTAAGCTTCTGGAGAAGTTCCTAGAAGACCACCTTCGATCGTGCATCCAAGATCTCATTCACCTCGATCAGTCTGGCTTCATGCCACAATGCTCCACCCGACATCATATTAGCCGAGTCCATAACACAATTGCAGGAGCCAACAGACTCGGTTGCCCAGCAGCGATTCTGCTGGCCAACATAGATAAGGCGTTTGACTCCTTGACTTGGACACACCCCTTCAAACTCCTTCGCTCCATAAATCTTGGTCCACGGTTCATAGCGTATACCCAGCTGTTATATACTGATATCTCAGCATCTGTCCGAGTTGCAGGATATCAGTCAGCCCCCTATCCTATTTGTCAAGGCACGAGACAAGGCTGCCCCCTGTCTCCACTGCTGTTTGCCCTAGCCATAGAACCTCTGGCGGTTTGGGTGCGCCAGCACCTGCTGATCCGGGGGTTTGAGTGGATGCAGGAATAGTCCGACAGAATCGCGCTTAACGCCGATGATGTTCACTTCTTTATGACAGACCCTTGGTTCTCAGGACCCCGTGTACTTCAGATCTTTGGAGAAACCACTGGGTTGAGTACTAACCCATCCAAATCCACACTCTTTCCCATATGCGGGGATCAGAGACGCCAGGTCTGGGCATCACAATTATCTATCGCCACAGAGGGCTTTAAATATCTAGGGGTCTTCATATCGCCATGCCCTACGATTTGACGGGCACAAAACATCACCCCGCTACTACCCGCAGTCCGCATGGTCCCAGCTGCCCCTCTTGTTATATGGATGTTCCGCTATCTTTAAGATGGTATCCTTACCACGTCTGCTATACCGGCTACAGAATTTCCCATATAATATTCCTCCTTCTAGTTTGACACAACTTAACGCGATTCTGAATAGGTTCCTATGGCATGGAGGGGCGATCCAGGTTGCACTCCATACGTGCAGGCAAACTACATACTGCGGCGGTATTGCAGCAGCAGACATCTACGCATATTATTCTGGCTCTTACCTTCTGGTAATTAATGAATGGTGGTACGGGTCTCAGTCAGATCCAGCATACGCAGTGGAACAGATAGCAATGGCTTGTACCCTCTTACTACATCTCCTGTACAGCCGTGCGTCCCTTGAAACCTTACCGCCAGCTTGCAAGACAGTTACACAAACCTGGAGACGCACAGTTAAATCCATGGGTTGGTGGGGAAGATTGACACGCCCCACTCCCCTCTGGCAGGGCACATACCTACGGTCCGCTCTGGTCGGATTTCGTATGTGAGACCTCATTGACATCTCCACACTTGGAGACATTATGCAAGGCACAACACTTCAGTCCTTTCAACGGTTGCAAACAGACTATAACCTTCATAAATCTCAGTTCCATCGCTACTTGTAACTACGGCATTTTTAAGACCCCCCAGATTCGTCATTTGGAGGCTTTGCCTGAATTCCACCCACTGGAGCGCCGCTTGCTGATGGGGTACATTGGGGCTCACAAAATTAAACAAATCTATCAGATGTTTAATACTCACACTCAGACACCCTCCATAAAACCAGAGCGGCATGGGAGGCTGATATGCTGGCTTTGACAGATGACTGGACAGAGGCCCTGGCTAGTCCACGCTATCGTCTCATTCAGTTCCAGTACCTCCACCGGGTATATTACAGAGATTCATCCATTCTGGTGATGTCTTGCCTAGGCCAGGTTCTGGCCTGGACAATTTCGCCTGACCCCAGATTGCTGCTCCTCCATAGCACTGATGAGATTAAGGGGAGGGGGGGAATCGCTACAAGTAGCGCCCCCTGTTCTTTCGGCCTCACCCACGCCAAGAGAGATATTGCACAGAATTGGAAAGCTACATCCCCACCCAGTATTGCGGGGTGGAAGGCGGCAATGGACAGGTGTATGGCGGCAGAAATCGTGTTTCAGGTGAGGGTATGCCCACAAAAGCATAGGAAGATTTGGGCCCAATGGGCAACATAGAGGGGCATTGACCTACCCGCATTACCACATCCAGACTCTCACAATCCTATTGAACAATTGGTGGTTAGAAATCCACTTGTATAGTCTGACATGGACTCTTTACAGACAGGTTTTTGTTAACTGATACGCAATTACGATTCCTTGAGTGCGCTCGGTGTAGTTTGATATATTTTTGGCCTGATGTTCCACAGGCCATGTGGTTTTTGCATATTACAACTAGGTACTTTATGTCGTATACCATATATGTAATTTCTCTGCAGGGCTCAGCCCACTCTGTACCTTTCAAAATGGATAAAATGTATTGTAAAAAAAATAATAAAAGCTTTTGTAGCATGCCCGCTGAAGTGCAAGCGGCCGCGCTGTAAATTAAATAGGCCCAGCCGCTATAGTGAAAGCGGACCATGACAAATTAAATAAGTGCGGACGCTATAGTTTAATAGAGGAATGTGCTTGAAGTTTAAAAATACATGACTAATATAAAAGGTGGCGGTGTGCTGCAACGTCATGGGTGGAATAGGGGAGATCATTAAAGAAAATAGTGCTCACCCACTAGAGAAAGCAGACCATGTAACAATACAAGTAAAAAGTCCAGTCGTTATGGATGGGTACAAATGCAGACAAGGCGGTACCAATGAGGGAATACTAAGCCTATTCAAGAATGAAAATCAAACGATTTTTAAAGGACAGTAACAGGAGCCAATTGAAAAGATGGGTGGGGAAATGGGCGGGGCCTTTGTCATACCTCAAAACAGCATGCCTCACAGAGCAGAGCATGCGCTTCACAGGCTCGACCTAAAAAGGACTAGTGCGTGGGTAAAGGGAGGAGAGTATCTTTCTGCCGAGCACCAACATAGCTCCTACCTTATAGCGACATGAATGAAGCATACAAACACCGCTATGAACTGGGAAGCAATGGCATGCCCATGTCTCAGAATAAGATTGACTTGAAGAGGTACGTCTGTCACAGTGCATTTCAAGAAGCACACACTTGATCTTCAGGAGGCACCAATGAGCAGTGTGAGGGTAGTGGAACTTCCCATTGGCAGGTATGAAAGTGAGCAGGTTATATGGACAGTATGAGACTATTCCAGCCTCTGAGGAATGGTAGTGTGAGAAAGGGACTGTGAACATTGATAATGAGGGATTTACATGCTCTGGTAATAAAGACAGCTGAGAGATCCCTTACGGATTTTTATTTTCTGTTATCATTGACCTGAAAACCACAAAACCTCGTAAGGATGTAGAGAAAAGCTTCCAAAAACCATGCTTTTCTGCTAACCAAATGCTAACATTAACTGCTATAGTGTACAATGTGTAAAATCAAATTTGATTGTGAGCCGTAGAAATACATTTTAATAAATGAATAGCATGCAATGCATTTAAATTAAGAATTTGACATGTCACCCGCTTGGACAGATATCAGCACTATTTATTTTCTTCTGAACTCAAGCACAGAGAGTGCCCTGCTTTTAGCCTTCATTTGCCTACAGCACTTTACCAGAATAGATTTTTATATTAACATATTTACTCTACAGCAAACAAGTGATGTCCTGGAATTCCTTATGAAACTTGCATGAAAGGGGCAGCGGCGCTCACCTGTTATGTATGGTATTCATTATCCACATGGAGATACTCTTGACCAGGGATATTGAAGGAATAGGCAAAATCAGGGGACATTCGATCACCATTACTGGGTGAAGTGCCTGATCAGAAGTATGGGGACAGTTCATGGTTAGTATTAGTGAGAGGCAACTCCTGGATCTCTGCTTCAGCTAACAGCTTAAATTTCACCTCTCAACTATTGACTATATTGAGGTCAAGTTCATGCCCTGATATTGATAATATAACCGCTGGACTGGAAGAACCAAGTTTTGTATGCACCAGAAGACAAACCTCCACATGTTTCATTATAATTAAAACAGCGCACAAAGAATGATTCTGTGTTCCACACAAACACGGTTTGTTAATGGTCTTCTAGGTCTTAGTTTCTTCAAGGCAGAATTTCTGAAGAGATCCAAATGTTTTACATCTATTTTTGAGGTTTGATGCCCTGAAATGTAAAGTGCTACTTACTGAGTAGAGCCCAATGAAATGTTTATGGGTTAGCTCTTGTTGAAAAAAGTAAGCTGCAGGAATGTCATTAACATGCCCACAAAGTAGACACAAAAAATAAGTTTAAAACAAAAAAGTAAGATATATACGTTTTCCTTGTACGAAGTGATTGGAGGTAGACTTGCTTTGTGCGTCCTGCAATGCAGTTTATGTTTTACACAATCTTTTACTGTGGAAGGTAAGTAGAGCAGTTCTTAAAATGCTCGTCTAGTGTTCCAATGAAAGACAAAATCAGTAATTGCTGGTGAACAACATTCTAAAAAGGATTTATGGAATGTGTGTAGTTTTCTTCCGTATAAAACTATGCATTTCATACAGCATCCGTTAAGCATCCAATTCACTTTATCCCACGGAAAACGTAACCAAGAAAATCAAAACTGCTTGGTCCCAGCTTCCCCTAGTTAAAACAAGCATTTGCAATGCAATAGGTCTCGCATTTACGCAAGTTGAAGCTATTGGCATTGTAAATGAAAATTCCTTTTTTTTTTTTTTTTTTTTAAACATAAATAAAAGGCATTGTCATTTACAATGCCAATAGCTTAAACTCGCGTAAATGCGAGACCTATTGCATTGCAAATGCTGGTTTTAAAAGGCCGCAATATTTGAAAATTACATCCTACCACTTGCAAACAGGAACTTAGTTTCCATATATTTAGCCCCCCCCATTCAAAGAACTTGTTTGCTCGCACAAGGTAAAATGCCAAATCGGTGGTGGAATTTAACAAACACGTAAAACATATGTAACATACATACATCTTCTGTTCATGTGAGTTAGGGCCTACATCATCTTCATTGGCTTTTGATTAGATGTGCGCTATAGAAATACTACATACAAACATTTATTTGAGTTTTATATAGCACTGACTAGACCCAGTGGTATCAGAGCGCTTTACATAAGGTTCCACAAAGTAAAGAAAATTACATAAGTTACATCAGTTACTAGAAAAACATTTCACGAACGTAGACGAGACAAGTGGAGCTTAGTAGGGAAAGGGTGTGGGGTAAAGGGGTAGGAGGGAAATAGGATGGAGAGACTAAGGAGAGTCTGCCCAGGGTAGGTGATGGCCGAGGGGAAGTCCACAGCCCATCTCCTCTATAGCTATCAGGTAGCTCCACCGGTCATCGGTCAAATAGCTAGGTCTCAACAGGAAAACATTAAGAGGGCATAGGGGAAGAGATAAATGGAGCATAGGGCGGCAAAGGGGGTAGGCGGGAGAACGCGATGGAGAGACGAAGTAAAGTCTGCCCAAAGTCCGGCTGGGTAGGTGACGGCTGAGGGGGAAGTCCACAGCCCATCTCCTCTTTTAGCTATCAGGTAGCTCCATCGGGCATCAGTCAAAAAGCTAGGTCTCCACGGTCATGGTCCATGCAAATTCGGGGAGATGCACGGCGGGCCTCCAGGTCCAGGCTGCTGCGTGCGCCATCTTGTGGGGCAAGATCAGGGGGGTCACCACCAGGTTATGGAAAAGAGGCAGGACGGTTTCAGTAATAATGAACCACAGGGAAACCGGGCTTCATACTAGGGAGTTGAATCCCGGTGCCTGAGGTAAGAAAATGGAGAAGTAAAGAATAGACCAGCCGTCCCGTCAGCCCACTATCCAGGGACTACTTCCATGATGGCAGTATCGGCAGATGAGCGTCTATAGGAGCGCAGGCCCTCCAAGGAGAGAAATCTCAGGGAAAAAGCAGAATGAGCACAAAGGACGCCGATCGCAGCAGAGTCTGTGCGTCAGGAGAGGGTGAAAGTGACGTAGCAATGATTTCTGGACAGAAGGCCTGGGCGGGTGGGGGCCGAGCAGCAGTTGGTGGAGGAACGTTGGAAAAAAGGCTCTGAACAGGCTCAACAGGTCAGCTCTGTGTTGTCAGATGTCGGCCATTTTACCTGCATAATTGGCGACTTGGTGAACAGTGGATGGTTGTGCAGCTTATCACCCTCCCCAGCCTCATTACCACACCGGACATTGACTATTCCGTGTTCAGTCTTTTTAAAACGGTGATTTGGGGGGGGTGGGGGGGGGGATCAACTTATCACTTTAACTTTCCCCTGCTTCATTACCTCACCGGGCATTGAATTATTTTGAGTTCATATTCGCCATCTTAAGGTCAGGCAGCACAGTCAAGCAGCAGATGGAGACTGTTAAATAACTTGTGAGGAGATCAAACAAACGTGACCCAACTGGATTAGTCTGCCTAAACTAAGAACTGGGGTTAAAAGACCTGCGTGATGATAAAGGTGGACGCAGGATATGCTTGCTTTAATGTGCACGGTAAACGTTGGGCGGCTGCCATGTTGAGGATAGGCATAGAGGTCAGGTCAGCCGGTGCAATCTAGAAGCGTGATGTTGGTTGCTAGTGCACATATGGGAATTTTAGTCTTACTTGATTTTACTTGTTCTTGACGAGGGGAGCAGATTGCGTCTTTGTGCTGGTTGCCGCATAGAGGAGACTTCAGTGTTCAGCTACGGATCGGCTTGTTCGCCGGTGTTCTCCCTCCCCCCCCTACCCCCCCTCGTATTACGGTAGGCTGATGTTGCTTGCTGCTCCCGGCAGTGGGATTGCAAGGGTGAGAGAAACTATCTGATGTATTGGATGAAGTTGGTAGCAGGAAGGGTCATACAGTCTTTTATCAGCTCCTCTCACGTGGGTCACTTTCTTAACTGCTCCACTTCTCTCGCATTCTGCCATCAGATTTAGGTGTTGGAGAGATTTTTTGGCACATTATTTACCTTGCACGCTGTCTTTGGCACTTGCGGAGGTATTGATGCCTGTATTTGTCCCAGCGGACGCCATTTTGAAGTCGGACAGGCTGCTTGGGGGCTTTCTAACTCGTTCAGGTGCCGCTGGGGAGCCCCAGTCCTGTTGTCCTCTAAGCCCCCGGTGCCGAAGCTCGCTGCCGCGTCTCTGCTCACGGGTTGGCTCTGGCGGCCCGAGGCTCAACTCCGTCATTGCGCTCCACTCCACGAGGCTCCACCCGCATGGAACTCCGGTCAAGCTCTCTGTCACGGTCTCGTCTCAGTCGCGGCTCAGGGTGCTTTCTCCAATTGGGCCAGGACTTCACCAAGGATCCTTACTCTCCGCTTCGCCTCTTCAGGTGCGCCGCATGTCTGAAACCGGAGCTGCAGCCGGAAGAGACTCCAACAAGGGTCCAGAGCTCACTCGACTGGAGGGGACAGTTGTTGCTTCAGGGAGCAATGGACGGGACCAAAGAGGTGAGCAGGGACTCAGGATTCAGTCCGGTGTCGTTGGTATCGGTGAGGTCGAGCCAGGACGGGATATTCAACAGAGTTGATCCGGAGGCCTGGGAGCTCCCGTTAAGGGCTCCGTCCCGGCGGTCATCTTGTTGTTGTTACCTACAGACAGACATACAGACATACCCACAGACATACCCACAGACAGACATAGCTACAGACAGACATAGCTACACACAGACAGACATAGCTACACACAGACATACACGCATACATAGCTACAGAAAGACATAGCTACACACAGACAGACATATGTGCATACACACGCAAATAAAACAGTAGATAGGGTTGTCCAGTAGAGGGAGAGCTGGTTTTGGTAGCTGGGTGGTCAGGGTTCCTATCGTAAACAGGGGCCTGAAGATTGAAGGCTTGAATTTTGTTACTCAGTCAGCCTTTCATGCTTTTAGGGCATCAAAATGAGCACCGCTGAGGGCTGCGAGTGGCGCAGTAATCCCGATGTTACTGTTCATGAGATAAACAGTCTGCATTGAGATTGCCACTCAGGGGAGATATCACGACTTGAAGTTGAGAGGTTTATCTGCGCAAAGAATCGAAAACGTCCGTGTGATAAAACAGCTGAGAAACATACGGGAATCAGGCGGTCTAGTTTCGTAATATTCTGAATTCCCACAACAAAGTAATAATTATACCGAAGGTTTTGGTCCTTCTAGGCGCTAAAATGTACACTAAACTCTTGTATCACCAGTAAGCCGTCACGAGTTGGAAAACAACTTTTTACACTGCTATTAAACTGCAAGAGTCTGCTAACAAGAGGTAGTAATGACTAGTAAAGCAAAGCCAGCACGATACGGACATCCGCGCCTTACTGCCCAGCGAAGACACGGACAATTTCCTCTTCTTTTCTGTGCTGGCCGCTGCCCCCCCACCCTCTTTCTATTATTCCCTCTCTTTCAGCCTTCCTCGTCACTTACTGAAAACCGTGACTTGAAGAAACTGTTCACAACCTCTTCCCTTCTTTCATTTAGTTGCTTCCCTGTGAAATGGATCCAAAAAAGAACAAGCTGTCTCCGTGGAGCCGACGGGGGACAGAAAAAGATAGGATGCGATGCGCTTGTGAGCGCGCAGTGAGAGCCAGGGACGAGACGTCATGCAGGTACACCAGTGGGAGCGTGTGAAGCAGAGGAGACATCATGCGTGTGCACATCGGATGTCCGTGCGCACACATGGTTTGTCTCCCTACGCTAGGAAAAGCCACAACAATAGAGTCTCGCCAAGCGAAGCAGCTGCACTGCATTTGCTAGGCGAGACCTAAAAAGGGGAAATTATTTCTCCCAGTATGCGACTTCGGACCTACTTACTAGTCACACGTTTGTACTCTGGTTGGTCCGACGCTGCACACTAATTCCCTTAAGATCTCTGTACATGCCACAGCATACCTTGGGTGGCTCTAGAAATATGGCCACATCAGCTCTAGTCTGTTGGATTGTACCATGTTTAATTATGATTGCACATCTACCAAGTCTTAAAGGGAGACACCACTACTTATCTGGCTGATATGCTCAGCATACCCTGTAGCTCTTAGCACAGGTGCACCATGGCACTATCAGACCAGAAGGAAAATGTAAGAAAGAAAAGATATATATTGTCAATAAGCCTCCTAGAACGACATCTTTATATCCATATCAGCTGCCCCTACCCTTCATCAGTTTAGAAAACAGCAAACATATGCCTCATTAAATAACACTACTTCACAACACTAAACAGTCTATCTTCCCTTTCTGAAACCAGAACCACCCTGCCTACATTTGCTCTCCAGTTGCATCGCTGCCTTTTACTGAATACATCTGCCTTTCAGCCACGTTCAGCGTTACAACAAACAAATAATGGACGGAATGCTGACAATGCAGACATTCTCCCCCAGTCAAGAGATCTGGGTTAAATGCATCGATCTTTTGCCCACTACGCCACCCCAGTTCAGACATGGCCATATGCAAATCAGTCTTGACCCTGTGCCTCATGGGAACAGTCCAGCCCGAACTGCCAAGCCATGTCTTCCCTGGACCGGAATCAAGCATACTAGGACCGGTTTCTGGCTATCAGCCGTCATCAGCCAGGATAGCTTGACTCCAGTGGCGTAGTGAGCACAGGACCCACGTCTGGGCATACCCATCCCACTTAGGGCGAAAAGCGTTACAACAAACAAATGATGAACGGAATGCCGACAATGCAGACATTCTCCCCTAGTCAAGAGATCTGGGTTAAATCCATCGATCTTTTGCCCACTACGCCACCCCAGTTCAGAAATGGCCATATGCAAATCAGTCTTGACCCTGTGTCACGTTAACTATAGACAAATACAACATAAATACACCATACAACTTTAGAAGGTGTTGAGTCACCTATCCGGATCACTAATTTCACTCACTCCTTAACTCACATGTTGAGGCACTGCCACAATGTTAGTCTTCCACCACCAGGGCTTCTCAACCGGAAGGAGTTTGGATATAATTTTGTTTATAGCTAGCAAGTGCCGATCTTGGATGATGGGGAGGGTACATTGCAAGAACATATAAAAGAAGCACAAGCTCTCATCCAAAGATATGTATTACTGTCTATTATTGGTCATGTCAGAAGGAGTTTCTTCCAAGTCATTGGGTATGTTTGATAAACACTAATGATAGGTGACACACTATTGGCTTTATGGGATGGGCATTCGATCAGTAGTATGGGTTCGTGAGGTCAGCAGTATAGGATATGGATACAGCTCTGGCTCAGTAGTATCATGGAGAATCCCAGTCAACATTATCGGAAGAGCTCTCAAGGAACAGGATTTGAAAAGGTACCTGATCAATGGTATTAAGTGAGTTCAATCAGCTGTACTTGAACACTCCTGATAAACGGAATTGGCAGGAGGTCAGTCCATTGCACTGGATGTAGGCCGCCTGCTATCTGTATTGAAAGACTTTAGATGGAGGGTATTGAGCTAGGATCGATCTGTGGTGCACAAGTCGTCTTCGGTCAGCTGTATGGTGGAGGATCATGAACGTCATCAGGGAATCGCAGTCAACAGAAATGAGGTACAACTGCTTATAACTGCTGGATGAACTACCTCTTGAGGGCTAGTATTTTCGGAGCCTCTTGACCAGCAGCATGGCGTACGCCGCACAATCAGTAGTACTGGGCAGGGAGGAGGCACTTGATCTTATGTTGGGAAATCAGCAGTATTTGAACAGGCAATCCTTCACCATTATGAGTAAGCACTTTTGATCAATAGTGTTGCAATACTATTTCAGAAGTACTGGAGTGACAAACACCGGTGTAGTGCAAGGCTTTTGATCAGTAGTATTCCAATCAGCTAATTAAGAGGCGGAGCTAAATCAAGTGCTTTAAATGGGCCGGGTCCTGGCACTTCCAAATTGCTCCACCTTGAGTACTGGAACTTCTCCTTGGCCAAGGAGAGTACTGATACTCTGGCACAGTAGCTAGGCTTATATTACGAACATGTAGCAACGTTGCTTGGAAAGACGTTGCTGATGAGACGGCTACCAAAGGAGCTGTGAATGTGTGCATTGACAGACGATCCTAGATGGCGGCCAGTACTGAGAAGGCCCCAATTGAAACAAAACCTGCTGAGATTTTCTATTTACATAGCTTCTCTTACTCTTCTGCTTCGACACCTAGACATCCGGGTGATTACAGCACAGAATCTCGAGGTGAAACGGCTGTCTTCTAGTAATTTTGCATCATGGGAAAAACAGTTTCAGAACATTTGCTAGTGAAACAAAATATCTCAAGGAACTTTCTGGTCAGGACTCATTATACTTTTGGGCGGTCAGCAAGTAGCGCTACCCACAAAATCCCAATGTAGCGCTACGCACTAAATCCCAAATTGGTATGAATTTGAAAAAAGTTTGTGTGCCTTTCTCTCGCAGTCATAATGAGGCTGTGTGAAACATGGGAAATGATTACATTGGCGTGCTGAGCCCCTGTAGTCAGGCCGAGAGTGGAGGGGGGATGCCACTAATTATAAGGGTAAACACATGCATTTAAAGTACTGCTTGGATACTGCATTTGTAAAAATCAGTTTTAGCGAATGATGTGCATGTGTAAGTAAGTGTCTGTGTGAGTACCTGCGTGTATGTGTCACAGATGTGCACTATGAGCGAATATGGAAAAAAAAAAATCTATTTCAGCAGATTATGCTGATAACTTTTAAGTGCAATAGAGTTCTTTGCTGCATAGGCTGCTTATCAACACATAATGATTAGGGCATTCCCAATGGAAATGTGAATACTTCATATATTGGCACGGTGAAGTAAATAAATCAATATTTATCGTGAAAATGAAACCTTATTTCTTATATCAACTATGCAGTTTGTATAATTTGTATTTCACTGCCGGTAAAGTAATATACACACAAATGACAATATCTATTTCTCCATCAACATTCCCAGATGGCACCTTGCCCCGCCTGCTAACCTCACCCAAAGTCCCACCCATGGCCACTGCTCAATTTGATGAGTACCTGCACTTATTGTTTCCCATTTGAAGCACTGGCTAAAACGATAGTATTACACGGAGTTACTGGCTAAAACGATAGTATTACACGGAGTTTCTCCATCAGCAGTATTGAGGAAAGGTTCCAGATTAGCAGTACTGGAGGGTACTGAATCAGCGGCACTAAGGATATTTTCAGCGAGGTTTGTTGGGAAGCACAGGTTCAGCAGAAGTGGCAAAAGCTTTGGATCAGTGGCATTGCTCTTGTTCAGTGGTACTGGAGGCACTCAAATCAGCAACACTGTTGGTTTCACTAAATTCAATGGGATTGAAAATATCCACAGTCAGACATGTTTGGGTGGCTAAATAAGGGGCGCTGGGTAGGAGGTTCTCCAACAGCCCTACTGACAGGGAACCTTGATCACATGTACTGGGTGGCAACTTACGATGTTCGGTATGGAGAGTCTCTCCACCGACCATATTGGATAATGCTCTTCAACATCCATACTAATAAGATCTCTCTAAAAGCTGTATTGAGAAGAAGCTACCCATCAGATGCACTGGAGAGACTTCTGATCAGTGGTATTAGGCAGCCCTTGCTCAACAGCAGGGCACAAAAGGCTTTAAACCAGTGCTATTGGGGTGAGGTGTTTAATCAGTGGTACAGGAAGAATGCTCTCCATCAGTGATACTGCAGTGAGGTTCTCGGCAAGTGGCAATTGGAAAGAGGTTCAAAAACCACAATAGTGGTATTGGTGCAGGTGCGCAATCTACTGTGGGGAGGTTTACTTTCAGGGTATTGGGGCACAGCTTTCGATCAGCACTAGGGGGGCTTCTGAACACTGTTAGAGTGGGCTGGATTTCTTGATTAAGTGCATTTGGGGAAGCCCTCAGTCAGCACAATTGGGTGTCTCGAAATCAACAGTACTGAGATAAAAAGAAAACTTGTAAAAGCACGTGGAGAGTCTCCATCAGTTATAAGCAGATTCTCTCGTACATTTGTATTCACTGGAGAAACTTGTGGTTTAATGTAGAGGGGGCGCTCTGGCAGCATATTAGAACAGGCCAACGGACAAACATTAAAGAAGGCCAATGATCTTAGGCATAGGAAAAGGCCGCTATCGATCAGCACTATGAGGCTCTCCATCAGGAGTACGGAGAGAGGTTCTATCAATAATGTGGCTTTTATCAACTATATTGGGGAAGTCTCTCGATCAAGAGTTATTAGGGAAACATTTCCAGTGGGTGAGGCTATCCCACAACTATAGGTAAGAGGACCTCTTTATCATCAATATGGGGAAGAGGATCAATGATAAGTAATAGTTGGCTGCTGTTGGTTGACAGACTGCCTTTTTTTAAAAAAAAACTATTTTTGATTTTTCATAGCACCATGCAACGCAATTCACGTTCCCGCCGCATGTGGATTGATAAAGTAAATGAATAACGAAGCATACAAGAGAGTAGCTGATGTTACATAGCACTGACATTCAATAGAAGATAAGGATAGTAACAGAAAATATTTGAAAGCAGATTCCTTTTGAGGAGAGTCTCTTAATTAATGGAACTGGGGAAGGAACCTCTCGTTCACCAGTTTGCAAAGGAGACAGTAAGCAGTACTGGATGCTATAAGAAATAGTGGAGGTTCTCAATCAGCTTTACAAGGGGTCACCGGTAAAGTATGGCAATTAATGGTATGGGACGCCCTTGATCGTATCGTGATAGGCTTTTGATCAGATGCTTGGAGAAATTTTCGATCACTAGAGATAGCCCTCGAACCAAGTACAAGTGGTCACTGTGAATCACGGGTACAGAGTTGACTTAGAGGATTAGGATACAGCTTCTAATTAGCATTTTCTATCACAAACTGCCAAGTTTCCCGTGTCCATGGGCGACCACCTACTGCAGTCCCAAGTTTTCTGGCGTTGTGGGTCTTGTAGTCATAGTTGTGTAGTGGGATTAAATATG
Organism: Triturus cristatus; assembly: GCF_964204655.1. Taxonomy (NCBI): domain Eukaryota; kingdom Metazoa; phylum Chordata; class Amphibia; order Caudata; family Salamandridae; genus Triturus; species Triturus cristatus. Next base: position 1,067,121,409 of record NC_140582.1, on the reverse strand, counting down.
ACTACACGTCCCAGAATGCAAAGAAAAAAAGCACTGGAGCGGCTAATCAGACGAAAGCGTGTGAAACTTGGTAGGACTGGCTAGAATAGTTACAAGTAATCTTAAGGGCCCTCGAAAAGCACTAGGAGTGGCCAAACACAATTTACCTACCAAACCATCAACTTCCTTACTTTTCCTTTCGAAATATAAATTTAGCATAGGTTCAGATAGAAGCGCAATGCCAGAGTCTCGACCCTCTGTAATAGAGGCGATGGCTAATAAGGGTGCTCACCCAGCGGTATGAATGAGTGCAGTAGACGGACAGCTGCCGTGCGCCGAATGTGATACAGCACAAAACACAGGTCCTCAGAGCCTAACCAGGCTGACAGCAAGCTCTGAGCGCTAATCCCCGCCGTGTGAAACTCGTTGGGTGTGAAGACGAAGCACACGCTGAAAACCACGTAGGCTAAAGTGAAGGTAACTTCAGGGCTCTCCATCTCTACGGTCCCACAACCAGCCAACAAACTTCCGGCCAGCAGGGCCGACCAACCGCCCTCAGCTCTTCGGGATTTGTAGTCTGCACTGTGGCACTAAAGCACAGACCAGGCGCAGGAGCATATGCCTAACATCGTAAACGCGGCCGCCATCTTCCAAATGGTTTAAAAACAACAGAGTGTCCATGGATTCAAACATAAAGTATTTTACGATCAGTAAATTGGGATTGGTGTTTGGTTGTGGTTTTCGCTAGTTTTTATATGAACGAATTCTTTACTGTTCATCGTACGAAAATATTTTCAGTTTCTCTTTTGTAAAAAAACTACATTGTGTAATATGCTGACAAGTTATGTTTGGTTCACGTGTGGGAAAACCAAAACTGTAGTGCTTCGTGCATCATTTGAAGCTAAGTGGCTCTCTTTGTTATCGTCGCCACCCCTTCCTGTGCCAAATTCTGGACAGTAACTGAAGAAGCATTGGCAATACGGGCCAGCTCGAGGTACAATCGTGTTAACATCTTGGCTCAAAAATGCGAATGAAGCATATATGCCTGGAAGATTAAAAAAATAAAAATCAGTAAAATGCATTTCTCCTATTGACTAATATTGATACAGGTAATTTTAGACGGGAGATAGCCAAAATAAAAGCAATTTTTCCGGCTAGGGAGTCTGTCTCCTGCCTCAATTGGGTCTATTGGCATGCTGTAGACTAGAGTCAGGCGTTTAAGTGTGTGATCTCATTAAGGTGAATGGGGAATGAATAGTTCCTCAGCAGTGTCTCAAAGCATACGTGCCAACTTTTTAGAAGCGAAATGTGGGAGATTTAAAAAAAATATTTGAAAGAATGTATTTCTCCCATTGACTTCTACTGAGGCCTGAATCTGGTCTATTGTCATTATTGGGACTTGCAAGTGTGTTGTTGCAGGATCAGATGTCAAAAATGCATTGATACTTTTTTAGGTCTCGTCTGGCGTTAGCAGTGCCCATGCACTGCTCTCGCCATGACAAGGGCCTTTTGGAATCGATACGATTCCAAAGCGTGCACGCGGGGAGACAAAAGCGACAGAAGATGTGCACGCGGGGATTGGATGCTTTACTGGCGGCGTGATACACTGGGGACTTTTTTTTCCGCCACCAGTAAAGGCAGTCCCCGCGTGCACATCTTCTGTCCGTCTCATGACAGGCCGCGCTTGTGTTAAAGTAGTTGTCAGACTGCGACTGTGGTCTGATACCTAATTTATACCGCGGATTGAAGCACTAAAGTTACTTTTAACGCAAAATATCACGTTTTTCCTGTATCTTTTAAAATTTTAGCTACTGTCTACCAAATCACGAGTAGTCACTTAGAATCACATGTGAAATGGAGCATTTTTTCATGGGTTTTGACACATGGAAAAGTCTCAAATGGAAATAAATCGTCTGCAACAAATGTGATGCACATATATTTGACGTGCTCTAAAAATCTATGCATATTTTTACATATTTATCTTAAATTGCTTTCAGAAGTTGCACCTGCACTCACCTTAGGGGTCAGTAATGATGGCCACCTTGTTACCGCAGAAAAGAGTGTGCCGTCATGCAGAAGGCGGGCCTATTCCCCAATTCCGAGCAGCGCAATGCGTGAGGATAGACACCGTAATCAAATGACATAGCACATTTAGATGGCAGCCCCCCTCCCTGCAGCAGCAAGGTGGGTAAGAACGCTTGAAGGCGCCCGCCCTCTCACTTATTTGACGACTGCAGGCTGAAGAGTTTTTGACAGAGCTTTGCCATACTGGAATCATTTCAGACGCAACTCACCTGGTGAGCGCATGCTAACATGACCTCTGACAAAACATCTGCGTAGCACAGCAATATTTGCATTGGGCAGAATGTAAGGAGAGATGGCCCGATAGTTCTGGTTTGAAATCTGGAGATATAAGAGATTAAGGTGTTGAATAAAGTGTGCCTTTTAAAACTGTGTGCATGCTCCCACTTTGTATTTATTTGAGAAGTTTTATTCGACGTGAATAGGTAATTCTAAGTCTGCCTACATACAGGGGCACCGTAAGGGCAATGAAAATAATATAAAAAGCCTCTGTGTAAGTGGGTTCGCATACTTGCATTGGAAGGTTTACACATCATTATGCATTCGGTCCGCCATGCACTCATGCATCCATTCATCCACCCATTAAACCATTCCTGCTCTCACCAACTTGCACATGCTCAATATCAGGCAGACTAACTCACCATTCAATAAAGAGACCCTTTGACCTATTGGCGCCGCCAGTGCTTGTCTGTCTCTATGAGGATCTTTGTTGGCTGCCCGTTTCTCCCGTACTCTGCCGTTTTCATGTCTGTTTTCTCCTAAAGATGTGTCTCATGGTTGTGTTCTCTTCACCTGTATGCCCTTCCCTCACACTCTGCAGAACACCTCTAGCATTACACCTCATATGCCTGTTTCTTATCCTGATTGCTTTTGCCGGCCTCACTAATTGCCTGTCACTTCCGCTCATGTCTGACTCGCCACTCATTGGAATCAGTGACGCATTATCTGATGACTACACCTTAGCTGTGGCTTAAAGTTACAGCAGCATGTAACACTGTGTCAGGGTTCCTGCAATTTCTTCACAATATATTCCCACAATTGAGACTGGTAGTAAAACGTTTTAAAACTGAGAATGGAAAAATAATTGCATCACATTGCAATATCCATATCATTTTTTTTTAGTTTTATATAGTGCGAACTCGATTTGAAGGTATCAAAGCGCTTTACATGAACACCAGTTGAATTACAGACAGACACATTCATTTTTGTCAGGCACCGGGAGATTAAGTGATTTGCCCAGGATCACAGGATGTTGAGCGTCCCTGCCGAGACTTCAACTTCAGCTTCGAGGTCAGCCATTAGGCCACATCCTCTGGGAATGATACCATGAGGTGCTGTATTTCCTGGGTGTTGGTGCTCAAATTACCAGGTGTGGTAAAAACATACTATGGCAAGAATTAGTCTGGGAAAGTTGGAATAACGTACAGAAAGAAGGCTTTCACAAGTTAACGTACATTGGTAACCCTAGGAAATTTTGTGAGGTTTGATCTGCCAATTTTACTAGCAGGAAATTGCAAGTGATGCAATGTTTATACCAGTACTCATCGTTGCAATTAATATGTGCAAACACAAGTTTGTGCATGAATCAGAATTTACCGCCTCACTTGTACCTGGTACCTTAGTGCGTACAAATTGGGATATACTACAGACTTGTATGCAGATTCCATAAGTGAAGTCTGAAAGCAGTGTAGTATATGAGAGAAATTTCGGATGTCATTTTCCAGTGCAGTTTATTACTGCATTATCACAATTTCATTTGATATTATACTATAAATTATTGCATTTTCCCTCTGTGTAACAGTTTCAGGAAGCAGAGCCACACATGGATCAGTAGAAGAGGTGAAACTAAGACATGCCCATAGGAACAAGCATTGGCATAGCCAATAGGTCTCGCTTTTGGGACCTTATAAGTATTAAGTTATGCAGCACAATATCCTTGGTGCACCAACATTACTGTTGCATGGCTAAACACTTATAAGGTCCCAAAGGCGAGACCTTAAGGCCTTCCATAAAAGCTTAAATTACAGGATTTTAAAAAGAGAAGAGTGTTCCCTGTTTTGCATTTATGCAGCAAAGGCGGCTAAATGTAGCCTAATTTACTCAACTTAATGTAGGGGTAGTAAATAATGTCTTGTACCTTAGGCCTAAGAGAGTTTATGTGGTGTGGAGCACAGTAGTGAACAAAACACTTCCATTAGCAGCATAGCAGGTGTGTGCAGTGGGCATACCGCCTTCCTTGAGTATGTCCATGCACTCTTACGGTTGATTATGGTAACCAAACTCTAAGGCCTCAGGAGCCAAATCACTAGGTTGTGCTGTCTGAGGTCCATGTATCTGACTTTGTATGGCTTTGTGTGAGACGGTCCGGCCTGTTGGGGAGATTCTCGTGGGGTGTGATTAAAATTTCTAGAAGAGCAGAGAACCATGGTTATCTGGCTTATGTTGGAACCACCAGCCTAAGAGTGAGGAATGTTTGTTTGAGCTTCCTGACCACATAAGGAATCAGTGGGAGAGCAGGAAATGCGCATGCAAAGATCTCTGTCCAATTCATTCACAGAGCATTTGTTTGTCAGGCGGATAAAAAAGAGGATGACTTCAGCCAAATGCAGGTGAGTTGACAGGTATACTGGTGGCTAACCTAGTGGGCACTCAGTAAGGCGTCTTATATGCACTGTCACTCCACTGTTATGTGGGGAGATTACATCTGTGTGCAACATCATAGGCCTGAGAGCCACCACACACTAAATAGGCAGACAGAGAAGTGTTCAGTTGAGATCCATTGCACCAAGTTCTTGGCAGTGCGGCTAGGGTAACCACCTTTCTTAGAAAAAAATAGAGGCTATTAGTTTACAAAAATCCAAGAGTTGTTACTTGAAAAATAATCCCATGCATGCTTATAGACCCGATTCAGGTGAGATACCCACGTTTTTTTTAAACCAAAAAAGAGCTTGAATTTAAGTGTCTTCTGGCTGAAATTGCATTTACTTCAATATACGTCAATGGGGAAAATACATTCCCCGATTCTTTTCTCAAAATCTCCCATTTTCCTGTTCTAAAATGTTGGCATGTATGGAATTCTTATAAAATTGTCAGAATGATTTATTTTGTAAGGTGCATATTATCCTTCGTTATGTGCTAATATTCATTCTGAAAAAAATTACACAGCTCTCAAATACTTTGTAACCGATTTTGTTATGGATTTCCCCTTTTAGGTGTATGTTTCAGAACGGAGAAAATGGGTTTCGCTGCTTTTGTCAATATTTTTCGACCCTGGACTTAAAAATACAGTCCTTGGCTGGTGGCAACCCTAGGTTCTGTTCACTTTTATATTTATTATCTTGTCGTTACGTCATCTCGACCAAAACAACATAGTAACTTCAACAGACAGGCAATGTCATACCAACTACTCTTGAGATCTCTGTCAACATAATATACCTCTCAAAATACTGTGGGAAAGATACATAAACTGGTTCTGGTAAAATACATTCAACCAGGATGCCAAAATGTGAGGATGGTGACCAGAAGAGCAGGCACAGGTCTAAATGATATAGTACTGGTACCTTTGGGAAGATGATGGCTCAGGTCTTAGATCAGACCTGTAGGAAGGTGGATATCTGACTATGGTTACCCCCAACTTTTTGCCTAGTGTCTAGCTGGTTTTTCGACTTAGTTGGCCTGAGATCCTGCCATTCAGGGTCTCAGGCTGTCTGCTCTCTCTGTAAAATGGACTCCATGTACCCTAGGTACATAACCAATTGGTAAGGATCACCTTATTGGACCCTGTACAGTGTACCCTAGGTACCCAGGGCATAGGTGTACCCTAGGCCTCCCAGGGGCTGCAGCATGTATTATGCCACCCCTGGTCTGGCCTTCCAATCAGACACAACTGGCTGATCACTCAGCTGGGGCAAGGTCGTGTAATCACCCCTTGCTTAGATATAGTATGCCTATATCTACCCCTATATATAGACACATGTGTACCTATCAGTCACTCCTATGGCAGGCCTTAACAATCCTGGAGGCAGAGTGCTTGGTAACATGTGAGATGGTGCTCTAGCATGAGCTGAGCCTGTCTGCAGCTTTCGGAACCATGTCCTTATAGCTGTTCTATGATATAGCCTACCATATACTCTTAAAGTGCCTTATAATCTTAAACGGTTATGGTAACTATGGTTTGGCTTTATCAAAACATGTCGTGTAAGGTGTCTAACACTTTGGAATAATACCCCCATACCATTTCTGGTGATGAGGATATTATTCCTCCCTTCTAGAGGGAGAGACATGTTAAAATCCTACTTTGCTGTTTATCTCTAACCAAAGCCTCAGCATCACAAAATGGATGCTGCTGCCACAGACACAAGTCTGACCTCCTGCTGCTGGGAGTGATCCCAGCCAGGGAGGCCTGGACAATAGGTTTCCTGCTTGGGGAGGTGCTAGCACCTCCCCAGACAGCCTTTAGTGTATTGGGGTAGGGTGGGCTGAAAGGAATGAGACATGCCTGGGGCACACAAGGTGTTCCTTGCATAGTCCAGTTCAAACCGGCGCTGGGGCACTCCAGCCCCAGCTCTGGCGCGAAACTGGACAAAGGGAAGTGGGTGTAACCACCCCCTCCCAGGTCCCACCCATAAGGCGTGACCTAGCAGGTATCCCAGCCCCCCAGATTAGTATAAGAGTGGGAGTTGGGCCTCAAGACTTTAGATTATCCTGAACCTGCAAAACTGAACAAAAACTCTGGACCTTCGACATTCGACGAAAGAAGAAGACTGAAGAATCTCCCTTGTAGCCAAGGAGTGGCTACCCTGTGCAAACAGGCACCATCAAGAGACTACCCTTTGCTTTGCGACCGTTCTACGAGGAACCGACTGCAGAGCCCGACCAGAGCCTTGACTTCCAGACTTCTCCGACCCTCATCCACATCTGCAGCAGAGCTGAGATCCGTGGAGGTAACGAGCGACGTGGGACCGGCTACCTGGGAAAAGTGGCTAGTAACTTACAGCGCAGCTTCTGAGGTACCCTCGAAGTTGTGCACCGGGGATTGAGAAGCCCCAACCCCAAGCACCATCTGCACCGAAGATCAGCCCCCCACACTCCACGAGTCCTGCGTGGGGCCCTTCAGCATTTTCCTGCTTGCCGCGTCTGTCCGGTTGCTTGCCCGCTGGCTAGTGGCCTCTGTGACGACGCACCCTGAAATCTTCTGCGCTGGTTTGGCTCCTCCAGACTGGCTCCCGCTTCTCTGCAAAGAAGAAGCACCCCAGACCTTCCTGGTCTGCACCAGAAGCAAGTCCTTTGTTCTTCGTGGGTTCCGCTTGCCAAGGCTTGGTGAGTCCTAGTCCAACTTCGACGCCGCCGACAGCAAGAGCCTTCGTGGGACAGCTCGCCTCCTGGTCCTGGTCGTCCTCGACGCTTCCTGGTCCTCCTGGCTGCAGCGACAAGCTTCACCTTCACCTGCAACTCTTCACGACATCGCCTGGTTCCTTCCTGGTTCCACGTGGTCACTGGCTAGTGACCTTGACTCTGTCCCTTCTGCTTGCAGGTTTCTTCTCTTCTTGATCCCAGCCTTGGGATCCACCAGACACTCTCCCCTGACTGCCTGTCAGCATCTTTCTTCAGGCATCCATAGGAGTCGACGACGAAAACGACGCATCTTCACCCCTATGCACCCGCAGCCTGTGGGCTAGGTAACTTGGGTACTCCGGTGCTCATCAGGATAGTGACTATCCTAGTGTCTAGTTTTCAAGTCTCAACTTCCTAGCTACTCCGGAAGTGTCCTAAATCTACCGTTTTCTAAACTGTACTATTGCTATTGACTTTTACGCATTACGCGTGAGTGTTTCCACTCTGCACACGAATCCCGTGGGCCTCCCACTTCCTAACTAACGCTAGTGTAGTGTAGCCCCAGCGATTCCCTAGGCCTAGGCCTATTCTATTTCCGTGACAGTGGTTCTTATACCACTTACTTAGTATATGGTTTGCGTGGCCCCTAGGGCCTAACTGTATTACTTACCTGTGTGACTTAATGTATGCATAAATAAGACTGTGTTGTACTTACCTCTAATCTCATAAAGAGTGCTGAGGGTTTGTGGTGTCCTTTCATTTGGTATTCAAGGGATTATATATGGTATCACAGCTGGCTTCACATGCCATTCAGAGTTTAGCCTAAGACTGCTCTTGTCCATGCTACCACTAGGATAGCTGGTCTATAAGGTTGACTTTACAACCAATCACCATAAGGGTATTTGGACTGATATAAGGTGTACACTAGAACTAGTGACATCATACATCAGGCCAACTTCTCACAAGACCAATTCCCCTATTGCCATCAGTGGCCGAACTAGATACTGGTTGACAATAGCTCCCTCTCTTGCCCTGAAGAAGGGAGAAAAGAGTCCCAGTCAAGGCTACTTCTGAGTCCCGTACACCTTCACCTGACATCAGCAGTCTTATTCATTTGGATAGCCTTCTCTATGTAGTATCAAACCTTTCAATTTCAATAATTAAAGGCTTAATATTGACTGACCCTATAGTTGCTGACCAACCAGGAGAGATGTACAATACTACACCACCTTTACCCAACTTCAGTCTTCAGCATTAACGACTATACATGAGCTCTTAAATGATGCACAAGGGGAAAGGGTGCTAGGATTAGAGAAATAATAGTGAGAGATATCCGACACGTATGTGATCATATCTGTCAAATTCCTCCACCTCATTTGTAGAACATTTGCAACCTGACTAAGCTTGAGTGAAGTCTTAATCTTTTAATGGCAGAAAAGGATAACATACTTAAAACCTCGCTCATTGACTCAATATTAAATTATTTTCTCTAGTTTGCTCTTAAATACTTCTCTCTATTATCTTATAAGCATATTGTCCTTGTTTGCGACTCTTAAGTAACCAAAGTCGTTAGGTGCCTTATTTGAGATGCTTGTTTGCACTCTTGCGGTTCATCAAATGTGTTCTGAAACATGACTTCTTTAACTAGTTAGTCTCTTCAAAACACTCTATTGGAGATTCACAGAGTCTCGCCCAGTTGTTGTTTCAGTAATTATCTTTTTTTTTTTTTTCAAGAGTTTTATTACTTGTTAACTTGGTTACCTTTTCCAAATAAATATCACAAGAAATTCTATCTTTACTCTGCACAGTACTTCTATTCAGATTAATGATTATAGTTCCTGCTTTTAAATCTACTTGAGATTAGTGAAGTTAATTAGCACACGTTTGTTATTTTTATCAAGCGCCACTTAGTCTTTTGTCTCTGCACATAACAACTGAAGGGCACCTATCTTGTTTCTTGGTTTTTTCCACAGGTCTTGGGAGGTGATCGCTCAACTGGAGTTGCCGAATGTGATTCAGAGAAGTGAAGCTCTTGGATACTCTGGAAGCTTTAGTCTCCACTGCAGTTGCCTAGCAAAGAGCGCAGTGCTGCTGGGCGTGGTATTTATGGGATTGCTTTTGAAAATGGCTGCAGAGATTTTGGAAATCTTGGGTGCCTCGCTCAGAATATTCCAGCATGGGATTCAATTATAGGCTTGTTGGCAATGGCCTCTTTGGATTTCCTCCTACAAAATTACAAGTACTCACATGAAATCATAGTTTATAATCGGTCACATAATACATTGCTCTAATGTAAGTTTCTCAGTTTACTTTGGAACAAGTTACCAGTAACCCATAACCCAAGAATGCATTATCTCCCCTCCATGCCCACAATGTCTCCTTCCAACTTATGTGGGTACTGTCTTGCTGCTGTTTTCACATGTAGGGAGGGTTTATGTTTGGGGGATGCATTAAGTTGTCTCTCTTGTGTGGCTTCATGAGACTCAATGTGTTGAATAGTGTTGACTGGGTGATACCCTAACAGCATGGCGGCATGTGTGCTTTGAGTTGCTGTGGAGTATTCCTGTTATCTCAAAAGAATCTGTAGAAAGCCCACTCTTCATTGTTCTTCTCCATCTCTGCGTTTTGTATAAATTTGTTGAGTGTTCACCTAAAGCTCTTGGCTTCGCCGTTGGCTTCCATCCGTCTTGACCGTATCTTTTGATGACTGATGTTCATGGACTTGAGGCACGCTTCAAGCTCTTGGCCTTTGAAAGAAGGGCCATTGGCTTTCCTGATTTTCCTTTGGACTATCATTTTTTTCCACTTTAGGAATTACTTCCTCAGATGAATTTGATCTAAAAACTTACATTTCGGTATATTTGCTGTAATCGCCCAACACCACTACTAAATGGTCATTAGGCCATCAGACAGACTCTCAAAATCAGACCTAAGGTCCACCACAGCACCTCATCTGACTGAATGGGTGTAGAATGGTTAGGGCGGCACCCCACACACCACGAGGTGTCCTGGCATGCTAGACTTTAGGACACCATATGTTCTGCTTGTTTGTCAAACTCTGGGAACCAGAACTTATGCCTGATTTGCATTTTTGTTTTAATCACACCTTGGTCTACTTAGTGTGCTAATTAGAGTATCTGTGATGTCAATGCTGTCAGGGTCATTATTCGGCTTCCTCTCAGTAGGATCCCTCTTCTGTCACTGACAGTTCTTCTAGAAAGTTGAACAACACCTGAAGTTTTAATTTTGACATCATCCGTCCTATACGATAGGGTGCTCCCCATAGCCTTCCATCTCCCAATTACTTCCGCTTGGTTGGCTAACTCTGGGGACTCATCTGTCTAGGTAGCCTCTGGTATTTCTTGAAGCATCAGTGGCTTAGGCAGGGACTGAGTCTGTACATAAAGGGGCATACATTTGAAAATTCAGTATAATAAAACAATATTCAGTAACATAAAAAGTATAGTCAAAAATCAAAATATTAGTCAAAATCAACAACAGTGCACAGTCCTAAATAACAATAAAGTAATTTCCCCCAAGCAAGAGAGGGGTGCCAGAATCAAGTTTCTGGTTTGGAGGCAGACATTCCTGGACATCTACCGGTTCACTTTTGACCCCAGCAGTGTTTATATCATTCTCTGACTCTGCCTGTTGTAAAACCAGACACCCCATGGAAAATTCAGTGCATTGGATTTTGGGTAAAACAAGTAAGGCACACAAACTGGGAGATGGTACAACAGTTAATGGAGTGGGTTGGGGAGAAAGACGAGACTATATTGCTACTATCAAGGAGATAGTGAGGGTACATAAAGTTTAAAGCTGCTCAGTTACCCACTCTCAGAGTATCTAAACCTCCCCTACTGAGTCCCAGATATCCAGAGAATTTGATTCATGAACCTCTCTGATTGGCCTCAAGACCATCTTGAGAGCAGCCAATGAGAAATAATCTGGGGGCAGTGAGTGGCCAACACGTAAGGGCTTGGGGTGTCAGGGGCAAAAGTGCCCTAAAGCCACTTGTCTTGTTCTGAGTAGACATTTGGAAGAGGAAAAGAAGGAGGAGCAGGGGTGTACCTGGAAGCCCCAATGATATGGGGGCCTTCGAAGTTAATGAGGGGTTGGGTGCAGGCCCAGTTGGTGGTTAAGTCTGCTCTTCGTACACCACTGGTTGGTCTTCCTCCAGGCCATGAGGTACTCCAATGTCTGCCTCACAAATGATAACAACATATTAGTAAATGAAACCAATCACACCATTTATACATATAGATGACAGAGTTTAGAGGCATCATGGATTGTTAAAAAAACTACAAACGGCACAGATATACCTTTCACAACTTATTTGCTCTTATTAAAAATAAAAACGAATACACTTCCCGTTTTACCTCCTCAAACTGTTCGAGCGGAGCATAAAGGGTCAGCAAGGCTGCTCTCAGAACCCTCCTGTATGTACAGTAGTGCCATCTGGGGGTGACGGAAATGAGGTTCGGAGGACACACTAAAAATTGAATGGGCATAATCCTGTCCCAGAGACGAAGTTCCTCCCAGTGCTTGTGGCGCTCCTTCTCATAATGGGTGTGGACACCCACTGCCGATGCCTCTCCAAATTTGGGCCTGCAGCTGGCTATTTGAACCCCCATAAAGCTGAGGGTAACTTTGCAGGACCCCGCTGCAAATCACCTGAAGCTGTTGATCGGTGATGCTGAGGGCAAAGCAAGACAAAGAAGGATATTGTTGTAGTGAAAGGATGCCACCAGAGGTTATGGTATTTGAAGAAGCAGTCACGAAAGAAGTAGAATTACTACAACCTATGAGAAATGTGTTTAACAACTTGAGCAAGAAAGAATGAGAAGCACTGAAATCCTTGAGCACAAGAACCAACATTATAATCAAGGCTGCTGATAAGGGAGGGGCAATTGTGATACAAGATGTGGAGACCTACAGAGGGGCCTGTCTAACTCTCCTCTCGGATGAGAGACACTACAGGAAGATACAGAGGGACCCAACTGCACGCCTTTAGAAGACCATCTTGACATTGACTATGAAGGCTTTGGAAAAAAACTGGATCACCAAGAATGAGAGAGACTTCCTTATCACAGAGAAACCAAGGATCCCCTTGTTTTACATAATACCCAAGATCCACAAGGGCAAGACGCCATCCCCAGGCAGACCCATTGTGTCTGCCATTGGGTCGGTTCTGGAACCTATGTCTAAATACACAGATTGGTTCCAGAGACCCTTGGTCACCAAGATAAAGACGTATGTCAGGGATACCAAACACCTGCTGAATCTCCTGGCAGAACTGGAGTACGATCCAGCAGAGAACACCATGATATGCCTTGATGTGGAGGTGCTATATACCAGCATCCTACAAGAGGAAATCCTCCGCGTGAATAAGAACATACTACGGATTCAAGACTGGCCATGGGAACCCCAATCAGATGGATCATGACTCTGATGCATTTGGCCCTCACTGAAAACGTTTTCAATTTGAAGGTCTTGCGGAGGATGAGGAGTGTTAGACCCGGCCCTCGTAACATAGCCATACCTGACCCCCGCGCCTCATACAGCCCCCGAGCCCACGGCCTAGCCGATCCTTCCCACCAGAACACACACACCCGACTCGGACTTCCCCGTCCGTGGCCTTCCTCCCTTTCGGCCACACCGGGCCCGCGTGCCCACTTCATGCACCAAGATGGCCGCCCGTCCCCAGCGCGACCCTGGCCTAGAGGCGCCACTCTGGCTGGAGGACATCGCGCTCCCCTTGGGATGAGAGAGGGAGGAGCAGTTTCTATCACACCTCTGAGCTTCCCTGGGAAGGTGGGTTTCGATCGGCCCGCCGGCCTCCCCGAGGGCTGGCTCCACGCCTGCTGGGTGTCTGGGACTCCTCCCAACCCGGCCCTGAAAGGATCAAAAGACAATGGCAGGAAACCCCGACAAGCGACCCCCCAGGTGACAAGACCCCTGCCTGCACAGACTCCGGACATCAAAGAGGAGTCGCCCTATAACAAGGGGTGCTCTGGGACTGTCCGGCAGATTCGCCTTTGGAAACACCTGAGCCCTGCTGAGTGACTCGCGGCTCCCTGAAGATCGTAAGACCTCCGAACTTGTGCTTGAGCCCTGCTGAGTGACTCGCGGCTCCCTGAAGATCGTAAGACCTCCGAACTCGTGCTTGAGCCTTGCTGAGTGACTCGCAGCTCCCTGAAGATCGTAAGACCTCCGAACTTGTACCTGAGCCCTGCTGAGTGACTCGCGGCTCCCACAGACTCTCTTGGTCCCGCCGGACCCCACGACGACAAGCGTATCCCCCAGCTCGAGGATTGTGAGCTGTGCGCCGGGTACGCTCCTGCATTTGATCCATATCCCCAAAGACTGTCCCGCTACCTCCTACCCCCCTCCAAGACTCTGTGAGCCCGCGCTCCCCTTGTATATATTTGCCTTGCTGATCATAAAGATCCTACAACTCCGATCTGATAAAGATTTATTCTTAAGAACTCACGGTGTGGTGTCTCTTTGTCGTGTGGCGCCGAGTGTACGATCCTAGATTCGAGATTCCTCCCCTGAGGAGTCTCTCGCCAGTGCCCGGCTACGATACCTCGAGGGTTGGTCTCAGGACAGTCAGGGCCCCCTCCGGGCTCCTCGGAGGTCGCCTTCTAACATTGGTGGCAGCGGTGGGATTCGGGCTCATAATCTAGAGATCGTACCGTGAACGGCTGACGCACTACCGACAAAGATGGCAGAAGGAAACGCCGTGGTTCTCACAGAAAACGACACCAGTACCGTGTTCCAGGCGGAACAACTGGAAGAGTACACACACAGAGAATTGAAGCAATTCTGCAAGGAACTCAAAATCGCTACCACTGGTCTCAACACCAAAGAAGATATGCAAAAGGCACTGAAAGCTTGGGTGGATTCTGGAGCCCCCCGCCCAGAAGGAGCGGTGGAGCCCCACGACGAAGCTGGACCCTCCCAAGGAGAACGCAGCAGCAACCAGGTGCGAAGCTTCGTACCAGACGGGGGCCTAACCCCGGAGGAACTCGCAGACAGAGAAAGAAGTCGCCATCACGAACTCGAATTAGCCTAACTCAAAATTGAGGGCGAGTTGAAATTAGCCGAGAAAAAGCTAGCAGTGGAACAGATACGGGTGCAAGGAGAACTAGAAGAGAAGAAACTCCAACGGGAACACGAAGGAAGGAGACTTCAACTGGAACATGAACGCAGCTTGAAGGAAATGGCGCTAAAAGCAAAAAGCGAAGAAGCGCGGCCCCCGGGGAACCGAGAGGCAGCCTCCCCGGCGGAGCAGAAGGTCCACATCCCCAAGGATGTGGTCAAAGAATATTACAAAAACGATGACATTCAACAGTGGTTCCGGGCCTACGAGGTCGCCATGACCTCCCATCGGGTCCCGCAGAAGGATTGGGGGGCCGGGTTGTGGGGACGATTCCTGAGCGAAGGGAGAGACACCCTGCTCGACCTACCAACCTCCATGCAGACCTCCTATGACCACATGAAAGGGGCCCTCCTCGCAAGGTACCGCCTCACCCCGGAGATGTACCGCCAGCGGTTCCGGGACTGTAGGAAGATCCCGGGTACCACCTGGGTGGAGTATGTGAACTTCTTCAGCCGCGCATTCGATGGGTGGATCAAGGGCAGCAAGGTAACCACCCTGGAAGAACTAACAGACCTTATGTTGTGGGAACACCTGGCTGCGAACTGCTTTGTGGAACTGCGCCAGCATCTGCTCGACAGCAAGCTCACGGATCCAAGAAAGCTGGCTGTCGAGGAGGATCGCTGGACCAACACCCGGGTCTCCCGGGGCCCTGTAGGAGAGTACCCCCGAGCCAGTCAGGGACCACCCCGCCAGAGAGGGGGGGGAAACCAGGGAGGGCAGAGAGAGTCCCAGTCTAGTCCCCCGAAGACCCAACCTCCGCCTTTCCCGGCACCCCCACCAGCTGTATCCGGCCCCCCCCTGAGACGGGGGCACCGGGTGACCATCACTTGTTTCCGTTGTCAGAAGCCCGGGCATTACGCCAACGACCCTGAATGCCCCATGGCCCCACACACCACCCAGGCAGCACCCCCCGCTAGACAGATAGCCAATGTAGCACTGGGGGAGGAGGTTGAGGAGACCGTAGAGTGGGAACCCGCAGCCATGGCCCTAGTATCCTTAGGAGATAGAGAAATGGTCCCTGGAAGCCTCCTGCCCTCCAACAAGAAGAAATATGGGCAGCTCGTAACGATCAATGGCCACCAAGTAGAAGCCCTCCGTGACACCGGGGCCAGCATCACCGGTGTCCTCAGTCATTTAGTCAACGAAGACCAGGTCCTCCCCAACGTCTTTTGCCCGGTCATTTCCGCTGACAACACGGAAAGTCTGTGTAAAGTAGCCCTGGTGCCTTTTGAGTGGGGAGGGGTGGTCGGTAAACTGAAAGTCGCAGTGAGAACATCCCAGCCAGTCGACTTTCTCCTGGGGAACGACCTGGAAAGTTCCCCCTGGAAACAAGTCAAGCGCAAGACCCACCTAGGGATGATGGGCCTCCCTGAGTGGGTGTGCGCCACCACCCGATCCATGGCGGCCCGACAGACCCCCCTGGGGGAAGTCGACGACGCCCCGACCACTGAAGATAGGATGGTCCCCGCCGAGGGTCCCCACATCCCCCCACAAGAAGGGTCGGTCGCCAGTGACGAACCCCCACCTTCCGACTCCGCCCAGGTCACCGAGTTAGGCGATCTGCCCGAATTGGCCCAGTGGCGCCACGAGGGGGGCCCCTCCCGAGACGAGTTCTTCCGAGAGCAGGCTACCTGTCCTTCCCTGGTCGGGCCCCGGCAACAGGCAGAGGCCCAGGCCGCGGGCGACCAGACTGGGACGCACCCGGTGTATTGGGAGAATGACCTTTTGTACAGCGAGCAGAAGTCGGTGGAGCTAGGATCCGGCCGGGTGCTGGTGGTACCCCTACGCTTCCGAAACCTCCTCCTGGGCTTGGCCCACGACGTTCCCCTCGCAGGCCACTTGGGCCAGGACAAAACCTACAGTCGCCTCGTGACTCACTTCTACTGGCCCAGAATGAAAGCAGATGTAGAAGCCCACTGCAAGTCCTGTCCCACGTGCCAGGCCAGTGGGAAGAGCGGAGGAAAGCGCAAGGCTCCCCTCCAACCCTTCCCTGTCGTCAGTACCCCTTTTGAGCGGGTCGGGATCGACATCGTGGGGCCTCTGGACCCCCCAACCTCCCAAGGGCACCGCTTTATCCTCGTCCTGGTGGATCATGCCACCCGATACCCCGAAGCCATCCCCCTGCGCACCGTCACAGCCCCCGTGGTGGGCCGGGCGTTGATGGGAATCTTCTCCCGCATGGGTTTTCCCCGCGAGGTCGTGAGCGATCGCGGTACCAACTTCATCTCCAGATACATGACGTCCTTATGGCAACAATGCGGGGTGTCCTATAAATTCACCACCCCGTACCACCCCCAAGGAAACGGCCTGGTAGAGCGGTTTAACCGGACTCTGAAGGGGATGATCGCGCGCTTGGAAGAGCCCCTCCGGCGTAAGTGGGACGTCCTGCTCCCCTGCCTCCTATTCGCCTACTGAGAAGTTCCCCAGAAATCCTTGGGGTTCAGCCCCTTTGAGTTACTCTACGGGCACCCCGTCAGGGGGCCCCTCAGCCTGGTCAAGGAAGGCTGGGAGGCGGCGCCCCGAGGCCCCCCCCGAGATGTGTTCCGATACGTCCTGACCCTCCGAAACCAGACTAGGAAGTTCCGAGAGATGGCCGAGGCCAACCTGGAGGCGAGCCAGGAGGAGATGAAGCGCTGGTACGACCAGAATGCCACTCTGGTCGAGTTTCAGCCGGGCCAGCAGGTATGGGTCATGGCCCCCGTGAAACCCTGCGCCCTCCAGGATAAATGGACCGGGCCCTTCAAAGTGGTTGAGCGGAAGAGCCAGGTCACGTACTTGGTGGACGTCCAGTCACCACGGGACCCCCTCCGGGTCCTCCACGTGAACCGCCTCAAGCCCCACTTTGTGCGGACGGAGCTGAGCCTCCTACTGGCCACTGATGATGGGTCCGAGGAGGAGTCGGATCCTCTCCCTGATCTCCTGTGCACCAAAGAGAATGACGGCTCCGTAGAGGGAGTGCACCTCTCCCCATCCCTCACTTCCCAGCAACGTGAGGATTGCCGCCAGCTCCTAGGGCAGTTTTCTGACCTCTTCTCCCTGGTCCCCAAAGTCACCGACTGGTGTGTCCATGACGTGGATACCGGAGACAGCCCGCCGGTGAGACACCGAGCCTACCGAGTCCCTGATCGGGTCCGGTCCTGTATTCCAGCCGAGGTCTCGAAGATGTTGACCCTAGGAGTGATCGAACCCTCAGACAGCCCCTGGGCCAGCCCCGTGGTCCTGGTCCCAAAAGCAGCTGCCCCCGGTGTCGCCCCAGAACTCCGCTTCTGCGTGGACTACCGGGGACTCAATGAAGTCACCCGAGCCGATGCCCACCCCATTCCCCGAGCCGACGAGCTCATTGACCGACTCGGGGCTGCTCGGTTCCTCAGCACCTTCGATCTCACCTGCGGCTACTGGCAAATTGCGCTCACAGAAGGAGCCAAGGAACGGTCCGCCTTCTCCACCCCGGATGGGCACTATCACTTTCGCGTGATGCCCTTCGGGATGAAAAATGCCCCGGCCACCTTCCAGCGACTGGTAAATAGAGTCCTGGCCGGGCTGGAAAAATTCAGTGCTGCATATCTCGACGATATCGCAGTTTTTAGTTCGGAATGGAGTGAGCACCTCCAGCACCTCCGGAGGGTGCTAACCGCCTTGCGCCAGGCAGGCCTCACCGTGAAAGCCAGCAAGTGCCAGATTGGGCAAGGTTCGGTAACCTACCTGGGGCACCAGGTCGGAAGCGGTCAGGTCGCCCCTCTACAGCCCAAAATCGACGCCATCCTAGCCTGGGAACCCCCCACTACCCAAACGGAGGTCCGAGCCTTTCTGGGCCTCACGGGCTACTACCGGAGATTCATCCGGAATTACGGCAGCCTGGTAGGTCCCCTCACGGGACTCACGTCCAAGAACCAGCCCAAGAAACTGCAGTGGACCCCTGCCTGCCAAGAGGCGTTCGATGCCCTGAAAGCGGCCATGTGCACTGCCCCCGTCCTCCAGGCCCCCGACTACTCCAAGGAATTTGTGGTCCAAACGGACGCCTCCGAGCATGGAATTGGGGCCGTCCTGTCCCAGGTGAATGACCAAGGCCTAGACCAGCCCGTAGCCTTCCTCAGCCGAAGGCTGTTGCCCAGAGAACAGAGATGGAGCACCATCGAGCGCGAGGCGTTCGCCGTAGTCTGGGCCCTCAAGAAGTTACGCCCTTACCTGTTCGGCACCCATTTCAAGGTCCAAACCGACCATCGCCCCTTGCGATGGCTCATGCAGATGCGAGGAGAAAACCCCAAGCTACTGCGGTGGTCAATCTCCCTCCAGGGGATGGATTTCACCGTGGAACATCGCCCTGGTACTGACCACGCCAACGCCGATGGCCTCTCCCGGTTCTTCCGCCTCAGCGAAGAGAACCCCCAAGGGGATGGGTAGTTCTCTCCGGCTTTCAGCTGGGGGGGACGCGTGTTAGACCCGGCCCTCGTAACATAGCCATACCTGACCCCCGCGCCTCACACAGCCCCCGAGCCCACGGCCTAGCCGATCCTTCACACCAGAACACACACACCCGACCCGGACTTCCCCGTCCGTGGCCTTCCTCCTTTCGGCCACACCGGGCCCGCGTGCCCACTTCATGCACCAAGATGGCCGCCCGGCCCCAGCGCGACCCTGGCCTAGAGGCGCCACTCCGGCTGGAGGACATCGCGCTCCCCTTGGGATGAGAGAGGGAGGAGCAGTTTCTATCACACCTCTGAGCTTCACTGGGAAGGTGGGTTTCGATCTGCCCGCCGGCCTCCCCGAGGGCTGGCTCCACGCCTGCTGGGTGTCTGGGACTCCTCCCAACCCGGCCCTGAAAGGATCAAAAGACAATGGCAGGAAACCCCGACAAGCGACCCCCCAGGTGACAAGACCCCTGCCTGCACAGACTCCGGACATCAAAGAGGAGTCGCCCTATAACAAGGGGTGCTCTGGGACTGTCCGGCAGATTCGCCTTTGGAAACACCTGAGCCCTGCTGAGTGACTCGCGGCTCCCTGAAGATCGTAAGACCTCCGAACTTGTGCTTGAGCCCTGCTGAGTGACTCGCGGCTCCCTGAAGATCGTAAGACCTCCGAACTCGTGCTTGAGCCTTGCTGAGTGACTCGCGGCTCCCTGAAGATCGTAAGACCTCCGAACTTGTACCTGAGCCCTGCTGAGTGACTCGCGGCTCCCACAGACTCTCTTGGTCCCGCCGGACCCCACGACGACAAGCGTATCCCCCAGCTCGAGGATTGTGAGCTGTGCGCCGGGTACGCTCCTGCATTTGATCCATATCCCCAAAGACTGTCCCGCTACCTCCTACCCCCCCTCCAAGACTCTGTGAGCCCGCGCTCCCCTTGTATATATTTGCCTTGCTGATCATAAAGATCCTACAACTCCGATCTGATAAAGATTTATTCTTAAGAACTCACGGTGTGGTGTCTCTTTGTCGTGTGGCGCCGAGTGTACGATCCTAGATACGAGATTCCTCCCCTGAGGAGTCTCCCGCCAGTGCCCGGCTACGATACCTCGAGGGTTGGTCTCAGGACAGTCAGGGCCCCCTCCGGGCTCCTCTGAGGTCGCCTTCTAACAAGGAGGGTGTTGAAGCAGCTGGAGGTGACCGCGTTGACCTGTCAATTCATGGTGAGTGATAAGTCGAGCACGATGACAAGGTTTTTGGCGTGGTCTGAGGGGGTAGGAGGACTCCCGAGGGCGGTCGGCCCCCAGGTGTTGTCCCATGCTGCAGGGGTGGTTCCAAGGATGAGGACTTCTGTCTTCTCTGCGTTGAGCTTCAGGCAGCTGTTGGTCATCCAAACTGCGACATCTTGCATTCCTTTCTGTAAGTTGAGTTTAGCGGTGGTGGGGTCTTTGGTGAGGGAGAGATGGGTGTCATCTGCGTAGGATACGATGTTGAGGCCGTGTTGTTGGAAGATGGCTGCAAGGGGGGCCATGTAGATGTTGAAGAGGGTTGGGCTCAGTGATGACCCCTGTTAGACTCCGCAGGAGAATTTCGTGGGATCGGAGTGGTAGGGTGGCAGTCTGATCCTTTGGCTTCTCCCGATGAGGACTGATCAGATCCAGTTCAGGGCTGTTCCTTGTATGCCGGCGTTGTGTAGTCTGGCGAGTAGTGTGCGGTGGGAGACGGTGTCGAAGGCCACACATTACTCGCCACACTAATCTGTACCCTTTCCTATGATTCACAATGACAACACACAATAAAGTGATATCGTTCCTTGATGTCAACATCGTAGCAAGGGACGGCAGATTGGAAAGTACCCTATACACCAAACCTACCGACCGTAACAGCCTTTTACCCTTTAAGAGTGCACACCCATGGTCAATAACGGAGAATCTTCCGGTCGGCTAATATCTTAGGATCCGTATGAACTGCTCTGACCTTGATAGTTACAACAAAGAGGCAGACAGATTAACAAAGATGTTACTAGAGAAGGCATACCCAAAGATGTGATAGACCAAGCTCGCAAGAGATCCCGGAACACACCGCAGTCCGTGAAAACTAACACAAAAATAGAAACGAAGGCACTCATATGTGTCACTACATATAACTCCTCTTCCAATGCCATCAAGAAGATTATCAAAAATAAATGGCAAATTTTGACCTCGAACTGACTTACATTTGAAAAACCTATGTTCTCCTTTAGGCGCAACAAGAGCCTTAGGGACACTTTGGTCCACACGGATTCCTACAAACCTAAACAAAATAAACAGGTGACCCTTTGGAACCAACCCTAGGTTAAGGGTCATTACCTGTGTGGCTCATGGGTGGTGTATCAGTTCACCACTCACACCGAACATGGAGATCTAGGTCTTACATACCCCTGGGAACAACAAGATCATACAAACTGCAACACAGACAACATAGTGTACATGATCACATACCCGTGTAAACTTAAATAGATAGGCATGACCACCAGGAAGGCCAAAGTGCGGATTAGCGAGCACAGGAGTACAATTATACGAGCTATTTCAGCCACTAAACTGACAGCCCACTACCTTGAGAAAGGACATACAGATTAAGACCTTGAATGGACCATTATTGAAAGGGTAAAAGACAGCATGAATGTCGCAAAGAAATTACTAGAAAGGGAACCGCGCTCGGTCTATAGGTTGCAGACCCATTTGACAGAACTAAACAATTCCATTCCATGGAATTAACTGAACCAAAGATGAATATGTATCACACCATCTGGGTACATGTATCTATGTACAATGCATGTATACAAATGAGCGGCATGTAGATATTAAGTGGGATACCAATAGACAATCAATGGTACTACAACAAATCCACAGTGGCTAGCCCACCCTAGAGAACACTACTTTGAAATATTAATTTGAGATAGATGACCAGACCAATTCAATCATTCTATCTCCATATGAGACACTAATATCATGATTAAACTAAGAAACCAACAGGCATGGTTCCCCCGTTTTAAGAAAATGACAGGCTCTGGGGGCAGCCAGTGAGACAGGGATTTATTCAAAATTAAGGCTTCGATAATCTGAACATACGACAATCAAAAACATTAAGGGGCGTGCTTCCGGCGTGAGTTAGTGACCACGGACATACGCTATTACGGGAGGGGCTGAAACCACAGATCCCATGTGACAGACCGGTCTGTGTAGTCCGACTCACTCGGATGACATCGGAGCGCAGGGAGCAGAGTCACGTCCGACGGCCACCCGGATATGCTCTCCAAATGGTTGGTAAAAGCCGGTCTTGGGCACTTAACATTGCAAATGCCGGGAGACGCGGACCCACTTAACATTGCAAATGCCGGGAGACGCGGACCAAATAGGTGAGGCAGCGGGGCAGGACCTTTGAGGAAGTGAGTACAAGACAGAAATACGCTTACATTACTGACAAGGTGTGTACACAACAAAAAACGATAAAGTGGCGATCGTTAATGCTGTGAGTGTTTGTTGTCAATTTTGTCTCCCCTTTATTCAGGACTCGATTTTTAGAGTCTGACTTCAAGGCTACCCCACACTGTGCTGCTATCTCTTGAGACAAGTTATACCTCCATAATGGGGTATGGATAAGCGTGTGGCAGAGAGGAATTTTGGGCACTAAGAAAGTAGCGATATGACATGGATGGCAGGATGCGTGGTGGAAGTGACACATATACGTATAATTACACTTTTAATTTGGGTTGAGTGGCAAAATACGATAGACATCGCCACTACACATGGATAAATGCTTCAACTGAATGTTCACTGTGAAGCATGACTATGATTTTAATTGACATGTTTTTATTAGGGTTTTTCATGTAATGCATTACAAGTAACAATCATCAGTATAAGCGTAAGTTATTGTACCATTGCACATCATAACATCATGGACCTTTAAGGAAGTTAGCGTGTGCGTGTGCTGTAGTCCGTCAGTGGCTAAGATCTCCTGTGGTGTCTTGAGAGACTCGTCTTCCCAGTGGTCGGCTCTATCTGGCCCCCATGTATATCGTCCTGGTCGTGCCTACATTTTCCGTCTCGGTCGGGGGTCAGCTGCACCTCCCCACCGTGGTCCGAGCTGCGGTCCCTTCCTTCCCGGATTCCCCGTCATGTCATGTAACTACACACAACGGTGTGTAAACCGCTAACTGGGGCTCTTGCTGCCTACGGGGCGGCTTGAGAAGGGCCCTTGAGTAGGGGAGGGGCCTCAGAACTGGGTAGAGTAGGGGAGGGAAGGAGGTAGTGTGGGAAGTATGGGGGGAGGAGAGAGTGCGGGGTCGGCAGACGAGAGAATCTCGTGGTAGATTATGTATGGACTGGTGGTAGGTGTGTGTGGTGTGCTCCGGGGATCCCTGGGGGGGGGGGACGGCGGACCCGCTACTTGGCATGAGGCGGGGGGATCGGGTTCATACTTGCCCTCGTGCCTAGGCATGTTACCTGCCTTATGGGTCGCCTGTATCCCCTGTCGCTTCGGGGCAGTCGGGGGGGGCCGCCGGGGCGTGGGGGGCGGATTGTGTCAGGTCTGGGGTTTCCCCCGTCGCTCCTGTTTGCTTAAAAAGGATGAGGAGCTGAGCCCACTCCATAGATATCGGGTGTTTGCGGGCGCCTTTTGCCTCCTCCTCTCGCAGCAGCTCCTCCTCTGCTGCACCCCACTTGAGCACCGCGCCCACCCATGCCGGACTGGATGGCCCCTCCGGGGCCCTCCAATGCATCGCGATGTTCCTCTTCGCGAGGAGAAGGGCCAAGGAAATGAACTTCCCGGGTACCTTTGCGGATTTTCTCCTCGGGGTCATCCCCAACGAGCATTCCTCCCAGGTGGTGGCGGACGGGAGTTCGGTTGTTGCTTGAATGGCTTGGTGTACTCCCCCCCAGAAACATTGTATGGACGGGCAGGCCCAGAACATATGTTTGAAATCGGCGTCTACCTGGTGGCAGCGGGGACATTCAAATCGTGTATCGGGGTAAAACCGGTGGATCTTGTCCGGGGTGAGGTATGCCCGGTGTAGGATATTAAATTGGATATTTTTAAAACGCGCGTTCCTGGACACCTTTTTAGGAGACTCCAGGGCTTTACGCCACTCCGCGTCGTTGAATACTCTGCCGGCGTCATTTTCCCATGTTTCTCGGAGTTTGTCTAGGGAGACGTCTGTGAGCTCCCGGATCGCTTTATACAGCCAGGTGATGAGGTGGCTGCCCGCCCCCATCCGCAGCACTGTGTGCAGCACCGGATGCGTCGGGGGTTCCCCATCGCGTGTGTGCCAGAATTGGCCACCACTCTCCAGCAGCTGTCTGTGTTTCAAAAACTGCCCTTGGGGGAGGTCATGCCACTCCACTAGCTGTGCGTACGTCCTCAGCTGTCCCTCTTGGAACAACGCCTCCATCTCTGTGACCCCGTGATCTGTCCACACCCGGAGGGCCTCGGCGGTGTAGTATCCGCTCCGTCGGGGGAAGCCCACAAGGGGGAGCAGAGGGGAATATATTGGCCGGTCTTTCGACATGCGGTGGATCCTCATCATGCATCTGCGGGCTATAGCAACCTGGAGCGGGTGTGTACGTGCCGGTTTGGAGCCCGGCATGAGTAGTCGGCGGATCACCGGCAGAGGAAGTTTGCCGTCCTCCGTGATCGTCTCCCCTACATGTTGTTCCGCCGTCCAGTGGGACAGCCACTGGAGCTGTGCCGCGAGAAAATACGATTCAAAGGATGGTGCTCCCAGGCCGCCAGCGGTCGTGGGGAGGTACAGTGTGCGCAGCGCTACTCGGTGTCGGCCGCCCCCCCATATCAGGGCTGTCAGCAACGCGTCTAGTTCCCGGAAGAAGGAACGCGGCGGTATGATGGGGAGGTTCGCGAAGTAGTAGAGCATCCTTGGGACCATGATCATTTTTGCCAGAGCAACGCGCCCTATGGGGGCTAGCGGCAATGTCTTGTCTCAAAACCCTACTGCCGAACGCAGGCCTGTCAGTGCCCTTTGGTGGTTCCCCTCAAGGAGGTCTCTGGGGGAGTGATATAGGCGCACCCCCAAGTATCTGGGGGCCGTCCCGTCCCATCGCAGCGCCTGATCGCCCAACGTGATCTCTAGGGGTTCCGTGTGGGTGCCCAGAGGGAAAATGGACGATTTCTCCCAGTTGACCCGGAGTCCCGAGAGTTCCTCGTATTCTCGCAACGTTGCCCAGATGGGCGTGAGGTCGGCCGAGATATCACGGACATATATCAGGAGGTCGTCCGCATATAACGACACACAGTGGGTGACGTCCGCTATGGGTATCCCCCATGCGCCCTCCTCCCGTCGTAGTCTTATGGCCAGAGGTTCCATTGCTAGGGCGAAAAGGAGAGGAGAGAGGGGGCATCCCTGCCTGGTCCCGCGGGTCACTGGAAACGGCGCCGATATAAGTTTGCCGTGTCTCACTCTGGAGGTGAGGCCTCTGTACAGCAGCCGGGTATAGGCCAGCAGCGTGGGCCCCACACCCACGAGCCGCAGAACCTCGAAGAGGTACGGCCACAGCAGGGTATCGAACGCCTTCTCCAGGTCAAGGACCAGACACGCCGCCCGGGGATATCGTTCTTTCGTCTGATCCTGAATGTGGAAGAGGCGACGCAAATTATGTGAGGTGTTACGCCGGGGAACGAATCCACACTGGTCCGCGTGCACCAGTGCGGGAAGGATTTGGCTGTAACGATCCGCTAAGATTTTCCCCGAGGATCTTGCAGTCCGTGTTCAAAAGCGTTATCGGCCGGTAGGACACCGGGAGCTCGGGGTCTCTGTATGGCTTCAAGAAGGTCACTAATATCGACGTCCGCATCGAGTCCGGGAGCATTTGGCGGGCCACCGACTCTTCGTATATGGAGACCAGCCGCGGTGCCAATAGCATCGCGAACGTGTGGTAGTACTCGACCGGGAATCCGTCCGCGCCCGGTGCTTTCCCGCGCGCTAGGGCTTTAATTG
Organism: Triturus cristatus; assembly: GCF_964204655.1. Lineage (NCBI taxonomy): Eukaryota > Metazoa > Chordata > Amphibia > Caudata > Salamandridae > Triturus > Triturus cristatus. The sequence continues at coordinate 1,067,095,458 of NC_140582.1, read as the reverse complement.
CTTGCTTTACATCGACCGGTTTGAGTTTCTTGTCTAGGTCTTTCCCGATTGCGGGGGGGATCTGAGGTAGGGTCAAGCCATCTAGGAATCCGGCAAGGTCTCCCGAGGGTCCGACCCGTGGGGATCGGTACAGGGTCGCGTAGTACGTGCGGAAGACGTGCAGGATATCCGTCTGTGTACCTTTGAGTTGCCCGTCCGGGGTCCGGAGTTCAGTGATTGGGCGCGGCACTATGTCTTGCTTAGCTAGCCAAGCCAGTAGGGATCCCGCCCTATTCCCCTCTTTGTGTGTCCGAGCCGCATATGCTCGAAAGTTATATTTGCGCAGATCTCGCATCGCCGTGGCATGGGAGGATTTGGCCGCTGATAGTTGCGCCTCGGTGGCGGCTCCTTGGTCTACTCTCCTCGAGAGTTCCGCGAGCTGGGTCTCCGCCCCTTGCAATGCCCTGTCTAGCATTCTTCTGACCCCCACTACTTGTTGAATGCAGTGGCCTCTGGCGCTTACTTTGAATGCATCCCATTCAAATGATCGTGCGGATGCCGTGTTATCGTTTTGTCTAAAGTGGCCCTGCATAAATTCCTCAAGGTTTTGGCGGAATACCGGGTCTGTCAGGCATTCTCGGGGCATCCTCCATGTTGGGATTGGGGGGTGAGGGGGTTTCCATCGGAGGACCGCCGTGTGTGCATCGTGATCCGACACTACTCTGCCTAGTTAGTCCGACTCCTGTACTGAGGATAAGAGCGACACGGAACATAGGAATCTGTCTAACCGGACCCTCAGATCGTGTGGGATCGAGTGAAAGGAGTACAGCTTCGTGGTGGGATGGCGTGTTCTCCAAATGTCTGTTAGTCCCCATCTGTCTGCCCAGTTGCGAAGGTCTGTGGCTTGTTTGTATGCTGGCGAGTGGGCTTGTGGCGGGTGCGAGCGGTCGAGGTGTGGATCCAGGGTGCAATTGTAATCCCCTCCCAAGAGCCATGGTACCGATGTGTGGGGGGCCAATGTGTGGGTGAGTTTGCCCCAGAAACCCTCCTGCTCTGTGTTAGGGGCGTATATACTCCCTATCAGTAGTTGTTGGCCCTCTAGCAGTCCCGTCAATAGTGCATAGCGGCCCTCTTTATCCACAAGTCTGTTTTGCTCCCTAAAGGGCACCCCCGGTCTGATCCAAACGAGCGCACCCCTAGCGAACGCGGAGTAGGTCGTGGCACAGATGATGCCTCGCCATTTTCTCTGTAGTCGGTCCGCCTCCCCTGCCGTCAGATGCGTTTCTTGTAAGAGGTGAAGCATGACTATGATTACGATAACTTCGGAATACATTCACAATTTCACACCCATCCTGAATGGCAAGTATGGGTAATGAAAGTGATGGAGGAGGTAAAGCAAAATTTTGTATACCTCCTCTATTCTGCATGAAATGTAATTTCGTAATCATTCTAAATATTAACTTGTACTAATTTGTGTAAAGTGGCATGACTAATCAACATTTGCACCTTAATAAACACGAGATACACGTGGGACTAAAATGCTAATTGCATGGTAAATAATTAAATGATTAACTGTGGTACGCAAATTAACTTTAGAATGTGGTGAAATAGAGAACTGCATGATTCATGTTGCTTTTATGATGGTTTGTGCTTCCAGTGCTGCAGAATGGTGAGTATTATTGCTTTAAATGTTGCTACAAGCTAGGAAAATACTAATATATATTGGGATTAGTGTGGGTTTAGACATTAGAATCTTCATTTCTATATATTAATTACTGTTATGTTTGTTTTTGCTTAAGTTGGCATTCGGGCCTACTAGGCCGCAGTACTTAAGATGGTGTTCTGAAGTTGCCACCGTAATGTGAGCGCGATGTCTACTGCGCAGACTCGGATGGCTCTGGAGATCTTCAAGTGACCTCCGACGAGAACCGAAGTATTCCTTGTCAAGGATAGGAACATGGAGGACTGCCAAGATGAAGACTGGCGTGAATGACCGAGGGGACAATGAAGGACCTGTACAAGAAGGCTTGCATGTTGTTACTTCGGAACTTTTGCCTGTGAAATTACCAAAAAGAATACAATTGAGAAATGTCATGCCCAGTCTCTCATGGGAAACAAGCAAACCTGGGAACATTCAGGAGACTTACAAACTGCAGAGAGTTTAGCCAATCAGAACACTTTCTACCCCTAAAATTGTTGCATATTGACCTAAAAGTAAGGAGAAAAGGGGTATAAAAGTCGGGGATTTGGAAGAGGGGGTTAAGGATTGATTTGCTGGGTTGTTGGTGGGTTGGTTCGATCGTCCGGCCATTTGGCTGATTCGTGGGGACTGCGTCGAGCTGAAGGAAATTTCCTGGTTTACCTGGGTTTTCTTTGATTACAAGAGGACGATTCCATCTGAAGGGTTTTGATTATTGCTGTGGGTTGACGGGTTCTTCTGGAGGTGGTCGCAGAGACTGGAAAAATATTCGGGGTGGTCGGAAGGTCGCTAATCTTCAAAATGTAGGTAAATATAAACGTTATGTCAATTTATGTTAAAGATCAAAGATTGGAAGTCGCTCAATAGAGAATTTATTTGAACTGTAATCCTGAATATGCCAAAACAGAGTGAACTATATTAGATAAACTAAAATTGATTACTAAGAAATGAGTTTGTGATTCTTTAATAAGGTATTGAAAGTTCACCGAATGGTTCCGAAGCTTTAAATGTGTTTTAGCTGGTTCTAAATCACCATCAACCAGTCCAACTAATTGGTCCATCGACCAAGTGGTGGAGTGCCTTGATGTTAAAGTTAGGATTCTACAGGTACAGATGTATATAATGTATGTAATGGAAAGGAATTACTCCCGATAGGTAACAAGGTCCCCCACATGTCCAGCGCTTCTTTTCCTACTGTGCGCAGACTAGACTGAGACTTATGAATGTTGGTGTTATGGGCCCCACCAATGAATGTATGTATGAATGAGCTAGTGTGGTGTCGAGTCTGTGACATAGGGAGGATATGTAAATTTGCCCTTTTTCCGCTGGATCAAAAGCTCAACATACATGGGGAAATGAAGCACAAAAACCAATTCCCTGATATGTTTCTCATACAGATGGAGTGAAAAAATTACAAAACAGGAGGAAAGATAAGTGATAGGTTTCCTTTTTCGTATAGGTGCAGCTTTCTGCCCTCTACAACCTAAAAAAACATAAGACATTCCTGCACCAACGAACCAGGGATGGTACATATTTTTGCCCTGAAGAAAGTCCCGGACCCGAATGGGCCTTTTTTTGGAGGACTGAAACATGTTGGCACTAGGGTCATAGGACCATTATTTCCTGGCGACCCTGTTGTATATATGTGCTTACTTCATTATGGCTACTTGGGGTCTGTAGTCCCTTCTTTGTGTTTATATCTTCTCAACCTCCCTTATTATCTATGAGTGTTCTATTTGGTTTGTGAATGTTCCAGTCTTGGCAGTTGATGGTCTGGTCAGCTAGCGAAGTGTTTTATCTCTGCTGTGCTATCTTAATAAATCTATCCTGTAACCTGAAGACGTGTCCTGCTGCCTACCTAAACAACTTACAACATTTTGGTGACATTTTGGCTGACCAGACCAAGGAAGAAGCACAGCGCAGCACGAGAAACACTTTGCATCAAGAACCCAAGACACCTTGTCATCCAACTTGGGCTGAATGTAACTGGAAAAAGAAACTGGACACCTCTGTCATGCTAGATAACTTAAAGAAACCTGCTGCGTGAGAGAAGCGAAGGAATTGGAAACCTGTGAGACTCGGGAAAAAAAAAAAGGAAAAGAAACCAGTTTGAAGTGCTTGATCTGAGGATTGGGTGAGATTAAGTGAAGTACTTTTACAGTTGCTCGCCTCAGTTACTCCAAAAGGAACAGAATTATAGGTAAAAAGCGGTGAAAAGAAAAGAAGAAACCTGTTTCAAGTTCTTCTACTGTCTGTCAGTTGTCGAGAGAAATTCCCGTTTTGCCTGTGACTACTGATCTTTTAATTTCTCCCTCCACGTTTGACTGCCTGTTACTGCGAGGGACTTACCAGGGTTTCTTTTCCGAGCCTCTCTTATCTCCTCAAAAGAATGTTTACAATATGTGACATGTCAGCAAAAGCGGTTGGAAGCGTCGAAAACATATGTATGATTGAGATGGACACAATGTAATAGCTGATTGCACCAATCAATATGCGCAGACTAGGCAAGCTGTGAGATCCATCTTAAGAGACATCTTGTGACAGGTGTGGACAATGTTGTGAAAAAGTTACCGATGGAGGGAAAAGTATGGCGTGTCCAAGTCTCTGTCTTATCATCGTTGTTCCGAGAGATCCTTCTCATATTGCTGACATCCTCTGACTGATGACGTCGCAGAACTTCCTAGGGTACTGGCGGAGAGGCTGCCTCTTCGTCACACTTTTAGAACGCCCAGCGTTTTGCGCGTTGTCCTGACCACCACCCCAGGGTCAGAGACGTGCTTTCAGCGTGACATTTGTGCAACGCCGTTTAACGTGGTACGTCACGACGCAACGTCAAGCAGCCATTTTGTGGTTGTGTTTCCATGGTTACGGGAACACCGATCACAATTTTTGTGAAGATATCTGTCCCGTGTTGAGAGAAACAGTGGCGTAATTGAAGCGGCGGATAGAATGGTGCAAATACACTTAGTGTCATCTCTGGGAAAGAAACGGTCACACCTACGCTGATATGAGGTGAGAGTGGTATTTCTACATTGATTGCTCACAAGCTGTAGGTGTTGTCCCCGATCTCGTTACGGTCAAGCAGGCACCAATCTGACATTTAAGTTTTCTATGCTCATCGCATCTCCAATGTTATTTAACATCTTTGGTGGGAGTTATTAGTTAAAGGAACACTCAATTTACCTCGCACCGGATGCGTGTCACATTTTTTTTTTTTTTTTTTTTTGGAACCGTTGTTTACAAGACTCAAAAATATACAAGTATGGGCCTACAACCTTCCGGCCGGCCGCTAGCAATGGAAGGAGCATACGATATACATTTATAAAACACGTGGTGCTGCGGAGGAGCATGCACAGGAGGTAACAACGTTGAGGGCCACATCACCCAGACCCCACTATACGGTTTCATTTTAAATTGAAAGAACGACAAGAAAAAACACACCCACAAGGCAACCCACAATCGGAAATAGCAGCACGTGCTCCCCTAGAGGGGGGATCCCAACTATCCACAGGAGTCTAAAGAGGGGGAAGAGATCAGGTCTAGGGCTGGGGAAACCCAATGCCCGGTACCGGGGGAATGAGTCCGCTAAGGGGACGGGGCCGGCGACGGATCGGGCAATAACGGCGGAGCACAGATGCCCCCGCGGTAGGCGTTCCAGGGGCCCCATACTTTCACCCATGTCCCAGGCTTACCTCTCGCCACATACACCACCTTTTCCCGAAACATGCACCAGTCCATGTGTTCCTTCCAGGCCGAGACAGTCGGGGGCCTCTGGGATCCCCACAGTTGAGCAATATCACGCTTGGCAACCATATATCCCAGAGTCACCCACCACGTCTGCGGCGCCGAGTAATCAGTAGGTTCCCACACATTCAACAGGCATCTCCTCGCTTCGGGCAACAGCGCCACATGCGTAACCAGTCGCAGCACCTTATGCACACCACGCCAGAACCCCTCCACCTCCGGGCACTCCCACAAGATATGCAGAAAGGTCCCCAAAGCACCACACCCACGCTTACACAACCCGTCCTCAGCATAGCCCATACGCAGGAGCTTTGGCCCCGTCATGTAGACCCGGTGGAGTATCTTGAGCTGGACGAAGCGCAGGCGAGCCGGTATGGCCACCTCTTTCGGGGAGGCCACCGCGGAGGTCCAGTCCTCGTCGTCCAGCTCCAGCCCATCGGCAACCCAAGCCTCACGAAGGGCAGTCAACAAGCCCGAGCGGTCGTTGATCAGTTTTTTGTAGATCAGTGAGATCGTGCTGTCCGGGACGTGTCCATCCAGCACTCTATCCTCCAGGGGGGAATACTCCGGGATGGAGGCAACGTCCGAAAAAACGGAGCCCAGTGCATGACGGACCTGCAAATACCGAAAGTACTCACTGCCCTGCAACTGAAATTCCGTCTGCAACATCTCGAACGTTTTAAATCCTCCCCTCGTCCAGAGATCCCCCACTTTGCTAATGCCTATTATGTCCCACTTCTCAAAGCCCTTCGAGGTCCACAGGGAGCCCAACCGCTCAGACGCGTATAGTGGTGACGCCCGGGTCAAATGGTCCTTCCACCCCATAGCTGCATTGGCCGCGTGCCACACTCGCACCATGACACGTGTGGGGCCCGTCAGACGAGCGTCGGGCGTGCTAGAGTAGAGCGCTCGATTATAGTCACCACCTGGCAGTAGCATCTTATCCATTTCGAATGCCGGGTTTAAGGCGGGCCCGTATAGGCCATGATTAATTGCAGCTAGCTGGGTGGCCCAATAGTACCGTTTAATATCCGGGAGGGCAATCCCCCCGTCATACCATGGGAGCGTCAACTTCGCCAGGGCAATACGCGGCCTCCCGTCCCAGAACAGGCGGCGTTGCAAACTCTCCACCTCACGGAAGTAGCGCGCCGGGACTAGGTCCATAGTGTTCTGCAAAGCGTACAGGAAGCGCGGCAACAACATCATCTTGAACAATGCCGCCCGGCCGAGCGGCGAAAGCGGCAGGCGCCGCCAGCGCGCGACGTCCTCCTTCAGGCGCTGGAGGGGGGGAAGCAAGTTCCGATCGTAACGGGCCTCCGGGTCCAGAGTAATGAAGATACCCAGGTACCTGAACCCCCACGGGGCGATCTGGATCGGACAGCCCCGCGGGAGGATGGGAGCTCCCCCAGAGAGCACATACACACACGATTTAGCCCAGTTGATGACCAGGCCGGAGTTGCGACCAAATGAATGTAAAACATCAACCAGAACTATCAACGATTTACGTGGGGAGGCTAGGTACAAGAGGATGTCATCAGCGTATAGGGATACGCGGTCCTCATACTCGGGGGTCCAGCGGAGACCACGGATAGAAGGATGCCACCGCAGCCACTCCGCCAGGGGCTCCAAGGCGAGCGCAAACAGGAGCGGCGACAAGGGGCAGTCTTGCCGCGTGCCCCGGCCCAGCTCGAACGGAGCCGATACTCTTCCGTTCACCACTACCTGCGCCAATGGGCCCGAATACAACAATTTGACCCAACTGATGAACCCTGGGCCAAATCCAAACTTCGCAAGCATCGCCCAGATGTATGGCCATTCAAGCGTGTCAAACGCCATGGTGGCGTCTAAGGACGCCAAAATGGCCGGCTCCCGTATGAATGGGACACGTGCGAGCACCCCATGCAAACGCCGCAAGTTAAGGGCTGTGTTGCGATGGGGAATAAAGCCGGACTGGTCCTGATGAACCAAATCGCCCACCACGCCGACCAGCCGATTGGCCAGTACCTTGGCGAGAATTTTGGGCTCCGCATTCAGTAGCGAGATGGGCCGATAGGATGTAACCCGGTCCCGAGGTCTCCCCTCCTTGTGGATCACCACGATTGTCGCCAGACGCTGGTCCAGCGGGAGGGAGCCCACCGAGTGGGCCGCCAGGAACATAGCACGGAGGTGGGGTGCCAGTGTATCCGGTCGCAACTTGTACAACTCGATAGGGAGACCATTCGGGCCCATGGCCTTGCCAGAAGCGACCGAGCGTATGGCGAGGGCGATTTCGTCGGAGGTGGGAGCGGCGTACAGCGACACCCTGTCCTCCCCGGAAAGGGACGGCAGCGCAATATCCCTGATCAGGGCACGGGAATCCTCTTCAGAGCAGGAAGAGACCGGGGAATACACCTCACGGAAATAATCCGCGAAACAGGAGACAATTTCTTCTGGCTCAGTTACACACACACCATCCGTTTTCTCAATCAGCGGGACAACACGATTCGCTCTCTCTTTTTTGTCCAACCACGCTATCAGTTTACCAGCCTTATCACCCACGTCATACAGTCGCCCCTGTTGCTCTCTACTGAGGCCCCTGGCTGCCTCCGTGACGAGGGCCCTATAGGCCGCTTGCTTGAGTTGGAGGACATGTAAAGCGGCATCCGCCACCCCACCTTCTAGATTACCCTCCAACTCGGCTATTTCAGCCTCCACCCGGGTCACCTCCTCCCGCTCGCGCCTCCGGGCGTGGAAAATAAGGGATAGGGCCTCCCCTCGGAGTACTGTCTTGAAGGCCTCCCACAGGGAGACAGCCGAAGGCACGGACCCCACATTCTCATCAAAATATCGCTGCAGGGATTTAATCAAGTCAGCGCGAATGGTGGGGTCGCGCAGGTACCAGGGATTGATTGGGACTACCCTACCCTCACCCCTCGGAAAGACATCGAAGTGTAACAGGAGCGGGGAGTGATCCGAGATACCCCGTGCCAAATGGCGCACCTCTCCCACCCTCCCAACATAGGCCGCCGGGACAAGGACATAATCAATTCGTGAGAGACTACCATGGGCCCCCGAGTGGAAAGTGTACTGCAGCTGCGTGGGATGTTTTAAACGCCAGCAGTCCACCAATCCCAATGTATCCAAGAGGCCGGATAGCCACGCCTGTGCCCGGGGGAGGTCCTTGGGGGGGTGACGATCCACAGTCCCAGAAACCACCGCATTGAAATCCCCCCCCACCACCAGAAGCCCCCCCGGAAGGCCAAGGAGAAGGCGCCCCAGGTCTGCAAAGGTGGTCGACTGCAGCCCCGGTGGGATGTATACTTACACAAAGACAACCACTTTGCCCTCCATTCTCCCCACCAAGACTGTGTAACGTCCCCTGTCATCGTGGAGCACCTCATTAATCTCCAACGGGAGCGAGTTCTTTACCATGATGCCCACACCCCTTGAGCCTGACGTGAAGCCCGAGTGGGCCACTAGGCGATAGCCACGCCGATTCATGGCGCAGAAGGAGTTGCCAATGAGGTGTGTCTCCTGCAGAAAGACTACATCGGGCGAGAGTCGCTTCAAGAACTGCAGGACCACACCTCGTTTGATCCTGTCCCCCAGTCCATTCACATTCCAAGACAACAAAGTTAATTCCCTACCCCCCATCATATACAGAAGCCATCATCCGTCCCCCCGAGAGCACTTTAGAACTAACACAAAAATACTTTTGCCTTGTGATGAAAACGAACAACACCCCATCCCTACCCACCCACCCCAACAAAACTCCCCCCTCCCTGCACCCCTGCATGAGCCCAAACAGCCCCCCCAATGTGCAGTGTGCCTGTCGCCCCATATATAGTTAAACTAACTAGACCCCCTAGAGGAGGAGGGAGAACCCCCAAGAGACCCTACACAACCTCCATAGGAGGGGAACTTACACAGACAGACGCATCATCAAAAGTGGCATCATTTTCGTCCCGAACGAGGCCTAATATTAAACCCTCAGTCCCGATACAGCGGGCCGTCTCCCCCCGCCGCCCCCCCCCCCGCCCCCGATCACGATCCCCAGACAGAGTATCCAGCCAGTCCCCGGCCGCTTCGGGACGATCAAAAAAGTGCGTGCGACCTTCCACCTCCACTCGCAGCTTGGCTGGGAAAAGCATGGCGTATTTGAGGTTTAGGTCCCGAAGACGGCGTTTGACGCCGAGGAAGCTCAGTCTCTGCTTCTGGACCGCTGGGGTGAAATCAGGGTAAAAATTAACCTCCATATTTTCAAGCTTAACCGGTCCATGCAGTCTGGAGGTTTGCAGGATAGCGTCTCTGTCCCGAAAATTGAAAATCCGGGCAATGAGAGGTCTCGGAGGGGCTCCGACCTTAGGCCTTCCCCCGGGAACCCTGTGGGCCCTCTCCACAGCAAAGAATTTACTCAGCCCCCGTGGCTGGAGATGGGTAACAATCAGGTCCTCCACAAAGAGGTCCGCCGCCGCTTCCTCACGTCCCTCGGGCACCCCGATGATGCGGATGTTGTTCCTCCGGGCCCGACTCTCGGAGTCCTCCAGGCGACGATCCATAAGCGCACTCGCCTGACTAAGCCGGCGCACCTCTGTTTGTAGGGCCGCCACATCTGTCGTAAGGCCCGATGCGGTGTGGGCCAAAGAATCAACTCGGTCGTTGGTTTTGGAAAGATCGGCCCTCACCAGGCCAACATCCACGAGGACCGAGTCGATCTTCTGCGCCAGTGTGTCGAACCGCTGGCCCACCGAGGCCTTCATCTCGGCAATGGCGCCCATGACATCTCGCAGAGTCAGATCCGCGGGCAGGTCTGGGGCATCAGGAGGGCCCTCAGGGGACTTGCGTGGTCCATCGGGAGATCCCTTCTGGAGGGTATAGCGGTCCATACTGTTGGCCTGATGGACGGCGCCACGTCGGGTCAATTTGATCTTTGCCCGGTCACCATCTTGTTTCGTGGCCATGGCCACCAGTCTCCCGGTCGCACCAGCCACGTCGTGAAGGGCAGGCAAGCAGGGCCACGAGCTGCGGGGGGGGGCCACCTCCGATCAGCGGGGTGGATCACAGCCGGTGGGCAGGCAGGGTCCCCCAGCGAGGCCACACCAACACAAAGAGCCCCGCGACCCAACCTCGCAGAGACGGCAAGGGGGGTGCGAAAGCGAAAGTGAAAGTGCGGGGTACGTGAGTCGCCAAGCCCTGCCCGCCGCTGTTGTTCACTTTGTCACTGGATCGCCCCACAGCGCAAATCCGGGGTCCGGCGAGGAGAAGGCCGCAAACCTCAATCGGTGCTCACGCCGGTGTCCGAGTTGGAAGCGGGAAACGGGTGCCACCTCAGCTCAGGCTCACCAACACAGTCCCCTCATCCGGGACAGGATAATGTCAGGATAATCGTAGGTGGTCGCGGAGGTCCTCGGGAGCCTCGCACCTACGCGGCCATCTTGGTTGCGCGCTAGGCTCCTCCGCGTGTCACATTTTTGATGTGTTTATCTGTGAGAACAGTGCCACCTTGTGGACTTCTGAAATATTTTCTGCGTGGCTCATCTTTAATAAAGCAACAATACGTTGGTCACAATATGGATCCGTTTCATACTTCAATAGAATTTTAGGATTGGGGGAAAAGTGGGTGTTGTATAACACGGACAGAGATCTAGAAACGTGAAAGTTAAGAACCGTGACTGTAAATCGTTTGGTGGTAATGTTCTATGGCACATATATATGGTAAAGTCACAGAGGAAACGCAAAAAGGAATACTTTATTGGTTCTGTCTTGTAAATTGAATTGGAAAACTTATTAAGCAGCCACCACCAACTAGTGGAGAGTGTAATTCATGTAATTCCAGCATTGACAGAGAGTTGCTCAAAAGCAAGTGTGGCAGGTATATTTATAGACAAAAAGAAGAGAAAATGAAATCGGACTTAAGTTATAAGAAAGTTGCCACGAAAATTTGCCACCGTTTAAAATTTTTGAAAGACTGTAATTTCATGAGATGAAATGCAAATGGGAAAACTGCAAAGTAGAAATTCCTATTTCAATATTTGTTTAGGGAAGATATTGCAACCCTAACCCCACTTCAGGGGAAAACTACGGACTGGGGAAGAGAGCTTTGAACCAAGACCGGCAAAACCAGAAACCGGGAGAGGACAATGGTAGTCCCAGGACCGGCAAAACCAGAAACCGGGAGAGGACAATGGTAGTCCCAGGACCGGCAAAACCAGAAACCGGGAGAAGACAAAGGATGTCCCAGGACCGGAAGGGGACAAAGGAAAAAGAAAAGGGAAAAAACAAGAGAACTAAAGTTCCAACCTATCTAGCGGTGGACAATGGATGTCCCAAAATCAGTACCGGGATAGGAAAAGAAAGAAAAAAAAATGTGTCCCTTGACCAAGAGAGTCACGACCAAGTTTCGTGACGACAAGAGTTCCAGTACCACGATAGAAAATCGTGACAAGGGGGTTCTTTCTACCGGGACAAATGTTCCGCGGTTAGAGCCAGGCCTTTTAGCCCATAGTACTGAGACAGTTTGTCAACAAAGAAATTAAATTTAAGTGTAACGTAGAGGCCCGAACCACATCTAGAGGCCTTTAACCCAAGAAATGAACCAGAGCGTCATTTTGGACCGTAAGAAATCTGGCTCAAATTTTTCTTAGGGAGCATTCTTCCAGAGTATTTGGCTTGTTGAATTCTTATTCTTCAACTATGAGCGGTAAGCCGCGATGGACAAAAGACTGATTGGAGAACGTAAACTGTCTCTTCCCGTCTTTGATGGCCACAGGGACGGATTGTAGAGAGTGGACTATCTCTTCGTGTTTTTTGTCAATCGATGGGTAGAAGGTGGTCATCATAATCCTCTTCATGATCCTCATCATATCCTGCCCTTTGCCTTTGTGATCTGGAAGTTCAAGAGGTCGTTGACCTCCTACATGTTTTATGTTTCCTTGCTTTTCCTTTCCATGCTTTAAGCTCTTGTTATGTGTTTGAAGCGTTTATTGTGTTTTCTGTAAAGGAAGAAGATATGTTGTATATATGTGCTTACTTCATTATGGCTACTTGGGGTCTGTAGTCCCTTCTTTGTGTTTATATCTTCTCAACCTCCCTTATTATCTATGAGTGTTCTATTTGGTTTGTGAATGTTCCAGTCTTGGCAGTTGATGGTCTGGTCAGCTAGCGAAGTTTTTTATCTCTGCTGTGCTATCTTAATAAATCTATCCTGTAACCTGAAGACGTGTCCTGCTGCCTACCTAAACAACTTACAACCCCTCTACAACCTAAAAAAACATAGGACATTCCTGCACCAACGAACCTGGGATGGTACATATTTTTGCCCTGAAGAAAGTCCCGGACCCGAATGGGCCTTTTTTTGGAGGACTGAAACATGTTGGCACTAGGGTCATAGGACCATTATTTCCTGGCGAACCACATATATCTTTTTCCTTATTTTAATATCCCCCATGGTTCCGCTAATAGAGGGATACCTGGAACCGCAGGAGGAGTTTTAATCTTTATCCCCCCAGGCTTTATTCTCTTAAGTGTTCCCTGAAATATGGTTGAGCCCACCCTGACCTTTAGAAGTCAGTGTGAACCCGATGATGAAGCATGACACTTCTAGAGTGTGTGAGGGTTATTTAACAAAAAAGAATTGCTTCCTTTTCCGCGCTTGAGCAGTTGACACCCGGGGGTATTTCTTTCCCATGTGCTTTGATCTGAGTAGGGTAATTTTGTGGACAGTGTACTTGACTTGGGAGGACTTATCCCTACTAAGAACCCCTCTCTTTCCTTCCAGCTCTGGAGGAGCTCCTTCCTTCCAGTAGCTATAGTTTATAAGTGTCCAACCCAAGACCAGGACGGGGTTCCACAGTTTCTCACTTCAGGTAAAGGGGGATGACTTTATCCTAGAGGGATTCTTGTCTAAACACCTACAAACATGCTAGGTATACTTAGGTACATCCAGTTAGGGTAGCATCGTAGGAGTATGCATTTTTACTGTCATTTTATTATCATGTGTTTTAATTACTTGCCTGTATTCATGATTATATCAGGATGGTAGAAATCTACCATCCGTTTACTTTCTTAGTGCTTCTAGTCATTTATATCTGCTACAGTCTAATGATTGTTACAGCACATCTATTCTACACTAGAATAACGACCGGTCAATAAATACTTATTGAAAACGTCCCTACCATTTATTCTGTGTATTTCTCTAAGATTAAGTAAGCACGAGTGACTGAGCGAAAGGTAGTACACTGTTTCCATGGTCCTGAGGGATCAAGGTTCTCATGTTCGATAGTTGCCAAGAACTATTCTCTCCTTGGTTAAGAGGAGTTTCTAGTGACACTGTGAGCTAGCTGGTATAAAGGCCAACATACCCAGTGGGGGTGTCCAGAATCAGTCTGGACACCAAGCCCGCAGTGTATGTTGTTCAAACGTGCAGATCCTGTATAGTTTATATAGGAACTACATGACAGTGCATGTAAATTTGCACACAGTGAGTGTCAGGGTAATATGTGTCTGTTGTTTTGTGGTGAGTAATGAATGCGTATGTTTGAGATGCCACTGCCCCAGATACACATGTAGCCCAAGTATGAGATGTACTTACTTACCAGTGAGCTACATACCTTTCAATACCCAGCAACCAACCGATGCGTAAGAGGAGATTGACGGAGAATGTATCTGCCGTGTGTGCTTCTTGGAAAGGCAGTTTACACATAAGTGTAGCAGCCCCGTCATCGCAGACAATTGCACTTTGAGGAGGTGTCCGCGATTTTGTGAAAAGATGTGCTGTGTGGTAAGGTGTCAAAAGTGCTACAAAGATGCAATCAATGGCAACAACCATATGAAAGAAGTTGGCAAAGGCATAAAATTCCCTAGTCACCCTTTGCCTTTCCACCTCTGCTTATGGTATGATGATAAACCTGTGCGTCCTGCTATTAATGCATCTCAATACCTGATGCAAGCCTCAGATGAGTTCACATCTACTTAGAAGAGAGTTTACAGCAGATGTTTTAGCAATATATTTCTTTATTTGTATTTTATTGCCTGAGTGATGCCTGCATTGTCAGACATCATCCTTTGCAAATATCCAGTGGCCATTAAATAACGTGCAGCCAGCATCTTGGCATAGGCACGGGTAGCCTGGGATCGGGCTATAGGTGAAGCAAGGTCCTGCTTCCGTTCTGCAACCATGTCAATGATCACTTCAGATGAGACGCGGTATCTGGCAAAGACTGCTTCCCTGGATGTCCAACAGATATTTATCCTTTGCCAGTAAACCCCCTCCTCCGCTCCCGGGTATGAGGTGTTTGGTTACGAGATGATGATTTTGGGCCAATACCATGGCAGTTTCAGCCTCAACTAGGCCGAGGTGCGGAAGCACAGAGACTTTTCACAGTTTTCATCTGGAGAGACCCAATGCAGCACCGGATGCTCCAAACTTCGCTGAGTTCGCTCTCATGCTCTCTGCTTTCTCCTTGTATTCCTCCAACCAGGAACACGCACTACTTCTCCTCCCGGACAGTCTCTCCTCCAGCAGGGTGAGGCACACACTCCTTCCCATTCTCAGCAGACACAACACTCGAGTTGCTGTAACAAACACCAAAGCACTGAGACGTAATCTTGGGAAATAGTGCTTGGTTTCCTTCTGTAGATTACGAAATACACTGTAACAATCAATGTCAATATTTGAGTTCCATAAGCAAAGTGGGGATAATGCCTACAGCTTGCACTTCTGGAGCAGGAACACGAAGCTACGCTCATCAGAAGTTCCGATTTAAAAAAAAAAAAAAGTATGCTAGTGACTACATTACCCGACTTGCAACACTCCCTGCTCCGCGCCCTGTGACAGCGTGCTCTACCTAGAGCTATCAGCCCTTGTCTCCTTCGATTTGCATACGCAGCTCGCTAGCGTTCGGGTTGGCTACTTTGTACCTTGAACCCTGACCTCACGCACACGACGAGCTTCTGATTGGAGGATCGCTCGTAAACGTCCAAAATTTGAAAGTTGTCTGGTGAGTGCTAGAGAAGAAGCGTTTTCAATACCCGAAGGCAGAAGGGATAAATAAGCAATTTTTCTGTAGCTGTGACTTTCTGGACCGTCACTAGGTAAGGGGAATGGGGTTCAGTTGATTGCACAGTAGCGCGAGAATTGTTTGTGATGGGGTCGGACTTTACCGTTGCGCCCTGCATACGGTGTCGGCGTAGTGACCGAAGCCGGGCGGTTAACTGTGGGCGTCTTGCTCAGAGCTCATTAACATGTTTCCGTAGCAAACCTACTGTAGATTTTCCACCCTCTGAAACTTGATAATATGCTTCACTCTGCTGATCTGAAGTGCATTACTCCTGGTTTATCCTTAGCTACTCTGGCCCCTACCAAGAGCGCATGATGACAATAATGGCATACCCTTTTTAAGTATTAGGGAGTTGTATATTTCTCCCCAGATTTAGTTTGACGACTGCTTGCTGCGGTTTCTAGTTTGCTTCATGTCGTTAGCCCCTGTGTACCTTTGTAGATGTGCTTCAATTTAACCAGTTGGACTTTATACATTGACTTGTAACCGAGCATACAAAAACTGGAAACGTGATTTTTGTAAACTAGGTAAGGCCCTCGTAGGTAAGACGTGGTTGGTGCCCCTTCTTGTCTGCTGCTAAACACATTTAGGAATTATTGTCCTAGATCCTTCCTGTTCATATCTGTTAGGAAAATTGCCAATCCTTTAGTTCCGAGCCTGACGGGAATACAGCCCCCATCCATACCAGCAGACAGGCCCACAATGACAGTCTGTATGCCAAGACACCCGGCAGCGCCAAGAGTATAGTTTGATGAACGTCGCGCTAATACAACCGAATAGACCAGAAGCCGAAAATTCCGCAGTATATCCAAGCCGCAAATCGGCAAGTTAAGTCTGTCTATTACGTTGTAATATTTTAATACCTATCCAGATTTGACTGGGTAGCAGACGAGTTAGGCGTATGTTGGATCTCTTCCGGAGGGCGGCGGAAGCGTAAACATATGTCCTGTATTATCATCACAGGACAGGCCTAAATCAAAGGATATAATCCTATTCAATTCCTTATGTAAATAAGTCAAATCGGAGACTATGTTGATCCTTCGGACTCCGCACAGTACTGCAAAACACGTACCAAAAGGTGGATCATTGCCCTTCAAATAGTATCTCTTTATGCAGTTTTATATAACGTGAACTCTACCCCAAGGTTTTGGAGCGGTTTGCATAATTACCAGCTTACATTACACATGGTCGCATTCGTTATTATGACACACGGCGTCATTAAGTGATTAGTCCAGAATCACAGGATGTTGAGCTGACGCCGAGACTCTAACCAAAAGTCGGCAAATCTGGCCGTAACTCCACATCCTCTCTAACCCTCTATTTGCATTTTAGACAGTGGACCAAATCCCTGAGTAGAACTTTCAAACAACCATGTCTTGGCGCCGGTCACTAGCGGCATTTCTCATTTAAACCTCACCAAGCACATTTCTTTTGTTAATGCACATATTTTGCATCCTAATTTAAGGAGGGATTTACATAATCTCTTGACAGGTATTTCCGTAGGGTAACAGCCTGTGCCTTTTGATTGTCGCGGAATTATGATTTGCTTCCCCAGATTACTTTCCTGCACCTACTGCTTTTTATAAAATATATTTCTATTATGTTTTACTGAGCGAAAACCGAAATTAATTCAGGCATTACTTGGGAGTCAGATTATGGAGAAAAGGTGTCAGTTCCACATGTTGACATGACGATCAGCGCTAGACAGCATTGAGGCTCCATAATAACCATACACAGTCAACAAGCATTTATAGTTCAATAGGTCTTGCATTACTGGTAGTTTGAGGTATTGGCGTTGCAAATAATAATGCAACGCCAATATCTCATACTTTCAGTAATGCGAGACCTAATGTCTTGCAAATTATTGCATAGTGAGCCAGGAACCAGAATTGTATGTCTCATTGCAGTACTGCAAGGTGCTCCTAGAGCTCCCTAGTGAGCAAGGCACCAGCACTGCTTGTCTAGGCGCAGCTACGCACGCTGCTCCTAAGCGATCATCATAAACTTTGAAGATATGGTAAATTCACCCTACCCATAATGCATTGCATGCAAGACAGTATCATGAGTATGTTCAAATAGCTAATGTCCATATATACAATTAGTAGCTTTGAAATGTGACAAAATAATGATATTAATTTTGGATTAGGTTAGGTTGTACTCTGTGGAGGTGATGAAGGGAAATTTATAGAAGGACTTATGCAAATTTGAGATGTGGTAGGTGCCTCTAGAAGCTGCTCCTAGAGGTCCCTAGTAAACCAGGTGTAGTATTCTTGCATGATGTTGTTCCCTATGTTTCTCTGTCCTAGCTTCTGTATGGAATGTTGGTTAATGGACCTTGAGTAGAATGCCAGGGTGACTGGATGAGGAGTGACAGTTGGTGAGAAGGGCTGAGCAGCTAGCAGGCTGCTGCCGGTGGGCTGTTGATGAGCATACAGGCTGCCCTACAGGACTTGTATACCTGTTCATGATGACCTACCTGTTGATAAGGACTTACTGATGCTACCTGTGGATAAACCTACTTGGATTACAATTTACCAGCGTGTCATCATTGCTACATTAATTTTGGCGATGAGTTGAAGACGTCCCCACGCTCTTCATTGGTACAAGTGGACTTCAAAGTCATCAATATACCTTCTACAACATGTTGGGAAGGAGCTACAACAGGGAAAAGACGACAGGTGCAGACTACCGGAACAAGATGTAAAAAAGAGGTGCCACAAGATGAAAGAAACTTAAGGAGACATAAAAGAAACTGGTACAGCACACTCTGCAGCCCCACCAGTGTCCATCGGATTGGACTGCCCCAGCCCAAGCGTACTCTCTTTATCTGGTACATTTTGAGAGTAACTGCGCCTTCAAGGAAAGTTAGCCACTTCATTTTTGAAATAACATTGTTTAGTTGGTTTGTTGTGGAAGCAAGAATTGCGTGTTACTTCTGATTGAAGGTAAATGCAGTTGGACTGACAATTTACATTATTGGAGTTCCTGTTTTGTTTTTGCCGTGCAGCTCACAACTCATCAAATATGATGCTGCCAACATAAACTGAGCAAGTCTATCTACCTTAATTTTTAGACTCCTGCTAACATGCACCTGGAGAAATTTACGTTGTTTTGTTGCGCGTCTCTTAAAGGTGTCTTTTTTTTTTTTTTTTTTTTTTTTTTGGTTGAACTGCACACATCAAAATTTACATAGACATTTTATTGTGACTGCAATGCCTGATGCAGTTACGTCTTAATTAGCAAGGTAATACCACTGGAATTCACGGCGTGTGATGTGGAACATTGATGGCAAGATTTATCTACATGGAGTATTTTGACTCGTTTTTAGGTCTCGCGTAGCGATGCAGCGCATACACTGCTCGCCTTGTCAAGATCTATTGTCATCGACTTTGTTGCCGAAGGGGGACAGGAGATATGCACTTGCTCGGACAGCCGATGGGCACGCGCACGGCGTCTCTTCACTTTCACTCAGCACGATCCAAATCCGTATGTTGTAAGTCCGTATGATGTACTTTGATGTTCAAAACGATTCTGGGGAGCGATGAGGAAGGGTGGCACTGGAAGGGTTCAATACCAGTTACATGGTTGCTTGCTTTCTAGTATTACGTTTTGTTGTTTCCTAATAGTTATATGTATCTTTATGCTTATTTCTCTCCGCAGCCATTTCTTACACCGGGCTTGTATTGCTGCATTTGTTTGTTAATTTTAGACCGTGGTCCGCTAACTTTAGCGGCTGCGCTTGGTTTATGCGTGTGTTTTCCGAAACAATCGGCGAAGTTGGGCTTGCTTCATAGCTGCCGATGTCTTGTCCCTCAATAACACCAGCTGTACAGTGATGCGTCAGAGGAACTCAGTGTTTTTTTTTCTGGTCAGTGGTGGGATTGTTGTATGAGTGACAGAGCACGTTGCACTCACCCGGTCACCGTTCCTGCTAACTGAGAGTTGGTGGTGTAGGGGTGCCTCCACGAGCAGGGAGGACCGGATCAGGACAGTTCAGGATTTAGCACAATCAAAATGAGAACTGCTAGTCCGTATGATGTACTTTTATGTTCAAAACAATTCTGGGGAGCGATGAGGAAGGGTGGCACTGGAAGGGTTCGATACTAGTTGCGTGGGTGCTTGCTTTCCAGTATTACGTTTTGTTGTTTCTTTATGGTTATGTATCTTTATGCTTATTTCTCTCAGCAGCCATTTCTTCCACCAGGCTTGTATTGACCCCTGACTTTCTGTGAGTGTGTCTGTGCGTCTGTCTGATGGTGTGTCTAGATCTGTGTGTGTGCATGTGTGATTGTATGTGCGTGCTGTGTGGATCCGTGTGTTGGATGGTGAATGGATCTGTGTGTGTTTGTGCCTGCGTACGCGTCTATGCTTGTTTGCCCTTGGTCAAGTGTGTAAGTCTTTGAGTAAGTCTGTATGTGTACGTTTGTATGCTTTGACATGTGCATGAGTGCTTGTGTATCTGTATTTCTTGGTGTATAAATGTGTACAAATAAGTACATATGGAGTTGTTTGTATATAGAATGTGTCTGCAAGTTGGTAGGTGGTGTATTTTTACTAGTGCATGTAAGTGTCGGTGTGCTAATGTAGACCTGTGTCGTCTGGTTGTATGTCTCTATTTGTTTATACTTGCGTATGCAGCTATTTCTTCGTGTGTCAAGATGTAAGTGTTTAGGCATGTGCCTGTGTATTGGTACAACTTTGTGTAAATTTATGCTTGTGCGCGTGTAAATCTGGTTTCACAACAGTAAGTTGCAGGTGTGTGGGTATGTGTGCATGTTGTCATTTTCTGTATTTGTGGGCTTCCATTCCATGTGTACTTTTGTGCTTGTCTCGAGTTACTTGTCTCTCTACGTATAAAAGTATATCTGGTTACTCTTGTGTGGGTAGAAGTGCCTATGCTTGTGTGTACACCTGTGTGTATGTCTGTGTGTTTGTGTATGTGGTCCCGTGTCTGTGTGTATGGAATGTCTGTGTAGCTGTATTGGCGAGATCTATTGTCGTCTACTTGGTTGCCGAAGGGGGACAGGAGATGTGCACTTGCCCAGACAGCTGATGTGCACGCAACGCAATAGGTTTCGCATTTATGCAAGTTTAAGCTATTGGCATTAATAAATAACAATGCCTTTTTATATATATTTAAAAAAAAACATAAATTAAATGCATTGTCATTACAATGCCAATAGCTCAAACTCACTTAAATGCGAGACCTATTGCGTTGCAAATGCTTGTTAAATCCATGGAACAGCTGCTTTAAGGTGAGACATGTTTTCAGGTCTCGCCTGGCGTTGGAGCGCACATGCGCTCCTCGCCTGCGAGAGCTATAGTAATGAAGTCAGTTTCAAGAAGGAGACTCGAAGCCCCTCCCTTCATTTTTATTGGGTAGCGTCAGCGTTTGTTAAACGCTGGCTTCCCATTGAAAAGGAGGGTTTTCGGTTGCTTCCCTTTGGCTTTTTGTTCCGGCCCTCCTGGACTGGCTCGCCTGCATTACGGCTGTCGTGACGAAGTTGCTTATCAGAAGCTTCGTCACTCTGCCTTGCACGCGCCAGTCCGGCTCTCTGATTGGGCTGGACAAAAAAGGAGACATGGCGCCGCGTGTTTATTTTTGCATCTCGCTTTCACTTTAAAGTGAGCGCGATGAAAAAACAAACAGCGGATGCCTGGCGAGCGCTGCTTGTTGAACTGGTAGGATGTGTTGTGACTTCATGTCAGGTCGGTGTGTGTGTGTGTGTGTGTGTGTGTGTCTGCGTGTAATGTTTTTGTCAGGGTGTAATTATAATGTGGACTGACGTCACTGGCATTTAATTAGTTGGTATTAGACATCTGGATGTATTTTGGTGGCGTGTATATAATAATAAAGTCTTCATACAACTATACATGTCCTGCCTCACCATATTTAACATCCCAAAACATGTTTGGAAACAACAGAATAGTAACTTGCAAAATATACTGGCGCCATTCAGTTGGCACTGTATACACAATTGTTTCAATTTTTATATCTGGCAAAAGGTGTGAAAATTAGAGCGCCAAGTAGCATGCCAGAATGCAAAATCAGCGCCTCGCTTTGAGTTGACCAATCTCCCCCTCCCTTTCGTCCATTTTGTGAGTGCCCACATTTAATGCGCCAGCTGGACACAGCTGTGGGGAGTCCCTGCAGCACTGCCCTCCACTTAATCTGGCCTCTGTCGAATTGGATGTTTTTGCTGCCAGTCGAAACAATGCTGTGCAAACCCCGCGAGCTAGAAGAGAGAGCGGCTGCCACGCGCAGGGCCCCACCTTCCTCTACCACTCTCCCATCCTCCACACTCTGGCCCCTTGGGTTCTAGCGGAGCAGTGTCCTGATTAGAGTGCATTTGTTCCACTATATTGCAGCAGGCTATTTTTTGCCAAGACTGTTACATGCCGAAGGTAGGAGAGAGAGATTTGGGCCTAGTCCAACCCCAGCGCATTCCGCCTTCCCCGCTCTGCCTCTCCCCGCCTTTGGAGCTCTGGGGCCCCCGCTGGCCTTCCCCAGCTTTCACAGCTGCCATGCCTGCGGCAGCAAATGGCACATTTCAGACACTAAACCTATCTCATTTGTATGACAACGCTTCCCCTCCAGGCATTATGTTGCGCCATTATTTTTAACAAGCCTTAAAGCTGTGTTAATTCAATTTAGTACAACAACACTCTAAACTGGAGCCCTTCTCGCTTCCTGTGTTTCTGTTCTCCTTTGCTTTTCCGTGGTGCTGGGTGAGAAGTTCCTTCCTCTCCCTTTCGGCCGTGTGAGGTTAGGGCCTATTATCTCGCCATAATTAACCTCCTCCATGTCGCTCAGCTGTTTGTAATGGATAAACCACTTTCCTGGGCCACACGTGTCGTCGGCACGAAGAAAAGATTTGCAGCAATACGATTATTTAATTGTGTTGATTAAATCACTGTATTTTAGTCCTGTTTAACAGTTTGGCTCATTTCTTGGAAAATTAATTGACTCCGGGTCAGATTTATCACACTATACTGTATTTAACTGGATAGCTACTTAGCCTGGAATAGCAGTGCCGCGTTATTAAGGTAACGGGCCTGCCCCACTTTATTGTAGAGGATGAAAACACGCGCATAATCAAGAAACACGTGCAAACAGATCCATGCGATAGAGTAGCCAATGAGAAACCAGTGTTCTGCCTCGGATACATGTTAAAGGGACAAGGCCCAGGAGGCTGGTGAGCTCACCGCATGCAACCGTCGCAACCAAATTAATGCAAAATGTTTGTTCAGAACTTTTCTTATTTCGTTGTATGCCTATAAAGTACTGAATTTGTAAAAAAAAAAAATATATATATATATATATATATATATATAGTCCCTGGGTCGAAAGTTCTTAGGGGCGGCTCGGTGAGCCTCTCAATGCCACAAACTGGCAGGCTCTGCTGCCATGTCGGCACCTCCTGCTGCTTTATGGATACTGCTTGGAATGGAATGGAACGGAAGGGCATTTATAGAGCGCATGGCTACCCTGAAGCATCCCAGTGCTAGTAACTGACACAGGGGAGACAGAAGGGCTAAGGGAACAGCATGGTCTTTAATTGCTTCTAGAATGCCAGGTGGTTGGAGACTGTGTGAAGGTGTAGAGGCAGGGAGTTCCAGAGTTTGGAGGCATTGTAGGAAAATAGCCTACCGCCAATTCTAGACCTCTGTTCCTAGGGATCTCTCCTAGATACAGATCGTCTGAGCGAAGATTACTATTGGCTTTATATGGACGTATCATGGTGGAGTTGATGGGTGGGCCAAGTCCCTGCATTGACTTATGTACTAAGCACAAAGCCTTGAATCTAATACGTTCCTGAACCGGGAGCCAGTGGAGGGAACAGAGAGCGGGTTTTGCTGGTAGGCTATTGGTGGTTCCAGTCAGAAGTCTGGTGGCGCTGTTTTGCACTGATTGGAGTTTCATGACTGCTGAGATGGGGGCACCCAAGTACAGAGCATTCCCATAGTCCAGTCTCGAGAGTATAAGTGATTGGACCAATACTCTCCTAACCTCGAAGGGGAGGAGAGGCAGGACCTTTTGGGCCATTCTAAGTAGACCATAGCAGAGGGCTGCCGTTTTCCTGGCCTGCGTCCTGGTCCAACCTTATACTGAGGCTCTTAATTTCTGCTTTCGGGACCGGGGCTGGACCCATACTAGGGGGCCACATAGAGCTAGGGTTGAAACTGCGAGTATTGCCCAGTATCATGGTCTCAGTTTTTCCTCCGTTAAGCTTAAGGTGGGAGGCGTCCATCCAGCTTGAGATGTCTTTTAGACAGGGATAAAGGGTATGGGTTTTTAGGTCTGCTTGATTTAGCCCCACCACCAATTGTGTGTCGGCGTAGGTAATCATCTGGATTCCATGGGGGGCTACTAGGGCTGCTAGAGGGGACATATAAACATTGAAAAGTGTCGGGCTGAGTGATGAGCCCTGTGGCACACCACTCAGCAGGTGGGTGGGCTTAGATACAATGTTTTCTTCAGACCTGAAAGTTTCTACCCTCCAGGAAGGAGGATAGTCAGTGAAGCGCCGTGCTATCCACTCCTATGCTCCTGAGCCGCCGGATCAGAATAGAGTGATTAAAAGTATCAAATGTGGCGCTCAGGTCTAGGAGTTTAATGCCCGCCGAGCCTCCTGAGTCAAGAATTTTCCTACTTTCCTCTACTACTGCCAGTAATGCGGTTTCGGTACTTTGGCGCGGTTGGAACCCGGTTTGAGAAGAATGGAGCAGGCTGTGGGTTTCAAGAAACCCAGAGAGGGTCAGGTTGACTTGTTTCTCTGCCACCTTGCTTATTGCCGCCATAAGGGATATGGGGCGGTAGTTGCCCAAATCGGCAGAGTCTAGATTGGGCTTTTTAAGTAGAGCTTTAACCCTTGTCACTTGATGGGAACTATTCCAGTGACCAGCGAGGCATTGATCAAATTGGGAGCTATTATTGGGGTGACCTGTTTCAGAATGTTTAGTGGTGCTGTATCAGTAGGAGAACCACTCTTTACCGTGGCCAGCAGGGTGAGGAGAGTTTCCTGAGACACGAGGGGAAAGGCCTCGCATGTGTTCAGGGGGGCCCGAGTGGTCATCCGTCTGAGGGTGTTGGGGTTTGCCTTCCTCCCCCTTACATGGGAGGGATTCCAAGATATGCTGGATCTTGTTGTTGAAATA
This sequence comes from Triturus cristatus, assembly GCF_964204655.1. Classification (NCBI taxonomy): domain Eukaryota; kingdom Metazoa; phylum Chordata; class Amphibia; order Caudata; family Salamandridae; genus Triturus; species Triturus cristatus. The sequence goes on along the minus strand of NC_140582.1, from coordinate 1,067,070,840 downwards.
CTCGGCAAGTTTGTTACACTGTTGGCCAGAGGTGTCGGGGTGGGGGGGCTGTTCTTGGGGAGGGGGCTTCAAGTAATTTTTTCATATTATTAAGTTTCTTTCGGCGGATTGGCCGCTGCTAGAATTCTACTCTCGTAATCAGAGGCTTAGGCTCTAGCTAGCCTATAGTCCAGTTGTTTTTGTGAAGGTAGAAAGTCTTTCCTCCATTGTCTTTCCTTCACTTTACAGCGCTGCTTTAGGGTGCGCAATTCTGGCGAGAACCATGGGGAGTTGTGAGGCCCAGACGTTTTTTTTTTATCTTGGTCTTTTGGAGGACAACATTGAGTGACACTTCTATCCAACTGAGAAAATCCTTGTTAGATTTGACCGGGCATGGGTTTAAACTGGGTTTAGTCCTTTCCAGCTCATGGGACCATTTCTCTAGGGGAAGCTTGTTCGATGAGCGACCAAAGGTCCAGGAGGATTGCGTCATAGATCTGTTAGTCTGAGGTGACCAAAAAAGGTTTATCAAACCAGCATTGGCATAGCCAATAGGTCTCACTTTTTGTCACGTTGGCCGGAAAATTCTCTCCTCAGGATGACGCTGAAGATAATGGGGTCCACCTCCCATCTGTCCCCAGTCCGGCGAACGTGTAACACACACGGACTATGGAGACAGGTGGGCGAGGGAAGGAAGGGAAGGAACAGCTGGGAGAGGGATCTGGAACGAAACAAGCACACCGTCAGACACCCGTCCAATAGTGACCCACGTGTTGCCTCCCCCCTCCCGCTTTGCAGTGGTTTCTCACCTGTCACCTTCCCACCCGGGGTTTTGAGGGTTCTCTGGCCTGGTCTGCGTGTCGTTCAGTTGAGGTTCGCACTGACGAGTCACCGCAGAGCCAGGGCGGATTCGTGGGATCGAATCCGGAAGGGCAGAGGGACGCTGCCCACTGGGAGCAAAGGCCAGCACTTGAAGGTCAGTGCTTGATGCCCCCCAGAGCGCGTCCGGGATCAGGGTCACTCCTAAAAGAACGAGGAAATCGCCTCCCTGAAGGCTAAAGGAAAGAACAGGAACGGGCGCTGCTACTCTAAGCCCGGAACTCCATGGGCCGAGGAGCGCCCCAGTTCGCGCTTCCACTCTGGACCCGGTTCTCCGTGGGCAGAGGAGCGCAACAGTCCGCGCTACAACTCTGTACCCGGAACTCCGTGGGCAGAGGAGCGCGTGGAATGGATGAGGGAAGAAAACAGGAACGTGGAAGCGTCGGGGCTCACCGACGAGGTTTTCACCTTCGCGCTACCACTCTGGACCCGGTATCCTTGGGCAGAGGAGCGCTGATGTAGTGTTTCCTGGAGACTGGATACAAGGACTAGGGCAAGGCCGAGGATGCAGGGCTGGAACGTTGTTTCTGGAACAAGAGTACGAACAGGACTGGCTGGAATCATCGGCACCGCTTGGTGTTTGTTGGCGGTTTTAACCGCTGTCGCGCTCGGCGCCGAACACGTGGGGCGTGTTCTGCCGGGCGTTCTGGGAAACGTAGTTCCCCCACATGGCGGGGATGCGAGCGGTGTACTACCGGTTCTCGCCACCTGACACTTTTTGGACGTATAAGTATTTAGTTATGCAGCAGAATATCCTAGGTGCAACAACTCCAACTGTTGGCTAAACACTTATAAGGTCTCAAAAGCGAGACCTGTTGGCTATGCCAATGCTTGTATGTTAAACATGAACATTTCTCTGCAAAATATCTGTAATAGACTCCCATGCATCATCCACAAAAAAACATTCAAGGACAACTGCATTTAAAACTGTTTCCGTATCATTCAAGGTAATTGGAGCAAGGCCCTCTGCCGAATAGAGCTGGTTCAATCAGGTGCCCTCCTGAAAGGATGGCACCCTAGGCCAGAGCCCTTTGCCCATGCCTTAAAACTTCTCTAGTCCAATGCCCACAATCCGGGCACGATGTGTGCACTCCTCCGGGTCACAGACCAGTTTCTGGACCTCGCATTACCAACTACACGCCTAGGCCTCTGCATACACGCTAGATGAGCGTGATAAAAGAGCCAAAGCAAATGTCAGGACACCAGTTTGACTGCAGTCCTGTCAGGCACTGGGGCAGGGGTATGATAGTGTTAGGAGCAGTGCGCCTCACTGTGCCATCAGTACCGCTTACTGTCAGCTTGGGACTGGTGCACTTTATCTTCAATGGGCTGGAGTAAATCGTGGTGATAGGAGGAATAGTGCATCATATTATGAGAAGACTGGAAGCTATTGTCGTGATCGAACTAGTGCATATTAGTGCGACAGGGCTGCTGGCTATCGACAGGGTAGTAGGAATGCACCTTAATGTGACCGGACTGGTGCCCATCGTCCAAAGGAGAGAATGTATGGACAACTGAAATGGAGGATAACTACCGCACCTAGAAGGAGCGGGAGATAGTAGAAGGTGAAACATTGTGAAAGACCGAAAGAGATAAACAGTAAAAGCAGTAAAATAGAATATACCGAGGCAGGGATGTTGAAGAGTCCGTCGTAAGTGGGACGGAACAGAAAGAGTAAAATAAATATGAGACCAAGAGAGATGAAATAGAGAGAGAGAAAAAATTAAATAGGTTACGTGGAGGCGACTTGCTAGAAAGGTGCAAAACTCCAGAATTCGAAGGGAGAGAAACGGAGAGTGACTAAAAGAGGCAGAGGCAGTGAAGGATGGAGCGAGGTTCAAGGCAGAGGAATGGGAAAGATGGGAAGGGAGAGAGACAAGAGAGGCACACGACGAAAGAGAAATGAGGGTGAGGTAAATGGTGTGTAGACTGAAAGGAAAGAGGGAGGGAGAGAAGGTCGCAAAAGAAAGACTGGCAGTGAAACAGAGGAGGAAACTGAGGAGGCAGAGTGGGCACACAGAGAAGGAAGACTTATGGAAAAGGGCAGACCTCGATTGGAGGGAAGGGTAATTGAGAGCTTGAAAACAAATGGTTAGCGAAAAACTGCGGAATGCAGGCAGAGGATATACAGGAAGGGGGGAGAATCCGGAAGAAAAAGTAGAGAGAAGAGAAACTGGGAATGGGGCAGAGGTGGGACGGGGAAGAAAGAGGTTGAAGGCGGGAACAGCATTAGAGTACAGAGAAAAAAAAGTGTTGGGTAAGAAAGCCTGAGTGAGGGCAAATCAGTGGAAGACAGTGAGATGGAGGAAGAGGGAGAGACAGAGGAGAAAGAGTAACTGATTAGACAAAACATGAGACAGACTGGGGGATGGATGTGGTGAGACAGATAGGAAGGAAGAAAACTCCGGCAAAAAACAGCCACAAGATGAGAGGCTAAGATGGGCTGAGACAGAGGGGAGGGGAAGAGAGACCGACGCACAGAGTCTGGGAAACAGAGAAGAAGCTGAAGGGGGCTGAGCAGCAGGGGACGACTGAGGGAGGAAGAGGAGGAGAAACACTCAAGGAGGAAGGAACAGAAAACACTGAAGGGGAGAGATTTGGGGAGGGAGAGACTGATAGTAGCAGGGAGTGGGCAGAGAAGGGACGGCTTGTGGCTGCACACAAGCTACACAGAGTACTTGGCTTTTTGCCACAAGAGGGGGAGTGAGCAGAGAGAGGGGGTGGAGGGGCATGGTTCTGGCGCTGTAAGGCTTAATGAGCCATTACAAAAGCCAGATGGCCTGTGCACGTTCACGCGCACCTGCACTCTAGCTTTAGGCCAGCAAAAGCCTGGTAGCACTTTAAAAACCCGCTTACTAAAGGTCTCGCTTGAGCTAGCGCATGCACTAGCTCAGGCGAGACCTAAAAATGATCCGACCATGGTAGTGGAATAGGGTCGGTTCCTTTAAGGCCATCTAGACTGGAGAATACCTGGTCAAGAAGGTGTCCTTTAGCATGAGTAGTTTGTCAAATAAAGTTTTTGGGACAATTGGAGAGATGAGAGATCTCAGGCCAACTCAACTGCGTTTATAGCTTGCGGCTCGTCAAAATGGAGGTTAAAATCTCAGAGGATCGTAAAGTTAGCCGCCGCGATGGCCAGGTTTACCGTAGCCTCTAATAGTGATTTATTAAAAACCCCTGTTGAACCCGGGGGACGATAGACAAGGATGCCTGTGAATGAAAGGAGTGGGGAGAATTGTGATTTCTGGTGTAAAATGTGTGCCATATTCGCAAAAAGTACATGAAAATATGCATATTTAATAAAATATTGGCTCATATTTTGCTTGAATATTAAAAGCAAGACTATACAAAAGTAGAAATGTTTCTCTTCTCTCAATTTCTCCTCCAGAGCATGTTGCAGGAGCAGGAAACATAGGTTTATAGTATAGAGTACCCATCTTCTATATATTGGCTTTACACCATCTACATTTTAAAACTTTTCAATAAGGTTTTTATTAGACTAGGAACATTTGTGTCATTGTAATGCATTGCACTGGATTTAAATGGTGTATGTCATATTTCTAATAGATACCATAGTTGAAATAAGAAGTTTCAGCCCATCCAAAAAGGGTTTATTTTACTCATCCATGTTTCTCTCTCATTTATGTCCTTTTTATTTGAGCCATAAGTGTTTATAAAAAAAAAAAAAAAAGTTGCAGCCATTGTTATAATATGAACAGACACCCAGATTAGGAAATGCAAAATATACTTTGAACAGAAAGTTCACATCATTGTACATCACCGTCCTAGTAGCTTCATGGATGTCAATTCACCAAAATGTCAGGAGTAGCAGAAATGACATCACACACACCCTTTGACCAGAATGACATAATGGAGAGTTGCATACCAGGTCACCAATGTATTCCCAGAACAAGGGACGGGGCAGGCATGGAACAACATCGATACTAGGTCCTGCTACATCATGCCACTTGTTTGCAATGCAGTAAGGCCCCCAGACTAATCTTTCTCTATAGCAAATTACCTTCTGCCCAATGTTGATTTTACCTTTCCACTCTTTCAAAACTTTTGCTGTAAAATATTATGACAAAAGCCATTAAAAATGGATAACTGTCCGCCTGTGTGTTAACGGTTAGGTGGCCACTTCAATGGATGTTGTAAAACTTTATTACAAAAACATATGAAAATGTACACCTGTCCTTAAACACGTGTGTGTATGTTTAGACAGCCATTTTCAAAACTGGTTTTTGTGATCGCGTTTTACAAAAACATTTTCTAAAGAACGCAGACAGTGGTGAAGGCAAAAGATCAGTAGTCAAAGCTAGGCCTTTTGGCCTTATCAATGCTTGTTGGTTTTTTGAACTGGACATTAGTAGGATGGAGCCAGAGCTACAAAGAAGGAATGTTGTCCCTACAAGGTATCTAGCGTTTACATTTACATTTAGTGGAAGGCACTGGGTCTAGAGAAAGTGATCAGTTAATGACTCTCACTGCATTATATCAGGACAGAGAGGGGCCTTGCACTGAATGTGCAAGGGAGTGAGGGTATTTGTTAAGCCACCAGCAGGACATCATTTTAATTAATTAGTTTTTGCATCACATGTACTTAAAAATGCTTTTATTTCCCATTATAATGCATTCTGAAGTGCGATGCACATTGTAATGAATAGAGTGCATCAAGGGAAGGAGAGAAGGTATCGAGGGGAGAAGATGTGGCCTTAGGGCTAGAGCGGTCGACCTCGAAGCTGGGGAACCGGGTTCGAGTCTCGGCAACGATGCTGAACATCCTGTGATTCTGGGTAAGTCACTTAATCTCCCTGTGACCAGCAAAAAACAAGCATTTGCATTGTCAATAGCTCAATCACGTAAATGCGAGACCTATTGCATTGCTTGTTGTCGGGCTTGGCTGAGACCTCTTGTCTGCTGCGCTACCCAACCGCCGGTTTCAACTTTTGAAAGTATCTTGGCATGAGCTCTAGTCCGCGAGCTTACCTTCTCTGTGAAGACGCGCTGACCAGCCTCTTGCCACTTCTTCGTGAGATCTTTTGTGACTAAATGCTGCTTCTGGACCCCTGAATGCCCTGTGAGCCATTCGGCTCAGCGTCGCGTACGTGTGGCCATCTTGGGGTTGCCTGCTTCCTGATAGTGTGCTTTTACCTTTTTGTTTCTTTATTCAGAGCTGCCAACCACACCTTTTGCCTGCATCGTTTCAATAAAGTTTTGTGAACGTTGGACCTTCACTGGAGTGCTGCACTGAAGGATTTGGCTACACGTTTCTTTTGATTGTTTGCCTGCAGTCTTTTCCATTGAGCAAGTATCACGCAGGTACTTTACATTTTTTTGAGCATTTCTTCATTGGTAACTGCTACGGAAAGGAACTTGAGGAGTGTTAGAAATGGGACTTCTGGTTGGCTAGGGCTTGCGTCAAAGCCAGGCAGAAACCACCACTCTGTTCAGGGCAAGGAAGTTACACGCCAAAGATAACCCCTGCTCACCCCCTTGATAGCTTGGCACGAGCAGTCAGGCTTATCCCGGAGGCAATGTGTAAAGCGTTTGCGCGCGCACACAGCAACAACACCCTAGGCCCACCACAAAAGAAACTCCACACAAGGTTATATATAAAAATAGCCTTTGTATTATAATAAACACATTAGATGATAATCACATAATTTACACTCTGCCAACTGGCACTGGGCAGAAACTTACAGGGGACTATTTACACAAGACAGGGCCACATGGACCACTGTCAGAATTAGCACAAATCACTAATTGTAGATGTAAAGCATATATCAACTGTACACAAATTATAACTGTAGAAATGTAGAACAAAAATAAATGTAGCGCCCAACCAGAAACCACTGGTAAAAGGTAAGTACACCATACGCAATCCTAAACACCTTAGGCATATATCACGCAGGGAACCCTGAACTCACTAGCATAATTTCTACTAGAAAAACAATCTCCTATGCATAGACACAACTAGAAATTGAAATAAGCATAAAGGCAATACACATGGCACAAAAGTACACATGTAAAAATAACCATGTACCCTAGGTGAGGGCACAACACAGGAAAACTGTCCCCAGGCCAATTTGGCCTTTCAGGGGCTCCAACGCCCTTTGTCCAAAGTGTCAGGGCTGGGCTGCGCAGGCAGCCAAGGAAAAGCGCAAAAGGACCCGGCCTAAACGTTGCAGCTGCCCACTACTTGCTGGGCAGCTGTGTGAGTTAACAATGCCTGGGCCCTAACTGGCCCTTTAACCAACTATGACCCCCGTTGGAGCACACAGGCTCCGAACAAACACTACGCAGCGCTTGAGCCACCTAGGCTCGGGAAATAGACGTGTCCCCCCAACGTTGGAGCCTCTCTGGGCTTAGACTACAAATGCCCCCGCTAGGGGCGCCAGGAAATGCCCCCAGCCACATGGGGACTTTGTGCACAACCGGGCGCCTCACCTGTACTCCAGGGTGCTCCCTCTGGTCTCCCGCGGTGGCGTCTCGCTCCTTGGTGGCGGGTGGCACGGGGCTGATATGCGGCGCAGCCAGGCACCCGACAAGGTGCCTTGTGCCCCCTCCGCCTCCTCTTGCGGGTCTGCACTTCTCCTGGGGAGGCTCCAGGCAGTACGACCGGTCACAAGAGAGCTACCGCTCCTCGGGGGGGCTCTCTCGCTCTCCCGATTGACGGCCTCCTTCAGTTCACCGGAGCGCGGGGTGGGCTCCCGTCTGCTTCCGGCTTGGTCTCCCTTCACACGGGCTGAGCTCAGTTTCCGTTTCCTGGCTCGCTGGTTGGCCCGGGCTGCGGCGGTGATTACTTCACGGGGTGGGCTCCCGTTTTAAGTAGTAACAAATGTGGGGTGGGCACCCGCCAATGAGCACCGCAATGCGGGGTGGGCACCCGCTAGAAGATAGTTAATCCTTCTTGATACTGCAAGGAGGGGTGGGCACCCGCTCGAGGAAGCACAACCGGGGGAATCCCTACGTCGGGATTCCCTCGACAAGGTTCGCCTGCTCAGCGCTGCAGGTAGACATGGGACGCCCTTCTTCGTCGGCGGGCAAAGAGCCAAGCGCTCTAGTAAAATCTGCAAAAGCGCTCCCAGGGTGCTGGAGGCAATTCCATAAAAGTCTTTCAGGGGGGCAAGGGATGGGCCGAGTGGCCAGCTCACAGGGCCCTCCAGGCAGGGAGGCAGTCCCCAGTGGCGGTCTCTCCTGGCACCCAGCAGCAGCAGCAGGCCCCCCCTCCAGTTAGGATCAGAAGAAGAACATTTTTCTTGGGGTCACAGCCCCTTTTTATATACATATCTCCTTTGTCTCAGGCTGCAGGGTTAAGGGAAAACCAGGTGCAACTGGTTTTGGAGCACTCTGTTGTGCTCAGCCCCTCTCCCCATTCACTGAACAGGCTAGGGACATCAGTCGCACCACAGGGGGTAGAGCCAGCATTGTATGGGGAAAGCCCAGCCCTATTCAGGTCCCAGGTGTACTCCTCCCACTCAACATGCAGATCTCACCACTGGGGCAGCCCCATACGGACTCCTGGAGCCATGCACACCAGCCAATCACAAGCCAGACAGTCACTGCACATTTATGCCAGCGTCTAGAAGTACTTAAATCCAGGGGTAACACCCAATACACCCTTGAGGGCTTGGGCAAATGTAATTGTAATAGTAGAATGCCAACAAGGGATTTTGTTTTAGGAAGGTTCAATTTCTTTGTGCAAAGCAAAAAACTTTTTATATGAGCTCAAGACTGATACTCAACCAAACGTTATTCAATTAAATTCAGTCGAAGATATATAACAACACACACGAGGTATTTTTTGAAGTGAAAAAATCACTGGCTTTTTATATAGAAACAATTGATAAAAAGGAGTACAGAAAACAGATAAATGTATAATGTGACATGAAGGGAAAAAAACAACCAAATATTATCCACAATTCATGACATTACAAATATCCAATCCAATGAAATAAACAGATCTATCTCATATTTAGAGAACAATCAACTGTGCATGCATGCTGTGGAAATGGATAATACAGTCGACGTTTCGGTCTGTTAGGGCGTCAATCAGTCAGACCATCTTCAGGACAGTTGAAAAATTCAAATGAAGACTCCTGCATAAATATAGTACCAATTAATTACAAAAAATAGAACATAAAATTCTCTTCATAATAGATAGAGAAGGCAGAGGAATAGCCCGTGTGTGAGAAAGCAATCTTGTTTAAGGAAATCCTTGTGGAAGAAACACCTTATACCGAAGATTTATGGCAGCATTGTAGCATTACCGCATATTTCAGTGAAAGGGTGAGAAGAGTATGTAGTTATTAGTGGTAGCTCAATGAGACTGACAAAGAGATGCTGCGCTTACTCATGAGTTGTTGTTCAAATAGAGGAGTTATCACTTCCTCATTGATGATTGATTATACTTCATCTATAAGGCAGAAAACAATTAAAGTGGTCATGGTTGGGCCTTTAAATAAAAAACGAATGTTTATGTTAATTTATATTGTTGAGACATACCCGGTCTAAGACCGGGTATGTCTCAACAATATAAATTAACTAAGACCGGGTATGTCTCAACAATATAAATTAACATAAACATTCGTTTTTTATTTAAAGGCCCAACCATGACCACTTTTTAATTGTTTTCTGCCTTATAGATGAAGTATAATCAATCATCAATGAGGAAGTGATAACTCCTCTATTTGAACAACAACTCATGAGTAAGCGCAGCATCTCTTTGTCAGTCTCATTGAGCTACCACTAATAACTACATACTCTTCTCACCCTTTCACTGAAATATGCAGTAATGCTACAATGCTGCCATAAAGCTTCGGTATAAGGTGTTTCTTCCACAAGGATTTCCTTAAACAAGATTGCTTTTTCACACACGGGCTATTCCTCTGCCTTCTCTATCTATTATGAAGAGAATTTTATGTTCTATTTTTTGTAATTAATTGGTACTATATTTATGCAGGAGTCTTCATTTGAATTTTTCAACTGTCCTGAAGATGGTCTGACTGACGCCCTAACAGACCGAAACGTCGACTGTATTATCCATTTCCACAGCATGCATGCACAGTTGATTGTTCTCTAAATATGAGATAGATCTCTGTTTATTTCATTGGATTGGATATTTGTAATGTCATGAATTGTGGATAATATTTGGTTGTTTTTTTCCCTTCATGTCACATTATACATTTATCTGTTTTCTGTACTCCTTTTTATCAATTGTTTCTATATAAAAAGCCAGTGATTTTTTCACTTCAAAAAATACCCCGTGTGTGTTGTTATATATCTTCGACTGAATTTAATTGAATAACGTTTGGTTGAGTATCAGTCTTGAGCTCATATAAAAAGTTTTTTGCTTTGCACAAAGAAATTGAACCTTCCTAAAACAAAATCCCTTGTTGGCATTCTACTATTAGCGTCTAGAAGTGGCACTTCTACACTAGCCACAGTAACGCCGCACACCATCGCGCAGCATTCACTCTCATGAGTTCGCATATACCAAACTCGACCCTGCACTCCCCACGCATCAGGAACTACCATGGGGACACACATTCCCCGTGCATTCCTATGGGAGGGCAGGTCAGTCTCATTCCATGTAACAGAGCGCACGCACTTTACACTGGGACACAGTGTTTAAGAGCCTAGGGGTCTAAAACCACGAACACAACAGAGGGAAAAAGCTAGGATAATTGCAAAAGATTTTGGGGGTGAACCCGCAAGAAGGGCCAAGTCCAACAAGGAGCATATCTAATAAGACTTTGTTTGCACATATGTTCCTGAAGAGAAGCAGTTTGTGGAAATTGTACAACACTTCGTTTGCAAAATAACAGTAATGTATTTGTATTAGTTATTGTTACAGCTGTTCTCTAGCCCAGATGTCACATGATGGGAGTGTTGTCACAAGCCTTATGTAGGGGTTTGTGTAATTTACTTTGACATGGTTTAACTTGTTTTAAAGATTGTTTTGGGGTCTTGACAGCATGTAGTTTACAGTTTGGAATACATTTTACATACATGTAGATTGGTTTCTTAATCACATTGTTCTGTGAACTGTTTTCACTTTGTCCCTTACATGAGGGTTGGCTTGGTCACAGTCCCTTCGCTTCTTTTTAGATTTTACTTTTTTTTTCACATTACATTGGGTTATGGGTTGTGGTCCCGTTTTTGTCCTGTTGCAAGGAGTCACTTTCCTTGCGTGCGTATGACACCTTGTGCCACACGTTCTGTTTGTTGCAGGGGTGGGTTCTCTGTGTGCATAAGACCCCTTGTGCCGCATGGTTTTTTTTTTTTTTTGTTGCAGGGTTTTGTCCTTGTGCGTCTCCTCACACGGAGAGCTCCCTACACGGAGAGCATATTCATTTTCACAGGTTGTCCCTTATTAATGGTGGGGGCAGGACATTAGGTTTTAGTCTCTTTAGTCCACATGACTTGTCTCGCTACATGGAGAGCATGTATGTAACATTGTTGTCCCTTGTTAAGTTGGGGGCAGGATATTGGGTTTTAGCCCCTTTGGTCCACATGACGAGTCTCCTTACATGGAGAACGTACTTATTCAAGTTTATTTTCATTATTAGAGGAGGTGGATGGGTATTGTATTCTGTACCCATCTTTCCTACTTGTCTTTAGTTCCTTACCCTCTTGTGATGCAGTGTTCCGTCATCCCTGGGTCTGGGCTTTTGACTCTCTTATGGTAATAGTTCTTATGTTGTGGGTGGTGTTTCCCTCACCTTTGGTTGTGGACTATTTACTATTGCTGTAGTTTTATGTTTATAGTTTAATGCATTGGTTTCGTTCATTCTTCTGTTCAATAGGGAAGAGATATGTTGTATTCTTGCATGATGATTTATTCCCTGTGTTTCTCTGTCCTAGCTGCTCAGCCTGTGTGTGTGTCTTCTGTATGGAATGTTGGTGAATGGACCTTGAGTAGATGCCTGGGTGACTGGATGGGGAGTGACAGTTGGTGAGAGGGGCTGAGCAGCTAGCAGGCTGCTCCTGGTGGGGCTGTTCATATGAGCCTACAGGCTGCCCTACAGGACTTATGTACCTGTTAATGATGACCTACCTGTTGATAAGAACTTACTGATGCTACCTGTGAATAAACCTACTTGGATTACAATTTACCAGCATGTCCTCATTACTACAAAAGGCACCAGCACAGTCAGTACCGCAAGCTGCTCCTAGAGATCCCTAGTGAGCAACATAAACTTTTGGTCGCATATGGTACTCCTTTATTGTGGATTTGGGGGTCAACTTAGAAGCCCACCCAAAGGTGCAGGGTCACCCTTCGTCCACGGGTCCGGGATACAAAAGGAGACCAACAATGGAGCACAAGAAAGGATATTTATTCAAGTCTCATGAGAGAGAGTGCATCGGCAACAGACACTCATAGCTGTCTGGGGAGGCAATCTGCCAAGTACTTTGGCTTCGCTTCTTATATACCCTTCATCCCCACCCTGTGTGTGCAAAGGAATTGTACAAACACCAGCAAATTACACAACAAACAGTGGTCAATCTGGTAGATCAGAAGGCGAATAGCTGTTGGGCCCCTGCAGGACATAGGCAAAAACTATAATTATATGACAAGCAGTGGTCAATCTGATAGGTCTGCAGATGGCAGCTACTGGACGCCTGTAGGGCACAGGGTGAAGAAAAGCATCTGGGAAACTCCCTGTCCGACTGGTTGAGCATGGGTTGGTCAGTTTTAGGCAGTCCGGGGCACGAACAAGGTGTGGGCATATGTGCAGGAATGAGGCAAGTCCAGAGTGAAGCCCCAGAGCGTTCGTGATACAGAGAGGTCAGTGATGAAGGGTGGGTGAAACATAAAATGGCGGAGTAACAGACATACTTTTCCACAGGGTACAAAACGGCTGAGCGACTGTCAAGATAAAAACAAGCCTTGGCATAGCCAATAGGTCTCGCCTTTGGGACCTTATAAGTTTTTAGCCATGCAACAGTTGCATAACTAAACATTTATAAGGTCCCAAAAGCGAGACCTATCTATTGAAGCCTCACGGAGAACATCAAAGCGGCCGTGCGGCCGCGAAAGTGATCGCGATCAAACATCAAAGCGGCCGCGAAAGTGAAAGTAATTGCGGAAAAGCGCGACGCGCGCTCCCGCGCACATGCACTGTAGCTCTAGGCTGGCCTGGTAGCACTTTTTGGAGCCCTAACAAAATGTCTCGCCAGACCAGCGCATGCGCTGGGTCAGGCGAGACCTAACGACATTTTCCAATCGTTGGTATGTGGGGCTAGTGTGACTAGTTGGAAGGCTGTCTTATTTTCTGCTGTACTCTTACTCTCTTCAAAACTTTCCTGAGGAATAATGCAGAGCCTCAGTGGTCATACCCGTAAACAGAAAAAGTAACTGTTGGTGCCTGTCTTCAAGTAATTTGAGAGGTTACTAGCACTTTTATTAATTAGGCACTCTCAATATGAAGAAAACAAAGTGATGAAGGTAAAGATGTCTCGGTGTCGCAACTTGTAGACTGAGGGGTTGGGGCGTTGATGTTTCCAGACTTTCTTAGTTGATGTCTGCTTGGGGTCTGCTTAAACACTCTTCCTTTCTCGGCTGTGTGGAGCACGTGCAACCCTTAAGGATGAGCTTGAGATACCATTTTCACTTGGTAGTTTCTGTGGCACATATGTAGTTTCTGTGTAGCTCCTAGCCCCTTGCGCAACCCCTCAATCACATGTGAGATGAACGCCAGTCCATTGTCAGAACCAAAAAAAGCATAGGTACTTAAAAGTGCAGTATGAAGTCTTTCAGGAGGCATTTGGCAATTGTTTGTACATTGCTGTTCTTGAATCGGTATTCCTCAGTCCGTGTGCTGAACAGGCACACAATAACCAACACATACCTGTAGTTTGAGTAGGGGGCATGCTGAGGAAGTCCATTTAACGTGGGGTAGGGAAGTGGCCCGGGGAAGTGGAAGTACCCTCTCCAACTTAAACTTTGTACCAACATTTAGGAAAACAGGCTGATCATTCCTTCATGTCCTACAAGTGATGAACCATGAAAAAGTAGGGCCATGGGGGTAAGTATTATCGTTGGTAAACATCTTTCCATTTGGGCCTATCCATATTCCTTTTCTGGTTGCATACATTCCCTCCCTCCCCTCCCCCCCCCCCCGTTCCCTTCTTCCTTTTCTTCCACACAGCCCTTTCAATAATATACTTAGGGTCATAGTACATATTATCATCCTTTATCTTTATACCATGATATTGCATGTAGTAGAAGCAATTTGAACCATTGTGTACTCACAACCATGATACATAGTCCTCGGAGGAGGTGGGTGCAGCACATTCTATAATTGAAACTTTGGTAGCAACAGGTCCCTGCAATAGTTGTGCTATTAATGGTGCATGCAGTATCTGTTGGCTTAAAAAGAAATCCATTATTTCCAAAAGCAAAAGAAGGATTAAAACATTGTACTATAGCTTGTCCCAACAGCAAATACGGTTGAAAACCTGTCGTCGTAACGCTTCTGGGAATCAAAATACTCGTAGTTGTCAAACTGTGCCAATCCTTTACCTTGTAATCCAATTGCAAACCCCTTTAAAGACTGCACCTTTATACTGAAAGAGTATAATATGAAGCACAGTAATTCGATGCACACTGTCCTTCTGTATTTACATATACTCATATTCTCATTACTAAACCTCAATAAATACATTTACTTCTACTATATATTATCCATCCTTTGTGGTCCCTGGTGAATGCACTGCATTTAGAATGCATTTTAGCACATTCCACCTTACAATGTAATTTGTTACAACAATATTCTCTTCAACTCTGAAGAATCTAGAAATAAAAACATTAATATACATACACGTTTATTTCTTTTGGGTAGACATATATAAAATAGTACTTTGAACCTTTGAACAGGGACGCCAGAAAATCCCTAAGGTGTATGAAATTTACCTGAGGGGAGACCTAGGAAAGGGATTATGAATTAGAGAGGTACAAGTAGCACCGGCAAGCACCAGGAACTCATGTCCTCCCCCCCCCCCCGCCCCCCCCCCCAAAGTGGTACAGTAACATAGGGGCCAGCTGTATTAACTGGTATCATGAACCGTCTTCTGCCCTTCCTAGACTGCCCTATGGAGGGTATTCAAAGGTATTATAATCAAATGTCAGTAGTCAAGTAGTCATCATTGTAAAAGCTTCTGTCTGTATGCTTATAGTGCGGAAATCTTTTTCACCATATTTTGATTCTTAGATTCTCTCACAGAATCCAAGGCCAAGCAAATACGCCTTGGCAAAGGCTGTTTGTCAATACATAGAGCTTGGTGTTTTCAATTAAAAAGTCAAAATGTAATGCATAGCCTTCATCTAATCTGCCCTCATCCTAGCTAAATCTACTTCCCTCTGTTCGGCTTCATCTTAATCTGTTCCGCTCTTTCATCAAAATCTGCCCTCTCCTCTTCTGCATCTGTTCTCTACTTTGCTTCCTTCATTTCTACATTGAAGTCTTAGTCTGAGAAGTGTGATTGCACCACTTCTGCTTGTACTCCTTGTGAAAGAATTACCCCTTCCTCTCGCCACCGTTGTTTGGCCCTGTAAATTAGGGCATTCATCCTTTCAATGACCCTTCCTGTAAGTAGTAGGCACACTCATTTTGGCCTAATCCTCCACTATGTTGCTGCGCCGCATCCAGTGAAGCTTGACAAGCCCCTGTTCCATTGTCCTCCTCTTCTGCATATTTCCCATTAATTTCTGTCTCCCCTACAAAAACATGTCGCAATAACACTCTAACAGGACTTTCTTTGTTCAAAAATAACTTTCATAATAAGAATGTCTGAGAACAACCCTGTGCAACATGGTCTGTAAAAGGCAATGCTAATTGTACTTTTTCATGTTAACTGTGTTTTTATAGTGCTTAGCATCTAGGCACTATAATACTGTCTGGGGTCAGAACTCTGGTCCAGAGCGTTGTAGAGGCATCTGGTTTTCACTGTTTGTCCTAATTGTATGTGGAATATAATTCTCTTGGCCATTTAGTCCATCAGCTGGCAGTACAGTGTGCGCTGTAGTTTGAATGTCTAACTGCACTTCACCTCTTTGAGTAAGACTTGGACTGCCCTGTCTTGCTATCCTAAGAGTCAAAACAAGTAGGGAACACTCCAGTTTATGCAATTGGAGCATAGTGACCCCTGAGTGCCCTGGTCCCCTGAAAGCTTGTTCGAAGAGGCTGTGAACCTGGGGCGGAATGCACCTTCACTGAAACAAAGGGCCCAATTGAATGGGCTAGCATTTGCACATATCCCTGTTAGAGCACCAAGTTTTGCGCATCCTGGGCAAGGAGTGCGTCAGGCTGTTGACTAGCTGGACCTTGTGGTGGTTGACTTGGTAATAACATTGTCATCTGGGCAGGAATAGTAATAATTTAAAACTCTCCTATCACAAATATATTAGGACTGTCATTTACAGATCGCATATTCTCCATTGAAATGGCCACTAAAGGTTCCCCACTAACGTGTAGCTTTACTGATAAACGTACACAGTGCACAAACAATGTTTGGAAATCGGCATTCAGCAAGAATACCTAAAATTTGCACATCACCAAGCAAACCATTCTAATTTGTTCTGATCCTATAAAAATATTTTTTCTCTCAACACAAATTTACAAAAGTGTCTTCATAATTGGCGAAGCATATTTGAAATGTTTGAACCGTTCACTTATTAGCTATTTCAGTGCTGTTGGAGAAAAAGAAAACCCTGGCATCTTACAGCCTTTCATTTCACATGCTTTGCACAGTGCGATCGTTGCGCAGTTCACTTTTACAAAATCCTTTAATTTCAGTCACAGAAAACAAACTGACTTTTTGACCTCTGTTTCTGAAAGCTGAGCAAATGTTGCAAGATAATATTTAAAAGCATTGTTATTTCTTATTCCTTTTGCTGAGTAAGCGGAACACCCGTTATCAACTCGCCATACTAATCCCTAAAATAGCTCGTCCACATTAAATATTGCTCAACATTGTGCAAGCCCTGCTAATGTAGTGCATGTTTTTCCTATTTTCGAAAGCTTTCCCATTTATCTACCTTTTTTTTTTTCCTTAAACGTAAATACTGTATTTTTGTTTAAATCTAAGGAGCCGTCCAGCAGCCACTCAAATCTTAATTGATCTTTGTATATTTTATACCAAAAAACCCTATTCCAAAGATTCACCCCAAATTTTACCTACATCCCCCAATTTACGGTGGGAAGTGGAGCAATTTGTCCAAATACGGACTTTCAAAACAACATAACAATGAGATGCATTTCCTTAGTTTACTCATTGTCCCCTAAAATTGGTAACCCTCAATAAATGAGAACTAATAATCCCAGTCTCCCAAAATGACGAGTGTCTCCAATTCAATCAATTGCGCAAGCATGCATTTAGAGCAATCTCACCAAGTGAATGTGGGGGCGTCCGTCTCTACGCACTTTGGACAAACGTGTCAATCTTCAATCAACCCGGTTCGGGACCAGAGAGATGGGGGTGGAGCTTTAGAGTCGGAACGCAAGTCTGGACCGGGAGATTGTTGTCCATTAGCGTCGGGGAGTTGTTCGTCAGCGGGAAGTAGAGGGGGAGGTACGTGTTATGGTGGTGACGGGGGGAGGTGTAGGAGTGATTCGTTCCCATGGGGGGGGGGGGGTCTGACTGGGTATATCGCATAGGATGGCCAGAGGCATTTAGCCGATGTTCTCTATCTAGACAGGCAATATTTGAAGCCGCCTTTTTTTTTTTTTTTTTTAATTGGATTTCCATACAGCCTTCTGGGGTCTGGTCTGAGCTCTCCTCTCCCTTTCTATAATTTTTCCTTCTTCCATAACCCCAAGGAATGTAACATGGATTGTCTAGATCTGCGCCTATGCGATTGAGCTTCTACTGCCTCTATTTTCCGAGGGTCAAAGGAGTCATATTTTGGCCAGGTATTATCCCTATCATTTGACGTGTATTTGTCCCATAATGTGCTGTACATTAACCCCTTCAGCGCGGTGCGGATTTCCGCGCCACGCTGAAGGTTCCGTGCGCGCGCGGGGCCATGACGGAACGGTTCCGTCATGCGCACAGCGCAACCGACGTGCATGACGGAACCGTTCCGTCATGCGCGTCGAAGGGGTTAACGAGAGAAATGCCATACTGTATGTATATTTCTTTATTCGGGGGAGCCGGCTGACTTTCTTCCAATACCTTTGATCGAGATGTGCAGCAACAACACCATAGTGCAAATTTACCAAGTACGGGCATGCCTTTCTATGTTATCTTACCAAAACGTCTCTACAAGTCTCGAAACCCGGGTAAAAAGTCCACATTACCCATTTACCTTCACTTTTTGCAAAGAGTGAACAAAAGCCAGATAACCAAATAAAAGGTATCGCCAACCGTCGATCCTACCAGAATACTTTCTCGTTCTCCAGGCAGTCTCTTTACTGCAAAGCTCGTCCAAGTCTAGTCAGGACTGGCGCCATTTGCTGGGGTCTTCTCAGATGCAGTGAAGGTCGGGTGGTGGCTACGAAGACGAGGGTCTCTTTCACGTAAGTATACCCCAAACTTCCTCATTGGGACCCCTGGACTGGACAGCCGCGTCACTGATGGGACCCACGTTTGGGTGTCAATTGTGGATTTGGGGGTCAACTTAGAAGCCCACCCAAAGGTGCAGGGTCACCCTTCGTCCACGGGTTCGTGATACAAAAGGAGACCAACACTGGAGCACGAGAGAGAGAGGATATTTATTCAAGTCTCATGAGAGAGAGAGTGCATCGGCAACAGACACTCATAGCTGTCTGGGGAGGCAATCTGCCAAGAACTTTGGCTCCGCTTCTTATATACCGTTCACCCCCACCCTGTGCGTGCAAAGGAATTGTACAAACACCAGTAAATTACACAACAAAAAGTGGTCAATCTGGTAGATCAGCAGGTTAATAGCTGTTGGGCCCCTGCAGGACATAAGCAAAAACCATAATTATACGACAAGCAGAGGACAATCTGATAAGTCCGCAGATTGCAGCTGCTGGACGCCTGCAGGACGGAGGGCGCAGGGTGAAGACTGCAAACATCTGGGAAACTCCCTGTCCGACTGGTTGAGCATGGGTTGGTCCGTTTTAGGCAGTCCGGGGCACGAACAAGGTGTGGGCGTATGTGCAGGAATGAGGCAAGTCAAGAGTGAAGCCCCAGAGCGTTTGTGATACAGAGAGGAGGTCAGTGATGAAGGGTGGGTGAAACACAAAATGGCGGAGTGAGTGGCAAGATGATAAATACATTTTCCACAATAATGCATTGCATGCAAGACCGTGCCAAGAGTATATTCAAATAACTATGTCCATATATACAATTAGTAGCTTTGAAATGTGACAAAATTATTATTAATTCCGGATTTAGTTGTACTCTGTGGAGCTAATGAAGGACATTTTTAGAAAGTATAATATAAATGTGAGATGTGCTAGTGAGTTAATTAACCACTGCCAACCTTGTTTAGGACCAAGTGAGAGTTATCTTAAGGCCTTTAAGAAAATAGTGCCTTGAGGCTGTAATTAAAACCTAGGGCGTAACACATGTAATAGCGGATGTCCACATGGGAGGTTACAAAAAGACAGGGAGGTTTTAAGGAGGGACTACAAAGCCTAATGACAAATGAAAGGCCACCATTTACAAAGGACAGGAGTCAATTAAAA
Source organism: Triturus cristatus (assembly GCF_964204655.1). Classification (NCBI taxonomy): domain Eukaryota; kingdom Metazoa; phylum Chordata; class Amphibia; order Caudata; family Salamandridae; genus Triturus; species Triturus cristatus. The sequence goes on along the minus strand of NC_140582.1, from coordinate 1,067,051,320 downwards.
AGATGGGCGTGAAGTAGGCTAAGCTTTATACACACATCCTGAATACAGCGTGTCTCAAAGAGACAGCACAAGTGCTGCCGAGGTGAGACCTAAAAATGACTCTGTACTGTCCTCACCTTATAAGGGAAATGGTCCGTCTAGTTCTTGTGTTCCATATTTTTTATTTTTTTTTATTCCTGTGGACACACCCGTACTCTGTAGACTCCTTTCTTTGCCATTGCACAAGTGTCCATGCCCCTTCGCTATTCTGCGACTGTTGGAAGGTAACTGTTCCTCTAATGCCTGGCGATATCACTTTGGGCTAACATGAAACTGAAGCCCACCATGGTCTTTGTGTTAATGTTACCATCCCATTGATCCATGTCCCAGAGAATCACAACCTTTGTTACATCTTCTGCTTATGTTTTTTTTTATTTTTTTTATAGAACTAACATTTACTCTTCCTTTCAAGTGACATTGTTCAATGATGTTGCTGTCCAAAGTTAGCCTTATTGTAGGTTAGAAGTAGGTTTATTAAGCATAGTTGGATGGTAACTAAATAACCGCATGTAGATGGTCCCACCAGGAGAAGCATCCTTGTTGCTCAGCCCACATGCTCCAACTGTCTTGCTGTGGCTTAGCAGCAGGGAACCGGCAACTAAGGGTCAATGATGCAAAGTACCACTGCAAGTCACAACATGCCTCCTTCCCTTAGGGAAAACATTTAATGATAATACGACAAAGTACGATGGAAATAAGCACCATCTGATATCATTAGCACACAAGAAACGTATTCAATTTAAAACTGATTGCAGATTGAAAATACTCCGGATAGAACAACATCACAACAGTCCTATGACATCAAATACATTAAAATTGCACCATTCTAACATTATGCAGGATTTGGGGGGGACGGGGGAATAGAGGAAACCGCTGAGATGTAATGCCCTCACTCACCCCTTTCTACACACAACAGAAAAATTCGCACTACTTCGGGCACAACACCGTACACTCACCCTAGAGTACACAACCCCAAAACACACACCTGACAGGACTGCAAGTCTCTGGTAAAACAGCACAGGGTACACAACCTGTAACTCAATAAGATTCTGCATAACCATGTCACACACTAGACCCCCAGACACGCATGTTCAGATGGTAAGGGACACTGGTGGGGCTAACCAGGGTGTTCTTTTTCCTTCAAGCTTAAGGTTCCTTGGTTCCAGTTTCTTCAGTAGGATAAAATACGGTCAAACTTCCACCACACAGAGGTTCTTACTTCAAATCAATTGTGCTTTGCACTCGTGGGTTCCGATCCCGTCCTAGTCGCCATTGTTGCAATCCAAAGGGAGTCCAGAGGTAGCCATATTGTAGGTTATAAGTTTAAGGTTTATTAGGCTTGATTACAGGTAATGAGGATGGTAAGTAACAGCATGTAGATAGCCCCACCAGAAGCAGCATCCTTGCTGCTCAGCCCACACGCCCCGTCAGTCAAACACACTAGGCACTCCAGCATTCCACTACATCATCAAACATTCCACACACCTCATATTCATGCTGGCCAAGCAGCAGGGAACAGGTAGGTAAGGAAAAGGATGCAAAGTAACACTACAAGTCACAGCACATAACTTACAATGTGGTTACTGGTTTTGGTGTAGTTTAAGATTACTTTCTTGAACTGCACTTTTTGGTAAGCCATGAGCACTCCGTCTAATAAGGAAACCTATATGCATCCTTATTACTGGTGAGCTTTAGAAAACAGTCAGTTGATTTGAACTGGCACTCAATATTTGCTATTCAAACATTATCATATTTACAGTATTAGTGCTCCACCTTACTTTCAGGAGGAAGAAACCTTGCAGTACTTCTGGAGCAGCCCTAAATATTTTTTAATAACTCACTTTATTGGCTTTTTGTGATTATTCAGGAGCAGCTGTAGACAGCAAAACAAAATCTTAACAAAATCATAAGACGCAGCAACCCTTAAGTGTATTGGCCACGTTATTTACTTGGCGAATAAGCAGCTGATGAGAGTATGTATATGATAAAGATATGAGAGGTAAACTGCATGAAACTTGACCATTACTGTCCATTTACTGGAGGGTGCTAGAAGGATCGGTTGTCTAAGTGGTTCTAGCATGGCTCGCACATCTGCTGCCTCTTTGGATGTCCTCTTACCCTATAAATGGGTTGTTCAAGGACGATCTGTTCCTACTATGGAGTCAATCAGACATTTGTAGAGCGCGCTACTCAACCATGAGCGTCTCAAGGCGCTTTGTGGGGGAGGAAACTGGGAGGCAGCTGCTGGTCGAACAGCCAGGTCTTGAGCAATCTTCTGAAGGTCAGCAGGTCCTGCGTCTGGCGTAGGTGGACGTGGAGGGTGTTCCATGTTTTGGCGGCGAGGTTGGAGAATGATCTGCTGCTGGTGGTCGTTCGGCGGATGTGTGATACTGGGGCGAGGTCGGCGGAGCGGAGCTGGCGGTTTGGAGTGTAGAAGGACAGTAGTTTGTTGAAGTATGCTGGTCCGGCGTTGTGGAGTGCTTTGTGAGCGTGGGTGAGGAGCTTGAAGGTGATCCTCTTGTTGACCGGGAGCCAATGCAGGTCTCTCAGGTGGGTGTTGATGTGGCTGTGGCGTGGGAGTCCGAGGATGCAGCGTGCGGAGGCGTTTTGTATGCGTTGGAGTCTCTACTGGAGTGTAGCCGTGGTTCCTGCGTAGAGGGTGTGGCCGTTGTCCAGCCTGCTGCTGACGGGGTCTTGGGTGACCGTCCTGGTTTCGGTGGGGATCCAGCTGTAGATCATGCGGAGGGTGTTGTTGAAGGAGGAGGCAACAGCCTTGACTTTCTGGGTCATAGAGAGCGTTGAGTCCAGAATGACGCCCATGTTGCATGCGTGGTTGGATGGTGTCAGGGCAGCTCCCAGCGTGGCCGGCCACCAGGAGTTGTCCCATGCGGAGGAGGTGGGGCCGAGGATGAGGACCACCGTCTTGTCAGAGTTCAGTTTCAGCCGGCTAGTCTTCATCCAGTCTGTGACAGCCTTCATTCCCTCGTGGAGGTTGGATTTGGCAGTGGCTGGGTCCTTGGTGAGGGAGAGGATCAGCTGGGTGTCGTCGGCATACGAGATTATGTTGAGGTGGTGTGCTCGGACGATGTTGGCGAGCGGTGCCATGTAGATGTTGAAAAGGGTCGGGCTGAGGGATGATCCTTGGGGTACGCCGCAGGTGATCGTGGTGCTTCGGAGCGGAAGGGGGGGGGGAGGTGGACTCTTGAATCTGTCGGTGAGGAAGGAGGTGATCCAGTCCAGGGTTTTGTCTCGGATCCCTGTGCCGTGGAGGCGTGTGCGCAGGGTGTGGTGGCAGATGGTGTCGAAGGCGGCCGAGAGGTCCAGGAGGATGAGGGCCGCTGTTTCGCCGTTGTCCAGTTGGGTTCTAATGTTGTCGGTGGCGGTGATGAGGGCGGTTAAGGTGCTGTGATTGCTACGGAAGCCGGCTTGGGAAGAGTCCGGGACGTTGTTCTTCTCCAGGAAGTGGGTCAGTTGTCTGGCGGTCTTCTCCACGCCTTTCTCCGGGAACAGGAGCAGGGAGATGGGTCGGAAGTTCGAGGTCCTTTGGGTCTGCCTTGGGTGTCTTGAGTGGTGCGTTGATCTCGGCGTGTTTCCAGCTCTCCGGGAAGGTGGCGGTCTCGAAGGAGGAGTTGATGATCTTACGGAGTTGGGGCGCGATGATGGAGCTTGCCTTGTTGAAGATATGGTGGGGGCAGGGGTCGGAAGGTGAGCCGGAGTGGATGGTGTTCATGATCTTGACGGTGTCTTCGTTGTTGAAGTTATGCCAGGAGAGCAGAAGGTCGGTGTGTTTGGTGGGTGTTGAGTAGGGGGTGTCGGCGTGTGCCGTTGGAGTCTGGGGGTTGAAGCTGTTCTGGATGTCTGCGATCTTGCGGTGGCAGAAGGTGGCCAGGGAATCGCAGAGTGCTGAGCAGCGTGGCTGCAGGGGGGAGTGCTGGCCTAGACCCAAGTCAAGGCTTCACACGCGCTTCCCCCGTGATGAGTCAACCATCAATATTTGGTTGATTTATGTCCCACTGGTGTTGGGCAATATTCCTTTCAGATAACCAGTGGCAGGTTTATTTGAGCCTTAGGGAGGGGGTGTGAAATTTTGATAAAATATGTATTTGTTCAAGGGACAGGCATGCTTCAGAAAACTGTTTCACTTGTCTCATTTGGTGCCAAAACTGTAGTCTCTCTGATTATGACAGAACTCGTATCAGATGTCTCAATTATTGCACGCATTTGAATTTATCCCCCGTTACACCCACCTTTTTATAGCTGCATGAAGGGGCTGAAAGTAGCAGTAGTATTTTGTGAGTGTAGTTCTGATTACCTACATTAGTGTGATTATTTTGGGGCATTCCTGGTTTAGCATGGCACAAGATGGAAGGTGTGACTGTATTGCATTCATAACTGTTCTAGACAGTGGTCCTGACACTGAAGTGAGGATGAGACTGAGCTACCTTTAGAAATTCCATCAAGAACTTATTAGCAGGGGGTTCTAATTAGTTATTTTCTGAGCATTGCCATTTGGTTAATAGTTAGGATAATGGGTTGAACTGCTGTGTTTTTGAAAGTTAAGGACGTGTCTAGGTCAGCCCTTTTGTCTGTCCCTTATTTACATTGAGGCTTATGTTAGCCACGTGAAGAAACCTCACACTTCATTGTGGTTATGTTGTGGGTGCTGCAGTCAGGAGACTTCCCTAGTGCTACTTTCTATGAGAAGCATCCGTGCATAAAACCTGTCTGGAGTGCAGCGTTGGGACACTTCGAAGGGAGACCACCCCAAACCAGTTTTGCAGTCTGAAACGATGGATACACATGCAGCTGAGGGTCTCCAGTCTCTGCCATTCCTGCCTTGAATCACTAGTGTCTATATCTGCCTACGGTGGACTGCATATACCTTGATGTGTGTACTGGCTAAGGTTGAGCTGTGACTGTGTATCGGCCCAGGTTAGGACTGCAACTGCTGTGATGAATATCAGCCCAGAAAGTGGGCTGCGACTGCCAGAAGTACTAGCATAGTGGTGGCAAGAACCGCTGAGTGATTCCAAATCATCCAAGGCTGCCACACTCGGAAAATACGTGAGCTATGCCTAACTCCTTCTGTGGCCACGGTTGAAGCTGTACGCTATCCATATTGGCCACTGCCTGTAGTGGGTCCTAACGTCTGAGCTTGTGGTGAAGAAGGCACAGGAGACTGAAGACTTATTTCCTCCTCCACTGTGACTTCATGAGTAAACAGTGACTGTACAGTTGATGTGTGGGGAAATATTAATTGCACCGAACATTATTTATCCTTCTGCATAAGTCTTGCTGGGTGGCAGACCCTACTAGGATCTCCCAGGTGGCAGAAAGTATGGAGAAAAGGGAGTGGCTGGGTAAGGAGTGTTACACCAACAAGAAAATAGTAATCTGGGTACCACCCTGTATGCTGGATTGAACTGTGAAGTATTTAATATGTCTAATTGAAATACATTAATTTACTAAAAGACCAGCACTGAGCTAGATATTAAAGTTAGTGTGTTAATGGTCTAGTTCTGAGCTTGAGCCCTCCCCACACTACTTCCCTTAGAAGTTGGACTGCCTACCATAAGTGCCGTACTCTGCAAATTGCAGAGGCTTGGGATGGACCAGAGTGACCACCACCCACCCCCAATGGTTGAAACTTAATAGCTCCTGTCTGCCATGTGTCCCCAAAATCAGGGTCCGGCATATTGTAAACTTTGATGGGCAACACTTTTTAGCAATTGTTAGGAGTTGCAACCTGTTTTAGTGCTGTGTACATCAAATTGCGTTTTCATGTATTTACAATGCACGTTTTTAAGGAAAAAGATTTCCGAATTTTTGGTACAACCCTAAAGCCTAGATTGGTATCCAAGGCTCTATACTGCAGTTTCAACATTTTTTTTTTTTTTCTGTACAGTTTTATAGAAGCAACACTCCTTTTACAGGGTAAAGAGAGAATCAAAGTTGCACATATAATATGACATGGTACTGACACACTCCTCATTTGAGCAATACCATTGGAATCAATACATCATTGGCGCTGCCTTGGTTCACAAATCAGATAGCATACATAGCACAATATAATCGCATGGCCTCAGTTATTCCCTCCAAACCAGACTCCAGCCTAGCTCCCCTGAAGTCCCTGCAGGCCCCCCATATCTTGTCCCATTTTCTGGGGCAACCATAGCTCGGATATATCGCCTACTATGACACGCTTCAATGTCCCACTCCCAATCTAGAACACTAGGGGGAGTTGATGCACCAATTTCCTTGCGATATTGCGTTTTGCAACCACAGCCACCCTTGTAAGCCATATTTTCAGGTATCTGGGCAGTTTTCCTCCCCTTCCACCATTAGTAGCAACCATTTAGCATCAAGGGGCACCTGCAGTGATGTGACCCGAAACGTCATACCCCACCACGTGCTCCCAAAACCCCTAAAGCTCTGGACAGTCCCATAGGATATGAGAACAGTTGTAACAATATTGATTTAAGACCAGATCTCCAAATCAACCGAAAAAGAGAATGCTTTGGAAAGGCTTACGAGATCCTTCCTTAGACGGTGGTTTAGCAAACTTAATTCGACTTTTAAAGGAGTGGCAGGCTAAGAAATTACCATAGAACCAGTTGCCATATTTAGTTGGCACTGTTATTCTGATGAACCTGGGGAACATCCCAGAAGGAGCAGGGATTACTCACAGGGGGAACTAGAGAGTAAAGGTTCACTTGAACGTTGACTGTGACTGGAATGTGACCTGCATGGGAAATGGTTGTGTAGCCCTGTCTGGAATGACCCAATCGAGGTTTGGTGGTTCTGGTGTTAAGTTTTAATAGGCTAGCTCATGTTAATCCTCTTTCCTGCTGAGGCCATAGCCTGTCCTTTTGACCTTTAAGGTCCAGAGCCTGGTTCTGAGACCTGTAAGGGCACACCAAAAGTCCTGTATGGCTGACACTGAATACTGTCCGTTCCTTGGTTGTTGATTTGGTGGTGTAGTTCAGGTTTTAATAATCCTAGTACTGGACAGATGTTTTTCTCCGATTCAGGAATAGTCACCTAGTGGCCCCACTTATGTAAACATTCACTTGTATAATGCACCCAGACAGTTGCTTTGACATCCTGTGTGCATAATTTTGTGTTGGGCAAAACATGCTTGGTAGGAGGATACAGCATAGATGTGACTTTAAGATTGCAAAGACCACTGCTTGGAACAGCAGATCTAGCTTTAATTGTATAATGGCACACTAATGGCTGAATATGGTCATTACGGCGAACAGCATTACATGCAGCAGAACTTGAATATTGCTGGGCAGCGGGAGGAAGGCTGGTTCCGAGCATTGCTACATATATCATACTACCAAAGATCTTTGAGAAAAGCTGCTGTACATGGGATGCTCTTTAGTGACAGTTAGATCTCGGATGCTGAAGAGCGGGTAATTTCCTCCATCCAAATGAGATTTACTTGTTCATGGACAGAAGTCCACTTCTGGTATAAAGGGCTTCCCTTGTGGAACAAGGTCAGCTAGTGACAGTGGGGTCCGTCTGTTGCATGAAGCGATGCATGGAAGAATAGCACTGGTACAGTGTACACATGGCAGCAGTATTTGAGAGTAAGTCACTGTCTACACCAGGCTTCTCCAACCAGTAGCTCTCCAGCTGCTTTTGGGTAGCTCTCTTAAATGCAGCCCAGCCCAATAAATTAGAAGCATTTGCTTGGTTGAATTAATATATGTAAATCAAAATAGAAAAGTGTGTCTTGACATGAATGTGTGTATTTTAAGAAGTCATAATTGCCAAAATATATTTACATGTAATATTTGACTGATGAATTCTACAACATTTGAATTTTCATTATTACCTTGGTGCCAGTGACACTGCAGGTATGGCTGTCATGCATTATCCACGTAGAGGCACTACAAATTGACAGTCTGTTTTACATTACTGCTGGCAACCCTGCGCTTAGGTGATCACTACTGAGCTGATCTTGCATATGTTGAACACTAATTTATTCTCGTCTGATGCAGGCACTATTAACACTGAATAATAATAGTATCTCGGGATGATTTCCATTGAGCATAAGTAACTCTTATTACTTACAAGTTTGGAGACCCCTGATCTACGCAATATATAGAAAAATCAAATACAATCCCTTCTTAACATTGTGTAACCCATATGATCACTCAATCAGGACCAATAACGAATGGATAAAGTTAAAGGGTTTTATTACAATTTAGCTCGGGTTAAGATGGATAAATCTCAATACCATGCTGTAAAGATACAGAATAAGAACTGGACAACCTACTCTTCTAAAGACGTTTAGGCACATCAAGATAAGACCAACAAGTATCAATCACTTCAATCGAGAATATCAGTAAAAGGACTTGGTGCTCGGAGAATAGTCTCAGATTCTCTCTCCTAAACGTGAGTAAAGTCTAAAGTCCTCTAATTTTAGAGTCTGAACCAATAAAGGTTGGAAATCCAAAGGATCGAAAAAAAAAGTGAGGGAAATGCAGGAAAGGTATCCGCATTGCATAAGATCGGTCAAGACTCTTCTAGGGACAGGGGAATGAGTGTTCGCCTCATCCACACTTCTCCAAGAAGTCAGAGGGGAAAAAGCATTGAGGTCTGCACCTCTCAAACTCCAAAGGAAAGTCGTCTCACACCTAACTGTGGAAACACTAGTTAATATACAAATCTTTAGAGTAACACCCATGTCATCAGAGACTCCATTCTCACATTCTGATCTGTGACATTCGCTGATTTCCCCCCAGGCCAAACCTGAGAACGACATTGTCCTTGGATAGCTGCGGCTCCTCGCAACATTGATGAATACACACTTTCAGTTGACGCTCTGGCTCCCTAATCAAGGTCCTTTTCTCAGGCTCTGTCTAGCACTAATACAGTCTTGCATCTATTATCAAACTAGCAAACCATGAAATTGAATGTACCTGCAAGGAAACGACACTCAAACAGAAATGCAAAAGCAGCATTTATGCAGGTAGAAATACAGGCATAGTCCTGGTAATTTGACGTATTAAATCAATGGTGCATAATTAATGTGTGTGCAGATCAAATTACAAATAAATGAAAATATCAGTACATTAGGTTCATGTTACATTTGGCGTAATAGTAAAATACTTGAAGGCACATGGGTATATATGAATTATCAATGCATATATAAAACATTAGTACACAGGTCATATAAATCATTCTCATTTCAATGGCAAATACTGTGGATTTGGGGGACAACTTAGAAGCCCACCCAAAGGTGCATGGTCACCCTTCGTCCACGGGTTTGGGATACAAAAGGAGACCAACACTGGCGCACGAGAGAAAGGATATTTATTCAAGTCTCGTGAGAGGGAGTGCATCGGCAACACACTCATAGCTGTCTGGGGAGGCAATCTGCAAAGTACTTTGGCTCCGCTTCGTATATATACCCTTCTTCCCCACCCTGTGCGTGCAAAGGAATTGTACAAACACCAGTATATTACACAACAAACAGAGGTCAATCTGGTAGATCAGCAGGCGAATAGCTGTTGGGGCCCCTGCAGGACATAAGCAAAAACCATAATTGTACGACAAGCAGAGGTCAATCTGATAGGTCTGCAGGTGGTAGCTGTGGGGCCTCTGCAGGGCGTAGCATGATTACACAACAAGCATAGGTCGATCTGATAAGTCTGCAGATGGCAGTTACTGGACGCCTGCAGGGCGGAGGGCGCAGGGTGAAGACGACAAGCATCTGGGGAAACTCCTATAAGGACAGTCCCTCGTGCATGTCTTTACTCTTTAGCTTTCATTAGACGTTCAGGAGAAGTATTTGCCTAATTAATGTACACAGCACTTGTGGGACACCAGCTTTAGAAATGACGACCGCTTATCGTATTTGCAATGCGCCATGCACGCTTTAACCTTTTAATGTTTGTTATTTAGAAAGGTGTCTACGTGCTCACCCCCCCTAACTTCTCCCCAGGCACCTGCTTCATTGCATGCTGCGTCGACTCCAGAGTGCGCGGCTCGGAGGGGTGGAAAACAGTTTCCCTGTGAACACTCATCTTGCAATGTACGCTAGGCAGGCAGGGTTCATTACAGGTCAGTACAGCACCAGGCCGGCCCCCGTGATAAGGATTACACAACACCCCCCTAGGAGCCAGCTCCAGGCTCTAACATTCTCAAGGAACGACCCCTTTCCCCCCCACCCCCAATTATTAAATAAAAATTATAAAAGCACCAGGCGGGGTCTTTACTGACAAACCTATCGCACTGTTAGTTTCTTTCAGCATGTTTAATCGGGTCTGTGCTGGGCAAAGCTCACAGTGGTATGAATAAACACGCTCATAGAATTAAAAAAAAATGGATTCCTTTACGAGGGAGATGGGGTGACCCGTTCAAACCCTCGCCAGAGTTGTTTGTTAGACTTGTATAAAACCATTTTTGAAAATGTTACTAGGGCTCAGAAGTGTTTTTTATAAAGGAAGCGGTGCCCAGAGATCGGAGCAAACCTGTACGGTTGCAAATAGATATCTTAGGGCCGCAATGGAAGCACACAGATTCAGGAGTTGCTTGTTATGCTACTTCAGATTTTACTAGTGTTCAAAAAGGAGGGGGCGGGGAAAGGTTCCCATTTGTCAGCTAAGATGAGGTATTCTGGCTGTAGGCTGATGAATGACATCAACTTTTTATTTTATGGCAGTTTTAATTGATACAAACAAACATAGTTTGGGACTCTGCTTGATACACAAGGTTTACTCGCAAGGCATATGCAGGGACCCACAGGATGTTTTAGAGCCGAGGCCATTGATTCGTACCTGGGCACAACCGAGGAACCTTCATTGCAAGTGTGCTGCTGCAGGATCGGATGTCAGATCAAAGGCACAATATACTTTGTTTTTCCCTTAAATGGAAGACCATCTGCGCTCTGGCCGGTAGAGAAAGTGAGAAAAGGGTTGTTCCCTGGCCTGTACCAGCAGGTCACTGTTGGTGCATCCTCTGAGTCAGACGAGACCAGTCGGTCGGCTTTAGCCGCCATATAACAGGGCAATTATGCGACCTCTGGACAGCACAGGTGTATGTTGACCTACAGACAGCTGTTTTTGCTTCGCTGTTTTTAGGTCTCGCCTATGCAGCGCGCATGCGCTGGATAGGAGGACCTTTAGCCGTCGTTCTGCTCTTATTCGAAACACATACTCGTGCTTGTGACAGCATACACCTTGCAGGAGCCACGCAGGGGTGTGCCACAAGCACAAGCATGTGCTTTGAAAAAGAGCAGACTGCTCTCCCCAGCGCGCGCGCACCACTCGCGGGCTCACCTCCTGCTCCCCCCCTCTCTCACACAATTAACTTTCGTGGCCGCTCTCCTAGGCCCAGCCCCTCCTCCCACGCCAACGCCGGCTGCCTGACATCATTGAAGGAAAAGCCTCGTGCTAAACTGACATTCGTGCAATCCGTACAAAGTGTACCAGATATATAGATATTGAACTAGTAAACAGAGAAGTCGTGCTCTGGATGTCTCAAAGCAGCTAAACTCACGCCACCCAACGGCCTCATTTTATTTTTATCTATTGTGTCTTTTACCGATTTCCCCCTACCCCTTCACATGCCACTGTTTCTTGACTAAACTTCGAAAAACAAATATTTCCTCTTAAACGCATTCTTGTCTAATACCCGATGCACCGCAGGCGACAGTTGTGTAAGTGTATCTGTTGTCTGAGTAAATGTTGCAGACAACATGGGCCAGATTCTCTTGTAAACAGCCCCCTTGGCCTCTCGGGTCACCCTGTAAAAATATTTTTGAAGACTGACCAAATACCATTCCATGTCCAATCACCGTCCTTCCTTCCTCATCTATCCAGCGTGGCTCCGATTGCGGACGTTGGTTCATGATTCAGCGTCTTTTACTAAATCATGTTGCATTGAGGGTGGCTGTGCACTGTTACAGCTGACCCCTTTATCAAGCTGTATTAATGTTTCTAGTATGGGGTGGTTTAACTTTTTGCCCACTGACGTCTAACCCACCCGAGTTATCTCTTTGAGACAGCAGCTGTTACAAGTGCATGTTTGAACATTTGCTGGGAAGCAAGCCTGTCTCTTGAACCTGGCCTGCTCTCACCTGCTGTCCCGAGCGTGAGCAAACAGTCTCTGCCCCAAAAACCCAGGAGCCCTGCTGAGGGCTTGTGTGGGGAGGGCCCTGGGTTCGGGCTCACAGCCCTTGCTGCCAGACAAGCTATTCTGCCACCCAGGTGCTGCCTCCCTCCCCTACAGCTGGGGAAACTTAGAGGAAGGCGAGGGCGGGCGAACCTCTTTACTGCTATTCATGGTTTTATGGATTTGAACGACTGTCCTAAAAATACCTCAAGCCATTGCATCGCTAGCCAAGATTCCCGCCGCTGAACCTAGGAGGGCTGTTTTATTTTGAGAAATTTATATTTGATATCTATGGGCCCTGGGAAACGCCCAGTGCCCTTGGTTATTCAATATGTTCATATTGGACCAATTATTTTCTCTACCCGCATAGTTCATGGTAGGTTGGGGTGTCCTTTTGCATAGAGTCAGACAGTGTGGCGCCAGAGAACGGAGAAACATCACAATGCTGTCTCCTGTCCGTTATGGTATAGTAAACGTATTTCAAACTCACTTATTTCACCTTCCTCTCACTGAATCTGAAAATCGCCCACCTGCTCTTTGACAAGTGTTTGAATTGAACTCTTTATTGGAAAGTTTAGTGGAACCAGATTTATTTCCAACCTGAGTTTCAAAAAGCATTGCTTTAGAACTAAAAACTTCGACATGTACAGTTTGTGACATTTGCTAACCTAAAGTCCAAAATACACAAATCTCTATTTCTCCTCATTCCTCCCTCTTTCTGTATGCAGCGCAGCACTTATAGAAAGGGTGAATGCCTCAGGAGATTGTTTTTGTGCAGGAAGGTGTCTCTTCCTCCACAAAAACAATCCTGCTTTCAACGCAGGCACCCTTGCACCATGGTGCAAGGGTGGCTGCGTTGGCGCTAGGCAGCAGATTGTGCACTAGCGCAATCAAAAGACAGGAATGCACTGTAAAATGTTAGATACATTCCTGCCCTTTTTCTATCACACAACGCAGCACAGTAAGGTGGCTTGCTGCGCTGCGTGATATTTTAATAAATATGCACCTACTATCTCTAAGCTTAAAAAATATCTGTTTTCTTAAAACAACAAGCATTTGCAATGCAATAGGTCTCGCATTTCCGCTAGTTTGAGCTATTGACGTAAATGACCATGCCTTTTTTTTTCTCGTTTTTTAAAACCTAAAAGGCATTGTTATGCGCTGCATAGGAGGACCTTTAGCCGTCGTTCTGCTGATTTTCGAAGCACACTCGTGCTTGTGGTGGCATACACCTTGCGGGAGCGTGCAGGGGCGCGCCACAAGCACGTGCTTCGAAGAAGAGCTGACTGCTCTCCCCAGCACGCGTGCGTGCACCACTCGCGGGCTCACCTCCTGCTCCCCCTCTCTCTCACAATTAATTTTCGCGGCTGCTCTCCTCGGCCCAGCCCCTCCTCCCTCCACTCAATTGCTGCTAGTCACACGCCAACGGGAGTATGAAGAGTCGCTTTAAACACATGCTCGACAGGCCTGTTCGGCTGTAGCTGCTAGACCTATACCTAAATTACATGTCAAACGCAAAATGATGCCGTTATTTTTTTTTAATCACTCACAGAATTCCCATGTCTTGCATAGTGATCGGAGGATCTTAAAAATGTTTTAAATGATTTTACACGTTCATGTTTCTTGTCTGCTTTTTTCCCTCTAGCACATTTAGAATGTGACACGGAAGCGTTTTTTCTGGTCTTTCTGCTGTGTACTGATTTCTGCTGGACTTGGGTATATCCATTTTAACAGCGCTCTGTGTCTTCACTCATTACTGTTTTATTTCCGTCTCCCTGCTACTGCCTTGAATGCCACAGCTGCTGGCCGGGATGATAGCAGAGCCCGCTTTCCTCTGAGTACACTAACTTTGCCGTGGAGGATCCCAAGGGGCCTAAGCCACAGACTGTCAGTGCTGTGAGTCCCGCCTGCCCCCGCCCCACCCTGCCCTCACCGCAGCAATGCCTGTAGCTGTGGGACGACAGTAATTCTAGGACGCAAACTAGTACTGCTGCTTCTGGCTTCTAGTTTCACAAAGGTCTGCTGTGCAGCCCCCTCTTCTCGCCTCCCTTGACTTTTAACCCGTACTAAGATTAGCTCTGCTGTACCCGTGTATGTACTGACCTTTTAACAAAAATATTAACATCTGCCTACCTTTCATGAGCAGCCGTTTCCTGTTCTATGACAACATAGTCATGGACGCAGTCCTAAGCCTCGACGAAGACAGTGCTTTCTACGACTGAGGTAAGTGTCCAACGCCTGCTGTGAGCCCTTCAGCGTGCTAAGTGTTCACTGCACCACGATCACAACGGGTGTGTTCAACTTGTCTCTCTGAGTAGGTTCTCTTCTCACTTCTCTGTCAAGCTCTCGGCTTGTTGCCTAGTTTCTCCCTCTGCTCCTTTTCTCTCTCTCTAGCAGTGCTTAATTTCATTTTCTTCCTTCTTTTCCCTCTCTCGGGTACTACTTCCCTTCACTCCTCTCTGTCCAGCTTTCGGTCTTTCTTTTCGCTCAACTGTCTCTTGAGCTGCCCGCTCAGCCCCTCCACTCTTGCCACCCCATGGTGGCTTTGTTTCTTTTCCCCATCCCTCGCTCCCTTGAATTACTCCGCCTCTTCCACTGTTTGCTGCCTTTCCCCTTCCCCACAGTCACATCATGTTTCTTCACACACTTCACGTCCTACACTGTCATGTGACGTCATGCACCCACACCCAGCAACAAGAGGACATGTTACAGACTTTTCACATCGACCCAACGCAGTGCAGGAAGGACGCAGTCAATGCACTCACTTACCACCATGCTGGGCACCCTGCAAGCCAGACATCCCAGATACCCCCTATGCACATCTGGAGTCCCAGGCCACTCCCAGAAAAACAAGCATTGGCATAGCCAATAGGTCTCGCCTTTGTGACCTTATAAGTATTTAGTTATGCAGCACAATATCCTTACTGCAACATTAACTGTTGCATGACTAAACACTTATAAGGTCCCAAAGGCGAGACCTATTGGCTGTGCCAATGCTTGTTTAAAAATGCTGCAAACTCGCGCACATGCCCCTCTTTCCTCATTGAACATGAGCAGCCTTGCAGACAGACCGCTCTACCTGGGTCGAGCTGAACTCTTAACGCGTGGAACAGTAGCGTTTATAATTTTCAGCTCCTTACTGGCACAGGTTTTTTTTTTGTTTTTTTTTGTTTTGCAGTTTATATAGCGCGACTCGACCCGAAGGTATTGGAGTGCTTTACACGAGCATCAGTTACATTTTACACAAGGCAACATTACTTTTTGTAGGCACTCATTTTAGTTTCTTTTTTAAAGCCCATGCTTTTGCCTTAGGGTATTAATTACAAATCGTGTGTTAAATCCTATTTGGGGCTCACTTTGTATGACTGATCTGTTTCGTTTTTCTAAATGGTAATATATTATTTGAAATATATGCAAAAGGTTAAAATTGGGCAAAAAAAGAATTGACATTTAAAAACTTAGAGGTACAATTGGTGTGTGGGTGGGAGGTTAGTTCATTTTTAAACTTTAGACTTCTATTTTTACGCCCACAACTGCACAGTTCCACATCACACTAATAAAGTCAACACCTTTCCCTTACAATCCACATAATTCAACAAGAAACCACGTATCACAAAACAGCCCAATTACATAACGCACTACAAACCTATAGTTCCACACCACATAATTCAACATCACAATGTAAAGTTGCCACAGCACACCACATAATAAAACTTGATACATAAAACTCCACAACACAAAATACCATATCACATAATTACTCTAACGCACAACCCCACTCCGCATAATATCCCATGCACTAAATACCTCAATTTCTATCCACATAATTCAACTGCATTCCATACCACAATTCCATTAAACACCACATACTTCCTCTCCACGACACACAAACCTTTACAACGCCAGTAGCTCCAATTCTCGCAAATGCGAGACCTACTGTTGCAAATTCTTATGTTCCATATGGATTTCTCCAGAAACTTCATGTCATCTTAGTATTTGCTCTGTCTATTCTCTAGTTCTATGTCTGCTCTTTTTCTCTTCGCTCATTTCCATTGTGCACGTTTCTATTCCTTATAGATGACAAACAAGAATAGTCCACAAAGAGCAATTATCACTTGATTTCTCGTCAGCATGTTGATGCTCAAGAGAAGAGAACTGGGATGGCTGCTGCGTCTGTCGCAAACAGCGGTAGATATGCTAGATATCTTTGGTTTGTGAGGTCGGTGGTTGCAAAGTTGCATAGATTTCTGTCTGCATATCACAGTACGACATGCGTCGTATCCACATAGCTTTTGTGGGGTTAGTTTTTGCGCACCCGTGTACAGCAATCTTTTTGCTAGCAATAGTGCTATAGCGATGAATCTTCGATGACATAGTTTTATGGTATTTACTATTCCCAGCAAAGCTAGTTTGGGAGAAGGAGGGGGTGGGGTATCGATTATGTCAGATCGTTTGAAATGCATCCATCCAAAAAGGAGCTATACGTGGACATGTCCAAGTCACATGGGCAAAGTCTGCCTCTAGTGCGTGGCATTTGGGGGGAGCTAGATGATTTAGTGATGTCGTATTTGAGCTGACGTGGTGTGATATATGCCCTATGTATGAACTTAAAATGGAGGAGTTTGTTCCTGTGGTTGGGGGATTTGCTCATGACTGCAGGCCCACTCTTTATCCGTCAGGGCTTTGCCCAAGTCTTCCTCCCAATGTCTTCACCCCTCTATCTCGTGCCCGTTTCAGTGCTAGACATACTCTGTATAACTTGGTGACAAGATGGTCCCCTCCTTCACATTGATGAGCAATGTGTAAGTCGTTTGAATTCAATGGGGGGGGGGGGGGGGAGAGACAGGAATGTAGGAGTGGTTGTACAAAGTACCCAGATAAGTCAGGTTGCTATGAATTTATCCATATAGGTCATTTCAGAGCGTGTAATGAGGTCCGTCATGGTCCACGCTCATCCATTCGTGAAGAGGGTGCCCTAGGTAGAAAGTTTCAGCTTACTAAGTGTGCACTGCACCACCATTTCCGATGTGAGCGGCAGGAACGGGTTCTGATGTAGCAGGAGCTCAAGGGAATAGAGGGAGCCGGTACCCAACTTTCGACTAAGCCTACGCCCGGCCCAGCATGTGGTAGATGGGGGTTGTATGTCATTTGGATTAAGTGGAATACCTTGTGGGAATAGAGCTCCTAACGGAGTAGGGGAAGCAAGATCTTTCTCAGGTTTGGTGTAGGGTATCGGATCGTCAGGGTGAAACCAATGGTGAGCAAATTGCGCCTGCGCAACCAAATAGTAAAGGTGGAAATATGGGACTGCAAACCCGCCCCGGTCGTAGGGTAACGTCAGGGTGTCCCACGCTATCCTTGATCTATGCCCCCACCCCCCCAGTTCAGTCGCACAAGTAGGCCCCGCAGTTGCGTAAAAAAAGGCATTTGTGAGTGGGATGGGGATATTAATAGTTATAGGAACCGTGGTAAAACCTTCATTTTAATGAGGGCGATGCGCCCCGCCATAGAGATTGGCAGTTGTATCCATCTGTCAATTTGCAAACTAAGGTGCGTCATATCTGGGCCATAGTTGAGGATAATTACCTGTTTTGTTTTTATGTAGTATAATGCTAAGGTATTTAGTGGTATCCCCAGCCCATCGAAGTGGTAGCTCCATCTCCCCAGGAGAGGTGGAATCTGTAATTGGAAACAGCTGATTTGTTTAAATTAATCCGCAACCCGGACATGGCCCTAAAGCGGTTAGCTTCATCAATTATAGGCTGCAGATTAGTGTTGGTGTGTCTATCAAACAGCAGAATGTCGTCTGCATATATGGACATTAATAGAGGTCCTGAGTGAAATTGGAGACCACAGAGCATGTGCTTATCCTGTAAGTGTCGGACTAGGGGGGTCAATGGCTATTATAAAGAGTAGCGGTGATAAGGGACAGCCCTGACGGATCCTTCTCTAAATAGGATTTGGGGGCGATTGGGAGCGATATGTCGAATACATAGTGCAATTAGTGCAATAAAATGTGCTGGGATACCTAATTTGCGAAGTGTAGCGGCAAGAAATGGCCAATCCTAAGAGTTGAAAGCTTTCTCCGCATCTAGGAGCGCTATAGCCGTGGGGACGCTCGGCTCAATTCTATTAATGACGTAAAAAACCGTTCGAAGGTTCAGGGCAGTGCACCTATGTGGAATAAAACCAGATTGTACTGGTGAGAGTATCTGTTCTAGGAGTAAAGATAGTCTGGTGGACAGCATTTTTGCCAGAAGTTTGTTAACTTTTCAAGGATATGGGCCTATACAAGGCGCAGCTAGTGGGTTCCTTGTCGGGTTTCAGCAACAGAGCGATAGCTGCCTCCCTCATGAGGGGGCGGGGGGGGGAGTACGCCCTCCTCTAAAGCCTCTGCATAAACCTAGAGTAGTTGAGGTTCCAGGATCTCTTTAAATGTTTTATAAAATACTCCCAACAGCCCATCCAGGCCTGGTGCCTTTGCTCCACTCAGGGCATCTTTTGCCGAAGTGATCTCATCCACAGTGCAGGGGTCGCTGAGGAATTCAGCCTGACTAGCTGTGAACCATACCCTTGCAATTTCCTGTAGGTGTGTTGGGTGTTGTGTATAATCTTTGGAAAGTTTGGTAGCATGCAAGGATTGGTAATATGTGACCAGTTCAGATACGATGTCCGCGTCCTCCGTAGCCATGGAATCATCAGCTCTATTTATTGCTGCTATGTGCCCAGCTCCTCGGAAGGGGGGGGGGGGGGATAGAGGGGGTGTCTCACCAATCGTGCTAGGGTTTTCCCTGGGCGCTCCCCCCTCACCATACTACCGTACAGTGTGAAACTTACCTAGTAGAGTGGCCTCCCTATCTGCACGCTTGTTTAATTCAAGTAGAAGCGCGCTACACCTACCCTGAGCATCAGGGGTTTGTGGTGATGTGTCTAATAACGACAATGCTGCCTGCACCCGGGCAATACTACCCTTGTGGAACGCAAGAGTCCTGCTTGTTTGGATATACATATACCCTGGATATATACCTTCAAGGCATCCCATAACGTGGCATATTTAGCTACATAAAAAACAATTTGGGGCGACATGCGCCCCAAACAAAGGCACAGCGATCAAGTCCTTGAATCCTCAATTTGTGTTTAGACCAATTAATCATTTTTTAAAAAACATGTAATCAGTTGCTTGCTCATTTTTCTCTTTATCTCCCGTTTAATACACCAGCGCAGTATCAAGCCAATTTTTCAGATTTCTAATGCCATTGATGTGCCCATCCGGACCTCTTTGCAATAACACGTAATGACGCATTAAATTCATCCAACGGCAGCTTTAATAAAATACTCAATGCATTTCGGGCTGCTCAAGCCCTTCGTCAGGGGTCACTGCAAGTAAACAATAAAATCACATCTTAATTGCACAGTTATTTTTTGAAACATGTCAGTTGCAAAATCATTTATGAAAAACTCATTTTGATGAAACTGAACCCATCACTAAACCCCTCGCTGATCACTACCTGCTTGCTGATCTAACTATCCATGCGCTGAACCCTCCGAGCCCCAACCTTCATTGCACAGCCTCTGACACCAAACAGATTAATCCTTTCCATTCTGAATTAAAAAACGCAGCTTTCTGCTACCTGAACCTCCCCTTGAAACACTCCTTTTATTAAACAATCAACCCTCTTCCAAAGTCTTTCGTCCTCATTTTACCTTCCCAGCTTTTAAACATTCACAGCTAGTACTATACGCCGATTTACAAAAACCCCCATCGTTTTCCATGGGTGCAAAGTTACAAGAAGCCTTCCGCGTTTAAACCTCACTGTAAGACGTACCTGCCGTAAATAAACCCTCTTCGTCTATTCTTTTCAAAGAAATTGGTAACGTTGTTGTTCACCCTTCATTTTTAAACTGCGCTGAGTTGCTGAAAACCCTCCCATGTTAACCGCCAATTGATTAATGCCACCTGCTGCTGATTTCTCTTTTCAAAACGGCCCTCCCTTCTACCAGAGAACCACAACTCCCACAATTCAGCACTTGGATCGTCAGAAACATGGCTCTGCCGATGATCAAAAAACAACAAACACTTTAATGTGATCATGCAAGGACTCGTGAAAAATGAAATATCAACATGCTCTACAGAATCCACTGCTCATGTTGCAATATAGAGTGAACATAAATCGAGTGAAACTTGTTTGTCCCATTTCTTATAGCAAACTGTATGGATGAGATCTTCCGCCGAACTTGTGGAAAAAACGGCCAGTGTTTAAAGTGAAGTATTCCTCAATAGTCTCTTGTAATTCAGATTTAAACAAGGCATCTAACAAGGCTGTGGCTGGAAATGACCATCTCTGCTCCCATCCCACATTAGGCGGTATATTTAAATGAAGTAGTACTGGTGCGTGGTCTGATAGGTTACGCAGTAGTGTATCTACGCCTTTCGTCCATTGACACCCCAGTGCATCGGTGAGCCATTAATCTCTACGTGTCTGGGTGGAATGTAGTGACGAGTGAAAGGTATATCCTGGTGGTGTGTGCGTGCCAGACGTCATGTAGAGTTCAAGAACAGATTAAATCCGGTGGGCCTGGGGTTTGGTACCAGGGAGTGGGTTCAAAGAGTCATGCTGAGGGTCTAACCGTATGTTCAGGCCCCCACCCGAGGAAAAGTGTGTAATATTTGTATCTATGCAGGAATGTATGGAGAGCTGAAAAATCGGGATCGTCCACATTAGGGGCATAAATATTAAATGCTACTGTCCTACCCATCAGTCCCCACCACCAGCAGATATCGTCCCTGTGCGTCATTCACCGTGTCTTTGTGTAAAGGGGAGGGTATGATGAATTAAAATACACACCCTGCGGGAGTCAGTGCTGTAGCTAACAATGAATTTGTGGTACCCATGAGGAAGCGAATGGTGGAGGGGGGTTGTCTGCGGGTGAAGATAAGTTTCCTATAGAAACGCTATCTTAACATTATGCCTCTGAAGGTAGGCCAATACAAGTTTAGACTTCCTAGGGTTGTTAAGCTCTCGTGCATTTCAAGTGATTATGATCGTTGCCGCAGCTGGGTTTAGTGCCATGGCCTCAGAGGGGGTGTATGTGCACGCACATGTCCACGAGACATAGGCTTACAACTCAACTGTGGAGAGGGAAGGACACATATGGAAAAATACATAAGGATCTTTAAAAACCAATAAAAGAATGCAAATAACAGTATCTGGAGCAAAGGTACCCATCCCCACCACCCTCCCACACCTGGGCTCAAAAACCTGGTGAATATCCATCCGCCTTCTTAAACCCCCCCCCCCCCCCCCCCCCCCCCCCCCCCACACCCCTTCCCAAACTAAAACAGGAATCCCCAACATAGACTAGTCTGATTCATCCGTAGGAGGCGGGCAACACCACGGATTATCGATGACCATCATGTAAAGTTAAACAATTTGCAAGGTATTGATACAGGAACGTACACAACTGTATAAAATTCCATTGTGGCTCAATCCTTAGTATTTATCTTACTGAACCGATTAAACAGGGCAGGTCCACTTTATGCGCAACGGTTGTTATTCCATGGTAAATGGTTCAGCACTTGCTGCAAGTTGTCTGTCCGGAGAGGAGTGCCCGGAGTTTTGGACTGGGCTTCTACGAGCTGCAGCTTGATGTTTACAGAAGGTCAGGGAGTCCGCAGCAGTCTCAAAGAAGCAAACTTTGTCTACCATTACTTGGAGTTTAGCTGGGTAAAGCATAGCATATTTCAGGCTCATCTTGTGAAGCTGCAACTTTGCATCAGCAAATTTTCGGCAGGCTTCCTGAACTGCCATGGTGTGGACTGGATAGAAGGAGTGGGTAGTGCCTTGGTATTGTACCGTAGCATTTTCCCGGGCCAGATGGAGGACTGTCACGGCCCCTCTAATTGAGGATGTGGGCGATAATGGGCCGCCGGGGGAGGGGGGGGGGGGGGGTTCACGTGGGCCAAGGGACCTGTGAACTTTTTCCACAACAAAGGCCTTGGAGAAGTTATCAGCTCCAAATAATTCTGCTAATAAGGACTCCACAAATGGTTCAGGCCGCCCCATGTTGGTAGATTCCGCTAGGCCCATTATGCAGACGTTGTTCCTCCTTGATCTCGCCTCCAAACCTACGTTCTTTATCGCCACGGGTTTTAATAGGTGCTTCACATGTTCCAGATAGCACATTGTATCAGTGGATTGGTCCTCGTGTGAGGAGATACGTTTTTTGGTCTCGTCCAGTCTAGTGCCGTGGTTCTCCAACAGTCTCCCTCCCCCCCCCCCCCCCCCCCCCCCCCCCTTCAATCGAGTCGGGAGGTCAAGGAGTCAAATCTAGAGTCTCACGTGGAACCCCGCTCGGAGTTTCGCCTGCAGTGCCATCTGCTCCATGTGGTTGATAGTCATGTTCCGACCCATCTCCTCTGTCGGGCCTTGTTCGGCAGCTGTATCCGACTTTCGTTGTGTAGGGTCAGTGCGACCCATGTCAGCTGTAAATGGGGTGTATGTTTCCCCAGAACCCACAACTTCTGAAAAAGAAAATCAGGGGGTGCTCCCCCACACTTATATGTTTAAGGGGGTGATGTCTCTGAGTCAGAAATGAAGGTCATCTTCGGGTGTTGCTCCCCAGCCCCCCATGCTGGCAGGATTGTCTAAGTTTGGGCATCGGCATGCTGGGAACCTGCGATTGGGGGGAGGGGGGGAAGGGAAAGGCGGTCGAGGCCCCAAGTCGCACTCAATCCAGTGCGAGCATCAATTTGTCACTGGGCCCGCCCTACACGGTCCCAACCCCAGCACTCACCCTGTCCTTGGTGGTATGTAGCAGCGCGCCCTTGCGTCTACCACTGCTCCTCTGCGCAGCGTTCTCATGCTGGTTTCTCCAAGGTGAGGCAGGGAGCCCGAAGGAGAGCTGCTGCCCTGGGCTCAGGCTTGCCCGTGGACCCTCTCACCACGGGGCCTCATTCTGGTTGGGCCTCTGGCCGATCCCGCCTACGCTCACCACTGTAGATTAAGGGGCAGCGGGGACGCCCACGAGTATTTCTTGCGCCCCAGCTCCACATCTGTCCCCACAATCTCTAGTGTATTCCCAGAGGAGAGCCCGGGTCATGCCGTTCCTGTTGCGGCATGGGCCTCTATCTTCGGAGCTTCAGTGCTGTGCGGCCATTTTGGTCTGGCTTGGCCATGCCCCAGCGTTGCTTAACCTTTAACATCCGTCAGACTCCTCCCTCTTTTGCAAGATCAACTTCTAACGCGTCTATTCTGCAAAGCCATTGACCTAATCGCTACATTTTCGTATCTACAACTACAAATCCTCTAGCCGTACTAACAGACAAGCTATCAACTATGATGGACAGCTTTCTAATCTTATAGGAACTCGATATCACTTATACAGATGGTATCATAGCACCAAACAAGTCTCAGACCACTTCACTGGCACCTCTTATTTCTCACGTCCTTCCCCTGATTGGTCTTATGAAAAACTACACCAATTGTAACATGTTCCATACCATCTCATGGGTAACCTGTAATCAGTATTTTCCCCACAGATATAATAAACTCCAGGAATAACGGGCTCTGCTCCATCTAAATACAATCACCAGTTCCCATGAGTTTCAAAAGTATGGAATAAGTATCTACTGTGAGAAGTTGGCCTGATATATGATGTCACTAGCTCTAGTGTACACCTTGTATCAGTCCAAACAACCCTTATGGTGATTGGTTGTAAAGTCAACCTTATAGACCAGCTATCCTAGTGGTAGCATTGGACAAGAGCAGTCTTAGGCTAAACTCTGTATGGCATGTGAAGCCAGCTGTTATACCATTTGTAATCCCTTGAATACTAAATGAAAGGACACCACAACAGATGTATATAAAAATAGAATGTATTTATTCTAGTCAAAATACCCTCAACACTCTTTATGAGATTAGAGGTAAGTACAACCCAGTCTTATTTAAGCATACATTAGGTCACACAGGTAAGTAATACAGTTAGGCCCTAGGGGCCACGCAAACCATATACTAAGTAAGTAGTATAAGAACCACTGTCACGAACACAGGATAGGCCTAGGCCTAGGGAATCGCTGGGGCTACACTATACTACCAAAGGTTAGGAAGTGGGAGGCCCACGGGATTCAGCTGCAGAGTGGAAACACTCACGCGTAATGCGTAAAAGTCGATAGAAATAGTAGTTATTTGAAATTAACAGTTTTAGGACACTTCTGGATTAGCTAGGAGTTCGAGACTTGGAAACTAGACCCTAGGATAGTCACTACCCTTGTGAGCACCGGAGTACTCAAGTTACCTAGCACACGGGCTGCGGGTGCATAGGTGTGAACTTGCGTCGGGTTTCGTCGTTGACTCCTATGAATGCCTGAAGGAAAGTTGCTGACAGGCAGTCAGTGCAGAGTGTCCGGTGGATCCCAAGGATGGAATCAAGAAGGAAGGATACCTGCAAGCAGAAAGGACAGAGTCTAGATCACCAGCCAGGAGCCGGGAAGGAACCAGGCGATGTCGTGCAGATGCAGGTGAAGAGGTGAAGCTTGTCGCAGCAGCCACGGGTACCAGGAGACGTCGAGGACGACCAGGACCAGGAGGTGAGCTGTCCCACGAAGGCTCTTGCTGTTGGCGGCGTCTATGTAGAGTTAGGACCCAACAAGCCTTGGCAAGCGGAACCCACGCAGAATGGAGGACTTGCTTCTGGTGCAGACCAGGAAGGTCTGGGGTGCTTCTTTCACAGAGGAGCGGGTGCCAGTCTGGAGGAGCCTGACCAGCAAGATGAAATCAAAGGTTCGTCGTCGCAGAGGTCACTAGCCAACGGGCCAGCAACCGGACAACACGTCGAGCAACTCAGGTGCAGAAGGGCCCCACGCAGAACACGTGAAGTGTGGGGAGCTGATCTTCTTTGCAGATGGTGCTCGGGATGGGGGCTTCTCAATTCCCCAAGCATAGCCTCGAGGAAGCCTCCGAAGTTGCGCTAGTCAGGTACTAGCCACTTTTCCCAAGTCGCCGGTCCCTCGTCGCCTCCACGGGTCTCAGCTTTGCTGTAGAGGTGGATCTGGTTCAGAGGTGTCTGGAAGTCTCGGCGCTGGTCAGTCTCTGCAGTCGTCCCTCGTAGGATCAGTCGCAAAGCAAGCGGCGGTCGCTGGATGGTGCCTGGTTGCCCAGGGTGGTCACTCCTTGGCCACAAGGGAGATTCTTCAGTCTTCTTCCTGAGGTCGAATGTCGAAGGTCCAGAGTTTCTGTTCAAGTTGCAGATTCAGGATAATCTAATTCTGCAGGGCTCAGCTACCTACTGATATACTGGGCCAGTGGGCTGGGCTACCTGCAAGGTCCCTTCTATGGGTGGGACCAGGAAGGGGGGTGGCTACACCCCCTTTCCTTTGTCCAGTTTCGCGCCAGAGCTGGGGCTGAAGTGCCCCAGCACCGGTTTGAATTGGACTATGCATGGGGCACCTTGTGTGCCCCAGGCATGTCTCATTCCTTTCTGCACTCCCTGCCCCAATACACTAAAGTTTGTCTGGGGAGGTGCTAGCACCTCCCCAAGCAGGAAACCTATTGTCCAGGCCTCCCTGGCTGGGAGGGCTCCCAGCTGCAGGAGGTCAGACTCGTGTCTGTGGCAGCAGCATCCCATTTTGTGATGCTGAGGCTTTGGTCGGAGTTAAACAGCAAAGTAGGATTTTAACATGTCTTTCCCTCTAGAAGGGAGGAATAATATCCTCATCACCAGAAATGGTATGGGGGTATTATTCCAAAGTGTTAGACACCTTACACGACATGTTTTGATAAAGCCAAACCATAGTTACCATAACCGTTTAAGATTATAAGGCACGTTAAGAGTATATGGTAGGCGATATCATAGAACAGCTATAAGGACATGGTTCCGAAAGCTGCAGACAGGCTCAGCTCATGCTAGAGCACCAGCTCACATGTTACCAAGCACTCTGCCTCCAGGATTGTTAAGGCCTGCCATAGAAGTGGCTCACAGGTACACATGTGTCTATTTTAAGGGTAGATATAGGTATACTATATCCAAGCAAGGGGTGATTACACGACCATGCCCCAGCTGAGTGATCAGCCAGTTGTCTGATTGGAAGGCCAGGCCAGGGGTGGCATAATACATGCTGCAGCCCCTGGGAGGCTCAAAGGATTGGGGAGGCCGCCAACACCAGCAAAAATCTTCTTGATTGTGAAAGAATTCACATCACCAGCTTCCGTCACTCCGAAGTGCTCTTTTTCGGAACCTTGGGTCTTGCAATTGGCTAGCTTTTTTGCCAATAAGATCAAAAGCATCCAGGCAACTTTTCCATCTCTTGCGTTGGGGGGAGGAGGGGGGGGGGAGGGAGTGTCTTGTCCTGAACCCCATTCCGTTGTGTCTGACCCGGGACAGCCCAGTTTGACGAGTTTTCCACCTATTTATCCTCAAGTCTCACTGGAATTTCTTTCTAAAATGAGATCTGGCTCTCCGCTGGACCCCTGTCCCGCTAAGTTTCTAGCCAAAGTGGCTCATGCTATCAACCCTATGGTCAACCCAATCTTAAATTGCTCATTGGAAACAGGGATAGTGCCGCTTGCCTGGAAACAGGCGATGGTCCTCCCTCTTCTGAAGAAACCTTCTGTGGACCCTGCCATCCATGCTAACTACCGGCCTATCTCTTTGCTCCCTGCCCTGGCTAAGGTGGCAGAAAAGCATGTACAGTCCGTTCTCTCACATTTTGTTGAGTCACACGGTGTCTTGCACTATACCCAATCTGGTTTCCGTGCGAATATGAGCACGGAAACGGCACTGTTGGAGGTGGTAGAGGCCATTAAGGAAGTTCAGGACACCGGGGGGGATGGCACTGCTGGTGTTGCTTGATCTCTCGGCGGCGTTTGACACCGTTCCACACGATCGCCTAGTGGCGAGACTTGCGGAGATTGGTGTTGGGGGAACGGTGTTCAGATGTTTTATGTCCTTTCTTGCCAATCGTC
Source organism: Triturus cristatus (assembly GCF_964204655.1). Lineage (NCBI taxonomy): Eukaryota > Metazoa > Chordata > Amphibia > Caudata > Salamandridae > Triturus > Triturus cristatus. The sequence goes on along the minus strand of NC_140582.1, from coordinate 1,067,024,192 downwards.
AACACAGTCTGGGCTCCTCTGTACTCGGCGGCAGTGCCGCCCCTGGAAGTGGGAGTTCCTCAAGGGTCAATATTAAGCCCTACTCTCTTTAACATCTATATGTCCCCTTTGGCGGCGCTGGTTAAGTCTTTTGGCGCCCAGATTGTCTGTCTCGTATGCTGATGACACTCAGCTTCTTTTCACATGTGAAAAAAACATGGACTTCCACGGAGATCGCATTAAAAGCTGTTTGGGTGCGGTTATTGCCTGGTTTCAATGCAACCAGCTTAAATGCAACTCAGACAAATCCGAGGTTCTTTTTTTTGGCTGTCCTCCGAATCCCTGTTGGATGTCCTGGTGGCCGGCGGATATGTTTCCCCCTTCCGCTGTGGCCTCGGTGGCTAAGAATCTCGGTGTTAAGATGGACAATTGTCTTACTTTTAAACCACAGATTATGAGCCTGGTTGGTCAATGCTTTGGGATTCTGAAAAGGTTAAGAACATTTCTTCCTTTCCTATCCATTGCCCATAGGAAAATTACGGTGCAGGCCATGATAGGATCTAGGCTGGACTACGCCAATATCCTTTATCTGGGTCTTCCGAAGTTCCTTCTTTCACGCTTACAGGTAGTGCAGAACTCGGCTGCACGGGCAATCTTTGGCCTCGGCCATCGCTCCCATGCTACGGGACTGTGGAGTCTCTTCACTGGTTGCCAATTCAGAGGCGCATTGAATTCAAGGCGCTCACTATGGCATTTAAGTCCCTTTATGGCACTGGTCCCCTCTATTTGAGGAAGAGGATTGGTTTTCATCTGCCTGCCAGAGCCTTGCGTTCTGCGTCACTGTGTATCACCACGGTCCCGGCAATTAGGCGTGCCCGGATCGGTGGGCGGTCTTTTAAATATCTTGGGCCCCGGGCCTGGAATGCCCTCCCACTGTCCTTAAGAAAGAGCGAGAGCTTAATGTCTTTCAGAAAGAAGCTCAAAACATGGCTGTTCGGCCAATAAGTCTTTTCTTCCTTGCCGAGGCTCTGCGGTTATGGGTCTGATAGCACCGGGACACTCTGCCTGAGTAGCTGAGTCCTTAATAAATCTCCAGATAACATAACATAGGGTACACCTATGCCCTGGGTACCTAGGGTACACTGTACAGGGTCCAATATGGTGACCCTTACCAATTGGGTATGTACCTAGGGTACATGGAGTCCATTTTAAAGAGAGAGCAGGCAGCCTGAGACCCTGGATGGCAGGATCTCAGGCCAACTAAGTCGAAAAACCAGCTAGACACTAGGCAAAAAGTTGGGGGTAACCATAGTCCGATATCCACCTTTCTTCATCAGATTTTCTTGTACATACAGCCACAATTTATCCTGATGTTGCCAATCTAATGCTAATGCAGCTACTTTTCCAGCTACCTTATGCTCAAACTCTTCTTTAGACCATGCTGGTGCATTAGTATAATTTTCTACTCTAGCCATTAGATTCCTTCTCCTATCTTCCACTTAATCTAAAAATTTCTTCTTAACATCTGTCAGTATTAAAGTCAAATTGTGTCTATGGGCATAAGCAGTATATTATGTCCTGGTAGGATTAGAGAAATGTCCAACTATGTCTAATGTTTTAGCATCGGGTTGAAGATTAAATTATTTAGCGAAGAAATTTCCAAAAATACTAAGTCATAATTTGAATAACCGTATTGAGCTAGTTACATCGAGGAGGATGCCGCGCTGCCTCGCTGGTTCACCAATTATGTTGACACCTACCAAAGTGTATTCTGCAGAGTGGATAATTCCCCACCCATCCTAAGGTTACCTGTCATTGGAAACACCATACAAGGAACTGGGTTTTTCCAGGATTTGTTAGTTGCATGGATTGGACCCTCTCAATATCGCTTGAGTTGCCTAATCGACACGTGCATCGCGATAATTCTTGTCCTTGGTGAGAACATACAGATACCGCTCCTGGACTTGTACCTCAAAGGAATGTTTCCTGACCTTTGGATGTTTTGACACTGATGCATCAAATTATCTATGCCCTTAAGAAGTCCAAGGTTTTTACTGGACGAAATGTGTTTGCTGATGTTTTTATGAATTTCCAATGATTCAACAATAAAGAAAGAAATGCAAAAGGATTGTGCCAGAATTTGTTACTTTCTACTTGTGATATAACTTATTGTAACATATCACCTCTATACTTATGTGGTGCAGCTCTGTTTTTGCTTTTGAGTATTGAAGATGTCTCTTTTTGTTGAAAAGTTCCATCAACAAACTACATGACACATCAAAAATCAGGGGAATATGATATGTAATAACATGCTGTAGAGGCAGGTAATTGCATGTACACATAGCAATCTTTAGCGTCCATAGTGCCAACATAATCCTAAAACAATCTGGAGTAAACATTCAGCGAATAGTCTCCTCTAGATGCATCTACATCTATTGAAGGCAAACTATAGTCAGTAGGAAGTGGTGCTTTAGGGACAACTGTGGACCTAAGTTTCTCTATAGAAGGTGTGGGTAAACTTAATATTACAAATAAAGCAGTTAATACTAGTGTAAGTACAGCAAACAGTCCTGCACATAAGTGTCTATGTTTACCACTATTGTTATTGAGTTCCATAATTTCTCTAAGGTCAGACCGTATGGGTGGAAAGTAGTAGTAGCAGCAGCGGTGGAGTCCTCTGTCAGTTTCCACCTGTCCAAAACAAAGTCTAAGTGCAGCAAAAATATGTACGAAGGGTATTCATGAGACTTCATTAGACCTTACCCCGTATTCTTCTAAATTACACCCTTGCGCTCCTTCAGCTGCCTCTGTACTCTTATTAGTAGTGTAGGCAAAATCTACCTTCCCCCTAATAAATGCGCAGTTCAAATTCACTAATCACATCCAGTTAAATTTACTCAGTCAGTCGTGTTTAGTGGCAACATGATTTCAGAACTCAGTTCAGCCCTACAGTTCAGTTCAAGGGGGTTCTGTTGAATGCAAATTGTTTTAAAAAAACATTAAAAACTCTCTCTCCCACTGATTGGCAGTAAGATATGTCCATTTATGTAAGTAGTACCTGCGACAGTGTACTCACTCTTTGATCCCCTTACTACAGGCCCTTTGTTATCACTGTTACTTTGGCCAGGCTCTTCTCGGATAATGTGTGATACACGCCCTTCAGGCACACACTGTCTTTCTCTCTTGCCTTTTTGATCACTGGTCTCCAGGCACTACTCCGGTTACTGTTGCACAAGGCCCTTTAGGCAGGGTCTGAATCTGGCGCAGTCAACACTACAGGATGAGACCCTCTGGTACCGACTTAAACAGACTCACTTCGACTCCTCCTCCGTCCCCTCCAAACCAAATAAGTGCTTTCTCAGTTTCTTGCTGGTCCCCAACAGCTTGACTAACCTGCTTCCTTTGTCTCCCTGTAACCACCGGCAGTTCAGGGAGAAATGCTAAGGGGACATGGGACTTTGCGAGATGTGCCGCATGCACCCAGTTTGGGAGATCTCCACACTTCGTAGCTGTTGTTGTGACCAGGCTCACTCGAGAAGGGCCTCTCCACCGAGATTCCAAGAACTATTTGAAAAAACTAGTGTCCCTGAGTAACCAAATATATTTGGAGAAGAATCCAGAGAAAGATACAAGTAGCAAAATTACATAACTTCTCCAGAATCTGCATGAAGAAAACAATACGTTTTGATGTCCAAATACCATAAATCAAACCACTTTGATAAAAATGTTGTGCTTAAGACTAATAAATTATTAAACATATCAAATAGTAATTTATACTCAACATGCATATTTACAAAGTTTGTAAGCATCACATAAATTAACAAACAAATGATTCATGTAGTTCATGTAGATACAGTAAAAACGTAATACAGGTGACTGACTACATAACAATTGGAAAAGATCACATAGAATAGAAATGAAAAAAAGAATATACATATACCAGACAACAGAAAACATGAGGTGGTTCTAAAAATTACTCATTGTAATAAGTTATGATACAATAATGAAAATGCTACCGTAATATTTTATGACAAAAATGGATAGAGAGGCCGCCGCGCGTTTCGGAAGTCTACAATTTGATGACCACAACCTTCAATGGGCGCTGTGAATGTTTTTGAGTAGGTGGCAACCTCCGATTCCTATTTTTATTCTTTTACACCTAGATAACCGTCCTGATGAAGCACAACGGGATCCACTAGGGACCCAATTAAGCGCGAAACATGTCAACCTAATGTACTCGCCATCACTAGCACTTACACTCACTGACCAGAGAACAGCAAGAAAATACTCACACTTCTGCAGTATTTTTAAAGAGGCCTGCCTTGTCTACTGTTTTTAATCTTACCACTCGGACCCTTGAATAAAGCTCTGTTTCTGGGTACCAAAGGGGTAATTTTAACTCGCTCACTTAGTTTTCCTACCCACACAACCGCACTCACAACTGCGGCATCACTCCTAAAAAGATCTCCAACAAAGAGCACTCTTGCGAGGCCCATGGGGGACAGCAGCGCTACCCCACGAGGAGCAAATGCCCAATGATGAAGCATGACACCTGCATGGGTGTGTGAGGGCACTCTTTCCAAAAGGAGGAATTCTCCCACCTTCATCAAAATCCAATCTTTACTGTGAGTGTTTTTCACTTGCGAGTCTCTTTGTTACGAAATAGGTTTGCTTCTTTTTCTATTGGGAACAGTTGCCCTCTAGTGATTACCAGATTCAGAAGGATGTCTGAATAAAAATAGGTTCCCACTGCAATTCCGTAATAAAGAAAAAACGTCTGTATAAAAAGCAAATAACCGAGATAAGGGTGTTTAAAGCAGAAAAGAAGAATACAATGGGGGGGCAAGAGATACCAAAGATTATGTCAAAGAATACTTGTCAAAGGGAGCAATCCATAAAGAGTAGTGGAGCGGAAAAGGTCAAGGTAACTGTTATGAGCTCAATGTCGGCTGCCCCGCTGCAGTAAACTAGGGGTAAGATCCTAGGATAACATAGCCATAAAGATCAGTAAAATAAACGCATAGACCACATGGATAAGCGAATAAAACAAAAAAAACCATTAGGGATAGATAAATATAAACAGACCAACCTAGTTAGACTAAGCCAGCGGTGTGATAAATGCCTTATTTGGAACTCTGGGAGACCCAGATGGATCTGGATAGCATATATATAAAGTGGTCCTAAGATGAAAGGAAAACTAACGACAGTTACCTTATCTTACCTGGCAAAGATACATGGGATTTTGCCGTCTGAAGGGCCTCGGTTCAGCCAATATGTATAAGGAGAAAGACAGGCACTTTATATAATGTAGAGAGGGTGGTCATAGGACAAGGTTCCAGAACTACCTTCCGTCCGATCTCTTCCTTGGGATACTGGCTATATTGCCATACTAGCATCCCTATCCACAGAATCACTCCATCTAGCATCTGCATCTTTTCGCTGTCAGGTAGACTGTCTCTCTAGCTACCCTTTTGTCTTTTCTCTGCAACAAATGCAATGTTGCTGAAGAAAATTGTGACTGGTCATCACTATCTCCTATCTCATGGACCTTGCTCTTCATCTCTATCCTCCTAGGGAGAGGCTGATTCTAAATGCGGTGTAAACTGCGCTTCTAGTTGCCCTGAAAACTGGGAGTCACCCACCCTTAAATTGCTGTCTGGGAGTGCTTGTGTGCACCGGTTTAGACACTAGTTAGGCAACTTTAGAAATTACTTTTGGGGATTGTGAAGGGGTTGTAACTTCAGGGTTCTCAAATCCCCCTACGGCAGTCCTAAAAAGTGGATAAATACCAGGTACCTTTGGGGGAAGTGCTCCTAGGATCATATGGGGGTTGAAGAGAAAATAGGGTATTAGAGGTATCAAATTTTGAGGAGACCTTGGACCGCTCCTAAACTCACCATAAGGCTAAAGTGCTTCTTGCTTCTGTATTTTGGCTCCTATATATTTACCTCTAAAATGCATAATATGCGCTCTGATTTTGTCGTAAAATGTGCCTTCCTTTGGCCAGGGATACTTGCGTTTGATTGGCTTTAAACCCTTCTAAATATTACTTGTGCAATTTTCTCCTGGAAAGGTTTTTTGCGTTGGCTTTAATGGAGTCTCCATGATCACTTGTATTTCTAGCACTTTTACAACTTTAACCTTTTTCTGCCTGGTCAAATTTTACTCTTCTTTCATAACTTTATACTAGTCCTAATAAACAAGAAAATTCAACAATTATCTTGTCAATCGGATATTAAACATTATACATTACAATAATATTATGCACCATTACACACTAACATCACTCTGTGCCCACATTTATATTTGCGCGCACACACATTTACCATCAACAGTTTTAAAAACACTTGAAACTACTTCTAAATATTAATCGCCATTTTTCTATTCTAAATGGTAAAAGCAACCTGCTAGACACTTCCTCTGCACATACAGAGAATAACCTTTTCAATCCATGCTTCTTTCAGTGCATGGAATGACTGCCGGACATTAGGTCTAGGATAGTAATTAGTGTTTAGATTGTAATTGGAGGTAAAGTTTTGCGACCTCCGCTTTTCAGCTGTCCCTCTGTAAGAACATTGTAACACATATTGGCACCTCTCAATTTCGAATTACTTGCAATAACCACTTCCAACAAGTTAACTGGTTATGTAGCGCCTTTCCTGATATTGTACAACACGTGTACAGAATCTTGCATGCGATACCCTTATGTCTCTTATACCTTATTTCTTTTATATCTGCTTATCTGTGTTTACCAAAGGAAAAAAGTCACACAATACATACAAAAACATGGAACGTAGTCCTTGTCCTCACCTTTAAAAAGATATAATCTCTGGATCTTACCAGTCCTCTGTCCTCTGTGAATAGGCACAACTTCAGAGAACATGGTGTCTGCTTAGCTCATCAAAAAGTGCGCAATAATTTATGAAACGGGGGTAGGCAGTATTCTGGTGTCAGCAGTCAGGTTGGGGCAAGAGGGACTCCAAGGCTGGCTTGCCAACTGTTGCAAGGTAACATTAAAAAAAATAAAAAAAATAAACTGCTATTTGGCAGTGTGAAAACAGCTCTTTACTGTTGCGACCTGGAGAACGACAAGTCCACATCAGTAAACAGATGGTCTTAATCTGCTGCTTCACAGGCAACCTCTTTAATACGGAGGTAACAAAAGTTTACAAATTGATTACTAGACGGTTACACATTGGTACATATTTAAAAAAAGATGAGGCCACCTGTAACCCTCTTTGATCTAATTCTTTACATATCCCTTATTGCAGGTCTAACAATGCTTAAACTAAATATTCTTCTACTTTTGAATGTGTGTATTTGGGTTGAATACATGCTTGTTGGTATGTGTGCTTGATCGTTGTGCCCCCAAGACCTCTTATCAGATGCAATGTGTTCTTGGCTAATTCAATCTCCTGCTCCTATTCAATGATCTTTAATCACGTCCTTGTTTAACTAGGACAACAGAATACGTGCTGATGTGCCATTGTGCTAAAGCCATACATTCCTTTAAGCTTGCTAAACACAAGTTTTTCTTTAACTATGACGTTACAGGTGATGCAGCTCTTTACCTCTTCCTCGTCAGCACGAGGTTTTGGCTTGCGCGGTTTTTTTTCATCTTTCACATTGTTGATAACAATACACAGAACCTTTATCTTTACACACCTATCAACCGGTCTGTTTTTGTGAATGATTATAGATAACATCTGCTCCATGGCAGATGGACATAACCGACAAGCATTTTTAGGTCTCGCTGAGCCCAGCGCATGCGCTGGCTCGTAGAGACATCTTGGAGGTGAGTTTTCAAAGTGCTGCTGGCTGGCCTAGCGCTTGCGTTCACGCGCGAGCCGCTAGCCTTCAGCATTACTTTTGAAAACTCGTGCTCTTTAGCGCGTCACCGCGATCACTTTCGCTTTCAGAGCGATCGCGATGACTTACACTTTTACGGCCGCGCGGCCAATACTTTTTTTTATGTCTCCCTCACCCTCTCCAAAATGAGTGCTTAGAAAACAAATGAATCCACAGCACTGCGGACTTTTGGAAAACGTTACATATACCTGCGTGCCTAGCTTTTTAAATTGGCTTTTCGCAGACACTATGCAAGCCTTCATGGGAAATGTATCAGCACCTGAACACTATTGTTTAAAATTACAGCTCAACAACAAATGCACTTTTCTGCCCATTAAATACAGCACATACACTCAAAGACACTGTTTTGTTTGTTGCGCCGAACATGTAAACACATTTGAATTCCACCCCAGTGTGAAATTGAAAAAAGATTTGTCCTCTGCTTGACAACATTGCGTCTACCAGGGCTCCTATATCTCACTTGCGTTGGTTACCGGTGGAATTGGAGCTGAAGAGAGAAGGTGCCCGTATCTGTGTTTAGTTCTTAGCTGCACGTGTCTTGAGACCTGTATTTCACCCTGCATCGTGTGCATGAAAATAGGTCGTCTTTTCATATGTGCAAGTTTATATCAGTCTGCCTATATTTCAGTGTGTGTGTGTGTGTGTGAGAGAGTGGGGTGAAGTATGAATTCCAAACGGGGAAATTGGGAGAACAGCACAATACACTCCAGCTCGGAGTAAATAACATTTTTAAATAGTGATGCAAGTTTAAATCCGCAGCTTTCACACTCCTAATTAATGCTATTCACAACTGGGAGACACCTCGGCCGGTTCACATGGGCCGCTATTTTCAAAGACACGCATTTGCGAGCTCCAGCCATACATTGATTCTGCCATCTCTGCTGTGTCCCCCCCCCCTCGATTGCCAAAGACAATATCTCACTCATAGGTGAGACCCATTGGCTTTGCCAATGCTCGTTTTCCCATTAGGAGTGTGTCTGGGGTGTGCAATATCTGTAGTTTGCCAAATGTTGAGTTGCAAGAGTTGCAAGGCCCACCTAGATCAGAATCTCTGGGTTACTAAGCATGGTTTATTTTGGGTACTAAATACAGTGGACTATGACAGTGTATGCAAACGGCTCCTGAGTGATAGGAAAAGCTACCAACCGCTTACCATGGATCCTTCAGGAGAACTCAAAACTCACATTCACAACCTTGTGAGAGGCAGAGGCCAATGGCCATATCACGAGACACGAGGCAGATTTTCTGACTACAGGGGAGAGCGTGGTGCCCTATTTTTACACGCTGCCCAAAATCCACAAAAACAAACTCCCCTGCCTGGACGCCCCATCGTTTCAGGCATTGGTTCCCTACTGGAACCTGTCGCGTTTCTGCGACCATTTCTGATAACCCCTGATCCAACAAACTCCTACCTATCTCAAGGACACCAAAAACCTTCTCAATCTGCATAGGTTGTACTTCCTGAGGCGGAAGCCGGGAAGCGTCCTTCTTTAATACTTATTGAAACTGTATTGCGCGACACTATTTTTACTACATGTAAATTATGCACCTTGTACTGTTCTTTACTTCCTGAGGCGGAAGCCGGGAAGCGTTCCTTTTTTAATACTTACTGAAACTGTATTGCGCGATACTCTATTCTTACTGCATGTAATTTGTGCACCTTGTTCTGTTTTTAAAAATAACGTTTGTGCTGCTCTCAGCTACTACCCTTACCTGCATCTTGTGCCCGCCCCGCATCCATCGCTCGTTGCCTGCCCATACCCGTCGTGCTCTCGCCGGCGGCTGGGCTTGCACCTACCAGCGGGGCCGCCATCTTGTGTGAGGGGGTCAACTCGCGCTCTAGTCGCTAGAGCCTGCTGAGCATAAATTTCCGAAGTTAGCGCAAGCGCGCAGCGGACGCGCGCAGCGGGCGCGCCGGCAGCGCGCCGAAGGCGCGCTAAAGGCAAGCCCGTCCGCGACCGACCGGGACAAGGGCCAGGACCCGCTGTTCAGCATTTTAAATACTCCCCAAGTGAATTATGCACTTTCCGCTACCCTTGGCCCATTAAGCCATGACTAAAGCAAAAGCTTCTTTCTTGTGGAATCCTGTCCTCCGGTTCCCTCTTACCTCTTCCATTGCCCAGCATAGACCCCTCTGCTCCCCTCCCTACTACCCTTAACCCCCCCCCCCACCCTAACAAACAGTTGTTGAATTTTTATTACCTAAACACGCGATCCCTCCCAAAACACCAATCAGAAATTTTCTATCTGCTTGACACTCTAAAACCTGACGTACTCCTTCTTTCCGAAACATGGCTTACGGATGACTCTCTCCCAGATATCTTGGTAGCCATCCCCACAGGTTACTACATATTGCAGACCAACAGACCTGCCGGGCGCCACGGCGGTGGTGTGGCTGCAATCATCCACCATCAGCTACAGTTTACCACCTTAATTACCACTGCTATTCCCTCCGTTGAGGCACTCATTATTAAACTCAATTCCTCCTTAGTTTCTTTGACCTGTGCCTTATTCTATCGGCCTCCCCTCTCCATGCCCTCTTTTCCTCAGTTAGCTGGAGATCTCATTTCTCACCTCATAATAAATAATCCCAATCTATTGATAATAGGCGACTTTAACTATTGGCCCTCTGACCCTAATGAGACCTCTCTCTCCCGAGAATTCACTGACCTCCTCGGGGGCCTCAACTGTACCCAGCACATCCACACTGCTACTCATATCAAAGGACACCGCCTCGACCAGCTATGGACAGTCAATATATCCATTTTCTCCCTAGCTATCTCCCCCTGTCCCTGGTCGGACCATTATTCCATCCAATTCTCCTTAGATTTGCCTAGTTTAGCAAAATCTTACCCCCCGGATAAAATTCTAACCAGGAACTGGAGTCGCGCTAACAAAGAAGTTCTGTTCCTTACTTTCTACCTCCCTGCCTACGGTGACTGACTGTCTCAAGGACCAAGAAACTGCTATCCACAACTGGCTTTGCGCTGCCAGCAATATTGTCGCCCCTTGCAAGTTCTCCATAGTTAAGCGTCCTCACGACGCCCAGCGGTGGTTTACAGAAGATCTTAAAACTAAGAAACTTTCTCTTTGACAGGCAGAACGCAGGTGGAGACGTAACTATTCTTCTACCATCAAAGATACTTTCATTATGCTGCTAGCTGACTATAAAAAAGCCATCTTTGCAGCTAAATCTGCCTACTTCTCATATAAAATCACTAATTCGTCAACTAAAACCAAAGACATTTTCTCCATTGTCAATGAACTATCCTTACCTGACAGGGTGACCCTCAAACCAGCACCTACCCAGGCCCTTTGCGACGCCCTCAATAATTTCTTTATTCAGAAAATTATCACTATTAAGCAAAGCATTCCTCTGACCCCCGCTCGTTCGGCTTTGGGGATCTCACCCAAAAACACTCAGTTTCTCGATCTAATCCCCCCCAATCTCTAAGGAAAACTTCTTCTCAATGTTAAAGGTCAGCTCGGGCTCCCCTTTGAACCCCTGCCCCCCTCCATTTCTCCGAGAAGCTTTTCCCTCATGCCCTGACCTTCCGCTTGCATTTCTCAATAATTCTTTAGAAACAGGGGTTGTCCCTGCCTCCTTTAAAGCAGCAGAGGTCCTACCCATTTTGAAGAAGCCTCAGGCAGATCCTACTAACCTAATCAATTATCGCCCCATCTCTCTCCTCGCTTATCTGAGCAAGATTTTGGAGGCTCATGTCACACAATGCCTCAGTTCTTTCATTGAACGCTCATTCTTTCTCGATCCCCATCAGGCCGGATTCAGGCCTGCACACTCCACCGAGCAGGTCATACTTGCCGTGATGAACGAGCTCCGCAGGGGTGCGGACCACAATCTCTCCCAAGCCCTTGTTCTTTTAGATCTATCGGCCGCCTTTGACACGGTCGATCATAACCTCCTGATCGACCGTATCCGTGATGCTGGCATTCAGGGCACGGCCTTAAAATGGATCTCTTCCTTTTTGGGAGACCGCTCGCAGGCTGTTCGCTTGGCCACCTTTTCTGCCATGAAGACCCCACTAACCTGTGGTGTCCCACAGGGTTCGTCTCTCTCACCCTTACTTTTTAACCTATACATGGTCCCTCTTATCCACTCGCTCCGCAATTTCGAAGTGGTTTGCTTCAACTATGCAGACGACCTTCAACTGGTCTTCAATATTAACTCCTCTTCTGCGTCCATTTCCAGCTTTCAGGCTACTCTATGCTTCATCAGGGATTGGATGAATATCAGTCAACTCAGGCTCAACCCTGATAAGACCGAGCTTGTTTTGACCGGCCCCTCAAATCCCTGGAACAACAATTTTTGGCACCCCTCGCTAGGAAATCCTCCTTTAACCTCTAAATCGGTCAAAAGCTTTGGAGTGATCATCATCAGCGATCTGTCCATGAATCCCCAGATTGGAGCAGTTACATCTTCATGCTTCTTTCACTTACGCAGAATTCGTAAGATTGCTAGATTTCTTACCACCGAGGCCCTTACTGTAGTTCTCTTGGCCCTGGTCATTTCACGGATAGACTATGCCAACTCCCTTTATGTTGGCATCCCCCTCTATCAACTTCACCGACTCCAGCTGGTCCAGAATCAGGCTGCCCGCCTCATCACTCACCAATCACGTACCCAACACGTCCGTCCTCTGCTGAAACTTCTTCATTGGCTCCCGGTTGACAAACGTTGTCTGTTTAAACTGGGCTGCACGATCTTCAAAACCCTTACCTGCAAGGCGCCTGCTTTCATTTCTTCCTTAATCTCTCGCTATTCTCCCACCCGTGCACTCCGATCGTCACACTCCAACTTTCTCACCCCCCTCTCGTTTCAATCGAAAAAAACACGGCGGACTATCTTTTTCCTTTCTGGCACCGCAGATGTGGAACTCCCTTCCTTTGGATCTCAGACTTGAAACCTCCCTGCCGCACTTCAGATCTCTTCTCAAAACCTTTCTTTTTATCCAAGCTTACCAGTAACCTCCTGATCTAGTGCACCATTGCCATAGCGCCATGAAACCTTTGGGTGTACGTGCGCTCTAGAAATAATTTTTAACATAACAATCTGCTAAAAGAACTATCCTTGGATACTGATTCCACTATACTCATGACTCTAGACATCGAGAGTCAGTATACTAGTATACCCCAGGAGGACACCATCTGAGTTCGAGGTGAGGCCTTGGACGACACCAACTGGGATTATCAAACACCCAAATCCTTTATCCTTGAATGTGCCACTTTAGCATTAAAAGGTAATTTTTTTTTTTTTAATACCAAGGGAACATCTTCTTACAAACAACGGGTACTTCGATGGGCAGCATCTTTGCCCCTAGTGTGGCGGGCCTCTACGTCCATGACTTTGAGCGTAGGCATATCCTAGGTGCTAACAACCCTTTCTCCTCTTCCATTGGTTTTTGGAAGAGGTATATAGATTATGTTCTTCTTATATGGCAGGGCACAGAAAATGACCTTGCGGCCTTCCTTGAATGGATCAATACCTTGGATCTAAACTTGAAATTCACCTACACCTGCAGTCCACAATCAGTAGTGTTTCTGGATGTGGTTATCTCGCTATCCAATGGTTGTCTTACCACTAAGACTCACTACAAACCCACAGCTAGGAACAATCTCTTTGTTTTCAAGCTTCCACCCGAGGTCCCTAAAAGAAAATCTATCCTTTGGCCAATACCTCAGTGAGAAGAAATTGCAGCAACCTGGTTGATTTCCGCAAATAAACATCCGATCTAACCACTAAACTGAAACATAGGGGTTATCCGGCAAACATCCTTAAAGGCTACAAAAGGGCACGCAACCAACCCAGAGAAGCTCTACTAGAGGAGAACCCAAAAGAAAAGCAAGAACTACCGTTGACATGTGTAACAACCTTCAGCAGTGCGTCTAACACTTAAAAAAATTGTTAATAAACACTGGAACATACTTACCAGTAACAACCACAAATGGGAGAAACCCCTGTTTTCTTTCAAAAAGGGAGGTAGTCTCAAAGACAACCTAGTTCATACACGTCCAATAAACCATCTGGTGAGAGATCTTATGATCACCGAGGTGTGGGGCTTACCCAAGGTCACTGGCCATTACCCCTGTGCCTCCTGCAGTGTCTACTTCACCAAACACACGAAAACCCTCAATCTTGAACAAGGAAAGCTTTGGACACAGCGGGCCCACATTAATTGTAATTCAACAAACGTAGTTTACTTGATCACTTGTCTGTGTGGACTACGTTATGTGGGCATGACCACACGCCAAGTGAAACTGCGTGTAAGCGAGCACCGGAGCAATATCCGCTGTGGTTGGGTCACTACCAAACTAAGTGACCACTTCATACAACACAATCACACCGCAAACTATCTCAGGTGGACAGTAATTGAGCATGGACAATCAGAACGTAACACCCAGAAAATCCTCTTTGAGAAGGAACAGAGGTGGGTGTACCGGCCGGACACCCACCACTTTGGTCTAAATGACAATATCCCCTGGGCATCATTCTTGCAACACTAATTGCCATCAGCTCGAACCCTTGACTGGGAGTGTTTTCCTTTAGCGATAATCCCCTTCTACCTCTCCTGAATACCATCAGGTGATACCTGGCATCTAATGCCAACTTAATTAAATGGACATTTATCCTTATTCCTCTTCCTTTCCTCTTTCATAATTTTCATTCTTTGTCCTCCGTTTCTATACTAGATCATTGATCCTTTTCCTTGTTCTACAAACCCCTTCGCCCCTCCCCGCCCCCTTTATTTTTGCTTGGACTCCATTTTTGTTTGGACTCCTCACTTCCCTCTGACTTGGGCGAGTGTTTACACTTCCTATCAGCAACCGCATAGGCTTTGAATGTATTTTACCATTGATGGGTGTTTAGGTTGCTCCAAAAGCCCTTTTTTTCAGTTCCCCCTCGCCCTTGAACTTGAGAGGTTTACTGGTGTAAAGTGCACATTGTTGCCCTCAGACTCGAACACGTAGCTCTCGTCCGTGTTCGGAACACTAGTCTTACTTTTTCACGCACCCACTTAGTGGAGCAATTTTTATCAACCAGCTTAGATCTGCATTTTTACCGGCTCAACGCGCACCTTTATTTTGACGGGCGCGCAGTAACTTTTTTCGGCCAGGGGACTTCGTATGACGTGGCGCTCTGTTCAGAGCGTTCCGTATCCATGACAATGAGCCCTCGTTTGGTTCCGTACTCCTGATTGGGAATACAGCGCCATAGCATGTTTGGCCAGTCAACGCGACTCCGGTTCACTGATTGGAGGTGACCTGGAACGTCATCCCGCACCACGTGAGGACACGCCCCCTTCTGCCTCGCTTCTCGAGCGCGAGTTTTTCTTACATTTCTTTATAAACATGCCGGCTCTCCTTTCTCACTTACTATCGGGGTCCGGTTACCGGGGGATCATATAGGTGCCAAGCGGGTGCCTAGCTGAGCGGGCGTGAGTCCTACGTCCAGACACTACAGATACTTTTTGGAGAATTTCTCTGCTCTTTTTAATTCTTCTTTCTCCCCCACCTTCTGCATTTTCTATCCCTAGGGTGTGCCAATGTAGCTTCCACCCCCTCCCGAGGCCCATGGTGTAGATCCTGACTACACCCCATGTGAGACCCTATTTTCGTTAATTTATTCAGTGCCCATTAACACGGTCTTTCTACCGCGTATAGTGCTTCACCACGTAGGATCTTGGTTAATACCAATGACCGTCCAGGGCTCTTCATATCCTTTATTTGTTTTGCGTGTAGGGATCGCATTTGTTGTGTGGTATGCATTTCTTCTGTCCTCACAGCAGCACAGATGGCCAGCGTTACCGATTTTAAGTGCACCACGCAGAGCACAATTATTTGTATGTCCTACGGTGACAAACCCATATGACTATGTCTAATCATTACTTGTTTGTCTCTCTTGTTTGTCTGTGTATTTGATATTCTTACCCAGAATAAACTCTGTTCCTCTCCATTGCGGGAGTCACCTTAATTTTTATATATAAAACAAAAATGTTTTTGTATTCTTTTCACACTTATAGCCTCAGGTTAGGGTGGGCCTTAGCGCACCCATACCGCCAAGGTTCTCGCGCCCTTTTTTGGTCTTGCCGAATGCCAGTTTATAATTAACACATAGGCAGAAACATGTTGACCATATCATAAGGGACCTGGCTGAACAATCTATTCAGCTTTTACGTCCCACACTTTAAAAAAAAAAAGAAAAAATTGTTTGTTTGGCTTTTAATAAAGTTTATTTTTGGACACAAACCAGAGACATTTAACAATCACTTCCACTACCCACCACATACACAACCAGCTCTGTAGTAATTCTGGCGTCGAAGCACACCGGGGTGGCACTCGGCCTCTCCCGGTGGGGCCCAATGATGAAGCATGCCACCAACCAGGTTGGCGAGTGAGGGCTTTATTAAGAAACCTAGTTGGATTCTGCAGTTGTGCTCTGCCAATAATTCCTAGGCGCACTCTTTCGTTGTTTTGAATATTTTGTGTACAATCATTCATTGTGATGTAGGATTAAAAGAGTATTACACAGTTGTTGACGGCCACTGAAAATCTGAATTAGCTACATAAACATTCACTGCACAGGAATACGAGATTGCATTTTCTATAATTATTCTTCAAAACACATGGTAGCTCAAACAATACATAACCAGCACCCTACATTCACCTTTCTTTAGAAAGCTCAGTTTGTATTCTACACAACTAAACTTCAGGAGCTAGATCGATCCAGTTTGACATCTTCGTTCTGTTTGCTGCAGCAATAACCCTTACCATTAATACTTCCAAATTTTTAGCTGCCAAAACCAGTATACACAAACTCTAAAGGAGAGGACAAGGAGACAAAACGTGCCTATAACAGCACCTCATTCATTTGTGTCAGCTACTTAGATATTGGCATTTATTATATCAGTGGTTTTAGCAAACTACAAAAGAACCATCCATAGTACCAATGCCCAACACAAACGCAAAACAAGCCTTGGCATAGCCAATAGGTCTCTCCTTTGGGACCTTATAAGTGTTTAGTCATCCAGCACAATATCCTTGGTGCAACAACATCAAGTGTTGCATGGCTAAACACTTATTAGATCCCAAAGGTGAGACCTATTGGCTATGCCAATGCTTGTTCCCATTGGAAGCAAGTATATATCCTCTCCTCCTTTGTTCCCACTTGAGGCAACTGTTGTCTCACTTTCCCAGGTTTTTTTCTTTACCCATCTGCCTTCTCATCTATCCAACTCACTCCACGTTCGGACATAGCTAATTCATTCTTTGATCCATAATTTCAGTCCTAACTGCTTCATGTTAGAAAGATTACGGTCATAAAAAACGATAGCCTCTGTGTAAGGCTTTGGACTTCTGTAAATCAATTTAGTATTTGTGAGATAATTCAGACAATCTTTCATGATCCTGTCCAGCCGGATCAGTAATGCCTTTACACATGAACAAAAGCTCATCAGTAGAAATTCAATTGGGATATTTCAAGATTTCTAAGTTTCATTTAATCTAATTCGTTTTAATTTCACCACATCTACGGTCTTCTCTGTTGCTGAAGTTTAAGCATTTCTTACTCTTGGTCTGGCATTCTCACTACCAGTTGGGGTGTCTATACCTTTAAATTAGTCATCGAGCTCACCGGCAGTAAGACCAGGTTGATCTGCAGGAGTTATAAGGATGATCTCTCTTCTAAATTGGATCCGGTGGTGAGCTTAAGAGACATGTCGGAGCTCGGTGAACCCATATGTATTCTTGCATTCTGGTTACTATAATGGAAACTGACGGACACATTTGTGTTCGGCATGAAAAAAGGTGGCAGCTTTGGGGAACCCCTCTAGTCGGGTTAAACCCTGTTTGATGTAATGTAGGGTCTGCACTTGCAGCACATGAAGTATTCCCTTGTGACAGAAGCATGGGAATTTGAGATCTGATTTCAAGGTCCAGCCCGCAGTATTGCTTCTTGAGGTGTCAATCCCAATTGGGAACAGTCTGACTTGTTTGCAGCCAATCCAGGTTCATATAAAGGAACAGGGTCTACTGTAACAGGAACAGTCAATTCCTCTGGGGCATTCAGGACAGGTGAGTTTGGATTGTCCGAGTTCACTGGTGCTATAGGCTCATCAGAATTACCACTAGTATTTGTTACTCAAACCTCTAGGCTTAGCTGCATATGGGATGAAAGATTTATCCATCTATAATTTATGAGCTCATCACTTGAATCGGTCTCACGGTCCTAAACTATTTTCTCAGTATCATCTCTTTTTCTTATCCTTTCATTTACCCTTCTCTTCCTCACCCATTCAATGGAGTGTACAGTCTAACTCCCTCAATCAAGTCGGTGCTTCATGACTTCTGCTCTTCATCCCATCTATCATCTGCACAAGTGTGCATGACTTTCTTGACCCTTCTTTAAAATCCATCCCCTCAAGGTGAGCTGTATCGTCCCAGGCATTAAGTTCTTCATATTGTGTACGTCTAGGAGGCAGTTTACTGTCCTATAACACCCTCCTTAAATGTTCCGCGATTTTCAAATTAAATATACCATATCGGGGAAACATCAATGGACCATCTTGCTCTGTATTCTTGTGCCATTGTTCAAAGCAAATACACGCGTGAAGACCCACGTTTATTACCATATTATGGCCTTGTGTGTCTTCAGATGGTGCCCCTTAACCCTGTCTAACAGTATAATCACATCTCTGTTCATTAGACTCTATATACTCCTTTGAAAAATTTAATTTTAAAGTAAAAAATATGCAAAATTCTGAGTGACTTTTATTTACACCAGGAAATGATTCTTCACCCACAATTCTGTTTGGCGTCCACAACCAGTACCAGCTCGTCTCAACAGCAACCGACAAATGTCAGCGCGGCACCTTATGTCAATCTCACGCCTTGCAGTGCCTCACTCTCCTTTACAATATTCCCACGAACACAGTCTGCATTTGTTTTGTGCATACATTCTTGAATCAATTTCAATGACTAACTTTGCTCCTCTAAAGAAATTAGAGTATTTAATCATGCAAGAAACAGTCCGGAACAACACTTTCTGGCCTACTCTAACATAGACGTTTTTTAGGATACCTCTACCAGCGGGTCTCACTTGGATTGATACAGTTGTCAGTTAATGCTGTTAAGGCACACTGTATATTAATAGCTAGTTCTGCAGTGAATGTTCTTCAGTACTGAGTTAGAGTACAACACTTTACATTAATAATGTCAGAACACACAAAATGTACAATGCAAAGTAATGTATGTATTGCGTATTTGTGACCTGTAAGGGAGTAGCCAATATTGCGCTGCTCCAAAGCTGTTGGTTGACATTTATTTGAATGCATGTTTGAATTCATATTTCAATTCTTTCACCCACCTGGCATTGACACTCATTTACTCCTTTTCTATTCTTCAGCCAGTCATTTGAAATATTCTCTGCCTTCTGTTTGTTTGGGGTTTAAACCAAGCAGGATTTAAGAGGAGCATCTCCGTGAGCCATTATCTTACACTTCTTAATGCATTCATTTACAAAAGCGATATCTCCTGATTGCACGCTTGCATAAGCACTGGCCCATTTTCTACTACAGCATTAAGTGTTTTGTACTTGGTTCATATGGTTTACTGGATTGAAAATTGTTTTGTTTTTCATTGTACTGTTTCTGTGGCTGTATACCTCGACAAATGTTTTATTTTTCGTTAGTAAATGTAGCAAATTAACATTTTAACTAAGCTCTACAGGCAAATCATTAGACAAGTTCTTCACTCTTATCTCTCATTGCAGCTGCTTCGTGACTCCACCTTTTTGTACTCTTTCCACTTTTTAGAATGAGTTGGACTACAAACGATGAAAATTGTGACGTACATTTAGCGGTTGATGTGTGTGACTTCAGTTTTCCTGCACCTCAGCAAACGGGGAGACCATCAATTCTTCGCCCTTCTCAGAAACAAAATTTGCCTAAATCTGCAGTGAAGCCAATGAAGGTATGTTCTAAAATAACTGTTTCTTCCAATATTGTGATCTCATGCTTTTTGAAATGACCGAGCTAGACATGACCGGCAAATAATTCTGCAATAGACTTGTTTATAACTGCATTTGTCTTGCAACCAGTGAGAAATAAGCAGAGGTTCACCACTTGAGAGAGGCAGCAATTTATTTTTATCCTCATTTTGGATTCTAACTAGCCATTACTCAGCTCAAGAAACCTACGAAAGCCATATACCTTGAGTGAACTTGGCCTAGTACACTCCTAGAAACAATTTGTCTGGGTCCAACCAACGAGCATTACTGTGTAAAATAATTTTTTTTTTTTGTCTCCTGCTGCATTAAATATTTCAGTGAACCAAAGAACAGGAGGTGGGAAGGAGGCAGATTGGTGCTGTCTCTTTCCTATAACTTTAAAAACCATTTTTTCCCTACCTGTGATTGCCTTCTTTTTTTTAACTGGTTTGCTTGTGGATGTTAGTTTAAAATTCTAGTTTTAACCTGCCTGTGACTGCATAATTTTCCATCTGTTTTGTGCTTAAATTTGTGGTTTTTACTTGCCCATGACTGTTTTCATTTAACCGGTTGAATTGTGGGACTGTCTGTCTTTTACCTCCTAATTTCTCCTTTGCTCTGTGCTCAGACCTGTATGTTAAGCAATCCACCCCCAGCTCCCATTTTGTGTTAGCAAGTGAGTGAACCAGGGCCCCTCTTCTCCCCCCCCTTCGGAAAGTGAACAGAGGGTGCTCTGAGACAGCAGTAGTCTGCTGTGAGCTGTTTAAGCTATGTTTTATAGGGATTGTGCAATTGTTTTTTGTCTAGGTGAGTGAGTAAAGTTTTATCCAAACAGTATTGTTAGAGGACAAAGTTTGTTAGGCACTTACCTGCATAAGTCCAAAGTGTGGATTGAGCCTGTCTGTCTCCTAGGAGCATCTGAATAGAGCAGCAGCTTCCAACTCCCTGGCCAGCAAACCTTGCCTGAGCTTGCTGGGACTCTACATAGTCTATTGGATTGTACATGTGTGCACTGATTGGTGGTTGTCTCTAGTGTTTCTATTGGATTAAGGTTAGTGTTCTCATTGGGTGGGTATTTGAGGGTTCTGATTGATTTCTGGGTCAGTGATTCAATTAATGCAGGGTTGGGGCTAGTTTTAGGCTTTTTATTGGAAGTAGCGATTTAGGGCTTTCTGTGTGCTTGGTTGCTAGGCTCTTCACTGGTAGTAGGGATTAAGGTTTCCTGTGTTTGGTTGCCTGGACAAGGTTGGTACTAGAATTAGGTTTTTTTATTGGTATTAGAGATTAGGGTTTGCTGTGTGATTGGTTGCTGGGACTAGGGTTGGGACTAAGGCCTTCTATTGTATGTAGGGTTTGGGGTTTTGAGCCTGATTGAGTGATTGGACTAGGGCTATGATTGGCTGTAAGGTCTTGGTTTCCTATTGGTTCTAGAGTTTAGGGCTAGTGTTGTGATGGGATAGGGCTAGGGCTCCCATTGGTTGAAGGGGTCACCTGACTACTAAGGCTATGAAAGTACAGGGCTTAGGGCCTCTCATCCTGAGCGTCCAGGTTAAGGGCAGAGAGGACAAGGGTGAGTGCCTGTTAAAGCCTGTTCAAGACTGGTCGGGCCAGGGCCAGAAATGCTGCCCATTTTCACATTCAGTAATACCCACCCTACACCATCCACAGAGTAACACTCACACCAAATGTACACCACACATTTACTACAGACCAACCCTATGCACATATCAATGTAGCAGCACACACTACAAAACCACACTTATATAACTTTCTATCCCAGCTACCACACATTTCCACAATCGCCTACAAACATACAAACAGTTCACAACTCTTATACCACTAACCAATCCACTCATCACTAACACACCAAAATCCATAGCATACTTAACTGCAACCCATTCAGACACACTCCCCAGTCTAATTACTCCTAACAGACCCCCTTTCATCATTGATCAACCCATACTGAGCCTTCCATCATTTGTCCAACCAACACCCTCCTCTTCTTTCTACCACAATAACCAAATCAATCAGGGTATTGTTAAGCGTGCTACTCACCCGTGAGGGTCTCAAGGCGCGGGGGAAGAGAGGAACACGCTCCGTTAGCCAAAAAGCCAGGTTTTGAGCCTTTTTCTGAAGATGTGCCGAGTAGGGGAGCATCTGATGTTGACTGGGAGCTCGTTCCAGGCCTTGGCTGTGACGTAGTAGAAGGCTCTTCCACTCGCTCTCGTTCTGCGACTGCACAGGGTTTCTGCTAGGGCGAGGTCGGCGGAGTGGAGGTTTCTTTTGGGTACGTGGAAGGAGACTTTCATTGAGGTATTTGGGTCCGGTGTTGTGGAGAGATGTAGGCATGGGAGAGTAGCTTGAAGGTTACTCTCCTCTCGACGGGGAGCCAGTGGAGGTCTCGTAGGTGTTTGGTGCTGTGCTCACGTCGTGGGATGCCGAGGACGAGTCTGGCCGCTGTGTTCTGGATGGTCTGGAGTTTGCGTAGCAGGGATTTGTTGATTCCGGCATAGAGGGCGTTCCCATAGTCCAGTCTGCTGGTTAGGAGTGCGTGGGTGATGAATTTCTGGCTTCAGGGGGCGGGGGATCCACTTGAAAGACTTCTGAAGGATGCAGAGGGTATGGAAGCCGGTGGAGGCGATTGCGTTGTTCTGGCGGGTCATGGTGAGGGAGGAGTCTAATATGATGCTGAGGTTCCAGGTGTGGTCTGTGTTGAGGGACGGGGATTTGGGTTGCTGAGGTCAGCAGACCACCAAGTGTTGTCTCAGGCTGAGGAAGTGGGTCCAAGGATGAGGACTTGTGTCTTCTCAGAGTGGCGCTTCAGACAGCTGCTGCTCATCCAAGCTACGACGCCTTTCATTCCTTCCTGGAAGCTGAGTCTGGTGTCTCCGGGGTTCTTTGTGAGGGAGAGGATGAGCAGGGTGTCATCTGCGTAGGATACCATGCTGAGTCCATGCTATCTGACGATGGCCGCGAGGGGGTCCATGTAGTTGTTGAAGAGCGTGAGGCTGAGCGGCGATCCTTGGGGAACTCCGCAGTTGATCTGTGTGTTCAGAGAGGAAAGGTGGGAGTCTGATCCTTTGGGTTCTTCCGACAAGGAAGGGGCTGATCCAGTTGAGAATGGTTCCCTGTATGCTGGCGTCGTGGAGTCTGGCTGCGAGTGTGTGGTAGGAGACGGTGTTGAAGCCGGGGAGAGGTCTGGAAGGATGAGGGCAGTGGTGTGGCCTTGATCAAGGAGCAGGTGGATGTTGTCTGTGGCGGCGAGGACGGCGGTCAGGGTGCTGTGGTTACTGCAGAATCCGGGTTGGGAGGAGTAGAGGATGGTGTTCTCCTCGAAGGTTGTCAGCTGGGTGTTGAAGATCTTCCCGGTCACTTTGGCTGTTGAGTGAAGGAGAGAGATGGGTCGGTAGTTTTTCCAAGTCAGTTTGGTCTGCCGAGGGCGTCTTAAGGAGGGGCTTGACTTTTGTGCGTTTCCAGTCAGGGAAAGTGGCGGATTTAAAGGCTGCGTTGATGGTGCGGTATAGCTCTGGGCTATGGCGGTGGCGGCTCTGTGGAAGATGTGCGGCGAGCAGGGATCCATGGGGGCTCCTGAGTAGTTGCACTTCATGGTCTTGGTGGTATCTTCGGTGGTGACTGGAGTCCAGGCGGGGATGGTGGGCTGGCTGTTGTTGCTGATGGGAAGGGAGGTTTCGGGAGTCTGTTAGCTGAAGTTGTCGTAGAGGGCCTTGAATTTCAGGTGGAAGTAAGAGCTGAGTTTGTTGCGGAGGTCCTGAGAAGGTGTGACATCTGTGGCTTCTCTGGGGGGGTTTGGCGAGTTGCTGGATCTTTTTTTGGGTTGTCTGTAGTTGCATCTGTATTCTTGGAGGTCGATGGCGAACCAGGTGGCCTTCAAGGGGCGTTGTCTGATGGGGTTGCGGAGGTGTGCGAGCTTGTCTGCACAGGTGGTGATCCATCGGTAACGTTCCTTGGCTGCAGAGTTAGCATCTGTTGAAGGGGGAGGGGTCGTAGATGAGGGTCGAGTTGAGGTGCTCCTATGTGACCTTGCTCCAGTTCCTTTCCCGGTAGGCATGGAGTGGGTTTGTGAGTGGTGGTAGTGTTGAAAGAGAAGTGTACGCAGTGGTGGTCTGTCCAGAGAGAAGCAGATGTTGTTCCTTCCTGTGAAGATGGGGTTGAGGGTGTGTCCTGCCTTGTGGGTGGGGCTGGTGATGAGCTGTTTCAGTCCGATGTTGGCAAGGTTGTCCGGGAGGGTGGTGGAATTTGGGTCGCTGAGGATGTCGAGTTGGAAAATCAGGTCTACGATGAGTAAACATCACTTTCATGCCACAGCACCACACATTTTAACTCTTGCAGCAAACAGGTCAAAGACAAATAGTCTTCACTCTACTTAATCCCCTCCTTTACACTACATACACTCTATTCACAAACACATAACCACCCCCTTTACCTTACAACTTCCACTTGCAAACAATACTATTCAAACAAATCCCTCTCATAAAACCAATACATCGGCTCCTCTTTTCACTCCTCAAAAACAAAACCTATCCCGAACACCAGCATGACAATCTCTCAAGCACACCTCCTAATACTTTGTCACAAAATACAATCATACATCCACCTTTTAACTACACAAATGAACAAACTACAATACGAAGCGTTCGCTCCTCCACCACACCTAAAACACATACAGCAACTCTCTTCTAACGGCCTCTCATCCATTGGGCAATTCAGAACATTACTACATGACCCACATGCTGCACCACCACCCCTAACTCGTACACCTTCTGCCCAAAACAAACAATATAAGCAATGTGCTACGCATCACGACTTTGCTTCTCCATGTCTACTGCAAAACAAGGTTACACCACAAAAAAATACAGCACACCAACTCACTCTCAAACACCGTCTTCACCACCTATGCACACATACCCATCAAAATGCCATCTTAGCCTGCTGGACCAGGAACACATTACAGAACAGCTACACAATTGCTATCCTAATACAGCTAATACAGCACTGAAAACACACCTGCCCTCCCCCCTCTTCCCCCTCCCTCATGCTTCCAGCGCCTTGAGACCCTCACAGGTGAGTAGCGCGCTTCACAAATCCCTGATTGATTTAATACTGATCACTCCTTGTACAAAACAAAGTCTCACTGTCACCAAAGCACATTCTCTAAACTGTCTAATAAATGCTCGATCGCTCTCTAAAAACAAACATCACATCTGCGACCTTCTCACTGACACAAAACCAGACATACTATTCATAACTGAATCCTAGTTGGGAGATATGGCTCCAGTCCTGCATGATTTCGTTCCTCTAGGCCAGTGATACTCCAAGTACGGCCCGGGGGCTGCATGCGCCCCTCCTGACCTTTACATGTGGCCCCCTGGGCAGCAGCAGCACTGGGCTGCTGTTTACTCAGCGCTAACACTGAATTTTTGTTTTAAATATACAGTAATCACTTATTTAAAGGTTATTTGCAGTTAGGGAAAGCAAGTAGTTAGGCCCTTAACTTTAGGAACACCTTCATTTTTAAAGCAAGCCACTAGATATACATGCTCTGCTTCCCCTACACCCATTTTACACTCCCCGCTGGCATCCGTGTGGCCCTCGGGCACTCCATAGACCCATCTTTGTGGCTTCCGGGAAAATGTTTGAGAGTACCCATGCTCTAGGCTATCAAACGATCATCATAATTATATAGGCAAAAAAGGAGGTGACCTAGATGTTGTGTGGTCAGGCAAACATTACACATCACTAAAGTTGATGACCTCTCCATAAAGAATTGTAAGGCTCTTCATACCGGATGCAATCCTACAGTCTTCCTCCTGTAACTTCTTGCTCCTTTACAGACCTCCATCTAGCAAGGCGACATTCCCAAACACACTTCTAGAGACAGTTTCAAACCTGATAACAATACACCCCAACCTATGCATTTCTGGGTGACCTCAACATTTGGTTTGACAAACCCAACATGACCCAGCACTGAACCTGCATCAGATCGTGCACAAACCCACACACACCGCTAGACATATCCTAGATGTAATTTTTGCTAATACCAAACTAGTTACTTTTCAAACTATAACTCGTGTCACATGGGCAGACAACCATTTGCTTGCTTTCTAACACTAAGCGACTCACCTAAAACCACCTTACATGCATCCACCTATCGACCGTGGATCAAACTCCATTTGGAACACTTATAATAACTAACATCCAGCACAGATCTGGTAAGAATAAATTCTGTTCAAAAACTTTGACGACCTCCTCAACCCCCCCCCCCCCCCCCCCCTCCCGCAGCTTCGCTATCAAGCGCCTTCTGTTGGTAGGTTGAGGCCTCATCCCTATTGGTCCATTGGGAGAGCCTTGGTCCTCTGCTGGCCGCTGCTGTCCATGTCTGCCTCTGTGCCCTCCATAGGCTTTCTTGTCTCTTGTGCCAGTGTGCCTCTTTCTGCCTTTTTTTTGCCTTCTGTCTCACTTTCTGCCTGCTGCCTTCTGCCTCCGTTTTTCTGCCTTCTGCCTCCGTTTTCTGAAAGTTTTCTACACCCTCACTGTCCTGAATTCTTCTATTTCTGTCTGTTTTCCCCTTTGTGCGTGCCCGCTGCTTCCCCTGTGCCTCCCCGTCGTTGCGGATTTCCTACCTTCTGCTTCCAGCCTCCCAGCTGCGCTTCCCACCCCCTTCCCCTACCTAATGGCGGCTCTTGGCATGCCAAAGGCAAGCCCGTCTGCGACCCGGCCAGTGCCAGGGACCCCAGTTCTCCAGCCATCCACTGCTACAACTCCGTTGACCTCCTTGCACTTAACCCCTGAAGAAATATCAACTGCCAGAGATCGACGCCAAACTCGACGCATGGCCAGTTCTCCAGCCGACTCTGCAGACAATCCTTCACCATCAACAGCCTCTTCCCCCCCCCCCCCCCCCCCCCCCACCCCCACGACCGCAGAACCCATGCCGGACGCCCAGACCACCGAAGCCCTGGCATGCATCCTCCTCATCGTGCGTTCCCTCCACACACACACACCACGGAAACTTGGACCAACGCCACCTCTGGCCCAGACATCGCCACCGCCATCCCTGATGGTTACAAGATCCAATGAAAGGACCCCCCTCCACCGCCCAGGAGGACTCCATCGCACACAAGAGCTCCTTCCGACTCACCACCTAAAGTACGAGCGACTCCTCTTCCAACACGGAGAACCTCCACTTCAGCCCCAGAACCACGCTACTTGGGTGCCTTATCTACAGACCACCCGGGCCTCGCACCGCCTCCGCCACCACCATTGCCGACCTCCTTGCACCCCATGCCATGGCCTCCACATGCTACATCCTTACCGGAGACCTGAACTTGCACCTCAAACTGCAGCGATCCCGACTCCATCACCCTCCTTGACAACCTCAGACTGAAGCAGCTCGTCACCACCCACCAAGCCGGACACACCCTCGACCCCCATCTTCGCAGGAGGGACTCACATCCCCTTAGCCATTGCACCCATCCCCTCTGGACAGACTACCACTGCGTACACTTCAGCTTCAACACCATTGCACCCAAACCCGCCCCGCGCCCGCCTCGAAGAAACTATAGCAAGATAAGGGGATCACCTCAATTCCACCCTCCTCCACAACCCCCACCCCTCCGCCACGACCGACGCCAACTTCGCGGCCAAAGAACTACACCGATGGATCTCCCAGCTGCGCTGACAAGCTCACACCGCTCTGCCACCCTGTCAATCAACACCCCCCATAAGGCCGTCTGATGCATCACCGACCTCCAAGAAGCCAGATGCTCCTGCAGGCGCCTCGAGAAACTGTGGCGGAATGAGAAAACCACTGAAGACCTGAACAACTACAGGAACGCCATGAACGAATACCATCAGCGCATAAGAGCCACCAAGAGGACCTTTTATCAAGAAGAAAATCCACTCTAACGCAAGCATCTGATAGACTACTAGCCGCAGATTCTTTAATGTAGAATTATCCCCAGGCGTGAGACTGGACCCGGAAAACTTTCTTGCCCAGCATCTCTGCACGTCGGGAGGCTGTACCACGCTACTCCGCCCGACGTCCTCCGAGTGTGACGTCAGCGAGGTCACATAAGCCCCACCCTGGCACGCTGACATCAGTTTTCTTCTTTTCCGCATGCAACGCGGACCCGGATCATGTTCCTGGCCTTTTTCAGGCCGCCTTTTTCCGCTTTGGGCGTTTTTCTTGGGTACAGTGTGCGAATGCCTTCGGGCTTCATGACGTGCTCGTCTTGCGCGCGCCAGATGTCGGCGACGGATCCTCACCCCATCTGCATGTGGTATTTGGGGGAGCACCATGACTCCGCGGATTGTGAGGCGTGTCAGTAAATGAAGCTGAAGTCCCGGCAAGAGAGCCGGATGAAGCTCTTTCCCCCGCGGACGGCTTTAAGAATCTCCGACATCGTCCTTCTCCCATGCCGCAAGGGCGTCGCTCACCTGTTGGTAAATGTCGCAGTTTGTCTCCGAAGCCCGGTCCCCGGCCTGTTGGGGGCGTGGGTTCCCGCAGGTGGTGCGGCCCGCGCGTCGCCATCCTAGAACCCAGATGGAGGCCTATGCGGCGGCCTTGAAGGCCTCTTTGGTTCTTCCTTCTCTTCTTCTCTTCCTGGGATGTCTGCGTCCCTTGCCACGTACGGGGACTTCTGCGCCGTCACCGGTGGCTCCAGCCGCGGCGCTGACCAGTTCGGATCCAGGTTCGGAGGATGTGGGACCGTCTGTGTGCGGCCCTTTGGTGTTCCCTCATTTGGTGTTCCCTCCTTCGGACCTGGGCCCCACTGCCTCGCCACAAACCCCCGTGGGGGTCCCTGTGGTGATGCGGGAGGTTGCCGGGACTCGGGGCGTGTCCTAGAGTCCCCCTCGTCCCTTCACGTAGGCAGCTGCCTTGTCGGAGGTCGAGTTGATGCCTTTTCGGCGACGTTCCTTAGCCGCCCCGGCTCCGACCCAGCTCCGGTCTCCTGCGCTGCGTGTTGTGGCGGAGGTTGTTCCGGCGTCCCCTTCGGCGCCGGTCGTCGTTGACCTGACGCCGGTCGCGGACTCTACGGCGCCGGGCCAGCGTCTAGTTGTTGAGTCTTCTTCGGACGCACCCTCTTCTCCTGAGGTTCGGCGGTTGTTGGTTTCATCTTCTCTGGAGATGTGCTGCCGCGTCGGAGTTTTCCCCGGCGTCTTCCAAGGACGGTTCATCGCTGTCGCCGCGCCCGCAGTCTTTGCCGGAAGGGCGTCAGGTTCCCCATTCCTCGGTCCCCCATCCTCCTTTCCGGTCTTTGCCTCTCCTGTTGGCCTGGGGGACGGCCGCCTTAGCTTGCAGCCATCACCCACCGAGGAACTGCTTTCCCTGCCACAGGGCCCTACGGAGGCCGGTGCTGCCTTTGCCCGGACTGTTTCCACGGAGGTGGGGATCTTGCGCATGGGCGATCCAGCTGCCCATTTCCTCAGGGATCATCTTCTGGGGGTCCTCCATCAGGGCTATGGGGGTCGGGAGCTGCTTCTTTCCTTTGAGGCTCTTTTGGGGGCTTGGGGGTGGGCAGCCACGAGGACCCGGTGCCCCAGCTACTTCTGCACAGCCACCGTCCTGCTCCGCATGACCGGGTCTGTCTTTCCCTCCACACCTCTACCAGGGGTCCTCTTTTACAGACTGCCTTTCCCTTCCTACCATCTGTGTTGTCTCCCCCGTCACGGGAGGCCTGCTGGTTAGATTCCTGGGGACGCAATATCTGCACCTCCACCAGCGCAGCTTGGCAGGCCCTTAACACTCTTTCTTGCTTGTGGGACTCGGCGGAGTCCCTTATGTCTGCTGCTTCTCAGGAGGCTGCCTGTGTTGACCTCCGGCACCATGTGTTGGATGGCCGGGAGCTGGCGGCCTTTTTTCTTTACTCTGCTCTGGACGTTTCGGACGTGCTTGGTCGTACCATGGCTTCTTCAGTGGCCCTTCGTCGACATGCCTGGCACCGGGATAGTGTGTTCCCGGGGAATGTTAGGGTACGGTTGGTGGACCTTCCTTTTGATGGCACTCTTTTGTTCCACGCCCCTGCGGATTTTGCCATTCAGAGGTTTCTTGCGGGGTCTCCTCCGCCATTTTGGGAG